>NW_027122193.1:0-2920299 GCF_030686945.1 Centruroides vittatus
GAGAGAGATGTTTTGAGAGTGCGATCCTCAACCATACTCAATTCAATCTAATCTAACTTTAATTCTTTCCCTTTGGAATCCGGATCATAGCATATAATAGATTAACTTTTAATACAATAGATGCTTACAATATTAGGATCCTAACGTCTACCTTTAATATAAGGAACCATTCTTCAAGACTTCTCAAGACTTCTATATGTTCGATGCGCACGCTTTTTCGATAAAGTTCAAAATTGCCTTGGAACTATTTGATCCTATCGGGTACGCCTATCTCGTTCACTTGAAAAACATGAATGCTTATCATCAAAGACTCGTTTGCTATTCTTCGGATTCACCTCTTCGTTTCAAACACTCGAGTACCCACACAGAGGTTGTATAGTGTGAGGTGACGTCACATTATCTGATGAGATCACAATGCAATAATAAAGTAAATTAAATAAATAACGCTTCGGTACTTTGGTTCTACAATTCTTACTCTGTTGAGAATTGGCCATACTCGACTGACTCATCAAATACTTCTGAGGGTGATGACAGCCTGTGTGTCAGTATTGCAATTGTACTGTAAGCGTTAAGCACATACTGAGCAATTGCACTGCCTCTGAAAGGATTCGTAGGCAGCATTTTGGAAATGCAAGTTTTAAAGAGATTTTGGGCCAGAGGCCAAATGTTGATAAATTACTGAACTTTCTAAAAGTTACAAATATTTATAAACAGATTTAGTTGTTTGTTTGTTTTATATTTACACCTTGTTACTAATATATTTTAAATTGTTATTTATTTTTGTTTTGGTTCTATGTGTTTGTTGTTTTTTTTGTTTCTATTTTATTCTATCTATATTATTGTTATTTATTTTATGTATTTATTTTACTATGTGTTGTGGGCAGCTTGGCCTGTTGTGTCCTTTGTGCCAAATAAACTATTACCGAACGCAACCACAACTCAAACGGTCTTCCGTCTAAAATATCTCTTTCAACCTCATTAAGACTGGCCATCCCTCTTTCATTTTAGCTATTGTAGTTGTCATCCCAATTGCCCTTGTCGTTTCAAACATAACTGGGCCCATTCCTTAACACTTTCTCTACAGTTTATGGTACCTTAATCTGGTTCCAAAGGATGTATGGTGTTATATTACTTTTTTGTTCCTTGGGAGGTTGTTTCTTTAAAATCCATGCTATTTTTTTTGCAATACTTCCTTACAGCGTATTCTTTACTCATTCCGCTAGCCTCGCTGCCCTACAGTTGATCTCTTTTAATCATTCCGGATTTCCCTGGTACACAGTGTTTTCCAATTCAATGAACTCCTTTAAGATTCCATATTTTTTGTTTTTTATAAACCTAATTGATTTACGTAAACATGCCTCTTGGAACCTGTTCTTTAATGCACCGCACTCCACTGGTATGTGAATCCTGTGTATGGACATTGGAAATACCTTTTTGTCAGCACAAACAAACATTTGGAAGGACAACTGAAGGATTGAAGAATTTTTATTTGCAGTAAACGACACTCGTCACGGATTAAGGCTAAAGCTGGAACTGACAAAAGCCGTATGCATCGTCGACATTGTTTTTAAGACGATTAGTCAATGAGCAGTATTAAAAATGGGTAGTAATAGCAAATGCGGCTGTGTACTGTTAATAACTCGCATGCTTTCGTCGCCACTGGTACATACCAGCGTATGGTCAGATATGATCCCGTTTAGGTATACGATATCTGATGTCGCCTGGCTGTTCAAGGTGCTTATTAAAAGAGCATTCTTGCATTAGCACTAATGTACAAGATCGACTTATGGTGAAGATAAGTCAGATATCAAGAAAGTGGCAAAAGGTTTGGGATTCAGAACAATACTGCAATCAAAGAATTGATCAAGAGTTCGACAGTTTTACAACATTAGAGAAGGCATGATTAGATATATCAGGAGGGTATGAGGTATCGAACAAAGCTTCACATACAGTAGGGAAATGGGAGGGAGGTGGATGGATAGAATGTAAATGTAGATATGAAAAACATGAGAACACTGGTATATAAAAGAGGAGCACCAAACGATATATCAGATCTGTCTAAGTTGAATGTTAAAGACAAAGTAAAGAGAATGCTAAGATAATATGAAAGCCTGGGGTCTGATGATAAATCTTCCTGGGTGAGAATCAGCAATCTGGGAGTGGACAAAGATCTATGTCCTGGGATTCACTAGAAGAAGACTTGGCAACAGACATATAAGAGAGGCAGACAGTAGTGTGATGGTGTAATAACAGGACATAATAACATTTTCGTTTTGGAGTTCATGGAGTTACAAACAGAAGGAGCGACGATAGCAAAGTGGGATGAAGCAGAATAAGTTAGCCGCGCAGCTCCACTCATACTGATGATGATGTTCGGGTATACAGGAGAAATGAAAATATATAACAAGAGTAAAGTGGAAAATAATATGCTTTAAATGCAAAGGCACATGCCTCTTCTTCCATGGTCTGGAAATACGTAATAGAAAAAAATGGGAAAGTTAAAAACGCGTAAAGAAGGATATGGCAGTTGATGCTTAACTTAGTTTAATACATGTTTGATTATAGTATTTAATTATTTGTATACAGTTGTTTGTTAATATAATGGTATTAGTAATTTTGGTTGTTTTTATTTGATATTTAACTGTATATGTATAATTTCTGTAAAAAATTTTCAAAACTTTTAATTCACGAGTATGTGACACAAGCTTTGATGTTTGTGACTAAGAGGAACTGTACATCTTCCTGAATTAATCGGGGCTACCTAAGATAGCTAACAGCCATTTGCAATATTAAATTGTCACTAAGCGCCTCAGCAAGTGTTTCCTGGTGTGTATTTTAGTTTACAGCTAAACCCACGCGCGATGCGGATAAGTCTGTAAGTATTTAGCACATAAATGTTGTTAATTTTCGTAAATTGTACGTTATGATTACATTATTTACTAGTATTGTTACCATTTGATATTAATTTATAGTAATGTAAAAATGAATCGAATTACGTTATAAATTATTCTTTATTTACCAAAACATGTAATTTTTGTATAATGAAGTTTCCCTATAACTGATTTAGCAACTTTGTTATATGTAAGTTTGATTGTACTTATAATTACATTTATGTATGTATACATACATACATGCATACATGCATGCATTCATTTGTATATATTTCTTATATTATTTCTTGAAATTATCATCATCATTCTAACAGCATTTAACTGTTACTATCCTTCTTATTGTTTTAAGAATTTGTCATTTCAGATATTTCAACTTTCAGATTTATATACTTTCATATATCAAAAATGCAATTTTATTCTGTAAATTCAATAAATAGAAATATTGTTTATTTAATTTCATTTAGTGTAAATCAAGTAAGTTTTTAATTATAAAAATCAGTAATCTTTGTAATATTTTGAATATAATAATAATAATAATAATAATAACTCTCCCATGGTCACCACCTGGTCGTGGTGGGAGAGCCCAGTAATTTTACTGATCCATACGGCAATGCAGGCTGGAGCACAAGCTCCTGGTAGGGACACCCATGCCAGTAAGGTCTATGGGGAGAAATGAAGCTAAGAGTGACCACACACCCACATTCTGTGGAGATATCTATTATGGTAGTAACCAGATCCAAAGTGTGATACCGGCTCGGACGTCGCCCGGGTTAACAAGGTCCGCGTTCGTGGGTTAGGCAGAGGCTCACGTTCGAAAAATAGGCCACAGTCTCCCTGGTTACCGGTGGCGAAAGCAGCACCGGCCCAAGCATGGCTACTGCAATGCCCTCAACAGATGTGAGGAACCAACCCAGCCTTCGTGTTTCTGTGGCAATGCATCCACAGACCACAAAGGCTGGAAAACCACGCCAACGGATGAAATGGACAGTAGAAATGAACGAGTTTATCATCCGTACTTACTACACCATCACAAAACTCGAAACAAACATGACAGCATACAGACAACAACTATACCATAGATTCACACAACAGTATCCTCATCTCACTGTCACCGAACAAAGGGTTGTTGATCAAAAAAGAACAATTATACACAACAACCTTATTCCACAAACAACACTTGAACTTATCAAACAACAGGTTGCTGATCAAATACATCAACAGACAGAAACATCTAACATTAATGAAGATCATGTAACCTGTCAGGATAATCCAGCAACAAGCATTGATAATAACACACATACAACAATTACCACTAATGATACTACAGACACTTCCTCATCCATCACTGATAACATAGACATGGATTTAGTTAATACGCTCTCACTTATATTTCAGGAAACACTCACTAAATATACAGGCACAGATCCCACACAAAGACCACGAATACCAAAAAATCAACACGTCGAAGGAATAGAAAAAACACTAAATTATGTAAACACTCACTTACTACCACACTACATTCATTCAATTTCTACACTCGCAGACATTCATACATTAGTTTATGCTGGGGCAGTCACAGTAGTGACACACCATGGACTGAAAGTACAATCACAGACAAATACACAGAAAACACAATTCTATCACAAGCCTGCCTGGCAGAGAAGAATAGAAACACAAATAAATGACATTAGACAGCAATTAGGCAGGCTGACACAATACACTAAAAACAACATAACACCCAAATTAAGGAAACAGCTCAAAAACATTTTCAAGAAAATAAAAACACACACAAAACATGAACATCACAACACACGCATTACAGAATACATTGATACACTAAAACAAAAACTTGCTGCCAAAGCACGTAGACTCAAACGATACAAAACATGTACACTACGAAAACAACAAAATAAATTATTTACAAACAATGAAAAACTCTTTTACAGACAAATTAATAACAAAGCAAACACTGATACACAGCACAGTGGCACACCAACAGAAGAAGAACTCACAACATATTGGTCTTCTCTTTGGTCCAGTGCTGTCACGCACAATGCTGAAGCAGGCTGGATCGAGGAGGAGAACAAAAACTTACACAACATACCAACTATGCCCTGTGTTGAAATAAACATACATGATTTCCAATACACTGTTAACAGAACACACAACTGGAAGACACCTGGTGTAGACAACATTCACAATTTCTGGTACAAAAAGTTTACATCACTGCACCAGGAACTAGCTAAACATCTAACACACATCATCATCAATCCACAAGACATGCCAAATTTTCTTACTCAGGGCATCACCTACATGAAACCTAAAAACAACAATACCACAGACCCCACACAATACAGACCAATTACATGTCTTCCAACACTCTACAAATTATTGACATCCTGTATTGCAAACAAAATATACAAACATGTTGAAGAACACGACATTCTAACAGAACAACAAAAAGGTTGCCGTAGAAATCACAGGGGATGCAAAGAACAGTTACTCATAGATTCAGTCATTCTACGGCAAGCACACAAACAACACAGAAACATACACATGGCATATATAGACTACAGAAAAGCATTCGACAGTGTTCCACACAGTTGGCTGCTACATATTCTACACATGTACAAAATACATCCATCACTCATTGCATTCTTTCAAAACACTATGCAGCACTGGAGAACAACACTACATCTCAGGGTTAGTAACACTTCCATACAAACAAACCAAATTTTTATTAGGCGAGGAATTTTTCAAGGAGATTCCTTGAGTCCTCTCTGGTTCTGCTTAGCCTTGAATCCATTATCCAACATGTTAAACAACACGCAATATGGCTACAATATCAGGCACGAAAAAACAACACAGTTTACACTGTCACATCTCATGTACATGGATGACATAAAACTTTATGCATCCACACAAAAACAACTTCATCAACTCCTACAAATCACACATTCATACACCAAGGACATACAAATGGAATTTGGCCTAGATAAATGCAAAACACTTCACATAGAAAAAGGAATCCTGAAGAAAGAAGATTT
This sequence comes from Centruroides vittatus, assembly GCF_030686945.1. Taxonomy (NCBI): domain Eukaryota; kingdom Metazoa; phylum Arthropoda; class Arachnida; order Scorpiones; family Buthidae; genus Centruroides; species Centruroides vittatus. The sequence continues at coordinate 5,939 of NW_027122193.1, forward strand.
TGCACTTGGAAATGGAGACGTTATTGAATCCATGGAAGAGGGCGAGTTCTACAAGTATTTAGGATTCCAACAGGCCAAACTAACAGAACATACACAAATAAAGCAAAGATTAATTAAAGAATACCAAAGTAGGTTAAATGCTATTCTCAGAACACAGATTAAATGCAAAACACACAGTTAAAGCAATAAACACATATGTCATCCCAGTACTCACATATTCTTTTGGAGTTATACATTGGACTCACACAGATCTTGAGCAACTCCAAAGGAAAACAAGAACAACACTTACTAAGCATAAACAACATCATCCTAAATCCGCCACAGAAAGATTAATCCTTCCACGTAAAGATGGCGGACGTGGCCTGATTGACATAGTTAACCTTCACTACAAACAAATACAGTCACTGCGAGAGTTTTTTCTACAAAAAACAAGAAACATCACAATTACATAAAGCAGTAACTCTAGCAGACTCGAATAACACACCATTAAACTTACACTCACATCATATGGACACAACACAACATATAAAAAGCATAGACACCATTAAGCAATCGTGGGCTCGAAAGGCACTCCATGGCAGGCATCCTTATGATCTGGCCCAGGATTTTGTTGACAAAACTGCGTCAAACAGCTGGTTAGCTCGGGGATGCCTCTTTGGGGAGACGGAAGGATTCATGATTGCCATACAGGATCAGGTCATAAATACTAAAAACTACAGAAAACACATACTCAAAGATGCAACACTCACAAATGACACATGCAGAAAATGTCACATCATGCCAGAAACTATACAACACATCACCTCTGGTTGCAAGCTCTTGGCACAGACAGATTATTTACACAGACATAATCAAGTAGCAAATATAATACACCAAGAGCTTGCAAAGAAACACAAATTAGTAGACATCCACGAACCATACTACAAATACATTCCACAGACAGTATTGGAAAACAACACGCACAAAATGTACTACGACAGAGCCATAATCACAGATAAAACAATTTACCACAACAGACCAGACATCACACTCATTGACAAACACAATAAAATCACATACATTATAGACATATCCATTCCAAACACTCACAATATACAAAACGCATGCACTGAAAAAATTAGCAAGTACACAGAACTCGCCCAGGAAATAAGGCATCTGTGGAGGATGGATAGGGTGCTTATTGTACCTGTTGTTCTCTCTTCTACAGGTGTCATACCACACACACTACACAAAAGCCTGGGCACATTACAATTGAATAGAAACACATACATCACACTACAGAAGGCCACTATATTGAATACATGTCATATTGTGAGAAAATTACTGAATACAGACACACACACTGATACACTTCTTTAATTTTTGTTTTGGTTACTATGCCTTGACTTTGGTCCAGCATAGTACACAGCCACCGGTGTTAACCGAGTATCTCTTACTTAACCCAACACAATATTAATAATAATAATAATCAGTGCAGAGCCCAAATGGTAAAGAGTTGAAAGTTGAAATTTTGTACACAGTTAGGGTATGCTCACGAGAACGCACACTAAGAAGGGATTTTTCGAAATTTGTCCCCACGGGAGAGAAAGACAAGATTAAGTCTTAACACTTCCAACAACAATGGAAATGTTAAGTAACCCTCGGGGTGCCTGGTGGGGTCTGAGAGGCCCGACTCATTTTCAAAAGTTCATAACTATTTTAATATTTGCGTTAGCGACTTAAGGTTATTAGTAGCTTCAGTTCTCTTCATGTGCTTGCGATCCCCACAAAAGTTTTTAGTTCATCGCTCCGATATTCTGCAAACAAGACGTGGTCGAATAAGTGCCGGGCCTCACAGACCCCACCAGGCGCTCCTCGTTGCAAAAGTGTAAGTAATATTTTTTGTGTTTGCTTGATTTATAACACGTTTACGTCGTCAGTAGATAAACGTTTAAGCAGCTACTGAGCGTCTGTAAAAATGATCCAGATTTATTTGCATGGGACATGCGAAATTCCTTAACTTAACTTAACTTAAATGGAGCAGTCCATCCTTCCTGACAGTTTGTCAGGAGAGTGGTTACTCCAACTTTATTCACGACCTTGCTTCGCATCTTGCTTTGCAAGGGTTTAAATACATACATGCGGACGTAGCCGCTATATTATTATCTCGACATTGTTATCTAATTTATAATTTATTTTGTATCCGGATAATGTTGATGAGTTCGAAAGTTCACTCATGTTAGAACGTTTAAGTTTTTGAGTAGTGACAGTTTGTCTTTTCCTTGTCTAAGTTCGTATGAACTCCCCTAACACTTTGTGCACAATACTCACTTCGGTATTAAGAGGATTCTTATGTCTTATTGTGTTGTTCTTTGGTATTAGTGTGTATTTCTTCTTCCTCCCCGTTGTGTTTTATCGCTGTTTTCCTGTCCTCCGTTTCGTTGTATTTTATCCTTTCTCATCGTACTATTCTGTCGTTTCCATTGACATATTCTGTCACATGTTCCCGATACTTACTTTGGTGAGGATAGGGGTTTCCCGTCTTTATCGTTGTGTGCTATCATAGTATTCTGTGATTATTTCCTCCTAGTTGTTGTGTTATATATTTCTGCTGACGTTGTATTCTATCATGGAGTTTTATTGGTATTTTCCCTTCGTTGTTAATCTTGTAAATGTGTTTGCAGTTAGTGTTTCATATGAAACCATTTCTTGTTTCAGCGCGTTTTTTCAGAACGCACTGGTTGAGTTCTTACATGTATTCCATTATATATTAGTTATCGGTTATTATGGTTATAGAAACAATAATAATATTAATTGCTTTATAATACAGTGGAGGGTGTATCACTATAATCTATGAGTCGGCTACGAAAGTTTTATTTCATGCAAACATTCCATATTGATGGAAAAATGCCTGAATTCTCAATTTCAAATTTAAGTAAAGAAGCTTAATTTTTATGCTTTAACAGATAATTATATTAAGTGCCATTAAAACGAACCCAAAATACTTAAATTATAATGAGATTACATCATGATTTCTAGAGAAACAAAGTTAATATTTTTGTTACAACAAAAAAAGTTGATGTTTTTTATTATGTAGTCGTGTGAATAAATATTTCACGTAAATCAATGATTGTTTTATTCTAAATATGTCTTAATAAACTTATTGTATATATATTAACATAACATTGAAATTATCATTACAAGCCATATAATGTAGTGTTTTATTTTAGGGTCAGTGGGACCCCACCAGGCGCTTGGCAGAAATTTCTTCACCAGGCACCCCGAGAGGTAACAATATAAGTGTTAAGTAACAATGGAAGTGATAAGTAACAATGAAATTGTTAAGGGAAACCGACGTGCAAGACGCAGATGCAGTTTTTTACGTTTCTGTGGGAAATTGAACATACTGTATTTCTAGACCCATCTAACAATTCTGTAATTAATCTAGAAACAGGGAGACCAACTTTTGCATCTGTGAAAACGGGTAAGGTTAACTATAACGTAATAATCTTAATCTTCGCTATCGTTACTTTAGCCCGAGCAACGCTGGCCTACCTGCTAGTCGAATACAATTTTATTAATTAAACTCTTATCTCAGACGGAAAAAAATTTGAATTTGAATTTATTGCAGTATCATTTTATTTAAATGCGAGCTATATTTATTATAGTCTGATCGTCTGTCCTTTTTGTTGATATTCATTCTATAAACTTTTAATTCTTGGTTGTCATGTAATAGACAGCCAACCAGAAAATATGTGAATGACCGGAAAATGACCTGCAAGATTTTAACATTTTCGCGCTACACGCCCTCGAAATGACAAGAAATGCAAAAACAAGTTAAATTATTTTTCGATGTTAGTGTTTACGTGCCAGCATGATTTTTCTCTCTCAATATAAAACTTAATAAATGCCTTGCCTTTTTACAAAAAAATTTGAATTTTCTCGAAGATCTTTCATCAGGAATACTGTTGCTAAAAATTTTCATTAAATTTTCATGAAATGTTTGGAGATAAATATATTGTTTGAGGTTATTAACCATAATTTTTAACAAAATAAGACCGAATGATCCTAATGTGTCGAAGAAATGAGAAAGATAATATTTTAAAAATTGTTAAATGATTCCTATTTATCGAGTAATGATATATTAATTAAATGAAACAGGGTTTCGGTTAGTCTGACATAGTTTGAAATAACAACGGCGCTATAAATATGATTCAGGTATCAGATTAAAGTTCTTAAATTGCAGATAATGCTGCTAAAGACATATTTTAGAAAGGTGTAATAATTCAGGCGTGACAAAGTGTAAAATATATGTAAGTGTATCAAACAAACATGTCAGGGTCCCACGCCCTATTAAATTTTCCAATTTAATAATTGTAAATACTGAAGTCAATAAATGTAGTTTATTTAATAAAATCACTGTTTTTATCATCCTCTACCGACTCGACCATATCAATCCTCTATCTCTCAAAAGTCTGAACCGGGTCAGAGCAACTAGTTTTATTTAAATTTGAAGATTTATAGCAATGATAGCAATTGAGTTATTACGGATGAAAAGAAATAAAGAATTCCAGTAAAGTTCATCACCAATGTTTATAACTTTTTTGTTTTATTTTCAATTAATCTACCAATAATCGCAAATTATTATAATAATTGGCAATATTATTTTATGTTTTGAGTGTGTTCGCCATACGAATACTAAGAGATCCTACTTTAATCAAACACATCATCGGTCTACTCGGCTTTAAGTATGAAGGGAATTTTTTCTTTTCTTGACTGTATAGATGCCATTCCGGGCCAACCACAACGGTAGCCGCTGCCTATACCTTAATTCGTCTGGCAGGAAGTTACGTAATCATATAGCTAAAATTTATATTTCGCAGTTTCATTTTTTTTACGAAGTAAAATTTTACGAAAAATCTATACACATAAATACTAACGACCCATTTTAATGTATTATTAATATTTTGTAAGTACATTTACTCTATTGTGTAATGTAAAGAAAATTTCTAATTTAAACAGAATTTTTTTATAATCCATTGTGTACGTTTCTAATAATATTTATTCAAAGTTAAATTGCGTAAGACTTTCAAACTCTTATTTTTATATTATTTATCGTATTTTTAGAATAACTAACAGTTTAAATGTATAAATATATTATGTAAATTTACTATTTATAAATGGCATCTAAATATACCTGAAGTGATGATTTTGCGCATTTTCATTGTATTATATTATTGTTATTTTATTGTAGTATAGTACAATCGTGAGCCGTCACTGGGTAATGCTCACAAAACGAGAAATAACGTCACACGGAGCTGGAAAACGCGTAGGTCGCCGTTGGTTTTTGCAAAATTAGCAACGATATTATTTGGGCTCGCTGACGAAAACGAAACCTACGATAACCGAAATCAACGAAAACCGAGGTATTACTGTATGGGCGATCTGCCGAGGGGTGATTGCTTTCCGAGGGTTTTATTTTTTAATCCTGGTGACGTGTTACAAACGTAAAAAATACTCGTAAAACTTTCGCAGCCAGCTCGTTGGCCAGACGAAAACCCACGACCAACTTTTGTTCAGTAAAAGTTTAGTGGTTTTAGATGGTTACGAATACTTAACCTATTCTTTGTCATAGATGGTCTTTATTGCAATATATTTGCTTAAATATTACTGAGGAGAAATCGGCAAACACGTTGGATCCGAAATGCGTATAAAAAAACATGTGAAAATTAAAATTGCTTCTGAGAAATTCTTAAACTCCGGTATAATGTCAGATTACGACATAACAAATATTTTTTAGTCCAAAAATCCCCTTTTAGGTGGTTAGATAAGTAACTGATTAAGCCGGCTAATGTTGCTAGAATTAACCCTTTTAGTGTCCTGTTTCGGAAAAAAAATACGCTCGAAAATCTATGTTGTTATTAAATATTAAAGAAAATAAATTGGGCACCCGTGCCCAGGGCCACCACAAAGCTATGTTTAAACATAAATTTTTTTCTATTACCGCGACAGCCTAGTGTGGCCTAATCATGAGGGCCACAAGCAGAGAAAACAAAACCCGGGGAAAACACCTCCGAAACATATCGAAAAATTACGGGAAAAAAATTTTACATAGGTATTTTTCAATTAAATTATAATAATTAGTTTTACACAATAAAATATATGTATGTTTTCAATAACCTAATATTAAAATAAAATTTACAACTTCCTAGTTGAAATCTAGTTAAAAGTACAGTATTTTGTGTAAATTTTTTAAATCATCAAATTGCCTACTCTTAAAAGGGGCCCCACCGTATTTGTGCCCACGGGTCACTGATTGTTAAATTCGGCACTGATCATCTAACAGGTAACCCAGTGAGAACTGCTTGCCTATCATTTTAGTTCAAAATACAAGAAGTTTTATATTAAAATTATAGGCAAACAATTCTGTTAAGAGCACTCACACTAAACGTTTCGCTTCATGCAGTCTATTTTGCAACTTTTTTAAATAATGTAATCATGAAAAAAAAACAATTTCACCACATTCAAAACTATTGCCTATCAAGCCGTGCCACTAAGTCAGTTTTATTCAGTAAGATTTTACTTTAGCAGTTAAAATTTTTCAATAGTTAAAAGAAGCAACTAAAGAGTATATTATCTCCTTATGATTCCAAATAAAGAAGTAGATTTAACAAATAATTTAATTGCCTTCTATAAAACCTGTCACATCTGTAGATATCTACGTATACAGCCAACGGAATATGGTCTATAATTATTTTATAACACCATTACTTTAAAAATTTTTACTGCCAGCAACATATTTTACTCTTTGCACCCCATGGACAAAAAACAATAGTAATAAAGACTAATAAAGGTATCAAGAATAATAAAAAACGCAACGCGACGACGCGCCGAGTCGATATACATATGAAGTCGAGATTCGGATCCAAATTTTACGAACAAATAACAACAAAACCACTTGCAAATCGTGATACGAAATAAAAGTAATTATTCTATACATTTATCTTAGGCTTCTTATAATGGAATTGGCGATCAACTGATTATCGCGCGCGTGACGCGCGTCGGCCGCCCCGCGCGACAATACCTATTTCGTCTATTGTTGCGTTAACAATAATTGCTAATAATATTGTTTTGGCGATTGTCAAAGCGAGTGTTTTGTCAAAGAATTCCATGAAAAATAATTTTATGCGTATTATTTTCTACAAAATGAGTTTTATAAGTAAGTTTATCATTTCCTCTTATATATACAATTGTTAATATATTCATTAAATAACAAAGTAAATAAAAGCATCGCGTTAAATGCGAACTTCCTCTCGGAGATAACGATCGAGATCCGCGATAACGATCAAGTTTCGAAGGATGTACAATCTTTCGCCGTCAAACTCACTTCCCTCCTTCTCAGGATCCGACCTGAGTCACGGAACTCAAGTCACCATCCTCGATCGCGATTGGTGATCGTGGCGGAAGGGACTTAGAGTATAAATAGGGGGGAGATCTCTAAGAACGGGGAGCTGACGTCCGAAGAAGACGAACTGCCCGGCAACACCGTATCCGACTCGAAGGCCAAGTCGAGACGCCGAAGCCTTTGCCGACAAGCCAATCCTGCCGCCCACCTGTCGCTCCGCCAGGAAAGACGTCCGAGTCGAAGTATATTCTCGATCAAAATCGATAACCGAGAGGTATGAATCCCCTAACAATTGTGAGCTCTCTCTCTCCCGCGATTAGGGACAGGATGCGTAGCGTTTCTGTAGTAGTTCCTATGTTCCAATAAACCATTATCTGTGTTGTCCTGTTATACGGATATTGCCTTTCTTTATCGACGACCCCACACACACTCCTTCACTCGACCTGACAAGTAACTGACCGATCCCGACAAGTCGGGATATCGCGCAAAATTAGCCATCCTTGACAGTGGGGCGGGTCTTGCCGACCTATTCGCCGAAAAAAGGAGGTCCGACTTCCGTCCTACCTCCCGGCGTTTCCCACACAATTGTTAATATATTTATATAAATAACAAAGTAAATAAAAGCATCGCGTTAAATGCAACTTTTAGAAAATAAATGAAAATATTCTCATAATAAACTATGACAATGATCAATTCTGCACTTTCTCGTTTCAACGAGTTGATTGAAAAGAGAATAATTGACTGTAATTAATTTCATGTAATAATTATAAAATTGCTGTTTACAGTTATTGACTGTTATTGCATTGAGACTGTTTTCTGGTACGAAGATGGTTTTTATGTTACTTATGATTACCAAGTAAGTGAAAAATTACAATTTTATCTTACTTAAAATACAATAAATATTATCCATACAATAACGGAAATAAATTTTACAACTGTTATTAAGATTGCTTAAATTAGAAATTTAAAATAATATGAATGCTTGATATCCTTATAACTAATTAATTCTGTTTCACACTTTAGTATTTCATACCACATGGCGAATATGAAGTATATTCACCGTTTTCTCCATATCAGCAAGCTTCTGTACCACTTGCTTATGGATATCCGAGACAAGACGGTTTATACGGACCGCCATTACAAGAATTTCGGACCCCAAATTATTGGTCACAGGCGGAAGTGGTTTCAAATGAACCTTTCCAAGAAGAGCAGCAGTTCGAAGTGGCCACAAATATACCAGAATTTTGGCCACGTGCAGAAATGGACGAAAATGTACGTCCATTTCAAATGAGAAGAAACGAATCTGAATATCCTGTAGCCGAAACGTCTCTACACTCGATGCAATTAAATATCTTGCAAAATAATCCGCAATCGGAATGAGAGATGCAAAAAGAAGTGTCCGAACATGAAATTTTCGTTCCGGATACAGTAACAAATAGAGATTCCTCGTTAGAATCTTATGAAGATTTATCGATTTCTACGCATCAAAAAAATAATGGTAAATTTTATTAAACTTATGTTAATTATAACACAAACCCCTAGAAAACTATTTATATAATATCAAGTATATAAATAAACATAAATAGTAAATTCATCACTACAAAAAAAAGAATTATAGATAATTCACAAATCCGAGTATAGAAAAAACACAACTAGATATGTGGACCACGACCGAGTAACTTCTGTGTCGGGTGTCCGCAACTCTGGCTAATCATAATGGAATGTTCATTCATGAAATATAATAATAGAATTTCTATCCTCTTCTATATTAATAATAAACTTTTAAGAAATTTAAAAAGAAATCAAATTTATTAAATATTCAAAATAAATTTCAATATAAAGTTATTGCATTTTGTACATTTAATAACATAAAATAAATTTCAACAAAATCATGAATTTCATTTTAAATAATAAATTTTTTTGTAAGTAATGAATTTATTTTATTATAAAAATGTAAGCAATTGAAACTTCTGATTTATTTGTTTTTAACATTTTGCATTGTTCCGAAATAAAGTTTAGTAATTATTTTTTTTCCGTGTCATTGCTATAATTTAGAATTGGAATCAGAATTTAGAATTTCATGTACAAGTGATTCTGATGCGAATGCATCTTTTAATACTCGAGAAAATGCGGAGCTAGTTAAACAAAGTGAAACAACAATGAACGTAACAGGACACATCACAATTGACGAATCGGAAGATTTCGATGTCTATGAAGTTTCCAATGCTGTAAGTTTACATACGAGTAGATTATTCTTTTTAGCCAATTTTTAATATTTATATCGCTTGATAAATTCAACACTGTAATAGCAGTAGATATCGTAAAGAACACTTGATGTAACTTGGCCAAATGTATGAGAAAATATTCTTAAAAGCCATTAAATAAATTAACTAAAAATTGTCGAATACAGTTATAATTGAACGTGTGAATTTACTAAATCTTTATAAATATTTCAAAATTAAATCTTAGTTGCCAACAAAGTCCGATCTCCTAAATATGTCTCCTGCGTGGACAAATGACGAATTCTACGTAAGACCTTTGAAATCTGCCTTCAGATTTTTAGAAAAAGCTCGTTTGTCAGAAAAGTAATATACGAGGAAGAGGAATTTTATTATATCGACGACGAACAGTCCGAACTATCCAAAAGCGATGAATTAGAAACGACTATTACAATAAGTGAAGATGATATTGACGTTCATTCTAATGAAAAGTGTGGTGAAATCAACACTGAAATTGACGTATCGTCATCAAATGATATCGGCAATGACGAGTGCGTTGGTGATGTATTTGAATCCTCACCTGAATGTGAATCAACGATTGATGTAAATATTGAAACATCCGATTCATCAAACAAAGATAAAATGATAATTCCTGACAATGGCGAGGAAACAATTCCAGTGATAAAATGTAAAGAAGGTACAATACGTTATGTTTATTTCTTTGATGCATCTTCATTTGTATAACTCAACATTGTTTTAATATGAGAAGAATTCTAAAATTTCCAGAAAACTTTATTTTAAAAATAATAAGATCATGTATGTTAGGCAACACGCGCATTTATGTATTAAATTAGTTCTGGCCAGTTTTAATACATTGTCAGACTTAATCTTAATTATACTTTATCGTGTTTAATGTAGCAGTTTATAGCTTCAACAGAAATTTTAAGAGAAAAGCTTTAATCAATAAGATTGTCTTTTTTGCAGAAAAGAGTGAAAAAGAAAACAAAGATCTGACAAAGAATAAAAATGAAAATTTCACAAACGAAATTCATATCCAAGAAACGAAAGACGACAAAGTTAAAAGTTTCGTCGGAGCAGAAATCATTTCGGAATCTGATAAAAACGTAAGAAAACGACTTTTTATTTCTACTTTCGTCGACATTTATAAATAATATTTATAAGTTTATATTATAACAAATAATTTTATAGAATTGACAATTCCAAATCTGTCATAATCATGAAATACTGTATTTAATTTGGTTGCAAATATCGTTTATATTAATCTAAATTTACAATTAACTTATTAATTTAATTATTTGAGGTTCTGTAAATGAACGTTTTTAAATGTTTTTCGTGACAATTAATCGTTTCTATGTAAAGTTATTTTATGTAAAAGCGTTTAGAAATGTTATAAATTAAAATAAATTTTTAGGATTAGGTAATATTAATAGCACTTAGAAATAACAATGCGTGTCTTTCTAATAGCGAATATTCATGCCATTTCTAATCGCTTGATTCTTTCGTGGTGCAATTTTATTTATTAATATTCAAACGTCGTTATATAAAATGTAATCACATATATTTATTTTTTTTCATTTTTTGAATGAACTGTTTACTAATTTGGAGTATCTTTGTCATTTTTACATCGAAATGTTTGTAGTTTAAAAGTTCTCTAATTGATGTCGAATACAATTAATTATTTCAAAAAACAATTTATATATTTTGCTTTGACACGTTTAAGATTTTGAAAATTGTTTTATATGACTTTTGATTTATTAAAATATTTATATTTTTTCCAGGAACCTCCAAAATGTTTGGACGTTGTGATCCAGATTTTCGGAAGAATGGCATTCTTCATTCTTCCGTGTATTAACTAAAACATTAATGTGATGGATAACTGAATGTTATTTATAAGAGACTTTTAAATCTTATTACGTGTTTACGTCCCCAATCGCGGTAAGACTTTTTCTGTTTATTAATATCGAGAATAGAAATAGTAATGGCTCGTGCTACATTATTTGGTCGTGTGGAGTTTTCCGGGCTATACCTAAACAAGAGCCAGTTTCCCCATACAAACTCCTCTCTGGTGGCACAAGTTTTCAGCAGATTACAAGGTGGGTCATACAGAAAGTACAAGGTCTTACCCCTGTTTATTCTTTGACACGTTAATCGTATGACTTACTCATTGAAAAAAATTTTATTGTTTTAGACAAATGTTTGAAGTAACCCATTTATTAGTATATTTTTCTGGATTTGTTAATTAATATTCTTGACTTCGAATGTTGATCGGGTTCGAAGGTTTCATGTATTTGTGTTTAAATTCGTGCATTTGTGGAAGTTATTTATAACTTTTATATTTTAATTATAAGGAAATCTGCTGGGTAAATACAAAAATTAATTTATATCTTAATTGTTAGATTAAATAGAAATTTCTGGCATTAATTTATTGGTATAAATAATTTATAAGAACACGGATTTTCCGTATTTTAATTTCATTTCATTTTATATTTTCAGGTAATAAAATGTCGGATATTTAAAATTTAACTTTATCTTCAAAATTTAGTCTTCATTCATTTGAATAATCGAATTCAGAAGTTCGAAAAATTATTTACAATTAAATTGAAAAAATTTGTAATCAGATTTAATAATTTTAACTATGATTATCTGTAAATTTTTAACACATCTAATTCAATGATACTGATTTTCAAGTTGACGTCTAATTAAACAAAATTATTAATTTCCTAATTAATATATTTAATTTAAAACGCGTGTAGTTAAATTTGTTAAATCAATAAACGTTATTTCCGAATTCTGTGTGATGTTTTTATTTATTTTCTGATTTATCACTTTCTATTATACAGATGATAAAAATTACTTTACTGTAAATATAACGCAAGCAGCAACACCAAATATATTTTCAATTGAAGGTGATGAGAAACGTCCCGTGCCGAAATTTTCTAATATATTCTTGTATGTTGAATCTAGTGTCGCATGTACTTCCAATGCTCCAATGGCTGTATTGCTTTCGCTGACTTAGATCATTTTGCTGTGGGTAATTTATTTTGCCGATTAAACCAATTGTTTTCATTGGCCAATATAAACGATTGTTTCTGTAATCGGGTCATTTCAGTTTTATGTTAAATATGCAACGGGACTGTCAAATGCGATCTAGTTCACTCCACTTCTTGCAGACTTGGGACAGGTGAGTTACCTGTTCGGGTCGAGCAGCAATTAGAATCATCAACTCAGGTATAGTTGGAGTTCAAAGTGAATATATGTTTAATTCTGAAATACGATCTGTCGTATTGTAATTACGCCGTTATACAGGCGATATAGAGGATATGTAGTATAAATAATTAATCCATTAAATTAATTAAATAAGAAAAGAGTTTATTTGAAAAAAATAATTTAGAGATTATTTACTTCAGTAAAAAGTAAGAAAAAAATAATTAATGTGTAGCTAGAAAGTGATCAATTGCTAAACATCAATGTTAAATATGTAAATTAGTTATTTCATATTTCATATATTGATATATGTTCCACTAGTGTCCAAGTAAAAAAAGTATTGAGCATTCGTAATCGACCGGATTGTCTCGAGAGAATATTTCGGTTTCTTTACATATCTATTGGGCTATCCTTAAATTACGAACGCATTTTTCTTGAAATTTTACTTTCTCCCCTTGTACGCTTCTTCGGATGTCGAACAAAATTTGATTTCCCATAAAACCTTTATCACATTATGAACGAAACATACAAAAAATTTTAAAAGAAATATAATAAAAATCCATAAATTGTATAAAGTTTAATGAAATAAACAAACGTCCACTGAAGCTCAACCCCTCTCCTCCCCCTTGCATTACTTGGTCCAACTTGTGGTAACCCCATCCGTTTTTTCCAGTGTGGATGTCATTTGTGGAAAGCCCCTAACACTTAAATAGGGTCCAAATTCCCGTGGAAAATTCTCCTAAAAGACACTGTTACAAAGAAAAAGGATTTCCTTTGAAAGACAGTTCGTGCTGTGTTGCCTTATTCCATCCAATACAATTCATTGATTTTAACGGTTCTTCTTCTGTTAAAAGTTTTGCCAGAAAATGCCAATTTTTGCCACCAGAGTGCACTACTAGAGGGGCTAACTTAGAAAGCCTATGGTCAAACAGATAAGGGCCGCCATGTCTCTTCCAAACTGCGTATTCATCTGCTGCAACGCACACTACTATAATTAGTTGGAAAAACGGAAATAATCTTGCACTTCTTTAAATAGAAATAAACATTGAATCTACATTTTTTAGATAATATGAGCATTGTTGCATTTTTACCCAAACGAGCATTTTACCTTCCCGGCTGTTATATATAACAGAGGGAAAGTATGGCGATCGGCAAAAATAACCTTCCAATATTCTTGAACTTAAGACATCTTGAAACGTCGAAAAATGCAAAAATTTCAATGTTTATACATACAGAAATTCAATCCAAACATTCATACATCCAGAAAAAAAAATTGTAATATATGTATGAATATTAGTATGTGGCAGGCATGGTTTCGTTCACTGTGTTTGACGCTTAATAACTACTGTACTATTTGTCGAAAATTTCTGAAATTTTGCGGGGAGGTTTGTGTATTAGGAAATTGATGCCATTAAATTTTGTGATGATTTAACGTGATGATCTAATTATTAATGCTAATTTTTATTATTTTCAAGTATGGCGCAATTTTGCAAAGTGGAATATTATAAAGAGTTTTCTGATTTTTGCAATGTTCGACCTGCACTTAAGCAACACTATGCAGTGTTTGAAACATGAAATGAGATATTTAAGATGTAGATCATAATAGTAATGCAGCAAAAATAAACATTGAGCAAAATAGCAGAAATTGTTATGAATATGCCACATAATAGTGTTGTGGAGAAGACGATTGTTTGCATTATAAACAAAATCGATATCAGAAATTGCAGAACGATGCACGTTGCCTTCAGTAATTACTTGTAAGTTGCAGTGGTTTTCAGTCATGAATGACAGATTGATTCTGACCTGTTGAAGAAAGCTGCTAATAGAAGTTTCAACGAGACTCATTGTAAAAAGTAATCTTATTTAATTTAACATCTATTTAGATTTACTCAGTTGTAGGTGGAATAAGAAAAAAAACAGTATGCAAGATTATACTCGTGATGGGAGAACTCGCGGGTAAATCAACGACCCATGCGAATTTCAAAGTACCGGCACAAAGTGTTTAGAAAATATCAAATTTTTTATAAAGTATAAAAAATGTACGGGAGTAGTAGTGATTTGAGTAGCACTGATCACATAATTAATTTTCTAATTACAAATTTGAATTAAATTAATTTTATTTTAACTTTAAAACGAAGTTTTTGTATCAATTATTAAATGTTTTAATATCTGAGAAAATTAAAACATGACAATTGTATAAAATAATATAACACCAAAACAAAATTATTTTTGACATTTTTTTATTTTATTTAAGCTTTTCCAGTTTTTTCATTCACTTTATCTAAAACATGACACATTTCTGCAAATAAGTGGAGTAATAAATTTTCGTGATTGTTGACAATATATTCCCGGTCTATTTTCTGATATTTTAAAATGTAACATCAAGAAAGTTCATTTTGGAAGTCGTCAATAAATTGCTGGTCAAGTATTTGGTAACGAGAAACATAATTCCAATTTAGATAATCTTTTAATACGCGTAAAGTCATAGTTTTTAATCGTTGGTATTTTAAAATTTTTTTTATATCAAACTTATGTATGTATCGCCTAATAAAATTATCTCAAAAAATTTGAAATTCAGCGACTTTATTCCAATCAAGATATTGTGAAAAGTTGGTTTAAGAATGATTCATCTAACACCTGATACTTCGCAAATTAAATCCCATTTTGCATATTTAATATGTTTTTCAATAAATGAAGTAGAGAATATATAGTTTTTCCATAGGATTTCCCAATTTAACTTATCAGCAAATTCAGAAATGAATGTGAGAGATAAATCGTTTCGTTGACTGATGATATCCCAGTCAATATAATTTCTTAAATGACGAATATTATTTTCTTCTAATGGCGAAAAATGAAGAATTCCCCCAATCAATTAGCAGTTGAGTATTGTCTATAAAGAAACAAAATTGTTTTTTTGTTAAGAAATATTTATTTAATTAATCACATAATACGATACATTATTCATATTAATAACATTTTATTATATGGATATCACAATAGAATACATTATTATTCAAATTGAATACATATTTAAATGGATAACATTATTCAAATTGAGTACATATATTAGCAGATACAAAATT
Organism: Centruroides vittatus; assembly: GCF_030686945.1. Lineage (NCBI taxonomy): Eukaryota > Metazoa > Arthropoda > Arachnida > Scorpiones > Buthidae > Centruroides > Centruroides vittatus. The sequence goes on from NW_027122193.1 coordinate 21,850, forward strand.
ATTTATTACATTTCATACAGTCACATCTTGTAAAATATTTGTCATATATTGGTAATGTTATTTTATCATTTATTACAAAAAATTTACATTCATATGTTTTATTCTTAGACAGTTTTAATGATGCTGCTTTATTACATGCTTGCTTTAAACATACATAAGTTTTATTACAAACACTATGTATTACATAACTATGTTTTCGTTTACCTACTATTAAAAATCCGTATTGTGGAGATGATGATGATGATATCCAAAAATCTGTAAGAATCAAGAGTAGAAGCTGTAATGACCGAACGATACCACATCTATTCCATTATCTTGAATGAATTTTTTATCATAAAATGGAGAAAGCGAAATTTTGTTCTGCAGGTATGTTGTTACTACATGATTTTTGCTTTTAATTCCATATTGCTGATGTCTTAATAGCTCTGTGTTGAATAAAACTTCTTTATATTTATCGTGATTAAATGTTTTTATAACAGATTTTTTAATACCTTTAGCGGTTTTTTTATTTTGTTTATCAAAAATATAAGAATACATCTTTGGTTTTAAAGAACAAAATTCAATTATTGGTTTCGAAAGTGTTTCATCTTTAAAATATCCTAATTTATTTTTGTTCATTTCATTATATAATTTGTGAGTTTTAGGATAGTTACTAAAATCAAAAATATCAGGGAATGATTTAAAATCCTCATAAATATCTTTTGTATAAATTTGAAGTGTTAATGAATCTGTGTCGGTATATAATAAATGTACGTTTTCACCATATCTGTTTTTAAATACTTTATAAAATGTTTCATACATATGTAATTTGCTTAATTCTAATACACAAAAACCTATATAAATAGGTTTGTCTAAGCATAAATTAGGTTTCTTCATTTTAAAAATTGTAAGATTATCATTTATAATTTGAAATTGTTCTACAGACGGTTTAGATAGATATCGGCGATATTGATTTAATGTTGTAGCTGCTTTTAAGTTAATACGCTTTCTTACATTTTGACATGTTTTGCCAAAAAAACTATTATTCATTAATTTAAAAAATGATTTGTCAAAATCATTAGTTGATTCTTGTCTTTTTTTATTATTAAAATATATATATTTTTTAAGCCATGCACTTTGACAAAATGCCAATACTCTATGAATTTTAGTTACTATCAGGCCCTCTTCTAGATAAAATTTTAAATTTCTATAATGAACCACATAGTTTGTTTTATCAAAAAGAGTAGGAATTAATTTTTTACTATTAGTATATTTTAAATTTAATTTATCTAGTACTGTTTTTTGATAATTAGATAATAAATCATACGGAATGGCAGTGTGTTCAACAGCTAGCGGCAAATTATCGTGTCGGTCATGAATATATTCAGGATATTTTAAATCAACTTCTAAGATATATCCTATGCTATTTTCATCAGATATATTAGTTATGTCTAAAGCATCTATTTCATCTTTGTGAAGCCATCTAAAATTATTTACGGGTAAGTATGCGCTCATTACAAACCCATAAAGATTATTTGCATCTATTGACAGAATATAATTATGAGGTTGATTTTTATCATATGTTTCGGGTATTAATGGATTATTAGCTTGCGCAAATCTTTTCCCTGCTAAACTTACTCCCCCCCTCATTCCACTTTCAATAAATAAATACATATCAAGATCATTAAATAATTCTAATTCAATTTTTGTCATTTTTAAACCACAATTCCATGTTAAATCAGGTGTTGTTATAAAATATACAGGATCTAAATTATAATATGTTAAACTTAATTTTCTAAAATTTTGGAATATATCTGCTAATAATATGGTATCAACATATTGATATAATTTTAAATAGTCCCTGAAAGTTTCACAGCGAAATTTTTTCCAAACTAATTGAGCATGATTATAATCATCATCTGTAATATTTTCTCCTGATAATTCGTTATAAAAACATTTTTTTGGGGGTAGCTGTATTTCATCTAATATTTCTTTGTTTTTAAAATAGGAATATGGAAAAATTCCTTTTCTTTTTAATAATTCTCTATATTTGTAATGACGAAAAAAATGATTAAAAATTGGAAAATTATAATTCGCATTTTTTAAATTATCGGTTAAAACAGAGAGAGAAGAATTTAAAAACTGATAACTGTCAATAAATTTAAAATAATCTAATGAAAATGTCGTAAATTTTTCTGAATTTATTGGAATAATACTAATTTTTGAAAATAATTTAGAAGGTATATTTTTAAAAATTAAATGCGAATCATAACCAGAAAAATTGTGCAATATAATTGGAATAAACGGTTTTAGTCTATAATTTAAATTGCATTTATTATGAGCCCACCCTCGAAAACAGCCTGTTTGATGATCGTGGTCCATTACACGGATATCATCATCATCAAATTTTTCATTACAAATATGACATAAATGTCTTGAATTATTAGTAACAGTATTTAAATTAATTTCAACATTATGACTTATTTTACTTAACAAATTATTCAATTGGTTTTGAATATCAATTAAAAAATTATTAACAGCATTATCACCACAATAAAAATTAGCATATATTATTTTATCCTCATTTTCAATAATTATAATCGAATAACATATAGGTTTATGAATTTCAACGATTTTAGTAAAACTTTCTTTAGGATTTATTTCATTAGAAGAAACCTTTTCCAAAATTGATTCAAAATCTGCAAATATGCAGATTGGGTGAAATAATGATTTTTCATGAGAATGAAATTTGGTGATTGCTTCTTTTCCTTTCGGGGTGGATACTTTTTGATATTTATGATTAGAACAAAATTTGAGATGCTCATTTAAAGTACATTCTCTTTCAAAACCATTTAAACATCTTTTGCAAAATTTTCTTGGCAAAAATTTCTCAGACATTAGTCTATTAAAATTTCTAATTAAAAAATAATGAGATTTATATAATAACAAATTTATTTCTTTTTCAAATTGAAATTTGGTTATATAAATCGGATAAATTAGTTTGTTTTCGTATCCATATACATTAATATTTAAACAATTATTTTTTTCAAATATCGGAATATTTTTAACATTTACAGGAAATTTTAAACTATTTATATTTAAATATTTTAAATATTTCCTATACAAATATATAGAATTTTTGTTGGTATTAACTGTTGGATACAGATTAGCAATTATACAATATAAAAAACATTGATTGTCTGAACATTTTATATTTAACACACAACGTTTATTAACTATATGTTTTGGAAGAATAATATTACCACATCCTCCAATTTCATTTTTGTATATTCCTATATGAACATCTATAAATATAATTTCTTTCAGTATCCACCCTGATCCATATTTTATAAACTCATCAATATAGTTTAAAATTGTATCAAATGCATTCATTAATTTTTCATTAATCATATACGAGGATAAAATATGCTCAACACGACTAGAAAAATAAACATCTTGATATTCTATAATATCATCTTCTTTATATTTTATAAATTTAGTTTTTAAATTTATTAAAAATTTTCTTCTACAAACGAAATTATCATTAGCTAAAATATTATAAATACTAGATGTTATTTTTCCAGAAAAGACAGATGGATCACTATTTTCTAAAATAAGAGCACGATAAGTTTTAGCATAACCTCTAAAAGCTTTTTTCCTTAATATAAAAGACATATTTTAAACATTTACACATTTGTCTAAATGTTCGTTCATTGCATCAAAAGCTTTTTTATAAAATTTAAAGTCCTTAATATTAATATTATATTTGTTAGGTGGATAGTTCCCTTTTGTTTTTGTTAAGGAAACATATGTGTTAGAATGGAATTCTACCACCTCCATGAATTGATTTTCACATATTTTGATGTTAAACTTGCTAATTTTTGAAGATTTACCTTTATCTAGAGTTAGGTCTAACCCGAACTTTTGGTCTAAGGCAAGCTTTTGCTTTTTCAACTCCTGATCTTCTATGTTTTTAGGTTTTGGTCCTCTTTTTTTACCAACAGTCTGATTCACATTAAAATCATAATCACATTCTAAAATTAATATTATATTTATTGAATTATTTTAAGTAAAAATAGTTTAAAAATAAAATAAAATACTTACCTCCTGAAGACATTTTTCTTAGATGTATAAGAGATTCTTGCAAAAGAAGTTCTCAGAGATGTATTGAGCTAGTATCTCACCACTGTATTGAGCTAGTATCTCAGCACTGTATTGAGGGTGTCTCTTATATGCAGTATTTATACTATTGCTGGATGCAAAAATAACACATAACAAGATGTCTGTTAATAATTTTAGAATAACATGATGTCTATTAATATTCTTCAACTGCACATTGAAAAACAGGATACTTAAAAATAAATCGAAAACAGTGGTGTGTATTAATATTTTCAGAATTTACTTAAAAAACAGGATATTTCAAGAATGTACTTCAAAAACAGGATATTTCAAGAATATACTTCAAAAACAGGATATTTCAAGAATATACTTCAAAAACAGGATATTTCAAGAATATACTTCAAAAACAGGATATTTCAAGAATATACTTCAAAAACAGAATATTTAAAAATGAATTAAAAAACACACAGTGCCTATTAATATTTTAAGAATGTACTTCAAAAACAAGAAATTTCAAGAATATACTTCAAAAACAGGATATTTAAAATTGAATTAAAAACACACAGTACCTATTAATATTTTAAGAATGTACTTAAAACAACAGGATATATAAAAATGAATACCACACCTCTGTTGAATTTAAGTATAAAAAGAGCTGTAATTTTTGTTAGAATCAACAAGTTTTAACAATTATTCACAAACTTCAGCATTCAATACATTCTGCCAAGATGAGTTGTAAGTATATTTTCTTTTATATCTATACTTGATTTTTTTAAAAATAAATATCTCAATGTAGATTATACTATCTGAGAATTCTCCTATGGTAAGTATTATAATAATTTATAATATATAGTTTTTTGTATATGTCTCTATTTAATTGATATATTTTAATATAAATTAGATTTCAACACTCAAAAATACTCAAATAGTAGGTGGTAAAATTATTTTTTTTTATTAAAATTAATACTGTGTATTATAATATAGTTTCTGATATAGGAGTTATCATTGACTTTGAGGCTTTTACAATTCGAAATGAAAATCTGCCCTTTAACACTTTACGCAGACAAATCAGATTTGTGGCAAGACATGGAAACAATTTTGGAAAAATAGATTTTTATAATGAATTTATTACTTTTGATAATTTATCGCTATGAGATAAAAAATCTGTGAAATTTGGAAATTTTTTACATGGATTATATTTATTATATAAAAAACATAATTTTGGTTATTGGCAATGTTATACTAAAGTATGTGAAATTTTATTTAAATTATATAAAAAATATGATATAATTTATTATAAGGAAAAGCAAATCGAGTTTAATTTTTTAAGCTTAACTGAAGAAAAATACAATATAAAAATTCTGTCATATGACGTCGAAAAGTTAGCAATACCTAAATCCTCGAAAATTAGCAAACCATGTCCACACCATAGCAATTTTGTTGCTCACTGCTCTCTTTGTGATGTCTTCTCTTATAAATTTTATATGGATAAACACGGTAAATATATTTTTAATTATTATTATGTAAAATTAGTAAATATGATAACATTTTTTTTAAAAATTTGTATAGGTATAATAATTATTGTTATTGCTAACATAGGTAATTTTTTTTACTAATGAATGAGAATGATAAAATATTATTATTATTATTATTAATTAAATTTTTTTTATTTTATACAGACTTAGAGAAGAAAATATTATCTTGTGTTTTAATATTATGTATATTATTTTTTAAAAAATTAATGAAATGATAAAATATTATTATCTTGTGTTTTAATATTATGTAATTTTTTTGAAAGAATAAAAAAAGTTTATATTTAAATGGTTTTATTGTTTTTCATTGAAGTACAACATTGATTATACATTATTGCACTCAGATGTGCTAAGTAAAAATGATTTTTAACAAATTTCTTTACAAATTCATTGTTATAAAATTTGTCAGTTGTACTTAATTCTTTTAAACATTGATTTCTATTCATTTTATATAGAAAATACAAACAGAAATATCTGCAAGTTGTTGAATATAAAACTCTGATGAACTATATTATTCCAGCAACAATTTTTAGAATTTCGTTTGATAAATTTTATTATTTTTGTTTTTGTCGGTTTTATTCCATAGCTATCATAGTAAAAACAAGTTTTTTTGGTAAAGAACACAGATACCCAATGACTCCCAGGCTTATTTTGTTCATCTAAATTAATTATAAATGATTCACGATTAGCAATGCAAATGGGTAAGTCATCAGATGCAAAAACATCTCCAAAAGTCTTTTTTATTTTCGAATCACTTGAAGCCAGTTTCCATAAAGTAATGGTATTTATTAATAGTTCATGTTTACCAATATTAAATCTTTTAGCCATTCCTTAATTATTTTCTATGGAATCCATATGTTGTGCAGTATCTTTAAAAAATAATGCACTTGTTAAAAAGGTTTCTTGTGCTTCTTTTGAGTATAATAATAAGGCTTCCAAAATTGCTCTGTAGGGATAATTAAGCTGTGAAATTACTTGTTTGTTGTTTAAAAAATCACTGCATTGAGATAACAAACTATTTAAAAAATAATTGACAGGAGAAACTTTTTCATCTACAGCGGTATCTGTTCCATTCTTCTTCACAATTTTTGTTTCAACATGTAGATAAATTGAATGTAGATCGATATAATTTTCACCAGAACCGGATACATAAAATTCGATTGGTGCTCGACTATCTGAAATTGTTGCGACAGGATGTACTATAACTTCTGATGTATTGTCAATAGCTAGTTAAGTTGAAACTGTACTGAATAAATCCAACTCACTTTCGGTGCATGGACAAGAGTGTGAATCCATCTTCTCAGTCAGTAAATATATCTTTTAGTTTTCGCCTTTTATTCTGCGACTGAATTAATCTTTTCATTCGTTTTCTTTTTATACCAGATCTACCTTGTACTTTTTTAATTACATCATCTTTTATTTCGGAACCAATATCTTTTAAATGTGATTTTGTAGTTTCTTTAAATGATTTCCCGCTAATTACATCTGATTTAACATTTGATGCAAAGTTTAATGCTATTCGTCCTAGATATTTTCCTACTTTACTAAGAATAGGAATTGATTTACGAAAATAAATCTCAAAAAAATCCACATCCTCGTTGTATTTCTGTCCCACAAAATAATTCCCTGTTCCTAATTGTCGTGTGAGAGGAAATCGTAACTCAGGTCTGTATATCGTTCCTCCCGCTTGATTACAGTAATAATTTATACAATCTTTAGGGTCGAGCTTCATTTTGTACTTTCAAACATGAAGTAATAGTAACAAATAAAACTAAGCACTATTTATAACTGTTTAAAAGATAGAACTAATAATGTTTTTCCTCCAAAAAAGACAATTTCTTTTCCACCGGCAGTTCTCAACTCGATTTCAATAGTATCAATATAATTTTTCTTCAAAGGAAAATAAAAAGGTGAGGGATAAACTTTAACTATTTGATCGGTCTTTTCTCCCATAACTGGTATAACTCTTAGAAGAGGAGCTGTTATATCCCCCACATGATGAGAAGCAACAATATTTGAATAAATAAAAATTTCTGAAATTCCTGCAGACAATTCAAGTGGATATTCACTTACATATTCGCCTGCTGAAAATTTCTGTGTTTTAAATCCTAATGAATCCTTTAATTCGTTTCCAAATTCAATCGTTATATTTTTAGGAACTTTTAAAATGATTTTGTTATTAGGCAGTAATCCTAATTTAATATATTTAAAAATTCCGAAAAATTTTTCAGCTGATGAATATAATCCAATAGGAATAAAAATTTTTTCTTCTACATCGATTTCTTCAACAACTTTTTTATTTCTTTCTATTAAAATTATAAATTGATCCTTGTAAAATACAGAATTTGATAGATATTCCTTAGACCCTGTCCGCAATATTACATTTGAAGTGCCTTGTTTAAATATAATTTTTTTCAGTGGAAAATTTAATAAATAAAGTAATTTGTTAGCACTGTCTTTTGTAACATGCAACTCGAATCCCTCTTTCACATTTATTTTTACATCTTTATAATCCCTGTCTAAAACGAATTCTACTGAGTTAGACCCAGTTAAGGAAACTATATTATTGTTTATCCAATCGAAATGCGTCTCTCCTTTATTTTCTTTAGCTGAAGTTAGTGGAATCGTATATGTTTTATCTTCTATTTTTTCTCTTCTAATTTTATGCTTAGTAATAGTATAATCATTGTTATGATTAGATATGTTAAACCAGTTTCTAGGAATAATAACTTCGCTCAGACCGACTACTCATTTTCCATGTAAATCAATAGCTGGACTCATTTTCACAGTGAAATTAGACTGCTTATTTTCAGGAAATAAATCTATGCTAGCATTGCTTATCAGAGTTACAAAAAAGTCAGACTGCATCATTTTGTCACCTTCTGTAATTCTTCTGTATAAAATTTTCCTTTTAAAATTTCATTATTTAAATCTTTCAATATGTACGTCAGAGGATGAGATGAAAAACGATCGTGAATAACAAACATTTCTTTTGTCCAACCTGGTAGATATCCTCGACTAAATGTTTTACGTATTTTGGAGATTCGAACGAGATCACCGATATTAAATTTAAATGTATTCTCTCCTTTTATACCATACAACTTTTCGAAAATCATGCTATGATGTAGAGGGGTAACTTCTGACAGAGACATACCGATACTTCTATGAAAACTATTATTGTAACTTTTTACAATATCAGATAATTTATCAATATATTTAAAAGACTTACGATACGTAAATAATCTATATATTTTATTCCGCAGAGTTTTATTTTATCTTTCGACAACAGCCGCTTTTGTATCAAAATGAGTAGAATAATGATTAATTTTAAATTTTTTAAAAACATTTTTTACTAATCTATTATAAAATTCTTTTCCTTTATCAGTTTGTAAATTTTTTGGAATGTTTTTTTCTTCAAACCGTTCAAAAATTCGTTAAAACCAACAGGAACTAATGCGGTTTTTCTATTTCTCATTACATACGAAATTAAGTCTACTATATGACTTCCAAAAATAGGTTTCCCATCGGTTGTTAATTCACCATTAGAATTCCATCCGTAATGACTTTGATTCAACTTATCAATTAAATGTGGTATATATTTTTTATATAATTGTGGTACAGATATAATTATTTGTTTAATAAATGCATCATCGACAGCTTTTTCTTCAGGTTGAGATTCCCGTTTCTTTGATTTTGTTGGATACAACAGATACTCTAACAGGTTCTTTTGGCACATGAACTGTTCTCTGATATCTCGAAATCAATTGACTTAATAATTTGACTTTACTATCATTAGATACATCACCAGTCTCAAGTAATTCTTCGATATTATTACCAATTATTATTTCAGGTTTTCGATATGCTGACAACAATTCAGGAGGGACAAGAGCCATTTGTTTCGCCATTAGATTCTTTTTCCTATTACTTTACCAATTAGTCCACCTGCCATAGACTATAACGGAGCCAGTAGAAAAAGAAGAAATCAGCCAGAATGATTAACTAAAATTTTTTTCTTAGAATTTAAAGGAACATTTTTTTCACTTAATTTCCTGATAATTTTTTTATATTTTTGTAATTTACGAACATCGGCAGGTATATTTCCTCTCCGCAAATTATCGCATATTTCACACAAAACTTTAATTTGATCCGGAGTAGCTTCTTTCAATATTGCTTTTCGTTGAGAAGGAGTAGTCTTAGACAAAAGTGCTAACATATGATAATTTTTCTTTACGTTCTTTATTTTATTGGTAAGTATATCCAAAAAATACCTTGTTCGTCAGGAAAACACGAATCTCTCACAGAATATTTCTTATTCGTTTTAGGATGAAAATCTAATAACAAATAACTGAATTCCTTTTCTGTCGCTTTTTTATATGCATCCATAAAAAATCACATTTACCAGCAAAAGCTTGCCGCCCCAAACAACATACTTGACTTTCATCGCGATTATTTTAAAATAATATCAAATAATGTGTGTTTAAAGTTATATCTCTCATAATTCTATTTTTTGGAAACAAATTTTGCATTATCTAGATCACGCTTACATTATAATGATGAGACTCTGTTGTAAACAAAAATGCAGTGTTTGAACTTAGTTCATGCGAACTTCGAAAAACTTAAAATCGAAAAACTTAGTTCATGCATCAAATCATCAATTATTATTAAATCCCATCCTTGCACGGATTCAGGTAAGCCATACATTAATGTAACATCTTTTTCCTCGTGAAAAACGGTAAATATACGGAATAACACCATAGAACCTTTTTTAATGTCTTTTCGTAAATTTTGTTATGAATAATTTTTCTCACTACTGTTGTCTTTCCGCATTGCGAAGGTCCAACGATTATACAGTTACTAGGATGTTTGAAATACATATTAATCGAACTTACAAGCTCCAGTAAATTTATAATTCTTTGATCCGCAAATTATCTCCCTAAATATTAACATATTCTTTTTGTTCCTTTCTATATAATTTTTTTTCATAACTTTTGAGCATTTCTCAAACGATAAATATAATTTATTACTAACTTCATTAATTCTTCCATTCTTGTCAACAATTATGAAACCGAATTTTTCGTCTCCTTTCCATATTTCATCGTTAACTTTAAAATAACGTAAAACAATAGGAAAATTATCGGGGATATCGAAAGAAAAATTATTTACTGCAGCAATACAGGTATCTATAGACTTGTACAAACGAGGAGAAACAGAATAATTTCTATCACCGTTGTAAGTAATAATAAAACCATATGTTTCCATGAGTTCAACTTTCAATCTTAGTATTAAAAATAAATTCCAATGTTCGTTAAAACTTTATTTATATCAAAAACCAACTAATCGAAACAAAAATTAGTTTATAAAGTGAATAAAAAAAATAATTAATTTTTAAAAACATTTAATAATTAATACAGAAACTGTGTCTTATTATTACAAATTTGAATTAAATTAATTTTATTTTAATTAGAAAATTAATTTTGTAATCAGTGCTACTCAAATCACTACTACTTACGGGTTTGCAATTGTAACTAGTAATTTACGTAATAGGCTAATTACATTACTAGTAATGGTAATTACCATTTTTTCAAAATATAATTTGTTTTTTAAATGGAAATTAAAAGTACTTACTTTTCTACGTCAGGAAGATTAGTTTTCCACTTCTCTGCGGCCATGGCCCAAGCAACTAGATCGACAGGAGTGTCGTAAAATAAGTCGTAGACGTTGCTGGTAGAATTCCATCTGTCGAATAGTTCATTTTCTTGTTAAAAATTGAAATTACACTTGATTTTGTTTTTTTTTTAGTAGAAACTTTTAGGGGAGGAACCGACATAAATTCATGTGTGAAGAAAATTACGAACATAATATTTCAAAGTCATATTTGCACGAATTTCTGCTGTTCATAATTCAAACGATTGACCGAAACAAATTATTTAAATCAGTGATTTCCAACCTTTTTTTTTAAAACTCGTCTATCTAATTGGTGTAAGACTTTAGTACATCAGTTAGGTAGCCGGTATAAAATTGCATATCGAGGAATCTGCGACTTTCTGAAAAATGAAAATCACGGATTTAGGTTAAAAACATTCGAATTTCTCGGCCAAAATTTTTCGTATTTTCAAGAGATAAGGCACAGTAAGAAACTTCGGTTAACTGGTTAAGGTTCTGTGAAAACAAAAAAAGATACTTACGTAAACTGGAATTTCACACGGGTTACGATCAAGGGATCCGCTGCTGGTACAATCCTGTCAATATAAAATCGAACATTTTATAAAAAGTGTCGAAGTCATTATCGAAATGAGATTTTGTTTTTTCCGATTTCATGATCCTATCAGATATTTGAGATATTTTCACAAATTTAAATGAATACGAAAGTATTAAATTAACAATCAAAAGAGATTTTATTGACAAGAGTATCGTGGCACTCTCCTGAGGACTTTCCTGGTGGCACTTAAATCACTCTTTTGGAGGAGTTTTCTGTAGTCAAACGTGCTTATGCGCCTGTACTGTACTACGTGTACATTAAACTCTGTTTCCATTAAGCAAATTCTTGCTTTACCTAGCTTCCACATTTGCACAAACAACAACACATTTCTTTCGGCTTTCGTAGGGCACATGAAGAACTATTTTTTTTTATCTATTTTTTATAAACTTTTCCAGTCCTGTAAGCACTAAGCGTACTAGCCCAACGCGGGATTCGCAAAGCCACAATGGGCTGCCATTAGGGATTGCAATTGCTGGATCCCTCATTCAGCAATCCAGCTGGATCCAGCGCATTTTTCAGCTTGCTGGATCCAGTACCAAATGCTAAATCCAGCGCTGCAGATCATCAAATACTCAATTAACTTTCTAAATAATGTCGCAAAAGTCTACGTTGTCGGCGTTGCCGCTTTGCTACGTGCGCTATCGCTCAGCGGCAAGTGACGTTGCCATTCAGTGCGGCACGTGCTACACCCCCTCTCTACACTGCAACACTCGCCCTTTTGCCTCTGCTGATCTAATCGCCAGTCGACTTTCCGCTCTCGCTAAATAAAGTGTCTTCACGATAAATAAAATAAGTAACTCCTTTCTTCGTCTTCTTGGTGCATAATTCTAATTTACGGTGAATCGTTCTGTAAATGAATCACGTAACGGAACGCTTTATGATTATTTGACGACCCTTAAACCAACTAACGTAGAGGCAGAAAGGGCCTTCTCCGCAGCGGGATATATATGCAGTTCATTAAGAAGTAGGTTGGGAGATAACACCATTCATACCATTTGTTTCTCGAGATCCTACTTCCAGAAAAGTCAAAAATTAACAGAAGTGATTGATTTAATTTTATTTAATCTTTTAAAATATTTAAAAAAAAGTTTAAAAAAAGTTTAAATAATCCATCGAACAATAAATATATGTTAACTAATCTTGCTTTCAACGTCAAAAAACTATTTATACAACTTAGACTGAATAAATACGGAATAACTATTAATAATAAATACAAAGAGTTTTCCCAGGCTACATGTTTAAAATGTAATAAACCATTATCTAAATTTCACATTTTTTGTGAATGTTGTAAAGTAAAAGAAATTACCCATCATTTAGAAATAAGTATACTATAACAAATCCAACTGCAACAATGAAAGTGAACTATATGAGATCTTCGACAGAGCAAACAATAATATCATATTTAAGTTATATAATTACGTGAATCAATATTTTAAAAATTGGAACAATTTCAAGATTTGAGTCAATACGATATGAACTATGTGCATGTTCTAACGATTTAAATTAAAAAAATAAAAATAAAATATAAGAAAACTGGTAAGACTGATAGCCACTTAGCCACTGATTATCCATCTTTACATTATTATAATATATTAATATAAATTAATTAGTAGAATTACCTTTGTTATTATTTAACTTAAAGATTACATAATAATTAAAATCTAACTGAACATTTAAAGTTAATTATCTCTACCTCAAGTGTCAAACCGAACTAAAGTTAAGTTTACTACCTAAATGTGTAAGAAGTTTTACTGATTTATAGTGACCAGTCTAAATAATAAAAGTTTCTTAAGTTTTTTTTAAAAAATGTTTTATTTCTTTAAAAAAAACCACAAAATGCTGGATAGATAGATAGATAAATAACACTTTATTGCACCAAAAATACGTCTGCGCTGGATGCAGCTGGAATGATGTTGGTTAGCAAAAATCCACCTGCATTGAAAACACTGCTGAATTGCAATCCCTAGCTGCCATGTGATGAGAGACAACGTATTCATAATGAACCACCTCCGAAATATTGTTGAGAATTTCTGATTCTAGTGCATTCGTTCTCGAGTCCCCTAGGATGGAAAGTAAACTTTTAAATACTAAATGGTTTCGAAATTGAGTGCCCATTCGCCTATTGAGGCTCTGGCAGATCTGATCATTTCTGGCATAATCTCACGCTTATTATTTCCCTATATACAGAATATTGGACAGAAAAAATATACGAAAAGTCTTGATCAAGCAGCGGAAGAATTGGGTTACCGAATCTCATAAAGGAAATTTCCAATTGTATCAGAAGCACGAAAATGATTTTCTTTGAATTCTTGTCCGTTTGTCTGTTTATCTGCGTGTGAACACTTGTTTGAATGTCCAGAATGACGAAAAGACTCTGTCACTGTCCGACTTTAATACATCAGAAAAATTGTAAAATCATCTCTTCTACATTCTTTAATTTATACATATCAAACGTTTTTTATGATTTATTATTCTATATTTAAACAGGTATTTTTAAAACATAAAGATATCTATTTTATAAAAAAACATTAAATTAAATTATGTAAACTGACGAATTTAAATTGAAATTCTAGCAAAATTTTTATATGAATTTACTGATTTGATATTACGAAATACGTATACACGCGCCTAATATAATTATATTCAATGACGAGGGATTTAATATTCAAAAAAAACATTAATCTTGTCGTTTATTAAAACATATCTGACTTCGACTTGCATTTACCTTTCACGAAACTTTCACGTACATGTATGTAAAACATATCACCGCTAGTTTAAAATGAGAAACAATTACTGTAGAATGTTGATGGACATCATAAAGTAAATTTAAGTATTATTCTGGGGGACTCGGGATGGTATTCGAATAGTCAGAAATCATCAGGAATTTTTCAAATATTAATTGTTGCCAAATATCTCGGGCTTCGTCCATCTCTAGTGGCCACTGTTTTTGCGCCTGATCGAACCCATTTTCCCTGTGATTAAAAAGTCCTCTTAGTATCCACAGGGATAGAACAGACTAAACGTGAATAAATATCGCAATTATAAGAATAATTCGCGTGTTTAATGGTAATAAAAAAAAATTGTAAGGTAAAATCAAAACGCTGAATTATTTTTTGTGGCTAAATATATTTTGATCACACTTTTAGTTAAATCTATTTTAAAAAAATAATAGATAACGTTTTGTATATTTTAAATATAATTAAAGTAGTTAAGTAACAGACTTTAGTAAAATTATTTTTGGTTTATTTAATTTAAAATATATTTTATCCACTTTAAATTTGTAGTGTCTTGCCCCTCCCTATACATTATACATTCCCTGTTAGAAATATAATCGTGCCAGTCATCTACTCCGTTTAGAGAAAATATTTGAATTCAAATAGCGTGGTACCAAAGCAACCGGAACAGACTCCAATTATGAAACGTAACTGTTAACTAAGGAAAATAAAACTGCGATAAATTTAAATTAAAAAATTTTGATTTCGCAATGTTATTTTCTTCTGGCATGATATTAGCGTTGAAAACGATCTTTTAATTCGTTAGTGACAGAGCTTCCCTCGTATAAGTATTCAAGTTTGTCGATTTTACGTTAAATTGAAGAGCTTTGTTTAGAGTGACGAATTCCAAACAACACTATAGGTGAGTAGCTAAAGTTTTTTAAAGTTAAATATTATAACAGATGGTGCAACCAAATGTTGCCGAGAAAGTTAAGCAACTCTTTGCTGGAACATTGTATCTGAAAATAGAAACTTATATAATTCTTTTTTAGTTGTAAATTATCTCGGGTCTGAGTGGTTGATGAGGAGTACGTTTGAAATTTGATTCGTTGAATTTATTTAATTTTTTTAAATTATTGTTGAAACTTAAATTATAATTTAATAAAACTGAATAAAAGCAGCAGTAATTAAATGAACTGAAATCAATATTATAAAGATACGGTATGCGGTTGTTAATAGTAGCAGGAGAAATCGATTGCAACTTTATTCATAATGTACCATATCTAGAGTAAAATGTTTATACTATATTTACCGTATATTCCGGCGTATAAGACAACTTTTTTACTTAAGAAAATCTTCTCAAAAGTCAGGGGTCGTCTTATACGCCGGAATATACGGTAAATATAGTAAAAACATTTTACTCCAGATATTGTACATTATGAATAAAATTGCAATCGATTTCTCCTGCTACTATAAACAACCGCAAACCGTATCTTTAATCTGTAAACAAATACTCTCCTCTTGTCTGAAAGTGTCTGAAATGAAAATGATTTTCTTTTCGTGTACTCGGTATATTTTATTTCACAATTTACTCACCAGTTTTGTTAGTTGTGATCACTTCAATTTTATTTTTATCTATTATGCTGTGTAGTGGTGCAGTTATAACAATAGATTATTGCATCTGACGTTAGAGAAAGTACAAAAATAGTTTTCCAAATGTTTAACTTGAAATGATTTCTATTCAAGAAAAGGAGTGAACAGAGATAAAAAGTTAGACAGTGCCATCAGGTGACGTCGACTACTAAATTACTAGCTCCAATAAGGTCCAGCTTACCATAAAAGTTTTCCTGGAGTGCATTTCCCTCTGTCAGATCGTTCAGGAGTGGTGTTGCAGTCACCAAATAAACCAAACTTATTCTAACGAGCGATTATTTATTGTGACCTCGTCACGAAGCCGGTCTGTAACTTTTCGTCACAGTGTCCTCCATTCTTTTAGTGGTGGTCTTGCTTTGTACATTTTCCTGATAGTAATAGAATCGTGCCAGTTATGTATTTACTCCGCTCAGGGGAAATATTTGAATTAATGTAACGTCATTTTCTTTCCATACGTGACGTCCCTATATATTTAATCCGGGTCTTCTTCCAAAAGCTTTCTAAGCTGTTCTCAACTTTTACGTATCTAACACCTTTTTCGAAGATGAGGAACGACAGACAGGCAACAGCCGAAATTTATAGGTCTACAATTTTTTCAAATCGCAATTTATTAATCATTCTATACACAGGATATTTACGAAAAAATACTTCCCACACAGTTTATATAATCTGTTGCAAAAATATAAACACTTTATTGTAACCTAAAATAATTAATACTTTGCTAGATGCTTCTTAACCTACGCTAAAACAAGGCATTTCACCGAAAATAATTTATTAAGCATAACAATCGTTTTCAACCTATTCTGCTGGCATCTTCAGGTTTTTAAAAATCACTGAATATTGTTAACTGTTCTCTTTTGTATAGATCAGTTAAGAAAACATTTAAAATACAAAATTGCTTGGAATATTCAGATAATTTTATCCAATGAATAAATGTGTGAAGTTCCACAAACGGGTCGAAATTAAAAATTTATTATAGAAATTTATTAAAACAAAAACTTGAAAAACGTCCATTGTTAAAACCGATCAAAGATCGAATTCTTTCTGCTTGTCATATGAAACAGAAAGAAGAAAAACTACTATTAATGTAAAATCATGACGCAATAAATGTAAACGAGCGTCCTCCTGTAGAGATGGCACTTATAATACACTTATAATGTCCTCGAGGAAAAAATACAACAGATATTAAAATTATTAGATTCTTTTGTTTTTTTAATTCTTCTATTATATTATGTTATAGTATTTGATTTATATAACTACAAATGTCATCTAGCTTAATTATATTTTAAACTCGAAAATAATATTTGAAGTAGACTAACAACTTTTATTTCTTTTAGTTATATACAAATATATTTTTGCTAAAAATATACTAAAATATGTTAGAAAACGTGTTAAATATATTTTTCTTATATTTCAGGATTTCCGTTGCTTTAATTTTTTCATTCGCAGTGATATGTTGGAAATTGTTCGTGTAAAATTTATATTCTAAAGAATTATTAATCGTCAACAGAAGAATATAAATCCATCTTTATAATAAAACAAAGATCTCAGCATTACTTTGAATCATAAGAAGAGAAAAGTGGAAGAGGATTAAAAATATTCCTACTGGAATTTATTTTTTTAAAGTAAACCAGTATCATAAGTTAAATAAATAAATCGTTCAGACATATTTTTAATAATTTAAAATAGAAAATCTATTCATCTTACGATATAAATATGATACATAAAGGTAAGAATGTTTTAAAATTAAGTTTTTACTTGGATATTTTATAATAAAAATTCGCAAATCACATTATACTGAGTTTTAGCTGTATCTCTATTACTTACAAAAGCGACTTTAGTACGATGTACGATAATAGGGTTTTGTACGATTATTTCATAAATATGCCTAACTCCGAAAAGAACTATTAATTATTGAAAAGAGAACTATTCGCAATTATTATTATTTATAAATATCGCCTTTTCGTTGATATTCGGTGTGCTTTTCTCTGCTAGAAAGCTACTAAATTTTCGAAAGTTTTCAGATTGGCTATTACCGTATATTCTCGGTTATAAGGCGCACTTTTTTCATATTTTTCCAGGCGGCTTACTGCTATCTTTTTAATTCTACTGATTGAATACTCGAATTGATGTCAAAAGAAAATTTGTGCAAATAAACGTTCTGTTGAAATGCTATTATGCTTCTACTTGTACAAATTGTAATACAATGTATTAATGTAGAAGTGTCAGTCTAGTGAATTGTCTACAACAGACACAATTTTGGCAAGGGTGTCGTGGACCCGACTAAAAATTTTAGACGGTTGCAAAAATTTGGGAAAACTAAGGTTTATGAATAGGAATTAAATACTGTATATAAAGAAATGTGTTACATATTTGTGGCTAATGTTTGATATGTTAAAACTGTAGGAAAAAACGTACATTTTAGTTTATACCTATTCATAGGTTCGTATTACATCATATAAAAGAGAGTCGTGTAAACTTCATTGTAAAATGGGGTTTAAACGTTTTTTTCGTCTTGAGATGGAATTGCAGTTAGAAAGTTTACGAGATTTTGACATAGGGCAAATCTTGTTAATATTTTTACGGATAAAAAGCTTAAGTATAAAAGATCCAGATTCATGTATGATAATTTCAAGGGGCAGATACGGTCATTTTCTCCCGAAAGTTTGCAAGCTGTTGTCAAACGGGAGATCGTGTCTGGGCAAGTAAGGAAATCAGCACCTTTTTCCGTAAGAGACGAAAAAATTTCGCTTTTTTACAAGACGTAAATTTCTATCTAATAAAAAGGCGATTTTTTAAAACAAATAATACATTGCTATTCTTCTCTTGGGTAGGATAATTTCTGTTGCTTTGTGATTCCAGGAGTTATTCTTGAAAGTGAGAGAACCTTGCTTGAAGCCGAAGCCTATTGCTTGCTTAAATACAGTACCCTATTCGTAGTTCTACCACTAATTAATAATCCAACCCTTCTGAAATATGTAGCTTACTCTCTAGATTGATAGATGCGATGCGTTATTTGTCTGTCTGCCTCCAAACGTGATCAGTATTAAAAAATGACAGATAATGTCATTTATCGATTTTATGCAAGTTTTAGGACTAAATACATTCAGTAATCCAGTAATATCAGTAAATTGTTACCAATATATCAAAAGTCTAGCAACGAATCCTTTAACTTTTCCGGCAACATTTTATAACGCCATCTTTTACGATATTTTATTTTAATAACTTTTTATGATTTTAATTATTATAAAATGACAAAAACTTAATTTTAAGGGTATGGATGGGTTTTATAAAATAATTGCAAATGCCAATAACGACTAAAATCGTCATGTAGTCAGACCCTACTCCAGTTATGACAAGACTCTCCTTTATCTCTCCACTCCTTCGACCGTTGATTACGAAAATATAAAAGCATCAATATCCCTAATAAACTGCAAAATTTCAGAATATTTCCACAAAAATTACAAGAGTTATTTAAGGTCAATGAGGGTGAAATTAATCGTATACCCTACCCACACTAATATACGTACGTACAGAAAGATATACCCTTTTAAAAGTGTTTTGTATTACTTGGTGTTTCAAGAGTTCATAAAGCCAAAAATGTAAAAATCTTTAGGATCATTTTTTGACCAATCGCCATATTTTCTTCGTGTTATGTATAAGAGCTGACAATTAAAAGATAACCCTTATAATAACATTCTATTGCACTACATAATGAACATCAGAAAGACGATTACGATAATAGAAAATATTTCACAGTTATTAACAAAAAAAAATCTGCTGCATGTAAAAATTTTTCGTTTATTTTGTTCATACTGTTGTAATATAACTTTTGGTATAAGCTTTGTTTCCTCTTTAATTATTACTTCATTGAAGTAATAAAAATATTTCAATACGCTTCTTGTCGTTTTAATTTGGATTGAAAAGCATGTGATGTGTTTAAATAATATAGTTTATCGTTTATGAATGATATTCTTTAAATATCTTTTCTGAAGATTACAACATGCCGTAAAACAATCTTCATTTGTATAAGGAATCATTACATCAAACTCTATTATTTGAATTTGAGAAATTGTCTATTCATAGAAATATAACGTAAACAATAATTATGTAAATGTTGTAATTATTCTTTTAAGCTTTTAATAAATTATAAGGTCTAACATTTGTATTGTTTGCATTTAATGAAATTTTAACTTCAGTTGATGAAATCTTACAAAAGTTTTATTTCAGTTCGTATTCCTGCTCGGTACGTATTGGTATTGTCCACATTTTTTATTCATACAATAGCGTTCTGCCAAAGATCTGTGCTAAATGTAGCTATTTTAGCCATGGTGAATCATTCATCCATTCACATGTATAATAGCACGTCTTCAACAGAATGTCCAAAACACTACCAGCAAAATTCTACATCTAGTTATAAACAGGTAAATATTTAAATGTATAATGTATGCATAAATTACTAACAAATATAATTTATTCATAGCGAATGTTTTTATACAAAATGTATATAAACATTTAAATATTCTTTAAATAAATTAATGAGTAGAACTGAAATGTAATTATTTTCTTGTTTCACATGATAATTTTAAATTCAATATTTTAATTTATTTTGTTTTTGTCAAGGCTTACGAAACCATCGATTTAAAAGTTCAACATTTACCAGATTTAATGCTGAACAAAATATTAATGAAATCAGTTACCGAAATTACACATTTTATTCTGAATCTCAGTTAGGCCAGGAACATACATGCGTAAAATTCGGCATAAATCTAGCAAAAAACAGAAAACCTAAAATTTTTTTTAAAGTTTTGGCTGAAACAGAACTGAAAAAAGGAGTAGAGCATGTCTACTTTTTACGCCAAAATTCTTCAAATAAAGTGAAGTCGTTTCTGTGACATCAAAGTAGACACGTGGTTCATATTCTAACAATGGCAACAATGAGGTTTAACCAACCAGATAAAATAACATAGAGTGCCAGTAGCAGTGATTACAGCACCACTTTTTTAAGCTGATCGAAAAGAAGGACGCCATGACAGTTTCGGTGGTTTATTCTATCTCGTTGGTTGAAGGGGAAACGTACGGTACCATAAGAAATAATCATGCCAAATTTTTGTGCCGCTATCAATTCTACCAAAAGTTACAAAAAAGGTTCGGGAATTTCATTTCACAAGTAAGTTATAATTATTAATTTTGCTCACACTATATGCCTAATAAAATATTTAAAGAGTAATTTAATAAAAGTAAACGAAAAGTGTCGAACTTACTTTAAAACGCGGTCTAATTTATAAAAATTTACATAATTAGAAATGTTTTGAATAGAAGCCTTATACATATCAAGTTATGAATTTTAGAGTGGTTAAAGCGTTCTACAATCCCATTGGTCGCCGGGTGATACGTTGATGTGTACAATCGCTTAATGCCTAATAATTGAGAAACAGACTAATTGACCATTAATATAGCTAAAAAGTTAGTTCTTCTATCTGTTTACAACTGATTTGGTGGAGAATGACGTAGAACAATTTTTTTGACAAAACTTCTTGCAACGGTTTCTACTTTTTGATCAGGAAGTACTGCACATTCTGCGTAGCGACTGAAGTGATCTAAAAAGACAAGTACACGAAGACGGTACACGAGTACAAAAGACAAGTAGTAGGAAGAGGGTCTAAAATATCCATTTTTGTTCTTTGGAATGGGCAACTAAGTTCTGCAAATTTTCGAAGTGGTTGCTGTGTCCATTTTTCTGTTCGTTTAGGTATACTGCATTTCTCACATCGTTCACAATACGGTTGGACACTTTTTCGAAGGTCTGGCAAAAAAAATTGTGTTTCTAGCGTCTTCTTCATTTTCTTACTACCTAGGTTACCCGATGTAGGGATATCATGGAAGGGATAAAGGATATATTCAGTCAATTGCTTGGGAATAACTGTTTGGTGCCAAGCTTCTTTTCTACTTTCTGGAGTTCGAATATGGTATAAGACATTGTCTGAAAAGAAGCCTTTCAGCTTATCTGAGAGTTTTTCTAAAGGATTTGGATTAATTTCTCCTTCCAATATTCTTATTATTTTACTCAGAAAGGAATAATTTGTTGGTAGTTCTCTGATGGTTTGCTAACTGTATATAGGCTCATAATTGCTAATTTGTTGTATAGGAATTTGACTAAGAGCATCAGAATTTCCACGTGACTTTCCAAGTCTATGAATTATTTCAAAGAAGCACTGTTGGAGAGTAACATTTAACGAGTCAGTATTGAGCTACCATCACACACATTAATCAACAATTTGAGGGGTCTATGGTCTGTTATTATCATGGAATTTTTGTCCGTAAAGGTATGGTCTAAAATACTTCGTTGCCCAAACCACCACTAAACATTCTTTCTCTGTGGCAGAGTAATTTTGTTCTAACTTACTAAGTTGTCTACTCGCATATGCTATTGAAAACTCTTTCTTTCTTTGTTTTGCCAGATTGGATTCATCAGTTGACAGAATAAATGGTTTTTCTCAAAATCTGGAAACTTTAATAGAGGTGCTGTTGTTAAAACACGTTTTAAATAATTAAAGGCTTATTGTTGGACACTTTTTCATCTAAATTTTGTTTCATTCTCTAATAGTTCAGTGAAGGGTTTTGCAGCTTTTGCATATCCATCTGTGTGTCTTCTGTAGTATGCTGAAAGACCTAAAAACGCTCGGACATCTTGTTGGCAAGTAGGTATAGGAAAATTTTGAATACACTATTTTCTGGGGGGATCTGGGTTAACACCATCTTTTGATATTACGTTTCCAAAAATTTTACTTCACGTTTCAAAAATGTACATTTTTGGGTTTTAACATTAATCCAGCTGCTCTCAATCTCTAAAACACTGTTTCTAATCTTTGTAGATGAAATGGAAGATTTGGACATTTGGTTAGGATGTCGTCCATATACACAAGGCATAGTTTTTATTTAATGCGGCTCAGGACAAAATTTGCTAGACGTTGGCAAATTACACATTCCCATTGGCATACGGTTCCAATGGTAATGCCCATCGCATGTGGAGAAGCTTGTCTTGTCCTTATCACTTACTCCAATTTGCCAAAAGCCAATTAACATAGCCATTACTGAGAAGTATTTTGCATTTCCTAACATACTAAGTGTCTCTGAGATCTGTGCTAATGCATAATGATCAATCATGGTGATTTTGTTCAGTTTGCGGTAATCAATGACCAATCTTGCCAATCCATTACATTTTTTTACCAAGAGCGCAAAAGCTGACCATGAAAATTTTAAATGTTCTATTATTTTATGTTTTAATAATTGGTTGATTATTTCATTCATTTTAAGCCTTTGTGAATAGGGTATGCGATATTTAGCATGATATATGGGTGCACTGTCTCCTGTGTGAATATCATGCATAA
Organism: Centruroides vittatus; assembly: GCF_030686945.1. NCBI lineage: Eukaryota > Metazoa > Arthropoda > Arachnida > Scorpiones > Buthidae > Centruroides > Centruroides vittatus. The sequence goes on from NW_027122193.1 coordinate 45,497, forward strand.
CCCAATCGCAAAATCCTAGGTCTAAATCATTGATGGCAAAAATGTCTTTATGTCTGCAAAGAAGAGGTAAGAGAACAGTTTTTTTTTCTTTCTGCACTCCTTCCCAATTAAATAACTTTCGAAAATCCTTATTACTTGAAGTTGGTTTTTCTTGCTTGACACCCATCTTTTTGATTGTAAGTTGATCTTTTGGAGCTGTTGTTTCTACAGCTGGAAAGAATGTACCAACTAAAGTATTTCGTTTTAACACAATCTCTTCTTTAGTAAAGTTCATTAAGCAAAACAGGGATTTTATTTCTATGGTCGGTTGTAACCAACACTGTTGCTCCTATTATACCGTTGACCTCGAAATTAATATAGGGCTCTATCACTCTAGTTATTTTTGATCGAGTTCTAAGATTGATTCTGACCTCAGCAGGTAGAATCACATCACATGTAGGAGTTATACTCTTCAAGAAGTCTAACAGCTCTAGTTGAGAAATTTCCTATATTACAGTATACATGCCCTTTTAAATTCAAAGTTTTATTTTATTTAATTTAGATTTATTGATTTTCCACTGAGTTTCCCTTTTCTTCCTTTGGGTAAGATTTCCATCTGATTTTTCCCAATAGAATTTTTCTGTTTTCCCATTAGGGAACTTAAGTTTGTTTTAAGTGAAGAGAACATTGATATTAAACCTTTCGAGTAAGTCTTTACCTAATATTAGAGAGGTTGAAGCACAAGTTGAAACGTTGAACTTGTACGACAAGCAGAAGTACACATTTTACATTTTAAATCCAAGCAAAAGTCGTTGAGGCACTCTTTCACAACATCACGTGAGTCAGTAAATGTGGCACATTGACTCATAGAAAATAAGTTAAAAAATGATGGAAACATTTGACATGGAGAATTATCAGCGAAGGTAAATAAACGAATTAAACTGTTTAAAAGTATTTATAGGATGTTTAATAACACTAAATAATTATTTTTTTACTATAATTAGTGTCGTGTTTCTTCCAAGAAACATTGGGAAAGTTCTAATGCGTTTTTTCCTCTCAACGGAAGTATGCCTTATCACGACATACTTCTGTTGAAAGAAGTAGTGGCTGTAAATCCCTATGCGTATGAAAATCCGAAAGGTGCTTGGAAAAGTATATCTGAAAATTTATGCACCTATTACACTATCAACAGTGGAAGATGCTGGGAAAGAACAACTTTACTTCTACAGTATTATTACTAAGTAGTAGACAGCATTGCCTCCCAGATATAGTCTGTTACAGAGGTATAAGAACACCACAAATTTTGTGATTTTTCAAAATTTATTTATAATTTTTTTAGAAAACACTGTTATATACCCTTTAAGACAATTACAAAAATATAATTTTAAAGCTTTTCATCTTTTAATAAATATAATACAAGTTATCACTTTTTACTTGTGTTTAAAGTATAAGTACACTTTCTTAAATTACATAAAGATAAATTTTAAATATAATTTGAAAACTTTTAATATTTGATTTCGCCCCCTTAGGCTACAATTACTTGAAAAATTCTGTTAGACATGAAGTTTATTATTTTTTAAATTTTTCATTCTTAATTTCATACCATGCATACATTATTGCAATTTTCAATTGATTTACAAATTCATATTGTTTTTCATTTTGATAAACAATGGCTGTTAAAATCCTCCATATATTTTCAATGGGATTTAAATCTGCATTAAATGAAGGCCAGTCAATATTACATCAATATTTTTTTTTTTTAAACCAATGTTTTGTCGACATTGAGACATGAATGAGAGCTTTATCTTGTTGAAACCACCATTTATGACCTCCAGTTAATGCACTAAATATAATGATATTTTTGTCAACAAATACTCAATTAGTTTTACCTTCCCATCCATCCTATTTACCTGCAAAACTACCCCAAATCATTAGAGACCCAAACCCTTGTCGCTGGCTTATTTTAACTCTGCTTTCTCTTCTTAAATCATGCCAATAATACAAAACCCATCAGGGCCATATAAATTAAACTTCTCATCACTAAACATTATTTCTTGCCATTCTCCAGTCTATCTCATCTTGTCTTTAGCCGAATTTAAATCCATCGATATACGTTTGGCAGTTAAAGGTGGTTTCAATATCATCTTTAAACATTTTACATTGTCATAGTTTTCAAGGTTCTGCAAACAGTTGCAAGAGATACATCTATTGCTATTTAAGCAGAAGCTTGCCTTGTTGACATGTTTTTTTTATTGATAAGGTTCAAAACTTCTCTCCCATTCCTGGATGTTAAACATGATATATGTTTAATATATAAATACAGTAGAGCGTCGATAAGTGGAACGTCGGTAAGTGGAACGATTTTCAGTCGGACTGTGTCGTGCTGAATCGAATGTTTTTGATACTAAATTTACTTCTAAAGTATAATTTTCATGTTTTTTATATTCTTTAATATATTTATTTTGTTTGTACAAAATGCAGAAATAATTTTTAACGATACGATAGCCTCGATGATTATTATAAAAATTTTCGTTAGGCTTAAAATCGACGAAAATTCAACACGAAACGACACGCAACGGAGAAAAATTTGAACATCGGCCAGGTTAATGTATTTTTTGTACAAAGTCGGAAACTGGAACAAATCATTAACTGGAAGGACCCCAGTCCCCAATTGGTTCCACTTATCGACGCTCTACTGTAATGAATATTTGTGAAAAAATTATGCTGCTTTATGAAATGTAAAAAAACATGATAAAATAATTAAATAATTGCGTTTCCAGCAATAGTTTCAAAAGAAATTTTTAAAAACAAAATTTATGGTGTTCTTATATTTCTGTAACAGACTGTAGAACCTACTTTATTTTTAGAAGTATAAAATAGGGAGGTTGCGCATGTATCCGCTCAAAATGTAAACAACAGACGATCTGAGCGCCGCCATCTAGCTATTCTAGACGGTCGATAATGGTGTTCGCTTCGTCTAGAATGGCGAGTCGAAGATCGGTTAAACTTCTTCAGTTTTTTTCGTGTTAGGGGTTAAAATTATGACTTACTTTATTAAAATAACAAATATATAAGCACTTACGAATAGAATTGTAAAGAAACAGACGATTTTAATCTAAAAATTATTTAATTATTAAATTTCTTAGAAAGTGATTTGAAGTGTAAATAAAACTTTTATAGCTGTGTTCATAAAATAGCTTATCATGGTTTTCATTTCAGAATGATCAAGCCAGTTTGTGAAAATCTGGAACAGAAAAAAAACTTTACAGAACGTAATCAACTTTTACAAAAAATAAAAGAGTTAAAATATGAGGCCCAGATAACTTCTGAGAAATCCCACCACAAGCCATTGCTGGGCAGCAAGTCAGAGATGCCTCAATGACATCTTTAAGAGTATTATCATCTCTTGAGTTTCCATCTGTTAAATATAAAAACTTAAAAATTCTTTATATTATAATTTTTACAAGAATTGTATAATAATTATACATTTCTAATTATTTTTATATGAATATACAAATGTCACAAAAAAAACTTTCTCGTCTCATACTTACGAAGCAAGCAAGATTAAGAGCATCAGTTGAAACAAGAAGAATTACATTTGAATAAAGGACGACTGAAACTGGAACAAGAAAAATTAGATTTGGAAAAAGCAAAATTTGATTTAGAAAGAAAAGAAAGAGAAGCGTCATTAGAAATACTTTTGATAACTTTGAATAAAATTTGAAGAAAAGTTTTTATAAAATTGAAAAAATTCCTTATTTATTTATTGATGACATTCTAAGTATTTGTCCAAATTGGAGGGTAAACAATTAAAATGATCTGATGTTGCAGTACCTCATAAGCATATGTGACAGTCTGAAAGTAGTGCACCAACAATATACGGTTTACCAACAGACTGAAGATACAATTTCAAATGTTTTTTTAATATCTAGAAAAGCAAATATCTGCATTATATTTCCTAATACCCATTCCGCACACACTCTTACTGAACTCATCCTGGAATTAAATACTTCGTACACAGGTGTTAAGCTAGCACCTCGAAATGGTGTAATAAGGTGTTGACGCAAAGGATAACCAGAAACTTTATATAAAACAAATTGGGTTCAATTCTCAGAACAATAAATCGCAGCCAAATGCTCTAACAAATTAGATTTTCTTAACATTTCACTATCATGACAACTACTTTCTAGTGGTCCAAAAAATTAGCAATCGTACCGTCGGTTGTAACCACTGATTGAAATTTCAAACAATGTATACTTTTATAACCACTGAATACCACCCTCTGATGTGTTTTTGGTCGACAAATAGGACGAGCCGTTCCCTCTATGAACCCCCAACAATTTGTCAAAAAACACCTTTTGCTGTTATTACTTGGTTAAATAATTTTAATTTTCCTCTTTTTAGTTTTATTTCGTCGATATTCAATAACAATTTTGTAAATGATATTTAGTGTTTCAAGCACAAATCGTGAAAGTTCAATTTTTGATCTCCCCAACAAAACAGAAATATCACCAAGTCTATTAGGATAAACTAATCTTCGTAATAAAATACATAATTGATATTCCAAGTGAGCGTGATCCATTTTCAAAAATGATTACGGATGAAAGGCGTAAAGCAGAATGCGGATAAAACAAATGATGAAAAGAACTTCGTCTATTGAAAACCTGTTAAAATAAAAAATTTTTATAAGTATCAATATTATTCCATTTTTTATGTATTTACTTTAGTTTAAAAATATATCACTTACCGAAAATAAAACAAGCAATCAGAATCAGTCATTTTATTTAAATTTATTCTTTCTTTTTTCACAGGTAGATCTTTACTGACATGATATAATAGAATGGCTTCTTCATCACTTTCATACTGATCTAACAAGAGTAATACCTCGTCACTACACTACAAATATAACTTTAATTAAATGCTTACTGCGCGAAAATAATAATAAAAAAGGAAAAGTGAACACAGCCTTAGAATTTCTGTGGTTACTTCACATTACATTAAAAAATATTAAATAATTAAATAATTTTTGCATTAAAATCGTCTGTTTCTTTACAATGTTATTCAGAAATGCTTACATAATCGTTATTTTAATAAAATAAGTCATAATTTTAACTCCAAACACAAAAAAATTAAACAAGTTTAACCGATTTTCTACTCATCATCCTAGACGAAGCGAACACTATTATCGACCGAATAGAATTGCTAGATAGCGGCGCTCCGACGTCCGCCGTTTACGTTTTTGGCTGAATACGTGCGCCTCAACCTCTGTATTAAGTTAAATTTAGTCAACAGATGGAGTCCACCAAAACTGACATGGCTGCCTCACTTCAATTCGTCTCAGCTGTAGTAACCGGTTTAGCACTATATTATTCTATCTCGTTGTGTTTAACCCTACAATTGTGACGGTCTCGAAAAAACGTAAAATAAATGAAATAGAGGAATTTATTGAATACATTCGACCACATCAGTGTCAATTATTAAGACACTGTATTTAAACAACGTTTATGGATGGCTATAGATGCAAAATTTCCAATAACAGGTAAATCTAGTAGAATCCATATATAGAACTAGTATTTAGATCACGCGTTCTTTATTTGAATTCGGAATACAAGTCGATTTATTTAAATTTTCTATATTATAACAGAGAAAGCGGATAAAAAGATGGAAGGTACAAAGGGAGAGATATTTGAGAAGAAAAAATTAATAAAATTAGTACTGTCTGGCAGTGGTTTTTCCTATCTGGCCAGAATTTTTACGTATGGTGTTTCTCGCCATAGCGATTCAAATAATTTTAATGTTATTAAAAAGAATGTTCAAATAAACAAAGACAAAAATGAAAGATATGCCTTAGCTATAAGTGGAAAAATCTGCATAATTTAATTCGTAAAGCTTCAATTATATTAAATATAAATCACTAATTACATTTACTTTTTAGGGATCTTACATATGGACACAACCCACTCAAGGAATAATACTAGGAAGTTACTTCTATGGTTATGTGTTAGCTCAACTTACAGGAGGATCCATTACATTTTCACTTGGACCGAAAAGAAGTGTCATAATTTTTTCGTGTCTATCTTCAATATTGATCATTTTGACTCCCTTTTGTGCAGATGTTGGTGTTTCAGTTATATCATTATGTCAATCTATCGTCGGATTAGCACAAGTAAGAATAAAATTCTTTATTGTCATTGCACACCTTATTTACAGCCTCCTATTAAAAGTCATTTTATCGCAGGGACTTGTACTTCACGGAACATTTACACTATTAGGAAGATGGAGTGCAGAAAACGAAAAATCAATATTATCCTCAATTTCTTTTAGTGGTAGTCAAGTCGGTACAGTTGTTGGTTTAATGATAACTGGATATCTTTGTGAACATAAAGGATGGTCTTCCAGCTTCTATTCTTTCGGTGTATATAAATAATACGATTGTTTTTTCAATGCTAATATGCGACAATATTATTACTAATCTATATATTTACAACAGGCGTATGTGGGATTGTCCTTTCTTTATGTCTTACGTTTACAATTTACGATAGACCTCAACAACATCCCAGAATATCTGACAAAGAATCGACATTTCTTAGAGAAAGCGTAGCAAACGTTACCCCAAGAGAAACGGTAATATCATTTGTTACTCTATTGACGAAGCTCTTATAAATATAAGTTTACTTAAAACAGAAGTTGAATATTCCCTGGAAACGAATTTTAACATCCAGAGCAGTATGGATAGTAGCTTTGGCGAAAATTTGTTGGGGATTCGGTTATTATACAATATTGACTAAATTTCCATCATACTTACACATCATTCAGCACTTCCCTATCCAAAAGGTATGTTGATTGTTTTACATGTCTTATATCACTATATTCATGTATATTATTCATGATTTAGAATGGAATAATGAGTGCATTAGTATATTTCCTGGATGCTCTGTTTATGTTCACTTGTGGTTTTATTGCTGATTTTATGAAATCTCGTGACTATTTAAGTATAACTAACATTAGAAAATTTTCCGAAGGAATTGGTAAGGAACTGCAATATCGTAATTTTTAAATTGAATTTTAAAATTTCTGGCATTATATAATTAAATATTTATATTGTAGCTATGTTTGGCCCGGCAGCATGCATCTTAGCGATTTCATTTCTAGGCTGCGAGAGTACAAAAATTATTATCTGTTTAATGATTGGAATAGGTTTATTCGGCTTTAATAATTCAGGGGATGTCGCAATAGTGCTTGATTTAGCACCAGAATTTGCAGGTAAGTCATATTGTTTTAAAATTTTATTACAGAATACGATATTCACTGGAAATTTATCGAACTTATTCTGAAAATTATTGTGACTAAAAGTCAAAGTCAGTTGTTCGTTCGGAGGAAATTATGTCGCAGAACTTGCGAAGTCATAAAATCGATCAAAATAATATGTATCATTTTAAAGATCTTGTTTATTTTGCTTCACTCAAGAACTCAATTAAATACCTCATAAAATATTGTTGATTTAACTGTAATTTTTCTGAAGTTTAACTTGTGTTCCCTTTCATTACGCACTTAGCTTCACCATCAAATATTGATGGTGAAGCTAAGTTCGTATTAATATTTATATTATGCTAAATTAAGTATACATTATTATCTATAACTACTGTTAATAACGTCTAATTGAAGTTTTGTATGAAATCACACTCAGCTTTTGTTTCAACGGACTTTTTACTAATTTACATTATTTAATAACATACCTCACTCTTTCTGCCCTGTGGATTCTAAGAAGCGTTTCTCTGCTCTATAATTAATTCGATCAGAACCACAATACATAATTCCCAAATTATGTATGTCACGATCACTGTGCAATGTCGGTGGGACAGATTATTTCCGAAAAATTTTTGGGTTGTTCTTACGAATTAAATCCTGAATTTCTCAGAGCAGTTAACAGAATCTTAATTTCTTCAGCCATTCGGCTAGCGTTATTAAGTAATCTACGATCAATTATACTGTAGATATATACTATGCTAGATATACTATATTGTCCTTATACTTAGAGTATATCGAAATTTTCCTAATGCTAATCCAAAATTTCACACATTATTCGGAATCCATTATTTTTTCATAACACTCGATAGAATTAATCTTATCTTGATCGAAAGATATTTATTTCAAGATTTTTGAATAGAAAAAAGTTGAAAGAAAATTATCGTGACATCGTCGCAATGCTCGGTAGCAATTTTTATCTTATTGTAATTTTAAAAATCAAGTAAATTTTCCAAAAGTAGTAAGTTTAAAGTCAATCGCATCCTCCGGTTCCTAAGCTTTTCATATCTGGTTTAGATTTATGTTTATAAATCTGTTTACGGGATTACGAAGGATAGACGATCAACAAAGAAAAGCTACATGTCAGCAATTGAAAAATTGCAGCTTAATAACATTTCCAAATATCCAAGAAATATTTTATCGTACTTCTATTCTTATGTAATATGAATTTTAATTTTTTTTTCTAGGTGTATATTCCAATCCTTTCTGACTTCTTTCATGCTTTAAAATGATGCATGTAATCTAAATAAAAAATTTTCATACTTTTAAACCGTACTCTTCATTACTCAGTTGATAATTTAGTCCTTTGACCTCGTGCTCAATTTTAATATTGTTTAAAATTATAAACAAAGTAATAGAAATGTAAGTTAGTTGACCTGGTAGAGATCGGAAACTCGAAATCCCACTTCTCGGGTTTGCCGACTTTTAGGGGAAATCAATTAATTCTGCATCAGTGATGGTCTAGTATCCATTCTTAAGTGAGTGGTTGCAAATGAGACAGTGATCAAGGACGACGTCAGCCAATGAGTAAGGGGGGAGCAAGATGATGTAAATTGATAGAAGATATGAATTGTATGTAGGTAAAATAGAAACGATTCATAAATTTTTAATCATTTACTATGTACCGAAAAAGAAATATCTCAAATAAAACATTTTCTTTAACTTACAAGAAGCCCAAAAAGATTATTTTAATTAAAACTTAGCATTTAAATAACTTTTTCGAATTTCTAGGGGAGGCGACTGCCCCTCTGCCCTCCCCTGGAGACGCCTTTGACAGTGATTACAAGTGTCTAACATAAAACCGTTTATTTTAATATATAGGCGGCTTACAATATACAAAACACAGGTCACAATCGAGGCCGAATTCCATCTACACCGATCATAGGGCGACTTTTCTTCTACGATTTATGATTTCTGCATTACAGTTTGATAAAAAGAAAGGGTGCCCGAATACAGACATTTTTCTCTAATTTTTCTAAACAATTAAAATTTTATCTAAATAAACCGATTTGCGCGGATTTTGTGACGGTTCGGACCTGTCTGGAACCTCACAGAAAAATTGATCTCATTTACTTTGATTTACTTTTTTACACTTCAAAATAGAATACAGTACGTAGAATGACATTGCCATAAAATATCCTAAAATATCAAAAGGTTTAATAAGTATAAATGTATTATGTTCAGAAATATGAATCTGAATTCTTAATATTGTGTATAAATTTAATCGAATACTCCTCTTGTCTAAGTAATTTTTTACAAATATGACCTTATGAAAGTACTCCTGTACTTTTATTCTATATTTTCTGAAATTTTGCAGGAGGTTTCTTTATACGATGCTGTTTAATTTTGGTGATTAGAGATCGAGGGGTTAAATAACTTTTTGCATGCTTTTTTGTTATGGTAAAAAGTAAGCGATGTTTAATTTATATTTTACTGTATTTACCAATAAGAGATCTTCTGAAACGTTAAATATTGTGCAATAAATAAATATAACTATGTTTAGCAGCATAATTTTATGAGGGAAGATTATTAACACTTGGGAGCCCACGGCTTAAGCCCTATTAGTCCCTACGTAGATTTTCCCCTAATTTTAGGGATGTCTGGCCCCGTTTCTCACCAACAGCTTGTCCAATTGTGAGCCCGAATAACTCACAATAGGTCGAAATGCCTTTATCAAAACCCATTGTGTCTTATAAGTGCTATAAGGGAGAAAAGAGTGAAATCATGAAACAATAATAATGATAATAGTGAAAATTAACACAATAATTCATGAACATAATTTCTAGACATTCAAAGTAATAAAATAAGTTTTAAAATAATATTAAAAATGACACAGATGTACGCAATCAAATTTCTTGAATGGAAAACTTACATTCAAGGTAGTTTGATAATGCAGGCTGAACAATTTTTCTACCAAGTTTTTGAATTTGAGAAATTACAAAATAAAATGCTATTCGAACAGATCTGAGATCTTGAAAGCTTTAACCAGATTTTTCTTACCTGACAAAATGACAATTTAAACAGAGAATGTGAAAACACTTATAAGGGTGTCGCTTGTCCGAACCATGACCTTCAGATACTATTGAAAGAGAAATGAACGTAAAAGTAATCATTCGTTCTTTCTTATGTGACATCAGTGATATAAAACATATTAAATACAATAAAAATTTAGTATTTAGCTATTCAGTATTCATGGAAAATTTTTAAATCCGAAAAGAGCGAAACATTAAGATTAGCATTGTATCAATCCTACTGCTGTTGTTCAACATAACTGCCTACATTCTTAGTGCCGAACATCTACATAAAAATTCAATTTCTAAAATTACAAGTTAATTAATATACTCAAAACGTGAACGTATTCATTATTTTTTTATTTTCCAGAAAAATCAATTAGAATTTAGCGTTTTAATTCATTGATAACGGCGTTATTGAATAGAACGTTGCAACTATTTATTCGCAGTATTACTATTAATTTCTTGTAATCGAAAATTGCGATTTGTATTTTTGAAAATTTATGTGGACGTAAAATAATAAAATACATCTACCGCAATATCGATCTTCTATTTTAAAATTATATTCAATAACAGATTTGAATTTAAACTATGTTTCTGTGACTCGTCACAATGTAAATCAAGCTACCTTTCGTAAGCTGCCATAAAAATCGTAATTACAACACTGCTAGAATAAATAGAATTACAGAAATTACATACGGTCACACTTCGATAAGTAAATGAAGGTGTATCGTAAAGTAATTAATAATATATTACTATCGTAAACAATATATAAAGTAAAAGGATGTAACACATAATCTATAACGAGCAATTGTTTATTGCGACAGCGTCACAATGCTGGGCTGCAATTTTTAATTTCTTATATTCTTCGGCTCTAATTAGTAGTGATTGGCCCCTGTACCTTATAGTTTTCCTACTATTAACAGTGTCATGTCCGTCGTTTATCTACCTCTGTTCAGGGGAAAAATCTTTGAATTGAAATAACGTCACTTTTGGTTTTTATCAAACATTCTTATATAGGTAATCAGAGTCTTCTGCTCATAAACTGTTATAGGTATGGAATCTCTTATATGTAAAACCTTTCTCGAAATTACACAATGACAGCAGAGATAAGTCGAACTTAATATTTTGATTACATTTTGATTTATTAAATTTATTTAATTTTATTACAATCTCGTATTCGTAATAATATTCTTATTGAGCATAATTTCTATTTTATTCCTTAAATGAGTAAAATTATATTTTAAAAAATGGAATTAATTTACATCGGTAAGAGAAAATATTTTATTTGATAGTGAAGAACGTTTCTTAATTTAAATTATATTTTAGGTGTACTTTTCGGATTGACAACTGGTTTATGTAACATCGCAGGTATACTATCGCCATACGTTGCTGGAGTTATACTAGATAAAAACGTAAGTTAAAAGTTCATAATTAAAGTTTATATTTATATGACTTATGCTAAATTTGTGTATTTATGTTTACATATAAGGCAGGAGATATGGGTCAATGGAACTACATATTCTATATGGCATCGCTCGCTTATTTTCTTGGTGGTGTAATATTTATATTTGGAGCTACTGCAGAAGTTCAACCTTGGGCTACCATTAATACAGACAACAACAAACAAGATAACAATTAATCAAGAATATAAATCAAATCTTATTCGGAATGATAAAAAATTCGTTTATAGAGTCATTAGATTCACAGGCACGCAGAATTGCTTACGATAACTATGCTGGCACCACCCTGTCATACCATCGCTTCTAATTTTTGATAATCAAATTAACCTCAAATTTGTATATGAAAGTATGAGTTATTGTGCCAATTGATCACATCTGTATTAATGATTACGAGAGAAATTTATTATAATCTCGGAAGAATGGAGATTTACATTCATAGACTAACAATTAATTTTGGTGATCAATCAGATATCTGTTATATATTAATTAAATGAACAAATACGTTGTGTTTTATATATATTTTATCGGAATACTGTAATTTTATCACTTCCTGATCACAGAAATTTCCAACTTTTTTCAGATAATTGTTAAAGAGATTAATTTAAACTTGTAAATGGAAACATGAAGACGATTTATGATATAGATATATAATAAACGAATTCTTAAAAAAAATGAATACATTTCACAGATGTGAATTTTCTGTATCTCTTATTTTATAAACTAATCAACGTGCCTTAATTAGTAATATTCAAGTAAGATTTGTGTAGTGGCTTGGGGGCTGTCAAAAATTGGTTTACGGGTGTGTAGAGTACGATCCTGTCATCAGAGGTGTGTTGTCAGACACACCTCCAATTTAGAAAGTAAAAATGAAACCAAAAGGCAGATAGTTAAGGCACGAGGGTAAGCGTCATTTCGAAGTCCAGGAATCAGCTCTTAGGAGGATGAATGTAAAATCAAGTAAGCTAATTTAATAATAAAAGAGAAAATTTATCATGGAAAACGAAACATTACACTTGAATCAATGTTCCCTCTAAGCTGCGCAGCTGCGCGGCCGCGCACTGCTCAAATTGTTGCCGCGCACGAGAATTTATGTGCCGCGCAAGCGAGCATGCACACTGATTTGAATTGTTGTTTACTTATTTTTCACTCTGTCTGCAACATGATTATTGCTACGTATATTTCGATTAAATACCTCAAATCTTTCACAAAAGATAATATTTTGTATTGAAGTATGTTTTAAAATGAATTTTAACTTCTACTTTATAATTAATTACAGTCAAGTCCGCGTAATTCGACATCCGGATAACTCGACACCATCGGTTAAATAGTAACTTTTCTGTGTTCCCGGCCGACTTACATAGGCATTAATGTTAAAAAACTCCGGTTTACTCGACTCCGTTTAACTCGTCACCACTGGATAAGTCGACATACTTTTGCTGTCCGACACTCTGATAAGTCCTGAAAAATCCCCTCCTAAAAAAATGAATTCACTCCGCATGTGTGGTGTGAACTCATTTTTTTCAGAAGTGGAAGTCGATTTATTTATTAATGTATAATTAATATATTCAATAATACAATAATATATAATATTATTAATATATATATATATATACATATTAATAAAAATCCTTAACATTTTATGTATTTTTACGTATAATAAAATAACAGATAAACAAAAAGAAAATATACAATTTATATCAACGTCACACCGGAATCCAATTTTTTATTTTCTTATGCCAGAACCATTAAGTATCATTAGACATTACTTGCCAACAATTGACAATTGCGAAGGTAATGTTTTCAAGGCGTTTATGATCATTGAAAAAGTAAGTCGAGACAGGTAAGTGCTCAAAACAAACAACACTAAACGAATTTTTCAGTTTCTCATCTACGGAGTAATTGTAAATAAAGGACACAATGTATTGTAAGCCTATACTACTGTATAACTCACTACAGTATTTTATTAAGTGTAGTTTTGTGGGTTTTTTCCCGACTTCGCTTTAGACGTCACATCGGATAACTCGACACATTTTTACTTCCCCTTGACATGTCGACTTATGCGGACTCGACTGTTTTTTAATTTTTATAGAAAAAATTAAGATTTTATATATATATGCTCAGAAAAATTTTTTGCCCAGAATCTGCACAGCAAATTTTTTTTTGCTCAGAGTATGTTATTCTCATATACAAAAAATTAGAGGAAACATTGACTTGAACATAGTTTAAATTAACAGTAACAGAACAGTAAGTTTAAAATCTGTTTAGGGAGTTAGACTATTTCTATTTGTAAAACGGGGGTACCTAGTGGAGATATCGAAACTGCGATTCACAACATACCTCGAAAAGAGTTGTCTTCTCCTCTAGATGTTACGTTGATTTTTTTCTTCTTACTCACTTTTTTCTGCTTTTTCTTCCTGTCCCCTTATCCTTCACTTTTTCTTTTTTTCTTCCTAACTTTTTTGCCCTTTTTCTTCTTTACTCAGTCCTTCATTAAGTCTTTCACTAACTCTTTCACTAAGATCTTTACTGAGTCTTTCACTAAGACCCTGTTTTCGTCATTTTTTTGCGACGATGTCACGATGTTTTTATACTTAAACACAAAGTAAGAGTTATAAAAGTTGTATATTTTTGCTGAAAATATGTGTTTTTTTTGGTGTTTTTTGTATATATAATTCTAATAGTAAGCTAAAACAGATTATTCGTAGTTTTCTTCTATTCATTAAATCGATGTAATATTAATAAAAAAAATTAAATTATTGCTTCGTTACATTACAATTTGTTTACATCAACAAAAAATTTTATTACGACAGAAAAAGACAGGAGTTTCATGATATTTATAAAATTCGTGAACAATATTTTGGAAATTAAATAAAAAATATTTTTAAAAGTGACATAATCAACCTTACAAAAGTCATTGTACAACACAGTCGCCGGTTAAAGAGATAATTTTTTTGAAATTCATGATCTATTTCTATGTGCGATAATGCTCACAAAATTTTCTAATATTTCTAATGTGCGAAAATTTCACTTATGAAATTTTTAAGTATAAGAATTTTAACAAACTTAAACATTAAAATTAATACAAAAATTCTAATTTTGTCACAAAAATATTTTTTTCTTACGAGAGTCGTAAGAAAGAGAAGACAAAAAGTACAAGCTGCCAACGCACTGCCTGTATTAATGGAAGGCAGATCGAGAAGAAGCAGTTCGGAAATGTTAGAGACTCACAAGCATCGCTTTTATTCAGATAATTCTTCCCCTGAACAATAATTTCTAAATAAATAAAAAATAACAACTGGAAAAAAAATTAATTTAAAAAATTTCGAATTACATTTTTCTCTCTCATATTATCGGAATAAATTTTATTATTTGTGTTTAATATAAATGTTTAAATTATTGGAATACCCTGATCTAATTTTCTAGTAATAAACAACATTTGTTCAATTAAGTAGTAACTTAATTTTTAATAGAAATTTGTTAGACTTAAAATAATTATTGAAATATCATAAATATACAATCACGATAAATTAGTACAATCGGCTCAATGCCGGCCCTGCTGTTTTCAGCATTTATATTTTTGTTTATTTTTCGTCGCGATTTATATGATATTCAGCAAGGTTTTTAAATTTGGTCTAGTCTGTTGAAATAATATAATTTTTTCTATTTAGTCGCATAATAACCACAAATCAGACCATGCGAATGCGGCAATTTTTAAAAATTGCGTTTTTTTCCATAAAAGTATGCAAAGTTTGTTGCTATTTTTGCGATTTTTTTACGGTTTTTGCCCATTCCCATTAAACTGAGCCACAACCAGATTTATTCTAGTACTGAAAATATTCAGGAAGATGATTATAATCATGAAAATTTATATCGAAAAACTTTAATGACCCGAATTTGAAACGGCAAATAAGCGTTTATAATTATTTTAAATGATATTAATATGCACATACATCATTATTAGCTATATATTTCGAAATTGTAAACAATTAAGTTTAAAATATTGTAATTGAGATCGGATATATTTCGTTTCACTCCAGATTTAACGTAAAATTGTGAAATAAACAGAACAAAAATTCAATTACTGATGAAATTACTAACAGAAAAGACCTGGTCTGCATGTGTGTATGTACGTGTGTGTGAATTCCTTATAACTCTTCCAACTTTTGTTTAATTCAGATGAAATGTTGCTTATATTCGTTTTATTTTCTGACAGAAAGTATGGGCTACTTATTTTGCAGAAATATTAGCTATAAAACAAACATTATATCAATTTTGGATCAGTGGTTGAATTCCCCTGGACGAGTAAATTTCTGTTATGTTTCATTTTTAAATATTTTGGCAAATTACGTATTTTAAACTCACTTCATTAAATCTGAAATTTATACAGTTATCGCTTATCTAACTAACATATGCACATGCAATTTATTTTTGTTTTATCTACGTGGAATTAAGCTGCAGAATCAGAATCACAAGGTCAATAACCTGAACAATATTAAAGTGACTATTAGTAAACTAAACGGGAAGGAAATCTTTTAAAAGACAATGGAGTGTTTACTCAGAATGGTGTATAAAGAAACTTAATAAAGAAAGATCTTAATAATTTTTAATGTATAGGTTTAAATTTGTTTATGGGCGTGTAAGTGAATTCTCTATAACTAGTATTATTTTGTCCATTTTAGCTAACATTTTGTTTTTGTGCTTTTTATGTTAAAGCAGATAGTAAAACTGCTTAATCTGTTGAAATATTGACAACTCTTCAGATTTCCTTGAAATTTCTCGAATAATGCAAAAAATTCATGCTTGACAGGATTTTGTAGTCGTTTAGTAATAATGATACTTATTTATTCATTCAAAGTGGAGTTAAAAAAGGAGTAAGTTTAGTAGGACTCTGTTTTTCAAACCGTGTTTTACTGTATATTGTGTATTGAACCCAAGACTGTGTTATTTATTACATAAATGTGGTTATATATTATTTAAAGGTGGTAAAGGTTTTTCCACCTTTATTTAAAGATGGAAAAAGCCAAGTGTTTAATAAATAACACAGTCTTGTGTTCAATACTCGAGTTTAGTAGGGTTAAAATTTAAAAAGGCAAATAATCATTTAATTTTAGAAACAAAAATTAGCCCCATAATTATATATTTTTTTCATAGAGGAAATAATATTTACCAATAAATTCGTTAAGTTTCTTGAATAAAAATAATAAAAATGCTTTAAAACACTTTGTAATATTTTATCGAAATTTGAAGTTTTAGAAAAAACTAAAATTATCTAAAATTCATAAATTAACAACATTTTATCAAAACGCAAGGCTTAACAAATATATCATTTTTAATAATCCAGAAAGGCCAGAACCAACAAACGATTGTGATTAGTCTTATTTTTCTTAAATAATTTTTATTTCTTTCCTGACATTGCGACGCAGTCAGGTAAAGTACAGAGTGGCCTTTTGTCTTATAAATTGCAAGATTTTGAATTAAGATAGAAAAAGTCAGGTATAATGCCACGTTCATGTGGCAAACAAACGACTTACAGAACCTGGGTCGTGAACTATGTTATGTGATGACCCAACAGGTACAGTACAGCAAATTTGACAGTTGGTATATCGCACATAAGCAAAAGGACAGAAGACACAAAACAATCACCAGACGCATATTACAACATTGAAGCACAAAAAGCTAATTACCGGATGCAAGTCCTTTCAAAATACTGCTTGATAAGATCTTTCAGTAGCAGTTAGTTGTCTTTGTTCTTAAGAAACAGGCTCAGATGACAAGGCAATTCAGATTTTTAGCATGTAAATTATTTTACAAGTTGCCTTGTTATGAATCATTGGGCAGGCATATATATAGTGCCAAACCTCGTCCTCTTCTCCACAATAACTGCACAGCTTTGAACTTGACTTATGGAATCGACAGAAATACGTGTGTTGAACTGCCTGTGTCCTGTGAAAAACTTAGTAACTTGAAAGTTTGGACTAAATCTCTGACTGTGGAAATGTCGCTCGATGCGTAGAAGGAAGCTCCTGGAGATGTGATCCGGGGGATAGATTACCACTCTTGCTGCCAAATCTCAATCATTTCCTTGCAAAGGAGAAGATTAAGTCTCGAGGCTGAAAAAATATAGTAGTCAGGGATGATGTCATGACAGTCGGCGGCAGCCCGTGCTAGCTGGTCATTTCTTTCGTTCCCTGGAATCCCACAGTGCCCACTTGTCCACTTAATAGAAAAATTGTTGAAACTAGTTGAGATAGTGTTGAGAATGTTCTTGCACAATGGATGAAAACTGTCCTTATTTTTCAGAATATGCACAGCCACAGAGCTGTCGGTGATTATGTTAATCGCCCTTCTAACAAGGTACTCCTCACACCAACGAACTGCCAAAAGAATGGCAAGGACCTCAGCCCAGAAGACCAAGCACTCCGGGTAAGAACACATGTGTCAAAGAAAATTTATTTTCCTTTCCGAAAAGACAGAAATAAGACTGGGTATGTCTTTTCTGTGCCATTACTAATCCTCGATTCATCCGTAAAAACTTCCATGTCTATCAAGTAATCCTGTCTTGCATATTGCCCCTTCCTGTGTGCAGGGTGTGGAAGTTTGTCTACTTTCCTGTTAATCTTGCACGTTCTCCCATAGGAAAAAAAAAGCCTTCAATATCGATCTCAAACCCTCAGATGCACAGGTGAGCCAGATCAAGGCCCTACTCTGCAGCCCTGCGCCTATATAGCGTGTGGTTGCACACCCCATTCCAACGGCACATATATAAGTGATTATTGGTGTGAACATACAATTGTTAATTGGATTGACAGCATCAAAACCCAAACACTACTTATTCTTGGCAGCTCTTTGTGGACTGTTGAAAATAACGTTTGTTTTACCTGTAATATGTTTGATATGCACCTGCCAGGTTAGTCGTTTGTCCAAAATTCTGCCAAGAAATTTGACCTATTTAACGATTTTGACAGACCTCCCTTCCATCTAGATACATGGAGTGCTTCGATATATAAGTCTGTGTTGCATGGCTTTCAGAAAATAATTTCTGTTGTTTTTGAGGTATTAAAAACAAGTTTGTTGCACTTGCCCCAGTCACACACTCCTAAAAAAATATTGGAAGTTGCGGTCTCGATGGTCTGCTTCGATGGTCGCAGGAAAGATGATGAGCTTATTATCCACATAAGTGAATATGCGGCTATTGAAACCAAAGTCTGTTGTTAAGAAGTTATCAAAAAAAATGTTCCAAAGAAAGGGCTCAAAGACAGACCCCTGTGGACAGCCCCTCTGAAGTTGGCATGTAAACGTACTGTGGCCCGATGACATGATGACTTTTCTATCGGAGATGAAGTTTTCTGCAAGGTAAAAGTGGTTTTCAGGGCAGCCACTTTACGCCAAATTACGGAGGATCTATGGCCACTAAGCAGTATTGAATGCATTCTGAAGACAGTGACTAATTTTGAAGACAGTTATTGTGCTTAAGTAACTGCCGTATATTATTAGTAAGATCAATTAGGGAATCTGCTGTGCTCCTCTGCAGACAAAAGCGTATTAGTAATATGAAAAAGCTTGTTATTTTCCAGATGCCAGGAAAAAAGATCATAAAAGAGCCTATCAAGTACTTTTCTTAAGGAGGAGAATAGAGAGATGTTTCTCATGTTGCCTAAGGTAAATGGTTCATTCCGTTTTTTAGGAATCACCATCAGCTGAGCCCTTTTCCAGGACTTGGGAAAGATATCAAAACCGAGGCATAGGTGGTATGTGTTCAGCATCATGTCAGGATGAATCTTCCAAATTTCTTTGACAATTTTTGATTATATGAAATCTGGACTGGGAGCTTTTTTCTTCTTAAGCTTATTAATAATGTCATTGATCTCAAAAAAGGTAAATAGAGAGTCCTTGTCAGTGAGCCTTCTCACTGGAACAAATCCTCTGTTGCTTTGCTGCAAGGAATCTTTCTCTGGATTATGTGGAAGACAGAAGTGATCTAACAGATTGTAAATTTTTATTAATCTCTTTTCTTATAATGCACATTAATTAAATATATATAAATGCATTTAAACCCAATGTCATGAGAGATATTTTTAAATTTTTTCCCCATGGGTATTAAGAGGATCTTTTTGACAAGCTTTTAATGGAATGGTTGGATGGTAAGGGATGGAACACGCGGACAGACAATTCTGAAAATTTCCCGGAGTACCGTTTGATTTCGATTTGGATTTCCCAGAGCGATAGACTGCCATTTTATTGCTTGGCAATCCGACCATGTCAATAATCGACTTGTAACTTGTACTTATGTTATATTATCAGTGATTCGAACGCCATATTTGCTCCATTTTTTGTACGATAACTCGCTTTCCGGACAAGCTACTGGACAGAGCCGGCCAAAAATGGCCAACTTCCTCTATTAACGTCGACGGCTTTGACCAATCAACGAGAAGACAACCGATTCAGAAATAGATCGCTTTGCGTCACTATATGATTCATCAATGATGTTGCTATTTCAATGCGCATGAGTGAAAGATAACATTTTCGTTTTTCGGTACGCGCTTCAGTTGATTTTATATCAGATTGATTAATAAAACTGTGTTAATTGACATTCATATAATATAAATGGCATTTAAAAATTGGGTTAGATTTGGTTATATTTCAACTTGGCAGTCAGAGTTGAGTCTATATTTACAGCACTTTTTTGTAAAGTGTTGGTTTGAACCATTGTACCAAAAATTGAACCAAAATCGAACCATTAAATGTAGATTCGCGGACAGAGCATACTTCAGCCATCCGTCTTTAAAAAAATATAACCATCTAATTATTTTTTTAACTAAGTACGAACGTTTTTTGAGCTGCAGTTTGAAAAAAATTAAACCTGTAAATTCCCGCTGTCTGTCCATCATTCCTTAATATTTAAAGCGGAATTAGATAGACGAAGTGGAAACGAGATTTGAAAAGGTAAGGGAGAGCAGGCCCTGATTAAATATAAACAAAGTTCCAATACACACGAGAAGTCACGTTATTTTCCGAAACTTTCTCCTGAAAGGAGTAAATAGATGACTAGCATGACATTATTGCTAACAGGAAAAGTATGATGTACAAGGACAACACACTACTAATTTGAGGTGAAGAGCATATACTTTAAATTAAATAAATTAAAAATATGATTAAAAATTGCAACCCGACATTGTGACGATGTCACAATAAATAATTGCTCGTCTAACTTAGTTTATTAAAATTTCTATTAACTAAGAGGCAACTTACTCGAACATTTCGGCATTACAGTGCATAAAAACGTTATAAAACACAAAAGGTTATAAAGGTAGTCGTACGAGAGAAAAGTATCATATCTACTCCTTGAAATTACCTTATAACCACATCAATCGGTTACATTACGTACTCTATTCGTAGAAACATTTATTAGGTTTCCCTATGTCAAAATCCCTTAAAATTTTTGTCTGCGATTCTCTTCTTATAAGAAAAAATTGTTTACAGTCCATTTTACAATGGAGATTTTATTACTCTCCCTTATAATATATGGTGTAAAACAAACCTCTGAATGGGCATAATTTATTTAAAATTTTTTTCGTCCTATGGGGTCTAAGAGTGCCTCTTTTATTACTAAGATTAAGATGGTGAGGAAGGGGCCCAAAATATTCGACAAACAAATTCGAAACGATTACGATATTTTCACATAGTAGCATAGAAAACGAAATGAAAATTATTTTCTATTTTATTTATTTTCAAGATAATAATAGAATTCATAGCATTAGTTTCATTTTAAGCTTATAAAATTAAATATCACAAAAATTCTGATATCTAACTCGCATGATAACGTCACCTCATTTAAGTCTATTGATTGACCTCATTTAAGTCTATTGATTTTTTAATAAAACATAGATAATGTGACTGTTAATTAATGAAATGTAAGCACGCAAGATTTTTAGTTTCACGTTAAAATAGAATCAATCAATATAATGCAATTAATAAAAATCGATTTTGCAATAAAAATTTTCTATAAATTAAACGCTTAAATGCTGCAGTTGGCTCAGTTTATTCTTTTTCAGTACACTTACATGAATTGCTTGATCGTGTTTTTTGTTGATCTGTAGGCATACAAAAATTCTAAATTCAAAACTTATTTATTTTAAATTAAAGATGCAGATAAGTTTTTTCATAAGAGATTTATTATATTGCATTATATTGCATGCATTATTTATAGACTCGTTTACAAATTCTGATGGGTAAGAATTAGTTTTATTGCTATTTTCTTTCCAACGAGATCACTTGGCATAAATAATTTGTAACTTACTGCAAATTACTTTTTATCTAGAAATTGTAAAATTATTTTCTTATTTGGTATTCTTTCTGTAAATTATTCTCATGAATTCAGACAGAAATTCAGAAATTTGCTTAAATTGTTTTTTTTCATCCCTTTTTGGCCTCACATTCGATTTTTGGTTACGAACCTTTTGTAAAATGTGGTTGCATTTATCGAATGCCTTCTGGTTCATTCGTTGAAACTTTCAAAAAGGTATATTATTACATGGTCGAGATGTTTTTATGGGGGAATTTCTTTCTAACTTTAGCCCATGCGGTTTTGAAAATAAACCGATTCGCCCCTTGTTTCGGAATTTATCATATTTTCGGAAGTGATGTCATTTTTAACAAACTCATTTCGACACTCTTGTGTTTCGGGTGTGCGTTGAATTTCAGTTGGATGCAAAGAAAGAAAATTTCGTCGTTCTTAAATGTACGCATTTTCAATGAATCAGAGAGAATAAAGATGCAACGATTCTTTCGCAATATTTGGATTATAGGCTTGATTCTTACTTATGATTGTGTTGTTGGATTTAAATTTTTTAATTTGTTTATTTTCTATCCATTATATAATAAAATTTGGCATTTCAAATACGAAAGATTATTTTGTAGTTTAGATTTTGGTATCTGGATTTTCTTTTTGAGTGGTATGTTATTTCACTGCTCTGTAATTGTTTTCTGCGTGTGTTATATGATAACGGAAAGGATTCCTGAAGATTTCCGAACATCTTCGAGCACTGAAGTTTGATTCTTACAATTTAAAAAATGAGGTAGAAACGATTATCATTCAACACAATAATTTATGGATATTTATGAGCAATGCTAACGAAACTTTAAATTATCTGGTGCTTATATTGTATGCATTGCTGTTGTTAGAAACGGGCCTCACATATGTCTCCATGCTCTCTTCGAATAATTTTCTGATGGTAAAATTCACAAATCTAATTGTTTGTTGTATATATACTGTCATATGCGTTATAAGCAGCTTCTTTATGGCGTCAGTTATATCGACAGTAAGTATATGTTTATTGAATATTCTTACTAGTTTCATAATGTAATAAGAACAAAACAATTTTCATTGTAGATGCAGAATTCGTTTCAAGATATTAGAAAATTTTCTGCTTCGAATTTGGATGTAAAATACAAATTAAAAGTATGAATAATTTCCAATATGATTGCTTATTTTATAAAACTAGAAGTTGAAAATTCGATTTTCTATTGAACAGGTTGTAAACTTCATGAAAAGATTTGGAAAAGTTTCTCTGACACTTTCTGTTTTGGGTTTCTTTTGCACTACAAAAAAGTTTCCTATTAAGGTAAATTTTTGCATCACACTAAACATTAGTGCTATCAAATAATTGGTTTAAATTTTAAATGAATTAATGCCTGGGTTGTCATAAATGCTAAGTTTAAAACTATTGCTGTAAACATTCTATAACCTTACAAACCACCAATAAAACATTTTTTTATATATATAATTGTAGATGGCGAGTTGTCTTCATTCTGTGTTTGAAGGATTGCTGAATATTAAAAATGTCCAAAATCCAAAAGGAAAATGTAACAAACCATCCGAGAGAAATAATTTCTTTAAAAATAATGAATCGATTATTTTTAATGTTTTGCCAAGATTATTTACAAGAGAAAATTTAAATGACTATTTATCAAGTTAATGTGTTATTAAATTTAGTATAAAAACAATTAATTAGAAAGACAATCAGGTTATTGATAATGAGCATTAAGAAACCTGCACCAAACTAACCAATAATATATTTTGAAATACTAGCTAATTTCTTTAAAATTTAAGTTATTTATTTAAATTTATTTGCATGAAATACGAGTATTTTAAAGAAGTATACTCGGCAAACAAGAAATGTTATAGAAAAATGTATTGATTTATATATGCACACAAAGTAACCACATTGTATGAATACTTTTATGTATGAATGTTATATTTCGGTACTTTTATCTTTATTTACTAAGAACATCTTAAAACATTAACTTTTTACCAACATAAAACAGTCGAAGTAGGAACAGGCTGAAAATGACAATGAATTATAAGGTTTGTTCTGGAGATGTAAGCTTGTTTGTCCCATCTTTGATATAATTCATTTTTTTCTGTATTTACACTCAATTTGCGTAAAAATTATTGTATTGTGCTGTTCATATTTGATAGCTTATCTTTGTTTCTGTTTACTAAATTGAATTTTACAATAAAATACTCGGAAACTCTAAATTATAGAAGCCACACAAAGTAAATGGCTTAATTTTAACAATATCAACTTCAAATGGATAAAAGCATTATTAAATAATTAATATTTATTCGTGTATATCGACTTCTTTCGAAGAAATAATCATTTATTGTACAGTTTACGTAAACTGAAAAATTAAATTTTAAACATATATCTTTATATTACTTGACGATCATGTATCTGAAAGCTATTTTTATCTTAGCAGAGATTTCCCAGTGATCTATCTCATATCTAATTTGCATATTTTCAATAATACATTACTAATCTTTATTAAACAGATCTAGACATTCTATATTATTTAAATTTGAATGGAGGAATTAAATAATTATATAAAATTTTTAGTGTTTAGCAGGAAAGCTTCAGTGGCAGGTGATGTTGTAAGTTTTCCCATGATGTATAGTTGGCAGGAGAATTTGCGTAGTGATCATTTTTATATTTAATTTGCATAATTGTAGTGGTAAATTATTAATCTTTGTTAAACAGATTTAGTTATTGTGTATTAATTAAATTCACTGGGTTTCATAAAAAAATTTTTTTAAACTTTTAGCGTTTATTCAAAAACTTTTTGTCGTGTGATAAAATTTTTTACAGGAGCATCCTATACGAATTATTTGGCAGAAGATTTTTGTAGAGTGCGGTTTGGTGTTTCTGTGTTACTTGTTTTTTTGAAATTCACTGCGATAAATTTTTATTACGTGGATCCATACATTTTGCGTTGTTTTTAATGGATAAAAAGTGAAAATCTTACTGTGAATTTAAAATTTGTTTTTCAGAATATGCTACTTTACAGAAAGAAAAGTTGAAAAATAATTAATTTTTTCGACAATTAACGAGAACTGATCTTTGTTTGGATATAAATGAAGGCATGTATTATAGGTTTACTAATTTATTTGTGCATATAATTGTCTACTTCTATTTTCGAAACATTATGTTTTATAATGTTTATAAGCGTGTTATTTAGACACGTCTATCAATTTTGTGCTAAAACGTAGAACTACATGAAAGAAAAATACAAAGTTCAATTAGCATATTAATTTGTTGGTAGATTTTTTTTGCATTTTAAGTGTAATTTAATAAAACTAAATTGATATGAATATAAAAAGTATACATAGAATATGGCAAAACTAATATTAAAGAAGTATTACAGTAGAGCATCGATAATCCGACTTAATTGAGGACAGGGGTTGGTCAAATTTCTGAAAAGTCCGATTAACCAAAAAGTATGAAAAAATACATTATTAGTATAGTGTATTAGGCCTGGTTTAAATACTAGCCTTCCTTTCATGGTCGAGCCAGTGCTGCCAGCTAAAACATGAAAAAATTTAACAAAAATAATATTAAAGTAGCGAAGACATAACCAAATATTCTAGTGCCACATCATTAGCTGACATTTGAATTTGCCGACTAGAACGCGGTCGGTTGACCGATAAGTCGGTTAATCGGGGGGTCGGATAATCGATGCTCTACTGTACTATGTATTTCTCGATCAGAAAATATTAGAAAAATTTATAATTTAACCATTTAGTTGTTATTCTTATGGCTTAGTGAATATATCGAAAATATTTTTCAGTTATATTTATATTAACAGTAATAAATTATGTAAAATTCAGTCTTGAGATAAAAATACATCATTCGAATAGTAATGGCGCTTAAAATATTTAAAGGATTAATCGAAGTTTTCGAATTTTGTTTTAAGAAACTGATGAAGGCAAGTGTATTGACAGTTGTATAATGAGATGAATTTAAGTAAATTAGTTGACTTTGTATGTTTCGATCTATTTTTACTTAATATTACGATATACGAACTTTTGATTTTGTAAATTGTATTATAATAAAAAATAAAGTTTTTTATGTTATTCTCCTACTTAGTGATGTATTTATAATGTTTCTGTACTAAATAATACTTATTAAATTGAAATCCAAGCTTTACAAAGTACTTTGAATATTAGAGAAGACCGTTTTACTATAAATTACTACGTCTTACTCTAATGTTGATTTTACAAAAAGCAAGTCAGACAAGGACCAGTAGACTAATGACATGAGGCTGTTTAACCTCTTAACAGTGAGGAACGAAAATAGTCGTCCAAGGCGATCGAGTGGCAGTGGTGAGAGACGACTATACTCGTAAAAAAATTCTTATAAAATACCTAGACCATTTTGTGAAGTCTTAGAATTTTTATGGTCAGTTAGATTCTTCAACTTTGTTTTGGAATATCCTTTAGTTCTTGATAAATTACAATAAAAGAAAAAAATTTAAAATAAATATGAAATTTTAGACTGACTATTTATCGACATAAATCGAATTTAAACCTCTGCAAATCTAACTGACCATAAAAATTCTAAGACTTCACAAAATGGTCTAGGTATTTTATAAGAATTTTTTTACGAGTATAGTCGTCTCTCACCACTGCCACTCGATCGCCTTGGACGACTATTTTCGTTCCTCACTGTTAAGAGGTTAAGAGCTCCCGCGAACTACAGTTTGGTAGTGCAGTAATACAAGCGTACTCTCATATTACTGCGCTCGTATAAATGACTCGTTCAGAAAAAAATAATTGGATTGAACTTTGAAAAAATTGTAGACAATATTCTGACAGTAGTCTTTTGATTGTCTGTCCGTCCTCGGGAAAAAAAATTAAATAGATGCAAATGGAGTCCAAATATGAGAAGCTTAGGGCCAGAAATTCATATTATCTATATACGAATTTGAGGTTTGGTCCATATATATATATAAAATATCACTTTGCTTAACGAGCACCACGCACAACGAGTATTTCGCATAACGAGCAAAACAAATTGTAAAAATTTGTTACGCTTAACGAGCTATGTTTCGCATAACGAGTGAGGAAGAGGGGATGTTTCGAATTGTAAGCATATGGCATGCGCCATCAGTCTGTGTTTAGCACTCGATCCGCTAGCATCTTAGTGTATCGACCGGATGGCCGAGCGGTCAAGGTTTGCAGCCTGCCGGCCTGGGGGATCTGGGATCGAATCCAGACGGGTCAAAAAATCTCCAGGAATTTTTCGGGGGTAATCCATCAGGATATGTCGGTCCCTGTCCCTCATTATACGGCCGCCCCATTGTGGGCCCGTCCGAACCCATAATGGGCATGCTATGAGAGGCCCTCTTTGTGCCTACTGGGTGGAAACAGTTACAAAAAAAAGCATCTTAGTGTTGCTTATGATCACATATTTTTCCGAACTTGTGTTCACACATATTGCTTATAAACATCAACAACTATAGCCTGTTATATAATAAGCATGCCAAACGATATGCCAAATTCTTGCATTATCAAATTTAATGACCGATTCTAAATTAATTTTTAGAAATGTTTAAATTAAAAATTAACTATTTATAATTGTTAATTTCAATACGAGATGAAAACATAACTGCCTACCTATAGTCAAATAAATAAATTTTTAATATTTAACTATCGCCTTTACATAACCCAAGAATTTGGCATATCGTTTGGAGTGTTTATCAAACATATTAGCTGTAATTTTTTTTCGTGCAAATCGAATTCTCATTGCAGGATGATTCATGCCGCGCTAGAAGAAAACATGATGATGATGAATCACACTCTTTAACAGTGTATATTGTACGATTTATTTTTTAATAAACGTTATACATATAGCATTTGAGCATTTTTTCGGCGTGGAACGCATTACCGTATATTACATTAATTTCTATGATAAAAATTGTTTCGCTTAACGAGTGCTTCGCATTACAGGTAAATGTCAGGAAATAATTATGCTCGTTAAGCCAGCTTCAACTGTATTATCGAATTATTGTTAACATATAATTTTAATCTTAATCAATTTATTGTATTTTAAACTATATGTATATAAATTACATGATTGTATGAACTCTATTGTATTTTATATTTTTTTTTTGTTTAAATTCATCAGATAATTGTTAGCTGTCAGACAAGACGTTCTTTGCATTCACATCTCCAAAATTGTGTGTAAATACCACCACACCAGAATCGTTTATGTTTATCAATCGACGTTGTAAAGAAATTTTGCTTATTTTACTGATTTTAGGAATTCCCTTGTTAAATTTTTTGTAATACCAGTTAAAAATAAATCAGAGAAACGACTAGGAATAAAATATTATCTATTAATTTTTATACATCTCACGACATGCGAAAAAAACGAAGAGGATGGCCGACGAATTTTTCCTTTTTCAATGGTGTTAGATGACAAATGCTACTCTATCCATTTCACGTGAACGCATTTAATTCTTAAAAGACAGGAGAGAAGAAGCACTACAGGATGACCAATTATATTTATCGCAGATTACTTTAACTTAATTTGGAACAAAATTATTATTGTTCAAAACGAAAAATAAAATAAAACGAAATGACAAAAATCAGAGACTTAGAGAGGGACCGAGTGAAGAAAAAAAGACAAAAAGGTGAAGATAAAAACAGAGAGAAAATGAAGGAGAACGAAAGAGAGAGAAAGTAAAAGAGCGAGAAAGTGAAGTAAAAAGAAACAGAAAAAAAAGTATAAACAAGAGAGGGAAAAGTAGAAAATCAACACAACTGGAAAAGAGTTGTCTTCTCTTCTAAGAGTTGAATTCCTTTTAACTCTTAGAAGAAAAGACAACTTTTTTTTTAGGTGTGTTGTGAGTCGCGAAGTTCGGTTACGCACGGCTAGGTACTCCCCATTTTACAAATAGAAATAGGCTAGCTCCCTAAAACTCATCTTTACTTACTACAAATTTAAAGTAATTTCAAATGTTATGTATCATTTTTCCATCATACATTTTCTCTTTTATTCTTAAATTAGTTTACTTGACTTTGCACTCAGCCCCCTGAACGGCTCATTCTTGGACTTCAGAATGAGTCCTACTCTCGTTTATTAACTATCGCCTTTCGTTTTTTTTCTTACCTTAACCCTTTCCCTGCCGTCTGCCACGCCCCCTTATTTTGTAAAACGGCCAAGGTCAAAATAGGTAAATCAGGCAATATTATTTTAAAAATTCACCAAAAATTAAATTATTATTTGATTCATATGAAAAAAATCACATATATTTATCAATATAGTTAGTTTTAAATACGACATTTTTCAATAAAGTTTGTTTGAAAAATTTATGAGAAAAAAAAATAATATATGATAATTGACATTCAAACTTGAAAATTTGTTACTTTTTGTCAAAATTAACATTGTCTGGTTACTTTATTCTTATTGTCACTGAGCCAGAATGACGTAGAATATTGTTCTGTACAGTTTGATATTACATTTATGCACGTACGTTTATTCGTTGTGAAATTATCGCACATTATATCAAACATTTGTTTGAAATCTGAACTTTATTCTGCTTTCATCTAACATAATTAACTAATATACTTTATTCATTTCATATCAAACAAGACTATATATTTTTGTAATAAACATACGATTACCAATAGCAATAGATGTAACATTTGCTAATATTTTAGATTTAAAAAAAAATTAAAAATTAAAAATTAAAAAAAATATATAAAATATCAGAACTGAAGGTCATAACTTAAATATTTACGATATATTAACATATTATAGCTGAATAAACTTATTATAGCATAAATCAACTTATTATAGCAATATTATTGCATGAATATGCTAAAAATAAAATAAAAAATTATCAGAAAATGAAAAATTAAGAAAAAATAACCGATAATTAAAATTTTTTAAGTCGACAAAACACCACCTGGACAAAAATATGTAGAATGAACGATAAACAAGACGATGCCGTCAAGTGCTGACATCTGTTGTCGATAAATTTTATAAAAATCGATTGTTAACAGGGTAACGATCAATCGGTACCCTGGCCGTTTTGCTAAACGAATAGGTAACGATAGATCGGTTACCCTGGCCGGAAAGGGTCGGAGGTGTGTTCACACCTGATGGCAGTGTCGTAACCTAAACTTTTGTAATAGAACTTCTGACGGCCCCCAAACTCCCCAGTATTTCTCTTACTTCACATTTTACAAATAAAATGCGAGGCGGAACCGCCGTAGTCCGAAAAATTTACAAACTCTGACTTCTTCCAAACACATATGATTGTGTCATTTCTGACTCCACAACACTGCGGAGCAGGGCGAAAAACGAATCCAGCAATGTGCGACATTCAACTAGAATACGTACCAAAACCAGCATCATCAAGCAGCTAGAAGTTAGTGAATCTCAACATCATTATTACATTATTGTGAAAAACGGGATTTTGCACACTCGCTGTTCTATTCTTCGGTCTTATCGCTTTGCTGTTAGTGAATTTTTCGATTAGTTTTAACATTAGTTACGAACAACCAAGTGACCAGTGCCGTGACTTAGCAGGTGAAACACAAAGCCAACTCGGAAGGGGGCCCAAAATGAAAGGCCTGGATGCAATTATTGTAACTATGTTTCGTTTCTGTCAATTCGAACGATAAAGCAAATACGTCACACGACTAAAAATAATTACGGTCAGGATTTTTACAGTCATTTTACGCTAGTAAAGTTTCGGCCTGACATGAAAACCAAAGGCAGTTTAACGTATTACTAATTGGAAAGCAATATATATTGAAATTCATATATTGGAAAGCCTTCTTCTTATTTTGTTTGCCTGATTCCATTAATCTGATGTCTTGCAGAAAATTTCAGAAATTAATATTTAAGGAAAATCACAGTTTGAAAACTAAAGATGACGAAACGACTAAAACTATTCTTAGACACTTCGTATTATTGATAAATTTGATAAATTTAAAAAATTGTTAATGGTAAAAACTAAGAAAAGGATTAAATGCTTCACAAAGTTCGAATTGTATGTGCTTTTAGACGAAACTAATCGTGCAGATTATTTTTGCATGTATTTTCCGATGTATCTGTATAGATGACAACAAAAACACAAAGCGACGTTCAATTCAAGTAAATGTTGCACGTAAATACGGTATATTTCGGGTTAAAACCGAATATTTAAAAAATTATAATAATGTATAAAACCTCTGAATAGCACCTACTTTCATAAGATTTTCGAGATTCTCGTGAAGTGTTGGCTGGAGTCTCCGTTACGAAAATCAAAACACTTGAAGACGTACGATGAGGCTCAGTCATTTGCAGAATCTATATATAAAATCGAGACAAGTTGATAATAATAATATTAATAATAATAATAATCAGTGCAGAGCCCAAACGGTAAAAATATGAAAGTTAAAATTTTGTACACAGTTAGGGTACGTCACGAGAACGCACGCTAAGAAGGGATTTTTCGAAATTTCTCCCCACGTTGGAAAGAGGTACAAGATTAAGTGTTAACACTTCCATCAACAATAGAAATGTTAAGTAACAATGTAAGTGTTAAGTAACAATGGAAGTGATAAGTAACAATGAAATTGTTAAGAGAAACCGACGTGGAAGACGCAGATGCAGTTTTTTACGTTTTCGTGGGAAATTGATCATATTTCTAGACTCATCTAACAATTCTCTAATTAATCTAGAAACAGGGGACCCAATTCTTGTATTCTGTGAAAACGGGTAAGGTTAACTATAACGTAATAATCTTAATCTTCGCTATCGTTACTTTTGCCCGAGCAACGCCGGGCCTACCAGCTAGTCGAATACAATTTTATTAATTAAACTCTTATATCAGACGGAAAAGAATTTGAATTTAAATTTATTGCAGTATCATTTTATTTAAATGCAAGCTATATTTATTATAGTCTGATCGTCTGTCCTTTTTGTTGTTATTCATTTTATAAGTTTTTAATTCTTGGTTGTCATGTAATAGACATCCACGCAGAAAATATGTGAATTGACCGGAAAATGACTTGCAATATTTTAACATTTTCGCGCTACAAGCCGTCGAAATGACGAGAAATGCAAAAACAAGTTGGGTTATTTTTCGATGTTAGTGTCTACGTGCAAGCATGATTTTTCTCTTTCAATATAGAGCTTAATAAATGTTTTGTTTTTTTACAAAAAAATATGAATTTTCTCGAAGATCTTTCATCAGGAATACTGTTGCTGAAAATTTTCATTAAATTTCTATGAAATGTTTGGAGATAAATATATTGTTTGAGGTTATTAACCATAATTTTTAACAAAATAAGACCGAATGATCCTAATGTGTCGAAGAAATGAGAAAGATAATATTTTAAAAATTGTTAAATGATTCCTATTTATCGAGTAATGATATATTAATTAAATGAAACAGGGTTTCGGTTAGTCTGACATAATTTGAAATAACAACGGCGCAATAAATATGGTTCAGGTATCAGATTAAAGCTTTTATACTGCAGATAATGCTGTTGAAGACATATTTCAGAAAGGTGTAATAATTCAGGCGTGAGAAAGTTTAAAATACATTTAAGTATATGGAACAAACATGTCAGGGTTCCGCACCCTGTTAACTTTCCCAGTTTAATAAATCTAAATAATAAAGACAAATTTAAATGCAGTTTATTTAATAACATCATTGTTTTCGTCATTTTGTGCCAACTCGACAGCACCAATTCTTTATCTCTCAAAAGTCTGAACCGGGTCAGAGCAAGTGGTTTTATTTAAATTTGAAGATTTATAGGCAATGATAGCAATTAAGTTATTACGGATGAAAAGATATAAAGAATTCCAGGAAAGTTCATCAACAATGTTTATAACTTTTTTGTTTTATTTTCAATTAATCTACTAATAATCACAAATTATTATAATAATTGGCAATATTATTTTATGTTTTGAGTGTGTTCGCCATACGAATACTAAGAGATCCTATTTAATCAAACACATCATCGGTCCACTCGGCTTTAAGTATGAAGGGAATTTTTTGTTTTCTTGACTGTATAGATGCCATTCCGGGCCAACCACAACGGTAGCCGCTGCCTTAATTCGTCTGGAAGCAAATTACGTAATCATATAGCTAAAATATATCTTCAAGCATTTTGCAGCTTAATTCTCTGTAATCACGAAGTAAAATATTACGAAAAATCCATACACATAAATACGAACGACCCATTTTAACGTATTATTAATATTTTGTAAGTACATTTACTCTAATGTGTAATGTAAAGAAAATTTATAATTTAAACGAAATTTTTTTTATAATCCATTGTGTACGTTTCTAATAATATTTACGTTTCTAAGTTATAATTGCGTATGACTTTCAAACTCTTATTTTTATATTATTTATCGTATTTTTAGAATAACTAACAGCTTAAATGTATAAATATATTATGTAAATTTACTATTTATAAATGGCATCTAAATATACCTGAAGTGATGATTTTGCGCATTTTCATTGTGTTATAGTATTATCATTTTATTATAGTATAGTACGGTGGTGGACCGTCGCGGGTAATGCTCACACAACGAAACATAACGTCACACTGAGCCGGAAACCGCATAGGTCGTCCTTCGTACTTTCAAAATTAGCAGCGATATTACTTGCGATCGCCGACGAAAACCGAAACAGATTTTTCACAGAGAAAATCGAAGAAAACTGAAACGACGATAACCGAAGTCAACGAAAACCGAGGTATTAGTGTATAATACATGGGCGATCTGTCAAGGGGAGATTGCTTTCCGAGGGGTTTTTTTAAAAATCCTAGTTATTTGTTACAATCGTGAAAAATATTTATTAAACGTCCGCAGCCACCAACAACCAACTTTTGTTTAGTAAAATTTTAGTGGTTTTAGATAATTATGAATACTTAACATGGTCTTTGTCATAGATAGTACCTATTGCGATATATTTGCATAAATATTACTGAGGAGAAATCGGCACAAACGTTGGATCCGAAATGCATATAAAGAAAACATGTGGAAATTAAACTTGCTTCTGAGTAATTCTTAAACTCTGGTATACAGTCAGATTAGGACATAACAAATGTTTCTAGTCCAAAAAACCTCTTTTAGGTGGCTACATAAATAACTGATTAAGTCGGCTAATATTGCTAAATTTATCTGATTAAGAATTAGAAGTGTTGTATCAAAGCTAACAAACTATTTATTGTGATATCGTCACATTACCGGGCTGAAATTTTTAATCATATTTTTAAAATTTATTTAATATATAACATATATCTTCCACATAAATTAGTAGTGTCTTGCCCCTATATATCGTACTTTTCTTGTTAGAGGTAGAGTCGTGCCGATCATATATTTAACACCTTTCAGAAAAAAATTATTTAACTGAATTATTATTGAAATTCTTATATTGTTAATTCTGGCCTTCTTTAACCAAGCTTTTCATATCTCGTCTCATCTTTTCTCTACTAAACACCATTTTCGAGATTGCAGAAGGAGAGACAAACAACATAGACGAAAGAGTAGAAATTTATAAGTCTACAATTTTTTTTCAAATTGCAGCTGAATAATTTAAATGTTAAAAGGGTCGAGTTGGTTAAAACATCCCTTACTTGTGTGGAAAATTAGAGTTCAACACAACGAAAGCATTCTTCGTGAATTAAGTGGTAGGTCTCGAATGTTAGAAATTGTTACACAACGACCTGCCGTTGCAATAGGGAAGTGGCCGAACCCACGACGACATAATTATAAAGGCATTTCAGTTCCAGCAAGGCAAATAGAGACCAAAGAAAAAAGTTAATAAGTTTAACGATTATTATTAATTTTAAGTTGATTTCCTAAATCTCATAAGGATTTATATAAATGAATTGTTTTATTAGAATTTAAATACTGAAATTTAAAAATATACACGTAATTCTAAAAACTTTCAAAAGCGAAGGTAATTTAAAAAGATAGTCATTTCGATCTTTCTAACAGTCTATTTTCATTTATAAGAGAAGAGATTTGACTAAATTCTTGAACTTTTACACCACAAACTGTCTAATCGATATTCAGTTTTTTAAAACTTGCATGTAGAATTCATTACTACATGTAATTGGGTAAAATTTGGAAAAAGTTGTAGACCTATAAATTTCCAGTGTTGTTTGTGTGTGTGGGCTCACCAGTGACCAAGCGGTTTTGTTCCCTGAACACTGGAGGTGCAGTCTTGGGTTTGCGCTTCGACAGAACGGGTTGGCAACGTGGCGTTTTCCGCGTTTTCTCCCCATTTCTAACACTCGAATACAGGCCAGTTACGCTTATATAACCTGTGGCAAATCTCTCAAGTGTCGCGTTACCGTAAGTTAACTAAACAAACAACCTCTGTGTGTGTCTATCTGTCGGTCTTTTCTCAATTTCGAAAATGATGTTAAATAGACGAATGATGAAGAAGTGTGAAAATCCTAAAATGAGGAGGCCCCGATTAAGTATAAATCCCAGTCTGCTAGTAAGCAGACATCATGTTATTTCAATTCAAATATTTTTTCATAAAAGAAGTTAGATACGACTCTATCGTAACAAGAATACTATAAGGAATAGGAGCAAGACACTATTAAATTGAGATGAATAACATATATTTCAAACACAATAAAGCATGATTAAGAATTGTAGCACGAAGTTACGATCAATAATTGCTCACTTTTTAAGTTTCTTTAATACAGAACCATACTTGAATTTCTATCAATTTTAGACGCGAGCAAATGATACTGTTTTATTGAAGTTTGTTCGAGTAGATACATACATACACAAACATATATACAGTACATGTATATATATAAGGAAAAGTTGCGAAATTTGTACTGATCTATTTCAGTCTGTTTGTTATATCTTTTATTGCAAAAATTTCGCACATTCCCTAATGAAAAATTAGTATTTAATTTTGTTGCCAGTATTTTAAAAATATTTTTAAGTTAAAAAATTT
Organism: Centruroides vittatus; assembly: GCF_030686945.1. Taxonomy (NCBI): domain Eukaryota; kingdom Metazoa; phylum Arthropoda; class Arachnida; order Scorpiones; family Buthidae; genus Centruroides; species Centruroides vittatus. Next base: position 81,528 of record NW_027122193.1, read on the forward strand.
ATTGTTTGCGTTATTCAAACTGGTAATTAAAATTCCGTGTCGTGTAACTTATTATCAATTTTAAATAAACACTTTAAAATGATTTAAGAGTTTAATTATATATTTAAATATGTAAAGTTACAAAACTTTTGGAAAATGCATTATTACAGAATACTTTTCGAATAATTCTAACTTTACTTTTACATTTCCGCAAGTATACGTCTTACTGTATGTTGGAATACAGTTTTCTAACTTTTCTGTAACAGTGAAAATATAAAACGTTAGATGCGAGTTGTTCGGTGAGTACATCTTATAGAAAAGAATTTTTACATAAGCAATTCATGTTACTCTCAAATATTTCTGTCTACTTTCCTTTACACAGATAATTTGCTTATTCCAGACATCGTCTAAGATTATAAAATTAAGCAATTGACTCTTGACCCCGAGTGTAGTAAATTGAAATGTGCATGGGCACTAACCGGCGCCCCGAGTTTGAATCACCACTATGTACGGAAGCACACCGTTTATGGAGTTTTGTGTGGGCAAGGCATAACTTGATGGCTTAATTTCTGGAAAAGGCTTAAATGCGCCAAAAATGGCCTATATATCTGTGATCATCACAAAAATCCGTGCAAGAATTAATTTCTCAGTTTTTTGCCCGTTGTTTTTTGTGAACATCTAGATTGGACTTTACACTTTTAGATTTTTAACAAACTCCATATATACTGTACATCATCATTATTGACAAGTTAAAAAACCATACATTTCTCAGGCGTATAAAAAAGAGAGCAGCACCATAATCGTCAATAAACATAAGCTAGACCAGTGGTTCCCAACCTTTTCTAGGATGCGGAACACTTTTGTGAGCAAATTTTCTTTAGCGGAACACTTACTTAAGTTAATATGAAATACATAAGCTTGTCATCAGTTATTTTATTAGAATTGAGCAATTATAATTCAAAATCTCTACTTATATTATTAACGGCAATTCTAAGACAGGAAAAAATATACCTAAATAACTTTAATGGGAAACTTGTGCCTGATGTTTTTTACATATTTCATTCAGTTTTTATCGTTGCCTTTATCATATTCGAAACAGTAGTACACTCCATAAGTACGAGTCGTACATATCGAGTCGTATATTTAAGTTTATGAAAATTTTATGATTTTTATTTTTTTGATATTTGGCGGCTCGAATACGATTGTACACTTTCCGATTTGCGACTAAATCTGCGGAACACTTGGGAGATGCTTACGGAACACCAGTGTTCCGCGGAACACCGGTTGGGAACAACTGGGCTAGACCGTGCTTTGTTGGTGAACGCGTATATTTAATATATAAACTGAAAAGTGGTACATTGTGTTGAACGCCACACTTGCTGTGTGTGCTGTTTAGCGCAATTTCTATAAAAGTAGATAAGAAAATCGAATATTTGTCTTACTGACTTGAAGAATTTTACGCATGTTTACTCCAGCCTCAAAAATCTAAGGGTAAGGTAAACGATGATTGTATATATAATACTTCATATGTCCCAATTGAATAATTTTATTAATCAATAATATAGCATGATTCTTTATATCAAAGTAGTACAACTGAGATGAGCCATTAGCCGAAAAGGTAACATTTAAATATTTGTATTCAGAAGTGACATCAATTACGAATCTCTTTATTTATGCCCCCTTCAAATTTTTAACATCTCTTCGGAAAATAAAAACCGTAGACTTATTCAAAATTAATTTTAGATTATTCTCATCTAAATAATCAATCAACAAATCAACCAATTTTTCATGCTCTACATCAAATAAGGCAACAATATCGTCAATTAAAATAGGCTAAGTATTTTTTCTTTCTTCTAACACAATGTAGTGTAACTACTAGACCACATGGCATTTTTCATCTTCAATTTTTCATTCAGATTAGTTGGCCATTATATAACCTCAATCCAATATTCGAAATTAATAAATTCTAAATTACAATGTGGTCTTCCCTGTAAACCAGAGACCATCTTTTTGTATAAAAATTTTATTTCTATTTTAAAAAACAATTAAAACAAATATCATGATTACATTATTATTTTAGCTGTCTCATAACCTTTATTCAATGTAACGTATTGTTTTTAGTTCGGTTGAGTGAGTGATAATAAACACTGAAATTTGCTTTTTTTTCGAATTGTTATTTTATAGTTTTTTTTGGTCGTATTGCATATTAAGAATTATAAATATTTTGTTTCATCTTGTTATTCGAAAATATTTTCTTTAAAATGTCGATTGTGTTGTTCGACATTACTGGTCGAAAAAAAAATCATATTTGTTGTATAAATACTCCAAAGTATTCTATTTTTGCCGATATTTTGGAGTTTTATTTTCCGATTTGTTGTGTGGTGTTTTAATGACTCTTTTTTTGTCTTGGTTGAATGTGAAAGATAGATGAAATAGAACTAATTTTGAAACGAACTCGGTATTCTGTCTTCGTATTTCCATTTCGATTTCGCTTGTATGAGAACTTTTGTTCTGTAAAAGACCGAAATGTCCATTCTGTAGTAATACGTACTGATTCAGACATAATCCAGTATTTTGTGATAAAATCTATAATTTCATTCTATCTCTCGGATCGAATGGGAACTTCCGCCATCTTCTATTCTTATAATGGGTAATTAATATCATATCGGGTTGCTGAAATTCCTGTCGCATCTGCTTATACTTAAAGTAAAATCAAAATAAATATAAAACTAGTGAGCGAGATTCGTTCTGAAATTTACGAAAGATGAGATCTGTTGAGTAACTAAACATTTTTCTTGAAAATGATTTATTCTTCCATTTAAACCGCATTAGAAACGTTATTCTAGACGTGTTAAGCCATGTGTTAAAAAAATGAAGAACAATTACCCTGCCAATACGATTTCTAACTCAAGTTGTCCCCTGGTCCTGACAGATCTCGTTGAAAAACGTATAATAGCTTACTGCTGTTACATATATATATACAGTAGAGCATCGATTATTCGACTCAATTGGGGACTTGGGTTGGTCGGATAACTGAAAAAAACGGGTAACCGAAAAGTATGAAAAAATACATTATTAGTATATTAGTATATCCCATGTAGTTTGTATATTAGTATACCGCTATTAACCTACTTCGCGTTGAATTTTCGTCGATGTTAAGCCTAACAAAACTTTTTTAAAATAATAATCGTCGCTATTGTATCGTTAAAAATGATTTCTTTACTTTCCACAAAATAAAGACAAAATAAAAAATTAAGCATGGTTTAAATACTGGCCTCCCTTTCATGGAGAGCCAATGTTGCCAGCTAAAACACGCAAAACTTTAACAAAAATAATATTAAAGTAGCCAAGACATAGCCAAATATTGTAGCGCCACATCACTAGCAGACATTTGAATTTGCCGACTAGAACGCGGTCGGTTAACCGATGTGACGGTTAATCGGGGGTCAGATAATCGATGCTCTACTGTATGTGTTATGGACAAAGTGATTAATACGGGCATTATGAATAACGACCAACAAATCGGGCATTGTAATAAATTTCAATAATTTATCAAATTGACTGGTTATTATGAATACTGCTATCACCTGGTCGGCAAAGTGATAATAATAAGTCGAGGAGTGATCATACGACATACGCTAGCCAATCGGCACTCAGTTGCGCGTGCGTATTGCGTTTAGTACCAAATTTGGCGGTAGTCGCGACTGTTTGGCTCTTGACGGATTTTTCCCGGAGGGGAGCCGCCGGCAGGCTGCCGATTGTTTAACGTTACTAGATATTGATACATACTAGTTATTGATACGTGTATTCAAGAACTAACGTGAATAAATAACTAGTGACGTTAAACAATCGGCAGCCTGCCGGCGACTCCTTTCCGGGAGAAATCCATCGAAACCACAAACAGTCGCGATCACCGCCAAGATGGTGCACATAGGTAAAATTTTGCCATTTAATTAATAAAGTTAATTGTACTTAGTTTTAAAAGATTACGTTTTTTTAAATACATCGAAATAATTCACAAAATATAAATATTTCTAAGTGAAAGAAGTGGATGTTTTTTAATAAAATTTTAAATACGATACTAAACACAATACTCACATGCAACTGAGTGCCGATTAGCTAGCGTATGTTGGATGATCATTCCTCAACTTATTATTATCACATTGTCGACTAGGTGATAGCAGTATTCATAATGACCGATCAATTTGATAAGTTAATCAATATTTATTACACTGCTTGCTTTTTTTGGCCATTATTCAAAATGACCGGGCATTATTCATAATGCCCGATTAATCAGTTTTCTAATAACACACACATATATATATATATCAGTAATAAATAAATAAATAAATAATTTATTTATTCATATAAAATATTTCATTTTCGTAATATTTGCAGTAAAAAAAAAGCGAATATTGTAGTTTTAATCGCGGCAGAACGATTGACGTAAAAATTATCCAATTAAACCATTATTTGTTTTCTTTTTATTTGAAACAGATATTTATATCTGAATACCTGAAATTTCAGCTTAATTGATTTTTTCGAACTTATATTAAAATCCATGTTCACAACATTAAATATAAGGTTTAGCAAATATAAAGATTCTTCATTAATGTACTTATAATGATTTAAATAGTTTACCTATTACAATAAGAACAATCTTTATATTTACCGAGTTTAGTAACACAGTATCAGAAACAATACACACATACGGCGACATTCCGCAAAACTCGAAATGTTTTTATCACAGTACAAAAATAGAGAATAAAAAGCGAACACGTCATCTTTATTGTATTTCTTGGTATTATTGTATTTTGTGGTAGGATTCAAAAGTTCGAGGACGACTTATAGTAGTTTGTTTTGAATTGCTTAGAACACCGACCCACTACCACCTTCAAAGTAATCCTTTCGGTCAACGACACACCGTTTTCCAGCGCTTGTACAACTCTACTGTAAGCCATCTTATCAACTACATGTTTCCCGTGATGCTCTTTTTACCTCGTTTGATAACTGAGAGCGTTTCCATATCTTTGAGTCATCGTGTCGTTCATATTTGACTTTTTTCACATCATTAATTAATGACTCATTTGTTACTAAGTAGAGGAAGCATTATTTTATACGAATAGGCGTAGTATTTTTATGTACAAATTGCTTTTGGTAATTGTATTCTTGGAGGATTTTTCTACTGATGCTAAAAACAATTTTTTAAAATATGCTCGCAAACCTCGGTTTAATGTAAATACATATTTTTTGCGATTGTTTTACTACAAACTTGCAATTATTTAACGTTATATTATAAATTACTAAACTTCACACATTACTATAGAATAAAATTTTAATCATTTTTTCCAGTTTATGTAATAATTCAAGCAAGGTTAAGTATTTCTATATTTTTAATACACTGTAGTTAAAATAAAGTAAAATAAAATATAATACTCCAAATTTCAAATAAAAGTTTTTATTAATATTAAAAATTATATATAGAATGTATCATGATTAAATGCAATGATTTGCTCGAATAGTAATCTTCGTTTTACAGAGATTATGCTAAATTGCCGTTGGAATGATTTATATAAATGTAATAAATTATCACAATCTCTGTCTTATTGTCTTCTGTAATTAATCTGATCGCATATTTTTCTTCTATCAAAAATTAGAAGCAGGGTTAAGTCAGGATTGTCCTAGTATAGCACACATAACCAGTTCTGTATACCTTTGTATCTAATAATTCTATAAGCAGAAGTTTTATCATTCCAAATAAAATTCGATCTATATTCATGATTAATTGTTGTCTTGTTTCTTGTTGTCCGTATTAGTGGAAGCCCAAGGTTGAACTTTCGCAGTAGCTCCAAATATAAAAATTACACCACCCAGAATGTAAGCAGAAGACACCATATAGAAAACGTAGCTCCATCGAATCATATCTCCTTGCTTATATCAAAAATTTATGAATAATTTAGTATATTTTATATAAGTAAACATAAATGTGAAGAAATTTTGACTTACGTTTTTATCTAATATAACTCCAGAAACATAGGGTGAAAATATACCTGCTGCGTTATATAAACTATCAGTCAATCCGAAAATGACACCTAGATACAAATTAAATTAAGTAAAACTTATTAAGCATTGAATAAAATATTTTCTGTTATTTCAAAATTTTACATTATTTATTGTTTATCCTTTAGATGACAAAACAATATAAACTATGAAATGTACAGTAGAGCGTCGATAAGTGGAACCAATTGGGGACTGGGGTCCTTCCAGTTAATGATTTGTTCCAGTTTTTGACTTTGTACGAAAAAATACATTAACTTGTCCGATGTTCAAATTTTTTCCGTTGCGTGTCGCTTCGTGTTGAATTTTCGTCGATTTTAAGCCTAACGAAAATTTTTATAATAATCATTGAGGCTATCGTATCGTTAAAAATTATTTCTGCATTTTGTACAAACAAAATAAATATATTGAAGAATATAAAAACATGAAAATTATACTTTAGAAGTAAATTTAGTATCAAAAACATTCGATTCAGCACGACACAGTCCGACTGAAAATCGTTCCACTTTCCGGCCATTCCACTTACCGACGTTCCACTTATCGACGCTCTACAGTATTAGTAACAATTCGATGATTAGTAGTACTAAGATTACGCTTTATTTTCAGATTCTTAGTAAGTCAGAGATTAGATGGGAGCCATAATTGAAATTTGCCTGGAGCTCCATTTACCTGTAACGTGTCACAGTATGACACAATATGTTACAAGACCTGGTATGATAGCTCCTTCTTTGTGGTTGTGAGGATCAGTAATTTATTGACAAACCGTAACTTCTGGGCATGATTCGTGACAAAAATAGAAATATAATGACAAATATACAAAAAAAATGTACATTAAGTAAACATTTCCAAATAGAGTTTAAAAAATCCAAGAACGAATTGAACAACTTTTTCGGCAAACTTTAAAATTGTGTAGTGTTATTTGTTATCAGCTTTTATTTTAAACACTTTTTATATTAGTAAATGTTATAAAATTGCGAAAAGCCTAACTTTACAGATTGGAGATAAGATTTATAAAAATTAATGTAGTAAGGAACAAAATGTTCATTACGATCAATCACGCTCGAAATATCACAAAAAACCTACGTCCATTTTCTCACCCCTTCGACAGTTAACCACCAAAATATAACAGCATCAATCGCCTAATACACAAACCTTGCTGAAAAATTCACACATTTTCGAGAAAAGGCACAAGAGTTATTAAGTTTCAAAGCGAGTGAACAAAACCGTATCCCATTCATACATACAGAAAAAATTCCCCGCAAGTTTTGCCTCTATTTCTAGGTGCTCTGAGTCTAAAAATGTAAAAAACTTTGAAGGAGAGTCATTTTTCTTTTGTGGATTGCCATATCGACCATAAAAATAAAATTATCTTTGTTGTTATAAATGTCTTTCCCTAATCAACTTGTCAATGTATATATTTCAATCATCGAATACATCAATTGTACAATTAATTTCAAATTTGTATAACGCATAGGTTGTACACACATGTAAAAAATTGAAAATAATGAACTTGTAGACAAATTAAGACTCTACAGACAAAGTGGCTGTACGTAAATTACATAATGCAAATATGGTTCGTTTAAGTATTCCAAAAATTGTTACGATGAATAACAAGGAATTGGCTTAAAAATCGGTAAACATTGCTTAGATTTTAAATCGACTGATTAGCTGATACGATTTTAATTAAAAAGTTCAAACAATATGTTTCATAATATGTGCATAAAACCAACCTAACATATCTGTAAATAACCACACATGATCAGAACAATGGATAATCTTCGTGAACAGGTTGAACTGTATTATTTTACTTTTGTATGTGTTCTATTTTTCTTTGACCAATTATATTGGTCTACTCCGTGTATCTGCTGTATAAAAATTAATAAATTAGATTAAAAACAGGTAAAAAAGATTTTGCGTGACACCACTCTTTTAATATCATGCGCATAATTATGTTGCAGAAATGAATATTTGATTGGCTTTATTATGTTAGCAAGCTTTTCAACACATCATCCTTTGTGTATGCTTACGAAAATTTTTAGGCCAAACCGAAAGAATATTGTTTAATTTCAGCAATCCACTGGAACAATGCTGAATACTGAGTCAATTTTCTGGCTGCCTGGATACTATAACCTAATTTCTTAAGAACTAACCGCACACCCTAATTTTTTGTCAGGATAAACTTCGAGTATGGTTTAAGTAATACTGTGAAAATCGTCCCCCCCAAATTTCTTTCGAATCAAGGTTAAATGTTATATTTTGTTAGTTATATTTTTCTCAACATTTTTACAAAATTTTGTGATATATCAAAAGACGTTTCCGTTTGGAACTTTCTTGTCAACAAAAACGGAAGTACACTGATCTTTCGTTTTCTCATCCCCTTATACATCAAATTTTTATTATATTTCTAAATTGGAGTAATGTTATGTTTTTAACTTTTTTTATGTAAAATTATCGTATAATTTAGATATTGTAAGAAATAATTTAGAAAAAAAAAACTCAAGAAAACCTCCCATTTTTGGTGGTGTGAAGGAAAGAAATTTTGCTCTCTTTCCATTAAAGAGAAAGTTGATTTCTTTTCTACAGTGCTCTTATCACCACCTTCATCACCAAGTATCAGCGTCATCTGATAATTTATCCCCTAGAGATTGCCCTGTACATCCCTTTTACGTAAAAAAAATCTCTTATTTTGATTGTACGAAATCATCGAAATATACCGAATTTCGCGCCTAGAACAAGGAGTTCGCCATTGTCTCTCTTCGTGAGAAGAAGAACATAGAGGGTTCTCCAAAGTTCGCATTGGGTCTTCAAGAGAAGCAAACCCCAGAGGTCGTTTCCGATATATCCACTATCCTGAGTTCGTTGCCGATCTATATCCACTATCCTGAGTTCGTTGCCGATCTATCCACTATCCTGAGTTCGTTGCCGATCTATATGAAGTTGTCAACTCCAATTTATCATTGAAGATAACTACAATTTATCTATGAACTTTGAATAGAAAATCGTCGAACAAGACTTCAAGAATTTACTACATATTCATCGGAACTTAAGACAGTATGTAACTACAGTATTATTGTAAACTCTCTCTCCGCGAGATAGGTCTTAGGTTATAAGATAACTTTTGTAATTCATCTTTATGTTTCATTGTAATGTCCATTTAATTTTTGTTTTTATTAAATATTTTTGTTAGTAATTAACATGGGCTCATGTTTGTCTCACCTCCAGACCTATGTCCTTCCCACTTACTCGTGACCCTCCAACTCGAAATTCCCCGGTAAAATTGTCAGCGTGTTAATCCGCTCAATTGACTAATTGGTCTGAGGAAAAAGCAACTTATAGGAGATCTTACAAAATCCTGTTTCATTAAAAGTTTAGGAAGCCATTCTTCGACAACCGTGGGCTAGTCCTATCAACTGGACAGCCGATTAAGTGGCAACGAGCACTATTAAGACTTTTTTTTTTATTGGACTATTATACATCGTGAAACGGACGAGAAGCCTCAAATAAAAGGTCGACTCCGCAGTGGAATTGTCTTATCGCTCAACTGCGTGAGAAAGAACGTCTGGTTAAAAGACACATTTTATATGTATTGTCTGTAAGAGAAAAATATGTTTTCTTTATTTGTTAGTATTAAAACTCTTTCCCCCCGGTTAGCCCCTCTCAATAAAGTGTATTGATATTATTAAGACAAATTATGACTTACCTGCAAATTCTGGAGCTAAATCAAGAGCTATTGCAATATCGTCTGAAGCACTAAAGCCGAAACATCCCATTCCAACCATTAAACAAATAATTACATTTGTACTCTCGCATCCTAAAAACGAAATCGCTAAAATGCACGCTGCTGGACCAAACGTAGCTACATTTAAAATATGAAAAAACGTATTAAAGTTCTGCCTGAACTTTTAAAAAAAATTTTATAAAATTAAGACTGCAGTTTCTTACCAATAGTTTCGCAAATTTTTCTGATATTAGTTATACTTAAATATTTACGAGATTTCATGAAATCAGCAACAAATCCGGAAATAAACATGGCTATGCAATCCACGGAATAAATTAACGCACTCATTATTCCATTCTAAAACACGAATAATATACATAAATTTGTTGATATGAGACTTATGCATAAAAGTGCGCATACCTTCTGGATAGAGAAATGAAGAATAATCTCTAAATATGATGGAATCTTAGTCAATATTGTAAAATAACCGAAACCAAGACAAATTTTCGTCATAGCTAGTATGAATACTGTTCTGGATGTTAAAATTTGTTTCCAGGGAATATTCAATTTCTGTTTTAAGTAAAAGTGTATTTCTGAGAGATTAATCAAAATATAGCATAGCGAAAAGTGAAATTACCGTTTCCCCTGAAGCGATGTTTGTTACGCTTTCGTTAAGAAACGTCAATTCTTTGTCAGATATTCTGGGATGTTCTTGAGGTCTGTCATAAACTATGAACATAACACATAAAGAAAAGACAATCCCGCATATACCTGTTAAATATACAGATTACAAAAGATATAGACGCATATATACAGTAGAAAAGCATTCGTTTGTTTTTATTTACCGAATGTGTAGAAGCTGAAAGGCCATCCTATGTCTTCACAGATATATCCTGTCGTAATTAAACCAATAAACGTACCGACTTGCATACCAGAAAATGAAATTGATGATAATGTGGACTTTTCGTTTTCTGGACTCCATCTCCCTAACAGTGTAAGAGATCCGTATAATACAAGACCCTATGATTAAGAAAATTGTTATTATTCTTCTGTCTTCAATGGCAGTACAGAACTTTATTCTTACCTGTCCAAATCCGAAGATAGCTTGACATAATGATATAACTGAAACACTGACATCTGCACAAAAGGGTGTTAAAATGCTGAATATTGAAGATAGAAATGAAGAAATTATCAACATTTTCTTTGGACCAAATAAAAAAATAATTGTCCCTCCAAAGAGTTCGGAAAATACAAAACCATAAAATTCACTTCCGAGAATTATTCCTTGAGTAGGTTGTGACCATACATAAGAACTCTAAAAAATAGCAATAACAGTTGATGCACTAAATAAAGGTTTATTACTCACATTCTTACAAACTGATTTAAGAAATAAATTAGAATTACCAACATTGAATATGACAACTTAATAAACTTATTACATCATCATTAAGAAGATTCTTCCCACACGGCTATTACGTCATGCACTTAACACTCTGAGACCTACCCATTCCTGCAGTAATTGTAAATACAAACATTCTCAAACAGATTCAATTAGTATAGTATAGTAGGATATAATTGTAGTGTTATTGTATAGTAGAATATAATTGTATAGTATAGTATAAATTATACTATATTCTACTATACACTAATCTGAATTTTGTATAACAACTATTACAACAAACAATTTATGATGGACAATGACTTAGGCGGTTAATAAATTAGCATCTCAGTTTGGGTTCGTCAAACACCGAGTTCCTTCCTCCGAATGAAGTAAAAAAACTTTAGATGGATGGTCTGTTCAGATATGTATTATGTTTGTCTTTGCACACACTTCTTTTTTTTAAACACTATGAGTTGTAAAGTATTTATGTGAAATTAATTATGATATGTTGTCAAAAATCAAACGTGATAACAATGTTCAGTATACTATCAAAATTATTTAAAAACGTTCATATCATAATTGGACAAGGCTAAAATTTACTTTGTTTCACTAAAGCAAAATTACAGTTCTATGGTTTCTACTGATTAGCATTTTGGATAATTTTATGCTTTTTCACTTTGTGGTAGTAATTTTTAAAATGGGTGGTTCTGTTCTGCATGACAGTTTTCCTGTCTGAAAAACTAATTTTAGTGAATGATTTATGTTATAAGTTAAATATAATAAAATTCGACTGGCTTTCAAACGGCTGGGAGTTGAATATAGTAATATCCTAAGTTATGTAAGTAATGCAAACTGTAGACCTTTATGTAACTCGAATTTGTATAATTTTAACATTGGTAATTAATTAGTCAATACTATTTTTATTATATGTGTATTGTACTGTACTGTACATATTAGTAGTAGTGGTTCGATGCATGTTGGTGTATAATATTTAATTTGTATAAGAATTTAATGTGAAGCTATGATACAGTATAGATTATATTTCATTTTAATTCAAAAATTAAAATAAGTTTCGAAAATTGCGCCCTCTACAGTAGTGTCTGTGCCTTGAGCTAACTTGTGTGTGTTCTTTGTTCTTTGTAAAAAATAAACGTGCGTTCCATTTTTACAACATAGGAGAATTGTTATTTTAACTGAAGTGTAGTTAAGAATAAGTTTCGGTTAGGTACAAATGAGCACTCCCAGTATATTTTGAATCAGGTCCAATGTGTCATCGACCTAGCCGAGTCTACATTCTCTGTTGACGATCATCTTTCTGTTGTTAATAACATTGATGACATTGCAATGAAACAAGATATTAATCAGATGGTGGCTATTCATTCTGAGAAAGCTGAAAAAATTCTTGCTGAGGCCAAAAAGGCCACTAAAGGCCTTTAGTGTGTTTCTTCCACTGGCTGTCAGGGAAATGTGCGCATGAGAACCCGAATCTAGCCTCAGTTTCAGTGAGGTTGTTCGTACACCTGCTAAGTCAAACAAATCAGGGTCAACTACTGTTACCCCTTATTTCACTGTTCTCATCTATGGCAATTCAGGAACTGAATACTCTGAAAAGACCAAGCGAATTTTTGACTAGCAATATCAATCCCCAGATGCTGAAGATTGGTGTCCAAAGGATGTGTAGAATTCAGAAGGGTGGGCTCGCCATTGATCTGGCAAGTAAGGCTGATGTGGACGAACTGCAGAAGGCAGTTGAGAAGAGGTTCCTACTTTATGTGTCACTGTTCCAAAAAGTGCCACTCTTTTTTCAAAGTTCCTTAATCTATTAGTCAAGATGAACTACTTCACTTTATGTTCGAACAAAATGCCGAAATTTCGCGCTTTCCTAAAAAAGTTCAAGTGCGTGTATGTTTCTTTATCAGTCAGAAGAATCCATTGTTTCTTAATTGGGTGCTTGGGGTATCTCCTGTTTTGAGGGAGAAATTAATGAAAGGTCAGAAGGTTAATCTGAAATGCACAAGATGCAGTGTTGTTGACTATATACTAGTTAGTCAAGGTTTTAATATCTGATGATTTTGGAACGTCAAATTTTTGACATCCAGTGATTTGATTTTAATTTTACAAACATCTGAGGCAGTACTAATTAAGTATTTATGAAACCGTGCCAGTACTTATTCTGCAACTTAAACACCAACTATATAGTCTATTTACTTGGACACATGGCAAATTTCACCACCAATTTTTATTCAGTTGATACGCGTATTAGGTGCTTGTACGCGTTTCGAGTTGTTGACGCCCCTCTTCAGCCAACTAAAATACAAGTATATGGTTACAAATTGAAATATATAAATAAAACGTTATGCTGTATAAAACATACCTTCAAATCACAGATCTTTGTAAACATAAAACTGCTTTAAAACTTCTCTATACATTAATCAATTCTTGTTATCTGATGGAGAATTATACATTAAGTATCGCGTTTTAATCAATTTCCGATGACAATTCCGTAAGTCTACAACATACCTAGTCAATCTTTTTACAACGAAGCCAGAGATTTTATTGTACAAACAAATTCTTATTTAATTTTACACCTTTTTTTTAAAAAAATATTACTAATTTTAATGCGTATGACTGTGTTTTATGTTTACAAAAATCTGTGATTTGAAGGTATGTTTTATATAGCATAACCTTTTATTAATATATTTCAATTTGTAACTGTATACTTGTATTTTAGTCGGCTGAAGAGGAGTGTCAACAGCCCGAAACGTGTACAAGCACTTAATACGCATATCAACTGAATAAAAATTAATGATGAAATTTTCCATGTGTCCGAGTGAATACACTATATAGTTGGTGTTCAAGTTTCTGCAGAGTACAAGCTTTTCGATTTCTTTCCCTTAAAAAATAAACCTGTATTTTAAAGAAAATTTTTCACAGTAAACAGCACATTATTGTAGTGTACCCATCACCACCATCAGTTTTGTTGCCGTACAATAAATATAATTTATGGAGTGAATTACACTATTTCACAGTTTTTTTCTTTCTCAGTTCAATTCTCCCACTGTATGTCTGGATGAAAAAATTAGCCACTGCAAAATTTTCTGAATTAAATCCAACATATCCAAATTGTCTGAGTAACAATCCCTGCATGCCTCCAAACAATATACATGTTTGAATTTAAACGCTTCGTCATCAATTATAATCCTTGGTTTATCTAAAATAATGAAATGAATTTTATATAAAATTCTAATACTAAATTCAGAACATTTAAAAAAATAAGGTTACTATTTATTTTCGCCTTATTCCCACAATCGATACTCATTTGTTTGGTTGATTCTGATGATCAGCACCAATTTTTCTGTAAAAGCTAGTGAATGCTGGTCAAGTCTTTATTTATTGGAGATTACTTTGTATTTAACATGTTAGACCTACTGAGATTTTCGTTAATAATATACTCTTGTATTTATTACCCAAGGGTAGGGGATTTCTCTCACACCCATCAACTTCACACAACATGTTATTAGGTGTAATAACCTTTCTATTGTGCTTTATCTTGTATTTTCGGTAAAACTCGACAATTATATCAAAATTAAGCGGAATAATGTGTTTGTATTTTATAAAAATATGTATTACGTTTGTTTAAATGCTAATATTTTAGAAAACACGTTATATATTAGTAATATACAGATAAAAAATGAAGTCACTCAGGTCGATAACCCAATATCTAATGTCGACCTTCAAAGGTGGATGTTTTGTGATGACCTCAACAGATAACCTACACCTGAGATGTTACCTCCATTCGAGAATGTAACCTGCTTTCGAAACGTCGCATACTTTTTAGGGATATCCTCTTAATTAAATACATATTTTATGAAAGTCTGATTGTTAATAATAATAATACTGTTTTTTATTCATTCTTTTTAAATTGTAAATACTATAATTCGTAGCTATTTAAACGAGAATTATTTTACATTTATTGAAAGTTTGATGTTGTTAATAAAAATAATTTACTTTTTTAAAAATGGAGTTGTTTTGTTGGGAACGAACTGACATCTAAAACCGATTGTGACAACAGTATTTTACCGTTTTTATTTTTTCTGTATGTTTTATATTACACACCATAATTTGCCAGCTATTTCACAAGAATTCTAATTTAAAAAAAAAATTGTTTTAACATTTATTGAAAGAAAGATTAGAAATATAAATTTGACAGTATAATCTGTAATTTTAGAAAACATGCGAATAATCTTTATATATTGCTAATAAAATTGAAGTGGCTCTCTAAGGTTGATAACCCTCCTGTCCGACATACTTTTAAAAAGCCCTACGCCGAGACTCCACTAGCTTAAAAACAGGTGTATAACCCCTTGCCTAAAAAATTTTTAATCACGTGACCTTTTTGCGTTTGTTTTCGGATTGCAGTAGAAAGTCCGGCTAGCGAATTTTTTACAGTGATGGTGTTGTCAAAGTTATGCCTGTATGGTGATATATCAATATAAAGACAATGATTGAGTTTTTTTCTGTACTATAATTAGAAATGTTGTAAAAATAATATCTTTACTTTCATATATTAACTTTTATTATTGTATTATTAAGATAATATACACCACTTATAAGCTTAGATTTTTAATTACATACTCCTCGAAATTGAAGGATTTTCCTTTGGCTGTCCATATCATGTGTTTCAAGCATTCATTATTATAATCGGGATACCTCTTGTCGTAGATACATGAATACTTTTGGACGTTTTCGGTAGATCTTTCCAAATCTATTCTACAGTAGCCATGAGAGAATATACACAAAAGCTCGTTTTCTGCCATTTTCACACTGTCACAATGACCTAGATTTCACTGACTTCTGATTGGTGGATAGTACCGTTTTACGGCCGTATTCGCGTCAAAAGTTTAACACTGCTCAACTCGCTTTTACGCTGGTTTTATGACTTGCTCAGTCGTAAAATATCATAGTCACACGATTAAAGGCTTTTACGGCAAAGGATTTTACGCCCGTTTTTACGCTAGTGAAGTCTCGGCCTTAGGCCGCGACTCCACTAGCCGTAAAACCCGTCGCCGTAAAAGCTTCTAATCACGTGACCTATTTGCGTTTGCGCTCGGATTTCGGTGGAGGTCCGGCTAGCGAAGCTTTTTACGGCGACAGTACTATTACGGTGTATACGTAATATATAGATATAAAGAATATGATTAGATTCTACGAGTTTTCTCTGTACTATAATTACAAATGTAGTGAAAGTAATATCTTTACTTTCATATATTGCCTTATTTATTATATTACTAGCTGACCCGGCCACGCGTTGTTGTGGCTCAAAATGTATCTATTATAAATGTCTAACACTTCCCTCGTGGGGGAATTTCAAAAAATCTCTTTTTAGTGTATATTCTGTTGACGTCACCTATTAAAACGCAATTAAAAACGCAAAAAACAGCATGTAAAATAGTATAAATAGAAGCCGAGTTCTTCACAGTAAGCCTTAATCCTGTCTCTTTCCCGGCTGGAGAATATCGAAAAATCCCTTTTTAGTGTATATTCTGTTGACGTCACCTATTAAAACGCAATTAAAAACGCAAAAAACAGCATGTAAAATAGTATAAATAGAAGCCGAGTTCTTCACAGTAAGCCTTAATCCTGTCTCTTTCCCGGCTGGAAAATATCGAAAAATCCCTTTTTAGTGTATATTCTGTTGACGTCACCTATTAAAACGCAATTAAAAACGCAAAAAACCGCATGTAAAATAGTATAAATAGAATCCGAGTTCTTTACAGTAAGCCTTAATCCTGTCTCTTTCCCGGCTGGAGAATATCGAAAAATCCCTTTTTAGTGTATATTCTGTTGACGTCACCTATTAAAACGCAATTAAAAACGCAAAAAACCGCATGTAAAATAGTATAAATAGAAGCCGAGTTCTTCACAGTAAGCCTTAATCCTGTCTCTGTCCCGGCTGGAGAATATCGAAAAATCCCTTTTTAGTGTATATTCTGTTGACGTCACCTATTAAAACGCAATTAAAAACGCAAAAACCGCATGTAAAATAGTATAAATAGAAGCCGAGTTCTTCACAGTAAGCCTTAATCCTGTCTCTGTCCCGGCTGGAGAATATCGAAAAATCCCTTTTTAGTGTATATTCTGTTGACGTCACCTATTAAAACGCAATTAAAAACGCAAAAAACCGCATGTAAAATAGTATAAATAGAAGCCGAGTTCTTTACAGTAAGCCTTAATCCTGTCTCTTTCCCGGCTGGAAAATATCGAAAAATCCCTTTTTAGTGTATATTCTGTTGACGTCACCTATTAAAACGCAATTAAAAACGCAAAAAACCGCATGTAAAATAGTATAATAGATGCCGAGTTCTTCACGATAAGCCTTAATCCCGTCCATCTCCCGTATTCGCTTCAAAAGTTGAACACTGCTCAACTCGCTTTCACGTTGGTTTTACGACCTGCTCAGGCGTAAAATATCATGGTCACGTGATTAAAAGCTTTTACGGCGAGGGGTTTTACGGCCCTTTTACGGCTAGTGGAGTCGCGGCCTTACCAGGAAAACAGACGCTTCCTTATGATCTAACCTAGTTTAAAAAAGCGTTACCTTCAAAGACGAACTTGTCCTCTTAACCTAACCTAGTTAAAAAAAAGCGTTACCTATTTGTAAAGGCGTTACCTCTAACTCAATTGTAGGTCGTGAGCTGGAAATAAAAAGGAAGTGATTTTCCCCAAATTTCACTCATCAATTCTTCCACTAAAATAAAACTGTCTAAGAAGAAGTCGTGTCTTCTGATGGTGGTAAGTAATTTTTTATTTTAATAATAATCATATCAAACTTAATTTAAATTATAATTTTGTTATAAACTAATTGTAGAATTTGATTTTGATTTTAGGAAAAAAGTAAGAGACAAGGTGCTAAAGCAAAAACTAGTGAGGCTGGTAAATGCAAAAAGATGAAATTCGATTTAAATCTAACAGCTGATAAAAGTGAGCAGATAAAAAGCCCAAATTTTAATTTAAAATTAGTCAAACCGAAATAATAGAAATACAGGAGTTTCAGACAAATTCTTATGTCTGTTTCACAAAATTGAAGGGATTGTATCCATTCAATAGGTATATCAACGTGAAAGATTTTCACAAGTGTAAACGAGTGTTTGACGCAATTGGACAGCATTTAGAGAATTATACCAGATTTTAATTATGTTTGATAAACGAAAACAGAAATGCTACATTTAATAGTATGTTTTATTGCATAATTTTAAGTATATAGAAAAATTTATTGTGTGGTAATATTTTATAGTATAATACTTTTTTAATTGCGATTTAAAATTATGATATAATCATAATTTTTTTATACAAAATTTATTGTATAATAGTTGATTTAATTGTAGAATTTCAATTTGTGGTTTTTATAAATAAAAATGGCTTTCACATTTGTATTAAGAAAAATGCCTGCAAAGGGTATGTCAGAACTTATAGAACACTTATCTCTAATTATACAGATCTAAGTATTCTACTTGAAAATATCAGAGGTAATATTTATATTTTGACAAATGATGATTTAATCTCAAGAATAAAATTTTCATCAAATTTAAAAATAAAAATTATAAAAAAGTTCAGAAAATGAAATTATTGCGTATTAGGATGTGTTTTCCTCCAGTCGAGTAGAAGATATTTTATCTCAGTATATGCCGATGAAAGCTTAACAAATGCTTTCGATACAATTTTAAACTTCATCGGTCAGTTTATAAAATTGGACCAGGGTGGATGGTTAAGGAAATTATATTTTTGGATATTCGTTTGGGAATTTATAAGGCTTAGAGTGGGGATATGGTAATATCGTCCATCCAAAGCATTTAATCAATAAGCATTGTTTGTTGAATATTAAGTTTGGCGGTTGTATTAAGACTTCACAAAGAAAAATAATTCTAAACATTGAAATTACTACGTAAGCCATGAAGAAAGAAAAGTTCCGAGGTATTTCTTAATTTACATACACACACACACACAAATTTAATTTAGTAATAAATTAAACATGAATTTATAAAACAAGTTTGTGCATGATATTCGCTATTTGTCACTGAAATTTATTAGTTAAATATTCTGTTTAACCATTTACCTCTTTGTCACTAGATGTAGAATTTTGCTGAGACATTTCTGGGCATTGTGTTGAACTTGTATTATACATACTGGAGATGGCTGAATGATTAACCATGGCTAATATAGCCACATTCAGCACAGATCTTTGGCAATGCATTATTGTATGTAGCCAAAATATAGAGAATACCAATATGTAACGAGTCGGAACATAACCTGAAAAGAAAATGTTCGAAAAATTGCAAGTTAAAAATTTGAACAAATTTAAAAGTATTAATGTTTAAGTAAAAATTATTTAGAATATTCACGTATAATTTAAAGTTTACGTTATATATCTATTGAAAAATCTTGTTCCATTTGAAAGTACTGCATCATGATTTACTGAATGTTTTCTTAGATGAACAATGATTTTTTTTACAGGATGGCCGAAAACACATTTTGAACAAGTCTAAAATTGTCAATTTCTATTGCGTTGTTTTAAGGTAACTAATACTATTCGTCTGCCCACCACTTGCTTACATCTGTATAACATAATGCATCATTCGCATACCCTTCAAACAGTAGTTACAGCTCACCTATATTTTGAGCAATTTTACATAACAGTACTATAGATTGCGTTATTTAGAAAACAAGGTTTATCATCTCTTTATTCACAATTTACCTATTAAAAAGTAGTGTTTATGAAACCGTTTTCAAATACTGTTAAAGCCATTCACATTTTGAGTTCTATATAACGACATTCTGAATTATATATTTGAAGACAGCTTATACTTAACTTTTTTGTTCTTAAACTATCCTCTGCTTGCTTAGCACTTACAGAAATATTAAATATTTATTAATTTAATACTTCTCGAAGTGCATAAATTGTACTAAAGTGTTCTATTAGCATTAATAAAGTAATTAAAATATGATCATATTGGTTACTTATTGTGTGGACTGGAAATAGTCTAGTATATATAATATAGGGGTAAAAAGGTGAAAGAAGGTGAAAAGCAAAAAAGTAAATGAAGTGCACAAAAAATAAACTTTTGTGATGTGGTTTGATATGAAAAATTGTTAATTAGTGGTTTGCCATTAAACTTTAATATAAAAATATGCAATTGAATATTTTAAAAAGACTATACTTGTGTGATTGTTGGTAAAACTTTAATTTGAAGTTTATACTTTTTAGTCTAAAAAGGTTCGATGCTCAGATTCACAGAAAATCATTAAAATCATCGTATACGAATATAGGTCTGCTACGTAGCTTACTAATCTGTTGTGAGCCAAGGCCATACATAAAAGTAAATTTGACAGTTATGCCAGATGTTTGAGATTGGTTTCTGTGGCATATTTTCTGATTTTCAACGTATTGTAGATAGAACTACTGAGAATGTAATTACATCGTTAGGCAATCCATTATTTCTTAACGTATGTTCGTGCCCTGCTATAAAAATTATTAAATAGATAATTTTCGTTAGAGCATACATTATGAAATCTCAGGCGTAAGCAAAATGTTGAGAACTCCAAAATAATTTGGAAAATAAAGTGTCTAATTATAAGAAATATTAAACTTTAAAATTTGAACAATAGAGTGTGTAATGATCTAGTTGTAGTCTCTTTAATCCGAAAAATTGACGGTAGAGTGTCTCACAGCTTAACAGGTTTAAACTCCTTTATTGCCTTTTTACAAACGCATTTTGGATCACTATTATTTTTTCTGATTCCTCTTCAGTGCTTAAGTTCTTCATATACTCCTTAACACCTATACAGTACTTTCGAGTTCTGTTTACATTGCCATCTAAAAATACGGTTATTTACCCTTGCAACAGTGCACTACAGCAATAGTACAGTCAAATCGTACTGTCAATTTTTTGGATTTAAGAGACTACTACTAGATCAACATATAATACAGCTACCAAAGAAAATTTAATAAGAGTGTGTAATAAATTTGAATAGAGTGTATTGTGCTTTTTTGGTTAATAGAATGTATTGGTTGGTATGTATCATATAAATAATTAGTATTATTGTGAGACTCTGGACAGGTCCGAACCCTCATTAATTTTCGAATTGAAATATATTTGAAAGAAAAAAGGATAGAATCCAGGAACATATATATATATATATATACACTTTTTTTTGAAAACGCAATGCGAACTTTTAAACAATAGAAGAATGTAAGATATAAGTGGATCATCTTTGATTGGGTATCGAATTATATATAATATAGATACATAATACGTTTGTTTAAATAAAACTATATATATCAGTCAGCCATTTATTGCATCAATTTAGTGTACCAGCACTCACCTATAAAGCAGAAACGTGGACACTAACAAGCGAAATAATACAGGGTCACAGATATCACAAAATATAAATACATGCATGCTGGTCATTACGAATAGAGACAAAAATAGAATCAATCGGTTTAGAAGTAGAAAAAGCTATAAAATATAAAGATGATCAAACCTTCAAAATGGCAATGGGCCAAACATATTGCTAGAAGATAAGATAACAGATGGACTATAAATATCCTACACTGATACACACGAAAAATTAAACCTAAAACACATTGGACATGGAAAAATGAAAAAGATTAAAGGAGATCTTCATCCAGTAGTGGATTGACAATGGTTGATTGGTTGATGATGTGTGATATATTATATATATATATATATAATGCTCTACGGTTAAAGCGTTAAATAGATCAGAGCGATAGGCAGTGATGGATGCTACACTATTCCCAGTCCAAACAGTAAGTAATCAATGTGAACATATTTAAATTACTTCTAGAAGTAAAGAACGAACGGAAGATTGTTTAAGTGGTAAGACATCTGTAAGCTAAGTAATCATAGTGAAACTAACTCCCTTCCAGGCCAATTCTTTCTTTTTCGAATATCCTAAATTTGAATGCAATATCATTTAACTCGAAAAACATATCATTCAGAAGCAACACATTTTAAACGAATCTTTTGGAAAATTTTTATTGTGATAATAAACATAATTTATTGTTACACCTCCCTGATCAGCAACTCCTCAACGATATATGCTCGCGAGATTTTCATCCATGTTTAATAAAAAAAAGATTTCTGTTTTTTATTTCGTATTTTTATTTTTCCTCAGTACAGTCTTAAAG
Source organism: Centruroides vittatus (assembly GCF_030686945.1). Classification (NCBI taxonomy): domain Eukaryota; kingdom Metazoa; phylum Arthropoda; class Arachnida; order Scorpiones; family Buthidae; genus Centruroides; species Centruroides vittatus. Next base: position 103,869 of record NW_027122193.1, read on the forward strand.
TTAGCAACTGCCTTGTAATCTGTGTAAACAAATTTATAAAGTTTTCTTTACTAAAGACGTGCTGTTATATATAATTTATTGTTCTATTAAGCGCTATGAGCCAACAAATTACCCTTAAGAGCTCCCGCAAACTACAATTTCCTAGCGCATAGATAACTCGTTCACAAAAAAATAATTGGGTAGAAATTTGAAAAAATTGTAGAACTATAAATTCTGACTGTAGTCTTTTGTCTGTCTGTCCTTCCTTAATCTCGAGAAAGGAATTAGATAGATGCAAATGGAGTCCAAATATGAAAAGGTTAGGGCTGGAAAATCCATATCAATATAGGAACTTCAGGTTTGGTCTTTATATATATTCTCGAATTATTGTTAACATATAATTTTAATCTTAATGAATTTATTGTATTTTAAACTATATTTATATAAATTACATAATTTTATGAACTATATTGTATTTTATTTTATTTTTTTTTGTTTGAATTCATCAGACAATTGTTAGCTGTCAGTTAAGACGCCATTTGCACTCACATCTCGAAGATTGTGTGTGAATACCACACCAGAATCGTTTATGTTTATCAATCGACGTTGTAAAGAAATTTCGCCTATTTTACTAATTTTAGGAAATCCCTTTTTAAATTTTTAGTAATACCAGTTAAAAATAAATCAGAGAAACGAATAAGAATAAAATATTATCTATTAATTCTTATACATCTCACAACATGCGAAAAAAACGAAGAGGATAAACGTCGTTTTTTCCTTTTCCATGGTGTTAGATGAAAAAAGCTACTCTACCGATGTCACGTAAACGCATTTAATTCTTAAAAGACAACAGAAAAGAATCACTACAGAATGAGCAAATTATGCTTATCGCAATTACTTTAACTTCCTCTGGAACAAAATCATGATTGTTCAAAACGAAAAATAAAATAAAAGAGAATGACAAAATTCAGACATTTTGATTTGTTGTGAAACCGTGTTGTATTGTCTTAGAAGTGTTAAACACAAAATCGTGTTAATATGATTGTTATTGATTGCCATGTATATGTGCCATGTGATTGTTATTAACACGATTTTGTGTTCAACACTTCTTAAAAAAATCAGTGAGAGAGCGAATGAAGAAAAAAAGACAAAAAGGTGAAGATAAAAACAAAGAGAAAATAAAGGAAATCGAAAGAGAGAGAAAGTAAAAGAGTGTAAAAGTGAAGTAAAAGGTGACATTAAAAAAAAGAAAAAAGAAAAAAAAGCATAAACAAGAGACAAAAAAGTAGAAAATCAACACAACACCCAGAAAGGAATTCAACTCTTAGAAGAAAAGACAACTCTTTTCCAGGTATGTCGTGAGTCGCAAAGTTCGGTTACGCACAGCTAGGTACTCCCCATTTTACAAATAGAAATAGGCTAGCTCCCTAAAACTCATCTTTACTTACTACTAATTTAAAGCAATTTCAAATGTTATCTTTCATTTTTCCATCATACATTTACTCTTTTATTCTTAAATTAGTTTACTTAACTTAACTTAACTAGCACTCAGCCCTCTGAACGGCTCATTCTTGGACTTCAGAATGAGTCCTACCCTCGTTTATTAACTATCTGTCTTTCGTTCTTTTTCTTACCTAAATCGGAGGTGTGTTCGACAACACACACCTGGTCGCAGTGTCGTAACCTAAACTCTTGTAATAGAATTTCTGACGGCCCCCAAACTTCCAAGTATTATTCTTACTTCATATTTTACAAATAGAATGCGAGGCGGAAGCGCCGTAGTTCAAAAATTTACCAACTCTGACTCCTTCCAAATACATTTGATTGTGTCAATTCTGACACCACAACACTGCGGAGCAGGGCGAAAAACGAATCCAGCAATGTACGACATTCAACTGGAATACGTTCCTAAAACAGCACCATGAACCAGTTAGAAGTTAGTGGATCTCAACAGCATTATTACATCATTGTGGAAAACGAGCTTTATGCACACATGCTGTTCTATTTCTCGGTCTAATCGCTTTGCTGTTGGTGAATTTTTCGATTAGTTTTAACATTAGTTATGAACAACCAAGTGACCAGTGCCGTAACTTAGCAAGTGAAACACAAGGCCAACTTGGAAGGGGGCCCAAAATGCATGTATTTGTTTTATTATTTCTCCAAACGTAATAAATTAAGAAGCCTAAATGCAATTATTGTAACTATGCTTCGTTTCTGTCAATTTCGCGCGAAGAAGTGTATACTTTTGAAACTTGGAGCAGTACCGTCGCCGTAAAGACTTCGCTAGTGGCGCAAGACCGCAACCACAATTCGAACGAAAAAGCAAATACGTCACACGACTAAAAATAATTACAGTCAGGATTTTTACGGTCATTTTACGCTAGTAAAGTTTCGACCTAACATGAAAAGCAAAGCCAGTTTAACGTATAACTAATTGGAAAGCAAGCCTTCTTGCGTATTGTGTTTACCTCATTCCATTAATCTAATGTCTTGCAGAAAATTTCAGAAATTAATATTTAAGGAAAATCACGGTTTTGAAAACTAAAGATGACGAAACGACTAAAACTATTTTTAAACACTTCGTATTATTGATAAATTTCACAAATTATAAGGAATTGTTAATGATAAAAACTTCAACGAGTGAAGGATTAAATACTTCACAAAGTTCGAATTGTGTGTGCTTTTAGATAAAAATACTCGTGCATATTATTTTTGCATGTATTTTCTGATATATCTGTATAGGTGACAACAAAAACACAAAGCGACATTGAATTCAAGTAACGTTTCACGTAAATACGGTATATTTCGGGTCAAAACCGAATATTTAAACAAATTATAATAATGTATAAAACCCCTCAATAGCACTTACTTTCATAAGATTTTCGAGATTCTCGTGAAGTGTTGGTTGGAGTCTCCACTACGAAAATCGAAACACTTGAAGACGTACGAGGTGGCTCAGTCATTTGCAAAATGGAATATAATTTTGAACTCTATCTCAGACGGAAAAAATTTTCAATTAAAATTTATTGCAGTATCATTTTATTTAAATGCGAGTTATATTTACTATAACCTGATCGTCTGTCCTTTCTGTTGTTATTCATTTTATAAGTTTTTAATTCTAGGTTGTCATGTAATAGACATCCACCCAGAAAGTATGTGAATCGACCGGAAAATGACCTGCAAGATTTTAACATTTTTCGGCTAGTGGACCTTGAAATGACGAGAAATGCAAAAACAAGTTGGGTTATTTTTCGATGTTAGTGTCTACGTGCAAGCGTGATTTTTCCCTTTCTATATAAAGCTTAATAAATGCCTTGTCTTTTGACAAAAAAATTTTGAACTTTTTCACGAAGATTTTTTATTATGAGTAATGTTGCTAAGAATTTTCATTAAATTTTTAAAAAATGTTTTGAAATAAATATATTTTATGAAATTATTAATCATAATTTTTAACAAAATTAGACCGAATGATCCTAATGTGTCGAAGAAATGAGAAAGATAATATTTTAAAAATTGTGAATTGATCCCTATTTATCGAGTAATGATATATTAATTAAATGAAACAGGGTTTCGGTTAGTCTGACATATTTTGAAATAACAACGGCGCTATAGATAAGGTTCAGGTATCGAATTAAAGCTCTCATACTGCACATATTGCTGTTGAAGAGATATTTCAAAAAGGTGCAATAATTCAGGCGTGAGAAAGTTTAAAATACATTTAAGTATATAAAACAAACATGTCAGGGTTCCGCACCCTGTTAACTTTTTCAATTTAATAATTGTAAATATTAAAGTCAAATATAAATGCAGTTTATTTAATAACATCATTGTTTTTAAGAACATCATCCTCTGCCAACTGGACCGCATCAATTTTCTATCTCTCAAAAGTCCGAACGGGATCAGAGCAGCTACTTTTATTTAAATTTGAAGATTTATAAGTAATGATAGCAATTAAGTTATTACGGGTAAAAAGAAATAAAGAATTCCAGGAAAGTCCGTCAAGCATGTTTTTAACTTTGTTTTTTTATTTTCAATTAATCGATTAATAATCACAAATTATGCTAATAATTGGCAATATTATTTTATGTTTTGAGAGTTTATGCCATACGAGTACTAAGAGGGCCTACTTTATCAAACACATCATCGGTCCACTTGGGTTTAAGTATGAAGGGAATTCTTTCTTTTCTTTATAGTATGGATGCCATTTCGGACCACCCACGATGGCAGTCTGATGCCTTAATTCGTCTGGAAGCAAATTACTTAATGATATGGCTAAAATATATATTCAGCATTTTGCAGTTTCATTTTTTGTAATTATAAGGCAAAATATTATGAAAAATCCATACACATAAATACGAACGACCCATTTTAATGTATTATTAATATTTTGTAAGTACGTTTACTCTATTGTGTAATGGAAAGAAAATTTGTAATTTAAACGAAATTTTTTTTTATAATCCATTGTGTACATTTTTAATAATATCTATCAAATAAATTGCGTATGACTTTCAAACTCTTATTTTTATATTATTTATCGTATTTTTAGAATAACTAACAGTTTAAATATATAAATTTATTATGTAAATTTAATATTTCATAAATGGCATCTAAATATACCTGAAGTGATGATTTTGCGCATTTTCATTGTATTATAGTATTATCATTTTATTATAGTATAGTACGGTGGTCGACCTTCGCGGTGTTATTCTCACGCAACGAAAAATAACGTCATACTGAGCCGGAAACCGCGTAGGTCGCCGTTTGTTTTCGCAAAATTAGCAGCGATATCACTTGGGCTCGCCGACGAAAACCGATACAGATTTTTCGCGAAAAAAATCGACGAAAACCGAAACCGACGATAACTGAGGTATTACTGTATAAAGGAGGATGCACACATGCGGCGCGGCAAGAAAAAGCGGCAGAATGACGTCACTTTTTTGCCGCAGAGGTCTATTTCGTGCCGCTTTTCTCGTGCCGCAAAAGTTCGTCGAATTCTATCTTTCGCGGCGGCCGCCGCTGAGACGCATTTCTATCAGCCAATAACAATTCGTCTGGCTGTCTCATGAGAGAATTGAATCACGGGAGAACAATGTAGTGTTTTAATGGCGTATAGTTCAATACCGTACATTGTGAAAAATAGAAACTGAGAGGTTATAAATATAACATTCGATATGAAAGCTTTTTTTCGAATGGTCGAAAGTTATCCTCTTTTATACGATAAAAGTAGAAAGGAGTTTAAACATGTTTCCTTTAAAATACTTATTGGACGGCTATAGGAGCTGCTTTTAACGTTTCAAATAAGTACCTAATATTTTTGATAGAAACTTTTATGTATACTTTTTTACAATGTTATACTTTTTTAGCTGAAGAATCCATAAAAAAATGGAACAACTTAAAAGACCGGTATATGAAAGTAAAAACAACATTGATAAATCGAAAAGAAGTGGTGCAGCTACTTCCAAAATTTATAAAACAAATTGGAAGTATTTCGACATATTAAACTACAAGGCATATGTTAAGAGGCGGTTTAAGAAATGAACACTTAAAGTAAGAAAGTATTAACAAGTTAACACTATTTTAACATATTTTGTTTTTATTAAAACTAAATTTATCTTATCTTGTAGCACGTGCACGAACATACCAGGTATGCCTCAATCAGAATCTGAATTCGTGGTAATGTATTATGAATAATATATGTATTTTCAACTTTAGTCTTTTGTCCACATGAAAGCTAAATTATAAGAAAATATACTGACATTTCTAACTTTAGGTTAAGTTGCTGATAAAATGATATAGAAATTCTTTTTGCCAATAGTATGAAGACAATTCCAACAATTTAGAGACAATGAATATGATTCTTTATAAATTGTACACATCAGAATGATATAGAATAAGATGCAGTGATCAAATGTTTACATGTAATTGTAGCTATAAAAATAATAAATTTATGTGCAATATCTCACTTCATACAATTTTCAGTTTACTAGTATCTGATTGAAAATTATTTCATGTGTATATTATTTTTCTAATTTTTAGAATTCTGATTTTGAGTGTGAAGATACAACCAATTAGTTGCCAAAATTTCTCATACAGAATAGGTATTTTTATATTATATATAAATTGTAAAGATTACAAATTGAATCAAAGTGTTATTTCACTATGTCTCTAAATATTAATAAATTACATATATTTAATACTTTCATAGCATGCCTGAATTGACAGGGGCAAGCACTAGTAAAATGTGTCACCCCAACCATTTGTACATAGCCCATTTCAGTCCTCTCAATAATTAAATATATATATATATATATTGTTTCATAATTTTAATTTTTTTAATAAATATTTGAAGTGTTCTCTAAAATGTTTGTTTTTATTTCATAATTTAGGAAAAGGACTAGAAATGAGGATGATGATGATTTTGTAGACATCATAAAAGAAACATCGGGTGGCATAAAAAAAATATTTAGAGGAGAGCGAAAATAGCCGCGATGTAGTGTTTCATTTCGTAAATAATATCGGTCTAAGACTGAAAAAATTTAATAGAAAAAAATGCTCTCAATAATGCATAGAATGGAAAATCTTGTTTTCGAAAAAAAAATGAAACTTTTACAATAGTTTTAAATAAAAAGCATGTTTTCTAAGTTCACTTTGTTGTTGTGTTTTGCATATAATAACAACGGTTGACAAAATATATATAGCTTTGAATACAGTCTATATCATATCATTTTGCCAAATAATCTTTCTACAGATGTGAAATTACGGTAAAGCATTGATTATTTAAATATTATTCGAGCATTGATTTTTGCAATTTGATACAGTTGCAAAACTACAACAGATATTAAATATATGATCCAAGAAAAAAGAAACTGGTGAAAGCTCAGAAACCAACAAAAACAATAAATTTAGTTAACAGCTATGATCGCATCAAGTTATAAGAACATTTTTAACTCTAATGTTTTCAGTCAAATTTTATTTATGAACTAATTAGTGGCATCTATATATAATTATTATTACAGATAACATCTTAAAAATTATTTATAGCAAATATCTTACATGAAAATCAAAATGTACAATATTCAAAAACTTAACTCATTTTTGCGTATATCATTAAAAATTTTATTTAAAATTAATATAGATTTTATAACAGTAAACATTTAATATATGACAGTATTCTGCCAGGGAAGTGCTCCATCATTCACAAAATATTTAGTATTCTGTTAAATATCTTATAATGCTGTTTCATTTTTGAGAGAAATGGTTTGCACCAAGTCTATTGATCTTACCGAGTCCATTACTTCCTTCATTTTCAGTTCTTCTTTGGCCAGATACAACTCTACTTTGCCAATCTTCTATATCTGTTAATCCAACAGGACAATATTTATTTCTGAATTGTCCTGTCAGCAAAAAGCTATGCAAGCATATTGTTGTTTTTGCAACATTGTCTATATTCTCCTCACTTAATTAAAAAGTCTTCTATAAATCCTCCATCTACTACTTAAAATTCCAAACGAATTTTCAATTACTCTGCTGGCTCTTGAAAGATGGTAATTAAAAATTTTTTCTTTCCACATTAAATTTTTTTTCGTAAGTAAGGCTGCATCAAGTATGTTGTTAATAAAAGGGCTTCATCACCCACATAAAAGTAAGGAAGTTCAAATTCATTTGATAATTTAAGACTATTGTTTCAATGCTGGTAGAGATCGATGGGGTTTTATTCACAAATTGTGCTCACATAAGGTTAAAACACACTGTGTTTTGAGTAGTGCAAACGAACAACCTTGGAGGAGGGAATGCTTCTCTGGAGGGTATTATGGATCATCTGTTAGATCACTTCTGTCCTTCAGACAATCCAAAAAAGGATTCCTTGCAGCGAAGCAACAGAGGATTTCTTCCAGTGAGAATGTTCACTAACAACGACTCTCCATTCACATTTTTTGAGATTAATGACATTATTAATAAGCTTAAGAAGAAGAAAGCTCCCAGTCCAGATATCATATCATCAAAAATTGTCAAAGAGATTTGAAAGATTCGTCCTGACATGATGCTGAACACATACCACCTATGCCTCGATTTTGATATCTTTCCCGAGTCCTAGAAAAGGGCTCAGCTGGTGGTGATTCCCAAAAACGGAATGAATCATCTACTTTGGGCAACATGAGAAACATCTCGCTATTCTCTTTTTTAAGAAAAGTACTTGATAGGCTCTTTTATGATCTTTTTTCCTGGCATCTGGAAGGTAACGAGCTTTTTCATACTACTCAATATGCCTTTGTCGGCAGAGGAGCACAGCAGATGCCCTAATTGATCTTACTAATAATAGACAGCAGTTACTTGAGCACAATAACTGTCTTCTGGATTAGTCTCGGTCTTCAAAATGCAATCAATACTGCTTACTGGCCATAGATCCTCCGTAATTTGGTGTAAAGTAGCTGCAATTAATACCTCTTTCACCTTGCAGAAAACTTCATCTCCGATAGAGAAGTCATCATGTCATCGGGACCACAGTACGTTTACCCGCCAACTTCAGAGGGACTGTCCACAAGGGTCTGTCTTTGGGCCCCTTCTTTGGAACATTCTTTATGATAACTTCTCAAGAACAGACTTTGGTTTCAAAAGCCGCATATTCACTTATGCGGATGATGATCTCATCATCTTCCCTGTGACAATCGAGGCAGAGCATGAAGACCGCAGCTTCCAATATTCTTTTAGTGGGGTGTGACTGGGGCAAGTGCAACAAACTTGTTTTTAATATATCAAAAACAACACGTATTATTTTCTCAAAGCCATGCAACACAGACTTATATATTGAAGGACTCCATGTATCTAGATAGAAGGGAAGTCTGTCAAAATCGTTAGAGCTCAAATTTCTGGGCAGAATTCTGGACAAATGACTTACCTGGTAGGTGCATATTACGCATATTACAGATAGAACAAACGTTATTTTCAACAGTCCACAAAGAGCTGCCAAGAATAAGTGGTGTTTGGGTTTTGATGCTATCAATCCAATTAACAATTGTATGTTCACACCAATAATCACTTATATATGTTCCGTTGAAATGGAGTGTGCAACAACTCGCTCTACAGGCACAGAATGTTACAGGGCTACAGAAGAGGGCCTTGATCTGGCACACCTGTGCATACTCTACTGCCTCCAACCAGTCTCTGCAGGTCATTGCTAAAAAGCTTTCCATCCACTTACAGCTTCAGCAGACTTCTAAGCGATATTTTATCTTCAGAGGGTTTGAGATCGATGTTGAAAACTTCTTTTTTCCTATGGGGGAATGTACAAGATTAACAGGAAAGTAGACAAACTTCCACACCCTTCGCACAGGAGGAGGCTATATGCAAGACAGGATTACTTGATAGACATGGAAATTTTCACCGATGGATCGAGGACTAGTAATGACACAAAAAAGACATACCCAGTCCCTTTTCTGTGGTTTCGAAAGGAAAAGAAATTTTCTTTGACACATGTATTATTTCCTGCAGTGCTTGGTCTTCTGGGCTAAGATCTTTGCTATTCTTTTGGCAGTTCGTTGGTGCGAGGAGTACCTTGTTAAAAGGGCGATTAACATAATCACCGACAGCTCTGTGGCTGTGCATACCCTGAAAAACAAGGACAGTCTTAATCCATTGTGCAGGGACATTCTCAACACTATCTCAACTAGTTCGAACAATTTTTCTATTGAGTGGACCAGTGGACACTGTGGTACCCCAGGGAACAAAAGAGGTGACCAGCTAGCACGGGCTGCCGCCGATTGTCATGACATCTTCCCCGACTACTATATTCTTCCAGCCTCGAGACTTAATCTTCTCCTTTGCAAGGAAATGATTGAAATTTGGCAGCACGAGTGGCCGGATAACATCTCCAGGAGCTTCCTTCCATGCATCGAGCGACATCTCCACAGTTAGTGATTTAGTCCAAACTTTCAGGTGACTAAAGCCTGGACTCCACATTACCCGAAAACAAAAACTCAGAAACAGAACTGAAACATACAGAGTTTTCGTTTCAGTTATGTTTTCGTTTTAACTTGACTCCACTAGCACCGAAATGAACTTTACGTGGAAATGCGCCATCTGTTGATTAGTTCGGCAATTGTCGTAAAGTTACAAACATGGACGACACTATGGATTTTGCCATGCTTTCTCTTCATTTTTTAACATTGCAATTGTTGATGCATTCGAAACCTCGCCGAAATCATCGTTTCTGGATGAGGAAAATATTCCGCGACAGAGAGAAATATGGATTTAATTCTTCCCTCGTTAGAGAGTTGAGGTTTCGGGATCAAGAATTTTACTTCGAGTAAATATGCAATTTAACTATTATATTTATCATGTGTTGAATAGTATGTGTACATATATTAATATTAAAATAATATTCCGTTCAGTTTTATGCGGATGACTCCGGATGTGTTCGATAGTATATTGGAGAAGGTTTCTCCCTTGATAGAGAAGAGAGACACGTTTTGGCGCAAAAGCATATCATCAAATGAAAGATTGGCTTTAACTTTAAGGTAAATAGCCCATACGTTGTTATTATTTAATCTGATATTTGCCAACATTTAGAATAAAGTCACAAAAGTTTCCATATGACATACCCTTGTAATTGCTTTAAATTTAATAATTGTTCTGTTATTGATGATTTCTAGCACAAACACTGCTTTTATATTTTTCATTTAGGAGATATAGTTAATTTTTTAAAATATTTATTTTAACCTATTGCAGTAGCTTACTAAAATTACTACTACCTTAATTTTTTCTGTGTATATTCTGACAAAAAACTATTTTACAGGTTTCTAGCAACTGGAGAAACCTACCGAAGTCTGAGCTTTTCATTTCGAATTGGAAGGCAGACTGTACGGAAAATTATACCGGAAACATGTAAAGCCATTTGGAAATGTTTCCAGAAAGAATATATGGCATTTCCATCAACTCCGGCAGATTGGAAAAATATTTCTGATGGTTTTGAAAAAAGATGGCAACTACCTCACTGCTGCGGTATTATTGATGGAAAACATGTTGTTCGAGAGTGTCCAAAGAATACCGGTAGTCTGAATTATAATTATAAGGGAACTTTTAGTACGGTCTTACTAGCCATATCTGATGCACATTATCGCTTTCTAATGATTGATTATGGGCATTATGGTAGTGAATCAGACGGTGGAATACTAAGAAAAAGTGTATTTGGTCAGCATCTGATCAATGGAAAGTTAACCTTTCCAAAAGCAGATGCTTTGCCAAATTCAAATACACTGTTCCCTTATTTTATAATTGGGGATGAAGCCTTTCCTTTAAGGCACAATTTGTTGCGTCCTTATCCCAGACATTCTGAGTTTAGTCACTGTGAAAAAATTTACAATTACAGATTAAGCAGAGGCCGGCGTGTTGTGGAGAATGCTTTTGGTATACTAGCAGCACGATTTCGTATCTTAAGGAGACCATTAAATTATGATGACGAATCAGTCAAAAGCATGGTGCTTGCTAGTTGCGTTCTCCACAATATGCTTATTCAGAAATCTGCAGCATATTGCCCAAATGGATATGCTGATTATGAAGATTCCGATTATAATCAGAATGAAGGTGTATGGAGATCGGAAAATATAACTCTTGAAAATCTTAAAAAAGTGAGCAGCAATATGTATAATAAAGAGGCAAAAAGTCTCAGGAACATTTATAAAGATTATTTGTGTAATGAGGGAGCTGTACCTTGGCAATTAAAATCAATTCAATCTCAACCTAAAGTATAGTATACTTTATATAGGTTGTATTATTAGTAAATATTACTCCTCTGAGCTAATACAATATATTTTTATTGAATATCCTGTAGCTGTAATGTTCTAAATCTGTTATTTTGTGAAAAAATAAAATTAACAAATCCCAGATACTTGTGTTTGTCTTAATTATATATAGTTTTTAACTTCTTAATGTAGACAACAATTTCTATTATTACAGTGTTACAAAAGTATAAGAACACCACTTAAAAGTCTCTTAAAAATTAATTTGTCATAATAATAATTAAACTTATCATGACTAGGGTGAGATGTCATCATTTTTAACTGTCATGGTGGCTTTTTTTGAATGTTTTATTGAATGTTATATAAATATTTTCAATAATGCTATTCAAAATGTTTTCCAACAAGATAAAAATTATGGGCAAAAAAAGAAAGTCAGGACAGTCTAAATGTTTAACATCCAGGAATGAGAGAGAAGTTTTGAAGCTTATAACTAATAAAAACATGTCAACAAGGCAAGCTACTGCTGAATTACAAATAGATGTATCTCATGCGACTGTTTGGAGAACTTTAAAAAACAATAACAATGTAAAATATTTAAAAATGAAACTGAAAAACCACCTTTAACTGCCAAACACAAATCAATGCATTTAAATTGGACTAAAGACAAGATGGAATGGACTGAATGGCAAGAAACAATGTTTAGTGATGAGAAGTTTAATTTAGATGACCCTGATGGGTTTCTATATTATTGGCATGTTTTAATAAGAGAAAGCAGAGTTGAAGTTAAAATCTGGGTCTGTAATAATTTGGGGTGGTTTTGGAGGTAAAACTGATTTAGTATTTGTTGACAAAAATATGATTACATTTGGTGGGAAACAATATAAATCTGTAAATCAATTGAAAACTGCAATAATGAATACATGGGATGAAATTAAGAATAAACAATTAAAAAACTTAATAAACTCTATGCCTAAAAGAATTTTTCAAGTAATTGTAGCCAAACAGGGTGAAACCAAATATTAAAAGTGCCTAAAATATATTTATACTTTCTAAAATTACATAAAAATGTTATCTATACTTTTGTAACATGTAAAAAGTGAAAGACTGTGATAACTTCTATTATATTATTATTATTAAAAGATAAAACAAATTTCATTTTCCAGCTTTTTAAAAGAATAACAAAAAACTGTTTTCTATAAAAAATTTAAATAAACATTGAAAAATCACAAAATTTGTGTTGTTCCTATACTTTTGTAACAGACTGTATAAAAATTAATAATTTATGCAAGGAACATTATTCAGGAGACATCTGAATTAAATGAAAAAATTTCACATATAAATTTCATACATCTTATGAATCAAATTTATTTAAATAAATTATATAAAGAATAAAATGAAAACTTCATTGAAGTTCAATTTAAATCAACTGCTTATATTGAAACATCCTTTATTAAAAACACTATATACAATAATTATTAAAAATCATTATCAGCCTTTTCTTTTTCTTGCATTAGCAATTCAATGCCATGAATTGCCTCTCGTCTGTTTCTGGGATTCAAGTTTCTCAATCTGGCATCAAGGTATTCACAAAACCTTGATACGAGATCTGGTTGTTTCTCTTGTTTTGCTTTTTTTAAAAAATACTCTGATATATTTTTTGTCGTCTCTTCCAAGTCATTTAATATACCTTTTTCTTTTCTAGATTTTTCGAAATTACTCTTGCTTGAACTGAAAAATTAGATTCATCAGCACACATATTATAGGCCTACAACTAATTATATATTCAATATAATCATACCTTGGTGTATTAAAAACATCAGGATTTTCTGTAGGTGAAATGCTGAAAATAATTTATAATAATCAGTTGTTTAAAAACTTATAATACATTATATAGGTTTATTATATTTAAATTAGTTCAAAGTGTACATACTTTTGCATTTGAGTTTCGCTCATTGGAATATCTTCATTACTAAAAATAAGTGTCTTATTTAAGTATACCAATAATAATTTTTTTCACATATACTTATTATGCTTTATAATTATTTATTACTTACTTTGATTGAGTGAGTGACATGCAGGATACTATCTCAATATTATTTTCTAGACTATTTTCATCTTCGTGTATTAAATTTGAAATTTCCCTTAATGGGGACATATTGTTAACTGAACTGTAGAAAAAAATAATAAATTCTAAATTGAAAACAAATCAGGTAGATAGTAGTTTAAATTTTAGTCAAAAAACATAATATTAATGAAAGAATAATAATCCCTGCAGCTATATTTTATAACTAAAAGCATTTATTTTAAATTATTGTATTTTTTTTGTTAGATTTTCTTAAAAATGCGTTTTTAAGGGGTATTTTCTTCACGGCAATTTTTGTGATAGATATTTGATTTAATATTCCGATAAAATCGTCTCTAGATAGACTACTAAATATCTACGTATCATCAATTAATGAAACTGTGACATTAATAAACTTACCTTGCACATTCACTAATACAATCTCTTAGGACGCTATCCATGAGATCATATAAATGCCACGTGGTTTTATATATGTCTCTTGTCCCACTACCACTGGCTAAACTCTCTCGAATTTTTTTTCTCTCCCTGTTATAACGATCCCTCTGCACCTTCCACTTTTGTTCTGCTTCACTTCCTATTTAAAACATTTTATAATTAAACGATTGCACTTTACGAGTTCAATGCAGTATATCAAACTTTCTTACCATTCAATCCAAATTTCACGCCAATCGCCGTCCATATCGTGTGTTTCAACCCTATATCTTTAAACTCTCTACATTTCTTGTCGTATAAACACCTGTACTTTCTGACTTCTTCAATAAATAATTCCAAATCTACTTGCTTTCTCATTCTCTTAGCTAAACTTTCCGCCATTATGACTATTTCAAACTACACGTGACAAATTCACGTGACTACGCGTCACAAATCCTTGCGTTGTTATTGGTTGCAGCACGACAGAAACGCGGAACGAAAACGGAAAAGTTAAATAATTTTTAACTCTGCTTTCAGTCTTGTTTCTGTCCAACAGAACGTTCCAAAACCGGAAGTTTCGTCAGTTTGGCATTCAGTTTTACGATTACGTCGCGGATTACGGTAATGTGGAGTCCAGGCTTAACTTTTTCAAAGGACACAGCTTAGAGGGAACATTGGTTCAAGTGTAATGTTTCGTTTTTCCATGATAAATTTTCTTTTTTATTATTAAACTAGCAGATAGGCTCAACGTTGCTCGGGAAAAAGTAACGATAGCGAAGAATAAGACTATTACGTTATAGTCAACTTTACCCGTTTTCACAAAATGCAAGCATTGGGTCCTCCTGTTTTCAGACTAATTATGTAATTTTTAGATTTGTCTAAAAATATGTTTGATTTTTTACAAAAACGAAAAAACCACATATGCGTGTTACATGTCACTTTCCTTTAACAATTTTATTGTTACGTATCACTTACATTGTTACTTAACATTCCCATTGTTGATGGAAGTGTTACTATTTAATTTTGTTCCTCTCCCCCGTGGGTAGGAATTTCAAAAAAGCCCTTTTTAGAGTGCGTTCTCGTGACGTACTTTAACTATGTACCAAATTTCAACTTTCAACTCTTAACTGTTTGGCCTCCTAACATTTCCATTGTTACGTAACACTTTTATTGTTACTTAACTTAACATTTATTACGGAAGTGTCATGAATGTGCTAACACTACCTGCTAGCACATTCATACAGCCGGGTCTACCGCCCGGCGTTGCTCGGGCAAAAGTAACGATAGCGAAGATTAAAATTATTACATTATAATCACAAAAAAAGAGTAATTTTATCAACGAACTAAGTTTTTCTAAAGAAAGGTCGAATTTGAAAATCGAATGTTTTAATATTGTTCGATTTTCATGACGTGTTCTGATTATATCCTTCGATTTTTATTGAATGTTCTAAAGAAGATAGGTCGCGAAAAACCGAACAAATCTGTTTAAATTTGAAAATCGAATATGTTGCAACATATTACTCTTTTTCTTTTTTCTTTCTCTTCCAGCGACCGTAAATCTTGCAGGTCGCTTTCTCTTTTTCTCTATTGTTACTTAACATTTTTATTGTATCTTAAAACTATGGTACTTAAATCTGGTACCCTAACTGTGTACTAAATTTAAACTTTCAACTAATCGTTTTAGCGAATATTAAGATTATTACGTTATAGTCAACCTTACCCGTTTTCACTGAATGAAAGAATTAGGTCCTCCCTGTTTCCAGACTAATTACAGAATTTTTCGATAGGTCTAAAAATATGTTCGATTTCCCGCAAAAACGAAAAAAAACTGCATCTGCACCTTGCATGTCGCTTTCTCTTAACACTTCCATTGTTATGTAACACTTTAAGACTTAATCCTGTCCCTTTCCCTCGTGGGGAGAAATTTCGAAAAATCGCTTCTTAGTGTGTGTTCTCGTAACGTATCCTAACTGTGTACCAAATTTCAACTTTCAACTCCTAACCGTTTGGGCTCTTAACATTTCCATTGTTACGTAACACTTCCATTGTTGACTCTTCAATACTTAACGCTTTCATTATTGACACTTCCATTGTCACTTGACACTTCCATTGTTACTTAACATTTCCGCTGTTGATGGAAGTGTTAAGACTTAATCCTATTCCTCTACCCCGTGGAGAGATATTTCGAAAAATCCCTTCTTAGTGTGCATTCTCGTAACGTACCCTAACTGTGTACCAACTTTCAATTCTCTAAACTCCTAACCGTTTGGGCCCTGCGCTGATTATTATTATTATCAACTCCTCTCGGTAATATATATAGATTAGTTTACTTGACTTTACATTCATCCTCCTGAGAGCCGATTACTAGACTTCGAAGTGACGCTTACCCTCGTGCCTTAACTATCTGCCTCTTGGTTTCATTTTTAGCTCTCTAAATCGGAGGTGTGACTGATAACACACATCTGATGACAGGATCGTACTCTACACACCCGTAAACCAATTTTTGACAGCCCTCAAGCCACTACACAAATCTTACTTGAATATTACTAATTGAGGCACGTTGATAAGTTTATACAATAAGAGATACAGAAAATTCACATCTGTGAAATGTATTCATTCTTTTTATGAATATAACAATTCATTTATTATATATCTATATGAGAAATCGTCTTAATGTTTCCATTTACAAGTTTAAATTAATCTTTTAACAATTATCTAACAAAAATCGCAAATTTTTGTGTGCAGGAGGTGTTAAAATTACAGTATTTTGATAATATATATATAAAACACAACGTATTTTTATATTTAATTAATAAGTAACTGATATCTGATTGATCACCAAAATTAATTGTTAGTCTATAAATGTTAATTTTCATTCTTCAGAGATGATGATAAATTCCGATTAATGTTACATATGGTTTCAAAATGGCGGCTAGTCTTTGATTCCAGCAAATATAAGAAGGGAAACAGTGGGGACGCACGTTCTAACCTAACCTAACCTATTCTAATAATTTTGTTGGTAATAATTATGGTAATTTATTAGGTTAGGTTAGAACATGCGTTCCCACTATTTCCCTTCTTCCATTTGTTAGAATCAGAGACGAGCCGCCATTTTGAAACCATAGGTAACATTAACCTAAATTTCTTTCGGAATGATTAATACAGATGTGATCAATTAGCACAATCCCTCATACTTTTATACACAAATCTGAGGTTCATTTGATTATCAAAAATTAGAAGCAAAGGTATGACAGGGTGGTGCCAGTATAGTTGACATAAGCAATCTTGCATGCCTGTGATTCTAACAACACTAAAAACAAATTTTTTTTATCATTCCGAATAAGATTTGATTTATATTCATGATTAATTGTTATTTTGTTTCTTCTTCTCTGTATTAATGGTAGCCCAAGGTTGAACTTCTGCAGTAGCTCCAAATATAAATATTACACCACCCAGAAAATAAGCGAGAGATGCCATGTAGAATACGTAGTTCCATAAAACCATATCTCCTGCCTTATATAAAAATATAAATACACAAATTTAGCATAAGTCATATAAATATAAATTTTAATTAAGAACTTTTAACTTACGTTTTTATCTAGTATAACTCCAGCGATGTAAGGGGATAGTATACCTGCAGCATTACATAAACCATATGTCAATCCGAAAAGAACACCTAAGAATTTTTTAAATTTAAATTATGTTTTAACTATCAAATAAAACATTTTCTCTTAACAAAGTAAATTAATTCCATTTTTCAAAATACAATTTTACTCACTAAAGGAATAAAATAGAAATTATGCTCAATAAGAAAACTATTACGAATAAGAGATTGTAATAGAATTAAACAAATTTAATAAATGAAAATGTAATCAAAATATTAAGTTCGACTTTTCTCTGCTGTCATTGTGTAATCTTGAGAAAGGTTTTACATATAAGAGATCCAAGACCATAACTATAACAGTTTATGAGCAGAAGACTCTGATTATCTATATAAGAATGTTTGATAAAAACCAGAAGTGACGTTATTTCAATTCAAACATTTTCCCCCTGAATGGAGGCAGATAGACGACAGACATGACACTGTTAATAGTAGGAAAAGTATGATGTACAGGGGAAAGTCACTAGTAATTAGAGCTGAAGAATATAAAAAATTAAAAATTGCAGCCCAGCATTGTGACAATGTGAAAATAAACAATTGCTCGTTATATAGTCTGTGTTACCTCCTTTTACTGTAAATATTGTTTACGATAGAAATATATTATTAATTACTTTAAGATATGCTTTTATTTACTTATCGAAGTGTGACTGTATGTAATTTCTGTAATTCTATTTATTCTAGTAATGTTGTAATTACGATATTTATGGCAGCAGTAGTATAGGGTTGATAGACTCTGGAATAATTTGTTAAAAGTTTAACAAGTTATAACTTTTATTCCAGAGTCAATCATCATTTTGCCGGAAAGACATCGAGCAGGGGCAAAAACACGATGGATTTTAGAATAATTCCAGAATCGATGAATGGATTTTGCGATAACTACCATCCTAGAAACTATCATAAGGGTCAAAACCACACCTAGTTTTTTAGCCCCTTCGGATATACTTCACCGCGAGATTTGAACGATCGATTCTAAAATAAAATCGTATTTTTAGGCGTCATTATAGCAGAATCAAACATACATACATACATACACACACACACACATATACATACACACACATTTATATATATATATGAGAACTAATAACTGTACGAATCATCTTTTAATCTAAGTGGTTGACAAAATATTATTTTTATATTTATAAGAGAATTAACATTTATTTATAAGAGAACTTTACGAATATATATATAAAAGAGACACGGTGTTTTTGTTTAAATAATCAACACAATTCTCTCTTTCTTTCTCTTGGGCAACTAGCCTTTTTGAGACAGTATAAGATGCTTGGCCATCAAAGGTGGTCAAGAGCCCTGTGGTAATCGATGCTGATGATAGTGTGTTTGTTCTTGGTCCAAGCATTGTGGATCGTGCCCTTAACACAAAATGCAGCATCAGTGGTGGATCTTCCAGATCGGAATCCGAACTGGTATGGATGCAGTTTACCCTTTGCTATATAAGTGCTATTGAATGCGATTTATCAGAAGCCAATCAAGAAGTTTCTGCATCACAGTGAAGAGACTTATTGGTCTATAGTGGTCTGGTCTGTCTGGGTACGTCTTCTACAGTATCAGCTTTATGTTCCCAATCTTCCAGTCATTTGGGAACTAGCCAGAAATGAGTCCAGGTGTTAAGGATGTAAACAAATGCCAGGGGGTCCTCTTTGAAACCCTTTTTAATCATTTCAGCGATCCCATCAACTCCTGCCTAATTTTATTTGCAAGAGACCTGATCGCCTTCCCCACCTCTCTAAATGTGAACAGTTTGTCGTTGTCTGTTTGGATATCAGAGCTTGTACTGGAGCAAATCTTTTTGAGAGTTTTGGTGTTGCCAACCTCGGTGTCTTGAGGGAAATAGTAGTTTAGAATATTTTCGAAATTCGTTTCTGTGTCAAGATCGGTAGTATTTTCAGTGTTGTCATTTATTTTCATAAGGTCAGGGAGAGAAGTGCTTTTCTGTTTGCTGAAAACAAGGTGGTAAGGGAGGTCCCAAGGTCCGTTTTTGTTGGACTGCGTGCAAAAGTTTCTCCAAGAATTAGTGCAGACTTTATTAATTTGTTTTTTATAGTACTTCAGACAGTTCTTGTATTGAAATTTAAGGAGGTCTCTTTCCTCTCCGTTTGTTGTTTTCATAAATTTTTTCTAAGCCCATTCACTTTCCTTTTACGCGTGGAAAGCGCCTTTGTCTATCAGTGAGTGTTTGTCGTTTTGTCATCTTTATATGCAAAGCTTTCTCGATTGCTGTCTTAAGTATATAGGTTAAAAAATTAGCATAATTATCCAATTCCTCGTGGGAGTTGATGGGGAGAAAGTTGTTCATACGCCATATCTTACTAAATTCTTCCCTAAAGATGTCCCAGTTGGTTTGTTTGGTTTGGAAGGAAGGGTCACTGTTGTTCGATTTGAAAATTTTTCTGATCTGTGTGAGAATATACCTGTAGTCGCTTGCCGACTGGCAGAAAAGAGTCTCACAGTTCTCGATGAAATGGGACATATTCTCGGAAACCAGGCAGAAATCTGTTCAGCCTCTGGCATAGGGAGTGAAGAAAGTGGAGTGGGTAGTCATGTTGGTTGATATGAGGTTGAATTTGCCCATAGTATTGGCAATCAACCATCCCCTCCTGTCATCTTTTACATGGAACCAGATCGCTGATTTTCTGTTCAAGTCATCGCAATGACCAGTCTCCTGTTTCTACTTTTCTAATTACCTCCATTAGTTCCATAATGCATTCGTCGTCATTAGCTTCCAGAAAAAGGTATGCGCTGATAAATATAGGATTAGGTTGGTGCAGTATTGCAGTAGTAATCCTGCTCGAGCTAATATGAAGGATCACTGCAATGTCCAAATTTGGGTTGCAGACAACTATGCCGCTTTTTGGCTTGGTATCCTTGCTGCCCGTGAAAATGTTCCAGTATCCGAAACGTACGATAGTATCGTTAATTACGTACGGCTCTTGAATGAGAACCATCTCAATTTTCCTATCGTTCGCAGTTTTAATAAGAAGAGAGCTGGCCGCCTTGCTGTGTTGGGTATTGATCTGTAGAATGTTTAGCAGAGCCTCTGATAATGTATACTTAATTTAGCACATATAAATATTGTTGGTGAAGCTAAGTGCATAATAAAAGAGGACACAAGTTAAACTTCAGAAAAATTACAGTTAAATAAACAATATTTTCTGAGGTATTTAATTGAGATCTTGAGTAAAGCAAAATAAACAAGATTTTTAAAATGATACATATTATTATGATCGATTTTCTGACTTCGCAAGTTCTGCGACATAATTTCCTCCGAACGAACAACTGACTTTGACTTTTAGTTACAATTATTTTCGGAACAAGTTCGATAAATTTCCAGTGAATATCGTATTCTGTAATAAAATTTTAAAACAAAATGACTTACCTGCAAATTCTGGTGCTAAATCAAGCACTATTGCGACATCTCCTGAATTATTAAAGCCGAATAAACCTATTCCAATCATAACACAGATAATAATTTTTGTACTCTCGCAGCCTAGAAATGAAATCGCTAAGATGCATGCTGCCGGGCCAAACATAGCTACAATATAAATATTTAATTATATATTGCCAAAAATTTTAAAATTCAATTTTAAAATTACGATATTGCAGTTTCTTACCAATTGCTTGGGAAAATTTCCTAATATTAGTTATACTTAAATAGTCACGAGATTTCATGAAATCAGCAATAAAACCACAAGTAAATATAATTATAGAATCCAGGCAAAATACTAATGCACTCATTAGTCCATTCTAAAACACGAATAACATACATAAATTTGGTGATATAAGACTTATGTAAAACAATCAACATACTTTTTGGATTGGGAAGTGCTGAATGTTGTTTAAGTATGATGAGAAATTTAGTCACTATTGTATAATAACCGAAACCCCAACAAATTTTCGTCAAAGCTACTATCCATACTGCTCTGGATGTTAAAATTCGTTTCCAGGGTATATTCAACTTCTGTTTTAAGTAAACATGTATTTATGAGAGCTTAGTCAGTAAAGTAGAGTAACAAACGATATTACCGTTTTTCTCGAGGAGATGTTTGCTACGCTTTCGCTAAGAAATGTCAATTCTTTGTCAGATATTCTGGGATGTTGATGAGGTCTGTCATAAATTGTGAACGTAAGACATAAAGAAAGGACAATCCCACATACGCCTGTTGTAAATATATAATATATAATATAAATGATATTGTCACATATTAGCATTGAAGAAAGAATCGTATTATTTATATTCACCAAAAGAATAGAAGCTGGAAGACCATCCTTTATGTTCACAAAGATATCCTGTTGTCATTAAACCAACAACTGTACCGACTTGAGTACCACTAAAAGAAATTGAGGATAATATTGACTTTTCGTTTTCTGGACTCCATCTTCCTAATAGTGCAAATGTTCCGTGAAATACAAGTCCCTGCGATAAAATGACTTTTAATAGGAGGCTGTAAATAAGGTGTGCAATGACAATAAAGAATTTTATTCTTACTTTTAGCTGCATAAGTCGACGCTCAGATAATTAGTACATACTCAGTTGCATACACTGCATACTATCTCAACGATCTAGCCACACAATATATGAGATACGAGAGACAAAGTGGGATCAAATAATGTAAGATAGATCATCAAAAAAGGTGGAGAGTTTAATTGACTACTTCTTTTCGGCACCATAGTGAGATTTGATTGGCATACGTGCGCCGTCGTGACGAGTTGAGTCTAACAACGAAACCATAGAAGTAAATTACTGCCCTATTAAATAATATTCCTGTAGTTGGTGTGTTTCCGGATACACCGTATGAAACACTCCCATAAAGATATGTACAACCAGTAAATTCCTCCGGTTATACATAATAGATAGTAGAGTTTATCCGCGCATATACTAATTATACACCATTAGTAGACAGATTGTTTTCCATTCATTATAGCTAATAGGCATTTATTTCATGTTCACCTGTACATTGTTTGTGGCATTAATCCTAACAAATTGTGTTATATTAATAAAATCGTGTAAATAATAGTAATGAAGTCGGTACGTCAGGCGTTCGAAGACCCACCTGAATTATAACGTAAAAAACGCGGTCGTTGCGTCAAAATATGATAATATAAACCTATCTGCTCTAAACTTAATGGATGACTAATATGTTTTATTAATTTGGGTAACGTAGCGAAATCAATATATCCTTAGTACACGTATTAGAATTAATCGGACTATTCTATGTTTCCCGCGGCATCTCTGCCAATGCAGAATATATAAGAAAAAGTGTAGGCAAAATTAAAGAGTAAAGTAGCTTCTACCTTCCGCAGTCAGAAATAAAATATATGATGTAAAATACAGGTAAAACCTAATTAATAATCGATTGGCCACTGGTGGTGTAGACCTCACATAGTGTATTTGTATATTTTGCCCACTATACCCACATCTCACAACACGCTTTGTCTTAAGCCACAGATATACTCAGTATACAAGGACACTGATTCTTGTCGATTGGGACTTTCAAACTAACAAGAACAACTCCATACATAATTGATCTTCAATATCAGGATTTTTCCGCCTCTTGTGACACCGTCACAAACTAGTATGGTAATAAACCCAATGGCAATAGGAAAGTAATGAAGGATAAACCTAAGGTGCGCTCAGAATCTGCTTAAACAAGAAGCTACGGACGCTAAGAGGCAGAAAATTCAATTGCGGCAACCAGTAGACAGAAAACAATGGACAATCTGTCACTGCTCCACAATTAATTAAGAATTAGATAGACCCATAACTGGAATTACTTTTATAGCGCAAATTATACAATTAACTCTAATTAAAAGTAATTTAAGAGATTTGTTACACTCATATCATATGTACAATAAATAAATAAATATGTGTAAATTTACCCTCAATAATCTATATAATATGAATTTCAATAAAAACTACAATTATCTTAACCAAAAATTATATCCAGATATGTTTAGATATCGAAATGTGTGCTCAAGAATGAAAAAATGGTATCCTATACAGTTTTAATCTTGACAACAATGAAGAAATAATAATCTTAAGAATAAACACACTATCGTAATCGACATAACTTACGTGAACTTATGCAATATAGTGTTTATATGTGCTAAGTGCAACCGAAATATATCATATACACATTACTGGATCATCATATTTAAAAATAAGGTTCATGAATGTATCACAATGTCCTTAAGCTCTATAGTAAGACAGTGGAACCCGGTTACCGAGACATTAATAACCGCTCGTGTGCAATTCCCTTTCGGCTAACTGCATTGTACTCTACCACGCCGAAGAGCGAAATAATGTAGAACCCATAACAGAGAAAGCTTGCAATGCAAAATACGAATAAAGTTATGTTAACCGACCGTTTTATTTGTTAAAAGGTTTATTTCCACGATGAAAAACATAGATACAATCGCGCGTCATAATCAGTTAGAATCTAAGAAAAGTGAAAAAATAATTTAACATATATAAAAGGAATGTTAAGACAGAAGATATAAACATAACAGTCGCAAATACAATATATAATAAAGATTGCCGTCAATCGACAATAGTAAAATCGGCTGCAACGTTATAATTAACCTAGAAGCGCCAAGGCTTATAGTATTATGCAGACAGAGACTCTTGGCAATACAATCTGAACAAACAAGGTTGTAAACAAAATAAAACGTACCTACGGTAACAAATTCTCCACGTGACCCCTGATCTGGCTCTTTGTTTAATCTCTGAAAAGAGAGAACGAAAAGAAGACAACAAATCGCTGGATAAGCGAAATAGAAGGACGACAAGAGCTAAAAATCAGACTAACGTGAGTAAGTGGCTACAAACTCAGACCGAATTGCTACTACAAAAAGATCACAAGAGATCTCGTAAAAGGTCATGAAGACGCATGTACAATCGTTAAAATTCTCTGCCGCGCATACAATCTTGATAGTTTTCATCGGATTAAGCCCCTCGAAGTATCGGTGGCACTGCCGTAAAATTTGCTGTCGTCGTCATCGAACCTCTGCCAGTCATCCAACCCGCTCCAATCACCACTAACCAAACACATCTGCTATCTTGGACACAGCGAAACCCAAATAACATGGTTGCTTCTGGGGCTATATAATGATCAGCTTGCACTATTACTGTTAAGTACAGTCTCGAGTGCAGATGAACTAACAAGAAGTAAATTATTACTTTATAATAAAAACCAACCTTTCAACCACCTCAACCAAACTCTACAGCAAAATATGTGAATTAACGTTCTAACAGATTACAATCGATTGATTCTTACATCTAGATTTATATATATGTATTCTTGTCATACATAGTAGTTTTCCTTCCGACTACCACGCAAACAAACGATATGACAGAAATTTAACGATCCGCGTTATAACACATCGTCCGGTCGTTTTATTAAACTGTATTTCTTCCCTAATAAGTTCGGCATGAGAGGTGGCGTAATATATACTCTCGAGAATGCACAGTAAATATAAGTCTTGTATAAAGTGTCCGCTTACATTACTAAGAGACAAGTAGAGAGATTTTTGTCAAAACTCAAATTATAAGCAAATTTTTTATCCGCCTGGGATTACCCAACCGAAAACGTCGGTTGTAACTCCGGCTTCCTTAGGGTTCCACTGTAATCAGTTTTGTAAACATTTGTCTTAATTGTGCACCTCTAATCTTAATACTTTCATTTGACACATATGGTTAATAAGAATTATAAAAAATTCACTTCAAACATGTTAATTTGCTATTTGTTCTATATTTTTAAAATCAATTATTAGACCAATTATTGTAATCTTTCTTCTTCCTTTAAGAAGTGGACAGTTTTTACAATCATTTAGTTTACTGAAATAATTAATTTCTTTATTAATAATTTTCAGACATTGGGTTTTGTTTCTGTTTGTGTCTAGACTCATTGTCCATCTCCTCACTGGGTGACAAGAATTAAGCGGGTCAAATATATCATTTACTTTCATTGTGAATTCAGCAGTTGCATGAACACTATTAAAGCTTTCTATGCAATTTTCTTTACAAAATATAAAAGCATTACTTACAGATCTACTTAATGTCTGTGCTGCTATATTTACTTTCATTTTTTGTCTCCACCATTCAATATGATATGATTTTAGTTTATTTGAGACACGAAGACCTTCTTTATTCTGTAAGTTATATAACTGAATAAAATATTGCCATTTAATAATTCTCTCATTATTCTCACCTATGTTTAGAACTTTAAAATCAGCCAAAAGATTTCTCATCAATTTCAACATATGAGCAGCATCAAGAAATGCATAAACTATAATTTCTTCTGTTGAAAGGCGATAATTGAAGGGTGATAAGTTCTTCTGAATATTCATTGCTTACACTACCAAAAAAGCTGATGTTTTAAGAAATGATGAAGCAGTCAATTAAAGTTATTTTCTGTCATAGCCTCAGATTTAGAAAGCATTTCACCAAGCCTTTGAATAATGTTTTTTGAATTGACAATCTTATTTGAATTTTTTTTATTAGACTGTCTGCTACATTTAAGTTTCTTATGTAGCTGTTCACATTTCTGTGTTGTTAAAATTAACATTTCATGCACCTTCTTTGGAGATGGCAAACAATATGTGTGATCACGAAAGACTGATACTTCATATTCTATCTTTGCAATTTTTTTACAGGGTTCTGAAATTCGGTCTTTAGATGTTTGTTAAGCCATTTGTTAAGAAGAGATTTGTCAGTGTGTGAAAACCTGACAAAGAAAAAGTTTTATTTTAAATTTCACTATCACAAGAATGAATTTAATTTAGACTAACTTATCATGATATTAACAACTCTAAAATTCATAATTTGATATGTTTAAGGTTTCTATCCAAAACATTTTCAATTATTTAAATTTTTATAAATTAGACAGCGTTTTAAAGTAAGTTCGACACTTTTCGTTTACTTTTATTAAATTAATCTTTAAACATTTTATTAAGCATATACTGTGAGAAAAATTAATAATTATAACTTACTTGTGAAAAGAAATTCCCGAACCTTTCTTGTAACTGTTGGTAGAATTGATGATGGCACAAAAATTTAGCATAATTATTTTATTACGAGACGCTTCGACATCAACAAAGATGATAGATTAAACCACCGAAAATATCATGGCGTCCTTCTCTTCAATCAGCTTCAAAATGTGGCGCTGTAATCACTGCTACTGGCACTTTATTTTATTCTATTGTGAAGACCGGGTTTAACCCGGCCCAAAATTTTTTTTTATTGTTCAAATCCCCTTGTGAGAAATTGGAGAAACGGTCGAAATTCTAAGGATGTGCATCCTTCCGCCGTCGAAACTCATTTCCTTTCCCTCCGGATCCAAACTGAGTCACGGAGATCGAATTATCAGCAATTCACCCACTATCGCGATTGGTGATCGAAGATAACGTGACCTGTAGTATATAAGGGGGGAAAGGCTGATAACGGGATCGCTGAAGGTACGCATGAGACGCCCGCCTTGTAGGATCTGACCCGAGAATCGAGGGCCGAAACTCGAAGCCACTGAAGCCCGCCGACGACGATCCTCCTGCTTACCTCCACGACCGGATGAACCGAGACGATTAGTATTTCGATTACAACCGATATACACTAGGAAGAGGTATGACCCCTAAATTTGTAAACTCTCTCTCCCGCGGTTAGGAACTGGACGCGTTAAATTTTCTTCATTTGTTTGTCTGAATGAATCCTTGTTTGTTTTCATCATGGTCTCCGTTATTTCGAATATCGCCTTAAATTTATCGACGAACTTACACACTTCCTCTACTCGACCTGACAATTAATTACCCAATCCCCACGAGTCCGGATATCATAAACATTTAGCCATCCTTGACATTGGGGTGGGTCTTGCCGACCTGTTCGCCGAAGAAAAAAGAGGCACGACCACGTCCTACCTTTCGGCGTTCCCACACTATTTTGTTGATTAAACCTCATTGTCGCCATTGTTACAATAAGAATCACGTGTCTACTTTCACGTCACAGAAAAGACTTCTCTTTATTGAAGGAATTTTCGCGTAAAAATTTTATCGCGTAAAAGGTAGTCATGTTCTACTCTTATTTCAGTTGTGTTTCAACCAAAATTTCAGAAAAATTTTTACGTTTTATGATAGATTTTACGCCGAATATTGCGCATGTGTGTTCCTGGCCTGACTGAGATTTAGAACAAAATGCGTAATTTCTGTATCTGGTTTCATTAATATTTTGTTCAATATTAAATCTGGTAAATGTTGAACTTTTAATTCGATGGTTTCGTAAGCCTTGATAAAAACAGAATAAATTAAAATATTAAATTTAAAATTATCATGTGAAGCCCGAAAATAATTACAATTCAGTTCTATTCATTAATTTATTTAAATTAGAATTATGCAGTGATTTATAAACATTTTTACAAAACATTCGCTATGAATCAACGATATTTGTTTGTAATTTATCCATACATTCTATATTTAAACATTTACCTCTTTGTAACTAGATGTAGAATTTTGCTGATAGTTGTTTGGACATTCTGTTGAAGACGTGGTATTATACATGTGGATGGATGAATGATTAACCATGGCTAAAATAGCGACAGGTAGCACAGATCTTTGGCTGTACGCTATTGCATGAATCAAAAATGTAGAAGACGCCAATACGTAACGAGCGGGAAAACGAACTGAAATAAAATCATTTGTAAGATTTCAACAACTGAAGTTAAAATTTCAATAAATGCAAACAATATAAATGTTAGACTTTATAATTTATTTAAAGCTTAAAAGAATAATTACAACATTTACATAATCATTCTTTACGTTATATTCCTATTAAATGACCATTTCTCAAATTCTAAATAAGAGAGTTAAGGAATGATACGTTATACAAAGCATTATGTTTATCGACATTATTATTTAAAGTCGTCTACGTGGACGTTATTTATTAATAGGACCTTGTACTGGTGTATTGGCACAGTAATGAGAGTTAATTCAGGAAAATTTCTTTATTTTATCACCTGTAGTAGCAATATCCGTACACATTTTACACGTGTTTCGGCCTAGCATGCCCCTCATCAGCAGTATTACCACTATGCACTATAATTAACAATAAAATATATAAGTTACAATAAAATCTAAAATATTCCAAAAAATTAATAAAATACAATTTAAAACATACTATAAATACATATCTCCATTCCGAGTATGAATAGATGTTTCTCGTTTTACACTTACAGATATTGTGTAAATACGTACTCCAATTTAAATTGACAATTTCCTTTCTACTATTAAACAATTTGCTGTATAATTAAAGGTAAAATATAATAAATAACAAAAGATAAACGGATAAATTATTACAATAAAACTTGCAAGAAATAAACTTACATCAAGTTTATACATTTCACCATTTCACAGTGTAATAACAGAGTTGCTTAACCATGCTTATTTATAACGTCACCGAGTATGGTGTTCCATGATTGGTGGATTATTCTACCCAAATTATTATTGATTCTATTCCTTTCTCTTTTTTTTATATATATAAATGTTCATATAATTGCCTTTTGTAATTGTTTGATTCTTTTCTCTTAATTTTTATACTATTTTTGTCAATTTGGCACCCATAATTATTACAACGTTCTGCAACTGCAGAATTTGCATAATTACCCCTTATTGCTCTTATATGTTCTTTTATTCTTGTACTTAATTTTCTTTCGGTTTCACCTATATATGTTTTAACTGGATCACAACTGCAATTAAATGAATAAACAATTTCTTTTTCATCCATTATATCTAATTTTTTGTCAGACCTATGATATAAATGTTTTTTAAATAAATTGTTTTTTTCCGGTATCAAATTCACTTTTCCTTTAAGTATATTTTTTACTCTTTCAAATAATTTAGGTACATATGTCATCTTGACGCATTTTTTTTCTTTATCAAAATTTCTATTTTTGTTATTATTACTATTAATCCAATGTAACCATTTTTCCAAGACTTTTTGGGGGTAGCTATTTAGTAGGAACATTTTTAATACTTGTTTTATTTCTGTTTCCTGATTTTCTAATTTACTCGTTCTGTTTTTAATTTTATCTATGTACATTTTAAATATGTTAAATTTCATATTCTGAGGGACATTAGATTTGTAATTTAATACTTTTGATATTTGCATCAGCTTTATAAATTTTTGGAATTCTAATTTATTATCAGTTCTATTAATGGTTATATCTAAATAATTTAAACTATTATTACATTCTATTTCTGCTTCGAATTGTATGTTTGTTTCTATTGAATTAGCTTTCTTTAAAATTTCATTTTCGTTAGTTTTTTGGCTATCAAATAAAATAATGCAATCATCTACATACCTATTATAAAATGTTATTCCTGTTATGTCTTTAATTTTTCTATCAATGTCTATCATAACGATTTCTGCTAGTCTTGGACCTATACATGTTCTCATTGGTATCCCTTCAGTTTGACTATAAAAGTTATCACCATATTTGAAGAAATTGTTTTCCATTACTACCAAACATAATTTAATAATCCAGTTGGGTGCTGAGATTTTCTGTAAGGAATTTTCAATGTTATTTTTGGTTATACTCGGGTACATATTTTTAATATCTAAAGATAACATTTTTGTATATTTATTAATTATAACATTATTGTTTTTTAATCTATTTAATAATAGGTCTACATTTTTTAAACTATAATCCGAAATTTCTAGCGTATTAAGCTTAATTTTTAAAAATTTTTCTAAATTATAATATACATAATTTCTAACATCAATTAAAGGTCTGTACTTAACTGGATTTTTATGCGTTTTGACTCTAATATTAAATTTAGGTATGCGATTGTTTTCACTTTTTATTTTTTTATAATCTTCATCAGTTATCAGATTTTGTTTTTTAAATCTTCTAATTCTTTATTTAATTCGTTTTGTGTATTTTTTCTTTGGTCCTTTTTTAATAATTTATATTCACCACCTTGTATTAATTCTGTTATAATGTTATTAGTATAAAAATAAAAAGAAAGGAATCGAACAATTACAAAAGGCAATTATACGAACATTTATAAATAATAAAAGAAAGAAATAGAATCAATAATAATTTGGGTAGAATAATCCACCAATCATGGAATACCATACTCGGTGACGTTGTAAATAAGCACAGTTGAGCAACTCTGTTATTACAATGTGAAATGGCGAAATGTAAAACCTTAATGTAAGTTTCGTTCTTACAAGTTGTATTGTATTAATTTATCTGTTTATCTTTGGTTATTTATTATGTTTTACCTTTAATTATACAGCATGTTGTTTAATGATAGAAAGGAAATTGTCAATTTAAGTTGTAGTACGTATTTACACAATATCTGTAATTGTAAAACGAGAAACATCTATTCATACTCGGAATTGAGATATGTATTCATAGTAGGTTGTAAAACCTACTATGAATACATATCAATCTAAAATATTCCGAAAAAACCTAATAATATACAATTTACATTGTATATTTATTAGGTTTTTTCGGAATATTTTAGATTTTATTGTAATTTATATGTTTTATTGTTAATTATAGAGCATAGTAGTAATACTGCTGATGAGGGGCATGCTAGCCCGAAACACGTGTAAAATGTGTACAGATATTGCTACTACAGGTGATAAAATAAAGAAATTTTCCTGAATTAACTCTCAGTACTGTGCCAATACACCAGTACAAGGTCCTATTAATAAATAACTTCCACGTAGACGACTTTAAATAATAATAAATTTTAAGGACAGTAAGGCTTTTCTAATGATTTTCGACATGTTTTAATCTTCAGAAAATATATTTAAACAATATCATTCATAAATTATAAACTATATTATTTAAACACATCACATGCTTTTCAATCCAAATTATAACGACAAGAAGCGTATTAAAATATTTTTATTACTTCAATGAAATAAAAATTAAAGAGAAAACAAAGCCTATACCAAAAGTTAAATTACAACAGTATTAACAAAATTAACGAAAAATTTTTACATGCAGCAGATTTTCTTTTGTTAATAACTGTGAAATATTTTCTGTTATCGTAATTTTGTTTTTGTTGTTCATTATGGAGTGCAGTATACTGGCCATCTTTTAATTTTCAGCTCCTATACATAACAGGAAGAATATATGGCAATTGGTCAAAAAATGACTGCAAAGATTTTTACATTTTTGGCTTTATGGGCCCTATGAAAAATTAAGAAATACAAAACAATTTGGGTATATTTTTCTAATGTTCCTAATTCGACTGAAATCAACCTTTTTCTTGACTGTGGCCTCTTTCGCCTTATTGATTTTTCGAAAAAGTCGAATCCCAGTCCTGACATCAATATGTGAGCCACTGGTAAGGTCAGAGGAAGTCAGACTGTTACTTCCGGCAACAGGGTCGATGACCTACTCACTTGTCAAGGATGACTGTTACGTTTTGTTACGCGTTACGCAAGTGGAAAAAGTGAATGGAGCTGACGATAAGGTGTCGGCGACAGTCGAGCAAAGAGACACCATTTTAATAACAGAATAAGATTTATTGAAATCAATCAAAGGAACAAGTACAACCCAAATTTCGGTTTCTAGCGTTCTAACTTCCTATTACGCAGGACAGGGGTTGAGAGAGAGAGGTTACAATACCGATTGCATACCTCTTTGAACTGTTTCCCTAGAAACAGAATATCCAAATACAATCAGAACTAGGTCAGATAAAGTTGGCACTAGGTTCTCCAGTTGGAATGAGTTGGAGGCTTCAGTATCCACAAGTGACAACAAGAAAAAATTATCAGTTTAGAGGTCAGCGATGAACACTGGTCTTACGCCATATTTTTCGTTGTATATTTTTTATATATATGTATATATGTTCCTCTTTCCCTTTATTTCTCCACCCTTTGTTCCCTGCTCTCTTTCTTCTGGAAACTTCTCTCAGCGGGTGGCAACGAACTGGTCTTAAGACAAAGAAAAAGATATAGCCTGCAGGGGCTAGAAGAAGGATAGACTGGCCGCTTTTGGGCCGAGACGACGAGCTGTGAGGACGTGTTTAGTGAGGTCTCCAGGAATTTCGCGCCGACGGGAGCACGAAGGAGGCAGCAGACCGAACGTTACGGAATCTAGAGAAGAACTCTAGAAATCTGATAAAAAAAATCTCTTCTGGAAGTCTATCAGAAGAATACGAAGTAGAAAATTCGAACACTACGGTCGTCGAATCTCGTATCGTCCAAGAAGGCCTGAGTTGTAGCCACCATCACGAGTTCACTAGCTAAGTTTGGGTACCCGTTCTTGTCTTGTTCTGTCCTATTTTCTACATCTTCCCTTTCCCTCTCTAGCATAAGTAGTTTTAAGTAATTAGTTATAAGTTTCTTTTTCGCGCCCCTTCTGTAACGCGTCGCGTACATCAATTCTTTTGTCGCGAGTTTTTCGACTACGATTCTGCCGAGTTTTAAGTGATTTTGTAAAAGGAGTGTCGGAATACAAACGTGTATCGAGAATCCTGTATAGTTTAACAAACGCGGGTGAAAATTAAAATAAAGTTGTTAAAATTTCCTTTATCCTCTGGTCGGACTTATTTCTTCACCACGTGCGTTTTACAATAATGGCGTCCGCGACAGGATTCCGACTATAAAAAACTCCTTGTCGGGACTATTCGGCAGAATTTCATTGGGAACGTTTATTATAGTTTGTATATATTCATTTATTGATTGCGAAGTGTTATATTATTATGGCGATGAGTAATCCAGTAGGAAGTACTGTACATGGTGACGGGGCCAACTGTAATCCCCCGTTAGTAGTCACCGGGTTCCTAGGGATGATACCCATGTTTTCGAATTCGCAGAGCGATTCAGTAAATGTAAAACAGTTCTTTCAGACTGTGGAAAATATCGCACACTTAGCGGGTTGGAGTGATGTCGTGAAAATTGCAGTCCTCCAGGCTAGATTGAAAGGGGAGCCGCTAAATATTTTTTTCTGTCTTCTAGAACAGTATCCTTCCTCCTATGAGGATATAAAACGCGACTTGATAAAATGCTTTGACAAGAGAAAGGCCAGGGAAAAAAATATTATTGACCAGTTGTTAAACTTGAGACAAGCGGCCAATGAATCTGTGACTGATTTTTCTATACGTACGAGGACTTTGTTGTCCAGAGCGGTTAAGGACCATAGCAAAATCGAAGCGCTGCGTGACGATGTAATCACAGAGAGGTTTATAAAAGGCTTAAACGGAAAGATAAGAGCCAATGTAGTGAGACGGTCCTCAAAATCCTTAGAGGAGGCGTTCGAGTTTGCGGAAATAGAGGAAAGAATCGAAAGAGAGTGTAGCGATCAGATTGAGCGAAAGGGGGTTTACACTGCGGCAGAAGAGGATCCCAGGCTTAGTAATAGCGACTGTAATACTGTCCCGATCCCCAGAATTGACGAGAGAAATAAAATCGACTTCTTAGAGAGGCAAATCGAGAATCTAACAGAAGCAGTGAATAAACTCGTGCGTAATCAGAATAGGGAATGTAGAGCTTCGAACAAGAAATGTTTCATTTGCGGAAATACCGGACACTTCGCCCAGGGCTGCCCAACCCGGAACAGATCAAAATTTAAACTTATAAAGGAGTGTCATAATTGCCAGTATCGCACTCCTGGTGTAAAATTAAATCTGGCTACACACGTTTTTCAATCAGATAAAGGTCTCCCGCTTTTTAAGGGTAAGATGAATAATCAGGATGTAACCGCGCTCATAGATACTGGAGCAGAAAAGTCCTTGCTAAGTTCAGTAATTTTAAAACGGATTCCACCAGATTGCGTCAGGGGAGCTAACGTTAGAGAGGAAAAATTGGGGATACGGGGCATAGATGGGATAGTAACGGAGTGCGAACAACTTATTCGAGTCACCGTAGTTTATAGCGAAGCGGAACATCCTACGACCATAGCGTGTATGTCCTTCCCCGAACACGTGGAATATGAGGCTATCTTAGGCATGGATGTCATTAAGAACATCCCGGAAATTGTTGAAAACCTAAGAAAGTCGATGAATGCTAAGCCGCATAACATATCTGGGAGTGTCGTTTCACTAATGAATTGCCTCGCTAACACCCCCATTAAAATTCAAGGGCTTGATGGCCTAGAACCAGCTGAAAGGGAGAAAATTTTCGGTATCCTCGAAAAATACCCTCAACGCTTCTCAGATTCAATTGAAGAAATAACAGGAATGAAAGGGCCATCCCATAAACCTATAATTAGATCTACCCGCCCGATTAACACTCGGCAGTACCGCATACCCGTTGCATTACCCGAGGAAGCGCAGGGCGTTGAGACTGAAAGACCTTACGGGATGGAATTAAGAGATCGACTAAACGCCGTAAGAAAGACTGCATATAATAGGAGGAGACGGCGGAATCACGCTAATCGAAAACGTATTAACAAAAACAGGGAATTAAACGATTGGAGCGAGGGACAGCGTGTATGGCTTCTTCGCAAAGGTAGAAATAAGAACTCGGGAAAATTTTCTGCTAAGTATGAGGGACCCTATCGGATCTTACGTAAGCTTGGCCCCGTCACAGTAAAAATCGGCAATAACAATAGGAATGATAAGTTCACTGTACATATCGATCGCCTAAAACTGTGTCATTTTCCAATGTACAAACACACAAAAAGACGTGAATCGTACAAATGTCCAACAAAACCAGGAGAAGAAAACCCTAGTAACGATCCAATAGATGACGATGTTGATGAATACATCAGGAATTGGACTCTTCGAACAAACGACACTCCAGACGAGCCACAGGATAACCGAGACGGGTCTAAAAAACGAGACACCTGCAGTGATCCTGAAATAAGACTGAACGCTTCACCGCAACGACGGTACGACCTCCGGGGTCGCAGATTAGATTACCATAAGTTGCACTACGGTAATTAACCTTGTGTGGGGGGCGTATGTGGTCTTACGCCATATTTTTCGTTGTATATTTTTTATATATATGTATATATGTTCCTCTTTCCCTTTATTTCTCCACCCTTTGTTCCCTGCTCTCTTTCTTCTGGAAACTTCTCTCAGCGGGTGGCAACGAACTGGTCTTAAGACAAAGAAAAAGATATAGCCTGCAGGGGCTAGAAGAAGGATAGACTGGCCGCTTTTGGGCCGAGACGACGAGCTGTGAGGGCGTGTTTAGTGAGGTCTCCAGGAATTTCGCGCCGACGGGAGCACGAAGGAGGCAGCAGACCGAACGTTACGGAATCTAGAGAAGAACTCTAGAAATCTGATAAAAAAAATCTCTTCTGGAAGTCTATCAGAAGAATACGAAGTAGAAAATTCGAACACTACGGTCGTCGAATCTCGTATCGTCCAAGAAGGCCTGAGTTGTAGCCACCATCACGAGTTCACTAGCTAAGTTTGGGTACTTGTTCTTGTCTTGTTCTGTCCTATTTTCTACATCTTCCCTTTCCCTCTCTAGCATAAGTAGTTTTAAGTAATTAGTTATAAGTTTCTTTTTCGCGCCCCTTCTGTAACGCGTCGCGTACATCAATTCTTTTGTCGCGAGTATTTCGACTACGATTCTGCCGAGTTTTAAGTGATTTTGTAAAAGGAGTGTCGGAATACAAACGTGTATCGAGAATCTTGTATAGTTTAACAAACGCGGGTGAAAATTAAAATAAAGTTGTTAAAATTTCCTTTATCCTCTGGTCGGACTTATTTCTTCACCACGTGCGTTTTACAATACACAATAGACACACTCGTTCGGTCGAAGACAAGAGTCTCCTTAGAGGAGAAGAAAGAAACGGCTTTTAAAATTTTGCAGTGAGAAATTATATCATCAGATAATATGTTTAAAAATTAAAGTTGTTGTCAGTGCAGAAACAAATGACGAATTCGGCCAGCAAGTGTAAACTTTACAAGGTTACAGCGTGAGAAAGTTTTCTTTTAATAGGAAGGGTTATAAAATTCCCACGAACTCTGAAATTCGTTTTATAAGTTATTAGAGAAAATAATTTAAAAAAATAATTTAGATAAATTCCGGATTTCACATTTACTCTATGCTTTCTTTAAAATAGGACTTATATAGTGTGATTTTAAAATACGTCGTTGGGGTGAAGTGTGTTTACATAATTTCGGAGATGTGTTTTCTATCTCTCTCTCGATAATCAGTATACGTTTATAGGTTATTGGTGACGTCTTCGCGTTACATTACAACGAAAGTCAATATCGAGGTTGTATACAAAATAATTTCGGCGCGTGGCAGACTCATTACAAGGTTTATTGCTTGAGGCTAGGACATCTTGAGTTTCTTGAAAGCTGTCGGTTGGTTGATGATGTCATTGTTGACTTGGGGACAAAAGTATAGTTCAAAGTTCAGTGTTCGTTGAAATTCCTTTGTTCTGTAGAACAGTGTGGTCCTGTTGGAGAAACTGATGATCAGGCTCGTTGAATCTGTGGATTCAATGGTCCGGATGCTAGAGAATTCACAGATAAGTTGATAGAAAAATTTTTTTTTGGTAGGTGTACTTGTAGATGGTCAGTTAAGGTTGGTGATATTCTTAATCTGTTGAATAGTTGTCGAGTAAATCGGTATTCTCGGTTGAGGGTGGCGAGGTTGCACTGTTCTAAGATTTAAAATAAACGTTAGTAACGATTAGTAACTACTAACGTTACTAACGTTAGTAACGTTATTAGCCAAATCATTACTAACTTTAGTAACGTTAGTAATGATTTGGTTAATTTATCTCTGATTTCCGAACAGATAAATTCCGGATTTCACATTTACTCTATGCTTTCTTTAAAATAGCACTTAAATAGTGTGATTTTAAAATATGTCGTTGGGAAGAGGTATGTTTACATAATCTCGGAGAAAGAGGTGTTTTTACATAATGTAGAGTTTACATAAATTGTTGTTTTACTCTTTCTCCTCGTTATTTACTTTTAATATAATATCTAGGTTAATATAATCAAAAAATTCGAAATTAAAATTCTAAGAAAATAGATAAATATTCGAATTTCCCGCGAAAAATCTATGATCACGTAGAAGTTTAAAATAATTGTTTACAAAAAATTATAGGTTAAGAAATGCAAAAGGGTTACAATATGGCGGATAGATGAACAGTCAAGAGTCCGTTAATAGGTCTGAACAATGGGTTGTTGTTTTCGAGGAGTCGGGTTGCCTCGGGGCATCACTTTTTGGGAAGTGCCCGGTATGTATTGGTTGGAATTTCCCTTCTCTTGAGAAAGAACTCTTCTGGCTTTTTTTCCGGTGGGTGTCAGTCTGTTGTTGAACGAGTTTTCCAGCGTCGTAAGAAGTATCGAAAAATACAAATTAGGCAGAGTCCAATGAAGAGAGTGCCAAGGCTACTAGCAATTATCGTTATCGAGGAGGGGTAGGTCATTGGAGATGATTTGGTTGTCATTCGTAGTAGGTGATCTAGGTCATATTTGACGTTTGACACAGAGCAGTCAGCCAATTGAATATCATAATCTAAGGTCAATTTTGGGGTTGCTTGATCTTTAAAGCATTTTTGAAAGTAATTGAATCTTTGTCTGATTTAAGATTTGGTCGATTTGCGGTACTACTAAGTGTTGCGGTACTACTTAGTGTTGCACAATCTCCAGTTGAATGGTTGTTTGCATTTGAAAGTGCGAGGTGAGGATGAATCCAAGCAAATAGCCTGTACTGTACATTCATTTGGAAGATGAATCATTTCGGTATTGTTTAGCTTGTAAGTAGTAGATACAAAAGAGATTTTTGATGTTTTGTAGGGCATCTAATAGTTAGTGTGAAAGGATTCGGAATGAAATACATCCATGTTTCTTGTTGATCAACCCTCTTAAAAATTGGCGTATATTTGGTGACGATTTGACAAGACCAGTTGGTGTTTGATCTTGTTTTCAATGCCGCTAAATAGCGCATATTCACAACTTTGTTGAGGAAATCGTTGGATAAGAACATCCAATGAACAAATAGGTAAATGGTCTATTTTACACACAGTCAATTCGAAACGTTGTAATGACATATAAGATTGTCTATCCATAGATAGGGCGATTATAAGATATTTTGGTTTTCAAGCAAAACATCCTATAATCGCCCTATCTGTGGATAGACAATCTTATATGTCATTACAACGTTTCGAATTGACTATTAGTACTATTAAAAAGTGGACGTGGACTATTAGGACAAAGGCCTTCAAATTAGGAATGTACATTGGAAATTTGATAATTTCGTACATATCAAAATATCCATTAGAAGTGATCAAGGGAACCATAGCAAAGATTTTCAATTCGTTACGTAACGCTATGGCAATGGTAGTAATCCATTGCCTGTAGTACCGGATACGCTGTAGTACCTGAACAGCGTATCCGGTTTGATAGGTTCGATCATTTCGTAACCTTCTGCCAATTGAAGTTGGATATCTTGGAGGGTGTGTAACATGATTTCTCAAGAGATAAAATAAGTGCTCAATTGGCCATGTTCCAAAATATCAATCGCCTCTCGTAACTCAACTAGTTGGAAGTGGAATACTTGGATGGAAAATTCAACTATTTGTAGAATTATTTCAAAGGCAAGATCATAACAATATAGGTTCATGAGTTCTCCAAAGGCCTCTTGCCGTTAAAGAGCACATAAATTTGATGACGATTAGTTTTACTTATATTCGTAGCATCATTCCATAGGGTAGCTTGCAAATGCAATAAATGAATAACTCCTTCTTGATACTGGTTAATCTTTGAAATTTCAACATTCAAGTTCTTAATATCTTCAGAGGTGGCAGTTTTAAGAGGAATTTTGATATCAATTCGAGTATTTTATCAGTAGAACTAAAAGTATAGCAGTAAGCGGTTTGGAAAAATGCGAAAAAGGTGCGTATTATAATCGAGAGTATACGGTAATAGCCAATTTGAAAACTTTCGAAAATTTAGTAGCTTTCTAGCAGCAAAAAGCACACCAAATTTCAACGAAAAGGCAATATTTATAAATAATAGTGATTGTAAATTGTTCAAATTGTTGTCAGAGTTAGACATATTTATTAAATAATCATACAAAACCCTATTATCGTACATCGTACGAAAGTCGCTTTTGTAAGTAATAGAAATATGCCTAGAACTCAGCATAATGTGATTTGCAAATTTTTATTATAAAATTTCTAAGTAAAAACTTAATTTTAAAACATTCTTACCTT
The DNA here is from genome assembly GCF_030686945.1 of Centruroides vittatus. Taxonomy (NCBI): domain Eukaryota; kingdom Metazoa; phylum Arthropoda; class Arachnida; order Scorpiones; family Buthidae; genus Centruroides; species Centruroides vittatus. Next base: position 143,895 of record NW_027122193.1, read on the forward strand.
TATGTATCATATTTATATCGTAAGATGAATAGATTTTCTATTTTAAATTATTAAAAATGTGTCTGAACGTTTTATTTATTTATCTTATGATACTGGTTAACTTTAAAAAATAAATTCCAGTTGGAATATTTTTAATCCTCTTCTTGTTTTCTCTTCTTATGATTCAAAGTAGTGTTGAGATCTTTGTTTTATTATGAAGATGGATTTATATTCTTCTGTTGACGATTAATAATTCTTCAGAATATAAATTTTACACAAACATCTTCCAACATATCACTTTGAATGAAAAAAATTAAAGCAACGAAAATTCTGAAATATATGAAAAATATATTTAACACGTTTTCTATTATATTTTAGTTATATTTTTAACAAAAATATATTTGTATATAACTAAAAGAAATAAAAGTTAATAGTCTACTTCCAATATGATTTTTGAGTTTAAATTATTATTAACCTCTTAACAGTGAAACTGTCAGATGTGGTGCTACCACTTAGTTGTACAGAAGAAACGTAGAAAATTTACCCACGTTTCTTCTCCACAACTAAGAATTTTCCCACGTATTTTTCTCGTTTCCATTTTGGAAAATAAATTTTTGAACAGTTACATCTAGTAAAGAAAAAATCTTACTTTATTCTCACATTATATTTTTATATTTGAAATTTTTTTCACAGTAGTTTTTGGCTAAAATATGTTTATTTAAATTTATATTAAATTCTTTTATGATTTTCCACCCATTACGAATTTTTCAAAAGATTTGAACTTATTTTCAATTTTATATAACTTTTTAAAGTTTCAGGCATTTAAGTCATGACGAATTTTTCCAACCTGCTATACAAATTGAAAAAAATGTAATTGGCAGTTAACGAATTTCATTCACAACAGTAGATAACGTAATGGCTGTTATGTTTACAACTACAACGTTTGGCGGCTTTTTCCCCATACTGAAATGTGGGTTAAGGTTGCCTTGTGTTCTACATTCTGTAGAAGTAACATAATCATTGTAAATAAAAGAAAATTTCAGTATATCTTTTATTTAATTTTAAAATTTGTTGTTCAAATTAACACCCAAATATTAAAGCGGATTAAAATATTAGCATTTGGTAAATAAACTTCATTTATATACATTTATTATACATAAATTACATTTTAAGGAACAAAAAAACAATAATAAAATGTTGAAATATTTTCATATTTATCTTCACATTTATTACATATTTTATTGCCATTGACCAATATTTAATTTTAAAAACAATATTTATCATTCGCATGCATCAGAAAAATAAGCATAACTTTCCTCAAACACACTTCACTAAGAGGGTCCGCTGCACTCTGAAAAAGCGGACAGTTTACATTCACAATGCAATTTGTGACCTACTTTTTCTAACAGTAAAACGAAGTACACTAGAGCATCGATTATCCGACCCCCTATTAACCGACTTAACGGTTAACCGACCGCGTTCTAGTCGGCAAATTCAAATGTCCGTTAGTGACGTGGCACTAAAATATTTGGTTATGTCTTGGCTACTTTAACATTATGTTTGTTACATTTTTGCACGTTTTAGCTGGCAGCACCGGCTCGACCATGAAAGGGAGGCCAGTATTTAAACCATGCTTAATTTTTTATTTTGTCTTTATTTTGTGAAAAATAAAGAAATAATTTTTCACGATACAATAGCAACGATTATTATTTTTTAAAAAAACTTTTTGTTAGGCTTAACATCGTTAAAAATTCAACGCAAAGCGACGCACAACGGAGAAAAATTTCAACATTTGGTAGGTTAATAGCGATATACTAATATACTATACTAATAATGTATTTTTTATACTTTTCAGTTAATCCGACTTTTCAGTTAACTGACCAACCCCAGTCCCCAGTCCCCAATTAGGTCGGATAATCGATGCTCCACTGTAATTTACAGTACAACGATACACAAACACTAACCATAATAGTCAAATCAAATTGTTAAAGTATAAGTTCTTCTAAAATCCTCCAATTGGTCTTTGACGTAGTTCTACGTAATAGCACTAAATCGAAAAGACATGTCTAAATAACAGGCATATAAACACTAAAAACCATAAATATTTCGTAATTAGAACTAGATAATTATATGCACAAATTAATTAGTAGTTCAATAATACATACATTCATTTAAATCCATATGTTATATTTAAAGGTCGGATCTCCCTAATTGTCAAAAATAAATTGTTTTTCAACTTTACTTTCTTTTCTTTAATATTTTAAAAGAAGTTTTAAATTCACAGTAAAATTTCCACTTTTCATCCGTTAAAAACAATGAGAAATGTATGGATCCACATAATAAAAATTTATCACAGTATACTTCCAAAAAAAAAAACGAGAAACATAGAAACACCAAACCACACTCTACAAACTGGCGCCAACTGATGCATATTCGATAGACTGAAAATGCCCCTTTGTTCAATGTTATCAGGTGACAAAAAGTTTCTAAATAAACACTAAAAATTTTAAGAAATTCTTACATGAAACCCAATGAATTTAATTAATACACAATAACTAAATCTGTTTAATAAAGATTAATAATTTACCATTATAATTTCTACTTCGATTTTTTATGTTAGTTCCTACTTTGACTGTTTTATGTTGGTAAAATGTTAACGTTTTAAGAAAAAAGTACATGTTCTTAGTGAAGGAAGATAAAAGTATCGAAATATAATATTCAAATAGAAAAATATTCATGTATATTAATATTAAATATTTGAAATGAATTATAGAATGTCTTCCATAGTTATATCGTGTGATTGTCTGTTTCTTCTGGTTTATTTTGTTTTTCTACGTGAAAATAAGATATATTTCATAACTATTGATAATATAAACATTTTGTTTCCTTATATATTATCTTCAATTACAGATTCAAGATTTAACACAGAGCATGTGACAAAGTATTATTATATCGATTTTTTATATATTTTACTTTTTTATGTAGACACCTGAGACTCATGACAATATATATTCACCTACTTTAAGTATTATTATTTTATTTAGAAGTCATTTTAAACGTTATTATTACATTAAATTATGAAATGGAATGAGGAAGGAAGAAGCCATGTGTGGGAAAAAAAGTGTTTTTATCTAAATTATAATAAAATTTACTTATATTTATGTGAAATATAGACAATTGTCTTCTGAAGAAATGTTTCTTGATAAAATTACTTATCTATATGAAAGAAACTTTTAATAATACATTAGTTACAATGACTGACATTTTTTCTCACCCTTTCTGTCGTATGTTTTATTTATTAAATATAGTTTCCTAGATTATAGCATAATAATGTGTATAAAAACTGAAAATTCTGTTAATTTGTAAATGCAGATACACTCACATAAAAAGCATACCATATCTTCTGTGTATTTAAAGTGTGTTATTTGCAATTGAATTTTTCTAAATAAACTTGTTTAATCCATAATTTATTAGACAGAAAAAAATTGTTTATGGCCCTTATTTCATATATCTAATGTTTTATTTATGTTGTTATTTAAATATGGAAAATATATACATTTCTAATATCGACATCCATGAATATTTCTTTACGTTTGTATATTATATTTTGATACTTTTATCTTTCTTCACTAAGAACATGTACTTTTATCTTAAAATATTAACTTTTACTAACATAAAACAGTCAAAGTAGGAACAGGCTGAAAATAACAACGAATTATAAGCTCTGTTTGAAGAATGTCAGCTTACTTGTCCCATCTTTGATATAATTCGTTTTTTCTGTATTTACACTCGATTTACATAAAAATTATTGTATTGTCCTATTTATATTTAATTAACTTATGTTTGTTTCTGTTTACTAAATTGAATTTTACAGTAAAATACTTCACAACTCTAAATTATAAAAGTCAAACAAATTAAATTGTTTAATTTTTACAATATCCACTTAAAATGGATAAAAGCATTACTACATATTTATTATTTATTTGCGCATATCGACTTTTTTCGAAGAAATAATCATTTATTGTACACTTTATATAAGCTGAAAATTATTCTGTTGTCTTTGATGAAATTTGTTACAATTTACTAATTTGTACACAAACATTATATTTTAGACATATTTCTTCATATTTCTTGGTGATAACATGAACAAAAGCTATTTTTCCCTTGGCAGGTGAATTCTCAGTGATCTATATCATATCTAATTTGCATATTTTTAATAATATTTGTGGTGAACTTTATTAAACAGATCTAGACATTTTATATTATTTAAATTTGACTGCATTAATAAAATAATTAATAAAAGTTTGTGTTTAGCGGGAAAACTTCAATGTCACATGACATTATAGTCATCTTATGCTTTACTGGAAATTTTGAGCAGTGGTCTATTTTACATCTAATATGCATAATTATAATGGTAAATTATTAACCTTTATTAAACAGATTTAGTTACTGTTTACTAATTAAATTCATTGGGTTTCATAAAATAATTTTTTAAAATTTTTAGCATTTATTCAAAAACTTTTCGTCATGTGCTGAAATTTTTCACAAGAGCATCATATATGAATCACTTGGCAGCAGATTTTTGTAGAGTGTGGTTTGGTGTTCCTTGTTTTTTCGAAGTTTACTGCAATAAATATTTATTACGTAGATCCATACATTTTGCATTATTTTTAACGAATAAAAGGTGGAAATTTTACTGTGAATTTAGAACTTGTTTTTCAGGATATGCTCCTTTACAGAAAGAAAACTTGAAAAATAATTTATTTTCGAGAATTAGCAAAAAGAGATCTTTGTTTGGATATAAATGACGGCATGTATTATAGGTTTACTAATTTATTTGTGCATGTAATTATCTAGTTCTAATTTCAAAACATTTATATTTTTTGTGTGTTTATATGCTTGTTATTTAGATGTCTCTATCGATTTTGTGCAATTATGTAAAACAACAACAAAGAAAAAAATGCAAAGTTCAATTAGCAAGTAGTACCTTCATTAGAAAATTAATTTGTTGGTAGATTTTTTTTACATTTTAGGTTTAATTAGATCAAACTAAATGGATGTGAATATAGAAAGTATATGTAGAATATGGCAAGTCTAATATAAAAAAAGAATTATTATGTATTACTCAATCAGAAAATGTTAGAAAAATTTATAATTTAACCATTTAGTTTTGATTATTATGGCCTAGTGATTATATCGAAAATATTTTTCAGTTATATTTGTATCCACAGTAATAAATTATGTAAAATTCAGTTCTGATATAAAAATACATCATTCGAATAGTAATGGCGCTTAAAATATTTACGGGATTAATTGAAGTTTTCGAATTTTGTTTGAAGAAACTGATGAAGACAAGCGTATCGACAGTTGTGCAATGAACTCAATTTAAGTACATTAGATGACTTTGTATATTTTGATGTAGTTCTATTACGATATACAAACTTTTGATTTTGTAAATTGTATTATAATAAAAAATAAAGTTTTTTTATGACATTCTCCTTCTTAGTAATGTATTTATAATGTTTCTGTACTAAATAACACTTATTAAATTGAAATCCAAGCTTTAGAAAGTACTATGAATATTAGGGAAGACCGTTTTACTATAAATTACTATGTCCTACTACAGCTTACTCTAATGATTTTTCACAAAAAGTAGGTTAGACAACAACCGTTAGACTAATAACATAGGTAGGCTGTTTACTTTTTCAGGTTATATTGGTGCTCTCGCGATAGCGTCATTTACAGAAGTCACACCTACTTTTTATGATATGAGCCAATTAGGAATATTAATTTTTTTAACCAATCAGTTGATGGCAGGAGGTTTAAATTCGATTTATGTCGATAGATAGCTGTCTAAAATTTCATATTTATTTTAATTTTTTCTCTTTTATTGTAATTTCTTGAGAACTAAAGGATATTCCAAAACAAAGTTGGCGATTCCAACTACTTGTGAAAATTCTAAGACTTTACGAAATAATCCAGGCATTTTATATGAATTTTTTTACGAATATAGTTGTTTCTTACCACTGCCACGCGATCACCTTAAACGACTAAACTTGTCTCTCACTGTTAAGATGTCAAGCTAGATAACATTTGTAGTTATATAAATCAAATAGTATAATATAATATAATAGAAGAATTAAAAGAACGAAAGAATCTAATAATTTTAATGTTTGTTGTTATTTTTTGCCCGAGGAACACTGGGCTTATCTGCCAGTTAAGGGTTTAAAACACCAAGTTCCTAACATCAGGCATTTTAAAAATTCTTTAAATTGTGTAAGTAGAAAAATAAAGAATTTTGAAAATATATTAGATAAGGGTTTATCATACCCATAGTAATGTTCAAAATTAACCACTCAGTCGGTTTGACGAAAAACACAACTTTTATAAATGTACAAAGTAATCCAAATTAGAGTTACAATTAAATATGCACAAACACTAGTCTGAACAACAACCGATTATTCCCGTACAAATTCGTCGAAAGAACTCCTTACGAACAAACAGACCGGTAATTACAAAACCTCCGAGTCAGGAGCAAGTCCGCACGTAACGTCCAACGAGAGAGTTAGCACTTCGATGACGACGATCTCCCTTCTTCCGATCCGATCCGATCACCTCCGATCCGATGCCAGCCGATCCCGATACGAACTTCGATCCGAGCTTAAATAGTCGACGGCGCTCGAACCCTGCTCCAATCAAATTTGAATGTTCCCGCAACGGCCGCCAACGGTCACTTCCCGCCGGCCAATCGTCCGATGGTCGACGATTTGAAACTTAACGGTTCTTCCCACGGAAGTTCCTAACGGTCGTTTCTACCGGCCGATCCTAACGACTTTTCCGTTATGAAAGTTCGTTATAACAAACAGGTGGGAATCGCGCGTCTTGGCGATTCCATACCTTACACCCATAAAAAACTTAGAATAACTTTTATAGTTATACAAATCAAATAATATAATATCATAAATATTACAACGAAAACTTTATAAAGTGCTTTGTTATTTTAGCCTACCATCGTCATGTTTATCCCATACTCGAATGGTACGATGACACAATTTCATTGGTCAAGTAGACATCAATTGAAAATGTGATATCTTAAATCTTTTAACACATCATATTTTTTCCTAATGTCAACTCTAACAAACAGTACCATTCACAGCCGAATATCAAACGGTAATCTGCCAACCAACCCCATTTTTCACAAAAAAAAAACCGAACTAAATATTTAATGTCAGTACCCTCGTAAACCAGATAAAACATGTTTTATGCTGACCGGTAACATTGTATTATGTAATTTTCGAATTACAATGCCACCATAGCACTGGTCCTAATAAAAGAAGAGATGTTGCAAAAGGGGTAGAAGTTATTTGAACAAAAATAGTCGAGGACGTTCTCCCGGAAGAGAGGATGGTCAATGACTGCAAATTAAGACTGGTCTAATATTAATATTTGAAATGTGATCTGTGTTAGACAGGTTGTGATAGCCTGCATATGATCAAGTTGCTAACCCTATTGTCCAAAAGAGTTTATATGACATGTATAAATCAGGGCTGTGGTGTTGTCTAAAAATCTACCGACTCTGACTCTGACAAGGGGAAGACTTTTCACCAAAATAGATCCGGAAATTCTGATGTCATCACTAAACCTTAAACAAAATATTCAACAAATAGATTTCTAATAAAGATATAAATTAGAAACTTTTTTATTCCAAAGCTAAAAGACTTCTCTAAGTAAGGACATAATGAATATATAAATAGTTATTCGATAATCTTTAGTTTACCGGCTGTTATATATAACAGAAGAAAAGTGTAGCGATCAGACAAAGAATGACCCCTCCCAAATTTTTTCATGTTTGGACTAAGGACACCTTTAAATGTCAAAGTATGGAAAAGATTCGGTCTCGTTTCTTTATGTATATATGGTAGACTGTGGGGGGCACGATTTTGTGCACCCTATTTGAAGCCTAATAAATTCTGTGATTTTAAAATAAAAATCGAGTAGTTTAATACAGGAGTTATTAAGTTTCGAAGTGGTTAAACTAAATCGTGCCCCCATACACATTCTAACATCTCAGGCGAGATCATAACGGGTTTTACTGTACTATTTTAAAATGACATAAAGCTTAATTTTGAGAGTAGACAGAGGTTTATTTACAAAAAAATTGTGAATGCTAATAACGAGCAAAATATTCATAAAGTTTGACCGCACTGGAGATATGAGACATGTCCCCTTCTATATCTTCACCCTGTTCACCTTTATTTAAAAACTAAAATTTAATACCGTTGATGCCCTTTTATAAAGAATTTACAGTCCAAATTTCGTTCCTTAAACTTTACCCATTATCAGATAATGTTTAATTTCTCTGAACAGAAAATAAAGAAATTAAACAAATTAAAGCCAACACACGCGCAAATTTTTCACTTTTAATTGATATTTTTAGGGGGTTTGGAAGGTCTCCAAACGTGTAGATTTTGAAAAAAGTTGGAGAGTCAAATTTGACAGGATTCTAATACTTTTTTCTTTTATATACATAACAAGTTAGAAAGTAAAAACGAGTCAAAGTCAGCGGATTTTTTGACAATTCTGACTCCGACTAAAACAGCAAACCTCCACGACTCCCATCGCGACTCCACAGCCTTGGTTTAAATTTTAAAAATTTTGTGAAACTAAAAAGAATTGCTTTCATGTCATGAAAGCAATAATTATTTTATGTCTTCTTTATCCGCTCCCCAATTGGTCTCTTGTCTGTCCCTACATGAAAGACAAGACCTGTTCGGGTCACCAGAAGGGTCAGCTTTGCAGAATCTACCCAACACCATCCTGGACCGAAGATGTTGATGAAACTTTATACTTTTGCTCATATTATCTCATTCTTGTTTAGTCTATGACGTTAGAATTTAACAATCTGACACGATGTTCTCTTTTATAATTAACTTTTCACCTTTTTCAAAATTTTTTTATGTTTTAATTGCTTATATACGAGCGCCTCGTCAAAGGTCCATCTCTACTGGAGAACGCTCGTTTACATTTATTGAATCATAATTTCTCATTAATAGTATTTTTTTTTTCTTGTCTTGGTTTCATATCACGAGCACAAAGAATCCAATCCTTGATGGGTTTTAACAATGGAGGTTTTTCCAAGTTTTTATTTTAATAAATTTCCATAATAAACGTTTAATTTCAACCCGTTTGTGGAACTTCACAAATTTATTTGTTAAATTCAATTATCTCAATATTCCAAAGAATTTTGTATTTTAAATGACTTCCTAACTATTCTATACAATACAGAACAGTTACGAATATTTAGTAATTTTTAAAAACCTTTAAGATGGCCAGCAGAATAGGTTGAAAACGTTTCTTATGGTTAATAAATAATTCTCAGTGAAATAAATTGTTTTTGCATAAGTTAAGAAGCATCTAGTCAGGTATTAATTAAGTATTTTATTTTATAATAAAATGTTTATATTTTTGAAACAGATTATATAAACTGTGTGAAAAGTATTTTTTGGTAAATATCCTGTTTATAGAAAAATTAATGGATTGCAATTTGAAAAAAATTATAGACCTGTAGGTATCGACTGTTACCTGTCTATCATTCCTCAACTTCGAAAAAGGTTCTAGACACGTAAAAGTTGAGAACAACACTAGAAAGCTTTTGGGAACCCAGATTAAATGTACAAGGACATCACATATGGAAAAAAATGACGTTACATTAAGTCAACTATTTCCCCTAAGCAGAGTTAAATAGATAACTGGCACGACGCTATTCCTAACAGGAAAATGCACAGAGCAAGACTACCACTAAAAGAATAGAGAACACTGCAACGAAAAGTTACAGGCCTGCGATGTGACGATGTCACAATAAATAATAGTAATAGTCAAATGAGTAGCACGACTCACAAAATGTATGACACATTCTAATCACAAAATCGATATAATGGATGACACACTCTAATCTCAAATTTATTCCCATTCGATATAATGTATGACACATACAAATCAAAAATTGTCGAGTAAATAATTTTTCAGACTTACCTTTTATAAATAATTTTTCATATTATTTTCATTGTCAAGTAAATTATAGGTTAATCGATATAAATTTATTCTAACTTATCTGTAATTTTATCAGTTGGTTGATATAAGTTGTGTTAAAATTTATTTTTTTTCCCAAGTAAATTATATTTATTTTAATTGTCAAGTAAATTAATTTTTCAGATTATTTTTTGAAATAAATACATTTATAAGTTGGTGGATATAAATTAAATTTTAACTCTGTTAGAATTTATTTTAACCTAAATAATTTTTTAAATCATTTGTATACTAAGTAAATTATTTCACAAATTGTCAAGTAAATTATATTTATTTTTCTGGTAAGTTTTATGATCACGAAATAATATAATACTGAAATTATTTTGAAAGATTTTTATTTTGCATTACCTCTGTAATGCAAAATAAAAATCTTTCAAAATAATTTGAGAGATACAGTGAAACATTTAACCCGGGAGGGGTCGCATGACCCATTCTGACCCGCACCCCCTATTTCATGATCGATTGAATCGTTAATAATTAAGTTTTACCAATGTGACTTACAGTAGCTTTTTAAATTTATTGTTATTATCGGAACATATCGCCGTTACTCAGTTTTTCAGAACGCTTTAACAGATAATTGCTCTTTGGGGTCATGGTGACCCGCAGCGACCTCTAACAGTTGTTGACCTTTGCGACCTCACCCGGGTTAATTATTGTATCTTTCTCTCAGTTTATCTAAACTAAGATATATTTCTGGCATTAAGTACAGGTATAAATTTCACGATTGCTAACGATGTATTCCCTGGTTATATTTTGATATTTTATAATGTCGACCCAAGACAATTTGGTTTGAAATGTGTCGATAAAGTCCTGGTCAAGTTTTTGATAACGAGAAACAAAATTCCAGTTTAGGTGCCGTTCTATTTCATGTAAAGTTGATGCTTTTAATTGTTGGTGTTCTAATAGTTTTTTTTATATTAAATTTATGTATGAAGAAGATAATAAAATTATCCGAGAGAGTTTGAAATTCAGCGACTTTATTCCAATCAAGATGGTATGAAAAATTTATTAGGAAAACATCATCTAATTGTTTATATTGGCGAATTAAATTCCATTTTGCGTAATCAAGATGGGTTGAAATAAATGTGGTTGAAAATTTATAATTTTTCCATATGTGTACCCAATTTAACTTCTTTGCATAATCCGAAATAAATTCGCAAGAGATAAATTTTGTCATTGACTAATTGTGTCCCATTGAACAAGGTCTTGAAATTGTCTTATTGTGTCTTTGTTTACAGACGAAGATGAGAAAATTTTCCAGTTGATTGGGGGTGGTTCTTTATCTACTATAAGTATTATTTGCTGTTTTATTTGAATATATATTTAATAATAGTTGAGTTCATTAAAACGTTATGAGTACATATAGTAATTGAGTACAAAATAATTGAGAACATTACCATTACAAAATAATGTGTGGAGTCACCAAAACTATTTTTTTGAGATAGGGAAAAATTATTTTTTGCCACAGACTCCAAAATAGGATAAGGTGGAGGTTTCAGAATTATTTATTTAATTCAGTTTTCATAAAATAACAGATAAGTCATACTTCTGCGACTCATCTGTAAGTTTTAGTTTCACATTATTAAACTCTTATTAAATTCCTAAAACTTTTATTAAATCAGTTTTCATACTTAAAAAACTCCAATTTATCTAGAAAACTTACTTAGAAAACATTTAGTTTTTATACTTTTAAAATGTATAAAATTTAATAAAATGAATATTATTTAAAAGATATTAACTTGCAATAATATTAGTTAGATATTAAACTTTGGGTTATTGTTAAAATATTTGCACATAATTACATTATAAAATAATACATGCCATCTTTGGAAGACATGGTTGTTGTATTGTACAGTCTACTGGCAACCTGCTGGTTATGATAATGGTAAGGAAGCATTTATTAAACAAATAACTATATCTGTATTGCAGCTATATCAAAAATACATTCCTTGTTTAATCGACAAACTGAGACAAAATGATTATGGATGGAGTACAGAAGTGAATTAACGGTTAGGGGCACCCCAGTTGTAGGAAGCCATATAATCGATCTGTTATCCAATTTAATGAGAAATCGAAAAACACCTTTTTTTTCCAGTCAGTTTTAATGTGTTTTGGGAAGCTGTAAGAAAATTAAATTTTTCTAGAGAGTGGACAGGAAATAAAAGTTTGGCAACTCTACCCGAAATCGGCGAATAGCCGAGATATCAACCGATACAACTTGAAAGTCCCGAAAAAATTTTTTTTACAATTTCTCCAAGAGTATTTTACCAGTGGAAAAAGTCATCGAAGAAAAGGAAGAAGAGTCCTGAATGGAGAAACTATTGAGATCGATATACTATAACTCTAAATCTTCTGCATCGTTTGGAGGAGTGAGTAAACTAGTTAAAGCTTCTAATTTATCAAGATCTACTGACACAAAATGGTTGTCTTGTCAGCCTGCTTATTCATTGCATAAACCTGTATGAGTTAAATATTCGTAAAGAAAAACTAAAGTTTTTCATCCAAACGACTTATGGCAAGCCGATTTAATTGTGTTAAAGCAATTTTCTAGACATAATAACGGCATAAAATATTTATTAACAGTAATCGATGTATTTAGTAAATATTGTTACGTCGTGCCAACAAAGGATAAAAAACCTAAGTCTATTTTGGAAGCATTTCAAATTATTTTTAAACGAAATATTCCTAGAAATGTACAAACTGGTAAAGGAACCAAATTTTATAATAGATTAGTTAAAAATTTGTTTAAAAAACATAAAATTAATCACTATTCGACTCATTCGGATACTGAAGCTTCAGTGGTTAAGAGATTAAATAAAACTTTATGAAATAAAATATATAGATTATTTACTTATCGTAATTCTTATCAATATATTGATAAATTAAACGATATTGTAAAAGGATATAATAATAGTTTTCATAGAAGTATCGAGATGGCTCTATCTAAAGTCGATTTTTGCATTACGGTACAATTTTTGATAAGCTATATGGCATAAAAAAAAAACAAAATTTAAATTTAATATTGATGATTTAGTTCGAATTTCGAAAATATGTAAAACATTTAGTTGTGAATATCTGCCTGGGTGGACAAAGGAAATATTTGTTATTCACGATCGATTTCTATCGCATCCTCTGACTTACGTATTAAAAGATACGAATAACGAGATTCTAGAAGAAAGGTTTATACTGAAGAATTACAAAAGGTAACAAAATGATGCAGTCAGATTTTTTCGTAACGTTATTAAGTAATGCAAGTATGGACATGTTTCCCGAGAATACGCAGTTACATTTCACGGTGAAAATGAGTCCGCCCATTAATTTACATGGAAATTGGGCTATCAGACTTGCAAAAGTTATTATTTCAAAAAACTGGTTTAATATATCTAATCATAATAATCAGTATATTGTGATGATCGGAGAAAGCGCCAAAGGAGAAAATGAGCCTTTGCCAGATATATCATATATGATTCCATTAACTTCTATTAAAAGTGATAAAACTGAATTGTTTGATATAATAAATTCAAACATAATTAGTCTAACAAATTCTAATTTGGCAGAATTTATTTTTGATAAAAATAACCAAACTATGAATATAAATATAAAAGACGAACACGAGTTATTTATTACCGTAAAGGATTCGTCGAAATTACTTTATATGTTAAACTTACCTAACAAAGATACTGTATTAAAAGGTAATTCGACTCATAATTTTCGGCCATCAACTCAGGACTACTCTAATGAGTATTTTAATTTAGTGGAGAAAATAGAAAAAATGTAATTAAGAAAGTTTATAAAGATGAAAAAATCTTTATTCCTATTGGACTATATTTGTCTCCGGAAAAATTTCTTAACATTTTTAAGTATATAAAACTGGCGTTCCTACCCAATAATAAAATTATTTTAAAAGTTCTGTCGAATATTTCTGTAGAATTTGGAGATGAATTGAAAGACTTTCTTTGTTTTACAACTACAAAATTTCCACCTCGCAAATATATAAGCCATTATCCCGTCAAAATGTCGGCAGGAATTTCGGAAATTTTTATTTATTCAAATATTATTTCTTCTCATCGCATAGGCGATACAACAGTACCATTATTAAGAGTTATACCCGTTATGGGTGAGAAAGAAGATCAGATAGTTATTCAAGACGTCTGTATTTTCCTATTAAGAAAAATTTTATCGAAACTATAGAAATTGAACTGAGATCTGCAAGTGGAAAAGAGATAAAATTGTTTTTTTTTTGTTTTTTGGTGGAAAAACAATATTAATCTTTTAAACAGTTATAAATACCACTCAGTTTTATTTCTAGTGTTAGTTTGTCATTAAGAAGTGCAAGATGAAGCTCGACCCAAAAGCTTGTATAAATAATTACTGTAATCAAGCAGGAGGTACGTTATGGACTCCCGATTTATATTTGAGGGAACGTATGGCAGGACGAAGTTATTTTGCAGGATTTCAAATACAACGCGGATATGGATTTTTCTCGGATCTCTTTCGTAAATCCGTACCAATTTTGGGCAAAATTGGAAAATATCTGGGACGCAAAGCATTAAATTTTGTGTCAGGTGTTGGAGCAGATGTAATTGCAGGGAAATCGTTTAGAGAATCGGCAAAATCACATCAAACAGATACTACATCCAAAATTAAAGATGACATAATTAAAATAGTACAGACTGGATCAAATATAAAAAGAAAATGACCTAAAAGATTAACCCAGTCAAGGAATAAAAGATGGAAAGTGCAAGAGATATTCACCGAATAATAGATCCAATTTCGTGCCCTTGTTCCAAAACAGAATTGGACTTATTTAGTACCGTTTCCACCCAACTAGCAATCGACAATTAAAAAGAAGTTATTGTTTATCCGATAGCAGATATCACAGACAATCGTGCCCCGATTGAATTTTACATATCTGGTTCTGGAGAAAATTATATTGACTTACATTGGATTTATCTCCATGTTCAAGCAAAAATTATTAAAAATGATGGAACGGATGTCCAAGTCGATGAAAAGGTTGCACCTGTTAATTATTTCTTAAATAGTTTATTTTCTCAATGCAGTGTGTTTCTAAACGACAAGCAGATAATTTCGCAAACTAATTATCAATACAAATCTATTTTAGAGGCATTATTATTTTATTCAAAAGATGCGTAAAAAACATTTTTAACAAGTCCATTATTTTATAAAGATACTGCACAATATATGGATGCATTAAAAGATAATAATGAAGAATTGGCTAAAAGATTTAATATTGCTACACAAAGTAAATTAATAGATTTAGTCAGAAGGCTTCATATTGATTTGTCTCGCCAAGCTAAATTATTAATAAATAACGTCGATGTAAGAATTAAATTAGAAAGATCTAAAGACAATTTTCGCCTTATTGGCAAGTAGTGATAATTATAAATTTATTATTAAAAACGCATCTCTAAAAATTAATAACATAGACGTTAGTTCATCTGTTCAAATTGGAATAGAAAAAGCATTGCAAACAGGTCTGATAAAAATGCCGTTTTGAAGAACAGAGGTTAAAGTCTTTACTTTAAGTAGTGTGATACAATCTACCAACTACCTTATAGAATAACCGTCGGATTAGTGTCCAACGCCTCGTTTAATGGAAACGTAAAATATAATCCTTTTAATTTTAAAAATTATAATTTAAATTATATATGTTTATTAAAAGAAAATCAAATGATTTCTTCAAAACCTTTCGTCCCTAATTACGATAATAATTTATATGCCAGAAGTTTCTTAACATTATTTGAAGATATAGGATGCATTAATCACCATAAATATACTAATATATCTTACAAGGTTTATATAGATGGCTATACCCTCTATAGTTTCGACCTAACGCCCGATCGATCAGCCTCCGAATCACATAAAAGTGTGAATGAAATAGGAAATATATCATTTGAGGTCAAGTTCAAGACTACATTATTAGAAACTGTAAACGTTATCTGTTTACTCGAATACAATAATACTCTAGAAATTCATCATTGAAGAACAGTATTTGTAGATTATTAATGAATACTGTCACGTTGTGGAAAACTGGCGTGTAGTGATCCGAAAATAAAAAGAACTTTAAGAAGAGTTTTTCCACTTGACAATTTACCAGCCTGCATCGCTAAGTATAATTAATTTAGATGAAAAAAATAAGCCTGGAAGTCATTGGGTATCCACTTTTTTCGACAGAAAAACTTGCTTTTACTATGACAGTTACGGAATGAAGCCGACAAAACCAAAAATTATTAAATTTATAAAACGAAACTCTAAAAAATATTGTTTTAATAATATTGTTCATCAGGGGTTATATTCTATGAATTGCGGATATTTTTGTTTATATCTATATATATAAAAACGAATGTATGTCTGTGTCTGTGTGTGTGTGTGTGTGTGTGTGTGTGTGTGTGTGTGTTTGTCCTTCATGCATTATCACACTATTTATCCGATTGCCATGAAACTTTGGGAAGTTGTTTAATACATTCCCGCGAAGGTTTGTGGCATATGTGAAGATCACCATTTCCCCCCTTTCAAAAATATATTTATATATGGATTAAGGCTTTAATGTCCAACAGATGGCGCTAATTTCAGACGACCTAAGTTTGCTTTTCTGTGAGGCATTATGCTTTTCTGTGAGAATGGACCTAAGCAGATCATTTTCTACCTATCTATATAAATTCGATATTTTCCATAATTTTAAAATTCCAAGTAAGCTCACAAAAAAGTTCACCACCACTCTTTGCAGCAAGCAGCGCCTCCCCCTCTATATAAATAAAATACAATGTTTGTTTGTTCCTATTGATTCTTTTGAAATTTTGACACAACGTTGCATTCGAATATGCACGTGTTTTTATATAATATACATGTCGAAATTCTTCCTACGGGGGGGAGATGGACAGGATTAAGGCTTACCGTGAAGAACTCAGCTTCTATTTATACTATTTTACATGCGGTTTTTTGCGTTTTTAATTGCGTTTTAATAAGTGATGTCAACAGAATATACACTAAAAAGAGATTTTTTGAAATTCTCCCCACGGGGGAAGTGTTACACATTTATAATAGATACATTTTGAGCCACAACAACGCGTGGCCGGGTCAGCTAGTTTTCTATATAAAATGAGTAGAAATCAATGTTTAAAAGAATTAAGTATGACAGATACATCTTATAACGATAGAGCCGTGAAAACCTTTATAAATAATACCCTTTATTTGGGAAAGCCTCTTACTGTAATATATAATCAATGTTGTAATTCGATGAATAAAAATATTTAAAATGTAAAATTCATTTTTATTTTTACGAAAAATATACACAATTACCAGAAACCTGTATAAAATAAAAACTAAATATAATTACTTTTGCTAATTTTTATATAATAATAATAATAATAAACGTATTTATTTTGTGTGACCATGTATGCTTTATACGAGAACATGTTGTACAGACTGCAATGCTCAATAAACTCAGTATGTTTGGTGCAGTTTTTTCTATAGAATAAAGTAGTCGGCGGTTCGCATGTATGAGGATATTTTCGATTGTGAGTGGGACATGGATCATCCATATCCCAGTTCCATGAAGCATGGCAGCGATGAGGGTATATTTTTGTATGATTGGGACACGGAACTCGGATTTTCGAAGTTTTAGGCACTCCCCATTTTTTAAAATTATAATAAGGAATACTAACATTATACATTTTCGATGTTGAATTTAAATAATTTTTTTCAATATCCCCTCCCTTATAATAAATAATTTTATACTTTAAAAAAAATCATATAAAATTAGGAACTCATTATTACTGTTTTTCCAATTTCCCCAATTCTTTTTTTCGTAAGATAGATATAACCTATGTAATTTATTACAAAAACTTAAATGTCTTTTATTATCAAAAATTAAATCATTAAAAATAATGTCTTTATTATAAAAATTAATTTTCCCATATTCGTTCGTGTTCCGTGCCACAAACTTGAGCTCCCTGCATAAAGTATTAAACGGTATCCCCATATCATGATCGTAAACGCTTCGAAATCTATGAAAACTTCTCGTTCATTCCCACGTTTATTGTGGGAGTTGAAATCTATTTTATATTAATATGAATTAAATAAATAAATAAATATATACATTATTAAGAAAACTATGTTTGTTACTCACAATTTGAGTACGAAGTACCGATGTCTAATGCATTCAAATCTAAAAATATTTTCCATTTTAAATATGTTATTAATTAAATAAAAATATGCTAAGAAAAATATACTTACAATTCATTTTTAAGAAGTGGGAAACTTTGATAAAATATCAAGGTAACGAGGGAGTTTATATACCGAGTAACTCAGAGTTACAATACTAATTTTCTTGCATATCTAAGTCAAATTTACATCTAAGGAGGTCTAGGCTAAATTTTAATGACCAAAGGACATTACTACATTTAATTTAAACCGCTAAGTAATTTAAACAGGAGAATAAAAATTATTTTATTTTATATAATTTTTATACAAATTTAAGATGCTATGTTTGTTGAGAAACTTCCACTAGAAGTTTCATCGCCACCTTCATCGACACACATCAGCCTCGTCTCTTCCATTATAACAATGTCATTGAATGAGGGCCAGAAATGAACATCTTCTCTAGCGGAAGGTCCCGCAGTGCCTCCAGCAGCGCTCGCACCATCTTGCCTCTGTCTTGAGGCAGTAATTCCATCAATGCCAAAAAATAATCTTCAGATTCGCGTTGCATCGCAAGACAGAAACGATCTTCTTTGGTCCGTTTCTTTTCTAATCCTTTTCATTTTTCACCTGCGAGCCTCCATTCCAATTCTAAAGCTTCTTTCCAATTCTGTATATCTATATATATAATCAAGACGAATTGATGATAATAATAATAATAATAATAATAATAATAATAATTATAATCATTGACAAACACAATAAAATCACATACATTATAGACATATCCATTCCAAACACTCACAATATACAAAATGCATGCACTGAAAAAATTAGCAAGTACACAGAACTCGCCCAGGAAATAAGGCATCTGTGGAGGATGGATGGGGTGCTTATTGTACCTGTTGTTCTCTCCTCTACAGGTGTCATACCACACACACTACACAAAAGCCTGGGCACATTAGAATTGAATAGAAACACATACATCACACTACAGAAGGCCACTATATTGAATACATGTCATATTGTGAGAAAATTCCTGAATACAGACACACACACTGATACACTTCTTTAATTTCTGTTTTGGTTACTATGCCTTGACTTTGGTCCGGCATAGTACACAGCCACCGGTGTTAACCGAGTATATCTCACTTAACCCAATATAATAATAATAATAATAATCAGCGCAGAGCCCAAATGGTTAGGAGTTGAAAGTTGAAATTTGGTACACAGTTAAGGTATTGTACATCACGAGAACGCACACTAAGAAGGGATTTTTCGAAATTCCTCTCCACGAGGGAGAGGGACAGGATTAAGCCTTAACACTTCCATCAACGATGGAAGTGTTACGTAACAATGGAAGTGTTAAGAGAAAGCGACGTGCAAGACGCAGATGCAGTTTTTTTCGTTTTTGCAGGAAATCAAACATATTTTTCGATCTACATAAAAATTCTCTAATTAGTCTGGAAACAGGGAGGACCCAATTCTTGCATTCTGTGAAAAAGTTGACTATAACGTAATAATCTTAATATTCGCTAAAACGGTTAGGAGTTGAAAGTTGAAATTTGGTGCACAGTTAAGGTACCAGATTTAAATACCAAAGTGTTAAGTAACAATGGAAGTGTTAAGTAACAATGGAAAACAAGAGAAAGCGACGTGCAAGATTTACGGGCGCTGGAAAAATAAAGAAAAAGAAAAAAAGAGTAATATGTTGGAACATATTCGATTTTCAAATTTAAACAGATTAGTTCGGTTTTTCTTGACCTTTCAGGAAAATCGAACGATATAATCAGAACACGTCGTGAAAATTGAACAATATTAGAACATTCGATTTTCAAATTCTACCTTTCTTTAGAAAAACTCAGTTCGTTGATGAAATTATTACATTATAGTCACAAAAAAGAGTAATCTTAATCTTCGCTATCGTTACTTTTGCCCGAGCAACGCCGGGCTTACCTGCTAGTAAGTTATATTATTATTATTATTTAAATAATTCAGTATATAAGTTTTTAAAAAATAAATGCCTAACCTTTACTGACCGTCGAAGTAACAACGATGGCAGTATCCACCGCAAGCTGCAGTTCCTTGGAACTTTAGTATTTTGCGGAATGACTAATAATTTCCGATAATTCGAATCGGCTACTCTTTTGAGAGCATGTTGAACGCCTTCTTTGTTAACGAATCGCGTAGAACTCTACATTATTTACAATAAGAATGAATTAAATTATAAAAATAAAATATAAAACGCTTACCATTGTAAAGCTGAAATTCGAAGTTGTAAAAGTCGCTGGCTCGTTCATTTATTTATACTCATTTAATTTCCTTTAGGCTAAATTTTATTGCGTCGTATCTTACTTCCTTATACAATTTTAAAAATCGCGTGTAATTTACCATTCTCGAAAACGTCAAAGTTATTGAATACAATTTTTGTAAACTTATTTCTGTAAACATGGTCTATTTAAATATATGTTTCTCACGACTGAAAAAACATTGTATAAAACGCATCAATGCAATGGCTTCCTTATTAAATATAATTTTTTATGACTGATTTCTTATTGAATACAATTTATTTGATTGTCAAGCCACTTTCTCATGCGTGTTTCACAAGGTCACATTCCTATTCAAATTTATGTCCCACAGGTAAGATACAATAATTTTATTATGTGCGCGTCGATTTCCTGGTTTAATCCAGTCAAAAATAATTATTTTTCAAGCTAAATTGGGTCAATTCTGACATGTCAGACCTTAGATGTGTAGTATAAAAAACAGTGCAAATAGACTAAAAGACACAACTCGTATTCTCCAAATAACAATATACCGACCAAGAAAAGTCATGTCTGCTAATGGTGAGTTTTTATTATTAATATTTTAAAATAACTTACTGCACCAGAGAGTCTACAATACAGCAATCATGTCTTCCAAAGATGGCATGTATTATTTTATAATGTAATTAGGTGCAAATATTTTAACAATAACCCAAAGTTTAATATTTAACTAATCTTATTGCAAGTTAATATCTTTTAAATAATATTCATTTTATTAAATTTTATACATTTTAAAAGTATAAAAACTAAATGTTTTCTAAGTAAGTTTTCTAGATAAATTAGAGTTTTTTAAGTATGAAAACTGAATTAATAAATGTTTTATAAATTTAATAAAAGTTTAATAATGTGAAACTAAAACTTACAGATAAGTCGCAAAAGTATGACTTATCTGTTATTTTATGAAAACTGAATTAATAAATGTTTTATAAATTTAATAAAAGTTTAATAATGTGAAACTAAAACTTACAGATAAGTCGCAAAAGTATGACTTATCTGTTATTTTATGAAAACTGAATTAATAAAGGTTTTCAAACTATGAAAACTGAATTAAATAAACGATTCTGAAACCTCCACCTTATCCAATTTTGGAGACTGTGGCAAAAAATAATTTTTCCCTATCTCGAAAAAATAGTTTTGGTGTCTCCAAACATTATTTTGTAATGGTAATGTTCTCAATTATTTTGTACTCAATTACTATATGTACTCATAATGTTTTAATGAACTCAAATATTATTAAATATATATTGAAATAAAAAAGCTATTAATATTTATTGTAGATAAAGAACCACTTTCAATCGACTGGAAAATTTTCTCATCTTCGTCTGTAAACGAAGACACAATAAGACAATTTCAAGACCATGTTCACTGGGACACAATTAATCAACGACGGGATTTATCTCTTGCCAATTTATTTCGGATTATGCAAAAAAGTTAAATTGGATACACATATGGAAAAATTATAAATTTTCAACCACATTTATTTCAACCCATCTTGATTACGCAAAATGAGATTTTATTTGCCAATATCAACAGTTAGATGACCTTTTCCTAACAAATTTTTCATACCATCCTGATTGGAATAAAGTCGCTGAATTTCAAACTCTCTCAGATAATTTTATTATCCTCTTCATACATAAATTTGATATAAAAAAAATTATTAGAACACCAACAATTAAAAACATCAACTTTACGTAAAATAAAAGGGCACCTATACTGGAATTTTGTTTCTCGTTATCAAATACTTGACCAGAACTTTATCGACACATTTCAAACTAAATTGTCTTGGGTCCACATTATAAAATATCAAAATATAACCAGGGAATACATCATTAGCAATCGTGAAATTTATACCTGTACTTAATGTCAGAAATATGTCTTAGTTTAGATAAACTGAGAGAAAGATACAATTATTAAATGTTTTACTGTATCTTTGTAATGCAAAATAAAAATCTTTCAAAATAATTTCAGTATTATATTATTTCGTGATAATAAAACTTACCAGAAAAATAAATATAATTTACTTGACAATTTGTGAAATAATTTACTTAGTATACAAATGATTTAAAAAATCATTGAGGTTAAAATTTAATTTATATCCACCAACTTATAAATGTATTTACTTGAAAAAATAATCTGAAAAATTAATTTACTTGAAAATTAAAATAAATATAATTTACTTGGCAAACAAAATAAATTCTAACACAACTTATATCAACCAACTTATAAAATTACAGATAAGTTAAAATAAATTTATATCAACCAACTTATAATTTACTTGACAATCAAAATAATATGAAAAATTATTTATAAAAGGTAAGTCTGAAAAATTATTTACTTGACAATTTTTGTGATTCGTATGTGTCATACATTATATCGATTTTGTGAATAGAATGTGTCATACATTTTGTGAGTCGTGCTACTCATTTGACTACTACTATTATTTATTGTGACATTGTCACATCGCAGGCCTGTAACTTTTCGTTGCAGTGTCCTCTATTCTTTTAGTGGTAGTCTTGCTCTGTGCATTTTCCTGTTAGGAATAGCGTCGTGCCAGTTATCTATTTAACTCTGCTTATGGGAAATAGTTGACTTAATGTAACGTCATTTTCTTTCCATATGTGATGTCCTTGTACTGTACTGTAATCTGGGTCTTGTTCCCAGAAGCTTTCTAGTCTTGTTCTCAATTTTCACGTGTCTAAAACCTTTTTCGAGGTTGAGGAATAACAGACAGGCAACAGTCGATACCTACAGGTCTACAATTTTTTTCAAATTGAAACCCATTAATTTTTCTATAAACAGGATATTTACCAAAAAATACTTTTCACACAGTTTATATAATCTGTTTCAAAAATATAAACACTTTATTATAACATAAAATACTTAACTAATACCTGGATAGATGCTTCTTAACCTATGCAAAAAGAACTTATTTCACTGAGAATTATTTATTAACCATAAGAAACGTTTTCAACCTATTCTGCTGGCCATCTTAAAGGTTTTTAAAAATTACTAAATATTTGTAACTGTTTTCTTTTGTATAGAACAGTTAAGAAGACATTTGTAATACAAAATCCCTTGGAATATTAAGATAATTGAATCCAACAAATAAATTTGTGAAGTTCCACAAACGGGTTGATATTAAACGTTTATTATGGAAATTTATTCAAACAAAAACTTGAAAAACCTCCATTGTTAAAACCCATCAAAGATTGGATTCTTTGTGCTCGTAATATGAAACCAAGACAAGAAAAACAATACTATTAATAAAAAATTATGTTTCAATAAATGTAAACGAGCGTTCTCCAGTAGAAATGGACCTTTGACGAGGCGCTCGTATATAAGCAATTAAAACATAAAAAAATTTTGAAAAAGGTGAAAAGTTAATTATAAAAGAGAACATCGTGTCAGATTGTTAAATTCTAACGTCATAGACTAAACAAGAATGAGATAATATGAGAAAAACTTTTAAGTCCCATCAACATCTTCGGTCCAGGATGGTGTCTGGTAGATTCTGGAAAGCTGACTCTTCTCGTGACCCGAACAGGTCTTGTCTTTCACGTAGGGACAGACAAGAGACCAATTGGGGAGCGGATTGAAAAGACGTGAAACCAATCAGGATGGATAAAAGAGGGAGAAAAAAGATTGAGATAATTCCCGATCGTCGAGATCAGGGGACACTCAGTTAGTAGAGTCCGAAGCGTAAAGATGGTGTTTGTCAACGCACGGAAGAAAGAGTTTTCCACCCTTTTGCACATGCAGAGCCGTGCCGTTGATTTGCCGTTGCCCCGGGGCCTATGCTTCGAGCGACATTAGAAAAAAGTTTTCGAGACAGAACTCGTAAACAAAACTTTTATGTGAAGCTGCACCTTATTAGAATGAGAAATTTAGTACTCGACGTCACCTGTTGGCATTGCCTAATTTTCTTCATCTTTGTTCGCTCCTTTTCTTGTATAGAAATCATAGTTAAACATTTAGGAAACTGCTTTTCTTTTTTTTACTTTATCTAACATTAAATGAAATAATCGAATGTTATAACTGCACGACTACACAGCATAAAAAATAAAAATAAATTTGAAGTGATCACAACTGACAAAACTGATGAGTAAATTGTCAAATAGAATATTATGCCGAGTACACGAAAAAAAATCATTGTCATTTCACACACTTTCAAACAAGGAGAAAGCTTTTGTTTACAGAGTAAAGATACGGTTTGCGGTTTGTTGATAGTAGCAGGAGAAATCGATTACGACTTTATTCATAATGTACCATATCTGGAGTAAAAAATTTTTATTATATTTAACATTGATTTTAGTCTATTTAATTTCTATTGCTTCTATTCAGTTTGATTACATCATAATTTAAGTGTTAACAATAATTTAAGAAAATTAAATAAAGTTTCACTACCCTGATCTTCAAAAACAACCTCTACGAATCAAATTCCAAACGAACTACTCATGAACCACTCAGACCCGAGATAATTTACAACTAAGGAAGAATTATATAAGTTTCTATTTTCAGATACAAAATTCTAGCAAAGAATTGCTGAACTTTCTCGGCAACATTTGGTTGCACCATCTGTTATAATATTTAATTTTAAAAAACTTTAGCTACTCACCTAGAGTATAGTTTGTAATCCGTTACTCTAAACAAAGCTCTCCACTTAAACGTAAAATCGACAAACTTGAATACTTTTACGAGGGAAGCTCTGTCACTAACAAATTAAAAGATAATTTTTAACGCTAATATTATCCTAGAAAAATATAAATTGCGAAATTAAAATTTTTATATTTAAATTTATTGCAGTATTATTTTTCTTAATTAACAGTTACGTTTCATATATTGGAGTCTGTTTCGGTTGCATTGCTAGTCACGCTATTTGAATTCAAATGTTTTCTTGAAACCGAAATAGATGACTGTCACAATTCTATTGATAACAGAAACAGTATAATGTGTAGGGGCAAGACACTAGTAATTTAAAGTGGATGCAAAATATTTTAAATTAAATAAACCAAAATTATTTTATTGAAGTCTGTTATTTAATTAGTAAAATTATATTTAAAATATACAAAACCTTTAACTTTCATTTTTTTAAAAATAGATCGTATTTTCAATTAAATCTAAAATATATTTTGCTACAATAAATAATTGCGCGTTTTGATTTTACCTTAGAATTGTTTTTTTTTTATTACCATTTAATACGCGAATTATTCTTATAGTTGCGACATTTATTTATGTTTAGTCTCTTCTATTCCTACGGATACTAAGAGGACCTTTTTAATCACAGGGAGAATGGGTTCGATCAGGCTCAAAAACAGTGGCCACTAGAGATGGACGAAGCCCGAGATATTTGGCAACAATTAATATCTGAAAAATTCCTGAAAATTGTTGACTATTCGATTACCACCCCGAGTTTCCCAGAAGAATACTTAAATTTACTTCATGATGTCCATCAACATTTTAACAAAAATTGTTTTTTATTTTAAACTATCTGCGATATGTTTCACATACATGTACGCGAAACTTTCGGTAAAATAATTTCAAGGCGATGTCATAAATCATTTAATGACAGGTTTAATGTTGTTTTTGAATATTTATTTCCTTGTCATTGAATATAATTATATTTGGCACGTGTATACGTATTTCATTATATCAAATCAGTATATTCATATAAATATTTTGCTGAAATTTTAATTTAAATTTGTCAGTTTATATTATTTAATATTGTTTTTTTAATAGATGCTTTTACGTTTTAAAAATAACTGTTTAAATATAGAATAATAAATCATAAAAATGTTTGATATGTATAAATTACTTCATCATGTAGAAGTGACGATTTTACACATTTTTCTGTTATATTAAAGTCGAACAGTGGCAGAGTCTTTTCGTCATTTTGGAAATTGAAACAAGTCTTTTTCCCGGAGATGAACAGACAAACAGACAAAAATTCAAAGAAAACTCTTTTCGTGCTTCCCGTTTGATTGGCGCTTTCTTTTATGAAATTCGGTAATCCTATTCTTCCGCTGCTTGATCAAGACTTTTTGTATGTTTTTTTTTCTGTCGAAAATTCTGTATATAAGAAAATAATAAGCGTGAGAATTTAGCCTTCGATCAAACAGTCTAGAAGAGAACAAAAAAATGTAATCGAAAGGAAAGTTTTAACATCGAAATCCAGCAGCAGCTTCAGAAATTTTTAGAGCGGTGCAGAAAAGAATCAATACGCCCTTAAAATTTTTTTACTTCCTGTGGTACGGTTTTACTCTGGAAAACGCCCTTAATCCTTAACTCATTCTGTTTTTCCACTTAATCACCCGAGAAATTCGAAATTCGATGGAATTTACCTCTGTAAAATGCGTTTGATTATCGAAGGGTCGAAGTTCGTTATCGCTCAATGACAACTGTAATCACTGCTACTGGCACTCTATTTTATTCTATCTTGTTGGTTAAACCTCATTGTTGCCATTGTCACAATAAGAATCACGTGTCTACTTTGATGTCACAGAAAAGACTTCTCTTTATTGGAGGAATTTTCGCGTAAAAGGTAGTCATGTTCTACTCTTTTTTAGTTCTGTTTCAGCCGAAATTTCAGAAAAATTTTTACGTTTTCTGATAGATTTTACGCCGAATATTACGCATGTGTGTTCCTGGCCCGACTGAGATTTAGAACAAAATGAATAATTTCAGTAACTGACTTCATTAATATTTTGTTCAGCATTAAATCTGGTAAATGTTGAACTTTTAAATCGATGGTTTCGTAAGCCTTGACAATAACAGAATAAATTAAAATATTAAATTTAAAATTATCATGTGAAACACGAAAATAATTACAATTCAGTTTTATTCATTAATTTATTTAAATAGAATTATGCAGTGATTTATAAACATTTTTACAAAACATTCGCTATGAATTAACAATATTTGTTTGTAATTTATCCATACATTCTATATTTAAACATTTACCTCTTTGTAACTAGATGTAGAATTTTGCTGATAGTTTTTTGGACATTCTGTTGAAGACGTGGTATTATACATGTGGATGGATGAATGATTAACCATGGCTAAAATAGCACAGTTATCACAGATCTTTGGCTGTACGCTATTGCGTAAATCAAAAATGTAGAAAATGCCAATACGTAACGAGCGGAAAAACGAACTGAAATATAATTTTTTGTAAGATTTCAACAACTGAAGTTAAAATTTCAATAAATGTAAACAATATAAATGTTAGACTTTATAATTTATTTAAAGCTTAAAAGAATAATTACAACATTTACATAATTATTGTTAAGGTTATATTCCTATTAAAGGACCATTTCTCAAATTCAAATAATAGAGTTAGATGTAATGATTCGTTATACAAATGAAGATTGTTTTACGGCATGTTGTAAACTTCAGAAAAGTTATTTAAACAATATCATTCTTAAACGATAAACTATATTATTAAAACACATCACATGCTTTTCAATCCAAATTATAACGACAAGAAGCGTATTGAAATATTTTTATTACTTCAATGAAATAAAAATTAAAGAGATAACAAAGCCTATAACAAAAGTTAAATTACAACAGTATTAACAAAATATACGAAAAATTTTTACATGCAACAGATTTTTTTTTGTTAATAACTGTGAAATATTTTCTGTTATCGTAATCGTGTTTATGTTGTTCATTATAAAGTGCAGTATACTGGCCATCTTTTAATTTTCAGCTCCTATACATAACAGGATGAATATATGGCAATCGGTCAAAAAATGACTGCAAAGATTTTTACATTTTTGGCTTTATTGGCCCTTGAAACATCAAGAAATACAAAACAATTCGGCTATATTTTTCTAGTGTTCCTAATTCGAGTCAAATCAACCTTTTTCTTAACTGTGGCCTCTTTCGCCTTATTGATTTCTCGAAAAAGTCGAATCCCAGTCCTGACATCAATATGTGAGCCACTGGGAAGGTCAGAGGAAGTCAGACTGTTACTTCCGGCAACAGGGTCAATGACCTACTCACTTGTCAAGGATGGCTGTTACGTTTTGTTACGCGTTACGCAAGTGGAGGAGGTGAATGGAGCTGACGATAAGGTGTCGGCGACAGTCGAGCAAAGAGACACCATTTTAATAACAGAATAAGATTTATTGAAATCAATCACAGGAACAAGTACAACGCGAATTTCGGTTTCTAGCGTTCTAACTTCCTATTACGCAGGAGGGGGGTCGAAAAAGAGAGCTTACAATACCGATTGCATATTTCTTTGAACTGTTCCCCTGGAAACAGAATATCCAAATAAAATCAGAAATAGGTCAGATAAGGTTGGCACTAGGTTCTCTGGTTGGAATGAGTTGGAGGCTTGAGTATCCACAAGTGACACTAGAAAAAAATTATCGGTTCAGAGGTCAGCGATGGACACAATAGACACACTCGTTCGGTCAAAGACAAGAGACTCCCCAGAGGGGGGAAGAAACGGCTTTTAAAATTTTGCAGTGGGAAATTATGTCATGAGACAAATTGTTTAGAGGTTAAAGTTGTTGTCAGGACAGAAACAAACGACGAATTTGGCCAGCAAGTGTAAACTTTACAAGGTTACAGCGTGAGAAAGTTTTCTTTTAATAGGAAGGGTTATAAAATTCCCACGAACTCTGAGGTTCATTTTATGAGTCATTAAAAAAAATAATTTAGAAAAATAATTTAGATAAATTCCGGATTTAACATTTACTCTATGCTTTCTTTAAAATAGCACTTAAATAGTGTGATTTTAAAATATGTCGTTGAGGAGAGGTGTGTTTACA
This sequence comes from Centruroides vittatus, assembly GCF_030686945.1. NCBI lineage: Eukaryota > Metazoa > Arthropoda > Arachnida > Scorpiones > Buthidae > Centruroides > Centruroides vittatus. The sequence goes on from NW_027122193.1 coordinate 173,221, forward strand.
TAATCTCGGAGACGTGTTTTCTACCTTTCTCTCGATAATCAGTATACGTTTATAGGTTATTGGTGACGTCTTTGCGTTACATTACAACGAAAGTCAATATCGAGGTTGTATACAAAATAATCCCGGCGCGTGGCAGACTCGTGACAAGGTTTATTGCTTGAGGCTAGGACATCTTGAGTTTCTTGGAAGCAGTCGGTTGGTTGGTGATGTCATTGTTGACTTGGGGACAAGACTATAGTTCAAAGTTCAGTGTTAGTTGAAATTTCTTTGTTCTGTAGAAGTGAGATCTGTTGGAGAAAGTGATGATCAGGCTCGTTGAATCTGTGGATTCAATGGTCCGGATGCAAGAGAATTCACAGATAAGTTGATAGAAACATTTTTTTTTGGTAGGTGTACTTGTAAATGGTCAGTTAAGGTTGGTGATATTCTTAATCTGTTGTACAGTTGTCGAGTCACGTAAATCAGTATTCTCGGTTGAGGGTGGCGAGGTTGCACTGTTCTCAGATTTAAATAAACGTTAGTAACAAATGATTTGGTTAATTTATCTCTGAGTTCCGAATAAAGGTATGTAGAGTTTACATAAATTGTTGTTTTACTCTTTCTCTCTATAATTTACTTTTAATATAATATCTAGGTTATTATAATCAAAAAATCCAAAATTAAAATTCTAAGATAATAGATAAATATTTGAATTTTTCGCGAAAAGTCTATGATCACGTAGAAGTTTAAAATAATTGTTTAGAAAAATTATAAGCTGAGGAATGCAAAAGGGTTACAATATGGCGGATAGATGGAAAGTCAAGAGTCCGTTAATAGGTTTTTACAATATGTTGTTGTTTTCGAGGAGTCGGTTTGCCTCGGGGCATCACTTCTTGGGAAGTGCCTGGTGTGTATTGGTTGGAATTTCCCTTCCATTGAGAAAGAACTCTTCTGGCTTTTCTTCCGATGGGTGTTGGTCTGTTGTTGAACGTGTTTTCCAGCGTCGTAAGAAGTATCGAAATATACAAATTAGGCAGAGTCCAATAAAGATAGTGCCAAGGCAACTAGCAATTATCGTTATTATCGAGGAGGGGTAGGTCATTGGAGATGATTTGGTTGTCATTCGTAGTAGGTGATCTTGGTCATATTTCACGTTTGACACAGAGCAGTCAGCCAATGGAATATCATAATCTGAGGTCAATTTTGGGGTTGCTTGATCTTTAAGGTATTTTTGAAGTAATTGAATCTCGGTCTGATTTAAGATTTGGTCGATTTGCGGTACTACAGAATGTTACGCAATCTCCAGTTGAATGGTTGTTTGCATTTGGAAGTGCAAGGTAAGAATGAATCCAGGCAAATAGCCTGTACTGTACATGCATTTGGGAGATGAATCATCTCGGTATTGTTTAGCTTGTGAGTAGTAGATTGAAAAGGAGATTTTTGATGTCTTCTGGGGCATCTAAGAGCTAGTGTGAGAGGATTTGGAATGAAATACATGCATGTCTCTTGTCGATCGACCCTCTTAAAAATTGGCGTATATTTGGTGACTATTTGACAAGAGCAGAAATCTTTGATCTTGTTTTCATTGCCGCTAAATAGCGCATATTCACAACTTTGTTGAGGAAATCGTTGGACAAGAACATCCAATGAACAAATAGGTAAATGGTCTATTTTACACATAGTCAACTCGAAACGTTGTAATAACATATAAGATTGTCTATCCATAGATAGGGCGATTATAAGATATTTTGGTTTTCAACCAAAATATCCTATAATCGCCCTATCTATGGATAGACAATCTTATATGTTATTACAACGTTTCGAATTGACTATTAGTACTATTAAAAAGTGGACGTGGACTATTAGGACAAAGCCCTTCAAATTAGGAATGTACATTGGAAATTTGATAATTTTGTACATATCAAAGTATCCATTAGAAGTAATCAAGGGAATCTTAGCAAAGATTTTCAGTTTGTTACGTAACTATGGCAATGGTAGTAATCCATTGGTAGTACTTGAACAGCGTATCCGGTTTGATAGGTTCGATCATTTCGTAACCTTCTTCCAATTGAAGTTGGATATCTCGGAGGGTGGGTGTGTAACATGATTTCTCGGGAGATAAAATAAGTGTTCAATTGGCCATGTTCCAAAATATCAATCGCCTCTCGTAACTCCACTAGTTGGCAGTGGAATACTTGGATGGAAAATTCAACTATTTGAAAAATTATTTCAAAGACGAGATCATAACAATATAGGTTCATGAGTTCTCCAAAGACCTCCTGCCGCTTAAATAGCACATAATTTTGATGACAATTAGATTTACTTATATTCGAAGTATCATTCGATAGGGTAGCTTGCAAATGCAATAAATGAATAACTCCTTGTTGATACTGGTTAATCTTTGAAATTTCAACATTCAAGTTCTTAATACCTTTAGAGGTGGCAGTTGTAAAGAGGAATTTTGACATCAATTCGAGTATTTTATCAGTAGAACTAAAAGTATAGCAGTAAGCGGTCTGGAAAAATGCGAAAAAGGTGCGCCTTATAATCGAGAATATACGGTAATAGCCAATTTGAAAACTTTCGAAAATTTAATGGCTTTCTAGCAGCGAAAAGCACGCCAAATATCAACGAAAAGGCAATATTTATAAATAACAGTGATTGCAAATTGTTTAAATTGTTTTCGGAGTTAGGCATATTTATTAAATAATCATACAAAATCATATTATCGTACATCGTACTAAAGTCGCTTTTGTAAGTAATCCAAGTAAAATATCCAAGTAAAAACTTAATTTTAAAACATTCTTACCTTTATGTATCATATTTATATCGTAAGATGAATAGATTTTCTATTTTAAATTATTAAAAATATATCTGAACGATTTATTTATTTATCTTATGATACTGGTTCACTTTAAAAAAATAAATTCCAGTTGGAATATTTTTAATCCTCTTCCACTTTTCTCTTCTTATGATTCAAAGTAATGCTGAGATCTTACTTTTATTATAAAGATGGATTTTTATTCTTCTGTTAACGATTAATAATTCTTTAGAATATAAATTTTACACGAACAATTTTCAACATATCACTGCGAATGAAAAAATGAAAGCAACAGGAATCCTGAAATATAAGAAAAATATATATAACACGTTTTCTAACATATTTTAGTTATATTTTTAGCAAAAATATATTTGTATATAACTAAAATAAATAAAAGTTAATAGTACTTCAAATATTATTTTCGAGTTTAAAATATAATTAAGCTAGATAACATTTGTAGTTATATAAATCAAATACTATAATATAATATAATAGAAGAATTAAAAGAACGAAAGAATCTAATAATTTTAATGTCTGTTGTTATTTTTTCCTCGAGGAACATCGGGCTCATCTGCCAGTTAAGGGTTTAAAACACGAAGGCCAGGCATTTAAAAAATACCAGGCATTTAAAAAATTTTTTAAATTGTGTAAGTACAGGAATAAAGAATTTTGAAAATATGTTAGATAAGAGTTAATCATACCCGTGAAAAACTTAAAATAACTTATATAGTTATACAAATCAAATACTATAATATCATAAATATTAAAACGAAAACTATATAAAGAGCTTAGTTATTTTAGCCTACCATTGTCATGTTTATCTCATACGCGGATGGTACGATGACACAATTTCTTTGGTCAAGTAGACACCATTTGAAAATGTAATATCTTAAATTTTCTAACATATCATAATTTTTCTTAATGCCAATTCTAAGAATCGGTTCCATTCACAGCCGAATATCAAACGGTAATCTGCCAACCAATCAGATTTCGCAAAAAAGGAAAAAAAAAAAACCGGAGTAAATATTTAATGTCGGCACCCTCGTAAACAGTTAGAACATATTTTATGCTGACCGGTAACATCGTATTATGTAATTTTCTAATTCCAACGCCACCATAGCACGGGTCCTATAGAAAGAAGGAATGATGAGAAAAGGCGTAGAAATAATTCGAACAAAAGTAGTCAGTCGTAGAGAAACCGTGTTGTGGTAGTCGTTGACGTTCTCCCGGAAGTGAGGATGGTCAACGATCACAAATTAATACTGGTCTACTATTAATATTTGAGAAGTGATCCGTGTTAAACAGGTTGTGATGGCCTGCGTGTGATCGAGTTGGTAACCTTATTGTCCAAAAGATTTTACATGTCTTGTTTAAATCAGGGCTGTGGAGTCGTGTAAAAATCTACCGACTCAGACTCCGTCCAGGGGAGGACTATTTACCAAAATAGACCCGGAAATTCTGATGTCATCACGGGACCTCGAACAAAATATTCAACAAATAGACTTTTAATAAAGATAGAACGTTAAAACTTTTTTATTCCAAACTATAGAAATAGTTATTCGATAATTTTTAGTTTACCAGCTGTTATATATAACAGAGGGAAAGTGTATTGATCGGCCAAAAAATGATCCCTCCCAAATCATCATATTTTTGGACACAGGTCACCTTTAAATGTCGAGATATGTCTTGTTTCTTTATGTATATATGTTAGACTGTGTGGGAGGCACGATTTTGTTAACCCTATTTGAAGCCAAATAAATTCTGTGGTTTTATAATCGGAATCGGATAGTTTAATGCAGGAGTTATTAAGCTTTAAAGTGGTTTAACTAAATCGTGCCCCCATACACATTCTAACATCTCAGGCGATAACATCATAACGGGTTTTACTGTACTATTTCAAAAATGACAAAAAGCTTAATTTCGAGAGTAGACAGAATTTTATTTACAAAAAATATTGTGAATGCTAATAACGAGTAAAATATTCATAAAGTTCGACCGCACTGGAGATATGACACATGACCTCTTCTATATTCTTACCCTGTTGACCTTTAATTAAGAACTAAAATTTAATGGCATTTAATGCCTCTTTATAAAGAATCTACAATCCAAATTTCGTTTCTTAAACTTTACTCATTCTCATATATTGTTTAACATCTCGGTTAAATTTACCTATGGTAGTTAAAATGGCGGCTCTTCTCTGATTCCAGCAAACAGAAGAAGGGAAACAGTGGAGATGCACGTTCTAGCCTAACATAACCTAACCTAACCTATTCTAATAATTTGGTTGGTAATAATTATGGTAATTTATTAGAATGAGAAATGAGAAATCAGAATGAGAATTTGTTTAATTTCTTTATTCTGAACAGAGAATAAAGAAATTAAACAAATTAGAGCCAACACACACGTGCGCGCAAATTTTTCACCTTTAATTGACATTTTTTGGGGGGTTCGGGAGGTCTACAAACGTGTAGATTTGGAGAAAAGTTGGAGGGTCAAATTTGACACGATTCCAATATTTTTCCATTTTATACACTTAACAAGTTAGAAAGTAAAAAGGTGTCAAAGTTGGCGGACTTTTTGACGATTCCGACTCCAACTAAAACACCATAAACTATGACTCTGAGACTCCACAGCCTTGGTTTAAATTTTAAAAATCTTGTAAAATTAAGAATAAATGTTATGTATACCTAAAATTATTTTTTTATTTTTAGAGTTTTAAATTAAAAAAAGAATTTTAGATATAATACCGATCCCATTGATCTTGTACCTCTTTGAATAATTATAGTTATGTATACCTACGCAACAGCACCTTATCTCACAGAATTATTTAATAACCATAACGAACGTTTTCAATCTTTAACCCACGATTTTTATTTATTTTATTATTTTTCTATTTTAAACTTTATATATTATTAATAATATATTATTGTAATTTGTAAGTTAGCCGACTTTTAAGAGAGAATCGTTAATCCCTTGTCAGTATGATCTAGGAATGTTCGTGTGGGTGTGGCGGAAGAGACAAAGATAACAAGTATCTTACAAAAAACCCGTTTATTCTGACAGGAAATAACTTACACTATGCACAAAGTGAGTTAAACAATTGAATGTTCGAAAGTTCTAAGTGTCGAAAATATTTTTTCTAACGTCGCTCGAAGGTTGGGCCCCGGGGCAACGGCTGATCGGCGGCATGGTTCTCTGTATGTGCACAAGGGCAAAAAACTCCGACTTCCGTGCGTTGACAAACACCGTCTTTTCGCTTCGGACTCCACTAACTGAGTGTCCCCTGATCTCTACGACCAGGAATTATCTCAATCTATGTTCTCCTTCTTTTATCAATTCTGATTGGTCCTTCGTTTGTCCCTAAGTGAAAGACAAGATCTGTTCGGGTCAGGAGAAGGGTCAGCTTCGCAGAATCTGCCCGACACCATCCTGGACCGAAGGTGTTGATGGGACTTTTGCTTGTATAGGAGCGCCTTGTCAAAGTGCCATCTCTACAGGAGGACGCTCGTTTACATTTATTGCGTCATGATTTTACATTAATAGCATATTTTTCTTCTCTCTGTTTCATATGACAAGCACAAAGAATCCGATCTTTGATCGGTTTTAACAATGGAGGTTTTTCAAGTTTTTGTTTTAATAAATTTCTATAATAAACGTTTAATTTCAACTTGTTTATGGAACTTCACACATTTATTCGTTGGATTCACTTATCACAATATTCCAAGGAATTTTGTATTTTAAATGTGTTCTTAACTGTTCTATACAAAAGAGAACAGTTAACAATATTCAGCGATTTTTAAAAACCTGAAGATGGCCAGCAGAATAGGTTGAAAACGATTGTTATGCTTAATAAATTATTCTCGGTGAGATGACTTGTTTTAGCGTAGGTTAAGAAGCATCTAGCAAGATATTAATTAAGTATTTTATGTTATAATAAAGTGTTTATATTTTTGCAACAGATTATATAAACTGTGTGGGAAGAATTTTTTCGTATATATCCTGTGTATGGAAAAATTAATAAATTGCGATTTGAAAAAATTGTAGACCTATAAATTTCGGCTGTTGCCTGTCTGTCGTTCCTCATCTCCAAAAAAGGTGTTAGATACGTGAACGTTGAGAACAGCTTAGAAAGCCTTTGGGAAGAAGTCCCGGATTAAATATATAGGGACGTCATGTATGTAAAGGAAATGACGTTACATTAATTCAAATATTTCCCCTGAGCGGAGTAAATACATAACTGGCAGGACTCTATTGCTAACAGGAAAATGTACAAAGCAAGACCACCAATAAAAGAATGGAGAACACTGTGACGAAAAGTTACAGACTGGCTTCGTGACGATGTCACAATAAATAATCGCTCGTTAGAATAAGTTTGGTTTATTTGGTGACTGCAACACCACTCCTGAACGATCTGACAGAGGGAAATGCACTCCAGGAAAACTTTTATGGTAAGCTGGACCTTATTGGAGCTAGTAATTTAGTAGTCGACGTCACCTGATGGCACTGTCTAACTTTTTATCTCTGTTCACTCCTTTTCTTGAATAGAAATCATTTCAAGTTAAACATTTGGGAAATTATTTTTTTACTTTCTCTAACATCAGATGCAATAATCGAATGTTATAACTGCACGACTACACAGCATAATAGATAAAAATACAATTGAAGTGATCATAACTGACAAAACTGGTGAGTAAGTTATGAAATAAAATATTATACCGAGTACGCGAGAAGAAAATTATTGTCATTTCAGACACTTTCGAACAAGAGGAAAGCTTTTGTTTACAGAGTAAAGATACGGTTTGCGGTTGTTTATAGTAGCAGGAGAAATCGATTGCAACATTATTCATAGTGTACCATATCTGGAGTAAAATGTTTTTACTATATTTACCGTATATTCCGGCGTATAAGACGACCCCCGACTTTTGAGAAGATTTTCCTGGGTTAAAAAGTCGTCTTATACGCCGGAATATACGGTAATATTGATTTCAGTCCATTTAATTACTGCTGCTTTTATTATTAATTATTTATTATAGACTCGTGAGCGAAGGTAGTATTAATGTGTGCTCTTCAGTTTTTGGATTTGTAGGCAAGACTTTATGTGATAGGGTTTTGCAGGTGGTAACACTGCATTCGGCTCACCGTTCTGAGGAATTTGGTATGTTACTTGTTTAATTACGCTAATTAGGGGGCGAGGTAACTAAATTTTAATCCCGTAAATTCGGCCGAGCCTAGCGAGTGGGAAACAAATTCCCAGGGGCTTCACTAGAGGGTTCTTTACACGGGACGTAGATATAGTAGTACCTAAATTTGGGTGGGGATAGGTAATGTTTTTGAGGAGTTATACACGATTATAGTTCAATACATTAAGTTAAATGGGAAAATTTGAATTCTAACGGTTTTGTAACGGTTATACGACAGGACCAATCGATTCCTAACGGTCTAAGGTTGTTGTTTCCGGTTGCAATTTTAAGCTTTTTGAATGTTGTAATAGTTTTACATTGTTGCAACTGGCATCAGTTTTATATATATATATATATTTTTTAAACTGTACCGGTTTCTTTGACATTTTAACGCGGTTTCGAATAGTCTTACGCTTAATTTCACTCTAGTTCTTGGGTTTGTTATTCTAAATTTTTAGTTTTGCATCTTAACGGGTTTTTGGGTAGATCCACAGTTTAATAGGGTGCAGTCTGGGTATATTTTATACTCACAGTACTTTTGCTTTAATCATAGTGTTTAATGTGGATTTGATTACTTTAAAGTTCTTTTGTTTTTGGGTTTTCACTACTAGAAGTTATAAAGATACTTAGGCGGGTTAATTTTTACCGGGGCTTTTTGTGATCTAGGTTTGGGGTTCTTATTAATTTACCATGGGCTCTGGTGCTAATACCAATTCCGAGGACAGTGGTGGTGGAGTAATAGCAGGGGAACTCATGGAACCACTTGAGGAGAAAGTTGTTAAAGAAGCCTCAGTCCTTTTGGCAAAGGTCATGGGGCTCTGCCCAGCCTCTTTGAAGGCTGGCCCAAACACAAAAGTACGGCAGGAAATCCGCGACACTGTGTCAAAGCTCCACGGATGTGTTCATCAAATGTATGGGGTTTTGAAGGAGCTGAAGGATCAGAGGAGCAAAGCTGAGACCACAACAATCACCCCAATGGTTAAAAGCTATGCAGATGCAGTTAGAGCCCCGAAAATCCCTAGCACCACTACTAGGGACATCACAAGGGCTATTGAACAGAAGTACAACAAAGAAGGGTCAAGGGAAGAAGTAGCCCTCCTGTTATATCCAAAGGAGGCAGAGGGAGTAAATGCCACAGACATGACAGAGGTTACAGAAATGCTCATGAAAAAAATTCAACCTAGTAAGCTAGGCATCAGTGTGCGCTCAATCAGACCAGTCAATGGAGAAGGAATTTGCATAAAAGTTGCGTCACGCAAAGATGGGGATACTCTCAAAAAGGCAGTTGAAGCAATTCCCAAACTTGCTAATTTAGTTAAAACCAAGGTCTCAGATGGGAGGCGCCCAAGAGTCATTATGATCAATGTTCCGAACTACATACAGGAAGAGACTATTACCAAAACTCTCTACGAGCAAAATATGATATGGCCGGGTACCAGCCTGCAGGAATTTCAGCAAAAATGCAGAATAAGTACAATTTTAAAAAAAGGAAATGTGAAGGAAGGCAGTAGGCATGTTATTTTAAGTGTAGCCCCCGAGATTAGGAGAATACTGATAACAAATAAACATGTGGCGCTTGCGTGGAATAACATAAGGGTGGATGATTTTGTCTATATTCAGAGATGTTTTAAATGCTGTGGCTATGGCCACTATGCAAAGTATTGTAGAAATGAACAACGGTGTAGCCACTGTGCACAGAACCATCGATTTGCCGAGTGTCAAAACAAGGATAGGCAACCGAGGTGCACAAACTGTCAAGATACCAACAAGAACATACAAGGTGGAAAGAGGCACTCTCCGGACCACAATGCATTCCAGACGAGGTGCCCAGTCCTGCAAAAAATTAAAACAGCAATCATCTTACAAACCAACTATGGGGACTAGGCATACCAGTGCACATAATACTGTCACAACTACTTGTCTCTTGGGCAGCCAACAACAGCAGAACCGAGGCATAGCTTCAGACCACAAACTTAGCTTTCTCCAGGTAAATCTGCAGAAGTGTAAGGCAGCCACTACTCAACTAGTCAGTGAAATCCAGGAAAAGGCAATAGATATCATTACAATACAAGAGCCATACACAATTGGCAACAAACCAGCTTTACTAGGCAAGCACAACGTTTACTACCATCAAGGAACAACTCAAACCCTGACAGCCATAGTGGTTGCCAATAAAAACATTGATGTCCAGTACCTGCCTAACTACAGCAGTCAATACCATTGCACCATCCAAATCCAGACCAGAGACTTCTACTGTTATGTGATGTCTAGTCTACCTTCCTCCCTCTGAAGATATAGAGCCTTCTTTGGAATGTGTAACGGAAAGCATCAGGCAATTATCACAGGGCAATATTTTCATAGCAGGGGATTTTAATGCAAAATACCCAATTTGGTTCGCTCCAAATGAAGACCCAAGGAGACAGATTGTCAGAGACTTTATGGAGGAGTTACAGCTATATTCTCTTAACACAAGCAGGCTCCCCACATTCTTTGCTCCTACAGGAAAAAGCTGGATTGATATCTGCCTGGCCAACAGCTCTCTCCTTGGCGATATCTACTCTTGCTTTACCGAGGACAAGATTACGGGTAGTGACCATCACTACATAAGGACTGTAATATCACACACCCTTCTGCCAGGCAATGTCACTAGAAAACAATGCACAAACTGGAATCTTTTTGAGTTACTAATCCAGGAATTATGGAAGCCAGCTCCTTTTATCAACCTACAAACAAAGGAAGAGCTAGACTCTATAATAGAGGAACTTTCGGTGATAGTACACCAGGCGTACAACAGGGCAACCACCACAAAAGACCAAATAAACAAAGTCCCATGGTGGACCCTGTGCCTCCAGAATATGCGAAGAAAAGTCAGAAAAATGAAAAGGGACTTCCGCAAAACGATAGATCCCGCTCGCAGAGAGGTCCTTCGCCAGGAGTACGCCAACGCACAAAGAGAGTACAAAAGGCTCATTAATGACACCAGGTCTGCCTCATGGAAGGAGTACTGTGCCAATGCATGCAACAGGGACCCATGGAGTAAACCTTTCAAAGTAGTATACAATAAATTCAAGCACACACACATACCGTGCTCTGTAAAAAAGGCTGATGGCAACTTCACAGAAACTATAACAGAGACATACGAATACCTTCTCTCAGAACTCTTTCCACGGGACCACGAGGACACTGACAGCCCCTGTCAAGCGAAGATTAGGAAGGAGTGCCCCCCACTTTGAACACTGATACAGACAAGGACTTTAGTCCCAGTGAAATAGCCAAATTATTTCAGGAAATAAACTGGAGGAAAGCTCCAGGCCCAGACAAAATTACGGGGAACATGGCCAAGCATACTTTCAATGCCATTCCAACTACCATGTTAATAATTTACAACAAATACCTTCAACTCCAGTATTTTCCCAAAGCTTGGAAATGGGCTGAAATCAAGCTCATACCTAAAGCCCAAACAAGAACTAGTGTAACAGCGAAGGACTTTTGCCCTATATCCCTACTACCAATTTTTGGAAAAATCCTCGATGCCTTAATATGTAAAAGACTGGAATTTAAAATGGAAAAGACAAACTTTCTCCACACCAACCAGCACGGATTCCGTAAAAACAAGAGTACGATTATGGCACTACACCAAATGATCGAGGTGATAAGGAATGCAAAACAAAACGACAGACATACATTGGCAGTATCGATCGATTTTCAAGGGGCATTCGACCACGCGTGGTGGCCGGCTATCCTCTCGGCACTAAAAGACATAAATTGCCCTAAAAACATCTACGGGGTCTATAAGAGTTTTCTTATGGAAAGAAAGGCAAGCATAATGCTCGGCTCCAAAGTCATTACGAGAGATATACACAGAGGGTGCCCACAGGGCTCTAGGTCTGGGCCAATACTGTGGCTTGCACAATATAATGATATTTTCAAACTCCAAGAAAACTCCTTAGTGGACACTACTATCGATATATTAGGATTTGCTGACGATACGATGATACTGATGTCACACAAAAACCAAGAAGTCTTACAGAATCAGATGAACAAACTTCTAAAAATTGTAAACTTGTGGGCAGAAAAGAAAAAACTGATAATCAACCCAGCTAAATGCGCAAGTATACTTTTTCCACGGCATCATCCTCTTAAAAAGAAACCAGCAATTGAACTGCCTGGGCATAGGATTAAACATAACTCAGACATCAAATACTTAGGTCTGAAGATTGACGAGACTTTAACATGGAAATCACATGTCAGCCACATCCACAACAAGGCAGTTACGATGGCCCACTCCCTACGCTGCATCTCCCGGAACACGTGGGGAATAAATTCTAAGACTAGCCAGACAATCTATAAATGTGCAATCGAACCGGCCATTACTTATGGGGCGGAGATCTGGGGAGAAGCCGCCAACAAGCAAAACATTAAGAAACGCCTTAACTCTATCCAACGAATGAGTTTAATATCGATAGCTAAAGCATACAGAACAAGCCCAACGAACGCATTGCAAGTAATTTCAAACATTCTACCATTAGACCTAAAAGTTTTAAAATTATATTGGAAATACCAACTTTTAGGTCAAAGGACAAACAGCATTCAAACTCCCATTGTCCATGCTTCTATGGAGGAACTTATAAAAGACATCCAGAACTACGGCCTGGACGCACAGCAAAAGGCTAACATAGTTCATCCTGCTGAACCAAACCCGGAAATTACCAAGGCACCAGCAATAAATGACAAAACGTACAATGTGTTTACTGACAGGTCGAAATCTGCCGAGGGAGTTGGGTGTGCATTAGTTGTTAATAACACTTCCAGAAAATCAATTTACCAGGCCTGCTTCAAGCTAGGAATGCAATGCTCAAATAACCAAGCCGAAAGTTTGGCTATTTTGAAGGCGTTGCAATATATCAGAGACAAGCCGATGTTCAGAAATAAGACAATACGTATCAACAGCGATAGTAAAACGGCCCTAGCCCAAATCGGGAAACTACGCACAAAGTTAACAATAGTTCAAGAAACTATCAACCTTCTGATGCTACTTAGGGGAAAAGGGATAAAAATCCTCTTAAACTGAATCAAAGGGCATTCTGGGATAACTGGAAACGAATGAGCCGACCTACTTGCAAAAAAGGCGGCTAAGGCAGACATACCCATCTCTCTCAACACCCTTCCATCGAGCATGGTCAAGTCCCAACTAGACAACATCATGACTCAACTCTGGCAACAGAGGTGGGAAGCAGAAAAAACAGGCAGACTTGCCTTCAAATTTTTTCCAAGCATCCAGGACAGGAGGCACGACTTTTTACCATCCAAACTTCATTACCACCCAAATCGTTACAGGGCACGGGAACTTCAAGGCATACCTGAAACGTTTCCTGAACAAAGGAAATGGGAAATGCCCTTGTGCCCTAGCTGACGATCAAGATGTGCAGCATATCATCTTTTTGTGCACTAAATACAAACACGAAAGACGAATTTTAGCGAGCACTCTGTATGACCATGGTTTTCACTGGCCATGCCAGCTGAAAGCCTTTTTCACCAATCAAAAGACCCTACAGGCTCTTGAAACTTTCATCAGAGCAACGGACATTCTAAAGTATAACAGCTAGGCGGTACATACACATTTGCTTTGGCCCCATGGCAAGACAGCTGTTGGGGGCCTCTTGTCATATACTGGCTGTATTGTACACACGCTTTTTTCTGTTACCTTCTAAGCCATGCAGGCCTTGTCTTGTGTACACATGAAACTGTATTAATTTGTTTTGTTTTATTTTATTATGTTACCTCCAAAGCCATGGAAGCCTTGTCTTGTGTACACACGCAACTGTATTAATTTGTTTTGTTTTATTTTATTATGTTACCTCCAAAGCCATGGAAGCCTTGTCTTGTGTACACACGCAACTGTATTAATTTGTTTTGTTTTATTTTATTATGTTACCTCCAAAGCCATGGAGGCCTTGTCTTGTGTACACACGCAACTGTATTAATTTGTTTTGTTTTATTTTATTATGTTACCTCCTAAGCCATGGAGGGCTTTGTCTGTTTTTCCCCAAGGGGCTGTTCATACGCGTTTTGTGTGTTGAGCACCAAGGCAAGTTAGCTGTTATGGAGCTCCTAATGTCTCAAGTTGTAGAGGCAGTCATTCTGTACACAATTATATGTTTGTATTTTGTATTCATTGATGTTATACAATTGGCTCTCAGGTGGAACATTGTAATCTCATATTTCACACTTTCCTGTCATCTTTCTTTTCTTCATTCTTCTAACTTCTATAACTCTTCATATTTCTCTTTCCAAGGCTATACCTAATAGTGGAGGCCTTCTAATCCTTTGGTAAATGTAAAATGTAAAATGCTGCTTTTATTCAGATTTATGAAATTATAAATTAAGTATCAACAATAATTTAATAAAATTAAATAAAGTTTCCACTACTCTGATCTTCAAAGACAACCTCTTCGAATCAAATTCCAAACGAACTTCTCATCAACCACTCAGACCCGAGATGATTTACAACTAAGAAAGAATTATACAAGTTTCTATTTTCAGATACAAAATTCCAGCAAAGAGTTGCTTAACTTTCTCGGCAACATTTGGTTGCACCATCTGTTATAATATTTAACTTTAAAAAACTTTAGCTACTCACCTATAGTGTCGTTTGGAATCTGTCACTCTAAATAAAGCTCTCCAATTCAACGTAAAATCGACAAACTTGAATACTTATACGACGGAAGCTCTGTCACTAACGAAATAAAAGATAATTTTTAACGCTAATATCATCCCAGAAGAAAGTAAATTGCGAAATCAAAATTTTTGAATTTAAATTTATTGCAATTTTATTTTCCTTAGTTAACAGTTACGTTTCATAATTGGAGTCTGTTCCGGTTGCATTGGTAGCCACGCTATTTAAATTCAAATATTTTCTCTAAACGGAGTAGATGACTGGCACGATTCTATTGCTATAGAAAAAGTATAATGTGGGAAACGCCGGGAGGTAGGACAGAAGTCGTACCTCCTTTTTGTCGGCGAATAGGTCGGCAAGACCCACCCCACTGTCAAGGATGGCTAAAATTTTTCGTATCCCGACTCGTCGGGAGTAATTGTCAGGTCGAGTGGAGGAGTGTGTGTGGGGTCGTCGATAAGAAAAGGCAATATTCGTAATAACAGGACAACACAGATAAAGGTTTATTGGAATATAGGAACTATTACAGAAACGCGACGCATCCGTCCCTAATCGCGGGAGAGAGAGAGTTCACAATTGTTTGGGGGGGGGTCATACCTCTCGGTTATTGACACACTCGCTGAATGTGGAGGCAGATGAACAATCGCAGAATCGTCTTCCCTGGCGGTGGCCTCGGTCGGTGGGCGGAGGGGTGGTCAGGCTCGTCTTCGGCAGCGTCGGCGTCTTCGAGTTGGCCCTCGCTTTCGACTCGGTTTTCGACGGGACGTTTTCTTCGTCCTAGGTTCAGCCACCCCGTTCTTAGAGATCTCCCCCCTATTTATACTCCCGATCGCGTCCGCTAAGCTCACCAATCGCGACGGAGGGCGATGATTCGGGCTCATGACGCAGAAGTCGATTCCGGGTAGGAGGGAAGCGAGTTTGACGGCGGAAGACTGTACATCCTTTGACTTGCGATTGTTATCTTTGATTTACATTGTTATCTCCCGAGGGGGATAATAAAATAAAGAAATGTTAAATTTTATCGAAATTTAATTTACAGAGATTTCGACTCCAAAATCGGACCGGCTTGATACGGTCCTCACAATAATGTATAAAGGCAAGACACTACTAATTTGAAGTGGATACAATATATTTTAAATTTAATAAACCAAAAATAATTTTAGTAAAGTCTGTTACTTAATTACTTAAATTATATTTACAATATACAAAACCTTGCCTTTTATTTTTTTTCAATAGATTTAACTAAAAGTGTGATCTAAAATATATTTTGCCAGAAGAAATAATTGAGCCTTTTGATTTTACCTTACAATTGTTTTTTTTATTACAATTAGATACGCGAATTATTCTTATAATTGCGATATTTATTCACGTTTAGTCTGTTCTATCTCTGTGGATACTAAGAGGACTTTTTCAATCACAGGGAGAATGAGTTCTATCAGGCGCAAAAACAGTGGCCACTAGAGATGGACAAAGCCCGAGATATTTGGCAACAATTAATATCTGAATAATTTCTGAAGATTTTTCACTATTCGAATATTATCCCGAGTCTCCTAGAATAATACTTAAATTTACTTCATGATGTCCATTAACATTCTACAGTAATTGTTTTTCATTTTAAACTAGCTGTGATATGTTTTACATACATGTACGCGAAAGTTTCGTGTAAAGGTAAATGCAAGTCGAGGTCAGAAATCTTTTAATTCACGACAAGTTTAATGTTTTTTTTTGAATATTAAATCCCACGTCATTGAATATAATTATATTAGGCACGTGTATACGTATTTCGTAATATCAAATCAGTAAATTGATATAAAAATTTTGCTAGAATTTTAATTTAAATTCGTCAGTTTACATAATTTAGTTTAATGTTTTTTTTAAAAAAATAGATGTCTTTATGTTTTAAAAATAACTGTTTAAATATAGAATAATAAATCATAAAAATGTTTGATATGTATAAATTAATTCATCGTGTAGAAGAGATGATTTTACACATTTTTCTGATGTATTAAAGTCGGGCGGTGACAGAGTCTTTTCGTCATTCTGGACATTCAAACAAGTGTTCTGCACGGAGATAAACAGACAAACGGACAGGAGTTCAAAGAAAATTATTTTTGTCCTTCTGATACGATTGGCAATTTCCTTAATGAGATTCGGTAACCCAATTCTTCCGCTGCTTGATCAAGACTTTTCGTATATTTTATCTGTTCAACATTCTGTATATAGGGAAATAATAAGCGTGAGAATTCAGCCTTCGATCGAAAAGACTAGAAGGGAACAAAAGAATGAAAACGAAAGGAAAGTTTTAACATCGGAATCCAGCAGCAGCTTCAGAAATTTTTAGAGCGGTGCAGAAAACAATCAATACACCCTTAAAAATTTTTTACTTCCTGGGGTACGGGTTTACTCTGGAAAATGCCCTTAATCCTCAATTCATTCTGTTTTTTCCTTTTAATCACCCGAGAAATTCGACATTCGATCGGATTTACCGCTGTAAAATGTGTTTAATTATCGCTCAATGACGAATGAGCGTGATAAAATTCGATTAACTACGTCACCGTCGCTATTTATTTAGGAACGGCGCAACAAAAATCGCTTAGAAAAAAATGGAAATCGTTTGGGCTGCGATTTTGTTAATAGCGATCTATTCGGTACATCGTCTCTTCGCGCGGGATGGCGCAGACCAGAAGTCAACACGTACAGGTATCGTCGCTTCATCCCTTTTTATTATATGTAGAGTAACTTCGGTCGAGAAGCTTAAAGGTTAACTTATAACTTCCGGAAATACGCACGAATTGCGGAAGTTGATAACGTCCCTCTATTTTCTATTTTTACTGGAACTCAAATAATTCGTAAAAGAGATAAAAGTCACGCGAGGATGTGGAGACGTTATAAGCGTGCGGATATGTAAAATGAAAAGCATAAGAAGCGCGTAGACATGTTGCTACAAAGCTGTGCAACACAAAGGAGATGACGCCACTGAAACGGCCTTTACCGTTCAATAGAAATAAAGCGATTAGTCGAGATAAAAATAATAATAAAACACCTTCCGGACGTTCTACTCGATAACATTCTATTGTTTATCACCGATTACGCAAAACTTGCGATTCGCGACCGGAAGTTGCGAAGAGTTGCGTAAAGATAACGAGCGTTAGATGTGAAATTAACGCATTTAAGCAAATTAAAACTAGTTTGAAATTAATATCCACGAGAATTCAATCGTTCGAGATTGAGAAATTGCTTACGAATAACACGCGAATGACGAAGTCTTGATTGTATTCAATTTCATATTGCTAACGGGATCGGATCGGCGAAGATAACGGTAAAAGGGTGAGTTTATTCGTTAGGAAGAAGTCGATTGTCGATTGGACTTTGGCGTTGTAGGAAATAAACACATCCAGATAAACGTTTTTCCTCGCTCGGCCCTCTCTTATGTACTCTACTGTAAGAATACATTTCTATCTATTCGCTTTGTAAATTGATACCAATTCTTCCAAACGGACATTCGGAAGGATCCACAATTTAATTACTTCTTGAAGATAAAAGCAAGGTTTTTCAATAAAAATTTGGTGAGAAAAGTTAAGGAAATCGATGCCCAAATTAGAAAAATATACTTCAGTCGTCTCGGACAGGCGTTGTATGTGTTTGTCCATCATTTTGTTTTCTATTTGTGTCTTCTGTTTATCTTTGCCTTATCGAATTTTATTAATGGAAGGTAAAGTAAACTATTATATGTAGAGTTGATTACAAATAGTGATATATTGATGTATCTGAATGTTTCTGATATTAGAATCTGGTCATTTTAAAAAAGTTATGTTCTGTTTTGTATGTAATTCTTGCTTAATTGGAATGTCGTTGTATAGATTTATATAATACCCTTGACATACTGAGAGATTTAACTCTCTTTTCGAGGTCTCCTATGTGTCGAAATTGGGTAAATGTTAGATTATTTAACGGATGCCGTTTTCCGCTTTTAAAGACGTAAGTAAATGGTCGGTTAATATAAATTCACTGTCAAAAGGCATTGTTTAAGTCATACGGGAGTTTACACGGTAACTTATGTAAACCGTGTGTAAATTTTATAATCAACATACAGAGAAAACATTAGCTTCTATCAATGATTGTAAAAGTCGCGATTAAATTATCAGGCATTATTATTACTATTTCGTCCGCTGTCTGACCGTCTGTCTCTCGATTTTTCTTTACTATTGAAAACGAAGTTAGATAGATGAAAGAAAAGAGCATTTTTAGGGGCAGGAGGCCCCAGTTAACCATATACAAAACAAATACTTCACTTTAAAAGTTTCACCCTTTATAAACAACAGAAAAAAATTATATCCAACATTTACAGTTTCTACTTAATACTTAAAAACATCTTTCTAAAAGTAAAAGTAAACTAAAATATTTCTGTGACGTCAAATTATTTATCGATTGCTCGATTGCTCAACACACCCAAATATCTATATTTATCGTATATAAATCATGAAAATAATATTTGGGACGTTTTTAAAGAAAATGTCCAATTACTGTCTTCTTCATGACCGAGAGTTAAGGCGTTCTAAAAAACCTGAGATCGAAATTTTCATGGACAATAAGTGCTGAATATGTCGGGTTTTTGTCCCTCGTCACTTTGCTGCCCCCCTAGTGAACCTGGCTGAAGAAATAATAAAAAGTATAATTATTAATAACAATAATAATAATAGGATTTATTGGATAAGAAAACGGAATTTTGGGCGATCTGTCAAAAGGAAACTGTACGGGTTCGAGACGTGAAGGAAATTCAAGGTATTCTGGTGCAAACACATGACCAGCGTTTAGTGGTTTTATACAATGACTCACTGGTGGGCTTTTTGGTCAGATGGAATAATGAATACTTTATTATACCATTGTGGTAGATAGGCCTACATTTCTTGACTTGAACTCGTAATGAAAGCAATAGTTTACACGCGAAGGTATACTAACTTTGTAATAATGATAACGTAATTGAACAGAAGCATGCACCCGCTTTAAATTTTGGATATTAAACTCTGTACTGTATTTTATTTACATAATGAATACTTTAAAAACAAAGATGTCCCGTGTTTATTTTAACTTACACACTTCTCTAGGTTTCTGTTTTTTTAAGTGAAAATTAAATATCCAGGTGTAGTTCAGGGGACCCGTGATTCCTTCTTTGTAAATAAATAAACAGTGAAAAATATGTACAGCACTAAATTTGAATGTGACAAGCGTGCTTATAAGCGTGTAAAAACAATATGTAAGAATTTACTTTTATAATGTTACAAGCGTGAATGCTAAAACTAGTAGAACTGAAGGCAGAATGGCACCTACTTGGCTGATTGTCTGAGTGTTGTTGTGCTACTTTCCTCTCAATCTATTCCAAAGGTAACTGTAGGTTGTATTCTAATTCGAACAGTCCAGTATCGGTTCTAATTATGCAACAGATTCTATGCACAAACGATTATCGATCGTCCATATTTACCAGATGTTAATGCTGAGAAAAGTTGTATCAAAGTTAACGTAGTACCTAAATAATCTTTTTAATGTAAATATTTAATTCATCATTAAAATTAAATAAATATTTATAATTACATAAGGAATGATATTTTACCTATTTTTCATTTTTTAAATCAAAGATCAAGATCGTTCATTACATTTTTTAAAATCATATCACCTTCCAAATACTAAAAAGGACGTTTTAAGACTCCTCGTAGATCGGCCAGGAAATACAGTTAGTTGGTAAGAATTGTGACTCTAAATGACTGAAGATGGTGGCGTATTAAAACATAATGTAGAATCTCCAGATATATTAAATACCACATTCCTTTGAGCAAGCGATTAACCATATTTAGTCTTGTTATTATTAATCTGTGATAATATTATTATTCTGTAAATGCTGTGTTCTGAATATTACTATTTTACTTGTTTCTTTCGAAGGTTTGGGATTTTCTACAAAACTCGCTTTGGCCTTCTTATACATAAAATTGCTGAGACTAATCGGTAAGAACAGGAAGGGCACAGAGAACATTTATGGAAAAGTTAAAAACGATGTTGTGTCACTAGGCGTCTTGCCTCATTCTAGAGAATGGAAATATGAATTACCTCGTCCCTACAATCCATCCTCACAGGTAGGTTGTAATTCTATGAAAATATTTTAATGTCCATCACGGTCATAGAATAGTCAAATGTACCTTATTCAATACGCGTATTCGTCATAATTTTGTTCTGAGGAATAGGTGTTTTAATCCGACCTATTGTGGACCTTGGTCTAATCTCTAATGGGCAGAAAAAGTAAAAAGAGTCGAAACATCTATATAATTATTTCAGAATTTTAACAGGACTGGAATAAGTGAAACTGCAGTTGTTAAAATAATTTATGTAATTTTGCTCAAACCGAACTTTAAGAAAACAGAATAAATTTGTAATTTTTTATATTTTTGTAAAGAGGAGCGACGAGATCGCCTTCCACGGTGTCAATTCGAAGGGAGCGTGTCTTGTGACGTATCTGATTCGAAGAGCGGACGATTTTGCCGACGTCTGGTTGTATCTGAAACTAGAAGACGGTCGATGTTATTCTCTGTTGCGTCAACCAACCACCGCCAATTACGTCGGCATGGAACAATGTTTCGCGGCTGACGGTCTGTCCATCAGGTGTCTGAGTCCCATGCGTCGCTGGAGAATTGTCTTTAATGGACTCCTCAAGTAAACATCTTTAAAAGTATTATTAAAGCAGTGTAAAATTGTTTGTATTTTATACTGTGTAAATTTAAAATAGTTTCGTTAATGTTAAAGACGTTGTGTATAGTTTAGAGTGGCTTTAATGTTTAGCGACAAATCTCTGATGAGAAAATAGACATACAAATATATTTTACAAATAACAAATACAGTCAAACCTGTTTTTATGCGGGGGATAGGGACCGCATTAAAAAAAACGCATTAAAAAAAATCTCACGAAACTTCACGAATGACTGTAAATAATAGTTTTCGCGACACAATTAAAAAATATTTTTTTTATGCGGTCAACAGGGACCGCATAAAAAAAGTCTCACATAGAAAATAACTCAAAACCGTACGAAATAGAATTTATTGACAACAGATGTCAGCACTTGACTGCATCGTCTGGTCTATCGTCTGTTTTACGTATTTTTGTCCAGATGGTGTTTTGTTGACTTAAAAAGTAAATTATTTCATTTTTCGCATATTCATGCAATAATATTACTATAATAAGTGCATTTATACTATAATAAGTTTATTTAGCTATAATAAGTCAATGTAAGACATGACGAATCGCACGAGACTAGTCGCCAACTATACCGCACAAATTAAAAATTCGCATTAAAAAAATCGCACAAATAAAAATCGCACATAAAAAGAGCGCATAAAAACAGGTTTGACTGTACTGTGATCAGATAATGTCATCGGATATAAATTGAGCTGTTTTATGAAATAGCAAACTCAATTTCACTGGTGAACCGACCTTAGGCTTTTTTAATTTTTCGCTCCGAGGAAACTAAGTAGAGTTTATTAATCATACATATCGTGAGTACAACCAGGTGCATAATACAGGTGGCCAAGTGGCATGAGACTGGAAGTAACATAAACAGCACCGAATTATGAGATTATGCCAGAAATTACGAGATCTGCCAGAGCCTCACTGGGCGAATGCGCACTCAATTTCGAAACCGTTTAGTATTTAAAATTTTACTTTCCATTTTAGGGGACTCGAGAACGAATGCACTAGAGTCAGAAATTCTCAACAATATTTCGGAGGTGGTTCATTATGAATACGTTGTCTCTCATCACATGGCAGCTAGGGATTGCAATCCAGCAGTGTTTTCAATGCAGGTGGATTTTTGCTAGACCAACATCATTTCAGCTGGATCCAGCGCAGATGTATTTTTGGTGCAATAAAGTCTTATCTATCTATCTCTCTATCCAGCAATTTATGGTTCTTTTTTAAAGAAATAAAACATTTTTTTTTAAATACTTAAGAAACTTTTATTATTTAGACTGGTCGCTATAAATCAGTAAAACTTCTTACACATTTAGGTATTAGACTTAACTTTGGTTTGGTTTGACACTTGAACTAGAAATAATTAACTTTAAATGTTTAGTTAGATTTTAATTATAATGTAATCTTTAAGTTAAATAATAACAAAGGTAATTCTACTAATTAATTTATATTAATATATCATAATAATGTAAGGACGGATAATCAGTAGCTAAGTGGCTATCAGTCTTACCAGTTTTCTTATATTTTATTTTTGTTTTTATTTTTTTAATTTAAATCGTTAGAACATGCACATAGTACATATCGTATTGACTCAAATCTTGAAATTGTTCCAATTTTTAAAATATTGATTCACGTAATTATTTAACTTAAATGTGATATTGTTTGCTCTGTCGAAGATCTCATGTAGTTCACTTCCATCGTTGCAGTTGGATAGTATACTTATTTCTAAATGTTGGGTAATTTCTTTTACTTTACAACATTCACAAAAAATGTGAAATTTAGATAATGTTTTATTACATTTTAAGCATGTAGTCTGGGAAAACTCTTTGAATTTATTATTAATAGTTTTTCCGTATTTATTCAGTCTAAGTTGTATAAATAGTTTTTTGACGTTGAAGGCAAGATTAGTCAACAAATATTTATTGTTCGATGGATAATTTAAACTTTTTTCTACCAGTCTAAATTTTTCCGTTTCTGTATATCGTCCATGTCCTGTACAATTGAATTTTGCATAATTCTTTGGATTAGCAATTTACTCTGGTGATCAACAGTATTCCTTTGTTCTATGAATAAGCTGATAGAGAACTCATACGTATTGAGTATTTTCGATAATTGTAATATCCAATTTCTAATTTGGTTTTTTCCTTTGATTTTTGGTATAATAGATGTAACAATGTCGTAGTTAGATCCTCTGCGTTTATAATTTTTATTAGAAGCTTAATGTATTTTTTATTATTATAGTTTAATTTAAATCTGCTTAACTCCAGTCTAAGTGAGCTTCCAGGGAAATTATAACAGTTTGCTTATATAGGCTCTACATATCAGTCTGTAGTTATTTACAACTAATTTAGCTATTTGTGTTAGTAAAGTAGTGATTAAGTAATTAGTAGTAGTCTAGTAGTTAGTTATTATTATCACAATCATAAATCATGTACAGTACCTTACTTTATCATCATTAATAAAATATGAGAATAGAAACTAACAAAATAAGCTAATAAACACAGGATGCGAAGAAACAAACGTACGAACGCGTAACAAAACAATTTGCTTACTTGACGGCTTGTCTCCACTTAGCCTTATGAAAAATCCTAACAGCTATCATTAATTAAGATAAGTATTAATTAAAAAGAAAAGCATAAAGTTTATCAAGTTGCAGAATATCATAAAATTTAGTCTCCTGCTTTGATTTCAGAGAATTAAGTCGTATAAATCATATTAATTCTTTATTGTATAAATCTTAGCTCGTTATAAAAAAATTAAAGTACAGTAGAGTGTCGATAAGTGGAACGTCGGTAAGTGGAATGGCCGGAAAGTGGAACGATTTTCAGTCGGACTGTGTCGTGCTGAATCGAATGTTTTTGATACTAAATTTACTTCTAAAGTATAATTTTCATGTTTTTTATATTCTTTAATATATTTATTTTGTTTGTACAAAATGCAGAAATAATTTTTAACGATACGATAGCCTCGATGATTATTATAAAAATTTTCGTTAGGCTTAAAATCGACGAAAATTCAACACGAAGCGACACGCAACGGAGAAAAATTCAACAGGAAGCGATACGCAACGGAGAAAAATTTGAACATCGGACAGGTTAATGTAATTTTTCGTACAAAGTTGGAAACTCGAACAAATCATTAACTGGAAGGACCCCAGTCCCCAATTGGTTCCACTTATCGACGCTCTACTGTATTACATAAAAAGTTACTGTAATATAAACAATCAATATAATTGCTTAGTACAATACAATAAAAAAAATAGTGATTATTCTTATGCATATTTAAAAAATCTGAAATTAGTAAAATGTAAAAAATTAATGAAAAATTTATGTAAAATGTTTTACAATTAAATTTTTACAAAAGTAATGTAACTACAGTATAACCGGATACGTTGCCATTATTATCGTCAAGTATAAAAGAAATTTTCGTCTCGAACAACTTTAAACAGAGAAGTAATTAGAAAAGTGCTTAATAAATACACAAATACAAGTTGTTATAAAATCATATCAGAAATACGACAAACTATTAAGTAAAAATACCCTGTAATTTCTCGAAATCGTCGTTTGTCTCGTATATACACGTTTCATTCAGAAACAATTTCTTCTTTGTTCTACTCGAAACACGTGATCTGCGATGCACAGAAACGTGACTAAAATACACAGTTGCATAATGCGGTGCGAATTTCGATTAACAAAAAATTCAAAGCTGTGCTTGCCAGGTTTCGAACCTGGGACCAGTGGCGTAGCGTAGTGGGGGCGGCAGGGGCGTCCCGCCCCGGGCTACACTTATAGGGAGCGGCAAAAATTCACAATAAATAATAATATCTTGTAAAAATATTTCAATAAAGAGTGGCGTAATTATTCTCCGCCCCAGGCGGCTGACACCCACGCTACGCCGCTGCCTGGGCCCTTCCGCGAGTAAAGCGGACGTGATAACCGCTACACCACAAGCACTCGTCCGTCTCGACCACGGAACTTTTCTAAGAACACTTAAATCGTTGTGATAACTTCAAGTGCAGCAGTGAATGCGGAACTTTTCTTACAAAATCCTGATTTCTATGACAAAGGACACTCGTTAACCGCGCGAGCACGAGTAGACACGTCCGATCGAATTGTTTTCTTATCGGCAATGGCGATTCGCAGATCCAAATCGCAAAGTCGTTTGCTCGTCTTATCCTTCAATTACGTGTTTTTCAATTACAAATTGCTTCGTCGATTTCACAGAAAAACAACCGACAGTTGTTTCCGAATGGCTGTAAACTCCATCAAATAGCCTCAGCCGAAGTTTCGTTCGGCTGGAACTATCCTATCACGGCTGTAGATCTGAACGAAAAAAAAAATTACTTTTGTATAAGATCTCAAAAAAAGAAACGCCGTTCCGCTCTTCTGTAGCAGGTGTCTGTGGTGTAGCGGTTATCACGTCCGCTTTACACGCGGAAGGTCCCAGGTTCGATCCCTGGCAGACGCACGAGCAGTTTTTATTTCTTCCCTACGACAATCGTGTTTTTATTTTGTTTTTTTCGTCGCTTGTCATTGCTTTTTACCACGTTCGTTTTCCTCATTCGCAAGTAATCTTTTGTCCTCGTTCTTTTCACATGGTTTGGCCTACGCCTAAAAACGACACGAAAATCCACAAAAAATTCGTGCATACTACGAAAACATACAGTACAGAATGGTAGATAAGTATAATTGTCAAATATTTAATGAAATGATAAAAATCCTTCTGGAAATAATTTATATATATTTTCATGTAAAAAATACAAGGAAACTAACTTTGTTGATGTAAACCTTCTGTTGATAGACCTTGAGGATGAAGACACAATTACTGTATATGAAATGTTAAATACACTAATTAATTAATCTAAATTTAACGATCAAAACTTTAAGTCCACAAATTGACAAATATAAATATAGAGTGTCGGGTG
Source organism: Centruroides vittatus (assembly GCF_030686945.1). Classification (NCBI taxonomy): domain Eukaryota; kingdom Metazoa; phylum Arthropoda; class Arachnida; order Scorpiones; family Buthidae; genus Centruroides; species Centruroides vittatus. The sequence goes on from NW_027122193.1 coordinate 199,531, forward strand.
ACTGCGAAAACAGGAAAGATTGTTATTATTATAGTGCTAAGAGTCGTCGTTAGTGTTTAATTAAATATGTACGATCATTATTTATAAAAAATAATTTCACAAATAACTTGCAACAGGGCCAGTTGAGCATTAGCACAGCAATGTGTCATTACACATAATAATGAATTATATTGTACAAAGCATTCTTCGAATATTACCAAAAAATTCCCTACGCTTTATCACTGCGCGTTTGAAACGATCAAAACATAATCTTTAATCTTACAATTGACAGTGAAATTTACAAATTTACTCAAAATACGGTACGACCCGTTTAAAGCCGGATGCACACATGCGGCGTGGCAAGGGAAAGCGGCAGAATGACGTCACTTTTTCTCGCCGCAGAAGTCTATTTCGTGCCGCTTTTCTCGTGCAGCGAAAGTTGGTCGAATTCTATCTTTCGCGGCGGCCGCCGCCAAGACGCGTTTCTATCAGCCAATAACATTTCGTCTGGCAGTCACGTGAGAAAATACAATCACGTGGTGTTTTAATGGCGGGAAGTTCGACGTGGTTAATCGAGATAACTAACATCAGAATAAAGAGAAAAGAATAATAAATTTAACACAAAATCTTCACAGATACAGTAATCATATATTATTTATTTCAAAGAACAAAACAACCGAATCTTACTCGAAATAGTATTCTTAATCGGGAGATCTTAATCGAAGAATAAGCCTATTTTGTACATCAGTTCTTTATCGATCCAACAAAATATCTCGGCAAGATTCTTGCCAATACGATATCTCTAATCCAAAATATTCATTCGAATCTTCGACGAAATCTCCTAGCTAAATAAAACGAGCCGTAGAAAACAAAATTTGTAAATACGTGGATAGCGGAGTGTCGTTATCGTTCGCCATCTTGAATACCGAACGCATGCGCCGAACTGTAAACGGATTGCCTCTTGTGTGGTCGTGCTGCCGCGCGGCGAAGACGCGTTTGCGTCACCGCTTTTCCTTGCCACGCCACATGTGTACATCCTCCTTAACGCTGCCTCGACTAACGCTGATTCGATATACCGCGGAATTTCATTGATTCTTCTAAAATACGATTATTTACGTACACGAACCAATCAGCAAAAGTTGGAAATTCGTCGTAGCGCTAGACTTCCCTTAAATTAATGTTTGTTTGGTGTAATTTTAGAAAAAATTTAACATCGTGAATGCTATAGAAAAAATCAACATGGATTGACAAGAATTAACTGATAAATACATGAATGGACTGTGCAAAAAGTTATGGATGAAGGTATCCAAGAACACTCAACGAAAAGAGCCTATCGCTGTATCGATAGATTAACCAAATTGTCAACCTAATCGATGCAGCAGAAATAGATGTAAAAATGCAAAACATTGAGTTACTTCAAGTTTCTGGTGAGAGCCTTACCAATGACGATCTTCAAGAACTGGTAGAAACCTGTCCGTGTCTCCATCGTCCGTTACACAACCTCTGGGTATCGCGCTCCAGATAATGGACAAGAGACGAGGCGATGTCGTCCAGAGTTACTACGATCACCCGTTTGACGTCGAGTGTATGCGACTCCTTCTTGGTATCTTTCGGGAGCACCCGTATTACACGAGAGCAAGACGAGGCGCCATCCTCAAGCTCAGCATGGGCCGAGGTGTGCCACTTCTTCGATATTTTGAGATTTTCCATTTTGCAAGAAAATTGAGCGACTGTTGTGAGAACAGAACTTGTGTTAATTAAGAAATATTCCTATTGTAATGTGAGTTGTAAATTTCGAATGCATAAATGATTGTTTAATTCTTTCGAAGTCAGAAATAAATGTTACAATAAACTCTCTATTTATTATATACAATTATTGTAATCCTTTCAGCGATTTTAAATGTTCGATAGAACAACTAGATTATAAAAAAAAATTGTACTATTCTGTTGACTTTTGCATCACAAAACATCTGTGAGAAAAGAGAAAACGAGATGACAAATAAAATCAAATTATTCTTATTAATTAAGATTCACACGAAATATTGATGTACAGTACATACTCATGTAACGGATAAACTATAGCGGGAAATATTTATAGTAGAGAAATCACGTCCCCTAAAACAAAAGATCAACAGATTAACTTAGAATACAAAACACATTAAATTAATAACGTGGTTCCGATAAAATTTTAAGAAATAAAGACCTGGTAAGAACTTCACCACGTAACACTTTAAAACGCCCATGATTTGCCAAAATATGTCAGGCATCCAGAATTTCGTTCTCAACACAAAAGTTACACAATTCTCTCGTATAATTTTTTAAAAAGTTCAGAGAATTACACTTAGCCTGTATAAATAAAGACAAAATATTAAGGAAAACATCTTCATTATATAAAAAATTATAAAAAAGTGACATTTAAATCCTTATGCCAACAATTACATACGCTATTATTTATTTTTTCATTTATATCGTATATAAAATTATGAAAAATGTTAACGAGGAGGTGTCCAATCTATAGACTTTTCGTTAAGTATAAATTCCAGACAGACTTTACTCAGACGATAATCATCAAGATTGGAAATTCTGCTGGTGTTGTTTGGGAGCATCTGTCAGTGCCGTGTCTTCGTTACTGACTTATTTCTTTTTTATAGGTAAGCAATTTGCTTTTTTTTTTTTTGGTCGTTAGTTTTATTTTTATATACTTGGTTTTTTTGTATTTTATGGACAGATGCTCTCAAACATTAACTAATTATTACATCTTATTTTTCACCCTTAAGTTATATCTAAATTGTTATTTATTTAATTTACTATTGTAATAACATAATTTTGTTTGTGATCTTATGTTCATTGTATCTAAGAATTTTGTTTTTAGAAAGATGGTTTTGCTCCTGTCATCAAGGAATTGATCCGGTGCGCGTAATAAATAAAATAATATAAATAAATAAATATAGCGGAAAATGAAAGATTTAAAGTAGGCTATTTGTTAATTTTCATTTTGTTTTATCAATCCCGTTAAAAAATTAATAATGAAAATATCCGTTTCCTCTGAAGGAACCGATTAATTCTTACTTAAAACCACTGTCACCAATTGTGGTATTTTTTTATTACAAAGTTAAAAAGTACTTAAATCTACAAAAAGCGTAGTCTAAACTTACTTAAATAATCGCTGCAAACAAAGCACAACTCGAGAAAACACTCGCAATAAATAATCGCACGAGTCAACAATAGATCCTCTCTCTACAACGAGAAAATCTTATTGTTGCGTAGCGACTAAATTTAATGATAAAAATTTTGGATTTTGTGGCGAGATTTCGTGATTTCCGTGCCTCTATTTGTGAAGAGAGTGATTTTGACGGGTCATTGCAAGAGTTTGTATCGAGCCTTTTACTTCTCCTCATAAACACGAGCCATTATCAATTTACATGAAAAACACTATGACATTAATTCAAATTTAAAAAATTATAAATGGTTCCATCTATATGAAAAATTACTAAAAATAATCTATATTTTATTAATACTTTATTTTTCCATCTGAAACAATTTCTTCTTTGTTCTACTCGAAACACGTGATCTCCGATGCGCAGAAACGTGACTAAAAAGCACAGTTGCATTATGCGGTGCGCATTTCGATCGACAAAATATTCAAAGCTGTGCTTGCCAGGTATCGAACCTGGGACCTTCCGCGTGTAAAGCGGACGTGATAACCATTACACCACAAGCACTCGTCCGTCTCGACTACGAAACTTTTCTAAGAACACTTAAATCGTTGTGATAACTTCAAGTGCAGCAGTGAATGCGGAACTTTTCTTACAAAATTCTGATTTCTATGACAAAGGACTCTCCTTAAGCGCGCGAGCACAAGTAGGCACGTCTGATCCATTTGTTTTCTTTTTGGCGATGGCGATTCATGGCAGATCGAAATCGCAAAGTCGTTTGCTCGTCTTATTCTTCGGTTACAGGTTTTTCAAACACCAAATTGCTGCGCCGTTTTTACAGAAAAACTACCGACAGCTGTTTCAGCATGGCTGTGAACTCCATCAAATAGCCTCAGCCAAAGTTTCGTTCGGCTGGAACTATTCTATCACGGCTGTAGATCTGAACGAAAAAAAATTACTTTTGTATAAGGTCTCAAAAACAAGAAACGCCGTTCTGGTGTTCTGTAGCAAGTGTCTGTTGTGTAGCGGTTATCACGTCCGCTTTACACGCGGAAGGTCCCAGGTTCGATCCCTAGCAGATACACGAGCAGTGTTTTTTCTTCCCTACGACGATCGTGTTTTTATTTTGTTTCCTTCGTCGCTTGTCATTGCTTTTTAACACGTTCGTTTTCCTCATTCGCAAGTAATCTTTCGTCCTCGTTCTTTTCACATGGTTTTGCCTACGCCTAAAAACGACACGAAAATCCACAAAAAATTCGTGCGTACTACGAAAACGTACAGTACAGAATGGTAGATAAGTATAATTGTCAAATATTTAATGAAATGATAAAAATCTTTCTGGAAATAATTTTTATATATTTTCATATAAAAAATACAAGGAAACTAACTTTGTTGATGTGAACCTTCTGTAGATTGACCTTGAAGATGGAAACACAATTACTGTATATGAAATGTTAAATACACTAATTAATAAATGTAAATTTAACGAGCAAAAACGTAAGGCCACAAATTGAGAAATATAAATAAAGTGTCAGTACGTTTCGAAAGTCTTTTAAGATTCCAACGTATGTGTTGAGTAGTTTTCGGTATTTACATTGTTTACATTTACGTAGTTTCGTGTTATATTACCTGCTATGTTAAAATATATTTTAACACGCTAAACAAGATATTCGGATTCCGACATGGTATCTTACGTAATCCTAGTGAAAGCTGTTATTCAGCTACGAAGTTTTATTTTGTTCTGCCATGTACAATACAAATTTGTTTTCGCTTCTTGTTAATGAATACGGTAGTAAGAAAGAAAAAAAAATATATGTAGATATATATAGGTCTATAATTAAATACGTTGATATTTTCTAAATGATAACAATGTAATATTTATTTATTTATTGTTTCAATGAAACATATACGAGTGCTAATGAAGCAAACTGCAAAATTCATGACGGCTCAACATAATAATATGAATATGATAACGTAACGTAATAATATCACATGATAATTAATGGAAATTCTGTAATTCATAGTCCTCTGACTTAATTTCTAACCCTTAGTGACATTCCTGGAAATCTTATGATAACTTCTAATGAAACTGTTTCCAGCTAAGTTCGAATGTAGTGGGTATTCGTAATTAAAGTACCCCTATTCAACAATGCGTACAGAAATATACAGCAGTTCAAATGAAAACAAAATGTCAAAACATGCATAAATATTTACGTAAAAACAAAAATTGGTATAAAAAGCCAGCACTATAGAAGTTTTGCCGCTGTAATCAACAAACATATCTGTGGAAGATACTTGTGCCTTACAGGTAGTAAATGAAAGTCCTGTCAAATAATTCCCCTCGATAGAAAAAATTATAGAATAAAAGTTAAATCATTTAAAAATACGATTTTACTTTTCTAATGTCAGGCTACATTGTTCTATTAGATGGAAATAACGGCTTTCTACACAAAGTAACAAAAGGATTCTAGAGACGCTCTCCTCCATTAACCAAATCAGCTTCCTTCACCTTGCAAATGGTTCCTTCGTCGCCGTTTAAAACGACGATGTCCCCTAAAATATTTCAATTCATATTTATAAAAACTAATATTTTCGATAATAAATTACAAGAAATTTCTAACCCGTCTTAAAGAGGTTGATGGCTCCGTGAGCAGCCACAACGCCTGGAAGTCCGTATTCTCGAGCCACTACAGCTCCTGAACGAAGAAATATTCGAAATGAAAGCATGCCTTAAAGCCCCCTACACAACAAACGAACGACGATAGTTACCGTGTGAAATGAGTCCTCCGATTTCTGTCACTACTCCTGCTAACAGAGGGAAATAAGGGCTCCAGCCGATGTCCGTGCTGTACGTAATTAGAATGTCTCCCGGCTGAAAATTACACAAAAATTAGTTAAAGAGTGTAGAGAAATGATGCATGGAATCCATCTAAAGGTTCCTTACCCTAATATCAACCGCCTCCTCCACGTTGAAGATTACTCTGGCAGGACCTTTGACCATTCCACAACTAACCGGAATTCCTAAAGTAAAACAATAGGACTGGGTTATTTATTTAATGTTTAAAATAATAAAAGTGCTCACCTTTTATGATGGCCTCGGATTTATACGTGATGTTCGAAGAACCTAAATTAATCTTAAAAAAATAAATAAATAAACTTTCATGTAAAACATGAAACGTGCGTAAGAATTGAATTTGTTTAAGAAATTATTGAAGGTATTTTATATCTTTGGCATCAATGTTATAAAATTAAAAAGAAAATTGTAATATAACAGAAAGTTTTGAATAATTTTGATTTTCAATTTTAGTTCTTTGCACTTTTCGAGTATTAATGTTTTTTTTTCCCAATCACATATTCGGTCAGGCACCCAACGTGGACGACCACTGGTGAGATAGTGGCGTGGGTAACACTAGATGATAGGGAAGCTGTGTTTCCAAACAAATACTGAAAATGACAAAAATAAACAATTTATTTATTTTAATTCTAAAATAGATACAATGACCGGAAACAAAGATATAAGAACTTGTTTATGAAAATAATCGCATAATATGTATTTCTATTTTAGATAAAACAGTGGAAGCGGCACTTTTACAGCTTCCATGGAATATATGCTACTGTGAGAAATAGATCCCGTTATATCTTGGACAAGTTCTCCACGAAACTTTTTGAGAGTTGCTCGCTCAGATTCGATTCATCGGACTTGATCAATGGTACCCGAAATTGAATTCAGAAGAGCAACTCCTTCGAATATTTTTTCTTTTTTATATCACGAATCCGTCGTTATCCACCTGGATGCATCTCTTGTGGACCTGGCATTACCCACTGTAGAATAAATTTACAATAAAATCCTTTTAGTGCTCATAGAGCTGAAAGAGTAAAAAAAGTGTGCTACTGTAAAGATGTTTTTACATTTATGAAAACTGTGTGATCGTCAACACTCTTAGTGTTATAACTATCGATTTATCAGACAAATACATGTATACAATGTGTCCGTAAGATATATCATGTTTATTGTTAATTTTTCGTTCTATTTTCATGTCTTTGTATTTCTTTATATTTCTTACTGGCTCCTGGCGCCTGGTTCAATTAAGTTTAACAAGAGTAATAATTGCTTATTACTTTTGAAAAATTATTCACTAAATAATTAATTCAGACAAAGACTTAGATTTTGAGAAAGTTTTTCTACTTACGGGTTGGGGTATGCCACGCATAACTTCTGGATAAATGATTTTGTCCTGCACTGCATAAATCTTTTTTCGACGGATTGCCCTGTAGATTAAATTTGTTAATATTTATTTATTTCAATTGTGGTTCGAAGTTTTAGTTTGTTTACCGCGAAGGCAGCCTTTCTTAAATGTGTATGTTAATATTAAATAATTCAACGTATATAATAACTGCAAACAATAATCTATGGAAATACTTTTGTTTTAAGGCTCATGGATGTACAAGAATTCTCTTCTCAAAATATATTTGTTCACACGGATCATACAGGATATGTTTAACCATCGTACAATTCGCTTTAGTTATAACACTTTGATATCTCTTAATTTCTGATTGTATGCTTAATTCGGACTTTCAGAACAACTGTGGTGTCCGAAATTTACGGACTGAATATATTTCGTAACGATATTTGCAACATAATATATATTAACATGTAACATTCGACGGTACAACGACAAGTGCTCAGTAAAGGACGATTGCATACACCGTTTCTTTGTAACAAACTCGAATCTAAACGTCTTTCTTAAGTTTCAAACGACTGAAGACAGCTTTTGTTATGCAAATTCGGAAAATCGAAACGAAGCGTATTCACGTATTTACTATAAATCGTTCTTCGCTTCAAGATTCAACGAATATCCTTTTCTATAAAAGTGTGTTATATCTGGGGTCCTTCATTTCAGCGGATTTACACTTACATTCATAATTTCTTTCATTTATAGTTAACAAAATTGAAGTGTTGAAATCCAAAAGAACCTTAAGTCGCAAAATAACAAAAAAAAAGTATCAAATTATAGGGGTATTTGTAAGAAATGATCTATTAACCAAGCCGAACGATCTTCGAATGTTGCTGTGGCTAGCTGTATGTAAATACTTTTCCAGAGGCTCACTATGTTGGAATAGCTCTGTCTGGAAGCTTATGTATTTATTTTCTTCAATTTACTGGAAATCCCCTTTTTGACAATTTCGTTTTCAATTCTTCAATTATCGAAATAACTCAATCCCAAAATGGATTATTATTAAACACACCAAATTAGTAACTTTAGAGTGGAATAATTCAAAAAGAAGAAATATGTAATTTGACTTCAGGCATTTACGTGTATAGATAGAGTGAGAATGGAATCGGGAAGACCTCCCCTCGCTATTGGATTGTCGAAAAAATTGTTTAGATTTTGGTGAGAACTTATTGACCTACCGCATGGCTTGCTATTGCTAAAGGATTGCTAAATAATATTAGATTGTCCTCTAGTTATATGTATTTAAGTGAAAGTTTGTTCTTTCTGGACTGTGATCAACGACGAGGAGACTTGTATTGGTTAAAAGATGTTCATTATTTGAGTGAAAGAGGTTGGAACATTGAAATATTTCTTAATCGAATGTGGAGTCCAGCGCGTTATTAATGCCCAATTTCAGTTATAAAATAAAGTTATTTGCTGCACAATTTACATTAAATAGGTTTTCGATAAAACTAAATGGTAAAATAATTAATGTCTTAGGTAACTCTGAATGTTCTTTTTGAGGAACAACAGCGTTGAATATGAGAAAACACCTTCATTCTTGCAACATTCTTTTGGTTGTTCGAGTTGCTACACTGACATCCGATATTTGTTATCAAATTGTATTCAGTGATAGTTTTGCTATGTTAAGTTTGTATAAATTATATAATTTCTTTGTTCACGTATCAAACTTAAAATAACAATGTTCTTTAATGTACTCCGTGAATACAATATTGATCCAGCACTTAATCCGTGACTTAATAAGTATTTCTTGTTAAGAATATGCAAACCAGGTGACGATGATTATTTTGAGTTTGTTCCTTTAGGAGGCGTTTAACAGGTTGTATTATCAGTAGCCTTTTCTTTTCATTGTATCGTAATCGTTTCCTTTGCCACCTTAAATCTCATTGTAGCTTGGCTCGCTGATATAAAATTGATTTGTTCCGATACATTCATCTTACAATCTGATATCTTTTTCATGAAATACCTACAACTTTTAATGATTAGATATAATTTTTGATCATAAATCGACACTGAAAAAGCACATTCATAAGTCGATTATATATTTGGCTGTCGGGTGTGTAATTTTAAGACGTTCTTGTAAGCCCATTTTTTCTAAAAGTAGATTGTGGTCTATTTTTAAATCCAACATTCAGTCTTGTGTTTATCACGAAATGCCCATTTAGACTAAGGTAACACCTTCTTTCTTCAGAAAAATTGCTCGTGCTCTAGATAAGTTTAATTAATTTTTAAACAAATTATGCTGGTTGTTTACTTTTAATTTCACTTGTTTTTTCGGTGGAGGACATTTGTATTTCAGAAGTTTCTGTATTTCGTAAAGATAATTAAAATAAATACAATATTATGGACTATAATGATGTTCGTGATGGGGTGCCTAATTTCAGTGTATAGAGTAGAATTTGGTGAAAAGAGTCCAATAACCTGAAACGTAAGGCGGTTTTATCGTATTTTAATACTCACTTGGAAATTAATTTCGACGAACGCGTTCTTATCACTTCTCCAATTTCGTCATACGACAAGAAAAACAGAAGGTCTCTGTGCGGAAGTCTCCCCTCCAGTACCATCAATTCTGCCAAATGCCAGTAAGCTTCACGGTGCGCGTCGAACATCTTTATCATGAACGACTGAAAAGAATAGAGAAATGTTTTCTTTGGTTATATCTTAACGCGACAGTAAATTAATTTCCTTACTTTCGCTCTTTCCCTCAGTCTAACTGCCTGTTGACATCTCGGCAACAGAAATTTAAACAACAGCCTACTCGAAAATATTTTATAAATATAACTAATATTTTCACAAAATAAACGAAAGGACTTTGGATTACCTGGATTTCCAACTTGGGTATTTCTTCAATTTGTCTAGGACGTTGCCTTGAACCGATGATTTAATATTCTTTACGTTATTCACGATATCCTATAATTTACATAAACAAAAATTAGGCTAAATTTCATACTAATGGCAATTTATATAAATCTGAATATTTCCTCATTTTACAAACCAGACATTTTCAAATTATTAAAATTAGTGTATATGATCCGAGTGTTTGCTTACCTGTAAAGTCTGGACTAATTTATATTGATTTTTTCTCCAAGGGGTCGAATATGGATCGAACTAAAATTGTTAAATATATAATATATGTAAAGTATTTAAATAGAAATAAATATTTTAATGTATAAACACCTCTTTTATAGATCTATGTCCGTGCGAGTCGAGAAAATTTTTGAAATCTTCCGACGACTTCGAGGAGGACGTCTGAAGCCATTTTAATGCATCCTGTAAATTTGAATAAAATCAATTATAATATTGAATATAATTGCACACAATTTTAGCATATTTTAGCATCTAATGACAATAAACGAGGACACCCAGCTAGGAACTTTTTAAAAATATCCAACGTATAACCCCGGTTTAGCGCCGAGCGTCTTTGTTTTATGGATCATCAGAATTTGATAAAACCGCCCTAGTAGTGAAGATGAAACTACTGTTCGTCTAGTGTGCGAAACCGTACAAAAATATTAGCCTGAATTTGTGCTGCATTTAAGACAGTACCTATTCATTTACTTGAGACCATTACAGATAGAGTGGATCGGGGGGGAAATGCCTAACATTTTGCTTATGAAGGAAATTATAGCGATAATTTGGGTTTTTGAGCTTCTAACAAAAATATATTCTTGAGTATGTTTCCAAATGAAACTTTGGAGTACATCAAAAATAATTATGTATTGTGTTTGCAATGAAGACTTTTTCACTGTCTGGCATTTTAGGCATCTCATCCAGAGTATCCGGGTGAGATGCTTAAAGGATTGTGATAAGAAAACAAGTAAAATTGCATAAAATTAATTTTCGAATATCTTAACCAAATTAAATTTTTTGCATATTTAGTACAAAATACTTTATAGTAAGTGTAACAGCACAGAATAAGTATTGTTAAGTTCTCGCCTGTTCTAACGTGCTCTATAGCTAGCTGAAAGCTTTCCTCAGTCCAGAAACCTTTTCGAGAAGTCCTTATATAATTTCTGTGCATATCTTGCAATAAAACGAGAAAACAAAAATTTATTTAAAATAGACATGTTATCCCAACAAAAATGTAGCATCTTTCCCATTTGTCGGGGTAAGATGCCTAGTGGACTGATGTGTAAGCAACCGACTGATCGTCGGTAGCTTACAATGGTAACTTTAGAACCTTAACTACATCACACATTAATTGTTTTTCGAAATTTTTAACTAGTTGAAACTAGTTTATACTGGATGTCTTTGTTAAAACTCGTTTTGTCTAGTTAAAACTAGTTTTAACTCAAATTCATTTTTGACTAGCAGTAAATTCAACATATAGAGTGATTCGGGGTAAGATGTAAGCATGGGAAGATGCCTACTTTTTGATATTTTCAAACGGTGACGTCAGATATTGTCCCGTGTTTGTATGACGAATCGTTGGGCCAATATTGAGTGCGGAAAGCTGTAGTTGGCTACCGTTACCTCATTTTCTACATCTGAGAACAATAAAAGCAAGATAAGAACGAAGTTTTTGTCGCGAAATGTTTCTAGAATCATTTTAAAACTAAAAGTTAAAATAGTATTTATTAAAAATTGCGTAAAACAATTAATGTGTGATGTAGTTAAGGTTTTAAAGTTTCTATTGTGAGATACCGCCGATCCCGATCGGACATGCTAGAAGACGTGACTCCACTAGGCATCTTATCCCCACAAATGGGAAAGATGCCACATTTTTCTTGGGGTAACATGCCTATTTTTTGTTAACTGAATTCCAATATTTTTAATAGATTTTTGTTTTCTCGTTTTATTGCAAGATATGCATTGAAATTATATAAGGACTTCTCAAAAAGGTTTTTTCGACTGAAAAAAGCTTTGTGGGCTGAAAAGCTATACAGCACGTTAGAACGGGCAGAAAACTTAACAATACTTATACTGCGCTGTTATAGTTACTATGAAGTACTTTTTACTACATATTCAATAAATTAAATTTGATTAAGATATTCGAAAATTAATTTTATACAATTATATTTGTTATCTTACCCTAATGGCATTTGGCACCTCACCCGGATACTTAGGGTGAGATGCATAAAATGCCAGACAGTAAAAAAGTCATCATTGCAAACACAATATACAATTATTTTTGATATACTCCAAAGTTTTATTTGAAAAACATGTCCAAGAATATGATATTTTCGTTAAAAGCTTCCAAAACCCAAATTGTCGTAAGCAAAATGTTAGGCATCTTTCCCCGAATCACTATACATAACTTTATTTATTTCCCCCAGACAGATTTATATAGCTAAAATTAGTTTTAACTAATGTTAAAAGATAAAACTAGTTTTATCTAAAATCAAAACATATACAGTAGTAAATTAACTGGACAAAACCCGTTTTGTGTAGTTAAAACTAGAATTTACAGCTAGTCAAAAATGAATTTGAGTTAAAACTAGTTTTAACTAGACAAAACGGGTTTTAACAAATACATCCAGTATAAAGTAGTTTTAACTAGTTAAAACGCGTTCTAACTAAAAACGGGTTTTGACTGTAACATATATATATATATACCTACTATAAATCACAAAATAAAAATTCTCGAGTTTACGTTTCAGAAAAATATTCCTACCACTTATTAATAAAAGGAAACGACGTTGTACCAACGATAATTTAAATTTATAGTTCTCAGCATAAAGGTGTGTGTGTCTTACAGAATATAAATTCACAAAATAAAATACTAAACAACTAACAATTATTTATTGTGAAAATGTAACAATGCCTGCAATTTTAATCGTATTTTACATTCATTTAATTTAAAATATATGTTCTTCATCTCAAAATAGTACTGTAGTGTCTTGCCCCTACATATCGTCTTCCCTTATCAATGGACTCGTGACAGTTATTTATCTAATTCCATTGAGGAAAAAAATTTCGAATTGGAATAACGTGACTTTCGGTTCGTGACTATAGTTATTATTCCTAAGCTTTCTACATGTGTCGATAATTTCATTTTGTAACACAATTCTCGCGATTAAGAAAAAACAGACAACAGTGGGAATTGATGAGTCTACAATTTTTTCTAATTGCAGTTCAATAAAGGAATCGTCTTTCGTCCTTTCAATGTGAAGTATGAAGGAGTCGACCGTGCTTTAGAGGCCTCTTGTCCGCCTCAATAAGCAAAATATAACAGCGTTCTCTTTGGTGTGTGGAAAGGACAAAAGAAGACTACAGACTCTTATTTTGTGAATTTTTATTTAGGTATGTTAAAACACTTTTCCAGGTCAAGCGCCTATTTTCCGTATACAGAAATAACATTAACTTATAAGCAACTGTTAGAATAATATGAAAAATATTGTAATAATATCTGAATTATATTTAAATATCGTGTAGATCCTGGCTAGCTTTTAAGCAAACCAGCCGGGATCATAAGGCCAATCGTACCTCTGTGAAATCATTACATTAACAAAAAATAAGTTATATAATTCTTACTTCTGTTTTCATAGCTTTAAACGTTGTCGGTTGGATTTCGTTGGCGATAGTACGAGCCAATGCCTACAAATAAATGTAAGTTTAATAAATTTTAATATAAGTCATTGGTAAAGTTTTAGTAAAATGTGAACCTCTAACGATTGAGGAACGTCGGCGCTTTCGACATTTGAACAATTGGATAACAAATTTGCGAAATCTGCGTAGACGTCGTTGTTCCACCCTAAAAATAACATATACATCCTTTTGTAACAATTAGTTTTCTATTGGCTGACCGTTAAATAACTTTATATGAAATATATGTAGTATTATATAAAAGATACATTTGAAAGGATAGATTTAATTCGTATAATGTGGTAAAATTTATTTAAAATAAATGATGACAAAACAAATTTATTCGTATCTAATATTACTGAATAGTACACACACTAGCAATAAACATTGACCGATATTTAAGCAAAGATAAATTACTTTCACTCGTGGGGGTCCTTATGAAATGTAGTTAATCGAAACAATATTGTAAATTAGACAGAATTGCGCTGTTTTGTTGAAAGAATCACAGAAAATCAAATACGTTACGTCGTTTAACACTTTTCACATCTTCAGATTTTACACTTTCGCAATGGGAGATAACGTTAAGCAGTATTTACTGCATTGTTACACTACCTGTAAGGCAGAAGTATCTTCTACAGATATGTTTGTTGGTTACAGCGGCAAAACTTCCATACTGCTGGCTTTTTATACCAATTTTTGTTTTTACGTAAATATTTATGCATGTTTTGACATTTTGTTTTCATTTGAACTGCTGTATATTTCTGTACACATCGTTGAATAGGGGTACTTTAATTACGAATACCCACGACATTCGAACTTAGCCGGAAACAGTTTCATTAAAAGCTATCATAACACTTCCAGGAAATGCACTAAGGGTTAGAAATTATATCAGAAAACTATGAATTATAGAATTTCCATTAATTATCATGTGATATTTATGCTGAGCCGTCATGAATTTTGCAGTTTGCTTCATTAGCACTCGTATATGATTCATTGAAACAATAAATAAATTAATATTCGATTGTTACCATTTAAAAAATATCAACGTATTTAATTATAGACCTATATATATATACGTATATATTTTTTTCTTTCTTACCACCGTATTCCTTAACAAGAAGCGACAACAAATTTGTATTGTACATGGCAGAACATATTGAAACATCCATAATACTGTTAATACTCTGGAAAATAAAATAAATTATATAATATACATTATTAAAGTTTTACTGAACAAAATATGTATTATGAAACTTGTATAAAACCATTGTTTAAACAAACATTTTTAATAACAAAAACAATCCTCATTGCATTATGAAATCTATTCGTATTAAAAGTGCTTAAACTGGAATCGAATAATAAACACACTCAAAACAACAGAGTATTTGAATTAAATTCTTTTCTTCCCCCTCATAAGTATTACTTTTAGTGCCCTTATTATGGACTTGACCCATAATGAAAATGCCAGGTAATGAGGGAACCACAATGGATCTTGACAAACCAGAAATTTTTGTTGGATTTGAATAAGGTGTTCTTAGTACTCTCAGAATGAAACGGATAGGAATTTTTAATGTTATTAATTAACAGACAATCGCTTATCGATTAATGATTGTTGCACATTTATTTTGAACTCGAGAATTTGTATATTAATTGCTAACTTACAGGAAAAATACATTTCCAGTGACGATGTATATCTTGATATAATTCTAAAGACGTTTTGAAGTTCTCCAAGTCTTTAATTTTATAATTGAAATATTTTCTTCTTCTCTCTTCTAAAGCACCTTCGGCAGTTAGAAAATTCTAAAAATTACTCAAGATATATTATTTATTAATTAATTTGTATTTAATATAAAGAAAAAAATTTACCTTAATCAGAAATAGTAAAGTGCATATTCGTTTATATAAAGATTTCTTTTTGTAAAGTGAAAACCTTTCCTTGGCTCTTTTGTATAGTTCATCGTCATCGATAATTCTTCCGATGGTTGCGAGCATCATCACTTTATTGGAAACAGAACCTTTGTCAGCCGAATTATTTAGCCATCCCTTAAACATAAATGGAGAGAAAATGTCGAGTTATTTGGAAATCAATAAAATATACGTAGTAGCAATTTTAGCCATTGAAAAATCTATGCTTTTGCCTAGGAGATAGGTGTTTAGATTTTTATAAATATCTGTTCATCGATATATTACAAGTCCGAATTTGTAAACAATCTAATTTCCTTATCACTTTTAATCAGTCGCCTCTCACATAGCCTATACATAAGTTCAGATTAATTAGAAGAGAACACAGATTTATCTTTATTTTCTTTATTAAATGCATAGTTATGGCTACCTTTCAAACCTTTCAGGTTTAGGCATTTGTCGTAGCGACAAATAAGACTTCTGCAAACCCTCGACCAGTCTCCCAGAAACATATGGACCTAATCTGAAGGTACTGTACAAATCTGACACTTATTTCTCTTGAAAATTAGTTCTTTTAATGGCGCATAATACCAACGTGTGAGAAAACCGAAATGAAAAAATGCCGCGAGTAGAAGTTTTAATCAAGAAAGAGATTCGATAAGAAAACATGACAAATCTTCAGAAACTCCCAGTCTGCAGCGGATAAATTTATAAATGAAAAGGAATATAACATTGACGGTGGGAAATACACACTAAGGCTTCCTCGTTCCTTTGTTGAAGACAAAGTCCTTTATAATATTACTTATGTTAACAGATTAAATAAACCAATGGAAAAGACATAAAACAGAGTGGGAATATTCACTGTGTATGATGTATTCTTCGGTAGGATTTGTAGTGTAATGTTGAAGAAGGTTTTTTTGATGCTGGTGAGGAGGAAAAAAACACCGGATTGACCAAATCTTATTTGTAGTAGATAAAATTCAAACTTAAAGTATTGAATCTATAAAACACTATAATCCATTATAAAACATATCTGTTGTGTTTTGATATGGGGGAACATCTTTAGAAAAGCTGTACGAGAGAATGTATTGTTATTAGCAATATTAATGCAAACAAATATAGCAAGGCTCAAAGAAGTTGCTTTAAGTACAAAGAACTAATCTGGTGATGTGTTTTGAGGTTCTGAACACGATCTTTAAATTAACCGTACTACAAGGAACGTTAATATCGTGATATCTTATTAGGCTGCAATTTGAAAAAAGAATTTTACGCCTAAAAATTCCCAGTGTCGTATATCTGACCGCTGTCTTTCCTGAATTTCTAGAATAGAGTTAGATAGATAAAGTCGATACCAGATAACAAATCCTCCGATTAACTAATGCTCGTTAGAATATAGTATGTTGTCTTATAGGAAACGTGTAGAAAAAGAAATTCTTCTTGTGAACAAAATTATAATTTATTTCTTTCGACTAAAATTAATCCAAAAACTAACCCATTGACGATCAGTAAATCGATTTACTAAAGAACATAATTCAGGTAATGTGCCAAGTTAACGAAAATTACTGGAGAGGACACCAAATATTTGAGAAAGAGACGATTACACTAAAAGATATTTTATTATTGAACTAACCAATTATCATAACCGCTTCCTAATTCAAAAGATCGTAGCAAGGAAACTGTAGTTGAATATAATGTAAGAACTGTATTTAATTTAAGTCCATTATACTTTAGCATAAAATGTAAACCCTCAGTTTAATATATTGGGTCTGATATATACGTTATTAAAATAAGTTTGTTTTATACTTACGTCAATGACATTAAATAACGCATGATTATTATAGTAATTCATAGCGATTGGAATATAAGGGCAATTTGGTCCGTTCAGTCCAAAGAATTTTCTCCAGTCTGATTTCTGCAAGTTACATTTAAATTTTAAATAAAATATAAAGTAAAAAGAAGAAAAATTTTATTTTAAACCATTTAACAAGAAATTAATTTTTACTTTCATTGACATTATAGATTTCTTGTTAAGCAATGCCTAAGAATCCAGAATAGGCAACTAAGGTAAAATTATGTAGCAAAGTATTTGTTTATTTTACAACTGTTTAAACTGTTCACACATCTAGATGGCCGAGACAGTTATGTCGTTCGCCTTCCTCTCTTGGGTATCAAGTTGCTCGCTTGGATTACACATCCAAGAGAGAAAGTTGAATAAATTTCGAAGATTGTCTGTCACCCTTGTCACTCACCATTCAACCGCCTTATTGTGTATGACCGAAGTCATAATAAATATGATTAAAAAGACTTTCTTATTGCCAAACAACGGAGAAAAAAATCTCGTTGATGACTCGCATTTATAACTATGAATCAATTACTACTTACCAGGAAATTATGGGAAAATAACTTTTGCACCAAAGACATACCCAGCGGACTGGTAGCCCCTGGAAGCACTTCACTGAAAAAATATAAATTTTCATAAAGCAAAAACGATATCGTTAAAGAAGAAATTTTAACACCCACCATAACAACGAATTAACGAATTTGATTCTGAGAAAATTTTTCTAAATTAAAATCAAACTTCTATTTAGTGTCACAATTTGTTTGCTTTTGAAACTGACAATAAATAACGTTTTACACGAATTGAATCATCTCAATTAAAAGGATTTACATAGAACCAGTTGGTCGACACACAAGTTTCTATTTTGACAGTTCGAAAGTGGTATAGTGACACTTCTTTTATATACAAAACGTCCGAATTTAGCAATATTATTGAATATTACAGAATATATGTTTAAAGGTATTCATTGTTATTTATTATGTCGTCAAAATAAAGTTTGACTGTACTTTTATACTAAATTTTAATTAAATTTTGAAGAAATAAGTTAGTTATTATTCAAATTTCGAACTATTCTATAGAAAATATAAAACGGATTTTTCATTTAATGGAAGTATTTTCTTACTGGATGGCCATAAACTCTAAATCAGTACTCGGCAACCGGTGGTCCGTGGACCATTAATGGTCCGCGAGAAAATTTGGGTGGTCCGTGGAGAAATTTGGACATTGTTCAATTCAAGGTTATGCGAAGTATTACGAAAGAAATGCAAAATGCTTAGTTGCTTTTTTCACTCTTTCGGGGTTTTTATTTGAATCTGAAACCAAATACGAAGTGACGGTAGCCAACTGCTGATGTAATACATACAATGTATGCATAATTATTTTACAGCAGTTTAAATTGTAAGTTTTATATTAATTCATCACTCAGAAATTTCAATATTTCTATTTATGAACATCACATATTTGTTAGTAACCACTTATAATAACGACCTTATTAATTGTTAAATTGGTGTAAATAAACACTACAGACTACAGGTATTAATATTTAATTATGTTGTAGAATAAAATATTACTCGACACATATATTATTTCATTTAAAAGATTACCCAACGTTTCCTGTAGATAAATATTCTTCTTCGTCTCGAAATATGGCATCAAATTCGTGAGCGATTTCATAATCAGTTTCTGTAGTAATTGATGTAATGGGTCGGGACTAATAAAGAAATGAAGAAATATTATGGTTATTATTTAGAAATCAATCGAGTGAAATAATAAAAACAAGTTACCAGAAAAACCCGAAAACAATTAAAACCCGATTGGACTAGTTAGGACTAGTTTCGTGAATTCTATTTGATTTTTAATAGAAATCATTTAAATTAAGCTAAACGTAAAAATGAAAACATTTATCGAAAAACCTAACAACCTGTGAACGACACCATAATGCGTCCTGACCTCTGAATGGTCGGGTATTTCACATTAATTAAAGAGCTGCAAACGGAAAAAGAAGAGAAAGAAGAAGTAGAAGAGGGGGAAAAGATAGAAGTTAGAGATATATTGATCCAGGAGGAAAGATCTAAAAGTTGAAACGTTGTGAGAGGAGATTATTGTTAATCTCGTCCACAACGACGGCATGAAGCTGAAAAAAGGGTAAGTTAATAGAAACTTCGGTACTTCGTTGGAATTCTTGTCTTGTACATAGAAATCAGGCAAAGCAAGACCTGCTCAATATTTCAAGAAGTCTCGGAATTTGAGAATAGTATCCTTTCTCTAGAATTTTTGCAACATATCACTTGAGAACAGGTGTTCTGGCATATCCTGGTCAATAAATATCACGTCCTTCCAGGAGCTTTCTCGTTGCAGCTAGTCTATTCCATGTTGTTAGTGATTAAAAATATCAGAATATTCCATTGATTTTCATGTTGTAAAGTATATTTCGAATTTAATATGTGAAATCTGGAAGTTAAAAATCTAAATTTCTAAATTATTTCACTTCTGTTATACAACGGCTTAATTAACAAAATACCATACCCGAGAAAATTTTGACCCTTGACTGGCAACAATATCCCCTAACTGTTAATAAGCCATTGTTCCCTCGCAGCAGGTAGATCAACTTGCACGATAATTTACAGTTAGCGGCCGAATTCGTCATTTTGTTTTGAATCCCGGGAACACCTATGGCCCTAATTGTAATCCACTGTCGATCACGTGACCGATTTTCTAATCAATAATCTATAAAAGACGCTTCCTTCCCCCCTCCCCCCTAAGGGCTCTCCGATCGTCTCTCAATTACGAAGTGCCCTGCGCCGTCGACCAAACCCAAAAGTTTCTAAGTTTCTAAGTGCCGTTGTCCAGTCTAGGAGTTTCTAAAGTTCTACTTGCCACCGTCCAATTAACACTCTCTGTCATCCCGAAGATTATTATCACTTCTGAGTGAATATATACCTACCGGGACATTCACCGGACTCCGTCTATTACGAAATTTATAGAGGTATGAACGAATATTTGTAAACTCTCTCTCTCTCCGGCCACCCCTTTTGTATATGAGGGTAAGAGTGTAGTTTTGTTCGTTTCGATTTTAATAAATCTTGTTTTGTTATAAAATGGTGTCTTTCTTAACTGTCGGCTTCGCCATATCGTCGACCCCATCCTTCCTCCTCCTCCACCCGAGTGACGCGTAACGCGCCGTCAACGTAACAGCCATCCTTGACAAGTGAGTCTCCGGAAAGGCAGGTACGACTCCCTCTTACCTCCCCGGGATCTCACAAATAGAAAAATATTTAAAAAATATAACAAAATACTTTGAAGTCAATTTACCTGAAGAAGATACAATTGGTCTTTGCAAAAGCACCACTCGATATCGCGGCAAGATCC
This sequence comes from Centruroides vittatus, assembly GCF_030686945.1. Taxonomy (NCBI): domain Eukaryota; kingdom Metazoa; phylum Arthropoda; class Arachnida; order Scorpiones; family Buthidae; genus Centruroides; species Centruroides vittatus. Next base: position 220,533 of record NW_027122193.1, read on the forward strand.
GAATTCTTTTTCCAACTGAAATTAATTTTAGAATCATTAGAGATTTATTTATTATTAGAGAAATAAATATTTACTTATTTTATGTAATTCAAATTCTCTCTTTATAATTAAAACACAAAATACGGACTGGAAAGTAGAAACAACAAATAGGACATAAGGGAATGAATGGATGGAGAAGAAAGAGAGGAAAAACAAGACACGCGGAATGAAAACGAACGACAGGAGGATAAACCGGAAACGAACTGATTAGTCGTTAATAAAAGTAAAAGAGAAAGATAATTAACGTGAAATCTCTGAGAGGGTAGAAGTTCATTCGGCTTTAACTCATGACTATCAACTACGTGGAAATGAAGGAATAAGCCTGAGCGTACAAAGAATAATCTCTAAGAAGAAAAAAGTGGACGAAGTCATTATTAAATTTTAGATTAGTAATTTTAGAGAATAAACAAATGTGATGAAATGTCATTAAAATTATATACATAAATATCTAAATTATTGAATAAAACGTGAGACTCACATCAACCAACTAACCGGCGTAAATACGAATAACATTTAAGTGACGAACGGTAACTTTTTAGTATGCTGAAAATAAAAATTGCATACCGTTATTCCGACATTTCCTAAATAAAGCGCTTGTTGGTCAGTCAAACAACATTTGTCTTCAAATTCAATATTTTTTTCTTCGACAACGTCACCCGTTTCTGAAAAGAAAAAGTATTAAGGCCCAAATATAATTCAATCATGTATTTTTTGAACAGCAAAATCACAACTCACCATTGACAACAACCCTCGTATCCTTTTTACCAATTGTTATATTATTAAGAGTTAATTTCTGGTTGATATCCCTTTCTAAATAAATGGTATCGGGTTCGGCTTTGGCAACTACTACAGACTGAAAAGTTTTGTAATTAGGCCTACTTGAATAATTTACGAAATTTATAAAGAAATATTTATTAAAATTTCATATTTAGTTTTGTCCTTTAGGCAAAAGGATAGTGCTTTTTTATATAAATCGCGGGTTTGGCTAAACCATTAATTGAATAGACAGCGGTGAGGAGAAGAGGAATTAAGTCTGACATCTCTGAGTCAACTCACATACATGAGTTTCCTAGGTTCTGACTGACCCCCGCACTCTTTTTCGCAGTAGCCTTTCCTTTTACCTGTTTACTTTATTAGAAATTTTATAATTCATGTTGCATATAAAAATAATATGTAGTATTCATGTTTTACATATTAAGCACGCGGTAAATTTCAAAATAACGATACGCAATACATTTCTGTAATTCTGTAAACAATAACAAAAGCTAATAAAAATTTTACAGACAACTTGACCCGGATAAGTTGATCTCCGTCCATCACCCATGATGAGTATAGAAAAGATCTTACTGTCCACGGTAGAGAAAGTAAATTAAATTAAGCAAAAATATTTGGATAAATTAATCCTGCTGTAAACACTACAGAGAAATAAAATAAATGTAAATCCACACCTCTCCTAGTCCGTAATTGGCTGTTATCGTTACGTGTTTTGGATTTGAAGTAACAGGATTACAAGTAAACATAACACCTGCAACATCGGCATTCACCATTTCTTGGATAACAACTGCCATCGGTAGGTTCGAGAGTTGACCGTTTTGCCTGTAATTAATAAATTGTATTTTGCAGTAAATTTACGTTCTAAAATATGCAATAATCAATCATATTTTAAAATATTATATTAAAATCAAACTTAAAATTATTGACAACATTCCGAAAAATAAAATGTATTAATTAACGAGCAATTGTTTATTATGACATCGTCACAATGTCGGGCTGAAACTTTTTCGTCAGGATTTTTTACTCCGATCGCGACAGTAAGAAAGGACAGACAGCAGCGTACACCAGTAGAAATTTATCTGTCCACAATTTTTGAAAATTGTAATCTAATTATTATACTTCTAGTTACTCTTTCCGTTGTTTTGGATTAAATTGGTTTGATCGGATAAGGTAAGGTAATATTTGGGCGATCAACCGAGAGGAGTTCCTCCCGGAAGACCTTTCTATGGGAAATTGGTCGCTATTTAGTTGTAAGAAACGTGAAGGAAACCCGAAAAACTGCACGTGTGCAGACCGTTGATCAAGCACAACCCCGCGACCAACTGCCAGTGTTCGGAGGTTTTATTCACGCGATTACTGGTGGCTTGCCTTAACGAAAAAATTAAAAGTCATTGATAATATGAAAGAGATACGTTAGTTGATTTATACCTTATTTGAACTTGAAGACTTTTAAAACTTTACTCCCTACCAGCATAAAGTAGGTGTTTTTCATTGCCTACTATGTAAGACTCATAATCGGGTTATGACACGATTATGCAGTCTTACATAATAGGCTATGAAAAACAGGATCGACATATACGGCAAAGCAGTAAATCATAATAATTTTGGATACATCCCACCTAAATTCTTATCATCCGGCAATCCTTGCTTGCCAAACCGGTAATGATCATGTAAAGAGACCATCTTAATGCTGATAGGGTAGAAAGAATTAAGAAAAGCCACTATAATATTCTCCTCGCTCAAGAATATAAATTTACCTAATAATGATTTAATTTTTGATAATTTCAATGCGAACGTAATTGATATCAATATTCTCACCTTTTGTATTCAATAGCAATAAATGAAAACTGCGATGCCCAACACTTCTTAACTGCAGTTAATATCTGATTAAAAAACAAGTATATGAATACAGTAAATAAACAACATAACTGTTACAATTGTATAAAAATTTCCATATTTTGTGCTTATCACACACGGGTTATCTGTATTTAAAAGACAAAAAGAACGAGACGTAGACAATGTGATGGAGCAAATTAAAAGCCGATTTTACATTGCGAAACTGACGCTTACAGAACAGTTGTTTCACCATAAGTGTGGGGTATACAATAGGCAGAGAATATGCGGAGGTTTGCTTTCTTTCTAACAAATTTCTACGCGTTATAGCCGCCGCTAGTTAATAAAATAAACCGCCGAAAATATAATATTTATGTTTAAAATAATAAATTAATTTGAATTGTGTTAATTCCTATGGCTCTCTCCGGAAACCAGTCCTAGTTTTAATTAGAGAAGAAGAACATCTAATAAATTTATTCTCACCGTAATTGCAATGTAAATTCGTTAAACCCTCCAAAAAATTAAATATAAAATTTATTTTTAAATGTTAGAAAATTATTCTATACATAATTACTTAATTCGAAATCATTTACATTTTTCAATCCGGAGATCCCGAGATAAGTTTCCATTTGACCCGCTGCAGACATGTCTTCGCTATCTTCCCCTTAAAATTAAAACAAATAATAAATTAATACAGCGTTTAATAATTTTAAATTTCTAGAAAAGTATTAGTTTTATTACAAAACTTAAAAAAAGGTAAACTAGTCACTTTTTAATTGTATTTAGCGGTTTCGAACTTATAAACGTCTCAAAGGTTTTGAGAATAAAATCACAGAACACATGAAGTTGCTCGCGGGTCCTAACATGGCTAACGGGCTAGCAAGATGAAGTTTTTCTCATGTTCTTCATTTGTATGAAAACTAAACTGGGGCTACTTTTCCACTGAAAGTCTATGAAAGAGTAACTCCTTCGTTCCATGAGACAAAAAAAGAAAGCTTTACCGTCGAAATGAAATCTTTCTTTTCTTTCAATTGAAACATTCTTCCTGTAGATCCAAAGAGGACCTTTTCCTATGCTTATAATTTGGTCACTCTTACAAGAGGAGCACCTTAATAATAAAAGCTGGGAGCATATTCAGGTCAATTATATATTAACGAATTTTCCTGTGCAACATGTAAATTCGTGAATATATCGATCCAGTTTTTGTCAGTCATCAGGAGTGCCTTCATTGTATTAGCAATCCGGCTGTCTGATTGAACTTTCTTTTATCTTATTTGTTAGTCAACACTATGTTAATACTTTTGAAGATGTTTATATGTCGATTCCTGTCAATGAATTTAGTCCGAATGCGTTTTCTCATTTTCAGGAATTGGAAATGTTTAAATTACTTTCATCTTTTACGAAGTTTGAAATAATACGATTCTAAAAACACTGTATTTATTTTATTCTTACCGCAAGCCGATGATCTTACGGAAAATCTAACATTATTTAAGTCACTCGTGTAAATTGCCTTTAAATTTTTTTCAATTTCATCACAGATTATATTTGGAAGCGAAATCTCCACAACTTCTTTCATAATTCTAAAAGTAATGTAAAATAAAAAGTTTGAAAATTAAATTAAATTAAACGTGAATGAAAACAGTAAAACTTTCTACCTTTGACATTCGCCTTGTACGTCACTTTTTGTTTTCCTAATTCAAAAATGTAATTAGTAAATTAAATAAATATATAAATAAAATACAATTTTTCCAGTATCTTGCATAAAGAGTTGTTGTAAATAAAAATCCATATTATATATATCTTAATTAACCACGATAGATGTATTTTTAATGATATGAAATTTGTTGTTCTTTACAAAATACATACGAACGATGGCGATAACTACTCAGTAAAAGTAAAAAATATCTTATAAATTGCAATTATTGTAAGTAAAATATATTTATTGGTCGTTTTGTACAGATTTACCGGACCAAATGTAACTAAATCTGTATGGTGAGCTTTCAGGTTATGCGGAAGATGATTTTCTAAAAAGCACTTGTCAGTTTAAAAACTCACCACGATTTCACTTTTGGTGCTGCAAGAAACAAGGACATTGCTTGTACAAGAAATAATTTACTAAAAATTTACAATATAAGTGTAGGGTTTATTTTTGTTGTTAGAATAAGTTTAACGCAAGGGGGTGAGAGAGAAGAAAAATAAAAAAGAAGCCGTAAACGTTGTTAAGCATAGAGTAAATATATCTAGAAGGTTCACTTTCCATTCACCTAATGGTAATTTCGGTTGGGACGTTTTCCTTAAACCTGTCGATCGCCATCTTTCTGCCAAGGGTTGCGTTACTGTGCACTGTCGTCATAACAGTTGACGTGACTAACAAATCACGTGACTGTACGATTATAATTAATTCGTAATTTGATTTAATTACTTCTGATAAAGAGTACAACTTTCCGAAATTCCTCAATTCATTTTTAAGAACACTTTATCAGTGATAGCAAACTTTATTAATTTATATATATTTTTTAATCTTCAAAATTTGGTATATATAAGTGTGACCGGAGGGTCGGAGTCTCTTTGACCCCTCGTCAGGATGTGACACCGCCGAGTCTTTCAGGACTCGGAAATTGCGACGGAGAATTGTTACGTCACGCGAGCGGTCGCGAGTGAGCGGATACGTCCGTTGTGGAGGTGGAGGAAGGAGAAAGGAGGTAGTAAGTCACTCGGGATACTGGTGTGAAAATCCGAATCGACAAACAAAACATAGATTTAAATTTTATTATTCTTTATTACTTTCTTCCCGTTCCTGGTACAAATTTCGACATCAACAACCGAATTTCAAACCAAAAGTCGACACTTCTTAGGGGAATGACTGTATTTCCTCCCCCCTCAAAACTCGAAACTGAGTCAGAACGGAACTAAAGACAAAATTCGCTAATTGGCAAAAAAATTAACGAGGGGACGAAATAAAAATGAGGGGAGCGAGGACAAAGGGTCGTTCGTGGCTCCCGCCTCCATTCGAACTCGAACCCTGCCTGGCCCACCGAAGCCTCTCCGCCGTCGCCGATTGGATTTCGAACGGACTCCGTCCTCTGACGATCCTTGTTGAGGTATGACGACCACTAATTTGTAAACCCTCTCTCGGGTTCGTAAACTCCTAATTTAGTACGTAATAGTTCTATCGATGTTAGCATGTGCAACTGTTCTTTATTGTCTAGCAATGAATTCTGTTTGTTATTTTAACTGGTGTCATTTATTCGAATATCGCCTCTGTCTTATCAACGAGCCCACTCTCCTCCTCCACTCGACCTGACAAGCAATTAGTTCCAGACTGGACAGCCATCCTTGACCATGGGCAGGTTTTACCGACCTGTTGACCGAGAAAAAGGAGGTCAGACTCCGTCCGACCTTCTAGTGAACCCACACTGCCTAAGTAACAAGAATAAATTTAATGAAAATAACAGAGATTACAGCACGACGCATAGCTAATAATAACGTATTCCTAGATATACGGAGAGAGAGAGAGTTTACAAACGATCCGCGAGTTGATAAATATCTTGGTTAACGAGATGTTAGAGTTGGGTGTTGAGTTCCTTGGGCAGCAGGGTATCCATAATCTTAGACGGTATATTCCACAGAGGCACACAATCCACAGTATAAAACAATCCACACGGTAATATTTCCCGGTCTTCTAGGTGGGGTAACGCTTGGACGTAGATCGGAAAGTTGCAGGAATTTTTTTTCAGGGTTGAGTTCGCGGTGGCTGACCAGACGACGACTGCCTCAATTTGTCATCGTTCTCCCTTATTATTTTTCCTCTTGGGTTTTTTCCATGAGGTTAGGATCTCGTTCTTAAGGGTCGGGTGACCAATATGTGAATTACTTCTAAAAGTTCCGAGTGACATACGACTAACAGATGGATCAACCTCAGCGAGGAAGCAAGTTCGTGGGAGAATAATTTTTATGGGTTTCAACAGATTTTATTTATAAAATGGTGGAGGGGAAACAATCGAAATTTGATTGAACACCTTTGTCCATTCGTCCGTCACATAAGAATATACCATAAATCAATTATCTGGTTGATTTAAAATATGAAATAAAATGTCGTGATCAATCACGATCAGTTATAAGAACTATTTGTAGTCTGTTGTTAATGCTTTTTTTATTAACAAGATAAACCTTATTAAGTAACATTGTACTTTTAATAACAGTAATTATAACAAACTTAACAGTAATATAAATTATTTTTATACCAAACATTGTTCAGCTAATATAACGCTTACCCTTGATACTTGCAATGATATTCTCCTTTGTCGTCTGTGATTCATTGTCTTCTATGTTGAAAGTTGAAACAAGAACGAATTTTTAGGTCTAAACCGAAACCACGTGTACCACACAAACGTTGAATCGCGTGACTCGAGACTTGCACGTGACCTTGACGTAATATCCGGCAGTTCCGATTAATTAATTCACACGTCGACAGTCGGGTCGTTAATGTCTACAAAATTTCTTTGTGTTTTCGGAGCGAACCCTCTAGATGTAGGCCTGGTGACAAACGTCTAGACTCTGAGCGAGAATTAATTGTAATTTCAACTGCATTGCTTTGCATATGCAACGTCAGCTTTTTCGCCCAATCCGAAGAGTAAAATCAGAAGTAAAATTAGCACGCTTATCATTGTTTATCATGCCGTCAACGTCGAGGAAGTCGTTATACGTTAAATAAAATGGAATGTAGTGAGTGAGGTTCAAAATATAGTCATAAAGTATAATCATAGACAGTGTTTAAACAAAAGTATTAAAGCAAGCAAGCGCATGAAAAAGACAACAGCATTGACAATAATGTTAAGGTGTTAAAATGCAAGTAGTGTTTACTTACATATCACAAAAGAACAGTTATTTTAATATTCATGTCCCCAATATCAGTACATTTATTTATCAGAGATAGTATACGTACCATATTTATAATTAATTAAAATACGGTGTATATAAACAGTATATTATTTATCTTTTCAGCTGTAAAAGTATCATTTCAATGGAATTCTAAATAGCAACAGATTGGAAGACAAAAATTAGCTTGAAATTGCAAGCAATGAAAATTCAAAAAGTTTTTTAGGTGTCACTTTTATACGATTTAAATATGTCAAAACAGGAAATGATCAGACCGTGTCAGATAAAAGTCGAATGCCACAAAGTATATAATCAATGATACTAGTTTCATTACGAAAAAACGTATATCTCCACTGAAGAGAATACTACATAAGTAGATAAATTCGTTGCCTACACTAAAATATGTGATGATTTACCACGGTAATTAGAAATCGTATAGTTAGAAATTCATGTAAAGAATTCAACGTTGTTAAAATTATTAGATATACCTTGTAAAGTGTAAGAATTAATCCAGTTTTCCCATTTTAGCATTGAAGTCTGCAATAGAATATCGTCTCTGTAGCCACATATATTTTGCTTAAAATCCCTAAATCCCAGCAGTTCGGGAACTGGTGGGATGAAATCAATGAACTTGTAGATGGTTACCGGTTAGTGCTTAACCAACAGGCAGGTAACATTTTCATGGTTTATTTTAAGTTTGAAATACCTAAATTGGTGCGGGGACGACATTAAATTTTATTCAAAACACATTTTCCTCGTTCCGATTACCTGGAAAACCAGAAACTACTACATTATTTCTTCTTTCTTTATCTTCTAACTTCAACACTCATGCAGATAAAGTTAGACAACACTTTTTCATGTGTTTAAATACATTACTCTACTAGTTTTGTAACTAGTATACCTATTTTTTGTAACATTTTCAAGCATTGAGAACAGAGATTCCAATTCTACAAGTGTCGTATCGATGTTTTTCTCCTACGACTTGATATTAGCGAGTCGTTCTAAGAGAGCTTGTAAATTACAATTGGAATAAATTGTACATTATGCAAAAGACGAATACTTTCCTGAATATTAATTTCTTATTCAGCGTTAATATACGAAAAGTTCAATTACTTTGCGGAGTCACTCGATATTCCTTCGGGATTCTTACATTTCTTGCAGAAGAATCTTCAACCTCTATGATCTAAAGAGAAAGTTGTTCTTTTCTCAGGAAATTCATCAGCCATAAATTTCAGAAAGTAAACAGGTAATCTGACTAAATTAAATCCAACATTACATCATTTATTTTTTTCGTTATTAGAATCAACAACTGGCTAACAGCATCTCCCACAAGAAAGAAAATTAATAGAGGTCAAAGAATAAAAATCCCGATGATACGTTGAAAATTGTGTTTGTGATAAAACGGAAGATTATAGAACGGAAACAGCATTTAAATGTAGAATAAACGAATACGTGAGTGCAATACTGACATGATAAAAATCAACTGAAAAGATAATATAAAAATGATTTGTTATCAATTTAATGGAATTAAAAAATGTTGTAGATAAGGGAAACATTCCTGTGTAATTATTTCCACAGAGAAGTTGTACTTGTTTTAATTTCTATAAAAATATTATAATTTAACTAATAATACAAAGTTGTATGAAGAATTTAAAACATTAAAAGCTTTTAAATTTACATCTAGAAATTGTTAAAGTAATACAAACCGTGTTATTTTCTGTAAAGAGGAAACGATGTCTTTCATTCTATTTGTATCCTGAAATATTTTGTAGGCTTTCGTCGTCACGACAACACCTTTTGGCACTATGAACTAATAAAAACAAATTAAACCAAACAATGTTGCATTGTTTTATGTAGAAAAAGTGAACAATAACTTACAAATCAAAAAGATATATTTCTCCTAATATGTTCGGATTCAACAAATGTTATGTGTATAGTACAGTAAATTTATATAGCCTACGTAAAATCTTATATATATGTATATATCTATGCACGCTATATATAGTACATATAGCGTACATATATACACAATAATAAAGAATCATATATAAAGAGTAGACAAACAACTATATTCAACACTTTAGTAGAATTTAATAAACGAATTATTTTCCCCAAATTTCATGGTAACTGTATTCTTATTGTATTCAGTGGGTGATAAATCTTATCAATGGCCAAGTGGATAAAACCATTAATTGATTGATTGAAAATGTGGATTGGTTTATCCACACATATTTTATTCACCAAAAGGAATAAAATTGATTTATCATTTTTATGTTCCTGATTAACAGAATATATTCTTCGCAAAATACGGCTAGAGGCAGCCGTTGTAAGTTATATTTTCTATAAAATATTTGTATATAAGAGAACTAATTATATATATTATATATTATACATATTTACGTTTTTGTTATCAGCAGCAATTTCTGTAAGTACTCCGAGAGAAGAACCTTTACCACCAGTTAATTCCGATACTTGGCAATGTAACGATGTAAGTGGCACCACCAAAAGATTTTTTGTTTTATTGATTGCTAAAAATAAAAAATAAAAAATACAATTTTATTTTTGAATTCAATATATAGTAACAGTTCGTTATTCTGGCACCTGGTGATCCGGAACATACGGAATTCCGCATTACTTTGCTCCCGTACGAGCAGGAGTAACGAACTCCTGTACTTTTTATAATTTATGTAGAAACACAGTAGAGCAGAGCAATACTGTAATAATAATAATAATACTTTTCTATTGTATTGATCAATTGTTTGTTATAAAACGTTAAAAATATACTTGATCAAATCATACGGGGTACTCAATTTTGAAAAATGTATGCTAGAATATTAAGCGATTATCAAATAATCACGCTGTAATATATTGTAGTACACTGATACAAGATTAAGAATTTTGTGAGATGTTAACATTTCACAAATTATTATTTACAAACATCAGTCATGTCTTATTTTGGATCATGTGTAAAGATATACATGATTCAATGTCTAATATGAAAAAGATTTCTAAGATATTGATTTAAAAAATCTGCATAACAAACACATAAACTATTTGTTTGTTTGATGGAATAAGACAATGTCTTATGGAATAATTTTCTACGGGAATCCACCCCTCTGCAGGCGTTACATAAAGAAGAAAACCCGAAAACTCAACAGGATTATCACGTCGATACGGCGTGAATCCAGAATCAAACATCAGTGTTTATTTGTTTCATCCATTTAGCGACCGGTAATTACGGCAGCCAGTAAATAATTCAAAAGACATTTTTCGACAAGAATAGAGATAAGATGCTCCACAAAAGTATAGAACCGCTCAAAAAATTGGTCGTTTATGGCCAGAACATGCACTAATATATATAAATAGATTTTTTTATGTGTAATTCAGCACCAAACTTATAAAAACATAATTTTAAGAAACTAGTTCGTGGCTGACTGCGAAATAGCGAAAAAGTCAATTTACATACTGCCACATAAGTGTAGAACCGCCATCTTTCTCGCACGTTTGAGGTGTGCAAGTATTTTTTCATCGTGGCTCGTGGTGCTATAAAAACGGACAAATTGTGGCTTTGAGAAGCACTGATTTAAGTCATCAGGCATGAGCAAACAGCATAAAACGTTCAAAATAGGTCGTTCGGCATTATTTGTCAATTCCTGAAAATTATGGACCAAAGCGTAGAAGTGAATGTCCTTCAAGGCTTACCCTGCAAGGCCGCAGACGAATTATAAATGCAGCTTCAAATAACACAGCATTTACGCGTAAAATTTAGGACGATTTGGGTATTTAAGTACATCACGAAACCGTTCGAAGGATTTACATGGCAACAACAACATTGTTTAGTCTCGAATGAGAAGTGCCCTGCTCTTAAGCCTGAGCACAAAGCTGCCCAACTCAATTTTGCTAGGAAAAATATGACCACTCAATGGAATAAGGTAAGTTTTTTGTTTCGTTTAGACCTATCGTGCTAGCCCAAGAAATAACAACATTTTTGTCGTATAGATAATCTTTTCGGACGAAAACACATTTAATTTGGATGGGCCAGATGGTTTAGCGCTCTACAGGCGTGATTTAGAAAAAAGCTCAAATAATTTTCTCAAAGGAACTTCTGTGGTTAGTGTTATGGTTTGGGTTGCTTTTTCTGCAATGAGAAAATTAGATTTGTCAATCGTTACCTGTCGCATGAACACTGCCGACTATCAACAAGTTCTGGAAAACATGGCTGACATACAAACTTAGATTCAAAAGAATTCCTTTTATTTTTTAACAAAACATTGTATCTACCCATATATCACGAGATATAAAACAGTGGTTTGAAAATACGAGTTGGCCAGTTCGTTCTTTTAATTGCAACCTTAAAGAAAACGTTTGGGGATCTTGGATGACCAAATTTATGCCCAAAATCATCAGTACGCCGACATTAGACTCTTAAATCAAGCAATTGCCACAGCTTGAAATTCCCTTGAGGCATCTATCATAAAAATCCTTGTTGATAGCATGCCAAAATGCATTTTCGATGTTATCAGTAAAGGAGGTGTGCAAATAAATCACTAAACTAAACTATTATGTACTATTCAATGCTTTTTGCATTCATTTACTGATCGATTCTATACTTTTGCGGTGCTAAAAATCAGTTTTTTTTCCTATAATTTCTGCTGTTTGCTGCAATATAAGAAGCTATGAATTTGGACAATTTATATTTTCATGAATCCCGAACAATATCAGAAAGGTAGCTACATCATATGTGTAATTCTTAAATTTCGTATAGTAAATTTGCAGCGATTCGATACTTTTATGGAACATCTTATTTACAAATTAGATGTAGACGACATACAAACGGTATTCAGGGACAGATACAGAATATTTTCAAGAATTTCAGCAGACTACAATTCACGAGAAAGTATAATATTCCAGAATTATCTACAATGATTTATTCCAAAAATAAAGAATTTCATGATTGAGATAGCAAAAATAAAGTCAAAATATTACAGATAACATATTTTAAAAAATTAATTGCTGTCGGTAGATGAATTTACAGTGAATTTACTCTATATAGAGGGATTAAACCTCCCACTCATATTGCAAATTTCATTATGAGACAAATTATAATTATAGATAATAAGGTACAAAAAATATTTAGCCAAAAAATAACCAAAAACATTAATTATTTAAGCGAGTAAACGTTTGAATCAAGTTGATCTTTTTCAACACCTTCGTGGATTAGTTACTTATTATTTCAAATTGAAAACACTATTAAAGTGAAAATTATTTTAAACTGAAAAAATGTTAGTATAACAACGTGCTTTCAATTTTTAGATTAGTCTATATTGTCAGTTACGTTTTAATTTATTAATTATCACTTCCAGATAAGAAAACTCGTAGATTGTAGGGGTTATCGAAAGAATAAAACGATGGTAATTCTCTAGTACTGGTGAGAGATCGATTAATTCGTATTAGTTTATCACTCCAAGTTTATTTGCGCCCTTCCTTCACCGATAACATATAAAATGCCAAATTGAATTTTCGATGTTATCAGTAAAGGAAATGTGCAGATAAATTACTAAATTAAACTATTTTCTAGTATATAATTCATTTTACATTCATTTACTAGTCGATTCTATACTTTTGTGGTGCTAAAAATCTTTTTTAAAACAATTTTTACTGTTTGCTGCAATATAAGAAACTATAAGTTTGGACAAATAAGTATCTTCACAAATGTTTTCCTTAAAATAATTCTATTCAATTGTTAAAACATGCAAAGACTATCATATTTCCTCTCACAAGTGAGCTAATTTGTAGGATGTCTGGTTAGGTGGCTTTAATACAGTTGATGAAGTAAGAAAACGAATAAGTCCGGTTCAAATAAAACGGCATCTGTCATTGGCTAGTTAATATAAGGCTCTGCTATATCAACCTCTCTGGGAAATCCCGCATTGACGTCCGAGCGAACAATATTTTTTCGTGAAATTTTTCGTGGTGATCTGCTTTGGATAAATTGGACTCAGTTTTCTCCTCACTTGGCCGTCGTATTGTGAATGTTGGTCGAATTCGAGGTGGACCGAAAAAAAACTTCTTAAATAATCAAACTAAAATTTTCTCGCTCTATATTATACATTTTTGAATAAAATACTTAGAAATCAGTCTTGTGTCATACTTAATTATCTTCTCATATTAAAAATTGTCTAGAGAAAAAGTTTTCAAATCGTCAACATATTGCTTATCGATCGGATGATAATTAAGACCTAAACAGTATAAATTCATTTACGGCCTTATCAGATCCGGTATCAAAGGCAATTAATTACCTTTCATTCCAGATCTGATAGGGTCCGTGAATCTATTTGTGAATTTATACGTAAATAAATAAAATTTAAACGTGTGTTAACTCGTTAACCCGACTTGTTAGTATGCCTTATACAGAATAAAAAAGTGATATTGCCTGATAATCGGAAAGTCTTTAAATTATAAACCAAAAGTGATTAGTAGTTAATTACAATTTTATTGCATTTTTCGATCTTTACGTTTTTATGAAAAAAGTATAAGTGAATTTATCAAGAATTAAAATATTTCAAATAAAGATTTACTTACGTTTTTGTACGGGATATTTTCTTTTATTTTTCAAGATTTTTCTGTAAATATACATTCATTAATATTCCAATAACTTATTTAAATATTATGCCGCAAGAATTAAAATATATTATATAATTTACCCTTTTAACACAATTCCGTGACCCTTCATTCCATTTTTAGACATAGTTACGTGTTTTAATTCGATGCCATCGGGCCAGTTCGATTTCGTAAATGATGTGGAAAATATCTCGGAAGTAAATTTTAATTTATATGCTTCATCCTCTAACATAAGAACATATAATTATAATTACATATATACAATATATTTTAAAATATATTTTTATATATAAAAAGATTTTAACTGTGTTAACATTCGCCATAGGCCGAGTGGATAAAACCACTAAACATTTGTCTTTTGTTGCGGGTTAAGGTGCTGACCACGTAACGTTTTCTTTACTTGTTTATCATCTAAATAGAGGCTAGTTTTTCCTAAAAGTTGTGCCTGGAAGCATCGAGATTTGGAGATCGTCCATGTATTGCTTTGACCACGCGGCTGTAGAGATCAAGGATGAATTTAGAAACGAAGAATCAGAAATTACTCAGAATGATTTGAACATGTTAATGACATTTTTTAAATTACATAAGGACTGTATGGAGATGAGAATATAAAGAATATTATTTATTGGAACATTGTTGTACATAAAAGCAAATGTAACATTCATTATTTACAGCTTTCAGTTAAGTAACTTGAAAAAAAAAAAAAAACCTGAGCCTAAATATTTTGCATAAATTTAAGGTTTTCGTAAATCAGTAAAAGGATTTGTCGAAGATTAAATAGTAAGACATTGTCACATTCTAGAAGTAATTTACTTCACAAATTACTTCAATTGCTATCTGAATAGTTCTCAATTAATTTTTCCTTCGAGTTTTTCTTATATCCATAAGGGAGACATTCGTTTAACAATTGTATTTTGTACAAATCAGATTGTTTGCAATCCACTTTACACTCGATTTCTTTTGGTATGATTCCTTGTTATAAAATTTCAATAGTTGTTTGTCTGACAAATGTTTATGGTGGCTTAATTCAGCCTTCCGATCTAATATTTGTGATATTCGAAAAAGGTAAATTCCTCGACTTGTAAACAAGCGCTATATCAAATGCAAAGGAACTGAATGAAAAAAGCTATGATAAGGTGCTAAACCGAGATCGTATGAAACGTTACTTGTCACTTTGAGCAAGTGTGCCATAAGTTTGCCACCCCCGTTCTACGTCAAAACAGCTCGATTTCTGTGCTACACACGTAAATATAAACCGAGACTGCTGTGGTCAACCACGAAACTATGATAAACCGCTATTGTTTAATGGTTTTATCTACTCCATTTTTCTTGTGTCCGAAAAGATTATTTTTATACATACTATATATTATTTATATTATAATTATTATTACATAAAAATAAATGACTATAATATAAAATAATTATTTGTCTTTATACGTTTACAGAACAGAATGTTTTTGTTATTACATGTACTAAATTTACTGTTCACTACATCTTAGTAGTTATAGGAATTTGAAAGCCCTCAGTAAAATTGTTAAATGAATTATAAATGACATGTTAGAGGAATTCCATACAGTAAACTAAAAACTAAAGATCGTTTGTGTAGATAATTCTACTGAATGAAAAAAAGTTATTAAAAAGTATGAAACAAACTAAAATTTCTCACAACTTACCCAAGGAAAATTCTAAGACTTTATTCTCTATTTCATTCATATTTTCGCTATCGGGTAGAATTTTACATTTGATCGAGTGCAAGCTGCCGTTAGAATTCATTATATGACCGTGATGAAGCCTGATCAAAAACACTAAATAATTTATCATTTTATAATACGCAGAGATATTATTGGGTTTAAATATCAAATTACCTTTTTATCACATTATCAACACTCTCAATTCCTATGTGTAGTAAAATCCCGTGCTACATAGAAATACAGTTGTATATAGAATAATTATATGAATAAACAAATAAAATTTGGGGTAATATCTTTATCTAGGGATATTAGTGTGTATCTGTGTGGGGGGCACGATTTTGTTTACCTTTTTGAAACATAATAATTCCTGTGTTTTGTGTCGACAATTTCTGAAATTTTGCAGGAAGGAAGGTTTATTTATTAGGGTGATTCATGCCGTATAATTTTGGTTGTTAAAGGTCGACGGGTGGGGAGATAAAAAGGATTGTGTCTCATATTTTGAGTAGGGTCTGACTATTTTACTCATTATCAGCGTTTATAATTTCCTACGAAATCCATCCCTACCATCAAAATAAACTTTTTTTGTTATTTTATACTATTTGAAAGTATAAAAAATATTAATTATAAAATATCGTAACAGATATTGTGTGAAAAGTTAAGCAACTCGTTGCTGGATTTTTCATTATAAGAAATATATATATATATATAGTTCCTCCAGTGTTAGGGGACAATCCTCCACACCTGTAAAATTGTCTATTGAATTTATATAATGTTGTTCATCGTTACTGTTTGCAAATTTTGAAACAGCAGTGATTTTGTCTGTTATTCCTTAGAAAAGAATGGAAAGACTGGAAAGTGAAACGAATTCGTAAAACGAAGTTTTATTTTAATATTTTAACTTAATTGAAGAGTTTATTAGAAAAATTCATCGTTCCATTTTCAATGACAGAGAAGATGAAACTAGTAAAGCGAAAGTTGGTAGTCGGTTTGTAGCAGACCGGTCACGGTAGTTATTTAGGTTATCTTAAAATATATAACTAAATTTGGGACATTTTAAAAAGAATATCCATCGAGTTAAAGGTTGCTTCAAAGAAGGCTCAAAAAACAAACTGGGTGCTTTGGTAGACCGTCCTTGTGTTGCTTGGTCTTAACTTTTCAATTCAATCCAATTATTCAATTTTCATTCAAATATTTTATTTCGTTTTCAAAACGCTCAATTGAAAATATTTTGAGCCATTATGTGTTATGTTTAATTAAGGTATACAATACATCTAATTCTTATCTATTTCAAAAATATTTCTTTATTACTAATAAATAATTTTATGTCCTTAACTAATACTTACCTGCAAGTAAGCGAAAACGTGGAAAAATTGTCTTTCTGACGAGATCTTTCCTAAATTGAACAAAATTAAACAGATTATAACTATTAAATGAAAAATATATTGTCAGAATATAATAGTTTAATTAGGTGAAATATTGAAATTTATAAGTTA
The DNA here is from genome assembly GCF_030686945.1 of Centruroides vittatus. Lineage (NCBI taxonomy): Eukaryota > Metazoa > Arthropoda > Arachnida > Scorpiones > Buthidae > Centruroides > Centruroides vittatus. Next base: position 237,862 of record NW_027122193.1, read on the forward strand.
ATAGACAATAAAGCCAAGAAATGTTCTTAGCAGTTCACTGTCTTTTTTTTTACAGCGTGCTGAAAAAGCACAGTCCCCATCACACTTGATCGATTGATAAATACAAAAAAATAAAAAAAATGAAGTAGAACTTTGAATAACGACCATGTCGCCGCCTTATTTTCGTTTCTGTCAGTGACCATTGTTTACAGATTTCAAAGGTAATAAATAACGGAAAGAACATTGTTTCTTCTTCACAAAATGCTTAGAAATGTTTTACAGGGCGTCAGATTAACGAATTACTGATGCGTTTTTCATCATTCAAATTCACTTGTCTAGAATCCAATATAAACAGTCACTAGTGAAATGTAAAGCATTTAATTTAAATACTAATTAAGATAAACGGGAGCTCAAACTACAGATCGATTCCTCGAGAGTAATTCTCAGATATAATAGTGCAATTCCGGGTTCTAACGGAAACAGTTTTACTCTAATGTAGTGTTTATCCAACAGTTAAGCTTGACATTTTGGGAATCCATGCAAACACGGCAATAAAGCTGATCCTGTGAAGTTCTGATCTGTTCACTGCCTCACTAAATATAGTAAATACGGATATTACTTATTTCCAACGTTTCATGTTTTACTGAATGGTTATGTAGTTTCTACTCAAGTCTTTCTCCTTGACAAAACTGGCTGCTATGCAATTGCATAGTATGCATCTAGGTAGCTCCGCCGTTAGATTTTCTCTGAACTTGTGAATTTTAACATTTGAATAATTAGCGCTATAATATTCAGAAAAAAAGGATTAAATAAAATTTTTGTACAATGTTAAACAATCTTAAAAATTAGCTTCGACCGCGAAATTTAAACTTTCCGCTTATAATAAATATTCCGGTATTTTTGTGAAATTTCAAACAAGTCAGAAACGAAGATTAAATGAATAATGGAATAATACTCACGAAGATTTCTCATTTTGGTTCCCCATAAATGCATCTCCTTTTCTGTATCGGATCCTTCCAACTTAATCGTTCCTCTCATTTGCCCGTGTTGAGTGTAGACGTCCATTAATTCTCGTGTTCTAAACATAAGAATATCAGACATGAAAATGGTAGAAAGTTCCTCAGTCTCCGAAAACATTATTATTGGAGGGGTAATTAAAACAACTGAAAAAACGGTTCATAAACTATGTAAGTTAATCAATAATGTAAATGAACCTCAGCAGAACAATTGAAAGTAAATCTATGAAGACTTTTTTGGCTGTTAGAATTTGCTTTTATTTAGCAAAGGTTTTCAACCTAATCCAATAGGCCATCCTCAGGCTACAATCTTACTTAGAACGTATTTTACCGTTAAATATCGTTCCAAAATAGAATACAATAAATTAATAACAACTCGTAAGTATTTGAGTAAAAAGCAAAAATAACTAAAAATGAATAAAAATAACAAATAATAGTAAAATGTAATAATAAATAATATATATTTACCGAGAAACGTTGCCGAAGAGTGAAAAGAATGAAGCGTGATCTAAGGCGTTGGCCATGGCATCTTTATCTACGTCGCTGGAGAAATCGTACACGTCTGATAGAACTGTCCATCTATCGAGAAAATTCATTAAATCCTTTCTTTCTTAATATAGATAATATCCTTTTTACTATTGTATGAGGTCGTCTAAACAATACTTTATAACTATATTTTAAATTACGATACGAAATCAGCGCGTAACACCTGTTTTTATGAAATAAATTATGTTGAATGGAACTATGTTTAAGTATTAAAGCGCATGGGTTACATAAATTTCTGATTTACAATTGAAAAAATTGATACATTCATGTTTACATTTACTGCCCATCAAAGTTTTTGCGTTGAAAAAGAAAAGATAAACATATGGTAAGAAATTTTAGTACATGACGTTTCATAAACTAAACCTAATTACTATTAATCATCATAAAAATTTGAGAATAATTTGAAGAAGAGAAAATATACTTACACAAAACTGAATTTGACGTGAATCACTCTGCCGTCGTTTTCCCTAAATAAAATAATACAGTTAATATTTATCAGTGTGTAAAATATTATCGAAATAATAATAAAAGTCATAATAACTGTGTTAAACGACTTTATCACCAATACTGAGAAGGTTATCTTCATGCTTGTTATTACGAGAATTGATGGTTGTTGTTATTTTATATTTTAATCATAAAGACATTCATTTATTTACTTGCCTATTTGCCTCGTAGTGTCGATCCTGATCAAAAACTCTCTTAAAATTTTATGCGCAGTCTAATTCGAAATATTTTTAAAAACTTTAAACATTTTATTAAAAATATTTACCTGAGAAGACCGTTGAAAACTATCCTCCAAGTTCTGAGAGGCGATAGACATTGCAGTCGCAAACCGGCCGCATGGAAGTAACGGTCGTCCGTCGTTCTACCCGTTTCTTGCAGAACGTAAACTTTGCCGTCGGAAAGTGTAAGATAGAGCCACGCTTCGGCCATCGTATCGTCGATCCTGGCCACCCTCACCAGCAAACATTCCTTCTTCGAATTAACCCCGTATATCAACACTTCGTCCTCTTCCTAAGAGATTATCTTATATTATACTAGCTTCAAAATTCAATGTAATATGTATAAAATCTTTTGGAACCGATAATTATTCTTATTAACTTTTATTTATTGATTTTAATTACATTTAATTTTAACAGTCTCACGAATACCCGAGTGGATACAATCACGAACTCGTACAGTTGTCGCGAGTGGCTCTGTCTAACTCGCTTATTGCGTAGCCTTTTCCATTTTCTTCCTGTGATTGGAGGCAGCGCCCCCTCGGGTCAGTTCAGACACCATCTGTAAATTTTCTGCTCACAGAATCTATCGAACCGCGTAAGCGGCCGCGTAGGACTTTTACGAAAGAAGGAATGAAGGAAAGAAAATAAGAGAGGTAGGAATTTTCGCAAGTGATGCTCTCAGCCAAGAAAGTACGATAAGCAATAAACATTTAATAACAAAGCGAAATATTACATGCAAAATATATATATTATATTATGGAATTAGCAAATAGAGTAAGTTAGTAGACGATATAGTATATCGTCTGCTAACTTATTTTATATGCTATCCGCGCCTAACGTCGTCAAGAGAGAGAGTGAGAGAGAGTGAGAGAGAGAGAGACGCTCTAACACAACTTTTGCGTATTAACATAAATACCTCGATTCTTGAGGCTCGGGATCTCTGGCCGGCTTGGGCGTTCAAAAGAAAAGGAGGAGAGTCTAGAGTCTCTTTACTTGTACTGACGAATCTTGGTAATAATCCGTAATATTAATGGTAACTGATTCAATATTAATGGTAGCTAATTCGTAACTGATTGAAGTTCATGGATTTTTAATCTGGGCGGCTGCTGAATTGTAAGGATATACTGAATTGAACCTGGGCAGCTGAACTCAACTTGACAGAAAGATAAACTTGCTGAACTGAAGAACCTTTTCAATCTTTGCTGGTCTTTTTGTGTGTTCCGTTTTCTTTCCGAGTCAAGATGTTACCAACGACTCAATATCGGAAAGACAACTCGTCGAATCTCGTATTTTACTCTCTACTTCCTAGGCCAAATCGTGTTCTTTCCTCTTCCCAGGAAGAGGAGTCGTTTAGAAAAGAATTGTTATCACGGAGAAAATCTGATTAATTCCTCGTTGATTTTTCCCATTTTTTGCGCTTTGAATTTAATAAATTTATTGAATTACTAAATTAATATTCTAATTCAATATTCAACAGACTAAAGCCCGGGATCTCATACACCTAAATAGAGGACAGTTTCTTATAGAAAGTAATTACCATGGTTTTAGTATTAATTCCACCGTACCATTACTAAAGACATTTCTTTTTTATTGTTGTGAATTTACTTCCTTTCGATGAAACTAAACTTTCGTACACTGACCTATAGCATATTTATGTGTTTTTTTTTAGTAATAATCCTACACAAGATTTAAAAATAACAATTATTCTTACGTTATCAGATATCTACGTATATAAATCGAGTTCTTACGGTTGCTTTTCAGGTGTACACACGTGTGAGTGAGCCTTATCGATGAGAAAATTCCTAAAAGACAGTCGCAACTGTGACGAAATATATCTGTATCAATAGTCCATTGAAAAGCTTATTAATGTCCGATATACAGTAAGTAAGCTTTCATAAAACTCGAACCCCTCACTCATTCCTGCTGGTTTCATCTTCCCTACAAACTCCCAAACCCTTCGTCCGATCTGGACGAAATTCTGCTTAGTTACTCGATGGTACATTAGAGGAAACATGGTCTATCATAAAACTCGGACTACTCACTGTCTTTCTGATTCCTTCCTCTAACCCTTTACCTTCTGTGTGATCTGGACAAATTTTGCGTAGCTAGTCTTTATAATTTTTCAAAAACATACGTTACTCTAATACTCGGACCCTCACTCCTTTTCCTTATTTTATCCTCTACATATTGACAAACCCTATAAGTGTTGGCACAAATTTACATAGTTACTCTCTGCCTGCGGAAACATACGCTACACTATAATGAAGACAACTCAACCTCCTCCCCGAGTGCCGGCCAGCGTTACACATTCTTTGCTAGTATTAAATATACTTGGTTTGAGATACTACCGATTTTCCAATTTCGATATATTATTTTTCGGGTTACGTAACATCAGTTACATTAATTACGTAATACAAAAATTTAACACTAGAATTACGAATCTTAAAAGATTCCTTATTAATTTCTAATAAAGTATTAATTCAAACTAAGCACTTACTCTGTACAGGTTACAGTTTCGGGGACATTCTAGTTCCCATTCGACCGGGCTGGGGAAAACACCGGCTTTGACGAAATCTTCGTCATCATCGAAATCGTGAAAGTGAAGTCTGGGTTTGAAGACGAACTCGTAAAGTTTCAAAAACAAAATCAAAAATATCTTCTTGATTGTCAGTGGCTCTGTCGGGATTAAATAATAATCGTTACTCATTAGACCAATTTCTGGTTATTGCTTATTATTGAAATAAAGAGTTTTGCACGAGAAAACAACATGGCTGACTTCTATGAGTGTTGTATACAAAAATGAAAAAAACGTTAACTCTTCTCTTCGTAAGAGATTGCATCTTTCTATATATATATTTTTTTATTTTAAGTGATTACGTAGATCCCGCATATAGGAAATGCTTTGCAAGCTACGTTGTCGGTGAGATAAACTCACTTGCCCACAATACACTACATTATTTCAGATGCATTCATTCTACAACTATCAGATTTAGAGCATTTTTCTTGATTTAACGCTTTTCACGTATATATTAGCAGTAAATTAAGCGAATGGCTAAACGGTAAAAGAGTCAGCTTACTGCTCTAGAAAACACGGAATGGAATCTTATCGAGCTTATTTTTCAAGTGCGATGTGTTTCTTATATTTCACAGCTTATCCTCCCTCTCCTGTTGATGGTGTGTCAAAACGTTTGCGGATATGGTTAAAAGACTCTTTTAGTGCCAAAACAGTATATCTGTGCAGAATTAATGCAATTAATTTTCTAAAAATAACCACATATTGTGTTAGGTATTAAGACCCAATTAAAAAAATATTTCAAACTCAATATAGAGAACAAGTCTTTTGAATAATATTAAAAACAAAATAAAAACAGTTTTTATTCCGGAAGATCTGTCCAAATTTTACACATCATAGTTGAGTCTCGGAAACTCGACATTTCGTAAAACTCGTTGTGTGATCAAAAAATACATGTCTTGATTTGCAGGACACATTTTTCATAGTCGAAATAAATAGCCTCTTTCCTCTATTCGAATACTAAAATTAAACAGAGGATCGACGGTTATATAACAAAGAATTTGTAACTAAGGGTAAACGTACAAAAAATACAATTTGTTTGTTTGGAAAATACACAATGCACGTATTATCGGATATCGTATGAAGTGTAAAGAACAAGGACGAATTACGAAGATAAAAAACTTCATTTTCGATAAAAAAAATCCGGATGTAGAACAAACGTAGATTAGTTCATTATCGATAAAAAGCCTCAGAACTTACGTTGCATTAAACCTTATTAATTATACGTTAACACTAACAAATGTATCATCTGACTAGAATCATCCAGAAAAACACAAAGGATTGTGTACTCGGTGTATAAAACCGTGAGAATGAGTAAAACAACGCTGAGATCGATTTCGGTAGAAACATGTAAGTGGAAATAGAAAAACGATCTTACCTGAGTCGGATACAAAGAAAAAGCGTCCAAATAAAGTCTTCAGAAGAGACATGTCGAGATAGGTCTTTACTCGGCGGATATCTCGTCGATTTTATCGCGTTGTCGACTTTTTCTCGCGATAATCGCCGATAAACTCTACCTCTTTCTGAAAACGCCTCCTTGCTTAACCGTTTTCTATACCGGTAGGAGTGAAATGCGCGCGTCTATTGTTTTACTTAACGCGCAGACAGTTTAGTATTCTCTTATATTTGATGCTGTTGTCAAGCGTAAGCTAGACTTAAATGTCTTTTCTCCCTACGACTGCTGGTGTCAGCAATATAAGAAATAAAGTATTTACGTTTAGTTTTTGCTTTTTTGGAAATAGTTCTGAGAGGCCCATGAACCTCTTTCCGCTGTGAGAGCACTGAGGGATTCAGGATGTAAGTGAATGCTGTGTATTAACATTGTTTTGTAAGTGAAAGTCATTATAAACAGTATTTGCACACAGTTGATATGTACACATAACTGTGTGTACAGGGTGGTTTGTAATTCACGCAAAATTTTAATTTTAATAACTTTTCTACTATATGAGATCGATAAAAAAACTTCAAAAAGCCATATTATACTGAATTTATTGTGATTTAATGAATTAGGTTTTCGAAATGACTCGCAATAATAGTTTTATAACCGATTTGAAATATTTAATAATGGTATCTTTTATTGCAGTTATTAAATGTGTTTCAAAAATCACCATTATTTCGTTTTTTCTTTCTGTCTATCACACACTTCAATAGTAGTAGGAGCATTGTGGTGTACTGTACGTTTAAGACAGCGGAATAAAAAGAAATCACATGTATGAAATTCGCCCCCTTTAATTTCCTTAAAATTTAAAGTTAAATATTATATTTTATTTCGTATACATTTTTCTAACATTTTACCAAATGTGATATATCAAAGGACGTTTCCGTCTAAAACTTCCTTCTCAACGAAAACGAAAATACACCAACCTTTCTTTTTCTCTTCTCTCATTCTTAAATCAACCTTTGTTATGTCTTAAAATTAGGGCAATGTTATGAATTAAGTTTCTCCTTATGTGAATTTATTATATAACTGAAATAATGTAGAAATAATGTAAAAATGGACTATATTAACCTCCCATTTTTGATAGTGTGAAAAAGAAGACGTTCTGTCTCCTTTCCGTTACAAAGGAAGCCAACTTCCTTTCAACTAAAGCTCTTATCACCACCTTCATCGCACAGCTTTAGCGTCATCTGAGAATTTATCCTCTAGAGATTGCCCCCGTACATCCCTTTCACGTGAAGGAAATCCCACATTTTGATTGGGCAAAATCCGAAGATATTACCGATTTTCGCGCCTTGAACGGGGAGTCTGCGGCCGTCTTCGTTCGTAAGAAGAAGGATCAGAACAGATTCCGGGTTTGCTAAATCCTCATAGAAGAAGAAAACTTAGAATTTTTGTGCAGATCAAAAGAATTTACAGATTTCAATTCAATATTTTAGAGATATCAACGATTATGTATTGAACTTGAATAGAAAACTGCAACTTGAACACTAACTATAGAGTGTATTTACTCGGACACATGGCAAATTTCATCACTAATTTTTATTCAACTGAATAAAAATTAGTGATGAAATTTGCCATGTGTCCTTGTAAATACACTCTATAGTTAGTGTTCAAGTTGCAGAATAAGTACCGGCACGGTTTCATAAATACTTCAATAGAAAACGTCGGACAAGACTCAAAATTTTGCTACGATCGACAAACTTGTAAGTTAGTATGAAACTATGGGAATTATTGTAAACTCTCTTTCCGCGAGTTAGATATTAGATTGTAATTTAGTCCACTTGTAATCCAACTAATTGTATCTCATTAAATTTATTTTGTCGTTGTTAAAATAGAATCTGTTCTGACTCATCACCAAGCCAAGGTCCGATCCAACGGACTCGCGATCCCTCTCAATCGAAATTCCTTGCGAAATTTTTAGCGTGTTAACCCGCTATATTAAGACTAACTGGCGTCAGGAAAAACCTGCTTTACAGGGTTCTCACGAACCTCTGTTCACAAATATTTAAAGGAAGCCATCATTCTCAGACAAACGCGGACTGATCTCAAAATCGGTAGCCGAATAAATAGTATTAGGTACATTCAAGACTTAATATTCCCGGCAGACCTCTACACATGAAGTCACTTCAACTTCATTGAAGTCAGAACTACGAGGCAGCCACTCAACGCCACTACCGGTATATTTTTCATAATCTAATTCGATTACTCGCTTCTCAAACATGATATAAAATTTTTATGCACTTGCTTTGTGAGATGAGGCCTTCTGCCATCTTGCCTAAACCAAGCGCGACAATGTTATGCCCAACAAGCATTTTTCAAATAAAACTTTTTTATGGAAAATTAAACATATGCAGCAGAAGTAACGTTCTATTTAATAAAAAATGATCCAATAACTCTGTTAGTACTAATAGCACACCAATTCTCCAACTGGTGTGCAATCAGTAATAGTAAAAGTGTTATCAGTAGCGTTTAACCTTCAGCCGCAGGGCAAGTATGTTATACGCCCGTCGAAAAAGTTAAAATAAAAGATTTTCTTTCAGATCAATGTAAATTGACAGCAATCGTAAACTAGACAGACATGTAGCGCAAGACTAGTTTAGGATCGGCAGTCATTCCATAAACTACGTACAAAATTTTGGTCTTCAATATCTCGAACCCAAGATCGAGTTTCAATATTTGGACGTCGTCACGATATCTACATTTTCAGGTTATACCTGTACACTACATATTTCAAATTAACAAATCATGTTTAGTAGTCGTGAAATGGCTTTCTACGACGTTCACTAAGTTTCTGACTCATAAAGTGCTGCGCTAAATAATAGCTATCACTAAGCTTACGTAAGATACAGTGTCAGAATCCGAACATCTTGTTTAACGTCTTAAAATATATTTTAACATAGCAGGTAATATAACACGAAACTACGTAAATGTAAACAATGTAAATACCGATAACTACTCAATACATATGCTGGTATCTTAAAATACTTTCGAAACGTACTGACACTCAATATTTATATTTGTCAATTTCTGGTTTTACGTTTTTGTTCGTTAAATTTATAATAAATAATATAAATATATTTTAACATAGCAGGTAATATAACACGAAACTACGTAAATGTAAACAATGTAAATACCGATAACTACTCAATACATATGCTGGTATCTTAAAATACTTTCGAAACGTACTGACACTCAATATTTATATTTGTCAATTTCTGGTTTTACGTTTTTGTTCGTTAAATTTAGATTAATTAATTAGTGTATTTAACATTTCATATACAGTAATTGTGTCTTCATCCTCAAGGTCTATCTACAGAAGGTTTACATCAACAAAGTTAGTTTCCTTGTATTTTTTACATGAAAATATATATAAATTATTTCCAGAAAGATTTTTTATCATTTTATTAAATATTTGACAATTATACTTATCTACCATTCTGTACTGTATGTTTTCGTAGTATGCACGAATTTTTTGTGGATTTTCGTGTCGTTTTTAGGCGTAGGCAAAACCATGTGAAAAGAACGAGGACAAAAGATTACTTACGAATGAGGAAAACGAACGTGTTAAAAAGCAATGACAAGCAACGAAAGAAACAAAATAAAAACACGATCGTCGTAGGGGAAAAGTAAAAACTGCTCGAGTGTCTGCCAGGGATCGAACCTGGGACCTTCCGCGTGTAAAGCGGACGTGATAACCGCTACACCACAGACACCTGCTACAGAAGAGCGGAACGGCGTTTTTTCTTTTTGAGATCTTATACAAAAGTAATTTTTTTTTCGTTCAGATCTACAGACGTGATAGAATAGTTTTAGCCGAACGAAACTTCGTCCGAGGCTATCCGACGGAGTTTAAAGCTATTCGAAAACAGCCGTTGCTTATTTTTCTGTAAAAAGGGCGAAGTAATTTGGTGTTTGAAAAACACGTAACCGAAGGATAAGACGAGCAAACGACTTTGCGATTTGGATCTGCGAGAAATCGCCATTGCCGAAAAGAAAACAAATGGATCGGACGTGTCTACTCGAGCTCGCGCGGTTAACGAGTGTCCTTTGTCATAGAAATCAGGATTTTGTAAGAAAAGTTCCGCATTCACTGCTGCACTTGAAGTTATCACAACGATTTAAGTGCTCTTAGAAAAGTTCCGTGGTCGGAGACAGACGAGTGCTTGTGGTGTAGTGGTTATCACGTCCGCTTCACACGCGGAAGGTCCCAGGTTCGAAACCTGGCAAGCCCAGCTTTGAATATTTTGTCAATCGAAATGCGCACCGCATAATGCAACTGTGCTCTTTAGTCACGTTTCTGTGCATCGCAGATCACGTGTTTCGAGTAGAACAAAGAAGAAATTGTTTCAGATGGAAAAATAAAGTATTAATAAAATATAGATTATTTTTAGTAATTTGTCATATAGATAGAACCATACATAATTTTTTAAATTTGAATTAATGTTTATAGTGTTTTTCGTGTAAATTTATAATGGCTCGTGTCTATGAGGACAAGTAAAAGGCTCGATACAAACTCTTGCAATGACCCGTCAAAATCACTCTCTTCACAAATAGAGGCACGGAAATCACGAAATTCGCCACAAAATCCAAAATTTTTATCATTAAATTTAGTCGCTACGCAACAATAAAATTTTCTCGTTTTGAGAGAGGATCTATTGTTGACTCGTGCGATTATTTATTGCGAGTGTTTTCTCGAGTTTTGCTTCGTTTGCAGCGCTTATTTAAGTAAGTTTAGACTACGCTTTTTGTAGATTTAAGTACTTTTTAACTTTGTGATAAGAAAATACCACAATTGGTGGCAGTGGTTTTAAGTAAGAATTAATCGGTTCCTTCAGAGGAAACGGATATTTTCATTATTAATTTTTTAATGGTATTAATAAAGCAAAATGAAAATTAACAAGTAGCCTACTTTAAATCTTTCATTTTCCGCTATATTTATTTATTTATTTTATTTTATTTATTACGCATACGAGATAAACTTGATGCGGTGCGCGCAACAATTAATAGAAATGAACTGTATGCAGCTGTTTATGTTTGTAAGGCAATATAACATTTTAATGTTATATCAAATCTGAATGATAACATACTGGAGAGCAATCGAGCTATTTAAGTGTGAAATACTGTCAGGAAATGTTATTAATAAAATATAAACGATAATGTTTTGTATTTAAAATTTATTTTGTATACTAGTACTTTCTATATATCAACAGGATTTATTATACTGGAAATTATGGATGCAAATATTTAGTCTTACAGATCAAAAATCATGTTGTTTATTTCGTTTATTTAAACACATGCACTTTATACATGTGTTTCGGTGTTGTTGTCTCTTCTCAGCAGGTTTTTAAACGACACTTTCTACAATTAACAATAAAAACATTTTTGGTACAATTATACCTAAAATTAGTTAAAAACACAAACATTTCCCGACAATGAATTTAAAAATCTACATTTTTTTGTATTTTCGACCTTTTAAGAAGATCGGAAAACAATTATTAATTTAAAACAAACTCCACTATATTAAACATATATAATTAAATAAAGTGACACTGCACTAAATTTAAATTTTAAAATTTTGATTTCAAAATTCAGATTTGTCTGGCATTATATAAACGTTGAAAGTTCTATTTTAATTTGGCAGAGTTTTTCCGGTATAAATATTCGTGTGTGTAGATTTCATCGTGAATTGCATTGTTTAGAGTTACGTATTAATAAGAACAGCGTAGGTAAGTCTTTAAAAACGTTACGAGATAAGTGCTTTTGAGTTTTCATATTATCTTAATTTGTGTAAACATTCGGTACGATCTCAAAGCAGATTTACTTGAATCAATGTGGCTGTACGATGATGCGTTGTAGGAAGTGATTAGTGTGAATAAATGTAAATAATGTAGTATAATTTTAGACTGTACTCGGATGTCAACAGAATCAATTGAAATTTGGTTATTCTAGTAAGGTTCTGAATACTTATCCAAAGAATAATTTAGCAAGTTATTGCTTAAATATCTTTCGAGTAAGTGAAAATTACTACTGGAGCTATCTTGACAAAATTAATATGCCTACTGCTCCATTCGAATTCGGAACCATTAAGGTTAAATTTCAAAAAAGGCATGGATGAGGCTACGATAATGAAGTAAATAGGAAAGGTGTCTATTCCGGTGTGCAAAGAAGAAACTTAAAAAAAAAATTCCGGAGCCTTTATTGTTTCTTTCAATTTTACTAACAGATGAAGTGTTTTAAAAATATATAACATCCTCAGCCTGAAAAGGTGTGAATGATGCGAAATGAGAAAGTTGCATTGACGTGTTAAAACTATTCAGATGTAATTTAAGAGAAGTATACGATGGGCTAATAAAAATTTATTTAAATGAACAGAGAAATAGAGATACTATAATCAAAAATAAATCGCTAGCATTTCACATATGGAAATTTAAACTTCTATGCAAAAACGTTATTTGGTACAAAGTGTTATATGAAGTAATATAGCATTAAAATTATTAAAACCCATTAGGTTATTTTTAGAGAACTGTCATGTCAATGGATTGTAGAAATGTTTTCTGTTGTCAAAGAGATAGGTATTGCAATGGAAATATCTTTAGATTTCGAGCTTAATCCTAAGATTTTTTACGTCGTGATTGGACGTAAAAAAACAATATGATTACAAAGAATATACAATTGTTAACCCCCTTCCAAGAACGTTGGGGTAATCCTTTTAATTACTTAGTGGATATTTGTAAAAATTCCAATGAAAACCACAATAAATTATTCGAGATTTTATATGATATTCCATTGTTAGCTGATTAAAATTTTCAAGTCATTTCTGTTGTCAAGACTTACGTACAGGGTAGGCAGTCGATACCAACTTTGATATACCATATAAACACATTCAATTTATTCAATCAACTTTTGTGAAATCGGAAGTCGTAAGTCCTTGCTCATCTTGTGCAGGATGGATCAAAATGTGATATCGGGCTGCAGAACCCGCTCACTATCAGGGGGTTATTTTCAAAATTGAGGGGAGATAGGGAAAGTCTGCGAGATCCGTTCTCTGTTACGTCAGAGTCCTGACACCAGTTAGAATTATTAGATGCGTTCCAACATTTAAACAGGTGCCCGTTATCCTTAAATTCTCCCTGGAGGCATTCTCCTCGGCAGATCGCTCACCGTAATCAAATAAACAAAAACCAAATTATTATGTTTATAACCTAAAACATTAACGGAAATTTTATCAAATAAACGTGTCTATCACGAAATCTATTACAAACTAAACAGAAAATTCACAATTAGAACAGTCTGCATTATCAAAATTACTTTTTATTCAATTTTTGTCGCCTGGCATTCTTCTGCAAAGTAGCGCTCCAATTTAATATTGAATAATTGAAAGTCGATACATTGTGTCTTTTCATCTTTGTTGTGAGAAATAGCAGAGAAAAGGAGCAAAATATGCACAATCGTATTTTCCTAACAATAAATTCAGTTTAAATTGCATTTGTGTAGTGCGGTTTAAAATAGTTTATAATATTTAATACTTAAAAATGATACTGTAATACAATTTTAATAATAACAACTTTTTTTTACCGTTATTAAATGTTTCAAAAATCACGAATTTTCGCGCGTTGTGAACAAGTGTTGCCAGCCAACTTCGGTTAGGAATACTGTCGCCAGTTAGTCGCCTGAATCTCTGGCACGGCCACACCTACTCCCCGACCAGTGTGCGTCACGAAACAAGCGGGAAAGGGTACATTTGGGCAGTTTGTCGGGTTGGCGCTGGATTCTCTATGGCACGTTTAGTCTTTGCTGGTCTCGGTGTTTGGGACGTTGGGAGTAACCGATGTGACTCGCTCTCACGAGAGATGACTTTGTAGGGACCGTCGTATTAAGGTTTAAAGGCTCATTACGGATAAATAAGTGAGCTTCAGTTGGAATATTATCGATCACTTTGATGTGCCTGATGTCTGCTGAGAAGTCAAGATATCTCAGCTGAGAGGGTGTACATTTTTCGTGTCGTCGTGTTGCTGGAAAGCAAATGTTAACGGTTTATGGTCTGTGTAAATAGTGAACTGTCGTGCTTCCAGCATAAACCCGTTCTTTTTTCGGTTTGCGAGAAAAAAACGCCAATGGCTAAAAGAACGCGAGTGGCTAAAGTGGCTTGTACTGTAACTTGATGAAGGGCAGCGCCTACAGCAGAATGAGATCCATCTAAGCGAAGTGCAAGTGTAGCACTTCGTGAAGGATGGTGCAGTAACGTGGCTTCTGATACTTGTGATTTACATGACTGAAATGCTTGAATCGAATCGTCAGTCCGTTTAATTTCACATTGATCCGTTTTTCTTTGTTTCCTTATGTAGGTCCTTATGTATTCCTTCGTGTAAGGGAGTTTAGTAGTGGGCTTTGTGGAATAGGAACCTATGGCAGAAGATCAGGATGCCTAAGAATCTTTTCAGCTGTTTGTTGGTTTGTGGTCGCGCTTCTGTTCATTTAGGGCAGACACACGTTCTGAAAGTGGCATTGAGTCGTGAGGAGACCAAGTATCCTACGAATGATACATGTGGGACAGCAAAAATACACTTGGATGCATTGATTTGCAGTCCGTACTTGTCTAGGCATTGAAACACTTGCGCATGTGAGTTTATGTTTTTATGACAAATTAAGATGCCATCTAGGTATGAGAGACAGAAAATCAGACCTTACAGAACTCCATGTACAGATATAAATCGTTTGAATGATTGAACTGAGTTGCAGAGGCCAAAAGGCAGAAAAACAAATTCAAATAGTGTTTATTTCAAATTTGAATTACAAAGGTTATACAAACATAAGTTCGAATAAGGACTCGAACTTATGTTTGTATAACCTCTGTAATTCAAATTTGAATTTAACTTTAATTCCCGAGTTTTGTACGAAAATAGTGTTTATTTGTTGTTTTGAAACCGTTTTGAAATGCATTGAGTTGTGCCTGACCTTGGCTGAAAAAGGCCGAGGACGATTGAGATGTGGAAAGTCCTTGAGGATAACCTGCATTCGGGAATTGCTGGTTATAGTTTTGACTATAATCAGCAATTTTTTATAATATCTTTCTTATGTAGTAGTGGAAGTCCAGGGAGTCAACCAATAATCTGTTTTTGATGTCAAGAATGAGTTCAAAGTTCGCCAAAAAGTATGCACTGATTGTAGACTTCTGCACATCGGCTACAGTGAATTCCCATCTGTAAGAACTTCTTAAGTTGAGGTCAAGTTCTGACACTATTGTTCCATACATCGAGATTTAAGAATCGTTGACAGCATACTATTCAACCATTCCAGGCCAATTCTTAGTATGGTTGGGAATGATTTATAAATCTGCTCCAAAATCAATTAAGAAATTTAGACAAATTTGTTGTCATACACAAACAAACAGCTATATTTTGGAAACTGGCCTTTACTGCGGCTGGCTGAACTCGTTTCGAGTTCGGTCAAAAGAACACAGTGAGCGACATTTCCCAGCAACTGATCCAAATTTATCGCGGTAATAACACTACCCGTAATGACTGTAACTTCCGAAAACACTTTGAAAATCGAATCATTTTCTCTCTCCACTATCAATTTGAAGTGTTTTCTTTCTTAAAAAACAAAACACTTTATATTGATTACGTAATTCCGATAAAATTTTAAAAAATAAAGACCTGGTAAAAACTTTACAACCAAAAATTTCACCACGTAACACTTTAAGACGCCCACGATTTGCCAAAATATGTCAAGCATCCAAAATTTCGTTCTCAACACAAAAGTTACACAATTCTCTCGTATAATTTTTTAAAAAGTTCAGTGAATTACACTTAGCCTGTATAAATGAAGGCGAAATATTAATAAAAACATCATCATTAAATAAAAAATTATAAAAGAAGTGACATTAAAATTCTTATACCAACAATTATATACGATATGATTATATTTTTTAATTTATATTGTATATAAAATTATAAAAAAAAAGTCAACGAGGAGAAGAGACCAGTCCATTAAATCCAAATCATTATTAATATAAGATTAATACCATGATTATTACAGGTATCAATAAAATAACGTGTCCAATCTATAGACTTTTTTTAAGTATAAATTTCAGACAGACTTTACTCAGACGATAATCATAGGGATTAGAAATTCTGCTGGTGTTGTTTGGGAGCATCTGTCAGTGCCGTGTCTTCGTTACTAACTTATTTCTTTTTTATAGGTAAGCAATTTGCTTCCTTTTATTTTTGGTCGTTAGTTTTATTTTTATTTATAGGTTTTTTTGTATTTTATGGACAGATACTCCCAAACTTTAACTAATTATTACATTTTATTTTTAAACTTTGAGTTATATGTAAATTGTTATTTACTTAATTAACTATTGTAATAATATGTAATTTTGTATGTGATCTTATGTTCATTGTATCTAAGTGCTTTGTTTTTAGGGAGATGGTTTTGCTCTTGGCATCAAGGAGTTTATCCCGTATGCATAATAAATAAAATAAAATAAATAATTAAATATAGCGGGAAATGAAAGATTTAAAGTAGGCTATTTGTTAATTTTTATTTTGCTTTATTAATACCATTAAAAAATTAATAATGAAAATATCCGTTTCCTCTGAAGGAACGGATTAATTCTTACTTAAAACCACTGCCACCAATTGTGGTATTTTCTTATCACAAAGTTAAAAAGTACTTAAATCTACAAAAAGCGTAGTCTAAACATACTTAAATAAGCGCTGCAAACGAAGCAAAACTCGAGAAAACACTCGCAATAAATAATCGCACGAGTCAACAATAGATTTTCTCTCAAAACGAGAAAATTTTATTGTTGCGTAGCGAGTAAATTTAATGATAAAAATTCTAAATTTTGTGGCGAATTTCGAGATTTCCGTGCCACTATTTGTGAAGAAAGTGATTTCTGTTACGATATGTACTGGTAACGACACCAGCAGCAAACGAGAGCATCGGTCATCATTCGTCTGTCATTAAACCTACCGTGTATGTCCATTAGTAATGTATTTAATTAATAGTTTATAATAGATAGTTCTTGAACTTTATTAGTCTTAAATACAACAAAAATACAACATTATAACAATTTCGACGGGTCATTGCACGTTTTTGTATGGAGCGTTTTACTTGTCTTCTTACACACAATTTATTATCAATTTACATGAAAAACACTATGATATTGATTTAAATTTAAAAAAGTATGTATGTATTATTCTTCGAAGTATCAAACACAAATTTCGTGTTAATAACAACCACTTGGCTTTTCCCACCTTTATTAATATTACATTATTTTATATTAATTTAAATTTAAAAAATTATGTATGGTTCTATTTATAGAACAAATTACTAAACATAATTTATATTTTATTAATACTTTATTTTTCATTGGAAACCATTTCTTCTTTGTTCTACTCGAAACACGTGATCTGCGATGCACAGAAACGTGACTAAAAAGCACAGTTGCATAATGCGGTGCGCATTTCGATTGGCAAGAAATTCAACGCTGTGCTTGCCAGGTTTCGAACCGAAGACCTTCCGCCTGTGAAGCGGATGTAATAACCACTACACCACAAGCACTCGTCCGTCTAGACCACAAGACTTTTCTAAGAGCACTTAAATCGTTGCGCTAACTTCAAGTGCAGCATTAAATGCGGAACTTTTCTTATGAAATCCTGATTTCTATGACACAGGAAACTCGTTAACAGCGCGAGCACGAGTAGACACGTACGATCCGTTTGTTTTCTTTTCGGCAATGACGATTTTTCGCAGATCCAAATCGCAAAGTCGTTTGCTCGTCTTATCCTTCAGTTACGTGTTTTTCAAACACCAAACTGCTTTGCCGTTTTTAAAGAAAAACAACTGATAGCTCTTTTCGGATAGCTTTAAACTCCATCGGATAGGGTCAGCCGAAGTTTCGTTCGGCTAGAACTATCCTATCACGTCTGTAGATCTGAACGAAAAAAAATTACTTTCGTATAAGATCTCAAAAAGAAGAAACGCCGTTCCGGTGCGCGTAGTAGGTGTCTGTGGTGTAGCGGTTATCACGTCCGCTTTACACGCGGAAGGTCCCAGGTTCGATCCCTGGCAGACACACGAGCAGTTTTTATTTCTCTCCTACGACAATCGTGTTTTTATTTTGTTTCATTCGTTGCTTGTCATTGCTTTTTAACACGTTCGTTTTCCTCATTCGTAAGTAATCTTTTGTCCTCGTTTTTTTCGCATGGTTTTGCCTAAGCCTAAAAACGACACCAAAATCCACAAAAAATTCGTGCATACTACGAAAACATACAGTACAGAATGGTAGATAAGTATAATTGTCAAACATTTAATAAAAGGATAAAAATTTTACTAGAAATAATTTTTATATATTTTCATATAAAAAATACAAGGAAACTAACTTTGTTGATGTGAACCTTCTGTAGATAGACCTTGAGGATGGAAACACAATTACTGTATATGAAATGTTAAATACACTAATTAATTAATCTAAATTTAACGAACAAAAACGTAAAACCACAAATTGACAAATATAAATATTGAGTGTCAGGTGACAGCGAAAACAGGAAAGATTGTTATTATTATGGTGCTAAGAGTCGTCGTTAGTACTAACTAAATATGTACGATCATTATTTATAAAAAAATAATTTCACAAATAACTTGCAACAGGCCAGTTGAGCATTAGCACAGCAATGTGTCATTACACATAATAATGAATTATATTGCACAAAGCATTCTTCGAATATTACCGAAATATTCCCTACGCTTTATCACTGCGCGTTTGAAACGATCAAAGTATAATCTTTAATCTTACAATTGACAGTGAAATTTACAAATTTACTCAAAATACGGTACGACCCGCTTAACGCTGCCTCGACTAACGCTGATTCGATATGACGCGGAATTTCATTGATTCTTCTATAATACGATTATTGACGTACACGAACCAATCAGCAAAAGGTGACAATTTGTCGTAGCGCTGTACTTCCCCTAAATTGATGTTTGTCTGGTGTAATTTTAGAAAAAATTTAACATCGTGTATGCTATAGGAAAAATCAACGTTGATTGGCAAGAATTAACTGATAAATACATGAATGGACTGCGGAAGAAGTTATGGATGAAGGTATCGAAGAACACTCAACGAAAAGAGCCTATCGCTGTATCGGTAGATTAACCAAATTGTCAACCTAATCGATGCAGCAGGAATAGATGTAAAAATGCAAAATATTGAGTTACTTCACGTTTCTGGTGAGAGCCTTACCTATGACGAACTTCAAGAACTGGTAGAAACGTGTCCATGTCTTCATCGTCCGTTACACAACCTCTGGGTATCGCGCTCCAGATAATGGACAAGAGACGAGACGATAACGTCCAGTTACGACGATCACCCGTTTGACGTCGAGTGTATGCGACTTCTTCTTGGTATCTTTCGGGAGCACCCGTATTACACGAGGCAAGACGAGGCGCCATCCTCAAGCTCAGCATGGGCCGAGGTGTGCCACTTTTTCGATATTTTGAGATTTTCCATTTTGCAAGAAAATTGAGCGACTGTTGTGAGAACAGAACTTGTGTTAATTTAGAAATATTCCTATTGTAATGTGAGTTGTAAATTTCGAATGCATAAATGATTGTTTAATTCTTTCAAAGTCAGAAATAAGTGTTATAATAAACTCTTTATTTATTATATACATATATTGTAATTCTTTCCGCGATTTTAAATGTTCGATGGAAAAATTAGTTTGTAAAAAAATTTTACTATTCTGTTGACTTTCGCATCACAAAACACCTGTGAGAAAAGAGAAAACGAGACGAAAAATGAAATCCAATTATTCTTATTAATTAAAATTCACACCAAATATAGATGTACAGTACATACTCATGTAACGTATAAAGTATAGCGGGAAATATTTATAGTAGAGGAATCACGCCCCGTAAGACAAAAGACCAACAGATTTACTTAGAATACAAAACACTTTAAATTGATAACGTGGCTTCGATAAAGTTTTAAGAAATAAAGACCTGGTAAGAACTTCACCACGTAACACTTTAAGACGCCCACGATTTGCCAAAATATGTCAGGCATCCAGAATTTCGTTCTCAACACAAAAGTTACACAATTCTCTCGTATAATTTTTTAAAAAGTTCAGTGAATTACACTTAGCCTGTATAAATAAAGGCAAAATATCAAGGGAAACATCTTCATCATATAAAGAATTGTCAAAAAAGTGACATTTAAATTCTTATACAAACAATTATTTACGCTATGATTTTAATTTTTCATTTATATTATATAAAAAATTATCAAAAATGTCAACGAGGAGAAAGACCAGTCCATTAAATCCAAATCATTATTAATATAAGATTAATACCATGATTATTACAGGTATCAATAAAATAACGTTTCCAATCTATAGACTTTTTTTAAGTATAAATTTCAGACAGTCTTCACTTAGAGGATAATCATCAAGATCGGAAATTCTGCTGGTGTTGTTTGGGAGCATCTGTCAGTGCCGTGTCTTCGTTACAAACTTATTTCTTTTTTATGGGTAAGCAATTTGCTTTCTTTTTTTTTGGTCGTTAGTTTTATTTTTGTTTATAGGTGTTTCTGTATTTTATGGACAGATGCTCCCAAACTTTAACTAGATATTACATTTTAATTTTAAATTTTAATTTATATCTAAATTGTTATTTATTTAATTTACTGTTATAATAACATATAATTTTGTTTTATCTTCGTTGTATCTAAGGGTTTTGTTTTTTGGGCGATGGTTTTGCTCTTGGCATCGAGGAGTTTATCCCGTATGCGTAATAAATAAAATAAAATAAATAATTAAATATAGCGGAAAATGAAAGATTTAAAGTAGGCTATTTGTTAATTTTCATTTTGCTTTATTAATACCATTAAAAAATTAATAATGAAAATTTCCGTTTCCTCTGAAGGAACGGATTAATTCTTACTTAAAACCACTGTCACCAATTGTGGTATTTTCTTATCACAAAGTTGAAAAAGTACTTAAATCTACAAAAAGCGTAGTCTAAACTTACTTAAATAAGCGCTGCAAACAAAGCAAAACTCGAGAAAACACTCGCAATAAATAATCGCACGAGTCAACAATAGATCCTCTCTAAACAACGAGAAAATTTTATTGTTGCGTAGCGACTAACTTTAATGATAAAAATTTTGGATTTTGTGGCGAATTTCGTGATTTCCGTGCCTCTATTTATGAAGAAAGTAATTTTGACGAGTCATTGCAAGAGTTTGTATCGAGCCTTTTACTTGTCCACATAGACACGAGCTATTATAAATTTACACGAAAAACACTATAAACATTAATTCAAATTTAAAAAATTATGTATGGTTCTATCTATATGACAAATTACTGAAAATAATCTATATTTTATTAATACTTTATTTTTCCATCTGAAACAATTTCTTCTTTGTTCTACTCGAAACACATGATCTGCGATGCACAGAAACGTGACTAAAAAACACAGTTACATAATGCGGTGCGCATTTCGATTGACAAAAAACTTAACGCTGTGCTTGCCAGGTTTCGAACCTGGGACCTTCCGCGTGTAAAGCGGACGTGATAACCACTACACCACAAGCACTCGTCCGTCTCGACCACGGAACTTTTCTAAGAGCACTTAAATCGTTGCGCTAACTTCAAGTGCAACAGTAAATGCGGAACTTTTCTTACAAAATCCTGATTTCAATGACAAAGGACACTCGTTAACCGCGCGAGCTCGAGTAGACACGTCCGATCCATTTGTTTTCTTTTCGGCAATGACGATTTTTCTCAGATCTAAATCGTAAAGTCGTTTGCTCGTCTTATCCTTCGGTTACGTGTTTTTCAAACACCAAATTGCTTCGCCGTTTTTACAGAAAAACAACAAACGGCTCTTTTCGAATAGCTTTAAACTCCATCGAATAGCCTCAGTCGAAGTTTTGTTCGGCTGGAACTATCCTATCACGGCTGTAGATCTGAACGAAAAAAAATTACTTTTGTATAAGATCTCAAAAAGAAGAAACGCCGTTCCGCTCTTTCGTGGCAGGTGTCTGTGGTGTAGCGGTTATCACGTCCGCTTTACACGCGGAAGGTCCCAGGTTCGATCCCTGGCAGACACACGAGCAGTTTTTATTTCTCTCCTACGACAATCGTGTTTTTATTTTCTTTCTCTCGTTGCTTGTCATTGCTTTTTAACACGTTCGTTTTCTTCATTCGTAAGTAATCTTTTGTTCTCGTTCTTTTCACTTGGTTTTGCCTACGCCTACAAACGACACCGAAATCCACAAAAAATTCGTGCATACTACGAAAACATACAGTACAGAATGGTAGATAAGTATAATTGTCAAACATTTAATAAAAGGATAAAAATTTTACTAGAAATAATTTTTATATATTTTCATATAAAAAATACAAGGAAACTAATTTTGTTGATGTGAACCTTCTGTAGATAGACCTTGAGGATGGAAACACAATTACTGTATATGAAATGTTAAATACACTAATTAATTAATCTAAATTTAACGAACAAAAACGTAAAACCAGAAATTGACAAATATAAATATTGAGTGTCAGGTGACAGCGAAAACAGGAAAGATTGTTATTATTATTGCGCTAAGAGTCGTCGTTAGTACTAATTAAATACGTACGATCATTATTTATAAAAAAATAATTTCACAAATAACTTGCAACAGGCCAGTTGAGCATTAGCACAGCAATGTGTCATTACACATAATAATGAATTATATTGTACAAAGCATTCTTCGAATATTACCGAAATATTCCCTACGTTTTATCACTGCGCGTGTGAAACGATGAAAGTATAATCTTTAATCTTACAGTTGACAGTGAAATTTACAAATTTACTCAAAATACGGTACGACCCGCTTAACGCTGCCTCGACTAACGCTGATTCGATATGACGCGGAATTTCATTGTTTCTTCTATAATACGATTATTTACGTACACGAACCAATCAGCAAAAGGTGGCAATTTGTCGTAGCGCTGTACTTCCCCTAAATTGATGTTTGTTTGGTGTAATTTTAGAAAAAATTTAACATCGTGTATGCTATAGGAAAAATCAACGTGGATTGGCAAGAATTAACTGATAAATACATGAATGGACTGCGGAAGAAGTTATGGATGAAGGTATCGAAGAACACTCAACGAAAAGAGCCTATCGCTGTATCGGTAGATTAACCAAATTGTCAACCTAATCGATGCAGCAGGAATAGATGTAAAAATGCAAAATATTGAGTTACTTCACGTTTCTGGTGAGAGCCTTACCTATGACGAACTTCAAGAACTGGTAGAAACGTGTCCATGTCTTCATCGTCCGTTACACAACCTCTGGGTATCGCGCTCCAGATAATGGACAAGAGACGAGACGATAACGTCCAGTTACGACGATCACCCGTTTGACGTCGAGTGTATGCGACTTCTTCTTGGTATCTTTCGGGAGCACCCGTATTACACGAGGCAAGACGAGGCGCCATCCTCAAGCTCAGCATGGGCCGAGGTGTGCCACTTTTTCGATATTTTGAGATTTTCCATTTTGCAAGAAAATTGAGCGACTGTTGTGAGAACAGAACTTGTGTTAATTTAGAAATATTCCTATTGTAATGTGAGTTGTAAATTTCGAATGCATAAATGATTGTTTAATTCTTTCAAAGTCAGAAATAAGTGTTATAATAAACTCTTTATTTATTATATACATATATTGTAATTCTTTCCGCGATTTTAAATGTTCGATGGAAAAATTAGTTTGTAAAAAAATTTTACTATTCTGTTGACTTTCGCATCACAAAACACCTGTGAGAAAAGAGAAAACGAGACGAAAAATGAAATCCAATTATTCTTATTAATTAAAATTCACACCAAATATAGATGTACAGTACATACTCATGTAACGTATAAAGTATAGCGGGAAATATTTATAGTAGAGGAATCACGCCCCGTAAGACAAAAGACCAACAGATTTACTTAGAATACAAAACACTTTAAATTGATAACGTGGCTTCGATAAAGTTTTAAGAAATAAAGACCTGGTAAGAACTTCACCACGTAACACTTTAAGACGCCCACGATTTGCCAAAATATGTCAGGCATCCAGAATTTCGTTCTCAACACAAAAGTTACACAATTCTCTCGTATAATTTTTTAAAAAGTTCAGTGAATTACACTTAGCCTGTATAAATAAAGGCAAAATATCAAGGGAAACATCTTCATCATATAAAGAAT
Organism: Centruroides vittatus; assembly: GCF_030686945.1. NCBI lineage: Eukaryota > Metazoa > Arthropoda > Arachnida > Scorpiones > Buthidae > Centruroides > Centruroides vittatus. Next base: position 262,374 of record NW_027122193.1, read on the forward strand.
TGTCAAAAAAGTGACATTTAAATTCTTATACAAACAATTATTTACGCTATGATTTTAATTTTTCATTTATATTATATAAAAAATTATCAAAAATGTCAACGAGGAGAAAGACCAGTCCATTAAATCCAAATCATTATTAATATAAGATTAATACCATGATTATTACAGGTATCAATAAAATAACGTTTCCAATCTATAGACTTTTTTTAAGTATAAATTTCAGACAGTCTTCACTTAGAGGATAATCATCAAGATCGGAAATTCTGCTGGTGTTGTTTGGGAGCATCTGTCAGTGCCGTGTCTTCGTTACAAACTTATTTCTTTTTTATGGGTAAGCAATTTGCTTTCTTTTTTTTTGGTCGTTAGTTTTATTTTTGTTTATAGGTGTTTCTGTATTTTATGGACAGATGCTCCCAAACTTTAACTAGATATTACATTTTAATTTTAAATTTTAATTTATATCTAAATTGTTATTTATTTAATTTACTGTTATAATAACATATAATTTTGTTTTATCTTCGTTGTATCTAAGGGTTTTGTTTTTTGGGCGATGGTTTTGCTCTTGGCATCGAGGAGTTTATCCCGTATGCGTAATAAATAAAATAAAATAAATAATTAAATATAGCGGAAAATGAAAGATTTAAAGTAGGCTATTTGTTAATTTTCATTTTGCTTTATTAATACCATTAAAAAATTAATAATGAAAATATCCGTTTCCTCTGAAGGAACCGATTAATTCTTACTTAAAACCACTGCCACCAATTGTGGTATTTTCTTATCACAAAGTTAAAAAGTACTTAAATCTACAAAAAGCGTAGTCTAAACTTACTTAAATAAGCGCTGCAAACAAAGCAAAACTCGAGAAAACACTCGCAATAAATAATCGCACGAGTCAACAATAGATCCTCTCTAAACAACGAGAAAATTTTATTGTTGCGTAGCGACTAACTTTAATGATAAAAATTTTGGATTTTGTGGCGAATTTCGTGATTTCCGTGCCTCTATTTGTGAAGAAAGTAATTTTGACGAGTCATTGCAAGAGTTTGTATCGAGCCTTTTACTTGTCCACATAGACACGAGCTATTATAAATTTACACGAAAAACACTATAAACATTAATTCAAATTTAAAAAATTATGTATGGTTCTATCTATATGACAAATTACTGAAAATAATCTATATTTTATTAATACTTTATTTTTCCATCTGAAACAATTTCTTCTTTGTTCTACTCGAAACACATGATCTGCGATGCACAGAAACGTGACTAAAAAACACAGTTACATAATGCGGTGCGCATTTCGATTGACAAAAAACTTAACGCTGTGCTTGCCAGGTTTCGAACCTGGGACCTTCCGCGTGTAAAGCGGACGTGATAACCACTACACCACAAGCACTCGTCCGTCTCGACCACGGAACTTTTCTAAGAGCACTTAAATCGTTGCGCTAACTTCAAGTGCAACAGTAAATGCGGAACTTTTCTTACAAAATCCTGATTTCAATGACAAAGGACACTCGTTAACCGCGCGAGCTCGAGTAGACACGTCCGATCCATTTGTTTTCTTTTCGGCAATGACGATTTTTCTCAGATCTAAATCGTAAAGTCGTTTGCTCGTCTTATCCTTCGGTTACGTGTTTTTCAAACACCAAATTGCTTCGCCGTTTTTACAGAAAAACAACAAACGGCTTTTTTCGAATAGCTTTAAACTCCATCGAATAGCCTCAGTCGAAGTTTTGTTCGGCTGGAACTATCCTATCACGGCTGTAGATCTGAACGAAAAAAAATTACTTTTGTATAAGATCTCAAAAAGAAGAAACGCCGTTCCGCTCTTTCTGTGGCAGGTGTCTGTGGTGTAGCGGTTATCACGTCCGCTTTACACGCGGAAGGTCCCAGGTTCGATCCCTGGCAGACGCACGAGCAGTTTTTATTTCTCCCCTACGACAATCGTGTTTTTATTTTCTTTCTCTCGTTGCTTGTCATTGCTTTTTAACACGTTCGTTTTCTTCATTCGTAAGTAATCTTTTGTTCTCGTTCTTTTCACTTGGTTTTGCCTACGCCTACAAACGACACCGAAATCCACAAAAAATTCGTGCATACTACGAAAACATACAGTACAGAATGGTAGATAAGTATAATTGTCAAACATTTAATAAAAGGATAAAAATTTTACTAGAAATAATTTTTATATATTTTCATATAAAAAATACAAGGAAACTAATTTTGTTGATGTGAACCTTCTGTAGATAGACCTTGAGGATGGAAACACAATTACTGTATATGAAATGTTAAATACACTAATTAATTAATCTAAATTTAACGAACAAAAACGTAAAACCAGAAATTGACAAATATAAATATTGAGTGTCAGGTGACAGCGAAAACAGGAAAGATTGTTATTATTATTGCGCTAAGAGTCGTCGTTAGTACTAATTAAATACGTACGATCATTATTTATAAAAAAATAATTTCACAAATAACTTGCAACAGGCCAGTTGAGCATTAGCACAGCAATGTGTCATTACACATAATAATGAATTATATTGTACAAAGCATTCTTCGAATATTACCGAAATAGTCCCTACGTTTTATCACTGCGCGTGTGAAACGATGAAAGTATAATCTTTAATCTTACAGTTGACAGTGAAATTTACAAATTTACTCAAAATACGGTACGACCCGCTTAACGCTGCCTCGACTAACGCTGATTCGATATGACGCGGAATTTCATTGTTTCTTCTATAATACGATTATTTACGTACACGAACCAATCAGCAAAAGGTGGCAATTTGTCGTAGCGCTGTACTTCCCCTAAATTGATGTTTGTTTGGTGTAATTTTAGAAAAAATTTAACATCGTGAATGCTATAGGAAAAATCAACGTGGATTGGCAAGAATTAACTGATAAATATATGAATGGACTGCGGAAGAAGTTATGGATAAAGGTATCGAAGAACACTCAACGAAAAGAGCCTATCGCTGTATCGGTAGATTAACCAAATTGTCAACCTAATCGATGCAGCAGGAATAGATGTAAAAATGCAAAATATTGAGTTACTTCACGTTTCTGGTGAGAGCCTTACCTATGACGAACTTCAAGAACTGGTAGAAACGTGTCCATGTCTTCATCGTCCGTTACACAACCTCTGGGTATCGCGCTCCAGATAATGGACAAGAGACGAGACGATAACGTCCAGTTACGACGATCACCCGTTTGACGTCGAGTGTATGCGACTTCTTCTTGGTATCTTTCGGGAGCACCCGTATTACACGAGGCAAGACGAGGCGCCATCCTCAAGCTCAGCATGGGCCGAGGTGTGCCACTTTTTCGATATTTTGAGATTTTCCATTTTGCAAGAAAATTGAGCGACTGTTGTGAGAACAGAACTTGTGTTAATTTAGAAATATTCCTATTGTAATGTGAGTTGTAAATTTCGAATGCATAAATGATTGTTTAATTCTTTCAAAGTCAGAAATAAGTGTTATAATAAACTCTTTATTTATTATATACATATATTGTAATTCTTTCCGCGATTTTAAATGTTCGATGGAAAAATTAGTTTGTAAAAAAATTTTACTATTCTGTTGACTTTCGCATCACAAAACACCTGTGAGAAAAGAGAAAACGAGACGAAAAATGAAATCCAATTATTCTTATTAATTAAAATTCACACCAAATATAGATGTACAGTACATACTCATGTAACGTATAAAGTATAGCGGGAAATATTTATAGTAGAGGAATCACGCCCCGTAAGACAAAAGACCAACAGATTTACTTAGAATACAAAACACTTTAAATTGATAACGTGGCTTCGATAAAGTTTTAAGAAATAAAGACCTGGTAAGAACTTCACCACGTAACACTTTAAGACGCCCACGATTTGCCAAAATATGTCAGGCATCCAGAATTTCGTTCTCAACACAAAAGTTACACAATTCTCTCGTATAATTTTTTAAAAAGTTCAGTGAATTACACTTAGCCTGTATAAATAAAGGCAAAATATCAAGGGAAACATCTTCATCATATAAAGAATTGTCAAAAAAGTGACATTTAAATTCTTATACAAACAATTATTTACGCTATGATTTTAATTTTTCATTTATATTATATAAAAAATTATCAAAAATGTCAACGAGGAGAAAGACCAGTCCATTAAATCCAAATCATTATTAATATAAGATTAATACCATGATTATTACAGGTATCAATAAAATAACGTTTCCAATCTATAGACTTTTTTTAAGTATAAATTTCAGACAGTCTTCACTTAGAGGATAATCATCAAGATCGGAAATTCTGCTGGTGTTGTTTGGGAGCATCTGTCAGTGCCGTGTCTTCGTTACAAACTTATTTCTTTTTTATGGGTAAGCAATTTGCTTTCTTTTTTTTTGGTCGTTAGTTTTATTTTTGTTTATAGGTGTTTCTGTATTTTATGGACAGATGCTCCCAAACTTTAACTAGATATTACATTTTAATTTTAAATTTTAATTTATATCTAAATTGTTATTTATTTAATTTACTGTTATAATAACATATAATTTTGTTTTATCTTCGTTGTATCTAAGGGTTTTGTTTTTTGGGCGATGGTTTTGCTCTTGGCATCGAGGAGTTTATCCCGTATGCGTAATAAATAAAATAAAATAAATAATTAAATATAGCGGAAAATGAAAGATTTAAAGTAGGCTATTTGTTAATTTTCATTTTGTTTTATCAATCCCATTAAAAAATTAATAATGAAAATATTTGTTTCCTCTGAAGGAACCGATTAATTCTTACTTAAAACCACTGCCACCAATTGTGGTATTTTCTTATCACAAAGTTAAAAAGTACTTAAATCTACAAAAAGCGTAGTCTAAACTTACTTAAATAAGCGCTGCAAACGAAGCAAAACTCGAGAAAACACTCGCAATAAATAATCGCACGAGTCAACAATAGATCCTCTCTAAACAACGAGAAAATTTTATTGTTGCGTAGCGACTAAATTTAATGATAAAAATTTTGGATTTTGTGGCGAATTTCGTGATTTCCGTGCCTCTATTTGTGAAGAGAGTGATTTTGACGGGTCATTGCAAGAGTTTGTATCGAGCCTTTTACTTGTCCTCATAGACACAAGCCATTATAAATTTACACGAAAAACACTATAAACATTAATTCAAATTTAAAAAATTATGTATTGTTTTATCTATATGACAACCTACTAAAAATAATCTATATTTTATTAATACTTTATTTTTTTATTGGAAACAATTTCTTCTTCGTTTTACTAGAAACACGTGATCTGCGATGCACAGAAACGTGACTAAAAAGCACAGTTGCATAATGCTTTGCGCATTTCGATTGACAAAATATTCAAAGCTGTGCTTGCCAGGTTTCGAACCTGAGACCTTCCGCGTGTGAAGCGGACGTGATAATTACTACACCACAAGCACTCGTCTGTTCCGACCACGGAACTTTTCTAAGAGCACTTAAATCGTTGTGATAACTTCAAGTGCAGCAGTGAATGCGTAACTTTTCTTACAAAATCCTGATTTCTATGACAAAGGACACTCGTTAACAGCGCGAGCACGAGTAGACACGTCCGATCCATTTGTTTTCTTTTCGGCAATGGCGATTCTTCGCAGATCCAAATCGCAAAGTCGTTTGCTCGTCTTATCCTTCGGTTACGTGTTTTTCAAACACCAAATTGTTTCGCAGTTTTTACAGAAAAACAGCCGACAGCTCTTTTGTTATAGCTTCATTTGAAGTTTCGTTCGGCTGAAACTATCCTATCAAGTCATTAGAGGAAAATTATTTTAGTATAGATCTTAAGAAGAAGAAATGCCGTTCCGCTGTTTTACGGCAGGTGGCTGTGTTGTAATGGTTATCAGGTCTGCTTTACACGCGGAAGGTCCCAAGTTTAATTTCTGAGAGATGCAATAGTTTTTTTTTTTATTTGTCTTTTAAGCCAATCGTGATTTCATTTTGTTTACTTTCTTGTTTCACATTGCTCTTTAACACGTTCGGTTTTTTCATTCGTAGGTTATATTTCGTTTTCGTTCTTTCCACATGCTTTTGCCTACGCCTAAAAAGAAAACGAAACGAAAATCCACAAAAAATTCGTGCATACTACGAAAACATACAGTAGAGAATGGTGTGTAAGCATAATTTTCAAATATTTAATAAAATTATAAATGAAATAATTTTTATATATTTTCATATAAAAAATAGAAGAAAACTAACTTTGTTGTACGAAACGTTTTGTAGATGAACCTTAAGCTTAAAAACACGATTATTGTATTTAAAGAACAGTGGGGAAAACCATGTGAAAAATAAGGATTGTTTTTCTGGATAAGTCTTTTTTTTCGCAGAAACGGGAATACCAGTATAATAAGTCGAAATATTATGTTAAGTTCTAAGTAGACAATAATATAACCAAAATATAAAAACACATACTCCAAGGACAGAACCGTCACAATAGGTACCACTTTTACGAATCAAAGTGTATCGCGTTTCAGAGATCGGGCAGAAATGTGACAGGACATCAGAAATGCAGTTTATTTTTTCTGCAGGACAGTTGTATAGCAGTTTGTAGGAAACGTCTCCGAATGCATCTGGTTGTGGGAAACATCATTTGCAATCTAGCACGATATGGACGAACGACAACAAGAACCATTTATGAGTCCTTGTCGTCAGGATATCACATCGGCATTACACGCGGAAGTTCTCATGTTCTGTCCCTGATAGACACAATATTTTACGACATCTTCAAATACTTTTGCTCGACACGGACTATAAGTTTTCTATTGGGTTTAGGTCAGGACTTCTTGAGGACCATTTCGTGATATTCACATTTTGATTTTGAAGCCAATTTTTTAATTAAATTTGAACAATGAATGGAAGCGTTATCCTGTTGAAATGTACAATTTGGACCACGTATCATTTCTGTTATGAAAAGAAGATATTGTTCTAAAGTTGCGTTTATAATGTTCTGAAGTCTGACGTCCAGAAAGAAATGCTAAACTGGAAATCTCTTTAATTAACCCGTCGCCACGCGCCTAGTGCCTATTTGGCACTAATCGATTTTTAATTAGTTCGTGTAAAAATTCTAAGTGTCCGAAAAATCTGAAAAAAGTTATTACCTGTCTAATTTTCCTTCAATTTTACGATGCGCAATTCAGTTTTTGCTTAAAGCGTTTCGTTATTTCTATTTAATTATTGGTGTCAAATCGGCACTATGGCGCGCGTCATCTCGGATTTCAATTTTCAAATTTCCCGCCAGTCGTTGTTACTAAAAATAACCGTATCAGCGGCGCGCGCGCTTCTTTGTTTATAATCGCGTTATTTCAAAGTGAATTACTTCTAATAAACTGAAATTTGATCGGAAATAATTTAATTTCTTACAATGGTAATTTTTAATTATTTTATAAAGTTTTATGATATTATCGTAACATTTCCCTGAGTAGAAGAACATAATTTTTTAGCCATTTGACCCTCAGCTGACAGAGAGGGGAGTTTTTGAAAACAAAGTAATAAAGCGATTAGTAGTTTGTTTTTTTTCACAGGTGAGGACTAGCAAGTTACTGGAAAAAAGAAGCTTTACTGCTCTGAAGTTGAAAAATAATACAATCCCGTAAAATTTAACAAATCTGATGTCAATAAATAAAATTATTTATAGTGAGTTGATGTTTTATAAGTTTAATTTTTGCATTTACAAATCAAATTACAGAAAATTTAAATAAAAATTTCATTTTATATTACACCAAAAAGTATTTTATTCTGTTAGATAGTAGAGAAAACGAGGAAATCGAGGATGTAACTGTTGTCAAGCATATACTGTATATCAGTAAAAATATAAAAATTGCATTAATTTGCTTTATATATCCTGCCGTTACATTGCGCCAAGTATTCATTTAAAATTGAAATCATAAAATTTTGCTTATAAACGGCCGAGATGCAACACACGGTTAATTCTAATAATTGCTTCGTTTTATTTATACACCATCTCCGCTCCATTGGGAGAGAGGATCTGGATCAAACAAAAGAGGTGGTAGGTGGTGTCTCTGCTTCGATGTTGATCGAAATTTGCAACTTCTTCTCTTATATTGTGTCCTGATATTTTTTCAACTGTCACCTGAACATTTTTATGGCGATCACGCGATTGTTTTTTTTTTCTCCCCGGCCATGCTGTTATTTTGTTTATATAAATTTTGTCGTTGATGGAAGCGTCCAAGTCAATGTTCAATCTTTCTGTTTGACATTTAACACCTATGATCATAGTCGTACCTTCACACATATTGATATTCATTGGCGTAGCCTGGATTTTGTTATGGGAGGGACATAGTAGAGGCTGTAATTTTCTGGGAGGGGCACCAGGTTAACTGGGGGGCGTGCCCACCATGCTTTTTCCTGGCTACGCCCATGTTGATATTGTAAGGTAGCCGACCCGGTGGAGATAGGAGACTTGGAAACCCGCTCCTCGGCACCAGTGTTAGATTGGATCAGTTAATCCCGTGTCAAGATAAACCGAAAGGTGGGTTATATATGGGTCGTGACAGAGGAGGCAAAGGATGACAAGTGTTTTTCACAAAAAAAACCGTTTATTTGATAACATTAGTGCTTACGTCGTTAATCCACAGTCCTTCACTAATCTAGGCGAGAACTTTGGCGTCGGTCGCAGCCCCGGGGCGGACGAGATGAGATCGCTGGACTGACGGATGATCAGAGAAAATGGTGCAACGGAGTTCTATCTTGAGCGACGACACAACTCAACACGGATCACGACTGTTTGCGGAATATCCGAGGAGACTCTTGACTTAATCCAGAGGAGACTGTCTTTCAACCTTGAAGTCCCAGTTTTTTATACGTTTTTCTCGTCCACTATCCACATTTCGGATTGTCTTTCGTCCCCTCCTCGCTTCCCGATTGTCTCCCCTTTGTTCCAAAACGAGACCATCTCGGGTTGCGGAAAAGGTCAGATTCGAGGTGTACATCTGATACCACTTTGTCGATTCTGCTCCGAGATTGTTTATAAAACAATAACACCTGCGCTCATAACTCAGGCCATTGTTTAGTAATTTCTTTGGCGTGTAAAAACTTTAACGATCTTTTACGTTTATCAAAATTTCCCTTTTTTTCGAGAAAGTTTATACCGGTCAAAAATTTATAGATACTCGAGTCGAAGATCTATCCGTTTATAAGCGCTCGTGCTAGAGTTTACCTTCCGAGTTGACATTGACAGATTATTTAACACGTGTTCGAACAGTTCCAAGTATCGTTGTTTACATTTTTGTGTCGCGTTGTTTAGATCATAGCGTTCTTTCTCCCTCGTAACACAATTTAACGCTATCATTTTTTTAACACAAGAATTTTCGCGATTTACTCGCTTTTGAACTCGTCTGGGAACTCACAATATTACACACTTCCTTTTTCTAAAGAAATTTTCTATTTCTCTTACGTTTTTCTAGGGATTTCGACCCTGCCTAGAATCTCACATGTACAATAGTACACATTTGAATAGACGATAAAAAAATCGCTTGTAAAACACATATGAACTATGCACATAAAAATGCAGCATCGAAAATGTGACATCGAAAATGACCGATGAAAGCAAATTTTCGTTTGCTTTCATCTTCGGAGATAGCAGGGATGATTGAAGATGATGATAATGTTCTTTCTTCGGAGGAAGAGGATGATATTTTGGAGCAGCGAGAATCGGACTCTGAATCTGAACAAGATTGTTCAGACCTAGACGAGGTTAGTACCTCTGGTTCATTTTTTATGGGTAAAGACCGTGTAACTAGGTGGAATAAGGAAATGCCTCTTCAAACTCAGAGGAGAGGAAAAGAAAATATTATAACTCATTTGCTTTGCCCAAATGGAAGAGCAAAGTTCGGAGAAATTTGTTACTAATTGCCAAAAGAATTATTGCCCATCGGAATATTTAACTATAGACGAGATGTTGGAGGCATTTAGGGACAGGTGACAATTCCGGCAATATATTCCAAGCAAGCCGTCAAAATATGGGATAAAAAATTTTGCATTGACAGATTCAAGGACATTTTATAGTAGCAACTTAGAAGTATATGCGGGAGTGCAACCGCAGGGCCAATACTTTATAAGTAATTCTCCTACAGATGTTGTGTTAAGATTATGTAAACCTGTAGCAGGCTCTGGAAAAAATGTAACATTTGATAATTGGTTTACGAGTTACGAACTTGCATTAAAATTATTAGACATTAAGCTGACGTTAGTCGGTACTTTAAAAAAATAAAAATAAAAGAGAAACACCGCCAGTGTTCATTAGTTCGAGAAACAGAACTGTATTCAGTAGCATCTTTGGATTCCAAAAAAGTGTACTATAGTTTTATACTCTCCCAAAAGAAATAAAGTAGCTCTCTTACTATCAACTTTACACCACAACAATAGCATTGATTCTTCAACCGAGGAAAAAAACAAACCCGAAATTGTAACGTTTTACAATCTTACTAAGGGAGGGGTCGACGTTGTTGATGAACTGGCGTTACGTTATATCAATAATTGCGCAAGATACTACCGACGCTGGCCCCTTGTTATTTTTTATAGTTTGCTAAATATTTCGGCCGTAAATTCTCATGTCATTTATTATCTGAATAATAAACTTCCACGAAATCAACGCAGAAGACACTTCATGAAACTGCTATCGATCGAACTAATGACTCCGCAATTAAAATTAAGTGCACAAAAAGAAAATTTACCCAGAAACATTAGGACGGCAGCCCTTCAATTCTCTAAGTTGCAACATGAAACATCAGAATCGGAATTGAAATCAACAACAGCATCAACAGGGACATCATCGGCATCAACATCAGTAGCATCCATATCTGCAGCATCAATATCCGCATCGTCAACATCACGGAAGCGATCATCCAGGTTATAAAAAGGGCAAAGAGACGACAAATCGGTGTTTTCGATGTAATAAATACATTTATGGTGAGCACTCATATACTTTATTTAAGTCATGTGTAGAAAGTTCAGAAAGTACAATAGAATTAGAAAGTTAACGCTAATATGAACGTATTCATTTTTTATATTACCTATTTTTCTGTATTTCTTTTATTTTCTGGGTTAGGCATAAGAGGTTGCTTTCACGGACTTGCTTTTGGATAGAGTATCCAACACATGAACGACATTTATTGATGTATATATCAATAAAAGTTGTTCATTTGTTGAATATTGCATCCAAAAGTCCTGTCTGCTAAATCAGTGAAAGCAACCTCTTATGTCTAACCCAGAAAATAAAAAATTAACTTTTTTGCACACGCTAATTATAATTCTTGCAATACAAGATATACAGTACATAAAGTTTTAGCATTGTATAATGCAAAATATAATAGAATAATAGAAATGAATAATATTTAAATGTATAAATAAATAATATAATTTTTTTGTATTACCAATTTATGCTGTTTATCTTACTTATTATTTATATAAATCTTGTATTAAAAGTAGAATAGGTGTATAACATTTTGGTATTGTATAAGCATATCCTTTTCTATTGTATTTTTGTCTCATTTTTTATTTTTTAAATACAGCCAGTAATTAATATATATTATTCCTATATAGATTTATTTATTATAATAAACATACACTATCTAAAATTACATTAAAATAACGCTCTCTAATTACCACCTGAAATGAAGAAGTAATTGAATCGAGTCCCACCGCCATCTTAAGTAACGCGCGACAGTAATTAATCCATCCTGAGCGCGTCGCGTTGCATCAATTTAAATAATTTATAAAAATTAAAATTATAAATATGTTTACAAAATAATTGACTATATCTGTTCGCAATGGTACCGTAAAACAAACTGTACTTAAAGTTTTGCATTTCCGATAAAATTTAATTAATTTTTGAATTTTATTATATTTTATATATATAAATCGAGGAAAAATATATAAATGCGTAAAACTTAATAAAAAAAATATCCGCAACTTCAAAACACACATAAATATGAGAATCCATCAAAAGAAGATAGTTAGTAATAATTAAAATCGAGAAAAAAAATAAAACTTTCAAGGTAAGGTAATTTCTGCGGTAAAATGTGAGGTAAGCGATCGCGTGACGCCCGTCTCCCCATCTTCTGTAACCAAAACGGACGAGGTTGAAATAAAAGCATAATCACCAGTAAAAGTAAAAACAAACATCAGCGCGTGTTTAGTGCAATAAACTTGAACCGGAGCGGAGATGAAACACGACACTTTGTAATTTATGCTATTTACCTTCTAATATTAAAAAATTAAATTCATCAATAAATTATGATAAAATTAAAACTTTTTGACTGAATTCGACTACAAACATATCAGAAAACTTGATTAAAGTAAAAAATACCCGTTTTTTCGACGCTAAATTTTTATTAATTAATATTTTAATAAAGGGTGCCTAATTGACCGAAGGCGCGTGATTTCTATTCACTGCGCGCGCGCGTGACGACGGGCTAACCGAAGTTGGCTGGCAACACTTGTTTACAACGCGCGAAAATTCGTGATTTTTGAAACATTTAATAACGGTAATAAAAGTCGTTATTATTAAATGTTTCAAATTGGTTAAAAACTATTATTGCGAGTCATTTCGAAAACCTAATTCATTAAATCACAATAAATTCAGTATAATATGCTTTTTGAAGTTTATTTTCATCTCATATAGTTGAAAAGTTATTAAAATTAAAATTTAGCGTGAAGTACAAACCACTCTGTACACATAGTTGTTATGTGTACATAGCAACTATGTGCAAATACTGTTTATGGTGACTTTCACTTCCAAAACAATGTTAATTCACAGCATTCACTTACATCCTGAATCCCTCAGTGCTCTCGCAGCGGAAAGAGGTTCATGGGCCTCTCAGAACTATTTCCACAAAAAAGCAAAAAATAAACGTAAATATTTTTATCTTGATGAAACCGTGTTTTATGTTTTCTTTCTTGCGCAGACACAAATACAGTGACAGTTAATTTAAACACTGGGCAAATTTTCATCCTTTATTCAGTTGGTCTGCTGATTTATTAAGTAAACAAATGATTTGTTTACTGCGCAAGAAAAGAAAAAACGTAAATATTTTATTTCTTTTATTGCTGACAACAGCCGTTGTAAGGAGAAGAAATATTTAATCCTAGTTTACGCTTAACATCAGCATCAAATTTAAGAGCTTTTTCTAATCAAGTGCTGTAGACGAGTAGTAATTTCCTGTAAAAAAGCACAAGGGTCATTCCACTAAACTGTCTGCGCGTTAAGTAAAACAATAGACGCGCGCATTTCACTCCTACCGGTATAGAAAACGGTTAAGCAAGGAGGCGTTTTCAGAAAGAGGTAGAGTTTATCGGCGATTATCGCGAGAAAAAGTCGACAACGCGATAAAATCGACGAGATATCCGCCGAGTAAAGACCTATCTCGACATGTCTCTTCTGAAGACTTTATTTGGACGCTTTTTCTTTGTATCCGACTCAGGTAAGATCGTTTTTCTATTTCCACTTACATGTTTCTACCGAAATCGATCTCAGCGTTGTTTTACTCATTCTCACGTTTTTATACACCGAGTACACAATCCTTTGTGTTTTTCTGGATGATTCTAGTCAGATGATACATTTGTTAGTGTTAACGTATAATTAATAAGGTTTAATGCAACGTAAGTTCTGAGGCCTTTTATCGATAATGAACTAATCTACGTTTGTTCTACATCCGGATTTTTTTTATCGAAAATGAAGTTTTTTATCTTCGTAATTCGTCCTTGTTCTTTACACTTCATACGTTATCCGATAATACGTGCATTGTGTATTTCCCAAACAAACAAATTGTATTTTTTGTACGTTGACCCTTAGTTACAAATTCTGTTATATAACCGTCGATCCTCTGTTTAATTTTAGTATTCGAATAGAGGAAAGAGGCTATTTATTTCGACTTTTAGAAATGTGTCCTGCACATCAAGACATGTATTTTTTGACCACACAACGAGTTTTACGAAATGTCTAGTTTCCGAGACTCTACTATGGTGTGTAAAATTTGGACAGATCTTCCGGAAAAAAAACTGTTCTTTCTTTGAATAATATTCAAAAAACTTGTTCTCTATATTGGGTTTGAAATATTATTTAATCGGGTCTTAATTTCTAATAATATATGATTATTAATTAACCGCTTAGGTATTCGCTCAATTTACTGATAATATATACGTGGAAAGCGTTAAACCAAGGAAAATGCTGTAATTCAGTTCGTCACAGCATAGCATAGTGTATAGAGGGCAACTGAGCTATCTTACGACAACATAGCTTTAAAAACATTTCCAATAAGCGGGATCTTCATAATAACTGTAATAATAAAAAAAGAAATATATAAAAAGACGTAATCTGTTACGAACAGAAGAGTTAATGTATTTTTATTTGTGTAATCAACTGCATACAAGTCAGCCATGTTGTTTTCTCGTGAAGTCCACGTACAAAACTCTTTTTTTCAATAAAAAGTAATAATGAGAAATTGATATAAGGCGTAACGATTATTATTTAATCCCGACAGAGCCACTGACAATCAAGAAGATATTTTTGATTTTGTTTTTGAAACTTTACGAGTTCGTCTTCAAACCCAGACTTCATTTTCACGATTTCGATGATGACGAAGATTTGGTCAAAGCCGGTGTCGTCCCCAGCCCGGTCGAATGGAAACTAGAATGTCCCCGAAACTGTAACCTGTACAGAGTAAGTGCTTAGTTTGAATTAATACTTTATTAGAAATTAATAAGGAATCTTTTAAGATTCGTAATTCTGGTGTTAAGTTTTCGTATTACGTAATTAATGTAACTGATGTTACGTAACGTTACCAGACCCGAAAATAATATATCGAAATTGGAAAATCGGTAGTATCTCAAACCAAGTATATTTAATACTAGCAAAGAATGTGTAACGCTGGCCGGCACTCGGGGAGGAGGTTGAGTTGTCTTCATTATAGTGTAGCGTATGTTTCCGCAGGCAGAGAGTAACTATGTAAATTTGTGCCAACACTTATAGGGTTTGTCAATATGTAGAGGATAAAATAAGGAAAAGGAGTGAGGGTCCGAGTATTAGAGTAACGTATGTTTTTGAAAAATTATAAAGACTAGCTACGCAAAATTTGTCCAGATCACACAGAAGGTAAAGGGTTAGAGGAAGGAATCAGAAAGACAGTGAGTAGTCCGAGTTTTATGATAGACCATGTTTCCTCTAATGTACCATCGAGTAACTAAGCAGAATTTCGTCCAGATCGGACGAAGGGTTTGGGAGTTTGTAGGGAAGATGAAACCAGCAGGAATGAGTGAGGGGTTCGAGTTTTATGAAAGCTTACTTACTGTATATCGGACATTAATAAGCTTTTCAATGGACTATTGATACAGATATATTTCGTCACAGTTGCGACTGTCTTTTAGGAATTTTCTCATCGATAAGGCTCACTCACACGTGTGTACACCTGAAAAGCAACCGTAAGAACTCGATTTATATAGGTAGATATATGATAACGTAAGAATAATTGTTATTTTTAAATCTTGTGTAGGATTATTACTAAAAAAAAACACATAAATATGCTATAGGTCAGTGTACGAAAGTTTAGTTTCATCGAAAGGAAGTAAATTCACAACAATAAAAAAGAAATGTCTTTAGTAATGGTACGGTGGAATTAATACTAAAACCATGGTAATTACTTTCTATAAGAAACTGTCCTCTATTCAGGTGTATGAGATCCCGGGCTTTAGTCTATTGTAATTAAGAATATTAATTTAGTAATTCAATAAATTTATTAAATTCAAAGCGCAAAAAATAGGAAAAATCAACGAGGAATTAATCAAATTTTCTCCGTGATAACAATTCTTTTCTAAACGAATCCTCTTCCTGGGAAGAGGAAAGAACACGATTTGGCCTAGGAAGTAGAGAGTAAAATACGAGATTCGACGAGTTGTCTTTCCGATATTGAGTCGTTGGTAACATCTTGACTCGGAAAGAGAACGGAACACACAAAAAGACCAGCAAAGATTGAAAAGGTTCTTCAGTTCAGCAAGTTTATCTTTCTGTCAAGTTGAGTTCAGCTGCCCAGGTTCAATTCAGTATATCCTTACAATTCAGCAGCCGCCCAGATTAAAAATCCATGAACTTCAATCAGTTACGAATTAGCTACCATTAATATTGAATCAGTTACCATTAATATTACGGATTATTACCAAGATTCGTCAGTACAAGTAAAGAGACTCTAGACTCTCCTCCTTTTCTTTTGAACGCCCAAGCCGGCCAGAGATCCCGAGCCTCAAGAATCGAGGTATTTATGTTAATACGCAAAAGTTGTGTTAGAGCGTCTCTCTCTCTCTCACTCTCTCTCACTCTCTCTCTTGACGACGTTAGGCGCGGATAGCATATAAAATAAGTTAGCAGACGATATACCATATCGTCTACTAACTTACTTTATTTGCTAATTCCATAATATAATATATATATTTTGCATGTAATATTTCGCTTTGTTATTAAATGTTTATTGCTTATCGTACTTTCTTGGCTGAGAGCATCACTTGCGAAAATTCCTACCTCTCTTATTTTCTTTCCTTCATTCCTTACTTTCGTAAAAGTCCTACGCGGCCGCTTACGCGGTTCGATAGATTCTGTGAGCCGAAAATTTACAGATGGTGTCTGAACTGACCCGAGGGGGCGCTGCCTCCAATCACAGGAAGAAAATGGAAAAGGCTACGCAATAAGCGAGTTAGACAGAGCCACTCGCGACAACTGTACGAGTTCGTGATTGTATCCACTCGGGTATTCGTGAGACTGTTAAAATTAAATGTAATTAAAATCAATAAATAAAAGTTAATAAGAATAATTATCGGTTCCAGAAGATTTTATACATATTACATTGAATTTTGAAGCTAGTATAATATAAGATAATCTCTTAGGAAGAGGACGAAGTGTTGATATACGGGGTTAATTCGAAGAAGGAATGTTTGCTGGTGAGGGTGGCCAGGATCGACGATACGATGGCCGAAGCGTGGCTCTATCTTACACTTTCCGACGGCAAAGTTTACGTTCTGCAAGAAACGGGTAGAACGACGGACGACCGTTACTTCCATGCGGCCGGTTTGCGACTGCAATGTCTATCGCCTCTCAGAACTTGGAGGATAGTTTTCAACGGTCTTCTCAGGTAAATATTTTTAATAAAATGTTTAAAGTTTTTAAAAATATTTCGAATTAGACTGCGCATAAAATTTTAAGAGAGTTTTTGATCAGGATCGACACTACGAGGCAAATAGGCAAGTAAATAAATGAATGTCTTTATGATTAAAATATAAAATAACAACAACCATCAATTCTCGTAATAACAAGCATGAAGATAACCTTCTCAGTATTGGTGATAAAGTCGTTTAACACAGTTATTATGACTTTTATTATTATTTCGATAATATTTTACACACTGATAAATATTAACTGTATTATTTTATTTAGGGAAAACGACGGCAGAGTGATTCACGTCAAATTCAGTTTTGTGTAAGTATATTTTCTCTTCTTCAAATTATTCTCAAATTTTTATGATGATTAATAGTAATTAGGTTTAGTTTATGAAACGTCATGTACTAAAATTTCTTACCATATGTTTATCTTTTCTTTTTCAACGCAAAAACTTTGATGGGCAGTAAATGTAAACATGAATGTATCAATTTTTTCAATTGTAAATCAGAAATTTATGTAACCCATGCGCTTTAATACTTAAACATAGTTCCATTCAATATAATTTATTTCATAAAAACAGGTGTTACGCGCTGATTTCGTATCGTAATTTAAAATATAGTTATAAAGTATTGTTTAGACGACCTCATACAATAGTAAAAAGGATATTATCTATATTAAGAAAGAAAGGATTTAATGAATTTTCTCGATAGATGGACAGTTCTATCAGACGTGTACGATTTCTCCAGCGACGTAGATAAAGATGCCATGGCCAACGCCTTAGATCACGCTTCATTCTTTTCACTCTTCGGCAACGTTTCTCGGTAAATATATATTATTTATTATTACATTTTACTGTTATTTCTAATTTTTATTCATTTTTAGTTATTTTTGCTTTTTATTCAAATATTTACGAGTTGTTATTAATTTATTGTATTCTATTTTGGAACGATATTTTACGGTAAAATACGTTTTAAGTAAGATTGTAGCCTGAGGATGGCCTATTGGATTAGGTTGAAAACGTTTGCTAAATAAAAGCAAATTCTAACAGCCAAAAAAGTCTTCATAGATTTACTTTCAATTGTTCTGCTGAGGTTCATTTACATTATTGATTAACTTACATAGTTTATGAACCGTTTTTTCAGTTGTTTTAATTACCCCTCCAATAATAATGTTTTCGGAGACTGAGGAACTTTCTACCATTTTCATGTCTGATATTCTTATGTTTAGAACACGAGAATTAATGGACGTCTACACTCAACACGGGCAAATGAGAGGAACGATTAAGTTGGAAGGATCCGATACAGAAAAGGAGATGCATTTATGGGGAACCAAAATGAGAAATCTTCGTGAGTATTATTCCATTATTCATTTAATCTTCGTTTCTGACTTGTTTGAAATTTCACAAAAATACCGGAATATTTATTATAAGCGGAAAGTTTAAATTTCGCGGTCGAAGCTAATTTTTAAGATTGTTTAACATTGTACAAAAATTTTATTTAATCCTTTTTTTCTGAATATTATAGCGCTAATTATTCAAATGTTAAAATTCACAAGTTCAGAGAAAATCTAACGGCGGAGCTACCTAGATGCATACTATGCAATTGCATAGCAGCCAGTTTTGTCAAGGAGAAAGACTTGAGTAGAAACTACATAACCATTCAGTAAAACATGAAACGTTGGAAATAAGTAATATCCGTATTTACTATATTTAGTGAGGCAGTGAACAGATCAGAACTTCACAGGATCAGCTTTATTGCCGTGTTTGCATGGATTCCCAAAATGTCAAGCTTAACTGTTGGATAAACACTACATTAGAGTAAAACTGTTTCCGTTAGAACCCGGAATTGCACTATTATATCTGAGAATTACTCTCGAGGAATCGATCTGTAGTTTGAGCTCCCGTTTATCTTAATTAGTATTTAAATTAAATGCTTTACATTTCACTAGTGACTGTTTATATTGGATTCTAGACAAGTGAATTTGAATGATGAAAAACGCATCAGTAATTCGTTAATCTGACGCCCTGTAAAACATTTCTAAGCATTCTGTAATGAAGAATCAATGTTCTTTCCGTTATTTATTACCTCTGAAATCTGTAAACAATGGTCACTGACAGAAACGAATATAAGGCAGTGACATGCTCGTTACTCAAAGTTCTACTCATTTTTTTTATTTTTTTGTATTTATCAATCGATCAAGTGTGATGGGGACTGTGCTTTTTCAGTACGCTCTAAAAAAACAGACAGTGAACTGCTAAGAACATTTTTTGGCTTTATTGTCTATTTACTTATAAATTTCAATATTTTACCTAATTAAAGTATTATATTCTGACAATATATTTTTCATTTAATAGTTATAATCTGTTTAATTTTGTTCAATTTAGGAAAGATCTCGTCAGAAAGACAATTTTGCCACGTTTTCGCTTACTTGCAGGTAAGTATTAGTTAAGGACATAAAATTATTTATTACTAATAAAGAAATATTTTTGAAATAAATAAGAATTAAATGTATTGTATACCTTAATTAAACATAACACATATGGCATCAAAATATTTTCAATTGAGCGTTTGGGAAACGAAATAAAATAATTGAATGAAAAGTGAATAATTGGATTGAATTGAAATGTTAAGACCAAGCAACACAAGGACGGTCTACCAAAGCACCCAGTTTGTTCTTTGAGCCTTCTTTGAAGCAACCTTTAACTCGATGGATATTCTTTTTAAAATGTCCCAAATTTAGTTATATATTTTAAGATAACCTAAATAACTACCGTGACCGGTCTGCTACAAACCGACTACCAACTTTCGCTTCACTAGTTTCATCTTTTCTGTCATTGAAAACGAACGATGAATTTTTCTAATAAACTCTTCAATTAAGTTAAAATATTAAAATAAAACTCCGTTTTACGAATTCTTTTCACTTTCTAGTGTTTCCATTCTTTTCTAAGGAATAACAGACAAAATCACTGCTGTTTCAAAGTTTGCAAACAGTAACGATGAACAACATTATATAAATTCAATAGACAATTTTACAGGTGTGGAGGATTGTCCCCTAACACTGGAGGAACTATATATATATATATATTTCTTATAATGAAAAATCCAGCAACGAGTTGCTTAACTTTTCACACAATATCTGTTACGATATTTTATAATTAATATTTTTTATACTTTCAAATAGTATAAAATAACAAAAAAATTTATTTTGATGGTAGGGATGGATTTCGTAGGAAATTATAAATGCTGATAATGAGTAAAATAGTCAGACCCTACCCGAAATATGAGACACGATCCCCTTTATCTCCCCACCCGTCGACCTTTATCAACTAAAATTATACGGCATGAATCACCCTAATAAATAAACCTTCCTTCCTGCAAAATTTCAGAAATTGTCGACACAAAACACAGGAATTATTATGTTTCAAAAAGGTGAACAAAATCGTGCCCCCTACACAGACACACACTAACATCCCTAGATAAAGATATTATCTCAAATTTTATTTTTTATTCGTATAATTATTCTATATACAACTGTATTTCTATGTAGCACGGGATTTTACTACACATAGGAATTGAGAGTGTTGATAATGTGATAAAAAGGTAATTTGATATTTAAACCCAATAATATCTCTGCGTATTATAAAATGATAAATTATTTAGTGTTTTTGATCAGGCTTCATCACGGTCATATAATGAATTCTAACGGCAGCTTGCACTCGATCAAATGTAAAATTCTACCCGATAGCGAAAATATGAATGAAATAGAGAATAAAGTCTTAGAATTTTCCTTGGGTAAGTTGTGAGAAATTTTAGTTTGTTTTATAGTTTTTATTTAACTTTTATTTATTCTACAGAATTATCTATACAAAAGGACTTTAGTTTTTAGTTGTATGGAGTTCCTCTAACATGTCATTTATAATCCACTAAACAATTTTACTGAGGGCTTTCAAATTCCTATAACTACTAAGATGTAGTGAACAGTAAATTTAGTAGATGTAATACCAAAAACATTCTGTTCTGTAAACGTATAAAGACAAATAATTATTTTATATTATAGTCATTTATTTTTATGTAATAATAATTATAATATAAATAATATATAGTATGTATAAAAATAATTTTTTCGGACCCAACAGAGATGGAGTGGATAAAACCATCAAACAATATTGGTTTGTCGTAGTTTTGTGGAAGCAGCATGTTCGCGTGAAGTCTTCCGGTTTATATTTACGTGTCTAGCACAAAACACGAGCTATTTTGATGTAGAACGGAGGTGGCAAACGTATGGCACACTTGTCCAAAGTGACACGTAACGTTTCATACGATTTCGGTTTATCACCTGATCATCGCTTTTCTCACTCAGCTTTTTGCATTTGATATACAACTTGTTTATAAATCCAAAAATTTATCTTTCACGAATATCTGACAAATATTAGATTCGAAGGCTGAACGAAGCAACCAAAAACACTTGTCAGACAAGCAACTAACAAAAGAAATCGAGTGTAAAGTGGATTGCAAACAATCTGATTTGTACAATCTTCAAACGAATGTCTTCCTTCTGGATATGAGAAAAACTCGAAGAAAAAGTTAGTTGAGAACCATTCAAAAAGCAATTGAAGTAATTTGTAAAGTAAATTACTTCTAGAATGTGACAATGTCTTACTATTTAATCTTCGACAAATCCTTTTACTGATTGACGAAGACATTAAATTTATGCTAAATATTTACGCTCAGATTTTTTTTCAAGTTACTTAACGAATCTGTAAATAATGAATATCGTTGAAAGACCCTTCTATTGCTCAAAGGGTTGAAAAATTTTTAAAAAAGGTAAAATGTTAGATTAAATATATTCAATTACGATGCTATAGGAAGTTTTTAGTCGATACTGAGATTTGTAAAATAACAATTTCGTTCGTGCAGCACGAGAATATCGAAAGCATTTACAGTAAAACCCCGATTTATTGTTTTTGTTAGTAGATCGGTGAAAAAATGTAAAAATCTAAAATAACTATAGTTATTGAGCCCGTAATTACATAAATTAAACGATTTATTATTGTCACGATGCCAGGCTGCAATTTTCCGTTACAGTGTTTTTCAATCTTTTTAGTATTGTCTTCCCCCGGTACATATTAGCAACAGAGTGGTGTCGGTTATCAACATTCAAGAGAAAATTTTGAATTGATTTACGTGACTTCCCTTTTTCGCCGAAAGTTCGTAATTGGTTATTTCGGGCCTCCTGCCCCTAAGCTTTCCCTATTCTGTCTCCACTTTCATCTGTCTAACTCCGTTCTCAAGATTACGGTAGAACAGACAGCAGCATTTCTGAGTCTACAATTTTTACGAATTGCAGCCCAAGAACATTACATTTGCTTTTATGTACAACAAAGTGCAATAAATGATATTTATTACATTCTCATCTCCATATAGCTCTTATGTAATTTAAAAAATGTCATTAACATGTTCAAATCATCCTGAGAAATTTCTGATTCTTCGTTTCTAACTTCATCCTGGATCTCTACAGCCGCATTGTCAAAGCAACACATGGACGATCTCCGAATCTCGATGCCTCCGGGCAGAACTTTTAGGAAAAACCAGCCTCTAAATGTTAGACACGTAAAGAAAACGTTACGTGGTCAGCACCTTAACCCGCAACAAGAGACAAATGTTTAGTGGTTTTATCCACTCGGCCTATGGCGAATGTTAACACAGTTAAAATCTTTTTATATATAAATTATATTTTAAAATATATTGTATATATGTAATTATAATTATATGTTCTTATGTTAGAGGATGAAGCATATAAATTAAAATTTACTTCCGAGATATTTTCCACATCATTTACGAAATCGAAATGGCCCGATGGCATCGAATTAAAACACGTAACTATGTCTAAAAATGGAATGAAGGGTCACGGAATTGTGTTAAAAGGGTAAATTATATAATATATTTTAATTCTTGCGGCATAATATTTAAATAAGTTATTGGAATATTAATGAATGTATATTTACAGAAAAATCTTGAAAAATAAAAGAAAATATCCCGTACAAAAACGTAAGTAAATCTTTATTTGAAATATTTTAATTCTTGATAAATTCACTTATACTTTTTTCATAAAAACGTAAAGATCGAAAAATGCAATAAAATTGTAATTAACTACTAATCACTTTTGGTTTATAATTTAAAGACTTTCCGATTATCAGGCAATATCACTTTTTTATTCTGTATAAGGCATACTAACAAGTCGGGTTAACGAGTTAACACACGTTTAAATTTTATTTATTTACGTATAAATTCACAAATAGATTCACGGACCCTATCAGATCTGGAATGAAAGGTAATTAATTGCCTTTGATACCGGATCTGATAAGGCCGTAAATGAATTTATACTGTTTAGGTCTTAATTATCATCCGATCGATAAGCAATATGTTGACGATTTGAAAACTTTTTCTCGAGATAATTTTAAAAATGAGAAGATAATCAAGTATTACACAAGACTGATTTCGAAATATTTTATTCGAAAATGTATAATATAAAGCAAAACAATTTTAATTTGAATATTTAAGAGGCGTTTTTTCGGTCCACCACGAATTCGACCAACATTCACAATACGAAGGCCAACTGAGTCCAATTTATCCAAAGCAGACGAAACTTCACGAAAAAATATTGTTCGCCTGGACATCAATGCGGGATTTCCCAGAGAGGTTGATATAGCATAGCCTTATATTAACTAGCCAATGACAGAGGCCGTTTTATTTGAACCGGACTTATTCGTTTTCTTAATTAATCAACTGTATTAAAGCCACCTAACCAGACAACCTACCGATTAGCTGACTTGTGAGAGGAAATATTCTAGTCTTTGCATGTTTTAACAATTTAATAGAATTATTTTAAGGAAAACATTTGCGAAAATACTTATTAAGAAATAATTCATCGAAAGTAAAATATGTTCAAATTTGGAGTGAATAACTAACACGAATTAATCGAACTTTCACCAATATTAGAGAGTTATCATCATCGTTATTCTCCCGGTAAACTGTTCAGGATTTATGAAAACATAATTTGTCGATACTTATAGTTTCTTATATTGTAGCAAATAGCAGAAATTGTAAAAAAAAAATAATTTTAAGCACCGCAAAAGTATAGAATCGACTAGTAAATGAATGCAAAAAGCATTAAATACTTCAAAATAGTTTAGTTTAGTTATTTATTTGCACACCTCCTTTACTGATAACATCGAAAATACAATTTGGCATGCTATCTACAAGGATTTTTATGATAGATAATATGACGAATTTAGCCTCTGTAATCCTAATTATTATTGGTAGACCAATCTCACAACAATTTCATTGGCTGTGAGATGGGTCTACCGATAAAAATTTGGATTATAGAGGCTAAATTTGTCATATTATCTACATATACAGCAAAACATTTATATATTAAAGATTTTTATGATCGATGCCTCAAGGGGATTCCAAGCAGTGGCAATTGCTTGATTTGTGAGTTTAATGTCGACATACTGATGATTTTGGTCATAAATTTGGCCAACCAAGATACCCAAACGTTTTCTATAAGATTGCAATCAGAAGAAGGAACTGGGCAATTCGTTTATTTTCAAACCACTGTCTCGTATCTCGTGACACATGGATAGATGCATTGTCCTGTTAAAAAATAAAAGGAATTCTTCTGAATATAAGTTTGTATATCAGCGATTTGTTTTCCAGAACTTGTTGATTGTCGGATAGTCGACACTGTTCATGCGACAGGTAACGAATGCCAAATCCAATTTTCTCAATGCAGAAAAAGCATCCCAAACCATAACACTCCCACCACCGAAGTTCCTTTGCGACGAAAAGTACTTGAGCTTTTTTCACGCCAATAGAACGCTAAACCATCTGGCCCATCCAAATTAAATGTTTTTTCGTCCGAAAAGATTATCTATACGACAAAAATGTTGTTATTTCTTGTGCTAGCACGATAGGTCTAAACGAAACAAAAAACTTACCTTATTCCATTCAGCGGCCATATTTTTCCTACCAAAATTGAGTTGGGCAGCTTTGTGCTCAGGTTTAAAAGCAGGGCACTTTTCATTCCAGACCAAACAATATTGTTGTTGCCATGTAAACCCTTTTAGAAACCTTTTCATATTAGACATTGAATCATGTATATCTTTACACATGATCCAAAATAAGACATGACTGATGTTCGTAAATAATAATTTGTGAAATGTTAACATCTCACAAAATTCTCAATCTTGTATCAGTGTACTACAATATATTAAAGCGTGATTATTTGATAAACGCTTAATATTCTAGCATACATTTTTCAAAATTGAGTACCCCGTATGATTTGATCAAGTATATTTTTAACGTTTTATACCAAACAGTTGATCAATACAATAGAGAAAGTATTTTATTATTATTGCTCTGCTCTACTGTGTTTTTACATAAATTATAAAAAGTACAGGAGTTCGTTACTCCTGCTCTTACAGGAACAAAGTAATGCAGAATTCCGTATGTTCCGGATAACCAGGTGCCAGAATAACGAACTGTTACTGTATATTGAATACAGCTGACTCTTGATAATCCGACAGGTATGGGACCAAAGGGGTGTCGGATTACCATAAGTGTCCGGATTACCGAAAATGATTATATATTTGGCATTGTTTTGCTAGCAGTAGCCTACAATATTCCTACATTTTATGAGTAAAACGCTGCCTAGGTTAATATGGAAATGAAACACCCATTTCGGTTAACTAAAACATGTTTATTAAAAGAAATATGGAAGCCAATAAATGTACATACTGTATGTATAGGCATAAATAATACAGTACGTACAGAACTGCTCACGGAAAACACAAGAAATGTGTGTCGTCGTGTAAGAATTGGGTGGGGAGATTCGTGTCGCGACATCCTTCTGTGCAAGCAGACACGTAACGGGACGGGGACTACGATGACCTTGACAGGAAATGCGTCGGACTACTGAGTAGGTCGGATTACAAAAGCGTCGGATTATCGAGGGTCAGCTGTACAAAAATAAAATTTTATTTTTTATTTTATTTTTTTAGCAATTAATAAAACAGAAAATCTTTTGGTGGTGCCACTTACATCGTTACATTGCCGAGTATCGGAATTAACTGGTGGTAAAGGTTCCTCTCTCGGAGTACTTACAGAAATTGCTGCTGATAATAAAAACGTAAATATGTATAATATATAATATATATAATTAGTTCTCTTATATACAGATATTTTATAAAAAAAATGTAACTTAAAACAGTAAAATATGTGGATAAAACCAATCAACACTTGCCAGATCACCCCTGTATCCAGTGTGTCGATTCAATGCAAACGTAATATCCTTTGTAAATCTTAGTCTTCAGATATATTGAAATAAAGTAGAATAATACGAAATGTATATTATAAATTAGTACATTTTGTTAAATATTATATGTAATATAAGTGTTTAATGCAGTAGAGCAATGGGTTAAGACCAGGGGTCACCAAACTTTTTCACAGCAGGCCAGATTAACTGAGAGAATGACGAGCACGGGCCGCGTAACCATTTTGTTTAATACAGTATACTGAATACACAAGAAAGCAGAACAATGAAGATATCTATTTAAAAATACGCAAACACAATGGCTGCAGAAAGCTCGTAATCGCTTTTCTTAGAAGCTTTATTGTAGGTACTTAAACAAAACGCGGTCCGATATCCAAAGTGGCAAAAAGTCGCCAAAGTTTTTATTTCACTGATTTTATTTCACCTAAAAATTTTATTACTGTCAGATGCAAAAATTAGATTGGACCAATTTTGGTATTTTTACTTACACTTATTTCAATATTTTCTACATAGTAAGTTCATTTACAATCTATGAAATTTCCATATAAATAATTAAATTTTAGTTCATTTGTGGCACAATGTGGCAGCGGCCCGGATGAGCTGACCTCGCGGGGTGTACGTTGGTGACTTCTGGTTAAGACGATGGCAATGTTATTACATAGGCAATGAAACGAGGGGTGCTTCCGGGAGGACTATCTACGATAAATTCGCCCTTATTTAAGTGAAGAACACCCAGAAAACTCGCAAGTGGCCAACCCGTCGGTCAGGTACAAATCCGCGATTAACTGTAGTAAAGTTCACAAAAACGTCCGATGTGTTCACTATTGGCGACCGACCCGGTGCGCCAATAACACTCGATGAAGTTCTGTGTGTCCTGTTGGAAAACACCGTTGCAGGTCCGTCGGGAAGACACCTTGCGAATATTCCGTTGCTTGAAGGCTCCGCTCGGGTCCAAACGATCTTAGAAACTTCTCTCGCCAACCGTCCGGATGGCGTAACGTGGGCGAACTTCTCGAATCACGTAACAAGACGAACTGACCCGAATCACGTAACCAGATAAACTCACTACACCACCTGCGTCCCTCTCTCCTTTTTTCCCACACCCGAGCGTCCACTCCCCTCTTCCCGCCTCGACCTTTTTCGTACACACATGTCGGCCACGTGTCGGATGACCACCCGGTGTTTTCCCGTTCACATGTAGTCAGTCCCTCCCTCCACCGTCTTCTTGGAACGATGATCGTTATCAGCGCAAAAAGAAAGGGGCGGGAATCGTGTTTACACAATTCCACCCCGACAACTGTGTTCCTGGTTTTATCCACTTGGCCACTGATGTGTTTTATCACTTACTGAATATAATAAGAATACAGCTACTAAGAAATTTGGGGAAAATTATTCGTTTATTAAATTCTACTAAGGTGTTGAATATAGTTGTTTGTCTACTATTTATATATGATTCTTTATTATTGTGTATATATGTACGCTATATGTACTATATATAGCGTACATATATATATATTAGATTTCACGTAGGCTATGTAAATATACTGTACTATACGCATAACATTAGTTGAATCCGAACATATTAGGAGAAATATATCTTTTTGATTTGTAAGTTATCGTTCACTTTTTCTACATAAAACAATGCAAAATTGTTTGGTTTAATTTGTTTTTATTAGTTCATAGTGCCCAAAGGTGTTGTCGTGACGACGAAAGCCTACAAAATATTTCAGGATACAAATAGAATGAAAGACATCGTTTCCTCTTTACAGAAAATAACACGGTTTGTATTATTTCAACGATTTTTAGATATAAATTTAAAAGCTTTCGAATGGTTTAAATTGTATATACAACTTTGTATTATTAATTCAATTATAATATTTTTATAGAAATTAAAACAAGTACAATTTCTCTGTGGAAATAATTATATAGGAATGTTTCCCTTATAGGAATATTTTTAAATCCATTAAATTGATAATTCATTTTTATATTATTTAACTTTTATATGATTTTTATATTATATAATTTTAAATGAATATGTGAGTGCAACATTCACATTTTTACAATTCCATAACGATTTGTAAAAATGTCAGTATTGCACTCACATATTCATTTAGTGGTTAATGTTACCCTAGGTTCCGAGATGGCGACGGGGGAAATTTTTCCCTACGTTGGAGACTGCGACGGGGAAAAAATTTTTCCCTCGATTCAAGATGGCCGCGTTTCCGGCCGCCATCTTGAATTTCTCTGCAGACTCCGCGGACGTTAACCGAAATAAAAAAAAAAAAAAAAAGAATATTTTTACTCACTTTTCGATGGTGGTTGCCTACTTCTTCCTACTTTTTTTTTCCTTTCCGATCCATTCTTTTTTCGGTTTTGCCAGCTTGGATACTTTCCTTTTCTCTTGGTACGGCTCTTTTCTTCCCTGTTCTTTTCGATTCGGCTGCTCTTTTATTGGTCGATTGGCGTTTCCCTCTGTTCGATTTATTACTACTTGGCCATTTAAACGACAGAATGCAACCCCAAGAAATGTGGCCAAATTTACTTTTAAATGTTTCTTCAAAGGCAGAGGTCTTCGTTCCGCACTTACTACATTGCAAGAAACAGCTTTCTCTATTACTCCGATGACATAATTTGCATTTAGAATCGCACGGAATACAAACGGACTCGGTCGGCTGTATGCCTAATTTTACAGCAAATTTCGGAAATCTCAATGCGTTATCGATACGGGGAGGCAAACATAGCTCCAAAAAGTCGTCTTCCATTAACTTGTAGAAATCACGTGTGGTGCAACTCGACCGAAATTCGTCGTTGAAACTCAAATCGGCAAAACTACTCATTATCGAATAATTGGCAATAAACTAAACGCGGGGAGGTGGTGAGGAAAAAAAATGAAATATCGTAACCAGAAAAATAAACAGCAAATATTCCAATACGCAATTCGTCGCAACACTGCAGTAAACGAATCCAACTGGAAACTAGTCGATTTGCATAAAATTGCATTGAAATGAACAGAAACACGTCACAGATCGAGCATTTGCATATTCGTTCGTAACACAACTACGAATTTCCTGCCGATATTACTCTCGCACGACGTCACGAAAAGGCTCCCTCTACCGTCGCAAATTTACACACGACCGTCGCCGTGTCGAGGTTACAGGATACTCGGCAACGTCGATCTCAGGGTTGAACCCGAACGGGGAAAAATTCTCAACGGCGTCGACGTCACGACTCTAGGGAAAAAAATTTTTCCCGCCGCAGTCTCCAACGTAGGGAAAAATTTCCCCGTCGCCATCTCGGAACCTAAGGTAACATTAACCCATTTAGTATACATTTAAATGTTTTTTTCCGTTCTATAATCTTTAATTAGATTGTTCCATCACAATTACAACTTTCAACGTATCATCGAGATTTTTATTCTTTGACTCTATTAATTTTCTTTTTGTGGGAGATGCTGTTAGCCAGTTGTTGATTCTAATAACGAAAAAAATAAATGATGTAATGTTGGATTTAATTTAGTCAGATTACCTGTTTACTTTCTGAAATTTATGGCTGATGAATTTCCTGAGAAAAGAACAACTTCCTCTTTGGATCATAAAGGTTGAAATTCTGCTATAATAAATATAAGAATCCGGAAGGAATTTCGAGTGACTACGCAAAGTAATTGAATTTTTCGTATATTAACGCTGAAAAAGAAATTAATATTCAGGAAAGTATTCGTCTTTTGCTTAAAGTACAATTTATTCCAATTGTAAGTTGCAAACTCTCTTAGAACGACTCGCTAATATCAAGTCGTTGGAGAAAAACATCGATACGACACTTGTAGAATTGGAATCTCTGTTCTCAATGCTTGAAAATGTTAGGAAAGATAAATATACTGGTTACAAAACTAGTATAGTAATGTATTCTAACACATGAAAAAATGTTGTCTAACTTTCTCTGCATTACTGTTGAAGTTAGAAGATAAAGAAAGAAGAAATAATGTAGTAGTTTCTGGTTTTCCAGGTAATCGGAACGAGGAAGATGTGTTTTGATTAAAATTTCATGTCATCTACGTACTTATATAGGTATTTCAAACTTATAAAGAACCATGAAAATGTTAGCTGCCCGTTGGTTAGGCACTAACCGGTAACCAACTACAAGTTCAGTGGTTTTATTCCACCAGTTCCCGAAATGCTGGGATTTACTGATTTTAGGCAAATATATGTGGCTATACGAACGTTATTCTATTGCAGACTTCAATGGTAAAATGGGAGGACTGGTTAATTCTTACACTTTACAAGGTATATTTAATAATTCTAACAACGTTGAATTCTTTACATGAATTTCTAACTATACGATTTCTAATTACCGTGGTAAATCATCACATATTTTAGTGTAGGCAACGAATTTATCTACTTATTTAGTATTCTTTTCAGTGGTAAAAGTGGAGATATACTTTTTTTCATAATGTAACCAGTATCACTGATTATATACTTTCTGGCTTTCGACTTTTATCTGACACGGTCTGATCATTTCCTATTTTGACATATTTAAATTGTATAAAAGTGACACCAAAAAAACTTTTTGAATTTTTATTGCTTACAATTTCAAGGTAATTTTTGTCTTCTAATCTTTTGCTATTTAGAATTCAATTAAAACGATACTTTTATCGCTGAAAAGATAAATAATATACTGTATATATACACCGTATTTTAATTAATTATAAATATGCTACGTATACTATCTCTGATAAATAAATGTACTGATATTGGGGATATCAATATTAAAACTGTTCTTTTTGTGATACAGAGTTAAAGCGCAGGTACGTAAACACTACCTGCACTTTAACACTTTAATATTATTGTCAATGCTGTTGTCTCCTTTATGCTTTTGCTTGCTTTAATACTTTTGTTTAAACACTGTCTATGACTATACTTTATGACTATATTTTAAACCTCACTCACTACATTCCATTTTGTTTAACGTATAACGTGTTCCTCGACGTTGACGGCATGATAAACAATGATAAGCGTGTTAATTTTACCTCTGGGGTAACTCTTCGGATCGGGCGTAAAAGCTGACGTTACATATGCATCACAATGCAGATGAAATTAAAATTAATTCTCGCTCAGAGTTTAGACGTTTGTCACCAGGCCTACATCTAGAGTGTTCGCTCGGAAAACACAATGAAATTTTGTAGACATTAACGATCCTATTGGCGATATGTGAATTAATTAATGGGAACTGCCGAATATTACGTCAAGGTCACGTGCAAGTCTTGATTCATGTGATTCAACGTTGGTGTGGACACGTAGTTTCGGTTTAGACTTGAAAATTCTTTCTTGTTTCAGCTTTAAAGATAGAAGACAATGAATCTCAGACGAGAAAAGAAAATATAATTGCAATAATTATTGCAATTATATTTTCTTTTAAATATAATTGCAGAAAGTGCTTTTTGAATGCCTGCTGAGGAGGGACGAACAAGTCCGAAACACAGGCTTAAAGTGTATGTGTTTAGGTGAACTAAATAAAAAATATTATTTCTGATCTGTAAGACTAAATATCTGCATCCATAATTTCCCAGTATAATAAGTCCTGTTAATTGATAAATGTACTAGTATACAAAGATAAATTTAAGTCTATAAATAGTTTTTATGATTAATGTTACCTATGGTTTCAAAATGGCGGCTTGTCTCTGATTCCAGCAAATAGAAAGAAAGGAAACAGTGGGGACGCTCGTTCTAACCTAACCTAACCTATTCTAATAAATTACCATAATTATTACCAACAAAATTATTAGAATAGGTTAAGTTAGATTAGAACGTCCCCACTGTTTCAAAATTTCTTCGATTTGCTGGAATCAGAGACGAGCCGCCATTTTGGAACCATAGGTAACATTAACCGTTTTTATAACTGATCGAGATTGATCATGACATTTTATTTCATATTTTAAATTAAAATTAATTTTGTTCGAACATTCTCAGGAATTAATACATGTAGAAAACTTATTATTTTTAAAATTTTTACTTCCAATAAATTAAATAATTGATTTTTGATATATTCTTATATATACCAAATTTTGAAGATTAAAAAATATATATAAATTAATAAAGTTTGCTATCACTGATAAAGTGTTCTTAAAAATGAATTGAGGAACTTCGGAAAGTTGTACTCTTTATCAGAAGTAATTAAATTAAATTATGAATTAATTATAATGGTACAGTCACGTGATTTGTTAGTCACGTCAACTGTTATGACGACAGTGCACAGTAACGCAACCCTTGGCAGAAAGATGGCGATCGACAGGTTTAAGGAAAACGTCCCAACCGAAATTACCATTAGGTGAATGGAAAGTGAACCTTCTAGATATATTTACTCTATGCTTAACAACGTTTACGGCTTCTTTTTTATTTTTCTTCTCTCTCACCCCCTTGCGTTAAACTTATTCTAACAACAAAAATAAACCCTACACTTATATTGTAAATTTTTAGTAAATTATTTCTTGTACAAGCAATGTCCTTGTTTCTTGCAGCACCAAAAGTGAAATCGTGGTGAGTTTTTAAACTGACAAGTGCTTTTTAGAAAATCATCTTCCGCATAACCTGAAAGCTCACCATACAGATTTAGTTACATTTGGTCCGGTAAATCTGTACAAAACGACCAATAAATATATTTTACTTACAATAATTGCAATTTATAAGATATTTTTTACTTTTTACTGAGTAGTTATCGCCATCGTTCGTATGTATTTTGTAAAGAACAACAAATTTCATATCATTAAAAATACATCTATCGTGGTTAATTAAGATATATATAATATGGATTTTTATTTACAACAACTCTTTATGCAAGATACTGGAAAAATTGTATTTTATTTATATATTTATTTAATTTACTAATTACATTTTTGAATTAGGAAAACAAAAAGTGACGTACAAGGCGAATGTCAAAGGTAGAAAATTTTACTGTTTTCATTCACGTTTAATTTAATTTAATTTTCAAACTTTTTATTTTACATTACTTTTAGAATTATGAAAGAAGTTGTGGAGATTCCGCTTCCAAATATAATCTGTGATGAAATTGAAAAAAATTTAAAGGCAATTTACACGAGTGACTTAAATAATGTTAGATTTTCCGTCAGATCATCGGCTTGCGGTAAGAATAAAATAAATACAGTGTTTTTAGAATCGTATTATTTCAAACTTCGTAAAAGATGAAAGTAATTTAAACATTTCCAATTTCTGAAAATGAGAAAACGCATTCGGACTAAATTCATTGACAGGAATCGACTTATAAACATCTTCAAAAATATTAACATAGTATCCATTATACCTTCTTAAGCCTTTTCGAATTTCCGGTACTAAGTACTAACATTAACGACCACTTAACTAACGTTTTCGATCGCCTCCGCGATCTTCGTCAGGTTTTATTCGACGGTTTTCGAAATAGAATGCAATAGAATTCTTTCAAAGTTCAAACGATCGAACCTCTCACCGCGTGCCATAATTGCGAACGATCCAACTTGTTTTTAATGCCTATAATATAATCATAAAAAATGACTGCGTACATCCGTACATGAATAGTACACTACTCTGATATGCTACCATTGCGGGTGTACTTCGGAGACATATCTCCACGCATATGATAAAACGTTTCCATCTTTGAAATTAATGCATTTCCCTGATTTAGACGCCTTGTAAATCTCAAGGGTCTCCAAGGCCCTGATGCGGTCCGTGTCGAATGATGTTTTAATTAGGCTGGTTTTATCAAAATCTGCCTTTATATCGGGGTCGGTGGCGTAGGTCGAGAGGGCGGTGGTGTGTCTTTTCTTGTTGACGTCATACCTGTGTTCCGCGATCCTCTTTTTCACGGATCTCTTAGTAGATCCGATGTATATTAAATCCGTTTGGGACCTGTGATCCCTTATCGGGATACTGTACACCCCCGGTGCTCTTAGAAAATCCGGCTTGTCCTTGGCGTTCCTGAGTAGCGAATAGATCGATTGGGTTCTTGAGAACGTCAAATCGGTGCCCTTCTTCCGCGCTATTTCCTTGTATATGTCATGCATACCTCTGTTGTACTGGACCACCGTGCGCTGGTTCGGCCCCGACTTGGACCTATCCCGTGCCCTTGCGGCGTGATGTGCCGCGTTTGTATTACGGAAGTTACGCGCTAATTTACGGACTAGGCCACGTCTGTATCCATGGCTAGCGGCTATGTCTTCTATGTGTGCCAGCTCTGTGAGCGTGTCCTCCCTTTTAGAGTTATGAGGCGTACAGTCATAACTCTAAGAGACACGCTCACAGAGCGGCACACATGTACAGTATCCCGATAAGGGATCACAGGTCCCAAACGGATTTAATATACATCGGATCTACTAAGAGATCCGTGAAAAAGAGGATCGCGGAACACAAATATGACGTCAACAAGAAAAGACACACCACCGCCCTCTCGACCTACGCCACCGACCCCGATATAAAGGCAGATTTTGATAAAACCAGCCTAATTAAAACATCATTCGACACGGACCGCATCAGGGTCTTGGAGACCCTTGAGATTTACAAGGCGTCTAAATCAGGGAAATGCATTAATTTCAAAGATGGAAACGTTTTATCATATGCGTGGAGATATGTCTCCGAAGTACACCCGCAATGGTAGCATATCAGAGTAGTGTACTATTCATGTACGGATGTACGCAGTCATTTTTTATGATTATATTATAGGCATTAAAAACAAGTTGGATCGTTCGCAATTATGGCACGCGGTGAGAGGTTCGATCGTTTGAACTTTGAAAGATTCTATTGCATTCTATTTCGAAAACCGTCGAATAAAACCTGACGAAGATCGCGGAGGCGATCGAAAACGTTAGTTAAGTGGTCGTTAATGTTAGTACTTAGTACCGGAAATTCGAAAAGGCTTAAGAAGGTATAATGGATAATTCATATGTACCGGTATGAGGATTGTTTCTATTAACATAGTGTTGACTAACAAATAAGATAAAAGAAAGTTTAATCAGACAGCCGGATTGCTAATACAATGAAGGCACTCCTGATGACTGACAAAAACTGGATCGATATATTCACGAATTTACATGTTGCACAGGAAAATTCGTTAATATATAATTGACCTGAATATGCTCCCAGCTTTTATTATTAAGGTGCTCCTCTTGTAAGAGTGACCAAATTATAAGCATAGGAAAAGGTCCTCTTTGGATCTACAGGAAGAATGTTTCAATTGAAAGAAAAGAAAGATTTCATTTCGACGGTAAAGCTTTCTTTTTTAGTCTCATAGAACGAAGGAGATACTCTTTCATAGACTTTCAGTGGAAAAGTAGCCCCAGTTTAGTTTTCATACAAATGAAGAACATGAGAAAAACTTCATCTTGCTAGCCCGTTAGCCATGTTAGGACCCGCGAGCAACTTCATGTGTTCTGTGATTTTATTCTCAAAACCTTTGAGACGTTTATAAGTTCGAAACCGCTAAATACAATTAAAAAGTGACTAGTTTACCTTTTTTTAAGTTTTGTAATAAAACTAATACTTTTCTAGAAATTTAAAATTGTTAAATGCCGTATTAATTTATTATTTGTTTTAATTTTAAGGGGAAGATAGCGAAGACATGTCTGCAGCGGGTCAAATGGAAACTTATCTCGGGATCTCCGGATTGAAAAATGTAAATGATTTCGAATTAAGTAATTATGTATAGAATAATTTTCTAACATTTAAAAATAAATTTTATATTTAATTTTTTGGAGGGTTTAACGAATTTACATTGCAATTACGGTGAGAATAAATTTATTAGATGTTCTTCTTCTCTAATTAGAACTAGGACTGGTTTCCGGAGAGAGCCATAGGAATTAACACAATTCAAATTAATTTATTATTTTAAACATAAATATTATATTTTCGGCGGTTTATTTTATTAACTAGCGGCAGCTATAACGCGTAGAAATTTGTTAGAAAGAAAGCAAACCTCCTCATATTCTCTGCCTATTGTATACCCCACACTTATGGTGAAACAACTGTTCTGTAAGCGTCAGTTTCGCAATGTAAAATCGGCTTTTAATTTGCTCCATCACATTGTCTACGTTTCGTTCTTTTTGTCTTTTAAATACAGATAACCCGTGTGTGATAAGCACAAAATATGGAAATTTTTATACAATTGTAACAGTTATGTTGTTTATTTACTGTATTCATATACTTGTTTTTTAATCAGATATTAACTGCAGTTAAGAAGTGTTGGGCATCGCAGTTTTCATTTATTGCTATTGAATACAAAAGGTGAGAATATTGATATCAATTACGTTCGCATTGAAATTATCAAAAATTAAATCATTATTAAGTAAATTTATATTCTTGGGCGAGGAGAATATTATAGTGGCTTTTCTTAATTCTTTCTACCCTATCAGCATTAAGATGGTCTCTTTACATGATCATTACCGGTTTGGCAAGCAAGGATTGCCGGATGATAAGAATTTAGGTGGGATGTATCCAAAATTTTTATGATTTACTGCTTTGCCGTATATGTCGATCCTGTTTTTCATAGCCTATTATGTAAGACTGCATAATCGTGTCATAACCCGATTATGAGTCTTACATAGTAGGCAATGAAAAACACCTACTTTATGCTGGTAGGGAGTAAAGTTTTAAAAGTCTTCAAGTTCAAATAAGGTATAAATCAACTAACGTATCTCTTTCATATTATCAATGACTTTTAATTTTTTCGTTAAGGCAAGCCACCAGTAATCGCGTGAATAAAACCTCCGAACACTGGCAGTTGGTCGCGGGGTTGTGCTTGATCAACGGTCTGCACACGTGCAGTTTTTCGGGTTTCCTTCACGTTTCTCACAACTAAATAGCGACCAGTTTCCTATAGAAAGTTCTTCCGGGAGGAACTCCTTTCGGTTGAAGGCCCCAAATATTACCTTACCTTATCTCATCAAACCAATTTAATCCAAAACAACGGAAAGAGTAACTAGAAGTATAATAATTAGATTACAATTTTCAAAAATTGTGGACAGATAAATTCCTACTGGTGTACGCTGCTGTCTGTCCTTTCTTACTCTCGCGATCGGAGTAAAAAATCCTGACGAAAAAGTTTCAGCCCGACATTGTGACGATGTCATAATAAACAATTGCTCGTTAATTAATACATTTTATTTTTCGGAATGTTGTCAATAATTTTAAGTTTGATTTTAATATAATATTTTAAAATATGATTGATTATTGCATATTTTAGAACGTAAATTTACTGCAAAATACAATTTATTAATTACAGGCAAAACGGTCAACTCTTGAACCTACCGATGGCAGTTGTTATCCAAGAAATGGTGAATGCCGATGTTGCAGGTGTTATGTTTACTTGTAATCCTGTTACTTCAAATCCAAAACACGTAACGATAACAGCCAATTACGGACTAGGAGAGGTGTGGATTTACATTTATTTTATTTCTCTGTAGTGTTTACAGCAGGATTAATTTATCCAAATATTTTTGCTTAATTTAATTTACTTTCTCTACCGTGGACAGTAAGATCTTTTCTATACTCATCATGGGTGATGGACGGAGATCAACTTATCCGGGTCAAGTTGTCTGTGAAATTTTTATTAGCTTTTGTTATTGTTTACAGAATTACAGAAATGTATTGCGTATCGTTATTTTGAAATTTACCGCGTGCTTAATATGTAAAACATGAATACTACATATTATTTTTATATGCAACATGAATTATACAATTTCTAATAAAGTAAACAGGTAAAAGGAAAGCCTACTGCGAAAAAGAGTGCGGGGGTCAGTCAGAACCTAGGAAACTCATGTATGTGAGTTGACTCAGAGATGTCAGACTTAATTCCTCTTCTCCTCACCGCTGTCTATTCAATTAATGGTTTAGCCAAACCCGCGATTTATATAAAAAAGCACTATCCTTTTGCCTAAAGGACAAAACTAAATATGAAATTTTAATAAATATTTCTTTATAAATTTCGTAAATTATTCAAGTAGGCCTAATTACAAAACTTTTCAGTCTGTAGTAGCTGCCAAAGCCGAACCCGATACCATTTATTTAGAAAGGGATATCAACCAGAAATTAACTCTTAATAATATAACAATTGGTAAAAAGGATACGAGGGTTGTTGTCAATGGTGAGTTGTGATTTTGCTGTTCAAAAAATACATGATTGAATTATATTTGGGCCTTAATACTTTTTCTTTTCAGAAACGGGTGACGTTGTCGAAGAAAAAAATATTGAATTTGAAGACAAATGTTGTTTGACTGACCAACAAGCGCTTTATTTAGGAAATGTCGGAATAACGGTATGCAATTTTTATTTTCAGCATACTAAAAAGTTACCGTTCGTCACTTAAATGTTAATCGTATTTACGCCGGTTAATTGGTTGATGTGAGTCTCACGTTTTATTCAATAATTTAGATATTTATGTATATAATTTTAATGACATTTCATCACATCCGCTTATTCTCTAAAATTATTAATCTAAAATTTAATAATGACTTCGTCCACTTCTTTCTTCTTAGAGATTATTCTTTGTACGCTCAGGCTTATTTTTTCATTTCCACGTAGTTGATAGTCATGAGTTAAACCTGAATGAACTTCTACCCTCTCAGAGATTTCACGTTAATTATCTTTCTCTTTTACTTTTATAAACGACTAATCAGTTCGTTTCCGGTTTATCCTCCTGTCGTTCGTTTTCATTCCGCGTGTCTTGTTTTTCCTCTCTTTCTTCTCCATCCATTCATTCCCTTATGTCCTATTTGTTGTTTCTACTTTCCAGTCCGTATTTTGTGTTTTAATTATAAAGAGAGAATTTGAATTACATAAAATAAGTAAATATTTATTTCTCTAATAATAAATAAATCTCTAATGATTCTAAAATTAATTTCAGTTGGAAAAAGAATTCGGATCTTGCCGCGATATCGAGTGGTGCTTTTGCAAAGACCAATTGTATCTTCTTCAGGTAAATTGACTTCAAAGTATTTTGTTATATTTTTTAAATATTTTTCTATTTGTGAGATCCCGGGGAGGTAAGAGGGATTCGTACCTGCCTTTCCGGAGACTCACTTGTCAACATGGCTGTTACGTTAACGGCGTGTTACCGTCACTCGGTGGATGATACTCATGCTGAGATCATCATATAGGATGAATAATCCTCTGGTAAAATAATAAATAAGTATTTTACCCATAAAAACATCTACTATATAAAGCTGAAAAACCGGATTCTATCAATGTATGCCAAAAATGTCCACTAGGGGCGCCCCTAGCAAGTATTTAAATTAACTTAAATTAGCAATATAAATTATTTTATATTTCTACAGTATAATATTCAGTATATTGTTATTTTTATTTGTAATTTTGTATTTGCTTTTCGACTTTTGAATAAATCCGATTTAAAGAAGGATTTAACAGCATGTTTTTTAATTCTTTGAACTAACCCCTCTCTTTTCGCACTAGTTATTTGTTTCGTATAACACGGATTCGCATAACACGACAATTTTTGGAACGTAACTCTCGTGTTATACGGAGGTTACCTGTACTTTGTTATATTTTTAAAATATTTTTCTATTAAATTCGAAATATACTTTACAACATGAAAATCAATGGAATATTCTGATATTTTTAATCACTAACAACATTGACTAGATTAGCTGCAAAGAGAAAGCTCCTGGAAGGACGTGATATTTACTGACAAGGATATGCCAGGACACCTGTTGTCAAGTGATATGTTGGGAAAATTCTAGAGAAAGGATACTATTCTCAAATCCAAAGACTTCTTGAAATTTTGAGCAGGTCTTGCTTTGCCTGGTTTCTTTGTAACATGACAAGAATTCCAACGAAGTACCGAAGTTCCTCTTAATTTACCCTTTTTTCAGCTTCATGCCGTCGTCGTAGACGACATTAACTATAATCTCCTCTCACAACTGTTCAACTTTTAGATCTTTTCCTCCTGGATCAATATATCTCTAACTTCTCCTATCTTTTCTTTCTCTTCTACTTCTTATTTCACTTCTTCTCTTTCCGTATGCAGCTCTTTAATTAATGTGAAATACCCGACCATTCAAAGGTCAGGACGGATTATGGTGTCGTTCACAGGTTTTTAGGTTCTTCGATAAATGTCCCTAAACGAATTTTCGTTTTCATTTATACGTTTAGCTTAATTTAAATGATCTCTATTAAATTCAAATGGAATTCACAAAATCAGTCCTAACTAGTCCAATCGGGTTTTCATTGTTTTCGGGTTTTTCCGGTAACATGATTTTATTATTTTACTCGATTGATTTCTAAATAATAACCATAATATTTCTTCATTTCTTTATTAGTCCCGACCCATTACATCAATTACTACAGAAACTGATTATGAAATCGCTCACGAATTTGATGCCATATTTCGAGACGAAGAAGAATATTTATCTACAGGAAACGTTGGGTAATCTTTTAAATGAAATAATATATGTGTCGAGTAATATTTTATTCTACAACATAATTAAATATTAATACCTGTAGTCTGTAGTGTTTATTTACACCAATTTAACAATTAATAAGGTCGTTATTATAAGTGATTACTAACAAATATGTGATATTCATAAATAGAAATATTGAAATTTCTGAGTGATGAATTAATATAAAACTTACAATTTAAACTGCTGTAAAATAATTATGCATACATTGTATGTATTAGATCAGCAGTTGGCAACCTTTCTGACATCACGGACCACTAACTCACAATTTTTAATACCGCAGACCAGTATCATGAATTTTTTTAAACGATACAAAATCTGTATAATGACCAGAAAAGTTCAATTTTACTATATT
Source organism: Centruroides vittatus (assembly GCF_030686945.1). Lineage (NCBI taxonomy): Eukaryota > Metazoa > Arthropoda > Arachnida > Scorpiones > Buthidae > Centruroides > Centruroides vittatus. The sequence goes on from NW_027122193.1 coordinate 303,687, forward strand.
ATTAATATGAAACTCGTCTGTTTAATTATAACAAATTAATGCAAGCCCAAATTCGGCGCTGATTGTTTGAAATAAGTTTATGCATTCTTAACGCTTTTCCTCGAAGGACAATAGTCGCACTCAATATTGTTTATTTCTCATTATTTATTGATAACAGTCGCTTCATATTTGGTTTTAGATTCTAATTTTAAAAACCCCAATAAGTGAAAAAAGCAACTAAGCATTTTGCATTTCTTTCGTAATACTTCGCGTAACCTTCAATTGATCAATGTCCAAATTTCTTCACGGCCCACCCAAATTTCTTCGCGGACCATCAATGGTCCACGGACCACCGGTTGTCGACCGCTGATTTAGAGTATCTGGCCATCCAGTAAGAGAATACTTCCATTAAATGAAAAATCCGTTTGATGTTTTTTGTAAAATAGTTCTAAATTTGAATAATAACTAACTTATTTCTTCAAAATTTAATTAAAATTTAGTATAAAAGTACAGTCAAACTTTATTTTGACGACATAATAAATAACAATGAATACCTTTAAACATATATTCTGTAATATTCAATAATATTGCTAAATTCGGACGTTTTGTATATAAAAGAAGTGTCACTATACCACTTTCGAACTGTCAAAATAGAAACTTGTGTGTCGACCAACTGGTTCTATGTAAATCCTTTTAATTGAGATGATTCAATTCGTGTAAAACGTTATTTATTGTCAGTTTCAAAAGCAAACAAATTGTGACACTAAATAGAAGTTTGATTTTAATTTAGAAAAATTTTCTCAGAATCAAATTCGTTAATTCGTTGTTATGGATAGGTATTAAAATTTGTTTTTTAACATCTTCTTTGATTTGTGAAAATTTATATGTTTTCAGTGAAGTGCTTCCAGGTGCTATGAGTCCACTGTGCGTGTCTTTGTTTCAAAGAATATTTTCCCATAATTTCATGGTAAGTAGTAATTGATTCATAGTTATAAATGAGAGTCATCAACAAGATTTTTTTCTCCGTTGTTTGGCAATAAGAGAGTCTTTTTAATCATATTTATTATGACTTCGGTCATACACAATAAGGCGGTTGAATGGTGAGTGACAAGGGTGACAGACAATCTTCGAAATTTATTCAACTTTCTCTCTTGGATGTGTAATCCAAGCGAGCAACTTCATACCCAAGAGAGGAAGGCGAACGACATAACTGTCTCGGCCATCTAGATGTGTAAACAGTTTAAAGAGCTGTAAAAAAACAAATACAGTCAAACCTGTTTTTATGCGCTCTTTTTATGTGCGATTTTTATTTGTGCGATTTTTTTAATGCGAATTTTTAATTTATGCGGTTTTTTTTGTGCGATTTTTTATTTGTGCGGTATAGTTGGCGACTAGTCTCGTGCGATTCGTCATGTCTCACGTTGACTTATTATAGCTAAATAAACTTATTATAGCATAAATGCACTTATTATAGTAATATTATTGCATGAATATGCGAAAAACGAAATAATTTACATTTTAAGTCAACAAAACACCACCTGGACAAAAATATGTAAAACAGACGATAGACCAGACGATGCAGTCAAGTGCTGACATCTGTTGTCAATAAATTCTATTTCGTACGGTTTTGAGTTATTTTCTATGTGAGACTTTTTTATTGAGATATTTTTTTATGCGGTCCCTGTTGACCGCATAAAAAAATATTTTTTAATTGTGTTGCGAAAACTATTTTTTACAGCCATTCGTGAAGTTTCGTGCGATTTTTTTAATGCGTCTTTTTTAATGCGGTCCCTATCCCCCGCATAAAAACAGGTTTGACTGTACTTTGCTACATAATTTTATATTAGTTGCCTATTAATAGATTCTTAGTCATTGCTTAACAAGAAATCTATAATGTCAATGAAAGTAAAAATTAATTTTTTGTTAAATGGTTTAAAATAAAATTTTTCTTCTTTTTACTTTATTCTTTATTTAAAATTGAAACATAACTTGCAGAAATCAAAATGGAGGGAAATCTTTGGAATGAACGGACCAAATTGCCCATATTTTCCAATTGGTATTCATTACTTTAATGGTCATGCGTTATTTAATGTCATTGACGTAAGTATAAGCCATAATCTTATTTTAATAACATATACTTCAGACCCAATATATTAAACTGAGTGTTTACATTTAATGCTAAAGTAAAATTGACTTAAATGAAGTACAGTTCTTACGTTATATTGAACTATAGTTTCTTTGCTACGATCTTTTGAATTAGTAAGCAGTAATGATAATTCGTTACTTCAATAATAAAATATTCTTTAGTGTAGTCATTTCTTTCTCTAATATTTAGTGTTTTCTCCTGTAATCTTCGTTACCTTGGCACATTACCTGAATTATGGTCTTTAGTAAATTCGTGGAGACAACTTACTGATCATCAATGGGTTAGTTTTTGGATTAATTTCAGTCGAAAGAAATAAATTATAATTTTGTTCAGAAGAAAAATTTCTCTTTCTACACGTTTCCTATAGGACAATATACTATATTTAACGAGCAATTATTTATTGTGACGATGTCAGAATAAATAATTGCTCATGATATATAATAAATAACTTTCAATCACATTTTCAATTTATTTAAAATATCAGATATATGCTCTCCAGCTCAAATTAATAGTGGCTTGCCCCTGTACTGTATATCGTACCTTTTTTAACGACAGAGTGGTGAAGGTCATCTATCTAATATCTTTCGGGGGAAATTTTTGAATTATAATAACATTACTTTTGGTTTGCGTGCGATGTTCTTGTATAGTTAATCGGGGCCTTCTGCCTCAAAAGATTTCGCATCTGGTCTCGGCTTTATCTATCTATCTCTATTCTAGAAATTTACGAAAGACAACGGACGGACAGACAACACTGAGAATTTATAAGCCTACAATTATTTTCAAATTGTAGCCTAATAAGCTATCACAATATTAACGTTCCTTGTAGTAAGGTAAATTTAAAGATCTTGTTTAGAACCTCAAAACATTAGTTTTAAGTACTTAACGCAACTTCGTTGAGCCTTGCTATATTAATATTGCCAATAACAATACATTCGCTCATATCTTTTCTACAGATGTTCCCCATATCAAGACAGAATAAATATGTTTTATAGTGGATTCAATGCTTTAAGTTTGAATTTTATCTACTACAAATAAGATTCAATGTTTTTTCTGGTCACAAGCATCAAAAAAGGCTTCTTCAAGACTACACTACAAATCCTACCGAAGAATACATCATACACCGTGGATCTTCCCACTCTATTTTGTCTGTCCTCAATAGGTTTACATAATCTGTTAACATAAGTAATCTTATCAAGAACTTTCTCTGGCATCAACAATCGAACGAGATAGTCTTAGTTTGTATTCCCCATTGTTAATGTTATATTTCCTTTCATTTATCATTTTATCCACTGCAGACTGGGAGTTTCTGAAGATTTGTCACGTTTTCTTATCGAATCTCTTTCTTGATTAAAACTTCTATTTGCAGAATTTTTCCATTAAGGTTTTCCCATACTTCATTGGTATTAGGAGCCATTAAAAGAAGTAATTACCAAGGAAAATAAGTGTCAGCTTTGCACCTTCTAATTGGGTTTATACGTTTCGGGAGACTGGTCGAGGGTTTGCAGAAGTCTTATTTGTCATTTCGACAAATGTCTGAACCTTAAACGTTTGATACGTAGACATTTATCTTTTTTTCCATAATAAAATAGATAGTAATCTGTGTTCTCTTCTAATTAATGAGAACTTACGTATAAACTATATTAGTCGCAATTGTCTAAAAAAGATTTAAAAAAATAGATTGTGTACAAATTTGGACTTGTAGTATATCGATGAACAGATATTTATAAAAATCTGAACATCTACTCGCTAACTCCTAGGCTAAAGCATAGATTTTTCAATGGCTAAAATTGCTACTACGTATATTTTATTGATTTCCAAATTACTCAACATTTTCTCTCCATTTATGTTTAAGGGATGGCTAAATTATTCGGCTGACAAAGATTCTATTTCTAATAAAGTGATGATGCTCGCATCCATCGGAAGAATTATCGATGATGATGAACTATACGAAAGAGCAAAGGAAAGGTTTTCACTTTACAAAAAGAAACCTTTATATAAACGAATGAGGCCTTTACTATTTTTCATTAAGGTGAATAGTTTTTTCTTTATATTAAATACAAATTAACTAATAAATAATTAATCTTGACTAATTTTTAGAATTTTCTAACTGCCGAAGGTGCTTTAGAAGAGAGAAGAAGAATATATTTCAATTATAAAATTAAAGATTTGGAGAACTTCAAAACGTCTTTAGAATTATATCAAGATATACAACGTCACTGGAACTGTATTTATCCTGTAAGTTAGCAATTAATATACAAATTTTCGAGTTCAAAATAAATGTGCAACAATCATTAATCGATAAGCAATTGTATATTAATCAATGACATTTGAAATTTTTACTCCTTCCATCCCGTGAGTACCAAGAACATCTTATTCTAATCTATGAAGAATTTCTGGTTTTTCAAGATCCATTCATTCTAGTTCTCTCATTACCTGGCACTTTAATTATGGGTCAAGTCCGTAATAGGGGCTCTCAAAGTAACACTTATGAGGGGAAGAAAAGCATTTAGTTCAGATACTCTGTTATTTTGAGTGTGTTTATCATTAGATTGCCGTTTTCTTCTTAGTCCTATGCCCTTCAGAGGGAGTGGGGATATTACGAATTGACGGCTTTAATTGTATCTTTCCACTGCTCCCGGTGTTGTGCCATTTGGCTTTATACATTGTATGCCTTGTAATCATCATTACTTGGTCTGCTCACCTAATTCGACATCTGCCTCTAGGGCGTTTGCCATTGATCTTCCCTTCTAGGATTTGTTTCCCAAACCCATTTTTGCGTCTGGAAATATGTCCCAAAAAGCGAAAGTAGGATCGGTATATTTTAGTGGTAAGGTGTGTTGTGATTTTCAGTTAATTTAGGATAGAGCAATTTGTTCGATGCTCCGTCCAAGAGATTCTTAGCATTCTTCTATATGTCCGTAACTCAAAGGAATCAAGTTTCTTCCGAGAAGTGAGATTTATGGTCCAGGTTTCTGAGACATATCTGGCAATTAGAAAAATAAGCGTTCTTATGAGCTTTAGTTTATTAAAAATAGTGATTGCGGAATCTTTCCAAATTATAAATAATTTAGAGGTTGCATTTCGAGGAGGCAAATTCTGCGTTTAATTTCATCATCGCATCCTCCTTTATTCGTAAAAAGTAATCCAAGGTAAACAAATTCCTTCACCATCTTATAGTCTGCAATTTCCTTAGTCTGTGTCAAGGGACGATCAATTAACATAACTTTTGTTTTACTTCCACTAATTAGCAATCCATATTTCCTGCTCTCGGTTTCAAGACGTTTCATAATATATTCAAGTTCTGATTCACTAGATGTTATAATAAGTGTATCGTCAGCGTATCTCAGGTTGTTAACGTTATGGTTCCCGGTGGAGATACTTCCGTTTCAGCTATCTAATACCCTTCTCATGATTATTTCAGAATAAGCATTAAAGGGTAGAGGGAAAAGAATACATCCCTGTCATATACCAGCCTCAGATGTAAATGTATTAGACATAGTTTTGTTGACTCTTATTCTTGCAGTTATTCTCATATAAATTTCTGATCATCGAAATAAGATGGCGCAGGACTCCAATGTTCTGGAGAGCTGACCACAGTTTGTGCCATTTTACACAATCAAAGGCTTTGGTGTAGTCTACGAAACAAAGGTAAGCTTTCATATTAAATTCATAGGCTTTTTTAATGATTTGTGGAGCGTTCAAGATTTGTTCACAAGTTCCTTTACCCAACTGTTCTTTGACTATTTCAAGTAATAGAAAGGGTTTCAAACGGTTATTGATTATTTGGAGCATTACTTTACTGGCATGGTTAATTAGGCTGATAGTTCTGTAGTTACTAGTCTGTTGGTGCGTCTTTTTTATAAATTAGAATAAATATTGATTTACACCATTCCTCTGGCCATCTCCCAGATTTCCAAATTAGGGAGCAGATTTTGTGAAATATTTCAACACCCAATTCTCCCATTGCTTTTAAAATTTTGGAAGTTATGTTGTCAGGTCCCGGAGCTTTGTGATTTTGTAATGTATTTATGGCTTTTTCTACCTCTGATTTAAAAACAGATGGTTCAACTCCCTCTGTTCATCCATTCTGAAGTTGATTATTACCATTTGTTTGCCCAGTGTCTTCATAAAGTTTCTCACGATTCTTCTTCCAGACATCCATAATTCCTTCCGCGTCAGTTATGATTTTATTTTCATCGATATTTTCTGTCGATATAATCATTTCTGTCTTTCTTACTAGCCTTTTTGATTATTTTGTTTAGTTTTTTTCATCTGCAGCAATTGATGAAGTTAATAATTTTTTTCTTTCGTCTCTCAATTTAAGGGTACTATTTGTCATTTAATGTTTCTTTTTCTGCGGCCGATGTTGTGAGGTGCATTGTTGTACTCCAGTTAAAATCCAACTTTTTGTTTGTGTCCATAAATCATCTGAGTTGTAAAAAATGGAGGGTGTAAATTTCGGAGAGACTGTTGTAAGATTGAACTAGCTGGATTCTAAGTCTTGGATTGATCTTTGATATTTTTGTTGTATGGAGTTTTAATGTTACTTCTGCTTTTAGTAGCTTATGATCAGAGTTGCAGAATGCCCCAGGCCTTGCTCTGACATTATTTACTGATGATCTCCATCTTGTTCTTATTAATACGTAGGCTAATCAATTTGGTTTTTATATTCACCTGTTGGGGAGGTCAAAGTAGAAAGACGTCGATAATGGTGTTTGAACATGGTGTTAATTATTGAAAAACTGTTATCGATTGCAAACTGAAGGAGTCTATTTCCTCTATCATTTCTGATGCCCAGTCCAAATTGTCCTATAATGCACCGTAGATTATCATCATTATTTTTGTGTATCGCCTATCTTAGCAGTAAAATCTCCCATTATTATCGATATAACCTTCGGTGGTATTTTTGTGATGATATTTTCAATTTGTGTGTACACTGTGTCCACTTTACCGTCCGAAGCAGTCGAAATGGACATATAGACCGAAATAATATGAGGTTTAACTGGCCTGGAAGATATTGTAATTTTGATTATGCGGTCGTTGATAGGTTCATAGCCTTTTACAAATTTTGTTAGGCATTTGTTGATAACAAAAGCCACTCCATTACATCCATTTTTGATCGTACCTAAAGTATATATCGTGTGGTTGATTGTATTAAAATGACCACTCTCTCTCCAATGTGTTTCGGAGATGCCACAAATCGGTATATTCTCTCGATTAAGTTCTCTACTATGTAGAGCTTTCCAGCCTGTAAAAGTCCTCTTACATTCCAAGTACCTAAGGATAAAATTCCTTAGACGTAATTTTAAATTTCTTCCAGATGCATATTTCGTTTGTGGTGCCTGGTTGCCTACACCCACAAGCCGATTTCATTCCAAATGACCCGGAATCAGTTTGGTAAAATAATCAGGTGGTTTACCGTTGCCAGCCTGATTCGTTGGCAGTTTAGGTATTTTTAATACGAAAAGGTTTTATAATGCGATCAGGACCGTGTTTGTTTTTTAAAAAAATTTTTTAAACAATTGTTTTATACAGGATTCATAATAAATATTTTGTTCAATAAAATTTTCACAATATAGATTACATAGTTCATTTTATTTTTCAGAGTATTGACAGCAATACCGAAGTTTCATTATGTTCTGCCATGTACAATACAAATTTGTTGTCGCTTCTTGTTAAGGAATACGGTGGTAAGAAAGAAAAAAAAATATACGTATATATATATATATATAGGTCTATAATTAAATACGTTGATATTTTTTAAATGGTAACAATCGAATATTAATTTATTTATTGTTTCAATGAATCATATACGAGTGCTAATGAAGCAAACTGCAAAATTCATGACGGCTCAGCATAAATATCACATGATAATTAATGGAAATTCTATAATTCATAGTTTTCTGATATAATTTCTAACCCTTAGTGCATTTCCTGGAAGTGTTATGATAGCTTTTAATGAAACTGTTTCCGGCTAAGTTCGAATGTCGTGGGTATTCGTAATTAAAGTACCCCTATTCAACGATGTGTACAGAAATATACAGCAGTTCAAATGAAAACAAAATGTCAAAACATGCATAAATATTTACGTAAAAACAAAAATTGGTATAAAAAGCCAGCAGTATGGAAGTTTTGCCGCTGTAACCAACAAACATATCTGTAGAAGATACTTCTGCCTTACAGGTAGTGTAACAATGCAGTAAATACTGCTTAACGTTATCTCCCATTGCGAAAGTGTAAAATCTGAAGATGTGAAAAGTGTTAAACGACGTAACGTATTTGATTTTCTGTGATTCTTTCAACAAAACAGCGCAATTCTGTCTAATTTACAATATTGTTTCGATTAACTACATTTCATAAGGACCCCCACGAGTGAAAGTAATTTATCTTTGCTTAAATATCGGTCAATGTTTATTGCTAGTGTGTGTACTATTCGGTAATATTAGATACGAATAAATTTGTTTTGTCATCACTTATTTTAAATAAATTTCACTACATTGTACGGTTTAAATCTATCCTTTCAAATGTATCTTTTATTTAATACTACATATATTTCATATAAAGTTATTTAACGGTCAGCCAATAGAAAACTAATTGTTACAACAAGATGTATATGTTATTTTTAGGGTGGAACAACGACGTCTACGCAGATTTCGCAAATTTGTTATCCAATTGTTCAAATGTCGAAAGCGCCGACGTTCCTCAATCGTTAGAGGTTCACATTTTTCTAAAACTTTACCAATGACTTATATTAAAATTTATTAAACTTACATTTATTTGTAGGCATTGGCTCGTACTATCTCCAACGAAATCCAAGCGACAACGTTTAAAGCTATGAAAACAGAAGTAAGAATTATATAACTTATTTTTTGTTAATGTAATGATTTCACAAAGGTAAGATTGGCCTTATGATCCCGGCTTGTTTGCTTAAAAGCTAGCCAGGATCTACGTGATATTTAAATATAATTCAGATATTATTACAATATTTTTCATATTATTCTAACAGTTGCTTATAATTTAATGTTATTTGTGTATACGGAAAATAGGCGCTTGGCCTGGAAAAGTGTTTTAACATACCTAAATAAAAATTCACAGAATAAGAGTCTGTAATCTTCTTTTGTCCTTTCCACACACCAAAGAGAACGCTGTTACATTTTGTTTATCGAGGCGGACAAGAAGCCTCTAAAGCAAGGTCGACATTTATTTCATTTATTGCAAGATATCCGTTGTAATTATATAAGGACTTCTCAAAAAGGTTTTTGGACTGAAAAAAGCTTTCTGGCTAAAGCTATAGAGCACTTTAGAACAGGCAGAGAACTTAACAATACTTATACTGTGCTGTTACACTTACTATAAAGTATTTTGTACTAAATATGCAATAAATTTAATTTGGTTAAGATATTCGAAAATTAATTTTTTGCAATTTGTTTTCTTATCACAATCCCTTAGGCATCTCACCCGGATACTCTGGATGAGATGCCTAAAATGCCAGACAGTGAAAAAGTCTTCTATGCAAACACAATACACAATTATTTTTGATATACTCCAAAGTTTCATTTGAAAACATACTCAACAATATATTTTTGTTAGAAGCCCCAAAAACTCAAATTATCGCTATAATTTCCCTCATAAGCAAAATGTTAGGCATTTTCCCCGATCCATTCTATTTGTAATAGTTCCTATTCACTTACTTGGGACCATCTTAAATGCACCATTCGACATGCACCAGGCGAATATTGCACCAATTAAATGCACCAGGCGAATATTGTATCATAATCGTAATATCATCTCGGACGACTTAAAATTAACAGGAAAATATATTCACTTCGAAAATGCATAGAAGACATGTATGGAAATATTTAGATTTTAATACATTTTCGTTAGCCATAAAGATAATGGATATAAAATTTGAATAAATCAATCAGCTCGTTTCACTCGCATGCAAAGAGTTTAGAAAATTTTCGAAAGTTCAAATGGATGTCGGCCTATTTTTAGAATCAGTTCAGTTAAATAATAAAAGAAAAAACACAGGGCCGGATTTACCAATCCAGGAGCCCTGGGCACAAATTCGGTGGGGCCCCCCGTTAAGAGTAGGTAAATTTGATGATTTAGAAAATTTACACAAATACTGTACTTTCAAGTAGATTTTAACTAGGAAGTTGTAAATTTCATTTAAAAATAAGGTTATTGTGAACATACGTATATTTTATTGTGTAAAACTAATTATTTTAATTCAATAGAAAAATACCCATGTAAAATTTTTTTCCCGAAATTTTCCGATGTTTTATAGGTTTTACCCGGGTTTGGTTTTCTTTGCCTGTAGCCCTCATGATTAGACCACACTAGGCTGTCGCAGTAATAGGAAAAAAAAATTATGTTTAAACATAGTTTTGTGGGGGCTCCTATTTTGTGGGGGCCCTGGGCTTTGGCCCCAAATGTCCCTATGTAAATCCGGCCCTGAGAAAACAGTTTTTGTTCTGTTAATTCTCATTTATTGTCATTAGATGCTAAAATATGCTAAAATTGTGGGCAATTTTATTCAATATTATAATTGATTTTACAACATGAACACTAACGATATAGTGTATTTACTCGGACACATGGCAAATTTGATCACTAATTTTTATTCAGTTGAACTGAATAAAAATTAGGTTATAGTTGGAATTTGTAAAAAGTTCCTAGTGTGTCCTCGTTTATTGTCATTAGTGCTAAAGTATGCAAAATTGTAGGCACGGTTTATTCAATACTATAATTGATTTTATTCAAATTTACAGGATGCATTAAAATGGCTTCAGACGTCCTCCTCGAAGTCGGCGGAAGATTTCAAAAATTTTCTCGACTCGCACGGACATAGATCTATAAAAGAAGTATTTATTTATTAAAATATTTATTTCCATTTAAATATTATACTATATACTTTACATATATTATATATTTAACAATTTTAGTTCGATCCATATTCGACCCCTTGGAGGAAAAATCAATATAAATTAGTTCAGACTTTACAGGTAAGCAAACACTCGGATCATATACACTAATTTTAATAATTTGAAAATGTCTGGTTTGTAAAATGAGGAAATATTCAGATTTATATAAATTGCCATTAGTATGAAATTTAGCCTAATTTTTGTTTATGTAAATTATAGGATATCGTGAATAACGTAAAGAATATTAAATCATCGGTTCAAGGCAACGTCCTAGAAAAATTGAAGAAATACCCAAGTTGGAAATCCAGGTAATCCAAAGTCCTTTCGTTTATTTTGTGAAAATATTAGTTATATTTATAAAATATTTTCGAGTAGGCTGTTGTTTAAATTTCTGTTGCCGAGATGTCAACAGGCAGTTAGACTGAGGGAAAGAGCGAAAGTAAGGAAATTAATTTACTGTCGCGTTAAGATATAACCAAAGAAAACATTTCTCTATTCTTTTCAGTCGTTCATGATAAAGATGTTCGACGCGCACCGTGAAGCTTACTGGCATTTGGCAGAATTGATGGTACTGGAGGGGAGACTTCCGCACAGAGACCTTCTGTTTTTCTTGTCGTATGACGAAATTGGAGAAGTGATAAGAACGCGTTCGTCGAAATTAATTTCCAAGTGAGTATTAAAATACGATAAAACCGCCTTACGTTTCAGGTTATTGGACTCTTTTCACCAAATTCTACTCTATACACTGAAATTAGGCACCCCATCACGAACATCATTATAGTCCATAATACAGTATTGTATTTATTTTAATTATTTTTACAAAATACAAAAACTTCTGAAATACAAATATCCTCCGCCAAAAAACAAGTGAAATTAAAAGTAAACAACCAGCATAATTTGTTTAAAAATTAATTACTGTAATCTTATCTAGAGCACGAGCAACTTTGCTGAAAAGTGAAGGTGTTACCATTGTCTAAATGGGCATTTCGTGATAAATACAAGACCGAATGTTGGATTTAAAAATAGACCACAATCCACTTTTAGAAAAAATGGGCTTACAAGAACGTCTTAAAATTACACACCCGACAGCCAAATATATAATCGACTTATGAATGTGCTTTTTCAGTGTCGATTTATGATCAAAAATTATATCTAATCATTAAAAGTTGTAGGTATTTCATGAAAAAGATATCAGATTGTAAGATCAATGTATCGGAACAAATCAATTTCATATCATCGAGCTAAGCTGTCTTCAGTGGTTAGAAACTTAAGAAAAATGTTTACATTCGAGTTCGTATACGAAGAAACGGTCTATGCAATCGTCCACCGTCGAATGTTACATGTTCATATATATCATGTTGCAAATATCGTTACAAAATATATTCAGTCCGTAAATTTCGGACACCACAGTTGCTTTGAAAGTCCGAATTAAGCATACAATGAGTAATTAAGAGATATCAAAGTGTTATAACTGAAGCGAATTGTACGATGGTTAAAGATATCCTGTATGATGCGTGTGAACAAATATATTCTGAAAAGAGAATTCTTGAGTCTTAAAACAAAAGTATTTCCATAGATTATTGTTTGCAGTTATTATATACGTTGAAATATTCATTTAACAAATTTTAATTTTGATTTTCTTACGAAATTTCCTTTATTTTTATAAATTAAAAAATATACCTATAATAGGCTGTTACCCGTCAAAAATGAGGCGAAAAGAAATAAAAATATTTTAATTTTAATTAATACTATATTATTAAAACTTTCTGGAACTAAAAGAATTTCCCTTGTCATATTTTTCCTGTATAAAACAAAAAAATTATTATAAGACGACACGTCTTCTAATAATTTTTTTTTGTAAAATTTATCTTGTATACTAGTACTTTTTTAATCAATTAACAGGACTTATACTGAAATTATGGATGCAGATATTTAGTTTTACAGATGAGATATAATATTTTTTATTTAGTTCACAGGTAAACTAAATAAAAAATTTTATTTCTGATCTGTAAGACTAAATATCTGCATCCATAATTCCAGTATAAGTCCTGTTAATTGATTAAAAAAGTACTAGTATACAAGATAAATTTTAAATTACGATGAAGGACACAAAGGCGTAATAATTATTATTATTTTGTTTTGCGAATCTCCTATCAGTGCTCATTGGCTAAAACCACCAAACAGTGGTCAGTAGTTGAGTTGCTGATTTAGGGGTGAACATGGCGCATATGAATGTTTTTCTAAATGTTTTTCCGAGTAAAGACCGGTACCACAAGTAGTAAAAAATTTTGAGGTATATTCTTTCTATTCGGTATACCATCTAAAGATTTCTGGTTCGGACACGGTTAATATTAACTTACACATTTAAGAAAGGCGACTTAAACAAAGTTAAAGTTTGAACCACAATTGAAATAAACAAATATTAACATATTTAATCTACAGGGCAATCCGTCGAAAGAAAATTTATGCAGAGCAGGACAAAATCATTTATCCGGAAGTTATGCGTGGCATACCCCAACCCGTAAGTAGAAGAACTTTTTCAAAATCGAAGTGTTTGTCTAAATTAATTACTTAGTGCACAATTTATCAGAAGTAATAACCAATTATTACTGTTAAAACTTAGCTGAACCAAGCGCCAGGCCCCAGTGGAAAAATATAAAGACATGAAATAGAACGAAAGATTAACAATAGACATGATATAACTTACCGAAATCTTATATACATGTATTTATCTGATAAAAAAATGGATAATTATAACACTGAGATCACACAGTTTTCATTAATGCAGAAAAATTTTACAGTAGCAGACTTCTTTTACTCTTTCAGCTCTATGAGCACTTAAAGAATCTTATTGTAAATCAATTCCACAGTGGATAACGTCAGGCCCACAAGAGATGCATCCAGGTGGCGAACGACGGGACCCTACTTATTCGTGGTATAAAAAGGAAAAAATATGTGAAGTGGTTGCTCTCCCGGATTCCATTTCGGGTCTCATTGATCAAATCCGATGAATCGAATCAGAAAATTTTCATGGATAATTTGTAGAAATTCTCATTTCCCGAAAAATTTGCCTCCAGTGAGATTACGGAAAGAATAATTTCTTTTTTAGGATCCCGGGAAATTCCGGGATGAAATGCTAAAATAAAATTTGATATGAATAAAAAATGTCATACAGGAATATCATAAATTTGAATAATTTAGGCCTAATTCATTTTCTAATAAGTAACTAAAAGTTTAGGACCAATCTCACCCATATGGACGCGTTAGGCTCAATTAATTTATGTTCTCCAACATTATGAGATGAAAGTAAAATAATGCGTTTGATTGGGTGTTTTAATGAACATAATAATGATTACGAAAAAATACTATTCTATTTTTAAAGATGAAATAAAAAATATACTTATTCCATAAATTTAATGAGAAAAAAGACAATTATTTTCAGTTGAACATAAAAAATACTACTAAAAAAATTTAAGAAAACAAAAATCTCTCTCAAAAAACTGTCACTCTCGACCTTATATTTGTTTTCACCAATGAGGGAAAAATAAGTTTCATCAATTTCTCGTTTCTTCTCTCTCTTATGCGGAGAACTTATTTATGTACTGTTTTAGAAAAAGCAGTGTTCAATTGTTTCAGTTCATTCATAACGAGAGAGGTAATGAAAGTAGAGTGGATTTTCTTCTATCTAACTTTCCAACAGCTAGTTTTAAGGGTTCTAGCGATGCCACGATGTCACGAATTACATCGACTTCTTGTTTTTCAAGGCTAAAAGTACTATTTTTATCTTCTTTGAGATCAGTGAGAGCTTTTAACACGGATGGTCTTATCTTGATATACCGTTCTAGCATAGCTAAAAGACTGTTCCATTTGGTTTTTGAATCCAACATTAAATGTATGGGTGTTCCATGATCCTGTTTAACGTATTATTGTAACACATTATTCTTCACAGGTAACTTACAAAGGTTTTAGCTATCTTTTTGACTTTATTGATGATTTGAGAGACGTCGATTTCATACAATTCAGATGCTATATCTATTTCAAATAGATTTTCATTAGAGTGTTCCTTTTTCTGAAACAAAATTTTCAACCTCAATACCTTGACTAAAATCTTCTTCTTTCATCAATGTTATACTCATCTCTTTGGTGATCTGGCTGGTT
The DNA here is from genome assembly GCF_030686945.1 of Centruroides vittatus. Taxonomy (NCBI): domain Eukaryota; kingdom Metazoa; phylum Arthropoda; class Arachnida; order Scorpiones; family Buthidae; genus Centruroides; species Centruroides vittatus. The sequence continues at coordinate 318,897 of NW_027122193.1, forward strand.
TTTATCAATAAAGGAAATTTAAGGTAGGTAGATGATTTCTGATACTGAGCATCACACACTGCTAAGTGGATTCCATGTGCATAACACAATTGGTGCTCACATTCAATTAATATTCCCATTTTTTTCATCACTATTGCACCATCAGTTACACAAGCCACCACGTGTTTTTCCAAAGAAATATGAAATTCAGCTAACTTTTCTTTGACTACATTAGCGGATAGAGAACCAGTAATGCTTACCATTCCTAAATTTCAAAATTTTTCCTCCCCTATGTATACATTAATATTCATATATCAGCGATGGTTTAGAGAGGAGTACTCGTCTAATGAAATACTAAACCTTGTTCCTGAAGTTATTTTCTTTGCAATTTTAGAAATAAAAGTTTCTTTTATCTGTTTGTATTGTGTGTGAACCAGATCCACAATATGAATTGGATTTGTTAGCAAAGTATACTCTTTCTCTGCCAAAGATTGCCTGATATATTCCCTTTTTGCAATAGAATTAGTAGTTATACCATCTAGCGTAGAAAACTTTGTAACTATTTCTTGTAAAGTATTCTCTTTTAATAAAAATGATGATAGATTTTGCTGAGAGGCTTTCCTCTTGTTACTATTACATCCACGTTCTTCACTTTTATTATCAGAATCACTAGTAGAAGACTTGTTTATACTGTGCTTAGCATGCGGGTGTCGGATAAGACTACTAGTAGACCAACCTTTGCACTTTATTTCAGCTTTACAAGAGGTTGCTGATTGTTATACTTGGTTTTTTAGAAATGTTTCCAAACAAATGACTCTGACATTACAATAGTTTGATTTTATAAATTATATTAAAATAAGCTGTTGTAAAATACAAGTAATTGACTAATAAAGGAATTTCGAATAATCACACTTACAGTTACAAACGATAGGATATAAATGGCAATGTAAGCTTTAACAAATTCCTTAACTTATAAATGCGAATTCGAAACTAAAGTGCGATGAGTGATATTTACTTTAAGCGAGTGCTCTGCTGCTTAATGATGAGCGAACACAATACATAGATATTACATGAACTGACAAGTAGAGACTTGTAAAACATGGGTAATAATATGCAACATGAAACCTTAAAATTTCTCTCTTAGGTTAGTCTTCAAAATGCAAATTTTCTTTTAATAAATGAAAGAAAGAAAATCTGAAATGATAAATTATTATTGAAATGCCAGATTTCCCGGGAAAAAATTTCCTGGGATTTTTCTAATAGGGAATAAACGGCGGGAATTCCGGGAAAGAAACCCTAATAATTTGTTCAAGATATAACGGAACTCATTTCTCACAGTGGCACGTAGTCCACGGAAGTTGTAGAAGCACCGCTTCCCCTGTTTTATTTAAAATAGGAATACATATTATGCAATTATTTTCATAAACAAGTTCTTATATTTTTGTTTCCGGTCAATGTATCTATTTTAGAATTAAAATAAATAAATTGTTTATTTTTGTCATTTCCAGTATTGTTTATAATTTTTATGGAAACACAGCTTCCCTATGATCAAATGTTACCGCACGCCACTGAATTTTCTCATCAGCGGTAGTCCCCGTTGGTAGCCTGACTGAATACATGATAGGGAAAAGAAACTGTAATACTCGAAAAATGCAAAAACCCAAAATTAAAAATCAAAATTATTCAAAACTTTCTGTTATATTACAGTTTTCTCCTTTTAATTTTATAACATTGATGCCAAAAATATAAAATACCTTCAATAATTTCTTAAACAAATTCAATTCTTACGCACGTTTCATGTTTTACATGAAAGTTTATTTGTTTATTTTTTTAAGATTAATTTAGGTTCTTCGAACATCACGTATAAATCCGAGGCCGTCATAAAAGGTGAGCACTTTTATTATTTTAAACATTAAATAAATAACCCAGTCCTATTGTTTTACTTTAGGAATTCCGGTTAGTTGTGGAATGGTCAAAGGTCCTGCCAGAGTAATCCTCAACGTGGAGGAGGCGGTTGATATTAGAGTAAGAAACCAACTGACGGATTCCAGGCATCATTTCTCCACACTTTTTTACTCATTTTTGTGTAATTTTCAGCCGGGAGACATTCTAATTACGTACAGCACGGACATCGGCTGGAGCCCTTATTTCCCTCTGTTAGCAGGAGTAGTGACAGAAATCGGAGGACTCATTTCACACGGTAACTATCGTCGTTCGTTTGTTGTGTAGGGGGCATTAAGGCATGCTTTCATTTCGAATATTTCTTCGTTCAGGAGCTGTAGTGGCTCGAGAATACGGACTTCCAGGCGTTGTGGCTGCTCACGGAGCCATCAACCTCTTTAAGACGGGTTAGAAATTTCTTGTAATTTATTATCGAAAATATTAGTTTTTATAAATATAAATTGAAATATTTTAGGGGACATCGTCGTTTTAAACGGCGACGAAGGAACCATTTGCAAGGTGAAGGAAGCTGATTTGGTTAATGGAGGAGAGCGTCTCTAGAATCCTTTTGTTACTTTGTGTAGAAAGCCGTTATTTCCATCTAATAGAACAATGTAGCCTGACATTAGAAAAGTAAAATCGTATTTTTAAATGGTTTAATTTTTATTTTAAAATTTTTTCTATCGAGGGGAAGTATTTGACAGGACTTTTGGTGGCAAATTGGTCTCCGCTTTGGTGTTTGTCACGTGAAGAAAATCATGCCAACCAATGGACCGGTGGTTAAACCACTGAATTTATCAACGGACACAATAAAACTAGACTAGGGGTCACGGGGTTGATAAGTCATTTCGGGGATTGAAAATTACTAGCAGATCTATTGAAAAAGTTTCATTAAGTCCAATATGTTGTTATATACAGTACATGACAGTTCAATTCAGTGTGTTGTAAATTTGCACACTAAGTAAATCATTTCTATGAAACAGAATGTAGCATTAATACTGGTTTATCATATTTATTTATTATCAATAACTGTGTTACAAAAACTCAACAGTTAAAATATGTTTCTGGGCCGAATAGTACATAGAAAATTACTTGTAGTTTCGGGGAAAAGTCACAATATAGGCACAGAGACAAAAACAAAAGATTATAATTTTCAAATTTTTATATTTATCGCATTAAACGTACAAGACATAAATACATTGTATAAATTTAATATATTAGTTCAATCACGTAACATTAACATACGTTTTAAAATTGTTGTATTTCTTTCTAATCTCACCCGTAATTGTTTAGTTTGCTAATCCCATCTTTTCTGGTATTTCTGGCGTTTCGGGATGATACTAAACTATCAAATTCCAAAAAGGAAAACGCGAGTCTGTAAAACAATTCAGGAGAACGATAACAATAGAGATATTTACAAATAAATGAGATAAGAACGTATAGCTTATTGTATATTTCAATAATACGAGACAATCGACGATTTCGAGAAATTAGAGGACATTTTTAATTAACAGTTTGTCATATTCCTGATATATTTTTATAATAACTTGTATTTATTAAGCACTTTTCTAATTACATCCCTGTTTAGAGTTGTTTGAGACGAAAATTTCTTTTATATCTGACGATAATACCAGTTATACTGTAGTTTCTTTACTTTTGTAAAAATTTAATTGTAAAACACTTTACATAATTTGTCATTAATTTCTTACATTTTACTAATTTCAGATTTTTAAAATACGCATAAGAATAATCAGTATTTTTTTTATTGTATTGTACTAGGCAATTATATTAATTTTTTATATTGCGCTAACTTTTTATTTAATACTTTAATCCCCTTGTAACGAGCTGAGATTTATACAATAAAGAATTGACATGATTTATCCGATATAATTAAGTATTTCTCTGAAATCAAAGCAGGAGAATAAATTTTATGATATTCTTTTTAATTAATACTTTTCCTAATTAATGATAGCTGATGGGATTTATCATAAGGCTAAGAGGAGACAAGCCATCAAGTAAGCAAATTGCTTTGTTACGCCGTTCGTACGTTTGTTTCTTCGCATCCTGTGTTTATTAGTTTCTTACGTTTATTAGCTTATTTTGCTAGTTCCTATCCTGGCATATTTAATTCAACATAAAATACGAGTTACATATTTCCGGATTTTTGTCGTTCACTGTTTGCAATGTAGTAGTGGAGAAGTGAGGTAGATGCACAGTTCATCTCCCATATATATGTGAGCTATGTTTCTCATCTTATATTATAAATTTTTTAATTTCAGTTCATCGTTAAAAATTTCCGAATATTCATTTTTCACTCCAACTTATATCTCCAGAGCTGTTTGGGTAAATTTTAATGGAAGACAAAGGAACTGTTATCATTTCACATTCAATAGGAACATCATCAAAACATTCAAAACAAATAACCATCTGTGATTTAAAGGAATCTTGCATACAATTTTTTACTTTAGGTGACATCAAATCTTTAACCTTTTGCCATACAAATTAATTTAGAACCTTATATTAAAAGCAATAAAAAATACTTAAAACTGAAAAAAACGAAAGACGTGTTAATTTTGAAGAAAAAGCTTCAAAGTACAATTTCCTTTGTCTCCCCTTTCTGCGAAATCTGACACCCATGAGTCATTGTTTACACAGCTGGATGACCTTGGGAACAGCTGGTGTCTTCTTTCGCGGGAATTCTGATAAACGTCTTAGGAGGAGAAGGATAAAAAAGTAGGGTGAATACTAGGTGGCAGTATATTTCTAAATATTTTTTTAAAATTACGATTTTAATTGAAATTTCTGACCCCCGACTTAATAAACGTATATATAAAAATCTATTAATTAAAAAAATTAAAAAAACTATTGGATGTTGTTTTTGACATCAGAAAATAGCTTTAAATAACTTTACCGAATAAAATCGGCGAACTAGAAATTTAGAAGGATGAATGAAGTTCCATAAAAAAAATCCCATAAAAAACAATTAAGCGTTAATCGCGCGTCATTAAAGGTTAATTAAAATCGCAATAAACTTTTTTCGCGCGGGTAAAATTTTTTCAAAAAATTTTTGGACTTAAAAAACATTCCAAAAATCAAAAAAAAGAAAAAAAAATTCTGCGGCCCAAAGTACCGTATTTTTGTAACGCTATGTAACTTGCCCGAGTTATCTCGGGTCCGGACGGCAAGCGTTAAAATTCTCTATTCTCTCAGATTTTAATCTCAGTAAACTTAAAATTTTAAACTTTTTTTTTCACATTCTAAAACCTGCACAACACTAACATGATAATTACCACCACACATTTGGCGATACAGTTGTCCCTTGATAGTCCGACGTTTTGTAATCCGACATGCTCAGTAGTCTGACGCATCTCCCGTCAAGGTCACCGTATCACCCGTCTTCAAAGTGTGAGCACAGTATGTACATTTATTTATATATGTACATAATTAATCTACCTACATCAGTGGCATAGCATAGTGAAGGTGGCAGGGGCAGCCCGCTTCGGGCGGCACTTATAGGGGGCGGGAAAATTTCACAATAAATAATATCTTGTAAAAATACCTAAATAAGGGAGTGGCAAAATTTTACTCTGCCCCGGGCGGCTGACACCCACGCTACGCCACTGACCTACATTGTAGCATTTAGTTATAATGTTTATAAATTATTGTACGTAATGTATTATTTATGCCTATACATACTGTATGTACATTTATTGGCTTCCATATTTCTTTTAATAAATATGTTTTAGTTAACCAAAATGGGTGTTTCATTTTCATATTAACCTAGGCAGCATTTTACTCATAAAATATAGGAATATTGTAGACTACTGCTAGCAAAACAATGCCAAATATGTAATCACTTTCGGTAATATGGACACTTTTGGTAATCCAACACCCCTTTGGTCTCATACCTGTCGGATTATCAATGGACAACTGTATTGTCCAAATCTAGCTTCAAGATTATCTGTTTGGAACTTTCCCAAAAGTACAAACTTCAATGAGAATTTTTCAAACAAATATTCAATAAGATGAATCATCGCATAAATTGTATGTTTTAAAGCAAAATGTGTTTCATCTGACAATCTTCCATGCTGTTGTTTCAAGTTAAATTTCTCCCATGCATCCAAAAATTCTATAAAACAATTTAGAAATTTAATTTGCTCATCATTCTTAGTATATATTGGTCTGCAGTAAAAATCTCTTAATCATTTCCTTTTTTCTGGATGTTTTACATTCATTACCTTCCACCATATTGCAATTATTTCAATAAAATCTTTCGTCTAGAAACAATTTGCATTTTTTTGCAAATTCCTGAAGAGCTGCAACTACTTTTTTTATCGAAAAGTTTCACTGCATATAAAACATTTTGCCTTTCCAATGATGAAGGATATAAAACCTTTAGAGACAAACGTCACAATTTTGCCTTCTTCTGCTCTTAATATCTCTTTTAGATGAAACAAACTACAACACGTTTTGTTTCCTTTTGCATGTCAAGAAAAAAAATGTCTGGTTAGTATGGTGTTCATTCAGCCAATTATTTCGAATTGATTTTAATAATAAGTGCATAGAATCAAATAGTAGGAAAATCAATTCCACTGAGAATGGATTCTTCACATGTACTTTTAATTAACCACCACAGAAAAGAGTAAACATTTTACGATTTATTCTATCGTTATCGGCAATCATGGAAACAACTTGATAACCAATGCTCGCTACAACTTTCAATACTTGTTAATTCCAACAACTGTTTAGCTGTAAGACTGCAAACTGGATATCATGCAATAATATCTTTTTGTTTAGAGGAAAATGATGACAATAGAAATGCCAAAACACATTTAGCTTCTGACATTTTTTCATTTACTGCTAATCCATAAATTCTACCATGATTGTATAATGCCTCGGGTTTTACATGTATTTCATCTAACTGTAGTATAACTATTTTATCTTTTAAGTTAAGGCATTAAACTTTTTCTTTATGATATGTAATATGTTCAGTATTTAGATTAATATCATTAGTAATGCAACTAGTAAAACTCCTCAAATAGGATGTATGTGGTAATGTCTAAACATTACTATTTCTAATGAGCATATACACAGTTGGAGAATGAAAAAATAACATGGAAGCTCATATTAAAGTCTCAGAACTGTATCTTAGTTGTTTCGAACTAAACAACACAGAGAAATGATAGTTTTGTATTTGAAAATTCAAATGGATCTTCACTCTCGGTGTTTAAACATTCTAAAATAAACTGCATCGAGCTGCACAAATAATCTTTCATTTCTACTTCTGTTTTGTTATATCTTTGTAAACGACTGAATAATGCCTCAAATTTTTCCATCGATCACACTTTTTTCCTGAACCTAACAGTCATTTGAAGTTTTTCTTATCTAATGGGTTCCCATTAAAATATATGCATATATCAAAATTTTGAGACAATTTAACAGCTTAGGTTACTTGTGGAATATCTGATATTGTAATTTTATATAATAAAACATATTCTGTATCAAATAAAAACAACCAAGAATTTGCAACATGATCAGAAGTACTATCTTTCAAATCTGCAAATGATTTAATGATATCTTGTTGGCACCACTCACGAAACTGTTGATTATTACGTTCAAATAATTCTTTTCCTCTGTCATCACCAGTTTTTTTTGGCAGGAGGCTTACGTGGAAAGTAAGCTGGACAATTAAAAATTTCAGCTTGGTATCGTGACCGTGTCACAATAAATAATTGCTCATTAATTATTATAAGGTTTTTTAACATATAATAAATGATGCCACCACAATTTGAAAGTTTTAAAGTAAATTGAATTTACATTTCTTCTACGATTACCAGTAATCGTCACTGATACATTATCATCATAGGTTATGTCTACTTCTGTAACACAAGTTAAAATTGCCTTTCTAATCATAAACCCTGGGCTTGGCCAAGTCGGCAATGTACTGTGCATGTGGGTGGTATGGAACAGAATTTGAAATATTCTGTACAAACTACCCATAAAAATTAAATTCTGGAAGAGTTTCTCGCCCGAAGTTGATCTCGGATCGACCAAAAAAGATAAACTGAAGCCTTAAATTTTGTTTAAAGCTAACCTACGAATGGCAGCTTTCCTGCACGACAGCTACTCGTGCAGAGAAGCCACCCGTTGCCCCTGTAGGCCCTGTAAAATTGTCTATGAAGAGGGAAAGATGCCATTTAGGAACCAATTTGGGAAAATTGAAAAAATCGAAAAAACACTTTTTCTTAAATTGAAATAAATAATAATTTTCAATAAAAATAAGGGGTAGGTTGACAAAAATATTTTTTATTATAGTGCAAAAGGAGCAGAAGGGTTAACCAACTCATTAGTTCACCGTGAAATCATTAGCTATTATAGAACGGTTCTAATTTTTTGTTTAAAGTAAATATGGAATTGAATTTATAAATATAATAATTATTTAATGTTTTTATTCAATGTAATAGTAGTCGTAATGTAGATTTTAAGTAAATAATGTCTTACTTCGAAATTATAAGTATGTATTGAAAAAGTGCAAAATCATCACTTTGAAATCATCAAGTAAATTATGAATATTAAACATTTTTACAATTTGTTATTCTATATTTTAACAGTTATTTTAAAAATGTATAAATATCTATAAAACACTACACTAAATTATATTAAGTGACGAATTTCAACTAAAGTTACAGCAAAATTTTTATATGAATTTATTGATTTGATATTATAAAATACGTATTTAAGTGCATAATATAATTTTATTCAGTGACGATGAATAATTTTCTAGAAAGATCGTTAAACCTGTTATTAAGAGATTCCCAAATGTGACATGAAAGTTTCGCGTACATGTACTGTACATCATACTTTGTCACGATTCTATTGCTAACAGGAGTCATCTAACTCTTTTTATGGAAAGTATTTGAATTAAAGTGACGTGACTTCCAATGCAGAACACGAACAGACTCCCGTTATGTAATGTAACTGTTAATTAAGAAATATGATACTGCAATATATTTAGATTTAAAAATTTTGAGTTTGCAATTTACAATTGACTGGCATGACGTAAACGTTGAAAATGATCTTTTAATTTGTTATTGACAGAGCTTCCCTCGTTTAAGTATTCAAGTTTGTCGATTTTACCTTGAAGTGAAGGGCTTTGTTTAAAGTAACGGATTTCAAACAACACTGTAGGTGAGTAGATAAAGTGTTTTAGAGTTAAATATTATAACAGATGGGGCAACCATATGTTGCCGAGAAAGTTAAGCAACTCGTTGAAATTTTGTATCTGAAAATAGAAACTTATATAATTCTTTCATAGTTGTAAATTATCTCAGGTCTGAATGGTTGATGAGGAACTCGTTTGGCAATGGATACGGAGAGGTTGTTTTTAAAGATTAGAGTAGTGGAAACTTTATTTAATTTTATTATTTAATACTTAAATTATAATTTATTAAAACTGAATAAAAGCAGTAGTAATTAAATGGACTAAAATCAATGTTAAATATAGTAAAAACATTTTACTCCAGAGGTGGTACTCAAGTAAGAGCATATACCAGCATGGAAAAGGTTAATAAAAGCTGAAATTTGGCCAGATAATTGAATTATCTGTTTGTAATACACTAGTAAATGCTTCGTTTATTGTGTTTTCGAGTGTAGACTTTTGCCAGCATCGATGTGAAAATCGAAGTGAAAATCGACAAAGTAACAACTTAAAGTAAATATATCTTTTAAAAATCCCATTCCCTATATTTTCGGCTTTTGCTTTATCTCTGGACAACAAATATTAATTACATATTTATTACCAATTAGCTAGTATGTATCTTTGTTATAACCGATGTCTTATGCATCGCGTTATCGCAGAGTTGTCGACATCGCAACTAATTATTAATAAATTTTTATCAACTGATTTAGCATTAATTCTGGTTTAGAATTTATGTCACTCATCAGTTTACTCACAGTTCTACATCATGTTTCACCTCAAAACAATCTATGTCGAAACACCAATGATGATACGAAGCCGGTGTGAAGACACACTCAACCATTGATATATAATTACTCCGCCATTAATTTGCGTAGCTTTTTGTCAACCCCCAGTTTTCTTACTGAATTTACGCATCACTAATTAGTAAGTTTTAAAGTGTTATTATTGTTTATTTAACAGAAAATTATTTAATAAGATAAAATTAGTTTGATGTAAGTGAGGTATGTTTCTATCACGTAAACTAAAATAAGTTTCTTAGTCTTTACCAAACAACTAGGTGAACGTGTAGACACTAGGCTTTTTTACATCGCTCTTTAATCTGCAATACCTCAGAGGCCGATACCCGTTTTGGGCATACGCTTCCCATCTGTCGCAACATATATCAATCATATTACACATTTACTACAATAGTAATTTCAAACGAACTTTTATCTTTCAGACATTTAACATAGTGGTGCAAACCATTATACACTTTTAAAACATGCATATATTCACCGTTAAAATTATGGCGACTTAGTGCATTAAACAACACTCGAAATTCGCCTGTACTACTGGTTTTTACCGCGTTTTTTCTTAATTTCGTTCCTATACACTTAAAAAATTATTTTAAAAAATTTCCATTTCGTTCTTTAATTAATACAATAAAATAACACATAAACATAAAAAGAATATATGATTTAAGATTAAGGTACGTTTCTAAATTTTTTTGAAATGAGACAAATTTAAGGATATTTTTCTCGATTTTATTTTTGATTAGTTTAATATTTTGCAATTCTTTCGTGTTTTTCCACAAATTATTCTAAACGGTTTTTACTACTTTACTGAATTAAGAAGTTATAATCTTCCAATATGTAATTTTTAAACGTCGTCCTCAAAAGATGTCTGAATATATCAATTCATTTCGAATATTTTATAGATATTAAACGTTATTATAACAAGTCGTTTAAAATCGTTTCATCGACTGATTAATTTGTTTATAATAAGATAAAGTTGAGAAGATCACCACATATTAATGTGGTAACCTACTAAACTTTATCTTATAACTATTACGGCTAACGGGAATCTTAGCCAGACACAAGTTCAAGGTGGATGACACCGGAGAATTCGTACCCCAAGGTTCAAATCTATTCTGCGTTATACGTTCTTTCGTGTTGCTTCGCACTCGCCGACGTCCTAGCAACAAGAGACCAAGTGTCTGAACCTGCGGTTCCTCTCGTACTGCGCAGGATTACTATCGCAACGACTACCGTAGGCGGCTTCTGCCTTAGGGGCGTTTAGTCATAATCCCACGAACAGTAGTTTCGCACCACTGGCCACTCGAACAAGCACGTGTACCAAGTGTCCGTTACAATAACAACTACGAGGTGAAAGTTTAGTTCAATTAAAATCAATAAAGATCTTATCGTTAATGATTATTATGTATCGCTTCCACGTGGAGTTTTCTGAATAGGGGCCAGTGACTCTTAAAAAGACCTTCTAGAAGGAATCCACAAGGCATATCGCCCAAGTGTTGAGTTGCTATAACTTAACAAAACAAACAAACAAACCTATGTATAGCTAGTTGTAGTGCACTTATATACATTACTAACTGAATAGAATTTTATTAATATAAACTCGATGTAAAAAGTAAAATTTACTATTTTGTATTTATTAATAAAAATTATTTATTGAAATTCGTTAAATGTAGACATTTTGTGTATTGATGTAAATTACATTTTTCGTATCATCACTCAGATTATTGAAATTTTTAAAATAATTATGTATTTTGTGTTTTGAACTAGTTCATTATCCTATAAAAAGAGATGTTTCTTGAAGGATGGTAACTTGACAAAAATATAAGGGATACTTATGAATATTCTGTTTGATATTTTCCTATTCATTACTAAACCACGAAGAAAAAAGTTCAGATTTTTCACGGAATATTAATAATGCCTTTGCCACATTAAGTCAAGTCTTCTTTACAGAAACAATATGTGAATCGCTGCGTAATGCTCTTACCAGACTGTTCTCTTACTGGAAGTAGCTATATTACACACGTTCCCGAGTCTCTCATTTTATCTTATTATAAAGCTCTATGTAGATTATAACAACATACTTAAAAACGTACATGTACTGTACCTGTATATGTAGAAAAAGCTTACTATGCTTTTTCACTGTTTTCCTATTTAGAGATGTTGTTTACACTAGTGTTCTGTAAAGTATTGCTTGACTGATGTGTGTAATGTAGCAGAATGTAAAAAATGTAAAATAGTGTAAGGTTAACCTATGAAAGAAAAAACACATTAGCAATACGTAGTGTGACAATGTGCGAAGTGTCTCCTACGCTTTCGCACCACTTGACGGAAGGGTCGGCACCACTTTGTGATGTCACCAGTCCTGACACCACTATATTTAGAGAAACACAGAAACCGTTTAATTTCGTTCACGCGCGAGCGACCGCGTATGTGGAAGATTCGAGGTCTTCGGAAATGTACACTACTACAGATTTAACTGAACAAATACCAGTTTATTGACATATAGATTGTTGACATACGTATATTTACCGTTATAGGAGATTTAGCCAGGATTTAAATGTAGAGTTATTAGGACTATCGTATCTGGGCCGTAACAGCGAGAGAGAAAGTTTACATTCAATTGTGTGTTGACAAATACCTAGAGTATTTAAGTATCCGAGGAAGTCGGTTCCTTGCTTCTTGGAGATAGGTTTCTATCGTGGATACCCGGCAAATAGGTCATTCGGAGGACGTCTGGTCCGTAGGATGTCGGGTATCGTGGACGTCCAGTAGATCGATGTGAGTATCTTAAAGATAGGTTGGTAGGATAAAAGATTCGGAAGTCGAATGGTTGGCCAAGGTGGTCAATCTAGGTTGTGAGCGGCAAGATGGGCGTATTCGAGTTTCCTGGAGGCAAAGGATAAGTGACAAACTGTGGAAGACGGCGAACTCTTTTTTTTTTTTTAGTCATCGATTTTCTTTTCTTTTATCTTTGGCAATGTTGGTTGATTAATCCAATAGCGAGTTTTTGTTAGGTTCCACAGTCAAAAGTGACACATTCAGACGTGTCACCTTTGGACAAGGAAGCAAGTCCGGGGGAGGAAGATACAATTATATTTTTTAACATTTTTTGTTGGGAAGAATTTTAACAAATTTTATCGTTATTTCTTTTGTTTTGTAAAATTTTTCGTCGAGTTTAGGATCTCACAGTAGTGATGAATATAAATAAGTTATAACAGCTGTAAAGTTTGGTTTCCTGCAATTTAGCCTGTTATGAGAGATAAAACAATACAATGCTTTAAAATGTTAAACTGTCTTTGAACGATAATATTTAGGAAGAGTTAATAAACAACAAAGAAAAAAAATTAGACAAATTTTTCACAAAAACAGGGAGCAATACATTAATAAATGCATTATATTTACTAATGTTTCGTGACATCGCATTTGGCCTTAATAACAATCTGAATACTCTCTGGCATGATGCGAGCAGATTAAACATTTTTCGAACAACATCACAGCATTTAACAATTAATGTTATGAGTTCATACACGAACAATCATTTATTTCAACTCTACTTCTGTTGAGAGCCTTGCTTGATAAAGTTTCAGAGCCGTAAGTGGTTTGTCTGAAGTGTATTCTTGTCCAATTCAGCATCTACAGTATATTCTCAGTTCTGAGAAGATCCTTTGTGTCTAAAAGAAAGAAAAGTTTTAAAACCATAAATGAACACTTTTTTATCTAGATGTGTGGCAGCTTATGAAATATTGTTGAATAATAATTAGTTCCAATTTAAATGCATCTCTGGCTGATTGACAACACGAGATGTAATTTATTAGAATAACTGAATCATATCCATTCGAACTCAACGAAACAAAGCCTTTCAATAGTATTGTATTGTAAGATTTCAGGATGGCTGCTTGATCTGCTGACACCACTGTGAGGGTTACCGATATATATTAGTTCTGAAATAACTTTCGTGAGACCGGGTGTTAACGTGAGGTTCTCAGACACGTGTGGCTGTACTTTCTTCTTCCGACCAACACAAGAAAGGGGTAGAGCCAAAAAATAAAGTGATTTCACACGACAAACGAAACAATATTCTGAGCGTCTTTCCTGTCTGAATCTTGGAACCCGTGGATAGAGAAGAAAATGACAACACGCATTTGGAATAAAGACGCTTTACTCAAATCTTACATAAAACATATCTAAGCTAGATAATAAATTAACATATAATAAGTGACAATTTTACAATAATAATCGTCATAAGTTTTATTTTAACAAGTATTGCGGAAAAATATTTTACAAGTATACGATGGGTGTAGCGCATTATAATACCCGAGATTGGGATTATTAACATCCCACATCAGCAGTGCTTAAGGATTTATTATTGGATGATAAAAGCTTATATACAGGTAAACCTATGTCGTTCGTTCTTTGACATTAACTTCTAATTGTAAGATGGGATAAGTTGACAGTGCAGCATCGACTTCTGAATGAAGGTTAGGCATATACTCTAGCTTAGCAGTGTCAACGAGCAGATTTTGTTCTTTTAAAAAAATTTGAAAAGTATAACTATTCTGTCAATAGTTGTGATCTTAGAATTAACAAATTTTATGACATAAAATATTTTCACTACTAAAATTAAATTGATAAATACCAAATTTTACTTTTCTCCGATCCTCACAATAGTAACTGCAGCCAAACATAAGAATGCATAGATTTTTGAATTCATGAAGCATTACAAAAAATATTTTTTGTTCACGTTGCAGTATGCCATTTGAGGCGAAATAACGGCTCTCATCTAAAAATTTGACACGTGTAAATGTTCTATAGTGCAATTAAGATTCTTTTTAAGTCATCCCAATCTTGTCTTCTTTGTATTCTCTGTTAATGCTAGCTTTCTCTTGGTTTGATGTGAGGAAATTCCTGCTTCGCAGTTTCTCAACAACACCACATGTACTTACGATCACTGCTATTAAGGTTTTCTACTTCTGCCAAATTCTGAAATGTAGCAAATATTATTTTCCGCTCAAAATTGATGAATACTTTTGTCATTCCTTCACGAGATAAGCGAGGCTCCTCGCTACATAACAAATTATTTATATTTTCAAACGTCTTAAGCATGTGATGTTTCAATAAACAAAGAAAAGAAAAGAGTTCACTCTCTGAGCAATTTAATCTAACTTTTGTTGAACCAAAAACAAGAAAATACTTTGATCGGCCTGCTCGAATGAATAAAATTCGAATTACGAGGACCACACTTCTTATACTACAAGCCGAACTGCTATGAAAAGCAATGGTGTTTGTTTATTTATTATTTTTTAAAATTTTTAATAAAGATTTTGCTGGTCCTATATTTATAATCCTATAATTACACTCTAAAAATATTTTGTATAACTCGCTGTTTTTTCTTTTGTAGAAAAATTTATACAAGAAAAATGGATATTGGATCTCGTACAAAGATATCCAGAAGATTACGTTCTCGAAGATTAATTCTATTTATAATTGCCACAGCTCTTGTATTAGATAACATACTGATCATAATAGTAGGTAAGAGCATGATGAATTCGAATAGATCTTGAAATTCGAGTACAGGGTAAGTGACTGATCGCGATAGTTTTTACGGTAGCAATGCATTTGTGTATTTTTTCGAAAATGTCGCAGATTACAGTGACAAATTTTGACGCTTATTGTAAAGGATAATTCTATTTACGTGAAAAAATGAATCAACCTTTCGTTACGTAAAAATCTCGAACACCAAATGGCAGCTTTGATATACATGTCAGGTATTATTACTGAATGGCGTAATATTCAATAACCATTTTCATCACATTTAACAAATTCTATTGATTTAGGCTATCCGTTTAAAATTGAGAAAATTTATTTTTATATTCTCTGTATAAAGAATGGATGGATGTACAGTACTTCCCGAACGCAACACAACAATGGAAAGTTGTAAACTGAACAACTCCTGTCATAATCACAGCATTCAAATTACGTCAGATAAAGAACTGAATAGTAGTAGTTTTACAGAGGAAGAAGACCAGAAAAAAATCAAGCATTTGCGATTAATGCAAGAAAACACAGATATTGGAATCATGTTCGCTTCTAAATTTGTAATACGAATTATTACAAATCCTTTCGTAATATTTATTACAAATAGGTAAGATTTTACTGAATTACCAATGAAGTGATAATTTCGAATAACAGTTACTTTTAAATAGTTACTATTTTTATATTGTTAGTTAGATTTATTTGAGGTAAATATTTCCAGTAAATCTTCATCAGCAAAATCATTTATTTATCAAATCTTTTCACTTGTTTTAGCAATCATTATTAGGATCCACACGTAACACACATTGGAGCATTTGAAATGTGCCTGCCGTAAATACAAAATAAAGAAGTTTTTATAAAAATCTTTAATGAAACACACCATAACTTTCTCCTTATAGTATCAGTAACGTGTTGTAATTAGTCCATGACATACAGCAGAACTCTTTAACTAATTACGATTTTAAATTTTGAAAGGTTTACTTTCTGTGGTGCTGTATCATTGTTTCGATTTTGTTATAAAGGAATTACTTAAACACAGCAAATATTAATTAATAGCATAATCATTGGTACTGGTATCGTTTAAAAGTTTGAAATGTTTTTCGTCAATTTTCAAACACGATTAAAAAGTATACATATTCAACAGAGAAAGGTCCAATGGGCATGCTAAAGAAGGGACTACCTTCTCATGTCATGCTACGAATCATATATCAATGATGCGCTCAACATGTGGAACTCCAAACTAAACTTTGAAAAATTCAGAAACATAATCAACGATAATCTTTTTGTGTTCAAGGTGAAATTGATCCGAGATCAATGATAGCAAGGCACATTAAACTAAAAGTGATAGAAATACATACAAAGATATTTTTAAAACCCTCATCTCATATTCCTGTGTAAATCTAGACGTTCAAATGATCCATTACTGTAAAAAGTTGCGGTCAAACATTCTAAATGACAGAAAACTTATTTTATGCAGCGATAGCGGAAATATTCGGCAAAAGATAATAGAATTAAAAAGATTACTATCACCCACAGACATCAAGACACACAGTTCTTACATCCATATTAACACAAATAAATCTACAATCCCAAAACCTGTACTTCTCAAGATAAGGACGTTGCTGTGATGGCAAATAATTAACTAACTTCTAGACAACATTTCCAACAAAATCATAAAACGAAGGTAACGGAAATTAGTATATATGCGTAATTACACTGCAAACCTTTTACCTGGATCAAGAAGCACTGATGTAAAAAAAACAAAGTCCACTACAACCGTAGCTTCTTCTCTATTCTCCAAAATACGTCACGCTTCAATAAAGCGAAACTCCTCACGACTGGCAGGTATAAAAATATTGTTGAAAAGTTAACCATAATTAGACATGCTATGAAAAATCACCGCATAAATCATAAAGATGCGTGATCTTTACCGTCGGCGTAAGAGTACATCTTATGAATTAATGCGACTACTGAGCAATATAGTCATATATTTAATTAATATTCATTGACTTTATTTTTTATCCTGATCGTTATTTCTATTTACATATAGCTTACTAGATGCAACAATGGTGAATTTTCAGATGAATCATCCCTGTAAAAAGCTTTTAATTGTAGTAGCTATGCGTAGTATTTTGATGATAAAGTACAAGGTGCAGCGCGGGAACTTCCTTATTTTAAAAAAATCATACAACAAAGAGTATTGGAGATATCAATTTAATTCTTTTTCCTTTATATAGAGGTACATTTAGAATTTTATATCATTAGGTTTTTAGTTTTGAAAATGATATCTTGAAGATTGCCTTCGTTCTGGTTAATACATTTGGACAGTCGAAATCGGAAGTTTCGGTCCACTTTGTCCAGCATGTCTGTGTCTATGTTGGCAATAGCAGCACTAATATTGTTCTTCAGCTCACACAGGGTCTTTGGACGATTGGTATACACCAAGGATTTAAGATATCCTCATAAGAAAAAATCGCAGAGGGCTAAATCTGGCGAGCGTGCTGGTCACTGAAGATCGCCCTCAAACAGATGAGACGTTCGGGAAAGTGTTCGCGCAAGAGAGTCATTGACGTTCATGCGGTGTGAGCCGCGGCGCCATCTTGTTGGAACCACACATCCCTCAATTCTAAGCGCAGCTTCATGTTTGCGTGCAGATCGCTTAGGGAATTTCAAAATCGCCAGCTATGTATCCATAAACGTGTCCACCCACTGAACAATCGATTTTCGATCAGAAACACGATCTGCTGGCGCGATATTAAACTGTTTCCTGAATGCACGCTGGGTTGCAATGACCGAACGGCCGTTAGAAAAGTAAGTTGCCACGATGAACGCGCGCTTTTCTCTCGTCCACTGCATCATCGTTACTAAACTAACCGTACAAAAAACATTAGGTCTCGCCCTTTCGAATGCGCTCTACCCCACTTTCCGAAGAGTAACGGACGCTGTGTAAAATAAGGAAGTTCCCGCGCCGCATCCCGTATAAGATATTAAATACCGTATTTTTCAAAATTTTTTCACAAGGACGATTCAAAACTCTAAACTTAATTGTTTTTGTTTTGTTTTTAGTTATGGCAACGCAACACTTAAGCGATTTGCCTAGAGGAAATGCCTTCTGGGAGGTCTTTTTAAGGGTAGCTGGCCCCTATTCAAGCGTTACGGACATGGAGAAAACCCGGAAATCTCCACGTGGCCAGACCGTTTTGGCCAGGGGCGAACCCACGAACCCACTCCCAGTGTTCAGGGAACGGAACCGTTGGCCACTGGTCGACACTCTGAATAACTAAAAAAATCATCATTTTTGAGTTATGACGTTATTGCACTTAAAGAGCCGCATGCCAACTTAAAAATTATATTTTAAATTCAAATTCGAATTGCAAACATTCTATTTAAAACATTTCTTATTTCCTCTTGGCACCACATTTTTCTCACCGCAGAAATTAATTCTATATTCATTTCAATGTGGAGCACTGCGTTCGCTCGCATGAGCTTCTCCCAACACTTTGCCATATACAATCCTCTGACAACGAAATGCGAAAAGAATGAACTGTAATTAATTAATTTTATAATACAAGTTTTGCAACTTAAAAATTTTTGTTTCTCGCATTTCCATAATTATTCAGGCATTGTCCGCAATGATTTATTTCATAAAAATTTTTTGAAGGTATTAAAATTGTAAAGCGTCTATAAAAAAACATTCTCTTAAGTAAATTGCAACAATAATATTGTGATTTTACGTAGCCTACTTAAACTCGGAAAAGGAGCTGATGTTAACAGAGTATTAAAATAACAATCGGTTTGTCGACATTAGCAATAGGGTAGTGTGGGTGGTACCGACAATCTTCCTTGAAAGCAATGAATTTTTCCTAATCTTTTTCAATGTTTTTACTAATATGGAGAATAGCGGGAAACGCTTGAAAATTAAAGAATTTGGCTGATAGAAATTTATCTTCAAACAACTGACAACCATCTTGGATTTCTAGTATTTGTACATTTTAAATTTCAGATTGGGTTACGGCGTGTCTATTTTCGTTGGACTCCTAACTTTATCTCTCTCCAGTGTCAGTAAGTTAATTAACTATTATCAATGAAGGAATTATTTAAGTAAATATTCAATTTATTTTATTTTTTTTATTTAAGGAAACAAGTATTATTCAGAACTGTAAAATTTGTGCTTTACGTGTTTCTATATAAATTCTAGTTAGCAAGGTGTAAAAACGAAAATACATTTAGTATTATGAAACATATGTGGATGCAGTATATTAAAATGTTTTAATTTATTTCTAGTTTATGCTATAGGTAACAACTATTCTATACTATTCTTTTCGAGGAGTCTACATGGTTTTGGTTCTGCATTCATTAATACAGCTGGTAAGTTCCGAAAAATATCCTTTTCTATCAGACTCACAAATATCAAACAAGTTTTAACAATGAAAGTTATAAATCAGAGAACGACACGTAATCGTTTGTGAATGTTTTCGCTCATAGGAATGGATATGTTGGCGGAAATGTATACTAATGATAAAGAACGAGGAAATGCCATGTCTATAGCATTAACTGGAGTAGGTGTTGGAATGTTAATAGGATCCGGCCTTGGAGGAATTACCTACCATTTCATGGGAAAGGCCTTTCCATTCTGGGTATTAGCAGTTTTAATCTCAGTAAATGGATGTAAGCGTCTTGGAATTCACAACTTTGTCTTTATTTTATAAGTTGCAATTTTTGATATATCATTTCTCAAATGTGGGAACTCCGATTATTTATAATTGAATTTGATTACTTTTTCAGTGCTACAGATCATTACAATTCCACCAAAGGGGGGTAGAAAAGGCAAAATAAATACTTCGATAGTGTCTCTTATAAAAGACCATTATATCATCATTGCGGCAGGTAAGAGTAATAAGATTGGTAAGTTGTCTCTATTGGTAAAGGGCATATGTAAATGTGTTAAAAACCAGAGTTTTATTTAGTCCCTTTAAAGTAAATTTTAGACATATCCGAATGCAATTTTGTTTTCTTTTGGGGAAAAAAAATTTAATTACGCAAAAGAGAAAATTAATTTATCGATATGTTATATACTACAGTACGATGCTGAATGGCATCGTATGAATGGAAAAACGTGGATCGTGTGATGGATGTCTCGATTCAACATCAGGTTATATAACAAACTTATAATATGTGCTATTTTTATAGGGTGTATAACGGTTCCAAACGTGGCTTTGTCAGCTTTACAGGCATCACTTCCTATCTGGATGATGGACAAGATGAATGCACCCGAATGGCAACAAGGAGTCGTTTTCTTATTTCCTGGACTATTGTATTTAATTGGCACCAGCATTTTGGGTCGCTTAGGTCATAAATTCGGGAGGTAAATACTAAATTTCAAATGTTTTATATTGATAACATAAATAATTATAAATTAACATGTGCAGGTGGTTAGTAGCGATGGTAGGGCTTATCATAACAGCGATAAGTACGATAATTGTAAGTACGAATTAATTCTGTAAGTCAGGCAATAATGACATACTGATAAATCGTACTTCTATAGATTCCCATGGTGACAACATTCGAATTGCTGATTCCTCCCTGTGCTGCAGTCGGTTTTGGAATAGGTTAGTAAGTAAATATCTATTTTATAAACAACTTTTTAATAAAAATTTATTGTTTTGTATTTTCAGGGATGGCAGAGTCTTCAATGTATCCTATGTTGGGGGACATAATGGATCTTCGCTAGTCTCCTACATATAGTGGTGTTTACGCTATTGCGGATATTGCATTAAGCGCATCGTTTATTTTAGGTAAGTATTAATCTGTTTAAGAAATGAATTATATTAAATGTACGGCACATTTAAGTGGGAAACACACAATTTATAATGCCTCAAGTCCATAAAAATTTTTGCTTTTTATCTGTATTTTTATACAATAAGAAAATAAAATACATCTCTCAGTGTTGGGCATCAGATATGGCATTGGTATGACATTTGTTTTACATACTGTATGAGTTACTGTTTCTGTTGAATAAAATGATTCTCGAAGTGTTAAACGATGAAGTGAGATCCACCATTTCTTTGTCTCACTACGTAACTATGACGACTAATTATCAGGAACACATCACCAAGGGGGAGACAGACAGGTGTGTGTTACACGCAGGGTCGTAATCTGTCAGCAATTAAAATTCTTAACTTAAATGAAGTGACATGATCCTCCTTCTATTTATAGTTTCAAAGTTTCATTCAATATGGTCACCATAAAGATGGCGGCCGTGCGTATAATACATCAATCTAATGTGTTCCTGACATAAGCGAATTAACTTTGGGTACATTCTGTAGCAGGGTGTTAAGTGGCTTTCTTTTCCTCCGTGTATTGGCTATTTAAAAAAAAATAATAATAATAATTTGGCTTATCACCACTACATGCTTAATTTAATTAAATTTAGAAGGAATTTTATTTAATGTGTATTATTCATTAATTTTTCTACTTTCTGTTTTGTGAAATTAATCGTTTCAACAAATGAACAACTCATTTATAAGATTTTTAGGTTTTCACAAATAAAATTGATTTTTATAAATTATTAAAAATTAAGAATTAGAAATTGAATTAATTTTTCAGGTCCTTTATTAAGCAGCGCCATTGTAAATTACTTAGGATTCACAAGGTAAATAATTTTTCGATATTAACTAATCTCTTTAAATGCTATTCGTACTTAAAAACTAATATTATCCATAGTTTGGTATACATGTTAGGAGGAATATGCGTCCTATACAGTTTTTCCTTGACTCTTCTTCGTAAGATACCATCAAAATATCAGATTCAGGTAAATTTTTCATACATATAGATTACAATATCTGTGTTTTTTAATGGTATTGTCGAACAATTGACATTATTTCAGGATCAGAATTGAAGAAGCATTTGACATCAAAAAGTGGCCGATAAATTTCAGCGTTTTTATGAATTTAAAAATATATAATGATGAAAGATGAAAATGTCATTGAAATTTCATAACTTTTAAACACATTGTTTCAAATTATTTAAAATAAATTAATTTGGTTTATTGTCATTCCGAATAATTATGTTACAGAAGTGAATTTAACGTTTTGTTTTTCTGTAAAATGAGGATAAATATTTCAAACAAGAGGTTACGTTTCAATCTTTTCATGCAAAACAATTATAAATTTGCTTTCTGTGTATATATTTGATAAATACTAAACATTTAATTTTCAAAAGTTTCGGTCAAAGTTGCTTGATTTTATACTAAACAAATCTTGAATTTACCACTTCATCACAAAAGATTTTTTAAGATCACAAGAGAATTTTAACATTACAGATATAAACATTAATACTTGCAATTTTATGTAAGACATAGTGCCTTTGAATGTATTTTAATACATGTTTCTAATAATTTGTGCTATTTCATGTTTTATTATGATTTTAGACTTTCCATTTGCTTAAAATACTTTATATTATCAATATTTACAAATATAACTACTATTTGGCCCTTCTGATTAAATTTCACATAACGTGTAATCACATATTCCAAATAATTAAGATACGATAGAAGATACGACAACGTTCCTTAATTTAAATATATCTACTAAGGAAACTTGAATTTATAGTTGTTACCGGCCAAACTAGATTTTAGGCCAAACTAGTTTGTCCTAGGTCGAACTGATTTACAATTATTATTTAAGTATATTAATGGTTAAAATAAAATTAAAAGGCAATGAATTAGATGAATAATATTTATTCAAACATAGTCTACTTAATTATAAAAAACGGGATTGACACAACACAACACTTGTACAAATCTATAAAATAAAAATAAGTTAATTAGTACTGATCACTTTGTATTTTTTTAATTAATACATGCAATTTTAAAGGTAATTAACTTTCGAAAATATTTTCAAAAATTCAAACGAAATAATAAGGTTAATGTTACCCTAGATATACAAAATGGTGGCTCGTTTCTCACTCCAGCATACTGAAGCAAGGAAACAGGGGGACGCACGTTTTCTAAACCTAACCTATTCTAATAAATTACAATAATTATTAGCAACTAAATTATTAGAATAGGTCAGGTTTGGAAAACGTGCGTCTCCACTGTTTCCTCGCTTCTGTATGCTGGAGTCAAAGACGAGCAGCCATTTTCTATATATAGGGTAACATTAACAAATAATAAAAATAACTTTTAAAGTCAAACTAAAATTAAAAATGAACTTATTTGTATTTCTTAGTGTAACATAAAAAATATTCAATCTTTTATTTATTTTTACAGCGTTTTAATGTGTACCCAGGTATCCCCAGTGTTTAACGTCACTATTGATTCACAGAAGTTCTTGAACTAAAGGAAAAAAAGGAAACGTCTACTAAAAATATAGTTAATCTAACCAACCTAACTGAAGCACCGCCATTGGGTTACCTAGGTACACTTTAATCACAGGGTGTACTGTTGTAGCATTTCGAATTACACAAAATTATTTTTATTTTTTTTTACACTGGCATCAATTTGTAGTACATAAATCAGTTCGGCCTAGGACAAACTAATTTAGCCTAAAGTATTTAGGGAAACAAGATTGTCTTAGGCTAAGCTAATATATCCTGACAAGCGTAGGATAAACTAGTTTGGCCTAGAACAAACTAGTCTGTTTTGAAATCGGGTTTGGCCGGTAACATAGTGATTAAGAAAAACAATACAAAAGAATAATTAATTTCGAAATGTCCGTAACAAATAACAGAATCAATTTAATTAAACTGTGATAATCGCTAGTAAATGTAGAATATATACATTATTCCTGTTGTGATACACGTGAAGGAAGTTCGATTGTTTTCTCTTCAACCGGAGAAGTTAGTGTACGTCTGCCGACAACTTCTATGAGAATTAGCAGTGTTCTTCAACTTTAATAATTCCGAGAACACGGAGTGTAGAGCTGAAGCCATCTACCAGTTAAATTATAAAAATTCTTATTAATATCGACCTAGATACAATTAACAGATAAAGAGCGTAACTATAATCCGTTCACAATTTTAAATAAAAACGTATTTTCTACAAACTACCGATTCTCTTATGACGATATTTTTAAGCTGTGCATTAATATCACGCATAATTTCAAAACCGCCGAAATTTTACATATAGTATTTAAAGAACGGAATCTGTAAAACTACCTTCAGAGGAATCCTCTTATCGACGTAGCAGAAGCCAATGGACAGACACAAGGAAACTTTTCCGAATCTTTTCATGAAATTTAACACCTAGAAAGAATTTATATTAAATGTATTAAACAAATAAAATTTATAACAACAATAAAATCAAAATAACTTTTAGTTTTTGTGGCAAATCCAAATGGCAATTTGCAAATTGCCGAATGTCTCGAAATCCGTTTTGCATCTAAAATATTAAAAACAAATACAATTAAAATATTTAAAATGTTTCAAAATAATAATAATAATAATAATAAATACCGTGAAAGCAATACAGCATAGAAAACAGCCCCATATAATGCAGATAAAGAAAGAGCAATCATCAACACGAAAATCCAAATTCTGAAAATCTCAGGCATATGAATATAGAAGTAAGCGTAATACAAAAAGCTCGTTCCCCAAATTATTCCGAAATAAACAACATCGAAAATTAGACTGTATTTTGTGTTCAACTGATTTATAAAAGTCCATAATTCTTGGTGACGGTTCATCAAATCTTGCAATTCTTTTCTTACATTTCTGTCACTGCTTCTTATTATGCAGAACTCCGAACAAAGTTCTTCAAACTCTCTGTAAGAGACATGTAAGACTAAACCAGTCAACAGTAAACCGTGTGCCATGCCTCCTATAGTTAAAGTAGTTAAGAATCCACATCCAACAGTGCATATTAGAGCTTCAAATTGAAACTGTTGCTTTTTCTCAAAAGCCGGAAAATAAATAATCAAGTTGACAATTTGAAAAACAATCGTTAATAATATGACGATGATCGAAACAAAGAGAGAACAGTTTCTTATCAGATTATTACTCTGGACAATCACTTTTTCATAGAACCACTCGTTTCGTAGTTTCGTAATCAGATCGATTTTGTTGCGGCTGCTAAAGGTCAGAGTGATCGAATAAGTAAGGAATAATACAACAAGAGAAATGTTTATTATTTTACCATCGTCTTGAAATACGTCAAACAATCCAAGACACAATGCGTATTCGCCTAAACGTGGTAACGATTGCCACATTAAAAGAACAGTGAATTGCCAGAATAGAAACTGAAGGCATCGAACGTAAAAGTTGGTTAAGTTCGGATATTTAAGTTTGTAAATTCGCCGCATACAAGAACAAATTCGGAATGGATTCCAGCCGTAAACCAGGGCCGTGCTCCAACAGGGTGCGAGGAAACAGCTCATGCAAATTTCTTTCTGGATATTTGAATCCATTTTGCTGGTGTTTCTGCGAAACTTAATGTACTGGTAAACAGAAATTTACTCGAAATGTTGGAATATATAACGACGCTAGTTTAATTTTTATACTATTCTAATCAACCAATAGAGGTCTTTTGAAGACGTGCGAAATTAAATATTCTGAAGCACGATCAATCTTGTATCTTATGGCAACTCTATGTAATGAGTTTACTTTATTAATTGAATGGTGTATTTGTTTACCTTAGACGAATACCAGTATCTTGTAGAAATGTATTGAACGTGTCATTATCTGAGTACAAGAAAATGAGATCGCTCTCAAATAGTTTATTAACTATTTTAAAAGCTTATCGATTACAAAAGCATTTTAATTTCGAATATAAATTACGAAATGTCTGTGATATTCGTTATATAACGCTATAACAACATCAGATTTTCGTAAGTATCAATTAGTATTTTGTCCCAGCTTTCATTCATTCTATTTCAACAACATGACGCTTTGCAAATTATAACAGATGCTTAATAGGGCTACCCGGATGCTACGCAGGCCGCAGCCGATTTAGCACTTTGTGTTTTCATCCGAACTCCTCTTCGTCTGAGGTAGTTACCGATTCCTTCGTTTTATTGTCGATACAGTCGAACTACGCAATCGATTTCTTACTTTCATTTAATTTTTTCTGAGAAACATTTATTTGCGCAAACGTCCAAAAACTGTTCCGAATTACGGAAGCACACGAGCAAAATTATCGAGATTTATTGAAATAACTGGGAAAGATAGGCTGTGTCATTCTGATGAAATAAATGACGTTTTTACCTGATTCATCGATATTAATCTTTATATTTACGTTCAGAATCTTGAAATGATAAAGAAAAAACGTAAGAATGGAGTGAGAGTGAGGCAAGTGCTTGTTGACAAAAGACAAAAGAACTTGCAGCATATCGTTGTCTGGTCACTCCCAATATTAGCATTCTGTAAAAACGGGTAAGGTTGACTATAACGTAATAATCTTAATATTCGCTAAAACGGTTAGGAGTTTAAAGTTGAAATTTGATACACAGTTAGGGTACCTGATTTAAGTACCAAAGTGTTAAGTAACAATGATAGTGTTAAGTAACAATGGAGAACGAGAGAAAGCGACATGCAAGATTTACGGGCGCTTGAAAAAAAAAAGAAAAAAGGAAAAGAGTAATATGTTGGAACATATTCGATTTTCAAATTTAAACAGATTAGTTCGGTTTTTCTCGACCTTTCTTCTTTATGATGTTCGATGAAATTCGAAAGATATAATCAAAACACGTCGTGAAAATCGAACAATATTAGAACATTCGATTTTCAAATCTGACCTTTCTTTAGAAAAAGTTGGTTTGTTGATGAAATTATTTTTATTTGTGACTATAATGTAACAATCTTAATCTTTGCTATCGTTACTTTTGCCCGAGCAACGCCGGGCCTACCTTCTAGTTATAATATAAATCATAAGACAAAAAACACCTTGATGCTGAGAACGTTTAAATTTAATCAAAAACAAACGTTTTCGGCCCACTCCATGAGCCATCGTCAGGCTAACTACATTCGAATACAATTTCGAACAAGCAATTTCAAATTGAAATAAACTACAAAAGAACTCACGCGCTACGCTGAATAACGTAAACTAAAACTAATATAAACAACATTGACATATTTTATTTTATTATTTTCTATGTTACATGTGTACATTGTAAAAATCTATAGTCTATAGTTCTCTAGGCAATCCTTTTGCCGTATCTAATGTATTCCTGTGACTTTTTTAATTAAAAACTTCCAAGCTGATGGTAAAATCGCCGCATCCTTGTAATTTAAGCATTTTTTGGTTAAGCCGGACTTATAAATTTCACATTTTTCGGTTGTAGCCGCAAGTGTCGGCGAATGTATCGGTGTTAAGATCCTGGCTTCATCCCATTTCACCACGGACCCCTCAGTCTGCGCCATTTTTGCTAACGTTGTTGTGCATTTACCCTTCGCCACATCATATCTGTGTTCCTTAATCCTTTTACTTAGGCTTCTCGTCGTGACCCCGATGTATTCTTTATCAATCTTTAACTGGTCGTTGCTGTACGGTATCGAGTACACACCTGGTTGTTCACTCGGTCTAATTGCATCTTTGTCTTATAGCCTAGATAGACGCTCTTTTAATTAGAAGAGCGTTTCAGTATTGCTCTAACATACTCGATACGATGCGAGAGCTGGATAGAATCAGGCAAGTGGCTAAGGTGTTGGGATTTGGTCCAAGAACTGTTGAACGTTTGATTGCCGCTTACAGGAATCCTAAAGTAAACAAGAAAAAACGGGATCTGACAAACGGTATCATGAAATTCACGTATAATAAACGTCTATCATCGGTCATGGAAGGTATTGCGGGCCGCATGAACAGCACTATTGTATACAAAAGAGCTCCCTCGATATATAGGCTACTAAGGAACGACAAAGATGCAATTAGACCGAGTGAACAACCAGGTGTGTACTCGATACCGTACAGCAACGACCAGTTAAAGATTGATAAAGAATACATCGGGGTCACGACGAGAAGCCTAAGTAAAAGGATTAAGGAACACAGATATGATGTGGCGAAGGGTAAATGCACAACAACGTTAGCAAAAATGGCGCAGACTGAGGGGTCCGTGGTGAAATGGGATGAAGCCAGGATCTTAACACCGATACATTCGCCGACACTTGCGGCTACAACCGAAAAATGTGAAATTTATAAGTCCGGCTTAACCAAAAAATGCTTAAATTACAAGGATGCGGCGATTTTACCATCAGCTTGGAAGTTTTTAATTAAAAAAGTCACAGGAATACATTAGATACGGCAAAAGGATTGCCTAGAGAACTATAGACTATAGATTTTTACAATGTACACATGTAACATAGAAAATAATAAAATAAAATATGTCAATGTTGTTTATATTAGTTTTAGTTTACGTTATCCAGCGTAGCGCGTGAGTTCTTTTGTAGTTTATTTCAATTTGAAATTGCTTGTTCGAAATTGTATTCGAATGTAGTTAGCCTGACGATGGCTCATGGAGTGGGCCGAAAACGTTTGTTTTTGATTAAATTTAAACGTTCTCAGCATCAATGTAATAATCTTAATCTTTGCTATCGTTACTTTTGCCCGAGCAACGCCGGGCCTACCTTCTAGTTATAATATAAATTACATAATCTTTCATTTAAAATTGTTTGATATTCAGTAAGATCTGATGAAGATGCAAAACAATTTAAAAATTATAACATTTTTTTATAAATTTTTTATGAGAAAATTGTATTTATTCTCAGTTTAATTAAAATAATATTTAATAAATTTACAATTGTGAACAAAGAAATTTTTGAGTTAGAACAAAACTACTTCGTGTGACTAAAACACACTAAAAAATTCGCACGTAAATCTAACGTGCGAATTTTTAGTAATGATTATGGTATTAAAATGCTCAGTAGAACCCTGGCATGTGGATAAATTATTTTTTGCAAAATATAATTAACTCTGAGAAAAGATATATTCAAAGAAATGAAAATGTCGACTTTTGCCTCTTTAACGCTTAATAACAAAAACGTATTTAGACATTTTTGAGTGCTGTTTTTTGGGATATAAATCCAAAGACTTTCTTTATATTATTGTAGAGATTGATGAATTTCGGTTGAACCACGGAAAAGTTATCCGTGTTCTGAGGAAAAGGAACCGAATTTACGTCCCTCATCCCCACTAGATGGCACCACGTTCATAGCTCTTCTATTGTCTCTTCTGTAACTGCATGCCCAAGCCAGTACCGATATAAACGAATTGTCATTTCCTTTTGTCAACATGTTAGTAGTTACGCAGAACGTCTTCCTGTCATCCCATCGGAAATTTTCAACTGTTTATGTAACTGTTTCAAATACTGTGTATGTATTTTAGTCGTAACAAGCGACCCACCGATGTTATGTTTGAGGCACAGTTCCCTCAGTCCAGACTGGACAAAATCTCAAACGTATTAATAAAATCTATTTATTTTAGTTTAGTTTAATTTTTTATTACACTTTTCATTTGTTTTTCATATTTTTTTTCTTTTCTCAACAATAAATCACTAACAATCTTTTATTTGTGACATATTACTGCTCAAATTGCTCTCCCAGGCTAACTATATCGACAAACATCGTTTCCAGTTTCTCGATGTAACTTACTTTACTAGTACATTTATAACAGTTATGACATAAAATGCTGTTTTTGATACAATTAAAACAATACAATTTGCAAAAATTCTACTTATAAAAAAGCATAATACAACCTAATTAATAAACACTAGATATGGATCCCTGACACACCCCCGAAACCCACCTCATCCAAACTATTCAAATTTTCCGTATTTTTACACTTCCGTACGTGTTTTACACTTAAAATTCACTTAGAAACTACTAAATGTCATTTTCGACCACCGGAAACATCAATTTTAATCTTTTTTCCAGATTCGACTTTTTATTGCAGGCTACGGCTTCGCGACAGTATGTAAAATAGTCTAAAAAACATCCTCTGGTAAAGAGCCAAATTAATTAAAAATATAATTTTCATACGTCTTTATTCCACTGTTGTATTATGTAAAGTTTACATTGCCACAGAATCTGATGCTTTCAGCTCATTTATATGGAAATAGAGAACGCATTTAAATCTGTGAGAACTGCGCAATTGGGGATATCAATGCAAATGTGCCTTAGATTGTCACATCGCATTGGTTATAGAGGTTGACAGGTCAAAAGATAGCGTAAGATGGAAATTACCTTGTATGGAATGTGCATTGACACGGAGACATTCCGATTTGGATGCATAATCCCATTTACTGGAGAGAGAGAACCATTACAGAATCTCCTCGGTTTGAATGTTCGGTAAACATTACAAACTTCTAAATCGGAATTTTGGATTTAATTCCTTGGTGGGTTGTTAATGTCGTTCAGTAAGAAAATCATTAAAACAGTAGCCGATCGCTAGAATAAATCCCGGTTTTCCTCGACCTGCCAGCTGTGAGGTGGCTTGCTGACGATTCTCTGTTGCACTTCATTCAATGTAAATTTAACGACACTGCGATTCGACCTATCGCTCTTTTAAAGGACGGTTCTTCTGCAGATGAACCGTCCTGAAATATGTATGATTAGCGGAAAAAAGGGACACACTTTTGCTGGTCGAGACTGAGACCGCTAAAGACCTGAGTGAAAGGCGACTGGTCTGTAAGGAACCTAACGAAGAGAAAACTAGAAAAAATAATGAATATTTGAAAAAAAATCTCGTGTTCTTGACACGTGTAATTTTATTTATTCATTTCCTCCATCGCCCATTACTATTGCTCTCGGTTCTTTTTCCACGCTTTGTGATAGGTCTTTTATCTGTTTTCAGATGTAATTGTAGACAGACTTGGACCGCGGGAGAGGTCCATGTCGAACCTTTTCTGCTTTTATTTGACAGACATGGCTGCTGTTTTACAATCACAATTATTAACACTGCTTTCGTCAACCTTGGCCAATTCGAACCACTGATTTTGAACGGCATTCATATCTTTAACATCAGAAATGATTTCCTTCTACTTTCTCAAACACTACTGCAGCCGTTCATGACAAATTCTAAAAATAAAATTGAAATTATAAGAAGATCATACACAAATTGAAAAATAAAAACAGGGAGTTTCTTTAAAATGCAGCTGTTTTTATTTCTTTCGTGAAAAGCATTGCAACTATCTTTTAATACGTAATAAAATTTAAAAAAACTCACAGTACTAAGAATACAATATTACAATACAACAGAAAATATTCATACGAAGTTGCATCTTAAGAAATGTTTCCTGCACTTGAGACTTACTGAAGACATTTCTTCTTAAAAAGTAGAGTTTGTAACTTAGAACACTGCTTATTTTTGTCATAATATATTGTAGTACAAGTGTTTCAAGTCACTTATTGACGTATAATTTGCCATCCGTTCACATTGTTGATTATTAGTTATTAGCGAAGTTACAGTAAATGTATACGCGAATTTTACAATACGTATCTGTAATCACACACGGTACGAACGATAACAGTGAGATGAAATAAAACTGTAAACATTGAGATACCAGCTAATGCTATCTTTTATATTTAAGTAGAAATAGAAGCTCGATGTTATTAGAAAAATAATTAACAGATAACTTTTGGAGTAACTTTATTCTGTTTTTATTCTGGAAGACATCGTGTACTTATTTGTACATTTTTGCTTACAAATTACATCAACAACTGCTAATACGTTTGAAAGTTATAGATCGAAGATAGAATATCGCCTACAAAGAGCAACAACAATCTTTCGTCGTTTCTTTTCGATTTTCAAAAGAGATACTTTAGCTTTTTATAACATATTTTGTAATTTTTACTGTGGTGAAGTGTCGCATTGAATCTGTTATAAATAGATGAATGTTTAGATCCAGAATATTTTTTTCAATGACTGATAAATTCTATAAAGGCATTTAGATTGGACTTCGCTTCTATTTGCGAATAATTTACGCACGATATTTCGCAACACACACTTGAAAGGGTGAAAAACCTATCTTCGAAGCGATTACTTTTCTATAAAATTTAGCTCTATGAAGGATACTCGCAATTGAGTTAGTAGTCACACACTGGATTCATTTATTTCTGAGTTTGTGTTCGTCGGTTTGATAGCCAGTACAATTGTTTTGTACTATATTTTCGATTTCAAACACGTCTCCTTTCTCTCTCGATCGATCATTCGAGTATCGACACTAACAAAATCCCAAGAAATAGCGTGTCGAGGAAGATATTATAGCTGATACTTCCCTCTTCTTACACTGAATTTGTAAGAAATACAGATGATTATGTTTGCCTGACTTTTCTTGGATCACAAAAGTAAGTACATTTACGATAGATTTAATCGATGTTAATTAAATATTTTTTTTAGCAAAATAGAATTATTCGAGTCTAAGCCTTATAATTTCATAATTATAATAGAATTAATATTTTATTTATATTAAGTGCTGTAGAAATTCGCCACTAATTATAAATTTTTACTAAGTTTATATATCTTCGATATTTCTACACAAGAATCCCGATCAATAAAATCAAAACGCTTAATTGTCCATCAAATAATCTGATTTTTATGATTGGATCTTAATTGGTATTCAGTATGGCTAAAATACAGTATAAGCGATTCTAAGCTTTATATGAATTTTAAGATTTAGTATGGTTGTGTTTAATGCTACACGTGACTACACATACATTTGCTCAGGACTTTCTAACAGAATCTAGGCCTTGTTTAAATGATAAAGACGTGAAGAAAACCTGGAATCTTCGAGAGAAAGTCTGAAGCTGCGACTATCTTCCTCTGTGAATTTAACGTTTTCGTTCATACTGCCAATCTGACCGAAAATGTGAGAATAATTCAAATTATCGTAAAATAAGTGGAATACAAAGGAAATTACAGTACTATTATATTTTAAATTAATTATACACTACAAAATTATTATTTTAGTTATGTTGATTCAATCTCCTTATCTATTTCAGACCGAAAGGGTAGAAATCTTTATTTACTCTTAATATAATAAAAGCCTTTACGCATAGCATTTTCTAACTTTAAGTTTATTCCCGTTTCTTTTTCCAGTAACCTACAAACTTCGCACTGTTTTCGAGATTTTAACAAAGGTATTATTATATAATCATATTTTTCATTATTTGATCTGAATTTAATTTTATTAATTAGTATATAGTACTTTATCTAAACTGTTTAATACATTAAAAAATAAATAAATTTAAAATTGATATATTGCTTCAACTCCATCAGTTTCTTATCTTACCGTGTGATATTACACTGTGTTGAACTCTCTTATATAATATAAACAGTTTATCTCAACGGAAAAGTTTTGGTCTAATAACTTGTCTTATTTCGGAAATTAATGATTGCCATTTGTCGAATATATAAATTTTGGGTTAATGTTACCTATGGTTCCAAAATGGCGGCTCGTCTCTGATTCCAGCAAATAGAAGAAAGGAAACAGTGGGGACGCACGTTCTAACCTAACCTATTCTAAAAATTTTGTTGGTAATAATTATAGTAATTTCTTAGAATAGGTTACGTTCCTGTGATTATTTAATTATGGTTATCGATCATAAAAAGTGCTTCTTTATATGTTGAATGTTAAGGTGCATGCAAAAATCTAAAATTTCGATTAATTCGGGTTTTAATCAAGCCGGCGGCTATCTAAGCTCGGATTCGATTTTTTCTAAGTGAACTAACTCTGTTTAAATCAATTAATGTCTTGACACCACCTTCGAAATTCGAGCCTTCCATTGCCGAGCAATGAAAGCATCATGTGTGAAATGAAATACAGTAGAGCATCGATTAACCGACTTATCGATTAACCGACCGCGTTTTAGTCGGCAAATTCAAATGTCCACTAGTAATGTGGTGCTACAATATTTGGTTATGTCTTGGCTAATTTAATATTATTTTTGTATAATTTTTGCATGTTTTAGCTGGCAGCACTGGCTCGACCATGAAAGGGAGGCCAGTATTTAAACCAGGCCTAATAAACACTATACTAATAATGTATTTTTTCATACTTTTCGGTTATCCGACTTTTCAGTTATTCGACCAATTGCAGTCCCCAATTAAGTCGGATAATCGATGCTCTACTGTAATGTCAACCAAATATTGCAATTTTCTGTACCTATTAATGATGACTTGCTGAGTGTCATTCACTATACCATCGATACAATGAATTTGGACATTGAATTCCATTGATTTTACATGGATGTAAAAGTCAGGCTCTACAAAGCATATAATGCATTATCATTAGTATAACTATATTCTTCAGTTTATTTTCTACCTGTATACAAACAATTTCGGTGTTGTTTATGCACGAAAATATTTGTCATATTACTAAAAATTAAGCATTATACTATTTAGAAATTAAAAGCGCATCGATTCTTCTCTCTGCTATTTTACATATATTTAAGAATATATAAACTTATCGTTACACTTTCATCATTCATAGAATTATTATATTTTATATTCTGCGGAATTTTGTTTTATGATGAAATATTGATATGCAATAATTACACTTGTTTCTTATTGTGACAATAGCGCTATGAAGAACAGTAAAGAAAACGACTATCAACTTCAAATAAGAGTACTGTCTTTTTTGATAGTGCTGCTATATTTGATTGTTCTCGCTCAACCTTTTATCTTCATCTATTTACTTCAATATTCCAACATTCGAATGGTTTCACCCGATATAGAAAAGCAATTTATCAAGTCTGAGAAAACTAACGATAAGAATGCCAACGTCAATTATAACACTGCACCTCACCAAGTCGAAAAAAGGGAAATTTTGTCTGTAGTTGAAAAAGAATGCGGAAATAATTGTCTCCTGGAATCTAAAACATGCAAAAAAGACGACGATTCAGTTACGCTAAACGGAAAGTGCAATATAAAAGTAGGTCTATAGTTAAGTGTATATCAAATCAATTCAATTTACTGTAATTATAGTTCTAGATACCAATACTAAGTACTGTTTATATCACTTTAAAGAAAGTAAAAAGATGGCAATATCAGTTACTAAATCAAAAAACTTTTTATATATCTTTATTTATTTATATTTCCTCCAATTTCATGGATGCAGAAATCTGATCTCTGCCAGTACTGTTTTACCGCTGAAGATTTTTGTAAAAGAAATATGACAGAATTAAAAGGTATAGTAATTAAAGGTATATATTATCATAGATTAGCTATACAATTAAATTAATCACAAAAGAATTATAAATAGAATAATAATTTACGAAATTTATAGAACATCTTGTCTTCTTTTAATTTATTATATTTTAAAAAGTTCAATAAGCAATAAAAGATTCACTTCGTAGAGTAACTTTTCGAAACAGATTTTTTGGGGGACTACCAATGGAGCCAGAGTTTTATCTTCTCTCCGTACCAGTGTTGTCTGGTTGAGGGATTAATTCTTCGGGGTTTTCACATGGAGAGATTTCAGGATTTTCTTAGAAAAAACCGAATGTTGAAGAGCAGTTTGTTAAATCACGTTTAACATACGTGATAATAAACTGTAGTCTTCACAAACTGAACGTTTGGTAGTTCTTATTTTATAGAAATTTTCAAATGTAACATTAATTATACTCTGCGTAGAAGACGTATAATGTCTTCCTATTTAGAGAATAGGAAGACATTATACGAAATTATAAGAAATTAAACGAAATTTTCGTACAGTTCTTTTTTAAATTAAGAATTTTTATTTATTCCTATTGTCTGTGTGAATAAGTATCCCGAAGGAATTCTTATTTACATGGATTCATTTTCAGTTATTAACTATTTAACATGTTTTTGACGAGACTATGTCACGTCTATAAAATCGCGCTGCTATCAACGGCTGCACACCTTAGAGGTATGAAGGAGTACATGTCAGGAGTTGCAATTTAGCATAGACTATTTAGTGCCCAAATCATGCGCACATAGAAAAAAAACAGACTTGCAGGTAGTCGGGGGACCGAGTCAAAATATAATACAAAATGGCGAGACTGTTTCTACAAACAGGCGCGAGTGCGAAATTTGCGAAATGTCGCTCGCGAACTGAAGCAATAGCGAGGTTGAGGCCGAAGTTTTCAACGCGAAAACGTATACTTCAGACGTTCAGCGCCGTCTTCCTGTAAGCCTAGAAGTTTGACAATGGCGTTTGGAACGTCAGTAGAATCATGCCCGACGTTCCAAACACCATTGTCAAACTTCTAGGTTTACAGGAAGACGGCGCTGAACGTCTGAAGTACACGTTTCGCGTTGAAAACTTCGGCCTCAACCTCGCTAATAAACGAACGCAAATGCAATGTAGAATTAGTAGCTCCATCTGTCGCCCTCAGATGGAACTTACAAACGTGCGCTCTCCGAGGCATAGTCTCGTCCCAAAAATGGCTTCGCCGTTTTACTTGTCATATTTTAAAATTCTTTCGATTAATGTCATTAAAGTTTACATTTTGAAGGAATAACAAATTTGTGACAGATTATGGAAATATTTTATTGACAGGGGAAAAGGAGAAAGGAAACGATGATTCAAAAGAAAAGAATGGACAAACCAAACGTAAGAAAATTTACTAATTTTATGACACTTTTATATTCTCGGTTGTTTATTTAAGAAAATGTTAATTTTATGTGCATTTAAGAGATGGCAGAATACAGTAGACAGGTTGGAAATTAATTAAATATAGTATAAGGATAGTGGTTGTCATAGACTATTGATTTAACAATAACAGTGTAAAAGGAGTAATGAAATACTGAATTGAAAAAGGTAATTATTATAATTTCTAAACTCCTAATTAAAAAATAACGTGATTTCTGTTAAACTTTGCTGCAGAAATGATGAGAACTGCGACTTTTCCCTGCTAATGCTTTTTTTCATTACTTGTAGTGTGTACTTCGTTTGATTGTTTGTTCTTTTATACGGCATCTCGACAAACGAGAGTCTGCCTATGGAGGTTGCACTCTAGAGGACTTACTATGGGAGTTTTACCTTTATTTAGATGTTGCAAATGTGAAGAAACCGGAAAACGTCCAGTACACTACCGACATAACAACCCACGACCACTTACCAGTGTTCAGTGATGTTATCTACCCGGCCACTGGTGGGCAAAGCTCTTTCCAACTGCAGAAACATATTTAATTTGTATCATCGTTACAAAAAGTCTGTTGTTCTGTACTCTGTGTATTACTTTTTAATAATTTTTAAATACTATATTTCCGCTGTTACAAAATATAACATAAAAAGTATGGTGATCTGTCATGGATGCTATTAAATGCATTAGAAATGAAAGAATGCGTAGTACAAGGAAATAACAATAGAATAAATAAATATTATTTGAGTAGCGAATTAAAACACAGTCTAAATTTGTCACGAAACTCGATTCTAATTCAACAATTAGTTAGGACATGATGAGGAGATAAGCGATTTATAATTTTGCCTACGAAACAGAATGAACTGTAGGCCTATATACTTTATGTTTGTTAATTGATTTTATCTTCATTCAGATGGCGTTATGTCATATTAAATGTTAATTGCAGGATTTCAAACCTGAATTTTATACATAAATGCAAATATTAATTTGATATTTCTTTTCTTTAGATTGCACTCTCGACAATATTACATATCATGGAACTTTTCCATTTACAACATTTTATAAAGACATTATATTTTCTTCGATACAATTTGAAGAGAATTCCGAAGGAAGTTTGAAAATTTTTCTGAAGGAAGAAGACAGGCCCATTATAAAAGAATATAAATTAAACAAAGACGGAAATTATACATTACTCAAGACAATTGATTTACCTAAAGGAATGAAAGATTTTGGATGTATATACAATGGAAGTTATTACAGTCGACATCGTTACCAACACAAAGTCGTCAAATACAATTTTGAGACTGGGGAATCGACAACGGGAGAGAAACTCCGTCATATTCCTGCTTATGATGCCTTAGTATTCCTTTTAGACCAGAATTATATCTGGGTATTTAACTTAATAAATCTTACCTTAGATACTTATGAGGCGGTTCAAACCAATTCGGAGGATTTACGGGTTTTGTCAAAGCAAAATATCAAACAAAATTATTGTTTCATCAGATATCAATTCGTTGCTTTTGGCAAGCTTTATTGCCTTTCTGATGGCGAGAAGTTGAAAGTTTATCTTTTGTCGGATTTAACCGAAAAGAAAAATTCACATATTACCGATAGAGAAGAAGTGTATACGGACAGAGAAGAAGAATTTCATATTCTAGATCTGTTCTATAATTTTAAAGAAAGACAACTTTATCTAACTGATCGATCATATGTAACTAATAACTATACCATTCATAGTTACAAATTACACTTCAATTGTTCATATGAAGAGTAAAAAGTTACATCGCGACATTTGTTGTAATGATTCATTTCTTTATTTACCCCCTTCGAATTGTTTGAAGTACCGAACAGTTCTTATTTTAAAGTTTTCATTTTTTAATAAAGTTTTGTATGACATTTCAATAAATATTTTATCTTTTCTCGTTTGTCTGAATTACAAAGCACCGAATGAAGCTGCTAAATACGTTAAGGGGCATCAGACATGTCGGACATTCGCGATAATTGTTGATCATTCTGAAAGTTTAACACTAGCGGACGAGCTTGGCGTTGCTCGGGCAAAAGATAACAGTGGAGATTAAGAATATTAGATTATTACGTATGTGAGAATCGTAGGCGCGATTTTTCGCGAATTTAAGAAAATTACTAAGCCTATTTTTTCGGGCGATCGTTAAGAAAACATCGCACAGAAAAAGGGTTGAATGACAATCTTTTCTATCAGCAACTGGGAGAAATGTATAACATCCGGGTGGTAAATTAAACATCCTGTTGTGAAAGGAGAAGAAAGTCGACGGTCGAACCAGTAAGTAGAAGGGAATCGAACCAAATATGGTCATGATAGTTTCATTTGGACATCATAACGTCATCGCCAGAGACTTCTAACCTCACACCTGCAGATTCGTCACCAAACAGTTGATCACCCGATCATTTTCCCAGGCAAAATCGAATGTAAGGACAGAGCACCCGCACTTCGAGACGTTCGTTACTGGAAATCGACCACACCGGATCCAGAAGCAACCAGAAGCTCTCCTCGCCATAGTCGGCGGACATCGGTGGACTTCCCCCACGACTATACCTGTGGACTTCATCTGACGCCATATCCAGGCGAACATTATCCGACTGCATGGACGCTATACACGGGCCATACATCTGCAGTCACCCTATTCTAGCGGACAT
Source organism: Centruroides vittatus (assembly GCF_030686945.1). Classification (NCBI taxonomy): domain Eukaryota; kingdom Metazoa; phylum Arthropoda; class Arachnida; order Scorpiones; family Buthidae; genus Centruroides; species Centruroides vittatus. Next base: position 358,545 of record NW_027122193.1, read on the forward strand.
CTTCCGAGCACCATCGCCAGTTCGACATATCCCAAAACGCCATACGGAACAGAAGCCACCCAAGATCCTAACTTAGAAGCGGCCAATACAATGCTCCACGACCCGATACTCCCGGAGATCATCAAATCGGTTATTCACCAGAGGTAAATGCTTAGCTCATATTTAAACTCTCTCTCTCTCTCTATCGGTGTATATAGAAATGTAAGAACGGGATCTTTGACCCGGGAAACACTGGGTCCTTTAATATCCATTTAGTCGTATAGCTTTAATAGTGTAGACGGTAGTGTAGTGTAACCTTAGCTTTTAGTCTATATTAAACTTATATTATGTTCATAAACCTGCCTGTCATTTCTCGGACCTATCGACTTATCCACTGCGCCTACCCACTCGAAAGACAAATCAATCAGCCCTCCTTTAATTTTTAAACTCGATGAACCGAGTATATCGGACCACTCGCGAGTTAGGACGCTAGAGTTGACTATGCTGAACTATCCTAACTGGTGTCAGCAACCTGACGTTTGCCGGATCTTACAATCCCGCCGACAATTGATCAAAGAACCATACAGTGACCCCGTGAGCGGGTTTAACCAACTTCTTGCTGATTAAGATATCATAAAGGGAACCCCTTTTGGCCCCGAAGCCTCACACGTACTTTTAACTTTTCTATTATATTATAATATAGAATTTGATTTATATTTACGTAATCATACGTAATCCCTTACGTAATCCCTTACGTAAGGGATTATCACGCCGAGTGACCAATCCAATAATACATTTAAAAATTTTTTACATTGTGTACAATAAAAAACTAAAGAATTTTTCTTCTACTGACAAAAGATTTGACTGAATCAATCGAAATTTTATTCATTCAGTAAACATCTCTCTAGTTATAGTTTAATGACATATTCTCCGAAATCACCTTTCTTGCACCTTTCTTAAATCTCTCTTCAATTGCATCATCTACAGAGTATGAGCCTTACTTTATTATTTGAACGTTGCTTTAAATTTCAGCAGTTCACTGAAACTAAGTGTTACAATCTCAAACCATTTTTAAATTAACACGTAGATACTACATTACTAATAACGTTTAGGGTGCGTTAAAAATTTCCGGTGTTTCACTGTAGTATTTCCACGAATAAACTCGGTGACGTTTATTTTAACGGAGAAACCGAAAGTTCATTAAGAAACTTATTATATACAAATTCATTTTACTGACTGTATGTCAATAAATTACTTCTTTATATTTGAGAAAAACTATGCGTTTAAAGACGCATTTCGTGGAATTTTTCGTTATATTCAGTTAATCGATTTGCCAACTTCTATGTATATTCGTTAATCTTTGGAGGGTGAATATCAACTGGCCGAGTACGTTTCCCTTTATTTTTATGAACAAATAAATAAACAAGCGGCTAAAATGTAAATGTTGCATCGAATTAGAAGTTGATAGACCTAAATATATTTGATAACCTATGGCATCTCACGGTTCCTGAAATTCATGACACTGGCAAGGACACTTGCTCGACATTCTTGGCACTCAAACAGGATCATAAAATGACTGTTACTAAGTCTAATAATTTTCAATACTAGCTTACATTAATAACAAAACCTTTAAACTTTAAATTTATCCAATTACGATAAAAGTCAGCATTTAAAAAAATATTTAAATTTGAAAAACACTATGGCATTAATTCAAATTTAAAAAATTATGTGTGGATCTATCTATACGAACAAATTACTAAAAAATAATCTATATTTTATTAATACTTTATTTTCCCATTGGAAAAAATTCCTTCTTTGTTCTACTCGAAACACGTGATCTGCGATGCACAGAAACGTGACTAAAAAGCACAGTTGCATTATGCGGTGCGCATTTTGATTGACAAAAAACTCAAAGCTGTGCTTACCAGGTTTCGAACCTGGGACCTTCCGCGTGTGAAGCGGACGTGATAACCACTACACCACAAGCACTCGTCAGTCTTGACCACAGAACTTTTCTAAGAGCACATAAATCGATGTGATAACTTTAAGTGCTGCAGTGAATGCGGAACTTTTCTTACAAAATGCTGATTTCTATGACAAAGGACACTCGTTAACCGCCGAGCACGAGTAGACACGTCCGATTCATTTGTTTTCTTTTCGGCAATGGCGATTCCTCGCACATCGAAATCGCAAAGTCGTTTGCTCGTCTTATCCTTCAGTTACGTGTTTTTCAAACACCAAACTGCTGCGCCGTTTTTACAGAAAAACAACCGACGGTTCTTTCCGGATGGCTGTAAACTCCATCGGATAGCCCCAGCCGAAGTTTCGTTCGGCTGAAACTATCCTATCACGTCTGTAAATCTGAACGAAAACAAATTACTTTTGTATAAGATCTCAAAAACAAGAAACGCCGTTCCGGTGTACCGTAGCAGGTGTCTGTGGTTTAGCGGTTATCACGTCCGCTTTACACGCGGAAGGTCCCAGGTTCGATCCCTAGCAGACACACGAGCAGTTTTTATTTCTCCCCTACAACAATCGTGTTTTTATTTTGTTTCTTTCGTTGCTTGTCATTGCTTTTTAACACGTTCGTTTTCCTCATTCGTAAGTAATCTTTTGTCCTCGTTCTTTTCACATGGTTTTGCCTACGCCTAAAAACGACACGAAAATCCACAAAAAATTCGTGCATACTACGAAAACATACAGTACAGAATGGTATATAAGTATAATCGTCAAATATTTAATAAAATGATAAAAATCCTTCTGGAAATAATTTTTATATATTTTCATATAAAAAATACAAGGAAACTAATTTTGTTGATGTAAACCTTCTGTAGATAGATCTTGAGGATGGAAACACAATTACTGTATATGAAATGTTAAATACACTAATTAATTAATCTAAATTTAACGAACAAAAACGTAAAACCAGAAATTGACAAATATAAATATTGAGTGTCAGGTTACAGCGAAAACAGGAAAGATTGTTATTATTATTGCGCTAAGAGTCGTCGTTAGTACTAATTAAATATGTACGATCATTATTTATAAAAAAATAATTTCACAAATAACTTGCAACAGGCCAGTTGAGCATTAGCACAGCAATGTGTCATTACACATAATAATGAATTATATTGTACAAAGCATTCTTCGAATATTACCGAAAAATTCCCTACGCTTTATCACTGCGCGTTTGAAACGATCAAAACATAATCTTTAATCTTACAATTGACAGTGAAATTTACAAATTTACTCAAAATACTGTACGACCCGCTTAACGCTGCCTCGACTAACGCTGATTCGATATAACGCAGCATTTCGTTGATTCTTCTATAATACGATTATTGACGTACACGAACCAATCAGCAAAAGGTGGACAATTTGTCGTAGCGCTGTACTTCCCCTAAATTGATGTTTGTTCGGTGTAATTTTAGAAAAAATTTAACATCGTGTATGCTATAGGAAAAATCAACGTGGATTGGCAAGAATTAACTAATAAATACATGAATGGACTGCGGAAGAAGTTATGGATGAAGGTATCGAAGAACACTCAACGAAAAGAGCCTATCGCTGTATCGATAGATTAACCAAATTGTCAACCTAATCGATGCAGCAGGAATAGACGTAAAAATGCAAAATATTGAGTTACTTCAGGTTTCTGGTGAGAGCCTTACCAATGACGATCTTCAAGAACTGGTAGAAACGTGTCCGTGTTTCCATCGTCCGTTACACAACCTCTGGGTATCGCGCTCCAGATAATGGACGAGAGACGAGGCGATATCGTCCGGAGTTACGACGATCACCCGTTTGACGTCGAGTGTATGCGACTTCTTCTTGGTATCTTTCGGGAGCACCCGTATTACACGAGGCCAAGACGAGGCGCCATCCTCGGGCTCAGCATGGGCCGAGGTGTGCCACTTCTTCGATATTTTGAGATTATCCATTTTGCAAGAAAATTGAGCGACTGTTGTGAAAACAGAACTTGTGTTAATTAAGAAATATTCCTATTGTAATGTGAGTTGTAAATTTCGAATGCATAAATGATTGTTTAATTCTTTCAAAGTCAGAAATAAATGTTATAATAAACTCTCTATTTATTATATACAATTATTGTAATCCTTTACGTGATTTTTAAATGTTCGATAGAAAAACTAGTTTATAAAAAAATTGTACTATTCTGTTGACTTTTGCATCACAAAACATCTGTGAGAAAAGAGAAAACGAGACGACAAATGAAATCGAATTATTCTTATTAATTAAGATTCACACGAAATATTGATGTACATACGCATGTAACGTATAAAGTATAAAGGGAAATATTTATAGTAGAGAAATCACGCCCCTTATGACAAAAGATCAACAGAGTTTACTTAGAACACAAAACACTTTAAATTGATAACGTGGCTCCTATAAAGTTTTAAGAAATAAAGACCTGGTAAGAACTTCATCACGTAACACTTTAAGACGCCCACATTTAGCCAAAATATGTCAGGCATCCACACTTTCGTTCTCAACACAAAAGTTACACAATTTTCTCGTATAATTTTTTAAAAAGTTCAGTGAATTACACTTAGCCTGTTTAAATAAAGGCAAAATATTAAGGGAAACATCTTCATTATATAAAGAATTGTCAAAAAAGTGACATTTAAATCCTTATACCAACAATTACATACGCTATTATTTATTTTTTCATTTATATTGTATATAAAATTATGAAAAATGTTAACGAGGAGAAGAGACCAGTCCACTAAATCCAAATCATTATTAATAAGATTAATACCATCTTTATTACATGTATCAATAAAATAACGTGTCCAATCTATTCGTTTGTGCCAACGATAGATCTGACACCTAGCGGTATTAGCGCGAACTACATAATGGCGGCTGCTATGGGTATAAAGTAGTTTGTTCGAATAGAAAGTGTTCACCCTATCTAATATAAGCCATCGTCAGGTTTAATATTATAAATATTCCAAAATGGAACGTACCGTTTTCGAATATTTTACATATTTAAAATTCAAAAAAGTAATTTAACTTTAAAATAAATTGAAAGAAGTGTGTATATTAAATAAATAAATAAACAAATAAAACATAGAAAACAAAGCTAAGTAGAAAGAAATGATTTAAGGGTTTTTAAATGCCTTTTTTTTCTATTATATATTTCCACGCTGTTAGAAGCGCATTAGCATCCATAGCATTCAGGCAACGGTTTTTCATTTTACTTCTATAAATTTCCACCTTTTCCATCTCCAACGCAATGGATGGAGAGTGCACCGTTTAAATGACTTTAGCCTCTTTTCATTTTACAATCGCTCCTTCAGTCTGTGCTATAATTGATAATATTTTGTTGTGACGTTTGTCAACATTGTATCAAATGCTCTTTTTCTTTTATAAAAATCGAGAATGATCTATGAAAGAGCACCTAATATCTGTAGCTTGCTACGGAACGATAAAGACAGCATAAAAAAGGAAGGTAAAGCTGGGGTATATAAAATTCCATTTGAAAATCAACAGTTAGGAATCGAAAAAGATTATGTGGATGTGACTAGAAGAAACCTGGCGGTACGACTGCGAGAACATACATACAATTTTGACAAAGGACCATCTTTCCCGGCATCGAGGATTTTATCCCGTATGCGTAATAAATAAAAATGAAATAAATAAATACAGCGAGAAATGAAAGATTTAAAGTAGGCTATTTGTTAATTTTCATTTTGTTTTATCAATACCATTAAAAAATTAATAATGAAAATTTCCGTTTCCTCTGAAGGAACCGATTAATTCTTACTTAAAACCACTGTCACCAATTGTGGTATTTTCTTATCACAAAGTTAAAAAGTACTTAAATCTACAAAAAGCGTAGTCTAAACTTACTTAAATAATCGCTGCAAACGAAGCAAAACTCGAGAAAACACTCGCAATAAATAATCGCACGAGTCAACAATAGATCCTCTCAACAATGAGAAAATTTTATTGTTGCGTAGCGACTAAATTTGATGACAAAAATTTTGGATTTTGCCGTGAATTTCGTGATTTCCGTGCCTCTATCTTGTAAAGACAGCGATCTTGAAGGGTCATTGCACGAGTTTGTATCGAGCCTTTTACTTGTCCTCATACACACGAGCCATTATCAATTTACATGAAAAACTATGACAATAATTCAAATTTAAAATATTATGTATGGTTCCATCTATATGAACAAATTACTAAAACATGATCTATATTTTATTAATACTTTATTTTCCCATTGGAAACAATTTCTTCTTTGTTCTACTCGAAACACGTGATCTGCGATGCACAGAAACGTGACTAAAAAGCACAGTTGCATTATGCAGTGCGCATTTCGATTGACAAAAAATTCAAAGCTGTGCTTGCCAGGTATCGAACCTGGGACCTTCCGCGTGTGAAGCGGACGTGATAACCACTACACCACAAGCACTCGTCTGTCTCGACCACGGAACTTTTCTAAGAGCACTTAAATTGTTGCGCTAACTTCAGGTGCCGCAGTGAATCCGGAACTTTTCTTATGAAATCCTCATTCCTGTCACGATGGAAACTGGTTAACCTCACCACAACCAGTCGATATGTCAGACGCATTTTCTCTTCCGCAATGGCGATTTCTCTCAAATTTAACTCGCAAAGTCGTTCTCTCATCTTATCTTTCGGTTACGTGTGTTTCAATTATCAAATTGCTTCGTCGTTTTCACAGAAAAACAACTCGCATTCGTTTTCTGGCGTGCGAAGATTGAGAACATCTTTTCCGCTCTCTCCGCCTGCTTCAATGTTTATAAAATTCTTTCGACGTTTCCCTCGACTGAAGATATCCGATAACGTCGGTAGATCTGAACGTGTAAAATCGATTAGTTTTGAATATGATCCAGGATCAGTTCAAGGAAGAAATGCCATTCCGCCCGTCCTTCGGTAGGTGTCTGTGGTGTAGCGGTTATCACGTCCGCTTTACACGCGGAAGGTCCCAGGTTCGATCCCTGGCAGACACAATATTTTACGACAGCTTCAGTTTTTTGTTGGACGCAGGCCGTGATAGCAGTTCGGTCTTTGTTTGACTGAACTTTTCTTTTATCAGTTTGTTTAACAGGTAATTATTGACTCGATTTGAAGCCGTTGCTGCTGCGGTATCGAACGAAAGCGATGTTTGCCAAATCTAAACGAGTGGTGCATTTCGACCGGGCATCTCACGTTAGACCGTAACTGTCAACAGCAGTGCCGCTAGCTGTTTCACCGCCCGTGTGCAATACCGATAATGCCGCCCCCGTTTAACTACGGTATTATCGGTATTGCGCTGAGCTTGCCAGCAATATCAATTTGCCGTCCCTTGGACGTACAGCTCGCGTGGGGTGCACGCCCTGCACGCCCGCTTACGGCGGGCCTGACTGTCAAATCCCGGTCGCACTGTTCACGAACGCACAACTTCATCGTCTCCACCTCGAAATGCGAAAACTTCCACGGAGCTAGAACTCTGACGATCCTTTCTCCGAGGTGAAGTTTATCGATTTATTTCAACACGTTTACAGATATTTTGGTGAAACGATGTTTATCATTCTGATAAATGCAAACTACCACGCGTGACACGCGATCTTTTTTTGTTACAAATTACGTTGCAGCTTTTCCCCTTAAAGTATAAATAGACAGTAGTTACCGACAATGTTCCGATTCTATTTCGTGAAATTCGTCCGAAAAAGACTTTCCTTCGATTTTTATTTTTTTGACAATAGGGAATATTCGTCTCCAGGGAATATTCCCTAGGGAATATTTTCGACATCAAGGATTACCGATATTTTCGGAAATCTATGATGAATGCAAACGATTTACTAAAGATTAACTAAGTTTCTTAAAGATTATTCATTTTCCAAGACCCATTATCTTTCGAAAATGGAGTCTGCGGAAGTCTTGCCTCGAGATATACGCGTACTAATGATGAAAAACACCTTGCTTAATTCTTGCAGAATGCATTACTGACAGATAGTATAAGCTACACTACAGACACCAGGCGAAATGGATCAATAAATTGTTCCAGTCTTCGTTCGTCGATAACGTGTATTATGCAGAGTAAGCTTAGTCTTGCAGGAGAGGTTTCCCATGACCCGATAGGTTTAAAAAGTCTCATACAGACTGCAATACAACTGTTCTGCACAAAGAATAAGTGCATTCGCTTTCTGATATCCTGTCACATTTTCGTCGTATCTCTGAAGCGCGACATTCGCTGATTCGTGCGAGTGATACGTGTTGTGAGATCCTGTTTTTGGGGTATGGCTCTTTTTCGTATTATGTTTAGGCGTGAGCGAAAACCACACGGAGAGAAAAGCACAAGATAACTTTCTAATGAGAAAACGAACACATTGAAAAGCAATAGAAAGCGACGAAGGAAACAAAAAATAATCAAAGAAGGTTTGTCGTAGGGAACAAACAAAAATCGCGCGGGTGTCTGCCAGGAATCGAACCTGGAACCTTCCGCGTGTAAAGCGGACGTGATAACCGCTACACCACAGACACCTGCCAAAGAACAGCGGAACGGCATTTCTTCTTCTTGAACTGATCCTGGATCGTATTCAAAACTGATCGATTTTACACGTTCAGATCTACCGACGTTATCGGATAACGTCAGTCGAGGGAAACGTCGAAAGAATTTTATAAACATTGAAGCAGGCGGAGAGAGCGGAAAAGATGTTCTCAATCTTCGCACGCCAGAAAACGAATGCGAGTTGTTTTTCTGTGAAAACGACGAAGCAATTTGATAATTGAAAAACACGTAACCGAAGGACAAGACGAGCGAACGACTTTGCGAGTTGAATCTACCAGAATTTGCTACTCCCAAAGAGAAAACAAATGTGCTGGAAGTGTCGACCTGTGGTCGTGAAGGTAACGAGCTTCCATCACAACGGAAATGAGGGTTTTGTAAGAAAAGTGTCAGATTCACTGCTGCACTTGAAGTTAGAGCAACAATTTAAGCGCTCTTAGAAAAGATCCGTGGTCGAGACGGACGAGTGCTTGTGGTGTAGTGGTTATCACGTCCGCTTCACACGCGGAAGGTCCCAGGTTCGAAACCTGGCAAGCACAGCTTTGATATTTTTGTCGCTGTGCTTGATCGAAATTCCGCACCGCGTTATGCTACTGTGCTTTCGAGTCACGTTTCTATCTATCGCAGATCACGTGTTTTTTCGATTAGAATAGAGAAGAAATTGTTTTCAATGCGGAAGTGAAGTATTAAAAAGTTAATGATAAGATTAGGCAGCGAGAATCAGATTAGAGAAGGAACGTAACCGCCTTCCGTGACTGTATTTAACAATTACTCCTCAAATTACTTCAACCTCTTTCCGCAACGATCCCAAAAATCTATCGGACCAGCGATTTGGTGGCATTGAAATTGGAAAATCTAAAATACGAAGTTACCAGCCTGCACAAAATATGTTTTAAGTGGTTTTCGAGTGTGCCAAGTTTAAATATTTAAATGCTTCCTCGGGTAAAACTGAAATCTTCAATGGAATGAAATTCGAAATGAGATTTTTAAGTTTAGATATTCTTTCATAGTTTATGTACACTAAAGAACTAACATACATAAATTCAACTGTCCTGCATTTAATAATTATATGGAAATGTAAACGTCAATCTTTAGTCGACGAATGTGTTTATGTTTAAGCTTATTATATTTCTTTTTTTCAAAAACGGACAAAATAACTAGGTAATTACTGGATTTATTAATTGGAATCATTACAAAGGATATAGAATAAATTGAAAAAAAAATTATTTACTGAGGTTTGAAACCAATCACAAACTAGAATCACTACCACTAGCATGAATTATTTTTTTCAAAAAATCCGAACAGCTCATTTCCATCTTCATTTTACGTATAATTAAACGTCAAACTGCAGATTCATTCATTCTACCTCTTTCCCGAGACCAAAGATTATTCATCGCCGAAAACACTCGTTTAACGGGAGCAGAAGTGTCAGGCTGTCACAAAACATATTCCATAATTCGGCTCAGATTTCCAACGAAATGTTTTTATCCTTGAAATATTTAAGATGGGGCGAATGAAAACTTCAGATTCCACGTGATCTTCATAACCTTACAGGCAAAAGCTTGTGATTTGGAATCTTTGTGTGTTGGTAAGCCAGAATGTTTCGGTTGCGTGCCAACTCGCTACTGGTTGGCTGAAAGACGTTTTGACCGTAAACGGATTCCCAGTACAGTTTTTCATTTTCCGGTCCTTTGCTTGTCCTAGGATTCCGGGAAAAAAAGTGAACTGTTTCCCGGTATACCGGGAAATCCCAGGATAGAATTAATTTTTAAGATATGCAAAATTTCTTGAAATCGAATGATATAATTATTTTTCATTTTTTAAAGTAATTTAATACGTTCTGTACCCTCCAAAATCATATTAATAATGCTGTGTAAGATATATATTAAAAATTACCTTTGAATTACGTAGAAATTTTCACAAATAGAAAAAATTTATTAAAGTTTGCTGGAAACTCCATACAACAACAAATGCTTTGAATTGAGTTGAAAATTAAAAAAAAATGAACTTAGATCAAACTTCTAACTTAAAAAGTAATTTTCTTGATTTAAATAAAACATAATAGAAAATATTATTGTAAATTTATATAATAAGATTTTAAAAAGCAAAGATGTTCAATACTTCCATCACTCAATCTGGTTCTTATTTTAGTAAAGTCCTGCTACCGAAAAACTTTTCTCCCACGTTAGCGTTAATCGAACAATTGACATCCCGGATCTCAAATCTAGTCTACACTAACTGAAGCGAATTCTTCAGACCGAAGTATTTTTTCATATTTACTTGATAAAGAAACAATTTATTGTTTAACACGTTGTCAAATGTTAGAAAAACTGTGCACGAAACAATGAATCCGAAAGAAATATTGTGCCTTTATAAATTACTGTATTTGTAAATGACATTTTTCTATCTCAAAAGTAATGATGAATATTATTTCATTTATATTTTAAAATGCGAAACTAATGTAAAAAATTTGTAAAATTTTATACGCATTAATTTGCATAATCCTCTTGTCTTGTCACTCTGTTCTTTATCTGTGAGTTTCGCTTTTGTCTGCATTGTCAAATTCCACTTTCCTATTACGAATTTGCACATTTAGTGTATTTTAATAATGTCGTATAAGATTGACTTTATCATTGTACTGTTAACTGTGTTGTGCGTTAACTTCTTTAATGGATGTTCTCTAAATGACAAAGTAAGTAGTCTGTTCTCACCATAAAATGAACGTTATGTAAATACAGCAACTTAAAAAATGAAAATATTAATAAGAATAAATATAGATAAAAGAATTGTAAGAAAATATTAACGGTTTCGAATTGTAAGAAAATATTAATGTTAGCCATTGCGGAATCCAATATTAATATTTGATACAATGTTTTTCGGAAACATTTACATGTGACAGGTGCTGACCAGCGTCCTAACTAGTCTTTTTTTTATGCGCCCGGTGCGATCTTCTGTAACTATGCCCCAAAACTATGATATAAAACTTGGTCCAGGTCTTTTCTACGCCCTCCAGGGCCTACGCCCTGTGCCTGTGCACCGATGGCACTGCCCTAGTTACGGCACTGGAGCCGACATAACCTTGTTTATCGTAAACTTCTCAGTTGAAAAAGATCATATGTCTAAACGCCGAGAGGGACCATTCAATGACGTTTTGTTTTACAAGAAATTGACAAAATATCCAGACATTCACGTTTCCATATATCTATTGTTAATTACCGTCATCATTTCTGTTCTGTTGAATAATGTTATTTTTTACTTTCCCTTGTATTACAATTAAGAGAGGTAAAGAATAGCAATCGGTCAAAAAAATGACCCACCCCTAAGAATTTTGGGGGATACTATAGATTACCACCTATGGAATTTCGGGTCTTTGGGTATATATCTGAACTCAGAAGACCAAGACGAGTTCAACGATACCTACTTTTGGACTGGGAACGAAAAATAAAAAAGTTATCATACTTTTTTTGGCGATCGCGCCATGATCGGGAGTCGCGTCGCTCTCTCCGCTAAGTCGGCCTCGCTATCGCGATCGGGAGTCGCGTCGCTTGCCGTTAAATGCATTTTATGCCATTATCTCCATTATCAACACTTCTAATTTTATCCACTCTCTGCATCTATTACACTTTTTTGCTTCACGAAGGAGACTTTGATCTTGTAACCACTCGATACATGTTTCCTTATCTTTGATTACTTCTAATGCTAGCTTGAGAAAGTTCATTTTCAAAATTGCTGCGTAGAAAAAAGAAAATTAAGCAGACGACACCGTAGTTGCTAGTACTGCCATCTTGCGGTGAAGTCTACAAACCATTAAAAAAGTTCCGTGAAAGGTAAGAAATTGCACGAACAGTCAAACGCTACCTCCTGTTTTTTCTTTTGTTCAAGAACTACCGTGAATCAATAACTAGTAACGTTTAGCACATGGCGGCCTGCCGGCGGCTCCCCTTCGAGAGGTCAGTCGAGAGCACGAACAGTCAGAATGGCCGCCATGTTCACTGCCATAATTAACATTAACCGAAATGGTAAATATGATAACTTTCTTATTTTTCGTCTCTGGTCCAAAAGTAGGGGGATCTGAACTGAGGGGACCGAGACGAGTTCAACAATACCCTACTTTGGACTGGAGACGAAAAATTAAAAAGTTATCATACTTTTTTCCGGCGATCGCGCGATGATCGGAAGTCGCGTCGCTCTCTCCGCTCTCGTATCGCGCGTGGCTGCGTTTCTTTATGCAGCGAGTGTAGCGAAATGACGTCACGAGCAGTGTTGGCTAATTAGAAACCAGTTCTAGTGTATTCGCTGTAAAGCGCTTCTCGAGTGCTGCATAAAGAAACGCGGCTGTTTAACCCTCCGGGAGATGACCGTAGTCCGAAGTCATGGTTTGCAGACTTTACCGCAAGATGGCAGTACTAGCAATTACGGTGCCGTCTGCATGAGAGCATTAAAAAAGTATGGTAACTTAAAAAGTGTGATAACTTTCTTATTTTTTGTCTCCGGTCCAAAAATAGGGTACCGTTGAACTCGTCTTGGTTCCCTGAGTTCAAATATATAATCAAAGTCCTGAAATTCCATAGGTGGTAATCTATAGTACACCCGAATTTTGCATTTCCAGATTCGCGGGGAACTTTTTTAAACGTCGAGAAATGAAAATGATTGGAAAGATTCCGGGCTGTCGTATAGATTACACCCTGTGGAATTTCGGGACTTTGAGCATATATATCTGAACTCGGGACTGAGACGAGTTCAACGATTTCCTACTTTTGGACCGGAGACAAAAAATAAAGTTATTATATTTACGATTTCTTGACTTTCGCAATGCATTCTACGCCATTTCAGCGTTTTCCACTAGGTGGCATTCGACTGTTTGTGTTCCCAACGGACTCCTCCCAGAGGGGAGCCGCCGGCAGGCCGCTCAGTGTTTAATGTCACTAGTTATTGATTCACGGTAGTTCTTGAACAAAAGAAAATACATTCTGAACTACAAATAGTGCCACCTAGTGGAAAACTCTAAAATGGCGTAGAATGCATTGTGAAAGGTAGCGAATCGTAAATATCATAAGTTTATTTTTTATCTCCGGTCCAAAAGTAGGGTAGCGTTAAACTCGTCTCGGTCCCGAGTTCGGATATATATACTCAGTCTCGAAATTTCATAGGGTGTAACCTATAAAACTTTTAGACTCTGTATGCCAGAATGTTAGTCAGTGGGAAGGCACTACTTTATTTATCCTCATAGAGGCTTAACTCCCATACCTATTGTCGAAAAATTTCTGAAATTTTGATGGAAGGTTTGCGCTATAGCGGATCGATTCTTTTAAATTTTGGTGGTTAAAGATCAAAGGGGTGGAGAGATAAACGAGAGATCGTACATCCTATTATATCGAGGATTTTTAATTTTTTCGGCCTGTAAAGTTACGCAACTCATTGCTGTATTTCTCCCCAGATAATATTCAGCATTTCGGTCAACTTGTTTGTCACTTCAACGATTGTAATAATAAAGGACGTTTATCCAGCATTCAATATACTCGAAACATTCAGATTTCTTCTGTTGATTACCTTAGCGACGACAACTTCGTGGATTTTGGAATTTATCAGATTGCTGACGTAAGAGTGTTTCATTTGTTAATTGGAAGTACTACTTTGTGTATTTTAATTAATTTTATAAAAAATTTATTTCGTATTTTAGAAGAAAGATATTCAACATGGAGCGATGGAATCGGAACAGACATTTTAACCCCTATTTGCTGTTCGTCGAAAGTGTTTTATTATCCTTTATCTTAAAGTTCGCAGATTTGTACGTGGTGAAATATGGGAAAGGAGGAGGTTACAAAATAGAATAGAGCGACTTATCTTTGTTACAATATCATGCACAAGATTCATTAATCGATGTTTTGTGGTATTCGGAAGATTAATTTGAAATGTTTTAATTTCCGTGTTTATACATCTTTTAATTGGGTAAAATGAAAAGTTTGATATCGATGAATCATATTATCGTACACACAATACATAAAATTCATTGATAAGTTTTTTACTCTCTGTAAATTTTGATTACAGACAAATTATATTTGTATATTTTCACGTTGCTATAATTTGTTTTATTCAATTTTGATGTCTAATTTTTACATTGAATTTTAAACGTTTTATAAGCATGAAATAAAGGAGAAATGTAAGGTTTGTTTCAATTCTTGTTTAACCAAACACATCAAGAATGAAGAAAATTAAAAAATTATCTATTGATTCATCGTCATAATACTGGAATGCAATTTTTAATCATAATTTTAATTATATGCTCTCCGCCTAAAATTAGTCGTGTGTTGCCTCTGTACATCGTGCTGTTTCTGACGACAACACAATCATCTAACTCCTCTCAGTTAACTATATAGGTGCCTCTTTCCATATCTGATTTGGACTTTCATCTATTTTACTCCGTTCTCGAGATTAAGATGGGGCAGCGAGGCAGTGGGAATTTATAGGTCTACAATCTATTTAAATTGCAGCCTAAATACTGAAAACATACTAGTGTAACGCCAAAGATGACTTGGACACACAACAAATTGAGTTTCGAAGAGACTACTTTTTCACGAATTTTTTTCCAAAGCGAATTGTTCGAATACGGCTAAATGTTCTGTATTGTATTGTATTGTATTTCAACTAGGCCTAAGTTTTATTCACAAAGCCCAAGATCAGGTTGATTGGCAGGACTCAGGTGACCAAAAACTCATCATTAAACCTACGCTCGGCCGATAAAAGTCGTTAGGTCTTAAAAACTTTACTTTGTCAGTGTGGGACCCGGATGAAAAAGGGAAAGAAGCCACCGAGAGCAAAATTTAAAAGGGGGAGGGGAAGGGAGAGGGACGAGCGATAAAAGAATGCAACGTTCTACATTAGAGGCCGTCCATAAATTACGTAAGGGCGATTTCGGCCCATTCTCTAGACCCCACCTACCTCTGTGTAAGAAACCGTAATATTTTCTTTGATCCCCCTCCCCTTCCCTATCTTACGTAATATTTAGACAATTTTATAAAATGATTGTAACAAAAAAATTTTTGTATGAATCCCTAAAAACTTTAGGTCCAAAATATATAATTATTAATTAGTTAATATATACTATTATTTATAAAAGACTTTATGTGAACAAATTTAAAAATAAAAAAATGTAATGAATTCGAATGAACAATTTATTTTAAGAAAATTTATTTTTTAATTATTAACAATCTTTTTATTATTATCATCATTATTCAACGTCATAATATTCATTTTTATATTAATTTTAATTTTCATAAAAGGACACAAAAAACTTTGACAGATCGACTAGCTAGCGCATGTGTAAACAGAAACGTCATATAAAAAAAAACAAAAGAGAATAGAGAGAAACCACATCCGTTACCATATTGATTACATCTTGGCTAAGGTCAAGAAAATAAACTACATGATAATAAAATGTGCTAGGTGCACACCTGGGGACTAAATCATAAAGCTTGTAAAACTATATATAATGGGGCAATACAACCAATGCTACTTTATGCAGCTCTAGCTGGGATTATGTAACTAGTAAAAATTCAGTAGCAAGTAAATTAAATTACTTTTCAAAGACAATTTGCCATCAGAATTTCAAAGTGCTACAGAACTGTTTCTACTAATGCCTCTCTGATACTAGCAAAGCTCCTTTCTTTGCCACTATCTGTCGTAGAAAGGTTCTAAACTACTACATCAGATCTACAAACATCAAAGCTCAACAATGGTCTCTACTCCTATCTACGGCTGTTCATATGCTATCACATTGCAATTACCCTACTATCTCTGATCATCACCCTGTAAACAAGGTTATCCCCAGGGTACATTTGGTGACATCTGCTTCCTCCATGGATAACCGTGCAGACATTAATATCTACCCAGATGGGTCCAAAAGCCCCATGTCTGCTCAAGTATCTGTATCTTCCTCCAAACTGACATATTTTGCCCGAAATATGTTAGAAGGTACAGATACCCCCACATATCAAGCTAAAGAAGATGCTCTCTACCAAGCTGTTCAATGGGTCACTTCACTACCAAACAAAACTCTGTCTATCAATATTTACAGTAATTCTGTCAGTGATTCTATTAAATCCCAATTGAAATAGCAATAAAATCACATATATCCAGCACCACATTAAAAATTTTGTAAATAAGATAACTTTTATATTTGTTTCTGGTCATAGTGGCATACTAGGAAATGAAAAAGCCGACTTTGAGGCTATGTCAGCTGAAAAGAACACTGACTTAGACTACACTAATATCCCTCTCTCACGTACTAGCCTTAAAACTTATAAAAGTGGAATCAAGAATGGTTAAGCGGTAAAACTGGTAGAATAACAAGAGTTTATTTTCCTAGTGTTGAATGCAGGTTCTCATCACCATTTAAAGTTTGCTACTGCTCAACTTCTTATTGAGCATGGTAATTTTAGAAGCTACCTGGCGATGTATAACCGAGCAGAAACTGCCTCTTGCGTTTGCTTTACAGAAAACCTACACACCGTCGACCATATGATCTATCATTGTCCAATTTACGATGAAGATAGACTTATTCTGAAATTAGAAATCTTTACGCTTGGTCTCAGGTGTCCATGTCCACTCGACATTCTTGTTCAGAAGCCACTGTTTGATGCTTTTTACAATTACGTTCAAAATATATGGAAGAAAAGACTATTTATAATTTCTAATTTCTAGTTTTACATTTTAGTTTTCATTAAAAGCCGAATACTAATTTTATGTTTACTTTGTATCATGTATTTTGGTTTACATATTCTTAGTGTTGTACGCCCATAGGAGTGATTCACTTATTCTAATAAAAAGAGAGAGAGAGAGAGAGAGAAACCACCACACGGCCTTTCTCCCATGATAAAAATTGTGTAGAGCGTGAGTCTGCTATCGTTATTACTCTATCACGTCACACAAGATGGCGTTAGTACAACGAGCATTCTTAATAGAAACCGCCAAATTAACGCCAAATTCAAAATTCCACCAATCAACGAGATTAAAAAATAAAAATATTACGTAAGACGAGATTTATTACCTCCCTATCCCTAAGTAAGAAATCGTAAGAAATCTTTGACCCCCACCCACCCCAAAATACCTTACGTAATTTATGAACGACCCCTTATGCCTGAAGCTTCAAACTATGATTCAGCCTCTGATCAGCATTCGCACGAGGTAGCGGGGCTAATCTGGACTCGAAAACATGTTTTATTCAACACACGACGAAGTTTCACAGGACAACTGTTACCCTCGAGTACTTTTGAAACGTTTACATGTCTCATTCGAAATTTCGAATTACGCAATATGAAAAATACATGAGTATATTCTGTACAGTACGAGTAATACATTAATACATACGAAATACATAAGTCGTATGTACAGGACAACGTTATGTATTTCGATCGTAACGATGTATTTTGATGTTTTCTTAATGAGGCTAGGTCTGGAAGATGGTAGTATATTTTAACATCAATTACCTAATTATTGTTCAGAATTTTAATGCTACTCACTAGTATATTTTTCTTTAGGTTTGTATTGTAGAATCTATACGTTTATTTTTAATTTTAGTTTTGTAATCGGAAATTTAATTCCAGTGAAACCAATAGAAAAGAAATTCATTTATATCGTCACATTTATCTTAAATATAAGAGGAGGTTTCGAAAGTAGTGAATCAATTCAATTAAAAACTCAGTTAATGAAACGATTGACATTATTCTTGCTCAAGTCATTTTTAATTATTTTTGTGCCCTCTAAAAATAAAGATCGACCTCGAAATGAAAACTAGGACTTTCCTCGTCATCATCATCTTTAGCAGTTGGACTTTTGTGTTCTTGGAGGAAATAATAATTATCGGGTTTAATTTGTAACCGGTTCTCTGGAATTAAATCTTGGCGGTCGATTTTGGCGTTGAGTCGACTCACCGAATTTCTTCTCAGGAATATTGCAGAATTCAACACCCCTTCTCCTTCTCTGTCGCATTCCACATACTTTGTAAATTCCCTGTTACCGCCGACTACCTTTACGTCTACGTAGGTCTTTATACGTTTTTCTTTAGAGTGAATTATGGGGAGATGAATTCTGTAAATAAAACAGTTTTCCTTTACAGAAATCTCGCAATTAAACTCCATTTGCGCATTCACTTCAAGATACTCGCTAAATCTCCTTTGAACTCGATGGTTATAATGAAACAAAGTGTAATAGAAGCGATAATCTCTCACGTATTCGTCTGTGCAGAGGTTGGCTGGGATTTTAGACTTGTCTTTGAATTTACTCGAGAAATAATTTCTGATTGCTTCGATTTCTTCGTCGGTTAAGACCTTTTCCTTTGCAACGTTGAAAATGTTACGTTCAAAGCATTCTTTTTCCATGGAGAGGAATCGAATTTTAGACAAGAATGGTTCGATAACTGTTCTTAAATTGGTGTGTGGAGTAACTTTGTTGTTAGCCCAGTTGTACACGATGCGAAACAAATTGGATTCGTTTAACTTCTCGTATATCGGACGAGAGAGAAGAGTGTTTATTGTGATCTCGCTGCATTGTAAATACTCATTTCTTCGAAATATTTCACTTCCTTTACAGTCGAACCATTTCCAACACTCGTACATTATACCAAAGGCATTCACTTTCCAGGCGAATTCGTAAATAATAAAAATGTTACTAAAGTTAATGTTTGATAAAAGATTTGTATAGCAAATAGATATAAAGTCCACAGCGCCATAATGTTTTCCAAATCGATACAGATTCATTGCTTCTTGGATTGTTCCTATGTAAGTATATTTTGATTCCTTAAACCTATAAAAAAATATCAGTAAAACCTTCCGAATTTATCATAATTTTAGCAATGGAAAGCTTAGAAATAAATTATTTTCAAAGACACTTACTGAATAACTCGTTGCATGAATTCGGTGGAATAAGGAAAGAAGACTTTCAAAGTTCCTGTTTGAGGATAAGAATTTATGAATTCTCTGAACAGACGGCTGAATTTACGAAAATCGTGCAAATTAAGATCGATTTGGCCATTAAAACATTGTATATTAATCGATGCCATTGCTGGAACGAGACAATAATTGTCACTGTTATAATTTGACAAGAAATAATGAAATTTGCAAATTATTAAGTGCAGAGTATTGTTTGGTCAGGACGATGTATGCATTGTTAGCATATACTTTCGTGCAACTGTAAAATAATTTATATACGTCTATCTTCGAAACGTTTTTGTTTACAATTTTTAATGCCGAACAACATTAGTTTACAAGATTTCCTAGAAATTTAATTTTTCATACTTAATTTAAAAAATTTCAAAGAAATAAAACGTATGGAGAAAAATACACATTTGTCTTTTTTTTTTTATGTTTTGCTTAAAAGTGCTAAAGGTCAAACTACATGTACCAGTAGGTGCTCGATGAACTCTACACCATGACAAAAAATCAGCTGCTAAAGTTAAAAACCACCGTGCGACGGATTAATTAGCGAGGTTGAGGCCGAAGTTTTCAACCCGGAAACGTGTACGTCGGTCGTTCAGCGCCGCTTTCCTGTAAGCCTAGAAGTTTGACAATGGCATTTGGAATGTCGAGCATGATTCCACTGACGTTCCAAACGCCATTGTCAAACTTCTAGACTTACTGGAAAGCGGCGCTGACTGTCCGAAGTACACGTTTTTGCGTTGAAAGCGGCGTTTCGGCCTCAACCTCGCTATTATGGTTAGAAGCCACCGCAAGTTCTGGATGTTAACTAATAACGAAGTGATGATAAAAAAATAAAACTTTTTTTTCGTTATGATTTATTTAACTTATACAAGTAGGTAACAAAATTATTTTCCACATACAGAAATTTAACTTGGTTACTTTTCAACAACATTCAACCATCCATGACAATCTATTGTAATGCTCGATATGTCAACAATTCAAACAATTAATTTCCTAAAAATAATTACTTTGTTGAAAACTTTTATAAATAAATCAGTCTTTTTTGTGAGAATCGAGAATGTTGCAAAGTTATTTATTTTTACAAGAGCTATTACCGTGACATTTCCAGTTGCATTTTATTTTCTTTGAGAGACATTTGCATTTTTTATCAATACAGTATCTTTTACAGTGAGACATTATAAACCTTTGCTTACTTCCAGATGTTAACGTGATGCTGAGCGAAGTGTTAATGAAGTTGAGGATAAGTCCCGAATGTTAATAAAGTTAAGTATCTACATACGATTATGGAACACCGGGGATGTAAACCACACTTTCGGGAACCTTTTACCGGTGTTGGACGCAAAACGAAAAATCTTCGTTAACGTTTTCGAACTTGGTAGTTCTTCTTAAGACGGTAAAAAACGAGGAACGTAGATCGAATAATGAAACGAGTTATTTTTATACCGAAATCGAATGCCTCACGATGCAGCTGGTCAGACATGCGCATACGGTGCGAGTAGATGGCGATTAAAGGTCCGTGTCGATGAGGGTCTGCCAAGCGGTGGACAAATTGAGTTCCTCTTTATAGTTAATGGACGAGGTGGTGCGGCTGTGTTTCTAAATGGAGATAGCCTTCAACCACCTCAGGTGTTCAGCGTGAGGCGATGTGATGATAAGCCTGGCTTGGTTGAGGGCCGCTTCGATGTCCGGATCAATGGCGTAAGTTGAGAGTGCCGTAGAATTTGTCCCATGGAGAATATCCGCATTGTGCTCTCGTAATCTGATCCCCGATGATCTTTTGGTTGAGCCGATGTAAACAAGGTTTCTGTCACACCTGTGATCCTTAAGAGGAATGGAGTAAACGCCCGGAAGTCTGTTGGAGTCGGGTGGATCCTTCCCGTTACGGAGTATGTCCAAGATGGTGGGACGTCTTCTGTATGCGATCTTAATACGGCGCTTGCGGTTAATCCTCTTATATAACGTCGCCACGTACGGATTATATGTGACAGGGATCCGTGTCTCATCCTCAGGTTGATTGCCGAGACGTGAGCGGATGTCGGAGATACGTGCTGTGCGACGGTGACGGTTAACTAATCTATTAATAAGCTTGTGGTACCCGTGGATGGTCGCTACGTGTCTGATATGCTCCAATTCGGTGGCCAGTGCTGCTGGAGTGAACGAATGCGAAAACGCCCTCTTAATTAACGTGTTGAAAGCGGCGGACTTGTATTGGAAAGGGTCACATGACCCAACAGGGATGTAAAGAGAGGGCGTACCAGGTTTACGGTAGACCGAAGTTTGTATAGACGGTCCTTCAATGCTGATGTTTAGATCCAAGAATTGGACCCCTGTGTTGTTAGCTTGTTCCAATTCTACGGTCAAGCTATAAGGGTTGTCATTAACGGCATCCACAAATGCCGACACATTAGGAACATTTCTCAATAATATGATTATGTCGTCAATATATCTTTTGTATAAGATGATGTCATGAAGATAGTGCGGCAGGACCTTTTGCTCCAATTGTCTGATGACCATCTTGCACAAGTCTCCCGCTACCGGGCTCCCTATAGGGACTCCTCTTTTTTGTGTGTAAACAGCTCCATTGAACATGAAAAAACGAGTTATAGCACAGCATATGGGCCATCTCCAGCACTTGTTTGTGCAAAGTGCGGTCTCCAACAATACCAAGGAGGAGGTCCCTGAGAACGCAAAACGCTGGGGGAAGCTCCAGTGATGGGTATAAAGATTTAAAATGATAAAATGTTCTATGCCTCGGCACTTTGAACCTAACTGTGTAGAAACAGTTAGGTTCAAAGTGCCGAGGCATAGAACACTACTGTTGCTCAGTTTCCATTTGTCACGGAGTATCGCTTTCGACCATCGATCGATGTATTGCTTCTCTTTAATAAACCCGTTAACAAAATATCCATCGTGTAATCTTTTTACGTACTGTACAAAAAATGATGCCATATCACGTTTACCGCGATTTGTAAAACTGTAGTAAATCCCAAATTAAACCTAGTTCGGTACATAAATAAAGAAAATTATCAACATAGGATAATAACGGACTTCTGAAGGAAGTTTAATGTTACTCCCGAAAAATATCTTTTTCCACGCAACAACTACACAATTCTCTGGAATAATTATTGAGGAAATTTAAAGAATTGCACTTTGCCTTTAAAGTACAAAATATCAGTAACGAAGCCACCAATCGACAGATGCTCCTCCAATAAAATTAAATAACTGCTTTAACACAGCCGATATATAAGAATAAACTCTAATATATCCCCAATTAATGCCAAAATCAGTCGATTTAAACGCATTACAGAATTATTTATGTTTACTTTAATTTTCGATGGTAATATCGGGAGTGACCTGACAACTATACGATGCAAATTCCTTTGGCTTTTGTCAACAAGCACAAGCCTCATTCTCAATTTATTTTTGTGCTTTTTCGTTATCATCTTAAGATTCTGGGCGAATCCTGACTAAAATTTATGGGCATGCTGAAACTTATAATAAGAATAATAGGTTTATCTCTAGCACTAAACAATAGGCAAAAACCTTATTTGATGTGAATAAAAAAGTATGGACTATTATAAAGCCCATTATATCTACACATGAAATACAATTGAAAAGTATTAAAATTTTATTGGCCCTTGACACAGGAGGATCAGGGCTTAAGCTCTATTTGTCCCTATGTAAATCCGCCCCTATAGACAATACATATAGGCTAATTGAGTACCGCAAGCTTTCGATACAATCTGGCCGTGTTAAAATTGTCTTCGAATAACGTCTTGCGCACGCAGTTGTTTGCCGCGGCAAACCTCCGTACTAGCATGCGATCCACTTCCCGCAAGCATGGCACCAACTTAAAACGGCTAGCAGCTACCTGCCAATGTAAAAGTGAACAGAGATGATACGAGAGTTTACGTTAGAATAAATTATTATTGGCATATTTGTTCTCATATAAAAAGTATATTGACAATCAAAACTTTCTATTAAGCATGCGGCGCATGTTAAAAGAATTGGCCCCTGAACAAAATACTAATTGATGCTTACGAAAATCTGATCTGATTATAGCGTTATATAACGAATATCACAGACATTTCGTAATTTATATTCGAAATTAAAATGCTTTTGTAATCGATAAGCTTTTAAAATAGTTAATAAACTATTTGAGAGCGATCTCATTTTCTTGTACTCAGATAATGACACGTTCAATACATTTCTACAAGATACTGGTATTCGTCTAAGGTAAACAAATACACCATTCAATTAATAAAGTAAACTCATTACATAGAGTTGCCATAAGATAAAAGATTGATCGTGCTTCAGAATATTTAATTTCGCACGTCTTCAAAAGACCTCTATTGGTTGATTAGAATAGCATAAAAATTAAACTAGCGTCGTTATATATTCCAACATTTCGAGTAAATTTCTGTTTACCAGTACATTAAGTTCCGCAGAAACACCCGCAAAATGGATTCAAATATCCAGAAAAAAATTTGCATGTGCTGTTTCCTCGCACCCTGTTGGACCACGTCTCTGGTTTACGGCTGGAATCCATTCCGAATTTGTTCTTGTATGCGGCGAATTTACAAACTTAAATATCCGAACTTAACCAACTTTTACGTTCGATGCCTTCAGTATCTATTCTGGCAATTCACTGTTCTTTTAATGTGGCAATCGTTACCACGTTTAGGCGAATACGCATTGTGTCTTGGATTGTTTGACGTATTTCAAGACGATGGTAAAATAATAAACATTTCTCTTGTTGTATTATTCCTTACTTATTCGATCACTCTGACCTTTAGCAGCCACAACAAGATCGATCTGATTACGAAACTACGAAACGAGTGTTTCTATGAAAAAATGATCGTCCAGAATAATGATCTAATAAGAAACTGTTCCCTCTCTGTTTCGATCATCGTCATATTATTAACGATCGTTTTTCAATATGTCAACTTGAATGTTTATTTTCCGGCTTTTGAAAAAAAGCAACAGTTTCAATTTGAAACTTCAATATGCACTGTTGTATATGGATTTGTAACGACTTTAATTATAGGAGGCATAGCACATGGTTTACTGTTGACTGGTTTAGTCTTACATGTCTCTTACAGAGAGTTTGAAGAACTTTGTTCGGAGTTCTGCGTAATAAGAAGCAGTGACAGAAATCTAAGAAAAGAATTGCAAGATTTGATGAACCGTCACCAAGAATTGTGGAATTTTATAAATCAGTTGAACACAAAATTCGGTCTGATTTTCGATCTTATTTATTTCGGAATAATTTGGGGAACGAGCTTTTCGTATTACGCTTACTTGTATATTCATATGCCTGAGATGGTAAAAATTTGGATTTTCATGCTGATGATTGTTCTTTCCTTTATCTGCATTATATCGGGTTGTTTTCTATGCTGTATTGCTTTCATGGTATTTATTATTATTGTTATTATTTTGAAACATTTTAAATATTTTAATTGTATTTGTTTTAATATTTTAGATGCAAAACGGATTTCGAGACATTCGGCAATTTGCAAATTGCCATTTGGATTTGCCACAAAAACTAAAAGTTATTTTGATTTTATTGTTGTTATAAATTTTATTTGTTTAATACATTTAACATAAATTTTTTATAGGTGTTGGATTTCATGAAAAGATTCGGAAAAGTTTCTTTGTGTCTGTCCATTGGCTTCTGCTACGTCGATAAGAGGATCCCTCTGAAGGTAGTTTTACAGATTCTGTTTTTTAAATATTATATGTAAAATTTCGGCGGTTCTGAAATTATGCGTGATATTAATGCACAGTTTAAAAATAACGTCATAAGAGAAACGGTAGTTTGTAGAAAATACGTTTTTATTTAAAATTGTGTGTAGATTATAGTTACGCTCTTTACCTGTTAATTATATCTAGGTCCATATGAATAAGAATTTTATATAATTTTACTGGTAGATGGCTTCAACTCTACACTCCGTATTCTCGGGATTATTAAAGTTGAAGAATACAGGTAATTATCATAGAAGATGTCGGCAGACGTACACTAACTTCTCCGGTTGAAGAGAGAACAATCGAACTTCATTCACGCGTATCACAACGGGAATCACGTATATATTACAGATTAGCGATTATCACAGTTTAATTAAATTGATTCTGTTATTTGTTACAGATATTTTGAAATCAATTGTTGTTTTGTATCGTTTTTCGTATTCACTATAAATTCAAGTTTACTTAGTAGATATATTTAAATTAAGGAACGTTGTCGTATCTTCTATCGTATCTTAAATATTTGGAATTTGTGATTACACTTCATGTAAAATTTAATCAGAAGTGTAAATAGTACAGTTATTGATAGTCAGTAGTATAAAGTGAATACAGTCAAACCTGTTTTTATGCGGTGGATAGGGACCGCATAAAAGAAGTCTCACATAGAAAATAACTCGTTTTAAAATCATAGTCTTAGTGTCTAAGGAAATTACCTTCCTTTTCGCTTTGTTTTTGCCCTTATTCATTTTCAGGGATTATGTCTAAACATAAAATAAAAATCTTAAAATTTTATATCTAAATAGAAAAAATAATACAGTACTGTACATTTACCTTCAATGTACACTTTGAAATGAATTTTATTTTAATGGTCCAGGTATGTGAAAGCACTTTGAAGGTTTAATTAACGTAATTAAAACAGACGTAGTTATTGACAACAGATGTCAGCACTTGACTGCATCGTCTTGTCTATCAATGATTTTACATATTTTTCTCCAGGTGGTGTTTTGTTAACTTAAAAAATAAATTATTTCATTTTTCGCATATTCATACAATAATATTGCTATGATAAGTTAATTTATGCTATAATAAGTTTATTTAGCTATAATAAGTCAACGTGAGACATGACAAAACGAATTAGACTAGTCGCCAACTATACCGCACGAATAAAAAATTGCACAAAAAAACCACACAAATGAAAAATCGCATTAAAAAATCGCACAAAAAAACACCGCATAAAAACAGGTTTGACTATATTGATTATTTAAAGTATTTTAAGCAAAAGAAAAGTCCAAGATCATAATTAAACATGAAATAGCACAAATTATTATTAACACATATTAAAATACAAGCGAGGTTGAGGCCGAAGTTTTCAACGCGGACACGTGTACATCAGTCGTTCAGCGCCGCTTTCCTGTAAGCCTAAAAGTTTGACACTAGCGTTTGAAACGCTGAGCATGATTCTACTGACGTTCCAAACGCCATCAACAACATTCAACCATCCATGAAAATCTATTGTGGTGCTCGATATGTCAACATCTTCAAACAATTAATTTACTAAAAATAATTACTTTGTCGGAAAAACTTTTATAAATAGATCAATCTTTTTTGTGAGAATCGAGAATGTTGCACAGTTATTTATTTTTACAAGAGCTATTACCGTGACATTTCCAGTTGCATTTTATTTTCTTTGAGAGACATTTGCTTTTTTTATCAACACAGTATCTTTTACAGTGAGACATTATAAACCTTTGCTTACTTCCAGATGTTAACGTGATACTGAGCGAAGTGTTAATGAAGTTGATAATAAGTCCTTAATGTTAATAAAGTTACTCTCAAAAATCGTAAGTTCATTACGAGCATAAAGTCGATCGAGAAAATCTTCTTTGTTTCCTAACTGATACAGACCTAATGGATTAATGCTCGTAACAACAGCTAAAACATTCCTGAAAGCTTCACGTCCCCTATTAACCTCTTAACAGTGGAACAGTCGGACTCGGCTCTACCAGTTAGTTGTGGAGATAAACCGTGGGAATTTTTTTAAGAATTTTCCCACGCGTTTTTCTCGTTTCCGTTTAGGAAAAAAAATTTTTAAACAGTTACGTCTTGTAAAGAAAAAATCGTTCTTTATTGTCACATAATTTTTTTATATATGAATTTTTTTCGCGGTAATTTTTTGCTAAAAATTTTTTTTTCAAATTTATATTAAATTCTTTTTTGATTTTCCATCCGATACGATTTTTTCAAAACTTTTGAATTTATTTTCAATTTTATAAAATTTTTTAAAGTTTTAGGCATTTAAGTAATGACGATTTTTTCCAACCTGCGAATCAAATTCAAGAAAATGTAATTGACAGTTAACGAATTTCATCCACAACAATAGAAGACGTAAAAGTTGTTATGACTACAACTGGCGGCCTTTCCCCCCAGACTGAAATGTGGGTGAAGGTCGTCTCGTGTTCTACTTTCTGTAGAAGTGACGTAATCATTGTAAATAAAAGAAAATTTCAGTATATCTTTTATTTAAAATTTTAAAATTCGTTGTTCAAATTTACACCGAAATATTAAAGCGGATTAAAATATTAGCATTTTGTAAATAAACTTACTTCACATATAATAAATTTAAATGAATTAATCTATAAGAAACAACAAAACAATAAAGAAATGTAGAAATATTTTTATATTCATTTTCACATTTATAACATATGTTATCGTCATTGATCGATATTTAATTTTAAAAACAATTTTCATCATTGGCATGCATCAGAAAAAAAAATGCACAACTTCCCTAAAACACACTTCATTGAGAAGGTCCGCTTCACTCTGAAAAAGCCGACAGTTTTATGTCAGAAATCCAATGTGTGACCTACTTTCTCTAACATAGTAAAACAAAGTAAGTTGCAGTACAACAATACACATAAACATAAATAAATTAGTAGCCCAATAATACATACTTTCATGTAAATCCATATGTTATATCCAAAAGTCAGTTTTCCCAAATTGTTGAAAAATAAATTATTTTCAACTTTTCTTTTTGTAAAGTAGCATATTCTGAAAAACAAGTTCTATATTCAGAGTAAAATTTCCACCTTTTATCCGATAAAAACAACGCAAAATGTACGAATCCACGTAATAAAAAATTATCGCAGTGAACTTCGAAAAAACCAGAAACACAGATACACCAGACTGCACTGTACAAAATTTTCCCACGAACTGATTCATATTTTAATGCACCTGTGAATAATTTCATCACATGACGAAAAGTTTTTGAATAAAAGCTAAAAGTTTTTAAAAATTCTTTCATAAAATCCGATGAATTTAATTAATACACAATAACTAAATCTGTTTAATAAAGATTAATAATTTTCCATTATAATTATGCAAATTAGATATAAAAAAGATCATCGCGCAAATTCTCCCGCGAACCATGGATGACTCTTACGTCATCTGGATTGAAGTTTCCTGCAAAATACTGAAAATTTTTATATAATTATTTTACTAATCCAGTCAAATTTAAATAATATAAAATGTCTAGATCTGTTTAATAAAAATTAGTAATGTACTATCACTAATATGCAAATTAGATATGACAAAGATCGCTGCGGGAAAACTCCCGCCAAAATAAAAATAGCTTTCGGTCACGTGATCACCAAGAAATACGAAGAAATATGTCAAAAAGTTTAATGTTTGTGTACAAATTAATAAATTTTAACTAATGTCCTCGTTTAAAATTTAATGTTTCTGTAAAAATTAGTAAACTGTAACAAATTTCATCAAAGACAACAGAATAATTTTCAGCTTATAAAAACTTTACAATAAATGATTATTTCTTCGAAAGAAGTCGATATGCACGAATAAATAATAAATATGTAATAATGCTTTTATCCATTTTAAGTGGATATTGTAAAAATTAAGCTATTTAATTTGTTTGGCTTTTATAATTTAGTTTCCGAATATTTTACTGTGAAATTCCATTCAGTAAACAGAAACAAAGACAAGCTATTAATTATAAACAGGACAATAGAATAATTTTTACGTGAATTGAGTGTAAATACAGAAAAAAACGAATTATATCAAAGATAAGACGAATAAGCTGACATCCCTCGAACAGAGCTCATATACTCATTGTCATTTTCAGCCTGGTTCCCACTTCGACTGTTTTATCTTGGGAAAAAGTTAATTTTTCAAAATAAAAGTACTTTGTTCTTAGTGAAGAAAGATAAAAGTATCGAAATATAATATTCAGAATTAAAAATATTGATGTATGTCCATATTAGAAATGTATATTTTTTTCCGATATTAGAAATAATATCACGAGAAAAACATTAGATATATGAAATACGGCCATAAACAATTTCTTTCTGTCAAATAAATTAAGGATTAAACAGGTTTATTTAGAAAAATTCAATCGCGAATAACTGACTTTAAATATACAGAGGATACAGTATGCTTGTTATGTGATAGTATCTGCGTTTACAAATTAACAGAATTTTCCATTTTTTTTTTACACATTATTATGCTATAATCTAGGAAACTATGTTTAATAATAAGACATACTACAGAAAGGGTAAGAAAGGAACGTCAGTCATTGTAACTAATGTATTATTGAAAGTTTCATTCATATAGATAATTAATTTTATCAAGATACATTTCTCCAAAAGAAAATTATCGATATTTATCGTAAATATAAGTAAATTTTATTATAATTTAGATAAAAACTCATTTTTTCCCCACGCATGGCTTCTTTCCCCTCCCTCTTACTCCTATACTTGGAACATTCCATTTCATAATTTGATGTAATAATAACGTTTAAAATGATTCTAAATAAAATATTGACACTTAAAGTAGGTTAATATAGGCCTATATTGTCACGAGTCTCAGGTGTATTCATAAAAATGTAATAATCTATACAATAATACTTTCTCACATGCTCCATGTGTTAAAGTTTGCAGCTGTAATTGAAGGTAATATATAAAGAAACAAAATGTTTATATTATCAATAGTTATAAAAGATATCTTATTTTCACGTAGAAAAACAAAATAAGACAGAAGAAACAGACAATCACACGATATCTCTATCCAGGACATTCTATAATTGATTTCAAATTTCTAATGTCGACATACATGAATATTTTTGTGTGTGTGAATATTATATTTCGATACTTTTATGTTTCTTCACTAAGAACATCTTAAAACATTAACTTTTTACCAACAAAAAACAGTCGAAGTAGAAACAGGCTGAAAATAACAACGAATTATAAGCTCTGTTCTGGGGATGTAAGCTTGTTTCTCCCATCTTTGATATAATTCGATTTTTTTCTGTATTTACACTCAACTTACGTATAAATTATTGTATTGTGCTGTTTATACTTAATAACCTAACTTTGTTTCTGTTTACTAAATTGAATTTCACAGTAAAATACTCGGAAACTCTAAATTATAAAAGCCACACAGATTAAATGGCTTAATTTTTACAATATCAACTTAAAATGGATAAAAGCATTATTAAATAATTATTATTTATTCGTGTATATCGACTTCTTTCGAAGAAATACTCATTTATTGTACGGTTTATGTAAGCTGAAAAATTAAATTTTAAACATATTTCTTGGTGAACACGTGACCGAAAGCTATTTTTATCTTGGCGGAGATTTTCTAGTGACCTATCTCATATCTAATTTGCATATTTGTAATAATATTTGTGATAATCTTTATTAAACAGATCTAGACATTTTATATTATTTAAATTTGACTGGATTAATTAAATAATTATATAAAATTGTCAGTGTTTAGTGGGAAAGCTTCAATCGCATTGACATCGTAAGTTTTTCCATGACGTATAGTTGGCGGGAGAATTTGCGCAGCGATCTTTTTTATATCTAATTTGCATAATTATAGTGGTAAATTATTAACCTTTATTAAACAGATTTAGTTATTGTGTATTAATTAAATTCATCGAATTTCATGAAATAATTTTTTAAAACTTTTAGCATTTATTCTAAAACTTTTCGTCATGTGATAAAATTTTTACAGGAGCATCACTATATTAATCAATTGGCGGGAAAATTTAATAGCGTGCGGTTTGGTGTTTCTGTGTTTCTCGTTTTTTCGAAGTTCACTGCGATAAATTTTTATTACGTGGATTCATAGATTTTGCGTTGTTTTTAACGGATAAAAGGTGGAAATTTTACTCTGAATATAGAACTTGTTTTTCAGAATATGCTACTTTACAGAAAGAAAAGTTGAAAATAATTTATTTTTCGACAATTTGCGAGAACTGATCTTTGTTTGGATGTAAATGAAGGCATGTATTATAGGTTTACTAATTTATTTGTGCATATAATTATGTAGTTCTAGTTTCGAGACATTTATGGTTTTTAGTGTTTATAAGCGTGTTATTTAGACATGTCTACCAATTTAGTGCTAAAACGTAGAACTACGTCAAAGAAGAATACAAACTTTAATTAGCAAGTAGTCCCTTTATTAGCAAACTAATTTGTTGGTAGATTTTTTTACATTTAAAGTGTAATTACATGAAACTAAATGGATGTGAACATAGAAAGTAGAATATGGCAAGACTAATAGATAAAACTATTATTACATATTACTCGATCAGAAAAATTTATACTTGAAGAATTTTGTTTTGATAATTATTGCCTAGGGTTTATGTCGAAAATATTTTTCAGTTATATTTGTAATTACAGTTAATTCGAATAGTAATGGCGCTTAAATATTTATAGAATTAATTGAAGTTTTCGAATTTTGTTTTGAGGAAACTGAGGAAGGCAAGAGTATCTACAGTTGTATAATGAACTGAATTTAAGTAAATTAGGTGACTTTGTATGTTTCGATGTAGTTTTTTTATAATATTACGATATACGAACTTTCGATTTTGTAAATTGTATTATACTAAAAAATAAAGTTTTTCGTTATTCTCCTACTTAATGATGTATTTATAATGTTTCTGAACTAAATAATACTTATTAAATTGAAATCCGAGCTTTACAAAGTACTATGAATATTAGAGAAGACCGTTTTACTATAAACTACTACGTTTTACTACAGCTTACTTCAATGTTGATTCTACGAAAATTAGGTCAGACAAGGACCGTTAGACTAATGACGTAGGCTGTTTACTTTTTCCGGTCGCATCGGTGCACTCCCGATAGCGTCATTTACAGAAGTCACACCTACTTTTTTCTGACGCGAGCCAATTAGGAATATTAATTTTTTTAACCAATCAGATGACGGCGGGAGATTTAAATTCGATTTATGTCGATAGATGGCCGTCTAAAATTTCATATTTATTTTAATTTTCTTTCTTTTATTGTAATTTCTCGAGAACTAAAAAATATTCCAAAACAAAGTTGGAGAACCCAACTACTCGTGAAAATTCTACGACTTCACGAAATGGTCCAGGTATTTTATAAGAATTTTTTAACGACTATAGTCGTCCTTCACCACTGCCACTCGATCGCCTTGGACGACTATTCTCGTCCTTCACTGTTAAGAGGTTAATATGTTTTTCAATAAATGAAGTAGCGAATATACAGTTTTTCCATAGGATTTCCCAATTTAACTTATCGGCGAATTCAGAAATGAATGTGAGAGATAAATAGTTTCGTTGACTGATGATATTCCAGTCAATATAATTTCTTAAATGACAAATATTATTTTCTTGTAATGGCGAAAAATGAAGAATCCCCCCAATCAATTAGCAGTTGAGTATTGTCTACAAAGAAACAAAATTGTTTTTTGTTAAGAAATATTTATTTAATTAATTACATAATACGATACATTATTCATATTAATAACATTTTATTATATGGATATCACAATAAAATACATTATTATTCAAATTGCATACATATGTAAATGGATAACATTATTTAAATTGAATACATATATTAGCAGATACAAAATTATTTATTACATTTCATACAGTCACATCTTGAAAAATATTTGTCATATATTGGTAATGTTATTTTATCATTTATTACAAAAAATTTACATTCATGTGTTTTATTCTTAGACAGTTTTAATGATGCTGCTTTAAACATAGAAAAGTTTTATTACAAACACTACGTATTACATATGTTTTCGTTTGCTTCGTATGTTTTGTCTACTATTAAAAATCTGTATTGCGAAGATGATGATGAAGATGATATCCAAAAATCTAAGAATCAAGAGTAGAAGCTGTAATGACCAAACGATACCACATCTATTCCATTATCTAGAATGAATTTTTTATCATAAAATGGAGAAAGCGAAATTATGTTTCGCAGGCACGTACGTTGTTACTACATAATTTTTTTTTTTAATCCCATATTGCTGATGTCTTAATAGCTCTGTGTTGAATAAAACTTCTTTATATTTATCGTGATTAAATGTTTTTATAACAGATTTTTTAATACCTTTAGCGGTTTTTTTATTTTGTTTATCAAAAATATAAGAATACATCTTTGGTTTTAAAGAACAAAATTCAATTATTGGTTTCGAAAGTGTTTCGTCTTTAAAATATCCTAATTTATTTTTGTTCATTTCATTATATAATTTGTGAGTTTTAGGATAGTTACTAAAATCAAAAATATCAGGGAACGATTTAAAATCCTCATAAATATCATTTGTATAAATTTGAAGTGTTAATGAATCTGTGTCGGTATATAATAAATGTACGTTTTCACCATATCTGTTTTTAAATACTTTATAAAAATGTTTCATACATATGTAATTTGCTTAATTCTAATATACACAAAAACCTATATAAATAGGTTCGTCTAAGCATAAATTAGGTTTCTTTATTTTAAAAATTGTGAGATTATCATTTATAATTTGAAATTGTTCTACACATGGTTTAGATAGATAGCGGCGATATTGATTTAATGTTGTAGCAGCTTTTAAGTTAATACGCTTTCTTACATTTTGACATGTTTTTCCGAAAAAACTATTATTCATTAATTTAAAAAATGATTTTCAAAATCGTTAGTCGACTTTTGTCTTTTTTTATTATTAAATAATATATATTTTTTTAACGCTACTGTTCTGGCTCAGATGGCCCAGGCCGAAGGATCCGTCGTCGGATGAGAAGAAGCTGAAATCGTCAAACAAATATATTCTCCAACTTTAGCAAAGACGGCGGGAAAAAATAGAAATTTACAAGAGTAGACTCGACAACAGATGCATTAACGCCAGGGACGTTGAGGGATTACCGTCAGCTTGAAAGTTTGCAATTAAAAGACTTACAAATGGCTCATGACTTGTGATGTGTTTCGTTCTTGGAGGACTTTAATGTTTTATTATCTGTTAAATGATTTTAGCGTGTACTATTAACCTTGATATTGCTATGTGTTTGTTAGTTTACATTTATGTATTTTTTGCGCTTTAATTTTAATTTTAATTAGTTGCTTTGTTGTTGGTTTTTTTTTATTTTAAATATTTTGTGTTCCATTCTTTAGAATTATTTTTGTACGTCAGTTCGAAGCTGAGGATGATCTATGAAATAGATCGAAAACGTTAGTTTTCTTAATTAAAATTCCTTCAGCAACTTATAAGGTGGTGGTTATTGGAGTATATATATTTTTTAAGCCATGCACTTTGACAAAATGCTAATACTCTATGAATTTTAGTTACTATCAAACCTTCATCTAGATAAAATTTTAAATTTCTATAATGAATTACATAATTTTTTTTATCAAAAAAAGTAGAAACCAATTTTTTATTAGTATTAGTATATTTTAAATTTAATTTATCTAATACTGTTTTTTTGATAATTACATAATAAATCATATGGGATATGAATTTTCTTAGTAGCTAGTGGTAAATTATTATGTCTATCATGAATACTTTCTGGATATTTTAGATCAACTTCTAAGATATATCCTATGCTATTTTTATCAGATATATTAGCTATGTCTAAAGCATCTATTTCATCTTTGTGCAGCCATCTAAAATTATTTACAGGTAAGTATGCGCTCATTACAAACCTATAAAGATTATTTGCCTCTATTGACAGAATATAATTATGAGGTTGATTTTTACCATATGTTTCAGGTATTAATGGATTATTAGCTTGTGCAAATCTTTTCCCCGCTAAACTTATTCCCCCCATTCCATTTTTAATAAATAAATACATATCAAGATCATTAAATAATTCTAATTGAATTTTTGTCATTTTTAAACCACAATTCCATGTTAAATCAGGCATTGTTATAAAATATACAGGATCTAAATTATAATATGTTAAACTTAATTTTCTAAAATTTTGGAATATATCTGCTAATAATATGGTATCGACATATTGATGTAATTTTAAATAGTCCTTGAAAGCTTCACAGCGAAATTTTTTCCAAACTAATTGTGCATGATTATAATCATCATCTGTAATATTTTCTCCTGATAATTCGTTATAAAAACATTTTTTTGGTGGTAGCTGTATTTCATCTAATATTTGTTCATTTTTAAAATAGGAATATGGAAAAATTCCTTTTTTTTAATAATTCTCTATATTTGTAATGACAAAAAATGATTAAAAATTGGAAAATTATAATTCGCATTTTTTAAATTATCAGTTAAAACAGAGAGAGAAGAATTTAAAAACTGATAACTGTCGATAAATTTAAAATAATCTAATGAAAATGTTGTAAATTTTTCTGAATTTATTGGAATAATTCTAATTTTTGAAAATAATTTAGAAGGTATATTTTTAAAAATTAAATGCGAATCATAACCTGAAAAATTGTGCAATATAATTGGGATAAACGTTTTTAGTCTATAATTTAAATTGCATTTATTATGAGCCCACCCTCGAAAACAATCCTGTTTGGTGATCGTGGTCCATTACACGGATATCATCATCATCAAATTTTTCATTACAAATATGACATAAATATCTTGAATTATTAGTAACAGTATTTAAATTAATTTCAACATTATGACTTATTTTACTTAACAAATTATTCAACTGGTTTTGAATATCAATTAAAAAATTATTAACAGCATTATCACCACAATAAAAATTAGCATATATTATTTTATTCTCGTTTTCAATAATTATAATCGAATAACATATAGGTTTATGAATTTCAACGATTTTAGTAAAACTTTCTTTAGGATTTATTTCATTAGAAGAAACCTTTTTCCAAATTTGATTCAAAATCTGCATATATGCAGATTGGGTGAAATAATGATTTTTCATGTAGAATGAAATTTGGTGATTGCTTCTTTTCCTTTCGGGATGGATACTTTTTGATATTTATGATTAGAACAAAATTTGAGATTGTCATTTAAAGTACATTCTCTTTTAAAACCATTTAAACATCTTTTGCAAAATTTTCTTGGTGAAAATTTGTCTGACATTAGTCTATTAAAATTTCTAATTAAAAAATAATGAGATTTATATAATAACAAATCTATTTCTTTTTCAAAATAAAATTTGCTTATATAAATCGGATAAATTAGTTTGTTTTCGTATCCATATAAATTAATATTTAAACAATTATATTTTTCAAATATCGGGAATATTTTTAACATTTACAGGAAATTTTAAACTATTTATATTTAAATATTTTAAATATTTCCTATACAAATATATAGAATTTTTGTTGGTATTAACTGTCAGATACATATTAGCAATTATACAATATAAAAAACATTGATTGTCTGAACATTTTATATTTAACACACAATGTTTATTAACTATATGTTTTGGAAGAATAATATTACCATATTCTCCAATTTCATTTTTGTATATTCTTATATGAACATCTATAAATATAATTTCTTTCAGTATTCACCTTGATCCATATTTTATAAACTCATCAATATGGTTTAAAATTGTACTAAATGCATTCATTAATTTTTCATTAATCATATACGAGGATAAAATATGCTCAACACAGCTAGAAAAATAAACATCTTGATACTCTATAATATCGTCTACTTTATATTTTAAAAATTTAGTTTTTAAATTGATTAAAAATTTTCTTCTACAAACAAAATTATCCTTAGCTAAAATATTATAAATACTAGATGGTATTTTTTCAAAAAAGACAGATGGATCAGAATTTTCTAAAATAAGAGCACGATAAGTTTTAGCATAACCTCTAAAAGCTTTTTTCCTTAATATAAAAGACATATTTTAAACATTTACACAGTTGTCTAAATGTTTGTTCATTGCATCAAAGACTTTTTTATAAAATTTAAAGTCACTAATATTAATATTATATTTGTTGGATGGATAGTTCCCTTTCATTTTTGTTAACAAAACATATGTGTTAGAATGGAATTCTACCACCTCCATGAATTGATTTTCATATATTTTGATGCTAAACTGGGTAATTTTCGAACATTTATTTTTATCTAGAGTTAGATCTAACCCAAACTTTTGCTTTTTCAACTCCTGATCTATATTTTCAGGTTTGGGTCCTCTTTTTTACCAACACTCTGTTTCACATTAAAATCACATTCTAAAATTAGCATTATATTTATTGAATTATTTTAAGTAAAAATATTTAAAATCTAAAATAAAATACTTACCTTCTGATGATATTTTTCTTAGATGTATAAGTTCTTAGCAATGTATTAAGCTGGTATCCTGGCAGTGTATTGAGCTAGTCTCTTACACACAGTAAGAATAAATATTTCTTTCTGGACTATACATACAAATGAGTCCGACTCCTGTCCTTTCACACGCTTTGTAGAGGCAATAACAAATCCATGGAGAAACAGACCTTTTATTTGAGGCTACATGTCCGCCATCCAATGTAAATAAGTTAAAAACCCTTCTAGCAGTGGCTAGCAGAATTATAAAATTAATTATTACATTAAAAAATTGCCAGGACAAATTCACATTAAGAATAAATATTTCTTTCTGGACTATACATACAAATGAGTCCGACTCCTTCTGTTCTTTTACACGCTTATTCACGTCCTTATTCTTAATGTGAATTTGTCCTGGCAATTTTTTAATGTAATAATTAATTTTATAATTGTGTTAGCCACCGCTAAAGAATTTTTTAACTTATTTACATTGGACGGCGAACATGTAGCCTCAAATAAAAGGTCTGTTTCGCTGTGGATTTGTTATTGCCTCTACAAAGCGTGTGAAAGGACAGATGGAGTTGGACTCATTTGTATGTATAGTCCAAAAAAAAATATTTATTCTTACTGTGAATTCGTCCTGGCAATTTTTTAATCTTACACACAGTATTTATACTATCGCTAGACACAAAAATAACAGATAACACGTATGTGAATTAATATTTTTAGACAGTATTTTTTAACACAGGATATCCATTAATAATTTTGGAATAACAAATGGGTTATTAATTATAGAACAGGATACCAATTAATAATTTCAGAATAACAGGATATCTAAAAAAGTGAATCGAAAGGACATTGTGTCTATTAATATTTTAAGAATGTACTGTACTTCAAAATAACACACCCCTGTTGAATTTAAGTATAAATACAGCACACTAGAATCAGCACTTAATAACTTCTACCAAGATGAGTTGTAAGTATATTTTTTGTATATATCTATATTAAATAATTTACAAAAATTTATATTTAAATAATTTTATTATTTTTCATTGAAGTACAATATTGATTATACATTATTGCACTCGGATGTGCTAAGTAAAAATGATTTTTTACAAATTTCTTTACAAATTCATCGTTATAAAATTTGTCCATTGTACTTAATTCTTTTAAACATTGATTTCTATTCATTTTTTATAGAAAATACAAACAGAAATATCCACAAGTTGTTGAATATAAACTCTGATGAACTATATTATTCCAGCAACAATTTTTAGAATTTCGTTTTATAAATTTTATTTTTTTTGTTTTTGTCGGTTTCATTCCATAGCTATCATAGTAAAAATAAGTTTTTTCAGTAAAGAACACAGATACCCAGGCTTATTTTTTCATCTAAATTAATTATAAATGATTCACGATTAGCAATGCAAACGGGTAAGTCATCAAATGCAAAAACATCTCCGAAAGTCCTTTTTATTTTTGAATCACTTGAAGCCAGTCTCCATAAAGTAATTCATTAATAGTATTGGTATTCATTAATAGTCCACAAACACAGTTCTTCAGTGATAAATTTCTAGAGTATTATTATATTCCACCAAACAAATAACATTCACAGTTTCTAATATTGCAGTTGAAAATTTTAATTCAATTGAGATATTTTCTTGTTGATTAACACTTATATGCGATTCTGATGCAGAATGATCGGGAATAAGATCGAAACAATATAAAGTATAGCCATCTTTATAATCGTCGTAAGATATATTTGTAAATTTATGATGGTTAATGAATCCTATATCTTCAAATAATGATATAAAATTTCTTGCATATATTTTATTTGTATAATCAGGAGTATATGGTTTTGGGGGAATCATTTGATTGTCTTTTAATAAACATATATAATTTAAATTGTAATTTTTAAAATTAAAAGGATTGTATTTTACATTTCCATTAAATGCCGAATTTGAAACTAAACCAATTGTAATTCTATAAGGTAACTGACCGATAACAGCATTTGATATATCTGTAGACTGAATTCCACTACTTAAAGTAAAAACTTTAATATCTGTTCTGCGGAATGGAATTTTTATAATACCTGTTTGCAATGCTTTTTCTATTCCAATTTGAACTGATGAACTAACATTTACTTTATTAATTTTTAGAGATGCATTTTTAATAATGACTTTATAATTATCATTATTTGCCATTAAAGCAAAATTATCTTTTGATCTTTCTAATTTAATTCGTAAATCAACATTATTAATTAACAGTTTAGGTTGATGTGATAAATCAATATGAAGTCGTCTGACTAAATCTATTAGTCTACTTTGTTTACCAATATTAAATCTTTTAGCCATTCCTTCATTATTTTCTTCCATGGAATCCATATGTTGTGCAGTATCTTTAAAAAATAATGCACTTGTTAAAAAGGTTTTTGTGCTTCTTTTGAATAAAATAATAAGGCCTCCAAAATTGCTCTGTAGGGATAATTAACCTGTGAAATTACTTGTTTGTCGTTTAGAAAAACACTGCATTGAGAGAACAAACTATTTAAAAAATAATTGACAGGAGCAACTTTTTCATCTACAGCAGTATCTGTTCCATTTTTCTTTACAATTTTTGCTTGAACATGTAGATAAATTGAATGTAGATCGACTATAATTTTTACCAGAACCAGATACATAAAATTCAATTGGTGCTCGACTATCCGAAATTGTTGCAACAGGATGTACAGGTACTATAACTTCTGATGTATTGTCAATAGCTAGTTAAGTTGAAACTGTACTGAATAAATCCAACTCACTTTTGGTGCATGGACAAGAGTGTGGATCCATTTTCTCACTCAGTAAATATGTCTTTTAGTTTTCGCCTTTTATTCCGTGACTGAATTAATCTTTTCATTCATTTTCTTTTTATACCAGATTTACCTTGTACTTTTTAAATTACATCATCTTTCATTTTGGAACCAATATCTTTTAAATGTGATTTTGTAGATTTTTTAAATGATTTTCCGCTAATTACATCCAATCCAACATTTGATGCAAAGTTTAATGCTTTTGTCCTAGATATTTTCCTACTTTACTAATAGGAATAGATTTACGAAATAAATCTCCAAAAAATCCATATCCTCGTTGTATTTGCTGTCCTGCAAAATAATTCCCTGTTCCTAATTGTCGTGTGAGAGGAAATCGTAACTCAGGTCTGTATATCGTTCTTCCTGCTTGATTACAGTAATAATTTATACAATCTTTAAAATCGAGCTTCATTTTGTACTTTCAAACATGAACTAATATTAACAAATAAAACTGAGCACTATTTATAACTGTTTAAAAGATAGAACTAATAATGTTTTTCCTCCAAAAAAGACAATTTATTTTCCACCAGCAGTTCTCAACTCGATTTCAATAGTATCAATTAGGGATTGCAATCCAGCAGTGTTTTGAATCCAGCTGGATTTTTGCTGGATTGAAATCATTCCAGCTGGATCCAACGCGGATCCAGCGTGGATGTATTTTTGGTGCAATAGTATTATCTGTCTATCTATCTATCCTTATGTTTTTAAATGAAATAAAACATTTTAAAAAAATACTTAAGAAGCTTTTATTATTTAGACTGGTCACTATAAATCAGTAAAACTTCTTACACATTTAGGTAGTAAACTTAACTTTGGTTCGGTTTAACACACGAGATAGAGATAATTAACTTTAAATGTTTAGTTAGATTATAATTATAATGTAATCTTTAAGTTAAATAATAGCAAAGGCAATTCTACTGATTAATTTATATTAATATATTATAATAATGTAAGGATGGATAATCAGTGGCTAAGTGGCTATCAGTCTTACCAGTTTTCTTATATAGGCTCTACATATTAGTCTGTAGTTATTTATAAGTATATAAAACTATGTACTGGAAGTAGAATAAGTTAAATAAACTACACCTTTATCAATCCAGCAAAATTTAATAAAATAATAACGTTTTCAATCGTTTTTAACGATCTTCCTCGGTTACAAAAAAAGTAGAACATTAAATATAGAACATAAAATGTGTTCAGAATAAATATAAAAATTAACGGAAAACGTCCAAACGGACAAAATATAGATAAATAAACGAAATAAATAGCGGAAAAAGTGTAGGCCTATACAGGGTGTTTTTATTAAACTGACGGTACTCAGAAACATCTGTAGAGCAATCTAACAGCCGGACTGTCGCCAAATTTGGGAGAGTGACTAAGGACGACATGGAAAAGAGATTTTGCGAAGAAAAAAGTAATATCTAAATTCGCCGGTAGAGGAGGATTTGGCGCTGTTGTAGCGAAAAAGTTACCAGCACTTCACTGAAGAAAGGGTCATCAGTCGCTTTTTTCCACTTGCATGGCCACCTCACTCCCCGGATCTAACCCCATGTTACTTTTTCCTGTGGGGTTACTTAAAGTCCGTCCAAGGTCTATATTGGTAGTGTCCCAAACTTGATGACTTTGAAGGACAACGTTTCTCGAACCGTGATGAACATTCCTGGGAGATGTTTCGTTTGGCCATAGAGAACACAGTGTTCAGGATGCAATACCTTTTCCAGCAGGACGGTGATCACATTGAAAAAGAGAGAAGGTTATTTGCTGAGTAATTAAACTTTTGTTATTACACTGAAACCTCTGTCTGATTATTCATTAGTGTGTTTGTTAATTGCAGCTGGATTTTATGCAGATTCTTAGCTGTTTCGCTACAACAGCGCCAAATCCACCCCTACCGGCAAATTTGGGTACTACTTTTTTCTTCGCGGAATCTCTTTCCCATGTCGTCCTTAGTCACTCTCCCAAATTTGGTGACAGTCCGGCTGTTAGATTGCTCTACCGA
The DNA here is from genome assembly GCF_030686945.1 of Centruroides vittatus. Taxonomy (NCBI): domain Eukaryota; kingdom Metazoa; phylum Arthropoda; class Arachnida; order Scorpiones; family Buthidae; genus Centruroides; species Centruroides vittatus. Next base: position 401,117 of record NW_027122193.1, read on the forward strand.
TGTCTCTGAGTACCGTCAGTTTAAAAAAAAAACACCCTGTACAGCAGTGTTTCCCAACCTTTTTTGTGCTATGTCCCACCTAAGCCTTTCCAAAATTCTTATGCCCCCCAACATATATGTTGAACTCTTTTGGATGGTCTCTCGTTGCCGTGTTTGTTGAAGTTTTTTCTTGCACTTAATTGTCACACTGTTTTATTGTAACCACAATAAAACCCAATCCTTTCATCAAAGTCTCTTGCACTTTCCAGTCATTGCCAAATGCGACCTGGAACACCACAACTCACGTCTGCCCACCTCGAGGTCTGGGCAAAGAATGTTCTTTCTCCTCTTTCACCGGCCTCAGGGCTTTGTTCATCTCTTTGTTCTCAGTGGTTCCTAGAATTGTTAATTCCACCCCAAAGGAAAAGGGTTATAAAGGAAAGTTCTAGAAGGAAAGGGAAACAAAGAAAATTAAAACTAACTTAAATCAATATTTACAATAAATATGGCATACAGCGGCTATACGGTTAACTTAAACTCTGGATGAGTTTCGAATTGCCCCCCTTAACAATCGAATTGCCCCCTCGTGGGGCGTGGGCCCCACGTTGGGAAACACTGCTGTACAGTAATACCTCGACTTACGCGAACCCGGAGTTACGCGATTTTCAAATCTCGACGATTCGTCTTTTGTTTGAGCGCCACGCAACCCTTGATTACTCACTCCCACCCAAACTATTGTTCAGCTTACAGGTTCGGACGTGTCGCGCGGAATCGACACATAGCTACAATTTATTTTGACTTATTTATTTCTGTGTTATATCTACGGAGACTTGAGACTCTACTGTGTCATCCAAACGAAGTAGAACTGATTCTTCTGCATCAAACAAAAAAAGAAAAACTCCATCTTTAATAATGTTAACTTTACATTCCAAAGACTTCGACAGAAAAATGAAAATTTGTAAATTGGGAAAACTTGATCCTTTAGACTCAGTTCAATCAGATGATCGAATAACGGTTGGAAACTTGACAGAAGGCCTCAGTTTAATTAAAAAGAGGTTACAAATTTTAGAAAATATAGACTCCAACGAAGAGCGCATTTCTTCTACAAAACGAAAAATAAAAAAAATTATTAGGCATGCTACGAGGAAATTTTGCGGGAGAAAAAATCTTTGAGCTGTCAGACAAATTTGTTAGATTTTAGGAAGCCTTCTATAACAAAATAACTTCGATTTACGATTTTAATAATATAGGCTAATTTGTTATACATATGTATTATCCAAAATTTTATTAAACATTTTTTTCTAAATTGTTGTTTTCTTTAGTCTCCGGCCCCAATTAAAAATAATTTGTATGTATTTATATGCGAAGTTATACCCCGACTTACGCGAATTCAACTTACGCGGTCTATCGCTCGGTCCCACCTATCGCGTAAGTTCGGGGTATTACTGTATATAAGATATAACAACGAAACCAGCATTGTCCGTTAATAACATTAATTAATGTTAAAGAATCTCCACATGGTAGACAATGAGTCCGCATCTCTATGGTTCATACAACCAGTTGTCATGTGCGCCTTGCAGATTTCCAATCTCTCAAGATGTTTGACCGTTTACCTATTCGTCGTCGTTTTTATAATTGCCGCTTGATCCCATTGGACGTTAACATCCTTGTGTCTTGCGTATGATGCCAGCGCAGTGTTGTCAAGGTTCTTACTGATTGTATATTTGTGCTTTTGAGCCTTTGCTTTTAAACTCTGCATCGTTGCACCCACATAAACAAGCTTGGAATTGAAACGTTGGTTGTGTAAAGGCACCGAATATATACCCGTTGTTGAATTCCGATCCTCTTTCTTTTTATCGTTTCTTAAAAGTTTGAAAACAGTGGGATTACGTCGATATACAATACGAAAATTATCAGACCTGGCAGTACATCTATGTATCTTGTTTTAAAAAAATGGGATGTAATTAAGCACTATTCTTTTTATATTTATTCGAAACACATTTTATGTTTTATAGTTAATGTTGTATTTTTTTGTAACTGAGGAAGATCGTTAAAAGCGATTGAATACGTTATTATTTTATTAAATTTTGCTGGATTAATTAAGGTATAGTTGATTTATAAGTAATTTAATTATTAGTGTTAGTAAAGTAGTGAGTAAATAATTAGTAAGTAATTAGTAGCAGTCTAGTAGTTAGCAAAGCGGCAACGCGACAACGTAGACTTTTGCGCAATTATTTAGAAAGCTAATTGAGTATTTGCGGATCCGCAGCGCTGGATCCAGCGCTGCGGATCCGCAAATACTCAATTAGGCCTACAAATACTCATTTTTTGGCCTGCTGGATCCAGCTGGATTGCTGGATGAGGGATCCAGCAATTGCAATCCCTAGTATCAATATAATTTTTTTTCAAAGGAAAATATAAAGGCGAGGGATAAACTTTAACTATTTGATCGGTCTTTTCTCCCATAACTGGTATAACTCTTAGAAGAGGAGCTGTTATATCCCCCACATGATGAGAAGCAACAATATTTGAATAAATAAAAATTTCTGAAATTCCTGCAGACAATTCAAGTGGATATTCACTTACATATTCGCCTGCTGAAAATTTCTGTGTTTTAAATCCTAATAAATCCTTTAATTCGTTTCCAAATTCAATCGTTATATTTTTAGGAACTTTTAAAATGATTTTGTTATTAGGCAGTAATTAATTTAATATATTTAAAAATTCCGAGAAATTTTTCAGCCGATGAATATAATCCAATAGGAATAAAAATTTTTTCTTCTACATCGATTTCTTTAACAACTTTTTTATTTCTTTCTATTAAAATTATAAATTGATCCTTGTAAAATACAGGATTTGATAGATATTCCTTAGACCCTGTCCGCAATATTAAATTTGAAGTGCCTTGTTTAAATATAATTTCTTTCAGTGGAAAATTTAATAAATAAAGTAATTTGTGAGCACTGTCTTTTGTAACATGCAACTCGAATCCCTCTTTCACATTTATTTTTACATCTTTATAATTCTTGTCTAAAACGAATTCTACCGAGTTAGACCGAGTTAAGGAAACTATATTATTGTTTATCCAATCGAACAGTGATCTCTCCTTCATTTTTGGGAGTTGTAGTTAGTGGAATCGTATATGTTTTATCTTCTATTTTTTCTCTTCTAATTTTATGCTTAGTGATAGTATAATCATTGTTATGATTAGATATGTTAAACCAGTTTCTAGGAATAATAACTTCGCTCAGACCGACTACCCATTTTCCATGTAAATCAATAGCTGGACTCATTTTCACAGTGAAATTAGACTGCTTATTTTCAGGAAATAAATCCATGCTAGCATTGCTTATCAGAGTTACAAAAAAGTCAGACTGCATCATTTTGTCACCTTCTGTAATTCTTCTGTATAAAATTTTCCTTCTAAAATTTCATTATTTAAATCTTTCAATATGTACGTCGGAGGATGAGATGAAAAACGATCGTGATATATTTCTTTTGTCCAACCTGGTAGATATCCTCGACTAAATGTTTTACGTATTTTGGAGATTCGAACGAGATCACCGATATTAAATTTAAATGTATTCTCTCCTTTTATACCATACAACTTTTCGAAAATCATGCTATGATGTAGAAGGGTAACTTCTGAGAGAGACATACCGATACTTTTATGAAAACTATTATTGTAACCTTTTACAATATCAGATAATTTATCGATATATTTAAAAGACTTACGATACGTAAATAATCTATATATTTTATTCCGCAGAGTTTTATTTAATCTTTCGACAACAGCTGCTTTTGTATCAGAATGAGTAGAATAATGATTAATTTTAAATTTTTTAAAAACATTTTTTACTAATCTATTATAAAATTCTTTTCCTTTATCAGTTTGTAAATTTTTTGGAATGTTTTTCTAAAAATGATTTCGAAAGCTTTAAAAACTGATTGAGGTTTTTTATTTTTTATTGGTTCCACATAGCAATACTTAGTAAATACATCGATTACAGTTAGTAAGTATTTTACTTCATTATTAAATCTAGAAAATTGTTTTAATACAATTAAATCGGCTTGCCATAAGTCATTAGGATAAAAACTTTTAGTTTTTCTTCGCGAATATTTAATTCTTACAGGTTTATGAAGTGTATAAGTCAGTTGAGAAGATAGCCGTTTTTTAACAACAGATTGCGGTAAATTAGATTCTTTAATTTACTTACACCACCAAAAGATGCTGGTGATTTAGGATTATAGTATATCGATTTCAAAAGTTTTTCCATACATAATTATTCTTAATCTTTCTCTTAGATTTTTTTGACTGGTGAAGTAGTCTTGGAGAGAAAATTTCTTCGGGAGTCTCGACTGATGCTGGTTGATACTGTGTTTTTTCAGGGAAGGTTGTCAAACTTTTGTTTCCAATCCACTCTTTAGGAATGTTTATTTTCTTTAAACCGTCCCAAAATTCGTTAAAACCAACGGGAACTAATGCGGTTTTTCTATTTCTCAATACATACGAAATTAAGTCTACTATATGACTTCCAAAAATAGGTTTCCCATCGGTTGTTAATTCACCTTTAGAATTTCGTCCGAAATGACTTCGATTCAACTTATCAATTAAATGTGGTATATATTTTTGATATAATTGTGGTACAGATAAAATTATTTGTTTAATAAATGCATCATCGACAGCTTTTTCTTCAGGTTGAGATTCCCGTTTCTTTGATTTTGTTGGATACAACAGATACTCTAACAGGTTCTTTTGGCACATGAACTGTTCTCTGATATCTCGAAATCAATTGACTTAATAATTTGACTTTACTATCATCAGATAAATCACCAGTCTCAAGTAATTCTTCGATATTATTACCAATTCTTATTTCAGGTTTTCGATATGCCGACAACAATTCGGGAGGAACAAGAGCTATTTGTTTCGCCATTAGATTCTTTTTCCTATTACTTTACCAATTAGTCCACTTGCATAGACAATAACGGAGCCAGTAGAAGAGGAAGAATCCACCAGGTTGATTAACTAAAATTTTTTTCTTAGTATTTAAAGGAACATGTTTTTCACTTAATTTCCTGATAATTTTTTTATATTTTTGTAATTTACGAACATCGGCAGGTATATTTCTTCTCCGCAAATTATCGCATATTTCACACAAAACTTTAATTTGATCCGGAGTTGGAAATTATCAAGAATATCGAAAAAAAAATTATTTACCGCAGCAATACACGTATCTATAGACTTGTACACACGAGGAGAAACAGAATAATTTCTATCACCGTCGTAAGTAATAATAAAACCATATGTCTCCATGACTGCAACTTTTAATCTTGGTATTAAAAATAAATTCTAACTTTCCTTAAAGCTTTATTTATATCAAAAATCGACCAATAATATATCTTCTATAAAATAATTAATTTATAAAAATATTTAATAATTAATACAGAAACTTTGCCTTATTGTAATTAAAAAATTAATTTAATTTAAATTTGATCAATATGTGTCATATTTATAATTAAAAAAATAATTTTGTGATCACAGCTTCCCAAACCACTACTACTTGAGTAGGCTTGAATGAGTATGATAATTTTACCTATATATAGATAGATAGATAATGGATAGAACGTCTAAATCATATTAGTACACCAATTTTTATTTAATTGATTAATTAAAATATTTAGGAAATTTTCAGTGACTGTGTTTATCTCAATGGAATCGTTAATTTTTCTGGTCTCATACAAAGTTCTGTAATTTTATTGCATTATATTTCATCATCTGCCATTAAGCTTCGTTGTACGTCCGTATATTTCATTAAAATTTATACACTTTATGCATTTTATTATATTTATTTCAAAATGTCTTCTACATTTTATCGATACCTATTGTATCTATCATTCTCAAAGTGATAAAGGTTTAAGGAAAATCGAGTTTTGACAGAAGAGAAGAAGGGGATTAAGAAACTTGAAAAAACTGTGACAAGAAGAAAGGATGAGTTAAAATTTCAAGAAAAATGCAGACGTAACTTATTCATAACCCAATTCGAATATTTTCAAATGATGTAATCCAGCAATAAACTTAATTTATTGACCATTAAAATGCACGAGTTTGGTATATATTTGTCTTACAGAAACGCCACGACGAGCGTGATTATCTAAAGTGGCGAGACGGGCATTTGAACTCATCTCAGCGCTGCCCACTCCGATCATCATAGGTATCATCAAATGGTTGTATCGTCATGTATGTTAGCCAAAGACGTTCGTTTTAGTGGTCATCGTGGCACTACTGGCCGTCTCTGTAGATGCCGAGGAAAATCAAACTTTGTAGCAACCGACTTTTCATGCAAATAGGTGTATCCGTTCTGTGTAGAAACAGTTAGGTTCAAAGTGCCGAAGCATAGAACACTACTGTTGCTCAGTTTCCATTTGTCACGGAGTATCGCCTTCGACCACCGATCGATGTATTGCTTCTCTTTAGTAAACCCGTTAACAAAATATCCATAGTGTAATCTTTTTACGTACTGTACAAAAAAAGGTACCATATAAGGTTTACCGTAATCTGTAAAACTGTAATAAATCTTAAATTAAACCTAGTTCGGTACATAAAATAAAAAAATAAATAATCAACACAAAATAATAACGGACTTCTGAAAGAAGTTTAATGTTTCTCCCGAAAAATATCTTCTTCCACGCAACAACTACACAATTCTCTGGAATAATTATTGAGGAAATTTAAAGAATTGCACTTTGCCTTTAAAGTACAAAATATCAGTAACGAAGCCACCAATCGACAGATGCTCCTTCAATAAAATTAAATAACTGCTTTAACACAGCCGATATATAAGAATAAACTCTAATATATCCCCAATTAATGCCAAAATCAGTCGATTTAAACGAATTACAGAATTATTTATGTTTACTTTAATTTTCGATGGTAATATCGGGAGTGACCTGACAACTATAGGATGCAAATTCCTTTGGCTTTTGTCAACAAGCACAAGCCTCATTCTCAATTTATTTTTGTGCTTTTTCGTTATCATCTTAAGATTCTGGGCGAATCTTGACTAAAATTTATGGGCATGCTGAAACTTATAATAAGAATAATAGGTTTATCTCTAGCACTAAACAACAAGCAAAAACCTTATTTGGTGTGAATAAAACAGTATGGACTATTTTAAAGCCCATTATATCTACACACGAAATATAATTTAGAAAAATTAAAAATGTATGATAATAATTCAAATTTTATTAGGCCTTGACACTGGAGGATCACGGCTTAAGCTCTATCTGTCCCTATGTAAATCCGCTTTTATAGACAATACATATAGGCTAATTGAGTACCGCAAGCTTTCGATACAATCTGGCCGTGTTAAAATGTGTTCGAATAACGTCTTGCGCACGCAGTTGTTTGCCGCGGCAAACGTTCCATACTAGCATGCGATCCACTTTCCGCAAGCATGGCACCAACTTAAAACGGCTAGCAGCTACCTGCCAATGTAAAAGTGAACAGAGATGATACGAGAGTTTACATTAGAATAAATTATTATTGGCATATTTGTTTTCATATAAAAAGTATATTGACAATCAAAACTTTCTATTAAGCATGCGGCGCATGATAAAAGAATTGGCCCCTGAACAAAACACTAATTGATGCTTACGAAAATCTGATATGATTATAGCGTTATATAACGAATATCACAGACATTTCGTAATTTATATTCGAAATTAAAATGCTTTTGTAATCGATTAGCTTTTAAAATAGTCAATAAACGATTTGAGAGCGATCTCATTTTCTTGTACTCAGATAATGACACGTTCAATACATTTCTACAAGATACTGGTATTCGTCTAAGGTAAACAAATACACCATTCAATTAATAAAGTAAACTGCCACCTATTTTTTGTGAGAAGAAAAAATGATAATTAAGAAAACGTTTTGGAGACGAGAGTTTTTTGTAACGGCCAAGTAACGGCCAAGGGCGTCAGCCATATTGTTTTTTTTTCTTCTTGTTCTTGTGTAACGACCCGCAAACCGCATTAAACTTTTATCAAACCGCAAGTGTTTTCTTTCATATTTATACAGTCCATTAAAGATCGACAAACATCTGGTCCGTCGAGGCGGATGAGAAGAAAAGAGACAATTTCGCAAGCAAATAAGATTGAGTTCAAACTTCATTAAGTCGCCTATCCAAGGTAGGAAGAATTTATTTGTCCGTTACACGTGGTAGAGAGTTTAAAATGGATCAGCTCGAGAAATTAAGGAAAAAACGCGCTTCGATAAGAGCTAGTGTGACGAGATTAATTAGTAAAGTCGATAGTCTAGTTGAAAGCGACGATAGAGAGACAGAAACCTTTCTAGAAATATTGGATCAGTTTAGTCGAAAGGAAGAGTCGTTGAGAACGTTAAACGGGGAGATTGAGGGCCTCATTACTAGCCCAACTGACTATGACACTGAGATAGTCAATAGTGAAGAATATGAGGACAAAATTATAAGTTGTAAATTTAAGATCCAGTCTCGTATTAAACGATTAGAAGCAGATTCGTCCGTCGTTATGGTGAGTCAGGCCCCCGTAGGTCGAAATAACTCCGCTAATATTAAATTACCAGAGATTCCTCTACCGAAATTCTCTGGAAGATATGAAGAATGGAGTAACTTTAAAATGCAATTTGATAATATCATTTCGTCAAGCGAGCAACTATCGGCTGAACAGAAACTACATTATTTGAAAGCTGCTCTCATAGGGGAAGCTAAGAGTTTAGAAACGTTAAATGATTCATTTGCTTCATTGTTTCAAGCGTTACAAGAGAGGTACGAAAACAAGAAATTAATAGTAGAAACCCATGTTAATGCGATTCTGGACTCTGTAAAACTAGCTTATGAGTCAGCAAAGGGTTTGAGGAACTTAATTGATCTTGTGAATCGGAATATGCGAGCTCTAAAGGTCCTGGGATATGAAAGGAATGAGCTCTCCGATATCTTAATTCTAAACATTGTACTTCAGAAACTGGATAAGGAGACACTAAAACAGTACGAGTTCAGTATTAGTTCGAATGACGTTCCTAAGCTAGATAATTTGATTTCATTTTTGGAAAAGCGTTCTCAGATTTTAGAAAATATTAATAAGGCCACGTTCGTGAAGCCAAGGTGTAATCAAGATAGAGTTAAACCGAGAAACTTATTTGTGAAATGTAACAATTCTATGTCTCGTTGCATTTTATGTAAGCAGAATCATCCTGTTTACAATTGTGATTCTTTTCTACAGTTGGAAGTCTCCCAAAGAAACGATGTTGTGGCCAAAAACAACCTCTGCTTCAATTGCTTAAGTGATCGGCATAAGTTATCACATTGTAACTCCAAAAGCTGCTGTAAGATATGCCGAAAGCGACATAATACATTACTGCACCAAGAGAAACAAGCTATAATTGGTTCAAATGCACCAGTGATCGACAGCAAACCGATTTCAACCAAGCAGGATCTTAATCCCGACGCAATAGAGTTTCGTGAGAGTATACCTCACTCACTATCATGTATTGACAAGGGAAATAAGACAGTAATTCTCTCGACAGCCATGGTTTGGGTTTTAAATCATACTACCGGAGCCAGCATTCAAGCGCGCGCAGTATTGGACTCGGGCAGTATGTCAAATATCGTAACTAGAGATTTCGCAAGTCGTCTGGGCACACCGCAAGAAAGAATCGACCTCACAGTCTCTAGTATAAGCGGAAATAAAACCTCGGTCAAGTTTAAGCTGCCTGCTACAATAATAAACGGTAATGGATCCTTTTCTAAGACGCTAGAGTTCTTAGTGGTGCCAAGGATCACGGATTTACTTCCGGTTTCCTCTCTACACGTCAGCAAAACAGAAATACCCCGTCAGTTAGCTGATCCAAGATTTGCTACACCAGGCAAGATTGACATGCTTATTGGAGCTGAAGCATTTTTTGAAATAGTCAAGAACGATCAAATTCGTCTATCGTGCAACAATAACCTAACATTTCGCAACACAGTTTTTGGATACATCGCTACTGGGTCCACAGACTCTAATGATCAAGATAAATATTGTGGACTAATATCAGAGTCTGAATCAATCGATAAATGTTTACAAAGGTTCTGGCAAATAGAAACTCTTACAGAGGCTCCAAGTTTGATGAGTAAAGAAGAAGAGTATTGCGAAGATCATTATCAAAGAACTCACAGACGTAATGAAGATGGGAGATACATTGTGCAGATGGCAACCAAGGAAATACAAAACTTGGGAGAGTCAAGGAAGTTAGCATTGAAGAGATTGAATCAATTGTGGAAGAGACTATCAAGGGACAAACAATTAAAGGAGTTATATCAGAACTTCATGAAGGAGTATTTGGACTTGGGCCACATGGAAAGGGTGCAGGAACCTCCCGCTGATCAGACAGCATACAATATATGTTACTACCTTCCGCATCACGGTGTGTTTAGACCAGACAAAACCACTACAAGGTTAAGGGTAGTCTTCAACGCATCTGCTCCCACAACTTCTGGGCTGAGTCTAAATGATCATCTCTTGAAAGGTGAAGTAAAGGAAGATGTTTTCGAGATCATGACAAGATTTCGAAAATACAAGTACGCTTTTACAGCAGATATCCAGAAAATGTTTCGTCAAATTCTAATTGAGCCCTCGCAACGAGATCTCTTAAGAATTGTTTGGAAGAACGAGGAAGAAGAGATGCCAGTCACCTACAGACTGAAAACTGTGACTTATGGAACCGCCAGTGCTCCCTTTCTAGCAGTGAGAACCCTTAAGCAGTTGGCTTACGATGAAGCAGCAAGATATCCTCTGGCCTCTAAAACCATATTACGAGATGTCTACATGGATGACATTGTGTCAGGTGAGCAAGATTTCGATGCTGCCCTCGAACTACAATCTCAGTTGTGCAACATGTTGAGCACATGTGGAATGACACTACACAAATGGAACTCTAATTCAATGAAATTGATGAACAGTAGTTCACCAGAAAATAAGGAACATTGCTTTTCCTCAAGTGCGGAACCAACAGTAAAAACCTTAGGCATTATTTGGAAGCCGGTTGAAGATCAGTTCATATTCAGGGTATCGATTCCAGAAAAATTGCTTTATACAAAACGAGAAGTATTGAGTGTCATCGCCAGACTTTATGACCCCTTGGGTCTTCTGGGACCAGTTATAACTCGAGCAAAGATCTTTCTACAAAAGCTGTGGCTCAGTAAGCTCGACTGGGAGGATACTCTACCAGAAAACCTTAACTATGATTGGGTGAACTTTGTGTCGTCCTTGAAAGCCCTGGACGATCTTAAGATCACTAGATATATTTTAACAGATCCACTTCAAAGGGCTGTCTTGCTAGGATATGCAGATGCCTCGGAGTCAGCTTATGGAGCAGTAGTTTACATGCATTGCATAAAGGAAGATGGAACTGGCAAGACACGACTTATTGCTAGTAAATCTCGTGTCGCTCCTCTTAAGGTTATGACAATCCCTCGATTAGAGCTATCAGCTTGTCTAGTACTGTCTCAACTTGTCAAAAAAGTACGCTCATGTCTGCAAATGGATATAGCTGAAGTGATCCTACACACAGATTCAACTATTGCCATCGCTTGGATCAACACTCCCGCATATCGCCTGAAGACCTTTATTGCGAATCGTGTGGAAAAGATCCAATCTATTACTGAAGGCTGCCACTGGAAACATATAACTTCCCACTCCAATCCTGCAGATGTAGTTTCTCGGGGTTTAAATCCGCAAGATCTACTATCCATGGAATTATGGTGGAGTGGAGTGCAGTCTCAAGTAGCACCAACCGTTCAACGTCAGGATGAATATGCCATCGACACTTCCTCCGATGAAAAATATCTATCTGAGCTTAAAAAACAATCGCATGTTAATTTGGTGTCAGTGTCAAGCTCTGACCTTGACAATACCCTGTTTGAACTTAGTAATAATTACATCAAATTAATTCGCATACTTAGTTATATTTTCCGGTTTCTACATAACATAAAACACGTAACTCGTCGATTTGGCCCTTTATCAAGGAAAGAACTCCAAGAGTCCAAAATTTATTTGATCGGCAAAGTACAAGGAATGGCCTTTGCTGAGGAAATAAAAACATTGCAAATGGGAAGGAATCTAACGAAGGGTCAATTAAGCAGATTACATCCCTTTCTAGATAAACAGGGTCTAATGAGAGTCGGCGGTAGATTGAGCAATTCAAATTTATCATTTGATAAAAAGTTTCCAATTCTGCTACCTAAAAATCACAAGTTAACCCACTTGATTATGAGATATTATCATCTGAAAAATTTGCATGTTGGTGCACAGACTTTACTTTACCTCGTCAGACAAGAATTCTGGCCTTTAAGTGGAAGAAACCTGGCCAGAAGGGTGGTACATGAGTGCCTCGTTTGCTTTAGAAATAAACCCAAAGTCATGGAACAAATCCTAGGAAATCTTCCTTCGGAGCGAATGACTCCAAGTCCCCCCTTTAAACATGTAGGGATTGATTTTTGTGGTCCCTTTCTTATTAAATATAAGGGACAAAGAAAGGGCACCTATCAGAAGTGCTACGTCGCAATCTTCGTTTGCCTTGTGACTAGGGCAATTCACCTTGAAGTAGTTACCGACCTAACAACCGAGGCAATGATAGCAACCTTGAAAAGATTTTTTAGCAGAAGGGGTAAAAGTGCGTCAATTTGGACAGATAATGCCACAAATTTTGTGGGTGCCAGTGCGGAGTTGAAACGCCTACATAACTACGTAAAAACACCTCCTGACAGTTTAGCTGATTATCTCGCCAGCGAGGAGGTCACTTGGAAGTTCATACCGCCCAGATCACCAAATTTCGGTGGCCTTTGGGAAGCAGGAGTGAAGTCCTTTAAACATCACCTAAAAAGAACCGTAGGTAACTCGCATCTAACTATAGAGCAGTTTATAACTATCACCACGCAGATAGAAGGAATTTTGAATAGCCGACCGCTCACTCCTATGTCCTCTGATCCAAGCGACTTCCAAGTTCTAACTCCAGGACACTTTCTTATCGGAAGACCTCTGACTAGACTACCGGAGTCAGATCTCACCAGTAAACCAGATAACTATTTGTCTCAATGGCAAATGTTAACTAAATTTGTTCAAGTTATATGGCGTAAATGGAAATTGGACTACCTAAACAACCTACAGGCCCGACATAAGTGGCAATTTGAGAAGGACAATATAACACCAGACTCAATGGTCGTCTTAAAAGATGAAAACCTCCCACCCGGAAGTTGGTCGCTGGGCCGTGTACAGGAAGTTATCAAAGGACCCGACGGGAAGGTGAGAGTTGTTCTGGTGAAAACCTCCTCAAGGTGTTTTTAAGAGAAGCATAACAAAATTGTGCCTGTTACCATCCATCTAGAAAGAAAATGTGATTCTCCTTGGTGACCTACACGCGTCATTTCTGTTGTAATTGTTAAATTTAAATTTAATGTTTAACATTGTTTATTGAAGTATTACTTCAACGCGGGCCGGGATGTTGCCGCCTCGAGCGCCACCGTATTTTTTGTGAGAAGAAAAAATGATAATTAAAAAACGTTTGGAGACGAGAGTTTTTTGTAACGGCCAAGTAACGGCCAAGGGCGTCAGCCATATTGTTTTTTTTCTTCTTGTTCTTGTGTAACGACCCGCAAACCGCATTAAACTTTTATCAAACCGCAAGTGTTTTCTTTCATATTTATACAGTCCATTAAAGATCGACAAACATACACCATTCAATTAATAAAGTAAACTTATTACATAGAGTTACCATAAGATACAAGATTGATCGTGCTTCAGAATACTTAATTTCCCACGTCTTCAAATGAGCTCTATTGGTTGATTAAAATAGCAATAAAATTAAATTAGCGTCGTTATATATTCCAGCATTTCGAGTTAATTTCTGTTTACCAGTACATTAAGTTCCGCAGAAACACCAGCAAAATGGATTCAAATATCCAGAAAGAAATTTGCATGTGCTGTTTCCTCGCACCCTGTTGGAGCACGGCCCTGGTTTACGGCTGGAATCCATTTCGAATTTGTTCTTGTATGCGGCGAATTTACAAACTTAAATATTCGAACTTAACCAACTTTTACGTTCGATGCCTTCAGTATCTATTCTGGCAATTCACTGTTCTTTTAATGTGGCAATCGTTACCACGTTTAGGCGAATACGCATTGTGTCCTGGATGGTTTGACGTATTTCAAGACGATGGTAAAATAATAAACATTTCTCTTGTTGTATTATTCCTTACTTATTCGATCACTCTGACCTTTAGCAGCGCACAAAATCGATCTGATTACGAAACTACGAAACGAGTGGTTCTATGAAAAAATGATTGTCCAAAATAATGATCTGATAAGAAACTGTTCCCTCTCTGTTTCGATCATCGTCATATTATTAACGATCGTTTTTCAAATTGTCAACTTGAATGTTTATTTTCCGGCTTTTGAAAAAAAGCAACACTTTCAATTTGAAGCTCTAATATGCACTGTTGTATATGGATTTGTAACGACTTTAATTATAGGAGGCGTAGCACATAATTTACTGTTGACTGCTTTACTCATACGTGTTTCTTACAGAGAGTTTGAAGAACTTTGTTCGGAGTTCTGCATAATAAGAAGCAGTGACAGAAATCTAAGAAAAGAATTGCAAGATTTGATGAGCCGTCACCAAGAATTGTGGAATTTTATAAATCAGTTGAACACAAAATTCGGTATGATTTTCCATTCTATTTATTTCGGAATAATTTGGGGAACGAGCTTTTTGTACTACGCTTACTTGTATATTCATATGCCAGAGATTTTAAAAATTTGGATTTTCATGCTGATGATTGTTTTTTTCTTTATCTGCATTATATGGGGCTGTTTTCTATGCTGTATTGCTTTCACGGTATTTATTATTATTATTATTATTATTTTGAAACATTTTAAATATTTTAATTGTATTTGTTTTTAATATTTTAGATGCAAAACGGATTTCAAGGCATTCGGCAATTTGCAAATTGCCATTTGGATTTGCCACAAAAATTAAAAGTTATTTTGATTTTATTGTTGTTATAAATTTTATTTGTTTAATACATTTAACATAAATTTTTTATAGGTGTTGGATTTCATGAAAAGATTCGGAAAAGTTTCTTTGTGTCTGTCCATTGGCTTCTGCTACGTCGATAAGAGAATCCTTCTAAAGGTAGTTTTACAGATTCTGTTCTTTAAATATTATAAGTAAAATTTCGGCGGTTCTGAAATTATGCGTGATATTAATGCACAGTTTAAAAATAACGTCATAAGAAAAACGGTAGTTTGTAGAAATTACGTTTTTATTTAAAATTGTGTGTAGATTATAGTTACGCTCTTTATGTGTTAATTATATCTAGGTCTATATTAATAAGAATTTTATATAATTTCACTTGTAGATGGCTTCAGCCCTACACTCCGTGTTCTCGGGATTATTAAAGTTGAAGAATACGGGTAATTTTCATAGAAGATGTCGGCAGACGTACACTAACTTCTCCGATTGAAGAGAGAACAATCGAACTTCATTCACGCGTATCACAACGGGAATCACGTATATATTACAGATTAGCGATTATCACAGTTTAATTAAATTGATTCTGTTATTTGTTACAGATATTTTGAAATTAATTGTTGTTTTGTATCGTTTTTCGTATTCACTATAAATTCAAGTTTACTTAGTAGATATATTTAAATTAAGGAACGTTGTCGTCTCTTCTATCGTATCTTAATTATTTGGAATATGTGATTACACGTTATGTAAAATCTAATCAGACGGGTAAATAGTACTATTGATAGTCATATTTGTAAATATTGATTATTTAAAGTATTTTAAGAAAAGAAAAGTCCAATATCATAATTAAACATGAAATAGCACAAATTATTATTAACACGTATTAAAATACAAGCGAGGTTGAAGGCGAAGTTTTCGACGCGGAAACGTGTACGTCGGACGTTCAGCGCCGCTTTCCTATAAGCCTAGAAGTTTGACAATGGCGTTTGGATTGTCGAGCACGATTGCACTGACTATCCAAAGGCCATTGCCAATCTTCTAGGCTTACAGGAAAGAGGCGCTGAACATCCGACGTACACGTTTCCGCGTTGAAAACTTCGGCCTCAACCTCGCTACATTCAAAGATGCTTTATGTCCTACTTAAAATTGCAAGTATTAATGTTTATATCTAGATGTAAAGCGGATAATTCAAGATTTGTTTAGTATAAAATCAAGCAACTGTGACCGCAACTTTCGAAAATTAATTGTAAAATAATAAATAAATGTTTAATATTTTTCGAAAAGTAAATTTATAATTCTTTTGCATAAAAAGATTAAAACATAAACTCTTATTTAAAATATTTAGCTTTATTTCACAGAAA
Source organism: Centruroides vittatus (assembly GCF_030686945.1). Lineage (NCBI taxonomy): Eukaryota > Metazoa > Arthropoda > Arachnida > Scorpiones > Buthidae > Centruroides > Centruroides vittatus. The sequence goes on from NW_027122193.1 coordinate 417,503, forward strand.
AACAAAACGTTAAATTCATTTCTGTAACATAATTATTCAAAATGACAATAAACCAAATTAATTTACTTTAAATAATACATTCGCTCGGATATAAATAACTGAAAAGTAATTTTAAAGTTTTAAACACCTAAAACAAAAGAATTTCGATTTTAACGACCTAGCACACAAAACATTTCCCTATTGTAAGAAATAAATTGATTAAATTTACATTGTAAAACTGCAGTTGTAAGTTTTTTTAAAAAAATATTGTGTTGCCTTTTGTAATTTTTGGTCTTTTCAGATATTTATTTGTAGGCTAAGGTCTGTCCTACGAATGTATTGTTGAGGATCGCAAAATTGAAATGCATATATGAGAAAAACAATGACAATAAGAGACAGTAATGGTTTTAAAGTTTTTCTTTTACTAAACAGAACTTTTAATTGTATCTTCGTCCATGGATACTTTATCAGTGATATACAATGTGGGAAAGAGAGTCACTTTACACCCTCTGCTACGTAGTATAGAATGTACCCGAGGAATGCGAATTGAGCACATCATATAACGAGCATAATTCTGTAGCAATTCCAGGTAGGTCAATAAAGTCTTTCGGCAATCGATTCCTTGATAAATTCTAACCCAAAATGATGTGTACCAGTACCATGCATGACACCCTTCTTATTTACAGTTTCGGAGTTGTACGCAATATGCCGCCATTAAGATGACAGCCACGAGTGTGACACACGTCAAATTATTTCTTCTTGTCTAATGTGTTCTTGACATGAGCGAATTAACTTTGAGTACATTCTATATTCTGTAGCAGGAGTGTTAAGTGACTTTCTTGGAGAGTATAAAGCAACTGAGTTCTAACACTTTCAATGCGCAAATATTATATTAATAAAATGGTTTTAAAAATATGATATTTTATTAACTCTAGGTTCAGGGTAAAATATTTTTCTAAAAAAACTATTTTTTAACGCGGGATTCTCAAATAAATAATCTTGTGTTATTATTCATAATTCCTATCGAAATTAGACCGAAATTTCTTTACGCGATGAAGAATTCTAGAAGATAAATCTATTTTGATATAGTTAAATGATCCATTGTTTTTATACTTTCCTGTTATATATAACATAAAGAAAATTTGGCGATCGATCAAAAAATACCTCTCCAAGACTTTCACATGTTTGAACTGGGAACCATAAAACGTCAGAAATGCAAGGCAATTTGGGGGATTTTTCTGTATGTATGGATGTTAGTGTAAATGTAAGTATTTTGTTTACTTAATTTGAAGCTAAATAACTCCTGTGCTCTTGTCGGACATTCGGAAATTTCTGAAATAAATATTTTTTTCTCAAATGTATGTAAATAATATATGGAATTTACAGGGATTTAAAGGACAACTTCTATGCAAAATTTATTTATAGGTGAACGTTTATAAGCAATTTTTTCTACATGCATTCACATAGATTAGAATTAATATTCTATTTTGTAAAGCGACATACTCTACAATATATTGATGATTATCAATATATTGTAATTGTGAGTTATTGCTTAGCCGAATATTTGAAGGAGACAGAACCAACTTTAAATATAACCTAATCTATGAATAGAATTTTGTTCATAAATTAAGTGTATTCTATTTTAAAATAATAATTTGGTATAAGTTAGGCATTTACACAACGATTTCCATTACAGTAATACCTACTAACTTATAAAGAGCTATTATTATATTGATTAAGCACTTATTCTCATTGATTTGTACAGTCAATAGGTAAATTGTGACGGATAAGCGATGTAGATGTCATATAACACTAGAGAACAGTTTCAAGCAATTACAAAACGCGCAATGCTATTTACAAAGTAATCACTTGTGAAATCAATAAAAAATTAATGCTCAGTATTTTAAATAATGCAGATACATTCTTTATCGTCGACCGGATATAATCCAGCCGCGCAACTTAACTGAGACAGCGAGTACCATTACCATGCCGTACACATATTAGTAGGTTGAATGGCTAACAGTTGTGTTTATTGTATGCTTTGCTTAGTATTAAATCTCTCTGAACTTTTCGGCGATATATTTTATACACGTTGTAAGCACCAACAGCGAGAAACAGAAGAAATACTTGTCGATTCTTGGAAAATTTCTGCATTTAATAATCATTATACAATTGACTGGTTTAACAATGCATAGATTTTCAGGCGACGATCCATTCTTCTGTAGCCCCGCAGAAAGCCTAGCAGGAAGCGGTTTAAACAATCCTTTCCTTTTGAACATTTAAGCATTTCGGGGTATGTCGGACAGGAAGAAAAAATTCAAAAGTGGCTTCTAGGCACGAATTTTCTGTCCGGATGGTCGAATATTTAAATATTACTCGGTATGATGGCTTTTTCGTTTTATATATTTAAAGCAACAGAACAGGGATTGACACAGATGAGGGTTCTGGTCTATTCTAGTTGTATTCATTTCGTAATGATTTTGGAATTCGGGGTATTAATTAATGTGGCTTATTACGGCAATGGTGTTAATAAGCGCATTACTGTACGAAAGATTTAGCGCAATATCGAGACAGTTAAACTTGGCCGCGACCCAAAATCCCAAAAACGATATAATGAGAAAGCATTCGGAGCTGTGCGATTTTATTGAACAAATGAACGATATATGAGGTAACAGATGCTTTTTTCTAAGAATCAATGTACAGCGTTTTCAATTCATTACTTCAGATACGAGATATCTTCGAAGAAATCCACAAATGGTGTAATCAAGGAACAAAAATTACTCTTTAATGCGACTGATAGTCTCGATGTTTAGTTGAACATCGTATTGTACAAATGTTGTGTGAAGAATTCTCCTAGAAACAAATCATATTCAGCACATGATACGATTACCTTTAGAGTAACGGCATCGAAATGTTCTTTTGCTCTACGTTACGTCAATATATTGAAAGGCGATACGTTACATTAATTCATTGTGTATTGATGTCGATTATTAGCTTTTATGATAGTGTTTCACACACCATAAGATGTAGCGCCATTCAGAATTACTTTTCAACAGTGATTCGAGTTTGGTAAATCTCATATCACACGAAAATTAATTCCTGTAATTTTGAAGAAATGCATTATTTACATGAATGCAAAATACGAAATTTTCAGAAAAATCTATGTGATAGAGGATACACAGAAAATTATTTAAGTGTCGAAGAAATTGTTTCCTGTTTCTACTCTAATCTAAATGGTTTCTTCGTGGATTTATCCAGATGATACGCCATTCCGAATTTCTCATTCTGAGCGTCCTGAGTTATTGTTAATTAGACAATCTTCAGTAAATACGAAAGAAACACCATTGTCGACAATTTGGTCAGTAAGTCAATTAACCCAGTCCGATATAAGAAAAAAAATCTGATTGGAGTTTTTATTTATTGCATGGCCAGACACACAGGAATTATCTCTCTTGGGTCTGTATTTTGGCATCCGACAGTCATAGTTAACACGAGTTGTTGTCGTAAACTACATTAAATTTGTGCAAACATCAATTTTAGTATGCGATAAAGAAAGACGTTACAAATCAAAATTGAATCACCTGTTTTTGAGTTAGATTTGTCTTACTTTACCCAGCGCCTCTGAATGTTCTAAATCTCTATTTGACCTCGAATCAACGATCGAATTCCCTTATAACAAAACACATCTTTTCTTTTTGACAGAGAGATTCCAACTGTTAGCATCGAATGTTTTTATCCATTTTCGTTTCAATTCATATTTCAAGTTTACTTTATACGTTGTATTAAACTCGATTTTTAAAAAGTAAATAGCAACTTGGTTTTAGGTAATGCACTGAAAGGACATTTAAGAAGTTTCAAAACATCCAGCAACGAGTAGAGTATCTTTCTCCGCTGTTAGCACATTTTATTTAGAAAATAACTTTTATATCATTAATCATAATATATAAACTAGCGTGCGTTGTGAGATCTTATTACAAATTTGATTTAATATTTTTAATTTCGATGTTAGGAATGAGACTGTAAATGCTAATAACAAAGAAAATCTTCATTAAACTTCCCTCGATATAGGAAAACTTCGTTATTTCGAAATTCAAAGAACAAAAAAAAATCACTTTAAATTAACCGGGTTCGAATAATCCAAGCTTTTTTCGAATCGAAGTGTCCTGTAAATAAAATTAACGAGTGAAATTATGAGATTATCCTCATTTTAGTCGAAAATTACAAAAAACGTATAAAATTGACCTTATCATTGTACTGTTAACTGCGTCGTACCTTAACTTATTTAATGGGTGTCTCTTTGTGACTAAGTAGTCTGTCCTCAACATAAAATGAGCGTTATATATTAAATTAAAAAACAAATAAATTAAAAATATGATTAAAAACTTCAGCTCGATATTGTGACCATGTCGCAATAAATAATTGCTCGTTAATTATTATAAGGTTGATTTGTTGTAAAACCGTGTTGTAGTCTTAGAAGTGTTGAACACAAGATCGTGTTAATAACAACACATCGCTTGTTATTAACACGATCTTGTGTTCAACACTTCTATTATAAGGTTTTTTAACATATAATAGATGATGCCACCACAATTTTAAAATTTTGCAGGGAATTTAAGCAACTCGTTGCTAAACTTTTTTGCAGGTAACGATGAGTATGTCGGTCATCTGGTTCGTAATTTCCATGAATGTAACAATGAACTACGTTTATGTAGCATTCAATATATTCAAAACAGTACGATTTCTTGTTTTGATTAGCTTAGCGACAATTATTTTTTCGACTTGGGAAGCATGTAGACGGCTCAGGTAAGAGCATTTCATTCGTTAATTAAAAATATTTCTTCAAATATTTACGTAAAATTTACATGAAATATATTTTGTACGTTAGTATTGGAAAGAGCAGGGTTACGTAACAGAATAGAACGACGTTGTTTTGTTACAGTATTGTAAAGAGCGTCTTGTACAAGATTCATTACAATACGAGAAGACAGTCGATTAAAGATTAACATGAAAGATATTTTAATTTCCGTATTTACAAACTTTGGTTAATATTACCTATGGTTCCAACATGGCGGCTTGTCTCTGATTCCAGCAAATAGAACTGAAACAGTGGAGCCGCACGTTCTAACCTAACATAACATATTCTATTAAATCACCATAATTATTACCAACAAAATTATTAGAATAGGTTAGGTTGGGTTAGGTTAGAACGTGCGTCCCTACTATTTCCTTGCTGGAATCAGAGGAGCCGCCATCTTGGAACCATAGGTAACATTAACCCAAACTTTTAATTGGGTAAAATTTATTTTGTTGTTAATGAATTTTATGTATTGTGTGTATTACTTTTCTACCTTTTTTTTGTAAATTTTGATCGCTGTCCAGTTTGTATGTTTGCACATTGCAATAATTTCTATTTTATCAAATTTTGACATATCAAATTTTTATTTTTTACATTTCAAATAAGAACAAATATTAAATTTCTATTTTATACTGTCTTATTTCATTTAGATGAAAAACGAGTATTTTCTCAGAAAGATTCCACGTGAGAACGTTTGTCTTGTCCCATAAATTCAATATTAACTTTGACGGAATTTCTCTATTTTCAAACAAATGTTTTTTTCTGCATTTATGTCTGTTTGTAGTGCACAAACTCCAAATAGCAATTATTTGAACTGTTAAAAATTTGAAAAATAACGAGTGACTCAACCTGATATTCAAAATAATAAATTAGTGAAACATCCGTAGCGTTGACATCTAATAACAACAAAAATTAACATTTATTAATAAAATACAGCGATAATAGCGAGGTTGAAGCCGAAGTTTCCAACGTGAAAACGTGTATGTCGGACGTTCGGCGCCGCTTTCCTGTAAGCCTAGAAGATTGGCAATGGTCTTTGGTAAGTCAGTGGAATCATGCTCCACAATTTGAACGCCATTGTCAAACTTCTAGGCTTACGGGAAAGCGGCGCTGAACGTCCAACGTACACGTTTTCGCGTTTGAAACTTCGGCCTTAACCTCGCTAATATAATAACGTAATACTTCTATATAGTGACGTAATTTGTATTTATTTTTGCGTTTCAAATTAAATTGTTTGGACAGGTACACGATAGAGGTGTTCACATCTCGCATCTTGAGTAATGTTTAAAAAAAAAGAAATTATAATAAAATCTCAACAGATGGCTCCACACAATTTTAAACTGTTTTGCCAGAAAGTTACGCAACTCGCTGGGTTTTTTCATTTTATTTCGTGATTTGTAAATAAAGTCACAAACTGCAGAAGTTAGTTTTCAAATGAAGAGTCAAAAATTTTATTAACTCGGGCTCCATATTAATTACACCTTAAAATTTAAATATAATATTATTAACATTTTTACTAAAGTCCATACTTACGTCCATAAATTACGTAAGGGTGATTTCGGCCATTTTAGACCCCCACCCACCCCTGTGTAAGAAACCGTAATATTTTCTTTGATCTCCCTCCCCTTCCCTATCTTACGTAATATTTAGGCATGATTTATAAAAAAAATTTTAACAAAAAAGTTTTTTTATGAAACCCTAAAAATCTTAGGTCCAAAATATATAATTATTAATTAGTTAATTAATATGTACTTAACATATTTTAAATTTTGTATATATTTTTGTATATTTTTCTGTAATTTACTTTGTTAATCTCGCCCCTTTTGGAATGAGGTTAACAACACCAATAAAGAATAAAGGAGAGTTCGAGTGAGGACCTGAAAGTGAACGGACGTGTTTTTATGGTCTCCAATTTTCTTTTGTCTTGCTAACCCTACACTCGACCCCACGACTACGACTGCAAAATAATACGACATACTATTATTTATAAAGACTTTATGTGAACAAATTTAAAAATATAAAAATTTAATGAATTCGAATGAACAATTTATTTTAAGAACTTTATTTTTTAATTATTAACAATCTTTTCGTTATTATTATCATTAATCAACGTCATAATATTTATTTTTATATTAATTTTAATTTTTACAAAAGGACGCAAAAAGCAGATCGACTAGCTACTACACGTGTAAACAGAAACGTCATACAAAACAAAACAAGAGAGAGAAAACACCACACTGCCTTTCTCCCACGATAAAAATGTGTAGACCGTGAACCTGCTAGCATTATTATTCTGTCACGTCACACAAGATGCCATTGGTACAACGAGCGTTCTTAAATAGAAACAGCCAAATTGAAGCCAAATTCAAAACTCAACGAGATCAAAAAATAAAAATAAGAATATTACGTAAGACGAAGTCTATTACCTCCCTACCCCTGAGTAAGAAATCGTAAGAAATCCTTGACCCCACCCACCCCAAAATACCTTACGTAATTCATGGACGGCCCCAAACCAGTGGTAATACCGTCTTTTTCCAAAAATAAGCCCTATCGTGATTTTCGGAACTTTTTGTAAAATAAGACATTTCCCGTAAATAATCCCTAGTTAAAATAATGTGACAAAAAGAATTCGTTAAAAAATGCTGTTGATTTATTAAGTATAAATAATAATATGTTTAGCTTTCCTAATACTCGTATTTCAGAGAAATTAATTGTTTACCTCTACAGTTCGTTTCAAATTAATTCTTGGAATTTATCTTAAAAATACAACATAAGGCAGCAGTCTACATTGAGCGACAGTGCAGGTATACAACGTTCATTCATTTCAGTCTTGTAAGTCTGATTATTTCCTCATACGTAATTTTATTTAAAAATAAAGTGAATAATTTTTAACCCCAGTTAAAATGAGTACAAAACGAAAGAGCTATTCTGTCGAGTACAAAAAGGGAATCGTGGAAGACTCCTGGGGTGTAAATTCTTGTAGCATTCTGTAAAGAGAAGATGCTGGATCTCCGTATGGTTCGTAAATGGCGTGCAGACTACGATTACCTGTGTCAACTGGTGGACCAAGGAAATGAGAAAAAACGCAGAGTTGGATCAAGTCGGCAGCCGTTATTTTCTGAGTTGGAAGATTGCATCTGGGAATGGATTGCAGGCAGGAGAGCAATGGCTTTGGTTGTGCGCAGGGCTGATATTCAAAAATTTGCCCTTGAAACAGCAATTGAATTTGATATATCCACAGAAGAATTTAAAGCATCGTCACACTGGTTGGACAACTTCCTTAAACGATATGAACTGTCTCTAAGGAGATCAACAATATTGTTTAAGCTGGAAGACAATGAAGTTGTTAAGCGTGCACTTGCGTTTAAGCTTTTTGTTGATGGCATCGATTTTTCGAAATACCAACTCTCCAACATGATTGCTATGGATGAGACCGCGGTATTCCTAGGCCAAGGAGCTCAAACGACAGTTTACCACAAGGATTCTTCGTCAATTTACGTTCCTTCTACCGGTTACGATAGTGCACGTGTCATCTGTATTTTGGCGATTCGTCTAGATGGCAAGAAAGTATCGCCATTTTTAATCACTAAAGGTAAAAAAGACCAGATTCAACATGTTTCAGGAATTTATGTCATTGAAAGTGAAAAAGCCTGGTGCACCCAAGCAGTTATAAGAAAGTGGGTTGATTTTATGCTGCCGCCACTGTTGAGGGGTCAGAATAGAGGTTTACTAGTTTGGGATTCAGCCAGTACTCACCGCGCTAAAGACATGAAAAACTTTCTTGCTGAGAGGAAGATTGATCAAATAATGATTCCGGCAGGAATGACTGGTTACCTCCAGACACTTGACATTGCAATAAACAAGCCATTCAAGGATCATTTGCGGATGGAAATCAATGAATATATTGAAAACAGAATGGTGAGAAATCATCGAGGTAATTTTGTAAAACCAGGCTTACAAGAAGTTGTGAATTGGGTAAAAAATTCATGGGACAAAATAACTGATAGTGATGTTTCCAATGCACTACGAACAGGCTACTTAGACAAGAAGTATTCATTTAACGATAGCTATATCGCAAGACATGAGAGATTCGGACCAATGATTCAACAGGAAATGGATTTGGAAGAAAATTAGAATATAATTCAGAATTTTATTTATGACGATGTTCCAGAAGATGATGACATGACTGTAATTGAATAAATTTAAATTTCTGTATTCTGTGTAAAATAAATATTAAATAAAAATATATAAATATACTTTTATTTTTGCCCTCCCCCGAAAAAAAAGCCCTAGCGCGTATTTTGGACCAAAAAAGAAAGTAAGACAGTGTCTTATTTTCGGAAAAACCAGCGGTAGTATGTTTTTGAAGGGGGTGAGGACCCGGCCTCACAATAACGTTGGAAATAGATTATCAATTTAAAATGCTTCTAATATTTTCGACAACGGAAAACATTAGAAATTGAAAATATTTAACATTAAATCAATACGAAGAGCATTCTTGGTTTTTAAATATTTTTATCAAAAATTATATAAAAAGTAAATAGAACAAAAAATCGAACATTTTAAAATAATATTTCGAAAACTTTTCATTGGAAATTTCAAATTTATATTAAATTAATTTGGAAATTTTTGAATGTTACGTATATTAAATTATATTCTAAACGATGCGATTAGACTACTCTTTGCCAAGAAAAAATGGCTCTGAAAAGAGCCGTTGGGTTGCCGATTTGCAAGAAATCAGCAATTAGGGCCTTTCTCGTTGCAACGAATTCCTATTTAACTACCGGATTTAACAAATCTTTCCTTTTTTCCTCACGGATTTCTTCCTCTTCGATACCCGTTTTCTCTTAGGCCTGCAACTGCGGGAGCGTTTTGATTTCGTTCGACTTTTCTTCCTTCGGCGACTCTTTTTTTTCTGGCCCTTCATCGGTTTAATGCAAATACAAACGCCCTTCTCACTTCTACCTGACTTCATCTTCTTGACTTTCGGAAGATCAACGGGCTCTTTTTCACAAAGATCTTCTTTTTTACGGGATCCCTCACTCATGATAACTAATTCTTTTATTCGCTGCTAACCGAATGAAGATATTTTCCGATTCGAACCGTCCCACGCGCTGTTCGCTTCTAGTCCTCTGCGATGATTCTTCGATTACGTAATTTAAACTTTAAGATTCAAAGTTTAAATAGTTATTTAATGAAAATAAAAAATTAATTCTCATTAACTTATATTAATTAATTTAATTCGTTAACATTAAATTGATGTAAATGTCAATCGTGATCGCGCTCATAATTTTACCAATCTAATTGATGATTTATATATTTAAGATCAGTTAACTATTTAACAACACTATTAATAAAACTATATCTTGTAACTCTCATTATATGAGTCCTAAGAAGTCCTTCTTCCTGCCTATTAGCGGATTTGGGCAAGCCACAATGATGGCGATTAAAACTCGAGCTAAAATACAAAATCGGGTAAAATTCAATGGTCACAATCGTGAGCGGATCTAGGTTTTTCGGGACCTACGGCTTATTGAAAGCCAATAGGGCCCATTTTTTGTCGATACAAATAATACTATAAATTATCATTAATTATTTTTTACTATACGATAAGTGCTCATTCTTAATGAAAAAGTACTAAAAATTTATTATAATAATTCAATTTTTGTGGGCCCTTGACACTTCGGGGCCCAGGGCTTAAGCCCTATTAGTCCCTATGTAGATCCGCCCCGTCCCCACTTGGGAGTTTTCCGGATTTCTTTACGTTTGAAACACCTAGATGGGGCCATTTTCCATAAAAAGTTCTCACGGGAAGCATCTCTCTCCGCAGATCTTCCATGTGTCGCGGTGCCGTATACAAACAAGAAAAACAAGAGAGGTGTTCAGAAACGGTCATGGTCATGGAGCCGTATCTAACTGGAGTGGCAGCGGTCTGTTGCTACTTGGCGCAGATTTTAATCGTTATTAGAATTTACAAGTTTTTGTAACTAAATTTCGTAACAGATGGCGCCAGATGCAATTTTATTCATTATGATTTTAGTAATATAAAAAGGACGCGTTTTTTATGCAGCGCTCGAGAAGCGCTTTACAGCTAAAAAATGAATTTTCCGGGGAATTTCTCGACCCGTTCGGATTCCAACCCGGGTCCCCCAGAGCAGTAGGCTGCCACCTTGACCGCTCGGCCATCCGGCCGTAATTATTGTATTAGTAACGTTATAGAAATAAAAAGTTTTTGGAATTGTAATACTTTTGATATCAAAATTACAACAATGAGAATATTTACAGTTACAAAAACGAGGAGAATACAGGAAGAAAGTGTTCTGTATCATTGATGTAAAAAAAGTCTGGAATTTCTTTCATAATGTGGAAATTTGGAAGTTTTGAGTTTAACGCTATTTCACCCCAAAATTAAAAATTAATACGAAAATTAAAGGGAAATTGATTTTTAAATTACTGTAAATACTCCATTTTACAAGTATCATTTTGCATCTGTCAGCGTACATTATTATTACTTGTAGCATTTGGTTTGGCAACATTGGTGACACTCGCGACCACGTGGCCATGTTTACTTTCTTGTAAAACTCGATTTAACAATGAAAGTTCTACTGATTCTTCCATTTGGAAGTCAAAGGAAATGAACATAGATATAATTATTATACGGAATAGGGTACCATTCACAGCTTTCGTATAAATAAAAGAAAAAATAGGTAAATATAACGAAATACATTTAAGAAAACATAGACCGCTATTTACATTTTAGCTTAATATTTTGAAATAAATAGTTTTATTAACAACATTTTTATTTGACAGAATAAGTTGATATTTGTGAATTTGGAAAGCATATTATCACAATGTGTGGAATCAATGCAATTTTAAGCTCAAAAACTGAATGTATAAAATCAGTCGTGAGTACTTTTTCTTATATTTTTTGAAATTTTTAAGGAAATTATTTGTTTTAGTCGTTATAAATTCATTTAAGTTTATGAGGACATTATAAACGACGACATAAATATATTTTTTTGCTTTTTTAATCAAAATTAACTAAGTACTGAAACATTTTTCACAAAACAATATAGCACAACTGTTATTGGTAGGTTGGATGGCTGAAGTGGTAAAAGAATTGCTTACCACTTTGAAGAAATAGGTTTAAATCTAGATAGGTCTTTGTAAGTGGTCTGGCACGGGTGTATGAGATCTTATCTCTCGTCGTAATAACCCCGTTTGTGGGTTTGACTAGATTTACTGTATATTGGGTACGACATAATGACTTCTTAATGTTTACAGGATAGAAATTGTAAAAAAGCAAATTTTAAAGGATAACAATAATTAAAGGTTGTTGAAATATCATTAAATCAAAATGAGGATGCTTGAAAATCTTATGGATAAAAGAAATATTACTGCTGGATGTTAAAATATATGAGTTATTTTAAATTTGGCACTTTTCCATTATACCCCTTGCATGTTGCATTCCAACGTTGCACTATTCTGTATCGTATCACAAGCTATTGTGTTGTTATGAACAATGCAAAGTAATTTTGATTACTATTTCAAATAAATTTAAAGTGTGCAAAAAAAAAGTAAACTAAATAAGAATTATTCGTTTTAAACATATTAAAAATGTATATATTTTTAAAAATACTTTGAGAATTATGTATTTTTAATAAATGATTTATATTGCAAATAACCACTATTACTTTCAAGCATAAGCAGATGGTTCGGTACTGAAATGAAATGAAACCGAGATTATTAAACCTGTGCACTCGTCAACTCTGGCATTAAGTTTAGAGAAATTTGAGATATATAAATCCAGTCTCACAGGCAAATGTTTAAATTACAAGGATGCCACAGGCTTACCATTGGCCTGAAAATATATGATCAGGAATACTACATTAGAATCTAATCCTTAATGCATTTTTAACATTCTGTTAACGTACATGTATTATCGTATTTTATGTTATTTTATTTTATTAAATTTATTTTATTTCATTTTGTTTGCATGTAAATAAATACAACACCTTAATTTGGTGCTGAGAAGAATAACTATTTGAACACAAACGTTTTCAGCTCGATTAACAGGCCATCCTCAAGTCACAACTAAAATGGAACTGATACATTCCTTACATACATGGTTTGGACGACCACCTTCCAAACCGTTACAAAAATAAATCAATGGGGGAGAACGAGAGGGTGGAGTAAGGGAGGAGCAAGGAAAGAAACTCGTTCTCCCGCGTTGATTTATTTTCTTAACGGTTTGGGAAGGTGGTCGTCCAAACCATGCATGTAAGGAATGTATCAGTTCCAATTTAGTTGTGACCTGAGGATGGCCTGTTAATCGGGCTGAAAACATTTGTGTTCAAATAGTTATTCTTCTCAGCAACAAATTAAGGTGGTGTATTTATTTATGTGTTTATTTGCTGAGTGCTGTTAATGTTGTTTGCATGTATTTATATTGTTAGTTATTCTTTGTATGTTTTTAGTTTTGACGAAATATTAAAAAGTATTTGAATTTTTTATCACATGTTCGTTCAAATAAAGAATGATTGTAACAGTTCGGAGAGTTTAAAACGTGACAGTGATCGGTTCATCAGGTTGAAAACATAAAGTAAAAGATGTGTTGTCATATCTAGGAAGTACAGTCTGAGTCTGTGTTGAATTATTCTTTTAAAGTAATGTGGAAACAGTGAAGTGACTTTCCAAACACCTTATACAATATAGTAACACATTAGGAATTAAAATATTTTTAAAATTTCTATTTATAAATTTTAAAAATATTTTAATTAAGGTGTAATGTAAATACATATATTTTTTTTTTTTTTTCGTGGGAAAGACATGACTGTTACAGGAATGAGAGAGGAGATTAATTTTCTTTCCTGTTAAAACTTAATTTAACTACTTATACCAATTTACATTTCAAGTTTCTTGACAAACAATTTACGTGGTTGTAAGAACATTATGGATCGAGGGAGAGATTTGAGAGCTGATGCTTCTGAGCATAAATGCATGCATTCATTAGAGTCCCCGAAGAGACATTTCAGCCTCGAGTTTGAACAGAGTTCAATTATCTTGAGGATCTGAAAGTGGAAATAAAAAATTGAAGTTCAGTTCCATCATGAATCAACCTTGTGGATAGAAGAAATCATGATTCAACATATCAGAACTCAAGATTGAAAATAACTTTAATGATGTTATTATATCCACGATCGTATATTTTATTAAAATGCAATATTACACTACAAACATTATCATGTTTGCAACCATATTAATGTTTTTGATTAAATTTAATTAAAAGCAAATTTTTAACTGTTTTAGTATAGAACAAAAGATTCTTGTTATTAAATACAGTATATAGTTTAAAATTTAATAGTCAGAAATTTTTTCCAACCTTCTAAGGTTATTTTCATCTTTTTCCCGAAATTTTTAAGTTTAAATCATTTAATATTTTATTTACATTTAGTTCTAGCTTTGCATACATTATAAAATTTTATGTTTAGAAATTTATTTTATTTTTTAAGAATGATGAAATTGATTTCTTATTAAGAAGAGGTCCTGATGTCTATAACAGCCTTTCAGTCGCATTTTCTCCTGATATAAAAATTGTGTTCTCAAGTTTTGTGTTACACATGAGAGGAAAAGAAATAATTTCCCAGCCGATTCGGGACGAAAATAAAAATATACTTTTATGGAACGGAGAAATATTTAATAATTTAGAGGTAAGTGAGAGTTGAAACATTTTAACGATCAAGTTAATTAATTAATAAATAATAAAAATGTGAGTAATAGGAGTTCGAATGAAATACATAGTCTACTAGAATTTTTATAAATAAAAACTGAAAAATTCTAAATAATTGATTGGAATTTGATTTCAAAGTGCAGATTTTTAAATTTCATTCTCATTTAGTGTTACATCTCTTCCTAATGCAGTTATATTTATCGTTATTATTAATAATTATTGTAATATTTTTTAATGTTAGAGGTTTATACAGATAAACTTCTAACACTGAAATATATTACAATAATTAATTAAACTAATAATTTTTTTGCTAATTAATTAGTATAATTGTGTTTAAACTATTAACAAAATATTTTAGTACATTTGATGATGATTATTTATTTCTGAATTCTATTTTGAATAAATATAGAAAAAAGAAACACAATAAAACTGTCATCCAATAAAGTATTGATTTGTAAGTGAAACTTTTCTATGGCATTGGAGTCCTGTCGTTCGTACCTAATGAAATAAAATATTTTAAAACTGATTGCATTAGTATAATCAAAGATTGAGATATACATAACAAAGTTTTATGACATAATAGAAGGATAAATAACAAGCGATAAAATGTTCGTTTTATTTGTGTATTCATTACAAATTGAATCACATGCTACTATGATAAACTGTTTGCTTTAGCGATTACACATAAACCATTTGGAAAGACAATATATTATCAAGTTCTGCATTTTAGAAAAAATTGAATCAGATTGGTATTATTTTTTGTCATATTCCACTTTTTCTATACTGGAATCTTTCATTGTATAATTAGTAATATTCTAAACAATAATTATAAACATAGTTAAAGATTTGTACAATATTGTACAAATCTTTAACTACAGTAGAACGGTCGTTTATCCGAATCAATTGGGACTGGGGTTGTTCGGATAACCGATTATGTACGAAAAATATATTAACCTATCCCATGTTGAAATTTTTCTTCGTTGCGTGTCGCTTTGCGTTGAATTTTCATCGATTTTAAGCCTAATGAAAATTTTTATAGTAATAATCGTGGCTATTGTATCGTTAAAAATTATTTCTTTATTTTCTACAAACAAATAAATATATTGAAAAATAGAAAAACATAAAAATTATACTTCAGAAGTAAATCTAGTATCAAAAACGTTTGATTCAGCTCGACACAGTTCGACTGGAAAGCTTTTGGTCGATCGGCTCTCGGGTAAATGACGCTCTACGTATATATATAATTATAATATAATTTTTATTATATTGTACAATACTGTAAATACTTTATAAACATCAGATCCAGTACCAATAACTTGTACCATTTTTAAAAATTTCTTTTAAGTTTATTGGTGAGTGAATTTCTAAATTTATTTTTTTACTTTGTTTATTAATTTATTTAGCTATTAACATTTTTACGTTTTTATTTTATAGAAATAAATACTTATACCTTATTGCTAATATTTTATATTGTCATTAATATTTGATTTATTATGGTGTAGTAGACGTATTATTAAAAAATAAAAGTTTTATCAATAATTTAGAAAAAAATGCTGAAATCTTGAAAGATTAAGTACTGAAAATATAGCAACTTTTTTTTTAATTTTCTTGCAGTAAGTTAAATTATTAAAATTTAACAATTTACAATCACGTCTTTCAGCTAATGTTTAATTAATACAGTAGTAGTAATAGTCTGATATAATCTGGCAGTCATTTGTCTTTAATATATAACTATCAGGTTTGGATGTTTATATTCGCTAATGTGTAAACAAATAAAATTTGATTTAAAAGCTTGTACGCATCATTTATGATTATTATTTATAAGAATATAATAATAATTTTTGCATAAATTATTGTAATTTTATGACACTTAATTTCCAGATTCCACCTGATGACAGTGATACCGTTTTTATATTAAAGAAATTAAGTTGTGCAAAAACAAAAACTGAATTTATTGATACATTTGGAAAACTACATGGACCATGGGCATTTATTTATTGGCAGGTATTAAATAACTGAAATTATTTAAATGAATTTATATATCTGTTTTTACATAAATAACTGAGTTTATTTCTCAGAAGTGTATATTCAAATAGGAAAATAACATAATATGAGGTTACCAGCCTGCACAAAATATGATTTAAGTGCTTTTCGAGGGTGCCGAGTTTAAATATTTGGTTCATTTTTTGTGAAATTTTATTTGTTGGCAGATTACCATTTGATATTTGGCTGTGAATGTAACAGTTTGTTAGTGCTAACATTAGGAAAAAATATAGTATCTTAAATTTTTTAAGATATTGTGTTTTCAATTGGTGTCTACTTGACCAATGAAATTGTGCCATTTTGTAACAGCTGAATATTGTGATAAACGTGACTATGGTGGGCTGAAATAGGTCGATTTATCCAGTGTGACGAGTTAAACAGTGTCTAGTAAGCCGGAGCTTTTTAACATTAATGCCTATGTAAGTTGTCCGGGACTGCAGAAAACTGACTATTTAACCGACAGTGTCGAGTTATACCTATGACAACTTATGTAGACTTGATTATATATATATATATATATATATATCAGTGGTGTGCCATCATTGTAAGCAGTGGAAGCACCACTTCCCTTGTATTTTCTAAAAAATAAACACACATTGTGCGATTATTTTCATATAATTAAAATTAATATTTTATTATAACCACATTATGTATCTTATTACAAATTTCTATACTACATGTGAAAAAATGATAAGATTGCTATTGTATATTTGAATATTAGTGGCGGAATGGAAACGCCGTATTGTCAGCTTCCAAACAGCCAGATTATACTAATTCGAGCGTGCGCTTTGCACCTAAACCGGGTGAGCACCAACCTCACCCGGTTTAGCTTGTGGAAGCTACACACGTATAACGCTTCCAACGGTTCTATCCAGGACCGGTTCTGGGCTGTTATCCGCCTGCCTGCTAGCTATTTGGCCGCCCTCGCCCCATTATGTGAATCACAAGTAGATTTATAACTTAACCCGACCGACAGAAATTTACTGGTATGTTTTTATGATAGTTCTGTATAGTTGGCGGGAGTTTTAAAAAATCCATTAAAATATTTGATATTTTTATTCTGCTCTCCCATCTTATATCTATATATATAAAAATGAATGTATGTTGTGTGTGCTGTGTGTGTGTGTGTGTGTGTTGTGTGTGTGTGTGTGTTTGTGTGTGTTGTGTGTGTGTTTGTCCTTCATGCACTACCACACCATTTATCCGATTGCCATGAAACTTCGGGAAGTTGTTTAATACACTCCCACGAAGGTTTCTGGCACATGTGAAGACCACCATTTCCCCCCTTTCAAAAATATATTTATATATGGATTAAGGCTTTTATGTCCAACAGATGGCGCTAACTTCCGACAACCTAAGTTTGCTTTTCTGTGAGGCATTGTGCTTTTCTGTGAGAATGGACTAAAGCAGATCATTTTCTATCTATCTATATAAATAAAATATAACGTTCGTTTGTTCCTACCAATTCCTTTGAAATTTTGACACAACGTTGCATTCAAATACGCACGTGTTTTCATATAATATACATGTCGAAATTCCCCCACTGGGGAGGGCGAGATGGACAGGATTATGGCTTACTGTGAAGAACTTGGCTTCTATTTATACTATTTTAAATGCGGTTTTTTGCGTTTTTAATTGCGTTTTAATAGGGTACATCAACAGAATATACACTAAAAAGGGATTTTTCGATATTTTCTTGCGGGGGAGAGGGACGGGATTAAGGCTTACTGCGAAGAACTCAGCTTTTATTTATACTATTTTACATTCGGTTTTTTGCGTTTTTAATTGCGTTTTAATAGGTACGTCAACAGAATATACACTAAAAAGGGATTTTTCGATATTTCCTTGCGGGGGAGAGGGACAGGATTAAGGCTTACTGCGAAGAACTCAGCTTCTATTTATACTATTTTACATGCGGTTTTTGCTTTTTAATTGCGTTTTAATAGGGTACGTCAACAGAATATACACTAAAAAGGGATTTTTTGATATTCCCCAGCGAGGAGAGGGACGGGATTAAGGCTTACTGCGAAGAACTCAGCTTCTATTTATACTATTTTACATGCGATTTTTTGCGTTTTAATAGGGTACGTCAAGAGAATGTACTGTACAAGTTCAAGTTCTTTATTGCCATACAAAGGTACAAGCCCGGTACCACGTAAAAGAATGTACTGTACACTAAGAAGGGATTTTTTGAAGTTCTCCCACGGGGGAAGTGTTACACATTTATAATAGATACATTTTGAGCCACAACAACGCGTGGCCGGGTCAGCTAGTTACTTATAGATTTCAATGTTAAACCAGTGATATTATGATTTTGTATGTCCCATCTATAAGGGGATGTAGAAAAAACGTGGACAATTCTTGTACAATGTTAAAAAATTAACTGTTACTTTGGTAGCATCATTTACAACTAAATTGAATGAATGAGAGCAATGCACGAGATACAGAAAAAGCTCTAGAATTTATTTTCCTTAAATTTACAATTTATGTATCTGTTGTCATAAAAATTTGTCTTTCCACTTTTTTCCCAAGACTACAAATACTCAAGTACAAAGTAACCGGTTTCAACTTATTTCTACTTAAGAAGTAGTTAAATAATTAAGCGATTAGGGAATTGGGGACATAAATAAAATCCTGCCAAAAGAGATGGAATTTTACTTAAACAAAAGCTTAACCGAACCAATCTCTAGCCGCTTACAGTGGGGACTGATGTCTTCATAATATTAGACGTAATAAAGACAAATTCTTCCAGTTCAATGAGAGTGACCGAAAAGTTGTAAATTTTGGAAATTTCCGTGGACACCTAGTTTTAAAACGAATTAGTTAGAAAACAAATGACTATTAAGTTTAACAAATTTAGATTTTTACAGCTACGGTGAGAAATGTTTAAAATTTACAACAACCCTGTCGCGTCCTTTGAGGTAGTGATGTGACAAAAGAGGCATTTGACATTGACCGGTGTCGGCACCTTCGGGATTTGGCATGCATGCATGCACTGCACAACTACCAAGATTGTCTCTGATTCCATCCATGAGCCACTGGTAGGGAACGATTTTAACTGATTTGAGTTAAGCTGGCAAAAGACGCGAATTGTAAATGTCACGTCGATTCTTTCGTAAAATTGAAGCAATTTGGAAGTCAAAATAGAATAGAATTTAACATTAGTAAGCAATATAAAATATATATTGAAAATTATAACAATAGTTATGGCTAATAGATATATTATATCTAAATTAGTAGATGTTAATCTTGAAGCAAGAATTGGCATTTAGAGGGCATAGGGAATCTATTGAATCTAATATAACAGAGGTAATTATATTGAACTTGCTTATTTATTAAGTGCATTAATAAAAAATACATTTAGAGAAGTCTACGGTTTTTACTGGCTTATCGAACAAACGAATACGAATGGACCATAGACCGTCACTGACTGATTGCCCCTGGAAGTCGGCTTCTTACAGAAACACAGCTTCCCTATCAAATGTCATGGCACGCCACTGATATATATAATATTTAAAGGTATCAACAGTAGGAACGGAGTTCGATAATTGCTATGGTTTAAACATTAGAACAAATTTTATATATATATATCTAATTTGTTGTAATGTCTAAACAACAGCAGTTATTGAACTCCATTCCTATCATTGATACCTTTAAATATTTGCTTAATACTTAGGTAAATTATTAGCAAATGAGTAATACAAAAAGTTAATATCTTGAAGGAAAGTAAGCTTAACTTTTATTTGATCTGTGCAGTCATTTATGTTGCAATTGGGGTTGATACTGATGATTATAGTTCTGGTCTCAAGGTCACTAAAATCATTCAGTTGTGTATTATACTAATTAGATATTGCAATTTTATGCTTATATAGAATAAATATTCATTGATGTCTTTTATTTTCAAAATGTAAAAAAGTATTGTCTCTTGTTCATTTTTTTATTAAGTTCGAATAAACATTCCTACAAACCCAATGTAAAGCAATAACACACCAACAACTGCTGTAAATCATTGGGCTAAATTTGGAATAAATATTTAATTATTCATTTTAATATGAGATAGCACTTAACGCCTCACTCTAGTGCCAAATTTGTTTGTAATTTAGTATTATTTATTCCAAATTTAGCCCGACGATTTATGGCAGTTGTCGGTGTGTTATTTATTAAGTTCATTTATTTTTCTTTATATTACTTATTGGGCTGCAATTTTCAAATTGTAGAGCTATAGATTCTCACTGTTGTACATCTGTTCATCCATCCTTCCTTAATTTAATCTTGAGAATGTAGCTAGATAGATGAAAATTGAGACTAGATGTAGAAAGCCTAGGGCTAGAGGCCTCAATTATGTGTATACAAACTTATTTATTTATTTATTTACTTCTGGTCTGGACCAGAAGTCACATGAGTTTTTAAAATTAAAATATGATAAAAAAAATTGCAGCCTAACATTGTGACAATGTCACAATAACTAATTGCTTGTTTTTCTAAAAGTTTATCCTAGAAATTATATTTGTGAATTCATATATTGGTTAATGTTACCTAGCATTCCAAAATGGTGGCTTGTCTCTGATTCCAGCAAATAAAAGAAACAGTGGGGACACGTGTTCTAACCTAACCTAATCTATTCTAATAAATTACCATAATTATTACCAACAAAATTATTAGAATAGGTTAGGTTAGAACGTGCGTCCCCACTGTTTCCTTTCTTCTATTTGCTGGAATCAGGGACAAGCTGCCATTTTGGAACCATAGGTAACATTAACACACATATTTTCTTTGGTTTTTGAATGTATAAAATATATCTATGAGTACATTAACTTATTAATTTTTAATAAGTTTTCACTAAAAATGGTTTTTTTAATGAATATTTAATATTTAAACTGTTTAAGCATCAAAACATTTAAATAACTTCTTTAAAATGACCAAGTAGCATTATTTTTCTTAATGAATTTATTGATTATATACATCTAAATTTAATTTTAATATAAATTTTTGTTGAGATTTGTTAAGATTGATTATTTTTTAATCTTTAAAGGAAAACGAGAAAACTTTATGGTTCGGACGTGACATTTTTGGACGTAGAAGTTTACTTTGGGGTTGGAAAAATGAAATGAAATTACCTTTTTCCATAAGCTCAGTGGCTGTTTTAAATAATGGCATTAATTGTGTAAATATAAAAATACTATTTTTACACATATCTATATATTCTTTACATAAATTAAAGTTTTTAATGTCAAAATATCAAATATGAATGATTCAATAAAACAAAATAATTTCTGAAAATATTTAAGACAAACTGAATTCTCTAAAGCTGAAATCTTTGTTTATTCAGTGGGAAGAGATTCCAGCAACAGGAATATATTCCATTAATTTCATGGAAAATGAATTTAAGATTTCTCTTCATCTGTGGAACAAAATGCCATCTGGACTTATTAAATCAGTAGGCCGTAATCAGTTAGAATCTATATTAAATTTAAGTGTGGAATCAGAAAGCATTCACTCACCAATTAATGAAATATTAAATAAAATCCCACCTTCAGAAGAAAACTTGAAATGTTTCTCTGAAATTCACAATGATGACAGAAAAAGGAGAGATCTTATAAATGAAAAAAATAATACTAAAGATATTTTATATGTTTTGTGTAATAATCCACTTTGGAGAAATATAATAAAAGATTTTCTAGAAGTTTTGAGTAAAGCAGTAGAGCAAAGAGTAAAAAATCATCCTTTCGTATGCGGCGATTGCTTAAAAAACTCGACAGGAAATCAAAATTGTGAACACGCATCTGTGGCGGTATTGTTTTCCGGTGGTTTAGATTCGACAGTACTTGCCGTTATCGCTAATAGGTAAGAGTATTTCATATTTTAAACTGAAAATTTTACATTGTATGAATGTAAATTGTTTTGATGATTTTTATATATTTTATTAATCATTAAAGTTATATTCAGAAACTGTTAAATATAAATAGTTAAATTGTTATAATTAAAATAACGTGAATACTTTATGAATGGTTGTCAATAAAATTTGTATTTTAACGTTCTACTGTATATAAGACATAATTTATAAAATGAAAGCAAAGGTGTTTCATATTTGTATGAAGCATTTAATCATCATTAATTATTGTTTATTTAAAATTTAGATGTTAGAAACTAAATTAAATAAAAATATATTAAGTATAATAAATGAATAATCTTTAATTTTTGTACAGTGGGACTTAATTTCAGAAATGTGTCTTATACTTATGAGATCACCAGAGATGGCCCCCTCTAATTTGACAGAGTTTGATATATATCGTATACTACCCTTCCAGTAATTCATAGTAAAGAGGAAAATGAGTTTAGAATTTTCTGTGTTCTTTACATACCATGTTATATAGATAAAATGTTAACGGCAGCATAGCTGAATGGATAAGGTGTTCAACTCTTATATTGCATGTTACAAGTTTGAATTTACTTTTTAAAATGTTTTTATATAATGTGTGTTGAAACAGATTATTAGTGCAACATACTTTTTAAAGTTTTTCACTATCCACTCAGCTATACTGTCGTTAACATTGCATCTCTAATAATCCAGCATGTAAAGAACAGAGAAATTTTTATCTTGCAAAATCTTGAGAGTTGCATTAAGTGACTTTACTGTGAATTACTGAGAAGGTAGTATTACAATATACAGTAGACCCCCCCTATAACACGGTAAATACGTTCCGTGTTACATGAATTCTGTGTTGTACGAGTCATTTAGATTTTACAAATATATGAGCCGTTCACAGCTCGGCACTTGTGCAGTTTAGGGGGAATGGCCGATTGAAAGGTTTTCTTCCATAAAATTAATCGATTCTAGACTAATTTGACTCGAACATTTCCAAAACATGTATAAATTTTTGGGAATGATCCATATAAACTATGCTATAAACAAAAAATTGTTGGAATACTTACGAGTGCGCACCGTTTGAAGACGCCATTGCTTAAGCTTGTTTTCGTCGCGGAGTGGCTCATCAAACGGCGGACACGTTTCCCGATAAGTTATTCTTTCTGCGAAAAATTTGCCAAACTTTGGCGACATCATTAATAGAAATATAATTTTTATGGCCGTTGAATAATAAATGTTTTTTAGTAGGTCCACTGCTCGTTTAAACTCGACGGTTTATGCAATGTCCGCTATTGGTCCAGATTCGACCAATCCTGTCGAGACACGAGTCGGCCATGACAATCTGTCTCATTCACTGTGTTATACGAGCCTCTTTTAGCGTGTTATACGAACACGATCGCAATTTTTCCGTCGTGTTATACGAATTCGTCTTATATGAACCCATGTTATAGGCGGTCTACTGTATATCAAACTCATTGAAAACAGAGGGAGCCATCTCTAGTGATTTCCTTGTTCAAATAATAATATGTAATGTTAACAAATATCTGTTACATGTTAAAATTATTTTGTATTTATTATTTATTTATTTAATTTATGAATCAGCTCATTTATCTATTATTTTAATTTCATTTACATTGTTGAATATTTTTCGTTTTATAAAGATACATTCCAGAAAATGTACCAATTGATTTAGTGAACGTTGCCTTTGAACATGAAAGAAAAGCTAATAATAGGTCCAAAAAGAATCATAAAAATGATCATCAGTCTAGTGTAAACACTAATTTATACAGTTTTAATACACCCGATCGAATTAGTGGAATAACGGCGTGGAATGAATTGAAAGTGTTATATCCTCAAAGAAAATGGAATTTTGTTGAGGTAATTTAAACATTAAAATTTTATTTTATTTTTTAAATTTAAATTTTATAGATAATTTATTTTTTAGATTAATGTAACAAAGGATGAATTGAAAAATGAAAGGTCAGTGTCACTAATTTTATAAATAATATTGTGTAATAAATATTTAGAATTTTAAATAATCGTTTAGAAAATCTGGAAAGTATCAAAACAATGGAAAATTTGTTAGAAATTTAATTGAAGATTTTGACTGGGCTAATTCAATTTAATAACTATTAATTAATTTAAAATATTTTAAATAATAACAAAAGAGACAAAATTTTAATATAAATTTTATTAAAAATGACAAAAACTTAATTAAAAACATTAGTGTTTTATAATAATAATGATAAGTTGGAATTTAATGAAAAATATAACAAAAAAGAAAACAAAGGTAATGTAGTATATGTAAAAATTAGGAATGTAACGAATAGTATATTCGGCCTCAGGCCGAATACCGAATATTCGGCTAGGAGTGTGGCCAAATGGGTGAATATTCGGCCAAACTATTAGGCTTGATTAATGCACGTGCGAAAATTGGCGCGAAAACTGCATTATGGCAAGGATCGCTCACCCTGCTTTCTATTGGCCTGCTGTCACTACAATTTTTTTTTTCCAGTAGAGACCTACTGGAAAAAAAAATTATAATTATTATTTAAATTAAATTATAATTATTAAAGTTGATATGAGATGGAGCCTAACATCTACCTCTAGTGCCAAATTGTTTTATAATTTATGTAATAGCCGTAAATAGCCTGATACGATTCGGCAGTTGTTGGCATTTGGATGTAAGTTATAACTTATAAGTTATTTTATTTGCAATCGATCTTTTTAACTCTTTAATTAAGCAGTAAAATTTTGTTTTTAGTACGTATTTGTAGACTGAATAGTACCCTAAGAATATACTTTAGTGGGGACATATGGTCTAGTTTCTCCCCAGTTGTGGAACAGTTCAAATATGTTATCTATTTGTGAAGTTTTGTGATATTTTGTTGCTATTGTTTTTGTCAATATTTTTAAAATTAACATGATTTCAAATGTTATCTTTTGCATATAATGAGAAATGCTCATTCTTTGCTTTCTATATAAAATAAATTATATATTAATTACTCGTCTTCTAGAAATAGATAAATGATTCTTTCATTAAAATACGATAAGTTTCAATAAAACGTTTCGTAAATCATTTTAAATTATCGTAAAAAATATTAAAATCTACGCAAATACAAATATAACATAATTAACTAAACAATAACATCAATGCCCGATATATTCTAACCTACACGCCATCAATGCCATAAGATATCAGGCTAGATAAAGGCTATAATATTATTTAATTATGAAATAATTTAATACTAGAGTTAGATGCTATTTCTTATTAACTTTAATAGTTATAATTTAATGTTCAGCATTAATAAAAGTTACCAAAATGATTAATTTACTGTGTTTTTGTTATTTCTTACTCCTGTTTTTAGGTATTCGGTATTCGGCCGAATAGCGAAGAATAGGCCGAATACCGGATAGTAACCAAATATTCATTACATCACTAGTAAAAATGTTATTTAGTGACTGATTTGAACTGCTAAACATTTGTAATGCAGGGAGGTCATAAAGTCAGTTAAATGAGAAAATTTAACTGACTTTTAGACCAAAAATTTTTTATTTATTTATTTTTTTTAAAAATAATTAATAATAATATAAAGTTATTTTGACACAGATTTTAACCATTTTTACATTAATCTTAATCCTGAAACAGAGAAAAAGTACAAAATAATTTAGAATCAATTTTTCAATGCAAAAAAATGCTTTTTGGGATCATTAATCCTTTCCATTTCTAACAAGCATTTCTTGTAAGAATGAACTGAAGAAGGCTCAAGAAGAGCTGAAAACATTTTCTGGTTATCTTAATAAGCAGATTGTCTTTTTCTTTATAAATATGGTCCTGAGTTTTATTGGTTTTAAGGACTTAAAGTATTTTATATCATTTATGTAAGTTTTAACAGTTTAATAAAAACTTCTATGTCTTAAATATATAAAAATACAAATATACATAAAAATGTATATAAATAAATAATATGCAAAGCATCGATCATCTGAAATAGTACCATTTTGGATAACCAATTTTATCGGATAACTGGTCGCATTTGGTAGAGAAAAATTAAACAGATAAATATCTTACAGTAAAAATATTAATTTCAAATCTAGTTCAATAATAAAAAGATTTCAATTCACAGAAATTTAATAATATAAATGATGATAAATGACCGAAAAAAATTGTGTAATTTGTTATAATGAAGCATTACATTCATTGTAATCCGCAATGCACTGACAAAACTTTTCGTTCAATGGTATTTTGTTTAGATGTATGTTTGTGATATGAAAAAGTGTTATTTATTTATTTATTTTTGTTTGGTTTACTTCCTCTGTATTCAATGAAATGCCAAGTTTCTAATTATAGTTTTCTTTTGTCTGTGAGATCTTTAATGACACCAAAATGTATTTATCACAAACTACTTAAAGCTTGAGAAACAAACATTAACAAAGCAGTTAAGCACTACAGGGAAGTTGAACTTTATACAACTCTTCAGTTCTCGGGAGTACATAGCACATCCATTTTATCCTTTTTTAATTGAACAAAATGTAGAATATACATAAATAGTGGCGCAGAAAAACTGATCCTCGATAAATTACATAAAAATGTTTTTACATTAATTCCATTGAATTTAATTTTTATTAGTAATTATTATTTTTTTTATTACAGATTAAACAATTGATAATAACTTAATACATCTATTTAAATATTATTATTATTATTATTGTAATTTAAATTGCAGAGAAAGATATATTCGACACTTGATCTATCCTTTATCGACCGTTATCGACGACAGTATAGGTTGTGCTTGTTGGTTTGCAGCTAGAGGACGAGGACTTTTAAAATTAAGTGAAACTTCTAGTATATTTTATACAAGCCCTGCAAGAGTAAGTTTCAAATTTTAGAAATTTTAAATAACTTATTAAATTTGCTTAAATTGAATAAAATCATGTGGCAATTGCCTAAAATTAATAAACTAGTTCCTCTTAATGTCCACGGGGCAGAAAAAAACCCAAAAATTAAGAGAGGGAAAACTAAACCAGGATGATGAAAAATTTAATTATTTTGTTACATATCTTATCTGTCCATGTAGTGTCTTCTGAATATAATAAACATATTCTTTTTTGTTTTTAAAATAATATAATATACTTGTAATGGATATTCTTTTCAATTATTTAATTTTATCAGAATTAACATGTTCCAACATATCTAAGTAAAGATATACTTATAAAATTTATTGTATTCAGAGTTGTTGGTTATGGTTATGTAACTCACCGTTTTCGGAAACAACAATAGGTTACATAATAATGAGGCAAGTACCAGACCAGGACTTTATTTAAAACTAATAATTTCCACAAACCACAGACAATATCAAAATCTTGTACAGCTTTCTCATAATAAAGAAAACGTTTTATCTCCTCCTCAAGCTATAAATAGTGTACAGCCAAACACAATTTCCTCGAACTTATCACTGACGTTTACCACCTTGGTCACCTGAAGCTCTCTCTCCTTTTGGTCCTGGCTGTTCCGCTTTTAATTGTTCATCCAGTGTAGCTCCGCACTGTCTAATTTACATAGGATGATGTTCCAGGATCGGGCAACGATGCAAACTAAGTTAAAAATTTTCGTTTTTTTTGTTCTTTTGGTCATTGGTGCTTGGGAGTTTGTCCGTAACAACAAAAAAAAAGGAACCAAGAAAAAGAAAAGAACAAAATAAAAATAACGCCCCAAAACAAGAATTAATGATCGGACATTGACTCCTTTACACCCCTCCCCTCTTAAAAAAAAAGAAATACTGGATATTTCTTTTATAGGGTTTGAAAAATATTATATACCAGTAAGGGTGCCCGTCCTGGTGCCGTAATATTGGTAATAAAGCTGTTGTTGTAGATATTTGTCGATGAGGAGGAGATTTACAGTTTCCTAACATCGATGATTGACAATAAATTGTAACCATTATCGGTGCTATTGTTTTCTTTATTCATTTCTTAGACCTCCGTTTGGCAGTCTGTCGGTAGTCTATTTTCTTTCGGGGCCGGAGTCGTCGGGGTGCTGGTGACGTCTGATCAAGAGGAACTGGTGATACGGTTGGAAATAAGTTGTATTTCTTAAGGTTTGATATATGATGTCGTCCATGTTTGGCTCCTGTAGCGGGGTCCTGTAGTTCGTAGACTAATGGCGATATCACCTTGGAAATTTCATAAGGTCCAGACCATTTCGGGGCAAATTTTGCACTAAAACGTTTGGGAGAACAAGAAATTGGATGAGTTTTTAATAATACAGGTGTACCCACCTTATATGAGAGTGGCTGCCGTCTTAGATTATACGTTCTTTCTTGTTGGCGTTGAGCCTTTCTTATGTTTCTCTGTGCTTGTTCTAGAATCTTTTGAAGTTCGTCATATTTTTCTTCTACACTTTGAGGTTGGTTAGGCAGATTTATGAGACGATCCCAAGGAAGTGTTATGTCTCTGCCGAGGTGTAATTTCGAGGGTGTAAATTTCGTAGAATCTTGTACACTGGTACGTACAGCAAGAGCTAACTTCTGGAGGTGTAGATCCCAATCCCTATGGTTTTTCTTTACGTATGCTGCGATCATTCTGCCTAAGGTTCTATTCACTCGCTCCGTGAAGTTCGACTGTGGGTGATAAGGAGTAGTTAATATGTGGTTTATAGCTAGTTTCTCACATACCTCACTCATAAGTCTTGAGATGAATTGGGGTCCGTTGTCGGATACTAGATTTTTCGGCATGCCGTATCGGCAACAAAATTCATTAACAAAACAATTTACAACAGTAGGTGCTGTAATGTCTTTTAGTGGGAATAATTCCACCCATTTGCTAAAGTAATCAACTATTACGAGCATATAGGCATTACCTCTTTTAGATCTAGGATATGGTCCTACTATGTCAATACCTACTTTCTCCCCTGGCTCTGACGTTTTCGTACTTTGCAGGAACCCTGCAGGTTTTTGTTGTATCCATTTAGTAGTTTGGCAGGTGTGGCAGCTGGATACATATTGTTTAATCTCCTTATTCATACCGGGCCAATAACATCTTTGCCCGATTTTTTTGACCGTTTTTCTCGATCCGAGGTGCCCTGCCGTCGGATGATCATGTAATTCATTTAATACTGCAGGCCTGAGTGCCTTTGGAATTACGGGTCGCGGGCATCCTCTGTCGTTCTTCCTACGATGGTAATGTAATAAATCATCAATAATTTCATAGTGTCGTGACTTACCAATTAATTCGGATGCCAGTTTTGGATCTGAGGGTAAATCCCCCTCCTGTAAGTATTTATACAACTCTTTCCATTCGGCGTCGTTTCGCTGTGCCTGGATTATTTCCTCTCTATTAGTTATACTCACGATGGTTAATAACTTCGTAGAAAGATCCGTTTCCTTTACATTGTCCGCTTCGAGTGGTAAGCGAGATAAAGCATCCGGAAGCTGGTTATCTTTGCCACCCCTGTGTCTAATAGAAAAGTTAAATTCTTGTAGGCGTAATGCCCACCTCATTAGCCTACCTGAAAGATTTTTCGAACTCTGTAGCCATCGCAGAGCTGCGTGATCGGTAACTACCGTGAAGTCCGTCCCATCAAGGTATTCGCGGAACTTTTCCACAGCCCAAACGATGGCGAGGCATTCCAATTCGGTTGTTGTATAATTTCTCTCAGCTTTCTGAAGGGTTCGGCTTGCATAGGCTATGGGGCGGTCTTGACAGAGGACAGCTCCAAGTCCTACGGTGCTGGCATCGGTGTAGAGTACAAATGGGACGTTGGGTTCAGGTAGCTGTAAAACAGGAGCAGTTATAAGGTGCTCTTTTAATAATTGGAAGGATTTCTCACAGTCGGGACTCCAATTCCATTTGATACGTTTTCGTCGCAGACAGTACAGTGGTTCGGCTATAGTTGCATAATGTGGAATAAAGCGGCTGTACCAACTACACATACCTAAAAACGTGCTTAGCTGCTTCGTGTTGTTAGGTTGTGGAAATTGTCTGACTGCTTCCACCTTACCTTGGTCTGTGGACAACCCTTTTTCAGTTACATGGAACCCTAAGTAATGTACATCGGGTCGACAAAAATGACTTTTGGTTAGTTTGATTGTCAGGCCTGCCTCCGACAGTCGCCGCAGAACGTTCTCAAGGTGTTGAAGGTGGTCTGAAAAGGTAGACGAGTAGATAATTATGTCATCTAAATATACCTCGCAATAGCGGGACCTCATTCCATTCAGGATTTTATTCATCAGGCGTTGAAAAGTTGCCGGTGCGTTTTTTAATCCGAATGGCATTACTAAAAACTCGTAGAGTCCTTCGCTAGTAATGAAGCTTGTCTTGGCCCTATCGCCCTCTTTTACCGGTACTTGCCAGTACCCTGACGACAAATCCAGTGTAGTAATGAATTTGGCCTTTTTTAGCGACTTCAACAAATCTGAAATGATAGGTAAAGGAAATCTATCTGTTACTGTTATACTATTTAACTTACGATAATCTACACACAGTCTCCAGTCTCCCGTCTTCTTCTTCACCATCACTACAGGCGACGCCCATGGCGAATTGGAAGGTCTGATTATCCCTTCTTTTAGCATTTCTGCTATTTGCCTTTGCATTTCTTTTTGCTTTACAGGCGAATACCTATACGGTCTGCTCGAAACTGGAGGGGCATCCCCCGTCTCGATGGCATGTTCTACGTAGTTGGTGAGTCCAGGGTGGTCACTAAAAATATGTGAGAATTTATTCAAAACAGTTTTTAGTTTTGTTAACTCTTCTCCTTTCAATGGCGTCTGCAATTCCTTTAAGTTGTATTTAATCCCTACCCCTGTCTCGGGGATAGTAATTTCCATTTCTGAGTTACTAAAATCCAACACTGCCTTATATTTCTGTAGGAAGTCTCTTCCGAGCAGGCATGGAAGTAAAAGTCCGTCAATCACAACGAGTTCATGGGACAATAAGGTGCCATTTAATCGAAGGTTGGCCACAAATCTGCCCTTTGTTTTATAATACCTGCCCTTTATGGCTAATTTAATATCAGGGCCTGGGCGAAGAATTATCCCCGGGGATTTTCGAATAATTTGGCGCCATATGTCCGCACTTATTAACGAATGGTCCGCACCAGTGTCAATTCTAGCACTAGTCATTATATCGTTAATAATCAATGTTAGTCCTGGTAAGTTTGTTTTAGTTTTTAGTATTAGCCCCAGTTGAGAGGATTTTTCATACCTCGAGGACCAAGCCCCCCTTCTTGGCCTCGGTATTAGTTTAACTTCCGGGTTCCCCTCTTACCTTGGTCCTGTATAGGGTCAGACGTTTTCGGAACTGTTTGGTATCCGGCTCGCTTATTTTGGGGGCAGTTCCTTGAATAATGCCCAGTAATTCCACAAGTATAACATCGTACCGGAACTCTATGGGTCGTCTGAGGCTTTCTTTCCGCACTAAGGGGTTGAGTTAGTGCGCGTTCAGGTAAACTTTCTCTCGAATTATCGGTTCGTTCCGCAGATCGGTGACTGGTCGGCTTTCTCCGAAATTCGTACTCCTTGGCAGTTCGCACTAAGTCATTAATAGAATAACAATGTCTAATTTCTAGATACTCACGTAAATTTAAAGGCATTTGAGTCGTTATACATTGGACGATTTCTTCGTCCCTGGAGTAGGGTTTCCACGCACGGTACAGCTGAACAGTGTCCCAAATGTACTGTTCGACACCAGACATACCATCATACGATTGGCTGAATAATTTCTTTGCTAGAGCGACTTCGTCTGTAAGAGGAGAATACAATTCTTTAAGTAAATGGGAAAAGAGAGGCCAGCTATTACCTACTCTTTTCCGTCCATCGTTTCTCCACCATTTAGCTGGAGAACCCTCTAATAAGAAGGCGGCTGTATCAACCCAACGATTAGCTGAGACCTGATTAACGAAAAAATATTGTTCCATATCTTGGATAAAGTCGGCCGCCGGGTATTCAGATGTCCCGTTAAATGTTTTAGATGGCGTAGGTTGAGCATTGACAATCACCACCGAGGTATTTGGTGTCACTGGTGGGAGGGGAGTAGATGTACCTGTTGGCGGCCTATTGGGAATGCTTCCCCCCGGACTGGTTTGGCTCACTTCCCTGGGATCGGGTCGGTTCTCGGCTGGCGGCTCCGCCTGCTTAAAAGATAAGGCAGAAGCGATACTTGCCATACTTTGCGTCAGTGCAGCGACTTGCTGCGATAACGTTGTCAGCTGGTTTTGTAAAGTCCTGAACTCTTCACGAGTAATGAAATCTTCCTCAGACATTATTTTCTCGTCCATACAAAACAAATACACTAACGGTTCGATCTGAAATAAACTCAAAAAAAAAACTTGCTTATGACCCATAAGGTCCCTGTTCGGGCGCCAGTTATGTAACTCACCGTTTTCGGAAACAACAATAGGTTACATAATAATGAGGCAAGTACCAGACCAGGACTTTATTTAAAACTAATAATTTCCACAAACCACAGACAATATCAAAATCTTGTACAGCTTTCTCATAATAAAGAAAACGTTTTATCTCCTCCTCAAGCTATAAATAGTGTACAGCCAAACACAATTTCCTCGAACTTATCACTGACGTTTACCACCTTGGTCACCTGAAGCTCTCTCTCCTTTTGGTCCTGGCTGTTCCGCTTTTAATTGTTCATCCAGTGTAGCTCCGCACTGTCTAATTTACATAGGATGATGTTCCAGGATCGGGCAACGATGCAAACTAAGTTAAAAATTTTCGTTTTTTTTGTTCTTTTGGTCATTGGTGCTTGGGAGTTTGTCCGTAACAACAAAAAAAAGGAACCAAGAAAAAGAAAAGAACAAAATAAAAATAACGCCCCAAAACAAGAATTAATGATCGGACATTGACTCCTTTACACCGGTTATGGTTATCTTTAGATAAATACATATTTTTACACTCTTCTTTGCGCTATCAGTCTCACTATGTTAGTGATAATGAAATAAAATAATGGAAGAATTTAACAAAATATTTTAACCTATAGTTCTTTCTTTATCGTGTCTTCTCTCTCTCAATGAGATTTGTTTCTAGACATAAAAATCTTTCTATGTCATTGTTCTAAAACAGTTAGATTTAATTCTTTGATATATTGAGATTTTTGGAGATAGTCTGTAAAAATTTTCTGTCTTAATGAATATCCTCGGAATGATAATGAATAATAATATATAATGATTTATTAGATGAATAATAAACATCTTTATGAAATCCTTCATGAAAGTGTCTATATTTAACTTTCTGTCTTATATTGTGTAACCAATAACATTTTTTCTAAGTATTGTAGTATAAACCAGTGTTCTCAATTTGTGGTCCGTGGAACCCGAGTGCTCCGTGGAGCCACTTTAAATGTTCCGCGGAAAACAAATATACAATTAAAAATTGTTGCAAAAGAAAAATCAATACAATGTAAATGTAATTAGCCAATGTTGTCATCTACTAGACCGAGTGCACTTGATTTTAAAAGGTTTGCCACCCCTGCTTTGAAGCTGATGTGTTGTAAGTGTTCCATGGAAAATAGTGTGAAAGTTTAGTGTTCCCCGACTTCATAAAGATTGAGAACCACTGGTATAAACAATATTGAATTTTAGAATATATACAAAATTATTTTATCAAATATTTCGTTTGTTATATGTTATAATTATGTACACATTACAGAAATATTTTTTTATAATCTTCAGTTAAATATAAACAATATTTATTATACATATTGTTTCAAACAACTGCATTGATAACAAAAAATATTGCATGACACAAATTTCTTGAAATAATTATTTGAAATATTCAATATCATAAGTTAGAAATTATTTAATTACTACATATTTAAATGATATTACTTTATTATATTAATACTTTTGATTTTATTATTACTAATTAATTATTTATTAAGATGAAAACTAAAAACTGTGTTTTGTTTATTGTATTTATAATAATTCTAAACTTAAATTTTTAATAATTAAATTTTTTGTTAATGTTACCCTTGGTGCCAAGATGGCGACTCGTTTCTGATTCCAGCAAGGAAACAGTGGGACGCACGTTCTAACCTAACCTAACCTATTCTAATAATTTGGTTGCTAATAATTATAGAATATTAGAATAGGTTAGGTTAGGTTAGAACATGCATTCCACTGTTTCCTTGCTGGAATCAGAGACGAGTCGCCATCTTGGCACCAAGGGTAACATTAACCAAATTTTTAATATTTATCGCGATTTTTTTTATTTAAATTGATCTACGAGTTAATGACTTAAAATAGGGACAGAAGTTTTACGATAAACTTTGATAAACATATATGTTTTGATGATCGATTAATGTAATATATTCGATCGTGTTCGGACATTTCAACTTAAAAATAATAATTATTTGTGTGTGAAAGTCAGATTAAAAAGTTCTTAAATTTAATATTATTTTACTATTCTTTTTTAACTTTACTGATTTATTGATATTTAATTATTTTTAGATAATTTTAGTTGGAATGGGAGCTGATGAACAGTTAGCTGGATATTCCAGACATAGGAATAAATTCAAGTAAAATTAATTTTTCTAAAATTTAAAGTTTATTCATTATAAAATAAGTTTTATTACATTATATTCAGATATAAAGTATAAATTAGTATAAAAGATAAAAGTATAAGATATAAAATTTTAATTTCTAATATATCAATAAATTTTTAATAAAACTAAAAGTAACGATCATCACTTGAAAGCATTACAATCGAACGATAATGTTTATAACTAAGTAAAATAAAATAATGCTTCTTTTTGTACAGTCTTTCTATGGAAAGAATCTACCTGAGAGCAACGTCATGCATGATATTGCTTGAGTTAAACCAATCAGCACATTTCCTAATGGAGTCAGCACTTTTGTAATATATCAGGCAATATGTGAATTTTATTTTATTTTTTCTCACTAGAAAGCAGAATGATTTTTCTGTTAATTATGTTAAATTTTTATAGCCTGCATTAACTGTAAAGAATCTTGCATTTAACAATTACTATAGCAAACTTTCTCATATTCCAATACCACAACATGAAGCCTCCATACCACTGTTTTTAATTGTGGTGACATGTTTAACAAATGAGGAAGAAATCAGAAGTCACTTGCCACAACTAAGTGATCAATGGCTGATGCTCATTGGTTAATATCTAAGTTGATTATTTCCATAGACCTATTATAGAAATTATAAAATATATTAAGATTATTTAATTACACATGTCTATAACAGTAATTTCTTATATCCTATATTCTTTTCAGTTAACTTTTTTAATTCTTTGATATGTAATTATTAGAATATTTCAAACAAGCATTACAAAACATAGTTGTTTTACCTATAATGCAGTATGGAATTTGGCACAGTTAAAATAAATAATATACCTTAAGGGAGAAATATTCATCAGCAGAATTTAAGACATGTACAGTTGGACAAAATATTTTAAGCTTCTTCTCAATGTATGATAAATGTATGAGGGTCCTCATACATACATACATACATACATACATACATACATACATACATACATACATACATACTTTATATGTATATACCTATGTGGCTCATTGCATTATTGAAAAAATGCTACCCAAGCAAAACATCCAGCACCTCATAAAAAATCATATATAAACTAATATGATTTTTTGTTTTGGTGATTAATAAAATCATCCCTTATTTATCTACTGTATATAAATAAATTTGTGCGTTAGAAACACACGTTATAACAAAAATCTAGTCTTTCTGCTCTTGAAAGGAATGGATTTCTGTAAATTTAAAATACTTGTGAAGATTTAAAATATTTCATTACTAGATCACTCCATTCGTGCTTCTGAATGCAAAAGAACATTGGCACAAGAAACATATACAATTGAATTTTCTTTTGGAGTGCTGCCAGCATGGTTTGGCACTGAATTGTATCACGTTAGATTACAAATCACTCCCGGGGTGTATAGGTTTTTTAATACCAAAGGTCAAACAAAAATTCTTCGCAAAACTCGTAAAGGAAGGCATTGGCATCAAACGAGCTATCTCTATATCTTGCACATATGAATTGTATGATCCAGTAATGTTATATGTACAACTAAGATTTAAAATATTTTAAAAGTTACATAATTTGGCTACAATTTGAAAAATTGTAGACCTATAAATTCCCACTGTTATAAACATATTTCCTTAATCTTGAGAACAGAGTTAGATAGATGAAATCCAAGACTAGATACAGAAATCTTAGTGACAGGAGGCCCCAATTAACTATAATCAAACCGGAAGTCATGTTATTTCAATTCAAAACTTCCCCTGAAAGTAGTTAATAGATGACAGGCATGACTCTATTGTTAAAAGAGAAGTATGATGTACTAATTTGAGGTGGAGAGCATATATTTTAAATTAAATATATTTAAAATATGATTAAAAATTGCAGTCCAGCATTATGATATCACAATTTCTATTAAAATTATATAAAAATATTTTGTTAAAGCAAAATTATATTTTAAAATAAATAAATTAATTGTTAAAAATTTAAATTTTAGTTTACTAAATTGGAATGGTCTTATAGAAGAAATAGAAATGGAAATTAACAGGATATCTTCAAGGAATCTTGGTAGAGATGATAGGTAATAATCTTAATATAAAATTTTAAATAGTATTTTTATTGTATTGTAAAAAAATTTTTTAAGAATTTTTTTTTTTGGACTTTCAGAAAAATATGATTGTTATTCTTTATATTTCTTTAACTACTGAAATTCCAAAGAAGTTCCAGGGTGATTGCACAGGAGTTTAATCAATGTCATCCACACCAAATGCCTGTGTCACATGTAGCAGTTGTGAACCTACTCCAGAAATTCAGGGAGACTGGATCAGTCCACGATAAAAAACATTCAGGCCTGTGCAATAACCCTGAAACTTCTCTCCCCTGCCAACAGGACAATTTTTAGCTGTTCTTCCTGTGTTAGGGGGATTGTGTTGTCTGTTCTTCAACCTGTAACAACAAAGGAAACACATTAATAACTCTGTAACTGTTTGAGATAGGTCAATAAATCTTTCAGCAATCAATTTCTTGTGAAATTCTGATCCTAAATGATGCGTCATATGACCTCCTTCCCATTTAAAATTTCAGAGTTGCATACAATATGGCCACCGTCTTGATGGTGGCCATGTGTGTACACACATCAATCTGTTTCACCCTTGGTCTAATGTGTTCCTGATATGAACAAATTAATTTTGGGTACATTCTATATTATGTAGTAGGGTTGTTAAGTGTCTTCCTTTAACATCCTGTATTAAACATTATCGTTAAAAAAATAAAAGCTACATAAAAATGAATTATAATAGTTCAGTTGCAGGTTATAATGAAAGTTTTTATGCATATGAAGAGTTTTTTGCATTCAAATCAAGGAATTGGATTATTTGTGAAAGAATGAGTAATAGTGGTCAGAAACAATAGTCTTTAACTTTAATTTTCAAAATAATTTTGGTTATTTTTGTTAATTTACTATTAAATAAAAGTTGAATTTATGCATAGACTTTCATTATAATCTGAAAAAAATGTGAATTTGAATTTTTATTTAAAAAAAATTAATTTATTTCTTAATAGAGTCATTGCAGATCATGGGAAAGAATCCAGAATTCCATTTTTAGATGAAAATGTTGTATCATTTTTGAATAATTTACCAATTTGGTTCAAGGTAATAATATGAAAAATTATCTTTTTATTAATTAAAAGACATAAATTTGACTCATATAAAATTTTAGGCAAATTTATTATTACCCAGAGGAATAGGTGAGAAGTTATTATTGAGATTATTAGCTGAATATTTAGGATTGAATAGTGTAAAACATTTACCAAAAAGAGCTATACAGTTCGGATCAAGAATTGCTCATTCAGAGGACAATAAAGAAAAAGGATCTGATATTTGCCGTCGGATAAAATAATTTAGATTGTAAATAAAATTATATTATATTTATAAAAAAAAACTATTATATATGAATTTTTCATGAATAAACAGTTTTTAAACAAAGAAATTAAATTTTTGATTTTATATAAATAAAGTTTTAAATAATTCAAATTGAAAGAAGTAAATAAAAATTGTTCTTAGTAATTGTATTATTTGTTCTTTATGTTTATTTATTCAACAATGTAGCCAAAAATTCCTGATTATATTAAATCTACACAAGCTGATGGCTTGTGTAGATTTAATATAGGTAGGTATGCTACCATAAAAATATCATAGCCCATGACTAAGTGTCATATGCAAAGCAAATAGTTGAATTATCCAAGAGAAAATTACTTTTTTCCTGGTCTATAATTCAGTGCAGTATTCACTGTTTTCTATAATAGACATGCTCAAGATGTTCTTAATTTATATTATTTAATTCTTAATTTTTTACATGTTTAAAGGTTATATATACTGTAATCAATATTTTTACTTAATACAGTACAATGTTTTGCAACAATAAGTAAGTAAGTAAGTGAGTTTATTGTAATAGGGTCTAACCTGTTATAGGGGATTTCAGATGTTATTATAACATATTATTTCCACTGTAATAACATCTTATCCATTTTCTTTAATCACACATTTTTGTAATAATAAAGTCACAAAACATATTACTCAATTACAAAGACTTATTTGAGCTATATTTATAAATTATAAATATATACAATTTTTAATAAAGATGCTTACTTTGTTCATTAAAAATCTTATTCAATGTGCAAAGGTAGTATCTGAATCATTAATAAACTTGTTTAATTTACGAAGGTATTGCCCGAATCATAGCTCCAGTGCCTCCTTACAAAAATAAAACTTATACATTTTGGGTAAAAACTTTACATCTATGACAACAAAGATTGGAATTCGTAAAAATTAATATTAATATAATCTGTTAACTTTTATATAATCATAACTAAATAAAGAATTTTTTATATTAAAGAGTGAAATTCAGAGTGTATAATTATTAATATATAAAACACTCTAGGATTGTATTATACTGTATAGAATATTCCGATTATAACATTCTTTGTTTTCTTGAAACAGAGGATTTCAAAACATTTTGTATCAATTTAACAGCCACTAGATTATTGGTACTTTCACTTAGTGCCTATCATGAGAGAAATTAATCGTAACCTCCATAAAAATTGGGCACGTTTCAAATCTATTTCTGAAGTTCACTGTTAATTCCTTCTCGAAACACCATTCAATTGAATCACTTTATCCAAGTTACAATTATTTTGTTGCCATTAAGTTTTTCTTGTTTAATTATTGCTAATAATTTTTTTCTTCTCATCCTTGATCTCTTACATAAATCCGTTGTAAATATTATTTTCTTTCATTCCGCATCATTTAAATTATCTTTCTTCCTCCAAAATTCTTTAAGGATTAAATTTCTATTGAATAAGAAGTCTAAGGAACTTTCACT
This sequence comes from Centruroides vittatus, assembly GCF_030686945.1. NCBI lineage: Eukaryota > Metazoa > Arthropoda > Arachnida > Scorpiones > Buthidae > Centruroides > Centruroides vittatus. The sequence continues at coordinate 457,378 of NW_027122193.1, forward strand.
ATAGGTTCGGTTTTGTCGTTGGTTAATCTAACCAATTTTTCTATGTAACTACTAGATATTCCCAAATCCTTTTTTATAAACTGATTAATTTCCTTAACATAATCAGATGAGTTAAACAAAAAGTTTATAATTATAATATTTTTATGTTTTGCTCGTTAACCAGCTTGTCTATTTCAAATTCCAACATACCTTGTATTTGACAGTTGTTGTTAGATATTTTCTCCATTTCTTCTACTTTATGGGATAATTGAGACAACTCTCCGTGTAAATATTTATTTTCTTCTTTTAAAGAATTAACCTCTGTTCTAATTCCTAGAGGTTTGTTTTGGAGCTGTGAAAATTTATCCTGTATTGGTTCGTATATCGATATTAATGAGTATTGAGATTCGTCCTGTATCTGTAATTTTCTTTATGACTTACTGTTTCAAAATATTCATTAATTTTTGTGGTTCTTGAGGTCACTGGACTGCTCTTACCGAGATCTTCCTCTATTTGATAATAGTCTTAACTAATTAAGTCATTCAATTGATTTCCTTTTTCCTTTTCTTTGAGATTATCCTTGCGTAATTTACCCACACCCTTCTTTGAATATCCATTTGACTTTGTTGTGGAGATCAAGGTAGAGGACCTGGATTCGGTTAAATCCCAGCATTAACAATAAACTTATAATTAAAACCAAAGATAATCTGTTTATAAATATCCACTTCTTTGGAACCATCATATTATAGCCACTTAAGACTTTCGAAATTCACCAATATGCACTTATCAAGCTTTGCTAAAAAGTTCACCAACACCTCCGATGACTAACACACGCCCCCCTTATGCAACAATAAGTCTCTCTTCTTAAGCAGTTCACAAGAGCCACTCTATTCCTTGAAATGAGTCTATCATACAAAGCTTTGTATTGATAATTGATGAGTTGTGATCACCTGGCACAACTGTTTGATGAGAAATACACACTTCTATATAATCCTGTAATTTAATGATAATTTTAATGTGAAAATAAACCAACAATTTAATGTAAGCATAATAGGAATAATGTAAATAGGAACTTTTTATGTGAATAATTTTACCCACAGCATGGTGTAACTACAGGGTGTCTGAAAAGTTACTGTACGATGAGAAATTTTGGTAGTTTTCTGTTAATGTAGTTGTAATCCACTGTGCAGTGCCGTCATCTTATTGACGTAATGGAAAAGTAAGAGAGTAAGAAAAGTCAAGTAGATTTAATAAAACACCAAGTAATTAAAACTCGAAAAAAAATCACAACGTTTTCAGTAATGTTAAATGAAATCTGCAGCTTTATGCCTCCCATGTAATGTGAGAATCCTATTTGTAAGTTTTTTTATTTGTTAATTTTTGTACTTGCCCATGTTTCTTGAATGTACTTTACACATAATAAAATAACCGTTTCTTTACATGGTACTGTATATATCAACTGGCAACCCATTAACAGAAAAGTATCAAAATTGTAATGACTTTGCAAACAAGACCTGTAAGTTGTATGCAATACTGCGCAGTTAACTGATCAGCTGGTATCGAATGGACAACTTACAGGTCTCATATGCAATACTGTACATGTTACTTTAATGTACTGTAATTACAAATTTCTCACTACACAGTAACTTCTCAGACATCCTGTAGTAGCAATAAATTTTGAATAGCTCCTGATGACTTTTGCAGGAACAGAATAATATCGAGTATATTTGTTGTTTGCTACACAGGAGAAGCTTTTTGTTTTTATAGAAGTTACATTGTATTATGGCTCAGGTAGGAAAGAATAGATTTTAGTAAATTATAATTAATTAATTATCTGAAATTGCTTATTATATTGTATTATAAATAAAAATTAAAAAAATGTTCTTTTTTCTGAAGAAAGAGCTTTAGTGATAGCATTAATTTAAGCACATTATAGAAAATACAAAAAATGTTGTTACGAATGCAAAGAAAAGGTAAGTCTGAGAAAAAATAATGACGTGTTTCAATCCTACTGTACATTTGCATCATGTAGAAAAATTATCCAAACCTTGGAAAAATATGAAACAGTGGATAAATAAGCTTTCTGTTGTATAGAAGCATAAATTACATGTGACTAGTGGTGGCCCAAATACAGAGGCTCAGCTCAGTACTGTCACTAGAATAAAATCAAAGTGAGAACAGAAATTGAAAATGTGTTGGAATTGCAAGCCCTCTTCCTGTTACTATGTCATATCCAATTTTGTTTGGTCGATAAATAAAAGTTTGTTTTGAAAATCCTTCAAATAATGGTAAGATCTATCCACTGCAATTTCATACAACTAAGCTCTATCAACATTATCTTGTCTTTCTATTATATCCATTTTCACTCTTTTTTTTTTAGCTATAAAATAAATACCTAAATATACACTATTTATATGTCTTCACATAGAAAAATATGCATAAAATGCAAAAATGAAGACACATGTTTTCTCACAACCAATTAGTCACTCTACACCAGAAAGGCTTCTCTCATTTGAGACTAATGAAAACATTTGCTCTTCTACAGCCGCATTTCTCAGTTTATGAAATGTTGTACATATGAACCCTAGAACAGCTCACTGATGAGTCACACGATGCAATTTCATGTCATAAAATGCATCATAAGATCAGCTGTGGCTAAAGCATTGAGAAACTTTGTATCGGCTTAATGTTGTTATCAAATATATTTTGATTAGTCCTTTAGTAATTTTGATTAGTACAGTTTTTTACTGTTATATTTGATATTTTACTTAGCCAAACTTTAGTAATTCAGTAGCAAATTTCCTTTGAAATTTAACGGATGCAAACAAAAATAAGGTGTCAAAGCTTTATTATTTCTATTTTATTGTATTTTTTCTTCTCCCTTTTATCTTCCCATCCTTATCTTATCATATCTTTCCAGTATATGCTATAATTTACTAGATACAATAAAAAGATTGATTTATCGTCTTACGTTATATAATACATGCTCTTATGTGTTTCGAATATTTCTGTAATGATTTTTCTGGAGTCAGTTCTTAGATGATTGAAGAAGAATTATCTGGAATGTCATAGCGAACATAACTGGCGCCCAGGGCACGACACTTTATTGGTGCCCCTCTCCCCCTCCAGAAACACATAGTTTGTCTTGGAGACCATTTGGGCACTCCTCTGCAAGTGGTACCCGGTGCATGATAGACCCCCTTGCACACCCTCGCTATGCCACTGTGGAATGTCAGCTATACAGAGTAGATGACAAATTAAGGCTGAAACCACCATCTTTGGTGAATCATCAAGGTTTTTTTGTTTCTACAAGATAACACTCACCCACACATTGCAGCAATTACAAGAAACAAAATAATGCAATTGGAAAGGGAAGTTTTACCTCATCTTTCCTATTCTGCCGGCTTATCTATGTCAAATTACTACATTTTTTTTAATCTTTTGATAAACGTATGCATGGTAAACAATTTACAAATCGTGAAGCTATAAAAGAGGAAGCAACTCATTTCTTAATGCTAAAAATGGTATTTTCAAATTTCCCTCCCATTGGGAAAGTTTAGTTGAGTGTGAAAGTGGATATTTGAATGAATAAAATTATTTTAAATAAAACAAATCAAGCTTTTTAGATTATGTTGATATACATGTAAATACAATAAATTTTGTATTTTCACCTCAGAAAATATTTCTGCTAAAATATAGAGATGAAAAATTTATGCTGACTTAGGCACTTAAGATAGTGGTTTTCAATTGGAATGCCACAACACTCTAGGAATGTCACATAACTTGATTTTAAGTTTTGTTTACATTTTTTTGTTTTTATTATAAAAGTATATGTTGTATAATTTGTATTATAAATTGTAATTTTGTGTAGAATTATATTATTATTATTATTTAATATTTTTTATTTTATGTAATATTATTACAACTATTATATTATTTTATATTTACATAATAATAATAATAATAATAATAATAACTCTCCCGGGGTCACCACCTGGTCGTGGTGGGAGAGCCCAGTAATTTTACTGATCCATAGGGCAATGCAGGCTGGAGCACAAGCTCCTCGTAGGGACACCCATGCCAGTAAGGTCTATGGGGAGAAATGAAGCTAAGAGTAACCACACACCCACATTCTGTGGAGATATTTATCATGGTAGTAACCAGATCTAACTGTGATACCGATTCGGACGTCGCCTGGGTTAACAAGGTTCGCGTTCGTGGGTTAGGCAGAGGCTCACGTTCGAAAAATAGGCCACAGTCTCCCTTGGTTACCGGTGGCGAAAGCAGCACCGGCCCAAGCATGGCTACTGCAATGCCCTCAACAGATGTGAGGAATCAACCCAGCCTTGGTGTTTCTGTGGCAATGCATCCACAGACCACAAAGGCTGGAAAACCACGCCAACGGATGAAATGGACAGTAGAAATGAATGAGTTTATCATCCGTAATTATTACACCATCACAAAACTCGAAACAAACATGACAGCATACAGACAACAACTACACCATAAATTCACACAACAATATCCTCACCTCACTGTTACTGAACAAAGGGTTGTTGATCAAAAAAGAACAATTATACACAACAACCTTATTCCACAAACAACACTTGAACTTATCAAACAACAGGTTGCTGATCAAATACATCAACAGACAAAAACATCTAACATTAATGAAGATCACGTAACCTGTCAGGATAATCCAGTAACAAGCATTGATAATAACACACATACAACAATTACCACTAATGTTACTACAGAGACTTCCTCGTCCATCACTGATAACATAGACATGGATTTAGTTAATACGCTCTCACTTATATTTCAGGAAACACTCACTAAATATACAGGTACAGATCCCACACAAAGACCACGAATACCAAAAATCAACACGTCAAAGGAAGTAGGAAAAACACTAAATTATGTAAACACTCACTTACTACCACACTACATTCATTTAACTTCTACACTCTCAGACATTCATACATTAGTTTATGCTGGGGCAGTCACAGTAGTGACACACCATGGACTGAAAGTACAGTCACAGACAAATACACAGAAAACACAATTCTATCACAAGCCTGCCTGGCAGAGAAGAATAGAAATACAAATAAATGACATTAGACAGCAATTAGGCAGGCTGACACAATACACTAAAAACAACATAACACCCAAATTAAGGAAACAGCTCAACAACATTTTCAAGAAAATAAAAACACATACAAAACATGAACATCACAACACACACATTACAGAATACATTGATACACTAAAACAAAAACTTGCTGCCAAAGCACGTAGACTCAAACGTTACAAAACATGTACACTACGAAAACAACAAAATAAATTATTTACAAACAATGAAAAACTCTTTTACAGACAAATTAATAACAAAGCAAACACTGATACACAGCACAGTGGCACACCAACAGAAGAAGAACTCACAACATATTGGTCTTCTCTTTGGTCCAGTGCTGTCACGCATAATGCTGATGCAGGCTGGATTGAGGAGGAGAACAGAAACTTGCACAACATACCAACTATGCCCTGTGTTGAAATAAACATACATGATTTCCAATACACTGTTAACAGAACACATAACTGGAAGACACCTGGTGTAGACAACATTCACAATTTCTGGTACAAAAAGTTTACATCACTGCACCAGGAACTAGCTAAACACCTAACACACATCATCATCAATCCACAAGACATGCCAAATTTTCTTACCCAGGGCATCACCTACATGAAACCTAAAAACAACAATACCACAGACCCCACACAATACAGACCAATTACATGTCTTCCAACACTCTACAAATTATTGACATCCTGTATTGCAAACAAAATATACAAACATATTGAAGAACACGACATTCTAACAGAACAACAAAAAGGTTATCGTAGAAACCACAGGGGATGCAAAGAACAGTTACTCATAGATTCAGTATTCTACGGCAAGCACACAAACAACACAGAAACATACACATGGCATATATAGACTACAGAAAAGCATTCGACAGTGTTCCACACAGTTGGCTGCTACATATTCTACACATGTACAAAATACATCCATCACTCATTGCATTCTTTCAAAACACTATGCAGCACTGGAGAACAACACTACATCTGAGGGTTAGTAACACTTCCATACAAACAAACCAAATTTTTATTAGGCGAGGAATTTTTTAAGGAGATTCCTTGAGTCCTCTCTGGTTCTGCTTAGCCCTGAACCTATTATCCAACATGTTAAACAACACGCAATATGGTTACAATATCAGACACGAAAAAACAACACAGTTTACACTGTCACATCTCATGTACATGGATGACATAAAACTTTATGCATCCACACAAAAACAACTTCATCAACTCCTACAAATCACACATTCATACACCAAGGACATACAAATGGAATTTGGCCTAGATAAATGCAAAACAGTTCACATAGAAAAAGGAATCCTGAAGAAAGAAGATTTTGCACTTGGAAATGGAGACATTATTGAATCCATGGAAGAGGGCGAGTTCTACAAGTATTTAGGATTCCAACAGGCCAAACTAACAGAACATACACAAATAAAGCAAAGATTAATTAAAGAATACCAAAGTAGGTTAAATGCTATTCTCAGAACACAATTAAATGCAAAACACACAGTTAAAGCAATAAACACATATGTCATCCCAGTACTCACATATTCTTTTGGAGTTATACATTGGACTCACACTGATCTTGAGCAACTCCAAAGGAAAACAAGAACAACACTTACTAAGCATAAACAACATCATCCTAAATCTGCCACAGAAAGATTAACCCTTCCACGTAAAGATGGCGGACGTGGCCTGATTGACATAGTTAACCTTCACTACAAACAAATACAGTCACTGCGAGAGTTTTTCTACAAAAAACAAGAAACATCACAATTACATAAAGCAGTAATTCTAGCAGACTTGAATAACACACCATTAAACTTACACTCACATCATATGGACACAACACAACATATAAAAAGCATAGACACCATTAAGCAATCGTGGGCTCGAAAGGCACTCCATGGCAGGCATCCTTACGATCTGGCCCAGGATTTTGTTGACAAAACTGCGTCAAACAGCTGGTTAGCTCAGGGATGCCTCTTTGGGGAGACGGAAGGATTAATGATCGCCATACAGGATCAGGTCATAAATACTAAAAACTACAGAAAACACATACTCAAAGATGCAACACTCACAAATGACACATGCAGAAAATGTCACATCATGCCAGAAACAATACAACACATCACCTCTGGTTGCAAGCTCTTGGCACAGACAGATTATTTACACAGACATAACCAAGTAGCAAATATAATACACCAAGAGCTTGCAAAGAAACACAAATTAGCAGACATCCACGAACCATACTACAAATACATTCCGCAGACAGTATTGGAAAACAACACGCACAAAATGTACTACGACAGAGCCATAATCACAGATAAAACAATTTACCACAACAGACCAGACATCATACTCATTGACAAACACAATAAAATCACATACATTATAGACATATCCATTCCAAACACTCACAATATACAAAACGCATGCACTGAAAAAATTAGCAAGTACACAGAACTCGCCCAGGAAATAAGGCATCTGTGGAGGATGGATAGGGTGCTTATTGTACCTGTTGTTCTCTCCTCTACAGGTGTCATACCACACACACTACACAAAAGCCTGGGCACATTAGAATTGAATAGAAACACATACATCACTCTACAGAAGGCCACTATATTGAATACATGTCATATTGTGAGAAAATTCCTGAATACAGACACACACACTGATACACTTCTTTAATTTCTGTTTTGGTTACTATGCCTTGACTTTGGTCTGGCATAGTACACAGCCACCGGTGTTAACCGAGTATATCTCACTTAACCCAACATAATAATAATAATAAACGCATGCACTGAAAAAATTAGCAAGTACACAGAACTCGCCCAGGAAATAAGGCATCTGTGGAGGATGGATGGGGTGCTTATTGTACCTGTTGTTCTCTCCTCTACAGGTGTCATACCACACACACTACACAAAAGCCTGGGCACATTAGAATTGAATAGAAACACATACATCACACTACAGAAGGCCACTATATTGAATACATGTCATATTGTGAGAAAATTCCTGAATACAGACACACACACTGATACACTTCTTTAATTTCTGTTTTGGTTACTATGCCTTGACTTTGGTCCGGCATAGTACACAGCCACCAGTGTTAACCGAGTATATCTCACTTAACCCAATAATAATAATAATAATATATTAAATATGTTATAATTATATACAGGGAGATTATAATTGAAAAGTCGGTGTTCAGAGCTCTTCAATTACATTTTCCTAAGGTTACCAATAGTTAGAGAACCTCTTCATAAATGTTTTAAGTGCTAAACTGGCATTGTGGTTTCATTGATAGAAGAGTTAATGATCAAACAAATCGAGTACCATTATTATAATGGGGTCCTGAATCAAGAAACTTACCTTTACATTTCTCCCTTAATAATTTTGTAAAATAATATATTTTTTAATTGAATTGTTCACATTCCTGTAGTAGTAACAGGAATGAATTTGGTTATTCCTGATATACCAGTAGCGTGCCGTCATTGGAAGCGATGGAAGCACCGATTCCACCTTCTAATGACCTTCCCTTGTATTTTATAAAATATAAATTTTCATATTTTAACGTACTTTGCATTAATTAAAATTAATATTTTATTATAACTGCATTATGTATCTTTTACAAATTTCTATACTACATGTGAAAAAAAACGATAAGATTGCTATTGTATATTCGAATAATTCAGTGGCGGAAGGAATGTCGAAACCGGGTCAGTTTCCAATCAGCTAGATTATATAGGCATTGGCACATGCGGTTTACAGAGCGCCAACCTCACCCGGTTTAGCTGGTGGATGCTTCTCACATAAAGCTTCTAATTTTATATCCCGGACCGGTTGTGGGCTGTTAGCCGCCTGCCTGTCAACTTCCAAGCAGCCAGATTATAGGCATTGGCGCATGCGCTTTACAAGAGCACCAACCTCACCCGGTTTAGCTGGTGGATGCTTCACACATAAAGCTTCTAATTTTATATCTTGGACCGGTTGTGGGCTGTTAGCCGCCTGCCTGTCAACTTCCAAGCAGCCAGATTATAGGTATTGGCACATGCGCTTTACAAGAGCACCAACATCACTTGGTTTAGCTGGTGGATGCTTCACACATAAAGCTTCTAATTTTATATCCCAGACCGGTTGTGGGCTGTTAGCCGCCTGCCTGTCAACTTCCAAGCAGCCAGATTATAGGTATTGGCACATGCGCTTTACAAGAGCACCAACATCACTTGGTTTAGCTGGTGGATGCTTCACACATAAAGCTTCTAATTTTATATCCCGGATCGGTTGTGGGCTGTTAGCCGCCTGCCTGCTAGATATTCGGCCGCCCTCGCCCGATTATGCGAATCACAAGTAGACTAGATCAACGGCGGGCAACCCCGGCCCGCGGGCCAGCTACGGCTTGCGAAAAGTTTCTATCCGGCTCGCGAGATCTTTAATAGATTATTAAATTGGAAAAATAACTAATTAATAGTTATTTTTCCAAATCTTTGTAATTTTCGAAAACGATAAGAGAAATAAATGTAGTAATTAACTTTTTATTTATTTATTTCGTATTTGCAGACTAAAAAAATTACGAGTCACAAGAAGGCGTCAATTAACTACTACGGCCGCAGAAAAAACGTAAAATTTATTCTGACTCATGTTATAAAAAAGGTTGCCCACCCTAGACTAGATTTATACCGATAGGAATTTATTGGCATGTTTTTATGATAGTTCTGCATAGTTCACAGGAGTTTTTAAAAAATCCATTAAAATATTTGATATATTTATTCTGCGTTTATTCCGCTCTTCCATCTTATATAACTTACGGATTTCAATGCTAAACCAGTGATATTATGATTTAGTATGTTTCATCTGTAAGGGGATGGAGAAAAAACGTGTACAATTCTAGTACAGTGTTAAAAAATTAACTGTTACTTTGGCAGCATCGTTTACAACCAAATTTAATGAATGAGACTTTTTTTGATAATTTTTTTGTACAATGGTACAAAAAAAAGCTCTAGAATTTATTTTCCTTAAATTTACGATTTATGTATCGGTTGTCATAAAAATTTCTTTCCACTTCTTTCCCAAGACTACAGATATTCGAGTACAAAGTAACCGGTTTCGACTTATTTCTACTTAAGAAGTAGTTAAATAATTAAGCGATTAGGGAATTAGAAACATAAATAAAACCCCAATGAAAGAGCCGAAATTTTACTTAAACAGAATCTTAACTGAACCAGTCTCTTGCCGAGTACAGTGGGGTCTGATCTCTTCGTAATATTAGATGTAATAAAGACAGAAATTTCTCCAGTTCAATGAGAGTGACCGAAAAGTTGTAAATTTTGGAAATTTCCGTGAACACTCAGTCCTAAAACGAATTAGTTAGAAAACGAACGACGGACAATCTGTTAAGTTTAACATATTTAGATTTTTACAGCTATGGTGAGAAACGTTTAAAATCTACAACAACCCTGTCGCGTCCTTTGATGTATACTAGTGATGCGACAAAAGAGGCATTTGACATTGACCGGTATCGGCACCCTAGGGATTTGGCACGCACACACCTACCTGGACCGTCTCTGATTCCATTCATTAGCCACTGGTAGGGAGCTATTTCGCTAAGTGGATTGTTTTAAGATTTAAAAAGTAAAGAATATTTTGTTATTTTTATGTACGTTTCTTCACAAAGTTATATTTAATTATAAGTTTCTTTAAAAGTATATTCATACAATTGAAGAATTTTTTGTACTAGGCATGTATATTCGTCACACATTTTGTTTTACCAAGTAAGTTTTTTTTTATAATTTTAATTTTAGCCCTTATATCGTGACTAGTGATTCAAAAATTTATTTTAAAAAAGTTTTGGCTCGAGACCATATAATGAAAAAGAAAACATTATTAAAAAGAAAGACCAATGCCTAAATTAAATATAAATACGTCCACAAAAAAATTTCAACATTTTGACGATAAAATTTATGACGAATGACGATTCTTTCGTAAAATTGAAGCAATTTGGAAATCAAAGCGGAATAGAATTTAACATTGGTAGACAATATAAAATAAATATTGAAAATTATAACGAGATAATTACGATTAATAGATATATCTAAATTAATAGACGTTATATGTTTTATCTCGAAGCGAGAATTGGCATTTAGAGGGCATAGGGAATTTATTGAATCTAATAACGGAGGTAATTATATTGAACTTTCTTATTTATTAAGTACGTCGGATAATCTATTAAAAATACATTTAAAGAAGTATGCAGTTTTTACTGGCTTATCGAACAAACGAATGCGAACGGGCCCTGACGCGCAATTAATTGATTGCCCCTGTAAGTCGGCTTCTTACAGAAACACAACTTCCCTATCATCAAATGTCACGGCACTCCACTGTGGTATACACACAATTTCAAACTCAACATCCATAACTATTAATAAGATGTACCGGTATACACAGCATCTGATTTAAAACAATGATCCTAACATAAATATCTCCAATTGGGATTGAATTTAGCATCAAATTAATTGTTGATATCAATCTGTTTTTCAGCCTGAAAAGGTCTCTAATTTTGCCTAGAAACAGATAAAGAACCAATTAAGTTGTGAAGAAGGTTCAAACCAATTGGAACCTAGTTAAGGGACCTAATCTATATAAATCTGTGTCTCAAGGACAAGAAGACTTCTTGTTCAGTTTTCTGTCTGGCCCACTGTGTTCTCCATTTACCACCAACTTTTTTATTTCACATAACCTCACTAGAAATATATGTGCATCTGTCTTGTTAGCCTGTCTTTGAGTCTCTCATCAAACTTAGGTGCAGGGATGCCTGTACATTGGGACATGTGCCTCCTTTTTCATCTGTATTGCCCTTTTTTCTAATCCCCAAGGAGATCCCAAATTTCATTATCAACGAACAGAAAATTCAAGAGTTTTATATCCTATTCTGCAGATATAAAAGAAACTAACAAACGATATTTGTCCATTGTCCCATGCAACTTTGTCATACAGTATATTGACAAAAACTACATTCCTTGTTTTCAAGGCCAGGTTAGCCCCGAGTGCACCAGAGTGCTATTTTGTGGAAGTGCTGATCAATCCATAAAGTTTGTAGCTTCTTTCATAATGTTCAGTTACAATGCCCATTTCTATAGCCTGTGGGTGCCGCTGCTTAGGTGTATTTCGTTTCTAATATTTAGAGCTTTCCATATGAGAAACGACTGAACTCTTTCCTTTCCGACTTTCTTCACAAGGATGAAGAAAAGCATCTGTAAACTTTTGTGAATAATTGTATTATTTAAATGATTAGATAATATAATCTCAGTGAACAGCCTTTTAAAACAATAATGAGTCATCCTTTATCCCAAAAGTTCTCACTGACAATGTGGTCATTTTCCCACTCTCGTCGTCCAGTCACAACTTGCCTTAATGGCTAAATTTTAAAATAAGATTTTTCTAACAAATGGAAACTGCATATTCAGGACAGAATTCAGACTAAATTAAGTTAAGCTGTTAAGTTTAAAAAATAGGTGTTTGGAGCATTAACAAAATGTTTAATAGGAGAGAATGTGAAAAAATGCACCGTAGAGAACGCAAACATCATCCACTCTTACTTTCCTGGCTGTTATATATAACAGTGGAAAAGTATGATGATCGGTCAAACAATGATCCCCTAGATATTTACATTTTTGGCTTAGGATTTTGAAACGTCGAGAAATGCAAAACAATTCGGGTTTTTTTCCCTGTATGAATAGGTATTAGTTTGTGTGTGGGGCACAGTTTTATTCGCGTTCTTTTGAAGCTTAATAACGTCTGTACTTTTTTCGGAATTTTGTGTAGGAAGGTTTCTGTATTAGGGGATCCATGCTATTAAATTTTGGTGGTTAAAGGTCCACCAGATGGGGAGATAAAGGGGTCGTGTGTCATATCTCGAGTACGGTTGGACTTAATGGCGATTTTAGTCGTTATTAGCATTTACAATTTTTTTTTATAAAACCCATCTCTACCCTCAAAATGAATCTTTTTGTCATTTTATAATAATTAAAAATAAAAATAAAAAATTAATAATAAAATATCATAACAGATGGCGCCAAATACGCAGTTTTAAATGTTTCCGGAAAAGTTAAGCAACAGTTTTTTTTTAATCAGATACAAGTAATATATGTACTGTACTGTACATACCCAGCACTGCTTAGCACAACTGGATGGATAATACAGTCGTCATTATACAAAAAGACGTTAAATGCGCGTAACAAAATGGTATGGACAAGAGTGGACACTCAGTACTGGCAACGCGTGGGACTTAACACAATAAAAGGCTGGGTAGCTACCCAGAAAACCAACAATGTTCAGTATAATTTTTGCATTAGCCCACCAGTGGCCAAGCGGTCTTTGCACCCTGAACACTGGTAGTTTGGTCGTGGGTTCGCTCCTCGCTCAGACGGACCCACGATGGTCACGTAGAGTTTTCCGGGTTTTCTCCACGTCTATAACGCCTAAATAGGGGCCAGTTTTCCTTAAAAGACCTCCCGGAAGGCAGATCGCCCAAATGTTGCGTTGCCATAACTTAAAAAACAAACAATTTTTGCACTAAAGTCCGTTTGAAATATGTCTATAAGAGTTTTGAAGGACCTGTAGATTTTTTCGTTTTGCAGGAGAAGGCTGTTATTACATGACCAATCTATATATTTGTAGCCTAAAATTGCCCTTTTTTTTTTAACTATAGGGCAGTCGAACAGATAGTGGTCACTTCCATCGGTTTTGTCACAAATAGAGCACTTATCACTATCAGTAATTTTGAACCTGTAAGTAGCTTTGAAAGAAGCCATGGTTCGTTGTAAATTGGGTTGTATTGTGATCGATTTCGAGCCAGTTCATCTTGCAGATACTTTTAATGTCTGGTAAACATGAGTAAGTTGTTTCATTATGGCAGTTGTTCCAAAACATATGCCATTCTTTTAAAATATAGTTTTTTATAGCGTTGAATCCTGTCACAGGTGGTAATTTGCTGTATATCATGGTGTTTTCTTGGTGGCTGCCTTCTTTGCTAATTCGTCGGCTCTTTCGTTGCCAATATTTCCCTGGTGTCCTCACCCAATTAAGGGAGAAGGCACCACTTGAGTTTTGTAGCATAGTATTAATATTATTCATAATCGGGTGAATATCATTGTTCTGAATTATGTAAATAGTTGCTTGGCTGTCAGAATAGATGTTAACGTTATGATGTGGGTATTTAGCAACACAGTCTTCCACTGCAGTGGCAATCGCCAGCAGTTCTGCTTGTGTAACACAGCAACTCGTTGCTGGATTTTATCACTTTGTACGTCTTTTTCCATCAAAAATTTGATATTTATTTCTGAATATTTCCAGGAGATCTTCTAGATTAGCCACTTTAATCCAGAAAATTCCTGAGATGGCTGTCCAAATATTTAAATCTAAACATCCTTCTTACAATGATTCTAGATTGAGCTGGAAACTGTTGTGTTCGCAGATTTGTAGTAATTACTTTTACTTGCTTTAACATGTTTTTCATTTTGAATGACATGAAATTGATAACTTTTCTCACTTGAAGAAGGTCTTCTAAGAATGAAAGGGTTTACATTTTATTAATAAGAGAATTTTCTTTCTTTTTTGATCTTCTAATAAATGTATGAAGTTACGGACTGAACATGTCATTGATGGATTTCAATTAATGGATCTTCAAAAAACTTTCAGTACAGTTGATAATTTTTTTGTGTGAAAGAATGATTTGTAAACTGGAAACATTTGCAGCAATCTTTGAACAGTTGAAAATAAAGACAGCCAACCAATGTCTTTGCTGTGCTTAAGGAGTTGCTGATATTACATTTCAGCAAACTCGAAATCTTTTATGGACTAAACACGGTAGTGTAAATTGAAAAGTACGGTAATTATAAATCTTCATTAACTTCTAATTTGTCAAGCGTTATCATATTGTCTTCCAGGCCTACCAATCGTATTGCAACTATTATTCTGAAATGCTATACATTTATTTGGAAGACCTAGATTGTTCGGTGTCACTAACATGGATGATAATAGTTTTGGCCATTTCATTGAGTTTGCTCTCAATATTAAAAACTATATCATCATCAATGAGTAGACGGGATAATCGTTAAATTATGAGTAAATGTTTATTCTCGACATTGATCGTGAACTACCTGTACAATAGGTTTCTTTCGCCATCTTGAAATGGTACATAACGACACAGATTAATGACATTTCAATTAACGTGAGTCCAGCCCCAGATTAATTTTATTTAAAACTTGTTAAAGTAATGAAAGTCTAGTAAAATTTGTAAAACTTATGACGATAATTTATTATTATTAACGGCCATCTGAGTTTCTTCAGGTCTATTTAATTTGTACCTTCTGCTGTCTTCTCAGAAGTCCTGGACAAGGACGGATTAAGAGGGGGGCGCAGCGCGCAGTTCATTCCGTTCTGAAAGTTTTCCCCTAGTAAAGTCGGGTACTTCAAGATGGTAAAATAATTTTGTAAAGAATATTGTTTCTAAGAACCTCTCTAAAGATTTCTGGATCCGCTATTGGTATTGGACGAATACCGAAATTTTCGTCAATTCGACAACTGAAGCTCGTTGAAACAAATTTTATTCCTTATTTACAGAATAGCGAGGTCGAGGTCGAAGTTTTCAACGCGAAAACGTGTACGTCGCTTTCCTGTAATCCTAGAAGTTTGGCAGTGTCGTTTGGGAAGTCAATGGAATCATGCTCCACGTTCCAAACGCCATTGTCAAACTTCTAGGCTTACAGGAAGGCAGCGCTGAACGTCCGACGTACACGTTTTTGCGTTAAAAATTCGGCCTCGACCTCGCTAATATCATGTTCAATTTTCTTCAGCCTTTTATGTCTTTTATTTTTATTTAGGAAAATAAAAACGCTTAATTAACGGACAATATATGAAGTTGCATAATTTTTAGATATAGTATTATACTCTAACTGCTATGTAATCCAAGCTCTTGTAAAATCAAAATCTTATTAAGACAATCCTTAATTTTAAAGATCTCTTACAGTTTCATTCATGAAGATGTTATCTATTGTTTGTAATCAGTAGTTTAGTAACCGCCGATTGTTCTATAATTTAATATTTTGCTTTTGGTCTTTGGTCCGAGGGAGTATTAGACAAATTATAATTTCTTATCAGTTAGATAAACGTTACCAAGTCTAACTTTAAAAGTATCTAACGATTTGCAATTTATTTAGTTCTGTAATGCTACTTCGTTAAATAAGAGTGCATTTGACGAATTTTGAATCGATTCTATAATTTTTTTTTCATATGATAACAACGTGATTACCTTCAAAAAATTCCACAACTCATCTTTTCCCTAATGGGAAGATGGAGCGCATTTTAAAATTTGTGTGTATTTTATTATTTAATGCAGTGTTAATAAATGGTAAGATTTTTCTTTTTTAATATTGTTTTAAAATTTATATGAATATTTCTGTATATTTAAAATGTAATTTATTAAAATTTTATTACTGTTACTATTGCATCATTTGCATATTATCATATTCAAATGATTTCTAAAGTCGGCCATTTTGTCTGTATAGGAGTTAAAATATAAAATTATTCATATAAGTACGGAATCGAATATTAATCAGAAGTTTAAAGAATATTTTTAAAATTATAATTACTTTATTATTGTGAATTTAAATACAGTTTTACCTGTAGAAAATTTCATTGTATTAAAATGTGGTAATTACACTTGAATTAAAATACTGTACTCCATTTTTATACTTTATAAATTTCATGAACAGGTATGATCTTGAATATTTAAAAAGAAATTAATGCTAATATACGGAGAAATCATCGAAGAATATTATGCATGATATGCACCAACTTCTAAACCTAATAGAATTGGTATAATTATTATTACGCATGGATAAATATGTTAAATAATTTATTTGATGACCGGTATTGGGTAAAGTTGGATCAAGGTAAAAAAAATCTCAAAAAAACAATGTATACTGAAATCAGTCATAACAGCAAGAAAAGAATGCCAAGAATTATTTACCAACAGATACAATAGGAAATACAAAATGAAAAAGAAAATAAGATACGATATCTCATATAAATATTTGCATTCTTAAAACAATTTAAATAGATATTACGTCGTATGTATGTTTAAAGTAATTATGGAAAGTATGTGAGGAATCAGTAAACCATCTCCACCACATAAATACAGTAGGTTATATAGTGGATTTGGTCTACTGGCAGAATCGTCGGAAGGGGGTTTATGGGTCCTACCCCAATAAGTTAATGCAATTTTTATTAATAAAAAATATTCTGATTTTTCATATGTTCAAAAAAAAAAAAAAAAAAAATGGTAAAGGAGGCCCGCTTTACTCCTGAACCCCATACCAAGCTTTCGATGGTCTTGCCAGTCATCTAATGATATAGACTATTTTCCTCGATATGTATATCATTGGATCATTAGGTATATATACAGCTCTGTCATCCGGCCATTATGATATAACTAATTTTGTTGGTATTTGACAATTACCAAAATCTGATCGTCGTTAAGATGTCTTAAACTCAACCACATTGTCTTGTATTAATTCAAATATCGATGGCTGGATGGCAGAACGGTTTAGGTCTCAGCCTACCGCTCTGGAGGATCCGGGATAGAAACCAGACGGGTCGAAAAATCCCAGAAATTTTTCGGTTGTCCTGGATATGTCAGAACCAACCTCACCCCCGGCCACCCCATTGTAGGACTCCAAATCCATAATGGGCTTGCTAAAAAGGCTCTCAGTACCACAGGCCGAAAAAGTTTTAAAACATTGAAATATCGTATTTCTTCAAATAAAATTCTTATCTATTCTCACATATTAAATGTTATTAGCATTTCTTCCACTGACATGTAACGTTTCGATACGTTTCTTATAGATATCAAATGCATATAAAATACATATATACAGTATATGTAATTTTTAAATAAATGTTATAGATTGATTTTATATATTTTATTTGTTTTAAAAAATATAATAAAGCATGCATATTTTGCTGAACAATTAGCAATTATCACCGGATGTACGAGGCTGTTAAGGGTCAACCTACATCTCTGGGGTCCCAAGAATTTCTACGGGTGCTGTTCTTGATATGTCCCTCGCCACTCGACCGCTTCCATTGCGACTTGGCCGAACTTACGACTGAATTTCATATATATTCAATCATGTGTTGAATATATATAAAATATTGAACCCGTACCCAGGCCGCTCTTTATGGGCACAGAAGGCTTTTTAATCAGGTCTTCTTAGTGCCCACAAAGAGGAATGAGTCAAAAAACAAAACAATTAGCATCAATTTCGAACAAACGGCATTGGCATATTGTGACCAATTTAAAAGATAGAACAATTAAAGCAATTCTAAAAATTATCTGTTACTTATTTTGCATTAATCGCTAATCATTTGTAGATATCAATTGTATGAGTTGATCAAAGATTATTTCTGTCTTTTTGGTTTATTTTTTAGTTCTGTGATCCTTCAGAGTAATTTGTAACTAATACAATTTGTAATATAGGCCTACTAAAGAACTGATATAATGCATATCTGAACATTTTTAATTTATTTGTATAGCAATGAGTAATTAGACTATTTATCAATATAGCAAATCTATTATTGTGATAAATGATTTAAAAAGTATATATATATTGTATCGTTTTAGATACTTTAGTCAAAGATAAGGTAATTAATATGTACTGTACAGTAATTATACAGTATATATTAATAAATTTATATTAACCATAAAGGTTTATAATGATTAATAAATTTTTAAATTATTCTAAGTAATTATAATAAACTTTAAAATTGTTTTCTGTGTATATTAATAAATTACAATTACATATAAATTAAATTGTAAATTACAAAGTATCAATTTACAGTTTAATTTATAAAATTTAACATTCCAATCCTTTAATTTTCTCTTAAAGTAATTAAATTAATTAATTAAATTCTCGATTTTTAATATTATAATACACAATTTGAGCGTAAATAATTTAAATTTTATTAATTTAATTTTAAATAAAGTAATTAAAAATCTTTTATTTTTAGGTGTACATATTTATATACTTAGTAAAATATATTAAGTTGCGAATGCTAAAATTAAACATTTAGAAGAAGAAATCTTTAATTTTTTTTTATTTTTTATCAATTATTTTCTTATTAAATCACGTAAACCTATTATTTACAATCTTATCAAATAGAATAATAATTAAACAATAGAGGGGCGTATTTTTATAATGGACTATTATATTTAGTTGATAATTTATGTTCTTCCATATTATCTTTTACAAATATAAAATGTCGAGATAATTCGTGTTCGAATGATATAAAACGATCAGAAAATAGTTCTTATCGGCGTTTAAAATTTTATAACATTTTTTAATCTTTTAAAATTCTAAAAAATGATCAGATTAAAGAATAATTTTAATGTAAAATAATAATTTGTGTGTTTTAAAATTACTTTGTGAAGTCAAAGTGGCAAACCGACTTATATGCTTTGTCCAAGAAAATTGCGCTTGTGCTCGTTTACTTTTAATCTCTTTCAAAGGAAAAAATGATTAATAGTTTACAACTAAAAATTCAAAACTTTTAAGTAATTTTGATATTATATAGTAATAAAAATTTTTAAAAATACTATTTAACCTGTTATTGTGATTAAATCTCACTTAAAAACCGATTGAAAGTAATAAATTGTTGAAACATTACTAAAGAAACAACCATTTCGGTTAATGTTACCTATGGTTCCAAAATGGCGGCTCGTCTCTGATTCCAGCAAATAGAAGAAAGGAAACAGTGGGGACGCACGTTCTAATTTAACCTAACCTATTGTAATAATTTTGTTGGTAATAATTATGGCAATTTATTAGAATAGGTTAGGTTTAGGTTAGGTTAGAACGTGCATCCCCACTCTTTCCTTTCTTCTATTTGCTGGAATCTGAGACGAGCCGCCATCTTGGAACCATAGGTAACATTAACCAATATTTTAAACAAAAATAATAGATTTTTATTTTCTGAATTTTTTCTTGCAATATTTTTTTTTTCTATAGACATTTTTCAATTAATTAAAAAATGTATTAAGTAATCGATTCGAATTTAATTCGGTTTATTCAGATACAATTGAAAGATTAATTACGGTCATCAAATTTGGTAATTAAAAATTAATGTGTAAATGAATGCCTTTGTCAATTACGTGTTAAATAAATAAATTCAGCATGAACAGAAACTGTTTACACAAGTTTAATTGCATCAAATCAAACAAGTGAGTGAAAGCAATTAACACTTGTTCAGTGTACTTTAATTGTTAGAAGAGCTTCAATTTTCCTGGTAAACATTTAACATTTATATTTAGAGATGTTTAATTTGTTATAATTTATTTTTAAGAAATAAACTTTTAACAGTTTATGCGGTTTGTAATTTAACATTGATTTTGCATTTGCATGTAAATTACGAATACATAGATACAGTGAAATCTTCATAGTTCTTCTTGGTTTCTTTAATTCCTTGTTAAGATTGCAGATGGAAGTAATCTGCATAAGCTATCTGTTGTTTAAATACTTCTTGTCAATTAGATTTACTATTCTCTAATTATTACACTACTGTTATATCTGAGAAAGAATTGAACCAGAACGTTATCATAAATCAAAGTGATCAAATTATCAATTTCTGAGAAATTTCAATAGGAACTAATCTAATTGCTGTCTACAATGATATCTATAACATTTATAAATTTTGTTTGTGGCATTGTAATCGTGGGTGGTAAAACAAAATTGTTTTTTCTGATAAGAGTAATCTCTTATTACTCTTACAGTATTAAAATATCAGCAGCACTTAATCAAGTCATTTCATTTGTACTATTCAAATTTGATAAGGACGCCATTTTAATTTTTCAAAGGCCTAATTTCCATTATCATCAAATGAAAAATAAATAATATCATAAAATTATGGTATGATTAAATTTGAATTTTTTTTTCATTCATTACTTTATACCGGTATTACTAAATCGCAAATTTATAAAATGCTATTCTATTATTAGGCACGAATAATTCTTAGAAAAATGTCATTATATCTTAGCTTTACGAAAATAAAATGCTATTATATATCTTATTTTGAATGCGATTTTTACCATTAAATTTACAGTATAACCCCTCTAATCCGTCACCTTTGGGACTGGGGGTATGGTCGGAACGCAAAAAAGATCGGATTATCAGAGAAAAAAGTAAAATAAACAATCTTTCAACTCAAGAATGACTGTATTGTTCTCTACAGTAAAAACATTGCAAGGAATCGCACAAAAGCTGTTATTATTAATGAAAAAGAGCAATACTGTATGTTGGTTCACTTTAAAAACGTTCCAAACGCTTGTTCGTTACTGCTAAATGTTCTTATGTTCGATTTTTTAAATGTTCTATCCTGAAGAAGGTCGTTAAATACGACCGAAAACGTTAGGTAGTTTCTAATAAACACGGCTGCTTATATATAAGGTGTTATGAGTTTTTGTCTTGAGCAATACTGTATGTATTTACTACATACTGCACGTGTACAATGTAACGAACACAGAAGAACGCGACGGGCGGTGAGTCGCCGACGAGTCGGGACAAGTTTCTCGACTCCGACCACGGTCGGATTTACCGGAGCGACGGACTAGCCAAGTGCGGACTAGAGAAGTTACACTGTAAATTTAAATACTTACATTCGTCCGTAATATTATTAGTCATGCAATATATTTTTACATTTTTAAATACGAGTCTTTTCAGTACTTCTATTTTACTCAGAGTTTGTTGAATCAAATGATTAATTTCAATGTTGAGTTAGGGCTTTGAAACTTCGTCTTTTCCTAATTTGAAGACGTAAGTCATTAACTTTGCAATTGTTCACCTGACCCGCTGGGGCAGGTAAAGAGGTGATTGAATAGCATGTTAATGAGGATTATTTTTGTTATTAAAATGATTGAGACAAAATACAAGTTTTCAGTGGGAACATTTTTAAAAAGAAAGTTCACAATCTTCGACCAAGCAGTCAGCCGTTCGTGTGTTAAAAGTGATATGAAAGCAGATTTTTAAAAGAGCCAAATGAATTACAAATGTCGTAACCAAATATTTTCGGTGCGAACTAAATCATATTCTTAAACCAAAATTAGTTATAAACACATGAGATGCATTTTTATGCATCGTGCAATACGAGTGTCGTAAGCCTACTATTGCTGTAAGGAAGATGATCTGGAATCTAACGAGTAATTATTTATTGTGGTATCGTCACAATGTCGGGCTGCAATTTTTAATTTATTTAATTTAAAATATATGCTCTCCACCTCAAATTGTAGTGTCTTGCCCCTGTACATCAAACTTTTCCGTTTGCAATGGAGTTGTGCCAGTCATCTATATAACTCCTTTCAGAGGAAAATTTTCGAATTGAAATAACGTGATTTCCGGTTTGTATCGGAAATTCATATATAGTTAGTCAGGGCCTTCTGCCTCTGAGCTTTCCATATCTGGTCTTGAATTTCATTTATCTCACCGTACTGGAGATTAAGGAAAGGCGGAATGGACGACTGGGAATTTATAGGTCTACAATTTTTTTGAAATTGCAGCACAATCAGATTCTCATAATTTTTTAAATAGAATATTCAAAAAGGATTATAAAGTCCCCTTACGAGATGACATTATACAGTCCACAACAGCACCGTTATGTGTCGTGTCCATCCACACGGGACAAAATTGAAATTCCCATGTAGCCCACAAGATTGTACGTGTTACTGAAACAAAACCTAATTTGAATGTTTTACAATTCACAAATTAAATATTTAAATATTTTCCAAAAACACAATTTTTCAATATATTTTCTTCAGAATGAAGATTGTTTGCGAGTGAAAACATTGATCAAAATCAATACAAATATTATCGGAATGAATATATTGATTATCGATATATATTTATGCGATTAAAAGATAAGATAGACAATATATATATATATATATATATTTTCCATCCTCATCATCAAGAAAATTTATTGTATTAGGATTATTCCGTTACATCATGGGTATACAGTCTTTATATAACCACCATATCATTACAATACTTTCAATTTTTAAAACAAATTAACCGGTAAATAACATTATATAAATTAATTAAATAATTTAAATTAGTTAATTATAAATAAAATACTATCATCTCCGTTATTTTCAATTCAATCTTACAATACCTTACTCTAAAACAATAAATCTGTGAAAAGAAATGTACAGTACATACACTTTTCATCTTTAATGCTTTCTATTTCTCGGAGGTTATATTTGTAACGAAGTTCGGGAGCTTCTTTATATATAAACAAAAACTATGTATTTTCGAACATTCATTTTTACGTATATAACATTTATCATTAGGTAGATCGTATACAGACTTAAGGATAGCCATTGAGTAGTTTCTTGTTTAATAACTAGGCCTACTTCATAGTAACCAAATAATAAACTTATCATTCTTGTAAGTTTTTCTGCCTGTTATTTGATCATTTTCTTTTGTGGATTTGAAATAATAATAGAATCACAAGCCTTGTCGATATCTAAAAATAAATTGTCTCTTCTTACTAAGCTGCAGTTGAATAATTAAGGCCAAGCGAGTACGTCCATTTTTAACAAATGCAAATTGAGTATAATTTCTATAATTATTCTGTTCAACCCAATCATCAAACATGGTTAACAAAACTGACATAAATAATTTACGAAAGCCTGAAAGAAGTGCTATAGGTCTATAATTTTGTGGAACTTCTCTCCCCCTTGTTTAACATATATAGAACAACCCTGTTTCATCTTTTGGAATCTTACGCGTGTTATTAAAAATTGTCTAACCAACAATTCTACAATATTCATCGGTAAATTTTTAATTATAAAATTGGAAATAGAATCATAACATGGAGCAGTATTATCCTTTAATTTTCTAAACATGCTTTCAATGACTG
The DNA here is from genome assembly GCF_030686945.1 of Centruroides vittatus. Lineage (NCBI taxonomy): Eukaryota > Metazoa > Arthropoda > Arachnida > Scorpiones > Buthidae > Centruroides > Centruroides vittatus. The sequence goes on from NW_027122193.1 coordinate 481,468, forward strand.
ATTTGAGTTTGTCTTTCTGAATTGTTTCAAACTTTTCTGATTCTTCAATTTATAAAAATAGCACTTATTGTCAACCTATTTTTGTTTAATATTTTAAAAAAATTTTTAAAATATATTGCACCATTGATATATTTATTTATATATTTAAGTATTTAGACCTTTTAAACTTTTTAAGACTCCTAAAACGATATGATTCTAATATAATGATATTATTCACCGGACCTTTCTGTATCTCATGTAATATTAGATCGTATGAAATGTTTTCGGATTTCCTCAAACTTCTGTTTGTTAATATTTCCTCGTTTACCTCTACCTAATTTTAAACTTTGTGTATGTTCCTGGGTTAATGTTACCTATGGTTCCAAGATGGCGGCTCGTCTGATTCCAGCGAGGAAACAGTGGGAACGCACGTTCTTACCTAACCTAACCTAGTCTAATAATTTTGTTGGTAATTTATTAGAATAGATTAGGTTAGGTTAGGTTACAACGTGCGTCCCCACTTCTATTTGCTGGAATCAGAGACGAGCCGCCATCTTGGAACCATAGGTAACATTAACCTGTTCCTGTAATGCGATTACCGCTTTAAAACTTCCAATCATTTTCAACTATACTGAAAAATGGTCCGAATCGTCAAGGTTTAGCATTTCCAGCAATCAGTAAAAAATTCCGAACATGATGTAATCTACTGCAATATGTGATATAAAAGTATATTCCTCTGGAATATCACCAGTAACCCTACCATTTAAAATAAACAGATCATTATTCTGAACAAATTCCAATAGAGCTTTCCCACTTAATTTACAGTATTATCTTTAGATAATCTTATATAATTAATAATAGAATTTTTTTCTTCATATATAGAATCCAAATTTTCACCAATTCGAGCATTAAAATCTCCGCATATAATTCATAGATTTGTAATAATGTACCACTGTATAATCACTCTTTAGATTTCTTGGAAACGTGCCGCTTTATTTATTGAAGGGGAAAGTATACAGTTATTATATCAATCTTCGAATCTCTCTAAGTTGACTCATACATCGAAAAACATAATTTTCTCTTATCAGATACTTTAACAGACTCACCAATTTGTTTCTTGATTAAAACTAATATGCTCGACCAAATCATCAATCAATATTTCTTTGAGCCTTCCCGAATAACACAATATGTTTTTGTTCTAAATATTACCCATCTTCTCCTTCATCTTGACTATCCAAATCTCTGTAAAACCAATAATAAAATGGTTTCATATATATTCTTTAACAGTTTTTCCTGTAGTTCCTGAATATTCCAACATCCAATAGTCACTATAGTTTTATCATTCCACTTATTTGTCTCCATTTGTTTTTAAATTATTAGTATTATACTGTTTGTCTACATCTTTAACTTCTAGCACTGTATTCTCCATCTTCTCTACTTTGACACATCTATCGTTTATTCCCCTTTTCCAACCATTTGTAAATAATCCCGAAGTATAAGTTTAGATTAATATTATCAAATATATAACTATTTTTTGTTATTTATTATAAAAACACTATTATGTAACTATATATAAACATTCTGCGAAAATGGACAGTAAGAAATACATTGCTGGAAATTTTACAATATGAAGTCTGTCGTAAATACAAACCTCGATATAACGCCCTTTTAGTTAGTGTCATCCAGTGCCGTAACTAGGGCGGTGCCAGGCACAGGGCGCAGACCCTGGGGGCGTAGAAATGACCTGGACCAAGTTTTATATCGTAGTTTTGGGGCATAGTTACAGAAGCTCGCACCGGGCGCATAAAAGACTAGTTACGACGCTGATGTCGTCTTCGTAAAATGTTAATGACTACCAGTGAACCGATCTTTGCCGTAAATATTAACAATCCCCAATATTAGATTGTCTAATATTAGTAAATTAACAAACATATTGATTTCGATTGTAACATTGTTATAATCAAATCATGTGATTTACCTCAAACTAAATTAAATTTTATATTTTTCAGGAAAAAATTATACTTGTGATTTTGAAAATGATATGTGTGAATGGAAGAATGAAAATGACAAAGGTTTAATTTGGAGTCGTGGTCAAGGATCTACGGTAACGCCTTTCACTGGACCATCAGAAGATCATACTAAAAAATTAGGTTAGTGTTTATTATTTATGTTTAGCAATGTATAAAACGAAATACCAAGTAGTTTATCCCACTAGTAAGTTACATTTTATTTCTTAAATTTCGATATTTCTAACCGATTTTACAAAAGTTTTGCAGTCAAAATAATGTAAATATATTAAATACTAAAATAAGTACTGATTTTTAAATAATAACAAATAGGGTAATTTTAAAATTTTATTTAGGAAATGGATGGTATGTGTATGTGGATGTCAGTAGGGGTACAGGAAAAGCAAGATTATTAGGTCCTGAAATTAATGGAATATACTGCTTGCAATTTTGGTATCATATGTACGGTGCAGATGTAAATCGCTTAAGGACATATCTGAAGACCAAAGAAAAGACAGATGAGGTTTTTTTTCGCAAAGGCACGCAAGGTTTTCGCTGGAAAGAAGCAAAAATGACAATTGGAGATAAAGATCTTGTATACCAGGTTTGTTTTCTTGTTTTGGAAAAATAGAAGTAACTATGTTTTAAATAAGGTTTAATCTAAAAAAATGGCCGGATGGATGACCAATTAAGGTATCAGCCCATTGCTCTGGGATCAAATACGGATTAAGTCCTGATTTGAAGTCCCTAGGAATTTTTCGAGGTGGTTCATTTGGCTATATAACCTGGTCCCTTATAACCCTGTCCCCCCATTGTTGGCCTGTTCGTACCCCATAATGGGTATGCTAGAAAAAGACGTTCTTAGTGCCTATAGGGCGGAAAGAATTTCAAAACAGTCTCTTAATTGATAAATAATTTCTGGCCCCTATTTGATTTTAAGATTTTGTAAATTACGTTTAACCCATAAACTTAATATTGATAAACTTGTTTCATTAATAAAAAGACATATTTTATCTTAAATTTATTATAAACCATTGATAATTAATTAATTCAGCCTAAACCTGTTAATAAGCTAAATGTTTCCATCAAATTGACAGCGATTTGGTTCCCGATATCATGTTGCAATCCAAATCATGGTGGCGGAGATCTGACCCTTACGCTCTTGGGTGAATTGTAAGAAGATTTTATCGAAGACTCGATAATAGAGAACTTGGATGAACGTCATCTCATGTGACTAAATAATTAGCGAGGTTGAGGCCGAAGTTTTCAACGCGAAAACGTGTACGTCGGACGTCGAGCGCGCTTTCCTGTAAGCCTAGAAGTTTGACACGTTTTCGTCAAACTTCACAAATCCATCTCTTGAGATTTCAAATTAACAATTAACACACTTTTATGTGAAACAGTTGAGGCTTCATCAATAATAATTGAAATTTTAGATCTTGCAGTTATAAGTTTTCCATAAATATTTCTTCTTATTTCTCTAGAGATATGCTTCGCGATAAGTGGAACCATAAATCTCCAGTGCGAGGAAATTCCCAAATCTATATTATTTTTATTTTGTAAAATTATTAAATTTGGAAAATCAGTAAATGGTTTATTGTTCTTAATTATAAAATAGGCAGTATTAAAAATGTGTATGGTGCTTTTTAAAAACTTTTCATTGGCCACATCGATATTTTTGGAAATAACGTTTTTTTTCACCTGTTTTGATTATTTCCTAAACTTTCTTGTGTGATGCTGATTCGTGATGCTGTTTCAATTTTTTTCTGATTGATGCTTGTAAAATTTCCTTTTTTGTTCCGTGAGGTTTAACAGAATATGATTTCTATTCTAATGAAATGTGTAAATGCTTAGCACTTTCAACCTTTAATGATCCTACATGTGAACGCCATTGACAGCCAACATTTTCATTGCTAGCAATATGAAGCCATTCGTATATATATATTTTTTTTAAAATATTTTTTAAACAATTTTTTGTTCGGCTTAATTCTATTGTCTTCAAGCGGAACCAAGTAAATCCCCAGTCTTCTGGCTTCACTGCATTTATCCTTGGTATTAGCCAGAAGTTTATATATCGTAGGGTTGCGTTTGTATGTAAGATCAGCATTGACTTTCTTGGTTATGATTTTAAATGCTTGGCTCATTCTAGAGTCAAAATCAACTACAATTTGTTTACATTGCTGTTTAATAGGTCTGGAATTAATCGCTTCGTTTTCTAAGTAATTATGTATTTTTTCAGCTAGGCTATCTATTAATTTACCGTTGTAACCGTGGGCTATGGCGACCTTACTGTACCTAAAGAAGGCCATTCAAAACGGCTGAAAACGCCTGTACTGTACTTAGTAATTAAACTGCTAGAAACAAAGTGTGAAAGGTTTTGTCTTACTTATTTTAAGTAGTTCTAGCTTTTTAGAGCTCTACTAGAGAAATTTACAAATTATGCTACAGCATGAAAACAATGTTCAGAAAAATCAATATTACTTATGATTCAATTCAATACTTTTTGCATTGTCAATCACTGATCAGTACAATCAATGTGGGCAGATTCATCCATTGATCTACTCATTTGAGTTTAACATCAACTGATGTTACCTCACTATTGGTAAATGGCAAATTTATCATTCATGAGAAAAACATTTCATAAATTTCTAGACTTTTTCATTTGTATAATGTTCAGCTGAACCCTTTTTCTGTGCTTATCTTTATGGTTATATTTTCTATATAAGCCTTAATAAGAATAAAGTATCTTAAATAATATATAGATCATTTTAATGAAAACTTCTTTAAAAATATCAATCTGCCTTATTAGATTTACTAAGAACAATAGGTTGAATTACTTTATTTATGCATGATATAAATCATTTTTATTTTTTATAACATATTTTTAATGTTTTATATATATATATATATATATAATTAATTTATATAGGTGATGTTTGAAGTAGAGCATACACTTAAGCAATCAAAAAAGGTGATATTGCCTTGGATGATATTTCTTTAAACAGTGGATCCTGTTCATTCACTTCAGGTAAATTTTAAGATTCTAAAATTTTTTAGAATTTGATAATTTTCCTTTAATGATAATTATAATAACTTTATAATCTATCCAGTTATCTATCTAGGTTATAATTAAAAAATCGTAATTTAAATTATTTATAACTAGTTCTAGATCAACACATAATTTACAAAAGACTTGTGGGCATTACTCATTAAAAATTCATGCATTCCTGCAAAATAGATACTTACTTTTCAAGTATATAAAAGCCTTAAGACAAAATAGAGGAATACTATAGATTACCATCTATGGAATTTCGGGACTTTGAGTATATATCTGAACTAAGGGAACTGAGACGAGTTTAACAATACCATACTTTTGGACCGGAGATGAAAAATAAGAAAGTTGTCATACTTTTTAAGTTATCATACTTTTTTAATGCTTTCATGCAGACGGCACCGTAGTTGCTAGTGCTGCCATCTTGCGGTAAAGTCTGCAAACAAATTAAAAAAAGCACTCTAAAAGGCAAGAAATTGCACGAATAGTTGAATGCCACTTCCTTTTTTTTCTTTGCTCAAGAACTACCATGAATCAATAACTAGTGATGTTAAACAATTGGCGGCCTGCCGGCGGCTCCTCTCCCAGGGGAGTCTGTTGAGAGCACAAACAGTCGAATGCCAGTTTTTTTTTTTCTTTTTGTTCAAGCATCGTGACTCCGGATTGCGTTAGTGTGGTCGGCTCGTACTAGCCGACCGCAAGCAATAGCAAGACTGAGGAGCCGTAGCCCCGAGGTCGACAAGCACGAGGGTGTGCAAAAAGGACTTAACTCGAACTGTAGATGATCAGTGTGCTTGTGGATCAACATCTGCCTGTGTTGAAGGTATATATGACCGACTTGCCGGACTACCTGTTAAACACGCGATAGGCTTAGCGGAGAGAGCGATGCAACTCCCGATCATATAGTGCAATTGCCAAAAAAAGTATGATAACTTTCTTACTTTTTGCCTCCTGCCCAAAAGTTGGATATCATTGAACTCGTCTCGGTCCTTTGAGTTCAAATATATACTCAAAGTCCTGAAATTCCATAGGTGGTAATCTATAGTATACCCCAAAATAGTTATTATTAATATTATATGATGATAAAGAATATAAGTTATTTTAAAGATGAAGAAAAAGTCTGGCCTTTATGGATTCTTTTTATTCTCAAACCCTATTCAATTGTTTAGTTTGCATAATTGTAAATTCAGCTCTGATTATAATTAATGTATGCATTTAACTTTGCAGTGAATGCACTGTGCTTTCATGCATAAACAGGCATATTGAGAATTAAGTGTGCTAAGTTTAAAGCATTTGGGTTGTATTAATTGTTATTGGGCTGCAATTTGAAAAAATTATAGACATAAATTTCCACTGTTGTTCGTCTATCCATCTGTCTTTCCGTAATCTTGAGAACAGAGTTAGATAAATGAAATTAAAAACCATATATGGAAAGCTCAGGGGCAGAAGGCCCCAATTAACTATATGTGAACTTGCAATATAAACCGGAAGTCACGTTATTTCAATTCAAAAATTTTCCCCAGTAAGCAGTTAATAGATGACTAGCATAATTCTATTGTTAAAGGAAAAGTATGATTTACAGGGGCAAGACACTACTAATTTGAGGTGGCGAGCATATATTTTAAATTAAATAAATTAAAAATATGATTAAAAATTACAGCCTGACATTGTGAAGACGTCATAATAAATAATTGCTCATTTAACTATACAGTGGTGCCTCGTATAACGTACACCTCGAATAACGGATGCTGCGAACAACGGACTTTTTGTTTGGCCGTTACGTGACTCGAGCAATGGACTGGCTGCAAACAACAGACTTTCCGGCATAATTGGTGACTGCTCCATGGGTGCGTTCTTTAATAGCGGTTGCTCTGCGTCTCCGCTACTACGGGAGTGTGCTGCTGTTTGTAGGCATTTAGGAATGACGGCGAAAGAAAGAAAGATGGCAGTGCTTGCACTGTCGATAGTATCATGATGGAGGAATCTATAATTCTAAAATATGAGCTTTTAAAGGCAAAAGAAAGGTCCCAATTGTAAAATTTAACCATAAAATGGATTATTTGTTGAAAGAGCATTCAAAATAGCCATGAAAAAAATTAGAATGCCGGCTACCATTCGAAAAAAATTCGTAAAGACACTTACATCACCCTGTTCGCTAACTCGCGCTTTCACAATTTCTAAATTTTCATTCATAAAACCACATAATGGACCCGGATGAAACTATCTGAGCCATGGAGGACGCCATGTTGCTTTCCACCGTAAACTACTGCTACAAGCGGCCGTTTTTGCCGTTCAACGGCGCACACTCCCACCGGAATTTAGGAACGCATTCCGCAGGAATTTTTAAATGGATGTCACTTGTGCAGAGTTACACGGAGGAATTAAAGAACGCACCCCATGTTCATTTTTTTATGATACAGTACAGTTATTTTATGCTGCGGAACAAATTAGATGTTTTAACATGTATTTCTATGGGAAAATGCATTTCGTATAACGGACGTTTCACTTAACGGATGTGCACCTGGAACGGATTAAGTATGTTATATGAGGCACCACTGTAGTTTCTCTAACAAACAATTTGAGTTTTTTTTTTTATTTAAATATAGTGTAAAGTTTTGTTCATTTTCCAGACAGTTTATTATTGTATTATTATAAAGGTATTTTTAGTCATAATGCTGAGGTTTTCATTCAAACTGTAAAAGTATTTAAATCTTCATTGCCATTTAAGGAAACCACTATTATCAAGATGGTTTTTATTCAGATTAATTTACTTTGTTATACTAAAATAAGTCTATTATATTTTACTTAATTTACAAATTATCCGGAATTTTTGGTTGAACACTACAGTTTTCAGTTAACCAATGCATTTTTCATCCTGTTTATATTAGACAAACTGTAGAACTTAGTTAAGAAATTTTTTAAGAATCCAATTTAAGAAAACTTCTTAGTGGGAAACTTCTTAAGCATAAGTGAAAATAATACTATATAACTTTTCATTCAACAATCCATATTCACTGTAATATTCCACTGTAAGCTAATTAGGCTTTTACAGTGTCTATTTATTTAATTATTTATCTAATGTAGCTTGCCTCATCTATTTTGTTATGTAAAATAAAAAATGTGTACAGTATTATGATTCCACAAACAAAACCATAGATTACAAATAATACAAAATCACAACGAAACCTTTCAACAGTGTTGTATTCGACAGAAAACCAACTAATGTTTTCGGCCTCCACCAAGGCCTTCTTCAGGTTGAGAACAAAATATTATCCCCCTCCAGACCGCCAGAACGATGTTGCCTGAGATATAAACATAGTACGTGTCGCGTTTCACCCCTTCGCTTGGCTCTGTGGAATTTGAACGGAGCCAAGCGGAGGGGTGAAACAACAAATCCTGCCAATGTAGATGGGCTAACATTTTTAAATATTTCACAGATAAACATATCTTTTAAAACTATTTAAAAAATTATTGAATTTTTTTTGTTTCCATAGATCTAATGCTCTCATTGAGTGAGTACTTTTATTAGTGAACAATATGTGGACCAGTGAAAAAAACCCAACTAAACATCAAAACATTGGAAGCAAGCATTTATTTCAAATGCAACTTTGACATAAATTGCATACAGTTTTATGAATTTTTAAAACATAAACCTGATTTATTAAAAAAGTTCATTCTTGTGAAAAGTATTAAAAGTAAAATCTTTAAAAATAATAGTATGGTTGTTTAAAATGTTATGTATACACTTACATTTTATAATAAATGTTATGAAGATTTTTAGTTTTTGTGAAACAATAAATAAATGTAACCTGCTTTCTTTTTATTATAAAACAATTTCTGATTTGTCCTTTATTTTCTCCATAAAAATATGGTCACTGCAAGTATAACTTGTGTATTAATACTGCTATTCAGAACTTACTATTTGTTGCAGATAACTGTGTAAGAAAATTGCAGAATCCATGTTCAAAGTAACTTAAAATGACACAAAATTTTGTGCATTTTCAAATGCAATTATTTTGATTTGTCCATACGCAATTAAATGTATGAAATTTTTGATAGGATGCAGTTGAAAAACTTAAGCAAATAAGAAATCGTGGAGAAGGATTTCTGTCTACTTAAATGGGAAATTTTCTTAAAGAGGAAGATTTTATATGGGGAAAATTTACACATCTGTAATGGAAAAAAAAATGGAATTTTTGAAATTAAACTTCTTACACAGGAAAATTACTAATATTGAAATTTCTTAACTAATAAATAAATTTTACTGTATTTGTATAAAGAGAAAAGCAAAAGTATAATTAGAAAAACTACATCTGACATAATTTAAATCAAATTTCTTAAATTGTGACAATAGTGTTTGATTACCCTAATTTTGACTACCCTACCTTTTTATGTCTATTTCTTAAGTTTCTTATTTAGATAAACTTACAGTTTATATATTGTAATGAATATATAAATAAATATTGCAATGTATAAACTGTATGTTTATTTTGAATGCTGAAATAATGATTCTTGAATTATAAACTATAATTTAATTTTATAGTACAAGAGGATGAGATATGTACCTTTGATAACGGAAATGATTGTGGATATAAAGTTGTTAATGATACAAATTTTCAATGGAGTCTTATTCGAGCTGGTTCCGGTAAAATACTTTATCCAAAGAAAGATCATTCGCTTGGAACTAATAAAGGTAATAGTATAACAAATTACAAGTTTAATTAAATATTAACCAGGCAACAATATTATTGACATAACAGACATATAGATATGAAAGAATGTTATTAATTTATATTTGATTGCTCTCTTTCATTTATCTATACAATATGTATATGTTAAGTTTGTATTAATTAGTAAGGAATTCTTTTGTTATGTTTAAGTGAAAGTTTTATATAAACAGAAACAAGTTTAGTATGATAACTGTACAATGTCACTTAAATGTGTATATAACGACATAAACTTTTGACTGTCAATGTTAATATAATAATGATATGAATGGGGAAAGAAAATATTTTTAAATAACGAAAACTGGTTACATAAAATACTTTCTTTAGTTCTCTATTGTTTATTTATTCTTAAATTTAATCTCCTAAAGCTGAAAATAATAATTTTCAAATGCATTTACGATAATAATTTTCTTCTATCTTCTGAATTTTTTATTTATAATTGTATGAATTACAGGATATTTTTGAAAATATATAAAGAAATATTAAATTTAAAAAATCATATTGGAAGAACAATATCTATATGTTTTAAATTTTTTTTATGCTGCTTTTATACTCTATACTGTATTATATTAAACACTTTCTATCTGGCTTAAATTCAAAACCTTACATTTAATTAGAGTTGTAATTAGTGTTGTCACCTTTACAAAATCGCTGACCCGGACGGCAGGTCTGTCTGAACATAAGTTCCTGACGCATGCACGACGTCATTTTACAATGCGAAGAATAACATGCATGTCGGTTCTAAATTGGTTACAGTTAAGGACTAGGGACTTGCGTAGGAGTAATGCATGTAACCTAAATTAAGAAAGAACAGATAATGTAGATCCATAGAAGACGTGTACGGACGTACAAGCAAAAAAAAAAAAGGTCGAGAGGCAGGTTGCGCGTCACACGTCGGCATAAACAGGTTGCGCGTCACATGGCGGAATAGCAGATGAGTTTCAGTGAGTGTGAGGTCTTTCACTGTTGAAATGGTGTAAATTTATAAAAATATTTGCAAGAACTTTGTTTCATCGTAATTTCACAATTTCTATGAAATTCTTGGACAAAATTAATAGTTCACCCGGACAGTGAGTCAATTCCCGGACCATTCGAGTGAAAACTGTACGGGTGGTAACACTAGTTGCAGGGCCGGATTATCGAATAGACAAATGAGACAAATGTCTCGGGCCCGGTGTTTAGAAGCGCCCGGTCAAACTGTCTATTTTGAAAAGATTTGTAAATAAGATAGTTTACTTTTCTGTTGGATAACTGTATATAATAAACAAATAAACAAAAATATATTGCTTTTTATATGGTTATTGTGAATTGTAAAATCTAAAGAAAATGTGTTCTTATGTTTTTTCTTATTGAAAGTAATTCTTCCGATAATTTAGAATTTTTTTTATAGCGATAAGAATAATATTTTTTATTAATAAAAATTTAAGATTTGTTTTAGTTTTTCACATTATTTAATTTTGTTTTATTTATTGTTATATATATATATTGCTCTATTTCTTGTGGGAGAGGGAGGGGGCCCGGTAAGAAGAAAATGTCTAGGGCCCCAAAGTGTGTTAATCCGGCCCTGACTAGTTGTAATTATGTACTTGATTTAAACTTGAACATTTGTTATTAAAATAAATTAAAGAGTGAATAGAAAGCAAATAAAAACAAAAATAAAATCAAGATATATAGCTCTGTAGATTATTGCAATATTTGATTAAACTTTATAAAAACACTTACTGAATATTATAAACTTATTATTTTTATCAAAGACAAATAGTATAAAAATAGTAAATGGAATTGTACAAAATAATGTAATAAAAAAATGAATTTTTTATTAGAATAATACCTTAAATTAAAAACATGTACAGCATATTAGATTAAAAAATGTGTTTTGTATGAGTTTTTATAGCATAACAATTAAATAATTAGAAATATGTTCATTAAAAAGTAATTATTTTCATTTTTGTAATAAAAGTTATTTTTCATTCATTTAATTAAAATGAAACATTTTAAGATTTTAAAAGTTATTTTTTAATCTCTGATAATAAAATAAATAAACTTGAGATTTTATAAATATGGATTTTTTTTTTTATAGGATGGTATTGGATTCTCTCAACAAAAAAAGGTAAAAAAATAAATAAGAATGCAAACCTTATGAGTCCTTGGTTTACAAGATCAGACATAGAGAAAAAAAGATGTATTCAGTTCTATTATTCTGTATATTCAGAGTCAGATACTGTCCTCAATGTTAGTTTTATAAATGATAAAAAAGAAGGTAAGATAATATTTATTTATTAAATTTAATTTATATTTGAAGTATTGAATATGTATAAGACAAGGTGTTAAAACAAAAATGTTTGATAGATTCGAGAATTTTAAAAATTAAATGTATTTTGTTATTTGATGCAAGATATAGAAAATATAAAAATGGCCAGAACAGTCGGAAGAAATAATCTGGTTTACAGAGTGATGTCATATGAGTTTCCCCAGCCAGTTATAATTTTAGGCAGATAACCTGCAGATCATCTGTGTTTAACAATTTGAACACAGATAATCTACATCTTGAAAGTTTATAGCAGCATACTTTGTTGTGACTTTGTAAATTTCTAACTGTTCTAAAAATCTAAATTGTTTTCTGTGAGAGGTGCTGTGTAGGAATACCATCTACACAGCATCTCTCACATGCTCATGTACATACACATCTATGTTGAGGTTGGAGGCAAATGTTGCTAATGTGGCGTTGACCAGCTCTTTTATGACAGAAATTTGATGTTCTTTGAAATGGGTGTTTAAAGGTCATCCCTAAGTTGTGATTGGCTCGGTGATACATAACAGGGATAATATGTATATAATGTTGGAGGTACACATCTGGATGGTCTTTAGCATTGTGGAGGTGGATAAAACCGAGGGATTTCTGAAAGCTAATTGAAAGTTATTATTTCTGGCAATTTCCTTGTATAGAGTGACCAGCCTTTAATTAATCTTACAACCTTCTCTTTCTCCTCTCTCCTCTTAATATATAGATGGCAATCCTCTTGTTTTAACAGCTGCATATGGACTGTGAAGCTCAATTAGCCTGACAATGACCATTTAACACGGTCAAAAACATTTGCTTTTCTGTAAAATTGTGCTGGATATTGGTTTCATATGCTTTGTTTATTAAAACAATAGCTCAAATGAATAATGATTTGTTTAGTTTATGTATAACAGCATTATTTTCTATTATTTTGTAATGAAATCAAAATTAAAGATGATATCATTACAATTTCGCTATATTTGCTTCATTTTTTAATATCTATTGTGTAGAAATTTGACTTATATTAATTAAAGTAATATAAATAAATAAACACTCAACAAACCCGATATCATTAAAGTAATATTTGTATAAAATATTACTTTAATGATAGGGATAAGTGTACTTATCCCTATCATTACATAGTAGTCTTCTTAGACTTGGTGGCAGTGTTATTGGTAGAACAAAACCGTTAGTTATAAACATACGTGCAATTTTTAGAGAAATGGGACCTAAATAGGGTATTGGGGATGCGCTATTCTTAGGGTTTCTTTATTAGAAAGAAAAGATTGCGGAAATAATCTCTTCTTAACACGGTTTTGAAGAAATGTAAATTTAGAGTGCGAATAACCAGCATTTAACATAGCACTATAAATGATAGATAACTCATCTTCCACTAGTGACTGAGTAGAAGGAAGAAGGTATGTCCTCTGTATTAGAGAAGAAAACGTGCTATGATACACAAAAGGATTTTTAAATAACATTAATCTGTTAAACCATCAGAAATATTGTTCGATAATTTCGAAAATCGGAAATTTGTGAAACCGTCGGATTAGCGTTCAAAAATCTTAAACTGTTGTATTCGATAGACCGCCTGAAGACAGTAGTTGTATACTACTGAAAGTGCTAGCGGACAAGTTAATTCTCTAATTGTTGGACAAGTTCATTCTCCAGGACTCCACTCCTGTAATGCCACAACACATAAGTGTTATAATCATATGATTAATATAATAAACTGATAATTGAATGATTAAGAATACAATGAATTGAATATACAACTATCCAAACAATTTCAATACAAATTACAAATATGTTCATGAGCAAGAAAGTGCTTACATAATAAAATCATATCCTTTACCTGTACACATATGGATCTGATGAGTGAACCTTTAACATTTGGGAGGTATGTAAAGTTCAGTTGACATATAACTTAGTACTCAGTGAGGGCATCAAACATATATCATAAACTTTATCTAATCTTAAGGGTAACTAGTAAGCTAGTAGCATGTTGAACTATGACTAAAAGCATTCATCCAAGGTGATCTTCACCTTATATATGAAATTGGTGGAACAATGAAAATGTCCACAGTTTCTTTCCTTCACTCTGTTACTAGGAAACTATGAAGTGTGACTTTCATTTCTAAAGGAACTATTTTGTTCTCTCTTTACTCAGAGGAAATTGAAGATGATAAATATTGATAAACATTTCAAAATAATATTAATTTTAAAATACATTTAAATACTTTGAATCTTCTCTAAATTAACTTCCAGTTCTCACATTTTGGTTGGGTTGCAGTTTGAAAAAATTGTAGACCTATAAATTCCCACTATTGTCTGTCTGCCTTTCCTTTGTGGAAAATTGCAGGAACAAGTGTTCACGCTATTTGTGAGTGTAGGTGAATTACCACGTGGGGAAGAGACACAAAGAGACAAGTTGACAATAAGTTTATATATATATATTAGAGATGATGATACAATTAAAGATATATATATATATATGGTTAGGTTTACAAAAATACGATTTCACGAGCACCTGAAGTCACACCGTTACAAAGTTATAGTATAGATGGTTCAACCTGCCGTAACTCAGTTCGTCCTGGGAACAAAGAAATCACAGTAAAGATGAATATTTCACAATATATTAACGTTTGTCTATAAATATTGAGTGACACACGACACTTGGGGGAATAACACACATATGGAGCACACGTACTTGTCCGAGGCGTAGAATGGTCGATGGATCACGATTACGAATTGTCCCTTATTCGCCTGTAAAAACTGTCCTCGTGAAAAAGCTTACCGCACGGGTCCGTATGATTCACCAGTCTTCTCAAGGAAGGACAAAAAGCCCAATAACCGGTTGGTGCCGCCTTAAATACCCCTTTTTCGTGTACACGACGGGTTGCCAACCATCATACCCCCACAACCGAAAATAGCCCAAAAAAAAATACAAAAATAAAAATATATATATATTTACATATGACAGATGGCTGCAGCCACACATATGCCCCCTCCTAAAGAGAGGAAAAAAAAAGAAAAAAGGGAACACCCTTATAAATTTTTTTTTTTTATAACACTAGTACCCTCGATTCAGGGTGACATAATCAACCCGTCGCCGTCTTAAGTTATAGGGATAATTCCGTTGCTGCGTCACATGAACTTGATCACGACTCTCCGATGTGTCGTGCGGGTCTTCCAAGGTCTGAGGTGGGTCACCTGTAGAGGGGCAGTAGTACCGAGTTGGTTGACTGGTTTGGCGAGGGTCGACTTCCTCATTATCCTCATCATCACAATCACCCTGAGTCCATTTGCTTGACCTTTTCTCCTTTCTAGATGGTGTAACTTTGTCTCTTGGTCCAAAGAACAGTTTTAAACGGTCAATATGGATGGTCTGTTCATCCTTCTTTTTTATTCCTTTGACTTGGACTACTACGTCACTAAGTATGCGCTGCACACGAAAAGGGCCCAAGTACCACGGGGAGAACTTTTTATGATGAACTTTTGATGGTCTTCTCACCAGCACCAAGTCTCCCACTTGAAAGCTTCTCAACTTCCGGTTCTTGTTCCAGTACCCCCGTTTGGTTCTTAATTGCACCTTATTAAACTCGTCAGCAGCCCTGCGGCAGACCCTAAGTTTGCTCATCAGCCTCTCTCGATATTCCACGATCCCTCCACTTCCTGTTTTCGGATCTTCGACCCTCAATTCTCCGGGTAGAACTGGATCGAAACCGTACATTAAGAAAGCCGGGGTTTCCCCTGTTGACCCATGGATGGTATTCCGGTATGCCAATAATGCGGCAGGGATGTACTCATCCCAGTTGGCGTTATCACCATTCGAGATCTTTGCGATCATCTCGATAATTGTCTTGTTGGCTCTTTCACAAGTCCCGTTAGATGTGGGTCTATATGCAGTGGTTGTTTTACGGTCGATCCCAAGTAACCTGCATGCGTCAGTCATGAGTTGTGAAGTCAAGTTTGTCCCACGGTCGGAGATGAGGGTCTGCCCCCCACCGTAGCGACACACAATGTTCTCAAATAACGAGTCGGCTATTGTCTTGGATGATATTTCAGGTACTGGGATAGCTTCGACGAATCTTGTGAACATGTCAACGAACACAAGAATGTAACGGTTCCCCTTCCGGGACTCGGGCACCGGTCCAACCACATCAACCGCAAGCACCTGCATCGGATTATTGGGGTGGGTTACCTCCTGGACGGGGGCCTTATGGGTGACCCGGTTAAAGCGCTGACATGTTCCACATGATGTTATATAGTTCTTGACTTTAGTTCTCATATCAGGGAAAAAGTAGTTGTCTCTAAGTTTTCTTAGTGTTTTTTCGATCCCCATATGCCCCCCTATTTCATGGTGGTGTTTTATCACCGGGATCTGGGCAGCGTCACCTACACAAATGCAATTGACACGTTCGCCCCGTCGGTTCACCCCGCTCTTGACTAGGATCCCGTTCCTTACCTTAAAGTCATGTAGGTGGGTGGGGGCTTCAATCGCCCCTCTACTTAATAACTTGCCCTTTGTCGAACAAATGTGATCATCACTTTCTTGAGATGCAATTACCAAATCACTTATACTTTGCTCATTATTATTCGGCAGTGGTGACACAGCGTTAATACTTACTCCCACCTCCTCAGGTTGATCTTTGCAACTGTTACGAGCGCGGGATAGCAAATCCGCCACCTTGTTTTCACTCCCTTTTATATGCACCATCTTAAGATCGTACTCCGTCAATTCAATAGCCCACCGCATGAGACGCCGATTATGATTATTCATGTCCCTTAGGAACACAAGTGGCTTATGGTCTGAATACACGATTATTGGTCTGCCTAGGACCAGAAACCGGAAATGACGGAGAGCTGCTAGTAAGGCGAGGCACTCCTTCTCCACGATGGAATAGTTAAGTTCCGCACCGTGGAGTTTCTTGCTAAAGAAACCAACTGGTGCGAGTTGGTCCCCATACCCTTGATGTAGAGCAGCTCCCACGGCAAGTTCAGACGCATCGGTGTGAAGGTGAAACACAGAGGAAAAATCCGGGTGCTTCAGCGTTGGAGGAGTGGTGATAGTTTCTTTTAACTTAAGAAAACTATCCTCGCATTCGCTCGACCACTGGAACCGACGCCCTTTCTTTGTTAGCTCGGTGAGCGGCAAGGCTATGTGTGCGAAGTTTTGTATAAAAGGGCGGTAGAAGCTTAAGGCTCCCAAGAAGGATCTCACTTCTTTCACAGTCTTGGGTTGTGGTATCTTTAAGAAGGCACTTACGTTATCTGGATCCGGCCTCACCCCTTCCTCGTCAATCATGTGACCCAGATACCGGACCGAGGTCACGGCGAACTTACACTTTGAGGGCCGCAAGACTAACTCGGCTTCCCTAATAAGGTCGAGTACCTCCCTTAACAATTCTATATGATCGTGCATATTTTCAGAAAATAAGACTACATCGTCTTGAAACACAAAGCAATTTACTCCCACATGTTTGGAGAGTATAGAGTTCATTACACGCTGGAAATAGCGCCCCGAGTTCTTCCCCCCTTGGGGCATCCGACACAATTGATATTTACCCCAAGGGGTCGTGAAGGCAAACACCTCACGTAGATGGGGAGCCACCGGTATCTGAAAATAGCCGGAGTTCAAATCCAGGACAGAAAACACCCTGCCCCCTTTCAGCTGTGCTAAAATGTCATCTATTCTCATCAAGGGAAAGTCTTGTCCCTTAGTGACCTCGTTGACCTTCCGCAAGTCCAGGGTGATCCGGATGTCTCCATTACTCTTTGGGACGATGTGCATAGGGGAGTTCCACTCAGAAATCGACGGTTCAATGATGCCAGCTTCCAAATACTGCTGGATTTTTTCCTTTAATTTCGATAGGAAGGCATGCGGAATGCGATATTGCCGAGTATATATCGGGGTGCTAGTGCACAGTTCGAAGTCATGGATGTATTTAGTTGTACCTGTTAGCCCTTCGACCGCTTCGTTGAAGATATCAGTGAAGTCATTGATGATCTGCTGTACCTCTACAGCCTGCTCTGGCGGAAGGTGAGTTAAGTCAATTTGGGCAGTGGCGCTTGGTGGTGTGGGTACTTCACGAAGAGAAGCAATTGCAAAGGCCGCATTTTGTTCGGCCAGAGGGTCCCCTCTATCCATGAGGCGTGCTACTTTAACTAGCATTTCCGGGTAAGCACGCAGGAAATCCATACCAAGGATGCCCTGATTACCCACCAAAATTACCGAATCCACCACAATAAATTTCACGGGGAACGCCCTATCGTTCAACACTACATTAGTTAATAATTCTATGTTGCTTTTCATTACACCGCCTGACACCCCTTTCACCCGTACATTGACCGTGCTGGTATTAAGGGAATTACCCTTTAAGTAGTCCAGTTCATGACGATTTATAAGTGACCTTTCCGCACCGGTGTCTAATAACAAGTTCACAGCATGGCCGTTGATTTCACCGGAAATGAAGGGGAGGTTGTGGTTATTAATGCCCGGTTCATTTGCCAGTTGAATATTCACTTCGGAACCACCGTCCTGGCTGCCACGATAGTCCCATTCTAGTTTAAATTTTTCGGGCAATTAGCACATAGATGGTCCCTACTTCCGCAGGCGAAACATCTCCTAACCCGACCAGGTATGACCTTAGGTTTATTTGGGTTGCATTTATCCGGCCCACATGCTAATCCCATGACAGCCTGAGACAGCTGTAGTACGGTCTCTTCCAACTTAGCTAAACGAGTCGTAACTTCCGATCCAGTTACGTTACTCTTATCGGGAGAAGTTGATTCTTTGCGAGGTGGTACAACAACACCACCTACCTGAACTTCCTTGAGTCCGCAGGCTTGCTCGATCTTGGCTAATTTCTCGGCTAGTTCGACCGCCTCATCAAATGATTTTGGTTCGCGCTCTAACAGTTTCATTCTTAAGTCTGGGTTTATCCCTTGGATAAATTGATTGCTTAACATCTCATTTCTCAACGTGGCCATGTGCGGGTTTGCACAGACCATCTTTTCAAACGATATACACAATCTAACTTTGTACTCACCTACCGACTCATTACGTCTTTGTCTTATGTTGATGAAGTCCTTCAATGTGCTTCCTTCAGTTGACTTCTGTCTGTGGAAGCTACCTAGCAGGGATGTCTTAATTCTGTTGTAGTCATTTCGGTACACTTCCCGTAAGTCCAACAACAGGCTGAATGGCTCTCCTTTCAGGCGTGATTGGGCTACCACTAAGCGAGTTCCGCTTGTCCACCCGGCGATTGTTGACACCTCCTCCAG
This sequence comes from Centruroides vittatus, assembly GCF_030686945.1. Classification (NCBI taxonomy): domain Eukaryota; kingdom Metazoa; phylum Arthropoda; class Arachnida; order Scorpiones; family Buthidae; genus Centruroides; species Centruroides vittatus. The sequence continues at coordinate 500,800 of NW_027122193.1, forward strand.
AATATCAAAAAACTGCTTGATGGATACATTATCTGCTGAAGTGCCTGAGAATGTTGGAATCATCCCCAGGTATCCCGTAACTACTGGGGTTGCCGCTGCTGGGTCGTGGTTTCCTGTAACGTTCGTGGTCGACTCAGGTTGCGTGCCATCACTCAAGTGCTCGACAGTCTTTGTCTCCATTATAGACCACGTGGTAATCCTGTCGCGGACGCCAGATGTGGAAAATTGCAGGAACAAGTGTTCACGCTATTTGTGAGTGTAGGTGAATTACCACGTGGGGAAGAGACACAAAGAGACAAGTTGACAATAAGTTTATATATATATATTAGAGATGATGATACAATTAAAGATATATATATATATATGGTTAGGTTTACAAAAATACGATTTCACGAGCACCTGAAGTCACACCGTTACAAAGTTATAGTATAGATGGTTCAACCTGCCGTAACTCAGTTCGTCCTGGGAACAAAGAAATCACAGTAAAGATGAATATTTCACAATATATTAACGTTTGTCTATAAATATTGAGTGACACACGACACTTGGGGGATAACACACATATGGAGCACACGTACTTGTCCGAGGCGTAGAATGGTCGATGGATCACGATTACGAATTGTCCCTTATTCGCCTGTAAAAACTGTCCTCGTGAAAAAGCTTACCGCACGGGTCCGTATGATTCACCAGTCTTCTCAAGGAAGGACAAAAAGCCCAATAACCGGTTGGTGCCGCCTTAAATACCCCTTTTTCGTGTACACGACGGGTTGCCAACCATCATACCCCCACAACCGAAAATAGCCCAAAAAAAAATACAAAAATAAAAATATATATATATATATATACATATGACAGACGGCTGCAGCCACACCTTCCTTATTCTTGAGAACGGAGTTAGGTAAATGAAAGTTGATACCAGACATGGAAAGCTTAGGGGCAGCAGGCCCCAATTAACTATATACAAACTTTTGGTTTGTACTTAAAGTCACATTATCTCAATTCAAAAATTTTCCCCTGAAAGGAGTTAGATAGTTGACTCAATTGATAACAGGAAAAGTATGATGTGCAAGAGCAAGATACTACTAATTTGAGATAGAGAGCTTATATTTTAAATTAAATAAATTGAAAGTATGATTAAAAATTGCAGCCTTGCATTGTGACAGTGTCACAATAAATAATTGCTTATTATTTTTAAATTTAAATTTTAAAAGTTAATAGTGTAAGTCATTTCTAAAACATCATCGATGCTACAGTATGACGGTCTACAAATGATGTTGTTTATAACTAAATAGAGGGTAAAAAATAAGCATTTTATTGACTTCAGACGTAAAAGGAGATAAAAATAAGAGAGTTTATTTTAATTTAATATTAATTTGTATTTTATTTTGTTTATATAAAATATTTATATGTGAAACTTTTCAACTATTAACTTAAAATATTGTTTGTTTCTATGATGATATAATCATTTATAACAAACTACTACAATACTGAAATTCAGCTCAAAACTTCCCGAAGATAGACGAAAATCTGAATTATTAGGATTTGAATTTGAATTATTTTTTTTCAGTCTGCTTATAATGATTATTAATGCTTACTTTGCTTATTATTCACATAATATTGATAAAATATTTATAATGGTTGATTACATGATGTTTTATTAATTTTTCTACTGTTATTCATAAAGGTTGTTTTTTATTACTTTCAGAAAGATCAATTATGTCAAAAGAGACATTTGTTAAACAAATGTGGACATACACTGAAGCTGAATTTGATCCTAGCACGAGATATATGGTATTTATTATTTACGTTTCTTTATAAAATAAAATAAATTTTTTTTTTTAGGTATCAAACTATTTATTCAATATTTATTGAGTAAATAGCTGTTTGGTTATCTAAAGAAAAAATTTATTTTATTTTGTTTTATTGACTGATCATAGTGAATGATGGCACTAAGATTTATACAATTTGATGCAAATTTTTTTAATATTATACAGTTAATACTGTCTATCTTGAATTTCACAAGAACAAGAAAAAAATTTGAGATAGGTTTTGAGATACAGAAGTAACAGTAAGCAGTAATAGGTTTGATTGGAAATAAGGTATTTTATTAGTACAATAGCAAGTACAGTACATACCTGTATTAGGTATAAATAAAACTTTTTTGACATACCTTAACAGAAATACAGTGGGTGATTGATTAAAGAACAGTTCAGTTAACGAACAAATCAGACAATGAACACCTCACAGAACAAACACAAGAAGAAGCAACGTAAAATAATGAATATCGATTGGTCTTTCCTTGTATTCAGGCAACAATTCAAAATATTTCAGAGCACGGGAGACTTCGACGTTGATGCTCATCCCTGTATATACTGATCGGATAGTATTTTTCTGAACTTTGAAACTCTCCCTTGTAATTCCAGCCTTTTATTTTTCTGACAGAAAAATATTTTCTAGTATTTGCGAGACTGTCGGGCAGGCACTTATTAAGTTTTGTGTCAGTCTTTATTTTTGAAAGATGAGCATATAATATCAAAGGTAGAGAGAGTAGGCAGAAGATGTCTGATGTTACTGGGCAGTATGGTTTTAACAGGTCTACAGTAGGCTGCAGTTCAATCTTATCTAAGAAATATACTGTATTATCAAGAAGACTCAGACAGCTTAAGGAGTAACAAAAATCACATCTGAGAAATAAAGAACATTGAAGAACAGCAAGAAACTTGGCAAAATATGTTTCCTTCTGAAAAAAAGGATTAATGCCGCAATCTGCTCTTAAACAACTTTTGAAGAAATGGGTGGATGTCAGAACAACAGCCTTAGAATGGCATCCAAACCAGGTTGAGGTTAATAGGCTTAGGAATCTCTACAATTACAATGCTATTAATTACTTCTGAAAAATCCTGAAGAAGAGAGAAAAGCAATTGACATTACACAGATTCTTTAACCCCCACAAATGGAAAAAACATGACTAATAAAAATGCAAGACTGTGTATATAGGTATTTTTATTATTACATATAAATAAACGTAGTAAGAAAGTATTTATTTTTTATTTTTTAACGTTTCCAGAACAAATTAATCAAATTCCCATAAACAGTGCCATAACTAGCCATTCTTGTGCCCTGTGCAAGAATTTGCATCTAGGACCTTTGATTAATTAGGTTTGAGGAAATAATAAAACAAATATATGCATTTTGGGTCCCCCTTCCAAGTGGGCACTGTGTGAAGTGCACTTGTTGCACCTATCTAGTTATGGCACTGCCCATAAAAACCAATGGTAAATCGATAATCGGTTAAAGAACAATTCAGATAGTGAACAAAGTCTTGGAATGGATTATGTTCATTAACCGATCACCCACTATACAGTCAAACGTGTCTATAATGGAATCTCACAGAACAGCAATTCTACCGGAAACTCTTGATTAACACAATTGATTAATCCCTCAATGCTACTGTGTGTATCAAAATTGCATTAATAAAATACAGTTGTATCTCAGTACTTGATTGAACAATCATTACCCACTAGAACAAGTTTTCAGTTAATAACAAATATTTTTATTTTAACACAATTTTGTCATCAGAAAAGCTTTTCTATGATAATAATGAGTAACAAATTTAAAAATAAAACAAAACATTAGAGCTGCCTACCTTTATCAGACAATATTATACTCAATCCAGTTCATTTTTTTCATTTGATGCATGTGGAACACAAAGATCATAATGTTTTACAACCATTTCAAGTAGATGAAGTGTTTAAACAATACGTGTCTTAGACACACTAAGATTAGTTGCAATTTCGCAAGTTGTTGTTTGAATAAACACACACAACAAACCATTATCAGCAAATAGTAATTAGTAGCAGTAATACTACAGTAGAGCATCGATTATCCGACTTAATTGGAGACTGGGGTTGGTCGGATAACCGAAAAGTACGAAAAAATACATTATTAGTATAGTGTATTAAGCTCGGTTTAAATACTAGCCTCCCTTTCATGGTCGAGCCAGTACTGCCAGCTAAAACATGCAAAAATTTAAAAAAAATAATATTAAAGTAGCCAAGACATAACCAAATATTGTAGCGCCACATCACTAGCAGACGTTTGAATTTGCCGACTAGAACGCGGTTGGTTAACCGATAAGTCGGTTAATCGGGGGTCAGATAATCGATGCTCTACTGTAATAGCATAAAAACATGAATTTGTTGTTTACTATTAATTTAAATAATACAAAGAACTTTCTTAACTTGGTTTATTTTAAAAGAATTTTAACATTTATACTTAAAATCTTGACAATATAAAAATTTTTAAATTTTAGGTTAAATTTCAAGGCAGTTTTACTGATTCTATAAATTCTATATCAATTGATGACGTAAAAATTAAAACTGGATCTTGTCCTGAATCAGGTTTGTATATAATTTACTATTTTATAATTAAATGCAATAAATCAAGTGTAAAATTTGAAAAATCATATAATTATTTAAGGATAAATTTCCAGTTTAATTCTCTGTAAATATTTTATTTCAAAATCTTTATATACATTTTTTATTGAATTGGCCAAGAATTAGTCTATACTTTAGGTAATAATTTTATGAATATCTCAAAATTTTATTTCTAATTAAATTTTATATAGTAAACTCTTTGAAGTGTATCATTATTAATAGTTAGATGGTGCTACATTTTCAAATTTTTTAACTGTTTTAATAGTTGTTTTAAAATAAATATAAAGTGAATACTTTCAAAGATGAATGATGTAAGAATGAAAAAGAAAGGAATCAGAAAAAGTATTAAGCATACTTTTCGTATAAGGCTGCTACCACCGAAAATAATAAATATCTAATAAATTTTAAATAATATATTTAAAATTTATTAATTGTTTGATATCTTTTTTTATTTCACAACAACTAACCCATTATACATAAAGTAAGACACCAACCAATGCCGAAATATCAGGCTAAAATTATTAATATTGCTATAGCCGTTTCTAGCCCGATATTTCGGCATTGGTTGGTGTCTTACGAAATGTTATGTATTTCGTAAACTACAAATCTATACCTATTTAATTTTGGTCACTTTGATGCAATACTGTATTCTAAGTAAGTCTTATATTTTGTAGTGTGTTTTGGTGTGTTTGTTTATTTGTAATCAGATTTATAATTAACCAAATAGGTAAGTTAAATGTAAAATTTTAGATATTAGATATAAAGGTTTTGCAATTATTAACTTACAAGTTATCATAAAATGATTTGTAGCATATTTGTTTAAATCAAGAAAGCTAATTAAATACTGTCAATTTGTGTATATAATATAGTGTAGAATGCATATTATCTTTTATTAATACAAAAGGTGGTTAATAAATTACATAATCCACAATATTCTTAGTCTTAAATACAGTGATTTATATATATAATTTTAAAATATTTATTAGAACATTAATTAAATATATTAAGAAATATTTATAACAATGCAGGATACTGTACATTTGAAGAAAATTTATGCACTTGGTCACATGGAGATGGTGATATAGAATGGCTTCGGAATACCGGAAAAGCAGTTTCTTCAGAGAAAGGACCAGATGTGGATCATACAAAAGGAAAAAAAGGTTTTCAAAGAATTATATATAAATATTTAATTATTTATTTATTTGTAAATGGAGCTTGTGATGAACTATTAAGCAGATGAACTGAGATCAAATCTCTGTGACATCTGGCTTCTGCCTGTCACTGTTTGTTCATGTCCACTCAGCTTCCTTTAGAATAAAAAATAGTATCAGCATTAGGTTGGTCATTCCACCTGTTTTGTTGGCTAAGTCATGAATAGGGAAAGCCATATACTCTTTCTCTTTCTTTCTTGTGTCTTCTTGGCATTCCTTAAAGACTTCTTTTTATTTTGTAGTGAAACCCCTCTAAAAGATCTCCCTCATAAAGAGCACTTTTACTAAAAACCATTAGTGGTTGCAAAGTAGGAGTTTTTACTATATTTGTGAATATAATTAATCATCTAAATCTCATTTTTACTAAGTATGATTATTTATTAATTTCTTTGCAAGTCCATAACTGTTCTTCTCTTGTACAGTACTCATACCTTTTTGCCCATTCTTCTATACATCAAACCTCTCTCCTTCTTGTTCGCTTCATGAAGATGGTTCCCCTCAAGCCCCTACCACTGAATCTTCATTGTTTGCTTCCAACAAAGGAAATATAGGTGTATATATATGTTACCGTTGAATGCCCTTATTCCATAAAATACTTAGATATTTCATAGAATACCTGCCTGGTTTAGATAAAACATGGTATTAATTAAAAATTACATAGTTTAACTAGTTATTCTATGAATTAACTAATCGATGTTAGTTAGAGTATGAAATAGAAGTAAACTAAATGCATGTCAAACTTGTCAACTTGTTATTATATTTTTAATATAATAAATAAATACTGTAAAAGTATAATAATTTCTGTTTATTAGAACAAGGATTGATGGAGTGGCATTTGGAATTGCAGAGAACATTATTTTTTTTAGACAAGCACATCTTTTTTTGTCACACTGTTTTTTACATGAGCATTTTCTGAAGCCCTGATCTATACCAACACTTTGGGTTGTAGCGACAAACCAGAATGGTATCTCAATGTCCAGTATTTTGTCAATTGATAATAATTTTTGTTCACAGATACTAAATTGATTTCTGCAATATAACTGTTTGATGCACCCATTTCTTGTTCCAAATCAATAAAATCCTTGATTAGTTTCTTCCATTACAACAGCAAGAATGGATCTGGCATCCTCTCATCCTCTGTCAACATCAGGCATTGGGATATGAACCGTCATTCCTACAGCTGCCTCAGAATGTGATTTTTCTGACAGTAGAGTCGAGAATCACACTTAAATTCAAAGTTTCTAGCAAATAAAATTTAAAAATATTAAAGTTCGAACATTTTTGGCCACTGATTTCATCGGCTTTCTTCAGGAAATATAAAACGGAAAAACTGTTCTATAAATAGAATGTAGCTGCCTCATAAATTTTAAAAGATCGAAAACAGCTGTGACATAATGTGTATGACGAGTCTAGATAGTATTTCCATGCATTTGATACATGATTGACATCCATGATGATGCAGGTTCCACTCCTGCTCACCTTGTAGATCTCCACCGCCTCTAAAATTTTAATATTTTGCCAGTCAAAGACCTTGTGTAATAGCTTGGCCTGGTCCCAACAGGGGGAAACCCCCCGGATTACTGGCATAACGTGCTAAAGCAGTATTGATGTTACCTTTTATTACATTATATTTGTGATCCTTTAGTCTGGTTTGCAGTGATCTGTAAGTGGATCCTATGTATGATAGTATTCTGTCAAACCTCTTATCGTGCAGGGGGATGTGGTAAATCCCAGGAGCCATTGCGTTCTCAGGGGCAGTCCTTTGAGTTAGACAGAAGGCGGAAAACACTGGGCTTCTTTCTGTAGGTAAGGAGTATGTTTAAATTATTTGCAATCCTTCTATATATGTGAAGTAGTGATGGTTCATAGTTTAAGACCACCCAATATGCTTCTGCTTTGTTAACAATGTTAGATGACTAAGTCGGATATTTGGATGCTAGATTGTCAATAAACGTGAGGCCATATCCATGGTTGGATGCGACCTGTTTGAGATGCTTCAGTTCCTTGTTGGTATCTGATAAATCCGTAGAATGGGAGTAAGCTCTGGCTACTAGTGTGCAGAATGCAGATGCCTTATATGACCATGGGTCTGCTGAATTGGCAGGTATGAATAAGGGGGTATAAGTAACGTGACCAGACGTCCCGGTTTGAACAGGACTGTCCCCTTTTAGAGTTACGAGTCCCGGTGTCCCCGAAATGAACTCTGGGACGCAAAATTGTCCTGTTTTCTGAAACTGCGCGAAAATTTGAGTAGTCGAGCTGGCCGGACGGCCGTCACGCCGGCAGCCGGACGCGATCGGTGTGCGAGAGGAAACCGCGTCGTCGGTTGATGCGACGATAGCCAAGAGTGGAGAAGACGTCATCCCTCGCGCTTTGTTGACTAATTGTTTGGCAGATTTTACGTTCGCCCACTTTTCGATATTTGTTTTGTTGTTGTTTGATGCTCGTGTACCTAGTAAATAACTTAAACTTCTTTTGTTTTGGAATCATAAGTTAAAATGCCGAAACGCAAGTGTACTGTACGTTCAATGTTAACTTACAAGCAAAATATCTGTTTATCAAGCAAATAAATACTCCCTCAGATGTCAGATGTGAAAAGTGTTGTACAGAATTTAGCGTTTCCCATGGTGGTGCCAGTGATATTGAACAACATTTAAAGTCTGAAAAACATAAAAATGCCGATCGTACCGCCACTTCGAGTTCTTCGATGTTAACCTTTTTCAAGAAATCAGACGCACCAACTTTAAAGGATTTGGATATCGCTGCGGCAGAAGGCATCTGGGCTTATCACACGATACAAGAAAACCACAGTTTTCGCTCTAATAATTGTGCGTTGAAATTAATTCAATCATGTTTTGATCCCAAATTTACATGCGCACGTACAAAATCAGAAGCTATTGTAGTATATGTTTTGACGCCTACAGCAATGAAAGAATTAAAAGATGATCTTGATAAGTCCAATTGTATTACAATACTAAACGATGCTTCAAACCACAGTAACAAGAAAATATACCCTATTCTAGTGTGCATTTTCAACCTTGCGTAGGTGTGCAAGTAAAAATTTTAGATCACCAAGACCAACCAGGTGAGACTTCTGACATCATTGTCGATTATTTAAACCAAGTGTTGACAGATAATAATTTGACAGCAAAAGTCGTGGCATTTTGCGGAGACAATGCTAACGTCAATTCCGGAGGTGCGGCTAGGCGAGGAACTAACAATGTGTTAACGAAATTGCAATCATCACTGAAAAAGCCATTGATAGGTATTGGATGTGGAGCCCATGTAATTCACAATGCAATAAAATCTGCTGCAGACAGGCTACCGTTAGATTATGAAAGCATTATTGTGAAGATATATTCATTTTTTTATGTTTACACGATTCGAGTTGAAGCTCTAAAGGAGTTTTGCGCCGAAACTGAAACGGAATATCAACAAATGCTCGGCTATAGCAAAACTAGATGGCTTGCTCTTATGCCTGCCTTGGAAAGGGTTTTAAAAATGTATTAGCCATTAAAAAACTACTTTTTGAGTATTGAAAAATGTCCCCTGTTACTAAAAAACTTTTTTGAAGATCCCACATCCAAATTGTGGCTTTATTTTTTACACGCTCTGTCAGCAAGTTTTCATCAAGCTGTATTGAAACTGGAAGGTCAGACTGTATCGGCAATTGAAGCTGCAAAAGAAATCAATCAACTAGAAGACAATTTGACTCAGAAACAGACCAATCAGTTTCTTCCATTTATGGTCCATCAATTAATAGTGAAATCGAAAGATAATGTTACTGACATAGATGAAGAGTTTGTGAAAAGGGCGGCTACAGAATTTTATTAAACAAGCCGTGAATATCTGGAGCAGTGGACTTGCTTTCTTACCAAAGAAATGGAGATATTTTATTGGGCAGATTTAAAAAAGGTCCCCGCATGGGACGACGTTCAAAAATCTCTGGATGTATTAATTGAAAAGGAATATATTGACTTTCTGCATTACATCGCAGAAAGTAACCGAATGGAATAATCTAAATGTTTCCATGGAAACTCGTTGGGTGGAAGTATTCAAACACTTTCGAGCCAACAATCTTCAGCATGAAAACTTTTCTATTTTAATTGAATATATTTTGTTTGCCTGCTACAAATGCTCCAGTAGAAAGAGTATTTTCTATGATGAACAAATTGTGGCCATCTGAGAAGACCCAGTTACAAATTTCAGTTCTAAAGGCGATGTTGATAATTAAGGTGAATATAAAAAAAACGTGCCAAGAGTTTCATTCTTACTTAAAATCATCACCAGCTGTATTAAAGCAAATTTGTTCCTCTGATAAATATAAATATAACTAAACGTTTCGGGTATATATATTTTTTAATTCGTAACTTTTAAGCTAACTGACTTTTTCTGAATAAATAACTTTAAAAAAGTGTTTGTTTTTTTATTGACTACCTGTTAATTAACCTAAATAAACTAATGTCCCGTTTTGAGTCAAAAAATAAATGGTCACATTAGGTATAAGTAGCTTTGCCGTAAATTGCAGTGTTGAACTTGTTATCAGCAAGTTGAATCTTGATGTCTAAGAAATTAACAATATTATAGCTTTCTGATCCAACTTTAGCATTAACCCATAGCTGTTATTATTAAACACATTTAACACCTCCCCAATATCAGGACGTCTTCTCCATACAATTAAAATGTCATCAACATATCGGGTGTAAAGAAGGATATTATGCTTGATGTTTTTTAATGACTGCTCCTCCAATTGTCGTAAGGCCAATTCACAGAGAACCCCGAAATGGGGCTGAAATGTAATTTTATTTGCTGGAAACTTTGAATTTAGATGTTATTCTCGACACTACAAGTACAGTTCCAGTTTTTGGTAAAGTTATATTTATTGTTTTCTGACAGTATTATCATTTTCTTTACTTGTATTTTCAAACATTCTTTGGCCTCTTCTCTTTCTTTCTGGACATTCAGTTTATTTAAACATAACCTGCAGATCTTCTGTTCAACATCATCATCTGAAATGTAGCTTTTTAGGTGATTTTCAGAATCCCTTGACCAAATGTCACATAATATAGATGTGGCTTCTTCAAACAAAGTGTCCTTATTTTGTATTGCAGACAGAGCATCTTGCAAATTATCTTCATTATTCAATGAATCAAATGCTTTCCTTGGAATAGGTGTTATTGACAATCCCACTTTTACTCCACACCCAAATATTGCTTTGTAAGGAGATCTCTTTATACCAGAGTGGAAAGCTCTATTTTCATGAACTGAATAAATTTTAGACTGTTACTCCATGAAGTAGATTGATTGTCTTGCATCCAGGTTGTCAGCATATTTTCTATGTCTTTGTTGGCCCTCTCTATGCTTCCTTGACTCTGACTGTGCCTTGGTTTCCCATGTACAATTTTAAGTTCTTGCAAAGTTATTTTTAAGTCTTCTATGTGCTTATTGCAAGATTCGCAGCCATTATCAGACTGGAGGATGCAGGGTGCACCAAGAAGCAGAAATATATCAAGTATGTGTGTACCAACTTCAAAAGGCCTTAAAACTACAAACTTAGTCAAATGATCTTGGTACTACCTTGTATTGGGAATATCTGACAAAAATTTGTTAGAGAACATACAGAGAAAGCAGTTATGGCAATAAGACAGTTGAAATTGTTAAGAGACAACAGGAGATTTTCTGCAGCATATCTGATTTCATAAATGTTGTTATATTAACAGAAGGCAACCTGAGCAGAAAAATTATGCATAGGTTGCCTTTTTTTTATAGCTCCTCTTGTATAATTTAGGCAAATCTAGACAACCTAGGATCTGTAAGTGGTGTGATCATTTAGAGCTTTGCAATAAAATATTAGATTAAGACTAAATTCTGAACTTTAAACTTATAAATATATGTAGGTGTTTCGCATTATGGCTGGTATTATCATCAGAACAAAAACATTTACTGCCTGCCTTGTCTCCCAACACACACAGAATACATTACTACTGTCTGTGTTACAGACAATAACACTCACCTTTACATATGTTGCGTCTTTACTCCAGACACCACTGACATTGAGACAGCCATAGAAGACATTCATCACCTCCTGAACTCATACAAAGATAAACCCATCCTAATAGGAAGAGACTTCAATGCCAAGTCTGCAACCTGGCATAGTCCAAAAGATAACCCTAGGGGTAACATAGTTAACAAAACCATGGCCCAACACAACCTTACTCACTTGAACCCAGCACCCTTCTGACCTACTCCTGTACAATGAGGAAAAGTTGGATCTACCTAACATTAGGAAACAGTCACATCACCCCTAGGGTTGACCACTGTTACACTACTGACAGATTCTGCCTGTGACCATAGGTATATCTTTACCCAACTGAACACTACTAGTAATACTAATAATCATAGTTTTTACTATACTTGCATTAACTGGCAATTATTCTGCGACACCTTCAATAACATTTGTGCTACACAAGCAGTCATCCGGAGTTCTACACCCACTCCACCTAATACAGACAATGATCACAACTTCATCTACATCGAGGTTTCAAATGCCATCTGTTCACTCACCAATAACAAAGCCCCGGGTCTTAACAGCATAGCTACTAGGATGATTCGTAGGCATTTGAGGCGAATTCTACAGTGTTTGTAATTCTCTTCAATAGCTGCTTGAACACTGGCCTTTTTCCTACCCAGTGGAAAAAGGCTAGTGTCAAATTAATTCCCAAACCCACCAGTGCTAACATTTACAAAAAATACAGGCCAATCTGCCTACTCCCAACTCTGGGAAAAGTATTAATGATTAATAGGATCACACGGCATCTATGCAAGTGTAGAGTCCTGCAACAGAATCAGTTTGGCTGCTCTAAAAACAAAGGTACAGTAGATGCCATCCATCAGGTCATTAACTACATCCACCAAGCTAAACAAAACAATCAGCATACCGCAATTATCACTATTGACTTTAGAGGCACCTTCAATCACACCTGGTGGCCTTTTATCCTGCACACATTACATGCTTATCACTGCCCTCAAAATCTTTACAAACTTCTTCAGTTCTATCTTAGTGACAGGAGTGCAGGTGTTTATACAACACAAAATAACATAGTCATACCCATCACTCAAGGCTGTCCTCGGGGATCCAGGTCTGGTCCTGATCTCTGGAGCATAGCCTATAACTCTATTCTGCACTTAAATGACACCTTGCCACTTACAGGGCTATGCGGATGACACAATTATCCTAGTTTCACACAGGAACAGTGAACGCTTACAGGACATATGCAACGACATTCTCAATAACATTCACCAGTGGAGTATTAAGCATAGGCAATTCATTAACACAGACAAATTCAAAAGCATGATAGTTGGTAAGAATGTGCCACTCATCAGGAAGCTTACCCTTTGAATATGTGACCACAGAATAAAGTAAACAACGAAAATTAAATATTTAGGTGTTATTCTTAACGAGAGACTTTTCATACCCCACATCAAATACATCATGGACAAAACTAAAAATATGGCTCAATGCTAAAATTCATCCATCTCATACACCACATTCTCAGACACTTAGACAACAACATTAGAATAGATTTCCAATGGGTTCTGGGTCATGCTGGGTTCTCGGCAACGAGACTGCTGACCGTCTTGCCAAACAAGCTGCAGTCTTCACTCACTAGTACTTTCAGTTACATTCCTACCTCATACATCAACAATTACGTCAAGAAGCAAATCTTCATTCTGTGGCAAGACAGCTGGGATCGTGACACCACTGGTAGGCTCACCTACACTATTCCCCAAGGTTAACACTATTGCAATTCTTTGCCAGTGTTATCCTATTTATACCCTGACTCAGCTACTTACAGGACACGGCAACTTTAAGCAATATTTGCATAGATTTAACTTTGGGGACAATCCACAATGCGATTGTGGTATTCAGAAGGACCAAACACAACTTCACTTAGTTATTTGCTGTAATAGGTACAATCACATTAGGGATAGTTTAATGAGAGCTGCTATTCTTGAAAGGTACAACTGGCTTTGCAACCCACTCCAACTCATTCACATGCATACATGTTCCATCATCTACTTGCATTCATATCCTTTAGTGGGGCTCTTGAGAGCACTCACTCTGGGGGCATGGATGGCAATTAGCCTTCCCTTGCTTTGTATCAATTGTTGGTATATAGCTGCCTTTCAACTTTGTATTTTAATTCTTATTTTCTGTCTTCTTTTTCAGTCTAAATTTGGTTAGTCCTAGTTGTAAGTCAGATTAGGGACTCTTAGCTTGGTTTCCGGTTAGGCTATGATAGGTTAGGTTAAATTAGATTACGGTGTGTTAGCTTTAGTCATCTGGTTAGGTTTGTCCTAGGTTATGGTAGGTTAGTTTAGTTAGTGAGTAAGTTAACATTTAAAAATACAATAAAAAAAAATTTTAAAAAAATTTTGGGATCTTGCTCATTTGTCTCTGTTGGTCCGTTCATCTCATCTAGTTTGTCATTGTGTTCGTTTGCTTTTTGCACTGTCTGTCTAGCTGTTAAGTAGTATTAAGATTTGCGATTGCATTCAGTTTTATTAGATATAAGTCTTCCTACTAACAGCCACTTGGCACTAACTTCTACACTTAGCTATTAGTGGCAGCACTCAATTATTGGTATTTGCTATACTCGGGTTTTCTTTTAGACCCTTCGGGGACTACGGCCTTGCAGGCTAAAAACTGCATGCCATCATCAAACATAGAGGGTACTGTAATCATATGTATGCCATTTAGAGGGATCCTATCATTCTCTACTATCTATCTCCTTTCCCTCCCCTTTCCCTTATCCTCTTTTCTGCCGACTAAACACCTTGTGTACGGCCAATGTCTTTCTTGTGTGTATGTATGTGTCCCTCATTTCCATTTTTCTATTTTTCTATTATATAAATTTAATGTATGTATAAGTACATTCAAAAAGTGTTTGTTTATGTCATTATATTTGCAATGTGCAGTCTATGCGTAGGTTTGTGGTGTAACATTAACTGTAAAGCATGATGATTGTTCTCAAGTCTAATTGTTGTAATCGTTAATTATTTATGGTTATAGATTTTACAACAGATTCCAAATCCATTTAAAGAAGAACAATGAACGATTTCTGTCAACTGAAGGTTCCAGTTCTGCAGAAATTTATTGATAGATGATTGTAATTTAGATGGATGATTGCCTGTTTGTGGCATCTCTGTAATGACTTTGTTTTGTACGTACAGTCATCTCTGTAAATTGCAACCATCCATTGATGAATTTCTTTAAAGTCGAAACTTCAGCTGACAGAAATTGTATCACTGTCCATTGGTCTACTTTTGATGGAGTTGGAAACTGTTGTGAAATCTGTTACTGAAAAAAAATTAACACTTAGTTCTACTACCATCAACAATTATATTTCAAAAAACAATCATTATACTCTACAGTCAATGTTACACCATAATACATATACAGAGACTGCACATGGTGCAAATGCAATGCCTTGAACAGGAATTTTTTGAACATGTCTTAGAGATAGTTTGATAAAACCCATCATATCATTTGGTATTATTAAAATATATTTTCTTCAATTGTAGAGTTTCGTTGGATGGCAATTTTATGAAAATTAATTTGAAGACATAATCTGTCCGAAATTGATAACCACCATTTATTCATTTCTTGTGTTCTAGAATACAAACATTTGACAACCTGACCTTTCATTTTAGGCTGCTTGGCCGTCAAGTTTAAAAACATTACTTTAAAAAACACAGAAAAATATCCAATTAAAATTACAAAATTAAAATTGGAACTGGCAGATCTTACAGATATCTTCATTTTTCTTTCCATCCTTACCACTCGGGGATTTTCGAGGTTTATATCTACTGAGGAAAATGTGCCGAGGAAGATCCGCTAGTTCCAATTTTAACTTTGTAATTTTAATTGAATTTTCTCTGTGTTTTTTAAAGCAATGTTTTTAAAGTTGACGGCCAAGCAGCCTAAAATGAAAGGTCGGGTTGTCAATTGTTTGTATTTTGGAACACAAGAAGTGAATAAATGGTGGTTACCGATTTTGGACAGATTATGTCTTCAAATTAATTTTCATATATTTTCTTTTTTATTTTTATAATTTGATTACTTTATATAGATATTAATTTTATGATTAGTATGATTTTATGATATTCATTTAAAATGTTATAAAGCATCTCTAATATACTTTTACAGGATATTACATCTTTATAAATATTGAAAATAAAACTCCAGGTATGGTTGCAGTATTGAAAAGTGATATGTTTCCACCAATAAGAAATAAAAGGCGGTGCATGGGCTTTTGGTATAATATGAATGGCACTGATGTTGGATCTTTAAAGGTACTTTTTAAATTTAAAACTATATTCATTAATTAAAAATATTAGGAAAATTAGTTCATTATTCTTAAACTCCTATCTCTAGTTATCTAAAGATTTTTATATTTCTTATTAATGAAAAGTAAAAGTAAATATTTTCAGAATTTTTATCTAAAATCTGTCTTCACTGTACAAAATATCATTTATTATATATTGGTGAATTATATCTAGAATATGAGTTTTAACCTGGAATCCACAGACTGCTTGGAGTCTGTGGATAGCTTTCAGAATTTAACTGCTTTCAAGTTTATAAAGGCTTTGACCTTCATGAACTTGAATGAGGAAAAAATCACACCTTTATTTTTACTAGCTCCTATCAGAAATTTAGCATCTCTTTCAATTATATATGTGAGGCTGTAGCGATGATTTTTGTAAATAATTATCTACAATACAAAACCAGACTACATACATAAAC
The DNA here is from genome assembly GCF_030686945.1 of Centruroides vittatus. Classification (NCBI taxonomy): domain Eukaryota; kingdom Metazoa; phylum Arthropoda; class Arachnida; order Scorpiones; family Buthidae; genus Centruroides; species Centruroides vittatus. The sequence goes on from NW_027122193.1 coordinate 517,254, forward strand.
TTAATCTTTAATTTCTTATGTATATGAGATGCGGTGCGATCGTACAGGTCGAACGTAGAATCGAGAACGCGTGCATACAGAGCGAGTTCCGAATCCAAAGTGAGGTCATAGGGTCAAAGTTCCTCCTTGTGGCGACTTTTGGATTTTTGCCCAAAGCTGTCACCACAGAGGCAATAAGTCATAAAAGTATTAGCAGTTGCTGTGACTGTCACCAAATCATGAATTTTCATATGATATTTCAGTGTTGCAGATATTTCAAAAAATAATTTATGCTTATCAATACTTTGAAATCACTGTTAGTAGCACATATATTGCTATATGATAAATTTGTTTTTTTAATGTTTTGATAACTGTGTTTTAATATATTAGTTCTCAATACAGCATCATCAACCTTTACATTTCCGGTAAAAAGACGAAAAAATAGCAGAAAAACTAACGTTTTCGAATCTCACATCGAAATCTTCTTCAGGTTTGTTACTAGAATGTAATGGAATTCGAACTCTTTCAAAGTTTAAAAGATCGAACATCTTGAGCGTGCAATGACGATGCAAAAATATATGATAAATTTAATAGACCTGAGTCTACAATCATAACGTCGTAAAATATTCCGAAATAAAAACGTGACTATCATTGCGGATTCACCTCAGAAATATACCGCCACGCGTATGATAAAACGTTGTTGTCTTTGTAATTAATGCATTTCCCCGATTTAGTAGCCCTGTAAATCTCCAGAGTCTCCAATGCCCTAATGTGGTCAGTTTTGAACGACTTCTTAATGAGGGTGGCGTTATCGAAGTCGGCTCGTATATCGGGGTCGGTGGCGTACGTCGACAGGGCGGTGGTGTGTCTTTTTTTGGCAACGTCATTCTTATGCTCAGAGACCCTTTTTTGGACGGATCTCTTGGTAGATCCAATATACACTAGGTCCCTTTGGAACCTGTGGTCTCTTAACGGGATACTGTATACTCCCGGTGCCCTTAAAATGTCCGGTTTGTCTTTGGCGTTTCTGAGAAGGGAGTAGATAGATGGCGTTCTCGTGTACGCCAACTTAGTGCCTTTCATTAGCGCTATTTCCCTATACAAGGAATGGAGGTCTTTGTTGTATAGTACAACCGTGTGCATGTCGGGACTCGAATTAGACTCACTCCGCCCTGCAGAGGTGTGATGTGCTGTGTTTGTATTACAAAAATTACGAGCTAAACTGCGGATAAGGCTACTTCTGTAACCATGGCTGGTGGCAATGTCTTCAATGTGTTTTAGTCCTGCGATCGTGTCCTCTCTTTTAGTGTTATGGGTGAATGCCCTATTTACTAACGCACTGAACGCCGCCATCTTATAAGGGTATGGATCTTCAGACCCAGCGGGTATGTACATAGGTAGGTAGCCGGGTTTGTAGTATACCCGCGTCTCAATATTGTTTACATTGAGCTGAATGGTGACGTCTAAAAAATGTACTCTGGTGTCCGATAGTTGATCAAGCTTGAGGGTTAGACCAAACGGGTTGTCATTTACGATGTGCAAAAAATCATTGACCTTCGGCTCGCTCTTCCATATGATAAGTACGTCATCGACGTACCTACAGTACAAAATAATGTCAGGTACAAACTAACATTATTTTATTACCGTAATAAAATAATGTTATTTTGTACCGTAATAAAATAATGTTATTTTGTACCGTAATAAAATAATGTTAGTTTGTACCTGACATTATTTTGTACCGTAGGTACGTCGATGACGTACTTATCATATGGAAGAGCGAGCCGAAGGTCAATGATTTTTTGCACATCGTAAATGACAACCCGTTTGGTCTAACCCTCAAGCTTGATCAACTATCGGACACCAGAGTACATTTTTTAGACGTCACCATTCAGCTCAATGTAAACAATATTGAGATGCGGGTATACTACAAACCCGGCTACCTACCTATGTACATACCCGCTGGGTCTGAAGATCCATACCCTTATAAGATGGCGGCGTTCAGCGCGTTAGTAAATAGGGCATTCACCCATAACACTAAAAGAGAGGACACGATCGCAGGACTAAAACACATTGAAGACATTGCCACCAGCCATGGTTACAGAAGTAGCCTTATCCGCAGTTTAGCTCGTAATTTTTGTAATACAAACACAGCACATCACACCTCCGCAGGGCGGAGTGAGTCTAATTCGAGTCCCGACATGCACACGGTTGTACTATACAACAAAGACCTCCATTCCTTGTATAGGGAAATAGCACTAATGAAAGGCACTAAGTTGGCGTACACGAGAACGCCATCTATCTACTCCCTTCTCAGAAACGCCAAAGACAAACCGGACATTTTAAGGGCACCGGGAGTATACAGTATCCCGTTAAGAGACCACAGGTTCCAAAGGGACCTAGTGTATATTGGATCTACCAAGAGATCCGTCCAAAAAAGGGTCTCTGAGCATAAGAATGACGTTGCCAAAAAAAGACACACCACCGCCCTGTCGACGTACGCCACCGACCCCGATATACGAGCCGACTTCGATAACGCCACCCTCATTAAGAAGTCGTTCAAAACTGACCACATTAGGGCATTGGAGACTCTGGAGATTTACAGGGCTACTAAATCGGGGAAATGCATTAATTACAAAGACAACAACGTTTTATCATACGCGTGGCGGTATATTTCTGAGGTGAATCCGCAATGATAGTCACGTTTTTATTTCGGAATATTTTACGACGTTATGATTGTAGACTCAGGTCTATTAAATTTATCATATATTTTTGCATCGTCATTGCACGCTCAAGATGTTCGATCTTTTAAACTTTGAAAGAGTTCGAATTCCATTACATTCTAGTAACAAACCTGAAGAAGATTTCGATGTGAGATTCGAAAACGTTAGTTTTTCTGCTATTTTTTCGTCTTTTTACCGGAAATGTAAAGGTTGATGATGCTGTATTGAACATTATGTGTACCGGTACTGACAGGTAAAGATTGTTTTCATATTAGTTCTCTTTGTAATTTTACGCATTTTAAAACATTATTCTGAGAAGGCATTCATTGGCTTGGCTAGACTGCCAAAGGAATCCATGGCACAAAAAAGGTTAAAAGTCTCTACTCTAGACAATGAAAGAGTTGAAGAGATTTGTCATATTGTTAAATATTAATGTGTTTTTAATATGTTAATATTCAGCAATTAGAGCTCAAATAACTAAATTTATATTGTCATAAAAAGTTAAATTAATATGTAAGAAGTAAAATGTAAACCAAAATTTAAAATCTTGTATGTTTTATACCATCTCTATGACTCTTAATTCTAGTTGAGGAAAAAATTTGTTTATTTCTAATATATATGTTGATTATTTAAAATGTTAAGAGGTTTAAATACAATTAATTTCAAATATACTATAATTTTTTTATAATATCAGTATCTAATAAAGATTATTTCTGTGTTTTAATATTTTAAGGATATCTTCTCTGCAATATTTGTTATTTGTTTTAGAGTCTGTTTTTCAAAACAAGTAAACAGTACATATTGATGCCGATACAACTAATTATCTTAATTATTTTTAATATAATATATTATTGTAATTTTTATTATATTTTAGGTGAATATAAGTATAGCTGGTGTTATAAATGATCCTCTTTGGGAATTAGATGGTGGACAAGGACCAAATTGGCAAAAGGGGACTGTTCCACTTTATTCAGAAATTAAAGGATATCAAGTAAATATAAAATATTTATTTAATTTTATTGACTGGTTAAAGACTTAATTTAAACTTTAAAATTTAAATAATAAACTCTTTGAAAATAAAATAGAAAAAGAAGAAAAATAAAATATTTCCAAGCTAAATTTGAATTTATTATTAAAATGAATTTCATCTTATTAATTTTTTAATAAGATTAAGTAATAATGTAATTTATTTTTTCATATTTATGACTGAATCAGTGAATGCTAAATCCTAATTTACAAAATACTACTAAATTTGACATTTTCACTAACATAAAATAGTAGACTACTAAATGGAACTTATCAAATGTAAAGTGTTTCAAGGAATGCTTTTGATCAGAATTTGATCGTGATCAGCCAACTGCCTAACTTATAAAATCAAACATTTATACTTGAACAAATTGGAATAGAAGTTTGAGGATTCTCATGGTTCCAATATCATATGTGAGGATCAATGTTCCCTCTAATTTTTTTTTGTAGATGAGCGGAACATATACTTCTCTGAGCAAAAAGATTTTTGCCGAGCAGATTCTGAGCAAAAAATTTTTCTGAGCATATATATAAAATCTTATTTTTTCCTATAAAAATTAAAATAATTGATTATAAAATAGAGATTAAAATTCATTTTAAAACATACTTCCATACAAAATATCACCTTTTGTCAATGATTTAATGTATTTAATCGAAATATACGTAGCAATAATCATGTTGCAGAGAGTGAGAAATAAGTAAACAACAATTCAAATCAGTGTGCATTCTCGCCTGTGCGGCATGTAAATTCTCGTGCATGACAACAATTTGAACAGTGCACGGCCACGCAGCTGTGCAGTTTAGAGGGAACATTGGTGATGATGCAGTCATCAACCCTTTTGATCAAGAAGGCTAATTGCCAGGATCATAGCCACAATGGGACAGGCTGGGGCACTTGCCCCACCCTGCCCCATTCACCTTGACTCATTTAGTCAAATGAAAAATTATGGGTCAATAAGTTATAATAGTATTGTGCAGCAAGAAAACATGTTTGAATCCTGGCGAAAAGATGCTATCATGTTGGTTGTTGATAGGAGCACTCTCTGGTGAAGGAGTGGGGAACTGGCAGTTTAAGGTCTGGATGGTCTGTGGTAAAACTCGAAGATTATAGAATGTTTGAGGTTCGGATCTAGCGGAAAAATTCTAGTACCTTCTGTTCCCTATTTAAGCACTGCAATCAGTGCGAGTGAGTCAGTTGAGTGAGTTGACACATTTCAGCTTGTTCAGAACATACCATAAGCAAGGTTTATTTGAAACATTGTTGCATCCATGTACAATACTGAATTTCTTATGTTGTTTTAAATTAATAAGTACTTTATTTACTTCTATTGTATATTGTAAGCTGAACTTTGGTTTAAATTAATAAGCTTACACTTCTATATATATTGTAAGCTGAACTTTGGTACAATCAATGGAAAGGAAAAAATGTGTCAAATGCCAAACTGAATGAGATAGAATTAGCTGCACTAGTTATAGAAACACAATTGTTCTACCCATCCATAAAACAGGCTTGACTTATCTCACTTGCACAGCCCTGCAGAACGTGCACTATTGAAAGTCGGGCTCTACTTATCTCACTTGCACAGCCCTGCAGAACGTGCACTATTGAAAGATCCTTCGGCACCTTATGCAAGGTAAAAGCTTGGATACAGTCAACAATGACAAAAAATCGGCTTGTCAGTCTTTGTAGCATTGAAACTAATTACTTTTAGTGTTTTCAAATGTTCAAATAAAACGATTTTGTAATAAACAATGTTATCTTATTTTTTGTCCCCTGGAAAAAATCCTGACTACACCCATGCTAGTTTCTCAGTAGGGTGAGAGGGGTGAAATGTCATATGTGGGTGGAATGGACACTGAGGTTAGAGGCCATTTACATAAAATTTATTTATTAGAGTATTAGTGTAAGGTTAGCTTACAAACATTCCAAAATCTTCTCAGTTGGTTTAAGGAAAATTTTTGTTCACAATTGAGGAAAGTTTCAGACATATCCCACAGGATTCTGAAACTTTGTGGATAGAACTGGAGTTGATGATCTATCCACATTTCTAAAATTCTAAACATGATGTCCTGATTTGATGAGGGTTTAAATAAGCTCAGTTTTAATGTAGAGCAGTCTGCTGAAAGAATAAAGTTTCGGAGAAAAGGACATATCTGGGAAAAGACTCTCAGGACTTTTGATTGAAAGGCATACATAGAACTTTTGGTGGAAAAGCACTTGTGTGAGATCATGGTCAAAGGGGTAGTGCCTTCTTGTCATCTTAGGATGGCCTTAAATTATAGAATATTGTCCGAATCTCTTGATTTGTTTGATCATCAGGACTGACACCAGATAGGGATGTGATTCATGCCCTATCATGCGTTTACAATATCGGTTTAAATAAGAGGACTTTTTCGGTGATGAGTTGAGGAAAGTCGCAGGTACATCAGAGTCATAGCGGGGTGAATAGCCCATACAAAATCAATCAAATGGGAGTAAAAAAGTTAACTTAACAATGAAAGGTTTACTAATATAAAATATGACAACAAGGAGATACATTATAATGATACATATACAAGTTAACATGATCGAACTTAACTATAACTACTCTTTTAAATCAAGAGTATACAACTGCTCCAAGAGATATATTGATAAACAGAGAATATACTGTTAAACCTTTGAGAGAGAGCGTTTACAGATATCAAAACGTACTACCTCAATTGTAGATCTTGAACTATATCTTCTGATCGGCAACGAAGCGTTGATATGCGGGACAACTGCAGTGGAAATTCGGGAGGGGGATGAGGATGATGGCAGGAACTTATAGTGCATAAGTTAAAGATTATGGATGAGAGATTCTTATGGTAGACAACCATCTTCTATGATCATATCAATGTTGATGCCTCTAATGGCAGGAAAATCCTCCTTTTTATCCCGAATTCTGACCAATAGCAAATCTTGATTTTGGACTGCTAACGAGATGCATGGGGATGTGTAGAGGGGGTAAATAAACAGATGAGTGTCAGAATTGTAGATAAGGTCCTGTGGAAAAGGAAGTTGATTTCTTTTTTCTCGAAAAAATGATGAATGTAACTTCCCTTTTTGTAAACGATATTTAAGAAATAATGTAATTTCTCACGCTAGTGGATCTAATAAACCCCAATTCTCACACTTGTGAAAGGAGCTTTTTTGTGAAAAAGAACTTGCAAAAGGAACCTTGCAGGTTTTTATCCATTTCATCCAGTGATCATCCATTCCAATTGGTCTAAGTTTTCTATCTACTTTATGATTAGTCTCTCTCTGTTTCCAAGTGTAACTCAAGATCAATTTAGATTGCAGGCAAGAGTAATGTTGATGTTTAATACAATACTGAATTTCCATCTCAACCAGATATGGTTGATTTTTGACCTTTCTTTTATTCATTCTTTTATTATTTAGTGGAGCTTAGACCTCGTTCGGAGCCTTACCAAAGGTTTTATTCAATTCATTCGCATTCTGAGTTATATATTTGTAAACTAAGAATAATATTTAATTAATGACACTTTAATATAAGATAATAACCATATGAAACGTTAAAAATCACAATAAAACTAAATTATAATTTTTTTTATAAAGGTAATATTTGAAGGAACTGTTGGAAAAGGAAAAACAGGATTTATTGCACTAGATGATGTCTATTTTACAGATGGTGATTGTACAGTTTCTCCATTAAAAGCAGCTTTATATAATTTAGGTAATGTTTAATAGCTGATATATTTACTTTAATTATATGTTTTTTAGTTGATATTTTTCTAGTATATTTTATCAAACTATATCTTATGAAATTATGGAAAAGAAAAAAAATGTAATTAGGAAAAGATTTGAAATCCATTTAAATAAATTTCACTTTTCATTTTAATATCAGTTTTTCTATTTTATGTATATATAAACAATGAAATTATCAAATTCTCCCTAATCATTAATTTTAATTACTTTAATTATAACCTGATTAGATAAACAATAGTACATAAATTTTGGTCGAAGTTTTATAGTTATAGCATATATCTGTCCTATAAGACGACCCCCAAACTATCAACGGCCTATGAATTTAGTTTAGATCGGCGATCATTATCTGAATAATAATACTGTATAGCATATATGGAATTATGTCCTATTTATAATTTTTTGAATGAACAAATTTTATTTTCTTGCATCTGGCGATTTTTGCAAACATTCGCACTAATTCGGGCATTCGGGTAATGACCACGACTATTCACAAAAACATTGTATAGGATATTCTATTTTGCGCACATACTCTACTCTTTTCTAGTAAATAATTACAGTTTGTTTGTCTTTTTATAATGGTTTTAATTTATATAAATTTCAATCTAATTTTTTTGTATCTGTCCTATAAGACGACCTCGGATTTTCGGGGCCGTTTTTTATGGTTCGACTATCGTCTTATCCGCCGAGATATACAGTAATAATGATTAAAATTTTTTTCAAAAAGCACTAAAATATTTTGTTTATAAAAGAAATTATTCTCTTCTTTTATTATTATTTTTTATTTCAGAGTAATTAATCTTAAACAATAACTAAATGGTAGAATTAACTTTTCTCTTTTGAAAATTATGCTTAATATTAAATTTTCTTTATTTTGAACTTAATATATTTGTCAACTTAGACATTAATTATTAATAGGACTGTTAAACTGGTGTTAAGTGTTAAACTTTTTTTATTGAGCCTCCTGAAAGAAAGTCTGTTTTTTATAAGAACTTTCACTCAATTTTGCATAAACACTTAACACCAGTTTAACAGTCCTATTAATAATTAATGTCTAAGTTGACAAATATATTAAGAATTTTTTTAAATGATTTGATTCAGATAAGTTAAACAATTTAAGGCTAAATTCATAAAAATAAGCTTTGTTTTTATTAAAAGATAGTTTAGAATTTGGTTCAGTAATCATAATAAAAAAGCTTGTCGAGATTTTTCTATATAAATTACTTAAATTATTCAAAAAATATTGATATTTTTCTTATTTTATTATTGCAAATTTATATGTTGTAATATATTATTACTAAAATTTAAATTATTATTTAATGGTTACATTTAAAAATTTTAGTTTTATCACAAGCAAACTGCAGTTTTGATGATCTGACATTTTGCAAATGGAATGCAGTGGAGAGTGATACTGAAAATGAGAATAGAATAATAGAGTGGAATTTTGGAAATAAATCTTCAGTTCCACAAAATACCGGACCAGTAGAACCATTAAATGGAAAAGGTTTGATATTCTTTGCATTTTCAATTTATTTTACGAGTGCAAATCGAAATTTGGCGAAAACAACAGTAATTTATTCTAACAGTACAATAACCGCGAGATGCTTCCTAACCCTCAAGTTTACACGATACACGACTTAAAACTAACGAAATTTACAATACTCTATATACATATATACATACACATTTTCCTTCTATACAATAATTGCATATATTAGCCTTCGACGAATCACGGTATTATGTTAAGTAAATGCAACACGATCTCGAGTTCCAAGCGTTCCTTTTCTTTACGTTAATTCACAAAACTAATAGTTCTTTCCGATACCTGAACGTAATTTACGTCACCAGAAGTACGTCCCTCGTTGATACTTCTCAATTACACTACGATGGAAACGGATTGTGCTTCCCGACTGAAAGTGGTCGCCCTTTCTAGACTCCTGTTCTCCCGGTCTAACTCCGACGTCCTTGCTGACCCTTCCTCGGCAACCTTCCTCGACGAATCCAAAAGCAGCCAAAAAGTGTCCTCAATCGTGAGAGTCCCTCAATTTATATTTCCCGCTCTCCGGAAGTCCGCTTCACTTATTGTCCCACTCTGGACCAATCAGAAAGCTTCTCACGTATCCTAAGGTGACATCATAAGAAAATTCCACGCGACACGGTACAAACCAAGAAAACCCGATACATACAAAAAGGAAACCGAGAAAATAATTAATAATAATAATAATAACAATAATACATAGTTGCGTAGCACTACATATCTCCCCCCCCAAGCGACTCACTTCCCGTAGTGCAAACTACGGAAATCAATTTTGCGTTCACGTAGGTTATAAGGTTTCTTACGCACCTCAAGGTCAGTGCACTTCTGCACACCACTTGTGTCAACACCTTGCGTGTTAGTGACCACCCCACGTCTCCTCACCAACCGATCATCCAGGACTTCATCATCATCCTCCAGTACAATTCCTCTATCCTCCCTCTTTTTTTTCTTATTACAAATCGGATAGCCATAGCAAGGTTTTAGGCGATCGACATGGACAGTCTCCTGATCCTTCATATTGCAACCCTCCACACGATACGTAGTTGGGTTTATCACCTTGGTGATCCGAAAGGGTCCTTTATAATTATAAGAAAACTTATTCCCTTTAACACCTTTCTTTCTCACCCAAACCCTCTGCCCTTCCGAAAAACTTACTAATGTTCTCCCTTTGCTTCGATAATCCCTTCCTTTCTTGTTGTAATTTCGCGCATGGATACTCGCATTTTCCCGTAATGCACGGAGTTTCGTGACCAGGAATGCCCTACGCTCATCGGTAGACATATCATCAGGCAGGTATTCGATATTAGGGGTACGGGGATCAACACCATACAAGAGGAAGGCAGGTGACTCATTTATGGCAGTGTGGTGCGAATTGTTATAGGCAAAACATGCAGAAGGTATCATTTCATCCCATTCGACTCTCCCATCGTCAGAGGATTTAGTTATCATTTCGACTAACGATCTGTTCACCCGTTCGCACGTGCCATTCGCACAAGGTCGATAAGCGGTAGTAATGTTCCTCCTAATTCCTAACCACTTGCAACAGTCCGAGAATAAAGATGATAGAAAGTTGGTACCTCTATCGGAAATAATTACTTCTGGGGCACCGTACCTACAAACGATTTCATTAAATATTGTATTACTCACAGACCATGCAGTTTGGTCCTTCAAAGGGTGTGCTTCGACGAAACGAGTGAAAATATCTACTATTACAAGGATGAATCGGTTACCGCTGCTCGATGTGCGGATAGGTCCTACTATATCCACAGCAATCTTTTGGAAAGGTGCCTCAGCCGTCTCGTTTTCTTGGAAAGGAGCCTTTCCTTTGTGTACATTATGCCTCTGGCACCTTTCACACGTCTTAATGACACCTTCGACCTTCTCTCTCAAATTCCGAATATAATAGTGTTTCTCAATGTTAATTATAGTTTTTCGCACGCCCCAATGCCCCGACAGATTGTTTTCGTGAACAGCCTTAATCACTTCCCTAGCAAGATCCTCCCCTACGCATAATTGGCTAACATACTTGTCACGGGACTTCAAGAGGCTTCTTCTATACAGGCATTCGCTTATTACTACATACTGGTGCATATAGCTCCCAATATTTCTATTCCCGGGGCTTCTCAGTAAATCCCTTTTTATGGGGCCAAAAGTTTCATCGCGATCCTGTGATAAACCAATCTCGTATCTATTAGGGATTACAGCCCTTGTAGATTCAACATCGAAGTGATGAACCCCGTTAACGTTCCTCGAAAGGAAGTCCGCTACTTTATTGTCAACGCCTTTCACATGTTGGACTTCTATATGGTAGTCCATAATCTCCATTATCCAACGAGTCAGACGCTTGCTCCCATTTTGAATGTTGCTAAGGAACACAAGGGGTTTATGGTCAGAGAGTATTATCGTTTTTTGGCCTAGAATTAAAAATTTGAAGTGTCTTAAGGCTAAAACAATTGCTAGACATTCTTTCTCAATTGTGGAATAATTGATTTCTGCCCCTTGAAATCTCCTACTAAAATAGCCTATCGGAGCCAGTCCCTTTTCGTGCCGTTGTTCGAGCACCGCAGCTGCCGCGTTGTCAGATGCGTCAGTGTGCAAATAGAATGGTCTATCAAAATCCGGGTGAGCTAGAATTGGTGGGCTTGCTATTGCCTCTTTTAACTTTTCAAAACCTCTCTGACATTCTGGGCTCCATAAAAATCTCTTCCCTTTCTTGGTGAGTTCTGTTAATGGAGCAGCGATATCGGAAAACGACGGGATAAAATTCCGAAAAAAACCAACCACACCGAGAAAACTGCGGACCTCTTTTACACTACGAGGTGTTTCCACTTTCTTGATCGACTCAACATTGTTGGGATCAGGTCGCACACCCTCGCTATTAATAATATGTCCTAAATATCTCACCTCCTTTGCTAATATTTGGCATTTACTCGGATTTAATTTTAGGCCCTCATCCCTTAATGTACTAATTACTCGATCGACAAGCTCAAGATGATCCTCCAAACTTTGTGAAAATAATACAATATCATCTTGAAACACAAAGCAGCTATTTCCGACAAATTTTGCTAAGATCTTCGTCATAATGTATTGGAAAAACCTCCCACTATTCTTCCCACCCTGAGGCATCCTACAAAGTTGGTATTTTCCCCATGGTGTGGAGAACGCAAATATGTGTCTTACCTTGGGATCTAGAGGAATCTGGAAATACCCTGCTTTTAAGTCCAATACCGAGAAATATCTGTTCCCATTAAGTTGGGATAAGATGTCGTCTATTCGAGCCATCGGGAATATTTGGGGTTCTGTTATATCATTAATTTTTCGCAGGTCCAAAGTGATACGAATCTCACCAGAGCTTTTAGGAACAACATGTATAGGAGAGTTCCACTCCGATGAGCTCTCCTCACATATACCTGCTTTTATCAGCTCACTAACTTGCTTCTTAAGGCCAGGTAAGTAACTGTACGGAATTCGGTACTGTCTAACGTTGACCGGACGTTCCGACGTCAGGCTAACAGAGTGCATATGTCTGCTAGTGCCAGATAACTCGGCAATTTCGCTAGCAATAGCGTCCGGATACTTTCTCAAAATATTTATTATTTTCCTCTTAACCGGTTCATCTAGGTGATCCAATCTCCACACCTCTCTTTCTACCTCTGCCACCCCTACCTCACTATTTATATTAATACAAAATCTCCCTTCACGACCTTGCTTATCTGCCTTAACCACTGATTCGATCCCCACCAACAGCCCAGGGTGCTGGCAAATAATGTCCATCCCGATGATCATCTCGTAACCTGCCCTTTCAGGAAACCCAACACTTGGTGTTGTCGTGCATACCTTTTTCCCATCGTGGAAACAGCACTCGATTGCTACGGCCTCATCACTGTTTATGAGTGCTCCCGACATCCCACTAATACATGAATTGTTTGGGACCACCCAATTCCTATTTTCACGCCTGATATATTCAGTCAATTCATTCTTAATTACGGTCCTTTCTGCACCTGTATCTACTAGACCAGCAATTTCACGTCCTAGGATTACACCTCTTACAATCGGTAACCCCCGGTCTGACAAGTGGATCTTTCTGGTCAGTTCTAATTTAACTAACCGGTCATTCGCCTGACCTTTCAAATGACCTCTGACTAGTTTAAACCTCTTCTCTTGTTGCATTTTCTCGAAATATGGCCTATTTCACCACACGTGTAACAACGGCGCTCTTTTCCCCACCTCTCGCGGTTATTGTTCCCCTTCATGTGCTCGAGTAAAGATGCCATGGACTCGGTCAAACTCCTTATTTGAGTCTCCAACTCCTCTACACGCTTACCCAATTGTACTTCCCTTCTCTCCAACCCCCTTTCATGCTCAACATTTGCGCATACCTCACTTATCCCACCTCGTTTGTTGCAGGCCGATTCGATTTCCTCTTCTTCTTCGGCCTTTACTATCGCCTCATCCAAGGTGTCCGGCCGCCTCTGCATCACCTGCCTCCTAATCTCCGCTAGTAGTCCTTTTATAAAGCATTCCTTAACAGCATTGTCGCGAAGCGTCGCTAAATTAGAATTGCGCGTCACCGCTCGTGAAAACAACGACTTAATCCTAATCCCGTATTCGCAAACCCTCTCCCCTCTTCTCTGGGAGATCTTTAATACCTGATCAAACGGGTCCTGTTCTTTTTCTTTACGACCAAAGCACTTTATAAGAGCCCTCCTTATTTCATCATAGCTCATGACGCCCTGGTCCCTTAAATCGAAAAATAAAGACAAGGGCTCACCTTTTAGGCGGGCTTGAACTACGGTGACCTTCACAGTCTCATCCCAGCTTGCCAACGACGCGACGTTCTCGACGGTTTGGAAAAACCTACTCACATCTAAAATATCTCCGGGCAGGTTCGAAAAACATGGGATCATGCCCATAAATCCCGTTACAATAGGCACATTGCCCAATTCCCCTGCCCCTGAAGATCCGCTGGTAATTTGTTCATCCATAGTTTACCGAAACCTTTTGGTTTTACAATAATATAATTTACAATTCCAATGGCTATAATTACAGATATAAGCGGCAGTAGGATGAGGGGTTAATACAAGATGCACGTTTGGTCGGTCCTTTTACAACAAACAACCCGATCAATATCCTGTCGCGGACGCCAATGTTGATTATCCGATGGATCTAAGTCCACGGATGTAATAAGGATGTATGTTAAGGACTCAAGTAATGACCAATTACACGTGCACGAATTTGGCGAAACAACAGTAATTTATTCTAACAGTACAATAACCGCGAGATGCTTCCTAACCCTCAAGTTTACACGATACACGACTTAAAACTAACGAAATTTACAATACTCTATATACATATATACATACACATTTTCCTTCTATACAATAATTGCATATATTAGCCTTCGACGAATCACGGTATTATGTTAAGTAAATGCAACACGATCTCGAGTTCCAAGCGTTCCTTTTCTTTACGTTAATTCACAAAACTAATAGTTCTTTCCGATACCTGAACGTAATTTACGTCACCAGAAGTACGTCCCTCGTTGATACTTCTCAATTACACTACGATGGAAACGGATTGTGCTTCCCGACTGAAAGTGGTCGCCCTTTCTAGACTCCTGTTCTCCCGGTCTAACTCCGACGTCCTTGCTGACCCTTCCTCGGCAACCTTCCTCGACGAATCCAAAAGCAGCCAAAAAGTGTCCTCAATCGTGAGAGTCCCTCAATTTATATTTCCCGCTCTCCGGAAGTCCGCTTCACTTATTGTCCCACTCTGGACCAATCAGAAAGCTTCTCACGTATCCTAAGGTGACATCATAAGAAAATTCCACGCGACACGGTACAAACCAAGAAAACCCGATACATACAAAAAGGAAACCGAGAAAATAATTATAAAATAATAATAAAATAATAGATGGATTTTGCGAAATAAATCTTCAGTTCCACAAAATACCGGACCAGTAGAACCATTAAATGGAAAAGGTTTGATATTCTTTGCATTTTCAATTTATTTTACGAGTATCAATTATCAATTATTTATTAGAAAACAAATAGCTGATATTTTAGAGTTGACCCTTGATATTGAGTTGAACACATTACAGCTGACCCTTGATAATCAGACAGGTATGGGACAAAAGGGGTGTCGGATTACCAAAAGTGATTACATATTTAGCATTGTTTTGCTAGCAGTAGCCTACAATATTCCTACATTTTATGAGTAAAATGCACAATACAGCTGACCCTTGATAATCAGACAGGTATGGGACAAAAGGGGTGTCGGATTACTGAAAGTGATTATATATTTAGCATTGTTTTGCTAGCAGTAGCCTACAATATTCCTGCATTTTATGATTAAAATGCTGCCTAGGTTAATACGGAAATGAAACACCCATTTCGGTTAACTAAAACATGTTTATTAAAAGAAATATGGAAGCCAATAAATGTACGTACAGTATGTATAGGCATAAATAATACAGTACGTACAGAACTGCTCACAGAAAACACAAGAAATGTGTGTCATTGTGTAAGAATTGGGTGGGGAGATTCGTGTCGCGACATCTTTCTGTGCAAGCAGACATGTAACGGGACGGGGACTACGGTGACCTTGACGGGAGATGCGTCGGACTACTGAGCATGTTCGGATTACTGAAGCATGTCGGATTATCAAGGGTCAGCTGTATTACTATAAGAGTTATTTATTTTATAGGATGAAACAGAATTCTGTTTTATTGTTTCTGTGGAACTATTGTAGAAAACTGTTTCTTTTATTGTAGTAGTGAAATTCTTTTATTAGTCAATTAATTTGAAATTGTGAAATTTTTGACTAGTGTTTAGTTATTAAGAAATAACAATATAAATTTTTAAATGTTCATTTTAATTTAAAATTCACAAAAGTAATTGAATAATTGAATTTTATATGATTTAATTAATTCAAATTTAATTTAAATTTTCTTATTTTTCAGGACATTATATTTTTATTTCAACTCCAGACAAAGCTTCGATTAAAAAAGATGCGAAAGCATTACTTCAATCCGCTTCTATTAAAGGAAGAAATCAAGAAATCTGTTTATCTTTTTACTATTATATGTTTGGTGCCCATGTAGGAGAATTGAATGTTTATCTAAATCCATTAAATAATAAACCAAAAAAAATTTGGCGAAAATTTGGAACACAATCGGATAAATGGTACAATTACCAAGTAACTATTTATTTGGAAGAAAAAGATTACAAAGTAAGTCAATGTATTAATTTATAACTTAAAGTTTTTATTCTCAAAATAAATTTTATATTCAGTAAATCCTCATTAATTCGAACTCGGACAGTTTGAAATCCCATTAGTTCATAACTGTACTATTTATCCAGCCAAGGATATAAAGATTTACATGTTAAGGAATTTGATTAATTTGAAATACGGCTACTTTGAACTTTGAAGTGAAAATTCTGTCCAAACTTTGATATGCATGTGTTAACTTGTTTATTTATTTGATGTTTCTCCATAGTATAAGAGAACAATAGACCAAGAACAACGCTTAACTTTGCTTTTACAATAACATATTTTTTGGGTGTCACCTTACATTCCCTTTGTTTCTGTCATCTAATAAAATACAGTTAGTTTTTGGAATTGCGAGATTGGACTACGAGTAGCAAGCGTATTGAGATATTTGTAGGTCTCTAGGCTACTACTTTTGGGTGACTTACTACATTTTTGGCCACTTTAAAAGTAATTTGGGCTACATTTTGAACTGTTTGCTTAATAAATTACATCAGTTACATGAAATGTATGTAAATCTTAGATAATTCGAAGTCACAATTATTTTCTTCCTTCAGTTTTGAACTAACAAGAATTTCCGATACTACCGACCAATTTATATGCATGAGTTGATATAGCATCATTTCAAAATAGATATATCAATAGATACAAAAGTTAAACAGAGAAATATTATTTTTGAATAAAGAATATTTATTTGGATTGTATCCATAAATGTGACATCAAAAGAAGATAGGAAAAATATTTTGATCATGTTATTAGGATAATAGTAATGAAATTAGGCTGAGTTAAGATACTTCTTGATAATAATTATTAATGTAATATGTTGAAAATAATATTGATATGATTAATGTATTGAATAATGATAAATTTTTATAAAATTTAATTAATTAATTTAACTTTATTTAATAATAACAATAACAATAATCATTTATTAGTCATATTAGGCCATAGCCTGTTATTACAGGGAGTTATAACATAGAATGAACATTGATCATAGCCATAATTATAACACATTCGGTTTTATCTGTTCATCTTATTATATACAATGTTAGGATCAATTCAAATACTTTAACCCTTAAAAGGATTGTTTTACAAAAGGTTTTTGTATAATTATATAATTTGTAAATCATAGCAGTATCTGCATCTTGGAAGAAACGATACATTTGAATTTCTTCTGTAATGAAATTTAATTGGTTTAAATCCATTTTAATTCTTAGTTCATAGTTTTTTTTACATTCACAGAAAACGTGATACTTAGTGAATAATTCTCGACATCTTGGACAGCTACTTTTGGAAATTTCATAGATTCTGTTATTAATTATAATCATATTGCTATTTAATCTCAGTTGAATGAAAAAGTTCTTGACTGTAAATGACATATTGGATAACATATAGTTATTATTGAAGGGGTAATTTAGCAATATTTTATACCATTTAGGCTCTCTTCTCTTATGTATTTCTTCAATATCTTGAGCTAATGAGATTTCTAATGCATTATGTATTAGTTGTTTCTTTATAAAGTCGCTAATTTCTGAATTTTGTAGTAATGGAGCTATAGAGACTTTATTTAAGTTAAATAAACTAATATAATATGAATTTGATGTAAATTTTTACTTTTTTTGAACTTTCTGAACTTTTTTGAACTAGTTATATTTTATTAGCTATTACAATGAATTTATTTTTATTATTTTTCCTTTTTCCAAGAATAATAAAACAAGAATTTTCTGTTATTTGCATATTAAACTTTGTTTTCAAACATGTATGATTGAAAATATTTAATTAAAAGGTTTAGTCAGATAATAATTGCATAATAAAGTGTATAAATTTAGTAATTAGATTAATAAATTAGAATTACTCTATTAATGATTTTAATTTGCAAATTTCTACAGTTATTCTTAATTTTATTCATGTTACAAAATGCAATATTTAATGGGGTTTAAAATTAAATATTTTCCATAACAAATCACTGCATTATACAAGATAAATGGACCACTTTGAGCAGTGCGTAAAGGTTTGTTACAGTATATCAATGACATTATGGACATTCTCAGAAATTTTTCAGGGAGAAGTAAAGCTTGGACACAAATAATTCCATCAATAAATGTTTGTTTAATTATTTAAATTTTTGTGTTTATTCACAAGTAGATTACATAATACAGTACAGGTATACCTCGACTTATGTCAGTAATTGGTTCCAGGAGAGGCGACGTAAGTCGAAAAACGACATAAGTCGAATTTACTTGTGTAGGTACGACGTAAGTCGTAGTTTCGACTTACGTCGTAACTAAACGCCAATAATGGAGGAAACTTAAAGACCGCTAAATAAGACGACAACACAGAAACACAGATGTTTTCATGGTTCGTTCCCTAGGATTTATGATGATTGTATTAACATTTACTGTAAATGTACATATTTTAATATGATTTTATGTGCTTTCAATGCTTTTCTAGTGATATTACGACTTTAATGTTTATGGCGGATGGATTTAAAGTCGAATAAACTGACTTAAACTTGATTTTTATTTTTCCATAATACTTTTTTGACAAACAACGTAAAATCAGGAAACGACGTAACTCGAGAGGGACGTAAGTCAAGGTATACCTGTATAGCATCAGTACAGAAAGACAGAAAAAGTATTTCACAGTTGAGGGTATAAGGCTACATATCTCAAATATGTTTACAAATATAAACAACAACACACAACACCGGAGTGTAGTAAACAACGTATCCTATGAACTGATAATCGGTATGAGACAAGAAAACAAAAGAGAAAGTTTGCCACTAATGTTTTTGAACTCCCCCGAGTTCTCCTCCAGGTGTTAAAAAGAATTCTGATGGAACATAAAACATTTGTAATACGAATCCGAACAATAGAGAAATATTTGTCGTGTTGTGCATCGCATTCGTATGGTTAGCAGATCTTGTCATTTAAAGATCGGTGTCAATCAGTGCCAGCCAGGCTATCGACAAAACCAACTCCTTTTATAATTGATGCATGTAGCGATAAGGCTAGATTTATATATGTGAATGGCCTCCAACCATCTTAGTGTTCTGTGTGGGGCAAAGTGAGGATGAGCTTTGCCTGGTTAAAGGCCACCAGAAAATATGGATCCATGGCATATTTGGCGAGAGCAGTAGAATTTCTCAAATGTTGTATGTCTGTGAGATGCTCCTGCAATCTGACCCCCAAGGAGGAACCATTGAAGGACTTTGCTGTCAACTGTCTTATTACCATTTAATCAATACGTAAGATCGTTGTGTACCGAGATCACCAAGAAATGCCTTGTTAAGATCACATTCGGAAGGCACCTAACCATCTTTGACATCCTCCACAATGGGAAGGACCCCCCAACCAGAACAGACTGACTGGCATAAACAGTATTCCCATTAGGGACAGCAGATTTGATAGGGACCTGGTTTACATTGACTCATCTAATCTACCCCTGGGGGGTCAGATAATAGGAGCACCTTGTGGGCATACAACATTTGAGAAATACCACTGCCCTTGCCAAATATGCCATGGATCCATACATTGTGGTGGCCTTTAACCAGGCAAAGCTTATCCTCACTTTGCCCCACACAGAACACTAAGATGGTTGGAGGCCATTCACATATATAAATCTAGCCTTATCGCTACATGCATCAATTATAAAGAGGAGTTTGTTTTGTCGATAGCCTGGCAGGCACTGATTGACACCGATCTTTAAATGTCAAGATCTGCTAACCATACGAATGCAATGCACAACACGACAAATATTTCTCTATTCGTTCGGATTCGTATTACAAATGTTTTATGTTCCATCAGAATTCCTTTTAACACCTGGAGAAGAACTCGGGGAGTTCGAAAACATTAGTGGTGAACTTTCTCTTTTGTTTTCTTGTCTCATACGATTATCAGTTCATAGGATACGTTGTTTACTACACTCCGGTGTTGTGTGTTGTTGTTTATATTTGTAAACATATTTGAGATATGTAGCCTTATACCCTCAACTGTGAAATACTTTGTCTGTCTTTCTGTACTGATGCTACACTGTATTATGTAATCTACTTGTGAATAAACACAAAAATTTAAATAATTAAATAAACATTTATTGATTGAATTATTTGTCTCCAAGCTTTACTTCTCCCTGAAAAATTTCTGAGAATGTCCATAATGTCATTGATATACTGTAACAAACCTTTACACACTGCTCAAAGTGGTCCATTTATCTTGTATAATGCATTGATTTGTTACGGCAATTATTTAATTTTGAACTCCATTAAATATTACATTTTTTAACATGAATAAATTAAGAATAACTGTATAATCACTGATTTTTTATGTACAGTAGAGAACCGAAAATCGGAATTAATTGGAGACTGGGGTTGTTCAGATTAGTGATTTGTTCTGATTACCGATTATGTACGAATAAATATATTAACCTGTCCGATGTTCAAATTTTTCTCCATTGCATGTCGCTTCGTGTTGAAATTTTCGTTGATTTTAAGCCTAACGAAAATTTTTATAATAATAATCGAGGCTATCATATCGTTAAAAATTATTTCTTCATTTTGTACAAACAAAATAAATATATTGAAGAATATAAAAACATGAAAATTATACTTTAGAAGTAAATTTAGTATCAAAAACGTTCGATTTAGCACGACACAGTCCGACTGAAAATCGTGAGGATTACCGACGATTCTGATTACCGGGGTTTCGATTAACGAGTCTCTACTGTACTTATAAACTTAAAGAAAAAGAAATAAATAATACTAATAAAAATTTTGAACATTAAACTTAATTATTACATACAATTAGATAAAATAATTATATCTCTATAAAGAACTCAAGTACATAAGCAATTTGTTGAATGACTTTTAAAATAATTATTTGTAAATTTAAAGAGAGAAAACAATTTTAAATTTATTGCAAAGATAATCAATTTTTTAAAGCATTTTGCTGAAAAATCTGAAAATACCATACTTTATTCTGAAATTCTTGTACTTTATAAAACATTTTAAAATGAATCTAATTACTTATTTTTAAAATAATATATTTATATAAAATGAACCGATTTATTTTTCAAATACTTTCTGATTATTTTATATCAAATATAATCGTTAAAAATATTTTTTTAAATTTATTAATAGCTGAAGTTATTTTTAACGAAATTTTTGATTTGTAGTTGGAGTTTGAAGCCGTTCCCGGAGATGGTTTTGCAGGAGATATTGCCCTAGATGAAATAGGATTAATTGTTGGTCGATGTTCTAAATACGGTTTGTAAAATACGCCTTATAAATTTACAAATAGATGTAAAATAATTAATATAATTAAATACTTAATAATTAATTTAATGGAGATCTCTCTTTAATTAAATTTTGGCAAAGTTTGAATTTTAGATAAAATAGCATAGAAAGTAAATTTGGTTTAACAAATTTAGTTTTTATCTATAAAAGTTTTTAAATAAAATTATTTTAAAAAATAATTTTATATTATAAATTTTTATAGACTTAATTGACTAATTTCTGGATAAATTAATAAGAATAGTAAAATTATTTTAACAAGATTATTATTTTAGTATAATAATTCTAACTTTTGTAAAAAAAAGAAAACTACAGTGGATTTTTGATATATTGTTTTTGGCAGAACTTGGGGAAAAAGCAATTGGTGCAGGAAATGTTTTTATTGTTTATCTCGTATGAAATGTGTATTTTCCAATGATAGGCTTAAATAATGGCTTTCTGTAATTCTGTAATACTAAATGATATGGAGCATGCACGCAGAGGTTTATTTATTCCACATTTTAAGAAAATTGTTAAGAATACTGAAATTTGTTCTATTTTTTTCTTTTTTTGGTCTCTCTCTCTCTCTCTCTCCTCAACCAATGGTTGGTGGGCAAACATGGATGTGTGCAGTATTATAGCTTTTCTCTTCACTTAGCTAGCTGTTTTATCTGTTGGTAAGGCCTTTTCTATATAACTTGTCGAGATATTCCACTCTGGGTCGTCCACATTCCCTTTTGCTCTCTATCTTTTCTTCCAATAAAACATTCATCCATTCTGAGTGTCAAATTTAGATGACCAGTCAAGTTGTTTCTCCTTTTCTCTATCATTGTCAAAATCTATCTCTTCTCTGTTGCCTCTCTTAAAACCTCCTCATTCCTCTTTCTCTCTGTCCATGACATTCACATCATTCTTCGCCAACACCACATCTCAAAGGCCTCCAGTTTTCTTTTCTTTACTATTCAGAGTGTCCATGTCTGTGAACCATACAATGCTATGCTCCAGATGAAATTCTTAATGAATTGCTTCCTAACATCAATTGATATATATTTTGATGTTAAACATCTGTCATTTTCTATAGAATGCTTGTTTTGCTTAGGCTATTCTCACTGTAACATCTCTTCCACTCCTTCCGTCTTAGGTAATTATGCTTCCAAGGTATGTGAACTTGCTCACTTCTATTTTTTCACTATCCAAATAGATGTTCATTCCTCTTTGTTCCTTTTTTTTTCTTATTTATTCTCATTCCACGTCTTTTAAATTGTTCCAAAAGCTATCTTTAGATCATCTACATCTTCTGCTATCATTGCAATGCCTTCAGCAAACTTTATTGTGCTGTACAACTTTCTGTTCACTTTTATACCTTTTGTGTTAGTAGTGTAGAATACTTTCATCGCCTCTTCTATGTATACGTTAAACAATAGTGATGATAGTCCATAACCTTGTCTTACTCCTTTCATTATATTGGTTTCTTCTTCTTTTCTAACCACAGTTTAATTCTTGTATAGCTGGTATAGTATTTGCCTATCCTTGTAATCTACCTTCAGGTTCCTCGGAGATCTGGACATTATGTTCCAGTCCACATTGTCAAAGGCCTTCTCTATGTCTATAAATGCTATGAGTGCTTGCCTTTTTACATGAATAAGCTGTTCGATAAGCATCCTTAAGCTCAGTATAGCTTCTTGTGTATCTCTGTTTTGTCTGAAACCAAATTGGTCTTCTGATAGGTTTTCTTCTACTTTTCTTTCTATCCATCGATAGATCATTCCACACAGAATTTTCGATGTGTATGAGACTAGACTTAGTGTCCTATGATCCTGACATTTCTGTGCTCCTTTCTTCTTTGGAATTGGAACCATTAAGCTCTTTTCGAAATCTTTTGGCGTTGGACAGTCATATACATTTCATTTTTAGTGTTTCTCCTAGGGCCATTATAAGTTCTGCTATCTATACTATCCCTTTTTCATTCCCTCCAGTGTCTTATCGAATTCACATTTTAAGATTGATGGTACCAAATCGTTTGCAGAAGTAAATATGTATTTGATTGAAAACAGTTTTAAAGCTTTTGTATACAAGATATTTTATAATTTTTTAAAACTACAAATGAATTTTTGGTTATATCAAAAATAATTTAAGTTATATATGATTGAATGATTGGAGTACAGAAATAAGTTTTAAAATATTACAGAATTATATTTTTTTGTGGTAAAATTAATAAGTAAAAGTTTACATAATTTATATATCATCATAAAATTATTTATAATGTTTTTCTCAATTACTTACTCTCAGCAGTGACATAAACCACATACATCTTATTTTGCTAAGGAAAACGTTTAATAATCACAAACATTTTTGGCTTGTTTTACAAGCAATCCTCAAGTGTTATATTACATTCTATCATTAGAATATAACATTCTAACGACAGAATGTAATATTAAATTTAAACATTTTCCTTGGCGAAATAAGATCTTGCATGTGGTTTATATATAATATTTTAAACTATTGTACATATTTTATGGCCGTCGATGGTCGTCGTGTTAGCTTATATATACTGGAGGAGGAGGTCAGACCGAAGGTCCGGGTAGCGTAACTGGTAACGTGTCTGCACGGATAGCAGAAGTTGCGGGTTCGAGTCCTGCTTCAGGCCGATTTTTTTTTCCTCCAGTTCCAAATTATTAAATTATTTAATTTAATTATAATTATAATTATTAAATTTAGTAAGAGATGGCGCCTAACGCCAAGCTCTAGTGCCAAATTGTCTTATTAATTATTTATTTATTATAGCCGACTCTAGCCCGATAATTCGACTTTGGTGGTTGTATATTGTACACAATGTTGTATTAGTGTTATTAAATTTAAAAATCAAAATATTATATTTAAATTATTCTTTAATTTATTTAATTTTTTAAAGAATTATGTGACTTTGAAAGTGATGTTTGCGGATGGACTCAAAAGGAAACGAGTAGTGATTATTATTGGCTCCGAGGAAGAAATTTAAAGAACGGTCCAAAATTTGATCACACCACTGGAACAGAATATGGTAAGATAAGTAATTATGAGCTGCTAAATTTAGTAGAATTATTTTAAATTTAATTTTGAGATATAATATTAATAAAATTTAATACAGAATAATAGATGATTGTTCTATTAGAATAGTCTTATAAAGTTGTGATATTAAATTACGAATTTTAAACAGTTTTGTCAAGACTACAGAGCTAATTTAATAGTAATTGTTATCATGACTTTTTAATATGAAAGCACCGTGATAATAAATAAATAATATAAATAATAAAAAATATATAATTAACCATTTTCAAGTAAGTATTAATAAATCAATAAATTAAGCAAAATTATCATTATTATCAGTAAACAGAAATCAGTTTCCTGGGTGTGATATGAGCAGATAAAAACACAAACATTTAAGATAGAAACTTATATATTTTTCTTTCAAGCATTTTAAACATTATGAAATGTCTTCTTCAGAATGACTTTCTAAATACAGTAGAACCTCCATTATCCGGACCTCTATTATCCGGATTTTCGATTATCCGGATTGTTCAACATAAACAAAAATTGTACGAATTTTCTGATTTGCACTTGGCAAATTGCGACACTGTTTATGTACGTACGTGATGGAATGCATGGAACAAAATTTTGAAAAGACCATTAGTAAATTTCAGTAACAGTAGAAAGTGGTATAGGAGACATTGCGGAAGCAATAGCACAAATTTCAATATGTGCTGAATGTGACGAAGAAGTTGTAACCGAGTGGTTAAATTGCGATGCGAACGATCCTGGATTCCAAATTTTGAATGATGAGAAAATAATTAAAGAAATATCTGCCTCGGATAAACAAGATCAAAAAAACGAAGAGATTTGCGAAGTAAGAGATATTGGTCCTACACATTCTGAAGCTTTTCGGTGCTTAGATGTCACCATGAAGTGGTTTGAGAGCTAAGAAGAGTGTAACTCAGGACAACTTATATGTCTTAAAAGTATTCACGATTTAGCAGCTTCAAAAAGAACAGCTAGCTTTAAACAAATATCGTTAATTGAATTTCTTAATAAAAAATAATTTAATATTGAAGCTATATGTAAATGTAGACAAATAAAAATTATTCATACTATATGCCAGGGGTGGGCAAGCAAGAGTTCACTGGGAGCCAAAATGTAGGTTTTGCAAAATGCATGGGAGCCGCAGTTCTGTACTGTCGTGGCGGATAGTATGGTAAGGCGCGTGATTTTATTATATAATATAAATATAATATAAAACAAATATTTAATTTTTTTAACAAACATCTTTTCATAAAATTATAAAAATAAAATTGTAAAAACAATAATAAAAAACAGAAATTAACACTCAGCAAGAGCCGCATGTAACTCAAAAAGAGCCGCATTTGCCCATGTCTGCTATATGCACTGTCAATTATTATTTTTTCGATTATCCGGATTTTTTCCTTATCCGGACTACCTTCATCCCCAATTAGTCCGGATAATAGAGGTTCTACTGTATAATGTAAAGCACGTACAACAGAGATTTAAATATACATTGAAGATTACATTTGAATTTTACAAATAAAGAGAAATAAAAATACAACAAAAATTAGAAGTAAAGAATATAAGAATATAGAAATAATTAAATACAACAGTTTCTATGATAAAGGTCGGAAATAAAGTGTCGAAAATTGCGTAACTTAAATTTTGGAATGAATATATGATGAAAAGCTGGATAATTAACGTAGTTAATCAAATATTCTTTGTAAATGAAGCTAATGCTCTGAAATCATTAGCGAGGTTGAGGCCGAAGTTTTAAACACGAAAACGTGTATGTCGGACGTTCAGTGCCACTTTCCTGTAAGCCTAGAAGTTTGACAATGGCGTTTGGAAAGTCAGTGGAATCATGCTCGACATTCCAAATGCCATTGTCAAACTTCTAGGCTTACAGGAAGGTGGCGCCGAACATCCGACGTACACGTTTTCGCGTTTAAAACTTCGGCCTCAATCTTGCTATTAGTGTAGGTTGATAAACTGATTTATGCTTTAAGATTAGTGACGTTTTCCAAGTAAAAGTTGTTTTCAGATCTGTGAGTGATTTTAATATCTTGATATCATTCCATACAGGGACAAAATTATTATCCAGCACAATTTTTGCCAGTTCTGTGATATTTTTTTGTTTGACTATATGGAATATTGATATACTGGTATGCAAAGTGCTAAGTTAATAATGTGGCCCCAGTATATTTCACAATCTGAGAGTTGGGTCAGTAGAAGTGCATACACACATGAGTATTTTTATAACAATTTGGATATTCTATCAAACAAGTAACTTTTTTAGTAGAACACAAGGTATAATGGGTAAAATGTAATTGTATTTCAATCACTGTATGACTGTATTTCAAACACTGAACGTTTGTGTTTTATGTGCATTAAACTTTTCTGGAATTTTGCTTTTAAGGTTCAGATGTGTGCGATTTTATGATGTAATTGTAATTTTTATACATGTAACTAGAATGCTATTTTATTTTTATATCTGTTTATTTTTTCTTATTAAACATTTTTTGAGGTCTCTCAGCTCCTCATCAGAACAGGCTTGAACTCAATCAAACAGACATAATACTGAAATGTGAATCTCCAATAGAGCGTTAAATGTTTACAAGAACTTATTTTTTAAAGAATTAGAATACTAACATTTTTATCTACCAGAATAATATATTCAAATTACAACTTACATTAGAGCTTATTTAAACGTTTTTACATTTTTTATGGTAATATAAATAAATAAAATAAGAATAAAAATAAACATTAAAATAAAATGAGTTTTAACTCTATAATCCTTTATCAGGTGTAGTAAAACAGCGAAACAAATATCCAATAACAGGTATTATATAAAACAGTGTAAACAGGATAGAATATACCGTACAATGCCATATATAAAAAATATATTTGAGAGATGCAATACTGCTATAAAAAGTTATAGCATTTGTTCGGTACTGTCTAATGCGAAAATTCTAAATGTTATATTGGTGAAACCAGCCGCGTGTTGGAAAAACAAGTTAAAGAGCACAAGGCATGCTATCTGTTTCCAATAGACTCAATCACCACTCCGATCGAGTCTATTGGAAACAGACTATTATATGTATTTTCTTAGCACAATGTTGCAGTCGTGAACATATCACACAGGAAACACTTTCGGAGGAAAAAGATTGGTTTATTGGTGTGAATGGTATAATCCATTCAAACCAATCAACCAACCTTTTTCCTCCGAAAGTGTTTCCTGTGTGATATGTTCTCAACGGCAACATTGTGCTAAGAAAATACATACAATAGAGAACAGCAAGCAACCAAGATAAAATTTTATTGCAGTTTTTTTCAAATATCAGTTGGATAGCAAATTATGCGATTCTGAACAAAATCAAAGAATGTCATTGATGACAATTTAATTCTATGAGAAATGTATTGTTTTAATATGTATAACATGGTCTTACTAGCATTAATGTGTTTCTTAAATTAGCATGGTTTTTAAATTCGTAACAAGTTTCAAATAAGGCAGGTAAAAATTCAATAAAGGCGGTGTTATTTTTGAGGGTATATTTATATTTTTAAGATATCAGGTACCGGTCAGTGGCGTAGCGTAGTGGGGGCGCAGGGGCGGCCCATCCCAGGCGGCACTTTAAGGGAGCGGCAAAATCTCATGATAAATAATAATAATACTTAATCGTAGCGGCAAAATTTTCCTCCGCCCTGGGCAGCTGACACCCATGCTACGCCACTGGTACCGGTACATATTCAACAAAGAGCTTTGCAATGCACACATAATAAATTGTTTCTGTCTGATCAAACTTATGGCTGAATTTCTCTAAACTTGTCATAAGGTAAATTATTTGTAGAAAAATAATGGTTCTGTGGCAAATTTTGGCCTTATTTTGTGAAACGGTCATCATTTAAAAATTTAATACTTTAATAATGGAAAGACACACTAATATTTTTATGATAAATAAATTGGCATTTATATCTTATTATTACATCTGCAGATATATTTCATTAAGAAATTTCATAAGAAAGATTTCTTAAAGTTAATAAACGTTTTGAAAATCTTTGGTATAATTCGTGTTAATTATCGTTTAGGGCTCTGTTTTTTATAGGATGCATTAACCATGTTAATTGAAAGGATTATTATATATTGATCACTTCTTTAAATCATTTTATGCATTGTCAATATTTAAAATATTATTTTCAGGTTATTATTTACAAGCAAAGGCAAACACTACTGTTAAAATTGGCGAAAGTACCGCTGATTTTATTAGTCCCTCATTTGACGACGATTTAGGATCCCATTGTTTTACATTTTGGTATTATCGTGGAAGTTATGGAACTGGAAATCTTCAAGTGCTTCTTCAATATATAGATAACAGTAAAAGCTCAGTTTTATGGAGTAATATGAAAATATCTAACAATTCTTGGAATTTTGCTCAAATTACTATAGAAAGTGATAAAGCTTATAAGGTATGAATTTATTTATTATTAAATAAAAGTTGTTATTTACAGTAGAACGGAATTATACATTTATTATTATTATAAATTTTCAATCTGTTAATTTAAATATATTATTCCAATAATGATTGTATAGTGCTTATATAAAAGTATATTAAACAATCCAAAGCCCAATAATATATTGATACGTAGCCAAACGATTGCCTTAAATACTCGGGCTCTAAATTTGCTATTAATACCAAGTAATTGCACAACTGGCAAGCACACCATATCGTAAGTGAAGGTTGTGAGCTCAAACTCTGCTCCGGGCCAGTTCTTTTCTTTCAGATGATTCTAAATTATTTAAGTTATAATCTTTAATTTAGATAAGAGGCAACACCTAATATCTACCTCTAGTAGCAAATTACTTAGTATTAATTATTAAAAATAGAAGATTTATAGCCTGAGTATTTAAGGCAATCATTTCGCCATGTAGCTTTTATAAAATTTGCAAATTTATTGGATCTTTATAAAATACATTTTCAAAGTAATATTTTTTACTATAAACAACAATAATAATTTTATAAAATATAAATGGTTTAAGTTAGATAACAGTTCAATGTATGAAAACTGTCTTTGAAATCTCGATTTTATCCCTAGTTCGTAGCAAATCAAGAAGAATTTAAACTAATAACATAAAAATAATTTGAAAGTTTGATGAATTTGATATTTAAAATGCAATAATAATTCATAAACATTCTTCACCAAGATGCACCTTAATTTTCTGAGATAATTTATTTTCATCAGTAAAAGCAGTGAACAACCCCCAAAGGTATGGATGGATGCAGGCAAGACATCTGAACGTCACCTGTTCCCTTTTTTACAAATTATTTATAATTTTAATTGGAAATGTTTTGTGTTTTTACAAGGACTTTTTAGTAACTTCTGGCGACGTGTAGCCTTTTTAGGCTACACGTCGCCAGAAGTTACTAAAAAGTCCTTTTAATTCCGGCGTGTAGCCTAAGGTCTGCTGCCGAAAAGTGTATTGTCTCGGAACGCAGAAAATAAATGGTGATCCCTTTTGGGCAGATTCGTCTTTATTTCTATTAAAAAATAATTTATTTTGCTACAAACTAACATTTTCAACCTATTCTATAGGCCAGCTTCAAGTTTACATAACTTTTGGAATGACAGTTTACAAAGTGTTCCAAAATAGAACATCTAAAAATTTTAAAATGCAAATAAACAAAAAAAATATGTAGAAAACCCACCTAGAAATATAATACATTAATATAACAAGTAACATAAAAGTATAAAATACAATAATAAAATATTAGTAAAAATTAAGGTGCTTGGTGAAGAATGTTTATTGATTAAGTCATTGTTGAGTGTAGTGTTGTGGTTGTATTGATAATGTATTTAAATCATTTTGTACAATTTTTAATAATTGAAATATCGAATTTTTATATTATTATTTACAAGCAAAATCAAAAGTACTATCAAAGTTGGTTTAATTTTAAACTTTGATAGTACTTTTGAATATACTGAAGTTGTCTTTGTGTGATTTTATGATTTGAAGTCATTCTACTATTAATTAATATTTTGCTTGTTTGTCTGCATTCTGATTATACTATAAAAACAAACTAATCATGCTTTGGTTACTAGTTTATTGACACATTTATATGATTGCTAAACTAAAATGCATTTCAACTGTACTGCGATCTGAAGATCACGTGTTCTGTTTCGTAACCAACCCCTTGGGTGGGCCACAGAGTACAGAAGGGATGGGCATTCTCGATGATGACCGAAAAACCTGGATCAAGGAGGGATAGAGGGATATCGCACGTGCTCAACGTACGAAGCGGGACTTTTTGGAAGAAAGAAAAAGGAGAGAAGTTGTGTTAGATGACAGAGTCGCGAGTTTGTTTTTTTTTTGTTTGATTTTTCCTTTGTTTTAGTGTCTGTTATAGTGAAAGGACAGAGAAATGATCAGAGGGACTAAAATAAACTTCAAGATTCCTTGCATTAGCATCACAGAGAGTGTGATTTATTTTTTCGAGGTTTCTTTTTGTTTGTTCCTGCATGGGGAATACTCTAAAGATCAAGTACTTCCCCACAGTACTGTTATCTTTGGTCAGCTACAATATAACAAACATAATTATTTGCTAAAAAGTAGATTGAACATGTATTAAAACGTAATTATTACTAAAATAACAGACTTAACATGATCAGAGTGCTGTGATCATGTTAAGTCTGTTATTTTAGTATGTATTTATTCACCTAGTTTGATGTAAAACTGAATGAGAAGGTGCTAGTGGTCAAGAAACCTTTTGAACTTCCTGTTTTGAGTGGATGTATAGTTGAGTGCGATGGAAATAGTACTTGTTTGAAAGCAGAAAACATAATTCACATCATATCTTAACCACTCAGCAGTGAGGGACGTATATATACGTCGAGGGCGATCGTGTGGCAGTGGTGAGGGACGTATATATACGTTAAATTCTTTTGGGGGTATCACCAGAATCTAGCCAAAAACTACCGCAAAAAAAAATTTACATAAAAAATGAATTATGTAACAATAAAAAAAGACTTTTCTTTACTAGACATAACTGTTTACAAATACTTTTTCTAAAACGGAAATGAGAAAAATTGCGTGAAAAAATACTTTAAAAATTTTTCGGGTATATTCTCCACTACTAAGGGGTAGAACCATACCTGACTCTCCCACTGCTGAAAGGTTAACAAATGTCACTCTATAAAAGGAATGACAGTTACTGTGTGGCTTTAGCATGCATATATGCAGTGGTATCACAAAAATGTTCAATATTAATAGCAGTGAATGATAAGTTTATTGCAATCTCTCTATTTCCCTCATAAAGTGAGTGAGAAATAGTCTTTCTTTTGCTGGACAAAATCTCACCCTCGCAGATATCAGGACTGACTATTATTGCAGTTTGATGTTGTAGCCGAGTAATAAATAACAGAATCCCGAGAATCGCTCGGCTTTGATAAAAATTTTAAAAAGTTTATTAATTACAGTTAACATCGATAGTTTCCACAGAAACAATTGTACACACTTACTAAGAGAATACAAAGACACTTGGAACCCCCCGTAACAATATCACCAATTGGTCTCC
Source organism: Centruroides vittatus (assembly GCF_030686945.1). Lineage (NCBI taxonomy): Eukaryota > Metazoa > Arthropoda > Arachnida > Scorpiones > Buthidae > Centruroides > Centruroides vittatus. The sequence continues at coordinate 549,400 of NW_027122193.1, forward strand.
TCGTAGGCACAAAAAACCTTACACACTGATGTCTAGCTTAACTATAGTTTAACTAAATTTACAAAGAAAAGGGCCCTAGAGCAAGATAAGGTTGATAAGAATTATACAGGAATTGTCAGAATGAAAAAGTTCAAAGGGGTGATTAGCAATAATAATAAAAAAAACCTCGGATCCATTCCTTAATAATTGTCTTCGTTACATGCTTGTCCTGCTTTCCTCTCTGCCTGAAAAATCTTCTTTCCTTTTGTTCCAATCTCCCTCTCTCCTCTGCCAGTAACCCCTCGACCGATCGGATGTCACCCCCCTTTGTTTTATTACAGTTCAGACCACATGGGTCAACTAACTACAGTGTGGTTAGGTAAACAGAAGCCAGAAGTACAGTTTTACCGCAGGAAGATGGTATAAGGAAATAAAGAAAAGAAAAGTAAATAACAAGATTTAATAAAGCCACAATGTTCTTGCATTTGTGCATTAGCTCCTTAGCTCATTTTCGGTTTGTGTATGATTCAAATATGCTTTATTTAACATTTATGGGAGAGAAGATAATGATTTACCTTTCTACACTCTTGAATGAAAGGAAAATTTCACGTTAGTGAATGACAAGTTAGCAACAATGAAAAAGCAGGAAATGCCATACTCTGAAGTCCATCATATTTGCTGAAACTTTGCTTGTTCATATCTATATGATGAGGAAACTTTTTAAATTCTGTCTAGACTGCACTTTTCCTTTTAGTATGCTATGCTACGTGTTTTACTGCAAACCATTATATTTTGTATATTTTTTCACTTACTAAATAATTATAACAGTCAAACGATTTGAAAATTTTAAACAATTGCTTTGTATAATAGTAGGTTCTAAAAGTTAGTTATAAAAATATTGTTAGATTATCACAATATAATTATATTATAATAAGAAAAAAGACAGTTAAAAACAATATGGATTTTTCTAAATTTACACAGTCAAATTTGGTTTAGGAAATAGAAGAAAATTTGGGGAAATACAATTTTAGGATTCATAATATTTAAATACAGTAGAGCATCGATTATCCGACTTAATTGGGGACTGGGGTTGGTCGGATAACCGAAAAGTACGAAAAAATACATTATTAGTATAGTGTATTAAGCTCGGTTTAAATACTAGCCTCCCTTTCATGGTCGAGCCAGTGCTGCCAGCTAAAACATGCAAAAATTTAACAAAAATAATATTAAAGTAGCAAGACATAACCAAATATTGTAGCGCCACACCACTAGCGGACGTTTGAATTTGCCGACTAGAGCGCGGTCGGTTAATCGGGGGTCGGATAATCGATTCTCTACTGTAATTACAAATGTAACTAAGTGAAGTTTCCAACGTTAAGATATTGTTTTTATTATTTCTTCTCTTATCCTAAATTTTCTGGAGAATATTACTATCTATATAATAATGAAAAATAAAAAATAAAGCTGAATTAAATGATTTGTATTATTTGATTTGTATTTTATGGCTGTTGTTTGTCAAAAATAAAAGAATCAGAAAAATGTTTCACAATTTATTTATTAAGGAAAGTGCTGATGAAAAATTATAAATCCTATTTAATCTTATATTTGTTCAAATTTCTACATAAATAATTTCATTTATGGTCTTTTTTTTATCCATTTGTTTATTAGAATATTTATATAAGTTTTTATGATGTTTTATTTATATTTCTTCATTTATAATATAAATTTTTGGTTATTGGTTTAAGTGTAATATAAATTTGAACATGTATATTTAATTTTCAACATTTTATAATTTATTTTACTAATTAAGATTGCAGATGATAACTTTTATTATATTATACTAAATTCTCCAAAAAAGTTTTTTATTTCTACTTTTAATTTATTTAGAAAACTCATAGACTTTATTTACTTATTAACAGATTATTATCCGAGCAACAAAAGGCCCGTCCACGGATTTTGATCTAGCAATTGATGATTTGAATTTAAGTATTGAAAGTTGTACAGCGTCGGCAGGAAGTTGTAATTTCGATGATAGTTTTTGTAGTTACACTAATGATTACGATGATGCAGATTTTCAGTGGTTGCTGGGAATTGGACGAGTACAGAATTTTGGATTGATTAAAATATCTAAAGATCACGTAAAAGACAATCGTAAGAAATATATTTTCATTTGAAATTTTTTAAAATATTTTTTAATTTCTCTTTATGCCGTGAGATTTATTTTTTATTCGGGTTGCATGGAAACCCAATAAGGTACCGGTACATGCAAACATAAAAGAACAGTTATATTTTGTGATTTCCATTACAAATTGTATTAACCGCGACAGTCGTATAATGCTGAAACTCACAATGTTTTAACCTATCTTAAAATTAAGAAAATGGATATAAGAGGTAGAGAGAAGAAATGAGGAGGGTTAATGTGGGAAAGGTATCTCTAGTCCCAAAATGGTGGATTGTGACAATGTAGTGTTCATTGGTATCGTAAAAATGGGAATAGTGAGATGCTTGGCTCTCTTTCTTTTCATCAGAGTTTTGTACTACCACCAGGACAGTGATCTTACTCACTCTTCCTCTCTTTGAAAGTAACATCCTTTATTCTTCAGCACACAAAAAAGAAAGAGATGTCCGATATTCTCCCATCCACCTGTATATATCAATTTTTCTCCATCTCCCCTGCTGGGTTTATTGACCCTCTAGGCAACATATCATCAAGACAAAAGAGAACATTTAGAAATATATATAAACAATTAACTGTAACTAAATGTATTTACATAAAATTCATGGCAGTCAACCGTCACATTATTTTTTTGAAAGTCTTACATTGTTGTTATAAGTCTAAGTATTATCAAGCCTTTTCGTTTACTTCAACAAACACTACGTAGAATACTGTCTGGTTTTAAAACTAAATCTTTCATCAAACACTTTCTTGTCTGGAATTAAACGAACCTTCTGGAATGACTTTTGTCACCATCTTGTATAAAAATTATGTATAGGAAAAAATGTTATAAAAATTAGAAAATTTTTCACTTTTGATGCTTATTCCATTAACTCTTGTTCTCCACTTTAAGTTTATGTCTTTTTATGTTACTAAAATTTAACTGAACTATATAATAGAATTATTATGTAAGCTATAAATTTCTCTGAGAACTTAAAAAGATTTTCAACATACGTTCATGTATAGCCATACTCTAGCATACAAACTTCTTATACATGAATTCCAACTATAAAAAATGATGTTCTTTAGTACGTATTGCAATATTGAAATCAAATAATTTCAGTTTTGTGAATTTCTTTGAATTACATTTGTGAAAAATTTGAAAGTTGCACTAATAAAAGTGGAAATAAGATGGAAATTCATTTCCAACATTTGTTTTTGTTTCATTAACAATATCAAATGTTTCATTAACAAATATCATTAAACTGCACAGTTTAATGATATTTATTACAAAGTTTCAATGAAATTTCACAAGGTTTTTTTAAACAGTTTATTACAGTAGGTGCAATATATCATTTGTTTATATTTACTGTTCTGTTTTTATATACAGTAGAGCATCGATTATCCGACCCCCGATTAACCGACCGCGTTCTAGTCGGCAAATTCAAACGTCCGCTAGTGATTGGCGCTACAATATTTGGTTATGTCTTGGTTACTTTAATATTATTTTTGTTAAATTTTTGCATGTTTTAGCTGGCAGCACTGGCTCGACCATGAAAGGGAGGCTAGTATTTAAACCGGGCCTAATACACTATACTAATAATGTATTTTTTCGTACTTTTCTGTTATCCGACCAACCCCAGTCCCCAGTTAAGTCGGATAATCGATGCTCTACTGTAGTAATATTTTAATGCAAAATATGTACAGTATCATTATGTCATTTTCATTGCAGTCTATATACAATTTCTAAATAAAGGATACCTTTATTTCTTATGTCACTGCTTATGAACGGTGGGCTAGCCAAACAGGAAGCTAGGAATTTTCTGGTGGGCCATTCCCATAATATAGGCTCATTTATATGATATGGGCCATATTTGGTATATATTACTGGGCCAAATTTGTTGCCAGTCGGACACTACTTACAAATATAGTTATTTGGCTTGTTAAATTCTGCAAATACTTGCATTATTATAAAAAGTTGTTTTATAATTTTTATGATATCTTATAGATGTGTTAAATTAATTTTTAATATTTAATATAGATATTTGTATTTTGTGAAAGAAACATGTATAACTTATAGTATTTACCTTTATTGACTTTTTACGTAAATGCTTATTTTCTATTAATTAGATAATAATTGATAATATACATTGATCTGGTAACAGTTAAAATGTTACTTTTAGTTTGCTAAATTGATTTGAGTTCTATTTTGGCTGTAAATGCTTACACTTATTAGACTAATGAAAATTGTTGTTTAGGAATTATACCATAACTGCTGGTTTTTGTATTGATTTACAAAATAATTTTGGTTTATCTGATAATTCGTCATAAAATATTTTGACTAGTTTTATGTATTTTCTTATTTATAAAAATAAATTTATTTTTTAGAGTTGTTTGCCTATGCTGACTTAACAAATCCAGAGATTAAAGAAGGAAAGAAAGCAAGATTAATAAGTGAAATAGTACCTTCAGGCACTTACTGTCTTAACTTTTGGTATTATGTAACAGGCTCAGGTAAGTGAAGAAGAATTATTGAAACATTTACTTGTAAAGTACTAATTAATTTTTAGACTGAACGACAAAATCGTTGTCGATTGCGAAAACGATCGTTAGACTTACCGACCATAACCCAACGGGTACTTTACGCGGGTTCGCGAGAATAAAGCCAGGCCTGGACTTTTGTGTGCTCTGGAAATTATAACTACAATCAAAACTAATAAAGAACAAATCAAATTTAATCTGAACTGGAAAAAATACTATGTACAAGTTAGTAAAAAGACAAAAACAATTTATTTGACAAAGGACGAATTCTTAGTCCCGACAAAAATAAGATAACTTAGCAACTAAGATCTACTACTATTCCCCTTTGGAATTCCAACAATTCAAAGTCAACTTACTACTATGTACAATCAATCAATCTTATCAACTATGACTATCAGTCACCTCAAATACTAGGAACCTTTCTATCCAAACTCTTTCTAATCGCCAAGAACTCTTCCAATTCTATCGATCTGGAAATCACCTGCTTGAACTCGCTTTCGATTCGTGAGAAGCTCACCACTTGCTTTTGATCGGTCAGAAGCTCACCTTGCTCTTGATCTGTTAGCTTAGTTGTTTTATACGCTTTGAGGTGACGTTACAATTATCTTTGGGACCACCCCCTCATTTACATACTTACATGACTAACAAGAATTTTTTTCATCGTTGTCTGGTCAGCTTGTTTCCAACAATTCACTAGAGACTTTTACATCAATAATTTGTTTGATAAATAAAAGTACACTTTCGAGATGTCTCTTTAAGTCTTTTAGTGAGCCTTATGTTAAGTGTATGTGGTCCTCCCCCTTTTCCATGTCAGAACTTCCGGTTGAACTTTCAATTTCGGGGAAAGCGCAATGGCGCGTTAGTTTTTTTTATGGTGCTATGTCTGATTTGGTAAGTTGGTTTCTTCATTTTCGTTTGTTATGGAGGGTGAGTGAGGAACCTTCACCCTAACTAAACATAAACCCCAAAATAAAATATACATAAAGAAAACAAAAATTAGAAAATAAAAATACAGCTCGGACTCAGTTCCTTACATACTTTCCATTAATATAATCTTTGTGATGAATATTTTTTGTTCTGGGAAAAAACATCTTGGTTCAAATCTTATATTTGATAAACTGTAGTGATAAAAGTTTCTTCAAAATTCTTTGTTTTATCATTTTTGATTTATTAAATATTAAATGATATTGTCTTGGAAATGAATGAAACACACCCACTAATTATACCACAAATCCAGATGATCATAGAAAACAACACAAACAAAATATAATGTAACCATATCATAATCATAGAAAAAACATTCCATCACAACAGACCAAACATCATCCATTGACAAACAAAACAAAATCATACACATCATAGACATAGGTGTATATAAAATATCAATACATATGCTGAAAAAATTAGTACTGTAAATATTCAGAAGTCATCCATGAAATAGAGCATCTGTGGAGAATGGATAAGGTACTTATTGTACCAATAGTACTTTATTGCACAGTTATTATACTGCACGCACTACATGAAAGTCTAGATATACTAGTGCTTTACAACAGGATATGTATCACACTATAGAGGAATGCCATATTAAATGCATGTACTGTACTTAGTCAGGAAATTCTTAATCATAGATACACATACATTATGCATTGCATGTAAACATAATAATAACATGTTCTGTAGTTACATTGTGGTCTTAGTCCAGCATAGCATTAGCCACTGGTATGTAATTCGAGTAAGATACAATCTACCAACCTGGTGTTAATAATAATAAAAAAATCATATCAATTTTAAAACTTTTATATTTTAAATGATTAATTTTAATCGGTTATCATACTATCAAATAATTTAAATATAATAATAGTAATAATAATGTAATATTTAAGTTTAATACTAATTTAATTTATTATTTCAGATTTTGGCTCATTTAATGTAAAGAAAAGAACTTTTAATACGCTCTCAGATCAAATTACTCCTAAAGATGAAATAATTTGGTCAATAAGTGAAATAAGTGAATCAGATGTAAACTGGAATACTACTGAAATATCATTTTCTACTTCATCTTCTGAAAATAATTTTCAAATTGTATTTGAAGTGATCAAAGGAAAAGGACCTCAAGAATTTGTTGCCTTTGATGATGTAGTCTTGAAAAATAACTCATGTGCAAGTAAGAATATTCGTTATTATATTATTTTAAAAAATAAAAAAAATTAATAGAATATTCCTAATTATAAAACAAGTAGTAACGTATATGAAAGCAGAAATAAGTGATGCCTTACCAATGTCAATATTAAAAATATGTAACAGATTAAATTATAATTTCTGACTGCTTAAAATTTCTACACTACACTGCAAAACACCGGGATGTGTAAAATACTGCACTCTTAGAACCTATAACCGGTGTGATATAAAAAAACAAAGGATGCAGATCACCACAAACGTTTTTGAACTGCTGAGAGTTCTTCCTCAGGTGTGAGACTGAATTACTGATGGGAGAGCAAACCATTAAAGGAAATTCGAGAAACAATTATAAGGTGTGTAGCATCGAGGATCAACGAAATGTCCCTGTGTAAAATGGCAAGTGTGTTGAGGATCTTACAAACTTAAACTCACAACAAATTACGATATCTATATATTCTTTATGAACTTAGGATCGTTGATACACAAGTCTACAGTTATACAATTACAATCGCCCCGAATCGCGACATGAATTAGATGAATTAAGTCTTATTACAAGTGTATACCTGACAAGTTCAGACGAAATTGATCTACATGAAAATATATATATATATACAATAGGTACGACGATGCTAAATTACAGAGTACTCGTCTGTGGACACCACGAGGTCATAAGCAATCCTCAATGAATTCCTCAAAGTCCAACCGTTCTTCTGTCTCGTCTGTGATCCGGTCAGCGAAAAAAAAGATGGCTCCACACATGGAGCGTCTCCATTTATATTCCCCGCCATCCGGGTTACAGCTACATCACGTGGTAAGAGCCGACTAATCCTAACTGCACTTACAGGCACCCGGCAAAAAGGTGATATGACAACGCAAAAACAATTAACACGCGCGACAACATCTTGACTTTCGATACGGACAACGAAACTCCTATATATATGTACAGTACATACAACTACAATAGTGATTAATCACTACAGGTGTTACATGAGACGCGTGTGTGTTTGTCTAGTTGACCTAACATGACCTTAATGGTCGGAGTCCATCAACGCCTGCCATGCTGTCGACAGAACCAACTCATTATAAATAATACAATAACCTACAGGCATATATTTTTTCTCTGATTATGGTAAATATATAAGGTTAATGGAAAGACTAGTTTAAAAAACTCGCATAACAAGAATTAATTCAAATTATTTTAAATCAGACAACTTCAGAATGTATATTTTCAATAAATATAGACATTTAGAAATTTAAAAATCTTACTTAATATTATATTTGAATCTTATTTGGTTCACCTTTAGCTTCTTTACTATTAAACATCTAGTAACAGTTTTCTAGATGATTACAAAAATCTTTAATATAATTCATTTACCTTATTTTCCACAGAGCATCCTTAAAAAAGAAGTTTTGTATAAAAAATCTTGATTAGAATAAATAATATAATTCTGTTTATAGAATTTTTATTTTAACTAGTAATAGTTTAATCTGCAGTTAATACCTAAAATATTATTCTGTGCTAGTAAATATATACATTGAAGTAACATAAATTGTCTTCTGAAATCTATCACTCACATTTGCTAGAAACAAGAAACAGTTTTCATTGACAGAGACTATGACAGATTATAATTTATTACTAACAATTTATTAGTGATCCGTTTAGATGAATCTGACTTTTTTGATTGAATCAGTTCCATGAAGTTAATTATAGAATTACTTTATACCGTATTTTACGGATTATAAGATGCTACGGACTATAAGATGCACCTGAATTTTGGAGGCAATTTTTCGAAGAAAAAAGTGCGTCTTATAGTCCGTAAAATACGGTATTTGCTTTTGATTGTAACCAATTTGATCTTCAAGAATAAAATTAATCACACAAAAATGAAATTTTACTGCATTTATTTTATTCTAAATTACAACAAATTAGAATATATTAAATGTTTTTAATTTTTAGATGTTTGTCTAAATAATTTACTTAGTTATAAAAATATGATGTAAATAAATTCTAGAATTATAGATACACATACATTAGTAATTAGATTCCAGATAGTAGATTGCTCAATACAGTCTTCTAAACAATTAATCTTGTCTTATCTTTATTAAAACGTTTGAAATATTTTGTTTATGCTAACCGTATGCAAATCACTGCAATGTTCGTGTATAATGAATATTGTATATAAAATCATATTTCATAACTCATAGCCCGATAATTCAGCAGATTGTTTGGTTTCATAACTCGTCTTTACTCTGGACAAATGCCTCAAATTTTTCTTCAAATTTTCTTATAACATGGAATGCATCTCTACTTACTTATTGGCATTCTTTATATTTTTTATTTACTACAACATAGAACAAATAAGAATAGTATAAACAGTGAAAAAACATTTAAGAGGCTTATTTGGAATTTTTCTTTTACACTTTTATGTTCATCCTATCCAAAAACCTTAGAATAGCATTACCACAAGTGATATTCTGTAAAAACTTAAATTTGTTTGTTTACTTATTGAAAAAGAAATAAATGACAGAAGGAAAAACACCGAGAATATTTAACATTTATGTGCAATTTAGATTCATTTGTTTTTACTTAGTCTTTGTGAAATTACATTTTCTTTAATCAATTCTCTTTTTACTAAATTTTTATGAATCATTAATGATATTTTCAATTATTATTTATTTCAGTTTCATCAACACTTTTGCCAACTACAAGTCTTCCACAAAAACGTAAGTAATTTAAATTATAATTTTTTATAACAAGTAGAAATAAAATATTAACAATAACAAAATTTCCTACTTACCGTATATTTCCGCAGATAAAACGACCTTCGGATAAGATGAGGTATGAATTGTCGTCAAAGTTTTATAGTTTTAGCATATATCTATCCTATAAAATGACCCCCAAACTATCAATGGCCTATGAATTTAGTTTATGTCCTATTCGTAATTTTTCGAATGAACAAATTTTATTTTCTGCCTTGCTATTGTTGCAAATGTTCGCACTGATTTGGACATTTGGGTAATGAGCGACCTTGACTATTCACAAAAACGTCGTATGGGTTATTCTATTTTGTGGACATGCCCTACTCTCTACTAGTAAATAATTACGGTTTGTCCGTTTTTTATAATGGTTTTAATTTATATAAATTTCAATCTAATTTTTTTGTATCTGTCGTATAATACGACCCCGGATTTTGGGGGACTTTTTTTATGATTCGACTATCGTCTTATCTGCGGAAATATATGGTAATTAAAAACGAAAAAATAAAAACTAAATTAATAAAACTTATTTCATAATTATTTGATTAATTTGAAATGTATAACTTTTAATTCTTGAAATATTTTACTAAGTTATAAATATTATATTGTTACATTCTGGATATTTAAACAAACACTGATTTATGAAGTTATTTAATTATTTAAGAATTTGGACAGAAAATAGACATGTACTATCTTCTGATAATATTAATAATTAATACAGTTTTTGGAATAATTTCAATTGAATTGAGAAATATCTAAAAAGTTACTTTAAGATGGTAGAATATCTACGCCGGAGAACGGTAAAGTTTCACGTATCTAAAAGCCTTTTACCGGTGCATGTATCATCACACTAAACAAAGTAACTACAAACATTTTCGAACCTTAACTGTTCTTCTTCGGGTAACGATTCCTTAACGGAATGCGCTTCGATTCAAAGTTGTGAAGAAATACGATCCGGAAGTTGTCCCGACCCGACGACGTCAATACTTTACTTTAATTCACAGAACTTGACAATTCTTGTCTAATATGTAAGCACATTGCCATTTGTGTTGTCTAGATACATCGTAAAATTGTACAATTATTAATTATTATTGTCATAAAAGATAGTCTAACAATATCCAAATTATTGTATTAAATAATTCAATTCTAACTCTAGACTTTTTAGAAAAATCGTTAATATTTAATATTGAATTATAATTTAATTCAAATGAAAAATAACAATAAAAATTGTTCAAAATTAAACTACATTATTACAGATTATATTAAAATAATTCTTTAATGCAACCAATAATTTGTATTAAAGAATTCACTGCATTATCTGAAATATTATATACATGTTCTATATGAGATTTCAGAATTTAAAAATAACATTTCAATTATATCATATAACTTAAATTTTATGATTATTATTTTTGAATATGTAAATGAAAATGGAACGAATATTTATAATATACATGAGTGATTAAAAAGAAAGTTTTAGGTGTAAAAAACTTTTACGGCCATATTTGCCACCACAAGTTAAATCTAGAGTAAGATTTACATTACGAGTTCAGTTAAAATTAATATTTGTCATGCATTAATTCTAGATGTAACTTGCCACTATCAGTAAGTTAATTCTTGAATTACATACAGTAGACCCCCTATAACATGGTAGATATGTTCCGTGTTGTATGAGTCCCTTAAATATATGAGCCAATCACAGCCTGGCACGTGTGCAGTTTAGAGGCTACGGCTGTTTGAAAGGTTTTCTTCCATAAAATTAATCGATTCTAGAATGATTTGACTCAACATTTCCAAATCAAGTATAATTTTTTGGGAATAATCCATATAAATTATGCTATAAACAAAAAATTGTTGGATTACTTACCGAGTGTGCACTGTTCGAAGACGCCATTGCCTAAGCTTGTTTTCGTCGCAGAGTGACTCATCGAGTGGCGGATGCGTTTTCTGATAAGTTATTCTTTCTGCGAAGAATTCGCTGAACTTTCGAGACATCATTAATAGAAACATAATTTTTATGGCCGTTGAATAATACTGTAAATGTTTTTTTCACAAGAACTGTATAAAAATTTATCAATACTTTCCCGCCTAAACTCTCTGTATACGCCTGGTGCTGGACAGCAGCAAGTAGTTTGGCTGCTCGTCCACTATTGGTCCAGAATCAACCAATCCTGTTTCGACACGAATCGGCGATGACGTTTTACAGTGTTATACGAGTCTCTTTTAGCATGTTATACGAACCCAATCGCAATTTTTTTGCCGTGTTATAGGAAACTGTGTTATATGAACCCGTGTTATAGGGGGGTCTACTGTATTAACATATGATCTGTTTGAATTCTTTATAAAATGATATTGATATATTTGATTTTTACAATGATTTGAAACTCTTACAGTTGAAAATAAATAATAATGCTACAAGTTATGAATAAACAATAGATTTACATAAATTATTATATCATCCCAGCATTTCCAGTTTAAAAAATTCTGCCTCTTTTTTTCTACTTAATCTTTATTTGCTGTAATTATACTTTTTAAGTTTATGAACAAAATAACAATTGCTTACTGTTTTTTGATATTATAATTCCCTAGTAATTGTTATATTCTGTTTCTATATTCATCTGTATATTTGTTACTGCATTTGCTTTTTATTTTATAATAAATTTTTGTATTTTTCAACTAATACTCATAATACTTCTGTCTCGAAATTACCATACTTTTTTCTATTTTTACCATTGTGCTAAACTTTGAAATCATATGTTTATCTTATGCATGACGATTCAGCAAACACATTGTGTGAAGCACCCAGACAAATCAGAGAGTTTGCACATAGCTCTTCACTTCAATTTGAGGATTTCTTAATCCAGTGTTAGATTTAGTTGGTAAATACAAAAAGTAAAGAACTCTTAATGTAGAGCTACCAGCTTGAAATCTTGGATTACGAAACACTTGGTTTAAAATGTTGTTAATGAATTTGGCTGTTAGAGATATACTTTCAACAGATTTCAAAATCAAAATCAAATATTTAAATTAAGAAATTAAGATTATAGTTTTGGTTAAGTGCAAGCTACAGACAAATAAAAAAATAATCTATGAATATCAAACATTAAAAAGATAGAACATAAAACAACTTTAAAAATACAAATGATTGAATGATTCAAATATTACACAACCCACGTGCAAGTGTTGAATATACAAATTAGTTCATATTTTAATGTATTTATTAAAAATAAATATATAAAACAGTTAAAATAAAGTATCTAAAGAAAATAACTTAACAGTTATTAAATATTGGATTTAGGTGTATTTTGAGTTAATTATAAGTACTACATCCAGTTTTTTGCAGTAATTAATTAAAGATTACTTTGATTATATTTCTATTTATTTAAATAAAAGTGATTTAAATATATTTGAAACAATTCTAAATATATAATTGTACTTTTTACATCTACAGTCATTAAAAATATATTCATGTATATATTAAAATAAAATTAAGATATATTTTGAATATATTACAACTGTTTGTAATTTTTCTATTTTAAATTTAGAAGAGAAAAATGACTTTTTCTGTGATTTCGAAGACGGTACCACATGTAAATGGAAGAGTCAAAAAGTTACGGATAATTTAATAGGGTGGTGGACTGTAAAAAAACCAAATGCTTATCTACCAAAATATGACCATACAAAAGGAAATTTTAAAGGTAAATTAATATTTTATTAGCAAATATTGCTATTCTAAATTCTAATTTTTCTATGTTTATAGTTTAAATGCATTGATTTATGCATAGATAAATGCATAGTTACAGCATTGATTAATTAATCACTGAATATACACTTTTGTTTATTCATATTTACTTATATTATATTCAACATTTTTGTTTGCTTATTAAAAAAACTGCAGTAACCTGTAAAAAAAATTTTAATTTTTGGTTTTAACACATTATAAAGTAAAAATTACATAGAGTATTTTAGATGTATTTTTTTATGTATACTTTCTACATTTTATTCAACAAGTTTTAAGTGGATATAAACAATATACATGGTAATTTTAAAAGTTAAACGAAGTTTAAAAGACTTTAGAAAAACACAAAAACTAGAAATATAATTCAAAAAATTAATTATATGTACAATATTTAATATAGTAGCAATTTTTATTGCAAACAGTCTGTAAACAAACAATAGTCTGAGCAGATGGCAAAACTGGATTATCCAACTTAATAAATGTAAAAATACAGAGCATTCACAAAGATAAAACCTTCGTCGTTGCACACCATCAGTAGTCCATCAAAAATTACAAAAATTATGGAGACGACCTTTCTTTATAGGCTACTGCCTTCGCAAAAAACATGCAAAGATGGTAAAACATCCTCTGGTGTTTGGCCACTATCACAATAATACTTTATTTAAAAAAAAAATAGCAAAATAAAATCGTGGCAGACCTCATTTAACATTTAATAAATGTAAAAATACAGAGCATTCACAAAGATAAAATCTTTTGTCATTGCCTTTTCCTTTCGTCATTGGATTATCCAAAATAAACAAATAAACTAAACCTTGATAAATCCAGCTACAAATTTATTGAAATAAAAACTTTTTCAATCAGATTTTACTTATCTTCTTCAATTACAAGCTTTTCAAATTCTTTAAAATGTATAATTACAAATTCAAAATACTGAAGTTGCAAATACAAGAATTTTAAGAATTAATAAATTAAAATGTAATAATAATAAATAACGCTTCAAGCCCACAACTTTAATTTAGATTAAATTAGTTATCCTAATAGACAGGGTTTTAATAAATGGAAGGGCTTATCAAATTTTAAATTTGGGGTATCTAAATTTGACTGTGGTTATTAAAGGCTGTTTTTTTTATAAAATCTAGTCTATTTATTCCAGTCTGCCCTGATATGATAAGCTCTCCAGTTTATTAAAACCCTATCTATTAGGATAACTAATTTAATCTAAAATAAAATGTAATTATTAATAAACATGGAAAATTAAACCTTGTAAAATGAAATAAATTAATAAATATCAAACATTTTTAAAAATTCGTAAGATGTAATTCCTAATAAAATGATCATAAATTACATTTCATAAAATGCCCACCAGGCATTTGATATGTTTTCTACATCTCTATGATTGATGCAGTGTGACTTTTTGTGTGCTTTATATATTTATAATTTTTCTAGAAACCCAATGCTGTGTAAGTTAGAAATGGGTCTAATGATCTTGGCTTGATCCCATTGAACGTGTACGTCATTATTTTGTGAATAAGCTGTGCAGACTGTGTTACTGAGGTTTTTTTTATAGCTTCTTATTTATGTTCCTTGACCCTCTGTTGTAAATTACAAAGTGTGGCTCCTGTGTAGACTAGCGTTGAATTGAAACGATAGTTGTTGACTGTGATGGAGTAAATCCCAGTGGCTGAATCCTAGTCATGTAGTGTTTTATCATTCTGTAGTACAGTATCACAGAAATCGTCAGGTTACATCAGTATACTAATGTTGCCAATGTAAGCTGCTTTCTTCTGGATGTTGAGGAAGGTGGGTTATAATTTAAGACTACCCTTTGCCTACAGTTCATTGCCTCTGTCATCATTTTTGGTGTAAAGAAATTGTCAATCAATTGTTTTATTATCCTGTCTAGAAAATCATGTTGCTTGGTAATTTTGTTGATGTAATCCAATTTTGCCAAAGTGTCTTCAATACTTATACAGTGAGTGTATGCCCTTTTTATCAAGGATCTGAAGGCAGAAAGTTTGATGTGTTAGGGGTCTACGGAATTGTGTGGAATTAAAATGGGTTGAAAGGTAGGTTTCCTGTAGACCCTAGTGAAGATTTCTCTGGATCTGCATGTTATGAGAATGTCCAGAAAGTGTGCTGTTGTTTCACTTTTCTGATCTAATTGTAGGAACAATTCATAGGGATTGTTATTAATGTTCTCCAAAAATTGAAATAAGTTGGGCTTCCTTCTCTACAGGATAAATATATGACTGATGTATCTGGCGTACAAGATGATCAAGTTCTGGTACTTGGCCATAAAGATTGTGGTAGTACACCAGTATTTATCTGTATATTTCTAATATATATGTATATATTTCTATACTTTCTTCCTTCTTTGTTCTCGATTCTTTTGTCTTTCAACTTCTAGAAGCTTCTTAATATGGGTGGTGAGTCACCTACTTCGAAAACAAAAGAAAGGTGGTAACCCTGAGGGTAAAAGTAAGGAAGGATAAGCTACTTTTGGCTGGGGCGTCGGAGGAAGAAGACGCAGTGCAGTTTTCTCCAGACTGTTTTAGCATCAGTTGGAGAGACATTAGTCAAGCTAAGACTGAATAGTTTGATCTCAGGACTTCTCAAAAGTAATTGGAAAGTTTTTGATTGAAGATATTCACGACATTTTTCCTCAACCCTCAAGAAAGAAATATTTCGGCCACCACCACCACCAGAGTGTTCACCAATTTTGGGTACCCTTCTTGTCTTATCCTATTCTCTATCCTTCTCCTTCTTCTCTTTTTATTTTGTTAGCATAAGTAGTTTAGTTTTTAGATATAAGAGTTCTTTGTACCGCGGTAGATTTATATTGATCGTTTATCTTTTATTTTTTTGTCGCGGGAATCGCGTCAACGAGTTCTGCCTGGTTTTAGTGTTAATTGATCGTACAAGAGTACGAGCGGATTACGAGGAGCATCGGAATCTATACGAATCCTGATTATTGTACTGACCACGGGTGTAAATAAAAGACGTTTTTATATTATTCTTGGTATCTCTTTGTTAGATCATAAATCACCACGTGCGTGTCTCAACAAGATGTTCTCAATGTGTCGTGACACAAGCTCATATAAAATTGCTGACACAGTGCTTCCCGTAGGTACACCTCTTTCTTGTAGATAGATTTTATCGTTAAATTCAAAGGATGATATGTAACAAATTCACTAGCTTGAGTATGTCCTTGTGGTGTTTATGTGCTTCCTCGGTGTTGGAAAAGAGGAAATCCATTATTGTGCAAAAACACGGAGGTATTCTTATAGATGGATATAAGGATTGGAAGTCCAATACCGTCATATATTCTTCATTGATAACTGAAATGGATTTAACACATTCTATTACTTGCAGAGTATTGCTGATGGTAAGTGGCTTTGGCTCAATGGAATTTCACAAATTGTTTTCAACTAAAAATGTTGGAGAACTGCACTTTTCAATTACTGGACAAATTTGGTTTCTCTGTTTATGGGTCTTAGCGAATGCAAAATTCAGACCACTGAATTTTGCATATGTAGAAGGTCCACCAAACGAGTGAAAGCAAACTTAATAAGCCTGGCATTGTGACAATGTTTTTCTTTATAATTCGAAACCATGTCTTCTTTTCTTTGATTAATTTGTTATCACTACTAGGTACATATACAGACACTTGGCAATTTTATCATCAACTTTTATTCAAGAATTTCTTATTTGCCGAGACGCGTTTCGGGCCTTAGCCCCTCCTTGGTTGGCATTACATCTCAGGACATCTTGTAATATGACAATCGAAAATACATCATACTTTTAATTCAATTTAAACATTTTTGTAAATAGACCATATTGTATCCATATGCCAGACATCTCGAAGGTACTTCCCGTCACAAACTACCGTTCTTTTTTCGATTATCTTGTAGGTTATGATCACTGGTATATATACTCTACGAGATGTTCAGCTGAATGAGCAATTGTTATGGAATATATATATATAACTTGTATAATAAAAATCCTTTATTTTAATAAAATTCTTTTGTATTTAAATTAGGTCGCTTTACCTATGCAGAAAGCAAAAATTCTGGGGGAACAGCTAGGCTTCTTAGCCCCGAAACACCTTCGAAATGGATAACTGCATGCTTTAGCTTTTGGTTTTATATGAACACTGACGATCGTGGAAAGTAAGAAGATAATTATTATTACTATTATTATTATTAGTTTAATTTTAATTTTGTGTGGATAACCTGCAAATTATCTGTGTTTAAAAGGCAATTCGAAAAGGCATGCTGGTTATGTAACTGAGCATGTTATATATCAGCATGATTATTGTAAAATGAATATCAATGACTTGATTGTGCATTATTGAGCTTGACTGTGCAATGTTTAGTTTTGTTTTTTTTTATGCAACTGCATTACTTTCTGTGGTTTTGCTAGCAAGATTGAAACTAAAGACAATATTTTTGGTTTATTTGCTTTATTTTTTAAACTGTACAATATAGAAATTTATTTTATATCAATTAAAATAACATTCGTATGAAATTTAAAATATTAAATAACTTTTGATTTAGAAGACAGTAGTAAAATTAATTTTCATATAATGTTTCTAAATAATAATTGGATGAATGAATCGATTTTCGGCATTTTATTGGATGATCTAATCATTACAATTCACGAAGTCTTTACAATATGAGGAAACACGCCTTTGTTTGAACAAGTTGGGTGCGAAAAGATAAAATTTTATGATATTGCTTCATATTATTGGCATCTGATTGCTCGTTTCATTGTTCTTATTTTGGAAAATTGTAGTTTTTTCTGTAAAATAAATCTATTTTTTTACTAGCAAATGTCTGTCTGAACTAACCTTAAAGTTCTTTATAGTAAAGAAGAATCAATTCTTTAATTTGTATCACTGGATATTACGGACATTAAAATTAATTTCTGTTTAATTCTTTAGGAGTTGTTTTAACAATTATTATTTGATAAATAAAACAAAGGAAGTAACAATGGCATAGCCAGGGTTTTGTTATGGGGGGCCTAGTAAAAGTTATAATTTTCTGGGGAGGGGCACCAGGTTAACTGGGGGAGGCCGTGCCTACCCATGCCTCTTCCTGGCTACGCCCATGGGAAGTAATATGATGAAAAAAATTTGTTGTTTATTAGGCATTTGCATCTCAAACATGAAGTTTAGGAGGTTCCTTTTCGGTATACCAAACTTCATTTGTTTTGTAATTATATCTACAGTTAAGTGTAATATAACAATGTATTAATGTTTGAGATGGTACCATCCAAACTACATATCAGTAAGCATTTTTCAATTGCTATTGCAGAAGCACAGGATATATGGACTGGTTTATATTAAGGTTCTGCCCTATCAATTTTCTGTGGGTCAAATAAACTGTTGAAGATTATATACTGCCTTGGGTTATCCACACAAAATTATTGTATTAGAAATTGCATTTATACATAAATTTTTAAAAATTATACATTAAAATATAGAATTATATTTTATTTAAATGCAATTTTACAATATATATTCTATAATTCCAAACATTAAGAATTTTATCGAAAATTATTGTTATAATTTGGCTAATTAAACTATTTAATAATGTAATAATTTGACACTACAGATAAATAAATGCATTATCATTCTGTTAATAATTTTAATGATTTTGGAATAACGAAAGTTTTATTGAATTATTCTTAGGAGAGAGAGCAACAGTGACTTAAAGTAGAATAGCTATTCTAAATTATTGTAATGTCAGAATCATTTATTATAAATTTATTCACTTAAATTAATTCAAGTTATTATATCATACATTATTATGACAAAAATTATTAACATATGTAATTTAAAAAAGTATCTAAGAAATACAGAGAGTTTCATAAGTCTGGTCCCATAGAACTATGTTGATGTTTGTTTACAGGAGAAGCATGGAGCTAAGTAAAAAGGATTGAATTCAAGTTATTTTGGTAATGAGGACCCTAGTTAGTATAAAGTCACCAAAAAGTTTAAGAGTCTACATCCAGACCGTGGAAATCTGGACTGTGTACGATATTCTGCGGTATTTTTATTGGATTAGTTTTAAGTCTTTCCTGTTTCTTTGTTCTAAAATTCTTCCTAGAACGTTTTCTTAATCCTTCTCCCATGGGGGTAAGACGACCAGTTCCGAGAACGTGGGAAAACAAAAGAAGAGTGTGGAGCCTGAGGGTAAAACGGCTGAAGAGAGACCATTCTTGTGTGGGATCCGAAAGAAGAAGCACGAGGAAGGCAGTGCTCGAGAGTGAAAAAAGGAAAGAAACAAAAGAATACGAGAGACTGCAAGGTGCTAAGGGATCCGAGAAAGAAGTGGAGAACAGCGAACATATAAGTAGAACATCGAGACAAAAAAAAGATAAGGTCTACGGCAACAGAGGAGTCAAAAGAGTATAAAGGAGAAAAGAATCGGAGAAGGTGTCTTACCCCAAGATTCATCGATTCAAAAAAAATCCCGGGTATTTTCTAATCTTTCTCTCTGTCCTTTATTCTTAATTTCCATTTTTTTCATTTTTTATTTTAGTTATAAGATAGATGTAAGTTTAGTTTTTAAGTTAGAGTAAAAATATATCGACCCGCGTATATTTGTCACGTACCACGAAGTCTTGTTTGTTGGTTAGATAAAAAGAATTGGTCAACGCCTGTGTATCTTGACTAAGTAAGTGAGATAAAGTTGGGATCGTGTAAAAAAGAACCGTTTCGTTGTGAATAAATAATACTTTGTGCTATTTTTGTAATCAAAGCCTTTTTTTTGTACCTTCCTGCTCGCGGGATCCAGTACGTATCATAACGAACATCACAAAGTCACCAAAAAGTTTAAGAGTCTACATCCAGACCGTGGAAATCTGGACTGTGTACGATATTCTGTGGGAAATCTGGATATGGTTTTTTAATCTTTTTGGCAACTTTACACTGACTACAGGTCGACGTCATCAAAAACAGTTTGAATTCATTCCTTCTTATTCAGGGCCATGCTTCACATGTAAAAGAATAACATTTGGTACAGAGAATAACCAGGTTATTCTCTGTATCAAATACAGAGAATACACTGTTCAAGCATAATCTTGATGTAGGATAAATAAAATAAAAATATAAATTTTAATTCTAGTACAATAGTAAAAATAGGTTGGGGCATAGAAATTTAATACATAGAAATGATGAGAAATAACATAAATCTTTCTATTCTTCCT
Organism: Centruroides vittatus; assembly: GCF_030686945.1. Classification (NCBI taxonomy): domain Eukaryota; kingdom Metazoa; phylum Arthropoda; class Arachnida; order Scorpiones; family Buthidae; genus Centruroides; species Centruroides vittatus. The sequence goes on from NW_027122193.1 coordinate 569,961, forward strand.
CTACTAAGCATCATTGGTTACCTGAAATTGTCTGCCCCAATTATATTTCAAATAATTGATGCCCAACTGTACAGTTATTTCTGAAGATTTACAAACTTTTATCAGATGAATGGGTTAACTTTTCAATAAATAAGCTAAAACAACTTTTATATGAACTTTTTTATTTACAAAAAATTCGAAATTTGTCTAGTTTTGATAAAACTAATATAATAAAGTTGAATGATATTTAAATAATTTTGATCGTTTCAGCTTATCATTTAGAGTTCAGTATAGAAAAGATGTATCCAAGGATTTCACTGTTTTATGGCAAAGTACTGACGAATATGGAGAAAGTTGGCAATATGCTCAAGTATCAGTTACACGAATGGTTAAAAAATACAAGGTAAAAATTTTGTTTCAGACATCGATTCTTCAAAATACTTTTCAATACAGAACAAATGATAATACAAGATAATTAATAACATTTTAATTAAGTAATTATTTGATGAAAATTGCTTATGTAATTAGTAAATAGTGTAGATTTTTCTTTCACAGTTCAATTAATATATTAAAAATTATTCATTCAAAAACTGCATTTTTAGCATTTACATCTTTATTATCTCGACAATTTCAGCTTCCTACAACCCATCTTCGGGGACATAAACGGTCGAAATAAAAAAATCTGATTTGTTAAAAATTATACCTCAAGAATATTCAGTCGAAAAATAACGACATTTTTGTTTGACACACAGCATCTTCTGAAAGAAAAAATGTCCTACTTGCCTACTAAACTTTCTTAAGAAAACGATTGTTCTTTCTGGTGGTAAATCCCGACAGTATTTTTATTACAGTAAGACCCCAATTATCTGAGCCCTGATTAAGTTTGGTTTCACATTATCTGAGGCAAACCATTCAAATTAAAATGTAACTAAAATAATACACATTTTTATTCTATTGTACATATTAGCTATAAAATAAATAATGTAAAAGTTATTGTTCTTATAAACGATTAAATTCAATAAAGTATAAAAAAAAGGCATAAAAGTGCTACTATCTTTAAATTTTTTTTTAATGTTAGATTACTGTGGCCACCTGTTTTATCTGAGGTAGCATTGGTCCACGTTACCTTGGACAATTGGGTTTCTACTGTGGAATCCTTTCAGACCTTCTCTTCTAATCCCCAATATCCCTTCCATATTCACCCTTATATATCCATTACTTTCTTTATTTTTATGCATTCAATTAACTATCACAGTTATCATTATTGATAACTGTTCTTTTGAGATTATGTGCATAGGAGTTTGGGAGTTAACCCTTCCTGGCACTTCGAACAGAAAAATATTAGTATGTTAATCAAACAGTATATTATATATAATTTATATCCTTTCCAGTTCTTCTTTAGTTTACTGCATTGTGTTACTCTATATACCATACTGTTTTAAACATTCTACTAGGGCTTCTCATTTCCCGGTCTTTTGCTTGTCCCGGGATTCCGGGATAAAAGTGAACCGTTTCTCGGGAAATAAAACATAATACAAAATATTATTGTAAATTTTTATAATAAGATTTTAAAAAGCAAGGATGGTCAATACTCCCATCACTCGATCTGATTCTTATTTTACTAATGAAAAGTCCCACTACCGAGAATGCCCTTTCTGTTTCAATTGATGTGAGTGGAATCATGTTTAATGCATTTAACAGAAGACAGATGTTATGTTTTTTTTCACCTGTAGCCTGGAAGATTTCTAGTTCATTTTCGAGATTGAGTATTCTTGATTTGTTTACCTCGTCTGCTTTAATAGAAACATCAAGCTTATAGCCCAATAATTCGGCAATTCGTTTGGCTTTAATAATCAGATTTATGAAGAAAAACTTCATACTTGCACACTTCGTACTCATTTGTATCCTTGCCCAGTTTGCACAACCTGGCGTTACGCAGTTATCGAATCTACTGGGCACGGTTAAAAATTAAGACAGCATAAGCACAATTATTCCAGATATTACAGGTTCTGACAAGTAAAGAATTTTCACAGTCCTGCCACAAATAAGCTACGTATTGATTATTGACCATTTGTGACATGCCATAACAAGAAAAATTAAAAAAAACTAATAAGTAGGTTTTAAATTAATAAATACAAATGTATTTTGACAGAAACCTTACATCCTACACATGGGTTTGAGTTTTTTTTAAAATCTTCTTCATAAATGAGGTCTTTTCTGCCCACTTGGAATTTTCCTCTTAACTTTTCTATCATTTTTTCTTCCTTCTATTTAACACGTATATTTTTATCATATCCTTCCTGCCTTAGAACTGTCATCATGTTATTCATTCTCAAATCTCTTAATGCTCTCTCAATCTTTCTCTGAGAGTTCTTGTAGGAAGAAAGAAAGGGAAAATTACAATTGTAAGAGTAGTGGTGGGAATAATATTGGTATTGGATGAGTTTAGTAGGAGAGGAGGACAGTTTTTTACCTAAGATGGTATTTGTGAAATATATAGAGAAGAGTCTCATTTTAACAGATCACTTGGGCCACTGAAAATTATCTATTGTTCTGAGAATCCATTATATCGTGAACAACGGATTTCTCGCACATCCAGTAAAATATCTGTTGTTCAAAAAACTTCCATTTTTAACCCTTACATACTATGCTTTTGCAGAATGACCAGCATGCTGATCTATCCAGGGAGATCATAAAATCAGATATTTCTGTATGGTAAAAGCCAGCATGCCAGCATTCCTTGGGATAAGCTTGCATGCTGGTTTAAGTGAGGTTATACACCCATCTCTAAAGGGTGCATTAAAAAAAATGAACGAGTTACTTACATCATATAAAAACAAGTGAGTTTTTATTCTAAAACTGTGAAATTGTCAGCATTACATCAAAAACTATGATTATATGTTTAATTTTTTATTTTGTCTTCTTTCTAATGAAGTAAAATACTCTTGGAATTCCAAAAGTGCTTTTTTTTATGTGTATTTTATAGTTATTTGATTCAAAAATGCAAAAATAAACATATTAAATTTAAGAAACTCACTGTAGGTTATCTCCGCTTACATGATTAGCATTGGTTTTGTGTAAAATTTGAGAGGAAGATGTTATTTTTAAGGTAAGGGTAGACAGTCAGTGTAGCCACACTGACTAACTATTACTATTACTAACGTCAATAAGTCATTAATTGTTTTATTGTCTTGTAAACGAAAACTCTCTTCGTGATTTTAAGTCGGTCAAATTAAAATGTTATTTTATTGCACTCGGAAGAATGTTTTCTTTAACGCTTGATTAATGACTAGATTTGTTAGATTTGGTTAATTTTATATTCCAGTTGCAGTTTAACCAGTATGCTGGTAACCCTGGGGTTTCCAGCATGCTGGTCTCCCCTGTTTTTATGTGACATGCCAGTCATTCTGCAAAACTGCAGTATAAGAAATATTAGTACTTGAAATGTTTGTAATGTATCTGTATATTATGCTGTATATGATTGTATATTATGCTATATGTGCATATCACAAAGCTGACAAAAACTGTATATACTGTAAGCATAAAAAGAGGCAAATTACATATGCTTGTTAGCACTTTGCTTTTTGATTTGTTAAAATCCTCATCTATCTTGGTTTCTTTTCATCCACTTTTCTGTCTATTGAATACAACATTGCTTGATATTAGCAATGTCATGTACAGTATAACCTGTTTATGTATGCTGAAACTCTCCAGGAAGGTGTTCACAACTTGGAAATACTTGACGGCCCTGCTAAACTTCGGCACATAGTGAACACTGTCACTTGGACAAGTGACAGTGTTTGCTAAGTGACTCCTCACAGGGGTGGATCTACATAGAAACTAATACAGCTTAAGCCCTGGGCCCCCAAGTATCAAGGGCCGACAAAATTTGAATTATTATCATAAACTTTTAATACTTTTTCTGATAAAGTTTGTCATTCAACACCATTTCATAAATAAATATATTCTAACTCTGATTTTGATGTTATTAAGAATGAATTTTAAACCCCAATTTAAAGATTCTTAATCTAACAAAAAATGGGGTCCCATTGGACTTCGATAAGCCCTAAGCCCCAAGAAACCTAGATCCATCCCTGCCTTCTCAATCATATCAGCTGGCTGACTCTCTTTGTACAATTCTTTAATGTACAGTACATATCCCAAATGTAACAAGTGCATCGTCAAACTCTAAAAACTTCCAGAAACACACAAATGTTGAAAAAACATGACGTTTACAATAGATTTGGGGTAGAAAAAATCTGTTATTCTGAGTAATGGATCTACTAAAAGGAGGTAAAATTACATAGATTAGGTGGGGCCTTGAAAAAAATCTATTATTCCAACAAATTCATTGTTCCACAACCCAGCAAAACAAGATTCTACTGTACATTGTTATTTTCTGACATTCTTGAGGTGTGATTTTTATTGAATTTTTGACTGTTAATGTGCCTGGAGATGAGTTGTAGAAACTTGAAAATGCTATGATAATGAAGATGTAGAGCAAGTTTTTGGATGAATAATTTAATAGAGGAGTTTGTGTATGTTTAATTTCAAAAATTAGCAATTTTTATTCATTCTAAGCCAGAAACTATTAGAATACAGTAGAGCATCGATTATCCGACCTCCGATCAACCGTCACATCGGTTAACCGACCGCGTTCTAGTCGGCAAATTCAAACGTTCGCTAGTGATGTGGCGCTACAATATTTGGCTATGTCTTGGCTACTTTAATATTATTTTTGTTAAATTTTTGCGTGTTTTGGCTGGCAACACTGGCTCGACCACAAAAGGGAGGCCAGTATTTAAACGAGGCTTAATTTTATTTAACAACGCTATCCAATTGCTGTTTTTAAGACGTGTGCGAGATTTAGCGGCAAAAAATGAGTTTCAGCTGTGAAGCAAAAGAAAATTTTGGACTTCTTTTTTCTAACGTATAGGTCTACTTTATGTAAAATATGTAACCCGAATATATTTTTCAATATACAGTACAGTACTGTATTTATTTTGTGCAAAATAAAGAAATAATTTTTAACGATACAATAGCGACGATTATTATTTTTTAAAAAATTTCATTAGGCTTAACATCGATGAAAATTCAACGCGAAGTAGGTTAATAGCGATATACTAATATACTATACTAATAATGTATTTTTTCATATTTTTCGGTTATTCGACCAACTCCAGTCTCGAATTGAGTCGGATAATCGATGCTCTACTGTATTGTGAAATTGAAATTTATTTGTGATCAACTATAATTTTACTTATTTATTTAATTATTGACCTTAAATTTTGGAGTAAAGCCAGTTTTATTTGTGAAGAAATCTTCACAAATGGATGCAGATTTAGTCTTTTAGTCTTACTTTAATAAATAAAAACACAATATGATAACAAAAAGCAAGCAATTTCGGTAAATGAATTTACCATTCTCGGGAAAGAGATAAAACAAATAACTAAAATTTAAAAAATCTTTTAAAAGTCTAGTTTTGTATTCTATATATCAACGTTCTAAAATTCTATTAAATTTTAAAGTTCTAAGCTTAATTTATGTACAGTACCTAAACATTTATACTTAACTCCATTTTTTATTCTATCATTTGTCTTGTTATTGTAAATTCTAGGCTAAATATCATAATAAATAAATTAATTGCCGATCTAAAAATAACCGGAAAAATTTCACCGAGAATCGTGTATATAATTGAATGGCTTGGATGAAAAAGTGATAAGCCACACAAAGAAGAATTTAAGAAATATCATATTTAAATCTTTAAACAAATTCCGAAAACAATACGTTTGATAATAAAATGCCAGTTTTGATATAAATTAGCTTTTTATCATCAAGCATTTCAGGTCGCACCAGTATAAAATATGTTATATATATTTTTATAATTTGACTTTAAAACTACTACAATGAATTTTGTTTTAAACTTGTATATAATCTTATTTTAGGTTGATTTTATTGCTAATTTAATGGTTGGAGTTATTGCTTTAGATGATTTAAATGCTATAAATGACAGTTGTCCAACTCAAAGTAAGTTTATTTTAAAAAATCTGATACTCTATTTAAAAAATCAAATGCATTAAGTAATAAATAAGATAATTAATACATCTTGACACTATTGCAGACTATAATTTATTCCTTGTTGGACTGCAATTTCAAATTGCAGATCTATGTATTCCCAGTATTATCTGTTTGTCTGTCCTTTGTTAATACGAAGAACAGAGTTAGATGAAAATTGAGACCGGGTACAGAAAGCTTAGGTGCCAGAGTTCCCAATTATGATAACTATATATGAACTTTTGGTCTTCACCAGAAGTCATATGATTTTTTAAATTAGAAGATGATTAATATCAGAAATCCTGACGTCGGCGAGCACGTGGTGCAGGTTAATAAGTGGTTAGTAAGGCGCCGAGGTGTATCCTGGGGAAGTTACAACCAGAGTGGTTCCCCGTTGCCTTCTCTGGTGTGCGATGTTACGCGAGGGGAAATGCCTTCCAGGAGCTACTAATAGCTATTAAATTTTTAAAATAATATTAATGCATTCTATTAAAATACCTATTATATTATGTTTTTTATTATAAGTATTCTTCAATAAATATTGAAATTTAATTATTTTATATTAGTGAAAAATTAAAAACAATAATGGTTATTTTTTCTCTTGATTGGTAACATGTAATTCATTCAAACAATATAAAATGAACATTTTTAATATAGGAAATTAAATAATTTGGGATTAAATTAAACAAGATAGTGTCAATTGAGTATCATTACATAGGATGAGTCAAAAGTCAGGAACCTTCCAAATATTTTAAAATGCTTAATGTAAAAATAAATCTAATTATTATCATTATGCATTATACTGATGGGTACTTACAACATGGTACTTTATCCCATAACATCTTGAAAGCTGCTATCTTCAATGTTTCTTAAATCATAAAATGAAAAATCGGTGCTATAACCACCCTAATTCATCGAAGATTGACTTTAGTAGTGTGAAGTGAGGGGCCTAACCACTCGGCCCCTCGCCTCAATAATAATTTTTTGTCCATTTAGCTGTGGCTGCTTTGGGATACGATAAAGCAGCTAAATGACAAAAATTTGTTATTTATTATTGTGCTTATTAATGTTGCTCAGTTATATATTTAACATAAATCACTATGTAAACAAACTTAATTAGAAATTTTGTTTACATTTTACATAGCAGTGGTATTTTAGTCAAGATAGAATATGTGAATTAATCTTATATATATATATATACACATAATTTTTATGTTGGAATTTTCAGAGATTTGCACCTTTGATGTTAATAACTGTACTTATGATCAGGATACCGATAATCCATTAAAGTGGAAAATAATTAATGGAAGTAATCCCGATATCACTTATAAGATATTTGATCATTCAACGCACACATTACAAGGTAGTTTATATATATATATTTTTATTTTTATTTAGTATTAATATTTAATTTGAAAATGTATATTTTAATTTAAATTTTGATTTCTTAAATAGGAAAATTCATGTATTTATCGCTTAATAATTTGACAAAAGATATGTGGAATAAAAAATCTCGCTTAATTTCACCTCCACATTCATCAACCGAAGGCAGTTGTGTTAAATTTTGGTATCATTTATACAAAGTTAGAAAAGAAAGATTGAATGCTTACGTATATACTTCATCTGGTTATGGGGATCCGGTTTGGAGTGTTTCGTCAGACGAAGGAGGTTTGTGGCATGGAGCACAATTTTCTGTAACACCACGCACAACAAATTGGCAGGTAAATTTTATTAGTAAAACTACATAATATCTGAAATAAAATATACTAGTCATTATTAGCTTGCATCAAAAGTAAGAATATTTTTATTCTTTATTTTGTCTTTTTTTTAAATATGTTGATTGTTTTGACAGAAGATTTTAAACATTTTATTTCAGAATGTAAATGATAAAGTCCAAAATTTTATAATAAACATTATATTATATAAATTTGGTGCCAGTGAATTAACGTTTATAGGAAGTGAATACTCTGAGCTTAGATGTAGTGTCACATAAAATGTCTTTTTAATTTGTCATCATCCGACAACTGTGAAAATCAACTGTACATCAAAAAGCACCCTTATTGGAGATTGGACTTTTTATCATTTACAATTTTTAAACATTTTATTTCATGTAATAACAACTGAAATAATCCTCAATCTTGGGCCGTGATTGAATATAACCACCACCTTCACCCTATTTATAGAGAAATTGCTGCATTTATAAACAAAAAAATTGCATTTAAGAGGCGTAGTACTATTTATGACATCCTCCGCAACTGCAAAGATGACATAGACAAAAGATTGGCTCCAGGGGTATATTCTGTCCCATTATGGGACCATAGATTTCAAAGGGACCTTATGTATATTGGCTCTACAATACGTTCTCTAGATAAGTGTCTATGCGAACATAGGTATGACATTGATCATAACGGGCACCACTGCCCTATCTACCTATGCTTCGACCCCGGGCATAAGAGCCGACCTGCATAACGTGCAAATAATTAAACTATCACACCGAAGAGAACACACGTTTGCTAGAAACTCTCGAAATTTACAAAGCGAGGTTACGCAATAACTGCATCAACTCCAAGGATGCGATTAACATTTCTAAGGTTTGGAAGTTCTGTTATGAAGGCGAGGACCCCGTAACTCCATTTAATGCAGCTCTCCACAGTTTTGTGTGTGTGTAAAAATAGTGATATATTGTTATCTTCTTTCATTTATATATTCTGTTGTTTTGGCAATGCTTGATACGCACGCACAAAATGTATTTCTACACGCAACATTTCATACGTTCTAAAAAATTTTTAAATCTTCAAGCGCAACAGCTTTTTGAATCTCGGAACTTTTAACCCGAAGAAGACCAAAAAAGTACAGTCGAAAACGTTTGTAATACAATTAAATATTTTACTGGTCACTTAAAGGTTGTTGTGAGTCTATAAACAAGTGTGGTTAACCTGTATACAAGGTTTCATGTAATCAAGTTGCCAAGATGTTATGCTATTTTGTTTATTTCCATTCATCCTGATGTGAAATGTTATTGGATCTACGGTTTTTTTTTTTTTTGTTTAATTTTAAATTTATGATTGTCCATCCTCCTGTTGTTAAGTTTTCAGATTGACAATAAGCATTCCTAAAGATTCTTATTGTCAATCTTAATCAAATACTTAAAGTACTTTCTAGTATCTTAAAGTACTTAAATAAATTTTATCTTTGATGTTATTAGTGTTATAAAATATTAAATTCAATATATATACATTGTTTTATAAGTAATATGAAACATAATAATTAATCTAAATATATAATTTATTTTTTTTCTTGTTTTAAATATAAGGCTAATGATTTTTGTATGTCTGAAAGTAGATCTTTCATCATCTTTACATGCTTCCAACTTTATAAGGATGAACAAATTTTTAATGTTATTATGTTGAAAGTACACACAATAATAAATTTAAAAATTTTTTAAAACAGCAAAAATATAAATAATAAAATTTTTCTGTAGATTGTATTTGAATTTGCATGGTTAACTAGAAGTAAAGGACAAGTAGCTTTGGATGATATAGAAGTATCTGATGGATTATGTCCACCTCCAGGTAATTTATAATATTTAAAAAATGATTTAAATTCTGTATTCATAAAAGATTGATTTGTTTAAAGTGAAAGATTTTAATTAGGAAGTTATAAAATTCATTCGTTGAAAATATTTATATGAATTTTTATTATTACAATGCACAAAACTAGAGGACAACAATCGTTTTTAATATTTATTGTAACCCAAATCTCTAGTTTTTGTACTCTCCGTCTCCTTGATGTAACAAATTCTTAAATGAAGAAAGATTCTCATAAATGTCTTTTTTAGAATATACTCTTACTCTCTCTAATCTGTTAATTTCTTTATTTAAATAATTATAAAATAAACTACTGAATTAAAGAAATCAAAACTATTTATTAGAAAAGAAATATTTTCAGACTAATAGTCCAGCATCGAATTTCCAACTAGAAGTTAGATATAATTCAAAAAATAGAATGTAAAATTAACAAGTTGAAATTACAATAATTTACCATGTGAGACTACAATGTTTATGAGTGTTTTGTTGGACAAAACATTCATAAACTTGTGACAAAATGTGACACACACAGATTTATTTTAACAAAAAAACAGTAATTTAATATTCCAAAGCATTCAAAGTTTCTCGCGAGACCCAAGCTATCGGCCACCTTCGGTGAGACAATACTCGGTTTCTCGACTAAGCCAACATCGGCATGCACACTTAAAACTAATTACAATAAAGCTACTATGGACCTAACTCTAGTAATTAACAATGATACAAGTAATAATAAACATGACTCAATGAATTTTATAATTACAAAATTAAGGAGGCAAAACAAAATAACTTCTTGCCGGCAGGGGACAGAATACACTCGGCTCCAGTGTCCGTCATTTTCTAGAATGTTCCTCGCAGGACCTTTTCATCCGGACTTGTTCGAAAGATAGAAATCTGTTCACTACCCCTTCAACAAAATGTCAGGGTCATCTTCGAAAGCTTAAAATAGTTTTATTTTAGAATTAATGAAAAGCTAAGAAAGGAAAACCACTTTTATATATTAGAACATTAAATATCTACTTCATTATATAAGCTTAAATTCTTACACAAAAAGAATAAGAATATACATTTGTATAATGAAATAAGCGTCTTATGTTTCAAATGAAACTTAACTGATGAAGAAAAAATCTTAATAAATGAAATGTTCAAGTTATTTCTTTATTAAAACAGATTTTAAATGGTAGAATTGTATATATTAATTAAAACCGAGAAAAGTTTTTATATTTTCTTTTTTATATTTGGAAGACTTTAGATTTTCAAACAAACAACTTATTATTTTCTTTCATTTGTATCTTAAATTATAGGTGACTGCGATTTTGAGGACGATTTATGTTTATGGCAAAATATCGTTAGCGATGTAAATTCAAAATTATCAAGCAATATAAAAATAAATCATAACACGACAGGTGAGTAAAATTTATTTATTTATTTATTTATATTAATAGTTAAGAAGAGGTTTGAAATAAATATTTCATTTAAAATTTATGTATGAAAATAATAGAATGTTTCTGGTCAAATGGTTTGAAGTCTTTTATTTTATCTAATGTAACATAAACTAAATTTAAATTATTTCGATAGGAGTCCAGTATGTGAGCATGTTGGATGATAATTTGGATTGGATTCGACATGTAGCAGAAACTGCATTTGGACCTAATTCTGATCATACAATTGGCAGAGAAGGTTTGGTTAAAAAATTTCAAATTGTTTTAAAATAAAATATAGAAATGTTTTCTTTGAATTAAAATGTACCATAAAAACATCATATAAATTACTCTTAAAATTATTAAGTTATTTCATTTTAAAATATTAAATATTTAATAAAAAAGAAAACTATCTCGTCAATCTGCAATATTAATACTGTATGTACACATTTCTATTGCATTCTGTGATTTGTAGAAAAAATGGGAAAACAATAAGTAAGATATCAAGATATAAATATTTTATAACAAAAATAAAATTTTATTTAACTTTTTGGATGAAGCTGCATGTAGATCTAATTATATTAAATTGAAAATGACCTCAAGAAAAAGTAATAAACTTTAAGTTTCCATAAATTATTGTTAAACTTCTCTCCTGTCATCACCTATATGTGTAGCAATGTTTTGTGTTATATAACCTTTGTATTTGTATATTTTTCTAACAAATAAACAGCCGTGTGGTGGCATCTCTATCAAGTCCGCCACTTTTTGGTTCAGTGTGACTTTGAAATGGACCAAAGTAGTCGTGTATGATTTTATACTTACTTGTAAGGCATTGTGTTGGCTCACACACAAATAGTGATTCCTGAAGCTCAGCTTTTGCATGTGTCTTGCCATCACGTTGTGGTGTTCGTAACAAGAGGTACACGATCCCGCGAGCGAAATGGTACAAAATAAAACTTAATACAAAGTAGTTTTATTCTCTCTGAACAGGTTCTTTACATAGGATCCCAACTTTACAACTTCTAGAATTTTATATATACAGGAATTAAAAGTTTGTCCTCAAAAAACAGTTATCTTGCACACACGCGACAATCTGACGAGGACCGTATTCACTTACACTAACTTATACTAACTTAAAACTAAAAGAAATTGGAAGAATAGAAGAAATAAGGAAAGATAAGAAAAGTAGTAGAAATACCCGGGTTTCTTTGCGATGTGTCTTTTGGTGGGGAACAACTTCGGATCTCTCTCTTTTGTTACGTTTGTAGCCCTTTTCCTTATAGATCTTTCGTCTATAATCTTTTTCTTTCAGACTGAGTCGTCTTTCCTCGATGATCTCTCTCTGCACTTTATCCTCTTAGATCACCCTTCTCCCTTTCTGGAGCACTCCTTTTCAGCTCCTACCTCTTCGGGATTCCAACCCAGACTGGCACTCTTTCTGTCTGTTTTGCTTCAGGGCCTCACTCCCTCTTTTGTTCTTACTATTGAGGGAAAGATAATCCTCCCCCAAGGGCAAAGAGTTAGACAAAGAGAGTTCTAGGAAGAGTTAGACAAAAGAAAGTTCTAGAAAGAGTTAGACAAAGGAACAAAGAAAATCTAAGACTAATTCAATATAAAATATACAAAATATACAATATCATGGCTGACGGCCACATACGCCCCCCTCATAAGAGTCACACTCCGTAGTGCAATCTACGGTAGTTGACTTTACATCTACGCGTATTATAGGGGTGTTGCGGCGTTTTTTCAGTACACCTTTCACCGGCACCCTCGTTCTCGACCTCTTCCACATCCTGTGTGGGTGAATTTAGTACGGGTCTTCTCCTGGTTAACCATGTCCGTATGTAATCAGTGGGATCTTCATCTTCTTCCTCATCTCTTACGGGTGACTCTCTCCTCTTCACATACTGAGGGTTCCTCCTCCTACCTTCTTTATATATTGGAGCGTAACATGGTTTGATCTGGTCGGTGTGTACCACCCATCTCTCATCTTGGCGGTTACTACCAAGTTCAACAGTTACAGGACCCAACACTCGTACTATTCTATATGGGCCCAAGTACTTTGGAGAAAATTTTCCGGTCCTCTTTCTCCTCCTTTCCGGAGTAACCATACCCGCTGCCCTTCTTCCCATAATTTTTCCTTCCTACCCTTGTTTTCTCTTCCCCTATTTTTCAGGTTACGTTGCCTTCCTAATTCATATGCAACTTTCCTGATGTCTTCCCTTCCGATATGACCCTTAAAGTTTTCCCTCGTCTTCCTTAAGAACTCTCCATCTCCTTGTGATTCCACTACTTTACTCCAGAGTTCTTTATTCTCTCTTACATTATTATTCACCTTCTCAGCCCTATTGCTATTAACGTTCATCTGTGATAAAGTATCCGCCACCTTATTGAGCTTCCCTTTTATGTGACTTATTTGAACATTACAGTCCACTATCTTCGCTGACCACCTCATTAACCTTTTATTGTGGTTTCTCATGTTACCTATAGTATCATTTGCATAATCATCGTACACACCTTTACTTCCCCCATTACTGCTTGCACTTTCCTCCATTGCCCTTCTCACACTACTGATTATTTCATACATTCTCCCGAGTATATCCATTCCCAAGATACCGTCGTATTCTGTGTATCCAGGAAGCTGCATGCATGCTACGGTTATCTTGGATGCCTTATCCCTATATCCCACCTCGGTGTACAAAACTCTCTCACATTCTGTTACTTCGCCATTTATGCCTCTTATCCCTAAAAATTCACCCTCAATAGTTGCCCTAGCTATGTCTTGTCTGGAGATACGTTTCATTACCGTGGAACTCAAGACTGACCTTTCGGCTCCCGTATCTATAAGAAAGCACAGTCTAGTACCCTCAACTTCACCATTAATTAGTGGAAGACCTTTTCGTGACTTAAAAGCTTTGTCGGCCAGCTTAATTCTTACACAAGGAGCGCTATGCCGGCCTGTATGGCACTCCTTTATCAGGTTAACCGATTCCCTTTTACGTTTTGGACAGTTACGGGCAAAATGGCTAGCATCACCACATACGTAACATCTTTTATCATTCACCCTCCTATCCTGATTCCCTTTATCCAATATCTTATTCACTGCTTCTACTAATGATTCGATTTTCTTTTCCAACCCCTTAATTTTTTCCTCATTTTTATTATCCTGAATTCTTGAATCTTCCCATCCTTTGGCACCCACGGCATATTGTTCCCCAATGTTCACATTTACCCCTCTTTGTTCGAACCTGCCACCACACACTATTTCTATTTTTTCCTCTCCTTCCACTACCTCGAAAGCTTCTTCCAGAGTTTTTGGCGCTCTCCTTAGTACGTTGGCCTTAAGGTTCCCCCTCAATCCCTTTATAAATCGCTCCAAGATTATATCATCACGCAGTACACTTATTTTATTATTTTCCCTGGTAGCCCGTGCCAGTAACGTCTTTGTACGGATCGTGAAGTCCGTTACGGACTCGCTATGCCCTTGCTTCAAACTTAACAACTTATCTATGAAGTCCTTTTCTGCAGCCTCTCTCTTCCCAAAACATTTTATTAAATCACATTTTATCTCCTTGTATTTTCCAGGGTATTGCTCTACCAAACATAAGAATGTGGCCAATGGTTCACCTTTTAACCGCGACTGCAGTACTGCTACCTTGACCTCGTCATTCCATCCGGCCAACTTAGCTATATTTTCTATTGTCTGGAAAAACTGCTTAATGTTGACCGTATCACCCTGCGTTCCAGAGAACATAGGGATCATGCCCAAGAATCCTGTAACGACTAACGGTGGGCTCGGATCGAAACCTTCACCAGAATTCGAGCTCCCCATTTGGTTGTTCGTGGCCATTACAATACGTATATATACAAATAAGATAGACTAAAATTACAATGGGATATTACAAGGAGAAAGATATACGACAAAATGTCTTCGTGTTACAGTTGGGATCCTGTCGCGGACGCCATTTGTGGTGTTCGTAACAAGAGGTACACGATCCCGCGAGCGAAATGGTACAAAATAAAACTTAATACAAAGTAGTTTTATTCTCTCTGAACAGGTTCTTTACATAGGATCCCAACTTTACAACTTCTAGAATTTTATATATACAGGAATTAAAAGTTTGTCCTCAAAAAACAGTTATCTTGCACACACGCGACAATCTGACGAGGACCGTATTCACTTACACTAACTTATACTAACTTAAAACTAAAAGAAATTGGAAGAATAGAAGAAATAAGGAAAGATAAGAAAAGTAGTAGAAATACCCGGGTTTCTTTGCGATGTGTCTTTTGGTGGGGAACAACTTCGGATCTCTCTCTTTTGTTACGTTTGTAGCCCTTTTCCTTATAGATCTTTCGTCTATAATCTTTTTCTTTCAGACTGAGTCGTCTTTCCTCGATGATCTCTCTCTGCACTTTATCCTCTTAGATCACCCTTCTCCCTTTCTGGAGCACTCCTTTTCAGCTCCTACCTCTTCGGGATTCCAACCCAGACTGGCACTCTTTCTGTCTGTTTTGCTTCAGGGCCTCACTCCCTCTTTTGTTCTTACTATTGAGGGAAAGATAATCCTCCCCCAAGGGCAAAGAGTTAGACAAAGAGAGTTCTAGGAAGAGTTAGACAAAAGAAAGTTCTAGAAAGAGTTAGACAAAGGAACAAAGAAAATCTAAGACTAATTCAATATAAAATATACAAAATATACAATATCATGGCTGACGGCCACATACGCCCCCCTCATAAGAGTCACACTCCGTAGTGCAATCTACGGTAGTTGACTTTACATCTACGCGTATTATAGGGGTGTTGCGGCGTTTTTTCAGTACACCTTTCACCGGCACCCTCGTTCTCGACCTCTTCCACATCCTGTGTGGGTGAATTTAGTACGGGTCTTCTCCTGGTTAACCATGTCCGTATGTAATCAGTGGGATCTTCATCTTCTTCCTCATCTCTTACGGGTGACTCTCTCCTCTTCACATACTGAGGGTTCCTCCTCCTACCTTCTTTATATATTGGAGCGTAACATGGTTTGATCTGGTCGGTGTGTACCACCCATCTCTCATCTTGGCGGTTACTACCAAGTTCAACAGTTACAGGACCCAACACTCGTACTATTCTATATGGGCCCAAGTACTTTGGAGAAAATTTTCCGGTCCTCTTTCTCCTCCTTTCCGGAGTAACCATACCCGCTGCCCTTCTTCCCATAATTTTTCCTTCCTACCCTTGTTTTCTCTTCCCCTATTTTTCAGGTTACGTTGCCTTCCTAATTCATATGCAACTTTCCTGATGTCTTCCCTTCCGATATGACCCTTAAAGTTTTCCCTCGTCTTCCTTAAGAACTCTCCATCTCCTTGTGATTCCACTACTTTACTCCAGAGTTCTTTATTCTCTCTTACATTATTATTCACCTTCTCAGCCCTATTGCTATTAACGTTCATCTGTGATAAAGTATCCGCCACCTTATTGAGCTTCCCTTTTATGTGACTTATTTGAACATTACAGTCCACTATCTTCGCTGACCACCTCATTAACCTTTTATTGTGGTTTCTCATGTTACCTATAGTATCATTTGCATAATCATCGTACACACCTTTACTTCCCCCATTACTGCTTGCACTTTCCTCCATTGCCCTTCTCACACTACTGATTATTTCATACATTCTCCCGAGTATATCCATTCCCAAGATACCGTCGTATTCTGTGTATCCAGGAAGCTGCATGCATGCTACGGTTATCTTGGATGCCTTATCCCTATATCCCACCTCGGTGTACAAAACTCTCTCACATTCTGTTACTTCGCCATTTATGCCTCTTATCCCTAAAAATTCACCCTCAATAGTTGCCCTAGCTATGTCTTGTCTGGAGATACGTTTCATTACCGTGGAACTCAAGACTGACCTTTCGGCTCCCGTATCTATAAGAAAGCACAGTCTAGTACCCTCAACTTCACCATTAATTAGTGGAAGACCTTTTCGTGACTTAAAAGCTTTGTCGGCCAGCTTAATTCTTACACAAGGAGCGCTATGCCGGCCTGTATGGCACTCCTTTATCAGGTTAACCGATTCCCTTTTACGTTTTGGACAGTTACGGGCAAAATGGCTAGCATCACCACATACGTAACATCTTTTATCATTCACCCTCCTATCCTGATTCCCTTTATCCAATATCTTATTCACTGCTTCTACTAATGATTCGATTTTCTTTTCCAACCCCTTAATTTTTTCCTCATTTTTATTATCCTGAATTCTTGAATCTTCCCATCCTTTGGCACCCACGGCATATTGTTCCCCAATGTTCACATTTACCCCTCTTTGTTCGAACCTGCCACCACACACTATTTCTATTTTTTCCTCTCCTTCCACTACCTCGAAAGCTTCTTCCAGAGTTTTTGGCGCTCTCCTTAGTACGTTGGCCTTAAGGTTCCCCCTCAATCCCTTTATAAATCGCTCCAAGATTATATCATCACGCAGTACACTTATTTTATTATTTTCCCTGGTAGCCCGTGCCAGTAACGTCTTTGTACGGATCGTGAAGTCCGTTACGGACTCGCTATGCCCTTGCTTCAAACTTAACAACTTATCTATGAAGTCCTTTTCTGCAGCCTCTCTCTTCCCAAAACATTTTATTAAATCACATTTTATCTCCTTGTATTTTCCAGGGTATTGCTCTACCAAACATAAGAATGTGGCCAATGGTTCACCTTTTAACCGCGACTGCAGTACTGCTACCTTGACCTCGTCATTCCATCCGGCCAACTTAGCTATATTTTCTATTGTCTGGAAAAACTGCTTAATGTTGACCGTATCACCCTGCGTTCCAGAGAACATAGGGATCATGCCCAAGAATCCTGTAACGACTAACGGTGGGCTCGGATCGAAACCTTCACCAGAATTCGAGCTCCCCATTTGGTTGTTCGTGGCCATTACAATACGTATATATACAAATAAGATAGACTAAAATTACAATGGGATATTACAAGGAGAAAGATATACGACAAAATGTCTTCGTGTTACAGTTGGGATCCTGTCGCGGACGCCATTTGTGGTGTTCGTAACAAGAGGTACACGATCCCGCGAGCGAAATGGTACAAAATAAAACTTAATACAAAGTAGTTTTATTCTCTCTGAACAGGTTCTTTACATAGGATCCCAACTTTACAACTTCTAGAATTTTATATATACAGGAATTAAAAGTTTGTCCTCAAAAAACAGTTATCTTGCACACACGCGACAATCTGACGAGGACCGTATTCACTTACACTAACTTATACTAACTTAAAACTAAAAGAAATTGGAAGAATAGAAGAAATAAGGAAAGATAAGAAAAGTAGTAGAAATACCCGGGTTTCTTTGCGATGTGTCTTTTGGTGGGGAACAACTTCGGATCTCTCTCTTTTGTTACGTTTGTAGCCCTTTTCCTTATAGATCTTTCGTCTATAATCTTTTTCTTTCAGACTGAGTCGTCTTTCCTCGATGATCTCTCTCTGCACTTTATCCTCTTAGATCACCCTTCTCCCTTTCTGGAGCACTCCTTTTCAGCTCCTACCTCTTCGGGATTCCAACCCAGACTGGCACTCTTTCTGTCTGTTTTGCTTCAGGGCCTCACTCCCTCTTTTGTTCTTACTATTGAGGGAAAGATAATCCTCCCCCAAGGGCAAAGAGTTAGACAAAGAGAGTTCTAGGAAGAGTTAGACAAAAGAAAGTTCTAGAAAGAGTTAGACAAAGGAACAAAGAAAATCTAAGACTAATTCAATATAAAATATACAAAATATACAATATCATGGCTGACGGCCACATACGCCCCCCTCATAAGAGTCACACTCCGTAGTGCAATCTACGGTAGTTGACTTTACATCTACGCGTATTATAGGGGTGTTGCGGCGTTTTTTCAGTACACCTTTCACCGGCACCCTCGTTCTCGACCTCTTCCACATCCTGTGTGGGTGAATTTAGTACGGGTCTTCTCCTGGTTAACCATGTCCGTATGTAATCAGTGGGATCTTCATCTTCTTCCTCATCTCTTACGGGTGACTCTCTCCTCTTCACATACTGAGGGTTCCTCCTCCTACCTTCTTTATATATTGGAGCGTAACATGGTTTGATCTGGTCGGTGTGTACCACCCATCTCTCATCTTGGCGGTTACTACCAAGTTCAACAGTTACAGGACCCAACACTCGTACTATTCTATATGGGCCCAAGTACTTTGGAGAAAATTTTCCGGTCCTCTTTCTCCTCCTTTCCGGAGTAACCATACCCGCTGCCCTTCTTCCCATAATTTTTCCTTCCTACCCTTGTTTTCTCTTCCCCTATTTTTCAGGTTACGTTGCCTTCCTAATTCATATGCAACTTTCCTGATGTCTTCCCTTCCGATATGACCCTTAAAGTTTTCCCTCGTCTTCCTTAAGAACTCTCCATCTCCTTGTGATTCCACTACTTTACTCCAGAGTTCTTTATTCTCTCTTACATTATTATTCACCTTCTCAGCCCTATTGCTATTAACGTTCATCTGTGATAAAGTATCCGCCACCTTATTGAGCTTCCCTTTTATGTGACTTATTTGAACATTACAGTCCACTATCTTCGCTGACCACCTCATTAACCTTTTATTGTGGTTTCTCATGTTACCTATAGTATCATTTGCATAATCATCGTACACACCTTTACTTCCCCCATTACTGCTTGCACTTTCCTCCATTGCCCTTCTCACACTACTGATTATTTCATACATTCTCCCGAGTATATCCATTCCCAAGATACCGTCGTATTCTGTGTATCCAGGAAGCTGCATGCATGCTACGGTTATCTTGGATGCCTTATCCCTATATCCCACCTCGGTGTACAAAACTCTCTCACATTCTGTTACTTCGCCATTTATGCCTCTTATCCCTAAAAATTCACCCTCAATAGTTGCCCTAGCTATGTCTTGTCTGGAGATACGTTTCATTACCGTGGAACTCAAGACTGACCTTTCGGCTCCCGTATCTATAAGAAAGCACAGTCTAGTACCCTCAACTTCACCATTAATTAGTGGAAGACCTTTTCGTGACTTAAAAGCTTTGTCGGCCAGCTTAATTCTTACACAAGGAGCGCTATGCCGGCCTGTATGGCACTCCTTTATCAGGTTAACCGATTCCCTTTTACGTTTTGGACAGTTACGGGCAAAATGGCTAGCATCACCACATACGTAACATCTTTTATCATTCACCCTCCTATCCTGATTCCCTTTATCCAATATCTTATTCACTGCTTCTACTAATGATTCGATTTTCTTTTCCAACCCCTTAATTTTTTCCTCATTTTTATTATCCTGAATTCTTGAATCTTCCCATCCTTTGGCACCCACGGCATATTGTTCCCCAATGTTCACATTTACCCCTCTTTGTTCGAACCTGCCACCACACACTATTTCTATTTTTTCCTCTCCTTCCACTACCTCGAAAGCTTCTTCCAGAGTTTTTGGCGCTCTCCTTAGTACGTTGGCCTTAAGGTTCCCCCTCAATCCCTTTATAAATCGCTCCAAGATTATATCATCACGCAGTACACTTATTTTATTATTTTCCCTGGTAGCCCGTGCCAGTAACGTCTTTGTACGGATCGTGAAGTCCGTTACGGACTCGCTATGCCCTTGCTTCAAACTTAACAACTTATCTATGAAGTCCTTTTCTGCAGCCTCTCTCTTCCCAAAACATTTTATTAAATCACATTTTATCTCCTTGTATTTTCCAGGGTATTGCTCTACCAAACATAAGAATGTGGCCAATGGTTCACCTTTTAACCGCGACTGCAGTACTGCTACCTTGACCTCGTCATTCCATCCGGCCAACTTAGCTATATTTTCTATTGTCTGGAAAAACTGCTTAATGTTGACCGTATCACCCTGCGTTCCAGAGAACATAGGGATCATGCCCAAGAATCCTGTAACGACTAACGGTGGGCTCGGATCGAAACCTTCACCAGAATTCGAGCTCCCCATTTGGTTGTTCGTGGCCATTACAATACGTATATATACAAATAAGATAGACTAAAATTACAATGGGATATTACAAGGAGAAAGATATACGACAAAATGTCTTCGTGTTACAGTTGGGATCCTGTCGCGGACGCCATTTGTGGTGTTCGTAACAAGAGGTACACGATCCCGCGAGCGAAATGGTACAAAATAAAACTTAATACAAAGTAGTTTTATTCTCTCTGAACAGGTTCTTTACATAGGATCCCAACTTTACAACTTCTAGAATTTTATATATACAGGAATTAAAAGTTTGTCCTCAAAAAACAGTTATCTTGCACACACGCGACAATCTGACGAGGACCGTATTCACTTACACTAACTTATACTAACTTAAAACTAAAAGAAATTGGAAGAATAGAAGAAATAAGGAAAGATAAGAAAAGTAGTAGAAATACCCGGGTTTCTTTGCGATGTGTCTTTTGGTGGGGAACAACTTCGGATCTCTCTCTTTTGTTACGTTTGTAGCCCTTTTCCTTATAGATCTTTCGTCTATAATCTTTTTCTTTCAGACTGAGTCGTCTTTCCTCGATGATCTCTCTCTGCACTTTATCCTCTTAGATCACCCTTCTCCCTTTCTGGAGCACTCCTTTTCAGCTCCTACCTCTTCGGGATTCCAACCCAGACTGGCACTCTTTCTGTCTGTTTTGCTTCAGGGCCTCACTCCCTCTTTTGTTCTTACTATTGAGGGAAAGATAATCCTCCCCCAAGGGCAAAGAGTTAGACAAAGAGAGTTCTAGGAAGAGTTAGACAAAAGAAAGTTCTAGAAAGAGTTAGACAAAGGAACAAAGAAAATCTAAGACTAATTCAATATAAAATATACAAAATATACAATATCATGGCTGACGGCCACATACGCCCCCCTCATAAGAGTCACACTCCGTAGTGCAATCTACGGTAGTTGACTTTACATCTACGCGTATTATAGGGGTGTTGCGGCGTTTTTTCAGTACACCTTTCACCGGCACCCTCGTTCTCGACCTCTTCCACATCCTGTGTGGGTGAATTTAGTACGGGTCTTCTCCTGGTTAACCATGTCCGTATGTAATCAGTGGGATCTTCATCTTCTTCCTCATCTCTTACGGGTGACTCTCTCCTCTTCACATACTGAGGGTTCCTCCTCCTACCTTCTTTATATATTGGAGCGTAACATGGTTTGATCTGGTCGGTGTGTACCACCCATCTCTCATCTTGGCGGTTACTACCAAGTTCAACAGTTACAGGACCCAACACTCGTACTATTCTATATGGGCCCAAGTACTTTGGAGAAAATTTTCCGGTCCTCTTTCTCCTCCTTTCCGGAGTAACCATACCCGCTGCCCTTCTTCCCATAATTTTTCCTTCCTACCCTTGTTTTCTCTTCCCCTATTTTTCAGGTTACGTTGCCTTCCTAATTCATATGCAACTTTCCTGATGTCTTCCCTTCCGATATGACCCTTAAAGTTTTCCCTCGTCTTCCTTAAGAACTCTCCATCTCCTTGTGATTCCACTACTTTACTCCAGAGTTCTTTATTCTCTCTTACATTATTATTCACCTTCTCAGCCCTATTGCTATTAACGTTCATCTGTGATAAAGTATCCGCCACCTTATTGAGCTTCCCTTTTATGTGACTTATTTGAACATTACAGTCCACTATCTTCGCTGACCACCTCATTAACCTTTTATTGTGGTTTCTCATGTTACCTATAGTATCATTTGCATAATCATCGTACACACCTTTACTTCCCCCATTACTGCTTGCACTTTCCTCCAT
Organism: Centruroides vittatus; assembly: GCF_030686945.1. Lineage (NCBI taxonomy): Eukaryota > Metazoa > Arthropoda > Arachnida > Scorpiones > Buthidae > Centruroides > Centruroides vittatus. Next base: position 592,757 of record NW_027122193.1, read on the forward strand.
TGCCCTTCTCACACTACTGATTATTTCATACATTCTCCCGAGTATATCCATTCCCAAGATACCGTCGTATTCTGTGTATCCAGGAAGCTGCATGCATGCTACGGTTATCTTGGATGCCTTATCCCTATATCCCACCTCGGTGTACAAAACTCTCTCACATTCTGTTACTTCGCCATTTATGCCTCTTATCCCTAAAAATTCACCCTCAATAGTTGCCCTAGCTATGTCTTGTCTGGAGATACGTTTCATTACCGTGGAACTCAAGACTGACCTTTCGGCTCCCGTATCTATAAGAAAGCACAGTCTAGTACCCTCAACTTCACCATTAATTAGTGGAAGACCTTTTCGTGACTTAAAAGCTTTGTCGGCCAGCTTAATTCTTACACAAGGAGCGCTATGCCGGCCTGTATGGCACTCCTTTATCAGGTTAACCGATTCCCTTTTACGTTTTGGACAGTTACGGGCAAAATGGCTAGCATCACCACATACGTAACATCTTTTATCATTCACCCTCCTATCCTGATTCCCTTTATCCAATATCTTATTCACTGCTTCTACTAATGATTCGATTTTCTTTTCCAACCCCTTAATTTTTTCCTCATTTTTATTATCCTGAATTCTTGAATCTTCCCATCCTTTGGCACCCACGGCATATTGTTCCCCAATGTTCACATTTACCCCTCTTTGTTCGAACCTGCCACCACACACTATTTCTATTTTTTCCTCTCCTTCCACTACCTCGAAAGCTTCTTCCAGAGTTTTTGGCGCTCTCCTTAGTACGTTGGCCTTAAGGTTCCCCCTCAATCCCTTTATAAATCGCTCCAAGATTATATCATCACGCAGTACACTTATTTTATTATTTTCCCTGGTAGCCCGTGCCAGTAACGTCTTTGTACGGATCGTGAAGTCCGTTACGGACTCGCTATGCCCTTGCTTCAAACTTAACAACTTATCTATGAAGTCCTTTTCTGCAGCCTCTCTCTTCCCAAAACATTTTATTAAATCACATTTTATCTCCTTGTATTTTCCAGGGTATTGCTCTACCAAACATAAGAATGTGGCCAATGGTTCACCTTTTAACCGCGACTGCAGTACTGCTACCTTGACCTCGTCATTCCATCCGGCCAACTTAGCTATATTTTCTATTGTCTGGAAAAACTGCTTAATGTTGACCGTATCACCCTGCGTTCCAGAGAACATAGGGATCATGCCCAAGAATCCTGTAACGACTAACGGTGGGCTCGGATCGAAACCTTCACCAGAATTCGAGCTCCCCATTTGGTTGTTCGTGGCCATTACAATACGTATATATACAAATAAGATAGACTAAAATTACAATGGGATATTACAAGGAGAAAGATATACGACAAAATGTCTTCGTGTTACAGTTGGGATCCTGTCGCGGACGCCATTTGTGGTGTTCGTAACAAGAGGTACACGATCCCGCGAGCGAAATGGTACAAAATAAAACTTAATACAAAGTAGTTTTATTCTCTCTGAACAGGTTCTTTACATAGGATCCCAACTTTACAACTTCTAGAATTTTATATATACAGGAATTAAAAGTTTGTCCTCAAAAAACAGTTATCTTGCACACACGCGACAATCTGACGAGGACCGTATTCACTTACACTAACTTATACTAACTTAAAACTAAAAGAAATTGGAAGAATAGAAGAAATAAGGAAAGATAAGAAAAGTAGTAGAAATACCCGGGTTTCTTTGCGATGTGTCTTTTGGTGGGGAACAACTTCGGATCTCTCTCTTTTGTTACGTTTGTAGCCCTTTTCCTTATAGATCTTTCGTCTATAATCTTTTTCTTTCAGACTGAGTCGTCTTTCCTCGATGATCTCTCTCTGCACTTTATCCTCTTAGATCACCCTTCTCCCTTTCTGGAGCACTCCTTTTCAGCTCCTACCTCTTCGGGATTCCAACCCAGACTGGCACTCTTTCTGTCTGTTTTGCTTCAGGGCCTCACTCCCTCTTTTGTTCTTACTATTGAGGGAAAGATAATCCTCCCCCAAGGGCAAAGAGTTAGACAAAGAGAGTTCTAGGAAGAGTTAGACAAAAGAAAGTTCTAGAAAGAGTTAGACAAAGGAACAAAGAAAATCTAAGACTAATTCAATATAAAATATACAAAATATACAATATCATGGCTGACGGCCACATACGCCCCCCTCATAAGAGTCACACTCCGTAGTGCAATCTACGGTAGTTGACTTTACATCTACGCGTATTATAGGGGTGTTGCGGCGTTTTTTCAGTACACCTTTCACCGGCACCCTCGTTCTCGACCTCTTCCACATCCTGTGTGGGTGAATTTAGTACGGGTCTTCTCCTGGTTAACCATGTCCGTATGTAATCAGTGGGATCTTCATCTTCTTCCTCATCTCTTACGGGTGACTCTCTCCTCTTCACATACTGAGGGTTCCTCCTCCTACCTTCTTTATATATTGGAGCGTAACATGGTTTGATCTGGTCGGTGTGTACCACCCATCTCTCATCTTGGCGGTTACTACCAAGTTCAACAGTTACAGGACCCAACACTCGTACTATTCTATATGGGCCCAAGTACTTTGGAGAAAATTTTCCGGTCCTCTTTCTCCTCCTTTCCGGAGTAACCATACCCGCTGCCCTTCTTCCCATAATTTTTCCTTCCTACCCTTGTTTTCTCTTCCCCTATTTTTCAGGTTACGTTGCCTTCCTAATTCATATGCAACTTTCCTGATGTCTTCCCTTCCGATATGACCCTTAAAGTTTTCCCTCGTCTTCCTTAAGAACTCTCCATCTCCTTGTGATTCCACTACTTTACTCCAGAGTTCTTTATTCTCTCTTACATTATTATTCACCTTCTCAGCCCTATTGCTATTAACGTTCATCTGTGATAAAGTATCCGCCACCTTATTGAGCTTCCCTTTTATGTGACTTATTTGAACATTACAGTCCACTATCTTCGCTGACCACCTCATTAACCTTTTATTGTGGTTTCTCATGTTACCTATAGTATCATTTGCATAATCATCGTACACACCTTTACTTCCCCCATTACTGCTTGCACTTTCCTCCATTGCCCTTCTCACACTACTGATTATTTCATACATTCTCCCGAGTATATCCATTCCCAAGATACCGTCGTATTCTGTGTATCCAGGAAGCTGCATGCATGCTACGGTTATCTTGGATGCCTTATCCCTATATCCCACCTCGGTGTACAAAACTCTCTCACATTCTGTTACTTCGCCATTTATGCCTCTTATCCCTAAAAATTCACCCTCAATAGTTGCCCTAGCTATGTCTTGTCTGGAGATACGTTTCATTACCGTGGAACTCAAGACTGACCTTTCGGCTCCCGTATCTATAAGAAAGCACAGTCTAGTACCCTCAACTTCACCATTAATTAGTGGAAGACCTTTTCGTGACTTAAAAGCTTTGTCGGCCAGCTTAATTCTTACACAAGGAGCGCTATGCCGGCCTGTATGGCACTCCTTTATCAGGTTAACCGATTCCCTTTTACGTTTTGGACAGTTACGGGCAAAATGGCTAGCATCACCACATACGTAACATCTTTTATCATTCACCCTCCTATCCTGATTCCCTTTATCCAATATCTTATTCACTGCTTCTACTAATGATTCGATTTTCTTTTCCAACCCCTTAATTTTTTCCTCATTTTTATTATCCTGAATTCTTGAATCTTCCCATCCTTTGGCACCCACGGCATATTGTTCCCCAATGTTCACATTTACCCCTCTTTGTTCGAACCTGCCACCACACACTATTTCTATTTTTTCCTCTCCTTCCACTACCTCGAAAGCTTCTTCCAGAGTTTTTGGCGCTCTCCTTAGTACGTTGGCCTTAAGGTTCCCCCTCAATCCCTTTATAAATCGCTCCAAGATTATATCATCACGCAGTACACTTATTTTATTATTTTCCCTGGTAGCCCGTGCCAGTAACGTCTTTGTACGGATCGTGAAGTCCGTTACGGACTCGCTATGCCCTTGCTTCAAACTTAACAACTTATCTATGAAGTCCTTTTCTGCAGCCTCTCTCTTCCCAAAACATTTTATTAAATCACATTTTATCTCCTTGTATTTTCCAGGGTATTGCTCTACCAAACATAAGAATGTGGCCAATGGTTCACCTTTTAACCGCGACTGCAGTACTGCTACCTTGACCTCGTCATTCCATCCGGCCAACTTAGCTATATTTTCTATTGTCTGGAAAAACTGCTTAATGTTGACCGTATCACCCTGCGTTCCAGAGAACATAGGGATCATGCCCAAGAATCCTGTAACGACTAACGGTGGGCTCGGATCGAAACCTTCACCAGAATTCGAGCTCCCCATTTGGTTGTTCGTGGCCATTACAATACGTATATATACAAATAAGATAGACTAAAATTACAATGGGATATTACAAGGAGAAAGATATACGACAAAATGTCTTCGTGTTACAGTTGGGATCCTGTCGCGGACGCCATTTGTGGTGTTCGTAACAAGAGGTACACGATCCCGCGAGCGAAATGGTACAAAATAAAACTTAATACAAAGTAGTTTTATTCTCTCTGAACAGGTTCTTTACATAGGATCCCAACTTTACAACTTCTAGAATTTTATATATACAGGAATTAAAAGTTTGTCCTCAAAAAACAGTTATCTTGCACACACGCGACAATCTGACGAGGACCGTATTCACTTACACTAACTTATACTAACTTAAAACTAAAAGAAATTGGAAGAATAGAAGAAATAAGGAAAGATAAGAAAAGTAGTAGAAATACCCGGGTTTCTTTGCGATGTGTCTTTTGGTGGGGAACAACTTCGGATCTCTCTCTTTTGTTACGTTTGTAGCCCTTTTCCTTATAGATCTTTCGTCTATAATCTTTTTCTTTCAGACTGAGTCGTCTTTCCTCGATGATCTCTCTCTGCACTTTATCCTCTTAGATCACCCTTCTCCCTTTCTGGAGCACTCCTTTTCAGCTCCTACCTCTTCGGGATTCCAACCCAGACTGGCACTCTTTCTGTCTGTTTTGCTTCAGGGCCTCACTCCCTCTTTTGTTCTTACTATTGAGGGAAAGATAATCCTCCCCCAAGGGCAAAGAGTTAGACAAAGAGAGTTCTAGGAAGAGTTAGACAAAAGAAAGTTCTAGAAAGAGTTAGACAAAGGAACAAAGAAAATCTAAGACTAATTCAATATAAAATATACAAAATATACAATATCATGGCTGACGGCCACATACGCCCCCCTCATAAGAGTCACACTCCGTAGTGCAATCTACGGTAGTTGACTTTACATCTACGCGTATTATAGGGGTGTTGCGGCGTTTTTTCAGTACACCTTTCACCGGCACCCTCGTTCTCGACCTCTTCCACATCCTGTGTGGGTGAATTTAGTACGGGTCTTCTCCTGGTTAACCATGTCCGTATGTAATCAGTGGGATCTTCATCTTCTTCCTCATCTCTTACGGGTGACTCTCTCCTCTTCACATACTGAGGGTTCCTCCTCCTACCTTCTTTATATATTGGAGCGTAACATGGTTTGATCTGGTCGGTGTGTACCACCCATCTCTCATCTTGGCGGTTACTACCAAGTTCAACAGTTACAGGACCCAACACTCGTACTATTCTATATGGGCCCAAGTACTTTGGAGAAAATTTTCCGGTCCTCTTTCTCCTCCTTTCCGGAGTAACCATACCCGCTGCCCTTCTTCCCATAATTTTTCCTTCCTACCCTTGTTTTCTCTTCCCCTATTTTTCAGGTTACGTTGCCTTCCTAATTCATATGCAACTTTCCTGATGTCTTCCCTTCCGATATGACCCTTAAAGTTTTCCCTCGTCTTCCTTAAGAACTCTCCATCTCCTTGTGATTCCACTACTTTACTCCAGAGTTCTTTATTCTCTCTTACATTATTATTCACCTTCTCAGCCCTATTGCTATTAACGTTCATCTGTGATAAAGTATCCGCCACCTTATTGAGCTTCCCTTTTATGTGACTTATTTGAACATTACAGTCCACTATCTTCGCTGACCACCTCATTAACCTTTTATTGTGGTTTCTCATGTTACCTATAGTATCATTTGCATAATCATCGTACACACCTTTACTTCCCCCATTACTGCTTGCACTTTCCTCCATTGCCCTTCTCACACTACTGATTATTTCATACATTCTCCCGAGTATATCCATTCCCAAGATACCGTCGTATTCTGTGTATCCAGGAAGCTGCATGCATGCTACGGTTATCTTGGATGCCTTATCCCTATATCCCACCTCGGTGTACAAAACTCTCTCACATTCTGTTACTTCGCCATTTATGCCTCTTATCCCTAAAAATTCACCCTCAATAGTTGCCCTAGCTATGTCTTGTCTGGAGATACGTTTCATTACCGTGGAACTCAAGACTGACCTTTCGGCTCCCGTATCTATAAGAAAGCACAGTCTAGTACCCTCAACTTCACCATTAATTAGTGGAAGACCTTTTCGTGACTTAAAAGCTTTGTCGGCCAGCTTAATTCTTACACAAGGAGCGCTATGCCGGCCTGTATGGCACTCCTTTATCAGGTTAACCGATTCCCTTTTACGTTTTGGACAGTTACGGGCAAAATGGCTAGCATCACCACATACGTAACATCTTTTATCATTCACCCTCCTATCCTGATTCCCTTTATCCAATATCTTATTCACTGCTTCTACTAATGATTCGATTTTCTTTTCCAACCCCTTAATTTTTTCCTCATTTTTATTATCCTGAATTCTTGAATCTTCCCATCCTTTGGCACCCACGGCATATTGTTCCCCAATGTTCACATTTACCCCTCTTTGTTCGAACCTGCCACCACACACTATTTCTATTTTTTCCTCTCCTTCCACTACCTCGAAAGCTTCTTCCAGAGTTTTTGGCGCTCTCCTTAGTACGTTGGCCTTAAGGTTCCCCCTCAATCCCTTTATAAATCGCTCCAAGATTATATCATCACGCAGTACACTTATTTTATTATTTTCCCTGGTAGCCCGTGCCAGTAACGTCTTTGTACGGATCGTGAAGTCCGTTACGGACTCGCTATGCCCTTGCTTCAAACTTAACAACTTATCTATGAAGTCCTTTTCTGCAGCCTCTCTCTTCCCAAAACATTTTATTAAATCACATTTTATCTCCTTGTATTTTCCAGGGTATTGCTCTACCAAACATAAGAATGTGGCCAATGGTTCACCTTTTAACCGCGACTGCAGTACTGCTACCTTGACCTCGTCATTCCATCCGGCCAACTTAGCTATATTTTCTATTGTCTGGAAAAACTGCTTAATGTTGACCGTATCACCCTGCGTTCCAGAGAACATAGGGATCATGCCCAAGAATCCTGTAACGACTAACGGTGGGCTCGGATCGAAACCTTCACCAGAATTCGAGCTCCCCATTTGGTTGTTCGTGGCCATTACAATACGTATATATACAAATAAGATAGACTAAAATTACAATGGGATATTACAAGGAGAAAGATATACGACAAAATGTCTTCGTGTTACAGTTGGGATCCTGTCGCGGACGCCATTTGTGGTGTTCGTAACAAGAGGTACACGATCCCGCGAGCGAAATGGTACAAAATAAAACTTAATACAAAGTAGTTTTATTCTCTCTGAACAGGTTCTTTACATAGGATCCCAACTTTACAACTTCTAGAATTTTATATATACAGGAATTAAAAGTTTGTCCTCAAAAAACAGTTATCTTGCACACACGCGACAATCTGACGAGGACCGTATTCACTTACACTAACTTATACTAACTTAAAACTAAAAGAAATTGGAAGAATAGAAGAAATAAGGAAAGATAAGAAAAGTAGTAGAAATACCCGGGTTTCTTTGCGATGTGTCTTTTGGTGGGGAACAACTTCGGATCTCTCTCTTTTGTTACGTTTGTAGCCCTTTTCCTTATAGATCTTTCGTCTATAATCTTTTTCTTTCAGACTGAGTCGTCTTTCCTCGATGATCTCTCTCTGCACTTTATCCTCTTAGATCACCCTTCTCCCTTTCTGGAGCACTCCTTTTCAGCTCCTACCTCTTCGGGATTCCAACCCAGACTGGCACTCTTTCTGTCTGTTTTGCTTCAGGGCCTCACTCCCTCTTTTGTTCTTACTATTGAGGGAAAGATAATCCTCCCCCAAGGGCAAAGAGTTAGACAAAGAGAGTTCTAGGAAGAGTTAGACAAAAGAAAGTTCTAGAAAGAGTTAGACAAAGGAACAAAGAAAATCTAAGACTAATTCAATATAAAATATACAAAATATACAATATCATGGCCGACGGCCACAACGTTTTATGTAGCACTGCATTGTTTTGCTGTTGTATACACATAATAATACACAAATACACATCATAACCTCTTTGCATCATTTTTAAGATTGACAATAAATTCCCATTTAGTTGTGGTACATATAACACATTATCTAATTTTAACTTGCCATTTGAACTACCTTCATCACGCAAACAATTTCTCTGTTGTTGTTGTTCAGTTTTCTGAAGAAGTTCCTGTTGTGTGTCATGTCAGCTATTGCTGCTGAATCAACATACCAATTCCTTGTAGTCTTCACAGCAAGACATTGTTTCATACTTAATGGCATATTTTGTGTATTCACACATGCAGAGTGGCATTCGTATGTTTCGTCATTGCCCAACAGGTCAGACTTTTCCTGGACTTCATTAATTTTACTTTGTGTTCTTTCTTTTTCTTTCCTCTGCCCAATTCAGGACAGTCCCTTTTCAAATGGGGACTCCCACAATAGTAATTTCCAGTTTTCTGTTTACAGACCATTGTTTTCAAAGCTGTGGCTTCATCTGTATTCATGGTATGTCCAAGCAATCTTTTTGATTGCTTCTCATACTCTTCCATTATCTTAATCTTTACGAATTCAAGAGTGAGGTCTGTATCTGCTTTTGCCTCAAGAGCAGTCATTAATGTATTATAATTATCATGTAAACTTCCCAACATAAGAATTGCCATGAGTCTGTCACTCATTTGTTCTCCTGAAGCAGTTAACTCATCTCCTAAGTCCTCTATACTATTTAAATGTCTTTCCATGTCCTGCCCCTCTTCATACTTTAAGTGAAATAATTTCTTATACAGACTTACTTTTTGTGTAAGTGTTGATCTTTGATGGTGTTTTTCTAACGATTTCCACATTTCTTTTGAAGTTTTTGCTTTTCTGATGAACTTTAATTGAGAATCTTCTATCATGAGACCAATTTTACTTTTTGCTTTTCCATCTTTTAGTTTCCATTCATTTGTCTATGGCTCAGGTTGTAGATTGCATACGACATCCCATAAGTCACTGTCAATAAGTAGCAGCTCCATTTTAAACCTCCAGGCTGGATAATTATTCCTGTTCAACTTCATGATGATTATCTTCACACTGTCAGCCATCTTGTCTTTGTTCTTGCACATGTACACTAAATAAACTCGTTACATAAAATAAAACTTCGTCTCATTATTCACTCAGCCCATAACCTGTTAAATATATCACTGTTAAATATATCAAGTTATGTGTTTACAGATAGTGAGTAGAATACCTGTACAAGTAAGTATAAAATCATACACGACTACTTTGGTCCATTTCAAAGTCACACCGAATCAAAAATGGTGGGCTTGATAGAGACGCCACCTCTGTCAATATATCTGGGCGTGTGTTAGTTGCAAAGTACAATAAACTACCTATACCCTTGAGGTACAGTTTGTTACTTTCCATTCTTGGTCCCCTCTCTTTAATTTTGAAATATCCAGGATCAAGGGAAATCTTGCTGGTTTTTGCACCTTGGAGTCCAAATTCTACTAGTTTGTCAGTTATAAAATGTTTTTGATTTAGATGGAATATTCCATCACCTACTCAATCAAATTTGATTCCAAGGTAATGATCGATATTTCCAAGGTTTTTCATGTGGAAATATTTGTTAGTTTCCACTTCAAGCCAATCTAACACTTCTTTGGAGGTTGATGCTGTGATTACATCATTAACATGTACAATGATGTACATTGTTTCATAGCATCCTTTTCTGGTGTACAGACAAGGGTCATTTATGCTATGCGCAAAGCTGCATTCAGTCAGTACTTCATGCAACTTTCTGTTCCACTCAGTAGCTCCCTGTTTCAATCCATAAAGGTTTTTCACAGGCTTGCAAACTTTGCTCGGTTTCTCTATATCGTAGCCTTTAGGTTGCTGCATGTACACTGTGTGGTGTAGGTCATCATTTAAGAAAGCTGTCTCAATGTCATAGTGATTCACATGCATTTTATGTTTAGCTGCTAAAGTGAGCAAGATCCTAAGGGTTGTTGGTTTTGCCACTGGAGCAAACACCTGGTCATAATCTTCCCCATATTTTTGACTGAAGCCTTGTGCCACCAGATGGGCTTTGTATCTTGTCGGTTTACCATGTGGATCACGTTTAATTTTATATATCCACTTGCTTCCAACAACATTTGCTTTTGGTGGTGGTTTGGCCAACAGCCTTGTTCCATTTTTCTTGAGTGCACAAATTTCCACATCCATTGCCTTTATCCACTCATTGGCATCTTTTCTGTTGACTGCTTCATTGTAGGTTTTTGGTTCAGAAACAACTATACTTTGCATTGCCTCAATCAGTCTGTCTGGGGGATGACCTTTGTTGTTTCTCGTAGAGCAACAGAGTGGCAGATCATTCTCAGATTGCTTGTTAATGATGGTTCTTACATTTAGGTTAACTTCCACTTCACTTTTGCTGTCATCTTCACTGTGGTAATGTGGGAGGGATGAATTGTTGGTTGAGCCCATGTTGTCATGTGGATCTTCTTCTATGAAGACTACATCATGACTTATCTTGATTTTCTTGGTTATGATATCTAGCAGTCAATATGCCTTGCTGTCACTTTCATATCCCACAAATCTTGTTTCACTTGTCTTTACATCTAGTTTCTTTCTTACTCCATAAGGAACTCTTGTGTAAGCAATACATCCAAAACGGCAGAAATATTCAATATTTGGCTTCTTATCTTGCCATTTTTCATATGGTGTCATTGGGTGCTATTTTGATGGTATTCTGCTCTGGATATGATTTGCCGTCATTAATGCCTCACCCCAGTAGCATTTTCCTAATCCTGCATCGCGCAGCATTGTTCTTACCATTTCACAAAAATAGCGATTTTTCCATTCTGCCTTGCCATTCTGTTGAGGGCAATCTGGTGCTGTAGTCCGAACTTTAATACCATGTTTCTTGAAAAATTTATGCAGGTCTTCATTCATGTACTCAGTTCCTCTATCAGATTAGATCTTTTTCATCTTGCATCCCATTTGTGTTTCAACATAGTTTACATATTCCTTTATTTTTACATTAGCCTCAGACTTGTGTTTCAACAGATAAACTTTGGTATAACCACTATAATCATCTATAATCATTATGTAATATCTATTTCCATCAGGGTTTCTCACATGCATGGACTACACAAGTCACTGTGAAATAGCTCAAGCTTTGTACTACTTCTATTCATCAATTCTTTTGGAAATGGTTTCTGTGGCGTTTTATTTTTCATGCAACTTTCACATCCCACAGTGCACCCCCACTCATTAATTGTTACACCCTCGACACTTTCAGCAGCCATATAACGCATTACAGATAGATCACAGTGGCAACATCTCAAGTGCCACAGATGCACACACTGCTTCTGGGGCATAGATAATACTTGTAAGGTATTCTACTCATTATCTGTGAACACATAACCTGCAACAGTGATATATTTAACAATTATACTGTTTTTTATTATAATTAATATATTGGTATCTTCAATAAGATAGAATGTTAATAATTCTTAAGGAGTTAATATGAATATTTTTGTAACTATTAATATTTTATAGGACATTATCTTATACTTGATCCTCGATTTCCACATCAGGAGAGAGAGAGAGCTATACTTATGTCAGAGCGTCTGTTTACAACAACTTCAGTTTGTTTTAAATTTTGGTATTTTATCAAAGAAGGATTTCCAAATGGAGCTGAAATTAGAGTGTTTAGAAGTAATAATTATTCAGATGCAAGCCAAGTTGAAATATTGAAGCAATCTACCAATGAAACATGGAATTTTGCCAAAGTATTAATTGAACCTGAATCAGATGACGATTCAGTTAAGAAAGAATTTTGGGTTTGTATTTTTTTAAATTCTTATATATATAAATTAAAAAATAAAATATATTTATTGTAAATATTAAGATTAAAATTATTATATAACTGTTCACTATTTATTGTATTTATTGTTATGTTTGTGTAAGTTGCCGACATTTATGGGCAATAAGTTAATTGCATGTCAGGAAAAGCCTAGGGACTGATCGTACGTGGGTGGTGGCAGCAGAGACAAAGATGACAAGTGTCTTACAATAACCGTTTATTTTAACATTAAAGCAAACTTACAAAAGAATAATATACGGTGCAATCTAAATCGTGTACTGGACGAAGAGCTCCGGATGATGGATGCGGGATGTTGAAGAAATCGGTGAAGCCCCGGGGCAGTAGACACGAAGAGTCCCTTAGATTGGTGGCAGGTGTCAATGTAGGGAGTGGGTGGGTGGCTAGTTGAAGTTCCGACAAACACTTGAAAGTGGAAAGCTCCATCTTCTCTCCGCTTTTGACCTTGGTTTGGGGGTTTTTAAGCAATTTTCCCTCGACTCTCTCCCTCTTGATTGGTCTTGGGTCACTCTCCCCTTTCCCCGATTGGTCATTCTATTGTTTCTACTACGCAAGATGAAAACCAAGTCCAGCTGGGGATGGCACCCAAATGTTGACAGTTACCCTCATAATTTATACTGTTTGCCCCCTTTCTTGGACATCTGGCTAGACCGATCAGCCAGATGTTCTGTGTATGCTTTCCCCCTTTTGAGACAGTCCCAGGCTCACATGATCTAACAGGTGTCCTTCACCATAAGTATCTCCTCTTTCTCTTTTTTTTTTTTTTTTTTTTTTTTTTAACTCTTTCCGCCCTGTGGGCACTAAGAGGGCCTCTTTTAGTAGGCCCATTATGGGTTCAGCCAGGCCTACAATGGTGCGACCGGGTGGTGAGGGACGGGGCCCGACATATCCGAATGGACCACTCCCCGAAAAATTCCTGGGGATAATTCGACCCGTTCGGATTCGATCCCGGGTCCCCCAGAGCGGTAGGCTGCCACCTTTACCGCTCGGCCATCCGGCCGTCATACGGTGCAATCTAGATCGTGTACTGGACGAAGAGCTCCGGATGATGGTGATCGGATGCGGATGTTGAAGAAATTGGTGAAGCCCCGGGGCAGTAGACACGAAGAGTCCCTTGGATTGGTGGCAGGCGTCAATGTAGGGAGTGGGTGGCTAGTTGAAGTTCCGACGAACACTTGAGGGTGGAAAGCTCCATCTTCTCTCCGCTTTTGACCTTGGTTCAGGAGTTTTTAAGCGATTTTTCCCTCGAATCTTTCCCTCTTGATTGGTCTTGGGTCACTCTTCCCTTTCCCCGATTGGTCATTCTATTGTTTCTAAGCAAGATGAAAACCAAGTCCAGCCGGGGACAGCACCCGAACGTTGACAGTTACCCTCATAATTTATACCGTTTGCCCCCTCTCTTGGACATCTGGCTAGACCGATCAGCCAGATGTTCTGTGTATGCTTCCCCCTTTCGAGACGGTCCCAGGCTCACATGATCTAACAGGTGTCCTTCACCATAAGTCTCTCCTCTTTCTCCTTTTTTTTTCTTTTGTTGATTGTTTACATCCCAACTCTTATATACAAGCACCCTGACAAAGCCCCTCTCTCACTTGGTGGACATTCCCCTCCGTCGTTCATCACCGTGTCGCGTTTGTTTCATTGGGTTGTTTGGAAAGTAATTTCGTTCTTTCCGTAGAAAAATAAACGCAATATTCTTATAATAAATAAATATTTTATTGAATTATATATTGACCATTTTGGTCAAATACCTGTTGTCATTGTTTCTGGTAGTAGCATGATTTCACATTCAGAAAAGTTTTGATTGTTGTTTACAAAAAACTGATCCAAGGGATTTTTGACATTGTCATTTCAAGTAAATGTCTTACAGTTAAAAAAAAAATTGTATAGACCGGAACAAGTAATAATCTGAGTGTGCCCGATCTGGTGAATATGATTGGTGTGATAACACATCCCATCTAAGCTATAACAGTTTCTGACGAGTTATCAAATTTGTGTGAAATTTGGCATTATCATGGTGAAACGCTACACTTTGTTCGTTGATCAATTCTGGCCTTTTCTGTTTAATGATATTACTCAATTTGTTTACTCGATGGCAGTACACTTTCGAATCAATTGTTAAATTGTCTGGTAAAAGCTCAAAAAAAATTTCTTTAAAATTCCACCATAGAGAGCATCTCCCTTTAATAACATGTGGAACCCATATATCGAGCTTTGAAACGAAACCAATTCGTTTTAAGTAATAATAAACGGTTCAATTTAACAGATTTAATCTCTTAGCGATTTCACGTGTTGTTATACGGCAGATTGCTTCAATCGGTACCTTTATTATGTTTTCATTGGCTTCAAATGGCCGTCCAGAATGTGGTGTATCTTCGATATTAAAATTGCCAGAACGCAACTTTGTAAATTAGTTTTGGCACTGTCTTTCAACACATCTTCTCCAAACATGTACCACAAGTTTTTTTCTTGTTTGAATGGCATTTTGATTTTTTAGTTATAATAAAGCAAAATATGCCGAAAATGATTCTTTCGATTTTCCATATTTGATGGGTCACCGAAAAAAAACGATTGTACAGAATCAAACAAAATTTTTTACAAATAAACCTTAAAATGTCAGCTGTCGAATTATATAATGAAAATGTGGTTTAAAATCAAATTGGTTGATAAAAGTACATCTAATTTCTCTAGTAATAAAAAAACGAAATTACTTTCCAAACAACCCAATAGAATAAGTATTTTACGTCGGTCGAGTTTAGCCCGACACGTGTTCTCCATCCGATTGAACTTCCGAAATTTCCCGACATAGCAATTTTGTAAACAATTGAAATTCCAACGTGATTTTAGGATCTTCACATTTGTTTTAATCAATTAAACTGATTTAAAATTACTAGAAAAATGCTAAATTTAGAAATCAAAAATATATTTTATTCAGAAACGTTTTCGTTTTTAAGAGAACAAAAATGATTTTGAATAAAATTTGTTTTTGATTCTCGAATTTAGCATTTTTTGTAATAATTTTGAATACGATTCCAACTACAAATATTATTTTCTGCTAAATTCGTTTACTTTACACGAGTACAATTAAGTGATTTTAAATTTCACATTCAAGATAAATGCTTTTTTTTTAAATAAAAGAATTTTACTCAAGAAGCTTCTTCAGACATGATATTAAGGCATGAAAATTAACTATTAATTCTGTAGTAATGAATATAAACATGTCTTCAAAATTGTTTATATTTTTAGTTAATTGTTTGTATATATTAATATTGAATAAGTGTTTAACTTTGGATTCTTGATAAATTAGTACTGTATTCACTGTATGCTTTCTTTATACGGTTGGCTGCCTCGAGCATGCGAGAGAATACAGAGAAGCTTCACGTAGTTTCTCCCGTCCATTTTTATGATGTCCAGACACTTTCCCTCTGAGTATTTTAACAGAAAAAAAAATCATTTTGAGACTGATCTTGAAATGTTCAACAACTTCGTAATAAACTGTGCTGCTATCTTTTAAAGGAGCCAAGATAGGATTTGGCCCGTGAGAACAGAGGTTGGGGATACATGGTAACTTTGCCATTGAATAACTCACTTCCAATTGCCAATACTCTTGTGTTTAACTGATAAATAACAAAGCAAGATATAACTCGGTGTGATGTTTTTGCCCGTGTCTTTTATTTGAAAGCACAATCAAGTCTTCATAAAAGTAAAAAAGACCAATATACATTAATCAGTCTGCACTAAATGGAAAGCCTATTGTTTATTTATTAACATGTGTTCTAGAGAGGAAAAAGGGTAGAAAAAGAACATAAATTGAATGTTTTTCCAGATCTTTTTCTTTCAAATCTTAAATAAACATTGGAGAGCTTTAGGGTCGATTTACACACAACAGTGACGTGCCGGCACAGTGCAGTAAGCATCGATAAATATCACACATAGCCAATCAGAGTTTTGTGTATGACACTTGTATGATCGACAGAATACAGATCACGCGTTGTAGATGAAACTCTGATTGGCTATGTGTGATATTAATTGATCTTTATGCACCAAACAGTCACTGTCGTGTGTAAATCGACCCTTATATTGAAATGCTTACCTAATAGGAAAGCCTATAAAAAGAACAAATTATATAGAAAATCATTTAAACATTTATAACCTGCAGGTTAATTAAATTGTAATGTACTAATTTTAAAATAGATTTAAAAATTGAATAATTTTCTTAAATGGATTTTAAATAATTATTAAATAGTTTTTATTGCTGGAAACATTACGGTTTTTGTTTCTTTAGTAATATATTATATTTTCTATAAAACATATATGATTTTATTTTATTTTAATAGATATATGTTGTTGGAGTTGTTGGACAAGACCAATATTCATTTGCTGCTATTGATGATTTTGAAGTCACTGATGGGACTTGTTCAGGTAATTTACAGAATTAATACATTTAAAAATTATGATTTTAGTATTTATATTTATAATGTATCCCATTGTGTTATACTTAGAATTGTTAGCCATATTAAACGCTATTTAATTTGGAAATAAGAAATATCTTTTTCTACGGATGAATCAAGTATTTATGTTATTTTATTTGTTATTTAATTTAGATGACGGGCCAAAATTATTCAATTGTGGTAACAAACAAACTATTTTGATGGAAAAAGTCTGCAATTTTATTAAAGATTGTACAAATGGTAAAGATGAAGAAGACTGTGGAGCGTGTGATTTTGAAAACGGACAATGTGGTTGGTATACACAATGCCCCAACTCCAAATACTGTTGGAAAAGACGAAAAAATGAAGGCGATACTGGTGCAGTTCATGATCATACAAACAGTGACGGAAGTGGTATGTATAATATATTGTGTCATTATTAATTAATTAATTCAGAAATATTTCATAAAATGTTTTTTCGGAGTACGTATATTTGCCATCAAATCAAATATAATTATGTCACCAAACGTTATTTTATTTCACTTATACATAAAATTGTAAATAATTTCTTGAAATCAGAACTTTAGTATTCCAAAAGTGTTTTTGTTGAAATATTTTTGTTCTCCTTGATAAATGTTTATGTTAATTAAAGCAATACACCAACCAAAGTCGAATTGTCGGGCTAGAAACGGCTATAATAATAATAATTTATAAGATAATTTGGTACTAGAGTTAGGTGTTAGGTGCCATCTCTTGATAAAGTTAATAATTACAGTTTTAATTAAATAATTTAAATAATTTAGAACAAACTGGAAGAAAAGAATTGGCTTGGAGCAGGGCTCGAACCCGCAACTCCTGCTTACCGTGCAGATGCATTGCCAACTACGCTATCTGGACCTCCAGTTCGATCTCCTCTTCCGGTATATATAAGCTTACGTTACGACCATCGACGGCCATTACAATACTGGCTGGGGACACATCAAGCACCCACGTCCTGTAAACATCTCTCATGACACTCAACCGGCCATTGCAACCCCAGCAAGGCGTGTATATATATAAACAAACTTCAACAGCCAAACCGATATACATTAAAGCAATACATCAACCAAAGCCAAATTATCAGGCTAGAAACGGCTATAATAATCTTAATTATCTTATAAATTATTATTAGGTCTAGACGAATGAGTAGACTGTTCCAAAAGAGATGAAAGTCCAACGTTTGTATCAGGTGTGAATGGATGGAATTTTTGTCATACTGTAAAGTCCTTCATCAGGTAGAGGGCACCCATAGATCATGTTTGGGTCACCAATTTGTAGTGATGGTTTTGTAAATAATTATCTACAATACAAAACCAGTCTACGTACAAATAAAACTTAATCTTTAATTTCTTATGTATGTGAGAAATGGTGCGATCGGTCAAACGTAGAATTGAGAACACGTGCGTACAGAGTAAGGTCCAAATTCAAAGTGAGGTCATGGGGTCAGAGTTCCTCCTGGTGGCGACTTTTGGATTTTTGCCCAAAGCTGTTGCCACAGGATTAATGTTGTATGCAGGAGACATGAATAAATCTAAGAAAAGATTATATGATTAGAAGAATCAAAATTTGTATGATCATCATGGCATAACTTTGAAGTGTGGTTAAGCAATGTTTAAGGGACCATGCTGTAAGAAAGTTCAGATCAGGCCTTGGCCAGTGACAGGAGCAACAACAGATAGGTTTTCTTAGTAAATTAAAAATTATTCGTGAAATGTATTGTGCCAGTTAATTTAATGTTTAAATTATTTATGTTAAATTCAATTGAAGCTCAAGAGTTGTAAAATTAGACACAACAGAGATGATAAAAAGTTTTGCAGTGAAAAAAAGTAGAAAAAAGATTTGAAATGCTTACTTTGATGGACATAGGACATATTTATATTATTTATTCATTAATTCAATTATTCAACCAAAATACTGACTTATGCAATTGCTGCAATTATTTTTACAAATATAAATATCTATTAATACAATTTTAGATTAATGCCGACGATTGCGGAATTACATTGGGACGTAATAATGCTACCACTTGCTTAATGTGGTTTTGCTTAATGCAGGATTTGATTAACATGCAAAATTAATAAATTGCTTAACATAAATATGTTTTCCTTTGCAAATAAGGTGTTAGTGAATTTACTATTTTCGTTTATTAAAATAAAAATATTTGTTATTAACAAAAAATTTGTTCTAGATATGATTAATTAATTGTATTTAATAATTAAATGTGAAGTAATTTGGCCTAAAGGTAGGTGTTAGGTGTACATCTTTTGATAAATTTAATGATTCTAATTATATTAATACTCAATAATTAATGCTGTTAGTCTGAAGGAGTTAGGAGTTTAACACGATCAAAAATGTTAGCTGTCTTACATTTTCGTGCTGGATACTGGTTTATGTAGCCTTGTTTATTAAGTATAAACAGTACTGAGTGGTTGTTTAATAATTAATTAAGGTTCTGGAAGAAAAGAATCAGCTCATAGCAGGACTTGAATCGGCAACTCCGCATGCCATGTGGTGCTTTTCTAATTATGCTATCCAGACTTTTGTTTAATTAATCTTCACTACCAGAACTGTTAATTTGGATACAACTGTACTGGTTACTCATAGCACTGACTGGAGATGACATGTTTGGCAACTGCATTAGAAAGATCACACAACAGTTTCATAAATTTTATATTTGATAATTAGATTTGAAAATATAGCACAACCTGCAAGAAATTTGAAGCAGAAAAAAGAAAACTTAAAAGTTTAATTTTTAGAAGTGTGGTCGTACGCCTTATTTTGTATATTGTTGTATATGTTATTCTTAGTATTGTAAAGTACTGTTTTAGTTTCCGACTCTTCCAACGATTATCGACACTACTGTGTGCCGGAAATAACCGTTCCCTAACGGGTACTTTACGCGGATTCGCGTTAGCGTGCCAGGCCTGGACTTTAAGCGTGCACCGAATTAAATAATGACAAGGTTTGTCAATAACAAAATCAAATATTTAATTAATCTTCTAGCAATAAACTATATACAGTATTTAGTAAAAATCAAACAATAATTTATTCAATGAAATTCAGTAAGAATCACCCCGACAATACTCAATTCAATCTATTTCTAACTTAATTCTATTCCCCTTTGGAATCCGACAAAATCAAAGACTTAACTTATAAACAATAATGCTTATAAATTACGGATTCTAACTGTCACCTCAATATACTAGGAACCTATTTCCTCAAACTCTCAAGACTTCCTATAATCGTTGATCCACAATTCGAATAACTTCAAAATTGCATTGGAACTATTTGATCCTATCGGACACCTCTCTCGTTCACTGATACGAAGCTCACCAAAACTCGTTGCTATCCGGAATTCACCTCTTCGTCTTCACTTGAGACTCGGGATTTATAGTGTGAGGTGACGTCACAATTCTGAATGAGATCACTCCCCTCATTTACATACTTAATGCTAACAATAAACTTTTTTCGTTTGTCTGGCAGCCTATTTTCTGACAATACTCGCTAACCTTTTGCACTATTCGTTTCCACAATTTTTCGGGAAGTTTTTATTCTTTAAGGTCTAGCGAGTCCCTACTTCGTGCTTGTAGGGTTCCCCCCCCTCTTTCTCGGTGCGGACTTACTTTTTTCCGCTCGGGAAGCGCAAGTGTGCGTGAGTCTACGCCGCTTTTCTTTCGTGGGTGAGTTGGGTTTTTTTTTTTCTTCTATTTTTAAGTTCCTAAGGTGAATGGTGAGGAAACCTTCATCCCAACAAAACATAAGTCCCAAAAAAAATAGAATAATAAGCAAAATAAAAGTAAATAAAAATAATGCTCGGACTTGGTTCCTTACAGTATTTATTCCATTTTCTTCCTCTTTGTTAGTTTTTTTGTCTATCACTTCCTAGAAACTTCTTCCCTAACACTTCCCTGTTCAAAGGATGATGACCTAATTAAAAGACAAAGAAAAAGCGGTTGCCTGAGGGCTAAGCGTAGGACAAGACATCACTTTTTGGCTTGGACATTGGAGAGATAGGACGTGTTGTGAAGCCCTCTAGGTTGTTCTTGCATCGACCGGAGAACAAAGGAGACAACAAGCCTAAGCTAGCATTTGAGAGAAATCTGAAATATATCCCGATATAGGGACCCCGAGAAGCTTATTGAGAGAATCGGATAGATGTCTACAATCAACAATTTCTACAGTTCGGAAAATAGCAAGCGCCACCATCACCCCAAGATCATCAACACTTTGGGTATCCATTCTTTTCTATCATCATATATCCTATTGTCTATCTTTTCTTCTCTCTTTTTTATTTGTATAAGTAGTTTTAAGTATTTAGTTGTAGTTCCTTATTTTTGTATCGCGGTGAATATTTTTTTGTTGCGAGGTTGCTTAACGATTCTACCTGAGTATCTGCACGAATTATATGTAAAAAAGTTAACAGGAAGAACGAGGAGTGTCGGAATTATAAAAGAATCCTGTAAAGAAAATAAAACACGGGTGACGAGAACATATATGTGTGTTATATTCTCTTGTTGAATCACTCACCACATGCATATCTTACAGAAGAAATGTTGCAAGCTTCTTAACACAAGCTGTATAGAGATATGATAAAATTTCTCTATTATCAATGAATTTAAAACCAAAGCCTTCTATCCCTAACAGAATCTTCTGTTAACTTCCTAAGACAAAGACAATTTTTATTTTTTCAGCTCTGTTATATATAATAGAAGGAAAGTATGGCAATTGGTCAAAAAATGGCCCCTTAAGATTTTTACATTTTTGGACTTGGGACCTTGAAACGTTAAGAAATGCAAAAAGTTCCAGGCGTTTTTTCTGCGTGTGTTGATGTTAGTGTGTGGGGGCATGATTTTGTTCTTCTTTGAAGCTTAATAACTCCTGTGCTTTTTGTTGAAAATGTTTGAAATTTTGCAGGGAGGTTTGTTTGTAAGGGGGATTAATGCTATTAAATTTTGGTAATTAAAGTTCAAGAGGGTTGGGAGATAAATGAAGTTGTGTGTATCTTTGGTAGGGTTGGATTTAATGACAATTTTACTTGTCATTAACATTTACGATTTTTTTATAAAACCATCCCTACCCTCAAAATTAAATTTTTTGCCATTTTATAATAGTTAAAATATAAAAAGTTTTTAAAATAATATATCATAACAGATAGTGCCATAAAATATTGCCAGGAAAGTTAAGCAACTAACTCATTTCTGGATTTTTTCTTTTACGTTCCAAACTGGTATGTCTTCTTTTTCTCTTTTTACACGACATTATTGCCACCACAGATCACACAAAGGCTCAGCCTTCTAAGTATTTGTTCTTTTCTGAGTTGTGTATGATGCAGTACATAGTAAATACAAAATTTACTACATCATAAAATGAAGAGTTTATGCTAATATTTAGATATTATCTCTTAGACCTCTTAGTGCTCTCGAGCAGAAAGAGGCCTATAACCCCGTCTGAAACTGCTCTTAACAAAAGTATTTAGTTATTGAGATTTGAATTTTTATTCAAATTTTAATAACTATAAAATAATTTAGCTGTAAACCCAAAAAAAATTTTAACGAAGAGATTTTGTTTATTTCAGTTAACATTAATATTCTTTCGGTTAACTTTTTCATTTTCATTTCTGAACAACATTGTAGATTTTTCTTAATTTATATGATTCGATTGCATAAAAACATTAAAAAAAACATTTACTTACAGATTATATACGGTCTTAAACATATCCACATACTGCGCAGACACTAAACAAACAACACTGTAACACGTACTTGAACCGATTACCGGTGTTGGAAAAAAAAAACGAAAAAACTGACCTACGTGGCCGACCCTGACATCAAGGCGGCCTTCAACCGAGCGAGGCTCATCATCACCTCGCCTCACCCTGAACACCTGAGGTGGTTAGAGGCTATCTCCATTTACAAATCTAGCTGTGCCACCACCTGCATAAATTATAAAGAAGAGCTCAATTTGTCCATCGCCTGGCAGGCCCTCATCAGCACGGACCTTTAATCGTCATCTACCTGCGCCGAATGCGCATGTCCGATCAAACGACTTTAACGTGAAGTGTTCGATTTTGTTTAAAAATATTCATTCTATTTTTGGATCTGCGTTCCACCGCTTTTATCGTCCGAGGAAGAACTTCGAAAATGTTAACGACGTATTTTTTCATTTTTATTTTTTTTCCAACACCGGTAATTGGTTCAAGTACGTGTTGTTTACATCCCCGGTGTTCCATGAATGTAGAAACTTACCAAGTAGCGAAACAACACTAGTCTTGGGAGAATAGAAACTGAACATTGTTATATTTTGAAATAACCTGTTCTGCTTAATTGTAATTGAGATGTATCAGTTAATTTTAACATCAAATTTTAATAGCGTTTCAACTTAGAAGATTTATAACTCTGAAATTCTTAAGTTCTTCAAGCTTTCATTGTCTGACCTTCCGAAATTTCTTCATTGCCCTGTAGAAATACTCTAGTCCCGAGATTGTCCAACTTACAATTTTGAGTCGAAATGACTTTTGAATAACAAACTCCATTATTATTCTCCTAGCTTGAGTTTCCTAGCTAACAAAATTGCAAATGTTGAATTCCTTTTATTCAAATTTCTTAAATTCATTATAAGATTCTATTCTAGAGTATTCGATGCACTCCACGTAACTTTCTCCAAAAGAAATGTATTACAAAATTAAATTCGTTTAATTCTACAAATGATTATTAATTTCGCAGAATCCTAACAATATTTTAGCTTGCGAATATTATTTTTTATTTTTATAGCTTTTAATGGTATTATTTATAGTTATTTACAATCAGACAGATTTGAATTTATGATTATGAATATTTCGAATTCTGTATTTCTAATCTCCGCTAATAGTTATTGAATTTTTAGGTAACATGAAATGATAATTCAAACCAGATTATTCAAGTTTTATCGCTAATGATTTAATTATTACGTTGACACATTATTATATTAAAATTAAATCTTTTTACTGAATTAATTTCACTTTTTATTTAATTCTATGGTTTAATATTTTATTCATTTCTTTTTTAGGATATTATATGTTGGCTCGTTATAGTCGGAGTATTCAAAGTGACGACGTGAAAACAGAATTATTTGGTCCTAAAATACAACAGTCATCGTCCTATTGTTCACTAGAATTTTGGTACAACATGTACGGAAAAAGTAAATAACGAATGATTAATTAATTCATTAATAATTGCTAAATTTACGTACATTATAGTTAGCAAAATTCCTTAAGAAATTTCAAATTATTTACGAGTATTTGCTTGTTTATATTGTAAAATCTATTTGATAACGAACGTAGTAATCTGAAATGTCAAAATAAATTTAAACATAAAGAAATTGTATATAATAAATACATATTCAAAACAAAAGTAATTTGAGCAGGTATATTTTAAGGGAGAAAATGCGTGTCGAATTTTTGAGTTTTATATATTAGAGCAATTAGCGTTCGTACAAAGAGAAAATCTTTAAATATTTAATGTAAATTTTTAGAAAAATAATAGTGTCATCTCTTTTTTTTTGTGATTTTATGGTTATATTTTAGTCATTTTTTATTACTTATTAGTTAATGTGTTAAAATTTTTTATTATAGAAAAGATGGATGCATATTTAAACTTAAACAATAGAACAAAAATGAAAATGTGGACAAGTCCCAAAACAAAAAGATTGACTTGGTATAAAGGAATTGCTTTTGTCGGACGAGTGTATCGTCCATTTATGGTAATTTTTTGTTTTTCGTTTAGTTAATACCATTAACAAATTGTTGATAATAAATCAAGGATCAAAGTTCTTAGAATTAAGGTGTGAAAAGTGAAATAATTTAGTTTATTAACCCTTATAGGTTATAAGAACTCCTAGGTAGAGATAAACATAAGTTACAAATGCTAGGTAATACTTAATAATTGTTTCATAGCACTCCATAAAAGTTCATTATAAAATAGCATTTATATATTAAAACAATTAAACAGTAGATGAGCTAAATATATATATATATGATTAATGTTACCTATGGTAGCAAACGTGAAGGATCGTCTTTGAAACAGTGGGGACGCACATTCTAACCTAATCTAACCTAACCTATTCTAATAAATTACCTCTATTGTAATAATTTGGCTGGCAATAATTATGGTAATTTATTAGAATAGGTTAGGTTAGATTAGGTTAGAATGTGCGTCCCCACTGTTTCAGAGACGAGCTGCCATGTTCGCTACCATAGGTAACCATATTTGAATTACAACAAAGAAAAGAAATGAATTAATTTGTTAATTTATAATATTAAAATTGCAAATAAAAAATGCAGAAGAATAATTAGAATAAGAATAAAGAAAAACCTGCAATTCTCGCTTACTATGCGGATGCATTGCCAGTGGACTCGAGCAATTCTTTTCTTCCAGATATATTTAGTTATCAATATGTCAGTTACTCACTCGTGTCACTGACTGGGGATGACTCCAGAGCCGGCCCTACCATAGGACGAACGGAGAGGCGGCTCCAGGCGCTAAGTCCTAGGAGACACCTCAGTGCAACCAAGGGGGGTGCCATAATAGGATCTCGCTCCATCTTAAAACTTGCCTCGGGCCGGTACTGGATGACTCCTATGTCCATAGCCTACATTATCACCCATTATGACACTCAGCCAGCTATCGTTTTACCCTCGTTTTGTGTATATATACGTATATAAACATCACTAAACCTGATATATTAATAATATAGTTTACTATTAATACATTCGGCTTAGTGGTGTTTATATAGTTATTTCTGGTGTTGGGAAATTTTCAAAATTTTTACTTCTATGTATTTTTTCAATTATTGATATCAAACATATATTCACACCTTAATTCTCCATTAAATATTAATAATGTATACCAGTGGTTCCCAACCGGTGTTCCGCGGAACACTGGTGTTCCATAAGCATCTCCCAAGTGTTCCGCAGATTTAGTCGCAAATCAGAAAGTGTACAATCGTATTCGAGCCGCCGAATATCAAAAAATTAAAATCATAAAATTTTCATAAACTTAAATATATATGTACAACTCGTACTTATGGAGTGTACTACTGTTTCGAATAAGATAAAGGCAATGATAAAAACTGAATGAAATATGTAAAAAACATCAGGCACAAGTTTCCCATTAAAGTTATTTAGGTATATTTTTTCCTGTCTTAGAATTGGCGTTAATAATATGAGTAGAGATTTTGAATTATAACTGCTCAATTCTAATAAAATAACTGATGACAAGCTTATGTATTTCATATTAACTTAAGTAAGTGTTCCGCTAAAGAAAATTGCTCACAAAAGTGTTCAGCATCCTATAAAAGTTGGGAACCACTGATGTATACCAATGTCTTTAGACATTTTCAATGGTCGGATGATCTCGAACAGAACATCACAAATAGAATGGACCATATAGTCTAGTATTTAAAGTTAAAGGAACTCGAACATTTATTGAATTTCATCCTAACAAATATGATATTAGATATTATTATATTTGAATTTTATTGATTTTTCAGGATTATTTATTCAAGATATTTTTATTGTCAAATTTATCGAATTATTGATGATAGGATTAAGAATTATAGAAAATTGATTATAAATCATTTTGGAAGCTTTAAGCAAGATTTAACTTTATTACTAATAATTTAATTATATTTTTTTAATATGATGCTACTGAATTATTTTGTAATAGAAAATTAAGAATATATATTTATAATTTTTATATGCATCATAGCTCAGTTTTGTGGCTAGAAGTAACGATTCTAAAGAATACGCTGCAGTTGATGATATCTCATTTACTAACTGTGAACAACCTGGTATTTTTTTTAATTAATTAATTAATTAATTATGTTAATTTTTGAAATTTAATTTAATTAAAAATTTGTGTGTGTTTTCTTTACAGTGCCTTCAAGATATTGTGAACAAAATAACTTTTTTCTTTGTGATAATAAAGTCTGCATAAGTAAAGAAAACGTGTGTGATTATACAGATAACTGTGGTGATAATAGCGATGAAAATAAATGTGGTAAAAAGTATATTTAAGTTTAATTTAATTTAATTTTTTCTACCGGCAGCTCAAATCAGATTATTAAGTTATGTACCGTATTTACTCGCGTATAAGACGATCTCGCATATAGGACGAGGTGTGACTTTAAAGATCAAAATAAAGAAAATTAGATTTATTAATACAATTTAATTTTATTTCGTTTAATCATAAATAAAATGTCAAATGTACTTAAATGCACACATTGTCCCGCAAAAATTACTGGCATTTTTAAACTTTAAGGAAAAATCTTGTAAAATCGACAACATAATTTGTTCACATAAAGCCGGACAATCCGGAACAGTTTTTGCCAATTCTTAACAGCCGAATCCACTCTTTGTTGATTACACTTGCAAGTTTCTCTAAATTCTGATTTCCGAATAATCATCCGTTTTTGTGTGCAAATGAATTAAAACTTATATTAGGCTCTCATGTAATTTTGGAATTCAATTCAAAAGCTTTGCTTTTCTTATTGATATTCATCTTTACTCCTGACAATACACAAGGATTCAAGTGACCCAGATAAAATACTTTTGTTTTCAAACACCAGAGGGTGAGCATTCAGTAATAAATGCGAATACGCGGTTCACAAAAATTACTGTAAGAATGCAAAGAATCTTTCGCTTGCATGTATAGAACAACCTAGGATTTCGAAGCAGTGAAAAATGAATAAAAACCTCTTCTTATATGTGAGTAAATACAGTACATTGATAGAGAAGAATGATGCCAATATGAATTTATGGCCCTATAAATAAAATTATAAAATTTATTAAATATGTAAAAATAAAATTTGCATATTTTATTTTTACATATTTAATAAATTTTTACATTTTTACAATATTATAAAAATATTGGTTAATGTTACCCTCGGTGCCAAGATGGCGGCTCGTCTCCGATTCCGGCAAGGAAACAGTGGGACGCACGTTCTAACCTAACCTAACCTAACTTAACCTATTCTAATAAATTACCATAATTATTAGCAACCAAATTATTAGAATAGGTTCCCACTGTTTCCTTGCCGGAATCGGAGACGAGCCGCCATCTTGGCATTGAGGGTAACATTAACCAAAATATTAATTAAGATTTTTTCAAGTAATAATTAATTGGTGTTTGTTTATTTTTCAGAAATGTATGTATCTCGCTGTAATTTTGATACATCATTCTGCGATTGGTCTGTTGATGAGGATGCAAATGGCAAATGGACTCTTCAAAAGGGTTTCTCTCAGTTAAGTAAAGGACCTGCAAGAGATCATACGACTAATACAAAGTATGGTATGTAAATTTAGTAACTAATTAATTTATAATAAAATACAATATAATTTAATAATTATGAAAATAGAGAGTGTTAAATTCTAATATTGTTAAACCTGTTGAATTGGTTACAAAGAACAATATTACAATCTATAAAAAGTCAACACCAAAAAGGAAAGTAAAAAAAGGGAGATTACATTTATAAACAGTTTTAATTGTTGCATTAAATTAGATAATCAAGGACATTATAATATGTACAGAAGAAAAATAAAAGTTAGTGAGAATTTCAAAATTTTGTTTAACATTTTTAAATATTTATTCTCAAAGATTAGTAGAAAGACTGTGGGGTATAGAAAATGTGCTTTTGAAAATGAAGTAAATGTGAAAATTGAAGGAGTGAGAATGAAAGATACAGATATTTGGGGTTAGTACTCCAACAAGATGGGGAGATTGATGAAGATATAACAAACAGAGTCACAGTTGGTTGGACTAAATGGAGAGGGCTAGTTGAGTACTTTGTTACAGAAGAATGCCTCCTAGATTAAAAGGAAAATTTTATAAAATAGGCTTGCAATATTGTATGGTTCAGAGTGCTGGACTATGAAGAGAGTACAGGTACAGAGAACGCAGGTTGTAGGAATGTGTATACTGAGACGGATGAGTGATGTCACAAGAAAAGATAAAGTGAAGAATATTTATGTCGCTGCGCCAGGAGGTGGACGGAGTCTCATTCCTCCTTTTTCTCGGCTAACAGGTCCGTGAGACCTGCCCACGTCAAGATGGCGGCTCGGTTTGGTTACGCGTCACGCGTTACGCGAGTGAGATTGCGGAAGAGGATGGGTTCGACGGTAGAGCGGCAGCGATACTCGAATAAAGGACATTAACAACGTATAATAACAACAACAACGATTTATTAATGCTAACACTACGTTACAATAGGGGCGAGCTACTGTCGCTTAAGTTCGGATCCGCGGAGGGAGAGTTTACATGAATTTGGGTCATACCTCGTGATCCGGGTCGGTCTTTCCTCAGGTCAAAGTATTCTTTTGTTCGCCGTCGGGTTTCCTCGGGACTTCAGGCGCGCACACACTGTCTAAGTGACACTACGTAACCGGCCCTTTTTCCCGCTCTCGTCGCCCTTTTATCGTCTCGGTCACGTTTCTCAGTTTCACCAACCAGCATTATTCGAATGTTGTTCCTTGTGATTCATGTTTTCTTCGTGGGAACCAAACAATAAAACATTTTATTATTAGCGTTTTGGTTCCAGCGGGTTCGAATTTTCACATTTACATTAGAGGAAGCTTGGGCATCGTGGAGATAGAAAAAAGAATTGAGGGAAATTAACTGAGGTGGTATGGGATGTGCAATACCAACCAGGTGGAAAATTTGAAAACCAAAACCCAAGATCATGCACACTGTAGTGCCGATTTGATCATATTTCTTAAATAAAAATAACGAAACTCTTTAAGCAAAAACTGAATTGCGCATTGTAAAATTAAAGCAAAGTTAGTCAGGTTATAATTTTTTCAGATTTTTCAAACAATTGAAATTTTTACACTAACTAATTAAAAATTGATTAGTGCCTAAGTGACCGCAGGCACTTGACAATGGGTTAAACATGATATGGAGGAATGATGCATCTCTGTAGAAGTTGCTTTGGACAGAACAGAATGGAAGAGAAAGATTCAAAGTGCCGACTCCCTATGATTAGAAGAAGATCAAGAAGAAAAAGATTTATAAGTATTTATTCTTCATTATATTTGAGTCCATTTGAAGATTTTGAAAGATTCGTTCTTTTTTCTTACATTTTATGTAAAATACGGTGAAAATAATTTAGCTTTTTTGCATATTTATTGATTTTTAGTTTTCATCATAGTGTTTAATGTCAGAAAATAATTTTTCTTTCTTCCCCAGTTATTACTTATCAATATGCTACATAGAAATGTTCTTTATATGATGCATAAACTGTGCTGTCTATTCAAAAAATCTAATTCCAATTGAAATATAAAAGTCACATTATTATAATTTAATTATCTTAGTTAGCTTGTGAAAGACTAATATAATTATTAAATATTTTAAGTTATATTAAATGTAAATTTATAATTAATAAAATGTAATTATATTATATTATATAATTATAAATTTTTTATAATTCCAAAATAAATAAGAAAAAATTTTTAGATCTGTCACACTTCAATTTCTTATCTCGGTTAATGTTACCCATGGTTCCAATATGGCGGCTCGTCTCCGATCCCAGCAATCGGAAGACACGGAACAGTGGGGACGCACGTTCTAACCTAACCTAACCTAACCTATTCTAATAAATTATCATAATTATTACCAACAAAATTATTAGAATAGGTTAGGCTAAGTTAGAACGTGCGTCCCCACTGTTCCGTGTCTTCTGATTGCTGAGATCGGAGACGAGTCGCCATATTGGAACCATAGGTAACATTAACCATTATCTCTATTGAAAAATAAAGCTTTTATTATAATAAAAATAATAAAGTATGATTTGATGTGTTAAACACTTTTTGAAAATTTTCATTATAATAAACAAAATAAGAAGTTATTCTCTAAGAAAGATGGAGAAACATTTCCTTGTTTTTTTTTCATACTAGCATTATCCATGAATAATAATATTTTAACTTAAGGTTCTTTGTGTTTATTTTCAAATTGTTTAATAGTTGCAAAAGTCATATATTTCTAGATTAAAGTATTTAATGATTAACAATTTAAGATAAAAAAACTTAATGAGATGAGATCACATAACTAGAAGTTGAAAAGTATATACTACTAAATAATAAATGAACTATTTTTGCTAAATAATAAAATAATATTAAATAAATGACACTTCCGTGTTGCAGCGTTACTAACGGTGATTTATCAAACTTCGGATATACTCGCACGCAGATGTAATAAACCACCGTTAGTAACGCCGCAACACGGAAGTGTCATTTATTTAATTTCTAAGCGCTGGCATGAAGTGTACTGTATGTTCAATAAAATAATAATGTGATCTGAAAATAACGATATAAGAAACGTATCATTTCGAATTTAAATCATTTATTAAATAAAAGCAAATTATACATCTTAATAAAACAAGAGATGTTTGTTTTTATCTTAAACTGTTCGATTTAAATCCAATATTTATTGAAAATTTGAGTAAATCGCAATTATTCTATTTCAGGAAAATTTCTTTACTTTTTTGGAGAACGGAATAAGGATAAAACTGCGAGATTACTAGGACCTACATTCCAAAAATCTAGCACTTGCCAGGTAAATATATATTTTGTATTAAGTCTCGTTATTATACTTATTTTTAATATTAATATCTATACATTTATTTATGTTTAAAATATTATTTCATAGTTTATATGTTTATTTGATCATTTCTATCTGAAGACATTATCGTTGCCTTATTTCTTTTATATTATTGATTACATAGAACAGAAACTAATAGCATTAAAAACAATCTGATTTAATGACTTACTAGACTGTATTTCATTTAATATATTATTGAAAAAAATATTTTGTTAAATGCTTATTGGAATATATTCCAATTAAATCTCTTTTAGATGAGATTTCATTACGACGTTTACGGCTATGCAAGTAGATACGATATCATGTCTTTAAGAATTTCGACAAAAATATACTACGGCGGTGATTCGAAGATTATTTGGAATAGGAAAACCGAAACGGAAGGTTATTATTTTACTCCCCATTCAGTAACATTTAATGAAACTTCAAATTTTCAGGTAAATTAAAGCTTATCGTTTAAACTTTTTGTATATAACTTTTATATTAAATTTTACTTACGTTGCGTGTATATTTAATTAATAGGTTATTATTGAAGGTCAAATATCAATTGCAAAAGATCAAACAATATATTTAGCATTAGATGATATATCATTCACTCCAGACTGTTTATTAGAAACAAGTAAGTGTTTTTAGCTTGAGCTAAATTTAAGCTTGCGAATTAGTTATAGTTACAGAAAAATAAAGTATCGAGATTTATAATACTTTATTTAGTATAATGATGTAGCGCATTTAGATTTATTCTCATGATATGTTTATTCGTTTATCTGTACCTCATAAGAGATACAGATACCCAATTTTATTTTTTCAGATAATAAAAAGTTTTAGTAAAGTTTACATTAGCATAAATCATTAAGATTTATCATAGAAAACTTTCGTTTCTTTAGTGTATTTAAGTAAAAAGAAAACCGTTTGGGAAACTTTTTCAATGTCTTTTCGTAACTTATATTCGAAATGCTGTACTTTTCTAATTATTTGGCAAGCTTGGGACTGAAACTGGTCTGGATTTCTGGATTTTCCAGTTTTCTGGACACAGGCTAAATATTTATATTTAAAATATAAAATAATCAATGGAAAGTAAAGAACGAAACTGCATTTAACAGATATAAATTAATACACTTCTAAAGCAAGGTTTGTTTGATTATTATTAATTTTTTTAAAATATAGAATACCATGTATAGTGTGATATTTAGGATGAAAATTAAGCAAAGAAAGGTAAGGAATATAATTGAACTGGCATCATGTGACATGTATGCCATAGAAATCAAAA
The DNA here is from genome assembly GCF_030686945.1 of Centruroides vittatus. Classification (NCBI taxonomy): domain Eukaryota; kingdom Metazoa; phylum Arthropoda; class Arachnida; order Scorpiones; family Buthidae; genus Centruroides; species Centruroides vittatus. Next base: position 625,313 of record NW_027122193.1, read on the forward strand.
CAAAGCCACTGTGCTTTGACTGCAGCTGTATTATATTCAAAATAATTCCCCAAATTCAAAAATACTGTAGTTAGTTTTGTTTTAATTCTGTAGTGATTTGTCACTATATTATACATGTCATTGTAAATGATTGTACTCCGTTGTCGCGTGTCGGGTTTTACTGTAAAATTATTTCGCCGACACATTTTGCTACTAGATCATATTTGTCCAGTTTTGATAAAATTTTATTTAAGTTAAGTGTAATAATGTTTAACAAAGTAGTTTAATGTAATAGTTAAATTCTATTTATAAACATTTTTATTCTACATTTATTAATATTTTTATTTTTACTTTTACTTTTGTTTTCATTACAGTGAACTTCCATATAACGTGTTCCCTTATAACACAGATTCGTATAACACGACAAAAATTTTGCGACTAGAACTCGTACAGCACGATAAACAGTCCCGTATAACACATAAGATAAATTTAACATTTTCACATAGTTTCAGATTATTTGTTTAGAAAAACGAACGAAAATATACACTTACCAGTTGTTTATGTATGAACGGCGAAGCCAACAGTTTAAAAAAGAATTTTTTCGTTGTAAATAATCTTCAGTCTCCGGTACAAAACAGTTATAAAACCAATTTTTAAACATTTTGCATGTAATCCATGCTTTTTTATTAACTCTCCAGTGAACAGGAAGTGTTGATTTGTCTACGTTTTTCATTACACGTGGATTTAATGTACGATTAATTAACATTGGCTTAACTCCGGCTGCATTAGAACACAAAAGTAAAGTTATCCTGTCTTTTGATGCCTTGAAACCAGAGGCACAGGCCTCATCTTTCGCAATATATGTTCTGTCAAACATTTTTTTCCAATACAATGCAAATTCATCAGTTATAGACATGTTCTGCCATATAATTGCCTTCATCTATAATTTTGGAAAAATGTTCAGAAAACCTGTGACCCTTTGCAATAACAGTTAAAGTTTAGAGACATGTTTGAAATTGCATAAATTGGTTCGATAATGTATTTCCCCTATAATGCAATTTCCTAGAACACAGAATGCATTCCCCGTGTTGTACGGGAGTCTACTGTACTTCATTATTATATTCATATAACATCATTAATGTAATTTCTTCATATATTGTTATTCACATAAAAATGATGATGTAAATTTATTTTATTAATATAAATTATATTATTTTTATCCCTTTATTCACTATTTAAATGAAAGTAGCAACCTGATAAAACAGCAAAATGTATTTTACTTGACCAGTACTTTTGATCTAATTATAGATCATTATCAGGTCTAATCAATAACCAAAATGGAATATCAATTAAAACACTTTTGAGCAAATTAAGAATTTAAATACTTAAACTTCTAATTTGTTTGATAGAGTAACTGAGCCCCAGTTTCTTCTTGCATGAGAGCCCAAATAGCCTTCTATGTTCCCAATATTTATCATTGTTATTTTTACATAGTGAAATTCGTGTTCTTTTTATTTTTTGTCAAAATTAACTTTATTGGGGCCATATATCTGCAAAGTTCCAGGCTGATGCTTTTGCATCTACTGTGTTTCCCCAAAAATAAGACCTAGGAGAGGTTTTGCTGAATTGCTAAATATAAGGCCTCCCCGGAAAGTAAGACCTAGCAAAGTTTTTGTTTGGAAGCATACCCGCCGAACGGAACACCAGAGCATATAGCCATGATTCTTTTTAGCCTGCCGCCATTATCTCCTACCTTCACCTTCTGTTGCAGAGCAGCTGCATGCAGGACACAAAGACCGTCACCTACCACCTACCCCGACGTTCCCTTCTGCGGCCGTCACTCGTAAACGTGCAGGCAAGGCATCGAGAGGCCCGTCGCCGTATTGTACGCTGTCCCTGCCGTGTTGTACGAGTGTGCCATGTGAGCTCCCCTGGTGGCCGGAAGCCGCCATACCATACGAAAAATAAGACATTCCCTGAAAATAAGACCTAGCGCGTCTTTGGGAGCAAAAATTAATATAAGACACTGTCTTATTTTCGGGGAAACAGGGTATGCATAAAATAAAGCCCAGATTGAATATTAATTTTTCTACATAGTAACATCTCTTATCATTTTTTTTTTAATATTATTAAATTACATTTTATTTAGATATTATAGTATTATAATTTCTCTATCACATATAAAATAATCTAATATAAATTTTATATAAGTCAAAAAATAAGCATTGATGATTTTAAAAATTACATTTGTATTTTAAAGGTCCTTTACCAACTAGTCCACCACCAGCATCTACTACCCCAGAAGTTGTCATATGTACCGAAAGAGAAACTATGTGCAAGTCCAACGACCAGTGTGTCGAAAATTATCAGATATGTGATTTCGAAAAGCAATGTACGGATGGGTCAGATGAATTAGACTGTGGTTTGTATTTAATTTGAAATTCTTATTTGTAATCTTATGTATATATATAAAATTCTTGCATATTTTTATGCATATATATATATATATATATATAATGTTAAAACTTTATAGTAGAAATCAAATTTTACTATAGGAACAGTAAGTAAATGACACACTTTTAACGGTCATAGCAGGTGGAAAAGTTGATTAACGGGCCATTTTAAGGTGTAAAAGAGAAATGCCTTCCTCTTTTATATATGAATATAAAATAGTTTTCTTATTTATGTTTCCAAAAATACAATTTTTATTTATTGCTGTGCAATATTAATCTGAAATTACAAATTTTATAGTCATAAAGTTATAAATTATAAGAAAATTATGATAAATATACAGTAATCTGATAAAATGTAGAAATGAATGAATTAAAGGGAACACATCTCCAAAAGAAAGTTACAGTTTGAAATATTTTTTCTTATTTCTATATTTGTCAGAAATAAACTTCAATAATACAAACGAAAATAAGTAATAATCTAGTAAATCTAAATGGTACTTAATTTTAATTTGTTTAAATATTTCTAATTTATTACAGAATTTTATAAATATTTAATTTTCAAATGTTGAACAGGAGAATGCGACTTTTCCGAAAGTATGTGCGGTTGGACAAACACGTACGATACTAATTATATGTGGGAGAGAGTTCAAGCAAGTGTATTTACAGTCGATAAAACTTCGGCACCCGAATACGACAGTTCTAAAGATAAGAATGGATGGTTTGCTGTTCTTGCTGGTAAAAATGCAGGTGAAAAAAGTTTAATTATTTATTTATTGTATCTGCTTTCTAAGAGAATGCATTCGATTTATTAAGTTTGCTTTTTGAAATGTATTAATCTTGTAATCATTTAATATGATTAAAACTTGAATTATTCTAACAGTAATTTTAAACTTCCGATCATCGTATATAAAGAATGTAATTAAATTATGCAAAAATGTAAAAAGCTTTTTATCAACTATGAATATATGAAATGCTTAAAATACATATATATTTCATTTAATATAAATCATTTAAGCATGTTTAAATTATATTTCAGGTACGTTTTCACTTCCCGCTTCAATGAGAACTCCAGTATTGCAATCCACAAGTTACAGCTGTAGAGTGGAATTTTATTATCACTTTAACAGTAAAGGTTAGTGTATAATTTATGTATCTTCATCAATAATTATCATTATTTTTTAGTTTTTAATCTGTATTGATTTATTATTAACAGTATATATTAAGGAATCTAGTCACTAGAAATCAGTAGTGTAGTGAGAAAGACAAGGTCCTAAAATTGTAATTAGAACTAATATAAACTGAGCTGTAAATTACTGCTTAAGGAGAGTTCCGTAAGTGCAGTCAACGTAAAAAATTATCTCCTTTTTTGACATTCTAGAACAGATCAGTCATTCTTGTCTTAAGATGGTTCAGACATGTTAGTAGATCATATATAATACATACAATAATTAATATCTAAAGGACTTAAATAACTAAAACTGTAGTTGTAACGAAGATTCTTTATTCTTTCATTTTATCTTAATGGCCTTCCATTTCTCTTGTTCCAACCGGTCTACATTCCATAGATTCTATGCTGCTGATATCTAGCTGAATTTTGCATATGCTGACACACGTTAAATGTTTTATTTAGAAGAATAGATACATTTCCAAGCACCATCTTTATGTAAAAATTGATTGCATATCTTGCATGTAATTTAATTGAAACATAATCTTCAGCTATTAATACAATTTGTTGAATACTAGAACCATCAAAAATTGTTAAAAATTTGTTCAAATATGGAAAATAATCATTATTTTGCATATTTGAACAAATTATATTATATTATAGCTGAAAGTTTTAATTGATACAATTATAAATTATCGTCATGAATTCAAATTTCTTCTGAGAAATCATTTCTGTTAAACACACATCTGCATACACACCAGAATATGATAAAAAAAATCACATTCTAGAATTGATAACTGGTGCACAGTTTAACATAATCTATCGTAATTTTTAGGGAAGATATGCCTCTATCGACAGCCTGGCAGGCTTTACTGGACAGCGATATTTAGTTTCCATTCTTATTTAAAGATGCTAGGCGAGCGCATGCACAGAAATTCCATTTTTCGAACTTCATCTTAATGTACGATTTTATATCTGGAATTTTATATTTGAATTTTATTTTCTCAAATGAAATTAGAAGATCCAGCTTAAGAAAACCTGACGAAGAGCCCAGAAGGGACTATGAACATGTTCGTTTTTATGAATTAGTTGAACTTCACACCAGTAGTGGTTCTAGAAAGTCATTTTTTACCATTTCTGTTAAATATTGTCTATTCTTTTTAATTATATTTCCAATAATAAATATTGTATTTCCTCAATTCTAAGATGCGCCATAACTTTGAAATCAAATTTTAATATTATTTTATAGAGGGGAAAATTTTTAAATAATGAATTATATTAATTAAGTTTTGTTAAATAATAAGTTAGAAAAATAATTATATTTTAACTTACCGTATTTTACGGACTATAAGACGCACCTGAATTTTGGAGGCAATTTTTCGAAGAAATAAGTGCGTCTTATAGTCCGTAAAATACGGTATATGTTCAAATTTTATATTCCTGATAACAATTTAGATGATTAAAAGAAAAAATACTCGAAATATGTTCATTATTCAAATTATTTGGTTTTAATGTACTTTATATCACAGAGCTTTTTATATTTCCATGTTAACAAACATGATTTTTCTATTCCAATATTTAAACATTTATATTCTTTATTGCTTTTATCTCATAAATATTATCTTCATTTTCAGTTTATGTTACAATTATAAAACCATACCCTTAATCTCACAATTCTTTGGGCTTATTATATATGTACAGTCTTTTTTATTATTTTTTAGTGCCAAAATGCATTTTACAGTGGCGTGCCGTGACATTTGATGATAGGGAAGCTGTGTTTCTGTAAGAAGCCGACTTACAGGGGCAATCAATTAATTGCGCGTCAGGGCCCGTTCGCATTCGTTTGTTCGATAAGCCAGTAAAAACCGCATACTTTTTTAAATGTATTTTTAATAGATTATCCGACGTACTTAATAAATAAGAAAGTTCAATATAATTACCTCCGTTATTAGATTCAATAAATTCCCTACGCCCTCTAAATGCCAATTCTCGCTTCGAGATAAAACATATAACGTCTATCAATTTAGATATATCTATTAATCGTAATTATCTCGTTATAATTTTCAATATTTATTTTATATTGTCTACCAATGTTAAATTCTATTCCTCTTTGATTTCCAAATTGCTTCAATTTTACGAAAGAATCGTCATTCGTCATAAATTTTATCGTCAAAATGTCGACATTTTTTTGTTGACGTATTTATATTTAATTTAGGCATCGGTCTTTCTCTTTTAATAATGTTTTCTTTTTCATTATATGGTCTTGAACCAAAACTTTTTTAAAATAAATTTTTGAATCACTAGCCACGATATAAGGGCTAAAATTAAAATTATACAAAACTTACTTGGTAAAACAAAATATGTGATGAATATACATGCTTAGTAAAAAAAAATTCTTCAATTGTATGAATATACTTTTAAAGAAACTTATAATTAAATATAACTTTATGAAGAAACGTACATAAAAATAACAAAATATTCTTTACTTTTTAAATCTTAAAACAATCCACTTACAAGTTAGTAAAATAGCTCCCTACGAGTGGCTAATGAATGAAATCAGAGACGGTCCAGGTAGGTGTGTGTGTGCCAAATCCCGAGGGTGCCGATACCGGTCAATGTCAAATGCCTCTTTTGTCACATCACTAGTATATCTCAAAGGACGCGACAGGGTTGTTGTAGATTTGAAACGTTTCTCACCATAGCTGTAAAAATCTAAATATGTTAAACTTAACAGATTGTCCGTCGTTCGTTTTCTAACTAATTCGTTTTAGGACCGAGTGTTCACGGAAATTTCCAAAATTTACAACTTTTCGGTCACTCTCATTGAACTGGAAAAATTTCTGTCTTTATTACGTCTAATATTACAAAGAGATCAGACCCCGCTGTACTCGGCAAGAGATTGGTTCGGTTAAGCTTCTGTTTAAGTAAAATTTCGGCTCTTTCATCAGGGTTTTATGTATGTTTCTAATTCCCTGATCACTTAACTTATTTAACTACTACTTAAGTAGAAATAAGTTGAAAGCGGTTACTTTGTACCTGAATATCTGTAGTCTCGGGAAAACAGTGGAAAGACAAATTTTTATGACAACGGATATATAAATCGTAAATTTAAGGAAAATAAATTCTAGAGCTTTTTTTTGTACCATTGTACGTCTCATTCATTATATTTGGTTGTAAATGATGCTGCCAAAGTAACAGTTAATTTTTTAACACTGTACTATAATTGTACACGTTTTTTCTGCATCCCCTTACAGATGGGACGTACTAAATCGTAATATCACCGGTTTAACATTGAAATCTGTAAGTAATAAGATGGGAGAGCAGAATAAACGCAGAATAAATATATCAAATATTTTAATGGATTTTTTTTTAAAACTCCTGTCAACTATACAGAACTATCGTAAAAACGTGCCAGTAAATTCCTATCGGTTGGGTTAAGTTATAAATCTAGTCTAGGGTGAGCAACCGTTTTTATAACATGGGCCAGAATAAATTTTACGTTTTTTCCGCGGGCCGTAGTAGTCAATTGACGCCTTCTTGTGACTCGTAATTTTTTTAGTCTGCAAATATGAAATAAATAAATAAAAAGTTAATTACTACATTTATTTCTCTTATCGTTTTTGAAAATTACAAAGAATTGGAAAAATAACTATTAATTAGTTATTTTTCCAATTTAATAATCTATTAAAGATCTCGCGAGCCGGATAGAAACTTTTCGTGAGCCGTAGCTGGCCCGCGGGCCGGGGTTGCCCGCCGTTGATCTAGTCTACTCGTGATTCACGTAATCGGGCGAGAGCGGCCGAATATCTAGCAGGCAGGCGGCTAAACAGCCCACAACTGGTCCGGGATATAAAGTCGGACTCTTTACGCTGTGTCGCTTCTACCAGCTAAACCGTGACGTTGGTGCTCTGTAAAGCGCATGCGCCAATGCCTATAATCTGGCTGATTAGAAACTGACCCGGTTTCGACATTCCTTCTGCCACTGAATTATTCGAATATACAATAGCAATCTTATCGTTTTTTTTTCACATGTAGTATAGAAATGTTGTAAAAGATACATAATGCAGTTATAATAAAATATTAATTTTAATTAATTCAAAGTACGTTAAAATATGAAAATTTATATTTTATAAAATACAAGGGAAGGTCATTGGAAGGTGGAAGCGGCACTTCCATTGCTTCCAATGACGGCACGCCACTGGCATTTTAGACTTTTCATCCCTCTTCAGTTTGCACTTTATAAATACACTAGCAGGGAGGCTCGGCATTGCTCGGGCAAAAGTAACGATAGCAAAGACTAAGATTATTACGTTATAGTCGACCTTACCCGTTTTCGCAGAATGCAAGAATTGGGGTCCCCCTGTTTACAGACTAATTAGAGAATTTTCAGATAGTTCTAAAAATATGTTTGATTTCCCACAAAAACGAAAAAAACTGCATCTGCGTCTTGTACGTTCGCTTTCTCTTAACAATTCCATTGTTACGTAACACTTCCATTGTTGACATTTCCATTGTTACTTAATGCTTCCATTGTTGATGGAAGTGTTAAGCCTTAATCCTGTCCCTCTCCCCCGTGGGGAGGAATTTCGAAAAATCCTTTCTTAGTGTGCGTTCTCGTAACGTACCCTAACTGTGTACCAAATTTCAACTTTCAACTCCTAATCGTTTGGGCTCTGCGCTGATTATTATTGTTGTTATTATTATCAACTCGTCTCGATTATATATATAGATTTACAGATACAATTCTTGGTTCTTTTTTCTTCTTGGGTCTTTTTAATGAATTCTTGGGTCTTTTTAATGCATTTGTAAAACCACAACTGAACAAGAACAAAAAGTCTGAAATGCATTTTAGCACTAAAAATAAGAAAAAGGCTGTATAGGTATGATAAGCCTAAAGAATTGAGATTATTAATAGTATGGTTTTATAATTGTAACCTAAACTAAAAGTGAAGATTTAAACATTTAATTGATATATAATTAATATTTTTTTAAAAATGAAATTTTTATAATTAACTTTTTGCTTTTCAGAGTCATCGAGGATGACTCTGAAAAGCAAAAAGTTATTTTTAATTTAATCTGAATTAAAATATTTTAAATTATTCAATAAATTACGTAATGATTTGATTATCTACATATCAAAATTATGTAATCTTATTTAATCTTTTTATCAAATTTTAAATTAAACAAATAAAATTTTGAAACATTGTTTAAATATTGATATTTTAAATTGATTTTAGGTTATTTTCGGTTGAATGTGGTTAATTCAACTGACAAGACTGATAGTAAAATGTTTTTTGAGGTAACGTCAGCTCAAGGAAAGGAATGGATGAAAGCAAACATTCAAATTAGTAACTTTCCAGCAGGGTACCAGGTAATGCTGTTCAGTTTTATTTTGCTTTATTATTCAAATATAGTTTATTCTGTGATGAATAGAATTTTTTTAATATATCAAATAACAGTAGGAAGCAAAGTTCACCGAGAATGGCATTATTACTAGTTTTTTCTTGCTAGCACTTTCAACAAATTTATTTTCGTTGTCTTCGGGTGAATAAAACCTTTTAAATCAAACATAAATGTTCAAACGGAAATGGAACACATAATTTTAAACAAAAAATTTTGGATTAAAGTCATTACGAGCCAGCTACAAATTTCGAATGCATTCAATGTTGTGCGTGCAATGTTATACATATGATGTAATATGGCACACACGTGGATGCCGGTCCACGCACTGTGGTGCGAGAGATGATATGAATTGCTGTTTAACTATTTGTATAGGGCAACCCATATGTTGGGCAGGTCAAGAGTAGGAGTGTCGCACATTTCCAAGGTTGTTTTGAGTAGCGATTCCCATATAAAGAGGAGTTTTCGGTCGCTGCAGACACTGTTCGTCGTCTTCGGGCAAAAATTTTTTGCCTGAAAAAGACAAAAATAAATTCGTCGAAAGCACTGGCAAGAAAAACTAGTAATTACACCGTTCTCGATGAACTTTGCTTTCTATTATTCATCACTTGATGTGAGTATCAAGCGAAATTATATATCAAATAACAATACAACAATATGATGATTAAATGCCACACAGTTACGCATGAATAATATATTCAAAATATAATGAAGAACAAGTGAATTTATATTACAGAATTTTTTCAATAATCAACATGAATATAATTGCTATTAAAATGTAGCACAGTGAAATTTTTCTGTATTTTGATATAAAGTTAAAAAGTACTTATCATTACAAATTTTCATTTTATCATAAGAAATTTACAATTGTCAATTATGTCTTCTTTATTAAACAGACTTTATTGATTCATCATAAGTAAATAGAACAGATTTAAACAAGAATATAATCCTCCTCAATTTCTATAACTTTCTTTCATTTCATCACCAAATTCTGGATTATTTTCTTAAAGAAGTCAGCAGTCATTGATTGCAGCTTTGTTCGGAAAGCTGATGTAGAACCCAAATGCCTTAGAATATGCCAATTTCTTGCAGTGTTTTTGTACTGTCTCGTAAGAACACCTCCAAATCTGTCTTGAGTTTACTTCTACAAGAGTTACCAAGATGTCATTATACACTTGCATTGGGGAAGCTCCACATGGGTGATTTTAAAGGCTGACATCCCCAAATAGAAATTTTTTTAACCATTCACTTAGTGTAGTTTCATAGATGTCAGTGATGTTTTTTGTAGCTTGAGCTGTATTTGACTCTTTATAGAACTCAAAAAGCCTCAAATGTCTGATGTGTATTTCATCAAAACTTATTGCGGTTTGAATCATAACATGAAATAACCGTAAAACGAGTAGAAAAATGAAACGCTCCTGTCTCAATGTACCCATTTCATAGTTGAAACCAATAACCAATAAGTGAAACCATTTGATACACACAGACTTAAACAACTTCTATATAATGTAAACTTTTAATGAAAACGAACATTGGTCATTTTTATATTTTAAAATTTGTATTTATATTACTTTATACTATAAAAACCTGAAGTTTTTTTAAAAGTATATTGTCACAGAGAAAATAAAAGTAAACAGTTTTCTAAGAATAAAACTGAGGTTATTAAATACGTTAAAGAATACAAAATGAAAATATACCAAACTACTTCATAATTGTAAATCAAAATTATTTGCTTCTACAGCGTTTAAGACGATAAACAAATCTTAGACATGTTGAATTCAAACTGGCGCAAAAATTAAAATGATTATGTGGTTGAACCTAATTTGTCAAGTGCGCCACCACCGCATAAAAATTTTACTTAGTGACAATATTAATTCTCATTAAAATTTGTAAAATAGACATGTATTTCGTGAAATAATTTTTCTTCATTTTTTGTTTAATATCAATACTCGATTTGTAATTGATTTCTTTGAATACACTGACTGAAATTATGCTCAAAGTAAAAATTTCAGAAAAATAAATGTGATCGGGGGTTAATAGTTTTAATATGTAGAAATGGCGATTTCCATGCCTACTAGTTTTTTTGTGGGCATTTTTCATCCAAATGACTTGATGGTCTGCAAATCTCTATGGTTTTGAATGCTTGTCTCTGTGAGATCGGGCCCTCCATAAGCGGGCATGCAAGGCGTGCACTGTATGCGGGCGGCACGTCCGGGGGCGGCAAATTGGTATTGCCGGCAAGCTCGGCGTAGGTAGTCATCGTTAAACGGGGGCGGCATAATCGGTATTGCACACAGGTGCTCAAACAGCTAGTGTCGCTGCTATGTGAGATAACCTGGGCACTATGACCTTCAACAATTTAAATGTTTTCATGGCTTTATTTTGTGACCAAAATATATAGAAAAATCATTTTCTGATCTTTCTAAGAAGCACCTGATCCCCAATTTTATTTATTTCCAGGTGAACTTTCACATTAGTCCATATGTTTGCAAAGTTTGAAGTTCTCACTTTGCAGTATTTGAGATATTGTTCTGTAAACAAAACAATATCTCAAATACTGAACAACATAAGATATTGAGATTTGGCACATGCAAAGAAAATGCATTACAGGACTCTTCAAAATTGGCAAATTTGAGGAATAGCAATTACATACAGTATAATAATGCATGAAAAATCAGCTGGAAATCACCGCTTGTATGATTGTGTGTTAAAAAAAAAAAAGCTGCATATGATCTCGGGTTAAGTTCTATAATTATAATCAAATGAATTTATAAAGAAAGTAAACATAATAGTGATATTACATGTAGGCATCTTTTTTCAAAAAATGTTACTTTATTTATGTAAATTAGTATATTTCTAAATATTTTTGTTCAATTAGCTCGAGATAGTTGCCTCCCCAAGAAGAAGTTGGTTGTTTGGATCATTTTCGGATGTTGCTGTTGATGATATTCGATATGTACACTGTAATCCAAGAATAAGTTATGGTTTAAGTAAGTAATAAAAGTTTTTAAAATGCTTATTTAGTGAATTTTATATTTATGGAATTATTTTATAATGAACTGTATATGAAAAGTGTATAATAATATTGTAACACTTGAAACATGTTATTTAACAATGCTTAGAGCGCTGTTGTCCTATTGTATCATTTTTCTATAGCATTATTTAGTTGTGAGGCTCTGACAGGTTTGAACCCCTCATAAAAATTCAGATTAAAATACTTTTGAAAGAAAACAAGATAAAAATAATTATTGTATAAATATGTAATCAAAATTTTAGAACAAAAATTTAAAAAATATACAATAGAGACGGAATAAAAATATAAAATTAAAATATACAAGAGAATAAATAAAAATAAACTAAAAAATATAATATACATAATAAATCTTCCCATAACTGATTCTAGCATGAGTTTTCAGTGAATTTTTTAATCATGTATTTCCACGCCGACGACAGGCTCTCAGCATCTCTCGCATTCAAACACCCTTCCCGTAGCCTACTCCTATATATTTCAATCTTCTCCGCTGTCATTGATAAAGTGGGGGAAGATACTGGTTTTATAATCGTTGCCTCGTCCCATTTTACTATCGAACCTTGGACTTGCGACATTTGTGACAAAACCGTGGTATTGGATCCTTTTTTTACGTTATACCGATGTTCTTTTAGCCTTACTCCTAAGCTCCTGTTGGTGACGCCGATGTAGTCTTTCTTAACATCTAGCTGGATGTTTTCATAAGGAACTTTATAGACCCCTGGTTTCTCTTCTGTCTTTATTCTATCCTTATCATTTCTGGCGTGGAAATACTTGATTAAAAAATTCACTGAAAACTCATGCTAGAATCAGTTATGGGAAGATTTATTATGTATATTATATTTTTTAGTTTATTTTTATTTATTCTCTTGTATATTTTAATTTTATATTTTATTCCGTCTCTATTGTATATTTTTTAAATTTTTGTTCTAAAAATTTTGATTTAAATATTTATATTCTATACATGGAACGTTTCTGTTCCATTATCGTTTTTTAGACCTGAAGATTGGCCTGTTAATCAGTTGAAGCAGTTTAAGTAAGTAATAAAAGTTTTTAAAATGCTTATTTAGTGAATTTTATATTTATGGAATTATTTTATAATGAACTGTATATGAAAAGTGTATAATAATATTGTAACACTTGAAACATGTTATTTAACAATGCTTAGAGCGCTGTTGTCCTATTGTATCATTTTTCTATAGCATTATTTAGTTGTGAGGCTCTGACAGGTTTGAACCCCTCATAAAAATTCAGATTAAAATACTTTTGAAAGAAAACAAGATAAAAATAATTATTTTTGTATGAAAAATGTAATGCAAACATAAACATGGAAGGTGTTCTAAGATCAATCATCCCCATAAGGAAGAAAATGCACTGTCTGTTGGCATTAAATTTATTTACTTGATGCATAAATACACACAAATACTTTTGACATTTTAAAATGTCATCTTAAAGTGAAGAAAGAATGTACAAAATTTTGTATATTCTTTCTTTGCATTGAGGAAAGACAGTACATTTTCTTCCTTGTACTATTTGGCATCATATGTCAGTATACAAAGTTTTTATAACTATCCCCAGTATCCCCAGTTGAGATCAAATTAAATGTCGATTTTGACCTTTCCCATAGTTGAGATCAAATTAAATGTCGATTTTGACCTTTCCCATAGTTGAGATCCCATTACTCTTAGCAATGAGTGACCAACCACAGAAAAAGTGAGAACAAGGAAGAGGAACCAAACAAAATGAACTTTAAGGACAGAAAATAATAAAAACTTTAAATTTCAAGGACATAATGGCTTCTGAAAATTTTAAGTGTCAGATTATTTGTTGTATGTATGTCTTGTGGCTATCTTTGTCTCCATCTCCCTTCCTTGGATCGACATCTTCCCATCATCAGAAGTTGACTGCATCATCCTGGAACTGTCAAGACATTGAAAGAACTTTCATTTGCAAACCAGGGTCACTACTTCTTTTGGAACTATTATGGAAAGGAGAGGAAGATCCAAAGACCACTATCAACTTTGAGCTTTCAAGATTACGGAAGTTTTCTTAGCTCCTTTTATGTCAAAAAAAGTGGTTTTTTGTGTCTATCTCAGTGCCAGTCACGCCCACTGACCCTCTGTCCATCTTGACCATTGCACCTTATTAGCAACCCTACATATTAATGAAAAACGATCGTTAAAATTTCTAGATGCCAAAAAATAATTACAAACAACAGCCTGAATTATGAGTGCAGGTGTTATTGTTTTATAAACAATCTTCGAGCAGAGTCGACAAAGAGATATCAGATGGACAACTCGAATCAGACCTTTCCCGCGACCCGAGACGGTCTTGTTTTGCACCTGGAGACAGGGGAGAGACCAATCAGAGAAAAGAGAAAGGGGACAAGAAACCAATCAAAAGTACGGATGATGGGAGAAGACGTATAAAAATTGGGACTTAAGGTCAAAAGGGATTCTCTCTGACAGTCTCCTCTAACCGTTCCCTGGAGATAGTTCACCCGTGTGCTAGTGTGGAAATTTGTGTCGCCTAGAGCACCGCAGCGATTCTCATCCTGTCAACAACGCCCAAGGACTAGAACTTGTTCACCCCGGGGCCTCTACAGACGAAGGACCGAGGAAGTAGAACTATAGGCCTGATGTAAGCTACAGACAAAAAAACGGTTTTAAATTGTAAAACACTTGTTTTTCATTTGCCTCCTTTGCCACAGTCCATATACATGGTTTCCCTTGGACTCATCCTGACGCAGGATTGATTTTATCCCCGTTTAGTCGGCAAATCTTACATTTGATCTATTAGATAACAGAATTAATCTTCTTAATTGAAAGTTTTGATAATGTAGAAGAATTTTAATTAATATTGGTAATTCTCAAATTTTTCTTTTTTATTTTATAATATAACACTCTTTAAAGTAAAATTTTACATTACCATATTACACATTTTATTCTACAGTTTGCGGAACTGGACATCGATTAAAAAAAATTAGTTTAATCTTGAATGATTTTAATATTTTCAGATTTAAATTGTACATTTGAAGAAGAAGAATGTAATTGGTATAAAAAAAACGAAGGAACCGATTTTGAATGGAGGTTGGGAAGAAGTTCTAGAAGCGCTTTTGATAATGGACCAAAAAGTGACCATAGTGGTAGAGGTTAGTCATTACTATTAAAGATTTAATTTAAAATTTAAAAATGTATCATGATTATTGGATAACTTTTTTACAATATAATCTATTGTATTTTACGGACTATAAGACGCACCTGAATTTTGGAAGCAATTTTTCGAAGAAAAAAGTGCGTCTTATAGTCCGTAAAATACGGTATAACCAATAAAATATAAATGAATATAAATTATTATTTATATTTAAATTATAATTGATGTTATATTTATAACATATGCTATAGGCTATTTAATCTTGCTTTAAAACTTTATAACTGTATATTATAAAAGATGCAGAAATCTAATATTGAAAATAAAAATTTAAATAAGAATAAAGCAATTATCAAGATAGTAATAATTCACTTAATAATCTGAATTTTAACGTTAAAACCGTACCTCAAACTGGAAAAGTATGAAAGGTATGGTTCTACTGTCAATTGTTCTAGTGTTAATACTTTAAACTAATTTTTAACTTTGAAAATGAATGTATAACATTTAAAATATAAACCCTATAAAGAATTTAAAATCAATATTTCCCAACAACAACAACAGTAATGCTCATTCTATGAATCTTTTCCAAGATGAACTGTCTTAAGTTATCATAATATTATTTGTGAAACAAGTTTTTCTTTATGCTATATAATTAATACTATATTAATTTTTCTTTGTAAACTGACTTTTAGAATACTCTGTATTTTCACAATATATTAAAATTACCATTTAAACTCATTGTAAACACACAACCTTTCTGTTTTTATAGGTTATTATATGTTCATTGGTGGCGGTAGAGTTTATAAACGTGATGGAAGAGCCCATTTGATTTCGCCACCTCAAAATTCAACTACTACTGGACGTTGTTTAATTTTCTGGTACCATATGTTTGGAAATTTAGTTGGTACTCTAAATATTATTGTAGATACAGCAAATGGAAATGATACAGTTTGGTCACGATCCGGATCACAGGCACATTCTTGGAAAATGGCTCAGAGAACAATAAAAAGCAGTTATAATCATACGGTTAGTACATATTTCAATAGTAATTCATATTTTATCATGTTACATAGAAACAGTGCCGTAACTAGGGCAGTGCCTAGGCACGGGGTGCAGACCCTTGGGGGGTGTAGAAATGACCTGGACCAAGTTTTATATCGTAGTTTTGGGGCGTAGTTACAGAAGCTCGCACCGGGTGCATAAAAGACTAGTTACGACGCTGCATAGAAAATAATATTTTTAAGTATTAATATAAACAATAATCAACTGAAAGTATTTACAATGCATTGAACATCTTTTTTAAAATGTGTGTGTATATATATGTGTGTGATTTTTTTAGCTAGTGTAAATTTAAAAATTTTATAGAACTTAAAATCAAAAATTATCACTGTAATTCCATCCCTGGGCCTCGAGCAATGCTCTGCTAATGTCATTGTCCATCTGTGTTGTGTTTCTTATATTACTTTTGATTATGAAATTTTTTTATCGGCACTTACCTTCTTTTTACCGTATTTTGAAGCGCACTTCTGTAATTTTTCCTGTTTATGAGATGAAATATTTGAATAAATTATCTTATTTATACATTCTTCAAATATTTCTTTTTTGCTTCAGTCAACTTTAACTTGCATAGTTGTAATTACTCTATGAGCATTTACGGAAATTCAACTTTCCAGTTCTATAGAATGCAGTTGTTAGGTAAAGGCTTAATTATATTAGGTATGTTTACTAACTACTTATCAGCATGTAAACTGTCAAAAGAGTAGATGAATCTATATCTAGAGTTAGGACATCTAGGCATTAAAAGCCATATAAATTGTTATAAAAATCATGCAAGTTATATGTTATAACTTGCATGAGTTATATATTAAGATGTTAAATTGTATATTAAATTAACTTATATGGTTGTACTGTACATGCCACATATATTGTATGACTTACATAAGTGATATGTTAAATTACGTTTTATAAGTTAACTTATAACTTTTATGGTTTTTATAAGTATTTATATGATTTTTAGTGCCTAGATGTCCCAGTTTTATTTAAAACACATTAGATTTTTTATTACATTATTTTTCTACATTTAGAATTATGAATCATAATAAAATATATTTATATTTTAGTCATAATTCTATTAATATTAAGTTTAAACAATGTAAAATAAATAATATTGTATATCAGTATAGAAAGATACTATTAATTATAACAATAATACACATTTTATATTCACTTTTAAGAGATTAGTATACAAGTAAACAATCTAGTAATTGACAAGCAATTATTTACTGTGACGTTGTCACAATGCCAGTCTGCAATGCTCTCCACCTCAAATTAGTGTCTTGCCCCTGTACATCACACTTTTCCTGATAACAACGGAGTCATGCCAGTCATCCATGTTACTTCATCCTGGAGAAAATTTTTGAATTGAAATCACATGACTTCCAGTCTAGATTAAAAGTTTGTATATAGTTAATTGGGGGTCTTTCGCCCCTAAGCTTTCCATATCTGGGGCCATATTCTGGTCACTTATCTCTCATCTCTTCTTTCAAGGACAAATGGCGTCAAAATGAGAGACAAAATTTGTCTCTCGGCGACAGTGGCAATTCTGGTCACTTTTAATGATCTCGTCTTTATACATCCACAAGAGCCGAATTATCGGGCTAGAGTTGGCTATAATAAATAAATAATTTAATAAGACAATTTCATCTCTCAGAGACAGTAGCAATTCTGGTCACTTTTAATGATCTCATCTTTGTTGATGACGTCACAATTCTACTAGGTTTATTATACATGTTTGGGTTATCTGCACGCACAACACAGTATAGAATTTTAACCAATAAAATTGTAAAATTTTCGAAAATGCAGAGTACGTAATTATAGATCACATGGCAAGAAAAGCATGTGTTCAAATAAAGCACGTAATTTTGACAAAGTTATGTTTTTTTGTTTTATAACATTTTTACAGATTGTAATGTCAATTTGTCTCTTAACAAATAAAAATTTTAATAACCTAAGTTAGAAAAACGTGCATACTTAGATATTTTTTGAAATATTACCATCTAATTTTTCCTTAACTATCTAAATAAGATTAACATCATATTCTATAGTTGAGTAATAGATGTAGGATAATTAAAAAATGGAATTAGTGGCATTTCCGAGTAGGCACTAGAAAAAAATCAGAAGCATTTTCTCTCTCAAAATATTCTTTCCTGAGATAGAGAACGTCTTTAATATGACTGTACAGCGCAAGTAGCATCCAGTCCTCCTCATCGTATATAACAAAATTGAGACAAAAGATGAAAGATGAGTTTAAAGACAACTATCACTCATCTGTGAGAAATGAGAGAATCTTCGAGAGAAGAAGTCATCCAGAATCACGTTTGGAGAGACATGATGAGCCCTCGAGAGGTAAACAAATGATTAGCCAATCAGCAACCGGTTTGTGAGAGACGAGAGACGATGACCAGAATACGGCCCCTGGTCTCAACTTTCATCTATCTAATACCATTCTCAAGATTAAGGAAGGACAGACAACAATGAGAATTTCTAAGTCTACAATTTTTTAAAATTGCAGCCTAATTACACGAATCATGGTATGCATATTTGATCAGAGGGGGCGTAGGGGGAGGGAAGAAGTGTGAAAATGGATAGAGGAGTGGGTGACAGCTATTCTGGAATGTATTTCGAATCAACTTGTTACTCTATTTGTGATACTGTGATTTTGTTTGCTTATTATTTGTGTTACTGTGATGTCTGCTTATTATTTTGTTTTAACAATGTATATTTTTACTACTTTACTGTTTTACCAGTACCTCAGTTTATTATTGTGTATCAGCACTACCCTTTTTTATGTAAAATTTTTTATTTTATCACGTGTTTAATCTTTTAGATTAAACACACAATAAAATAGCACACCGCGATAAATAAACGATAATGTCCACGAAAAACCAAAAACGGTGCATTATCTCTTATAAATAAACTTGTCACAAACGTTTTTGAACATAAAAGTTCTTCATCAAGTGAAAAACGGACAAATTGCAGAAAACGTTCGATGGAACAGTTTTCGAAAGAGCTGTGCGAAAGATTCGAAACGAAACTCGTGCTGATGTCGTCATCGTTGCGCATGGGTGGAAGTAGAAACTTTTCTGTAGTGTCATCCATCGTATATGAGCGTTTGCCATGCGACGGATATCGATATATCGATAACTCCTCTTTGCTGTTAATACATTTCTTATCTCGGGCAGTTTTGTGTATATATATTGCCTCCATCCATCTCAAATGGTGTGTAAGGGGTGTGATGTGGATGATCTTGGCCTGGTCTAACATTGGCTGGATATCCAGATCTGTGGCGTAACATGCCAAAGTGGTAGTAAATCTCTGGTGGCGAATGTCCACTTTATGTTCTTTAATTCTCACTCCTAAAGATCGCTTTGTGGAGTCGATGTACAATAAATCTTCCTCGCATCTATAATCTTTCAGTGGGATGGCATACACTTCAGATAGCTTGTCTTGGTTGGGGGCATCCTTCACATTACATAGCAGCTGATATATATTAGGGCATCTTTTATAGGTGATGCTGATTTGCCTTTTTCTGGCAATCTCCAAATAAAGCTTCCTTAAATACAGATTATAGGTGAGCAGAATGGTGTCTTTATGATCCGTTGTTACTTGCTTCTGCGGATTGGTTTGCGTTGATAGTTGGGGATGACGCAATCTTTGGATAATTTACTTATAAGGTTATAGTAACCATGGCATTGAGCAATATTGAATAAAGTGTTAATCTCGTTTTTAAGAGCATGTCTTGTTGAAGAGTGGGTGTACGTCCGTTTTACTAAGGTGTTGAATGCTGCTAGTTTGTACTGTACAGGGTCACAAGAGCCTACGGGTATGTACAATTGGTCTGCAAGTGGTTTCCTGTATACCTCCGTGATGATCGACGTTCTTTTAACTATGATATTAACATCAAGGAAATGAGCGTGAGTATCATTCGCCTGTTCGAGGGCCAGAGTTACGCCGTAGCTGTTGTTATTGAATGAGTCGATGAATGCTGCAATGTCCGGCTTAGTCTTCCACAAGATGAGTATGTCATCCACATATCTCTTATAGAGCAGTATATTGTGGAGGTGGGTAGGAAGGATTTTATCTTCTAGTTGCCGTATTACCAGTTTGCACAAATCTCCCGCTACCGGGCTCCCCATTGGTACACCCCTTCCTTGCTTGTAGACTGTGCCTCTGAACTGAAAGAATGAGTTGTAGCATAGTAAGTGCACCATCTCTAATATTTGCTGGTGGAGGTTAGCATCACTGACTATTTTGAGCAGTAGATCTCTGATGGCACAAAATGCTGGTGGTAGCAGGATCGATGGGTACAATGATTTAAAGTCGAGTACTGTAAGGAATTGCGGGGGTGCCAATTTTATTTATATGAGATAACACTCTGTTTTTGGTTTTTTGTGAACATTATCGTTTAATAAAATAATGTTTTTCTAAGTCTAATTTGATGTTCTGTGGTGGTATAATAAGTCTAGCAGTAAAGCTAATCTTAGTGCTCACAAGCCATTAAGAAAATGCTTCACGATACTAAAAGATTATGCTTATATACAATTAGCCTATGTGATCATTAATATTTTGATGATGGAATTCAAATTTTTGATGGACTATATTTTAATATAAATATACTTCTTTTCATACTTCTTTTTTATACAATTTCAGATAATTTTTGAAGGAATAATGGGAAGTGATACTAATAAAATAATTGCTATTGATGACATATCATTCTGGGAAAAACCATGTCCTCCTGCAGGTAAGAAATAATTATATTTATTTTCATTTTAAATATATTAGAAAACATAAATTGAACGGTTTAATTTTGTAATTGTATTTTAATTACAAAAAATTACCATGGTTCTAGTTAAATGTCAATGATTTATCATATTGTTTAGAGTATAATAAAAATATATTATTGTATACTAAAAAATATAAAATTAAGTACCATAAATCCTCTAATAGAGGCCTGAGTATCTATTGGTCAGAGTATTCTTAGCCCATGGATGATAAATCATGAAAATTGTTGATATACAACCAGCAGTTCAATTTGATTTACCTGGAAATTGCAAAGGCCAATAATATCAATGTAGCCTTCAGAAAAAACCCTCCAGTATTCCCTACTGAAGAATAATGATTCTATCGAGGACTTTCTCTTGGGTGTTTACTCCTGGTCATCCACACCATCCTCAGATAGCAAATGGAATACATTGGTGCCATAACACCTGCTCAAACAATGTTTTAAAAGAACATGTAACCTTAATAGAAAAGGGGCATTACAAGACTGCAATCATCTCTCATACACCTTGAGAAGCTAGAGATATATAATAGGGTTTTATAAGAAAAGTAAAGCCATAAATTTCAAAGATAGCAACACCCTCTTTCTAGCGTGGAGATATCTACTGGATGTCCAGCAATAAATACTAAATGTAACATCAACAACCAATCAAATGATATTTCTTCCTTTAAATTATGATGTTTGGTTCACCTACATCAGGGTTTCTCAATAGGGTCAGTATTGACTCCTTAGGGGTCAACGAAAGCTTGAGGGAGTCAATGAAACATTGTAAATATAAAAAAATTTATTTAAAAATATTAAAAGTTTTAGTTTTTCCTCTCAAATAAACGTAGATAGATGTCTTTTATAAATTATTTAGGAGACTTAGTAGTATAAATATGATTAATTAATTATTAACGAGATTGCGGCCACTGACGTTCCAAAAGCCATTGTCAAACTTCTAGACTTACAGGAAGGCAGCTCCGAACGTCCGACGTACACGGTTTTGCATTGAAAACTTCAGCCTCAACCTCGCTATTAAAATATTCATTTTTTACTTTTTTATATTAATACTTTGATATTTTATGTTTTAATTTGAATTAATATTTCAGTTGAATGTGATTTTGAATTGGATTCGTGTGATATGGAAATGAAAGGCTGGGAAATACGCAAAGGAAACAATAGCATTCCATCAAAAGATCATTCAACTAATACAAGTTCAGGTAAAATATATTTAACAGTTTCAATAGTTCTCGATAAAAATTGTTAAAATATTAAAAAATTGACATCAAATTGAAACGTTAATAATGCATTAATTACAGGTCAGTATGCAGTGCTGACGAAAGAAGAAGGATGGATTACCAGTCCACTTTATGCTGCAAAAATGGCCAACCACTGTCTTCGTTTTTGGTATTTTCTCGAAGGCAAACGTACCGACATATTAGAAGTTCTTAAACTAACTTTTAAACCAAAAACTACAATTTCAATATGGAAAGAAACTGGAGATTCAAATTATTTGGGTGAATGGTTGTATAGTATGATCACTGTAAACATGAATGCTTCAGAAACTCAGGTGAAATTAATATTTTCAATTGTTAATTTCTTAGTAAATATTTATAAAATTAGATAGATTTATATGCTGTTATAGATACGAAATGAAATGTAATGTTGAATACAATAGTCAAAATAACAATAGTAACTATTCATTCTCGGTTATTACAATGTCAAACTTTTTATTTATTTATTTAAATGCTTTCAAAAACATCTTCTATTACGTATTTGACAGAACACTCCTAAAAATAGAATGATAATTACCCGAAAACACTTAAGTAATTGAAAAACTGAACATTTATGTCTGAAGCTAAATACTTAAAATTATCATTTTCGTGAATATTTTTAAGAGTTATCCCATATTAACAAAAAAATAGTAATAATTTCATACTGAATATTAGTTTTTAATGACATCAATTTAATTTATATTGCATCAGAGTATAAAAGCAACGTGATTAAAATTTAATGAATACCATCAAAATTGTTTTTCCATACTTTTTTTACATTTCATTTTTTAAAATAATTTCAGATAATGTTTCATGGTGTAAAGAAATTGAGTGAAAGTGTCATAGCTATTGACGACGTGACATTTTTGGAAGGCACTTGTCCTCCGCCCGGACATTGTAATTTTGATGCCGATATGTGTACTTGGAGAAATCTTCCTTCTCCATTTAGTATGGGAGGAAGCTGGTTAAGGGTATCCGGTTCGGAATCAGGTTCTCGTTACGACTTACCCGTTGACCATACCACAAATAGTTATGATGGTAAGTCATTTGCTTAATGATTTATTGTATAAGATATATAATTAAATTTTAACACTATTTATCCTATTTTATCATCATCAGCATTATCCATTCAATTGAAGTTGATTTTTGATCATTTTGTGAATTAATCTCCTCCATTTGGTCCTCTCACATCATCCTTACATTCTCCAATGCTCTTTTTAGTATTCAACTTTATGGTGCCTAATAAATGAGTTTATGGGTGCCCGTTTCTTCTATGTCTGTTGATCTTACTAATCAAAATAAGTTTCTCAAGCAAGTTACTGTGCATGATATGATCATAATAAGACAATTTCTGCTTAATGATTTTGGCTTCTAGTGAAGACTTAGACTTGATCCCATCTAAACTTCTTTGTTAACAATTTGTGCTCTCCAGGGAAATTCATTTCTAGCACCAAAGTTCAAAAGTATCAATTTTTCTTCTGTCTGCTTTATTAATTGTCCTTGTTTTACAGCTATAGATAACAATGGGAAAGACAACTGCATTGACTAACCAGGCTTTAGTTAAAATGCTAATGTCTTTATTTTTCCAGATGGAATTCATGCTCACCATTGAACTCCATCCAAGAGCTAATCGTCTTTTAATTTCAGGTGTTGTGTTTCTGTCAATGTTAGAACCAAGGAAAGTAAAATCCTTTCTTTCCTTGGTTCCTTGGTAAAAACCCCATCTTCTCACTTTCTTTTTTAACTTTCAAAACATAATCTTCATTAAGTATTATACAGGGTGAACATAAAGTCTCTATACATTTCTGTGAAAACAAATTTATTAAACATTTATCATATACACTGCAACATGTATCACATTAGGATCACAAATCAGTACATCTCTATGTGATTGCTCTCCAAGCCTAGGCACAGCCGCCAGCGTTCTTCCACAGACTGAAACACGCTGTTCAACATAGCTGGTGAAATTTTTTCGCCACTGCGTCTGTAATTCGTTGTTTCAACTGCAGTATGCTGTTAATCTTCACCTGGTACACCTGCGACTTGATAAACCCCCACGCAAAGAAATCTAAGGGAGTCAGGTCTGGTGAGCGAGGGGCCCACAGCCTTTGTGAACCATGACCAATCCATCTACGGGGAATGTTTTATTCAGGTAATCATGGACATCCAATGCAAAATGGGGTAGTGCCCCATCCTGCTGGAAAACAACTGAGTCCTTAATCCCATCTTGTACCAACTGTGGCTCCAAAAATTGTTCCAACATGTTGCGGTATGTGTGTTCGGTAACTGTTGTTTCTGCAAACATAAACGGTCCATAGACCCTGGTCTTCATGATCCCTAACCACACATTCACTTTTGGGGTACACCCCATTTTGCATTGGATGACCGTGATTACCTGAATAAAACATTCCCAGTAGATGGATTGGGCATGGTTCACAAAGGCTGTGGGCCCCTCGCTCACCAGACCTGACTCCCTTAGATTTCTTTGCGTGGGGGTTTATCAAGTCGCAGGTATACCAGGTGAAGATTAACAGCATACTGCAGTTGAAACAACGAATTACAGACGCAGTGGCAAAAAAATTTCACCAGCTATGTTGAACAGCGTGTTTCAGTCTGTGGAAGAACGCTGGCGGCTGTGCCTAGACTTGGAGGGCAATCACATAGAGATGTACTGATTTGTGGTCCTAATTTGATACACGTTGCAGTGTATATGGTAGATGTTTAATAAATTTGCATTTTCACAGAAATGTATAGAGACTTTACGTTCACCCTGTATAAAAGAATTTAAAACTATTTATATAATAATATAATTTTTTCATGTTATAAAACATTTTTATTTATTCGAATTCAATCTTTTTAATACATTTATATGAAGTATTTAAACGTAAATCAAGCTTAAAATCTAAAAATTGTAAAAATTCATTTAAAATATTTTTACAAATTTATGTTACTATCAATTTATCATTAATTTTACTAAATTTCTAGTATTTTTAAACTTTTATATTTTAGTTTTTAATGTTTTTAATAGAGATGCTTTACCAATAACTACATATTGGCGTATCCAGAATGCATCTTATGTTGGAATTGATTTTTCTTAATAACCAATGTTTCAATCTCTCATTTTTCTTTGCTTTTTTAATAGTCACTTTCAAAACATGAAAGATCAGAGAATTGATTTGTAAAGGTTATCAACATCAATATATTGGGAACATCCCAATACACTGATATATTGGTATGGTTATGATCTTTAGCTACTAAAAAAATAACTAAATAAAGGAAAGATCAGCTATCAGTTTGTAAAACTGACCAATTTTGATATATCGGGAACTTTCTAACATGCTAATATAATCAGTATCAAATTGGTATCGGTTCAGTTTTGTTACGGCGCTAGTTCTTACTATAGGTTTAGTTTTATTATTCTATTTTAGCAGTAATTAAAACCAATTTAAAGTCTACAATTTTTTTCTGTTTAATTATTAACAATTCGGAATAATTTATATTAGTGCCTTATTTCTTTTTTAAAACCTATTTTTGCTTCCTCCTAATTTACTTTTACATCTTTGTTAAAATCATCTGCTGAAAATACTTTGTCTTTCATTTTTTAATATTCCATATTTATTTTTCAGCTCTTTTTTATATTATTGTAGGAAATACTAAAAGAATACTGAAAAATATTATTTCTATAATTTTCTATATTGGAAATGATGATGATTTATATACAGTAGAGTGTCGTTTATCCGAAAGCCGATCAACCGAAATGTCGGTTAACCGAAAGTTTTCCAGTCGGACTGTGTCGTGCTGTTATGTTCGTGCGACAAATACAAAGTCCCGCGAGCGGAATGGTACAAATAAACACAGTTAGATTTTATTTTCGTCACAAAGTAATTTATTATCGCTTTGAACAGGTTCTTTTTTCTTTTGGATCCCAACGCTACAAATGGTTTCTGTACACACAGGTGTTAAAATTTGATCTAACAACAACGGATTAATTGAGCGCGACAACTATACACGGGGCAAAACTTAAAACTACTTCTTATACTACTTACAACTAAAAGAAGGGAGAAGAAAATAAGAATAGAATAAGACAAAGATGGAAATACTCGGGATTTTCTTGAGTTCGTAATCTTGGGTGGGACACCACTTCGGAGCTTTCCACGGAACGTTATTTCTCGTCCTTCCTGCAGACGTTTAGTATGATTCTTTCAATAGCTTCCTTCAAAGTTCTCTTATAGGAATTCCTTCCTATCAATTCCTTGGTTCCTCGTAGCCTCCAATTGTCTTACACTCGATCTGGAGCACTACCTCTTTTCAGTCCTTACACTTTGGAATTCGAGCCCAAACTCCTCTTTTAAAACCTTGTGGTCACTGATGTCCTCTCCCCTTTGTTCACCAGCCCCAGGGCCTTACTTCACCTTCTGTTCTACTGCACATTTCTTGGAATCGGTAATCCCATCCAAGGGACAGGGATTAAGAAAGATAAAATAAGAAAGTTCCAGAAGGAAATAGGACAATAGGCAAAGAATAGAAAGAAGAAACTAAACTAAACTTAAATTTATATTTACAAAAAAAATATATATAGCATATAGCTACAGTGCCGAATCGAACGTTTTTGATACTAGATTAACTTCTAAAGTATAATTTTTTTTGTTTTTGTATTTTTCAATATATTTATTTTGTTTGTACAAAATAAAGAAATAATTTTTAACGATACAATAGCCACGATTATTATTATAAAAATTTTTGTTAGGCTTAAAATTGACGAAAATTCCACGCGAAGCGACACGCAACGGAGAAAAATGTCGACATGGGATAGGTTAATATATTTTTTCATTAATCGGTTATCCGAAAAATAAGTTATCCGAACAACCCCTGTCCCCAATTGATTCGGATAAACGATGCTCTACTGTACTGAAGTTACTCATATCTTTATGTAATTCATTCTTCAATCAATAACTTTAATAAATAATAACTTGAATTAATATTATGCTTCTTGTTCCATTATTATTAATAAATTATCTGAGCACTATAATTGAATATTTGAGATTAGAAAATAACAAATTGATTAAGCCTTGGTCTGTAATATATGTAATTAGAGAATAACAGATTAATACCAACCAAAAACATTGCACAAATAATAGTAATGTCTGGCCAATTACCTTGGATTTGTAGCTTGATTTTAAAATAATTTCTGTATAGTTAACACTTATATAGCTATAGATTAAACAACAGAAAATTAAAATTCTTTACATTTCTCGTAACTAAGTCGTTAATGGGAAGTTCTTGATAGAAGATATGCGGATTTACAATTATAGATTACATGCTTGTAACTTAGTGATTGTAACAGCTGAAGAAAGGCAGCTTGTCTGCTTGGATTGCATACCGTGGTTACAAATAAATAATTAATGTTCGTCAGTCTCTAAGTGATTTCTCAATAGCATGTGATAAGTCCCAGCAAGAGCCATTTATAGTGCTCGGATAATTAATTAAATAATAACTTTTTAAGACTGAGAATGTTTTGTTATAGTACCAATTTACTTTTTCATGATTATATTTATTGATATAAATAAATTTTTGAAATTTTCAGGCTGGTATTTGCAACTTATAAACATTAAATCATATGCATTCAATGTGACTGCTGTCCTTGAAAGTGAACATCTGCATTATAGTCCAACAATGTGCATTAGTTTGTGGTATTATTCAGGAGGTTTTATAGGTATTTATTAATTTAAATAAATAAATTTATTTTATTTTTGTATTTTAAAACCAATTGTTTACTTAAACAATACTTTATATTTTGTGATATCTACATTGTATGTGCTTCTAGTAACCACAGTTAATTAGTTTAGTTTACCTCCTGTATTCTATCCACAACTTTTCTCCCTCTCATTTTTTTTTGTTCTCTTCAGACTGGTTTGAATGGAATGCATTCACGATAGCCATATCACATGTCATGTTTCACCGTTAGGGGACCAAAGGGTATAAAAAGAAAGGAACCACAAGAAAACAGACAAATATACAAATATAAACATCTATAAGCCTTTAGAATTAAGCACAAATTTGATACAGAGAACTTATCATACAGAAACACTTTTTTCAATGGAAAAAGTCGATTTTCTATTATTTTATAAAAGGAAATGAATTTCGATCCATATGCCCATCTTCAGTTCTTATTACATATAATGATAAAACTGTAATATAACTAATGGTGACAACTGGAATAACTAAATGTTAAAAACATAGGGTAAACTTAAACATAACATAAAAACATAACAATCTTAAACATAAAAACAATAAAAACTGGCTAAAAAACAAGGTAAAAAATGCTTCACTATATTATTATCAGGAAGTCTGATTGTTATACGGTACAGTAAATTAAAAAGGAGGGCGAGCTAATTTACTGTACTGCATAACAATTGGACTTCCCGATAATAGTGCAGTGAAGCATTTTCTTGTTGGAATGAACGATCGCGATGTTTTGTAGATGTTCTTCTGACGTAATAAAAGGTTGGTGGCGTTGTTGACCCCTCGGGGAAGATGACCTCATTTCACTCTCCCCTTTCCAGCACTGACTGTCCGTGAGTCAAGACTGTGTGTAATCTTTGTGCACTCTTTGTTCCTTTGTTACATAACCAGTTACGCTAGTCCAACTGCCTTTTTACCAATCTTTCCGATAAGCGCCAAGTCTAACATTTCTACCATGTTTTTCAACCAGTTTTTATTGTTTTTATGCTTTAAGTTTGATACGTTTTTATGATATGTTTAAGTTTTTGAGTAAATAACTACTCATCACACCAGATTAATGATAATGATGCGCTCGGAACCAATTACAGTGTGATAACAAAACAATGAAAAAACAAATATTTTCGTTGTTTCATCATCACACCATAACTGGTTCAAGTGCATCTTTAAATATTTGTTTTTACACCTTTTATTGTCAATTTTTTCTATATTTTTAGCAAGGTCTCTTTTAATTTTACAGTAATACTACTTTTACCCTACATTTTTAACACTTAGTAATTCCAGTTGTCACTATTAGTTATATTACAGGTTTATCATTATATGTAATAAGGACTGAAGATGGGCATATAGTTCAAAATGCATTGTGTTTTTGTGCAAATCTACTTTTTTATCAAAAAAAGTTTTTCTGTATGATGAGTCTCCTGTAGTAAATTTGCACTTAATTCCAAAGAACATATGACCAAAAGAGAGAACAGCAAGCAATCAAGATCTATAAGCCTGATAGTTAAAGCCAAACAATACACCATGCCAGGGTAAAGCAATAACTGGCTGAGTGCTATAGTAGAAGCTATAGGGAGTCATCCTTAGTTGGAGCCATGGAGCCATATCTAAATTAATAGTTCTGAAAGTAAAGGACCTCTATCTTAGTATAACTTGCCATGCAATCACACGGTATGCAGGAGTTTTTGGGTTTGAGTACTGCTCCAGGCCAATTCTTATCTTCCAGAATCTTCTAAATTAATTAATAAATATAAATTTAATTATAATTATTAAATTTAATAAAAGATGTTGCCTAACACCAACCTCTAGGCCAAATTACTTAGTATTTTAATTCTTAATAATAGCAGTAATATAGCTGATCTAGCAATTGTTTTGCTTTAGTATTTATTTCTCTATAAGTTATAATTGATCTTACTATATTTTTGCACAGTATAATGTATATTTGATATAATAATTAAATATGCTTATATAGCTTATATCAATTATGTATAAAACAAGAAATTATATTTAATGTTAAACTTGTTAAATGTTGGATTCATGACTGAACTTTACCAGCTCTATAGTTTTGGTTACTTAAACAAGAAACAAAAAACAAAAAACCCAAAGATCACACAGTCTTATTCACTGGAAGGCCTGTAACATCTTACTTTTTGAAAGCCCAGAAATTACTTAATGCACATTACATAAGCCGAAAACAAAGATTGTTAATGTATAAAAAGGCCAAAATAATTAATTTATTATACATAAAAAAGAAAAAAGTTCTATTTATTTGTCGTAGGTACAAAAAACCTTTCACACTCTGTTTCTAGCAAACAAATTAATGAGCACAAACGTTTTCGGCCGTTTTAAAAGGCCTTCTTCAGGTGCACTGAGGACGGTTGGAAAGTCGGCCAATGTTTACGTGATGTCATTGTTTATGAGGGGTTTCCTCTTACAAGTGACGTCTTAGCAGAGAAGGTTTAAACGAAATTGACCTTGGAAAATATTTTAAGATTAGCCAAGTTGCGTGAACTATTGTCGAAGATATGCGAATCGTGAAAGGCGGAAAAAAGGAAATAGAAAGAAAAAGGAAAAAGAAACCTGATAAATTTAGAAACTGCACGAGAGAACGAAACGGACAAGGAGAGGGTGGACCGGCCTATTTAATTAAGGGGGTTATCGAGGAGTGACCGCCAGGCAGGGGAAAGCGAATCTGCATCCCTGCTGTTAATGCAGTTTCCTTTGAGGGACTCAGTAAAGATTTCTATAGCTTCGATTGTTCTAAGTTTGCTAGAGTCAAGAATAGGAACGGTAATCCTAGCATCTTCCCATTCGGCTGTTATACTGGGTTCGCTTGCGTACTGGGCTAGGGTGGAATTAAATTTTTTGTTGCGCGCGTCGTACCTATGCTCAGCTATCCTTTTGGTAAGCGATCTGTTGGTTGAGCCTATGTAGGTTAATTCATTGCTTGGCTTAACTCTATTGTCCACCAGCGGAACAGAGTAGACCCCTGGAATCCTGGCTTCGCTGCATTTATCCTTGTTATTTGTTAGAAGCTTATAAATCGAAGGGTTGCGCTTGTACGTAAGACCAACTTTGGCTTTTTTGGATAAGATTTTATACGCTTGGCTCAACCTAGGGTCGAAATCAACAACAACTTGCTTACTTCGCAGGTTACGAGGACTGGAACTAACCGCTTTGTTAACAACGCGATCATGTATTCTCTGGGCCAGCACGTCTATAAATTTACCGTTGTAACCGTGGGCTACGGCGATGCGTTTGATGTGCTGGATTTCACGAAATGCGTCATTAGTGTTAGAGCAATGGGTATAGGCCCTACGGATCAGGGCCCTGTAGGCGGAAATTTTATAGGTAAAGGGATCGTTCGAGGCTGAGGGGAGTTCTGGTGGACAATAGAGTTAAGCCAAGCAATATATTTTTATAATTAATATTTGTGAAAATTTAACGACGCAAACGATCCAATGACGCAACGATCCATGCAAAGGACTCGGATCCCATCAGAGAAGACATTCAACGGCTGCAGATTCTTCCATACCATTGGTGTCGATGTATACTGTCCATTCTCACATAGAGGTATTGTTTGTTAGCACTCTGTGAACTCTCTCTCCCCAGAAACAGGATTAAATGTAGATAAAAGCTTCCCTTTGTATAATTTGCATTTAACTTGCATTTAACCACATTTAATCGAGTAGACTTGTAATGGTCTTGTATGTTAACCTTAGCTAACCAATAAATGCTTTATTTGTTAACCTTTCGACCTGTCGATCTCTTTTTCCAGAAAGATGCCCATCCACATACCGACGCACTCCCCACTCACTTTTTGCCCGCCTATGCCATCCACCGACGCCGAGATCGGGTTTTACCAGCCCGTGCAGATTAAGTGGTCAGAAGTTGATTAACCCCTGGCCCCCTGCTTATCTCACACATATATAAATTATGTAACAATATTAAAATAAAAATAAATAATTTATTATTTGTTTAAATAATTCGTTTTATATTATAGGAACCAAAGGATTAAGTATAAGTTATGTAGATCACGAATCTGGTAAGAAAGCATCAATTAGCAGGGTAACTAATTTTCGTAGCATGTGGATAAAGCATGAACAGTTGGTAACAAATATGCCAGCAGCATATAGAGTAAGTAAAATTAAATTCATAGCTTTTTGGTACTGTAATATTTTATCTCAGTCGATACAAAAATATTTAATCTTATCATTTAAAAACCCATAAAACATTTATACCTGCGTGCGTGAAATTTACGTAGAAAGGAAACTGAAAAGTAGTATTGAAAATTATATTAGGAATGTAATATTTAGTACTAGTAGTCTGGGCCGCCCTCTAGCGGGCATTCTAGCAGTAGCGGTGTCATTCCGTGGTATAAATAATATATTTGTATCAATGGGGAATTTTTCCCCTTCCCGTGGAGGAAATTCCTCTCCTCGCGAGAGAGGAGAACCACTTCCTTATAGATTATCTCCAATTTTTTCCCCTTCGTGTGGGGGAATTCCCCTCCCCTCGGGGGAGGAGAATTTATTTCGTTTCCGTGGGGGAGGGGGTAATCCTTAACCCTCTCCCTCACAGGAAGGGTGTTCTAGCAGTAGCAGTGTCATTCCGTGAAGTAAATAATAAATTTATATCAATAATAAATTCCTATTCCAAATAAAAATAATTTATTATTAATTTAAAAACATCACTAGGGCGCCCCTAGTGGGCATTTTAGGCATACCGAGACATACCTACAAACAGCACAATCAATGGCTTATATAAAACAGTTCATGGACCCCTCAGACAATGAAGAAATGACTTCAAGAAGTGTATTTTTTAACTGATAATTTAGTCACATGACTAATAAGTAGGCTTATAAGAACAAATTTGTATGTTACTAACATATTACAAAAAAAGACTCAACTTAGATAATGTTACAACCCACTCCTAAGAAAACTACACATGCAATGATGTAGTTTTTATGACAACCCTCCTCCTCCTCGAACTGTACACATACTCTGTACACATTATTAATGAATGGTCCCTTGCATTAATTATATAGAATTTCAAAGATGGATTTCATCCGTCGGTACATTTCAAAAACACATAATGAATTACTCCAAAACAGCCTGCATTGATTTGTTACAAATGTTTTCCTTTGGTACCTGAATCATGAATGATCCAGAAAAGCTTCCAAGTTTTGGGAATTCAATTTAAAGCACTTTAGACAATGCATTATGTTTGGGAATGTGGGGTTTCCCCATTTTATTAGCCTTGTAAACAGAGATAAATATCACTTTAGGACACTTCTATCTTAGCCACTAAATTAGGTATCAACGTGGGGTTTATATTAAAAGTTATACAATTACAGGGGAATTTGGAGGCCAGCCATATAAGCAAGATGGCCACAAAGTAAGGTTTTACTATATTTACATTGTTGTAGAACGCACGTGGTGAAAAAATAAGTCCGACGAGAGGATAAAGGAAATTTTAACAACTTTATTTTATTTTTCACCCGCGTTTGTTAAATTATACAGGATTCTCGATACACGTTTGTATTCCGACACTCCTTTTACAAAATCACTTAAAACTCGGCAGAATCGTAGTCGAAAAACTCGCGACAAAAGAATTGATGTACGCGACGCGTTACAGAAGGGGCGCGAAAAAGAAACTTATGACTAATTACTTAAAACTACTTATGCTAGAGAGGGAAAGAGAAGATGTAGATAATAGGACAGAACAAGACAAGAACGAGTACCCAAACTTAGCTAGTGAACTCGTGATGGTGGCTATAACTCAGGCCTTCTTGGACGATACGAGATTCGACGACCGTAGTGTTCGAATTTTCTACTTCGTGTTCTTCGATAGACTTCCAGAAGAGCTTTTGTATCAGATTTCTAGAGTTCTTCTCTAGATTCCGTAACGTTCTGTCTGCTGCCTCCTTCGTGCTCCCGTCGGCGCGAAATTCCTGGAGACCTCACTAAACACGCCCTCACAGCTCGTCGTCTCGGCCCAAAAGAGGCCAGTCTATCACTCTTTTAGCCCCTGCAGGCTATCCCTTTTTCTTTGTCTTAAAACCAGTTCGTTGCCACCCGATGGGAGAAGTTTCCAGAAGAAAGAGAGCAGGGAACAAAGGGTAGAGAAATAAAGGGAAAGAGGAAAGAATATATACATATATATATACACAAATAAAATATACAAAAAAATATGGCGTAAGACCACAACATGCACAGTACATTCAAATATTTTTATGAATGTATATAACATTGAACAATATAAAAAATTATATTGATATATGCTTATTTTTGAGGTTATAACAAAAGTAAAACAACATTACTTTGTTTACTCGATACTTTATATACATTATCATTGATTTAATGAAAAAAATACACAATTTGTTATTGTAGAAAAACAGAATGTAGGTAGTAATTATTCTGTTGTTGCAAATATGCAAATAAATAGGAAAAAATCAATAAATAAAGAGATTAATAGATAATTAATAGTTAATACAGTATTAATAGAAAAAAAATTTATGTTCTGTTGAAATCTGTATAAATGTACACTTTAAACAGACACTTTAAATATTCTTATTCTGATATAATTAGGATACTTAACTGAACATTATTTTAATGTGTTTTTCAAAATTTATATATTTTTATGTTATAATATTATAATTAAGTTATGGTTATTTCACTTAATAATCAAAAACACTAAACCTATAAACCAGCAAATTTATAACAAATGCAAATGTTTTTGCTTGTGTTGAACAGGCACCATCAGGCAAACTAATCACTAAATGCTGAAACATGTTGCTGAACACATATGCAAAACGGAGGTGACATAAGACAAGAGAAATAGGGATGGGGAGAATAGTAAGATTTATAGTTCAAAGAAAGACTAGAAAGACTCTGCCTTGAACAAGACAACGAACGTACATTTTATTTCCTGGATGTCCGACTTTCCTCATCCAAAGGATGCCTATCTACTCAGGTTTACAGAAAACCTACACACCACCCAACATTCATCCCTGCCTCGTCCCACTATCTGTTCTCCTTCAAGATGACCGAGTTCGGGGCCTTGATTTGAAGGGCTTTCACCCATTCGTCAGACACATTTGAGAGAGATAAAAAAGCTTGTTACAATCGCCCAATATGCAACTCAGCATGGCTACTACTCCCCACATACTATTAAAGGCTTTATATGTTGTCTTTCCTTCACCGTTTCTGCCTCACAGATAAATCCAGACAGCAAATCCAGACAATTGCCACCCAGGACACAAGTTATAAGACCATCACTTACAACAGGAAGCTAGCTACCCTTTACAAGAAAATATCCAGGAGAACTAACTTTTGTTTAGCATTCTGTAGAAGTCCCTGAGTTTTCTCCCTCTTCTGCAGCACTAAAGACCATCCAGACATGCACCTTCAACCAGGCATCTACTGTACACTATCCCCATTATTGATCATAGATCCAGCCGCCACTTAGAATACATAAGTGTTACAATATGCCCTTTATATACCCAACTCAAGGAACATCATAACTAGTTTAAGTGGCAATTTTCTTCACTTAATAATCATTTTAAATACTTTCATTTAATCTGTTTTAATTAAATCATGGTTTATTTAATAAAATTAAATATTTGGATTAAAAGAGTCGAGCCTTCTTTTAATCCAAAATCGTCAAGAGAGTCGGCGTGGTGCCCACTTTGCATATAGGAGACCGGAGACTGCCCCGAAAGGGGGGAAGGAACGGCTTTTATAATTTCGCGGTGGGAAAATCGATCACGGGACCGAATGTTAGGGGATAGGAAGATTAAACAATTAATATCGTTGGACAGCACGTGTAAACTTTCGTAGCTACTGCGTGAGAATGTTTTATTGTTTTGTAGAAAAAGTTATAATATTCTCCTGAACTCTGAAGTTCGTTGAGTCATTAATGGGGATAATTTGGATTAAAACTAGACAAATTCTGGATTTCACATCACTTCACCCTTTCTTTAAAATCGTACTTAAATTGTGCGATTTTAAAAGATTTGGGTTACATGGTAAGATGCATGTTTACATAAGGGTGGAGATGTCTGGATTGGATTGCTAATTTTCTTTTTTCTCTCTCGGTAAATGATGTAAATCGGTAAGTGACATGAAATCCAGAATTTATCTAGTTTTAATCCAAATTATCCCCGTTAATGACTCAACGAACTTCAGAGTTCAGGAGAATATTATAACTTTTTCTACAAAACAATAAAACATTCTCACGCAGTAGCTACGAAAGTTTACACGTGCTGTCCAACAATATTAATTGTTTAATCTTCCTATCCCCTAACAATCGGTCCCGTGATCGATTTTCCCACCGTGAAATTATAAAAGCCGTTCCTTCCCCCCTTTCGGGGCAGTCTCCGGTCTCCTATATGCAAAGTGTGCACCACGCCGACTCTCTTGACGATTTTGGATTAAAAGAAGGCTCGACTCAATGCTACTGCTGAGGATACGGTTTTGACTTAGTGCTCTTAATCGGATTTTGTTATTTCATAGTCTACAGGACGGTTAAAAAGGTATGGAATCGGTATTGTAAGCTCTCTCTTTCCCCCCTTAGAGGGAATTAGCAGTTAGGATCGAGCAATGCGATGTATGTGTTAGTTTATTAAGTTTAATAAATCTTGTTTCGTTTTAATTATGGTGTCTTTACTCAAATGTCGTCCTCGCCTTATCGTCGGGTCCACGGACCTCCTCCACTCGCGTAATGTGTAACAAACGGCGTACCCATCCTAGACAAGTGAGCAGGTCAAAGACCGTCGCTGGGAAGGGAGGAACGTCCTCCTCTTACCTCCCCCCGGATCTCACAAATATATATAATTATAATATTATAAAATAACTAATTTTATATATTTATTCTTAATTAATACATAATTTAATATTATATTATGAAATTATTTCATTTTTCAAATATGATACTTATATCTATTTAAATAATTTCAACAGTTATACATCTTAGGAGAGAAGGATGCCTTTTTTGATTTTGTACATGCAATTGATGATATTTATGTAGACGAAAACTGTGAAGAAGTTACTACTATTTCTCCACTTCCAACAACAGGTAAAATGATCTCACTAATCTTATTTTTTAAATAATTATATGATGAGAAATACTTTGCTACAGCTTCTTTATCTTCTTTTGTGTTACTTGTGTCATATCATTCTAAGAAGATATGAAATTTCTGTTTTATTTGGGTGTTGATTAAAAGTCTGTTTAATTTTATCACTGTGTTTCAGTCATTCATATTAGTTTGTAAACAGTAATTATCAGTTGACAATTAGATAATTGAAAAATGCAATTTATTATATTCTAATCTTATTTATGCAAAATAATTAAACTTTTACTTTATAAAAATCTCTATCATAACAATAACATTTCTTAACACTAAAAAGGTCAAGCGCAGTGAAGTATTAATCAACCACTGTGAATCATTACTCCCAAATCCATTCATACCTTTGCAATTTTTTATAGATAGTGCTTTGGGTTATTAAATGAAGTTTAT
The DNA here is from genome assembly GCF_030686945.1 of Centruroides vittatus. Lineage (NCBI taxonomy): Eukaryota > Metazoa > Arthropoda > Arachnida > Scorpiones > Buthidae > Centruroides > Centruroides vittatus. The sequence goes on from NW_027122193.1 coordinate 662,842, forward strand.
CAACAGTAAAATAATGCAGTGTTTGTTTTTTACTCATTTTAAATTAAATATAATGTCTGTAACTTGTAACTTTTAGTAAAGAATGTTGAATTTACAAATTGAAATAATCGAACAAGCAAGTATTAAATCATTGGTGGATTATCTTAAAATCCACTATAAAGTACCAAATAAGAACTAGAATTAATGCTATCTCCAACCTATTAACCGGAGTAAACTTTGTTCTAAAATTCGCTAACGTTTTCGTCGCCCCTTCCGGGCACTTCCTCAGGCTTTCGATAAAAGACCATTGCGAGCTGTATATTGACCTTCAAACCTCCCTTTCGAAGGTGTTCGATTACCTAATTCCCTAAGCGCATGCGTTTCTCCATACTATAAATCTTCAACCCCATATACCGCTTGACCTCCTAACGGTAAAAATCGGAGACAATAAATATAATTACAGTTATCTTCCATTAAGAATTTCCACGCTTTAGAAAGGGACATTTCCTCTTTAAAGTTGATGCTCTTATCTTCGCACTGCGCTTTAAAAATTTCCGTGGCCTCTAAAATTTTAAGGTGGTCTTGATGCGGGGTGGTAAGAATGATACGCGCCCTATCAAACTCCACTGTGATGTCAGGGTCTGTTGCGTAAGTCGACAGGGCTGTTGTGAACTTACTCCGTATTATGTCTGATTTATGTTCCTTTAATCATACTTCCAAGGATCTTTTTGTTGCACCCACATACACCATTTCCCTATTAAGTCTTCCCTCCATAACGGGGACTTTGTATATGCCCGGTAACCTATTAGGGTTTGGACGATCTTTCCCGTTCCTCAGTATGCTGAAAACGGTACGACACCTCCTGTACACAACCCTAATCTCACGTTTCCTAGCAACGGCGTTGTATACTGCTTTTACCATTGAGTTATACGTTACCGGGACAATGATGTCTTCGTGCCTCTCTTTATCACTCTTACCCACCTTGTCCACCTCTCGTGGATATTGTTGCTTATACTTTCTGATGAGGATACGTATAAGGTTGGTGTATCCATACTCATTTGCTATCTTTTCTATATAATCTATTTCTTGTCTTAATGTCTGTGCTGTGGAAGAATGAGTGTACGCTCTTCTGATTAATGCTCGGAATGCCGCTACTTTATACGGAAAGGGATCGCAAGATCCTATAGGAATGTACGCTGCAACTGCCGTCGGTATCCTATAAACTGCTGTACTTATGCTCAATTCTTCGAACATTATGTCTATGTCTCCAATATTATATTTATTGTCTCTGATTTTTACCGTTAGGAGGTCAAGCGGTATACGGGTTGAAGATTTATAGTACGGAGAAATGCCTGTGCTTAGAGAATTAGGTAATCGAGCACCTTCAAAAGGGAGGTTTGAAGGTCAATATACAGCTCGCAACGGTCTTTTATCTAAAGCCTGAGGAAGTGCTCGGAAGGGGCAACGAAAACATTAGCAAATTTTAGAACAAAGTTTACTCCGGTTAATAGGTTGGAGATGGCGTTGATTTATCATCCCGGTGTATCAGAAGGATTAGAAAGTATATAAGAACTAGAATTAAAGCTAAAGATCCTAAATAAAAATAATGATTTGTAAGGATGGAAAAAAGTTCAAGTTAGTTCATACTTATAGTTTCCATACATATATTAACCTGCTACAGACACTTTTATAGTCAATCATTTTTTTGACTCCGTCGAATATAATACTTGTATTGGCATATTAACTTATTAATCTTAATATTTCTGTAATTTCTTTTGCTAATAACATATTGGTATCCTTCACATTTCTCATACGATGGAGTCTAAGCATTGTTGTGCATTATAAAATAATATTACACTTTATGACAATGTACAGTAATAAATGATTAATGCATCGGTGTTGCTGCGCTCATAACGCCGCAACACCGATGCGTTAATCATTTATTGTTGTACATTTTTATCAGTTTAAAAATAGTATAAACAAACAATATAAATTTTTTACTTGTTATGATTCTTAATTTTAAACTATACAGTAGAATGTCTTTATAATCTGTCACAGATTAAATTATTTAGAATTTATTTGTTTGAGATTATTATATTATTAATTAATTAGTATGAGTAATTTACTTGTAACACTGTTTTATTAACTTAATGATATCTTCATATAATTGATAGTTTCTAAATAACCTAAAAGGTATGTACTTTTCTTAAACAGCGCCTAGCAATTGGATATGTGACTTTGAATCTATGTCGCAATGTTCGTGGATACTTGACGATTCTTGGAAAGTGAAACAAGCTAAAGTAGCCATATTTGATAAGAAAGGACCATCTCTTGATAATACTCAAAAGAGTTCGTATGGTAAGATTTTATTTAATTATTCTTATTTACCAATACTTTTATTTCTCGATAATGAAACTAACATCAAATTGTATAAATAATAAGAAAAATCTATATTATTAGAGCTAATTATAAAATTCATTGCTAAATATTTTTGTCTGTTTTTTTTAGGTTATTATGCATATTTTAATCCAGCAAGGGAATCGATAGCAGGTGAAATAGTTAGTCGGATAGTCCCTGGTGAAGTAAATTCTTACTGCTTTCAAATGTGGTATTATTTGAATGGTCCTGGACGAGTTTCTTTAACTATGCTCCTGTTGCAAGGTAAGTACCATTATTTTGATTTTTAAATGTAATGAATTGTTAGACAGGATTTGATAATTGCTGCAATAGATCATACCATCTGAGAAAATCATATTTTTGTAATTGAATAAAAATTCAATATGACAGTGCAGTGGAAACGACAACAAAGAAAAGATAACAAAGAATTTAATTAATTCTTTGGTTTGTAAAGTGAAAAGATAACAGTCATATGAGCTTGTTTCTATAACTAAGTTTATAAATAATACAGCTGACCCTCGATAATCCGACGCTTTTGTAATCCGACATGCTCGGTAGTCTGATGCGCCTCCCGTCAAGGTCACCGTAGTCCCCGTCCCGTTACGTGTCTGCTTGCACAGAAGGATGTCGCAACACGAATCTCCCCACCCAATTCTTACACGGTGACACACATTTCTTGTGTTTTCCGTGAGCAGTTCTGTATGTACATTTATTGGCTTCCATATTTCTTTTAATAAACATGTTTTAGTTAATCAAAATGGGTGTTTCATTTCCATATTAACCTAGGCAGCATTTTACTCATAAAATGTAGGAATATTGTAGGCTACTGCTAGCAAAACAATGCCAAATATGTAATCACTTTCGGTAATCCGGACACTTTTGGTAATCCAACATCCCTTTGGTCCCATACCTGTCGGATTATCAAGGGTTAGCTGTATTATCAAAATGATGTATTTAGTCACATTTAGTATATTTGATTTTGAGCATCTTAATTCATATAATCTCTTTCAATAATAAGATTGAAGATTAGAGTAGACAATAAACGCTTACATTTATAAGAGCAATATGACTAAATAATTTACAGTAATTAAAACTGCCCGATAAAAATCATTTCTTAAAATCTAAACTATATTAAAAATTTCCTAAAAGGATGATCTTACAGAATTCTTTTATACTTATAAAACTGATTTTTATCTTTAAAAATTAAATAGAAGGCACGGTCTGTTGAAATAGGATTCGCCATTTATTCACTTTCAATGTTCCAGAATACAAACTTTTGATGATTGACCTTTCATTGTAGGGTACTTGGCCGTCAAAATTAAAACTTCCCTTAAAAACAAAGAAAAAATATCCAATTAAATGAAACGAGAGATTAGTCGTGGTTAAAGTAAATGACAAAAAACAATAATTAATACTTACTTCTGCATTTAATAATGTGCATTCTTGATCCATAAAATTCATTTTTGGTTAAAATACAACCACCCAATTTTTTGCTGGGGATTTAAAATGCAAATTCTTAACTTTGATGTATTTATTGAGCATTTAAAAAAATTTTTGTACGTAAATAAAAATAACAATTTTATTAATTTTTTTAAATGCTCAATAAATACATCAAAGTTAAGAATTTGCATTTTAAATCACCAGCATTATCAATGAATGACATTTGTATGAAAATTCAATATTTGATTTAACTTATAAGTATGTACAGTACATAAATAGTGTAACAACTCGAATTGAAAAACATTTATTTTGTGAAAGACACTGTACACAAATAAACAAAATTAACTGTCACAAACAAAACCTTTTTTACCGGTATTAAACTAAACAAAACTGCCGAACGTTTTCGGCCTTCGCCAAGGCCCGCTTCGGGTGCCGAACTAAACTGGCTTCCTACTTGGACCATCAGAACGATGCTGTTCGATTTTAAATGTTGTATATATCACATTTCGTGATACTTAACACGTCTAGGTGATGGTGGAGTTTTGTCACTGTCTTTGCATATACAGAACCTTTAACAGTTTCTGTAATTCTAGATCATAAATCTGTAATGTTGCTTATGGGGAAGGCATACATTTTATCTTTATTTATTTATAACATAACTCCGTAATCAATAACATTTTTAAACTTTGTAGGAACATACGTACAATAATGCTAATTCGTTTCAATTTATTTTCCAAACAATATTTTCACATTTATGAATTCAATTAAAAATGATAAATTTATAAAAGAATATCTCTAATCTTATCAATATTTATTTTAGATTTAATAATACAGTAGAGCATCGATTATCCGACCCTCGATTAACTGACTTATCGGTTAATCGGGGGTTGGATTAACCGACTTATCACGGTTGGTTAACCGACCGCATTCTTGTTGGCAAATTCAAACGTCCGCTAGTGATGTGGCGCTACAATATTTGGTTATGTCTTGGCTACTTTAATATTATTTTTGTTAAATTTTTGCATGTTTTAGCTTGCAGCACTGGCTCGACCATGAAAGGGAGGCCAGTATTTAAATCGGGCCTAATACACTATACTAATAATGTATTTTTTCGTACTTTTCGGTTATCCGACCAACTCCAGTCCCCAATTAAGTCGGATAATCGATGCCCTACTGTAGTTAAATTATATTGAATTAAAATAATTATAACTATTGAATCTTGAGCACTAAGAATTGACCTTTTAATTTTTATTTATTTAGATATAAAATATATTGGACCATTAATGCAATTAAAAAATAATCAAGTTGGTGATTGGCAGTTTGCATCATATAATATAAACATAAATAGAAATGCTTCTGTAGTTATCAGAGCAAAAAAAAATTCTGTTGATGTTGGAGATATTGCTGTAGATGATTTGATGATAACTGAAGGAAATTGTCCTGTTTCCTGTAAGTTTTGTAACTTAAAATTAATTATATTAATTACTAACTTTTATTTAAAAGCAAAGAACTCCTTTTTGTTTAATTAACAATAATCAAATGAATAAGTTATAGTAATAAATTCTATTATTGATTGTTACGATAAGATGAAAAATTATTTAAAAGTTATGTACATACAGATATCCTTCGTATAATACAGTAATTACATTCCGAAAGAATGAATGATTACAGTTCAAAAAAAAGGTTAATAACACTTACCTAAAATGTTTAAATAAACTTTACTAAGTACAAAGATTAATGTATATAAAAAACAAAACATAATGACAATCTTAAAGGCTGAAGTCTGAAAGCAACGACAGCAATACCTGGTCGAAAGGAAATCTAGGACTAGGAAGAAAAAAATTGCACTGTCAGTTTTCGTTAAACCCGACGAATGGCATAAAACAAATTGAAAATTTTAATATTCTAAAATTTATGGGCAAATTTGAGGTAATACACATGCTTACTCGAATAAAAAATATATCGAATAAGAAAATTTGCACTTAAAAGTTGCGAAATTTTATACGGAGGATTTCCCGAATTCTCGAACAGTGATAGATCAAAACCGTGTTGTACAAGAGATATCTGCATTTGAACTTAATTTTTGAATATAAAGGTCAAGAGGTAAATTAAAACAATTAGTCACGAAAAATATAATGTCGCTAAAACTATTTTTGATATTTAATAATTACCATAAATATTCTGAATTATATTAAATTCCTTTAAGATGCTAAACATTTTCTAATTTCATAGTAAATACACTTTGTGATTTCGAAAATGAAGACCTCTGCGGTTATTCGATGGAATCGCCCGACCGTATCTCTTGGGAAAGAATAAATGGATCAGCATCAGATCCAAAACTGGGTCCAGAATTTGATCATACATTTGGCAATAATGATGGTTTGTATATGAAAATTTAAATATTTAACAGTTATCATTTACCGTATTTTACGGACTATAAGATGCACTTTTTTCTTCGAAAAATTGCCTCCAAAATTAAGGTGCGTCTTATAGTCCGTAGCGTCTTATAGTCCGTAAAATACGGTAGTTATTAAGAACTAGTATACTGAATATATAACATTAGTATTTAATCATTAAGATCAGATAAAAATCAGTTGCATTTGTTATTAAATCCTTTGGATTTCAAAATCTTTTCTGATTTTTGTTGTTAGTTAGATAATTGAAAGTAAGTTATAATTAAATTTATTTTCAACGAATTTATTAACTTATTGTACAATAATCACAAGTTAATATTCATGTAACATATTAAGCTTAATAATAATGCTATCGTTTATATTTTGATTTTATTGTTATAAAAGCATAAACAATTTTATATTTTATTTAATATATTATTATTATTATTATTATTATTATTATTTATTTATTTAACACTGTTATTCATTACCTTGAAATGGTTATAAAACCTATTGGATTGATGCAGGTTTATGTTTATTAAAACTGTTACTAAAACTTTTAAGTTTTTTCGATGTTACAACCTTACTACAACACCTAAGTAAATGCTTAGGTGTTGTAGTAAGGTTGTATTCTTTCTCTACTGAGTACAGTAGACCCCCCTATAACACTGTAGATACGTTTCGTGTTATATGAATCCGTGTTGTACAAGTCACTTAAATACATGAGCCAATCGCAGCCTGGCACGTGTGCAGTTTAGGTGCTACGGCTGTTTGAAAGGTTTTCTTCCATAAAATTAATCGATTCTAAACTAATTTGACTCAACATTTCCAAATCACGTATAATTTTTTGGGAATAATCCATATAAACTATGCTATAAACAAAAAGTTGTAGGATTACTTACCGAGTGTGCACCGTTTGACGATGCCATTGCTCGAGCTTGTTTTCGTCGCGGAGCGTCTCGTCGAACGGCGGACGCGTGTTTCCTGATCGGCAAATTTTTCACTGAAAAATAACTTAACCTTGAAGACATCGTTAATAAAAATATAATTTTATGGCCGTTGAATAATAAACGTTTTTTAGTAGGTCCAGTGCTCGTTTAAAATCAACGGTTTGTACAGTATCCGCTATTGGTCCGGATTCGACCAATGCTGTCGCGACACAAGTCGGCGATGACATTTTACTATGTTATACGAGTCTTTTTTAGCGTGTTACACGAATACAATTGCAATTTTTTTGCCGTGTTATACAAATCCGTGTTATATGAACCCATGTTATAGGGGGGGTCTACTGTACACATTGTATGAATCTCTTGATGTTTTTTGTTATCTATGTGGCAAAAATTCTTTGCTGCCTTGCAAGATAAAATCTGATCATAGTCTTTTTTAAAAACGATCCATAAACAAAGCATTAATTATAAATACATCATGCATCAACAATACAATACATCAACGACAATACATTACAATACATCAACGAGCACCTCGCATAATGAGCAAAACAAATAGTAAAAACATGATTTGCTTAATGAGTGATGAGGAGAAGGGAAGTCCCGTATTGTGCGCATGCTCCATCAGTCTGTGTTTAGCACTCGTTCTGATAGCATCTTAGTGTCTCTTGTGATCACACATTTTTCCAAACTTGTGTTCACACATATTACATATAAACATCAACAACCATAGCCCATTATATAATAAACATGCCAAATTTTTGGGTTATGTAAAGGCTATAATTAAATATTAGAAATTAATTAGACTAGAGATAGGCAGTTATGCTGCCATTTCATATTAAATTTAATGACCTGCATTGGCTGTTATAACACCAGGTCATAAATAACCTGCCACGCAAAAAGCAACTCTCGAAGACACGGCATAATACAATACGTTTATTATATATCTGACTGGAAAAATGCCCGAATCAGTACTTTTCAAATGTGCTAAAATAGTTTGTGTAATTTTATGCTAGAGCCTAAAATTATTTCTTTTTATAATTTTTTAAAGGTCACTTCATGATCGTGAAATCATCTCAGCAAGGTCGAAAACCATTTGGGAATTCTGCATATTTGATATCTCCTCCTTTACCACAGTCGGGAAATGAAGATTTCTGCATTCAGTTTTGGTACTTTGTACACGGTTCTGATATTGGCGGATTAAATTTATATATAAGGCCAAAAGATGGAAGTCTGGAGACTCCTAAATGGTTTATAAGAGGAAACCACGGAGGCAAATGGAAAATTGCTCAAGTTTCTGCTCTGTCGGCTAATGGACACGATGTGAGAAAAATTTTTTATTACATTTGTGAAAGTAACTTTACAATATAAACTAATATAACGAAAATTTAAAATTAATTTTAATTGATATTTTTAGACTATTACAGATTTATTATAGATATATTTTTGTAGATTAAAATATAATTTGGAATATGCTCTCATTTGTTGTATTTAATACAGTGATACGTTACTAATACATTCAAATTAATTTAAGGATAATTTCTCATTTTAAAATTGCTAAATTCCAAAGCTTATTAAAATTGAATAAAAACAAAATGCTAATAATAGTAGTTTTTTGCTATTTCCATCCTGTGGGCACTAAGAGGATTTTTACGTTAATGTTACCTATGGTAGCAAATGTGGCGGCTCGTCTCTGAAACAGTGGGGACACACGTTCTAACCTAACCTAACCTATTCTAATAAATTACCATAATTATTACCAACAAAATTATTAGAACAGGTTAGGTTAGAACGTGCGTCCCCACTGTTTCCCTTCTTCTATTTGCTGGAATCAGACAAGCCGCCATCTTGGAACCATAGGTAACATTAACCGAGTATTTGAAAGTTATTGCATTAACTAGTGTATCTAAATAACAATACAATATTTTAATAATTAGATTAAATATTTTTATTTATTAGATTGTTTTTGAAGCTGTTACTAAACAACTCAATAGTGGTGATATAGCATTAGATGATGTCATTATTAAAAATGAAAAATGTCCTCCACCAGGCAACTGTGATTTTGAATATGATTTATGTACTTGGCAAAATGTACAAGAAGGTACAGATGTACAATGGATACGTAACAGAGGATCTACAGCAACCAAAGGTACCGGACCCGATACAGATCATACACGAGGAGATGAAAAAGGTAAATAATTAATATATTTTGTAAATTAGACACTTTTAAATCTATGTAATTTGTAAATAATTAAGTGTAATATTAACAATTATTAATAAAATAAAGTAAATACACAAAACTGGATCATTATGAAATACAAAAAAATAATGTTTTATATATTATAATTTTAAAATGAATTTGTAATGCATCCGTAATACTTGTTCGATTTTAATTCGTCCGTTTTGTTCTGCATTATATATACCCGAAGACGTCCATTATATACAAATGAAAATGTTAGTAAAAATTAGAAATTTGAGGTTTACTGGTGTAGGTGTCTTGTATGTGTTTACATTTATATCGTATTTCCGTAAATATAAGAGCATGCTCGTTTAGACAGGGGTATTATCATATCATAATGTATTCAAATATTACTATTACACCGCATGTAATGTGTCAACATTTTAGATTGAAGTGTAAAAGGTACAAGAGTATAGCTCAGGATAATGGTGTGTGATGCACCAATGTCAATGGCAATGAACATTGATTCCAAGATGAAGTGGTATGTTCTATTCTGTTGGAGCATGTAAGAAGCTGTCTTCTAATGAGTTACACCTTTTGCCTTGAGATAATTTTGAAAGTCAGCTGAAACATATTTACCTTCATCGTCAAAGCATAACACCTTTACTGCTTTACCAGTTTATTTTTTGACCATTGCACATTATTCTTTGAATTTGGATAAGATTTCAGATTTCTTCTTCAAGAAATAGATCGTTCTAAAATTGGCGGTGTCATCTTTGAATAACAGTGTGTTTGTACAAATTTGATCATTACTGATTTTATAGCATGTCAAATTTTCATTTTGACTTGTTGGGGGATTTTGACCCTGTCAGAATTCTGAGACCTCAAAAAAACCTGAGAAATTTCAATTTATAAGGCTCTCGGTTAAGAAAATAGCTCTTATATAATAGGATTTGACAATTTTTTAACTTCTAAAGGGTTCTTCAACTTAAAAAGGGTTGGGATTTTGCATGACTTTGTAATTTGTTGTAGTTGTTTATATGTTATCTGCAATGTTTTCATCATAAATAAAATAATCTTAAGATTTACAGTAATTGTCATGGAATAACTAAATACTCCAGAGTTTCCATAGTTTATTCACAGTGTACCATACAACGTAACAAAATGCCATTACTGGCAATTTAATGTTTTGAAATATGTACTTATACGATAAACACGTTTTCTTTTATGAATTCTCAATTTCCACAGTTGTTTCCAATAATCATCTACCATACAACTATGAGAATTAGATATAAATATTTATAGTTTCAGATATTTCTTTTATAACATCGATTAAAATAACAAACAATTACATTAAACTAATTGGCATCGAGTACGCTTCATTTATAGCGCGTATAATTTATACGGATGCTACGTGTTACGTGGACGACCCATTGGTTGGTTATAACAAGCTAATTGTATCAGATTTTTTTCATAATTTTAGTGCGTATATAACTTTACACATTATTTAGTTTATATTTAATTTGTATGTATAAATTTGGTTTAAATAAATAAAAATATTAATTTCTTTTTTAAATAGGTTATTACATCTATATTAAAGCATCCAATCCAGCAGGAAGAAGAAATTTGGTAGGAATTCTCGAATCTGAATATTTCGAGATGACAAGAAATCAGTGTTTGTCGTTTTGGTTTCACATGTATGGAGCCGATATGGGTTCTTTACAAGTGAATATTACTTCTCTAAATAGTAAAACGGATAAAATTACGAGTAAAAATCTTTTATCTCGTGAAGGAAGTCAGGAAAACGAATGGAAAGCTATACATTTGAATTTAAATAAAAATAAATTAGAAATTGATGATGGATATCAAATACTATTTATTGGAACTACAAAAGGAAACTTAAGTGATATCGCTATTGATGATATTTCCATAAAAAATGAATTGTGTAGTGACGTTCAAGATAATAAATTTGATTGTCACGAAGCTAATACGTCCATAGATATGGATAAAGTATGTGATTTCGAAATAGATTGCAAAATCTCGAAAGAAGACGAGACGAACTGCGGTAATTGTGACTTTGAACTCGGATTTTGTGGCTGGACGGTCGAGAATTATTACAATTATTATTCGGGATGGGCGAGAAAGAACGGTTCGTCGTCGTCGTCGACGTCATTTTATGGTGGATTTCCTACCGTCGATAAAACAACTAATTCGTCTTCTGGATGGTATGCATATTTATCTAGAGGATTTAGATCATTACTTATTAGTCCGGGAAATGAACGCAGTTTTAAAAGATCTGGATCCACTTGTAAAATGACATTTTGGTATTATCTTTCAAAATGTTCTACAGGAAATATTAAAATAAAAAAATCTATTGGATATAGTGAAAGTACAAATTGGTTAATTCAAAATGATCAAGGAAATAGTTGGAACGAAGGAATAGCTTACATCGGTAGTACAAAAAAAGAATTTTTAATTAAAATATCTGCTGAATATTCGTATGGAACGTGTTATATTGCAATTGATGATATTAATTTTAAAGATTGTGGTTTTCCAGAAAAAGCAGATAAATGTGAAGAGGGAGAAATTAGATGCCCAAAAAGCTTAGCCTGTGTATCCGAGGATGTATTCTGTGATTTTACTGACGATTGTGGAGATAATTACGACGAATCGGAAGAAGTATGCGCTAAATATTCAAACTGCACTTTTGAATTTGGAAGTCTCTGTGAATGGAAACCAAAACCTGATAGTAAATATAAATGGGAAGTTGTGTACTCTAGGAATTACAGACCAAATGTTAATATCGGACCATTGAATGACCATACAGAACAACTCGATAATAAAGGTCGTTATCTTATGCTACGTTCTATTTACTCTTATTCATCAGATATAATAAAGGCTTGGCATGTAAGTCCTAATTATGTTGTGAAAAAAGATAGTGTTTGTTCTCTTCGATTTTATTACTATTTATTTGGAGAAGGATTTAAATTGAGTTTATATTCAGAATATGAAGAAAATGGATGGTCGTGGAAACCATTATGGCAAAAACATGAAAGTGTGGGACAAGTTTGGGAGCGTGCAGAAGTCTCGATTACAGATGACAGACCTTTTCACTTTATATTTGAAGGTGACATTGGTAATGCCGGATCAGAAATAGCAATTGATGATATAAGTATTACACCAGGTTGTATACATTATAACGAGTCTCTTCCGACTCCAAAGCCAACACAAAGACCAACTGCATATCCTTGCAGGGAAAATGAATTTAAATGTATCACTGGTTCTGTTGTTTGTATAACTAAAGATAAAAAATGTGATCTTCTTATAGATTGTGATGACGGTTCTGATGAAGAAAACTGCGGCCCATGCAACTTTGAAAAAGATATGTGCTTGTGGACGGATGAAGGAAGTGCGTTCAGATGGGCAAGACAACAAGTATCCGGGGTACCTGGCATTGAATCAAATGTAACCGATCATACAAATCAGTTATCCAATAATGGTTACGTTGTTAATTTTATTGTAGGAGATGGAATTTATGATAATAAAGCAATCCTTCAGAGTCCCGATTTACCAGCGATCTCGTCTCATTGTGAAATAAAGTTTTGGTATTACAGGCGTAAAAATGTAAAATTTCAGTTAAGTTTAAAACGTAGAATAAGCCGTTTACGTTATGCTTTTGTAAAATCAGAATTTAATCTCCTCGATAATAATAAATGGACAGAATTCGTATCGAAGATTCCAGAAAATCGTAATACAACTTCTGTTCAACTAACAGCACAACCATATAAGCTTACTAGAAGAAATAAACAAACATTTAACAATACTCTTTTCATAGATGACATTAGTTTCTTGAATTGTAATCCTAAAGTACTAATCGCAGACTGTAATTTTGATACAGATTTCTGTTTTTGGCAACACGATAAAAAAGCCGATTTAAGGTGGTTAAGACATAACAGTACAACATTTGCTAATTTTACGGGTCCAACGACTGATCATACAACCGGAACAGGTCATTACATATTTTTAGATCAGTATGGAAAAGGAAGCAATAAAATTGCACGATTAAAAAGTCCTCTATTGGCTGCTTCTTCGCCCGAAGGCGCATGCTTTTCATTTTGGTATCATATGTACGGAAAACATATTGGAACTTTATCTATAAATATTGAAACTTTAACAAAAAGTTATTCAGGCTGGGAAAAATCACGTAATCAAGGTAATAAATGGCTGAGTGCAGAAATACCTATTAATGTAACTGAAGATTATAATATATATATAACTGGTAGGACAAGAAAAGGTGGTCAAGGAGATATTGCTGTTGACGATGTAAAATTGATAGATAGTCCTTGTCATCAAACAACATTTTGCGATTTTGAACAAGATTTCTGTGGCTGGAAATATAAATTTAATAATACAGTAGACTGGACAAGAAGCACTGGACAGAAGCCATTTAATAAAGAGAAACCAGAAACAGATCATACTACAAATACAGTTAATGGAAAATTCATTTATATGTCAAATGCTAGTTTTGGTGAGCGTAGTAAACTAGTGTCTCCTTATTACAATAATATAGGAGAATCTTGTATAGAACTGTGGTATAATATGTTCGGTTACGACATCGGGACTCTTGGAATTTATCAACGCACCGATTCTGAAATTCGCTTGAAAAATGAAATTCCTATATTTAGTAAAGTAGGAGATCACATGCACCATTGGAGAAAGGGACAAGCTACACTTGAAGCTTTAGACAGATATTACATTGTTATTGAAGCAAGAAGAGGAAATGGTGAAAAAGGTTATATTGCAATCGACGATATAAAACTTACAGATAATGAATGTTCGAATTTAGTCTCGTGTAATTTTGAAAAAGATACTTGCGGTTGGTCGGTTGACACGGATGTTTCTAATATCGATTGGATTCGTCGTACAGGTCTTGATACAAATTTCGGAGCAGGTCCAATAAATGATCATTCAATTACTTCTGTTCAAGGTCATTACATGTATGCATATCTTACAGATCAAGAAGAGAAAATATATTCACGTTTAATAAGTGAAGATATTGAATTAAAAGGCAGTCTTTGTTTTGGTTTCTGGTATTATATGTTCAACACTAAAGCTAGTTCATTAAATGTAGAGACGTATTCACCGAGTACAGGTTGGGACTCTGTTAGTAACATATCAGATACTACTAACAGTTGGAATTATACAGAAATTGATATAAGTACAGAAGAAATTGATAACTTTTTCATTATAGGAATGTCAGCTGTTACGTATGTAGCTCAAGACAAAATTGATAGAGGCATAGCAATCGACGATATCGTTCTCTCAGAGTATAAATGTGGGACGATAGTTACGACAAGTGCAACAACTTTTACACCTATAACTACATCGAAACCCTCAAATTTTGACTGCGATTTTGAAATTGATTTATGTCAATGGGAAAATCCTAAAGATAGCTTTTACAAATGGGAAATAAAAACTGGTCATTCTGATATAAAATCAACTCTTCCAAGAACAGATCATACAACTAAGTCAACTCGAGGACATTACATCGTATTAGATCATACTTCTAAATATCGTAGAAGTATAGTTGGCCTTGTTACAAAAAATACTTTAGAAATAACTTCTGATGGAGCCTGTATCCGATTTTGGTATTATATTTACGGAAGTGACAGAAAATCTTTGACATTTTTATTAAAGGAAGGTAACTCTAATAATGTTACTAGTTATTGGACTAAATCGGCTTCGTCGGGGCCAACATGGAATTATCAACAGGTGCGTATAAATGATATAGGATCCTTTTTTCTTATGTTTGAAGGTCAAGCAACATTGTATAGTGACGTAGCTTTAGACGATATTCAATTTAATTACGGTAACTGTCCGTCGGAAGTATTATGTACAGTAGAAAATGGCGGATGTGGATTCCATAATTCTATTGAAGACGACTTTAACTGGTCTATTGGTCAAGCAGAATTATCATATCCAAAAGGTCCAAAAGTAGATCATACATATGGTACTGAACTTGGTTCATATTTCTATATCAATACTACTGAACAGATGAAATCTAATATGGTTGCAAAATTAGAAACTAGTGTATATTCTCCTGAAAAAAATTGCCTGAGATTCTGGTATCATCTAATGGGTAGCAATGTTGGTACATTAATGGTACTTATTAAATATAGTAATACTATAAAACCATTATGGAATGAAAAAGGTGACGAAGGAGATGAATGGCATGCAGCACAAGTAAGCTTTGAACCTACCTCTTCTGAACCATTCAAATATGTGTTTCAAGCTGTAATAGGAAAGTCTCCAAACAATGGTACAATCGCTATTGATGATATTCAAGTATTAGAAAATTGTGAGCCTGTAGGTGACTGTAATTTTGAGGAAGATACTTGCTTGTGGATGAATGATCCTTCTGTTTCATTTGAATGGCTCAGAGGTTCTGGAGAAATATTTAATAAAGGTACAAGTATAGATCATACTTTCCAAACGCAGTTTGGAGTTTATCTCTATGCGTATTACAATAATCAGTATAAACAAGGCTTATCTGCACGATTATTATCACCTTTCTTAACTTCAAAAAAGCAATATTGTTTTAGCTACTGGTTTTATAGAACAGGAACTGTACTTCCAGCTCTTAATTTGACAGAATATTCAAAGGCAGACAATACAAACCACATATTAAATCACTGGACCTTGGAACCTGGCGATAAATGGCAATACGGTCAAGGTTATATAAATGACACCTCGATATTAAAAGGAAAATTCAGATTAATATTTGAGGTTTCTTTTACTGCTTCACTTCAACAGTTTGTTGCTTTAGATGATTTTGTTTTGTCCGAAAATGTTTGTAAAAAATATAATCCCGATCCTCCTGAACTCTTTTGTGATGATGATACTATTAGATTTTCTGGCGATGAAATGTGTGATTTTTATCAAAACTGTAAAGACAATTCAGACGAAGAGTTATGCGGAACTGAATGTGATTTTGAAAACAGTCTTTGTAATTGGGAAACAGAACCAGGTTTTGTGATTTGGAAGAGAATGGAAGCAAGATATTCACGATACCCTCCATTCATTGATCACACGCATTTGTCACCTGATAAAGGTTTTTATGTTTCATTATACTCAATGTACAATCATTATTCTTCTTCTTCTTATTTCAAAAGTCCTATTTTAAGATTTTCATCAGCAACATGTAGACTTAATTTCTGGTTTTATATGCTATCAGATTCTAGAGGTGCCTTAAGTGTTGTAATAAAACAAAACACACATCAGAAATTTACTGAAGTGTTTAATATAAGAGGTAATCAAAGTGATATATGGCATCGGGGAGAGGCTGTAATTGGAAGAATTGGTGGAAGTTTTATGGTGTATTTTTCTGGTAATCAGCGATATTATGTAGGAGGGTTAGCTATTGACGACTTAGTGTTTTCCGATTGTGCTCGTCCTGAAATTACTTCTTGTGACAATGAAGCATTTAAGTGCCTTCGAGGAAATTGCATTAGTAATGATTTATTGTGCGATTATAACGATGATTGTGGTGATTATTCTGATGAAAATCTTAAAACTGCTAACTGTGATGATTTTCCAGCACGGTGTCATTTTGACAATGGTGATATGTGTGATTGGATAGTACACACAGAAACCACTCTGTTTACATGGAAAATTGGTCCTTTAATTAATAATTTTATTTCAAATGTGGGTAGAGATCATACTTTAAATTCTGTTTATGGAAAATATATTTACTTTTATGCTAGAGGTGTTGAAGGAGCAGAAGCACAGTTAAGAAGTCCAATTATGATTAAATCAGGAAATGAATGTAAATTCCGTTTCTTCTATACTTATGCCAGGAGTTTTACGCACCTAAGATACGACGATTATCGAGGTCAAGGACCATTGACAGTTTATACTCGACAAGATCAAGAAGGATCCTGGAACATAGAGTGGACGACGTCGACAATATTTGGACAATATTACGAAAAAGCCGTAGTTGATCTCAGCCATATTAACGATGCATTTGAAGTAATTATAGAAGGTGTAAGTGGAACAGATGGCGGTGCATGGATTATCGATGATTTATCGTTTTCTTCGGGGTGTAATAAAGTCAACGAAACACTCCCAACATTAAAACCAACAGAAGTTATAAAACCCGAACCATGTGACAAATACAAAGAATTTGCTTGTGATAATGGTGAATGTATTGATATAGCATTTTTATGTGATTTTATTCCCCAATGTAAAGATTCTTCAGATGAAAGTAAATGTGGAACATGTACATTTGACGATGATAATAATCCTATGTGTGGTTGGAAAGAAAAAAGTTTAGGAAGTTATAAATGGCTTCGTCAAAATGGAAATCAAGGTTATGGAATATCTAGTGATGTATCTCATAATGGCTATTTTATGTATGTTTCAAGAAAAGGTAGTGGTCAAGCAAAATTACAGTCGCCAACATTTCCTCTTGCATCAGGATCATGTTCTATAGAATTTTATTATTATTTTAATAATGTTTTTGAGGGTGACGGTTCTCTCCGTCTCAGTTTAACCCATAGTAAAACTATTGATTTGTGGAAAGAAACTCGCGATAAAGGAAAACAATGGAATAAATTTAGAGTTTCCGTCGGTAGCCAGAATAGTAATTGGTATTTAAGTTTTATTGCAACTCACGTGCGAAGTGGAGGAGATATAGCTATTGATGAAATATCATTCGTTGATTGTGGAGTACCAGAAAGTAGTGTTTGCAAAGAAGGTGAATTTAAATGTCAAGATGGAGGTTGCATATTAGATGATTATAAATGTGATTTTAGTAGGGATTGTGGCGATGGTTCAGATGAAATAAATTGTGTTGATTATCCAGAAAGATGTGATTTTGAAAATGGACTTTGTCATTGGGATCATGAAAATGGATTATTTCAATGGACTTGGTTTTCAGGAAGAACATTATCTGAAGGAACGGGTCCAGAAAGAGATCATACATATGGAAATGCATCTGGTCATTATTTATATATTTCTTCCATATCTCAAGCAATAAGACGTACAGCTTCGATTTCTAGTACAACATTTTTACCAACTAGTACTACAGGTTGTCAGATTCGATTATGGTACCATATGTACGGTGAAGATGTAAGCACTTTAACTTTATATATTCGAGCAGCCGAAGGTACAAACTTGAATAAATTAACAAATGTGACAGGTGAACAAGGTGATGAATGGAAACGACTAAGTGTAGTTATTTCTTTTAAACTCAATTTTAAAGTGATAATTGAGGGTAGACAAGGAGATGGACCACGTGGTGATATTGCAATTGATGATATTTCTTTTACACCCGAATGTACTCCATTATATACAGTTGTTACTACACCTATTATCACTGTCCAACCACCTGGCAGATGTGGTATAAACGAATTTACTTGCGACGACAAATCTTGTATTCCTATAAGCAAAGCGTGCGATTTTAAAGAAGATTGCCCGTACGGTGCTGACGAAAGAACGTGTCCTTCTAAATGTGACTTTGAAGATAATTCATTGTGTGGTTGGACTATTTCCAATGAGAAACCAAATGATGTTTTCTGGAATATTACAACATTTACAAATAATGGATGCTTGGGTGACGAACCAACTGAAGATTACCTGAATTCTACAGATAGCAAATATTTATTAATGTGTTGCAAGTCATGTCAAGATAAATGGACTCCTGGTAAAGGTATCAAAAGCCCAGAATTTTTAATATCGGCAGGAACTTGCATAATAAACTTTTGGCTGTATTTTTGCTGGAAACATAAATTCGTTCGGTTTAAAAATATCTAGTGTAGATATTGAAGAGATAATTTGGGAAAATGCCGATTCGACTCTTTCGGGTAGATGGATAAATGAAATCGTCGGAATAGGAGGAAGAATGGAGCCATTTAGTTTATCATTCAGTAGAGTTACTGTGTATAGTACAAATGAAATATTTGCATTAGATAATATAAAATTTGAAAACTGTTCATATCCGAAAGAGGAAAAGAATTGCCCTATTTCTAAATTCTATTGTCGAAAAAGTAAAGCATGTATCGACAGAGATTTAATATGTGATCTATCAGATGACTGTGGTGATGGATCAGATGAAAATGGATGTGATCAAGATTTCCTAATATCATTCGAAGAGGGCCTGAAATTCTTTTACCAAGATAAAAATGATGACATCGACTGGGATATTGGCAATGGAGTTTATAAAAGTCGTCTTAAATATAAAACTGGGCCCCCATTTGATCACACTTATTTCTTAGACAAAGGAAATTATATTTTTATTACAAGCGAAACATCGTCACCGAATAAAGTAGCACGTTTGATATCCGACGTGTTAGAAATAACTCGAAATGGAATGTGTTCTTTAAGATTTTATTATTATATGTTTGGTAACTTAGTAAGTGATTTGAAAGTTTATATCAGGACATTGAATAACAGATATTCCAAACCTGTTTGGTTCGAGAAAGGATCAAGAGGTGATTATTGGAAACGATCATCTATTCAACTGAATGTTACTTCTCCTTTTCAAATTGTTATTGAAGGAAAAACTGGTAACAGATATGAAGATGTAATCGCTCTTGACGATATATCTCTAAGAGGAGACTGTCAGTAAGTAAATTTTATTATTAAAATTCAATTAGGGAAAATATTCATTATTATTATTATTATGTTAATTATGTGGCTGTAGGCCATAATTTTAAGTTAGAATATTCTAGTTTGTAGCTTCTGTCCTCGCTTCTTGTCTTTTCCGTTTCTGGAATCTTCTCTCGTCCTCATTCTAGTTTACTTGGTTGATGTTTGATGTTCTGAACTGTCCCATGGGTAGATAAAATGCCTAAAGGGCCCGAAGGGGAGAGGTAACGGTTTTTTAGACTGGGAAGGAGAGTTCAATCCTGACCATAGCAAGGAACTGTAGAATTTCTTGACAACTTTGTGCAACAAGAATCTTGAGGTGTCAGTTAATGGTTGATGAAGACGACGATTAACTGACAAGATGCCTGTTTAACAAAATTTAAGACGACGTTTTGTTTTGTCGTGTGAGTCCATGTGTCGGGTCTTTTTTTTTTTTGTTTTTTTGGCAGAGCTGGGCAAACACCTTAGTGTTGGCATCCAAATTCATTTTTTCTTTTGTGCATTGTGTTATCATTTCTTATCAGTGGCGTAGCGTAGTGGGGGCGGCAGGGGCGGCCTGCCCCGGGTGGCACTTTTAGGGAGGCGGCATTTTTTCACAATAAATAATAATAATATCTTGTAAAAATTTGAACCATTTCATTTTCATCTTTTTGTCGCACCTACGATTTGGACCGACTGAAATGAGCACGGAATTTTTCATTACTTATTCTGTGACGTAAATGGAGAATCCCCTTTCTTTCAATGAATGTATAATAATGACATCTTGCTCATTGTAGTGACTGACAACACCGTCTGTACTGACTTGTAGGGATTCCCCGTATTTTATTTAAGGGGGCGGCGAAATTTTCCTCTGCCCCGGGCGGCTGACACCCACGCTACGCCACTGTTTCTTATCAAATCAATTGTTGTTTTAATTATGTACTGTCTTAATCATATTTTATCATCATCTTCGTGGCTATTTGATACAACTGCACTTTCCACAATTATACTTTTAAGTTATTTAAATCTATTAACTTCTATAAAGCATTTTTATTAAAATATTTAATAATTGTATAGTTTTTTCTTGTTATAGAATATATTACGGATAATAATCTTTTATAATTTTGTATCGTCGAATATAAAATGAAAATCTTTAATTTTTCAGAATTACTTCAAGAACATCACTTTCGGGCTGGACTGAGACTACTCCTTCAGGAATAAAAACAACATTAAGACCAGGAGAATGCCCGGAAGGCTATTGGTATTGCTTGGCCGATAAGTATTGTATCAGCGATCAAAGAAAATGTGATTTTAGAGTAGACTGTAGCGATGGAAGTGATGAAGATGGGTGTGGTAAGCTCCTTTATCACATTTCATATAAAATTTAATTACTTTCTGTATGAAAAATTTTTTAGATTGTTATGGAGATTTATCACTTTCTAATTTATTGTTTTGGTGTTTATTTTGTTAGATTAATTAGAATAGTTTAAAAAATGGATAAATATTATTCAAGTGAAATTTGTAATTCTTGAAACAGCTTTTTTTTATTTTTATTATTATTTAATAATATCATTCTGAGCAAATTTTATATATTTTTGCTAAACTTTGAACTGGGAATCCAAAAACGTTTTTGATTCCCAGTCAATCATTTTCTAGCCTATGTCATTGAAATTCAAGCATAAAATCTTTGTTTAATTAATTATTACTGAAATAATGTAGTATCAACTACTGTACTGTACAGTTCAATTTTATTGCTAAACTACTTAAATTTGAAGATGTGGTGGAGTGATTCGAAAATGTTTGCCAATAAATAAAACTTTTTATTCTACATAAATAAGGTGACTGACTTTTTTACGACGAAAAGGAGGAGACAAATAAATTGAAGGAAAAAATATTGTAAATAAAAGAAACATTTTATTCATTGCAACAATAATACACTATAATAATCTCTACTGTATGCACATGTGATGTGTTGCGTTTGTTAAGAAGTAAACAAGCTACTTGCATGCAGCGCTCTCTCTCAAGGTCTCCTGTGCAGAGCACGTGCGTTTCATAATCGTGTCTTGCTGCACTTCGAACCGTCGTGTCAAATACAAACACATTACATCACGTGCAACGGATCGGCTCGGCATCAATCGAATATGGAGATTTACAGATTAGTCTTCAAATATCAAAAAGGAGGACACGTAGGAGGAGACTTTTCGAGGGAGAACAGAACTTACGAAAGAAAGACTGTCCTCCCTAAAGGAGACTGTCTGTTATTAATTTCTCACTCCACAATTACAACTTATATACCCGACAAGAATGCCAGCAGACTGCCGGGTAAATCTTGTCGGGTATATAAGTTGTAATCACAGAGTGAGAAATTAATAATGGATATTTATCATAGTTGGCAATTTGAACTGTATTGTGTATTTTAAAAATAAGCCCTACTGAGGGGGCCAGTGTACTGGCAAAATGCATTTGGGGATAAGTGTGAAGTAATAAAAAGTGTTTTTCTCTCTACAAAAAACTGGTTTTTTAGCCTTTTTAATTCTAATTCTATTTCATTTATAGTAAATGTTTTAGAGTTGAGAAATCATTTGTCCTCCATAAGTCAGAAAGGAAGGCAAATTTGAATTTTCGTGTATTTATACTACAATTAAGTAATATAAATAAATTCTGACTCCATTGTTTTAAATAATCTATTTATTTTTATAATTATATTGGTTTATTTTGACACTGTTTATTGATTACCTTATCCTTATGTATTTCATATTGGAGGATATTACTTTTAAAATAATGTAAAATGTTTTAATTTTAATTCATGTAAAATCATTTTTTCAGTAAAACCAAACTGCACGTTTGTAAATAATAACTTATGTGGATGGAAAATAAAAATCAGATCAAAAAGATTTAAAAGAGATATAAATGATAATATATTCACTTGGACTGTTACCAAAGCAAGTGATAGCAAAATAAAAGTAAGTATACAATATGTGATTTCAATTTATGTCAAATTTTTTATTATTTTTATTGATGATTTGTACAAAGTGTTAAAAAAAACTTAAAGAACTGAATAAGGTTTTAGTAGTTATTTGAATATTTGAAATATGTTAATAAAATTTGAAAAGATGATATCAAGTGTAAATTGTAAACTTGAGTATTAGAATATCTTATCTATGGTCTATTCGCACGTGTCTTTTGGGATTAAAAAACCTCATTCTTTCCACCCCATTCATATAATCGGCCATGTCGTTTGCATTACAGTCTTCAACATGCAAAGAACACAAGACAAAATGTGTAATTGTGTGACATGACAACAACATTAAATATTGCCTTCAAGTAAATGAGAAAAATCCCTCTAAGTTGGGAGTCCAACAGGTTTCCGCCAATGGAGGTGTTGGAATCGACGATCAAAATTATTGTCAAATGTTATACGATATCGTTATGTACAACAATTGTGTCGCGATGTTTTGTAAACGTTCTTCCGTTACGTAATAAAAGGTTGGTGGCGCCGTTGACCCCTCGGGGACGGTGACCTCGTTTCGCACTCCTATTTTTGGTGCTGACCTTTCGTGAGTCAAGACAGTGTAATCTTTGTGTATTATTTGTTTCTTTGTTATATAACCAGTTATGCGAGTCTAACTAGTTTTTACTAATCTCTCCGACAAGCGACATCTAGTCTAACAGAGGAACTATCTGTGATATTTATAATTGCATGATGGATAGGTGATTGCTAGTTTCAATCACTAACATTAACTGCCTTTATTTTCACTGACTCTTCAAATGTGAGTTCAGAGACAGTTTTCACTCTCTGAACTCACTGAACTTTCTTCTGTATAGTTACCAAAATGTCAAATTTAAATAGTACTTTGTGTTTGGGAGAGAAAGTGACTCTCAAATAAAACTAATTTATTTTGCATCTAAATACTCCAGTAGCTATTCATAGTCCTGTATCTAGTGAGGATGGGCTTCAGTCATGTGAATTTGTTTACATGTGGAATGAAATAAAGGGGAATGTAGTATAAAAGTTAAACAGTAAACACAAGATATGTCTGGACATTAATATTTTTATTTCTTCACTATTTAAGCTCTCCTTGTCTTTTATATCAAGGTTGAAGTCGGTAAAAGTCTAATAAGGACTCACACTTGCTGTTAGTCAAATTTTAAAATGACCTCCCACATTTTTTAACAGACTCAAAGTGATGTTTTCTAGTTACAATTCAAATGCTACTTATCATTAGTCAATGTAGTAATGAACATTCCTCTCATTTTCTGTAAACTGAACATTGATCTCTCATTGGTAAGATGCAAATTGTCATTTCACAAGATCAGTGCTTTGTTAGGAAATACTGTAGATATGAATAGTTAACCTATCTACAGTATTTGTTGTTACTGTGAGATGCCAATGGGGAGGAGAAAAGGGGATGTTTCATTGAAGTTTTGTAAAGATGAATGAGGGATGCAAGTGTAATGTGGATGTGACTGTCAACACCAGCACAGATCAATTTTACAAAATAGCTCATTTATTTGAATAATGTATAATGCTTACACAATTTTGGTTAAGAACTTCTCAAAGACAGAAAACAAAAATGTGAAAGTTCAGTCTGTAATTTACTGTTGTAGGTTATCCGATGGAGATCAGACAGCTCAGGGGAAGACTAGTTGGAAGTCAGATATTGTGATTAGTAGAACAAAAATGAAGTTGAAGTACACCAACATATGTCCCTTTTGCCTTCAACTTACTCTGCATCAGAGGACAAATGGGATGAGAAAGGGAAAATGGATTCTTGTGTCCTTGAAATTCAGAGGTTTTAAAGGTTTTATCCCCAAAATAAGTAATTTTATTGGTCTCAATTTTCTCTCTTCACATCCCAATTGGTTCCTTTCTTGTTTCTAAGTGAAATTAGTCAACCAAATCAGACATAAGAAAGGTTGCTCTCTAGTAATCAATTTGATTTGACTCCGTCTGAATAGTGATGATCAAACTTTGAATCTTTGGCTCACATCTTTATTTATGATGTTTTCTTTCCTGATTTAACAATTATAACACAATAGTTAATGACTTTAACAACTATAAAGTGATAGTTTTTTCTTAAAAAAAAAATTTTTCTCCAGTTTTGCTGAGATTTGGTCATTTTTACAAGCGTCAGGGTCAAAGCTCAATTTTTCAGATCAATATTTATTAGATTTCCAATCCACGAGTCATATGAACTCAAGTTCTCACAGGGTTGATTGTTTATTGTTTACATTACACATTTGTGACATTTATTTTACACATTCTTTTCTCGTTATTAAAATATTATTAAGTACATTTGGTATAGGATTCAGACCCTGTCCAGGCCCTCAGGTTGCAGACTTGCAAATATTGAGTAGTTTTATTTGGTAACAGTTTGAGCAAAAAAGTTTAGTATTTGTTGCATTTATCAATATACGAGTTAATAATACATATCTACCAATATAACCCTTTCTATATTAAAGTGCTGAACGTCAAATGAAATTTTTATGTTAATTCTACACAAAGAAAATTGTAGATTTTAAAGGAAACGTGAATGCAATGAATATATTTTTCAAGATTATTTCTTATAGCTTTGTGACTTGTTCACTGGACATAAGGACTTATTATAAATTACTGATGATGTAAATACATTTAAGGATCTTGATAGTGTGTATATTGTAAAAAAAGTCTTGGAGTGTAGATCAGGCATGGATATGCAGTCCGGGGCTTCAGATTACCCAAACCTGATCTAAACTATTAAGTTTCAAAGTGACCTTTGAACTTTGTTTGGGGAAAGTGACAAAAGAAACACACACAAACACCTTTTGACAAACAAAATGATTTAATAAAACAAAACTGTCGCTACTAGACCTTGGATAATAGCCAATCCAGTAAGATAACAAATTGAATTCACGTATGTCCCAACGGGTGTAGACTATTATGACTAATTTAACCAAAATTTCTGAAAGATCAAATCGAATCAATTTACAATAGTGGGACTAATAATAACCGAGTTACAATTATATCTAAAACTCTTAAAGTAAATATACAAACAATATCTTGCCGGTAGGTGGCCGAACACTTCAAGTCTCACTCAGTGCTGTAGTTTCTTGAGCTTTAATTGAAGCTTCATACATCTCCTCGCACAAATGTCCCTCTCGGCCCGGTGCCACTCTCGCTCGAGCTTGGGTACGTCTTTCATGGCATGTTTACTTTGAATACAAACAATGACATAACATCGGACAAAGGGTGATAAGAGCATGTAAAATGGGATGGGCAGAGAAGACAAGAAAAAAATATGGCAAACTGCTACAAAACTCTAAGGAATCATCCATTTACCATTTAGCATCAAGGTTTATGATAACAAATCCATGCACCGAAAGCTAGAGCTTCTTTAAATAAGTTTCACAAAATGATGGACTTTCGCAAAAAATCATTAATGGACTTAAGAAACTGGTAGAGAAAGAGTGAAAGGTTTGTGTGAAACTTATTGTTTATGATAACAATATAAAATAAAGTAATCATGAGCCTCAAAAAAACAGAAAAATATTTCACTCGTTACTAATTGCAATCATTATTAGTTTTAAATATAAAATAATAAAATTATTGTTTATTATGCTATGTATATATAGAAATAATCTTCAAAAGTATTTATTTATTTTAGTAAATTCAATAATTATTTTAGGATCATCCTGCAGCGGATTCTAAAGGAAATAAAACCGGTTGGTATGTCATTGCCGATAGCAGTCTCGGACAAAAATCAGATATTACTACTTTGGAGACCCCATTTATATCTAGAACTCATGCTCAGTGCAAATTTCGATTGTGGTATTATTGTGATATATTACATTGTCCACTGACAGTTCAGTCAAGTTCAGAAATTATGGATGGCCTATCTCAGAGTCAGCCATGGTATCCTGATTTAACAGGTAATAAAATTTCTTACTGAGAATATATAGAAACTGAGTCATCACCTTTCAATTCATATTAAGAGATATAATAAATTCAGCTTAAGAACACCCGTCTATTCAATAATAAATGAATGTTTCCAAGAGTTTTCTCTTAGGGTGTGACTATGCAGATGCGAATTTAGAGCGAGCGAGAGGTTGCGAGCGATTTAGTTTTCGCAAAGGAAAACCATGCACGAGCGAGAAGCGAGAAATAATGCTGGCGAGAGCGAATTTCTGGTTCTCCCACATATCTGACGGGTTTTGATATTTATCGTGTTGCGCCTCTTCTCGCCACATATTCTCGCTCGCTCGGAAAATTTGCTCGCTCCCGTCTGCATAGTCGCACCCTTAGTTTCAGACCCTTTATGAATGGATATAAAATGTCGAAACAATAACATGCAAAGAGGATCTGAAGCTAGAAAAAGATTCTTGGAAACATTCATCCATTAATGAATTTAAGGATTTCTTAGGCAAGGAATTAATCATAACTTCTAATAAAACTTTTTATCATAAAATTTAATATTTAATTTAAATATTATAAATTTTTAATTATTTATTAATATTGAAAAAGTTAATACTTTCATTTGTTCATGTCACTGCCAATTTTAAATTAAGGTAACAGTTTAAAAATGCAGAGAAACTAATTAGTTATAAAAATTTCATTTTAAACTGCTACATTTTCTTTAATGTTAAAAATAAGTAGTATTATCATTACTAAAACTAGAACATACTGCTAAATATCTCTGATATAATGAAAACTATTCAGTATGATTTAATTCAAATTTACTATTTTTAATTGTATTTTGTTTTGTACATGTTTTTTTCTTTATGAATCTGAATTTTGTGTCAAATGTTAAGTAATTTATTCAGATCTTACTTTATATTGTAACTCTGTTCAATGATATTCAATGATACAAATTTTTAATTTTGTTTCTTTCAAATATTTCACATCAAATTTTATTCTTCAAACCTTAAATCACAAAGTGCTTTTCAATTGTAGTGCTACGTGACTATGTGCTGTTATTTTTTTGTATATGTCTTTAATGTTTCATTTTTTCTGTATCGTGTGTTCTTGCATTGTACGGTGTGTCGCACGAACCTTCCCTTCCTTTTTTTCCCTGGTACCACCTCTTCTCGAGTGCCACGTGTGAAGCATTCTGATTGGTCCAAAGGAGTGACACGTGAAAGAGGCCGACTTCTGGAGAGCAGGAAGTATAAATTAGCGTACATCGAGATAGAAGATTTTCTTGTTCATTCTTTGCTTGAATATCATTTATACCCATTTAGATAAAAGAATTTAATTAATCTAGCTATTAACATTTATTAATCTAAATTTATTCTTCTCTACTCTGAGTTTAATTTACTGTTTCAACAAATCTCAGTTTCTTAGAGTACTTAAAATTCTTTTAAATAACTGTACATCAATATTATATAAACATCTATTATAATTATTTATGAGAATGATCATTTAGAATCATAATGATTCTAAAAAAATATTACTATATTATATTATATATTATACAATAAGTAAAAGATTTAATTTCAAAAAATTAGCAATATTTACAATAAGGCTAATCTATCATTTTAATTTTGAATTGCTTTAGGTGAAAGCTTAAAACCGGCAAGTCAGTGGCGTCAAGCCAATATTTATTTAAGCAATGCAGTTAAATCGAAAATGGAAATTCAAGCAACAAAAATATACGATACTTCAATAGCCATTGACGAACCTTCATTTGATCAATGCGAACCTCCTGCTGCTATACAAAAGGATAAAACACAATGCGATGAAGATATGTTTATGTGTAATAATAAAGAATGTATAAAGAATTCATTACAATGTGATTTTTCAAATGATTGCACTGATGGCAGTGATGAATTAGATGCTTTCTGTGAAGATTTTTATGAAAGATGTTCATTTGAAAAAGATATTTGCAGCACATGGGAAGTAGAAGCTGGGACTAACAAATATTGGAAATTATTTAAACAAAATGATTATGTGTCTGCTTTGCTGCCAAAAACTGACCACACTAAAGTGGGACAAGGTAATTTTTTTTTATTATATACATGAGTTAATATTTAAATTTTAAATTAGATTTTTAATTATTAATTTACAGTATATATTATTACAAAATTAATTATAATTAAAATGCTATTATAATATATTTCTGTATTAAAATTGAGTGTGTTCAAATAATAATAACAGTGAGAAAATTTACCAGATTTATTCCATTAATGGTCATTCTCAAATAATAGTTGTGCCCAATTTCCAAAGAACAGAAATAACAGTCACCTTCTAACAAACAGCACAGTTGCAAGTTGAAAAAAGTTATAAACAGCATACTGTTTATTAAATAAAAACAATACTCAAGGCCAGTTCAATAAGTGAGGTGACAAGGCAACTGCCTCAAGTGGCAAAATGAAAGGAGTTCAAAATGAGAATAAATAAACCACAGTAAATGTACAGGGTGTCCACCATGAACCTGACACGTTTGTTTTGACTGCCATATCAAAGTGCAAGGCAGTAATCAGATGTCGTGCATTCTGTTAGGCGGAGAAACTGTGGAAGTTGTATAGGTAATTTTGAAAACCCGCCAAAGTGACTGTAGGTGGCGGAGCATTGTTTTCTCCAAAGAAGCCACATTTCGCTTATCTGGGTAAGTGAATACATGCAATGTTCGAATTTGGGGATCACAAAACCCTCCCTGCATTGTAGAGCACATCCATAGTGATAGCCCAAAATTAAATGTGTGGTGTGAACTGATACAGAATTCAATCATCGGTCACTTTTTCTTTGTTGAAAAAACCGTGACTGGCATTACGTATCTAGATATTCTGGAACAATTTGTTGTACCTCAGATCACGCATTTGCAGCCAGATTTAATTTTCCAGCAAGACAGTGCCCCTCCACATTGGAGCCCTCATGTTCGACGTTTCCTCGACACACAGTTTCCCAATTGTTGGATTGGGTGTGGAGGACCGGTACCGTGGCTTCCTCGATCGTCAGATATTACGCCCTTAGACTTTTTCTTTTGGGTATTTGTCAAGGACAAGGTTTACACTGGTGTCAAAATTTGTGTCCTTCAACATCTTCGTGTGCTGTTGTTCAAGATGCTGTTGCTGCCGTCACGCCCGAGATGCTTGAAAGAACCTGGCAGGAAGTGGAGTATAGACTCGATGTTCTACATGCAACAAAAGGCTCATGTAGAGGTTCATTGATTTCTTTAATAAAACTTTTTGAGTTTTTTATCATAAAATGTGCATTACTTTACATCCTTCCTGAGCGGTAGATTTTTACAACAGTTTCAAATGTGTCGGGTTTGTGGTGGACACCCTATACATTAAAATTGTTTATAAATCATTCATATAAGAATGCCAGCTCTAGAAGTGCTTTGTATTGGCAACCATTCTGGAAGCAGACTCCAAAATCAGTTTTGCTTCGGGTGCAAGTTATCATTGAGCCAATGCTGACAGTACTCATCATTTGCTAAGTGACACTGACAGTACTCATCATTGATGATTCTACTAAATTTTGAGTAATTAACATATTATTTTAAACAGAAGTAAACTAGAATATCAAATTATTGTAATAAATACCAATTTAAATTAATAATTTGAGTAAATTAATAATTGTTAACATTTCACAATTATAGGAAGTTATCTTGCAATTGAAAAGAAATATTCATCTCCAGAAGTAGAGAAGGCTCGTCTTGCATCTTATGTTATAACAGGCTCATCTGGAAATAATTGTTTTGTAAGTAAATCTGTAAAATATTCCATTACTTAAGTTTTTCATTTTTAATTGTTTAAACAATTTGCTCACTTCAGTTATTTTTTTTAATTGATAACTGCACTTCAAAACTATTTTCAAAATTCACGGGCAGATTACAGCAGAAAAACTATGTTTTTGACTTTTTTAAAAGCTATCATCAGATTACGTCAATATACAATAATTCAAATGCTTATAAGCTTTAATAGTTCTGAAATTTCATGCAGATAACCCACAGGTATTTGTATGTAAACAACAATTTGATAGTATATGTGAGTTACAGTGATGATGTAGATAATCTGTCAGTTTAAACTTGCAACACACAAAAGATCTTTTCCTTTGTCTGAAGTCAACAAGAGCATACTGGTTATTAGAGTTTTTAATTTAGTAAACCAGTTTATAAATGAATTAGAGTTTTTCCCGCTATTTCACTTGAAGTACAGGTACTCCTTACTTTACGACCAAGTTCCATTCCGACGACTACGTCGTTAAGCAAATTGGTCGATAAGCGAGGAGCTTGCGCCGGGAATATAGGATTGTTGTAAAATTATACAAATTATGCAACACACTTCAAATTTATTCATAAAAAGACTATTATAGTATGCTATTAGCCTATTATAGTACTATAAGACAATTATAGTATGCACAAGCCTATTATAGTACGCTTAGTGCACGTGTCACCATTTGCCACGATCGACACTCAAGCCGAGAAAGGGGATTCCCCGAATTGCAGGTCGAAACTCGATTGGTCATAAGTGCGAGTGGTCGTTAAGCAGATAGGTCGTAAAGTGAGGAGTACCTGTATAAATCATTCTTGAATGATCACTCTGAAGTGATATGAAATTTTGTATATTGTCAGTAATGTGAAACTAACTTACGAGAATTTTATTTTGCATGTTTACACAGTAATCGTACCGCATATTATATTCGCATTCATATTCAAGAAACTCTTATAAAAGTATTTGAATTTGTTTTTCAAAGTTTTCATACTCTATTAAAATAAATATTTCTATTATAATTTTTCTTCTGAATTATCAAAATAAGTGAATTTTAAAGTTTACTTATGGGCACGCTGTTTATATGCATGATATAATATTAAATCTTTAATAATTGTTAATTATAATTGTTATTATTACATATACAATTTATCAACCGAAATATTTTAATTTTTTCAAACGAAAAGGCTTTCAAGACATTTGTCCCATTTTGTTGAACCAACGTGACAAAAGACTTGAAGATCATTTTTATTTGTAAAATTTAAAATAAAGAACTTCAGCTGATAGCTGTTAGGAGTTACTTAAGTGATTAAAACATAGAAACAATTTATGATAATTATATTGTATATACATAGGATAGTAGTAATTTATAAAATTTATTATTTTATTAGGTGAAATTTTGGTTTAATCTTATTGGACAAAATAATTCTCTTAATGTATATCGTCGTAACAGTTACTCCGAAACTGGCTTAAAATTACTTTCTTCCTACAAAAATAATACAAAGATTTGGGAAAGTAGTGAAATTAAGTTAACAGATCAAGAAAACAACTATAAGGTAAGAACGTTAAAATTAAGTGTTTACAATTTACATACAATTCTCAAATAAAAATTTCTTTGACACTAATTAATTATTTTTGTTTTAGCTCAAATAATAAAAATGGTTTTAAATTATACAAGTTGTGATAAAAAAATAAGAACTTTTTAATTAATAAATATTTATTCTCTATTTTCAAAATACAATAACAATTATAAAAACGAGATCACTTCTATTTTTTTAAGATTATTTTATTTTTGCTTACATCAAAAATATATATTTATGAACGTAGCAGTATTTTAAAAAGAAGAAAAGATAGTACGTGAGAACCGGCATGATTTACGAGCTGCTACGCAATGCTAAAGATGAGTTAGATTTCAACAGAGCCCCTGGGGTTTACTCCATTCCCGTCGGGGACGATAGGTTCGGAAGGGATCTGGTCTATATTGGTTCAACCGTGCATTCAATTCAGAAAAGGTTACGAGAGCATCAATCCGACCTTAAAAACAGCAGGCACGCCACCGCCTTGGCGACGCACGTTACCGACCCGGAAATTCGGGCGGACTTCCGGAGCACTAAATTAATCAAACGGGCATTTTAAAACGATCATATACAAAGAAAAGATATTAGTGATTACTGTAGAATCAAAAAATATTTTTATAGAAAGTTGAAATTGTTGAATGGCATACTGGGAAGTCACAAAAATTTCAAGAACAAATCTAAAAATACAAACTGTTTTTCCACAGTATTTTTTAATATAAAAAAAATGTTCAAAATTTAATGTGAAATTTTATGTAAAGATGCAAATGAAGATGAAATGCAACGTCCATTTTAGTACAATACTAGAAATGTCAGTGTACCATCAAAAATACGAAATTACGAAAATATTCCACTAGCTGGGAAAGGTTCAGAATTTATAAACACTTACTGTTTTTTATTACCCTGTTAATGAATTATTCATTCATTAAGTTATTAATAAATTTCTATTTATTTAGGTAGTCTTTGAGGGAGAACTTGGTTCTGGAATTGGAAGTGTTGGTTTAGATGATTTATCAATATCCCGTTCTTGTCAAAAATCTGAAGGTATAAATATTTTATTAAATCATATGTTAAATATTTATTACTATAATGTTAATCATATATTTAATGCATAAATATATCAGAATTGATAACTATTTTTAGCTATAATTCTCCAATTTTTGAATTGATTAATAATGTAATTTGGATATAGTAGATGATACTGTCACCTCATATCAAATTTAATAATTACTTTCAATTTTCTTTGCTGTAGTACAATACAGTTCATTCTTTTCTTCCACGTATTATTAATTAATTAATTTAATTATGATATTGAAGGCAGTAGTGATGATGATGACATAATAATGAATAAAAAATAAAAGTTAGTGAGAATAATATTGATAACAACAGGTGTAGAAGATGCATGGCATTATATTACAGTAAACGAGCAATTATTTACTGTATTTTATTTTAATTTATTTAATTTAAAATATATGCTCTCCACCTCAAATCAGCACTGTACGTGCACATCATACTTTTCCTTTAACAATAGAGTCATGCCGGTCAGCTAACACCTTTCATTTGAAAGTTTTTGAATTGAAATAACATGACTTCTGGTTTGCATCAGAAGTTCTTATGGAAACCTTGGGCAGGAGGCTCCAATTAACTATATATCTGGTCTTGTCTTTCATGTATCTAACTCTGTTTTTGAGATTAAGGAAAGATGGACAGACAGACGACAGTGGGAATTTATGTGTCTACAGTTTTTTGTAATTGCAGCCCAATGAGGCTATGTCTCAGAGAACAGTTATCAGTCACTTGTACAGAAAGTTCTCAGAATACAGTTTTCAATCTAGTGTCAAGTTTGAATAATAATCAAGATTCGCCAAATCAAAGTTCGGATACTTAGATCCAAAAAATGTTTTGAAGTACAAAGAGTTAATTGTATTTTTATTCATTAATGCAAAATTAACTAATTAGTCTGAAAGTTATTATGTGTAATCTACATGTTACTATGTGTAAACATTCTCATTCATGGGAAATCATTGACCTCATTTATCAATAATTTTCTTGAGAATAAAAATATTCAAAGGATAGATTAGTCAGCCAGATCTTTGAATTTGATGCCTGTGGAGATGATCAATAAGCTAATAATCGTCATGATTCGTAACTTCAAGAATTGTTTGACTGTAAAACTTCATCATATTTGCTATTAATTCTATACTAATGATATCTGACATCTAAATGTAATCCGATTTCATATGATTACGATTTATGAAAATGTCTAATTATAATACTTCTTATCCTTATATATAGGATGTCAAAAAAGAAGTGTTACCATTGTTTTTAACTAAAGTTTCTCTCATTGTTTGATTTAAAAATACCAATTTGAATGTTTCCACATGACAACATATACAACACTAGTGTTACCACCCGTCCGGTTTTCATTTGGACAGTCCGGGAATTGACTCACTGTCCGGGTGAACTATTAATTTTGTCTGGGAATTTCGTAGAAATTGTGAAATTACGATGACGATGAAACAAAGTTCTTGCGAATATTTTTATAAATTTACACCATTTGAATAGCAAAAGACCTCACACTCACTGAAACTCATCTACCATTCTGCCATGTTACTCTGTTTACGCTGACGTGTGACACGCAACCTGCCTCTTGACCTTTTTTTTTGCTTGTACTCCGTACACATCTTTTATAGAGCTAAATTATCTACTCTTTCTTAATTTAGGTTACACATGTTACTCCTATGCAAGTGCCAAGTCCCTAACTGTAACTGATTTAGAACTGGCTTGCATGTTATTCTTTGCATTGTAAAATGACATTGCGCATGCGTCAGGAACTTCTGTTCGAACAAACCTGGCCTGCCATCCGGGTCAGCGATTTTGTAAAGGTGGCAACACTATACAACACTCTAATAACAATAAATTTGTACTATATACAGATTCTTTTTATCAATAATTTATTTAATTTTTCAGTTATGTGTGAAATATATCAGTCAACAGAATGTTCTAGTTGCTGTACAAATTTGAACTCTTTCAACAACACTTTTCATAACATTTTTACATTTCTTGTGTTTTCTGTTGAACTTGATGAATATTGATCTTTCCCTTTAAATACTCCAAAGAAAAAAATCTGGAGTTGTTAAATCAGAATCAGAAGAACAAGGAGGCCAATTAATGTCAAAACCTTTTGACAATTTCTTCAGGAAAAATTTCTTGAGACATCAAATGTCCCATGAGAAAATTGGATGGCCCATCCAACACAACTGTTAAATGAAAACTAATGTAACTTCAACAGAAAAAAATGGTGACAAAATGAACCGGTAACACTTCTTTTATGACACTATACATATACAAATTTTACATCTTATTGACTATTTGAAAGTTGAATGATTTTATGATGATAATATCATTTTCAATGCAAAAATAATTATTTAGTAATTTACAGAAACTGAAGGATTTTCTATTTAATATTTATGGCAAATATCTATTCACAAACATTAATTGGCACTAAATCAAGGTTTGACTTCACATATCCAAAGCATTTATTTTCTTGTTTTAGATGTTCCTTTCATTCTTCAGAAGACAAATCTTTACTATGACAGATACTTATAAAAAGTACAAATCTTTCAATAAACTTAAAAGTTTATTGGAGTTTACCAATTTATACCAATAATCAATTTCTCAAGTACTTCAGGATTGGTTGGTTGAAAGCACACAAAAAACTGATTCTCAATGTGAATTGGCAAATGCTAATAAAGCAAATTTTTAACTTAATTAATTAAAAAATTGGAGATTTATTCGTTATTTACAGCACAATCTTTATTTTAGAAAACAAATATGTATAAAATATTAATTAGAGATTTCTTTAAAATTCTTATTCATCTCAGATAATTTGCCCGGTGAACCAATTGGCACTCCTCCACCGTATACCGATTGTGGTCCTGATAGATTTCAATGTAAAAATGGAAATTGTTATGCTCGAGAACAGCGGTGTAATTTTGCTGATGAATGTGGAGATGGAAGTGATGAAGCAGACTGTGGTAAGTGATATACATCTTCAATTAGAAAATAATATAAAAAAATAAAAATAATTATAAAATTAATAGTTTTAACATTTTAAAAGTATTGAATTAAACCAATATTTTAGAATGAGCATTCAACAATCATAATTTAATTAATTAGCCGTTGTCAAGTTCAAGTTATATATGACTACAGGATTCTAGACATCAATTCAAAAATTATTTGAATTGATGTTGTAGAATCCTGTAGGCACTCCACGGACCTGTTTTTTCCACACCCTTTGTGGGTTTGGCCAGGCCAGGTGGTGAGGAATAGGCCCAGTGTATCTAGGACAGACTATTCATGAAAAATTCCTGGGATGTTGCTCAACCAAATTTGATCCTGGGTCTCCCAAAGTGACAGGCTGATACATTAACTGTCTCAATCATTTGACTGTCAAGTCAAGTATTTAGGAATAATTTTAGAAGTCAAATATTTAAAAGAAGTCAAAAGAAAGTATAAAATATAAAAAAGAAGTCAAATATTTAAGCTTGAAATAAATATTTGAATTGTATATACTAATTTGGATATTTTTTTATAGTTGTGTTTACTGAACTATTTACTAAAACTATTAACAAAATTAATCTATAATTCAATACTTTGAATTCAGAACGCTTTCAAAATATTTATAGTGATATAATATATTTTTATGAAATAATTTAATGCTATTTATAGAAAATCGCTTATATATTATTCTACAGGAACTGATTGCGATTTTGAAGATGGCATGTGTGGATGGTATAATCCTAAAGGATATTCGGCACAATGGATTATTGCAACACCAAGTGATATACAGTCACGCATTAATGGTCCTAATGATGATCATACCTTTAGAAATGCATCAGGTACAATATTTTACATTTTATTATATTTTAGTTAATTAATTGTTAAGTTAAAAACAAAAAAATGAGATTAAAAAATTTTTTTAACTGCTTTGTTATAATAACCATTAAACAAATGATAGTTTTTTGTATTTTTTATTATTTATAAAATAAAATAAAACTGTTTTATTGAAGCAAAATTAAACAATTATAGTCTAAAATTCATTTATAAAAACAACATAAATTAAAAATCTAGCAAATATTTATTTTAAAAGATATTTTCAGTTAAATGATGACAGTTGTTAGATTACTAAAGCTTTGCCAACAAAATTCACGCATTAGAGACTGTGACAAAGACCAGTCATATACTATTCTAGTTATTTCCCTGAAAATAGGTGTGTAGGCGGGCCAAAAATCAACAGAAATCTAGGCATTTAAATGATATGCAGTTAGTATATAAGAATTTAAGTATAATTGAACAAATATAAATTGTTCAACATTTCAAAATGAATCCCATTATAGGGATCTGATTATATCTTTTATAACCTCATGCTTGTTTTTGAGATGAAATTATTGCAAGATTTAAAAGTTGTTTATTAAGAATTCTATTGAAATGATTATTCTTTATGCGCTAGAAACATATGTAGTTTCCCACATGAACGGAATGGGGACACACGAATAAAAAATTTATATACACTTCTATTATACTTAAATATAGCTAGATATATACATATATACAACAAAAATTCTATCACAAATATACAAACATGTGGCTACACTTAGATGTACTGTACAACATAACAGAAGTCATATATGTGAGCTGATCATTCTTGATTAAAATAATTGTCTCCAATCGAGAAACTAATCTTCCAAATCTTCAGTTCTATCATCAGTTTGAAGTTTTGATTAACATTTATCATTCGTACCTGACACAACTTCGAATGAAAGTAGATTGCATATATAGTCCAGCTCCCAACTCTGCCAATCTCCACAACTGTCTAGGCTTGTCGTCTGGCTTCTCCCTCCCACAAACACACACACCACACCGAGATGAACTCCACTGAAAAAAGAGGAGATTTTTCTTTTCGTCGTGTCCTTTTTGTTCTCCAGAAACGACACCTGACCAATCCAGACCTTTCC
This sequence comes from Centruroides vittatus, assembly GCF_030686945.1. Taxonomy (NCBI): domain Eukaryota; kingdom Metazoa; phylum Arthropoda; class Arachnida; order Scorpiones; family Buthidae; genus Centruroides; species Centruroides vittatus. Next base: position 701,086 of record NW_027122193.1, read on the forward strand.
CCCTGCCATGCCATTGTTATAGTGACTAACTACACATTCAGGGTACACTGACCGGTGATATAAAAAGAAGAAATGTAAAAGATGAACTGGGGAGTAAATGAAAAAGAAAAAAGAAACAAATATATACATATATTTGTTTTCTCTTTCCCTCCCTGTATATTAAGCACAATGTAGTAACACCACACATCTTACCAGGATTAGTTAATAAAGCTAATGTAATATAATGTATGCAGAATCTATTTCTTACTCATAACATGAAGTTTTTTCATCAAGATAAGTTATCGTACAAAACTGAAAAAATTGTCTGAAACATCTGAAAAGACTGATTTATAATTTACTAGCTGACCCGGCCACGCGTTGTTGTGGCTCAAAATGTATCTATTATAAATGTGTAACACTTCCCCCATGGGGGAATTTCAAAAAAATCCCTTTTTAGTGTATATTCTGTTGACGTCACCTATTATAACGCAATTAAAAACGCAAAAAACCGCATGTAAAATAGTATAAATAGAAGCCGAGTTCTTCACGGTAAGCCTTAATCCTGTCCCTTTCCCCGCTGGCGAATATCGAAAAATCCCTTTTTAGTGTATATTCTGTTGACGTCACCTATTATAACGCAATTAAAAACGCAAAAAACCGCATGTAAAATAGTATAAATAGAAGCCGAGTTCTTCACGGTAAGCCTTAATCCTGTCCCTTTCCCCGCTGGCGAATATCGAAAAATCCCTTTTTAGTGTATATTCTGTTGACGTCACCTATTAAAACGCAATTAAAAACGCAAAAAACCGCATGTAAAATAGTATAAATAGAAGCCGAGTTCTTCACGGTAAGCCTTAATCCTGTCCCTTTCCCCGTTGGGGAATATCGAAAAATCCCTTTTTAGTGTATATTCTGTTGACGTCACCTATTAAAACGCAATTAAAAACGCAAAAAAACCGCATGTAAAATAGTATAAATAGAAGCCGAGTTCTTCACGGTAAGCCTTAATCCTGTCCCTTTCCCCGCTGGGGAATATCGAAAAATCCCTTTTTAGTGTATATTCTGTTGACGTCACCTATTAAAACGCAATTAAAAACGCAAAAAACCGCATGTAAAATAGTATAAATAGAAGCGGAGTTCTTCGCGGTAAGCCTTAATCCTGTCCCTCTCCCCGCTGGAGAATATCGAAAAATCCCTTTTTAGTGTATATTCTGTTGACGTCACCTATTAAAACGCAATTAAAAACGCAAAAAACCGCATGTAAAATAGTATAAATAGAAGCCGAGTTCTTCACGGTAAGCCTTAATCCTGTCCCTCTCCCCGCTGGAGAATATCGAAAAATCCCTTTTTAGTGTATATTCTGTTGACGTCACCTATTAAAACGCAATTAAAAACGCAAAAAAACCGCATGTAAAATAGTATAAATAGAAGCGGAGTTCTTCGCGGTAAGCTTTAATCCCGTCCATCTCCCCCCGTAGGGGAATTTCGACATGTATATTATATAAAAACACGTGCATATTCGAATGCAACGTTGTGTCAAAATTTCAAAGGAATCGGTAGGAACAAACAAACGTTGTATTTTATTTATATAGATAGGTAGAAAATGATCTGCTTAGGTCCATTCTCAGCTGAAAAGCATAATGCCTTACAGAAAAGCAGACTTAGGTCGTCGGAAGTTAGCGCCATCTGTTGGACATAAAAGCCTTAATCCATATATAAATATATTTTTGAAAGGGGGGAAATGGTGATCTTCACATATGCCACAAACCTTCGTGGGAATGTATTAAACAACTTCCCAAAGTTTCATGGCAATCGGATAAATGGTGTGGTAATCATGAAGTTTTTTCATCAAGATAAGTTATCGTACAAAACTGAAAAAATTGTCTGAAACATCTGAAAAGACTGATTTATAATTTATTTCAATTTTTTATATTGTTAATCATTTTTTATGGAATATTTTGGAAAAGTTTTACCACTGTTTATTTTCAGATTTTTCGGTTTTATAAACTAACCATTATAAATAAATATTTAAAAATTATTTTTCTTTTAATCTTACATAATACTGATTCATTTTTAGGACATTTTATATATCCCGGAGAAGGAACTTTTTCGAAACCAACAGATGTGGCACAGCTCTATTCTAAAGTTTATACCAAATCAGCAGTTTCTTGTACAGTTAATTTCTGGTATCATATGTATTATAGAAGTTCAGAAAAAATTGGTAATCTTCGTATATTAGTGAAAACTGCAAACAATAAAAAGGTATGTTTGTGCAAATAACTGAATGACTAATATTATTAATAAATAAATAAGATCCAAAGTATAAATAATAGTGTATAATTCATACACATATTGAAAGAAATAAGATGAAACCCAAAGATGGTATCTGGATGGTATATGTTGTAGAATCATTGATTTACAGAGTATGCACTTATGTTTATAGTTTGAGCATACTTAATTTTTAAAACTATTATTACAAAATACTGGACTCAATACTGGATTACTGTGCAGACAAGCCTAGATCAAACCTCAATGGTGGCTAGTTTTTTCTGTCATGGTCTTTGCAAATCTGAAATCCACCAAACATCCCCTCCATTGGATATCTGGAGGATGATCTCCGGGTAGATAAAAGTCAGTGTCAATGTGAGGTCAGCCATTCCACTGTTTCTCTAACTGTGCTGTGAATATAGATGCTGTATACCTTCTGTTTGTAATAATTCACTTTATGAGACTCCTTTACCTGTTTTTTTTTATTAAATGATAATTATTTTATTCAATATTAATATATTTTCAGTACAATTAAATTGTATTTTAAAATAACTCTATTCAAAATTGTCTCAACAAACTCAACAAACACTATAAAATTAATACATTATTATGTTTAATTTTATTTAATAACTTATTTGATACTTATATTTTTAATTGTAAAAATATCCTAGCCTGTCTAGATTTTAGGATTTCAGACTGAATTATTATTATTATTAAATTTAATTAAGAATAATGCCACATATTACCACGGATGGCTCTTCCCAAATAAAAATCTGTATTAGAAACTGAAAATACGGGTATGAATATCGGAAGCAGAATGCAAGTTTACAATCTGGCATGCAGAACACTGTATTCTTTATGTAAAAAAATAATTGAAAAGTGAAAATTTAATCTTAATTTTTTACACAGAAAATGATTAATAAGGCATGTGGTTGTCTCCTGCATGTACTGTACATGCATTGCATAATAATTGTTCATGCAGATTATAGTGTTGTTTATGAGTTCTGTTGGAAGAAAAGTTCATTCTTGAACAAGATTATCCCACACATTTTCTATAAGATTTAGGTTAGGAATGCTTGCTTTCTATTCCATGTGACAAATATCTTCACTGTTAAGAAAATCATTGATGAATGTATATTATTGGATGAGTGAAAGTTACTAACAAAGATTAAAATCAATATATTAATAATCATATACAGTAAAACCCCGCTTAATGCAGGGGATGCATTCTTAGATGACAAAGCGTTAAATGAGGTCATTTTAACATAGAGTAAATAGGGATAGGGAAACACGCAACCAAAAATAAACAAATTTTACTTTAATTTTAAGTTATTTTTATATTAATTTGTATAATAATATATGTTAAATAACACAAACATATGCACACAGAAATTCATTTTTTGTGACGAAGGTCCTGACTTTTCTAAAATTCTTGTTTTTTTGCAATAAAGTCGTGAAGTTTCATTTGTCACTTTTTTCTTTCCTTAAGCAAATGTCGGTAGCAGAAGATCGCATCCAAAATGCCTCATTTTGCTTTTGCACTCCTTTCAAAATCTGGATCATCTGCTACAGTTTCATCAACAATTTTGGTTATTGTTATCAAACCTTTACTAAGGAAATCTGTAGAGAAATTCTTTGGGTTCTTCATTTTCAGAATCTCTGTTTTCCAGTTCTACATGAATTCCTTGTTCTGCCCGTTCTTGAAGGTCATCGTTGGTAAGACTCTCACCAGAAACATGCGGTAACTCCTCAATATCCTGCTCGTCTACATCTCCCAGTCCTGCTGTCCAATTAGGTTGATTTTGCTCAACTCAACGATACAGCGATAGGCTCTTATTGTTGAGAATTCTTGGATATGTTCATCCATAACTTCTTCCACACTTTGTTCGTGCATTTATCAGTTAATTCTTGCCAAGTGAAGCCGATATTGCCTATGGCATCCATGATTTTATATTTTTTCCAAAATTGCACCAAACAAACATAGATTTAAAGAAACTGCCACCTTTTTGCCACCTTTTTCTGATTGGTTCGTGTTCATAAATAATCGTATTATATACGAATTAACGAAATGCTGCGATAATTTAAAACAGCGTAAATTTTGAGTTTTTTTAAGGCTTCGAGCAGACTGCATTATATCGAATCATTATTAAACGGGGTCTTACTGTATATACTGTATATAAAATTTACATTTTCCCTTTAAAATTCAGTTGGAATTACTTTCCATTTGGTGTTTGATTATTTTTATTTTAAATTCTAAGTATTTAAATTACAGAAATATAATCCGAAATTAAATCAATTTTATTAAATTATTATTGTAATTTATTTTATTAGATTTTAAGTATTTGGGATCGTTCCGGTAGTCAAGGCAATAGATGGCACGAAGGAGTTGCAGAAATCAATAAACAAGATGATTTCAGTATTATTATAGAAGCAACTCGTGGTACTGCAAGCAAAAATTTTGTGTCAATTGATGATATTGAATTTAAAAGTTGCAGTCAAGGTATGTATACTATCTTACAGTTATTAATAAATTACTTAGAATGAATTAAATTCATTTCTATTTCAATATTGTTTTCATATTTCATAATTTTTCTCTTTCAACAAAGCTTGCATCAATAATTAATAATTTGATATAATTTTTAGAATAGTAAAATTTAATAATTTTGATAAGATAGATGGCAGATTATTATTATATTAACCTGTATAATCTGTCTGTTGGATTATATTAAGCTTAATTTAATAATTGGATATAAAGTAATTTGACTAAAGATAGGCAGTCAAGCTGCCATTTCACGATAAATTTTTAATTTACAAGAATCTGGAAGAAAAAGATCAGACCAGAGCAGGACTCAAACCCACAACTCCTGCTTGCATTGCTAGTTATGCTACCTGGACCTCCATTTGATCTTTGCCTCCAGAACCAATAAATTAATTTTTATATAACCATACAGATAATCCAGCAGATCATTTGGAATTAATTAAAATTGGGTTATTGGATTTGTTGTTACATAAATTTTTTTAAACTAAAATGAAATGATGAAATATCACTTATGAAATAGTTTGTTTAGTCATTTTCATTTGACTGACTGTTATTCATGGTTTGTTTTCTATATATTATTATTATTACAAATTGCAGTCATAATTTAAATTTGTTACTTTGCACATCCGTTGAATGCTTTTTCAGTATATATCATAGATGATATAATTTAGTATCGATCATGGACATTGCATTTTGACAATAAGTATGGTATTTTTATTATTACAGAGTTTGTTAAGTTTTTGTACATTTATGGATTAATTCACTATACAAGTATCTATTAATATTAAAAACAATTTCAAAACAATGTTATCTATTTCAATGAAGTGATTATTATTTTTAATAATAAACACTTCAATTGAAACACTTCAATTTAAATATAATCTACATAAAACATGTAGATTATATTTAGATGGTAACTTGTACTTGATACTCTTGCTATCCCAGTAGATATATTATAAACAACTTATAACTTTTTAAAATATGATGATGAAAAAGAAAATAATTAGACAGATTGGCTTTTGTGTGATTTGCAAAGATCCACAGGAGGATGGTTGCAGGTATGTAGGAGTGTGATTACCACAGACAATGGGAGACAATGAAAAATCACATATAACTAAGTTTATATATAAAATATATACAGAATATATACAGAAATTCCACAATTAGGCTACATGTAGTAGTTGACACTGAAGTCCTTTCAACGATTCAACACGAGGATCGCCGGGCAATATTATTGACCAATGATTCGTTAACCTAAACACTAGATCTAACATCCATAGCTGGTAATTACTTTGATGCAGACAGATTTGAGTTCCAAGATTACCTTAGCAAAATTTTACACCACACAAGTCTTGGAGAGCACATCACTCTTTTCAATGAAATGTGTAAGTTCTCAAGCAACACCAAGGTGACCACGTGCCAACCAGAGAGTCCAAGAGATAGAGGGCAAGTTGCCAGTTCACCCCCTTTAAATACCCTCTCACCATCCCAACAGTGCTGCCAAACAAAACTAGCCAAAAAAAAAGCAATAACGAAAAGTAAAAATTTGACAAATGTATACCCCAAAAACCGACAATTACTGCCAAAACAGCATGTTTTACATGGAAATTTAGAATCTATTGAACCAATAGATTCTGCTTGTTCTAAATTTCCATGTAAAACCAATAGAAAATTTTTTAGCAGGATATCAATTGTTTTTGATAAAACAATTTTAAGCAATCAACTGATACCTCTACATAACATTCCTGAATAAAGCAATACTTTGTTTTACATGTCATTGAGTAAATTAGGATTTAACAAATTTAAACTATTGTGTGAGAGTTAAAAAATTACTTTGGATTGCGTTTCTAAGCATTATTGGTACTGTTTCTAATGCATCAAATGCTTCAGTGTATGTAGATATAGTGAAGAATTTGATGCAATTAGAAACCTGTAACTCATTAATTGTGCTTTTCTATTTGTACTATAATAAACAGAAAAGTACAATTAACATTAGTATTGATAAAGAGATAGCTCAATAGTGGGTTAGCTCAATAATTAGTCTACAGAAGACTGCTGGCAATCATTACTATGTAAAAACTTCAGAATTTCTGGAATTTGTATTTCCTGAAGTTGGTTAATTATTGTATGATTATGAATTTACAAGTTTTCTTTATCATGTTTATTTTTTTAGAAATATATAGATTTTTTTTAGCAGTAAATTTTCTGCTGTTTACATTTAAACAAGTATTGTAATAATAATATATCATCATTAACTAAATCATATAAAATTTTTTTAGATTACGTACCAGTGGAATGTAGTTTTGATGAATGGATGTGTAAGAAAATACCACAGTGTATTAAAAAATGGCAGCGCTGCGATAAATTTTTTGATTGTAAAGATAAAACAGATGAACTGAATAATTGCAGTAAGTTTTACTTTACACGTATATTATAAAATGTAATGAAACTAACGTTAAAAGTTATTTTTTGTTTTTATTTGATTTTTTATTAAGATATTTTATTGTTAATTTAGATAAACAAAAAGGTGACTGTGATTTTAATGATGAGAATTGGATTGAAAGTTGTCAATGGGAGCACTGGCCGGAAAAGAGTTTTAAATGGTCTCGTGCAAACGAATCACCGAGTAAAAAGACAGGCCCTCCTTATGATCACAGTATAAATGTTAAAGGTATTTGTTGTTATATTTATGATTTCATTTTTTACAATATATATACTGGTTACATTTTGCTTTATTTTTCTTCCATTTTATCTCCATTCTCTTCTTTACTCCAGAAATTTTGATTTGCAATGTTTGCATTTAATAATTTTTCAATAGCTTAGTTTCAGAGAATCAATATTATAATCCACAAAGAAAAATGGAAGATATCTTGAATCTGATGTGTTGCAGATAGGGTAAATAGTAGTATGAAGAATTACACTTTTTTCTTTTTTTTTTATGGAATAAACATTTACACCCCAAGCCAGTAATCTATAATTATTTATTATAGATCATCATTTCACAAATTTCAAATGATTGTGTGGTATATAAATTTGGATATACAGTAAAACCTGTCTATGGCGACCACCCATGGTTTCTTCAAAAAGTGGTCTTTTAGACAGGTGGTCATCCAATACAGGTGGTGCTGTAATACCGTATTTCTGTACGTATTTTGCACACTTTTTATCCATTTCTGCTAAGCAAAACTCGAGGTGAGCAAAAGTACGCAAATTTTTTCAACAATAGAGCTATATTGGTATTTTATTCTTATCGGATAACTCGATTTACAGAGTCGTCGTGATTTTATAAGACAGATTTAATACCAATATTTTAAAGATTAATAAAATATTCGCATTTTTTCGATTATAATGCACACTTTCTTTTTTCTGGCTTAATTAATTTAGCTTGGTTCTTTTTGTTTGCTCCTCAGTTACGTGTATTACGTCATCGATATACAAGCGCATCGTATCTCTCCATAAGTTTGGTTTTCGTTAGTTTAATCTTATTTTAACTTAAGAAAATATTAAACAGTATTTTTAAAGTACAATAAGAAAAATTATTAATTAATAATAAAACGATTTTATTATTTTTTCTTGTAATACAATTTCATTACAAGAATTATATGGTTAAAGCTAAAAGCACAGCTATGGTTTTTACTAAAGTGTCGAAAAACACGCCTGATTCCTAAGTGCATAGCGCTCAAGTATGACTCCTTCCCAAAAGAAGTGCGTTCCATATTACGTCAAACTGATTTCATCACATTCCGCAATTGTCCAATGACAGTCGCAGAATAGAAAAAGGAAGGTTGTCTGTAAAACTGATTTTTGCGTTAATGCATTTATTGTTTATTGAATATTTTGCGTGCGAAAATTACTTGGATATTATTTTTTTTAAAATTTTGTGGAAATAAGGTAGGTTGATACAGAAACTATTTATTGCACATGTACTGTATATGAGCTTCAAAAAGGGATTAGCCAAAGGGATTAGCAAGTTCTTTCCTGCACTTGCTAATCCCTTCGGTCTCCTTACTTCTTTTGTTTCAGGATGTTACTTCCCTGAAATGGCGATCTCCACTCAAGGGGAAAAAGGAATTAAAGAAGGAATTCTCAAATAGTAAAGACAAAGGGACAAAGAAAATCTTAAATCTAAAATAAAATAAAAATATTAATATAACTATACAATGATATGGCCGACGGCCACACCTTTATCAAAGAATCATTTTATTTATATAGTGGAACATTTTTGAGAACTTCTTTTCACTATTAGCAGTATTCTAAAATACTTCTAATAGTGGGGGGTTTGAGAAACTTCCCCCACTATTAGAAATTTAACTTCAAGTCTAAATCCAAGAAAAAGTTACAAAATACACTTAGAAACATTTTTTGTAATATACTATCAAAAGTAAATAGTATGTCTTTACCCAACCCACATTATTTTTACCAATTCATTCAGTTGCCAATTCCAATTTAATTCTCAGCTCATTCACCATCTCCTTCCTCTTCTTAACAATCACTGATTTTCAAACTTCTGATAATACATCTGCTCAGCTATTCTTACATTTGTATAAGCATCTTCCTTGTGTAATATATTGCTTCTCGTAAATCTATCCTTTGAATTTCCTCAACAAACCAAAAAAAATCCAGCAACATTTAAAACTGCATGTCTGGCACCATCTGTTATGACATTTTATTATTAAAATCTTTTTATATTTTTAATTATTGTAAAATGCAAAAATCCCCACTCTCAAAATTAAGCTGAATTTTATAAAAAATTGTAAATGCCAATAATGAGTAAAATCATCATTAAGTCCAATCCCACTCAAGATATGACGCATGACCCTTCTTTATCTCTCCACCCCCTCAACCTTTAACCACCAAAATTTTTAATAGAATCAATCCCCTAATACACAAACCTCCCTGCAAAGTTTCAGAAATTTTCAAAAAGAAGAGGAGTTATTAAGCTCAAAAGGGCAAACAAAATTGTGCCCTCCACACACACACACACATCCATAATACAGAAAAACCCCAAATTTGTTTGCATTTCTTGACATTTCAAGGTCCAGACACTTCAGAGTCCAAAAGTGTATAAATCTTGGGGGGTCATTTTTTGACCAATTGCCATATATTATTTCCCTGCCTCTGTGATATATAACCAAGCCAGGAAAGTAATTGTGTTGCATTTCACAAAAACTAGTCTCCCTTTGTATCTCCTTACCTTCATATCTTGTAAGCTCTCATGTTATTAATTAAAACAGTCATTCTCTTCTTTATCTTTGTCTATTTTTTCTTTTTTTATCTTTATCATTATCATTTTCATATTTCTTCTTAATACTCTGTTCAACTTGTTGCACTTTTTGGCACACCATTCAGAATCATTGGTCTCTTTAATTGTTTTCATCTATTTATTTCATTATCCAACTTTACAACTTCACTACAATACACAAAAGCCCATCTTAACAAACTCCATAATGTTGCCGTTTTTACCTAACCAGTTCTCTTGATCTTCGATGTATCAATGGCTCTTTTACTACTACTTTATAAAGCACTAATGCTTATTTATGTTCCTACCATTACATCACTATCCAAGAAATTATTAGATTCAATACCAATAATTTTAATTTGACAAATTTAACTCTTTTTTTTCAATTTTCTATAAAGGTAAAACTAAAAAAAAAAGACTTTTATACATATTATATATAAAAAAAGCCATTAAAAATGTATTTAGTCTGCTTGTTTGTCTAGTTCATAAAGACATTATTAATAATGTCAATAGTTTGAATTATATACCATTAATACAGTTTTTATAATTTTTTTATAGGTTACTATTTATATATAGACAGTGGTAATCATTCTATAGGAGATTCTGCAGCTGTATCAACACAAAGTTTACCTGCCAGTAAAGAAAAATGTCACTTAAGATATTGGTATTTTATGTATGGCTCTAAATCAATGGGAAAACTAACAGTAAGTTTTGCAATTAATGAAATAGAATAATGAATCAAAGTTCATTTAGTAATATTTTCAGTTCAGAAAAAATTAATATCATTTTAAAATGTTTATTGCATTTAATCTATTAATTTTTAATAATTGGAAATTTTAAATTATACATTTTTAACTAAAAATAAAAAAATTTTAGAATTAAATAAAAACTTTATTTCATATTTAAGTAAAACAGAATCTTGTACAGGTATCCCTTGTATAACACCATACTTCTACAACACGGTTTTGCTCTAACATGGTTCAAAAACTGGGTGTATCCCCTGTACAACACTACTTCCACTTTCACTCTAACATGATTTTGGAAATTCTCCATACAAAATTTCACAATTTTTAAGTGTAAACTTCATTATTCGATATTTTTATTACAACATAGAGTTGTAAATGGTCATTTTCCAGCAAGACGACACTTAGCTGCACATAACCAAGGTTTCTCAGGAATATTTCTACCACATTGCCATACTTCCTTTCATTTCCCCAATCTCCAGATTTGTTGTCCTTGATGGAACATCAGCTTTGCCAATCAGGACTGAGGAATCTAGAAAGACAGTTGCTGCATCTGTGGACAAATCTGTCACAGAATAGCATTTGGTGCTTTATACTCAACCATATTGCTGCATGTATCCAGGCAAGGTCCTAAAGGTTGCTTTAAATCATACTGTTGTCCACAGAAAACTACAATATCATAGCAAAGAAACGTCTAATTATAATTATCATCATTGCATTTGCACTAAAGTTTCATTTGATTCCAATGACTCCTCGTTGGTGCTTAACATTTTTGTCAGCATGTATGTATAGCTATGTCTTAAATTATTGCTTTTAATTATTCTTGGAAAATTGTATATTGTTCTGAAAAAGTACCATATTATGCAACTCCATGCTATGCAAAACATGGGGTAAGGTTCCAAAAGTATACTATTCTTTTCTGTCACTAAGAGAAATATATTTATTAAAACAATCAATAATTTATTTCTGATCAATAATTAACTAACAATCACAATTAAAAGTATCAGCAATGTCTTAATTTTTATCATAAAAAATATGTTATTAATCAAAACTTTGTTCTAGGGGACCCTTGTTTGTTTAATTGAGTACAGAGTGATTTTTTTCCATAATTTGTGTTTGAATACTGAATTGTTTGAGTTAGGAACAGTTCGAATACAGAGATACCACTGTATTTTGTTTGTCATTTTTACAAATGATTAATCTATAAAAACAAAACACAGTGACAGTCTTAAAGGCTAAAGTCTGAAAGCAATGACAACACCTAGTTGATAGTGCAAATTTTTTCTTCCTTATCCTAGCTTTCCTGTCAGTTTTCATTAAAGTAAACCTAATGAAAGGCACCAAATAAATTGGAAATTTCAATATTGTAAAATCTGTGGGCAAATTTGAGACAGCACATATGCTTTTATTTGAATAAAAAAAATATTTAATAACAGAGTTTGAACTTAAAAATTGTGAAATTTCCAAAACCATGTTGTACAGGGGATATCCCCAATTTTTCAACTGTTAGAGCAAAACCATGTTGTAGAAGTGCCATGTTGCACAAGGGATACCTGTACAGTTAATTTATAATACAGGCTCCAAGTTCTATGTTCTCAAATTAACTGGATAAATTATAATTGTTAGAACTTTACGATTGATGTTGTTTAGCAGTTTAGAAATATATTAAGATGTAAAATAATCCAAACTATTCAAATGATTGAAATGTTAATTACTATAATTACAAGTAAATTTTAAAAAATCTGATATCAATCTGATCCAAAATTTAACATTATTATTAATTCAAGGTGTCGATTTATGGAAATAAGGGACAAATTATTCCAGTCAATACAATCAGCGGTCCTATTGAAAAAAAATGGAATTATGCTCATGCCAAGATTAACAGTGTTCAAGACTATAAAATTGTATTTGAAGGTTTTGTTGGAGGTGATGAGTATACGGATATTGCAATTGATGATGTTACTTTCACAGAAGAATGTCAAGAAGGGGGTGAGTAAACTAAAATTGTTATTTTATTAACACAGATTAATTAAATAAATATTCAGATACAACTTGAATGAATTACCATGTAAACAGACTTTCAAATTGCTAATTCAAAATAATCTTTCATTTTTTTCATTAAATAAAATTAACTAAATGTACTGAATTGAAATTTTAATTAATCATATGTCTTTCCTATGTATATATGATGATGTAGATCTTATTTGATTACTAAATGCTATCATTTTAGGCGATATGGCTTACATCAAATTGCTAAACCATGATCTATAATGCCAAATAATCTGTCATATTATCAGGCTATAATAAGACTAATTTAATAATTAGATATTATAGTCTGTTAACATGGCAGATCATTTGGCATTACTTAAAAATCATGTATATGGATTTAATGTTTATATACCCAAGACTATAATAGGTTATTTAACTTCAAAATAAACTTGCAGCTAATTTATAGATCTATTTAAAAATGTAGCTTTCAAATTACTAGTTGACAGAATCCACAAAGTTTGCTTGACAAAAAAATTAGCCTCAACCATAAAGTGATAAAATTGTATATTAAGAGTTAAATAACAGTGAATTTTCTAAATAAATATCAAATTACATTCAATTCTTTTGGGTTTTAATTAAATAATTGATCTAAAAGGTAGGAAATTTTACTCTTTTGCATATGTAATCTTATGCTATCTAGCCTATTGTGGCCGTTCGCCTTAATTTGTATATTGTATATTTTATTTTTAGTATTTTTTCCATTTTCTTCCTCTTCGTTAGTTCTTTTGTCTATCTTTTCCTAGAAACTTCTGTCTTCCCTAACCCTTCCCTGCTCAAATGGTGGTGACCTAAATAAAAGACAAAGGAAAGGTGGTAGCCTGAGGGCCTAGTGAGGGACAAGAGCTCACTTTTCGACGGAGACGTCGAAGGGACAGGACATATTGTGAAGACCTCCAGGTTGTTCTAGCATCAACTGGAGGACAAAGGACGATAAGCTTAAGCCAATGTTCGTGAGAAATCCGAAGTATATCCTGATATAGGAACCTCAAAAAACTTATTGGGAGGATCGGAGAGACGTCCAAAATCAACAACACAGAAAATTATCAATCTAGTATTCACAACCATCACCCCAAGATCGTCGAAACTTTGGGTACCCATTCTTTTCTATCATACTTCCAACTATCCTATTGTCTATCTTTTCTTCCCTATCTTTTTTTTAGTTATATAAGTAGTTTTAAGTAATTAGTCTTAGTCCTTATATTTTGTAACGCGCTGAATATTCTTTTGTCGCGAGATCGCGTAACGATCCTATCCGAGCATCTGCCGGAATTATATGTGGAAAGGGTTGTTATTGTAAAAACGAGGAGTGTCGGAATTGTAAAGGAATCCTGCAAAGTAAATAAACACGGGTGACAAGAACATATTTTTGTGTTATATTCCATTGTGAATCACTCACCACATGCACTTACCACACTATACATCAAGATCCCAAAAATAATTGAATTTAAGTTTAGATAAATGCTAAGAATTAAGAATCTTTTTATCTAATCTTTCAATTTACAAATTTATCACTATAACCTCAAAAATCTTCTCTACTTTCTAAAAGAAACAAATTACAATTGCATTGATAAATTAATTGATTAATCTAAACTTCTTAAGTTTAATCATATTTCATAATAGCGAGGTTGAGGCTGAAGTTTCAAATGCAAAAATGTGTATGTCGGACGTTCAGCACCGCTTTCCTATAAGCCTAGAAGTTTGACAATGGTGTTTGGAAAGTCAGTGGAATCATGTTCGACATTTCAAATGCCATTGTCAAACTTCTAGGCTTACAGGAAAGCGGTGCCAAACATCCGACGTACACGTTTTCGCATTTAAAACTTCGGCCTCAACCTCACTAATAAAATTGATTTTAGAATTTTGTTTTCCCATAATTGTTTTTGCTGAAAAATTGAACAAATGTATGATAAAAACTTATTTGTTATTATATACAATAACATACTATAAACAAAGATTACATACATGTCCTTTATAATAACTATTGGTTAATAAACTGATTGTAAGATTATTGTTTTTTTCCAAATTTTAATTATACAATACAAAAATAATAATTTATGACTTAAACTCATCAACAACTGAAACAGTTTTTTAGCATATGGTCAGTAAGATGTGATATCAACAATGGATCTAGAGAGAGAGAATTAAAATGAGTTTAAACTTATAAAACTAGCTCTAGATTTAATGATTTGACAAATGTAAATCCATATGTTTAGGCATATATTCCTTGTCAAACAGCAGATATATTTATAAAGAACAATGTCTTAATATGAAAATATATATTTAATGCCTGTATTCGTAACCAAGGATCAAAAGTTAGAGTTAGAAGTTAACCAATTACTTTTAACTTCTACTGCTTGATCCTTGGTTGTGAATAGATTTTATTTAACTCTAATGGCTGTAATCATAAAAATATCCTTAAGCCAATGTAGAAATAATTCTTTTTAGATGTTTATTGTCTAGCTAAGATCAATTAATTAGATTTTTTAAACATTTATGAAAAGTGTTGTCTTTACATATCTAATAATAATTATCCTGAATTATTTATTTATTTTTTAAAGGAAAAAATTGCTATTTACTTAATGTAACAATGTTTTAAATTTTAAATTAATAGGAACAGCTATAATTCCAACTGGTGTACCGCCTCTCTGCGACAAAGCAGTACATTTTATGTGTAGAGAGATTTCCCAATGTATATCCTCGGAATGGCTTTGCGATTGTTATTCAGATTGTGAAGATGGAAGTGATGAACAAGATTGTGGTATGTGTAATTTTTAGAATTAAAATATACTTAACGTACTTTAAAATATTTAAATTTTCAATTAATTAGATTAATTCTACATACATAGGCTAAGTATTTAAATTTTTATTAACTGAAATGTAAGTTATCCATTATTCTTTTAACTGTCAGAATGCTAAATTCAGTTTTTGGGGTGTAAAGTTACTGCATTTGTTTCTTTTATGTTATTACCATAATAAAGTACATGCTGTACTGTATGCTAATATTGTATTGCATATAAATATTGCACTGTACAGTAAATAAACAGTGATGGCTTGTATATTTTATGAATTGTAAATTAATTTTCCTGTACTGGTAGGAGAATCACATTATCCATCTATTCTCGTATCCGTCATGGCCTTGATCCCGATAGATAATAAGAGTTTCTACTATATAATAAATATTAATTTTGATTTAATATCAGGAACTTATCAATTTCTCCTGGTGTTAATTTTTTCTCACTAATAAACTTAATTAACTTTTGACAATTGTTTAGAACAAATCTTTATGAATGCTTCCAACATAGTGGATTCACAATGAAATACCAACGAGCGCCTTAAAAATCGGGCTATAAATTGGTAATTAAATGATTGATATAAAGTAGTTTTAGATGAGAGATGGTGCCTAACGTCTACCTCTAATAACAGTTAATAAGTATAATTTAAGTAAATATTAAATAAATTTAGAACCTTCTGGAATAAAAGAACTGACCCGGGACGGGGCTTGAACCTGCAACCTCCGCTTGCCGTGCACCACCTTTTTGCCTTTTCATCACTATCAAATCTGTAACCATATAGTGCTTCTTTGATCCAAACAGGTGGTAATTGGAAGGAGCAAAGTCTGGGTGTACAGCTGTATAAATTATAAAAAATATGACGATTTTTCCAAAGCCCAGAAATGACCTAACTTGAGACATTACATAAGCAAAAAAAAAATGAACAAGGGTCGACTAGTGCTAGGCCTAGACTTTTTTAAAAACAGGCAAAACCACAAACGAATATGTCGAAAAAAACAATTTCACAATAAATAATTGCTTGTTTTAAATATATGTCATTACTTTATATTTAATAATTACATATATATATTGCTATTTATTTAGTACAATGAGTATTTAATTATTATTACTATTATTATTTATAAATAATAATATAATTATATTTTATTTAATAGATATTGATTGTACAACATTATTAAGTGAGTATATTATTTTTATTAAAATAAGTTATACTAAATTTCATTTAAAATTTTTTATAATATATACAAATATTTTCAGCCGAGTCGCCATCATCTACTACTGCAATGGGAAGTACAACAAAATGTAAGTAAAAAAAAAAATACTGCATATTTTTAATTCTTAACATTTTCCAAAAAATATATATTAATTGAAACATACATTTGACTTATAAATAAATTTGCTTTGCTCCCCCTGCAAAAATTTTCTGCAGATGCTCATGTTGCTAACAGTGTTTTGTTAACTGTGTATGAATCACAATAAATAATAAACTGCAAAAATATAAATGGTTATTTATCATTGTAAAGCTAAATAAAACAGTTTAGAGATTAAAGTTATTCTGTTTGGACTCCGAAACAGTGATTTTATCATCCACCCTAAGTAGGCATATTTACTCTGCGGAAATGTTAGACTTGATATGGTTTTCGGAGATTGTGAAAAAACTAGTTATACTCATTTAACTGGTTGCATGACAAAAGAAGAAAGATTGCACAAAAGATTACATAGACTTGTCTAATAAATGGTCAGTTGTCAGTTCTAGAAAGGGAAGAGTAAAATGAGGTTATCGTGACTAATGGCTCCCCGAGGTTGGTGGTGCTGTTAATGATTTCCCGTTAACAGCACCACCAACCTTTTATTATATAACAGAAAAACTTTACAAAAGTTGTCATCACACAATGTGATGTATGCATCAATATTATATTTATCAACAACTTCATTGTATTTCATAGACAAGTCACCAAATGGATGAACCAATTTTTGGTGGAGTAGACATAAAAAAGCATTCTACCTGGATCTGATCAGGCCCTAAACTCTGTCAGATTTTCCAGTAGGTACTATACAGAACATCACCTATTTAAACATTTACATCTGGTTAATAGGACTATTTACATTGAGGAGTTTGTCATATTTTCCCAAAAGAACTGTTATTGATTTGTGTAAAATATGGACAAACATTGGTAGGTAATAAAAGAGAATATTAGATTATAGAAAGAGACAAAGACAATCTAAAAAGAATTAAAAAATTTAAAGAAATATGTTAGGTTTTTCTGAATCCATAATGAATGGCAATCACAGTGACACTCCATCATGGCATGAAATTCATTAATATTAGATGTCCTGAATAATTTTATTCCATTCTTTGATGAAATCTGCTGTCAATTTTATTTGATTTATCAAATACTTTCAGATATTCAGATAATAATAGACTTCTCCTGACAAAATTCAGTAATTTGATATAATCTGCAAAACATTCGAGTACATCTCTAAGTTTATAGTGCCAACCAGAGGAATGAGATTTGTTGATTTATTCCAAACATTTTTTATAGTAAATTATTTAAAAATTATTATTTAATTTTCAATAGAAGTATCAATATAAAATTACAAAAATTAAAACACAAGATTTTAATTATATTCTAGTTAAGTTTATTATTATAATATGACTTTGTCTATTTTTACATGAAATGCAACCCATACATTAGTGGCCTTGATCATTAAATATCTTCTTACAGCCACATCAGTAGCCTATTTTGTTCTAGTTATTTTCCATGTTGTAATCACTTTATATGTAACAGAATTAAAAGTGTATAGTATCAATTCTGTTACAACTTGTAAAAATCCTCTAAATATAATAAAATAAAAATTGCATTACAAATACTAGTCATATCTTGCTTGCTCACCATATCCAATCACCTAGTATTTGTAATGCAATTTTTACTTTATTAAATTGTAATTTCCACCAGCTCCTTTTTACAAAAAAATTCTCTAAATAATTTAAACTGCTATGATCATTACTGTTACATACACTACCAATTATGCAACAGATTTGAATCAATTGACAATAAGCATTGCTGTATCAAAGCTTAACACTATAAACAAAATAAGGACAATGCATTAATGATGTTCATATATAAATTAAAATACATTTAATTTATGTATGAACATTATATATATATGTTACCGGCAAAACCCAATTTCACGCCAAATTAGTTTTGCCTAGGCCAAACTAGTTTGGCGTAAGCGTGTCAGGCCAAACTAGTTTAGATATTAATGGGTGGGTTAAAGTGTACCTAGATAACCCCAATGGCAGCATTTCTGATTGTTCGTGCTCCCGACGGACTCCTCCCAGAGGGGAGCTGTTGGCAGGCCGCCCAGTGTTTAACATCACTAGTTATTGATTCACGGTAGTTCTTGAATAAAAGCAAACAAAGAAACAGTATCAACAGTAAAATATCAATTAGATGAATAAAAATTGTTCATCTAATTAATTGCCTTTTAATTTTATTTTAACCATTAATATATTTAACCATTAATATACTTGAATAATTATTCTAAACTAGTTTGGCCTAGGCAAAACTAGTCTGGCCTAGGCAAAACTAGTTTGGCGTAAAATCAGGTTTTGCCGGTAACATATACAAGATGAAACTAATGAAAGAAATATTGTAATTAATTTTAACCATTTGTATATCAAATGATATTAATAATTATTACAGATAAAAAATGTCATCAATGATGATACTTTTGAAAATTTTATTTTTTCATAGCTGTTCGTCCAACCAGAACAACAGCAACAACAACAACAAAATCAAGTCCTGCTACACCTGTCACACATACAACATTTCGTCCAACTGTGAATTGCAAGAAAAATGAATTTGAATGTGGAGATAAAACTTGTATTCCAAGAATCTATCTCTGTGATGAATATGAAGATTGTAAAGATGGTTCAGATGAAAAAGGATTTTGTTGTATGTTTCAATTTCGAGTTAGAAATAGTTATATTATCAAGTTATAAAATAAAATGATACATTCAATATATATTTAACAGCAAGTGTACAATGTAACCAAAGCAATTATTTTTGTCACGACCGTCACTGTGTACGTGAAGAACTGATTTGCGATGGAACTAAACAATGTTCTGATGGTTCCGACGAGAGTATGTGTGATCTTACAGGTTTGTTTTTCAAGTTTTTTTTTCTTTTTATAATATAAATAATAACTAAAACATTTGTTTTAAATCAATAACATTTGTGAAAAGGAACTATTGTATTTACTCAAATTATTTATTAAATTTTAACAAAGATCTAATTATCAATATAAAAACAAACTTTATTAAAATAGTTCTTTTTATTGATTCTGGTAATATCTTCATCAGTTAAGTGAAATGAATGAACTAGTCACTTAAGTTCTGTGGTTTAATTTGCAATTCTCTTATAAATACTAAAACAATTCACCTGCCACTTTTAATTAAAATATAACCATAAAGTACTTAATGTAACCATTATTTGTAAATTATACGGTAAGATATTATCTCACTACCATAAAAGAATAGGTCTAAATCCAGTCAAGACTCACATTATCGAGGATTCTGGGGGACCCAAGATCAAATCCGGACAGGTTAAAACAGCCCCAGAAAATTTTCAGGTGGTGATCCGTCCAGATATGTTGGGCCTCGTTCCTCACCACCTGGATGCTCCATAGTGGGATTGGCCAAACTCATAATGGGCTTGCTCTAAATGCCCACAGGACAGAAAAAGGTTTTTGTTTAAACTATATTTAAATATATAAAATATGCTGTAATTAGAATAAATGTAAAGAAGCTGATTGGAAAAGACAGATGATAAACTGAAATCATATAATATTTTACGTGGCAGATGATTTCTCCGACGTGCCACTGTTCGCCACTCCTGAATTAGATAATGCCTGGGAAGTGATCATTAACTATTGATACTGAACAAAAGAAAATAAAATAAAGTGCATGGATAAACCACTGACAATGTAAATACACAAAAATACAACAAAATAAAATAAGTAAAATTATGCTAATAGAACAGCTATCAGCAGTAGAGATATATCTCATATGCTTGGAGGGCATTTTTTGAAGTCAGATAATTATCTTCCACTAAAATCACTGACTCTCGATTTTCAGATTGTGTAAGTCTAATGGACTGGCAGCTTAAACTTTTTCAGATTTTTCTCCCATGTCTACTTATAAGTAGGAACCAGTTCCCCTATTTAAATGTTAGATACAGAAGGCACCCCTCCTTTGGCACATTGCCCAGATGTTACAATGCCTTATTCTATCAATCTAATCTGAAAAAAATAGAAGCAATTTTTCCTAGAAATCGAGGCGAACTGCAAAAGCCATTTACATTCCCTACTAACCTGGTTGCAAAGATCTCATTCCAACAATTTCCTGTCCCAGTTTCTGTCACAATAATTTCCCAAATAACCTACCTTTTGCATTTAATATTTTGTTTTATATAAGTACAAATAATTCACACAGACAAAGTAGTAACTAGTCAAATCCATTGCCAGTAATTGAACTGTCCTCAAACTTTAATTTCCTTTCAATGTAATATTCTTCTGATAACATTTAACTTTTCTTTTACAGCTCTTGACTTATAAAGCCTTAAATAAGAAAATTTACATTACTGCTACATCTGCCTTAGTATATGCAGGCTTCTAAAAGTTTTCATTCATGGCACACCATTGCTTACATGAAGCATTATATCACCTTCTGAGAACATTAGTAACATAACTCTGAAAATACTGTTTTGAGATAATTGTTTTTGTAGTTTTAATCAAAACTTCAACTTTTCATTCCTACTCAACTATTTGAATTATCTAATTGATATTTATTTTGTTTGTAGCTAGAACATCATCTTGAAAGTGTTCTAGCATGTTAGATTATCTTACTTTTCAAATTAATTAAAATTTAAAAAAATTACATACTCAGTCTCTAAAGCGTAACAATTTGAATAAGTTTTGAAGATTTTGTAATGGAATAAAGACATGCTACATTTTACTGTAAATGACTGGGAGTCTCATGATTCACATAATTCAAAATCAACAATTTCAGTTATGTCACAAATGTTCTCAAATGGCAATATATCAGTGAAATAGAGAAAATGTTGAGTCAAACCGTCAGTAGCATGCAATTAGTGTGTAAGCTTGTTATGTTCTTTAAGTTTGATAGAATGGTAATAATAACTTTGAAGACATCAGATGCATCCAAGTGTGATAAACAAGATGATGATCAGTTTTTATGCAGAGAAGAATATAAACCTGCTGAAATTTATTGCCACAGGATTTATAATGAACTGCTAACATATCTGTCCTAAACAACAATAGTTGGATGGTGTAACAAGTTTTGCAGTGGCTATAACAGCATTAAAGATCTATCAGTATCACAAAGTAGGAGACCATTCATGTCAATGACACTGAAACAAATTGTGAGAGTGGATCTATGTATATGTTATGGACATAGTGATTAATTCGGGCATTATGAATAATGACCAACAAAATCGGGCATTGTAATAAATTTCAATAATTTATCAAATGGACCGGTCATTATGAATGCTGCTATCACCTAGTCAGGCAAAGTGATGATAATAAGTTGAGGAGTGATCGTACGACATACGCTAGTCAATTGGCACTCAGTTGCGCGTGCGTATTGCGTTTAGTACCGAATTTGGTGGCAGTCACGACTTTTGTGCTCTCGACAGATTCCTCCCGGAGGGGAGCCGCCAAAAGGCCGCCGATTGTTTAACATCACTAGTTATTTATTCACGGTAGTTCTTGAACACACGTATCAATAACTAGTATGTATCAATATCTAGTAACGTTAAACAATCGGTGGCCTGCCGGCGGCTCCCCTCTGGAAGGAATCTGTCGAGAGCACAAACAGTCGTCAGCGACCACCGCCAAGATGGTGCACATAGGTAAAATTTTGCCATTTAATTAATATAGTTAATAGTACTTAGTTTTAAAAGATTACATGTTCTTTTTGAAATACTTTGAAATAATTCACAAAAAATAAATATTTCTAAATGAAATAAGTGGAAGTTTTTCTAATCAAACTTTAAATTTGGTACTAAACATGATACACACACATAACTGAGTGCCGATTAGCTAGCGTATGTCGGATGATCATTCCTCAACTTATTATTATTGCTTTGCCCGACTAGGTGATAGCAGTATTCATAATGACCGGTCAATTTGATAAATTATTGAAATTTATTACAATGCCCGATTTTGTTGGTCATTATTCATAATGACTGGGCATTATGAATAATGCCCGATTAATCACTTTGTCCATAACATATATACCAGGATAATGCATGTCAATTGAAACAATGTCAAAAGAGGTTTGCATTTCCATTGGGAGCATCTGCTTGGGATTATATAGGGTTTAGACTATGACAAAATGTGCTTCATGTGAATCACTAATTATCTCAACATACAGCAAAAATTTCAGAAATGTTATGACTGATGCATTTGGAACACTACGAGAGAGAAGGTAACAATTTCTTATTCCAGATCATTACAGGAGATGAAAGCTGGTATCTCCATTACGACCAATAACAATGGCACCATCCAATGTCACTTCACATAAAGAAGTTTAAAACTACTGTGTCTGTTGGCAAGGTTATAATGACTGAAGTTTGACAGCAAAAGTTCTTTATGGTCAAAAAACAACCACCTAATTATGTGACCACTACCAACCATTGCTCTCTAAGACTGGATCAGTTTCATGCTGCAATCGAGAACAAGCATTCTGATAAAATCACATCTGAAGTCAATTGCTCCATGACAATGCCAGATCACATATTGCTGGAATTATCAAAGATAAACTGGAGATTTAGTTTGGAAACACTCTTCCACCCACCATACAGTCCTGACCTGTTGCCATGCAACATTTGGATTTTCAGATTCGTGAAGAAAGCATTGAAAGGTTATAGGCTTCAATCAGATGCAAAAGTTGTGGGAACTATTCAAGAATGATTCCAAAACCAATCAAAGAATTCTTCCAAGAAAGAATAATTCATTTAGTGACACTGGGATAAGTGCCTCAATGCATATGGAGACTTCTTTTAGAAATGTTCCATATTCTCTGAGTTTTCATTAATAAATAGAAACTACTTGAGGCCTCTATATATAAATATATATGGCATTTAATAGAAGTAATATTGCTACTGCTGATTATCAGCTTTTCTTTGCAGTAAATTTATTTAATCAATCAATTTTTTCCTAGATTAGTTGATTTTATGTTAATTGCATTCACAAATTGCCAAGTTAATTTTCACAATTTAAAAAAAAAAAAAAAAAAAAAAAAAAACAGGTATAATTATATTAAAAATATTTTATGGAAAAGTCTATGAGTATTTACTGTCATAAATTAATATATTTCTTTTTTTTTCCTAGAATGTCCACCTAATTACTGTCAGAATGGTGCTACATGTAAACTCAATAAAAATAATTTTCCAATTTGCAGGTAAATTTAATGTTAATCTTTAAAAATTGTTTATGTAAAACTTTAAATCAAAATTAATTTATTAACTAAACAAATATAATAATGAGTCTTTACAATGATTATTAGAAATAACAACAGTTAGAGTATCAAACTAAATAGAGCAATATTAAATGTAAAAAAGGATTGTTATTTCGTGTTTATTCATTTAATTATTGTAGAGTTATACCATTAAATATTTTTAAGAATATGTATATAAAAGTTTTTGAACAATAGTTATAATTGTATTGCTGCCAAATGCTTATTGACACTAAACAATTTATTAAGAATTCATTAGCACAACAGGAAAAAAAATGAGTCCATAGATAAAGGATTTTCAATACAAGATTCAAATTTGTGCTCCTATCAACTTACACCTATTCACCATATAGACATCATAACTGCCACCTATCTCATTTACATATACTTGTTATTCCTACAGACAGTAAATCTAACATTAAAAATTGTTCAAAGTTTATCAGTGAATAAACTAATTCAGTAATACTTTTATCTTTTCTGAATGAAGACAGGCTATAAACAGTAAGCTGGTTTTTGTGAATTGTTTTTATAATCAAGAGTGCGAAAAAGTTGCTAGAAGACAATTTCCTTTATTATATCACTTCAGTTATATAATAATAATAATCTACAGCAAGCACACAAACAATGCAGAAACATCCACATGGCATATATAGACTACAGAAAAGCATTCAACAGTGTTCCATACAGTTGGCTGCTACATATTTTCCATGTGTACAAAATACATCCATCACTCATTGCATTCTTCCAAAACACTATGCAGCACTGGAGACTACATCTGAGATTTAGTGTTATTCTCCAGTGCTGCATACAAACAAATCAATCATTAGGTGAGGAATTTTTCAAGGAAATTCCTTCAGTCCTCTCTGGTTCTGACATTTAACATGTTAAACAACACAAACATGATTACAATATCATACATGAAAAAATAACACTGTTTACATTGTCACATCTGATGTACATGGATGACATAAAACTTTATGCATTCACACAAAAACAACTTTATCAACTCCTACAGATCACACATTCATCCTCCAAGGACATACAAATGGGGTTTGACCTTATTGTAAAACACACATGGTGAAAAAGAGTCCGACAAGGGGGTAGGAGAAAATTAAACTACTTTATTTTTTTTCACCCGCATTTGTTAATTTATACAGGATTATCGTTTGTATTCCGACACTCCTTGGACAAAGGTCATAAATTTTTGACACTCGGACAGAATCGTTATTCTAAAATCTCGCGACAAAAGAATTGAGATACACGACGCAACACAAAAGGAATGCGAAAAAAGAAACTTATAACTAATTACTTAACTACTTATACTAGAGAAGGAAAAAGAAGGTGTAGGTAATAGAATAGAACCAGACAAGAACGGGTACCCAAACTTAGCTAGCGAACTCATGGTAGTGGCTATAACTCAGGCCTTCTTGACAATACAAAATTCGATGACTGTAGAGTTCGAATTTTCTCCTTCCTTTGTGTTTCCTTCGATAAACTTCCAGAAGGGCTTTTGTATTAGAATACTAGAGTTCCTCTCTAGATTTTGCTACGTTCGGCTTGCTGCCTCCTTCGTTCTCCCGTTGATGCGAAATTGACTTGGAGACCTCACCAAACACGTTCTTACAGCTCGATGTCTCAGCCAAAAGTGTCCAGTCTATCTCCCTTTTAGCCCCTCCAGGCTATCCGTTTCTTTTGTCTTATAACCAGTTCGTCGCCACCCACAGAGAGAAGTTTCCAGAAGAAGGGGGACAAGGAAACAAAGGGTAGAGGAATAAAGGGAAATGAGAAATATATATATACAAATAAAATATACAAAAAAGGTATGGCGTAACACCACAACCTAGACAAATGCAAAACACTTCACATAGAAGAAGGAGTCCAGAAGAAAAGAGATTTTTGCACTTGGAAATAGAGATGTTATTGAATATATGAAAGAGGGTGAGTTCTACAAGTATTTAGGATTCCAGCAGGCCAAACTAACAGAACATACACAAATAAAGCAAAGATTAATTAAAGAATACCTAAAGTAGGTTAAATGCTATTCTCAGAACACAGCTAAATGCAAAACACATTTAAAGCAATAAACACATATGTTGTCCCAGTTCTCACATATTCTTTTGGAGTTATACATTGGACTCTCACACAACAAATCTTGAGCCAACTCCAAAGGAAAACAAGAACAACATTTACTAAGCATAAACAACATCATCCTAAATCCATCATAGAAAGATTAACCATGCCACATAAAGATGGCAGACATGGCCTGATTGATGTAGTAAACCTTCACTACAAAGAAATACAGACACTGCAAGAGTTTTTCTAGAAAAAACAACAAACATCACAGATACATAAAGCACCAACTCTAGCAGACTCAAATAACACCATTAAATTTACACTTGCAACATATGGACACAACACAACATATAAATAGCATAGACACCATTAAGCAATCGTGGGTTCAAAAGGCACTCCATGGCAGGTATACCTACAACCTAGCCCAAGATTTTGTTGACAAAACTGCATCAAACAGCTTGGGATGCCTCTTTGGGGAGATGGAAGGATTCATGATTCCCATACAGGATCAGGTCATAAATACTAAAAGCTACAGAAAACACATACTCAAAGATACAACATTCACAAATGACACATGCAGAAAATGTCACATCATGCCAGAAACTATACAACACATCACTTCTGGTTACAAGTCAATCAAGTAGCAAATATAATATACCAAGAGCTTGCAAACAAACAAATTATTAGACATCCACGAACTATACATTCTACAGACAGTATTGGAAAGCAACATGCACAAAATGTGTTACGTCAGAGCCATAATCACAGATAAAACAATTTACCACAACAGACCAGACATCACACTCATTGACAAACACGATAAAATTACATACATTATAGACATATCTATTCCAAACACTCATATTGTGAGTGTTTGGAATGCATGTGTTTGCAATTCAGTGCATGTGTTTTGTAAACACATGCACTGAAAAAATCAGCAAGTACACAGAACTTGCTCAGGAAATAAGGCATCTGTGGAGGATGGATAGGGTGCTTATTGTGCCTGTCATTCTCTCCTCTATAGCTGTCTTACTCCACACACTACACAAAAGCCTAGGAACACTGCAGTTGAATAGAAACACATACATCACACTACAAAAGGCCACTATATTGAATACATGTTGTATTGTAAGGAAATCCCTGAATACAGACATACACACTGACACACTTGTTTAATTTTTGTCTTGATTCTGGTCCGGCATAGTATACAGCAGCTGGTGTTAACAGAGGGTGTGTTTTTTTATGCAGCGCTTGAGAAGTGCTTTGCAGCTAACACTCTGAAACCTGTTTCTAAATGGCCAACGCTGCTCGTGACATCATTTCGCTACATTTTCACTGCACAAAAAAATGCGCCCGGAGTATAACTCACAAAACCCAACATAAAATTATTTTCTAATTAACTATTATTATTATCTTTTTTGAATTTATTTTAAGCTTATTTCATATAAAGATAAATTGTTAGTGAAAGGAAAAATGAGTATTGCTTCAGCAGATATCATTTCTGGCAAATTATTCTGTTCTGCACATTGCAGTTGCATTTTAACATGTTCAGCTTTTCTTCTAACAAAAAACATTCTCCACTGATGAAAATAAGAAAGAAAGAGATTCAAACGTGGTAGCTACAAAGAATATTTCTGTAATAATTATAATTGACTTTTCAATTTTTGATAAATAAATGGACGACGTAAGTACCAAAAAAATTGAATTGTTTTAACAATGTTGGTAGCGGTTTGCATGTGACTGTTCAATTCGCGAAAACAGCAATGAAAACAAAATTTTCCATATGAAAATAAATTGTGTTTCTCATTCTGCTTTCACTTCTGTCAGCAAATGTCTATCTAAAATAAGCTTAGAATTCTCGATAGCAATAAGAACCAAGTGACCAATTCTCAAATTTGTATCATTGGATATTAGAATAATAAGTTTTTAAAATTTATGTCAATATCCCTGTTTCTCAGTGCTGGTTGTAACACTAATGTTGACCATTTTACACATCAGATTCTTCCCTAAGAATCTGCATAGAGGGTGTGGATCCAAGTAGTGCAGCCTTTTATAGTTGTCTTCTGGTGATTTTTCCAATTTTCAGATCTTCAATGCTGGCATAATTATTTGGAACAGCATTCAGTTTGCCAATGACCACTAGTGCCATAACCTTTGATCTGAATTTCAATCTTTAGATTTTGATATTTTGTTATTTTTCTTCAACTCGGGTGTCTCCTGGTATGGCAATATCTTTGGTTGAGAAAAAGAAAGCATGGATCACAGTTATATCTGGTGTATTATGTATGTGCTAGAACTTTGTTTATATTCTGAAGTCCCACAGGATGTTAACTTTGGAGTTTTCAATTATTTTTTCATCGTCATGATCCCGACAGTTTTGGCAAACGTTCCAGTGGGTCATTTTAGCAACTGTATTATGACGTTGCTTATAGTCAGTTTGTGCAACCTTTGCACAGAAGCTAAGAATATGGTCCATAATTTCTTCTGATTCTTTATAATCTGCACTTTGAGTCTGTTGTTAACTTTTCAATTTTTGCTTTGATTGCATTTGTTTGAATGGCCTGTTCTTGGGCAATCAGTATCAAACCTCTGTTTCTTTCTTTAATGTTCTTGACGTTAACCATCTCCATGTTTCTTCCATATCTACCTTCCCCCTGATCTTTTCCAAAAATCAGTCATATAATGGTTTTTTATGCCAGCTTTGTGCTCTTTGTTTCTTGTACCTTTATTAAATTTTGTTGTTTAACTTTCTTTGATGTACTGTGTGATGACTTCTTCTGCCAAGGAATGTTTTTCTTCATCTACTGTTTGTTTCACTTGTAATAAGCCTCTGTAATACCTTCTTGGTAGGTACTGTACAGTTGATTGATATCACTGCAAGGACGCAAGGTGTAGTGAATTGTAAACGTTATAATTATTATTTGATAAATAAAACAAATAAAATGATACAAATGCCTATTAAACAAACAACAAAATGTTTTTTTTATCTTCCACACATGAAATTTAGGTAGTTCTTTCTCAGTATTTCATTTTTTTTATTTCATTTATTTATAATTACATCTACATTAAAATGGTTTTCTATTTCACTTTAAGTTGAGTTGATACCTTCTAAACTGCATAAAATAAGTATCATACTATTAATGGAGGGACAAGTTATACAAAACTTTTTCTGTGGGGTAGATGCATAAAAATATCTGCAGTAGAACCTGACATTAAGTTCTTTATACATGTATGATATCTTAAAAGTAACACTAGAGATTTTTTACTCTTGTAGAACAACTGATATTCTAATATGATGTTTTAACAATTTTTTTTACAAACATGTTTGATGGATTGTTGAGTTGAAAGACACAGTGCTTTATGCAATTGCATTATTCCTTGTCGTAATTTTGAATATTCTTCTGTGCTTAGTGAGGATTTGTTGTTAGAGAAAGTCTTATAAGTATTAACAATTATAACCAAACTCAGAATAAAATCTAATAGTATTTTCATTATATACGGCATGTAAATATATAGACATTTATATACATCTTCCTGCTTTCTGGCTAAAGGAAGGCTATCAATGTTATTACTTATTAAAATGTATGATATAAAATAAAATTTAATGAAAGAATAATTTCAGAATTTTTTTTTAAATTAAATTCAACGTATTTAACAGTTGTAATCCCAGTCATATTGGTAAAAGATGTGTGAAAGCTGCTGATGTTAAAGGCAAGTCTGTTAATTTTCTGTATCTGTATTTTATTTTTGTTTATGATCAAAGCTTATAAAATTTAATTTTTGTAATTAGATGAAATTATAGATAACGTTAAAGAAAGCAAAGCGTGGATTGCCGGAGTTGTGATAGGAACCCTACTACTTGTTGCAATGATCCTTCTGATATTAAGATACTGGAGAAAGAGGCAAACGTATGACACAACGTATGATCTTTTGCTTAGCTTCAATTATTATAAAAATAAAAATTAACACGTTTTTTAATACAGAGATACTTCATCTTCGTTACGCACAGTGGATAATCCCGTTTATGGAATGACTATAGATAATGTAAGTTATACTCACTGGATCAAATATCTTTAAATTGATTAAGTTATTAAAATATCTTTTCCATTTTAGTTTACTTTTGGAGAATTAGATACTCAAGTACCTGGACCACATGTATGGTTTCTGACTTTACTTACATTAAAAGGTTTTCAGTTTTTATTTCATAATGACAATTTTTTTCTTTTTTTACAGGATACAGAACTAAAAACCTTAGGACTAGAAAATCCTTTATATCAAAAATATTAGTTAATGTATATAGAAAAAATCATTGAAGTGTTGTTTGTCAAGCAAATATTTTGCATCATTTATGTATGCTGAACATCATCACCAGCATTTTTGTGTTACCATAACATTGTATTTTTTCATTGTTTGGAAAATGATATATATTTTTTGAAATAAATTATATTTAGCAATGTCACTTTAGATTTGCACAGTAGCACTATGGTCTACTACAAACTTATAAACAGTATCATGCAGAGAAACCTTACACAATTTCATCACTCTTTTTTGACAGTATTCAGTCACCTCCCCCTTTGAGTATTTTCACCATCTTGAGACAGTCTAGAACTTTGAAAAATAGTGGTATAGTTTAACTACATAGGACCCAAGATAGAATTTTCTACCATGAAAAGTGGGGTTCAAATCAACAAACACACCCACTATCAA
Organism: Centruroides vittatus; assembly: GCF_030686945.1. Lineage (NCBI taxonomy): Eukaryota > Metazoa > Arthropoda > Arachnida > Scorpiones > Buthidae > Centruroides > Centruroides vittatus. Next base: position 732,017 of record NW_027122193.1, read on the forward strand.
TTACCTATATTCCAATGCAATTGCACTTAGTTATTATGTAGCAGATGCAAAATATGATTGTACATTGCACTACACTATATATTTCAGTAATTATTTCAACAACTTGCAAGTGTTGTAATATTAGATGATCTATCAACTTTATCATATATAAGGTAACCAGGAATATTTGAACACAAAAGAACAATTCAATTTGCCATGTTAAATTGCAAATTATGTAAAAGAATCAGGCAAATCCTAACCAAAAGTTTTGGGCAAGCCAAAAGTTATATTAGGAATAATAGGCCTATCTCTAGCACTAAACAATAAGCAGAAACATTATTTGGTGTGAATAAAAAAGTATGGACTATTGTAAAGCCCATTACAGGAATACCTCGCCTTACGTCGGTAATTGGTTCCAGGAGAGGCGACGTAAGTCGAATTTACTTGTGTAGTTACAACATAAGTTGAAACTACGGTGGAAAATGCCAATAATGAGCACTTAAAGATCACTAAATAAGATGACAACACAAACACAGATGTTTTCATGTTTCATTCTCTAGGATTTATGATGATTATATTAACATTTACTGTAAATGTACATATTTTAATATGATTTTGTGCTTTTAACGCTTTTCTAGTGATATTACAACTTCAATATTTGTGGCGGACAGATGTAAAGTCGAATAAAATGACTAACTTGATTTTTATTTTTCCATATACTTTTTTGACAAATGATGTATAATCGAGAACGACGTAACTCGAGGTATACCTGTATATCTACACACACACTCACTAATTGTTTGATGCTCATTAAGCTAGTGATTAATTCTTGTCCTCCCAAAAGTATTCAGACCGAAAAAATGTTTAAGGTGACTTACAGATTTCTCATATCTACTGACAGCCACAGAAAGACAATTCAAATTCACAAACCCATTTTTACTCCACACTCCATTGCCTGTTGAAAACAACGAGTAGGGCCAGCAGAATAGTTTATTTAATTTTTTAGATTCAGCTAATTAAGGTATATTTGTGTATTAACATATTTTAAAATTTGTACATACTTTCCATTCTTGTCTTTATGAATGGAAGTTAAATTTCAAATCTCAGGACATGGTCTATTATTTCTCACAATTTCGATTTTTCCCACTACATTTCTTCTAGAAAATGGTTTCTGTAACACATCACTGAGTATACAAAACTCTTCACTTTCCATAATTAGCCCACTACTTACGACAACATACATAACTCGCAACAATTCACAACTTAGATTTGAAACTACACAATACATGTATGCTGACTGGGTACTGCAGGCTTTTGATACAATCTGGCCATGTTATATGCTTCGAATGACGTCATGCACGTGCACTCGTTTGCAGCGGCAAACCTCCACACGAGCTAGAGATCAAGTTCCCGCAAGCATGGCACCAACTTAAAACGTCTAGCCGCTAGCTGTTGACATAAAAGCAAACACAAATGATAAGATTTACACATTAGAATAACTTATTATTGGCATATTTGTTCTCATATATAAAGTATATTGACAGTCAAAAACTTTCTCTTAAACATCTGGCGCAAGCTAAGCAAGCCCAGAGAATTCGCCCCTGAAAACAATAATGTACGAATTTTTTCTTAAAACAAAATCAAAAAGTTTTATTATTTATTAATAAAATAATTCACATGTAAGAATACTTGGCAATTATTAGAAACAAAAACATTTCTCTTAGAAAACATCAATTATCTTAAAGCCAAATGATTGTCAGATTAGATTATTCTGGCTATATTACTGCTATTATTAATAATTAAATGCTAAGTAATTTGACCTAGAGCCTAATGCCTTGGCCAAATTACTTATTACCTGTAATTTGGAAGCAAAGATGAGACAGAAGTTTAGGTAGTGTAACTGACAACGCATCCATACAGTAAGCAGTAGTTGAGGGTTCAAGTTTCACTCTGGGCCAATTCTTTTCTTCCAGAGCCTTCTAAATTAATAAGTATTAATTTAGTTATATTTATTAAATTTAATATGAGATGGCACTTAATGCCTACTTCTAGGCCAAATAAATAGTAACAGTAATACAGCCTGTCTGATCCAGCAATCATTTGGCTTTAATAAAATTATCGGGCTTAGGTCCTTATATCTTTTGTGGCAATGACCAGCAAGAAAGAATCTTTGTATGTGCTTCCAGTTTGTGAGCTACCTCTGTTCAGAGTGGGCGTGTGTTATTTATAAAATGGCAGCAAGACAACTTCATCGAATGCTTGCTATGGAAAATGGTTTTTTATATTAGTGAGGTTGCGGCCAAAGTTTTCATCTCTAAAATGTGAACATTGAACGTCAAGCACCGCTTACAAGACAGCAATGTTTGACATTCAGGTTTTAGAGATGAAAACTTTGGCCACAATCTCGCTATTGTATACCAAAACTTCTTGTAGGCAAAAGACACATGATATTTATAAGAAATGTCGTGAGTTTGGTGAATTTCATCATTTATATTGTGAAATAAAAGACAATCCAGCTCTCTTCTTTGGAAGTGTGCAAGCAGTGGAAGAGGCAATCAAACTTGCTTGGTAGCTGCATACTAAACATGGTCACTCCAGACATGCACATTTTCTTGTATTGATTTGTTCATTCCACTTGATAGTACATTCACACCTGCAGTTTCTGGATACTGCCATGTAGGATGTATCCTTAGAGAGGTTCATATTTGTATAATACAAATTATCAATAATTAACAACAAAATTCATATATACAGGGTGTCCACTTAAACATTACCTAAGGACAAAGAGAGATTTCCAGTATTGGTTAGGTTGGATTGTGGACTGCAGTGGATACAAATATACTGGATATTACATCACCATAACATGCACTCATTCCACTTCTATCTGCAACCAGCAGAAATGCCACACAGTGATATGAGTGGTACAAAATAAAGGTAATTTACAGCATAATGAACCTTAATTGTATTGGCTAAAGGCAGAAGGCAAATTCAAAAATATTGAAAATCAAATGAGATTGGATTTACTTGGAAAAATACAACAATCATGAAGTATTAATTGAACATAATGATATTTACAACAAATTAAAGGAAATAAATAAAACTCACAAGCCTTACTGTGCTTTTCACTTAGTTGTGAAAACTGTTATGTCACTAATGTTTTCAGTCCACACCTAGGACCTTCCTCAGGTAGAACTGCCTAAAAAATCAAATCTTTCTGGTGTTAGCCTTCTATTTTGGAATGCATATAAGATTCCAATCTTAAATGCATTCCAAAATAGAACACTAATCCCAGAAAGATTTGATTTTTTAATTAATACTTTGTCGTTAGATTACTTTATAAATGAGCAATTACTGTAATTTTTAATCATATTTTTAATTTATTTAATTTAAAATATATGTCCTCCACCACAAATTAGTAGTGGCTTGCCCTTGTACAAGTACATCATACTTTTGCTTTAACAATAAAGTCATGCTAGTCATCTATTTAAAACCTTTCGGGAGAAATTTTTGAATTGAAATAACGTGACTTATGGTTTGTATTGGAAGTTCATATATAGTTAATCAGGGCTTCCTGCCCATAAGGTTTCCATATCGGTCTTGTCTTTCATCTAACTCCGTTTGATTGAAGATAATAAAGGACAACAGTGGAAACTTATAGGTCTACAATTTTTTCAAATTGCAGCCCAATTAAGGAAAATCTGGATTGATTAAACTTGGATATCTATGCACCCAAAACCAAAAACAAGCTGGCAAGACAACTCATCTTAAACCAAAAAGCAGTGATGGTATACAGTTTATATTACATGCTGGAAATGAAAATGGATAGATTTCAAGTGGAAGTTTATTATTTTGTTCTAAATCTCAGCATGGCAACTATCACAACTCTGAATTCTGAGAATTTTCAGCATTAGCTTGTTAACCAACTCACATAATATTCTAAAGAGAGAAACATTATTATGATGGACAATACCTCAAATCATTCACAGCAAATCACTAGAGCCCTACAAGTACACAGAAAAAAGATGACATTGCATCTTGCTTATACCATAAAAACATTTCATATCCTCCCGATCTGTTAAAGGAGGAGCTGCTAAAAGAGAGCAGAGTAGAGGCTAATCATTATGTAGGTGACAAAACATTAAAAGAACATGGCCATTCAGTTTTACATCTGCCACTGTATCACTGAAACCTGAATCCTATTGAGCTTCTTCATTACACAGGCTAAACAGTATTATGAAAAAACTGATATTGCAAGCAACTCTTGATAATGTAACTGCAGATAGACGAGCTGACTGCATTAAATATGTGAGAGAGATTGGAAGAATTACCAAGCATAAGGACTACTTAACAGAAGACAATATAATCGATTTGATTATATTTTCTATAAATAACAGATGAATGAAACAATCTGACATGTGCATAAATGTTTAAATAAAAATCTACTTAAATGATAAACAATTATTAAATTGTTGTTTTTAAAATAATTGAAGATATCAATTCAACAATATCAAAAGAAATATTTTGAGATATGTTTTATAATATCTGTTACCACAGGGCCATCGAGCATTTGTATGGGGCCCAGTGTAGAGCGGGCTTCCTTTTGCCTTTTTTTTTTTTTTTTTTTTTTTTTGAATAAATGAAATGTATAAATGTTTCTTTATTAATAAAAAGAGCGGTTGCCAGGAGGCCCTATAGTGATAAGTTTGAATTTTTTATAATTGTCTTTTTTTAAAAAATTAAGATTTAAAGTTCTTTTTTGGGTGAACCATTTTATTTGGTTTTCTCAGTTTTTTCTGTGGATCAGAGGAATCTAGAATTTATCCTTCTTATTGCTGTATAACAGTAATTATTTTATTTTTGTTCTTCATTATCTAAACCTAATCCAGACATCAAAGGTCCTACAAGATGAGGCAAATCAAAATTCAATTACAGTTTCTTTTACAGAGGTAGTTGAAGAAATAATAAAATATAATTCTTTCAATTGTAAATATAAGAGCTGTGAATCAGCCAGAAAGTTGGCAACTGAACAGTGTCTTACAATGATTATGTGACAAACATTTAGATACCATTAAGAAACAAAGCTCTCTGCAGGACACACTGCTTGCTGCCCTTGAAAAAGAGAGAAAAGTCTAACCCTTGCAGACGCAACAAAGAAAAATTCAGGTACAAATGTGATGCAAGAATGATTGCAAACTGTGTAATGTTGGGAAAACAAAGTAGTCAAAACAAAGTGTTAAAACTAAATAAATGTGGAAAAGGCAAGCCTGTACCAACTACAATTAAAAATAATTTTACTACTACTCTGTCATTAAGAAAGTGGTATAAGAATTGATCACTGCCATTTTTCAAGATGGTAGAATAGGACTAGAATGTCCTAACTTTAAAGATTTGGAGAAGGCCTTAATAAAAATTGATGATGATAAATCATTCTTCAATTACAATGCAATTAAAAAGGAATAGGATAACTAATGGTCCAGATTCAGCATATGGACATCACTTATATTTGTGCTCAAAATGAAGCTATTGCTAGTGCTGTAGCCAAAGGTCAGAAGTTTGAGCTCAGATAAAGTTTTCATACAAAATATAATTCACCTAGCAAGAAAACAAAGGTAGTAATTGTGACACCTGAACTCAGAAACGCATTAGTTAATGCAGTGGCATAGTGAACATAACTGGCGCCTGGGGCACAACACACTTTATTGGCACCCCTCTCCCCTCAGAAACACATATAGTTTGTCTTGGAGACCATTTTGGCACCCCTCTGCAAGTGGCGCCGGTGCAGGATACACCCCTTGCCCCCCTCGCTACACCATGAGTTAATGAAGAGTTTTTTGTATCAGTTTTTGTTGATCTGAAATCCTGTGGTCTGTGATTACTTAAGAATGAGGCAGTGTTTTAACTGCACAAAGTTTGGCTCTCTTGCTAAACCATGTATGCCTGTATGCACTGGGGAGCAGTGGTGTAGCTAGGGGGTGCGGTAGGTGCAGACCACATCAGGCCCCTGGAAAGCGATAGGCCCATGGGGGCCCCAAAATCGCAAGAAAAAAAAGACCCAAAAAATTTTTTACGACAATCAGAACAAAGCAAAATTTGGCATTTGGATGCTCAAGCTGGGTCCCCTATTACACAGAAAAACCAGCAACTCAACTGTAATCTAGTTATACACTATATAAACCACTACACAAAAATATTTTTTGTTTTGTTTACAGTTCGTTTACACAAACTGTAAACAAAACAAAAAATACCTAATGCATCATTCATCAAACGGAAGAAATTGAACGTCTAAACGCAATGTTTTTAACAGAATAAATAAATTCAAAAGCCAAAATTTATAGAAAAAATTACTTGTTTTCCTTTGGACATTCCCAATTACCATTACGGAAAAAGGACACCCCTGCCGAAAAATTTTTTTTGGGGGCCCACAAATCTGGTTCCGCACCAGGCCCAGAGAACTGTAGCTATGCCACTGCTGGGAAGTTTCTATAACAGTGATCAAGGAGGATCACTGTTATAGAGACTGTCAAAAGAAAAATAATAAATCTTTTATAAAATATATCAATTGTATTAGCTAGACAAATTGAGTGAAATTAAGTTCAGTTGAACATAGGCACAAAGCAGCAGACCCAAACTGTTCTATGGCTCTAAAGGTTACAGAAAAGTTTGTTGAACATACAGATTATAAACACTATAAACATTTTGCTGTTAAATATACAACTGAGAACCTAGTTAAATATCTAAGTGAAAATAAAGTGGATATTGCTCTTCTTCAAGAGCCTTATACTTACTATAACAAGATAGTGGAGTTCCCACCCTACTATAAGATCCTTTACAAAGATATAAACAAGCCATTGGTTTGCAATGTTATCTGCAATGACAGTAAACATAAGGAACAATTTATTGAAGAATCATACCTTATTATTCATGATGAAGAATCAGAACAAACTTATAAATCTACATTGGGGAAAGCTGGATTGATTTAACCCTTTCTGGTAAATTGATAGCTATTAATATCAAAGAATTATTGCAATTATTATATTATGAGATACAGCTATTGTTTTACATTACATCTGGCAAGAAACAATTGTTCTACCACTAACAGTTCATTTAATTTTAATTTTTTTAAATTGGCACAAATTTCAAAAAAAAAAAAAAATCAAGAACACAGCAAACACAATAAAAACCAGTAAACCCAATGATGAGATTGATAAAGCATGTAGCATCCTTGGTAATATAATTATTAAAGCAGTTGATGAATTCATTCTAAAAAATTTCCAGACAAAAATGCAGCCCCTTTCAGAAGAGCATCTTTTTTGACAAGCAGACAGTGATGTATATTTACTTGCCATAACAGTAATAATATTGCAGATCCAACCTTTATCCTTAATTACAAATTTCCATCTCACACCTCAATCTTCCAGGCTAAAAGGGAGGCAATATTTCTAACAGTCACCTGGGCATGCAAGCTACAGGATAAGGGAAAGCAAGTAAATATACATAGTGATTCCAAACCATTACTATTTATGGAGTTCTTAACAGAAAAATAAAAAATGAACAGATTAGAGGAATTCAAGGCTCTATTATCTCTTCTTGCAGATACGATAAAACTTCATTACGTACAGAACCAGCACACTGGTATACAGGAAAATGAAACTGCTGATTTGGAAGCAAAGAAAGCTGCAGCTGATAGCAGCATGAAGATAACTTATCTGTCTGTAGACAGTATCTGAAGCAAATGTTGACAGTATACTTTGACTCAGCTTTGGAATGAGGATTGGAAAAAAAAAAATCACAAAAAGGTCACACAACTAAACATTTCTTTACAGATGTCACTCTTTCACTCAGTGGTGTAGCGTGGGTGTCAGCCACCCGGGGCGGAGGGAAATTTCGCCGCCCCCTTATTTAGGTATCTCAATTCAAAAGACTAAAATATACAGTAATTCTAAGAACTTTTCGGCAAAGAACAATCAACCTTATTGTGTATTGTACAGGTGTAATGTGTATTGTGTATTTATTGTGAAATTTTGCCGCCCCCTAAAAGTGCCGCCCGGGGCGGGCCGCCCCTGCTGCCCCACTACGCTATGCCACTGCTTTCACTAAGTTCTATCACTCACTATAGTTTTAAGTTAGCACAATTACTGTCTAGTCATGACAATTTTAAAGCTTACCTGGCAGCATTTAACTTGGCAGAAACTTCCTTTTGCTCCTGTGATTCAGGTAAACAGGAAACAGTAACACATTTTGTACTCAAATGCCCTCGATATGGTAGATATATATTCATGTTAAGAATGGAATTACAATCTCTTGGGCTATTGCTATTCCCTGACTCTCGACTCATAGCACATCAAGTATCCTTTCTTTTGTATAGATCCCTGAGAGTTCTCCCTCTTCCTAACTTAATGTTTCTCTTAACTTTAAACACTACAAACTTCCCTACCACAACTTGATTACATGACCTTTTAGCATCATAGCTTGACACTGCGCTATTTTATAACAGATTTTAGCCTTGTATTTGCACTCTTGTCTCTCGACTCTGTGTCTTACGGTGGGCCTGGCTCTTGGCGTTCCTGTTGGTTGTTTGGCTCGGCCTGCTGCCGGTGTGCTGCTGGTTTGTTCGGCTGGGTCCTCTAGTTTGTGGGGCCGGCTTGTTCGGCTTCTTGCCACACAGCTACTTGTTAAATACAAGAATCAGAGTAACTATCTGTATTAAAATATACATTTATCAAACAGTTAAAACCATTGTTTCAAATTGTTTATTTTAGTATCTTTCAGATCCTAGTGTACGGCCTCATCAGGTCTCCGGCACTGCCATTTACAGTAAATAATATATTGTATCTGGTACCCGTACCAACTCTTCTCAACCCTGGTTTCGTCGGGACTTTAGCTAGTCCTCCACCAGGTTTTATTCTATCTCTCACTATGTTTCTTGTCCTTAGCACTACTCTGTGTAATTCTCAACTCTCTACTTCTCATGGTGGTCTTGCCCAACCTCGTTTTCATTAATTTAGTCTCCCTTTTCGTTGTTTTTTCTGCCCTTGTAGGCTAAGCTTGATATGTGAAGTTTACTGGGTTTCTTCACATTTCTACCCAAATGGGATCAAGCTCCCCTCCTCAAGTCCTCCCAGTAGGCCCTCCCCTGGCTCGTCGCCTTGTGCCTAGAGCCAGGCCCCCATCCAAAATTTAATTATTCTAAATTGTTGGGCATGACCAAAAGAAAGTGACAATGGCTTTGCCATTGTCACTTTCTTTTCTTCAGTGGCTCTGGACAAGTCAAAAAATTTGGTTAGGTTACGTTATGTTAACTAAACTCTAAACTTTACTATCAATCTTTGTTTTCACTCTAATCTTCATCTACTCCTCTCCTGCACTAGCCGAGTGTCGTTCTACCCATAACAATACTCCCAGTAAACCCTGTCACAAGCAAGTTCACTGATGTTTTTTTAAATCAACTGAAGCTTAATAAATAAACTTTAACTTTAAATCCCTACCCTCTAGTACTCCCTCGCCATCAAAACACTATGTTTAAATTTACCAGCTATCTTTTCTACACCTGGCCTATGCAGTACGAGGAGTAACCTGAACTCTAGCACATGGCAGCCTTTGCTGCTTATATAATCTTATACTAACAAGTACTAATACTAAACACATTGTCAAATTACAAATACAAACTACAAGTACATTTAATTATATGAGCCCTCACAAGGGACTAGTTAAAACATTATGAGCCCACTTGGGACAAATAAACTTAACAACTTTTCTTGGGCCCTTTAGTGCTCTTTGAGCGGAAAAGGGCCCTCAGCACACATGATCTGAACTGACGCAAAAAAAAAATCTCTTGGGCTTGAGTGGCCAAGTCCAAGAGATTCGGTTATCTGGTTTTTACGTAAGTGTATTTTTGTATGAATTTCTGGTGTGTGACGAAGAATGAGCAAGTCCAAGAGAATGTAATTCCATTTATCCCAATCCAAAAGCCATACTACAAGTGATTTTTTTAATTTTATAAAAAAGGATTAAAATTAAATAATATTCCTTTCTTAATTCTATCTTGGATAATTATGAAGAACAAATTTTAATAAGTAATATTATATTTACATACTATTTTTTTGTATTTTATACTTTGTGTTAGGCTATATTGTGTTGTAAGTGTATACATTGTTATATTCCTGTGAAGTGGTGCAAAGCACTCTAAAAGATTTTATTTTTTGTTAATAAGAATAAGATTAATTTATAGGGCCCCAAGTTTTCTCCAGGTCCAGGAAAAACTCCCCCTCTTAATGGCCCTGATTATCATTAGCAAACACTGAAGACTGCTTAATCAATATTTCTACATTTAAAAGTAATAATAAGTTTCACAAAAATTTATTTGTCAAAAGTGGGAAAATGCCACTAAGATACGAGGACATAATGCTCTAAAATAATATAAATGACAACATAGTCACATTTAGACTACATATTACACAAAATAAAGTTTTAATAAGGACATATTAATCTAACATTTTGAGTTTGTATTATTTTATATGGAGTGATTATAATTAAAGAGTAAGTGCTCAGCACTCTCTGTAGGAAGAACTATTGGGTAAATCTCAACTAAATTTGGTGTATTTACTGTCCGAAGATACAGTTTCAATTTTTGGGGAAAGATTTTACTTCAAAATTTGGCCACTATGGCAAAATTTGGCACTTCCATTTCCTTAATGTGCATATTACATACATTTTCTAACAAATATTGTGAGTTAAGAAAGTGCAATCATTTCCTATCAATTACATTAATAAAACTAAATACACTAGTAATAGTCAAATTTCATATCAGAAAAATAGTGCAGATACACAGGAAAGTTGTGGTTGCTATATTTTTTAGCAATTGTGGTCAATATACAGATTCTAGGTGATTTTCAACTGCCAAAGAATGTAGGCAACATTCAATTGGAGAAGATAGGTTTCAATTAACAAAAAAAATATCCAACAATGAGTTGCTAACTTTCCTGGCAACATTTAAAACTGCATGTGTGGTGCAATCTGTTATAAAAAGTTTTTAATAATAAAATATTATATTTTTAATTATTATAAAATGGCAAAAAGCTTAATTTTATGAGTAATGGTGGGTTTTATAAAAAAAAATTGTAAATACTAATAATGAGTAAAATCTTAAGTCCAACCTTATGACAGACTACCCCTTTATCTCCCCACCCTGTCGACCTTTAACTACCAAAATTTAACAGAATCAATCCCCTAATACAAACTTCTCTGCAAAATTTCAGACATTTTTGACAAAAATCTTGATAGGAATTATTAAGCTTCAGAGTGAACAAAATTGTGCCCCCCATACACACATCCATACATACATACAGGGAAAACCCCAAATTTTTTTGCATTACTCCACATTTCAATGTCCCATCTTGGGGGGGGGTCGTTTTTTGACCAATCATCATAGTATCCCTCCATTATATATAATGGATCTGGAAAAGTAATTAAATGACTACAGAATAAAACATTCATTACATGCAAATTATTATTAGCAACCAGATAATCTATGTGAAATGTAAAATCAAATGCAATTATTTGGTAACTGAGAATGACTATTTTCAACAATTGTTATGTGATTATTGGCCTAAGTCACATTATATATATCAAAATGATAACAATACAGTGTTTTACAACTTTTCTATATGTTTTTGTGCATATCATATTTTATTGTTTTCACCAAATATTTTGTATATCCAGTTCTGTGGCACTTGTTCTTATAAAAATATTTTACTTTTGAATGTAATAAATGAAAATGCATAAATTCAATTGGTATAAATTTTGTAATGTATGTATTTCTTCTCTACTCCTAGGTAACAATGAAGACTTAAATATATTAAATGAATTCAAATAATAAAAAACTACATACTTTTCTTGTCAAAAAATAATGTATTTACATTATTGTTTTATCTAGAAATATAAACTGATAGATTATTAAGAAAAATTCAAAAGAATTAGAAACTTGTACCAACCAAAACAATAAAACTAAATACAGAATGCATTGCTAATATTAAAAAAATTTAAATAAAAAATAACTGAATTATACAAAAGACAGCAACTGTAAGAAAAAAAATATGGTAAAGAATTTCTAAAATATAGTTTTGCATAAAAAGGAAATGAATGATGAGCATCAACCATTTTATATACTTTGTTGCAAAACTTCTACAAATTAAAGCTTGAAGCCTGCAAAGCTTTCTAACTTCGCAAGCTTCGGCTATTGTAGATATTTGGAATAAATCATCTAATATACAGTACATAGAAAAAGCTATTACATTTTTCAAAAGAATTCCACTATCTCAAAAATTGAGCCTCGACTTGAAAAGCTTTGTGATAAAATACAAAATTATTGAATTAAATTAAATTGAAAAGCTTGCTTGCTTGTCTTTTATTATTTTTATGTTAGTTTTTTGAGGATAAAGTTAAAACAAAATGCTAAATAAAAATGAATTTTATCAAATAAATATGTATTGTATGTATATTAGTAGTAGTAAGACTTCTATTTTTGCCATGAAATCAACAAATTTTATTTTTAGCAGAGATATATGAAAAGAGCAATTATTTATTGTGACATCATCACAATGCCAGGCTGTAATTTTTAATCATGTTTTCAATTTATTTCATTTAAAATATACGCTCTCCATCACAAATTAGTAGTGGCTTGCCCCTGTACATCATACATAGTCGTCCTGTTAGCAATAGTGTCCTACCAATCATCCAACTTCTTACAGGGGAAAATTTTTTAATTGAAATAACATGACTTCCAGTTTGCTTCAGAAGTTTGCATATAGTTAATCCAGGCCTCTTGCCATAAATCTGGCGTTAAATTTCATTTATCTAACACCATTCTCGAGATTAAGGAAAGACTAATGGACGACAGTGGGAATTTATAGGTCTACAATTTTTCAAATTTCAGCCCAATAACCAAAGCGTTCGATATTTAAAACATGTAGAATCGCTGTAATCCCTTGTATTTACGTCACGAACATTTAAACCAGACAAACTGGCCATTCAAATTTTTGTTTTCCTTTTAGAACATCTCCAACCGAAGAATATTAAACTGTATATGAAGAAAAGGGCTTTTTGTTAAGTATTTAAGTTTTCTTATGTTAAATCTTTGGTATCGTGGACTACGTAAACTCATCTATTTTTGTTTTTCCAAAAGTAAACAGCTTTAAAAAGAATTTTTATTTATATATTTTTATTTTCATTTATATTTTAAAGTATACATTCTAAATCAAAAAAATAAAATTTCAATATAATATACTGTACAATACTTTATTATTATTTCTAATAAATTTTTTCATGGATTTTTTTCCATTAACAACAGTGTAATAATGAAATTCATGCAGATAAATTGCAAACTATATATAAAAAATTCATTCTGAAGTTAGAACATACAGGATTTTCAAAGATTTGGTATTTTTGGATTCACTGAATCTGAAACTAAACATTTGTAGATTTAACAAATCCAAATAATTCAGTTTCTACAATTTTAATACACAAATCTTTTACAACAAACTATGCCATTGTTATTTCTTTTTTTTTAAATATAATGTTATAGTTAGCAATACAGGTTTGTTAATCAAATAAAATGATTTATTCGTACATAAATAATTTTATATTTGTAGCCGTTTATGGAAATTATTGAATATTTCCTTTGACTCTTAGCTTTTTTAGGGGTATTCATTTATTATATGTACAGTTTAAAAGGGATTTAAAAAGTACATCACTGTAAATGGAGGGGAGGGAAGGAGTCAAGGCATTATTTATACCAACTTTTTCAGTGGTATTAATGGCATACAAACTTTTTCTCGTAAGCACATTTATTCACACGACTAGTATCGGTTACAAAAGCTTTTGCAGGGCTTTTTAAAGTTATTTCTTCAATATTGGGTCCATAAACTTTTGTACATGTTACATACAATTAAAAAGGTTTTGCTGTAAGTATAACATTGTACACAACGGGGAGAGGAGTCAAAAATGATTCAAAAACTGTAAACATATTTAATTAATGGATGGCCCCCTTATTATTATTATTTGAATGTTTAAAGTGAAGAAACAAGTAAAAAATAAAAATTTGCAGCATTAAAAATTTAATTTAAAACTTATTAGTTTTTATATAAAATTGAAAATATGATAAAAATTTTATAATTATTAAATAATCACATTTACAAAAATATACAAATAACAGATACTAGCATAATAATACATGCTATTTATTTTCAAAAAATAATAGCTTTTGTAGTTATTTTTGGAAAACACTAACATCATTTGTATTTTCTTCAATACCTATTTTGAAAATTAAGAGGCAATAGAATTTTAGAGTACAATGTACTAATAAAGCAAATAGAATAGAATTATCTTTGATTTAAAATATTTTATTTGCTCATACTGATTACACACAAGCAAATTTGCCAGTAATCAGATATTTAATTATTATTTATTCTCCCCTTCATGGTTTAAAACAATATTTCTTAAATCTTTCTTTAGAAATCACTCCCTGAAGAACTAAAGAACTTCTTTTTAGTCATTATTATTTCTAATTGTCTTCCTAACAAAATTTAAAACAACATTCTTTACATTTATTATTTATTCATAATATTTAAAGTAAGAATTTATTTATTAAATATTATTTGACTATATTATCTTTTGTCTGATAAGTCTTACTTATATAGGGGTGTAATACTGGACCCTGTTGAGAACTACTGATTGTTCTTCATCCATGGGTCTATTAAAATCAACAGGGTTGGCATTACTATAATGGAAACAAAGTAATTTCAAAATAGATATTCTTGCAATTCTATGTGCAGTAAACTAGAACTTATTATACATAGATTCCACACCTTTCTCTTTCTTTTTTCTACCACTTTCTTTAATTTAACTAATGTTTTCGACCATAATGTTAATTAAATTAAAGAAAGTGCTAGAAAAAAAAAAGGTGTTGTGGAATCTTTGATATTTTTGTGCGACTAAAACAGAATTATATCTATTTCCCTTATCATATACAACCACTGACTTAAATAATTTGAAATAAAATCTCCCATCACTATTATCTTAAATAGTAACATACCCTTTGGTGAATTCAGCACCAAATTCTGAATTCAAATCTATCAATTAAGAATAAACATTATTATACCAAGAACCAGCAAAAAACTGAACTTTTCTTCCATTTTCAAATGGAAGAAAATGGTTGTTTTTATTACATTTGTTGGAGATTTTTTGCTGGTTCTTGGTGTGAAAGAGAGTTTATTTGTACATACAACAAGTTAACTAGTAATAATTGTCTAACAATTAAGATTTGACAAATCCAAATCTAAGTATTCAATTTCAGAAAACTGGCATCCATATTCTGAGCTGAATTAATCAATGCACCTTTAACATTGCGTGATGAAGTTTAAAGCATTAGTACAATTTTCAACCAAGTTAATGGGTCATATTCAGGCATGTTGAAAGTGGAATGCCAGTGTTGATAAGGAAAGATGGGATAGCATAAACAAACAGGAGATGAACTATGATGGCAGTGGTTAATGCAAAAGACTAAGGAGATATTGCCAGACTGGGTGATGGAAGTTTTTGTCCCTGGTGTATACTGTTAGTAATGGTATGGTTATAAATTTCACACTTCTCTAAAATGCCAGCATGGAATGGGTGAGCTCTTTTAATGCCATCCTTATATTTGTTTGACTCTGAAAGATCCTGAGGTATATCCAACATACTCTATTGATGCCAATGTCTTCATTTATGGCTGGAATAATATACACTCCACTATTCTATTTATCATCCATGGAGTCTGTTTTTCTGTAGGAGATGGTATAGAATTGGGTTGCATTTTATTAACAATGATCACAAACATTCTTTAAACTTTATCCACTCTTAAAGGTGCACCGATTAATTCAGCCTAGTACAGGTATACCTCGTCTTACGTCAGTAATTGGTTCCAGGAGAGGCGACGTAAGTCAAATTTATTTGTGTAGTTACGAAGTAAGTCATACTTTCGACTTACATCGTAACTAAACGCCAATAACGAGCCCTTAAAGACCGCTAAATAAGACGACAACACATAAACACAGATGTTTTTATGTTTCATTCTCTAAGATTTATGATGATTATATTAACATTTACTGTAAATGTACATATTTTAATACGATTTTATGTGCTTTTAACACTTTTCTAGTGATATTACGACTTCAATGTTTGTGGCAGACGGATTTAAAGTCAAATAAACTGATTTATACTTGATTTTTATTTTTCCATATACTTTCTTGACAAACGACGTCTAATCGGGAACGACGTAACTCGAGGTATACCTGTAATTATATCAGCTAGTTCATCCTTAGCAATATTTTAAGTTAGATTCATTTAAATTACTCGGAAATGTCTAGTTTTTGTCAAAAGATATATAAAATTATTCAATATTTTATCCCAGCTGATTTTATAATTCTCTTTGTTATCAAATTATTATGTTATATCAATCTATTAATAAACATATTACTTCATATAATTATTAAAATAAAAATACCACTAAAATTTAATTTACTCATAATAAAATTCAATATTCTAATTGATTTCATGTGTAAGGTAGAAACTCTGTAAGTTTATTTTCTAGTTTATCAATTGCTTCATCGGGAAGGTATCCAAGAGAAAATACAGAATGTTCTTCGTATGGTCGAAGATAATACACTTCGTGAATGGATGACCTACAAGCATGAATCATTTTATCACAAACAATAGTGGACACATCCGATAAATGAGCATTTTTCTCAAGATCTAAATGAATACGTTGAAGACTTTTAAGTAAAGGTGAATCATTTATCGAAGAATTAAGTATCGGACAACCATTAAGAATTCTTTCGTGTTGTTGTAAATAAAGAAATGAATCATTTTTTGTTTTAATTTTTTGTTTATTCTTGACATGGCACTGCAATGCAACTTCTAAATCACTCAAAACTGGTAATGCAGTATTCCATACTGATTGTATTAATTCAATATTCTGAACAGCATACCAATTCACAAGTAACACCATAACAGAATTCATATAATACTGAATAAACAATCTCATTTCTTGAATTTCATCATTATTTTTGTAATCGTCATTCAAATCATAATCCTGACTAATAAGAGTATCAATTTGATCGTACGATACAGACGACGACGGATAATGTAAAATGCCATATTTTTTCATAAATATTTTACAAACATCCGACTTTTCATCGTCAGAATCGGAGATTGCTCTCCAAATATCACCACCTTTATCAGATTTTAAACAATCTTCGGCATCGTCGGACGATTCTAGCCGTTCGGATTTGACGTCACTTTCGTCCGTACGTTTCGAAACAAATTTAACTTCCCAGGCATTTTCGACGCCGGTGTCGGAATCGACATCTCCTTCAGAACCCGAGCTAATGTCGACGTCGGACGTGTACGTTTTTGAACCGCCACCCCGCAATTTATCCGTCATCTTAGCACAGTATTTGCTTACTTTATTAATACGTTCGAGCATTTTTCTTTTAATAAATACTTTAACAATTTCAATTCCAGAAGGTAATTGGAAAGGTACTTGAATTTCTTCCGGCGAGAAAAGCTCGTGTATAAACTTAACAAGCAACACGTATCTACTCACCACACTGTTTAACTGGGTGACTAATATTTGATTATCGAATAATATACATCCCGCAATAATTCCAGAATGTTTCTGACAATTCTGTAACAATTTAATCGCTTGTAAATATATAGAAGAATACTTGACTTCGGGCACAAGAAAGACAGGAAGCGCATCAAATGCCAACAAAATGTCGTCGCCAAAACAGCACGACACCGGTAGGCAACAATTCATTATAATTTCCATTCTCTTAACGAAATCTTGCCGCCTCTTACAAAGTTTACGAACTCTGCTAATACTTTTATGATAGAAGCAAAAGGTATTATATAAATGATTCAATTGCCTCCAGACTATATTATCCGGAACACCAGACTTGGCTTCCAAAGCAAGCAAGTAATTATCACATATTTTAACAGCAAATTTTCCTTTCTGAAGGACTATAATTTTAGGACAGGCGAAAGTCGACTGGAAAAACTGAACCATTCCCACAAGCTGACAACAAATAATACATCTTTTATTCTCTGATACCTGAGGTGGGTGGAAATATATAATTGCATCTTTAGGATCATCGCTTTCCTTTTTGCAGTAAGTCAAATCATATACAAAGAAAAGCTGCATCGGAACATTCATTAATTTACATATTTATAATACGACATATTTTTAAATCAACGACTTCTCCCGTGAGATTAAATCCCATTTCTCGTTGATCACATGACCTAAACATTTGTGTCCCCCTGGCGACAAATTCTGTTTTCGCCCGTGACGTAAATAAAATCTTGTGTTAAATTCGTCCGATTTGTGCATGACGTCAGTAACGAAGGCAAAGAAGCAACGAATAGCAAAGAATTTTTTATCGTATGAAAAATTACTTTAGAGAACTTTTAAAATTTCAGATGAAATTATTTAATGTTTAGTAAGTTTGCAAAGCCCACTGGGAGTATAAAAAATCTTTCAGGAGATAAAAACGAAAAAAATACAGTAATACAAAATGGCAATCATAATTATAACCTGTTTAATTAAAGGAAAATTTCATATGTATAGCAACATAAATTAGAGAAAAAATTGTAATATCATCAGCCGTATTATTTTAAAAACGAAATTTAAATTGAAGCACGTAAAGACTTATTATTAATATTAGTATAATAAACACTAACATTAAGTAAATCCAATGTAAAGATCGACTTTTGAAAATGCAACGACCATTATCGTCGCATACGCTCGTTCTGTCGCATCTAATTCCTGCAAGTTTCATAAAAACCTTTCCCTCGGGAGTAAAGTAACCGAATTCTTCGGCGGAACGACATACTTCGTTATTATCTAGACAACATACGTGACACTTTTTATCCGAAGATGCGCATTGACAACTTTTGAGATTATGATCCTGACAAACGTTACTGATACATTTACCTTTCTTGCAGGTAAGATAATTACCTAAACAGGGAATTCCATCGTTTTTTATATCTATAGGACAGAACTGTGATTTGCCATTACACGTAACATTACTATAACATGCAAAATCTTTATGACACTTAAAATTTTTGTTAGCTGGGATCAGATTACACTGTTCGGTACAACATTCTCCTTCTCGAGGACTGCATTTTGCTCCATTCGTCTTTTTAAAACTGCATTCTTTATCCCGTCCTATACCACCTTTAGGTGTGCAACATTTATCAATTAATCGACACGTTTCGTTAGTACCACAGTCGCACTCCTCTTCGTTTTCAGTAATGGCATTTCCACAAACTGAAATCACACTTTCTTTGAAACAATTTCGTCTCTGGTAAATTATTTTTAGCATTTCTTGCGTGCTACAAGTAGAAAATAGTTTTTTATTCGGTTCATAACCTTCGCTGACAAACGGATACATGATGAAATTCCCCAAGGAACTTCCAAAATCACCAGGGCTACAAATAGGATTATTCTGAGGATCATCATAACTCCCGAAACTATGTCCTAACTCGTGAGTTAATTCGATACTAACCATCGGTTTAGGAAGTCTTTTGCTTTTGCTTACGCCAGTAATAAAAGCTACATTTAACGAACGAGGTGAACGGAATATTGAAGATAAAGATTTCGCACAAATTCCACCAAAGTAAGAATTATTGTTAAAAATATTAGTAGTATCGCTCGTAGCACGATACGACATTCCAAGGACGTTCTTTTTGAATTCCCTATAGCAAAAGCAGATTGCAAGACAGTAATTTTGAACGTGATACGATAAATCATTTAAGAAATATTCAGCACGATGAGAAATTCTGGCCATTGGATAATTTTTTTCATTCTTTGATTCGTATATTGTGATTTTATCCACCGAAAACCCAATATTATCGGGTCTTGCATCTCCATCGAAATCAGTGGAACGGAATATTTTATCGCTGGTCTTTAAATGATAAAGCATCTCTGCAATAGTCCATCCGTAATTTTTTCCCATTTCTTTAAAAAATGTATGATCGGCAATTAATTCTACACCACAAATTTTTTTCTCTTTGATTTTTCTTACTTTAAAATTCTGTAAACGATAATCAGTACTCGACTTCGCAAAATTGTAATGTGTCTTCTTACAAGAAGCATTTTCATTTTCGTTTGTAGACTTACATTTAAGATATTTCACGTCAGATTCTTTATAAATAATTGTTTGATATCCATATCTCGTATCGTTTAAATAAAGAAAAGCTGGTTCTAGATAATAAATTTCTTGAAATAAATCAATACTTCCTATGAAGAACGTCTTGTAGAAATATCCACTAACTTTTGAGTAATTTCTTCCTCGTACAATCCCTTGATAAATAAAATAGTCGTTGAGATCGCGGAGGGATTTTTTCAAAATACGGCCATATTTGTATATTTCGACTAAACTGTTCGATGATGTTAATGTTTCGTCTACATATAGAAGAATATCAAAATATTCGTCAAAGGCATGAAACCTTAAAGTCAGTAAGTTCTTGATATTGGAGTAAAAAGGGCTTTCAAAATTTCTTGAAATCTTGACAATTTTATAATTTTTCAATAAATTTAGACTTTGAAGATTTGAAGTTCCTATAATGGACATTCTGATAATAAGGCTAAGTAAACTGATATTATAGAACATAAATTCCATTTTCGAATGAGAAATAGATTTTTAAAATACATTAGAAAATTAACCGAAAATTTTCCATTTGCAAACTTTTGTTATAAAATAAATAAATAAATTTTATTTATTTATTTATTTATTTAACAAATAAATAAAATATAAACTATCCATTTTATATAATTATAATTCAAACATAATTTATTAAAAAATTATATAGAGGGTCGCAGGTCATGTGATAAACCGCACGTTTACTCTGCCTCTTCGCCATGTTTGTGGTCCAGCTTCCGCTTGCTTTGCTTGCGAGTGGTTTGTTATTTGACAGGTTGGCAGAGCTTTTTTTTCAATTTAAACTTTAGAACTGCAGTGTTTTTATATCGTGAACAAAGTTAAAAAAAAAATGCTTTTCTGGCGGACTATTCTCGCAGTCTGACAGGACAAGATGCTGCTTTATATAAAGAGAAAGTTTCATTATGTCAAGGTATGATCCAACGAAGATCAAGAGTTGTGGACTAAAATAGAATTTGGTAACATCAAAAACTATTTGGTTTTGACAACAATTACTACACTCTTCCACAAATGAAAGCTTACAAACTTTTAGAGGCCCAAAACTATCTTAAAAGTAGCTATGTTTCTCCTGATTATGTGCTTTTTCATAAAGCTCATGATATGCAGTTGGGTTGTTGCCACTCTCATACCCCATGTACTGTACAATGTTGGCATCCAGTCTGGTAAAATGGGGAAGGTTTTCCTTGGGTAAAACACTTTTTCAATGATATATTATTATTTAAAAGAACTTATCATTGTGGTACGTTATATATAAATAATAAATAAAAATTTGTCGGTAACAACTTGAAGGTTACTATGTAATGATTGTTTGTTATAATATAAAAAAATCATTGTAAAAAGTAACATCTTAAAGAAATGTTAATGTTGCTCACCAAAATATCCTAACATAGCTATTTGTAAACGAACAATAAAAATTATTGGTTTACATCTTTAAAAATACACACGCTTTTATTTATGTAAATTAGACCGGAAGGACAATTGGTTCAAAATTCATTTCTTATTCTTCATCCGCTAAGCGATTATCTTTGCTTATAGCTTTAATATTAACTCTACTGTATATTTATTTCAGAAACTAAGAAAACAAAATGAAAGGTGGAAAATAAAGGTAGAACGCAATCATTATCAATTCAAACTAAAATTTGCAGTTGTTAAAATTATTTTACTTTATTTTGTTGTTATCAACAAAGAAATTTATGCAACTGGCTTGTACGTACATACTTTATGATACTCATGCAAAAGTTTATCTAATCATGTATCGATAAATAGTAATTAAATGTTACTACTTACCTGAAATGAAATATTTCTGACAAATAGGGCCGTGCCGTAGATTTTCTCAGTGTGACGCAAGTCTTCGAAATGCCGCCCCCTTGAATGTTTTTCTTTAACATAACCTTCGATTGTGATTTTAAAAAAAAACTGCACAAACTGTACGAATATTATTTTTATTTTGAAAATATAAATTACTTTAAAATAATAATATCAAGTAGCAACTACAACAATCTACTACAGTTTTACCCTTTTAACTTTAACTTTAGCAAATTCGTTAATTAGGGATGTGTAATATAGAGTGGCAGCCAATATAGATTCAGTAGAAATTAATGATAAATTTAAGTTTCGTTTGGCTTATTGAACATAGCTTAGCTTTTTTCCTTCTTCCATTTTCTTTAAGCGTTTCTTTTTATATTAACTTCCAGACAATTTTTTCCTTTTCCGTTCCATACCGTAATAAAAATATTAAATAAAAATTCACAGTCCTTCGCAAAGACCGGACGGGGTCATTGAAAAGGATTAAATATGATGATGCTTATCATGCTATTAAAATAGGGTAGATAAAATAACGATAGAAATGAGTTGCAAACCTAGTAAGATTTGTAGGTAACAGAACGTAATCTTATAATCCAGATGGGTTGATAATAGTAATAATAATAATAATAACGCAGAGCTCAAACGGTTAGGAGTTGAAAATTGAAATTTGGTACACAGCGTATGTCACGAAAATGCACACTAAAAAGGGATTTTTGGAAATTATCTCCGCGGGGCAGAAAGACAGGGTTAAAAATTATCTTAAAGAATTCGGCTTTACTGTACTATTTTAGATGCGGTTTTTTGCGTTTTTGCAGAAAATCGAACATATTTTCAGACCATGTAAAAATTCTCTAATTAATCTCGGAAGAGGGAGACCTAATTCTTGCACCCGGTGAAAACGGGTAAGATCGGCTATAATGTAATAATCTTAATCTTCGCTATCGTTACTTTTTGCCCGAGAAACGCCTGGCTCATCTGCTAGTAAATAGATAACGAATATCGATCAAGTCGACAGCTAGCAGTCGTTTTGACATATGCCTTTCCTTAACTTGTCATTGTATTGTCTTCACTTCAACGTACAATAGCTTTGCGCTGTCACGTCAAAAACCTTTTGGCGAGCGCAGGCCAACAATTCACCTGCACCATAAACCGAAATCAAAGGGTACCGAAAGCACTTAGGCAGAGGCGTGCGATAAATCATAAATCGTATACATCAATATCGGAATAACATAGACCAATATAATATAAAAAAGCGTTGCGTAAAAATTTTTAATTATTGAATGGTTCAAATATTTGATTTCGCTGCTTATGCCGCCCTCTTACGGTGCCTCCTGACGCGGTCACCTCTCTGCATCATAGCACGGCACGGCCCTGCTGACAAACTCTTGTACTGATATTCACTTTATCAGGGCCGGGCAACTGGGGCAACCGCCCCGGGCCCGCACATAAGAGGATGCAGCATAATAATGTTTTATAATTAAAATGTACAACTTGTATTTCAACGTAAAACTTCATTTTAAAATATAATTTAAGGTACGCTGGAAAAATCTCACGAATCTTGATTTCTTGCAACAACTTTGCTACTAATTAATTTTGACCTACAAAAAGAATGACTGTTTAATGTATAAATTCAAATATCTTTGATTTTATTAGTGTTCCATTAGTAGTTTTTTTTATAAATGAATAATTACCTTAAAATTAATCAAAATAATAATAAAGAAAAAAAATAGTTTTTATAATATAAATTGTAAGTTGGCAGTTTGTAACCTACCAACAAAACTAGGCGCCAAGTCAGGTTGGTGTATTTAGCATAGCATAGGACATTTATACACTCTTTCTTTCTTTATTTGTTGTGTTCATCTGGAGATTCCAGGCACTGAGGCTATTTTCTCCGAAGTGCTGCCGCCTGGTGGTTAAAGAAAGCGGCCCGTTTGCCTTATGTATTCTTCCAAGGATGAGATATGTTGTTTTGCCAGTATGTCGGCCGACGGCCAGTAGATCGAGGTTAACGTCCGAGTGAGATCCGGATCAACGAATATAGTCGTACAGAGGGTTCGTCTGGGTCCGTCATAGCTTGGACAGTGCAGCCAATAGTGGTAGGATGTTTCATCTGCTCCGCACTTAGGACATGCCGGCGAGTCGCTAAGGCGGCGGGAGTAAAGAAAAGTCTTTAGTGGGGCCGTGTCCGTGCGGAGACGGGCTAATGGCGTTTCTATATAGCGAGAGGAGGCATGGTGGTATGACCACTTAGAGAAGGGGCGGAGGTGGTCTCGCCCTCTCCTTCGCAGGGTTGGTGTCCACGTGTCTGCGAGGTTCCGAATCGTGGCTTGTCGAATGATCCGGGTAATGTCGTCCGGTTGTAATGGGTGCCGTATTGTTCCTATTGGGGTGCCAGAGCGTGCAGCCTTGTCTGCCTCTTCGTTTGCTGGAATTCCCGCGTGGCCCGGGGTGCATACTATCGCGAGTGGGATCGGGAAGGATGCGATCGTCCCTGCCAGGTCTACGATTATCGGTTGGGACAAATAGGTTGCCGTCGCCATTGCTTGAAGAACGGAGCGGTTGTCCGAGAGGAGAACGGTCGATCGTTGTGAGGATTTACACACTCGAGCATATTGTAAGCTAATAAATGTTTTAATTGAACAAATTTATGCTGCTTAATGGTACCCCTTTTTTAATTTATAAAGATCGTGATAAAAATACAAATTATTTAAGTGGTAACCAGAAAAGAAAACGTGCCGAAAATAAAAAAGATTTAGAAAGTCGTCAAAAAGAGTCTTTTAAAATATTTTAAAACTGATAACGAAGAAAACGATCTGGCTATAGCTAGCACTAGTGTACAAAATAAAGAAGAGTTACAAATTACATACAAAGAATTATCTTCATTATTGAATGCAAATAGAGCTATAAATGATGACGAAGGTCAAGAAATTTTTTTCTTAGCGCAAGCGAGGAAACTAAAGAATTATCAACCATATTGGAAGACGATCCCGGAACATGGCCATCACACCCCTCTGAGAAAATCAGATTATTATTAATTAATAAAAACATTGTTCGAGTAACAAATTACGATTTTCCCATAGACGAACTAGGTAGAAAATTTAATGTATCTTATTATACAAAAGTACATTTAAATGGAGAAAAATATTGCAGAAACTGGCTTCTCTATTCAAAATTAAAAGATAAGGTATTTTGTTTTCACTGCTGTTTATGTCCTAACCGATTGTCAACATCATCTTTTGCATTAGTAAATTCTTAAAAATCTAAAATGGAAGCAAATAATATTTGTGAAAAAAACTAATATTTCAACCGAGTTAAAAACCGTAAAAATAAGAAAACGTAAACGTTTATTTGATTACGAAGGAGAAAGAGCAGATGAATGTGTAAATGATCCAGAAAGAAACTTCTACAGAAATTATTTCTTAGCAATAACAGATAAAGCCATATCTTCATTACAGATTTGAACAAATTGAAAATCATATTAATATTTTCGGTTTTCTTTACAATATTCCACTATTACGAACAACGAAAGACGACCGACTTAAAAAGTTTTGCACGGATTTAGATTTATAATTAAGGCATGATAATCGTGATATAAATGGAGCCGGTTTATACAAAGAAATTAAATTTTTTGTTCGATCTGTACTAACGGTAAAAATGCAACACCAGTGGGAGAAGGTGGGGCAGGATGAGGACGTTAAGGTTTAAAAGTCATACCACTTTAATGAGAACAATAATTTTTTTATTCTCAGCAACTACAACATTTGGTAATATATAATACAAAATTTAATTTTTGAAAAAGTTTTTAAAAACAAGAAAATTTAATATTTTAAAATTACATGTAAATGCACCATCTTGCCCCACCCACGGGGTAAGATGAAAATATTATTTTTATATATAAGAATGACCAATTAAAATGGTTAAACTGTCGTTTTCTTCAATATTGGCACAAGAACAGTGCGCCCATTTATCACAACGGCTACATTTATTATTATTTTCCGAATAAATAAATATAAAAGTTTGAACTTACTCGTATTTACTTTACCAGACGATAGCCACTTCGCGCATGCTCAGTTTCGCTATTTTGTAAGCAGACGATATTTTTTTTTCGTGGAAAAAAATTTTTATTTCGATTGTTATCTCACATTTTATTTCTTGTTAATAAATAAAATTGTTACATGGGCAAGACAAAGTTTTTAAATAAAGTAAGATATTATCTCCTGCAAGTACTTTAAAGAGTTTAAATTATATAGCATGTAAAAAGCCCTCTTTCGGTTGTTCCGACATGGAAAAATAAGCTTCAAAAAATAAAAATCATTAAAACGAAAATAAATTAATAAATATACATTGCATTAAAAATAATCAGGTATTTTTACTAAATCGGCTTGATCGTCCGCGATACGCAACAATATCGGCAACAATCGATTTTTTCATTGTTTCACTTTCTTTGTTGTAAGTGGGCGATTTTCGAATGAGAAAGAAAGTTTTGCGATTTTTCGCTTCATTTCTCGAGAATAATTGCTTCGGATATAAACGTGAGTAATATTTTGGCAGATTACACAATATACTGTACAAATATTTTGATAAAAATAGAATTACCGATCTAGAAATTTATCATTGAGTAATCATAAGGTTTTTCAAGTTGAGTAAGAGCACAGAACTAGAATAAGAATATTTATTTAAAGATAAATTTCAATATTCTAAACTGATCTGTAATATTCCAAAACCGTTTAAAATATAAACTTTTATTTTGCATTATAATTTTTTTATTTATTATCAAGACGATTGGCTTTATTCAAAATTTCCTTTAGTTGTCGTCTGTGTGTATTCTCATGTTGAGTCTTACTGTCAAATCTGCATTAACTATTCTTATGGATCAACTTTCAATAGTTTTCTTTATTTGAATATTATTTTTTAGCTTTTATTAATGAAACCAAGTTTAAAAAGTAATGTATTTGGTAACGATCCACCAAGAGCTTTAGTTACACCGCTGCCACTCGAACGCCATCTGGCGGCGTCCCGAACTAATAGTATTTTTTGTTTCGTTGTGTTTTACAGCACAAACCTCACATGTACATAAATATTTGAAAATAATTTTTAAATAAAATTAATATAAACATAATAGTATAATAAAGACGAAAAAAATAAATAAAAAAGGGATTCCACGCAGGGAACGAACCCACAACGTTCAGGCTTGGAACCTGAAGTTGGACGACCCCGCTCCTACGAGCCACTGGCCAGTCGAGAAAAAAAATGACAGTTTGAGCCTTTTAAGTGATTGTCCGATTTTCAAGTTTTAGTTTTCGGCGTCGCATTTCATACTTGGCACCTGTCAGTCATTAAGGACGCAAAATAACCAAATCGAGTTTGATCCAAATCAATGACCTCGACGTCAAACCTTTTTACATATCATTTATAAAAATTTTTTTTAATATTACTTCTGTTTCTTAAGCAGTTGCTTGAATCGTTTACGAAGCGACACACGTGAATATGTAGCTTCAGAACTGCTACACTACCGCTTCATAAACTCAGACCGTAACGATTGTAACATGTGTTGCTACTTCCGATATTTTATAGCATAAACTTTTTATACATCGTTTTTGTTTCAAAGTTATTTTTTTCGCTATTTTGATATTTCTTTATAAATTTACATAGCGAAACATTACGTAACGTAAGGAACAAAATGTTTTTAACCGTAACGTACGACGAATTAAAATTTATTATAATTTCATTGGCCGCAGCTATCTTGAAATTACAAGTTAGCTAGAAATTAAAAGTTATTTTTTTCGCTATTTTCATATTTCTTGTAGAAATTTCTGTAACGTAACGTGAAAAACGAAATATTTTTTATCGTAACGTTCGACATATCAAAATTTGTTTTATTTCCAATGCCCGTTAACAATTTCCATGTTAAAATTGAAAATTCGCTAGCAAATAAAACTTATCGTTTATGCTATTTTCATATTTTTTGTAGAAATTTCTGTCGCGTAACATGAAAAACGAAATATTTATCATCGTAACGTTCGAGAGATTAGAATTTGTTATATTTCCAATGGCCGCCGCTGTTTCGAAATTAAAAGTTTTTAAAAACTAAACCTCATTTTTTTCGCTATTTCATATTTATTGTAGAAATTTCTGTAGCGTAACGTGAAAAACGAAAAATTTATTATCGTAACGTCGGAATGATCAAAATTCGTTACATTGATACTGGTTGCCAATTTAATTAGCGAAACATTGCGTAACGTGAGAAAAGAAATAATTTTAATCGTAACGTTCGTCGTATGAGAATTTATATTCTAATGGTTGCCGCCATCTTGAAATAGTAAGTTTTCTCGAATTTTTTTATTATAAAATAAAAGTATAAATAAAGTTGAAATATATATATCTATTGTTTGCCTAATGTTTAATATATTTTTATAAATCTATTTATTAATTTTTATATATTAAGATAGTATTTAAATTTAAAAAATGTTTTCGTAAATAAAATAAAACGTAAAAACATAAATAATAAAGTGATACAGTATATAGTGCCTACTGTATAAATTTATTACAATTAGATATGATTTAAATGTGGAATATTTTATTTTCTATAAAAAGATTATTTTTAAAATTATTATTTTATTTTCGAAAAGGTGATACAGAATTATCGATGCAACGAATTTAATACTAGGTCACTGCACTATATTGCAGTGTCTCTAGCCCAAGGTCCTAGAATATTCTAGGACCTTGCCTCTAGCCAGCAGCAGAATTCAATATGGATAAAGTGACTTTATCCGTATTTAAATTTTTCCGGTTATTAATTTTCGAGAGCCATGAAATTGCTTTCGTTGTGAAAGTACCTCGGTTTGGAATCCTTGATGGAAAATAATGCGGAAATTATAAAAAAATGACGTTTTTTTCTTCTTGAGTGAACTAGCATTATACCCAATTACAGTACACAATAATTCACCATAGTGATATTCGCGACGAATAAACAACACAAGAAGTTTGGGCTCTGTGCTTATTATTATCAACTCATACCGAATATATTAAATTTTTGCCAATAGATGGCGCTACGCGTAAATCAGCAAATTGAATGGCGATAGAAATTGATTGATCTACAGAAACCCAATTAAATATTTTGGGGTCGGATTAGGACATTATTTAAGTTAGGGGTATGTAAACCTAATTGGCGAGTTTCGTCGCAATTGGTCGAACGACCTAGGAATGCATAACGAACAACCATTCAAACATTATTTTTTATATATATAGTAGCAGATAGACCCGGCGTTGCTCGGGCAAAAGTAACGATAGCGAAGATTAAGATTATTACGTTATAGTCACAAAAGAAAAAGAATAATTTCATCAACAAACTAAATATTTCTAAAGAAAGGTCGAATTTGAAAAGCGAATATTCTAATATATTTCGATTTTCACGACGTGTTCTGATTATATCGTTCAATTTTCATCGAATGTTCTAAAGAAGTAAAGTCGAGAAAAACCGAACTAATCTGTCTAGATTTGAAAATCGAATATGTTCTAATACATTACTCTTTTTCTTTTTTTTCCTCCAGCTCCCGTAAATCTTGCATATCGCTTTCTCTTGTTCTCCATTGTTACTTAACACTTCCATTGTTGATGGAAGTGTTAAGCCTTAATCCTGTCCCTCTCCCCGTGGGGAGGAATTTCGAAAAATCCCTTTTTAGCGTGCGTTCTCGTGACGTACCCTCACTGTGTACCAAATTTCAACTTTCAACTCCTAACCGTTTGTGCTCTTAACACTTCCATTGTTGACTCTTCCATTCTTAACGCTACCATTGTTGACACTTCCATTGTTACTCAACACTTCCATTGTTACTTAACACTTACGTTGTTACTTAACATTTCCATTGTTGATGGAAATGTTAAGACTTAATCCTGTCACTTTCCCCCGTGGGGAGGAATTTCGAAAAATCCCTTCTTAGTGTGCGTTTTCGTGACGTACCCTAACTGTGTACCAAATTTCAACTTTCAACTCCTAACCGTTTGGACACGTCTCGATAATGTATATAGAAGCTTTAATCCCGTCCCTTTCCCCGTGGAAAGGAATTTCGAAAAATCCCTTCTTAGTGTGCGTTTTCGTGACGTACCCTAACTGTGTACCAGATTTCAACTTTCAACTCCTAACCATTTGGACACGTCTCGATAATGTATATAGAAGCTTTAATCCCGTCCTTTTCCCCGTGGAAAGGAATTTCGAAAAATCCCTTCTTAGTGTGCGTTTTCGTGACGTACCCTAACTGTGTACCAGATTTCAACTTTCAACTCCTAACCGTTTGGACACGTCTCGATAATGTATATAGAAGCTTTAATCCCGTCCCTTTCCCCGTGGAAAGGAATTTCGAAAAATCCCTTCTTAGTGTGCGTTTTCGTGACGTACCCTAACTGTGTACCAAATTTCAACTTTCAACTCCTAACCATTTGGACACGTCTCGATAATGTATATAGAAGCTTTAATCCCGTCCCTTTCCCCGTGGAAAGGAATTTCGAAAAATCCCTTCTTAGTGTGCGTTTTCGTGACGTACCCTAACTGTGTACCAGATTTCAACTTTCAACTCCTAACCGTTTGGACACGTCTCGATAATGTATATAGAAGCTTTAATCCCGTCCCTTTCCCCGTGGAGAAGGAATTTCGAAAAATCCCTTCTTAGTGTGCGTTTTCGTGACGTACCCTAACTGTGTACCAGATTTCAACTTTCAACTCCTAACCGTTTGGACACGTCTCGATAATGTATATAGAAGCTTTAATCCCGTCCCTTTCCCCGTGGGGAGGAATTTCGAAAAATCCCTTCTTAGTGTGCGTTTTCGTGACGTACCCTAACTGTGTACCAGATTTCAACTTTCAACTCCTAACCGTTTGGACACGTCTCGATAATGTATATAGAAGCTTTAATCCCGTCCCTTTCCCCGTGGAAAGGAATTTCGAAAAATCCCTTCTTAGTGTGCGTTTTCGTGACGTACCCTAACTGTGTACCAGATTTCAACTTTCAACTCCTAACCATTTGGACACGTCTCGATAATGTATATAGAAGCTTTAATCCCGTCCCTTTCCCCGTGGAAAGGAATTTCGAAAAATCCCTTCTTAGTGTGCGTTTTCGTGACGTACCCTAACTGTGTACCAGATTTCAACTTTCAACTCCTAACCGTTTGGACACGTCTCGATAATGTATATAGAAGCTTTAATCCCGTCCCTTTCCCCGTGGAAAGGAATTTCGAAAAATCCCTTCTTAGTGTGCGTTTTCGTGACGTACCCTAACTGTGTACCAGATTTCAACTTTCAACTCCTAACCGTTTGGACACGTCTCGATAATGTATATAGAAGCTTTAATCCCGTCCTTTTCCCCGTGGAAAGGAATTTCGAAAAATCTCTTCTTAGTGTGCGTTTTCGTGACGTACCCTAACTGTGTACCAGATTTCAACTTTCAACTCCTAACTGTTTGGACACGTCTCGATAATGTATATAGAAGCTTTAATCCCGTCCCTTTCCCCGTGGAAAGGAATTTCGAAAAATCCCTTCTTAGTGTGCGTTTTCGTGACGTACCCTAACTGTGTACCAGATTTCAACTTTCAACTCCTAACCGTTTGGACACGTCTCGATAATGTATATAGAAGTTTTAATCCCGTCCCTTTCCCCGTGGGGAGATTTTTCGAAAAATCTCTTCTTAGTGTGCGTTTTCGTGACGTACCCTAACTGTGTACCAGATTTCAACTTTCAACTCCTAACCGTTTGGACACGTCTCGATAATGTATATAGAAGCTTTAATCCCGTCCCTTTCCCCGTGGAAAGGAATTTCGAAAAATCCCTTCTTAGTGTGCGTTTTCGTGACGTACCCTAACTGTGTACCAGATTTCAACTTTCAACTCCTAACCATTTGGACACGTCTCGATAATGTATATAGAAGCTTTAATCCCGTCCCTTTCCCCGTGGAAAGGAATTTCGAAAAATCCCTTCTTAGTGTGCGTTTTCGTGACGTACCCTAACTGTGTACCAGATTTCAACTTTCAACTCCTAACTGTTTGGACACGTCTCGATAATGTATATAGAAGCTTTAATCCCGTCCCTTTCCCCGTGGAAAGGAATTTCGAAAAATCCCTTCTTAGTGTGCGTTTTCGTGACGTACCCTAACTGTGTACCAGATTTCAACTTTCAACTCCTAACCATTTGGACACGTCTCGATAATGTATATAGAAGCTTTAATCCCGTCCTTTTCCCCGTGGAAAGGAATTTCGAAAAATCCCTTCTTAGTGTGCGTTTTCGTGACGTACCCTAACTGTGTACCAGATTTCAACTTTCAACTCCTAACTGTTTGGACACGTCTCGATAATGTATATAGAAGCTTTAATCCCGTCCTTTTCCCCGTGGAAAGGAATTTCGAAAAATCCCTTCTTAGTGTGCGTTTTCGTGACGTACCCTAACTGTGTACCAGATTTCAACTTTCAACTCCTAACCATTTGGACACGTCTCGATAATGTATATAGAAGCTTTAATCCCGTCCCTTTCCCCGTGGAAAGGAATTTCGAAAAATCCCTTCTTAGTGTGCGTTTTCGTGACGTACCCTAACTGTGTACCAGATTTCAACTTTCAACTCCTAACCATTTGGACACGTCTCGATAATGTATATAGAAGCTTTAATCCCGTCCTTTTCCCCGTGGAAAGGAATTTCGAAAAATCCCTTCTTAGTGTGCGTTTTCGTGACGTACCCTAACTGTGTACCAGATTTCAACTTTCAACTCCTAACTGTTTGGACACGTCTCGATAATGTATATAGAAGCTTTAATCCCGTCCCTTTCCCCGTGGAAAGGAATTTCGAAAAATCCCTTCTTAGTGTGCGTTTTCGTGACGTACCCTAACTGTGTACCAGATTTCAACTTTTAACTCCTAACCATTTGGACACGTCTCGATAATGTATATAGAAGCTTTAATCCCGTCCCTTTCCCCGTGGAAAGGAATTTCGAAAAATCCCTTCTTAGTGTGCGTTTTCGTGACGTACCCTAACTGTGTACCAGATTTCAACTTTCAACTCCTAACCATTTGGACACGTCTCGATAATGTATATAGAAGCTTTAATCCCGTCCTTTTCCCCGTGGAAAGGAATTTCGAAAAATCCCTTCTTAGTGTGCGTTTTCGTGACGTACCCTAACTGTGTACCAGATTTCAACTTTCAACTCCTAACCGTTTGGACACGTCTCGATAATGTATATAGAAGTTTTAATCCCGTCCCTTTCCCCGTGGGGAGATTTTTCGAAAAATCTCTTCTTAGTGTGCGTTTTCGTGACGTACCCTAACTGTGTACCAGATTTCAACTTTCAACTCCTAACTGTTTGGACACGTCTCGATAATGTATATAGAAGCTTTAATCCCGTCCCTTTCCCCGTGGAAAGGAATTTCGAAAAATCCCTTCTTAGTGT
This sequence comes from Centruroides vittatus, assembly GCF_030686945.1. Taxonomy (NCBI): domain Eukaryota; kingdom Metazoa; phylum Arthropoda; class Arachnida; order Scorpiones; family Buthidae; genus Centruroides; species Centruroides vittatus. The sequence goes on from NW_027122193.1 coordinate 765,478, forward strand.
GCGTTTTCGTGACGTACCCTAACTGTGTACCAGATTTCAACTTTCAACTCCTAACCATTTGGACACGTCTCGATAATGTATATAGAAGCTTTAATCCCGTCCTTTTCCCCGTGGAAAGGAATTTCGAAAAATCCCTTCTTAGTGTGCGTTTTCGTGACGTACCCTAACTGTGTACCAGATTTCAACTTTCAACTCCTAACTGTTTGGACACGTCTCGATAATGTATATAGAAGCTTTAATCCCGTCCCTTTCCCCGTGGAAAGGAATTTCGAAAAATCCCTTCTTAGTGTGCGTTTTCGTGACGTACCCTAACTGTGTACCAGATTTCAACTTTCAACTCCTAACCGTTTGGACACGTCTCGATAATGTATATAGAAGTTTTAATCCCGTCCCTTTCCCCGTGGGGAGATTTTTCGAAAAATCTCTTCTTAGTGTGCGTTTTCGTGACGTACCCTAACTGTGTACCAGATTTCAACTTTCAACTCCTAACTGTTTGGACACGTCTCGATAATGTATATAGAAGCTTTAATCCCGTCCCTTTCCCCGTGGAAAGGAATTTCGAAAAATCCCTTCTTAGTGTGCGTTTTCGTGACGTACCCTAACTGTGTACCAGATTTCAACTTTTAACTCCTAACCATTTGGACACGTCTCGATAATGTATATAGAAGCTTTAATCCCGTCCTTTTCCCCGTGGAAAGGAATTTCGAAAAATCCCTTCTTAGTGTGCGTTTTCGTGACGTACCCTAACTGTGTACCAGATTTCAACTTTCAACTCCTAACTGTTTGGACACGTCTCGATAATGTATATAGAAGCTTTAATCCCGTCCCTTTCCCCGTGGAAAGGAATTTCGAAAAATCCCTTCTTAGTGTGCGTTTTCGTGACGTACCCTAACTGTGTACCAGATTTCAACTTTCAACTCCTAACCGTTTGGACACGTCTCGATAATGTATATAGAAGTTTTAATCCCGTCCCTTTCCCCGTGGGGAGATTTTTCGAAAAATCTCTTCTTAGTGTGCGTTTTCGTGACGTACCCTAACTGTGTACCAAATTTCAATTTTCAACTCCTAACCGTTTGGGCTCTGCGCTGATTATTATTATGATCGCATAAAGGATTTCCACATGTACAGTTGAGTACCTACTTCCGTGCATTGTTCAACAAAATATCTTATACAAATACGTAGGTTGTGGGGTTCGAAAATTATGAACGCAACATATAATCTGACATGACATATTTATTTTTATTCTATATACATTGCGGTAAAGAAGCTACGAATATCACATACAATCTATGGACAAGTCAGAGCATGACTCCATACGAGTTATAATTATAGTACAGTTGGCAACATTGAACTTTCGTTATTTCATATTGTCATCCATTCAATAATCAAATTGATAATTTATAAAATCTATTTAAAATAACAATTACAAGTTTTATAGAATAATTTTAGAAATAATAATTTCATATCAATTTTCTCAGATAATTTTGTTTTAATTTATTTTATATTTAGAAATTACAAGTTTGAGAGATGGCGCTGTGATTTATTTATATTTTGAAAAATGGCTGCTTTTAAATATTGGAAGAAAAAGAAGACTCCGTAAAAATTTACTATGAGTTTATTGTGGAAGGTAGCAACTTCTCCGACGATAGAGGAAGAGGTGAGAGAGTCTTTTACGAAAAAGTCTTTAACGGATCAACTAGGACAAGCTATACGTAATTTACAACAGGAAAATATAGAAAACAATGCCCCTGTTGTTGGAGGAGATAATATCGTTCGAGTTTGCAATTGTCTCGAAGCGATCTTCATTCACGGTTTGAAAGATCGATTAGTCAGTAAAGTATCGGCTGTCTTTTCAAATAATTACGATAAAATGCCAGAACCTAATTTCTGGCCCGTAATTACTATATATAGTCACAAGGACGTTTTATCACAAATAAATCATTTAACTCAAGTAAATACAGATGTTGGTCGATGCAGAGCTTGGTTGAGATTAGCCCTTAATGATGGTCTTATTACTAGCTACATCGAAGCGATGATCCAAGATAAGTCTACTTTGCAATATTATTACCGTTCGACGGCGTACTTACAAGATCCAGAACAGCCGGATATCATGAAGACTTACCTCGATGGACTTTCGATTTTCGATTTTCAACTGACGTATAATTGTGTGATGTTAAATACTTGGTCTCCGGTTCCGCTGATGATGTCTGGAATTTGGATGCCGCCGCCCGGACCCGAACCCGTAATGCCTGCAATGGATGTCGTGCACTTTTTCTCACAAGAATATAAACCAAAAACTAAGAAAATTGTTGGAAATGTAGAACAAAAAGTAAATGACTCAAAAGATAGTCAGATTAAAGAATCTATCTCTTCTGATGATAAAGAACAGCAAGATAGTAATTTGGAAGTTCCGACAAAAGAATATAACAATAAACAATGTAAAATAAAAAATGATATTACTTCGGATAGTTACGAAGCTGGTTCTTGTTCAAATGATATTGAAGATATTTTAGTTTACGAACCCGCAGCTTCACCAAATTCGGTTCCAGATTTAGATTTGGGGTTTGGTGAAACTACGTCGGATTCTGTTTCTTTAGAGGACACTCTAGGAAACAGGATATCTCGACAAGGTTGGTCGTCGTCGTTTGATCAAGAAGAGAATGCCGAAAAAAAAGACTCCGATAACTCTGATAGTCAAAGCTACGATTCATTATTACAGAGTTATAACAGAAATCGAAACAAACCTGTTGTTGGTACTCCAGAAATAGCTGAATTTATGACTTCTGTTAAAATAAGTGATGAGGCAGATGTATTAGATCAAGAAAGTAAAAAGGTGAGTAATATTTAAAAATTTTTATTGTAATTTGATAAAATGTTTTAAATGTAAATATGTGAAAAATATCTATTATTATTGGTTTTAATTTAGTCATATTGTTACAAATATTTAAATCTGTAAATTCTGAAGAATTGAGACTCTACTTTTTTCTTTTTAAATAATAAAATTCTTGAACATAAAAGTTATTAACAAATTAGACATAATAGGAGAAATTGAATTTTGTCGTTATTACTTTCATGTTTATATTTGTAAAATTAAATTTTATGTATATTAATGTTTTTAGTTTTAGAACCAGTATTGCAAACACTTGAAATTAATTCTGCAATTGTCAAATAAGCAAAAAGCTATTAAAAAGGATTGAAGCAGAGATTTGCTTCAATCCTGCTTCAATTTTTACAAGTACATTTTTAAATGCACAACTGAGCAGGCTAGTCTCATTTTTCATTTTTTTGTTGGCATATTCCTTTTGACATGCCATGAGCAAGGATGTTCTTTATAGAAATTTATAAAATTGGCTACTAATTCTTTTGTCTAGCAACAAGAATCAACCAAGGTCACTTCCCACAGTTAGATAAATATGAGAACAGTTGAACTGATGACCTGCCTATGTGACTGACTGCACACCAGATTTACCTTCTCATGCTTTTGCACATATACATGCGTAGCTCATTGTAAATCACATGGTTAAATGCATGTGTATAAAAAGCCACTATTGTTTATTGGAATTATCAATAAAGCAATAATTGAGCTAATTCATGCATAAACAGATAGATCCATCAAAATAACAAATACATTAATTTACGATTTTTTCATATTTTATTCTCATCAATGTAGTATAGACCTACATATAACAAATAAAAGAAAAGGTAAGATTCTAGGATCGGGGAGTGGGGTTTACCCCCCAAACGGTAGACTCCCCTCTGCGATCAAAAATGTCTAATGAACCACACCCCTACGAGCGAGCCTTCACGAGATAGAATCTTACCAAAGAAAACATTAATGTTATCATCATAAATTTTTAACTTTAAAAGTATTTAGACTAGCAATGGGCAATCTTTTCCGGATGCAGACTATAAGGGAGCTTTGTGGACTTCTGGTAAGCTGCATACATTTTATTCTTACAGAGTTGCAAGCGTTAAGCCTACTGAGTACCAGCGTACTCCATACTGCCGGTATGTTATGTACTAAAACAACATTTGCTAATGATTTGCAAACTATTAATATATAGTTTCAGATCTTTTCACTGGTCAAATTTAGTTTGAATGTTTTTCATTATGAATATAAGCTTAATTAGGGTCAAATAATGACATGACGCAAAAAAAACGTGAAAACAAAATTATGTTGCCTAAGTCCAAAGTTCACGTATAGGTCCTCATGGGCTGCTCATGACTGATTTGTGTCCATATTCACAACTAAGGATCAAGAGTTACATCTTAACCAATCACAAATATAGCGATGCCATTTTATAATGTGTATTTAATATAGTAATATCTAAAAACCAAGATTAGGCCTACCTAGAAATGATGATAATTTCAGAATTTTATTTTCAAAAAAAGTGTAACAAGCAATTTTTATAAGAGTGCTTTATTTGATGAATTTTAATGAAGTAATTAGTATTATTAACTTATATAACTTACTGTTGCTTCACTTCATGAAGCAATTTTCACAAATAGTGACTTAATAAATCTGGGTCCAATTGGTTTTTGTTGAAATTACTGATAGGTTCACTTAAGTGAATAATAATTTTCTGGGTTTTATTCACTTATTTAACACCTAGAGAACATATACTTTATACATACATATACACATATACATATACTCAGATCAGTCTTTGTAACATGATACATATTGCTTCTATCATGTTAGTTGGTGGAAAGTATGCAAGTAGGATTGAATCATATTTACTCCATGAATAAAACTGCTCACATAATGGCAAAATGGGAGAGTGCATTCTTACCATACAATTTTGTAAAACTCTCTTAATACTTATTTTTTTCATCTGTTTATTGGATATTTTAATAATGTCTTTACTTACCATTTATTAAGTTTTAAATACTTTTCATTGTTGACATTTAAACATATTTCTTTTTTTCGACTATTAGTTTGACTTTAACCATGGAGGTCACTATCTTTAATGTTTTTTTATCTGATCCAAACGATCCACCCTCTGCTCGGATTAGTTTGATTGCAATCCAGTTGATCCTGGATGGCATTTGTATAAGTGGATAGAGATTGATCAGATCATTATAGTTTGTATGTATACAGGATTTGAATGATTAGAGTAATCTTGAACCAATTTGATTCCAAATGTATATGCACTCCTAAATAGGAACCAGTTTCCCATAAAGTCCACCGAGGAGGTCTTGGTAAATTTCCCATGTATTGTGTTGCCTTATCACACCAATTCAATTATATCATACATGATAGAAAGCTAGTAATGAATGGCAGACCTTTCTTCAGATGTAAACAAACTTGTTGTTAGGGTAACCTGCCTTCTGTAAAGTGGTGATGATCATTCAGTTATTCAAATCATTATAGTTGAAATACATTTTGGATCTTTGAAAAACTGGAACTACAGTATATTATTATTTCTGTTAATCCCTGAACTAGGACAACTCAGGAATGCAGTATTTATCTATTATATAAGATAATACTGGGTCTCACTGATAGATGCCAAATTTTTCATCAGATTTATCTTCTATATTTTGGGTCCACTTAATCTCTTATGAAATAAGGATCTGGGATGATTTCAAGATGTGTGATTTTCACCTGTTGTTCAAGAGCCGAGAATTAGTTCAGTTTGTGTGTTTTAAGGCAGCAACAAGATAACTTTCTCTTTTATCTTTGTTTTTTTGTTAATTTAATATAACTCTTCCAAAAATTTGTCCAAAATATTCAGAAAAATTGGAAACTTTTAAATTTTTTATTTAGTTACACTTTTTAATTCACTAAAATGAAATGTTTTATGAAAGTTTGAAGACTTAAAAAGGAGTTACTTATTCTTAATTTAGTAGGGAATCAATATTAATACAAATTATAATAATAATAAGTTTGACTTTAAAATTCAAAGTTATTTTTACAAGTAGTAGTTTAAATAAATTTAAAATTAGAAATATGATCGCTGTAATCATATTATTTAAAATAATTTTAGAAATAAATTTTATTTAGTAATTTGTAAATACTGTGACATTGTTTTGATAACTTTGGAAACAAAATACTATATAGCTAATCTGAACATTTGAAATTCAAATTGTTTCATAAGTCCATGAAATAAGTTTAAAAGTGCTGTTTTAAATATAATAAAATGAAAGTAACAATTTAATTTCAGGATGAACTTTATTTATGACTTATGCAAATAATGATAAATAAAATACATAATTTACAATTACTTATCAGTTTGTAATGTGATAAAAGAAACATTTAATCTTGTTGTTATTACTATATTTACTATAGTTAAAATCATCTGTGCTAAAATACATACTTTAACATACGAAATTACCATAAGAATTTGGATATCATTGTTATTTGTGGATTTAAATAAAAGTTAATCCAGATAATTTGCCATGTCAAATAATCCCTCTGTTTATTAGTTAAATAATGAGGTCATGTTATATTTGATTATCATTTTCAACCTTGTTTATTAGTTTAGAAAATATCCAAATATCAAATCATCTAAATTCTAAGTATTCTCAGAGTAATTGATGATAAAAAAAATAATGTTAGTCATTTTAGTGTAATGTCTTAATCAGTGGTACAGGAAATTTTTATTTTAAGTTTTCAAATTTAACATTATAATATATTTTCAAACTTTTCAATTAAGAATTAACAAGCAGTAAAGAAGTAACGTATATTATAAAAAATTGCCGGGACAAATTCACATTTAGAGAGAAAAAAAATATATTTCTTACAAGACTGTACAGTACATATACATGAGTCCATATCCTTCAGTCCCTTCACATGCTTTTGTACAGGCGTTAACAAGTTACGGCAGAACTGACCTTTTATTTGAGGCTACTGTCCACCAACAATTGTAAAAAAGTTCTCTAGCGGTAGCACACTCAATTCTTAAAAAATAATAATTACATTATAAAAAAATGTTTATAATGTAATTATTATTTTTTAAGAATTGTGTGCGCTACCGCTATCTGCAAATGTAATATATGACAGCCTAGAAGTGCTTAATTAAACTGCAGAAAATGGACTTACACCACTTTCAAAATAAATTGTCCATTTCAAATAAGCAAAAATGAGTTAAAAAGTGTTTTCTTAGAAGTGAGGAAATACAGTATATTTATTTCAGACTATTTATTCTTGAAAGCCAAAGCAGTAATACATTTAACTTCCTGAATAAAAAGGAAGAAGAAACTCCTGTCTTTTGTGGTGCCTTTTAATTATAAATATGGTATACTAAATATAAATTTAATAAATTCTGGCTAATATTTTTAGGAAATTTATCCTATTGAACAAAACACTTAACATCTAAAGACAGAAGTTCTCTCTGTATTTATTAATTTTGGTGTAGTGACATCCTAAGCTTTTGTAATCATTTAATTTTATCTATCTATGGATGGACATTAAATATTAGAAATTATCAATAAAATTTTGTGAATTTAACTTTATAATTTTATACATTTTATTATTTTCTATACAGTTTTTATGTATTTCTATTTTTCAGCCTTCTTCTGTTCAGAGTAAAGAATTATCATTAGAAGCACTAGAATATGAAGTTATACCAAAAACTTATGTCTATACTTCAGAAAATACAGATGAATTTACAAAAAATCTTCTCTCAGTGTTAGGTAAAATCTGTCCAGAAAAAGGTCAAGATCAACAAAATTATAAATGTCATAATTGTGATTGTCCTCTTGGAATGATTTATGGTGAAGCCAAAATTTGCTCTTATGATGGCTACAATTATTGCTCTGAATGTCATGAAAATGATGTATATTATATTCCAGCTAAAATTATACATAATTGGGATTTTGAAATGTATCCAATATCCAAACATGCTAAACGATTTTTACTTGAGATAGAAACACAACCTTTACTTGATTTGAAAACATTAAATCCTTCAATTTATTCTGTTATAGAAGAAATGTCACACTTGCAGATGTTACGTACACAGTTGGGATTTTTAAAATCGTATCTGTTTACTTGTCGGGAATCTATTGCCGAAGAACTCAGGCAGAAAATATGGCCCAGGGAGCATCTGTATGAGCATATTCATTTATATTCACTTGCAGATTTGCTTCAAGTTCCCAATAACAAATTGGCAAATACTTTACAAAAATTAATAAGTTTCGCAAAGAAGCATGTACTGAATTGTCAGTTATGCAAACTGAAAGGTTTCATATGTGAAATTTGCAATAATCCAAAAGTTATATATCCATTTGAGATTGATACAACATACCAATGTGAACACTGCTTGGCTGTTTATCACAGTTTGTGCATGAGTGTCTCAAAACCTTGTCCTAAGTGTGAACGTAAACAAAAAAGATTTGCTGCCAAAGATTTTACTTGGCTGGGAGAAGATGGTGATTAGACATGACTAATAAGTGACAAAGAATATTTTTCTTTAAAAAAAAACTATACAACAGAGTTCTGTTATCTTATGGAACTTCAATAGAACAATATGACAAAATTTCTTTTTTGTTAAACAGTAAATATCAATTTACATCATCAGTACATCCAAGAATGTTTAGACTTCCATTGTTTTTAAGATTTTATTATTTATAAATTTTAGATTATTGTTAAAGTAAATTAATCCATATAATATAATAAGTGATCAAGATATCAAAACGTAAGAATTATATTAAATATAATCATTGTTTATATTGTCTTTTTTTATATTTTTTTATTTTTTAAGCTATCTAAAATTATTTTATATTATAATGAATTAGCAGTACTTGATTTACATTAACATTTGAATAAATTAATATATTAAAACTTTAATTTATACAAAAAAATTCAAGCTTTGTTAAGTTAGTTTATTTTATAAAACAGGTTTGTATGTATGTTTAATTTTACTGAATTATTTTATATAAAAATTTGTTTTCTATAATAATGTTAAGAAATATATTTATTAATAAATTTAATATATACATACCTACAAAAGAGTTTTCTAATGGTGCTATATACAAATCAGTATTATTGAAGCATTAATAGAAAGTGTTATTTGTTTAGAAATGAAACTTTAAAATTGTATTAATTGCATAAGCTTATTCCATATTTTAACTTTTTCTCTAGAGTATTATTTTGAAAATATAGTGTTATTCTGCTGTATAATGCTCAAATAGACAGAAAGAGACATTAAAATGTTTGTTTTTCCCCCACGTTGGAAAGGAGATAATAAAAGATGATTTTGGATAAATAGATTTAAACAAGAAAACTAAGCCATTCAAATACATTAAAATATATTTTCTAATCTTTTAATATTACTGTGGTCAGACTGGCAAATTTTCATCTTACTGACATAATACTACATTAATCCTATATATTTAGATCTTGCTTACTGCTGTCAGTAAGCAAGATCTAAATATATGTAAATAAAGTTTTAATTTTGCCTATAGCAATGGATTTATGTTGTTTCTAGAACAGTTTCTATACCTTAATTCAATTTTAGTTTGTAAATTAACATAGATATTTTCTAGAACTTAGAAGAATTTATATATAGAGCATCGGTGTGTAAACTATGAGTTGTGATTTCCAAGAGGTTGCAAGAAAAACTATCAGTTGCTAGATAATTTTCAAAACTAAAATATGATATAAAAACAGAAAAGAATGAATCATTCAAGTCTCAAGCTAACTAGTATTGGATATAATTAAAACTACAGTAGAGCATCGATTATCCGACTTAATTGGGGACTGGGGTTGGTCGGATAACCGAAAAGTATGAAAAAATACATTATTAGTATAGTGTATTAGGCTTGGTTTAAATACTAGCCTCCCTTTCATGGTCGAGCCAGTGCTGCCAGCTAAAACATGCAAAAATTTAACAAAAATAATATTAAAGTATCCAAGACATAACCAAATATTGTAGCGCCACATCACTAGCGGACATTTGAATTTGCCAACTAGAGCGCGTTCGGTTAACCGATAAGTCGGTTAATTGGGGATCGGATAATCGATGCTTTACTGTACAGAAAATAAATATAGAATTCTGTCTATATAGTATCTTACATATATACAAGTAATGTCTCTATATACAATTTTAGAAAATGTTTTAATGTTGTCAATACTTTCAGTGAAAGTTTTCTTAAACTCATCAGCATGATGGATCATATATAGAGTTGCCATCTGTCTTCAATTTGGAAGGACAACCCATCATTGAACTGTAATGTCCTCTCATTCTCCTTTTATGAATAAATTCTTCCTTTTCAGTACAATTTTAATTGTTTGTTTTCATTTAATTTTATTTTATTATCTCTGAAATGTTACTGGCAGATTTTGTTTCAGTATTTTATTTTTTGTTCTGAAGTAATAGTTTTTTCTTTATCACCCACTAGAGTAACAAAAAGAGAAGGACACTACTATTAATCGGCAGGACCATCCAGAAGGTACGGGGCCTAGACAAAATACATATTGGAGATCTTATAACAAAAATTCAGCAATGAGTTGCTTAACTTTCCCAGCAACATTTCAAACAGTGTGTGGTGCCATCTGTTATGATATTTTATTATTAATTAAAAATCTTTGTTTGCTGAAGTCAATCTTGGAATCTACTGAATCTACTGATTTTTAAAATTCTTTTGCTATTGGAAAGGATATTCCTTTCAGTTGAATATAGGCTATTTACTGTTTTCATATTAAAAAAGGAAAATGCGTGAGAAAGACGTTTTTACTGTGGCATTTGTCTTACTTCATCCTGTATCTGCTCTGTTCAAGGTCACCGTTGCCATCTGGTGGGCTGTTTTTAAACTTATTATTTTATCTATTTGGTGTTGGTTTTGATTTTTGTAGTTTGGGTAGTTGTGTATACAGGGCCGGATTTACCAATCCAAGGGCCCTGGGCACAAATTCGGTGGGGGCCCCCTTTAAGAGTAGGGAAATTTGATGATTTAGAGAATTTACACAAAATACTGTACTTTCAACTAGATTTCAACTAGGAAGTTGTAAATTTCATTTAAAAATAAGGTTATTGTAAAGATACATATATTTTATTGTGTAAAACTAATTACCGTATATCTCGGCAGATAAGACGATAGTTGAATCATAAAAAAAGGCCCCGAAAATCCGGGGTTGTCTTATAGGACAGATACAAAAAATTGATTGAAATTTATATAAATTAAAACCATTATAAAAAACCAGCCAAACCGTAATTATTTACTAATAGAGAGTAGGGTATGTGCACAAAATAGAATAGCCCATATGACGTTTCTGTGAATAGTCAAGGTCATTACCCGAATGCCGAATCAGTGCGAATGCTTGCAACAATTGCAAGGCAGTGCTGCCAGATGCAAGAAAATAAATTTGTTCATCTGAAAAATTACAAATAGGACATAATTCTGTATACGCTATACAGTATTGTTATTCAGATGATGATCGCTGATCTAAACTTAGTTCATAGGCCGTTGATAGTTTTGGGTCGTCTTATAGGACAGATATAAGCTAAAACTATAAAACTTTGATGATAATTTATACCTCGTCTTATCCACCGAGATATACGGTATTTTAATTTAATTGAAAAATACCTATGTAAAATTTTTCTCCGAAATTTTTCGATGTTTCATAGGTTTTTCCCAGGTTTGGTTTTCTTTGCCTGTGGCCCTCATGATTAGGCCACACTAGGCTGTCGCAGTAATAGGAAAAAAAAAATTATGTTTAAACATAGTTTTGTGGGGGCCCTGGGCACCGGCCCCAAATGTCCTTATGTAAATCTGGCCTGTGTATATATGCTTTGTTTATATTGATTGGTGGTTCATTTCTTATAATAATACTCTTATGTTATCAGATAGATACAACTATAAGGAGTGAATTTATTTCCTTAGATGAAATTAAACTTTTATACATAGACTTGTATTTTGTGTGTTCATTGTTTTAGTATTAATTAATCTACCATACCATTATTTAAAAAATGAGAATTAGTACAGTTGGTATATATTCTGTGCATTCCAATAATCCTGATGGATCTCCCTTTTTCTTTTAAGTGCATGCAGTTTCCTGTGGTGTCTTTTGCCTTATCAATAAACAATCACAGGGTCAAGTGTTCAAAATGGTAGGCATTGATTTAAGAAAATAATCTTTTCATGTGGACAACTGTATGCAGGTCTTTCTAGGTCTGGAAGTGTGAGTAATCAGTATGGTTTGTAACCACAAGGTAACAAAACATTAAATATTGTCTTTGCAGATGCCTTGGAATAAAATTTTAAAAAAGGCATGTGTTGGTGTAAATAAACATATATAAAGAGAGAATGATTGTTTCTTACTTCGAAGTAATCTCAGAATATACTGAACCGATTTTTTTTTAATTTTTTCACCATCAGAAATCTTAAATACTTTCAGATGTATTGTACAATAGCTACCTTTAAACTCAGACCCTGACTCCTTGCTGCTTTCATTTCCCCTACAAACTCTAAAACACATACTGATCTGGACAAATTCTGCTAAGTTACTTTCTGGTACCCTATAGAAAACACAGATCTCTCACTCCTCCCTGATTCCATCCCCCTACCCCAAATTCTCAAATCTTTTGAGCAATTTAGACAAATTTTGCAGTTACTCTCTACAATACTCAAAAAAATACTCACTACTACAGAGCCAGGCCTAGAGGTGTTTTCACCTGAGGCAGAAGAATAAATTTTCATCCCTATGTATAATTTTTTCTTTTTAATAAGTATTAAATAAAAATAAATAAATAAATAAATGATTTTAGGAACAAAATATATTTATTGATTATTAAATAAAAAAGTCACAGAACGTAGTAATAGTACAACAGTAGTAGGAACATAAAGTTACACATATTACAAATAAAATCACAGCAACCTTAAAATAAGTATTGCGTGTGAGATGAATTAAAATATTACAAATTCCCTTTACTCAACACTGGAAGATAGTCAATTACGTACCTCTAAAAACCTGTTACCGGTGAGTATTTAGTCATCAAAAAACAAAAAACTAGATTTGATGAACATTTTCGAAACGTTCGTCAAATCTAGTTTTTTTTGTTTTTTGATGATTAAATACTCACCGGTAACAGGTTTTTAGAGGTACGTAATATTAAAATTTTTCAGTAATTTAATTTAAAATAATAGAGACAAAATAATCAATAATACTTATATAAATAAATACCGAATATAAAATTAAAAATTTTAAAGTTTTACTTTTCTTGCTTGTAGTGAAGCAAATTCATCAATTGTTTTATCAAAATTAATTTGTTTTGTAAATTCCTGTTTGATTGATAAAATTGCCATATTTGACAATTTTAAAAAAGTTTTGATAATTTTTAGTTTACTGAAGCCTCTTTCACCAGAAGCTACAGTAACAGGTAGTGTTAGGAGTATTTTCAATGCAACTTTAAATTTGGATAGGAATAAACTAAACTATATTCATGAATTGTTTTTAAAAGATCTAAACTTGTAGCTTCTTTAAGGTCTGGAATTAACATCCTTGCCTGATTTTTGTGTTTTTTTTTAACTGATTATTTTTTATGATAATTTTACAGAATTTATATTGTTCGGATATTTAAGGGATAAAGCTTACTAGGGCACTATCATACGAGGAAACGGGAAACGAGTGTATCGAGCGAGAGCATCTGTTGTGACTATGCACAATAACACGAAAGGATGAGACTAAGAGCAATACACTTTATTATTCGTTCTAAGACAGTGAACGGTGAAAACATCGATACAAAGGGCGCAAGCAAAATGGTCCAACTAAAAACTCTTTCCCGCTTTTTCTCCCTCTCCACCTCTACTTCCGTCCCTAACTCCCACACCCTCCAATAAATCTCTCACTCCCCCGTATACCCTGATCGGGTCGGATCCACCACGTGTTTCTCCTAATTCCTCCTTTCGCTGCTGGGGGGTCCTTCTGTTGTCGCCTCCCTCACATCCTCCCTACCTTGGACCTCTTCTAATGGGAGAACCAATTGGATGGGACGGCTGATGCGCTTCTGATCAGGGAGCCTCAGGCAGCATGTCTGCATGCAGCCATCATGCCTGGCAATCAGCCTTTCGATTATGGCTGTTCTCCACATCTGTCTAGGCAGCGAGTCCTTAAGAAGGACAAGAGCTCCTTCACGGGGTGGTGGCAGTTTCTTCCTGACCCTGCGAACATGATGAAAGCTTTGTAGGTCAAGCAAATATTCTTTCTGCCATCGTCTCCAGAAGCTGTCGGTGATCGACTGTTGGTGACGCCACTGTCTCACGAGGTCCTGAGGTGGAGGATAGTTGTTAGGCTTTGGAAGATTGGTAATTCTTTTCCCTATCAAGAAGTGAGAGGGAGTGAGGGCTTCTGGCTCTTCCGTGTCGTAGTTGTGTACCAGAGGCCTGCTGTTGAGGGCAGCTTCTACCCCGGTGAGTATGGTAGACATCTGTTTTGCATTTACTAGGCTTTTCCCCAGTATCTTGCGAAGGCATCTCTTCATGCTCCCCACCATTCTCCCCACCAAGCCGCCTTCTCCATGTTGAAGATCCAAGTGATGCCATGGTGAGCAGAGTAGCGAGCAATCTGCTTATCAGAGAGTGACTGCCAAAGATCCCGTAGTTCTTTGTTGGCTGCGTGGAAGGATTTGGCATTGTCTGAGTAAATCTTGAGAGGGAGGCCTCGCCGTCCTACAAAGCGCTGTACACAAAGGAGGAAACTGTCTGTTGACATGCTCGAAGACAGCTCGCATTGTGGCACACAAGGGCGTCGCCAGGGGGAGGGGCAGAGGGGCAGTTGCCCTCCCCTAGAAATTCGAAAAAGTTATTTAAATGCTAAGTTTTAATTAAAATAATCTTCTTAGGCTTCTTGTAAGTTAAAGAAAATGTTTTATTTGAGATATTTCTTTTCCGGTACATAGTAAATGATTAAAACTTTATGAATCGTTTCTATTTTACCTACATACAATTCATATCCTCTATCAATTTACATCATCTTGCCCCCCCCCTTACCCATTGGCTGGCATCGTCCTTGGTGGCACAGGTGAACAGTGTAATGTATGACTTCTCTATCGACTGACCTTTTCGGATATACAGCGGGCTGGCAAAGTCTATCCCTGTGACTGAGAAAGGTGGAGAGGGTAATGCACAGTCAGGAGGGAGGGGGGCTTCGGTTTCTTGGTATGGCCGACTCCTTTGGAGTTGGTATGGTGGGCATCTATGCAGTACGGTCTTAATGACTTGGCGGGCTCGCAGGATCCAGAACTCTTCTCTCAGGTTGGCAAGAACCACACGAGTGCCCAGATGCCCAGACATAGGTGGCAGTCCATGATGAGGAGACAAATGAAGGTGTGTCGGCCATCTAGTAGAATTGGATGCTGTGTGGAAGTGCGGACATCTGCAAATTGCAATCGGCCCCCCCACTCTTAGGATCCCATTGGACAGGAATGGGTGGAAATGGTAAATGGGAGATTTCTCTGATATGAGTGTACCAGAGTTAAGGGCTATTAACTCGTTAGCAAAATATGTCTTTTGGACTGTTCTGATCCAGTGGTCTCTCGCTGAGCTTACTTCGTCTGCTGAGAGTTCTCTTTTCGGGTGGTTGTTACGGCAGTGGGTTTTACAAAGTGTGATGAAGCGGAGGATCCAGGCTGTTACTCGAAGGAGGTGTATGTAGCTACTGAAGCGAGATGTATCTAACAACTCGATATGGGCCGCAGTGTGCAGGGTGACAACATGTTTGCGTTCTTCTGCAGCACAATCTGATTGTGTCGAATGGTCACTGGCGGGCCAATATTCTTCTGTTTGTGATAACCACTGGGGACCCTGCCACCACGTGTTTCTCCTAATTCCCCCTTTCGCTGCTGGGGGGGTCCTTCTGTCGTCGCATCCCTCACAGCATCTGACACAAATTGTTAGTGTGCTTATAGTATTTGACAAACATTGCAAGATATATTTGGCTTTGCAATTTATTAATTCTCATTTTTCACCAATCTGGCACGCTTTCCCATTGTTAAACTAAGGCAAGTGCCTCTCTTGCATCACCCTTGTCTTGGCTCTGCACTACTTTAATACTCAGACCCTCAATCCTTTCCTCTGATTTCATCCTCCACAAATTGCCAAACCTTTTGATTTGCACTAAATTTTTCATAGTTACTCTCTGCTATCTTGCAGGAAACATATGCTACCTAATAACAAGGACAACTCAACCCTCTTCCTGAGTTCTGAGCAACACTGTGCTAGTGTTTTATAATTTATGGTTAATCAACAAATATTTATAACAAACTGCTTTGTTGTAAATGCCTTCCATTGTACAATGTCATTTTTTGGTACAAGAAAGTTGGCAACCTTAATTCTATATGACATTATCTATCCTAGTTTAAGAAATTTTCCTCAGTTCATCATTCAAAATGATAGTCTATATGGACTTGATTTCATTTGAATTGAAAAATAATAATTCACTTAGGAGGAAATATCAATAATAACTGTAAGAAGAAATGTTACATTTCATAAGAGCATTCATGCTACAATGCATTTAAAAAATTAAGTTGGTTTTCAAGGATATCATTTTCAGAGTTATGATGCTTGTCTGTAGCTAAATATTAATTGTTTTGTTTCAAACAGAACAAAGACATGATTTTCTTCTGTTTGGATTCAAAATATGAAACAATAGTTTCAAAAATGTCTTTATTCCTTTCTATATAAAATAAGTGACTGAATGCAACTAATTTTTACATTCAAAAAGTGATAATTTTTATCTCTATCAAGCTATATATAAATTGTTTTACTTCCATATAGGAATTATTAAAGCTTCAAAATTCTATAAAAATGTCATAAATTGAAACATGCATTTAGCAAGTAAATTAGAGCATATGCATACTTTGAAAGAAGATAAATAGAAGGTAGAAAAATCTTAGACAATGAAAATAGCTTTCTTGGAATAATATTTATGCAAAAAAAAATATGTATATAAATTAGAATGTTAAATTATATTTCAGTATATGTTAGTAAATTTATTAAAAGATTAAATAAACATATAATATTTACCATATCATTTGTTAATAATAATAGTAATTAAATAAATATTGAAAAATATGGAAGAGAGATGACTCAAAGTTGAATATGAATTCTAATTCTTGAATATTGGATAGATGTTTATGGATTATGTTTTCTCCAAGTATTGTGGTATTTATTATCATACTAGCTTAGGAAATTTATGGATATTTAATTCACTGAAATGAATTTATTGGACTGATTTAGTTGCAAATAGCATTAAAGATAAATTTTGAAGTGTGTCTTGATTGAATCTGATTTGATACTCAAAATTCATTCCACTACAGCAAACAAACAAAGTTTAGGGAGTGAAAAAGCTTTCCTATTTACATATGATTAAATGATAAACTGGATGAATTAACCATTGGGTTAGAACTTGGCTAATTAAATTTATCTAGATCAGTGTGTTGTGGCACACTGGTGTGCCATCACAAGGTGAAAGGTGCGACATGAACTTTTACATATTCTATTAATTTCAAGTTTTATTTATATATTTTTATCACAGTTGCTGTGTTTCTTATGCTTGTATTTCATTTTCTGCTGCAGCACTGATGAAATAAGATGATGTTAAAGCAATAAACACATATGTCGTCCCAGTACTCACTTATTCTTTTGGAGTTATATATTGGACTCCCACAGATCTTGAGCAATTCCAAATGAAAACAAGAAAAACACTTACTAAGCATAAACAACATCCTAAATCTACCATAGAAAGATTAACCCTTCCACATATAAATGGTGGATTTGCCCTTATTGACATACACTATTAACAAATACAGACATGGCAAGAGTTTTTCTACAAAAAAAAAAAAAACAAGAAGCATCAGTTACATAAAGCAGCAACTCTAGCAGACTCAAATAACACACCATTAAGTTTACACTCAACATATGGACACAACACAACATATAAATAGCATAGACATCATTAAGCAATCATGGGTTCAAAAGGCACTCCATGGCAGGTATCCCTACGACCTGGCCCAGGATTTTGTTGACACAACTGCATCAAACAGCTGGTTAGCTTGGGATGCCTCTTTGGGGAGACAGAAGTATTCATGATTGCCATACAGGATCAGGTCATAAATACTAAAAACTACAGAAAATACATACTCAAAGATACAACAATCACAAACAGCACATACAGAAAATGTCACATCATGCCAGAAACCATATACACATCACTTCTGGTTGCAAGCTCTTGGCACAGACAGATTATTTACATAGACATAATCAAGTAGCAAATATAATACATCAAGAGCTTGCAAAGAAACACAAATTAGTAGACATCCACGAACCATATATTCTGCAGACAGTATTGGAAAACAACACGCACAAAATATACTACGACAGAGCCATAATCACAGATAAAACAATTCACCACAACAGACCAGACATCACACTCCTTGACAAACACAATAAAATCACATACATTATAAACATATCTGTTCCGAACACTCACAATATAGTACAAAACATAAGCACTGAAAAAGTCAGCAAGTACACAGAACTTGTCTAGGAAATAAGGCATCTGTGGAGGATGGATAAGTGCTTATTGTACAGTACCTGTCATTATCTCCTCTACAGGTGTCATACTACACACACTACACAAAAGCAGACACACACTTATTTAATTTTTGTCTTGTTTTGAATAGTCATTAGCAATTCATAGGTTATCTTGATGTATTCAAATAAGGTTTAAAAAATTTTCTTTTAAAATTATAAAGGTTGGAAAATATATAAAGATCACTGTTTTATTACATGGAACATAACAGAAGTACAGCTGTGTATAGTTTACAATTCTTTTATGTAGTCACCTGCATTGTTAATCACCTTTTCCCATTAATGTGGAAGTCAGTTGAAGCTGCTAGCAGCCCAATTTCTGTTGATAATTGCTATGGAGCAGCTTACTGCCTGTATAATGTTCTGAATGATCTTGAAACAAGTTTTGTTGAGAAGTTTCTTCATCTTAGAAAACAAATCAAAATTATGTAGACTCACCTAAAGAGTATGGGAAAGTGGTATAACACTTTCCAACCCCATCTATCGAGCAGACTCTTCACTAAAGACCACACATGGCATTGGGCATTGTATTGCAAAATGATGGAGGATTCTCAGAAAGTGGCACCAATTTCTTATGAAGTACTGGTTGCAGGTTGTGTTCCAAGAAATGGGTGTAGAAATGTGCATTTACAGCTTGCCCTGATAGCATTGTGTTAGAATAATCTTTATAGTTGTAGATGATAATGATTATAGCCTTGATGTTATTGGAGTTCTAGCAGAATTTTTGTTGTGGAGAGTCATAATGTTTCAACTCAGTGGACTGGTGTTTCAGATACAATTCCTAATACTGAGGCCATGTTTCATCTAATGTAATGATGCAGTGTAAGAACACTGGCCCTTCATGCTGTTAGCACTCTAAATGGAGACACATGCTTCATAATACACTCAAACCTGTTTTTGTGCAATGTTTTTTGTGCAGTATACCAATTTGATTGAAATTCATATACCGTGCAAAAAAAAATCGCACAAAAACAGGTTTGAGTGTACTGCCATTTCTGGACATCATCCAACTCCACTACTACTCCTCGGCATTACAGCCCATGTAGGGCCTTGGCCTCTCTGACAATCGCAGCCCAGTCTTGACAATCTTCTGCATGTTTCCTCCAATCACTAACCCCCATCTTCCTCAGATCATCCAGCCATTGCTTCCGTGGTCTTACTCTATATTTCCTGCCACCCAGATTTCCGCTATAGTTCTTGTCATCTCTATCATCTGACATTTGCTCAATATGCCCAATCATCTCAGTCTGTTACTCCTTATTTCCACGACTATATTAGTATAACCATACAGTTCTACCAATTCATTGTTTTTCCACACCCTCCATTGCCCCACCGTACACAATGCCCCAAATATCTTCCTTAGAATTTTCCTCTCCCATCTTCTCGAGAGTTCCTCTGCAGCCACAGTCATTGTCCATGTTTCCAAACCATACATCACCACCGGTTTAATAACTGTGCAATAAACAGCTACCTTCAATCTTCTACATAAGTTATGGGATTTAAGAACTCTAATCAGGATCCAGTAAGCTCTATTTCCTGCTGTAATCCTTGCCTTTATCTCTTCTTTTAAGTTGTTATAACTAGTTACCAGTACCCCGGATACTTGAATTTCTCACATCTCATAGTTGACACTGTTTTATTTGATGTATTTGTCTTCCCTTGCAGCAACTTTCCTACACAAAAGCAAGTACTGTGTTTTACTGTGGTTCACACGAAGCTCCAATTCCTCTGCCTCACTTTCCAATTTACCCAATCCTTCCTCCAGCTCTCCCAGGCTATGGGACAGCATTAGCATAAGCTAAATTTTGGCAACAGTTGAACAGATTGCCAGTTGGTGAATTACCCTACATCACTCTCTTCGGAACTATATTAAACAGTAGTGTGGATAACACATCACCATGCTGCAAACCTTGATTAATTTTGAGTACTTTAGTGAGGTTTCCCTCTTCTTTGACTTGACATTTCATGCTGATGGAAGTCATTTGCACCAATCTGATTAATTTAGATGGGAACTCCATATCTATCAAAGTTTGGTACAAGGACCTCCTTTTCATACTATCATAAACCTGCTGAAAATCCACATTAAACTCGTAACACTTTTCCATTATTTGCTTTAAAGTGAAGATGTGATCTGTCGATCTACCTTGCCTAAATCCACACTGATAATCACCTAGTCTCTCTTCTACTGGTGAGGTGAGCCTCCTTGCCATGACCTTATACACAGTACTAAGTAAAGATATACCGTTATAGTTTTCACATATTGCTCTGTCCCCTTCTTATGAATCGGGCACAACAGCCAGCCTCCACTGATCTGGCATCTCTTCCTTTTCCAATACTTCCACTATCAACTGGTGAACAAGCAGCATCAACAGTTCACCCCTATATTAAATCATCTCTGTGGTAATATTAGTGCTCCCTGGTGCCCTATTATTCTTCAGGCCCTTAATTGCCAGTCTAACTTCCTCCACTGTTGGCGTGGGTATTGGTATTACATCACAGCCAGCAATCATCCACTGTCACTCATACTCAGTTTCATCTTGTGCTGGTGTTATAGTCTGCAATAATATTCAGCAGTTCACCAAAATATTCAGCCCACCGATCCAGGATCTGTCCTGCCCCTGTAAGATTTCCATCTTTATCATTGCAAAACACAAGGCTGAAAACCTTTCTTCTGTTCCTGTATTCTTTTATAGAACTTCCTTACTTCCTGATCATCATCTAAAACAGGCCTGGCCAACCCAAATTGTTTCACGGGCCACTTTGATCATGCGTAACATTATGGTGGGCCACAATTTAGGCAAACATGCTTTTAAAAAAGTAAAATGAATAAGATTTTGTTGTTATACCAAGAGTTCGTACTCATACTTGCGCATTATAACAATGACACATTCATTCATCTCATTCATTTTAAGTTTATTTAGTACCAATTTTAGTACATGTCCCGGTTCCGCTTTGGGCACTACCGGGAATAAAGGCAGGTAAATGTAACAATGACACATGCAAATTTTCATTTATTTAATTGTTTTGGTTAATGTGACGGGCCTCATGCAGGCCGCGGGTTGGCCAGGCCGGTCTAAAGCAAGTAGAAAACATTGATTTTTTTGTATAGTTTTTTCCGCAGAATGTTCTTGTGAGAGATTGTTACAACCTAGCTCACTAAATGTCCACCTTTAATTATTTTCCAACGATGCAACTATGGTTTGCATTTGTTTTTCCATAACACTATGGGGATGCCTGGGACAGTGCTGATCATCTGTTTACTGATGACCTCTGAATGCTTCACCCACCTTCTGATGGTGCAAGCTTACACAAACTTGTACAAGCCCCTGATAAAGTTTTGCTGTGAATGTCCTTGCAACCTCAATTTTAAGCCAACATTGCTGCTTTAACTTGGAAAATACATTTTAGACTGATTGTACTTGTCTTGCATGTATTTCTTCCTGTCACTGTGCACATCCAAGGTGGAGGAAACCATTCTGCCAGTGGGTAGGTAGGAAACCAATCTTAAATACAGCATAATAATCATAATTGTCTCATTTTTGTTTTATAAATACATGCTCATTATTTATTTTCCAGACCCTGTATGTTTAAAATTTCTAAGATAATTATATAAACAGTACATTCTATAAGAATATAACAGCAAAAGTATTTAATATCTGTAATAAGAAAATAAATTGTACTGTACTACATTGATATTGGTTTTTAACAAAATTAGGATCTGGCTTCACTTTAGTTTTTTAAAATAAATATTTTTTCATGAAGATGTAAATTATTTTACAAATTCTGAAAATTAACTTTGCCTTTTCTCCACAAGTTTGTGGATTTCTTTGAGAAATCCAAATCAGATACGTAATAGGAAAAACTAAATTACATCCCATATACGTATATTAAAACATTATCTGTTTAATATTGTGAAACTATAAAGTTTAATATTCGACTTTGTTTTGTGGAAGAACAATTAAGTCTTTCAGTTTCTATATAGAAAGTTTAGGATATTTTATAAGATATTAAATATTAGAACAAACAAACAATTGATTTCCAATAAATCTTTTCTTTTCCCATTTAGGAATATAGTAAATCAATTCATCTGAATTCTCTCTTGGGAGAATGGCGATTTTTAAGATAGTATAAAAGGTAACTTTCGTCCATCATCCACGTTGACCAGCCTTATTTCAGGCCCATATGTAACTGTAAAACTGTTACAAGTCATATAATTACAATATTGTTTTGAATAATTAATTCAAATTATTACAGAATGTTTAATTATCCTTATCCACACCAGAAAGAAACATCCAGTTAAGATTTTTTTATCCCTGGTAACTTTTCTTTTTTTTCCTATATTAATTTATCTTCTAAATTAATGAATAGAATGTTTTTGTATCTATTATTCCTTATATTTGAATTGGGGAAAAAATGACTTGAAGGATCTATTTTATGTAAATTGTGCTGCAAGAGAATATAATTAGGTGTTTTGAGACACGATTTCTGTTCAGAAATTTTTCTTTTGGAGGCTGCAGTCTAGGATTCGTGATAAAAATAAACGTAACAGTTACGATTTCCAAGTTATCTGGATCATCCTGCTCGTTTCAATTAGGTTATTTTTTTTTAATTTTAATGCAAATACGGAGTTTCATTTAAAAGCGATAAATTATTTTGGGGATCGAGTAATAAATCATTTCTGTTGGAAACTTATCCGCAAATTACCTAATATGTTCGTGTTGCCTCTAAGAATGAACATTTAATATCATAAATAATACTTGTCATTAAACGAAAAGTGCGTGATTATGCTAACTTATCACCATGTTCCTTATAAGGGTGTAACACGTTTACTTATGATGTCTGCGTGACGTACTGTACAGTACGTGTTTTGTTTGCTTTCATCCATAATGCTAAGCGCGCCTTATTGTAATTTATCATCATACTGAGTACATGTACTTTAGACATAACAGCTTATCCTTACCTAAAGTTTAGAACTCCGTAAGGGACCGTCCATTAATTTTGTCGTTTCAGAGCAACTTTCGACCACTTATATACGGTAACGTAGCCCACTTTTGGAGAATCCCTCCCCTTTATATACTGTACAATAGTTCCTGGAATCCAACATTGAAACGGTTAGAAGTTCAACACTATTTTCTGAGTTCATTCACACGATTAGACATCAGAATTTGTCGTAATAACCCTACTTTTTAAAATATGTACAGGATACGCATAATTGTAGATATAACTTAATTTCCGCGTTATTCGTGATAAAATTTTTACACACGTATCGTTAAAGCTGAGTTGCAGTGCCATCTTTCACACAACTTAGCCTCTCTTCATTAAAAGAAACCAATTTGAATTCTTTAATATTCAGCTTCAAATAATATTTAAATTTTCAAGAACTATTTTAAATTTAAAATTTACGTTTTAGATAAATTTTCTCCCCCCTTTTCAGGTGTTAATAGCTTTTTAACAAATAACTTGCAAGATTTGAACAAACTTCACGGAGATTTGGTCGTCCATTTCATTATTTTTAAAAATCAATTAAAATTTTTATACTTCAATTCTTATATATTAAGAATTGAACGAGGAATGTCAAAAAAAAAAAAAAAAAAAAAAAAAAAATGATCGTTAACTTACTGTATCGGGATGCACCAAACTATCTGAAATTTAATATAGTCTAGCTAGATCAAGTGAGCTAGAGCTATGGAAAATGAAGAAAACAGTAATTTTTTTCATTAATTTTTATTTCACTTTTTGAACTGAAACATTAATTTCAAGAATTAGGAATTGGCTGAAGTTGAAAGCTAATATTCTTCGCCACCTTCCTCTTCCACTCCCTCGGTGGAATCGATGCCGACTTCTTCGTAATCCTTCTCCAGAGCAGCTAAATCTTCTCTGGCTTCGGAAAACTCTCCTTCCTCCATACCTTCTCCTACGTACCAATGTACGAAAGCTCTCTTAGCGTACATCAGATCGAATTTGTGATCTAAACGTGCCCAAGCTTCTGCTATTGCTGTTGTGTTTGAAAGCATGCATACTGCACGTTGAACTTTAGCCAGGTCACCTCCTGGTACTACCGTAGGCGGTTGGTAGTTGATACCGACCTGTAAGAGTAAAAAAAGAATTTAAGTTTGGAGGAAACGAGTGTAAAATTTTAAAAATTTTTAGCTATTCTTACCTTAAAACCTGTGGGACACCAGTCTACGAACTGAATGGTCCTCTTGGTCTTTATTGCGGCAATGGCCGCGTTAACGTCCTTTGGTACAACATCTCCACGGTACAACAAACAGCAAGCCATGTATTTTCCATGTCTTGGATCGCATTTTACCATTTGGTTAGCTGGCTCAAAACATGCATTCGTGATTTCAGCTACGGTTAATTGTTCGTGATAAGCTTTCTCTGCGGATATGACTGGAGCGTAAGTTACTAACGGGAAGTGAATTCTTGGGTATGGCACGAGATTGGTTTGGAATTCTGTCAGATCCACATTCAATGCACCGTCGAAACGAAGGGAAGCCGTAATAGAAGATACGATTTGACCGATCAGACGATTCAAATTGGTGTAGGTCGGTCTCTCTATGTCCAAGTTACGTCGACAGATATCGTAGATGGCTTCGTTGTCCACCATGAACGCGCAATCGGAATGTTCCAAGGTTGTATGGGTGGTCAAAATAGAATTGTATGGTTCGACAACTGCAGTAGATACCTATACAAAGATTATATTACGTAAGATTAAAGGAAAACATACAGGGTTAATATATAAGGCTTTTGGAAATTACTTACTTGAGGAGCCGGATAGATAGCGAATTCTAACTTGGACTTTTTGCCGTAATCAACAGATAATCTCTCCATCAGCAGGGAGGTAAACCCTGACCCAGTACCGCCGCCAAAACTGTGGAATATAAGGAACCCTTGAAGACCAGTACATTGATCGGCCAATTTGCGAATACGGTCCAGGACAAGATCGACTATTTCCTTGCCGATGGTATAATGACCTCTGGCATAGTTATTTGCTGCATCTTCTTTTCCCGTTATCAACTGTTCGGGATGGAATAGTTGTCTGTAAGTCCCAGTACGTACTTCGTCGACTACGGTTGGTTCCAGATCTACGTAAACGGCCCTCGGTACGTGCTTTCCGGCTCCGGTTTCACTAAAGAAAGTGTTAAACGAATCGTCGCCGCCTCCGATGGTCTTATCGCTAGGCATTTGACCGTCGGGTTGGATGCCATGTTCCAGACAGTATAACTCCCAACAGGCATTACCGATCTGGACTCCGGCTTGGCCAACATGGATGCTGATACATTCACGCATTGTGCTTTACGAATATCTAAAAAGTTAAAAAAATAAATCAACCAATTGTTATAAATTTAACATTGTAAAACGAGAGACAAAAGATGAACGACCCCGCCGTGTCAGGGGACAAAGGCAATTGCACCAAGTACCAACCAATGGGGATCGATTGCGCGTTCCGACAACCGCATAGTCACACTATTCATTTCGTCACCAAATACCGAAAATCGTTTAAATTTCCGATTAAAACAATCTTAAAACTTAAAAAGGATAAAATTCTAAATACAATTACTCACGATCCAAAGAGAATTCCGGTTATTAGAGGAATAAAAATTTGCTTGTGATCGAAGCGAGCCACGTCTTTCGTCACAAACGTTAGCAATGGCGAACTAACGGTCGGATTCGCTATATGTAGAAAAATAACGAGCATGCGCAAACACTACTAAACCAAACGATTTCACCGAACGAACGGTAACCGATTGGAAATTTCGTTTTTCGTTCCTCTTAATTTTACTTTATATTCTAATAATATATTACTAAATTAATTATCGCCGATTAAAATATTGGCAAAATAATTAGTTTAGTAATAAAATAATTTAAATATAACCATCGAAAGTTTAGATATTAGCAAATATCCGTTAACCGCTTTAACGGTAGAGTTACTGAATGACATCTCCGCAGTTGGCGCCTCTTCGTTGTCGTCTGACGCGACTAGTTCATTGTCGCCATATTGGAGGGGGGAAGGAAGACGATGAAGTATTAAATAAATCGTTATTAAATTCGATCGCCATCGTACGAATGTATATATATATTTTTAAAAATTTATAATTAAAATAATTCTCGTTCGGACGAAACGACATAAAAATCAACGCCGATTACTTTCAGACTAAGCAACCGACATATCCGGTTGACCTCATTTAATGGAGGGACAAAGGTTTAGCTGGTGTGAAGTTGTAACGGTTTTTCTCTTTTAATGATTAATATTATTGAATGATTTTGTTAATAATTAATAAAATAATAAGGCTTTTAATCAAATCAAAGCTTAAAATGAAATAAATTTACGAAATGATAAAATATTTTTTACATGATTCATCTAGCTTCGATTTGATTAACGACGAGTCATTTTAATTACGAAAGAGTTTCGTTTTTTGCCAAAAAATGAAAGTCTTACCGTCATCCATTAATTTTCTCTTTCAATATTTTATATATAAATTACATTTTTTTATCGTTAATATATTTTTTTAATTTTTCAGAGTTCCCCCAAAGTTTTCCCCATTATAATTTAGTTATTCCTAAATATAATTTATGGATATATATTTAGGAATTACTAAATTATAATGGGGAAAACTATTTTCTAAACAGCATCGAATGAGGAAGAATTCTGTGACTAAAGATTTAATTATTACAATATGCAAATACATAAACACTTAAATCCTAATCTAATTCTTGATATTAAAGGCTAGATTAATATTTGACAACCTTTAATATCAAAAATTTAATTTACTTGGAAGCCATCCCAAAAATTCTGATGCCATTTTAATTATGTTAGAAAGTATTCTGGAAACTAGTGAAATTAATCGTTTTAATTTTTCATGCTTGTTAATTATATTTTCATTCTCTTACCCGTTTCAATTTATACATTTCTAAATTACATTACGGTACGTGTATATACGTAGATTCAAAAAATGTATAGATTTTTTGTCATGTGTCGTTATGGATTTTCCTATCGTAAAAAATCATTGTGTGGATAGTGGTAGAAAGTTATTCGACCGTTACTCTATCGATCTAATGAAAACACGACGAGTTTATTAAACTTTAAACAT
Organism: Centruroides vittatus; assembly: GCF_030686945.1. NCBI lineage: Eukaryota > Metazoa > Arthropoda > Arachnida > Scorpiones > Buthidae > Centruroides > Centruroides vittatus. The sequence continues at coordinate 793,101 of NW_027122193.1, forward strand.
TGATGGATGATTAAAGTTTTCGCTGACGTGAATTAAAGAGATCGGATGAAGCATTCTGAGAATAATCGGTCTGACTGTTTCGTTCTGGAACGTTCCCAGAACATTTATTATTGTGTATGATACTAATTAACAATTTATATGTTCATTATTGGCTTATTAATTACTTAACTGAAGATATTTTTTAAAAATTAGTTTTTAAAATACGTGTTTGGTTATTTGTTATATTAGATTTATACATTCTGTATTATTTAATGTATTAACGGAAGTATCTGGCATTGCCAAGAAATTGAATTTGCAATACTATTTAAAAATGCTATCATTTAACCATTAAAATGTAACGGATTGTACTAAACAAAACGTGATTATCGTGTTCTATCAATGAAAATAGTATCATTTTTGCTTTTATTGTCACTCTCTATTAATATTAATATTATTATAATTATTTTCGGGAAAATTTCTATTTTCATGAAATGAAGATTGCCTATTTTCCACTGTAATATATAATTTCATTTAGAATATTTCTCTGGATATAAGATTTTGAATATCGTTTTTAGAAATTTTTAATGACTGAGATTATCCTAGACAGAAATATTTTCGCAGCTATCTCTATCTACTTCTGGTCTGTTAAGATGAATGGACTCTAGACTCAAATTTACCGCCTGTAAAACTAATACGTGACTAGCTTTCGAAAATACAATTTTTATTGATCGCTTTCTTAGCAGCAGCTGAATTCTATCTGGTTTTAGAGAACCAATAAGATCTTGAAGCTAATAGACTCCTAGACTCCAGATTCAAATTTAGCATTCCTCCATAACTCCTAAATACAATTTTTGTGATTGTTCGTAATATGCTATTTAGTAATTCTCCTATTTCGAAGCCGCAATCACTCCAATCAGATAGACGGGGCTTATTACAGGCGGAGGGATGAAGTTTTAGTCTACAAATACAAAAAGTTGTTGGTCTCCACTTTGACAACAGGGTGGACTCAGAAAAGTTTCATTGCATTTGCTCGAACTTCATCCAAATGTATGAACAACAAGCAAACTTTATACATTGTATTAGACATTATAAAATTAGCCAAGACTACTCAATATTTTTGGAGGTGAATATAAGCATTATCTTAATCCGAATTGCGCGTTTAAAACTTCATACGGCATTTAAGACATATTTAATAACAAAATTTATAATGAATGTTTTTAAATAGCTTTAGATAGTGATATCGCAATATTCCGAACGATATAAAAATGAAAAATATTTTGAGAAATCTCTATGCTGTTAACAAATAATCTATTAACGTTTAATAGATGAATGTTATTTAATTATTTAAAATACAGTTGATCTAAGCGGATAAATATTTCCTAATATTTCATTTTTTATTTCCAAATTCTTTTAATCAAATTAAACTTTGAGTATATCGTGGTTAAATCATCATCTTAACAAATGTTAAAAAAGAACTTCTGGTTATCATGACAAACGAGAAGTTATCATCCCACGTCAATGTTGATATTCCCATTCGATGAATATCTTTACGGGATAGGCCGAGATGAGATTTCCTGGTATTTAGACAATTATCTGTTTATAATCGAAATAAATTTCAAATAACAAAAATTATTCTATTTGAAATTTGAAATTACATTTAAAGTATTAGAATTATACTAATACTAATATTAAATCGTATAGAATTCGGTATTTTTATTTATTTTTTCTATTTAAAAAATTATAATAACTTCTCGTATTTGGACATTTCCTTTTGTATTGTCTATATATAGGCGGGCTTTAAAATATTTAACGAGTTAAGGGTGTATTCTGGAAATTCTGTTTTTGAAACAAGGCTTTTCAAACAAACTGTCATATTTGGAAATAAATATTACCAGCTGTTTAGATCATTAGATTTTCTTTTTACATTTGAGTGGCCCATTTGTTCCTACAGTAATATAATAATTAAAAATTAAAAAAAGAGGTTATAAAGTTCAAGTATTCGCTATCGTTTTTCGTAGTTATGTATAAACATAATGGCGATGCATAATTTTAAAAAGAATACTTAAAGAGTATCTTACTTTTTGAATATCCATCGATGATTGATCATTTTATTCGTGTAAATATTAATACTTTTCATAAAAATGCCAAGACTGTTGAGAATCGTTATCTGCCCTTGAAATTTCAAAGAAAAACATTAAATATGATTGCTTTTTCTTATTTAATTGCAAATGGTTATATACAATTATATCTGAATAATGAAAAATTAAGAGCAATATTAAGTGAACTATTTAATTATTAAATGTTACATAGATCACAAAAATGAAAGATAATTTATATAGCCTATATTTATATTTTTATCAATTCAATTTATGGATGACGATTATGTAGACTAATCTAAATCTCAAGATAATTATAAAACATTTTAAAATAGAAATGAGGACTAAGTGAAAATTTTGATATTATAGTTGATAGCTTTCTAATAATAAATTAGCCTAATAAATGTATTAAATCTAGATCATTATCAAAAATTATTACTTTATATCTTATTAAAATACTGTATCGTGTTACGCACTTAAAACATTAAAATCCTGATAAACATATTGACCCGGTTGACTATGAAATGCCGAATAATTTAATAGGACAATACTATATTGTTTCGACTAGGATCATCATTAGAACTGCTCCTGAGGGGCAGTTCTAGTCATGAAGGAGGGATTAACTTCCTCTCTTTGGCAGTATTTGCACGTACCGATTAGTGTAAAGAAAAGTCATTAGATTCTGAGAGAAATAGGAATGTCTGAATCTAATGCTATACAACTTCACGGTGAAGTACTAATGCGTGGTTGGAATATTGGTACTTCAAAGCATCTAATATTAATACGATCTTCAAAATAAATAAATGAATAAAAATCGCTTGTAGTCGAAAAGAGTAAAGAAATGTACATTCTAAAAACGAAAAAATTAGTTTAAATATGACTTTGGTAACTAGTACATACATCAAAAGTAGAATAAAGTGTGTATATGCTTTGTTTTCCCTTTTCTGTTTTAAAAATATTCGATAGTGTCGCAAGTAATTCATTAAATTTTTTATAAATATCGAATGCTTTTTTGCTTCAGTCGATATTGCTATCGATTGATTACATGGCGGCTATCACCCCATACAAGCTCTCGAAGGCCCGATACCAAGTATAAAATATATTAACACATTTATTTTATTTTTTAAATGAATTCGTGAGTTTCGGTGGAATAATTTCATTAAAAGAAATGAAATTAAATCGGAAGTGTATTATATAAAAATGTCAATAGTAGTTATAGATATATTTTAGTCTGTTTAATCGATCTATCAAAACAAAACACGCATTTAATACAAAATAGGAAATATTTTTAAATGTTTTATTTTAGTCATTATCATCTTTAAAGATTTTCTAAATGTAACCAATCTAATCCGGTTACATTTTTCGAACACGCCCTTATTCATGGATAGTTCTAAGTAGACTTCATTATTAAACCTGTAGACTATTTAGTCTACGATCAAGTTAGAAAACTTCTGTCCTTGAGGAAAGCTAGACCAAACATTAGTCATTGGATTCATTAATCGATTAATAAAGATGATTCTATGATTAAAACTTTACAGTTAGGCAGTAATTTGGGAATTATAATGTTAAATTTAGAAAATAAGATAAATACTTGTAGAACGTTATAGAAATAAACAAGGTTGTTATAACTTAATTAGTAGTTGAGAGATGAAAGGAGGATGTCACATAAATTAGCAATTGCAGCATTTGATAAATATAAGAATCTGGAATTTTACATTAATTAATGATTAAAACAAAATATTCTTATGACTCTTCTACCTCATATTTAAAGAAAATGAATGGAATATTCAAAAATTAGCAACATTTCTAAGATGACATCAAATAAAACAATAACGACAAAAATATAACATTTTAAAATAAACTTTTATGAAAACTGATAGAAGATATATTTTATTAACTCTTGTAACCATCGATTTCAAATGATTCTTGTTGATCTTAATTGGTGATTATCTAATAACGCCAACGTCATGAATAGTTATTAGGCTAACTTTACAATGAGAAGATTGTCGCATTGTTTAATTTTTAAAGAACAAATAATTTAAATAGATATAAATTGACAAAGATCATATATAATAATAGCCACATATTTATAAGATATGGAAACTCGTTATTGCCATTTATATTTAAAAGAAGAGTAGGTTGAACAATTTCTGAATTTTTCTAATGAAATATTTTAAACTTGTCAAGGAGTGAAATCTGTAATAACTTTTTGATTACACTTTTTAAAAATTTAATGATGAAAACATGAGTTTATTTAAAATACAGTGTTGACTTTGCTTATATAAAGGTTTATTTATGCTAAAAATAATATTAACATACAAAAAATGTTGAAAGAAATATTTATTTTATTTTATTTACAAGATTTATTACATTACAGAAAGTAAAACTGGGAAGATGAAACAAATGAATAAAAGCGAAGTCTTGTGTGTTTTTTCATTGATGCCAAATAAACTATAGGTTACTTTGTTTTTATAAATAAAGAAAATAAGTTGAATTTCCGCGATTTCATAGAAAATTCTACAATATTTTACTATAGAAATATGTTCTTTCTAGATATATATAGCTACAAGAAAACTGTAATTCCGGTGAAGAGATTGACAAACGTAGAAACATTTCATGTCTAAGACATATGTACAGTATAGTCTACATATATAAAATCATAATAGTCCGTCCATCTCAACAACAATATGTTTCTCAGTGATGTATTGTCTAAAAGTTTAACAATAATATCTGTTGTTCGACTAAAATAGTTAAGTTTCGGAAAGTTTTGGGAGGAGACAGTGAACAAGTTTCCGTAAAGCGTTTAGAATCTAGATGTTAAAATGATTGAGGTCAAGGAAACGAACAAGCTACTCTTTTAGACAGATTTTCTTCCTCTTCAGCAGTAGGCTGTATTGTTCACATTTGATAAGGATGGTTATCAACTTTGATAGATAAAATTTTTTCCTTAGTACTCGTAAGATTGATTTACCGATTAAAATTATTATTATTATTTTTTATAATTATGAACATTTATAGGGCAAATTTTAATTAAAAATAAATCTATCTATAAAATAATCTACGCCAGAATTCCTTTAAATATTTGCAGTAGAATAGTTCATTCTTGCTTTCACATAATTGTCTCTGAATCGCATCGAGAACAAATCTGGGATTATTTATGAAGTCTACATTGAATATCATTGATCGTGAGATTAGTAAGCGTGAAGCGCATACCAAATACTCTCTATTCTGCTTAAGAATTAAGAAAAAAATGCACACCCTAGCCTTTAGGGCATAAAAACAAAATCATGATGAAGCACTTTTTATTGTTTCCAAGAGATCAGAATGCAAGTAGCTTGGTATTTAACTTTTCTTTAAACAATTAAGAATGTGTCATTTTTCTTAATTAATATCAGAGATATTAATTAAGAAACATGGCATATTCTTAATTAATTGTTTTTAATTAATTCTTACTCTACAAAATTTTTTCAATGGCTTATAAATTACGGACCATCTGACTCATTCATCTTTTGAATTTATTAATGATTCTCTATGTTATTCATAAATTATTTATTTATAATTTTTCGTAAATTTTCTAAAGGTATACATTCTTTTATTTTGGAGGTATTGTTTAGTTTCAATCCACATAAAAAATAAAGCCATCATGTATTATATTATAGAACAGGCCTGGCCAATCCGCGGCCCGCGGGTTGCATGTGGTCCGTCACGTTAAATTGTGTGGCCCGCTAAGCAATATTATATATCTATTAAAACTTTTGTTTTCCGTTACGTGTATACCAAAACAATTAAATAAATGAAAATTTGCATGTGTCATTGTTATAATGCACAAGTGCGAGTACGAATTCTTGGTATAACAATAAAATCTTATTCATTTTGTATTTGTTTTACTTTTTAAAAGCATGTTTGCCTAAATTGTGGTCTACCGTAGTTTTACGCGTGATCAAAGTGGTCCGCCAAACAATTTGGGTTGGCCAGGCCTGTTATAGAATTTACTTGATTTTATTCTTTGCAAACAAGATAGATTTTAAACAAATTTACAAATATTCATTGGAAAAAAATGAATGAGTTTAAACTATATTATGAAATTAATACCACAGATTTTATTATTTTAAGTAAATATTAAAGAACAATAATAGTTAATGAAAATTTGGAAAATAATTTTTTTTTTTTTTTAATTAATGTGTCCTTTATATAGGAAGTGTTTTTGATTCGACTTCAGTTTAATTTTTCCCGTTTCAGTATTTAAAACTTTGTAAATTTTTCGTTAAAATCAATCTTCCATTTTCTGAAAATGTATTCAAACTATTTGGTTTGCGGATAATTCGTATTAGTAAAAAGTATTCTTAGCAATACTTAACATAAACTAAGCAACAATATAATAGAGAATGTAACAATTATTTATCAGTTTAATGATAATTAAAATTTAAAAAAGAGATACATTTTGAAAACAAGCCGGTTATAACAGAAAATTGATAATATGTTTATGTAAAAATCATTTGTAAAAATATAAGAAGTTGCTACTTTTATTGTTTAATATATTTTAAATATTTTAAAAATATATCAAAATTTGTTGTAGGGCAGGGGTGGCCAACAAGTCGATCGCGATCGACCGGTCGATCGCCAAGCCAATTTTGGTCGATCGCTCGCGATGACTTGATTTAATGTATTATATTTGTAACCGAACACAACAGTATGCATGCAGTTATGACTCGACTCACAAGCAGTGCACCACGTACTGAAACACAGTGTATAAACATAGTATGTATTTCACACCTCCCCCTCCCCACTTACACTATTCCTATGACAAGTCGATCGCCACGCATTTTTAAGATAAAAAGTAGATCTTATGTATACAAAAGTTGGCCACCCCTGTTGTAGGGTATTAAAGTTAGCAATTTTTGAAAAAATAATTCATATTTTTCTACGAAATAAAAGAAAGAAATTTTTTAATTGCAACTAATTACTTAATAGGGTAAATTAAAAAAAATGTATTTGATTAAAGGAGTTAAATTACAAGCTGTAAGTTTAGTATGTATATTTTTCTGTTTGATAATTGATTTATATATTGTTTATGTACTGTGTTATATATGCTAATGGGTAAAGGTAACCTGAAAAAGAAATAATTATTAAAAACTGAAGTTTAAAAAAAACAAAATCAAAATTTTATTCGAATTTTTTTCAGCTTAAAATTAATGTAAAATTTTACTCTTTTTATATATTTTTTTACAGTTAGAAATATAATGAAAATAAATATTTAAAACTTTTGATTTTTTTAATATTTTTTTATTATTTTTGAAATATTTCACAATTATATAAAAGAAAATTATTAACGTTAGGAAATATAATCTTATCTAGAAGTTTTTCGTGGTACCGTAAATATTGTTGTTGTAATTAATATTTTTAGTGTTTAAAAAATTATTTAGGCTGCCTTTTTAAATTTAAAACTTTCAAAAACTTTCAAAAACTACATGAATAGAATAGAAAAAAGTTTAATTATTATATTACGGTAGTATGATTTAATTATTCAAAACATTTTTTCAGTGTTTCCTATCATAATTACTCATTATTGTTTTTAAATACCGTTTAAAAATATAATAATATGCAATTTAATTCAGACCTATAAAAGAATGAGACTTTAAATAGTATTTTAAATTAATTTATTCCAATTAGTTACAGTCAAATTAGATATAATAGGTCATTGTTTTCATAAACAGAACGATGGTTAGTCAGTCTCATTAGAATAAGTTCCATTTTTTTTATAAGTGTAATCATTTTATTTACTTCTTTTATATTTAATAAATTTTAGAAATATTAAATATATAGGTTGATAAGATTCAGTTTGGTTGTAAAAGAATCTAATATTATATATTATTAAGATATAAAATTAAATAAGTTATTCAGATAAAATATCGGTTTGAACATTTTTGAATGAATTGGCCCACATACTATATGAGTAACTGTGAAAACACGTGATTAAGCAAGTGGCCCATTTGGCTATCAGCCCACTAGCGCTCAAGCAAGCTCATTTGCATATTTCAACTTGCTATTATAAAACTTCATACAGGTTAATATATTTGTTAGATAAATAAGACTACAGATTTCTTATCTGACAAATATAGAAATCAAACTACTGAAAAATCCCAATTAGATATTTAAAATTACTATAGAAAATCCGATTTTATAAATAAACTTTAGTAGATATTTGATTTTATGATTCGCTTATTAAAAACATATCAAAAAGCGCAAAATCAATAAGTAATTTCGGTTAATTTTAATATGTAACATTGCCAAAAAGAGAATTAAAAAAAAATTCTAGATCTTGGGTTAAATCCAAGAAAGTTAAATTATTGAGATCAATAACATTCTAGGAAGTTAAATGTTAGAATGTTTGCAAAAATTAAATGTTTTGATAAATTATATGTAGTTCTTCGCATTCATTTTATATAAAGAGTGAAAATTTGTACTCTGTTATTTATTTATATAGTGTATACTATACATAAAATATTTTAAAATAACTATTTCTACATTTTTCATAAAAGAATTATGGCATTTCTAAAGTTATTCGATTGTGCGTAACATTCTCTAATAAATGAATTGATATGTGACAAAAATCGCATTGTTATGACCTTGTATGTAATAATAAGGAAGTTACATATCATCTGCTGTCCAGTAGTTACCTTCCAGCAGTCAGGATGCTGAGTCATAGATTTGTGCTGGTTAGTTAACCTTGTATTTTTATGCAATAGATATTTAACAATAATTGGACAAACTCGATATTTTTCGTATTAATTCTAACCAAAAACAGTATTTTTGAGCTTTAATCAATACATGTTATAATTCTAGAAAAAACTTACAATCAAAAAAATCATTAGATAAAAAACAGAAATACAGTCACTAAAAGCCATTTAGATTTTTGCTATAATATTTATTACAATCTTTTTCATATCTTGAATATTTTATAACAGCTTAAATCTATCATTCACGTTTCTTTTTAGAGAAAAATCAATAAACAGGGAACGTGTAGCGAGCACTTTCGTAAGGGCGTGATCGCTGTCTGCCTGTGCAAATGGAAGAATGAATAAAATCGATACATGGAATAAATCTCACACAATTATGTTGTAATAAATCTGATAAGAATTGTATTTCTAAACTTAAAAAAAAAATATATTTTTCAAGCATTGCTTAAGCAAATATAATCAGAGGGTGGTGCTTTTTAAAGTATATATCTGTAAGTCGGTTGCAATTATATATTTTGTAATACAGGAAGTTCGGTGTAGCGAATCGTTAGCTTCTAAAACGTAGAATGAATATTCTTCATAAAAATTCAGTACTCGTCTCTTATTAGTTTGTAAATTTATGTGAAGCTTTAGAAAGGGATATACAGCATACTTGTTTGACATAATATAGTATTTTATTCCCAGAATGTCAACGACCTGATACAAACTAGACAATGAATAAACGCACTACTGAGCGTAAACGTTGATGATATATTTGCGTCAATGCTGCCGAATGTATCATTTGTCTTTAGTGTCGAGTTTATTTTTATCATTCTAAAAGGGCAATTTCTTTTGTCTATGAGGTTTTGACTATGCAAAATAGTACAATTCCGAGGCCGACGACAGAAAGAAATTAAAATAATAGAGCACTATCTCTTGTTACATCCAACAGCTGCGACTTCCCATGGTCAAATGGTTGACTGATTTGACAAAATACTCTATTCAGTTTAGGATTAGACAACATAACAATCTATCTTTTTAACTATTCAGACTATAGAATTGCTATTATTATATCATATAATTTTTCAGATCTTCAATATAATTTTACACGAAATGTCATTATGTGAATGTCAAGTATAAAATTTCTCAATGTGGGTGGAGATGATGTTTCAAAAATCCACGATGATTATAGAATTGTATGTACTGTACGTTGCAATTTAGGAAATTTTGAAATTTTAAACAGTATTTTGATGTATTTTTTTGTTAAAATTTAACGATTGAAAATATTAACTTTAAATGGCAAAAATATGGAATTAACATTGGTATAATAAAGTCATACTGATGATATTTTAATTTAAAATAAACATTTTCAAGTGAGTAAAGCATTTATCTTCAATGTGTTATTTTGCATTCATTAGAGGAAATACAGTATTGGATAAATAAAATTCTTTGTAAGGTAGATTGCATTTAAAAATTCTGTTAAGATTAATTATAATAAATAATTAACAAAGTCAAAAGTGTTAGTAGAAATGAATTGAGAAATTTATCAGTTAAATTACATATTTTTATTTTATTTTATTTACCTAATCAAATAATTGATCTTAAATAATCAATAAAATTTTAGTTCATATTACTAATAAATGAAGAATAATATACTACAAAAATGTTTATTTATTGTTCTTTAAAGAAGGTTCAATAATAAATTGTCATTTGTTGTCTATTATTTTTGTAGGAATAAAATTTTGATTTTTTTTTTTTAATTATTAGTTACTATATTATTATAGGATACAGAAATTTATTAAAGATTATTTAATATCAGTTCAATTCTCTATGAAAAATATTTAGCAGTTTTAATTATTAATGTAAACAAATTCATTTATTATACTATTTACTGCATTACATATTTGAATAAGTTATTTAGATAAAATAATTTGAATTAATCTTACTTCTGTATTTAATAAATTTGAGTAAATTGTCCAATTGAATTTAAATACTAGATAATATAGATGATATATTTTATTGTCTATTAGCAATTAAGAAAAAATACAAAGGAAGTATTGCTCATTTATAAGACAAGACAGTTGTGTTTCAGTTATGTAACGAAAACTTATGACACAAAAATCACAAAAACAAATATTTAGATTTGATCTATATTTATCTGTAAGAAATATTAAACTTTTGATAAAATCATTGACTATTTACTAATAAAAATTTTATTGTTATAAAAACTAAATAGTTTTCATTACATTCTTTGTGAATATGTGTGTCACAATTAGAAATAATTATTGGTCCTTTCTGACAATTTTTAAATATAGATAACAGTGGTGTGCATGTGGTGACATTTGATGATAGGGAAGCTATGATAGAATCATTGGAATAGAATCATTGGAAGCGTTATACTATATTTTGGTGTGTAGCATCCACCAGCTAAACCGCGTTCTGTAAAGTGCATGCGCGAATGCGTATAATCTGGCTGCTTTACAAAATTCCGATATTTTCATCGTGGAAGCTATCCTGTATTCGACAATACGGCGCTTCCATTGGGAATATGCATATACGAATTTATATTCGAATAGACAATAGCAATCTTATCATTTTTTTTCACATGTAGTATAGAAATTTTTAATTATAAGATACGTAGTGTGGTTATAATAAAATATTAATTTTAATTAATTCAAAGTATGTTAAAATATGAAAATAATTGCACAATATGTATTTATATTTTAGAAAATACAAGGGAAGCTGTGCTTCCACAGCTTTTGTGGACGGCATGCCACTGATAGATAAACAATTAGCAATACAAACTTTGAACAAAGATTGATATCTTAACATTCCTGTTGATTTGACAAATTTTTTGTATCTATTAATTACATCACATTAATTAATAGTTAGAACTATAGTGTATGATGTCGAGAACAGTTCATTGTTATTATTTCAATAATTTTCTCTGTATAAAACTGAAAAGATGATACAGGTAGGCCTTCTACAACGGATACCTTTACAATGCGTTTTTGCTCCAACATGGTTGGAAAAACACGGAAATTTTCTTACAACATGGTGTAGGGTATTTAGAAACGAATTATCTTACACATAACAGAAAAATCTCAGTGGATCACATAAGTGCAGTGGAACTTGATGAAACAAGCTCAGATCTTGAAATAAGGCCAGTCAAACATTCTCGAACAATTATTATAAGTGACAACGAGGACTGAATTTGTGAGCATAACATTATGTTTTTTTTTTATTTTGACTTGAAATCATAATCGTTTTAGTTTTTATATGATGACGAATTTTATTTGAAGCTTTTTATGTACATAAATTTAAAAAATGATGAAAATGTTACACCGTAAAAGGCAGTTTTTCTCTTTTTAGAACTGAATTCCAGTTTTTGTATTAAGTTGGTGTCTCCTATAACGCGAATTCCCACAATGCGGTATTTTCAAGGAACGTATCTACCGCGTTGTAGGAGGCCTACCTGTATTATGAAAAATTTCAGAGCATTTTAATTATGTATTAAAAATAAATAAAATTTGTAAACAGAATTTTTGTAAAAGATTAACTTTTATTTTAGTAAATATTATTAATAATTACAAATAATTAATACATAGTATTATGTTAAGTATAAAATTATCACTTCAAATTTTACTACTAAAGAATAATTTTAATTTTGTATAAATTTTAATTATTTATATTGTCATTTTGATTTAGTTCTTGATTTTCTTTTGGTAAATTAGATTCTATTTTTTCTGTAACATTAAAAATATTGTCTTTAGCTTCTGATTTTACAATCCCTAAAGAATTTGAAAAATTTTCAGATTTTCCATTCTCATTTATGACAGTATCTTTACTCTCATCTCCTTGCATTGTATTTATGTTCACTGGCATATCACCCCTTTGTCTAAATGTGCTGCCACTACTTATTACATTACTAACAGCTTCTACTCCTGTATCTACATGTGGAAACTCTGGACTTCCTGGTATTCGAATATGAGTTCCTCCACCTGTTCCTGTACCTCCTCCTATTCCACCTCCATGGATTATGTTTTCTTCAGCTGATATGCTTGGAAATCTACCTTCCACAGGTGATACTGAATCTTCTCTGATTATAGTAGTTTTATCCTTCAATTCTGCAACGAGAAGAAAATTACCATGAAAATTTAAAGTAATCATTATTATTGAAAATTATTTGGTAACAATAAAGCAATAGATGATCAGGTTTTAAATTAATATTTTTATAATTATTAAATATGTATATATTAAAAATTAATATGGCATAATTTTGAGAAATATTTGGATAAATAAAGAAAATGAACAATCTAGAAGGACCAACCTTTTACTGAGAAGGACTGCATAAGCTATAAAAGACAAGTCTGAGGGCCAGGTATGGAAGATATAGTCAAAGATTGAGACTAAACATAGATTGTAATAACAATGTAATGAAGTCTCATCTAATCTGAGTAATTAAGATTAAGATAATTTATTTTCAAATAACAACAGACCAATCAATATGAAAATTGCAACTACTTTTTCAAAAGAATGTCATCAAAACTGGGGATAAATTTTTGTTGCACCCAATATTAAAGTTTCCTTTAGGTACTCATTGGTAAATGATTTTCAATATTTTTCAAACAGTTTTGTTTGAAAAGATACATGGAAGCAAAATAGAAAATATTCCCTATGTAAGCTTAAAATTTAAAATTCTCTTCTGGCAGAGATTTGTAAAAATTTAACAAACTCCCTTCTTTTACATAGATTTTTGTAAAAATCGTTTTGCAGCAAAGTCTATAAATTCTAGTCGACTTTTCAAAAATTTTATATGCTTTGAATTAGTTTAAATATTAATGATAAAATGAGTTATGTGGGCAAGATAAATATGGTATGTTTCTGGGTCCATATTTGCCTTGCAGGTCCATATTTGCCTTGGAGACCCTTGATCCAGAGTAATACTGTATTGTGCTTTTTTCATAAAATTTCCAGGATAATAAATACATTGTAAATATATTATAGTTTTGTTGGTTTGTATTTAGACTGAGTTTTGTTGGTGTTTTTCAGTGGCGTGCCGTGACATTTGATGATAGGGAAGCTGTTTCTGTAAGAAGCCGACTTCCAGGGGCAATCAGTTAATTGCGCGTCAGTGATAGTCTAGGGTCCATTCGTACGTGCGTGGTAGCGGAAGAGACGTATCTGACAAAAACCGACAAAAAAGAAACATAAAATAAACATATATTATGTACAAAATAGTTTGCTTTAGGACAATCAGCCGTTCGGACATCCTGGGCGTCGATGTGGTTCTTTGATGGTTGATCGAAGGTGGCCCCGGGACAGTGGCGTTGACAAGTCTGTAGGGCACGAAGAGACTTCCTCTGTTGGCATCGGGGACACGGTCTAAGTTCGACGTGGCACGGGTTACGGGTTGGCACAATAGACGAGAAACTGTTTTTTTTTTTTTTTTTTTTTTTTTTTGCGCGTTGGCACACGCGTTTTGGTTATTCGGAACGTTAACCGAATGCCAGGTGTCCTTGATTGTCGGAGATTATATCAATCTCCGTTCTTTCTTTCATCCATTTTGATTGGTCGTTCTCCCTCAATCACGCTTCCCGAGTGGTTGATCCCTGGTTACTAAACGTAACGAGACTCTTACCCGGAGCGCCAGAAAAGTCAAAATCGAAGACGAATTCGATCTTCCACCGATCATAGGACGATTTCCTTCCGCGATTTATGGTTTCTGCCTGGCAGTTTGATATAAACAATGGGTGTCCGACTACAAACGACTTTTACCTATGTTTTCTTAAACTAATAAATTTTTCTTTAAATTAACCGTTTTTTCGCGTCTTTCGTGACGGGTCAGACCTGTCCGGTACATGACATTTCCATAAAAGTTTTAAACAAATACTGGAAATGACAAAAATAAACAATTTATGTATTTTAGTTTTAAAATACCAATAATACATACATAATACGAATTGATATGATAGAAACAATGATAGAAAAACTTGTTTTTTTAATTTTTTATAAACTAACTCTATTCGGCGATTTTTTCCACAAAGTCGTTAATTACTTTATCATAGAAGTCGCTGGTCGTCGACTCCATTAATGTATTTAAAAGCTCTTTTTCTATGGAAAGCAACGCTAGCGATTACAATTTTTCCTCCCACCGAGTGTTCCTGGCCAATGTATGAATTTGCTTCGTGGTCGAAAAATTGCGCTCAGCAGATCCACCGGTAGATGGTGCCGTAAATATTAATGATATTAAATCATATAATTATTTTAGTACGTCTTTGTTCGGATCGACATTAATTATAATATGTTTTATGTTTAAGAGTTACTTGTCGATATAGTCCGGACACGAATATAAATATTGCGATTCACTATGTAATTTAGATAAATCAAAAAAATTCCTATATAATTTACTTACTTTAAAGAATTAAAACACGCTTGGAAAAATTGTTTTTCATAATATAAAAATTATTAACATCTAAAAGTGATAAAAATTCTTAAGATTTTGTCTGAAAATCTGTCAATATAATTACAGTATAATTAAAAGAAAATTATAATCAAATATAACTTTGCAAAAAAACGTACATAAGAATAACATTGAATACTCTTTACTTTTTAAATCTTAAACAATTCACTTAGTCAGTAGGTCCCTACCCAGTGGCTAAGGGATAGAATCGTTGGAAGCGTTACAAGTGTGTAGCTTCCACCAGCTAAACCGGGTGAGGTTGGTGCTCTGTGAAGCGCATGCGCCAATGCCCTCTGGCTGCTTTACACCATTCAGTTATTCTCGCCGTGGAAGCTTCTCGTAAGCACTTCCATTCCGCTCTGATATTCGAATATACAATAGCAATCTTATCGTTTTTTTCACATGTAGTACAGAAATTTGTAATAAGATACATAATGCAGTTATAATAAAATATTAATTTTAATTAATTCAAAGTACGTTAAAATATGAAAATTTATATTTTAGAAACTATTGATACAAGGGAAAGTCATTGGAAGGTGGAAGCGGCGCTTCCACCGCTTCCAATGACGGCACGCCACTGGTGTTTTTTTATTTTTATGAAAACTTGTTTTAGTTTAAATATTTAGTCTATAATTATTAAACAAAATTAGATTTAAAATTCTGCAAATATTCAGTTTCTTAAAGTTTAGAATATTTATAAGGTTATTTTATGTACAGGCATACCTAGATTATGTACACGAGTTCCATCATATAGTAGTAGTATCGTGAATTGCCATTTTCCATACATTCTTTTTTATTTAAAGAAAGTTTTACCTCATGGAATGTTTTTGAGCAATGACCAATATGATTTTATAACCCAGTATTCTTCAGAGGATGTCATTGTTAAATTGTGTGATACTCTATAGCAAGGAAAGAAGAAACGATTGATGTCTCTGTTACTATTTGTAGATATCAAAAACTCATTTAACAATGTATGGTGGTTTTAAATTCAAAACTTATCATAGATACCATAGTACCACAAAATATTTTCTACCTGCTCAAGAATTTCTTAACAGACAGAACAGCTGAGCTTTAATTGAGCTTTATTAAAAACAACCTGCTCCCTAAATAAAGGCTGTACTCAAGACTCAGTATCTGAACCCCTACCTTGGAATATTGTTATGTGACGGTAAGTCATAATTTTGTATATACGCGATAGTCATAAGCATAAAATTAATCCCTAAATTCTTTATTCTTTATTTCCCTTATTTCTCGATTTTTCTATTTTCACTTTCCTTGCGGGTGGGGCAGTCCATTTCCAGGAAGTAAGGGAAAGGACAAAGGAGTAAAAAGACCCTGAGGCACAAGAACGGGAGTAACGGTTATTCTTGAGGTGGAGCTGAGACAGAGCAGACGGTAGGAGAGAATCCGAGCGGCTCGTTCAGCGGAACAGAGATACGACTGGAAAAGAAGAAAGATAGTAGCCAGTGTCGTAAATATAATTCCCTGACCCGAAGATTTCGAGAACGCATCATTATCCTGGGTACCCCCTATATTTTCTTTCATATACTTCTCTTATCTATCAAACTCTTCCTTTTTTCTCTCTAGTTTGTACGTTAGTTTTAGTCTTAGTTTATAAAATTTCAGTTAATATTCCATTGTAACTCGCTATCAGTGAGACGCGCTTCTTTTGTGTGAACCACGTGTTTTTTTTTCTTTGTCTACTCCTCATTCGTCTACACGTGTGCGAGGTCCTGAGTTGGAGTTGCAAAAGAATCCTGTATATCATCACGCGAGGAGAAAAGTATTTTGTTAATAATTGTTTTTTTATCTATATAATTAAAATTAAAGTTTTGTTTTATTCGTATTTCTTGTCATTTCGTTGGCTATGCACTCGCGTGACTTAACAGTTATAAATGATTTGCTAGTTAAATTATCAGACTGTTACTGTTTATTGATTATAAATCAGCTATATCATTAAAAAATAATTAATTATTGATGATTTTGATTATTTAACATATGTCATTTTTTTATATATATCATAAATTAAGATTAATTGCCATAACATTATCATTTTTTTTTTATTACACTTTCACTTTCTAAAATAATTCCAAAAATCATAAAATAGACTTGAGAGACTCCTTATAAATATTCATAATTTTAATAAACTAAATACTAAATATTCACAGAATTATAAATCTAATCTTGTCTAATAATTATTGACTTAATGTTATAATATATATACAGGGTGTTCACTTAGATCTATTCAGGGGCAAAAGAGATCTTCCCAGCATTTCACAAGTCTGTGAATGTGGTGCATGCTTGTTCCAGCACTAGAATAACTGAAGGGAATCGATTTAAGATAATGTAAAAACTCTCTACCTTGATATTCACCCAGCTAATTTTTCAGAAAAAACAAATGTTTTTGGTCTATTAAGACCTGCTTCAGGTCACAAATTTCAAATAGATGGAATGCTCAATGTTTCAACGTTTGAATATGTCAAATGTAGAAGTAGAAAAGCTCATATGTAAATACAAATTTAAAATCCTCTAAAATCAATCAATAGGATGCATCCAAGTGTAAATCAAGATAGAGAGTTTTTATATTATAATATAGCCCAAGTTTTGGAGTTCAGAACATTTTTACAATTTAAGATAGTTTAACACACAAATAATCTATCACTGTAAAAAATAAAGACAACATTGCAGAAATTGATGCAAAAGTCAGATTTATTTTGATAGAGAACATGTTAAAAATGACTGCCTTCAATGGTAATACAGAGTTGAGGATAGTTAAGTGTGATATTATAAATGGCATGTAGGATTCTGGTGACATTGTTTCACAAGACTTGCATACATCTCTTCAGTTTGCCAACATCACATGGCACTGCTGGGTATGCATCATACACTGATCCTTTTAGGTTACTCCACAGGAAAAAATCCAGAGAGGTCAAGTCTGGTGAATATGATATCCAAGGAATAGGACTTTCTTGTCCTAGCCAGAAGTTGACAACTGTTTTGTAAGCCACTAATTCATGTCTGCCTAGAACGAAGTGGCAGGTCATCATATTGATATCAAACTTGCTGTAGTTATGTTGGAATCAACGATCAAAATTATTGTCAACTGTTATACGGCATTGTTACATACAACGAATTGTGTCGCAATGTTTTGTAAACATTCTTCCGTTATGTAATAAAAGATTGGTGGTGCTGTTGACCCCTTGGGGAACCATAGGTGATGATGACCTAGTTTCACACTCCCCCTTTCCAGCGCTGGCCTTCTGTGAGTCAAGACAGTGTGTATTCTTTGTTTCTTTGTTATATAACCAGTTATGCGAGTCTAACTTGTTTTTACTAATATCTCCAACAAGCAACATCTAGTCTAACAGGTTATGGGCCCAGTTACAGCAGGAACTAATTAAGCGTAAGGAGGAAAAAAAAAGGTAAATTCAAGAAATAATGTAAACTTGATATAAATTTATGTAAGAAGAATATTCAGCGAGAACACAAAAGACTTCACAATAGTGGATAAAAGTTACATTGCCATCACAGAATTGAACAACAACAACTATCACATTTGGAAATATAAGATGGAATTGCTGTTGATAAAAGACGAGTTATGGGACTTAATATAAAAGGAAATACCTTCCGATCCTGACTCATCTTGGTTAACAAAGGACGCAAAGACACGTACCATGATAGGTCTCCTGATGGAAGACAATCAACTACCATTAGTAAGAAAGGAAACTACAGCTAAAGGAACTTGGCAAGCCATAAGGAAACACCATGTTAAGTCTATACTATCAAATAAAGTTTACCTATTGAAGAAAATTTGCAATTTAAAACTAGAAGAAAACAGCAACATGGAGATACACTTGGCCAACATGGAGGAATTGGTTGATTGTCTTACAGCAATGGGAGAAACTAGCTGAGAAATTACAGATAGCATTATTACTTAGTAGCTTGCCAGACAGCTATAGCACTTTAATAACAGTACTAGAGACTCGTCTAGAAAAAGATTTAGCTCAGGAGTTAGTACGTAATAAATTACTTGAAGAACACTCAAGAAGAAAGATCTCATCAAATGAAGAATGTGAACCAGATAAAGCATTTAAAGTGGGAGCATGCCCAGTAATTCAGAAAAGGAATTTGCTCAAAAGTTGTTATTTTTGCAAAAAAACAGGGACATGTAAAGAAAGAATGTAGGAAATATGCAACATGGAAAGAAAACATCCAAATCAGATCAACAAAATTTATGCGGAAAGTGATGAACAACATCCGGAAAAGCAATCCTATGTATGTTTTAAGACAGGAACACAAAACAAGATTCGTCAATGGTACAGAGTTACAGAGTAGAGGGCTGTCTGGAAGACTTAGCCCGGCGAAGAATGGGGGGAGAAGGATGGGAGAGGGGTATAGGTGGAAAGTAAGGAAGGAAGGGAGTGGGAATGGGATCACTTGAGATCTTACATCGCAAGTATTTATAAAAACAGTAATAAAATACATACAAACTACCAATTTGGCGGAGATGAATGTTGGTACACTTACATACAATATATGCAATCAGTACAGCAAGTCACATAATCCAATAATACAATGTAAGAAAGGAAGTAATACAGGAAGAAAATGCGTGTACAAGAAAGATTAAAACTGTAATTTACAATGAGAACAAAACAACAAGAGTTTAATGGCTAGTACATGCATACACAGTATGCTGTAAGCCAATACATGAACGTGTACAATGAAGACAAATTGAAACAGAGATACAACATTACACAGTACACAAGAAAGACACATTCACATACCACAGAATGTGAGAGTTTATAAATTGTCCATGGTTGAGAGGCCAACAAGCTTTTTCCGCTTGTCCCTTAATAGTGGGAATAGTATCCTGCTGTTGTAGTTCAGATTGCAGGCTATGCTGAAGTCTTGTGGTGGGTGAAGCCCCCCCATGTAATTATGTATATTTTTATCATCATCATTATTATTATTTTTATTATTGTCATAATTTTAGAATTAATGTTAAGTCTACTAACCCTAAATATCTAATTCTTTCAACCGAAAAACACTGACTTGATGGCGTGTTTTGGGCGAGTATGGGGTTACCTACCCAGGTGAAGGGGTCAACTTTCGTCATTCTGAGTCACGACGGCGAAGAAGGAAGCACGTGGAAGTGGGTAAGAAGAGGCGCGAGAAAGGTGCTACGGAGTGCAGACGTTGGAGGATATTGTCGTCTTTGGTGATTATGAGAAGCAGAGGGAAGGCTACGAATTAGGATCGCACTTATCTCTCTACAAAGAACCTTTCTATCGGTGAGGGTGAATATTTTCCTACTCTACGGACTGACCCCCCCCCCTTGTGTCGCTACCACAAGATACGAGAACAAAGGATCCTGAACTAACAAACGACGAGAGAAGTAAAAGGGGAGCACTTTTATAATATTACTAACCTTAATATTAATTTAGCCTAGTATAATTTAAATCTATTAGTTATATATGCCGATGCAATCGGATTGTGGATCCGAAACTTATAATTGTCGGAAAATTGCGGTCCATTGTTGTGTTAAAAGTAACGCGATAGGTGTACGTTGTAGTAGTTTTGTAAACTGTAAACCGGCATATGTTTTAATAAATAAGTATTGTTATTATTTTCTTAATATATGTGATAGTCCGATATATTTTATTTGTAACACGTGGGTCTCGTTAACCCGTCACACCACAGTCTGTGTTGCCCGGAATATGCTGCAGGATTCGATGAAAGTCACTAGGTGCCGGTAAGCCTCCTTGTCCGCACAGAGAAAATCGAGTTGGGGTGGCCAGTTTTGGCCCTTTTGTATACAGTAGACAAATAAGTCGTGCCGTTCTGCATCATAGTGCGGGCAGTCAATTAAAGTGTGAAACACATCCCCCAAGGAGACACCATCACAGTCACAGGAATTGCAGTTGCTCTTCCCAAACCGATGTAGATAATAAGGAAAGTTTCTGTGCCCGGTCAGATACTGAGTAAGGCTATAGGTGGGAGATATGTGGAAAAGCCGTTGCCGGCTCTGCACCGATGGTAGGAAGTGGAAGGTGGTACGCCCAGTGGTAGATGCAGTCCATTCAGACTGCCAAGCGGACAGAGTCTTCTTCTGAAGATAGCTATTTATGTAGCTTATAGGCACTGTGTTGAAGGAAGGTGAGACATCTAGTGTGGCTACTCTTTTTGCTAGCTCGTCTGCCCTTTCATTCCCGCTGATGCCATTATGACCTGGAACCCAGCAAAAGAAAACATTCCTCCTTCTTTTGAGGTTGTTGATAAGATGTCTTACCTTGACCCCTGTTGTGGTACACTTCTGCATGCCCTTTATCACATTTAAGACGTATCTGCTGTCAGTGAGAAATTGAAAATTCCCTTTTAGGGTTTTTAGTTTTGCCGTTATTGTTGTTAGGACTTTACACATTGCCCAGAGCTCCGTCGTCAATGGTACGTAGACTCAGGAGCTTCATCGCGTATGTGTTGCGAGAAGTATTTATTCACAACCATTAATAGTAAACATAGAGAAAGAGTGACACTAGCCAATGGTCAAGCTCTATACACCAAAGGTAAAGGCAATGTAATGATAACCTGCATGGATGGAAATAACAAACGACATCAAATATATATGAAAGACGTGCTATATGTACCACACCTTAAAGGAAATTTAATCTCAGTCAGAAGACTAATGGCATTAGGGTTTGCCATACAATTTGAAGGAAACATTTGCTCTATCCAGAAGAATGGAGTAACAGTAGCAACAGCAAACATTGGGTGGAAGTAAAAAGAATCTTTCATTATCTGAATTCGACAAAAAAAGAAGAAACTTAAATTAGGAAATACTGATGAAGAATTAGAACTTAAATGTTATGTAGATGCCTACTGGGGAGGCGATCATATAGACTGCAAATTGAACACAGGATATTTGCTCTTGTTAAAAGGAAGTCCTATCCATTGGGTTAGCAAAAAGCAACAGTGTAGAGCACTTTCATCCACCAAAGCGGAGTACGTAGCCTTGGCAGAAGCTACTGAAGAAACTGTATGGATGAAACGACTTCTAGAAGAAATAAATCTATTGATTACAATACCTATCAAAATATTTGAGGACAATCAAAGTTGTATTCGACTTTTAGAGCTAGGAAAAGCACAACAGCGCACGAAACATATCAACACAAAATGCCATTTTGTTCGTGATTTAAAGAATTTGGGAGAAATTACCGTAATCTATTGTCCGAGTGAACAGATGATAGCCGACTTGTTAACAAAGCCTCTAGACACGGATAAGGTTAATAAATTTACTCATGATATTGGATTGTATTAATGATCAATTGTTGACGGGGTGTGTTGAAATCAGTGATCGTGATGTTTTGTAGACGTTCTTCTGACATAATAAAAGGTTGGTGGCGCTGTTGACCCCTCAGGGAAGGTGACCTCATTTCACTCTCCTTTTCCAGCACTGTCCTTCCATGATTCAAGACTGTAATCTTTGTGTATTCTTTGTTTCTTTGTTATATAACCAGTTATGCAAGTTTAACTTGTTTTTACTAATATCTCTGACAAGCAACATCTAGTCTAACAAAATATAGTTTGCATTCAACTTGTAAACTTTGTCACAGCATGAGTAGTCAAATTTTATGAATAGATTTTATAGAATAACTATACTAATTATTTACAAATAATTATTATTATTATTTCTTAAAAATTATAGCAAAAATATAATTTACCAAGAATTTTTGGTAAAAGTTCCTCCAAAATTGTAACTCGAGCTTCAAGTGTATCTAATTCATCTCGAAGTTTTTGTAATACTTCTAGAAGAGCCTTTTGTAAATAAAAATAATAATTAATCTAAATTGAATCGACATATTAAAGTTTTAAAATTTATTAAAATTAAGATATCTATATTCAGAGCTAGTTCAATTAGTGGACTTTGTAGAGCATTTAGTCTTAGTCTCCATATATCAAAGGTCCTTCCTCACCTTCAGCATAACAACTTTAATGCCAATAAAATATTAAATACAGAAAAAAAAATCACTGAAAAGTAAATAATATAATTTTGAGAAGTAAAATTACACTTCACTCTGACACCGGGGATGAAATACTAAATATTGAACCTGTTACCGGTGTAATTTGCGTGAAAAAATCTTCTTTCCACAAACGTTTTCGAGCTTTCCAAACAGCTCTTCTTCAGGTAGAGAAAAAAGTTCCGACGAAACACTTCGAAAAAAGGAACGTAGACATTTAAATAAAAAACCGAATCTAAAAATTTTTAGATTCGGTTTTTTATTTAAATGTCTACGTTCCTTTTTTCGAAGTGTTTCGTCGGAACTTTTTTCTCTACCTGAAGAAGAGCTGTTTGGAAAGCTCGAAAACGTTTGTGGAAAAGAGAGATTTTTTCACGCAAATTACACCGGTAACAGATTCGGTATTTAGTAATTTTGAGAAGAAAAATATATACAACTAAACCTCATATATATATATATATATCTAGAAATACAGTTTTAGAAATCATCTTTAGAAATACAATAAAAATAGGATTAGAAAATGCATAAAAGAATCCTAGTTGCTATAGTACAGCTTGAAGAAGATTGAAATGGACAGATTCTATTTCTAAAGTAAGATGGATAGTTTTTTCATCATTATAACGCCAAAAAATCTTTCGTATATTTTTATGTTTTAAATTCCATATTTAATTTGTTAGTACTTCAAAAACTATATATAATTCTATATACACTCTATATTTTTATTATGTTTATAGTGTTATTTTATCTGTAGAGAGAGGGAGAAACTCCTATGTACAGGGTGTTTTTTTTTAAACTGACAGTACTCATAGACATCTATAGAGCAATCTAACAGCCGGACTGTTGCCAAATTTGGGAGAGTGACTAAGGACGACATGGGAAAGAGATTCCGCGAAGAAAAAAGTAGTACCCAAATTTGCCGGATAGGGTGGATTTGGCGCTGTTGTAGCAAAACAGCTAAGAATCTGCATAAAATCCAGCTTCAATTAACAAACACACGAATAAATAATCAGACAGAGGTTTCAGTGTAATAACGAAAGTTTAATTAATCAGCAAATAACCTTCTCCATTCTTCAGTGTGATCACCATCTTGCTGGACAACACATTGCATCCTGAAACCGTGTTCTCTATGGCCGAACGTAACATATCCACAGGAATGTTCATCACAGTTTGAGAAATGTTGTCCTTCAAGGTCATCAAGTTTGGGACATTACCAAGATAACCTTGGACTTTAAGTAACCCCACAGGAAAAAGTAACATGGGGTTAGATCCGGGGAGCAAGGCGGCCATGCAAGTGGAAAAAAAGCGACTGATGACCCTTTCTTCAGTGAAGTGCTGGTAGCTTTTTCGCTACAACAGCGCCAAATCCACCCCTACTGGCGAATTTAGCTACTACTTTTTTCTTTGCGGAATCTCTTTCCCGTGTCATCCTTAGTTGTTCTCCCAAATTTGGCGACAGTCCGGCTGTTAGATTGCTCTACAGATGTCTTTGAGTACCGTCAGTTTAAAAAAAAAAACACCCTGTACAATATTGTAATCTTTTAATTTTAGACTTGTAAACTTTATAAATACAAATATAAAAATAATAATAATAATTGTATTTATAAAGTGTAAAATAATTATACTGATATGAATATATAACATTTAACAACAAATGTTAATTTAATAGCTGAATAGCTGTAGAAATATTGTTAAATATATTACATTACTTTATAATTAATTATGAAATAACATATTTCAATGTAAACTTACTACTGGTAATGACATATCCTCTGACAATTCCAAGTCTGGTAGATCTAAATTAAAAGGTACAAAGTTAAAATATTGTTTACATAAAAGTAAAAATTGTACAGTTTCAAATTTTAATTAAATTCATTAAAATTTTTCTAAATAAGATATGAAAAAGAAATCTGGTTTACTACTTTTTTTAAATAGATTATTATGACAATATTTTAATCAACTGATCATAAAATATCTAATATTAAATCAACTTTATAATATAATTTAAGAATTTTAAAATTTAAAATATAACTGTAAAATGGGACCAAGATGGTTCAGACTATGGTGGCAAGATAGGAAAAGAATTGTTTATTTGTAATCATATTCAGCTACTTCTATTATTTACTTTTTATTTCCATTACCCTATATTCAAAAGTTTATTTGTTATATTTTTATTACTATTTAAAACTTTCATTTACCAATTTGCAAAATCATGGTGATAAACATGAAATATAATCCAAAAAACGAATGCATTTATAAAAATATTTGTGAATTTAATAATGATAAAAAGTATTTATGTTAAGTTTTAAATAAATTATGAGATTTGGAAAATAAATAAATAAAAATTACCTGTATTGTCTAATCTACTTTCTCGGATTCCAAAAATTGACGAGCCGGGAGGACCCGGTGGTCCTACTGCACCAGGTGGTCCTGGAAGTCCAACAAGACCCGTATCACCAGGACGACCTGGTGGTCCTTCAGATCCTCGATCGCCTTTTGGACCTGGTGGTCCTGGAATTCCTGGCTGACCTGGAAGTCCTCTTAACCCAGGAAGACCATCTTTACCTGGAAGACCTATAAAAAAATTCAAAAAATGTTGCTATTAAATTTGATTAATAAGTTATTTACAATAACTAGATTTAAATTTAATTCAGAATAGCATGCAGAAAATATTTATGTTATTTATTTCAAAATAAGATGATAAAGTACTTAGATAATATCTTATATCATCAATAAAAAATTTAATAATAATGTTAAATTACATTTTTAATATGCTTACAACAGATCAAAACAATTAAATACAAAAAAAAAATGAGTAACATTCTGTGCAAATACATTTCTTAAGATAAAAGAATTCATTGGAATAACAAAAAAACCAGAAATGAAAAAAATCAGATGTGTAATGGTCTGTGACAATTGCTCGTCATATTGTAGTTATAACATTCATTTTTTTCAGACACAAAGCCCTTTGTTAAAATTCCCAAATGTTCCACTGCCCATTAGGTCTGGAGGGGCAATAACCCCAGCGGGGGGAACAGGACTAAGGATGATGGAAGTATAGACTTTTTCCTTCTCGATGTGTTAAAGAACCACGCGAAGTTGATCAGCTGCAACAGGGTTGGATCATGAGAACATCAATGAGGACAATGAAAGGGAATTTGGATTGACCAGATGGGTAGAGGAATATGACAAATACACAACAAGCATCTAAAGGAACACTTCTATGTATTTAATTGTATATGGTAAAATGTAATTTGTAAATAATAACCATGGATTGGAAAACTTGATAATTGTCATGAAAAATCACATAATCAATTGTAACAGGAACAAATAATAGGAATCTATGTCAACTCAACTTTGTGTTGAAGAAATAAAACTTACAGGTCTTTAATCTTGATTTTATGTATAAAAAAATTAGATTCAAATTTTTCTGCCTTCATTACTATTCAATAAGTGCATCAAAGTAATGGAGTCATGCAAATTAAAAGCATGTATCATTGCTAATATGAATAAGTAGGTATTTTAATGGCTTTGTAAATGTGAGGTTGCTGATATTTGCTAGGAAAGCATATCACATTAAAATGGGTCAAAAAAAAAATTTAATCAAACACTAAACCTTTTTCCCACCATCAAATGTTTAAATGTGTAAATCAAAATGTTTAAACATTAATATTTGTTTTATTTTACTTTTCTTATATGTAGTTAATTTAAATTTTTGTTTTTTGTTTCTGATATTTTTTAACAATGTTTAAAATTATTTTCTGGCAAGTATTTCCTGAAATGGCCTTTTTGAAGATGTAACAGTAACAGTAGTTTATGAAAACTTCTGTGGTGATGGACCCTGAAATAATGACAGTTTCTCGCCACCATGAACTTTCACGATATGTCCAAATATGTGCCGTGTACAGAGCAGTAAATATGAATTGCCAATGTGAAGTGCAAAACCAAGACGAAAATTTTAGTATACAATTGATAAGGTAAAATATATACAGGCTAAAGCTATTGCAGAGCCAAATTTTCACTGGGATTTTCTTTGTCGACACTTAGTTGATCCACGTGGAGCTTACCTCTTCTTACACACATCACTCTCTCTCACAGTATAGCCAAAAATAACAAAAACCCTCTCCTCTTCATCACGTGAATCCTCTCCTTTCTAATTTGGTCCATAGACCCAGCTACACCCCATAGCCTCAGGATAAGGGATGCCTAAAGTGTGATAATGCTCACTAGACCACACTTCTCTAAATGTAATATTCATAATATCTTTTATATTTAACTTTTTTAATATATAGTAAACTTTTCTGCCATAAATTTTTGAATTATTATAATGTAATCCAAGGAATAAAAAGCTGTATGATATATATATATATATATAGTACAGCTTTTTATTCCTTGTATTTTATTCCAGTATATATATAGCAAATATAATTAGTTTTGCTTTTGTAAAATTTATGTTTTATAAATATTACTAGAAAAATTTATTAGCAATATATTTATAATATTATACAGAAAATAATTTTTTATACCTTGTCTGCCTTCAAGCCCTGGCAATCCAGGTTCACCAGGTGGTCCAGGTGAACCAATTTGAATTTTTGTTTTTTCGTCAATATTTTGATCATATAGCTTTCCAGGAGGTCCAGGATATCCTCTTTCACCACGAGGACCTTGAAGCCCAGGAATTCCGGACTCTCCCTTAAGTCCTCGTTCACCCTTTTCACCAGGTATTCCTTGTGGTCCCCTTTCTCCGGGATAACCAATTTGACCAGGTGGACCTTGAACACAAGGACATTCCGTTCCAGTAGAAATTGTGAAAGTTTTTGTTGTTTTGTGTGAAGGATTACCAGGAAAATCAGATTTAAAATTATCATTTTCTTCTGGAAGAATATTATAAGTGATTGTTGGATTTGATACTTCTGGATTCAAATTATTTCTGAAAACCTTCAAAAAATAAAAATATATTTTTTATTGATATATACTAAATGATAAATTTTCTAGAATATTTTAAAAAATTCTCTTATATCGCTAATTTTTCATTTAGACGCATTTCCATTTAATAATACTGAAATTTATTAATCTAATAATATAAGTCATTGATCGTGGTGTTTGTATATCTGTAACGAAATGCCTAGACTGGCCACTAGGTGTGTCCCTAGCTATTATTTAAATTAACAATAAATTCAGTATATTATTAGATGTGGTGTTTTGCATTTTTGACTGCGTTTTAGTATGGTATGCCATGAAAAATTCAGTATATTATTATTTTTATTTGTAATAGGAATTTATTATGGATATGAATTTATTATTTATACCACGGAATGACACCGCTGCTGCTAGTTTAGTAATAACTAGTGTTTTGTTATTTTTTATTTATTTTTTTGTTTAAACATTTTTTATCTTTGTGTCATAAGTATGAATATATGCTGACTTTTAGTCAAAAACCTAGTTAGTAAACTTTTACTGTAACGATTATAATAAATATATTTTCATTTAAATTTACCTTTTTTTAAAATTTTAAGATTCTACTTCTCTATCCAAGATAGAGAATAGAAGCTTAAAAATTGTTTCAGGATGGTTAGATAAGTTATTGATAGTTAAGGACTGAAATTTAATGCTACATTGTAAATATTAAACTTGAAAAAGAAATTACCTTTGTTTCTAAAGAAGACAATCGTTTCTCTAGTTGTTCAAATTTAGTACAGTTGAAACAACCTAAATGAAAAGTACAACAAAATAATTATCTTTTAATTATTCATCAAAGTTTCATTGAACTTTTCAGAAATTTCTCAAAATCTAATTCAGTTCTTTCCATTATATAGACCAGGGGTCACCAAACTTTTTCACAACAGGGCAGATAACTGAGAGAATGACGAGTGCGGGCCGTATAACCATTTTGTTCAATACAGCACATTGAATACACAAAAAATAAAGACAGCTAACATATTTATTTACCAATACACAAGCATGATGGCTGCAGCAAGCTGGTAATCGCTTTTCTTAGAAACTTCATTGCAGATACTTATACAAAAAGCGCTGTGATATCCAGTGGCAAAAAGTCACCAAATTTTTTATTTCACTGATTTATCAGAAAATTATATTACTGTCAGATGCAAAAATCAGATTGGAGCAATTTTGGCATTTTTACTTACACTTATTTTAACAAAGTCACAGACAAAAACCTTTTACAGTGTTGTATATGACAGAGAATCAACTAACTAATACAACACTGTAAAAGGTTTTTGTCTGTGACTTTTCTACTATTAACACTGCAGTGAATAACGCAGACATTTATTGTGTCACTTATTTTAATTTTTTTTACATAGTAAGTTTATCTACAATCTATGATATTTCCATATAAATAATTACATTTTAGCTCATTTGTGACATAGTGTGGCAATGGGCTGGTTGAACTGACCTTTACCTTTTTTCAGATCCGACCCACAGGCCATGGTTTGGTGACCCCTTATATAGACATAATGAAATGAATTTATTGAGTATTCAATTTTTCTTCACTTTTCCAGAACATCTTTCTAAAAGTAAGCTTTGATTTTTTTCTATCACTGAGCAGCAGAAATAATTTAGAAAATTCTGGAAAAAGTAGCAGTCAGGAGCATAATTCATACCAGCAACTGCCACTTACCATGCATTGCCAGTTACTATCTAGATTTCTGTCCGATCCCTCTCTTGGAGACATATTTAATTTAGATATAACCATCATAGGTTACTTACGCTGCCGACTGGGGAGAACTCTTTTCACACGGTGTATAATCACCCACTACGACACTCAGATGATTTTATCCCAGTATGGTGTATATAAATACACATATAAACATCTCAAAGGCCTATATTCATAATAACGCCAAATAATTTCTAGATTAAATCAGGCTATTTTACCACTACTATTAATAATTTAGAAATCCCTTTCTGGGCCAATTCTTTTTTTCCAGAATTTTATAAATTATTTAATAGGAATTTAATTATTAAATTTAAGCAGCATTAATTTAATAGTTAACTCAAATAGTAAATTTTATATTTGAAACATTTAAGAAAATAATAGAAATTTGATATATTTTAAAAATAGTTTAAATATTTTTCATTTGAAATATAAATACACTCATTCACAAAAAACTTATGCACCAAGGAATAGGCATTGAAATTGCATAAAATTTTATTAGTATACATAGGTAAGGATGATGATGATAAGTGATTGCAATATCATACCAAAGGGACAATTTCCTGTGAGACAATAGTATTGTGAGATCCTGGAGACGAGGACTAAATTTATTTAATAATGTCAAAATCTAAAATATTATTTGGTCATTAAAAACGACAAATTCTTATACTTTCAAGAGAAAATGCTTGAGAAAAGGCAAGACTGACAATTTCTCGTGGCAAGATGTTATCGCAAAGTTTTGATGAACATCTGGCGGGTCGACTCATTAGTGAATCCTGCCATACGATACAAATTCAAATGGCTAATTGGAGAAAACTTAGAATAAAAAGAGCAGAAATCACAGTCTGCCATAGGAGGAGGAAAGGATTCCCACATAGGAGAGTGTGGCGCAAAGTCCATCTGTCAACCCTCTCCAGCCCATCTCCGTCTCCATTCAACTCTGAAAGCAATTCCTTGTAGATATATTGAAGACATCTGCCAGTTTTAAGAGGTATCATGCTCTTGTTTATGTAAGCTCTCTCTCTTGATATTTAGAGGTGTACATAGTTAAATATCAATATAGCGATAGATTATTCTTTTATGTATTTCCTTATTATATTCATTAAACTTTTGTTTGTTATTTGTTAATCTGTCTGTTCACTTGTTCTAATATGGAAACGGATGCCTATCGACGAACTTACCCACAGCTCTCCCCACTCAACATTAGTTAAAGACCTCCTATTGAAAGCCATCCAGTGACAGTTGAGCGGGTCCTACCGACCCGAAGCCACTAAAAGGTGATCTGAGCACTCCTCTTGACATCGCAGATTCTCACAGTATAATTTAAAAGAATTTTAGCATCTTGTATGACCACTTCTTGTCTGGATAAATGAAGTGATGTAGGCAGACAAGTAGGCATACAAGCAGTAAAAGCAGTTAAAATCTAGTAATTATTATTTTAATACTATCATTAAAATAATTACCTTGTTGACAATTTGGACCAGAATATCCAGGGCAACATTTCCACACAGTTTCATTCACTGTCTTGTAAGTAATTATATATTTAGGGCGTCTAAGTATTCTAGGGAAATAAAATAATAGTAATTAATAAATGAATAAATTATTGAGGATTTAATATCAAGATGAGAAATATTTTCAATAAATAAATAAATTATTGAAAAAATAAACAAAATGAATCAAATTTAACAAAAAATGATCACATTATAATAAGACTATTTTAAAAAATTAAACAGTTTTTGTCATCATGTATAATATTTAGTTATTTTTCAATATAAATAAATATAATTGAAGATTATTTTCGGACAATTCTTTTAGTCTTATAATTTCAATATTATAAATATTTAAATGGATTTCAATCACCATGGCTCTCAGCTGAGCTGAACCAAGATACACAGACGTCTGGAATACTGCCAACCAAGTTTCCCATTTGTTTTGACTGTGGTTGAGCTGGACATCTGATGTTACTGCTGAAATTGTTCTCTAAGCAGATCCCAACCAGCTGTTTTCCCACCATTATCAGTTTACATTGCTCGCTGCTACCAGGAAATGCTGGAGGTTAGCCACCCAGAGACACTGGAAGAGCCCTCCAATGCTTATTGGACTCCTGTTTGGCAACCACAAAGTCCAAGCCTGAGAGACCAAATATTAACACTTTACCAATCTTTGCCATCATTGTCCAGATCTACTGGCTGTTGCCAATTGTCAACTGCTGGAAAACTAAATTGGATACCCTTTGGAGGTAGGGATGACTTATCTTACCAATATCCTCTAACACACTGTCATCTCACCTTCCAATGTGTCCAACATTGTTGACTTCATAAAAGCACAGACCCTTATTGACGTGGGAATTACTGTTTCCTTAATGTCTGATGAACTTCAATGGAAGTTATATGTTTTAACTGAAGTATCACCAAACATCTCCAAAACTGAAAGTGTCACCAATTGATTTTTTGAACAAAATACTGTTAAAAATCCTTAGCCAGTGCACTGCCCAGATACAAATGACTCCTCAGTCAACCCATCAAATTTCATTTTCAATTTAACAATCATGATCCAATCCTTTGATGAGACTTTCTAGAGAGAACCAATGCCCTTATTGATTACAGAGATATAAACTCATCCATATAAAATCAGCTGCCAAATTATTGCCAATGCTTATATACACCATAATGATAATAACTAACTGGTAACATTAAGCAGGGTAAGTAAACAAAGCCATAGTTAGTGGAAATTGATTTTGGATAAGGTGTAGCAAGTAAACTGAACTTTATTAAAATAATCAATTTTTTTATAAATTACCGTATTTACTTGCTTATAAGATGATCTCGCATATATGACAAGGTGTGATTTAAAGATCAAAATAAAGAAAATTAGATTTTGAACATAAACGTACTCAGCAAAAAACAAACTCCAATAACCACCACCTTATAAGTTGCTGAGGGAATTTTTAATTAAGAAAACAAACGTTTTCGATCTATTCCATACATCATCTTCAGGTTTAAACTGACGAACAAAAATAATTCCAAAGAATGGAACACAAAATATTTAAATTCAAAAAACCTGACAACGGAGCAACTAATTAAAATTAGAATTAAAGCGCAAAAATACCCAAATGTAAATTAACAAACACATAATATTAAAGTTATTAGTACACGCTAAAAATCATTTAACAGATAATAAAATATTAAGGTTCTCCAAATACGAAACATCGCAAATCATGAGCCATTTGTAAGTCTCTTAATTGCAAATTTCCAAGCTGACGGTAATCCCTCAGCGTCCCTGGCGTTAATGCATCTATTCTCGAGTCTACTCTTGTAAATTTCTATTTTTTCCGCCGTCTTTGCTAAAGTTGGAGAATATATTTGTTTGACGATTTCCGCCTCTTCCCATCCAACGACGGATCCTTCGGCCTGGGCCATCTGGGCCAGAACAGTTGCATTAGAACTTTTCCTTACATCATATTTATGCTCTTTGATTCTTACACCTAGGTTCCTTGTTGTAACCCCTATATACTCTTGTTTTAGTCCTAATTGCTGATTTTCATAAGGGATCCTATAGACCCCAGCTCCATCCTCTTTCTTAATCTTCCCTTTATCAGTTCTCAGAATTTTGTAGAGGTTCGGGGTTCGTTTGAAGATCAATGTTGATTTTTTAATGTCCGCTATCTCCTTCATAATGCCCCGTACATTTTTGTTGAAAGTAAACTTGGTATATCCACTAGGTCTTTGTCTAGAGTTCTTGTGTCACTCTTTTCAAACTTCCTCACGATACCATTAATTACGCTTCTTCTGTAGCCCAAGCTCTCTGCTATTCGCATGATCCTGTCGATCTCGTTAACCCTGTCCATAACGTTATCACAATAAGTAAAAGCCCTCTTGACTAAGGTACGAAAGGCTGCCAATTTATAACGAAATGGATCATTTGACTGTGGCGGGATGTAGAGTGGGCTATGTGTGGGTTTAGTATACACTTTAGTGGATAGATGCCCTCTCTTAAAAGTGATATTGATTTCTAAGAAGTGTACCTCCACTGAACTTTTTTGCTCTAGTTTCAGACGTAAAACAATTCCATGTTCTATTTTATAAAATATATTAAAGTTTATTAGCTTATTGCTTCATTGTTTCCCGAGAATAGTAAACATGAAATTGTTTATAAATTTTTGATTATATTGATGCTAATGCTCCATGTAATAAAAAGTATATAAATGGTATTCTGTGGCCTCTGAAAGGTTAATAACCACTAATGTATATTGTGAGATAACAAGAAAATAAAATAAATATATCTACCAGAATAAAAATCTTTGCAAAAATTCTCTGAACACACCATTATTCTTGTTGTTATTTTTCCTTCTATTCTTAATGATATTCCTCATCTCTTTTTAAATTTGAATCTTTTGAGAACTTGTGCATTGTAATATTTTAATTTCTCTAGTTACTATAATGAAAAACTAAACAACATTGACGAAATTTCGATTTTGTTTTTACCGATACATGTTTACATGTAGTTTAAACATGAAAAATAATATGACGTTATTCCAATTGCTAAAGTTTCTAAAATGGCCACATGATGTCAGCTACTTTCTTTTTGACTGCCAATAATTTGAGTGTCTTGTGCAAATAAAATATTTGTTGCCTATAATGCCAAAAAAAAATACCATATTAGTGAGTTATAGTACTCATTTTTTTTACAGAAATGTTTCTTTATGTCTTGAAATGTCACAAAATCAAATTTGGTTGCATTTTCAGTGCTAAATACCAATACTCTAATTTATGATCACCCAGTACATTATAAAAATTACATTATATATATAACGTTACAATATGACCTTATTTTAAATGAGATTTTTCCTATGCAATGTACAGTAACAGATGCAGGTTCTTATGTGGATTCAGATTTTTCTCAAACAGTAAATGGTTAGGTTAATCCACTCCTAGTGTCACTACCATGCTTCTCTAGTTCCTGACATTCTGAACATGGAAAACTACAGAACACTACTCACTGTAGTGAATACACTGGTTTGCATGTATTTTTCTCAAATAGTGTACTCAATATGGTGTAATAAAATTTCTCTATATATGCAAAAACATTGGATTAAAATGTTATCATTACAGTAAATAAATGTTTTGAACACATTTTAACATTTTCTGTTAACTTTTAATGTTTGCACATTTATCTAGGCAATCATCTGGGACTATTTGGTATGAAGCAAAAAATTTATGTGGAATTTTGTGGTAACTGCTGACATACAAC
The DNA here is from genome assembly GCF_030686945.1 of Centruroides vittatus. NCBI lineage: Eukaryota > Metazoa > Arthropoda > Arachnida > Scorpiones > Buthidae > Centruroides > Centruroides vittatus. The sequence continues at coordinate 828,287 of NW_027122193.1, forward strand.
CCCTACCTAAAACCAAACCATTCTGTACTTATATAAATAAAGAATGAAACAATTTCTGTTAAATTTCACTTACCTATATGTACCTCCGCACGTTTCTGGATAAGGCCAATACCAACATCTTTGCCAATGGCGACCAATAAATGTTTCCGTTCCATTGGGTTCTTTGCATGTTACCGTTTTAGAAACTTGATAGGAACACCAGTTTCTATATCATATAAACAAATTAAAATAATACTGTTTAATATGTATTAAATCTTATAATCATTATACATTAGTGTATTACATAACATTAAAAATATCAGTATTAACTAATATTTAATATTTCATAAATGAGTTATTATTTTAAAAACGTGTAACATGAGTACTATTTGTTTTTATCTATAACATTTCTTTTATAGAAATTTTATTTCAAATGTGTTTAAGTAAGGGGGTAGCTGCACACGGAAAATCGTCATGGGAAATACCCCGTGAGTACCATTAAGTAAAGTACCATAAATAAAGAAATTCAAAATAAATAAATATTAAAAGGATTTATCATATTTAGGAAAGCCCAATACTGTTTTCATACTATGTTTGTGACGATAATTTCATTCCTTATTCAACACATCAAAAACCTGATATAGAATATTGATGTATGATGTAAAGTTTAATATAGAAGGAGAAATTATTATAGAATAATTTGTAAAAATAATATACAAAAAAACATTCAAATTATGAAAAAAGTTTGTTAATCAAATGTAAATAGCATTACCAGAGATTTAAGAGCAAACAATATTTTCAAACATTCCAATATTTAAATTTTTCAACATAATCAATAGCAGTTAAATTACATTGAAAAACTAATAGTTGTTGATATCGGGCTAAGAATGTACTGGTTATCTTGGAAATAATTCACTGATTTACCTGGTTCGTCTACTAGATGGGGCTATGAATTCCTATAATGAGCAGTCAATTATCTATCTAACATTCAACAATTGACTGTTCATTAAATTATTCTTATTCAAAATTCACTGGTTTGTCTGTTATTCCCAACTCAGACAAACTCACTGTGTGAACTCTCAATTCAACATTAAACAATTGAGAGCTCACACACTAGATTCTCAGCCCAATGATTCTTCAACTGATTGACAGTTCCAGTCTTGTCTTTTATGACTTCTTGGAGTTGGGATCACGTCAATCTTTTGTGTGCCAATATTTTCAGTTATCACTAATCAAATGTTAAATTTCACCATGAAATAGATAGTTTTATATGATATCCATATATTTTAAATACTGTACATGATTAACAATTCCTGGTAAGGGTTTACCACTGATTTTCCAGTATCTCTTTTAATCTGAACAAAATTATGATAGAGCATATAAACATCTTGTACTGCCAGCCTTGTTCACTGAATGTCCACAGTTGGCTTTCTGTATGGCTCCTATTCACTTGGATTATCTACTTTGGTGGTTTCCAACTGTTTCTGCATGCACCTTGCGGCTGCCTTGACTCAATAAACTGGATCCCAGTACCCCTATGCTACCCTATCCTTCATAAGTTTTAGAATATCGGTTTTGGAGGCTTACATTCAGAAAAAATTAAATTTGAAACAGCAAGAATTAATTGCATATTTAATCACATCTAATTAAAAGCAATTGTTCTGTCACCCCCTAGCACACAAATAATGTAAATTTAAAAATTAGATTTGATTTACAATTTGAAAATTTCAAAACAACTTTTAAACCCTTTTAAAAAACATCATTTTAATTTTCGTTTGAGTTTATTTTTTAATAGTAGTTTTAGTTTTGGTTTCAATTTTGGTGTAAAGGCCAGTTTTAATTATTATTTATAGTTTAAATTAATTTATTGGTTTAATCTGTTTAGTATTAATTTAGTTTTAGTTTTTATTAATTATTTTTAATAATTTTTTATTTATTTATTTATTTACTATTATTATTTATTTAATTTTGCCTGCATTTTTGAACCCTTAATCACAGTTTTTTTTAGTTAATTGCTACTTTTTTTTTCTTTTGAGAGACAATTATGGAAATCGTTTTGGTGTTGTTTCGCACAAAAGGTAATCAAATTTATATTTAGTTTTTTTTTATTTCATTAATTTTTGTTTTTGTAAATTTGCCTTTTCAAAATTTTAATTTTAAGTGAATTAACATTGATTGAACTATCAGGCTATATAGTATTTTAATAATTTAATAAAGTTAATCTCTTGTTTGTCAGAAACTACAACTTCTATAGAGGTTCTTGTGGTCAAAAGAGAAGTCAAAATTAAATATTGAAACCACAAAAGCAGGGGGCAACCATATACTAGGACACGTGACCCTCCCTTTTCGTCTGCATTGCTTTTTCCTAGTCTCCAATAGATCCCCAAATTCCATTATCAACAAACAATAGCGAGGTTGAAGCCGAAGTTTTCAACGCGAAAACGTGTACGTCGGACGTTCGGCGCCGCTTTCCTGTAAGCCTAGAAGTTTGGCAATGGAGTTTGGGGGCCGTTCATAAATTACGTAAGGGCGATTTCGGTCATTCTAGACACCCACCCATCCCTGTGTAAGAAACCGTAATATTTTCTTTGATCCCCCTCCCCTTCCCTATCTTACGTAATATTTAGGCATAATTTTATAGAAAGATTTTAACAGAAATAAATTTTTTTAATGAAACCCTAAAAACCTTAGGTCCAAAATATATAATTATTAATTAGTTAATTAATAATAGCCTAATAAGGAAGGTCAAGTCGTCTAAAGTTTTATTCCTGAATACGTAATAAAATGGTTGCTTCCAAATAATTTTTGGATCGACTGTGTCTTTATTTACCAAAAAAAAATTAATTAATATGTACTATTATTTATAAAAGACTATGTGAACAAATTTAAAAATATAAAAATTTAATGAATTCGAATGAACAATTTATTTTAAGAACTTTATTTTTTAATTACAGGTACTCCTCACTTTACGACCTATCTGCTTAACGACCACTCGCACTTATGACCAATCGAGTTTCGACCTGCAATTCGGGGAATCCCCTTTCTCGCTTGAGTGTCGGTCAGTGGCATATGGTGACACGCGCACTAAGCGTACTATAATAGTCTTTTTTATGAATAAATTTGAAGTTTGTTGCATAATTTGCATAATTTTACAACGATCCTATATTCCCGGCGCAAGCTCCTCGCTTATCGACCAATTCGCTTAACGACGTAGTCGTCGGAACGAAACTCGGTCGTAAAGTGAGGAGTACCTGTATTAACAATCTTTTTATTATTATCATCATCATTAATCAACATCATAATATTCATTTTTATATTAATTTTAATTTTTACAATAGGACGCAAAATACTTTGACAGATCGACTAGCACGTGTAAACAGAAACGTCATACAAAATAAAACAAGAGAGGATAGAAACCACATTCCGTTGCCATATTAATTACATCTTGGCTAAGGCCAAGAAAATAAACTACATGCTGATAAAATGTGCTAGGTGCACCTGGGGACTAAATCGTAAAGCTTATAAAACTTTATATAATGGGGCAATACAACCAATGCTACTTTACGCGGCCTCTAGCTGGGGTCATGTAACTGGTAAAAATTAGGGTTTCTCATTTCCCGGTCTTTTGCTTGTCCCGGAATCCCGGGATAAAAGTAAACTGTTTCCCGGGATTCCGGGAAATCCCGGGACAAAATTAATTATTTTTAAGATATACAAAATGTCATGAAATCAAATAATTTAATTATTTTTCGTTTTTTAAAGTAATTTAATACATTCTGCATCCTCCAAAATCATATTAATAATGTTGTGTAAGATATGTATTAAAAATTACCTTTGAATTACATAAAAATTTTCACAAATAGAAAAAATTTATTAAAGTTTGCTGGAAACTGCATACAGCAACGACAAAAATGCCTTTGAATTGAGTTGAAAATTAAAAAAAATGAACTTAGATCAAACTTCTAACTTAGAAGGTAATTTTTGATTTTTTAAATAAAATATAATACAAAATATTGTAAATTTTTATAAGATTTTAAAAAGCAAAGATGGTCGATACTCCTATCACTCAATCTAATTTTTATTTTAGTAATGAAAAGTCTTGCTACCGAGAATGCCCTTTCCGATTCAATTGACGTGATTGGAATCGTGTTTAATGCATTTAAGAGAAGACAAATATTATGCGTTTTCATCTGTATCCTGAAAGATTTCTAGTTCGTTTTCGAGATTGTAGTACGTCTTTTGTTCTCTAGTATTCTTGATTTGTCTACCTCGGCTGCATTAATAGAAAGATCATAGCCCAATAATTCGGCAGTTCGTTTCTCTTTAATAATCAGGTTATGAAGAAAAACTTCATACTTGCAGACTTCGTACTCTTTTGTATCCTTGCCCAATTTGCACAACTTGGCGTTACGCAGTTATTGAAGCTACTAAGCATGGTTAAAAATGAAGACAGCATAAGTACACTTATTCCAGATATTACTGGTAAAGGATTTTGAGAGTCCTGCCACAAATAAGCTACGTATTGATTATTGACCATTTGTGACGTGCCATAACGAGCAAAAATTAAAAAAAAAAAAAAAAAACTAATAAGTAGGTTTAAAATTAATAAATACAAGTGGCGTGCCGTCATTGGAAGCGGTGGAAGCGCCGCTTCCACCTTCCAATGACTTTCCCTTGTATCAATAGTTTCTAAAATATAAATTTTCATATTTTAACGTACTTTGAATTAATTAAAATTAATATTTTATTATAACTGCATTATGTATCTTATTACAAATTTCTGTACTACATGTGAAAAAAACGATAAGATTGCTATTGTATATTCGAATATCAGAGCGGAATGGAAGCGCTTACGAGAAGCTTCCACGGCGAGAATAACTGAATGGTGTAAAGCAGCCAGAGGGCATTGGCGCATGCGCTTTACAGAGCACCAACCTCACCCGGTTTAGCTGGTGGAAGCTACACACTTGTAACGCTTCCAACGATACTATCCCTTAGCCACTGGGTAGGGACCTACTGACTAAGTGAATTGTTTAAGATTTAAAAAGTAAAGAGTATTCAATGTTATTCTTATGTACGTTTTTTTGCAAAGTTATATTTGATTATAATTTTTCTTTTAATTATACTGTAATTATATTGACAGATTTTCAGACAAAATCTTAAGAATTTTTATCACTTTTAGATGTTAATAATTTTATATATTATGAAAAACAATTTTTCCAAGCGTGTTTTAATTCTTTAAAGTAAGTAAATTATATAGGAATTTTTTTGATTTATCTAAATTACATAGTGAATCGCAATATTTATATTCGTGTCCGGACTATATCGACAAGTAACTCTTAAACATAAAACATATTATAATTAATGTCGATCCGAACAAAGACGTACTAAAATAATTATATGATTTAATATCATTAATATTTACGGCACCATCTACCGGTGGATCTGCGAGCGCAATTTTTCGACCACGAAGCAAATTCATACATTGGCCAGGAACACTCGGTGGGAGGAAAAATTGTAATCGCTAGCGTTGCTTTCCATAGAAAAAGAGCTTTTAAATACATTAATGGAGTCGACGACCAGCGACTTCTATGATAAAGTAATTAACGACTTGGCGGAAAAAATCGCCGAATAGAGTTAGTTTATAAAAAATTAAAAAAACAAGTTTTTCTATCATTGTTTCTATCATATCAATTCGTATTATGTATGTATTATTGGTATTTTAAAACTAAAATACATAAATTGTTTATTTTTGTCATTTCCAGTATTTGTTTAAAACTTTTATGGAAATGTCATGTACCGGACAGGTCTGACCCGTCACGAAAGACGCGAAAAAAACGGTTAATTTAAAGAAAAATTTATTAGTTTAAGAAAACATAGGTAAAAGTCGTTTGTAGTCGGACACCCATTGTTTATATCAAACTGCCAGGCAGAAACCATAAATCGCGGAAGGAAATCGTCCTATGATCGGTGGAAGATCGAATTCGTCTTCGATTTTGACTTTTCTGGCGCTCCGGGTAAGAGTCTCGTTACGTTTAGTAACCAGGGATCAACCACTCGGGAAGCGTGATTGAGGGAGAACGACCAATCAAAATGGACGAAAGAAAGAACGGAGATTGATATAATCTCCGACAATCGAGGACACCTGGCATTCGGTTAACGTTCCGAATAACCAAAACGCGTGTGTCAACGCGCAAAAAAAAAAAAAAAAAAAAAAAACAGTTTCTCGTCTATTGTGCCAACCCGTAACCCGTGCCACGTCGAACTTAGACCGTGTCCCCGATGCCAACAGAGGAAGTCTCTTCGTGCCCTACAGACTTGTCAACGCCACTGTCCCGGGGCCACCTTCGATCGACCATCAAAGAACCACATCGACGCCCAGGATGTCCGAACGGCTGATTGTCCTAAAGCAAACTATTTTGTACATAATATATGTTTATTTTATGTTTCTTTTTTGTCGGTTTTTGTCAGATACGTCTCTTCCGCTACCACGCACGTACGAATGGACCCTAGACTATCACTGACGCGCAATTAACTGATTGCCCCTGGAAGTCGGCTTCTTACAGAAACACAGCTTCCCTATCATCAAATGTCACGGCACGCCACTGATAAATACAAATGTATTCTGACAGTTTATGAGTTAATGATACTTTCTATTTGCAAAATTTTCTCAACCTCAACATAAAATAAGAAAAAAAAGTGAATTTTTAAAAAATTTGCGGGATTTCCCGGGATAAGAAAAATTTCCCGGGTTAAAAAAACGACCGGGATCCCGGAATCCCGTTTGAGAAACCCTAGTAAAAATTCAGTAGCATGTAAATTACTCTCTCTTCAAGGCCAGTTTGCCATCAGAATTTCAAAATGCTGCAGAACTGTTTCTACTAATGCCTCTCTGATTCTAGCAGAGCTCCTTCCTTTGCCACTATGTATTGTAGAAAAGGTTCTAAACTACTACATCAGAACTACAAACATCATAACTCAACAACGGTCTCTACTCCTATCTACGGCTGTTTATATGCTATCACATTGCAATTACCCTACTATCTCTGATCATCACCCTGTAAACAAGGTTATCCCCAGGGTACATTTGGTGTCATCTGCTTCTTCCATGGATAACCGTGCAGACATTAACGAGGAGTGATTGCCATGCGGCAGAATGCGAGTCTGCGTCTCTGCTGTTAATACAATTCTCTTTGAGGGATTTCGTAAAGATTTCTATTGTTTCAATTGTTCTAAGCTTGTTATAATCAAGCATAGGTATAATAATCTTAGCCTCTTCCCATTTGGCCGTTATATTCGGTTCACTTGCAAACTGGGCTAGGGTGGAATTAAACGTTTTGTTGTATGTGTCGTATTTATGCTCAGCTACCCTGTTGGTTGAGCCTATGTATGTTAATTTTCTGTTCGGCTTAAATCTATTGTCCTCAAGCGGAACCTAGTAAATCCCCGGTCTTCTGGCTTCTCTGCATTTATCCTTGGTATTAGCCAGAAGTTTATATATCGTAGGGTTGCGTTTGTATGTAAGATCAGCTTTGACCTTCTTGGTTATGATTTTAAACGCTTGGCTCATTCTAGGGTCAAAATCAACTACAATTCGTTTACATTGCTGTTTAAGAGGTCTGGAATCAATCGCTTCGCTTTTTGAGTAACTATGTATTGTTTGAGCTAGCCTATCTATTAATTTACCGTTGTAACCGTGGGCTATGGCGATGTGTTTGATGTGTTGGATTTCATGAAGCGCGTCATTAATGCTAGAGCAATGGATGAAAGCTCTACGGATTAGAGCCCTGTAAGCGGATATTTTATAATTAAATGGGTCGTTCGAGATTGAGGGGATGAAGAAAGATTGGAGATTGGGCTTATGGTATACCTTAGTGGTTCTACAATCCCGATTCAGGTAAATATTGAAGTCAAGGAAATGGACCATCTTATCATTCTGTTAGTCTAAATTTAACTTAAGCCCAAACGGATTGTTATTGACAGTCTGCAGAACTCTATCAATGTCTGGCTTGGATCTCCAAATAATAAGAATATCATCGACATAACGCGTGCAAAGTATGATGTCTGCGTTGAAGGATTCTTGATGTTCGAAAGTATAAAGTCAAAATTTGAATTTCAGAATATAAAACTTTAGCTAATGTAAATAATGTGTTGTGCCTATAACCGACATGTCAAACCGAAACCGATAAATGTTTATACAGTATTATCAATGAAGATCAGCGGCGCCCGCAGACTATAAAAGAAAGGGTATACAAGGTATAAAAAAAAGGCATCCTACATTAGGCAAGAAGCTTCAAACTGTGATTCAACGTCATATCAGCGCTCCATCAGGTGGCACTGGTTGCGATTGGGGCTAACTTGGCCTTGAATACAAGTAACATTCTTTGTTTTTAAGGCTGTGTCGGTCAACACACGACGAAGTCGCACGGAATAATGGACAAATATCGTTCATTCATTAGTTTATTTTATATTTGCAGAATAGGCTAGAAGTCATAAATTTTCTGTTGTTTGTTGATAATGGAATTTGGGGATTAGGAAAAGGGCAACACAGACGAAAAGGGGCAAGTGCAATTGGACTTTGGCAATTTTGAATCATATTTTAATTTTAAAAGTTGAAATCACGTGACTTCCAGTACCTATCGGAAGTTAGTATACAATTAATCATGACTTCCAGCCCCTAAGCTTTCCATATTTGGTCTCGATTTTCATCTATCTGATTCCAATCTCGAGATTAACAAACAGCATACAGGCTGACGGACACAGTGGGAATGTATTGTTGTGCTGCAATTTGAAAATTGCAGCCCAACAAATACCGGTATTCAGCATTGTAGATAAAAGTCGGTATTTTATCGGCTTCGGTATTTATCTAGAATATACTGCAGATATTATAAAATTCCAGTGTTTAGTGGTTTAACCACTCGCCACTGGTGAGCCAAAAGTATTTTATTGCTGTTATTCATTGGTCTACAAAATAAAGGGAATATAACGATACACAATTTGGTAGATGAACTAATTTCCCCAAACGGTCTTTTTTCTGTTTATTTTGACCATTTTGTTCAATGCTACGCTGCATTAATTATTTTCTTCTTGAACAAACAATAAGAATCTTTTTAATAAATAGTCTGAAAATAGCCGAATTAATGTTTGATAAATTATTTTAATTGTCAAAGTAAAATAATTCGTTAAAGTACGAGTAAATCCTTTAAAACATGATCAAGAAGTTACAGAGAAATCGACTCCGATTAAAACCTACAGTTTTAAGATCCGGAAAGAAGAGGGCCAACGCCATTTAGTCTGTGTCCCATATATAGAGAAGTCCAAAGTTCCATCATGTATATAAAAAAGACGACGAATTACCAAAAATTTTATTACTATTTTTATATTGTTATACAAAATAAATTCAAGAATAATTATAGAGGTCCCAAGAATGGAAGGTATCTTTGGCACAGAACGGGGTTAATAGTGACTTAGTAGACTACAGTAATATGTCATCTTAAAAACATGATCTTAGCAATGTCTTGAAAGCATTTTAAAAAAGAAAAACTCTGGTTATTAATAATTCAGATATAAAAACTTCTACAAAAATAAAACACAAATGACATGTTGTCGAACTTTTTATGTATAAATATTAGATAACCTGCAAAATGATACATTTGTATTTATTTTTAAAAATAAATGTTTATAATCAGCTGTTTTATTTTACTCCAGTTATTAAACTTCAACGTTTTATTATAAATATTTTCAAGACGAAATAAAAATTCTTAAGTAATTTAACTTTTGCCCCCTCAGTGTGTAATTTAATCAATGGGATTTTATGGGAATCAAATTTAATTAGCGTACTGTACTGTACTGTACTTCCGTTATTGTGTATGCTAATGTACTAGGAAGTGATATAAATGTAAGCTTTCTACTTGTTATCATCATCTCTTTAATTTACATTGCTTAAAACTAATTTTTTTTTCTTTAATAAATATAATCTTGAAATTTTTATTTTATTGTCTTAAAGAGTTTCTTAAACACAAATAATTAATTTTTCATTTTTTTAAATATATAAATTAGGATATTAAATTTTTTTATCGCTTTATTTGAATAAAAGCAAAAATTTTTAATATAAAATAATAATAATATGATGTAATACAGTCAAACCTCTATACAACGGCCACTGATGGCCGTTGTATAGAGGTAATACTGCATCCATTTTCAAAAGAAACTTGCCTGAACAAATGACGCCGTTTAGAGATGATGTCCGACTGTATTTATAATAAATTATAGTAAATAGATTTGAAATTAAAATAATATAATATTATATAATTAAAGAATAAATAATTTTTTAAACATATAATCGTCAGACTATGTTCAGTAGTTTAAAAATATTAAAAGTTCTAAAAAAATAAATAATAAATGGAAATTTATATCAAAATCTTTTCATAAATTAGCACCAATTAAATTACAATATTAAATGTTTATTTTTTAAAATTTATATATAAAATATATTTCAATATTTTCTATTAGAAAAATAAAAATATAAGAACATTTTATTTATACTTTAGATGTATATGATATGATATTTCTTATTACATTTAATTTTTTTAAAGTATATTTAAATTGTACAATAATTCAATAATTGCTATATTTATTTAAATTAATTAGGGAATTTAATTTAATTATAGGGAATATAAAAATATCCAATAAAATACTTTCACCCAAAAATACAAACTTTCTTTTCGTTATTGTTAAGTATTTATCTCCTGCATCTCGTAAGAAATAATGGCATAAAATTGCTTAATTAACGAGGGAAAATGAGTTCTGACACTATAAAAATGATTTATGGAAAATTAAGTAATGATTTCAAATTATTCATCAGTTAATTAAACGAAATGTACTTATTTTAATTCTATAATTTCGATTTAAAACACAGATATGAGAGTTTTATGTTTAAAAAAAAAGACACTAAAAATATAAGATAAAATAGTAAATCCAAATAAATTACTAGGTAAAAAACAAACAAGAACTCGAACAATATAAATGACAATTCAACTCAACGCTTTTAAGTTTGATTTATTATTACAAGTAAAATTATCAAAAACTTACCCATTTCTTTCTGACGAGAGATTTTTGTAAATGACTGCTAATAAAATAAGTAATTGTATCGCTATCCTAGAAAATATTCCTTCCATTCTAGCAATTAATTGTCAAATTCGTCTCAGGAGTAGCGTGTGCTTCAGCCGAATGATGATGTCTGCTCATTCTTAACAGGAAGAGTTTTCTCTCCGCTGTCGGTGAATAAAAAGAAAGATTGGCTTTTTAACTTTGGAACATTGCTCTCTATAAATTTGGATGTTTTAATTTTTGTTTGTATTCGAGAGGAAACAGGGCAAAGGTCTTTTTTTTTATATTGTGTAGGTGACAAAGAATTCTTTGTTTTAATTGGTCTTAAGGTCACGTGGCCCTGCGGTGAATGAGAGGGATGACTCGGTGCAGTGTTGAATTTCGTTACCCTCGTGCATTTGGGTCACCCAAACGATTATAAATGACAGACATCTAGCAGACGATCATCCTCTGTTTTAATGTTCCATTAGTTCTTAATGTTAGAAAAAAATCAATATTGATAATTTTTTTTAATCGTTAAAACATGTAATGTGTTGTTTTAATAACATTTCAAGTAGATATTTTTTTTCTTTTTGTGAAGATAAGTTAAACTAAAAGCTTAATTAAAATCATAAATATACATCACTTTGAAGGTAATGAATTACGCTTTATCGCATTAAAAAAATTTTTTTTTTGTTATAATTTTACATCGAATGCTCAAACAGAAGCATCACATTTAGATTAAATAATTATAAATAAATAACAATAATATTTTTATTAAAGTAAAGAAAATTCCTCTATATTTTTAATGTAATAAATATGAGAATTTTTATTAATCGCAACATCAAAAATAGAATTAATGGCATTTTAAATATTTATCCTCAATGAGTTTCTAAATTTAAAAACAGTGACACGTGTAGTATAAAGTTTATTACAAACTTAATTTCTATCCAATAAAAATTAATTTTCAAAATACAGCTTTTTTAAATGTATTTTTAAAATTATTTTTTTAAATTAAAAATAATAAATTTATTACACAATTTCCTAATTGTAGATTTCTTTGAATTTGAAGAGGGAAACTAATTGTAAACATTGTGTAACGATACTGAAACTATTAATGTTAAAAATCCTTTACTGAGTAAATTGGAGTAGAATAAAAGTTGAATATTTTGATGTTTTTCTTCTTTAGGATTTCCTCATTATGGAGAGTTTCCTTAACCAAACTATTGTTCTAATTGTCTCTTTTATTTTTTCTGTCTGTTATATCTTCCTTTTCCCTTCTCTTTATGTATGTAGACGTATATAGGGTATAAAATCTGTTACAAAAAATTGAGCCTCTTAAAGTACGAGGTTAATTTTTTGCAAATTTATAAATACTGTATATTTGTTCATAAAATAAATATATAAATAGTACGTTCTCTATTGAGTAAATACATCGTATCTATCGAGTCCAGATAATTTAAATCTGAGATAGAGTATAGAATCTTTTTCCATTGCTTAGCAAGGTGATGCATTGTGACGTATGATAATTTAGTCTCTCCTCTTTGGTATACAAAGTTTGAAATAATTTAAGGCTTAAGTGCAAGTGGACTTGCCTGAAATGTGTTGCTTGTAGTTTGTGTTCATTTTTTGGGTCATCCACTTCTAAGGCGTCATTTAACTTATACCTTTTCGAATCCGTTTTTTCACTCGCTTGATAGTTGCTGGGCTTGTGTGTATCAGTCGAATCAGTTATTTGGCTGACGTTGTAGCTTTTCGATTATCCGATTCTGTTAACATTATTGTTTTTCACTTCACTACCAAACGAATAAAATACGTATCTTATCAAGAGAACGCAGTTTCTTTTAATTTCAGTCCATACTTTAAAAAATTATAGTTTTGCTTAAATGTATCAATGACTCGATTTATTTTTTGTAATAGACTGTATATACAGGGCTATTTTTCAGCCAGAATGCGTCAATACGGCAGACAGCATAAAAGTATCGACAGCCAGTTGTACAGCAGTTGCTCATTATGAAAAATTCTGTAAGTTCATATGATGATTGGCACGATAAAAACGAAATAGACCACTCTATCGGCCACAACGAATGCAGTGGGTCGATTGGAACTGAGGTAGAAAACAAATGAGATGGGAATCCTCATTTCGTCGCAAGCCAACTTTCGATGAATGGACAATACTGTCTGGCAATTGTCTGTCCCAGTTACGTTCTCGACAAGTAACGAGGTACCGAGAAGCACTAATGGTATTTTTAAAGCTAAAGATAAAAACATGGCTACACTAAAAAGGAACTATTTAGCAACCGAAGCTAAATCCAAAACAATAAATAGAGAAGAAAGTGCAGATGGAGATAGACAAAAAGAAAAAAATAATTGAAATAGACTACAAATGCTACAATATAAATGTGGACATTTATTAAAAAAATAATAATAATAAAATAAATTATTATTAGTAGCAAACACTGTTTGTTAGTTATTGTTATACAGTATTTTTATAAAACAGAACTGTATGTGTACCTGCAGTAAATTTTCTGGAAAAAGAACACTTGGTATAGTCAATTTCTGCGTATAAAACTGCCTATGGAATATGAAATACTATTTGTATTACTACGAATCAGCAACGATGGTCATCATGACAATAGAGAGACATATAATACTGGAGCGCAGCCCCTGAGAATCAAGTGAAGTCAGTATATGCGCGTGCAGGACGGAAGCCGCCATCTTGAGCGTGGAAGAAACAGTAAGCACGTTTCTTAAAGTTGTAATTAGACGAATCTGCTTTTTATTGATTTATTAAAGTTTTTGATTAACTTATTACTCATTTCTGTGTGCATTAGAAAAGCTTTAAAATTAACAATAGGAAATAAATTTTATACTTAATAAAGAAAACGTTTTTAAACTTTTATTTAACCGAACCACACACTACTTGAAACCCAAATAAAACTCTCTGAGTAGTAGAACTAGGTGTTTACTGTATATGTAAATTTATATCTTTATTTTTACTTGTTAAATACGGAAGAATGGTGAAAAGTTGTGCTGCCTATAGAAATCACAACACTTATCAAAAACCAACTTTTAACATAAATTACTGGCTTCAGTTGGGTGGAATTCAATATCCGCGTAACATAACTTTCGAGTTAGAAAATTAGATAGACCACAAAAAAATCCAGTTGCGTAACTTTCCCGGCTGTTATGAGATTTTATTTAAAAATTAGTTTGGGCGCGTTTTTTTATGCAGCGAAAGTGTAGCGAAATGACGTCACGAGCAGCGTTGGCCATTTAGAAACGGGTTTCAGAGGATTAGCTGTAAAGCGCTTCTCGAGCGCTGCATAAAAAAACGCGCCTTTTTATATTACTAGAATTATAATGAATAAAATTGCATGTGGCGCCATCTGTTACGAAATTTTGTTACAAAAACTTGTAAATGCTAATAACGAGTAAAATCTGCGCCACTAAGTAGCAACAGACCGCTGCCCCTCCAGTTAGATACGGCTCCATGACCATGACCGTTTCTGAACACCTCTCTTGTTTTACTTGTTTGTATACGGCACCGCGACACATGGAAGATCTGCGGAGAGAGATGCTTCCCGTGAGAACTTTTTATGGAAAATGGCCCCATCTAGGTGTTTCAAACGTAAAGAAATCCGGAAAACTCCCAAGTGGGGACGGGGCGGATCTACATAGGGACTAATAGGGCTTAAGCCCTGGGCCCCGAAGTGTCAAGGGCCCACAAAAATTGAATTATTATAATAAATTTTTAGTACTTTTTCATTAAGAATGAGCACTTATCGTATAGTAAAAAATAATTAATGATAATTTATAGTATTATTTGTATCGACAAAAAATGGGCCCTATTGGCTTTCAATAAGCCGTAGGTCCCGAAAAACCTAGATCCGCTCACGATTGTGACCATTGAATTTTACCCGATTTTGTATTTTAGCTCGAGTTTTAATCGCCATCATTGTGGCTTGCCCAAATCCGCTAATAGGCAGGAAGAAGGACTTCTTAGGACTCATATAATGAGAGTTACAAGATATAGTTTTATTAATAGTGTTGTTAAATAGTTAACTGATCTTAAATATATAAATCATCAATTAGATTGGTAAAATTATGAGCGCGATCACGATTGACATTTACATCAATTTAATGTTAACGAATTAAATTAATTAATATAAGTTAATGAGAATTAATTTTTTATTTTCATTAAATAACTATTTAAACTCTGAATCTTAAAGTTTAAATTACGTAATCGAAGAATCATCGCAGAGGACTAGAAGCGAACAGCGCGTGGGACGGTTCGAATCGGAAAATATCTTCATTCGGTTAGCAGCGAATAAAAGAATTAGTTATCATGAGTGAGGGATCCCGTAAAAAAGAAGATCTTTGTGAAAAAGAGCCCGTTGATCTTCCGAAAGTCAAGAAGATGAAGTCAGGTAGAAGTGAGAAGGGCGTTTGTATTTGCATTAAACCGATGAAGGGCCAGAAAAAAAAGAGTCGCCGAAGGAAGAAAAGTCGAACGAAATCAAAACGCTCCCGCAGTTGCAGGCCTAAGAGAAAACGGGTATCGAAGAGGAAGAAATCCGTGAGGAAAAAAGGAAAGATTTGTTAAATCCGGTAGTTAAATAGGAATTCGTTGCAACGAGAAAGGCCCTAATTGCTGATTTCTTGCAAATCGGCAACCCAACGGCTCTTTTCAGAGCCATTTTTTCTTGGCAAAGAGTAGTCTAATCGCATCGTTTAGAATATAATTTAATATACGTAACATTCAAAAATTTCCAAATTAATTTAATATAAATTTGAAATTTCCAATGAAAAGTTTTCGAAATATTATTTTAAAATGTTCGATTTTTTGTTCTATTTACTTTTTATATAATTTTTGATAAAAATATTTAAAAACCAAGAATGCTCTTCGTATTGATTTAATGTTAAATATTTTCAATTTCTAATGTTTTCCGTTGTCGAAAATATTAGAAGCATTTTAAATTGATAATCTATTTCCAACGTTATTGTGAGGCCGGGTCCTCACCCCCTTCAAAAACATACTACCGCTGGTTCGGGGCCGTCCATAAATTACGTAAGGTATTTTGGGGTGGGTGGGGTCAAGGATTTCTTACGATTTCTTACTCAGGGGTAGGGAGGTAATAGACTTCGTCTTACGTAATATTCTTATTTTTATTTTTTGATCTCGTTGAGTTTTGAATTTGGCTTCAATTTGGCGGTTTCTATTTAAGAACGCTCGGTGTACTGTACCAATGACATCTTGTGTGACGTGATAGAATAATAACGCTAGCAGGCTCACGGTCTACACATTTTTATCGTGGGAGAAAGGCAGTGTGGTGTTTTCTCTCTTGTTTTGTTTTGTATGACGTTTCTGTTTACACGCGTAGTAGCTAGTCGATCGGCTTTTTGCGTCCTTTTGTGAAAATTAAAATTAATATAAAAATGAACATTATGACGTTGATTAATGATAATAATAACGAAAAGATTGTTAATAATTAAAAAATAAAGTTCTTAAAATAAATTGTTCATTCGAATTTATTAAATTTTTATATTTTTAAATTTGTTCACATAAAGTCTTTATAAATCATAGTACATATTAATTAACTAATTAATAATTATATATTTTGGACCTAAGATTTTTAGGGTTTCATAAAAAAACTTTTTTTTTAAATCTTTTTTTTTAAATCATGCCTAAATATTACGTAAGATAGGGAAGGGGAGGGGGATCAAAGAAAATATTACAGTTTCTTACACAGGGGTGGGTGGGGGTCTAGAATGGCCGAAATCACCCTTACGTAATTTATGGATGGCCCCTTTAGTAAAAATGTTAATAGTATTATATTTAAATTTTAAAGTGTAATTAATATGGAGCCCGAGTTAATAAAATTTTTGACTCTTCATTTGAAAACTAACTTCTGCAGTTTGTGACTTTATTTACAAATCACGAAATAAAATGCAAAAAATCCAGCGAGTTGCGTAACTTTCTGGCAAAACAGTTTAACATTGTGTGGAGCCATCTGTTGAGATTTTATTATAATTTTTTTTTTTAAAC
Organism: Centruroides vittatus; assembly: GCF_030686945.1. Classification (NCBI taxonomy): domain Eukaryota; kingdom Metazoa; phylum Arthropoda; class Arachnida; order Scorpiones; family Buthidae; genus Centruroides; species Centruroides vittatus. The sequence continues at coordinate 845,403 of NW_027122193.1, forward strand.
ATTACTCAAGATGCTACATGTGAACACCTCTATCTCCCCACTCCGTCGATCTTTAACCACCAAAATTTAATAAATCAATGACACTAATACACAAATCCTTCCTGCAAAATTTCAGAAATTTTCGACGAAAGACATAGGAGTTATAAGGCTTCAAACTGGGTAAATAAAATCGCTCCCCAAACACATACACATACACTAACATCTACACATATAGAAAAAATCTCCAAACTTTTTTTGCATTTCTCGATGTTGTTCCAAAGCCTCCCACACCAAAAATGCAAAAGTCCTGGAGTGCCATTTTTTGACCGATCGCCATACTTACCTTCTGTTATATATAACAGCCGGGAAAGTAAAAGTAAATGTAATGTAGTAATTATGAATTACCAAATCAGTAAAACAATATGGTTAATGTTACCTTAGGTAGCCAAGATAGCGGCTCGTCTCTGATTCCAGCAAGGAAACAGTGGGACGCACGTTCTAACCTAACCTAACCGTATGCCGGATGGCCGAGCGGTCAAGGTGGCAGCGTACCGCTCTGGGGGACCCGGGGTCGAATAATCCCCAGGAAGTTTTCGGAGGGTAGTCCGTTCGGATATGTCGGGCCCCGTCCCTCACTACCCGGTCGCCTCATTGTCGGCCTGGCCGAACCCATAATGGGCCTACTAAAAGAGGCCCTCTTAATGCCCACAGGGCGGAAAGAGTTAAAAAAAACCTAACCTAACCCATTCCAATAATTTGGTTGCTAATAATTATGGTAATTTATTAGAATAGGTTAGGTTAGAACGTGCGTCCCACTCTTTCCTTGCTGGAATCAGAGACGAGCCGCCATCTTGGCTACCTAAGGTAACATTAACCAAAAAGATAAATCAAAACAGATTTTTTAATCTCACGCTTACAGTTGAGTAGTTAAGTTTTTGAGTTTAAAACACTCGATATTTAAGGCAGGATAATAATGAAATAATCAAATTAAAATTTTTAATATTGCTTCGAGAAATTTAAAATTTACAATTAAATAAATATTATTGTGATAATAAACATTTATCACAACGTAAGAATTATAATAAATAAGGAAAACCAGAACGGATGACAAATACGAAAACTGTAATTAAAATGACTCGCGTATTATTAAAATATGACGCAACGGTATTAATACTAAAAATATTTACTATTTTTTAGAATTTGTTTTTAATATAAAAATTACTCTGTAATTATTTGATAATCATTTATTTCACTTAAATTATTATTACGAGTCGGTCCCGTTCCTCACCACTCGTTGTGGGCCTGGCTGAATCCATAATGGGCTTGCAAAAAGAGACCCAAGGGTGGAACCCAACAGTATTTGATAATTACTATTAGGTATTTGGTTAATGTTACCTATGGTTCCAAAATGGCGGCTCGTCTGATTCCAGCAAGGAAACAGTGAAGACGCACGTTCTAACCTAACCTAACCTATTCTAATAATTTTGTTGGTAATGATTATGGTAATTTATTAGAATAGGTTAGGTTAGGTTAGAACGTGAGTCTCCACTGTTTCTCTTCTTCTATTTGCTAGAATCAGAGACGAACCGCCATCTTGGAACCATAGGTAACATTAACCAATATTTTTCATTTATATTACCGTTTTATACAGTATTTCATTATAAAAATTTCTCATTGTCGGATTTTTGTGGATATATAAAATAAGGTGTATTTTTTATGTACATTAAGAGGAAGGGTCTTTATAGGGCGGCCGGGTACCGAGGGGGCCCCAGTCATTCGGGAAACAAACTTTCTTGTATATTGAATTATTATTAATGCAGTAAATTTAATAATAATTGTTACGTATAGCACAGAACCAAAAGAAACGATGAATTCTAATATAGAAACTTTCTGGTTTTTCACACGGACGGAGGTCAAACCGGTTTTCAACTTCAGTGAATGTGCATTTTATTGTGAAATTTTGAAAGATTATATCTGACCATCAATCGTAAAATATTAGATAATTGAATAAATGTATTCTAAATAACCTAAATGTATCGTTTCTTTCCTTCAAGTACTAGGAAATTGTTACGTCTTGTAATCGAAAGTCATATAAATAGGATTATATATGAGTAAAAACATTGGCTTACTGTATGTATTGTTGCATTCGGGGCTATATAGCTGTAAGTAGAATTAAATACAGGATAACATTATAGACTATTCAGTTTAAGCGTTATAGAAACACGAGACTGGATTTAGCACTGTAAAATTGTGTACAGGTATATATTTAGAAAATAAAGTTACAAGAATAATTATAGTCAGGACTATAGAACAGCCTATAGGATGCATTCAAGGCTGTAGAGCTAAATATAGGATTACATTCAAGGCTAAATATCATGTAGGCCTATATAAGAATATTTTCAAGATAGCAGAATTAAATATAACTCAATGACTGTTATTGTAGAGTTACATTTAGAAAGTACGAGTTATACAAAATTACATTCAAAGCTGTCGAATTAAACGTAGTTACACGTCTTTCATATTGACTTATTTATAGTCTAAATAAGTTTTAATAAAAATCAAAATTGATCCAGCTGATAATCTATCAAAACAAGAAAAAGCCGATAAATCCTTTAAGTAGCATAAAGTTTATTAAACTTTAAATAAGATAAGATAATAGTGAGGTTGCGGCCGAAGTTTTAAACGCGGAAACGTGTACGTCGGACGTTCAGTGCCGCCTTCTGTAAGCCTAGAAGGTTGACAATGGCGTTTGGAACGTCGAGCATTATTCCACTGGCCATTGTCAAATTTCTAGGCTTACAGAAAGACGGCGCTGAACACGTTATATTGAAAACATCAGCCGCAACCTCGCAAATATTTCAAAATACTTCTTAAATTAACAGGAATATTTTCATAAAAAAAATTAAATAAATAAATCAAAATAATAGATTGGATTATTTATTTAAACAACGAGCAGATTGATTGGTTTAAAAAATATTTTTTAAAACATGTCATATTTTCGACCAATGGCAGAAGCGAAGAGAAAAATCAAGTGGAATGCACGTGCGACGAGAATGTAGTAAACTAATCGATAGACGAGATCGTCTGCTGTGAGAAATGGTTCGCAGTTATGACATTCGTTGGGCCTTTACGTGGTTATTCGTTATATTTGTTAATGTTTACTGTTATAAACCCGTCGTTATTATACACGGATTGTTCGACAAACCGGAAAATTTAGAATATTTAGCTTCGTATATTTCAAAGGTGAGTTCATTCTTCAAATATTACATTTTATAGAAGAGTCGTCATAGGATTTCATTCTTAAATGATTCATTATTTTGCAGTTATGTTTAATTGGAAGCGTGTAAACTGATACGTAATTAAATAATTCGTAAATACGAAGATGTGACACGTTGTTAATTAAAAATAAATCAATTTATCTTATTAACAGATAAAATTTTATATTTGTATGAATGGTTTATCGATTACGAATGAATTATTATGTAAAAAATTACATTTTACATTTAATCTTTACAGAAAAGTCATTTGCATTTCTCTTCGACAAGTTAACAATTGCTTTATTTTTTTGTCGTTTTTATTTAAAATTGGATTTGGAAAAGCTGTTAAAATGTTTTTGAACGCATCCGTCTGACCGTCTTTTGGAAGTTTTGTTTACGTTCGATTTAAATCCTCGAAGACGAAGTCGCGTGTTTGAAAATGCCCGAATAATACTTACGAAATACTTGCTCGACGTCGCTTTGGGTTTTTACTTGACGTTTTTGGAGAGAAATGCCGGTTGTCTTTCTCCGAAGAATAAAGTAAAATATAAAGTTACGTTGCGTCCTTTCAAAAACCTGATTATATTTGCTTACTTATTCGCTTTTTATTATAAACCGAAATGTCTTCCGATAACTAAACTTGCTAAAGTGAAGTCGGTTTTTATTATTTAAATTTATAGAGTTTTCGGTTTATTTTAAAATAAATAAATATGATCAAGCATTTATTATATATTGTTTGCTTGTTACTAAATGTTTTTAATAACTTTGACGTGTTTTTCTTTTTTAAATTTTTATTAGAATATATATATATATATTTTGTTTTTCTTACAGATATTTTGTGATGATGATATGTTCGAGTTGCAATAAATTTATGTAATAGTTTGCAAAACTGATAACGATGAACAGTCAAATATTTTTCTGTTGATGGTTGTTTCTTCGTAATAATTAAAAAATTTTACATTTGATCTTGATTATCGTTTAAATAAATACACTTACGGAATTGATAAAATATTATTAAAGATTATGATAAAAAATATATGTTTGTACAGTTTATTGATCTATGACAAATGATGATTAAAATGAGTAATATACATTCCAATTTATATTAAACATTTTTTTGTTATTGTTTACATTTCGAAATTAATTCGTAGAAATTTTTTTTAAATATTAACATTATTATTGATGTCCGTTTATACATTCGTGAAAAGAAGGGTAAAAGAAAAAGCTGTAAAGAAAACGTAATTTAAAATTAAACACTACCATCTTTTATCTGTAAACGACAGCTGAAACATCATTACTGTTGAATAAATAATACGTATATAAGAAATTTATCTCTATTTAAATAAATAATGTGTATAATCTGAACTGATTGAATAAAATATTGAAGTTTGAAATTTTAAATTTACTTATTTATAGAAACATTCAAGGACAAATGTTACTGTTATAAACCTTTACGATGGGCTGAAAAGTCTTTCTCCATTATGGGAACAAATCCACGAATTTGGAAATTCTGTATCAAAAATAATGAAAGAAAATCCAAATGGTATTCATATGATTGGTTATTCTCAAGGTTAGTTAATTTATTTTTTAATTTTAATATATAATACACTGTAGTTACGATACTCAAAAGATTTATTTATGATAATTTTCCATAATACTTTATTTTTCTGATTAATGTTGAGTTCATTTTTGAATGAAATAATTTTCACTTAATATATTTTGATTTTTCTGCTTTGAGTGGAAATAGATAACTTATAAATCTCACTAATTTTCAGTTTTGGATCAAAGCCAACAAAAGCTTTCCAATTTTATGAAACCACAAAAAAATATTTTATCTAGTTTCCAGAAGAAATTAAGCAATCTAATATATTACATGTTTTATTATTTTATAAAATCTCAAAATTTTATTAATAATATATTACATCTTACCGAAAAAGTTTGTCTCAGTTAAATGTAATAATATAAGTAATAATAAAATATAAAAGTATTAAAAATATAATGTTTTTTTTGTTTTATCCAGATGTGAAAGCAAATTTTTGGAATTATTGCTGCTATTGTGGCAATACAAATATATTATAAAAAATGATCTGTTAGAAATTTAACCATTTCTAAGAACCATTTGACTATAAATACAATGTAAATAATAATATCAAGTAACAGAGATGAGAAAAATAATTTTCCTTTGCCTTTTTATATTTTACAATTAATAAAGTATAACATTATCAATTACCAAGATAATACAGAATATTCCAGAAGGTTTTGGTTCCAATAACTTTTCATAAATAATATAATTATGTGTTAAAGCAACAACGCTGAATTCAATGATAAATCATCACTAAACTTGATTAAATTTTTGGAAGTCAGACAATTAACCTTTTAATTATCAAGGATACTGAAAAATTACATCAAAGAATTGTAAAATGGGACATCGTTTGTATTATCAGTGAGGTCTGCTTTTTTGCTCGTGGTCTAATACATTGATTTATCACCATTCACTTACTTTTACTGTCTGTACACATTGTTGTATAGACAGTATGTATAAACTTCATAATCGTAATTGTGAGTATTTAATTCTAAAAATTATGTAGATGAATGCATTGATCTGATTAGCTAATAAATCAGGAAGTAGATGCAGCTACTTCATCATATTTTGAAATTGTCACATTTTAAAATTCTTTTAAATTTTCAAAATTATTTTGACAGATTGCTAGCTGTAAGATTTGATTGGCTAATACGCATTTAAGAATAAAGTCCTTAAACACAGAACTAAACTAATGCATCTTTAGAGGCATTAAAATATAAATATATCTTCAAATTACTTCAAATATATGTAATAAAATATATTTTTTTGTAGCGCTTTCTATATAAAGATACTAGATACATTTTACACACTTTTCCAAAAACTAAATTTAAGTAAAACAAACATTTTCAGCCTGATTGATAAGCTTTTGTCATATTTTTAGAGATTCTGTTTTTGGAATAAAATATTCTTTGATGTAAATTGTTTTTAAATCATAGCAGGTTTTTTGATTATCCAATATATCAAGAAATAACAGAAATAAAATACATTTAAATGTAAAACTAAAAATAAAATAAAATCGAATACAATTAAGAATTTTATTATATTGGATAATCTAAAAACTTATTATGATTTTAAAAAATAATTTTTTTATGTCAGAGTACTTTATTCCAAAAGTAGAATTTCTATTTGAAAACTCGATAAAGGTCAAAAATGATTGTTTTAATTACACACTTTTCCAGCAATTAAATTTAAGGTGTGTTTAGTGGCTTTATATACTGTGGAAGTTCCACCTTTGGCTATTATTGGTAGTATATCCTGTTGAAAATACAACAAATGTGTAGGAAATTACTTATGAAATAAATTTGCTATATTCTAGATTTCAAGTTAGTGGAGTGTGTTTTCAAAATCACGTTGAGTTAGACATACAAAATATATTGCATTTATAGGAATGACATTGAAACAAAAATAAAATTTGCCTTAGTGAACGATTTGACTTAGTAAAGTTTAGACTTGATCAGTCAACTGTATAATGTATATACTAATTACTGCCAACAAAATTCAAACAGTACTCTACATCAAAGTTATCCTTCAGTTTTTCATAAGTATTTTATTTTGATCTGCAGTTTTCATTTTTAATAATCTTTTTATTTACAGGATGGTTCAAAAGACATTTAACTGAGATATATATAAAGATTTTAATAAGGATTAAACTTTTTATGCTTTCTGTCGTGTGAGAACTAAGATGGCCTTTTTATCAAGCACACAATGGACATCCAAGTGGTGAGGAACAGGGCCTAACATATCCAGAGACCATCCCCAAAAATTCCTGGAGTTTTTGGGGTTAGACATGCCTGCATTTGATCCTGGATCTCCAGAGCTACAGCATGATGCTCTAAGTGCCTAAGCCATCTGGCCAGTACATAGTGTGCCAAGTGCTGTTCAGGCTGGACAAAACCTGAATTAATTGAATTTTTATAGTTTCTTTGGATATGAAACTTCAGATGTGTTAATTTAGAAATTTAGACGTGTTTCAGAAGCATTGTAAGCATGCTTGTGTATGAAACAGTTTGTGAGGTTTATTGTTTCAGTTTCATTAATGGCCATTATTTGCAGTAATACCAGACTTATTATACCAGGATAGGAATTATTGCTTGATTAGGAAATCAGCATTTATTGATTCATTTTGTATGGGGAATACATTTCAGACCATTTTGTCCCTCGTCAGCTATATAAAATGAAAAAATAAACGTTGATTTCCTAATCAAGCAATAATTCTTATGTTGGCATAATAAGTCTAGTATTATTGTGGATGATGATGGCCAATAATGAAACTATGAAATAACAGCCAGGTATGAAGCAAATACAGAAAACAGGTTTATTGTCATTTGCTTTTAATACATGACACTAGTAAAAACCTGTTATTTCATTATAAAAATGTATTTACACATGTTAAAACAATAAATACAATTTTAATCAAATTTCTTGAGAAGTAAAAAATAATAATAGAAAAAGAGCAGTTGCAAGCTTACAAAAACAATTTTAAAGGAAACCATAAAAATCATTGCTCATCTTGGTTTCTGCCATTGCTGAGATACTGAAATATCCAATATCTTTATCACTGTCATTAGATTCTTTATTGCTTTCATAACTAATTGAAGGTACTTCAAGCCATGGGAGAACTTCATTTTTTCAGTTTATACTATGCATTTGATGCTAGTTATCTAGATGAAATGACTGGATCTAATGAGATAAATAGCTAGTGAAGTTCTATATTAGTTGCTTGCCTGCTAACTTTTCTGTATCTTTTCTCCCAAAATCTTTGGAAATCTTTGTTCCTTGCTGAGCAAAGATGCCAGGAGGCATCTCTATGGGGAGTAATGAAACTTTGATCATCTTTAGATCCATGGACAATGATTTTATATACATATGGAGGCACAGTATCACGAATAGCGTTATACATACAGCTTAGCTGTTTCTAGTATCCAGTTTAATACATATTCAAATTTAAAAATGAATGTAAAAAGAAGTGGTAGTGGAACATAACATGTATTGCTACATTATTCTGTCATTATGAATATCAACTCCGGTTAGGGTCCATCAGTGACCAAGTGGATAAAACCACTTAAGAATTGTAGTTTGCATTTGGTTTGCACCTGACCAATGGGCTGGCCATGTGGAGTTTACTGGGTTTTCTTCACAAGTCTAATGCCTAAATAGAGGCTAGTTTTCTGTAGAAAGTCCTCTCAGGTGGTACCTCCTTAGCAGATCACCGAAGCATTGCATTGTGTTAATTTATCTATCCAACCTAATTCTGGCCAGCTATGCCCTTGTTTAATCAGTTGCTAATATCTGTCAAGGTAATAGGAGATGGTGCATAATTTTTTAATATGTTATTGCAAACACTTTAGAACACAAACAAATAAAAATGGACTTTTTGTAATCATGTTGCCTCCCTTAAGAGTGTAGATAAATTTGCAAAATATGACTATGAAAAGCTGGAACATATTTCAGTACTTAACTGTAACAACCAGAGCACTTTTCCAGCAAATGATTGGTTATCTGATGTACATACATTTTTGTCTTAATTTATAAGTGTGCTTCAGGTCAACATAGAACTTTCTATCATTTTAAAATGGAATGAATCTTCCATCTATGATGCTTTTGGAATTTTAAATTATGAAGAACCAGGTTTCATTTTATGACTTCAGATTGAAAATCAAAATTAAAAATCCAAACCAGCTACAATGCATTATACAGTAATGTCTCCTATAAATTACAGTATAATTGTCACTAGTTAGAATCCAACAAGAGGGTTGTCTTAAAACATTTGCCACACCACAGATTCTATTTCCAAGATTGTGGAACACGCATTCTTCCTCTCTGGAGGCTTTATCCACAAGATTCCAGAAAAGGTTCATGTATTTTCCTGTACTGTGGTGCCAGTGTTACACTGCCATTACAATACTACAAGAACTTTGGAACTGCAAGTATAATTGATTTTGAAATGGCTAATAGAAATTTGTTTATAAGCCCATTTTGTTAGTAATTGTAAGTGTTTACATTTTTAAATTATGAAGAGAGAGTTTTCAATTGTTTTTAACACAAGTTTAAATTTTTTTAATGTAAAGGAAAAAAGCATGCTACGTGCATCGTGGGGAAATATCTTTAAAACTGATAAAAATTTAAAGTAAAATTAAGAAAATTAAGTTATATTTTCTAATTTTATTTTTCATTTTGTTTCTAGAAGATAATTGGCAAAATTGGATTATGTAATTTAATAAGCCATTTTTATTATCTATCAGGAAATATTTATATCATTGTTTAATTTGTAGTCAAAAATATTCACAGAATAAAATTAAGTCTAATGCAAAATTTTTGGATTTTTGCACAGTTTCCTCTACAAACTTGTATTTTCTAATTTATTTTCAGATAAACAGTTGTTTTCACAAATTATTACTATAAAATCGTGGAATAATGACGAGTGAATGCCCACCTTTTGGAATATCCACTAAATATGAATATCTTATTAAAAGTAAAGCCTGTGATTACCAAGAAATGCTTAATTATAGGAGTCTTGACTCTTACAATTATTTTTAAAGTTGTAAAGTAGGTGAAATTTTAATTAATAAATTATCATAAAACATTTGTGTCCTTAAGGTTTGTGATGGCTCTTCATTTGTCTTATTTGCAAGTATTCATTCTGTATGGACTTTTGTGTCTAAAGATGACAAAGTTATTTATCTAGCTGAATGTACTGTACATGCATGGTTGTTATCCACTCTCTTCTTAAATTTTCATCACATGAAAATGAATGTAACTGGAATGGTTGAATACATGGTAAGTTTGCAGATGTGAATGACACTGCTGGGACTTTAACAGAGCTGTAAAGCATGTTCATAGGTGCAAAAAAGTCAAAGGAACCATACCCCTAAATGTGACCCTTTGCAAGATATAGCCCCCCAAAATCAGTCTAAAGTCTACTTCCAGGCACTATAGGAAGTCACGCTGCATGCTCCACTAATCATATTGCATGTTTAAGTCCGTGCAGCATGGTGATCAGACATTTTAATGATATTTATTGGCAAAGAATAAAGAAAAGTCTGACACCTAACCCTTTTCAAGATACTGTATTTACTTGCAAATAAGACAAGGTTTTTATTCATTTTTCACTGCTTCAATAACCTAGGTTGTCCTATATGTGAAAGCAAAGGATTCTTTGCATTTTTGCAATAATTTTTGTGAACCTTGTATTTGCATTTTTTACCGGATGCTCACCCTCTGGTGTTTGAAAACAAAAGTATTTTATCTAGGTCATTTGAATCATTCTTGTGTATTGTCGGGAGTAAAGATGAATAGCAATAAGAAAAGCAAAGCTTTTGCATTTAATTCCAAAATCACACAGGAGCCTGATATAAGTTTTAATTTATTCTCAGGTGAAAACAGATGATTATTCGGAAATCAGAATTTGGAGAAACTTATAAGTGTAATCGACAGAGTGGATTCGACTGTTAAGAATAGGCAAAAAAGTTTCCGGATTGTCCAGCTTTACATGTAAAATTGACAACATAATTTGCTCAAGATTTTTCCTTAAAATTTAAAATGCCAGTAATTTTTGCAGGACAATGTGTGCATTTATGTGCATTTGATATAAAATTAGAATTGTATTAATAAATCTAATTTTCTTTATTTTGATCTTTAAAGTCGCACCTTGTCTTATATGCGAGTAAATACGGTATTTGTCTCCAAATGTGGAACCCAACAGTGGCAGTTCTGGTTGACATCTTGCTTGCAGAGCTTGCAAGCAAGTTATGTTATTTGCATTGTAATCAGTGCCTGTAACAAATAATAAATGCAATAAATATCTGTGTACTAGTATTACTGCCTATTCTCCATGCTCCCTGTTGTCAAGACTTGCTATCGCTCAGCTTGACCGATGCTCCACATTTAGTCGTGCACTTTGGTGCTAGCTGTTGCTTGCACCGCATCACCCAGATAGGGCGGTCCCCACACCCCTCTAAAACTATATAACATAAGGTACTCCACAAACAGTCAAGTGGGCTACTCGAAGCTGGCATAGTCAGTGGACTAAATAGTTAAATGTAATACTCTTAGCAGAATGCACAGTACACAGCATGACTCGCAATTATGTGCAGCTGATCTTTGGGGGCCAGTATCTCACAATGGGTCTCATTTAGTGGTATGGTTCCTTTGACTTTTTTGCTCTTATGGACATACTCTACAGCTCTGTTAAGATCCAGCAGCATCATTCATATCTGCAATTGTACTGAATAGATGGACAATCTCGATGCATCATGTTTTTGTGTACATCACATGCAGTTTCAAACCACTTATAAAGAACTCTTTGGCTATTATTGCAATCAAGCACTGTATATCATCTACCTGAACTGGTATTATAAGGCATTTTGCCAATGAAAAATTGAAAAAATTGTAGACCTACACTAACAACTAGCGGTATCTTAATGAGTGTCAAGACATATGCCCTTGTGTGGCAGAATTCAAAAACACATTCTGGAAACTTGTGGATAAATTTCAGGATTTCCGTTCTCTTTATATGGTTTTCATTAAAGACTTTTAAATTAGCAAATCTAGAAGCTAAATTATAACCCTGTGCTCTGTGGCATAACAGGCTAAAGCCATGACTGGTTATTGTGAATGATTGTAACTATTCTGTAAATTTCCATCAGTGTTTTTCAGCTTTCCAGCTCATCTTCAGGGGGATATGTATTAAAAACAATATCTAGAGATTAGATAATTTAGATTTTTTAATGTTTTCAAAACATGAGCTGAACTCCAAAATTTCCAAAGATTGGAAGTTTAGTCTTAAGTATACATTCAGTACTTTTCATTTCTCAGAACAGTTTGAAGATTTTTAGTCATTTCAAAGCATTCATTCTTTTAAGTCATAATGAAGATGTAAATATGGCACAGTATTAAATCTGAATAATAAATAAATAGCTGATTTCAGTGATCCATAACATCACTATCTAATCTTTAAAAAAACTCTTGTCAAATGTGGAATTAAATCAATATAACATAATTATATGTTTAGAAACAAGTTACTTTGAATAGTTTGACAAAATATTTAGAAATTGATTAAATGTTTCTACAATAGCTTGATAGAATGATTTGCACTTGAGATAGCATAAACATAAATTCTGTACTTAAGTCACTTTCAACTGTTTAGAGCAGCAAAAACTTTTAATAAGTAACATTTTTAGTCATATTTTATGACCATCTTTTAGTTTACAAACTTTCAATTGAAAGATTTAGAATGCAAGAAAAGGTTCCATTTTCTTGTGTTTTAAATCTAGACAGATTTTATTTACATACAGTGAAGATACGATAATATATTATGTTTGTTACTTTTCTCCAGATAAGAATTAATTTTATTCAAAACAAGGAAAACAAACAAAACAATTTTGTTTTATTCAAAACCAAAATAATGCAGTATTTTAGATAAATCTCATGCATGCTATTTTAAGTGTTTTAATCTTTTTTTGCTTCTTATATAAAACTTGCTAGAAATATATTTATAGAAATTTAAAATGATATTCGAATCGCCAAGCGCCTGCATTAACATCTGTCTTTTAGTCGCCAAAAGCAGTTGATGAGGGCTTTATGCCAAAATGCATCCTATAAAATATCATTGGTTCTAATAAATATCTAAATATGAATTTTTAAGGTACAGTAAGACCCCACTTAATGCGGGGGATGCGTTCCTAGATGACAGAGCACTAAACGAAACAGCATTAAATGGGGTCATCTTAATACGTAAATAAGGGGATACGTGAAACAGAACAGAAAATAGGAAAATTTATCAGTTTTTTTTTTTGTTTTATTTTGTAACATTTATTGTTAAATACTTTTTTATTACATTAATTATAGACTTATTTATTGCTAATATCGAAATTTATTCATAAAACATTCATGAAAATAAAAAAAAAGTTTGAGTAAAGAAGTTATGTTTGTGATGAGGAAGGTTCTTCCTCATTTGACATCTTTTGTTTCTTTGTGAAGAAGTCATCTAACGTCGTTTGCCTTTTCCTGTTTCGTTCAGCAAGCAGTTGTCGATAGCAAGACATCGCATCCGTGACACTTCGTCTTGCCTTTGAACTTCTATCAAAATTGAAATCATTTTGTATAAACTGATCCATTATTTCCGTTATACTGGTTAAACTTTTTTAGAAAATCCGTTGAAAGTTCCTTTTGCTCCTCATCTTCAGAAATGCTAATTTCGTCATCTTCATGCACCTGTTCTACTACTTCTTTAAGATTGTTGTTGGAAAAACTTTCTCCAGTTGTAACTTGCAATAATTTTTCAATATCCTGCACATTTATATTATTTAACCCTGTTTCATTAGCTAGCTTGACAATTTCGTCGACGTTAACAATGTGTCAACGTCCTTGCTTAGCTCTGGCCATACATTCTTCCATACTCCTTTCAAAACATTTCTCGGTCACCTCATTCCAGGAAAGATTGATGTTGTCTACAGCATCCATGATATTACAGTTTTTCCAAAAATCTCTAATGGATTGTTTATCTGCTCCATCTGTTTTATCAATCGGTTGTCGTAATGTCCGCCGCAGATAATAAGCTTTAAAATTTGATATTACGCCTTGATCCCAACACTGCGTGCGATCTCGGGTAATTCCAATACTACCGCGTAATACCGAAACAGCGTTAAGCGGGGTCTTTCTACATATTGGAGTACCAACTAGCACCTCAAAATTCTAAGCAATAAATATTTTATCTGGATAATTTGTCAGCACTTCATATTTATTTACAAAATATATTACTAGTAGAAATTTTATTTTATAGTGTAATTCAAACTGAATTATATTTTACTTATATTTACTTTCTATTAAAAATTTATTTCTTATGAAACAAGAAACAATTCTTATTTAAGCAATTTACAAAAAAAAAACCCTTTTCATTTTTAATAAATTCAAAATCTTTTTTATAATTCGAGATACATACATACATACATACATACATTTTTATGATGATATTTTTGAAAACATGAAGTTTAATACAGAAAGAAAAATGTAATACATAGTTGCTTTATATAAATAATAGTTTATAAGAACTAATGAAGTTCCTGCATTTTTTAAGTGAATAAAGAATTGTAAAATTAAAATATAATAATTCCAATTATATTAAATCTTTATATTAGTATTATTATTATTATTACTTATAGAATGAAGTGTGATGTTTTCAAAACTAATCTACATTTTCTATGTTGAATTACACAACTTAAGTACATAGTCCTGAGAAGGTGATGAGTTTTAAACATAGTGATGATGCTAGTCTAAATAGTGGAATTTTTGCAAAGGTATTTGCAAAGGTATTATATGTGTAAATGTGTGTATGTATTAACAACATACCAATAGTGACTATTTCTATTTGTAGTTAAATTTTAACTTAAAAAAAATATATGCTATTCAGTGACTACTTTTGAGTTAGTGACATCTGTGTCGTGGTGTTTTGCAGTGGCACCTTGGAAAATGGGTTATTCTTTGTTACATGTGGAATTGATGCTATTATGAAATATTCCCAGTGAAGAGCAATAACTTATTTGATCCTGTGTTAAGTTATAGTGGTAAAAATTAGATTACTTATATTATTAAGTTGTGAATGTCATTCTGTGTTTATTGGTATATGTGTCAACATTGCAGCTTTCTGTAGTGCCATATATATGTTTTTATTAAGGTTTAATGTTTCTAGATTTTGTGTATTGTATGTGGTACAACACCAGTAGAAGAGAAGACAACCAGTACAATAAATACCTTATCCATCCTCCATATATATCTTACTTCTTGAGCAAGTGGAGTGTACTTGTTGATTTTTTTCAGTATAAGCATTTTTTGTCATGAGTGTTTGGAACAGAGATGTCTATTATATCGGCAATCTTACTGCATTTGTCAAAGAGTGATGTCAGGTCTGTTGTGATGAATTGTTTTATCTGTGATTATAACTCTGTTGTAGTATATTTTGTGTGTGTCATTTTCTAATACTGCCTGTGGAGTATATTTGTAGTATAGTACCTGGGTGTTTAATAATCTGTGTTTGTGTGCAAGTTCTTGGTGTATTATATTTGCTATTTGATTATGCTTATGAAAATAGTCTGTTTGTGCTAAGAGCTTGCAGCCAGAAATTATATGTTGTATTGTTTCTGGTAGAATGAGGCATTTTCTGCAAGAGTCATTTGTGAGTGGTGTATCCTACAGGATGTGTTTTCTGTAGTTTTTAGTGTTTATGATCTTGAATGGCAGTCATAAACTCCTCTGTCTCTCCAGACAGACTACTTAGCCAGTAGTTTGATGCAGTTTTGTCAACAATGTCCTAAGCTAGATCTTAGGCATGCTTGCCGTGTCTTTTTTGGGCCTATGACTGCTTAGTGGTGTCTGTTATTTATGTATTGAGCTATGTCCAGGTATTCAGAGTATAAGTTTAAGGGTCCATTTACACACAACAGTGACGTAACCATGCAGTGTCTGCTCAGTGCAGTGATTTTTTGCCGGCAGGAAATCGTTGACCTACTTTTAAACCACCCTGTCCAAACTCATCCATCACAGTGCCATGCAGTGGCAGTGGCGTGACCGTACTGTGAAAGTACATTTGACTCAAACGATATTTTCACTGATGGTAAATTTTGTTTTCCAATGGATGACAAACATTTAATTGAAATCGTGCATCAACACCCTGTTCTATTTGATTTATCTCATTCGAAATACATGGATATTGGGTACAAAATAAATATTTCTCTGTTTTGTTCAATAAAATATGAAATGCATGTTGGGACATTTGAAAATATTCAAAAAATATAGACTTGTCATCTATTAATTTTTTATAGAGAGTATGAAACTCCCCTTCTGTTGCTCTTTTTTGTCCATGCTTGATGTACCCACTTGTGGCACTTTCTTGATTGCATTTCTTTTTATTCTTCATCCAAACATTTAGCTATCATAGTCAATTCATTCTCAGAAAAGTTTACGACCACTCAACAACAGCACGATCACGTCACTGTTGTGTGTAAATACATCTTTGCCGTGCCGGACATCACTGTTACAAAACGGTCACTGTACCAGCACATCACTGTTGTGTGTAAATGGACCCTAAAGGTATATGATTATTGTCTGCCAGAGTTATAGCTTTATGTAATCTTGATGTTTCTTGTTTTTGTGGAGAATCTCCTGCAGTGTCAGAATTTGTTTGTAGTGAAGGTTAACTATATTAGTCAGGCTATGGTCATCTTTATGAGGAAGAGTTAGTCTTTCTTTTAGTTAGTCTTTAAATGATTTTGGGTGATACTGATTATGCTTAGTAAGTGTTGTTTTTGTTTTCCTTTGGAGTTGCTTGAGATCTCTGCCTGTCTAGTGTGTAACTCCAAAAGAGTAAGTGAGTATAAGGATAGCATATGTATTAATAGCTTTAATAGTATATTTTGCATTTAGGTGTATTCTCAATATTGCATGTAATCTGTTCTGGTATTTGAGTATTAATCTTTATTTTATCTGTGCATGTTCTGTAAGTTTGGCCTGTTAGAATCTTAAATATTTATAAAACTCTCCTTCTTCCATGGATTCAATAATATCTTCACTTGTAAGTACAGTCTCCTTTCTTCAGAACTTCTCTTTCAATGTGTAGTGTTTTTCATCTATCTAGACCAAACTCCATTTGTATATCATTTGAATACATGTGTGTAGTTTGTAAGAGATGATGCAGCTGATTCTGTATGGATGTATAAAGTTTGATATCATTTATGTGCTGTACATGAGGTGCGATAATGTGAACAGTGTTATTTTGTTGTGTCTGATATTGTAGACATATTGTGTTCTATTCAATGTGTTAGATAAAGGGTTAAGTGCAAAGCAGAACCAAAGAAGACTCAAGGAATCTCCTTGAAAAATTCTTCACCTGATATATACTTGATTTATTTTTGTGTGTGTTACAGAGGTTAAGATGTAATGTTGTTCTCCAGTGGAGCATGGTAAAACCATTATTATTATCATCATCTTTTGTTTTTGAATGGCACGAGTTTTATGGAATGTCGAGTTATTGAGAGTCGAGTTTCTGGGACTCTATCGTAACGTTATTAGTGTAAATAAAGAAAGACAGGTTAAATTTCAGTTATATAAATGAATGAAATTGGTTTTCATTTTGTAATTAAAATTATTCTGCTTTTATTTAAAAATGTAACATTTACAAAAAATATATCTTATTAATTCATACTTTTTAATAAACTTAGTATTATTTTCTTCTGATATGATTGTGTTGAATAATTCCAACAATTCAGCAGGAGACAGCAAGTGTGAATGGTGACTGCTTGCCATGTTTGTCTTTATGCTATAAAATTCTATGCTAAATCTCACAAAACTTACAAAACCATGTGGAAAAAATTTTCTAGACCCGTCAATAGATGTCTGTAAAGTTTCATGTTTATCCACAAGTAAATAAGCATACTTCAATGAGATGAACTTGAAGGACATGTGTGTATATTGTATATATATAAGGGCTTGGTCTGTAGAACTCACCACATGTATCATATGTATTTATCAAAAGGTTAAATGAACTGATAACACAAAAAGAAAGAAAGAAACAAGTTAGAATTGAGAGATTACATCTCTGTTTAAAAAATTGTTAATTTAGCTCTTTTGTTTAAACTGAAGTATTTCTATTTTTTATTTCTGAAATTCTTGTTAAATTTATAAACTTTTTATTTTCTAGGTGGTTTAATTGCGAGAGGAATTATTTCAACATTGGACAATCATAATGTAAATACATTCATCTCTCTTAGTTCACCACAAATGGGACAATATGGTGGTATGTTATATAAAAAAAATATACAAAAATAATCCAATCTAACTCATTGGCCAATCTAACTCATTTTAAAAATTCTTTATTCCTCTACTGTATTACAGTTTAAAGAATTTTTAAAATGTGTTAGATTGGACACTCAGTATGATAAACTCTTACATAAGATAACCTTTGTAAATATAAATCAAATATTATTATTATAATATTTAGGAAGGGTTAGAAGTACAAAATAATCTAATAATCTTAATCTTTGCTGTTATTTTATGCTTGAGCAATGCCTGGCTCATCTTCTAATGATAGAATAATTCTTAATTTAAAAATTTCATTAATTTATCTGGAAAAAGATTTGTTAACAGGGTCTAAATTGCAACTACTATATTTTGATTAAATTTGTTGTTGTTTGTATTATTCTGAGTTGAATTTTCTTAGAGATTGTCATTTGTGAATTAAGTATCTTGATCCACTTTCTAATTGTTTTATACATTTAAAAAATGAACACATTCAAAATAAAATTATATGAAGGTTCTAAATCTTGAAAAGAAGGAAACCTTTTAAAATGAAGTATGGCAGTATCTTGTAAAATATTTATCTATTTTATTTATGTATATTAAAGTTTAGAATTTATAACTATTTTGATTATTAATTATTTTATTAAAAAATTTAATCCGTATTTATTAATAATGAATTACAGAATTAATTCAGTTTTACTTTATTGATAGATACAGATATTATTAAAGTTTGGTTTCGTGATTTAATCAAGAAATATGCATATAAGTAAGTACAATATTTTAAAATACAGTGAATAAATTTGAAATATAACTTTTATGGAATAATTAGAATAAATTATTAATTTATGAAGAAACAATTGTTACTTTTATAATTTTGGGATTTATTTCAAAGGAATGAGTGGATTTGAGTTTGGTTTATTTGTTAATTGAAATAACTAACACTAAATCACACAGACACACACACACATTAAATAACACTATCTATCTATAATGTCTGAAACAATTAAGATTGATTTCTGATATATTTTGTTCATATAATAGCAAACGATAAGTACTTTATTATAGCATATAACAATTTACTTATTCTGTTTTAAAAATTTCTTGATAGAAAGTAAAAGAAAAAATTTATTTTAGAAATTATTTGTCTTTTATGCTCTGATTATAAAATAAACATAATTAGTAAATGTTAAAATATGTTTACTAATTATTTAGTATGTTATAATGTTATAGCTTACTGCCAAAATAAACATTTTCATATTGTTTTCTTAGAAATGTTTGATTATAGAAAAATCAAAGTTTGTCTTAAATGTACTGTACAGTACATGACTAAAAAACATACATTAAAGAAATCCAACAACTAATGTATTTTGTTCAAAACGAAAGAAAAAGAGTTGGTTATATTAATATTGTAAAGTACATATTTAATGCATTTATGTTTAGTTATAATGAAAAATAGTTTCAGTTAAGAGATCTAGAACGGCAGTCACCAACCGGTGGACCACTGATGGTCTGCAAGAAAGTTTTGGTGATCTGTAGAGAAATTTGAGTATTGATCAACCTCGAGGTTATGTGAAGTATTATGAAAGAAATGCAAAATGCTTGGTTGCTTTTTCTCACTCATTGGGAGTTTTTTATTCAAATCTAAAATCAAACATGAAATGACTGTTATCAATAAATAATAATGTAAGTGCAATTGTCATCCTTTGTTGAAAAGAGCCAAGAATCCATAAACTTTATTTCAAACAAGCAGCAACAAACTTCATACTAATTTGTTATAATTAAACATGTGAATTTTACATTAATAAAGTAAAATAGAACTTTTATGATCATTATTGTATAGATCATTTAAAAAATTCGTGATAGTGGTCTGTTGAATTCAAAATTGTGAGTTTAGTAGTCCGTGAGGTCAGAAAGGTTGGCGACCACTGATCTAGAAGATCTAAGTGAAACAAATTAGGAGATGTATACTTGAGATGATTTTATAATTATGAAAGTACTTATATAGTTATTCAGTTTTCATAGTTACAGAGGTGCCTCTTCAAATTTAATTCATTCCGGGAGGTTGTTTGAACTCCCATTAGAAATAATAGAAAGTGAATTAATCCATTCTCAGTCCCCAAACAATACCTATTTCAATAAACTTTAAACAGCAAATACACACAGTTTATAGTAAAAATAACACAATTAAATGCCCTAATGATAAATTAAAACATGAAAACCATAAATAAAATATGTAAATATTGTGTAATAAAATGAAGATTGCATTTATTAGTTGCACACTGTGAACTTTGGCATCTTAACATAGATGTGTGATTTAATTATAATAGTTGTGAAATTTAACATATAGATAGTGTGAGATTTTATTCTTTATTTAGAAGCTTACTTTAAACTCTCTACTTCACATTTTGTTCAAATAAAGTCAAGTTATAATGTCTTCATATAAAAAGCATATTGGGCATATTATGCTTTGAATTTTGAAACAGATATAATGCCATATAAACAGTAAAAAATTGTAATGTATATGGTGAGGATGCTACTAAACTTCAAACATGTCAAATGAGGTTTAAAAAGTTGTTCAGGAAATTTTGAACTAAAGGATACAAAAATGTATGGAGTGCCCAAAAGCTATAGATAAAGGAAATTTGCAATTAGAAATTGTTGAAAATCAACAAATAACACACACTATAACCAAACACACCAAAAATAAAGCAAAGAAAAGCCCTGAAAATATACAAGTGTAATACAAGAGTGAGAGATAAGTTGGACCCAACAGATATTGTGTTTATGCTTCGAGCATGTTTTTTTTTTTTTCACTGTGCTTGCAGTTTGAACTCTGAGGCAAATTTTTGTCAAATTTAGCATTTAAACTCTGAGGGACCACTATTTTTTTATTTATAAATTATTAATCGTTACTTAAAATTTTATAATTAATATATCACTAATAAGAAACATATAATTATGTGTTTTAAGAAAAACTCGATCTTCTTTTAATAGTAGAGCTAAGTGATTGTTTAACACCTCTGTTATTAAATACTCCCAAATCATTTTGTGAATCGGTAATCTATTAATTAATAAATCTGCCATTGGCTATGACACGTGAAATCATTCAACTTTCTTAACTATTTAATATGAATTTTCAGTGACATATTCTATTGTTTATTGTATTTTGACATTTAGAATATAATGAAAGCTATATTTTAAAATTTATTTCTAATTATTAAATTTATCAAGAGATGAGCAGCCTAATCACTTATCTCTAGACAAATTGCTTTGATTCTGTTCATTAAATAGCTTTTAAAATGCAGCCCGATTTAAAAAAAAAAATTAGCAGCTTGTTTAGCGTGTTTTTTTTTTTATTGATATGAAAGTTGTTCATTAGAAAAACATTCCTAACTTATTATTATAAAATTTTATATTTTGAAAATTTAGCTAATGTATAGTATAAAGACAAAAGTTTTATAAAATGGAAGTTTAGTAAGATTTGGAAAGAAGTTAAATCAAATGTTAGATAATTCCTTTTCAATTTTCTCAAAAAAATTTTCAAATTAGAAACATACCAAGTAGATTGAGACAATGTTATATCAAATTAGATCTAGCATTATCATATATTATTATAATCAAAACTTTTTGAAATTTAATTGAGAGTTTTTTCTCTTTAGATTCTTCTATACAAATGAAGGACAATTGATATCCATAGGAAATTTTTGGAATGGTAATTATTTTGCAAATCTTATGTATAAAAAATTACTAAAGACTATTTCTGAAATGCCATGATAAACCTATAATTGATCATATTAATAAGTTATTGGTAAAATTAGATGGTTAAATTATTATACAGGGTAAGCCAAAAAGATCTTTCCTATTTTGAAAAAAAAACTACATGTTTCACTGAAGATATCTCAATGAACATGTAACAGTGCATGTAGAAACTCAGTTTTTTTGGTCCCTACAGATGCTCAATATGCACACCTTGAGTGACACAGCACATGTATATGCAACAATCTGATTTTGTTGTAAAAAAACTTTTTATGAGTTTTGAAAAAGTTGTAAATGCTATTGAGTGAAATCTTCATTAAGTCCAAAACCCTACCATGCCAAATTTCATTTTTTCCTCATTACCCCATCCTGAGATATTAAGTGAATTAGATGCCAACGTGTGCATGCAAAATTTTTTCAAGTATTTTTACTTTTTTGGGTTTGGGAGGGTCTCAAATTGCAATTTGAAAAAACCAAAAGGATAAAATTTGGCACAGTTCCAATAGTTTTCCTTGTTATGTATATGTAACAGCCAGAAAAGTAAAATGGGACATTATTTTATAAATATTCTATTTGTAAATCATTAGACTTGCATTAATTAATAAATTAAAAGTAATTGCAAAACATAGTCATATCACATGACATGACATAGTGCAGGCTATCTGATTGACCAATAATAATACATCTTTTAAATTTTAATATATTATTTTATAAATACTTAATATTTTAAAATAAAACTTTCAAAAGAGCACCTAGAAGGCAGTCAGCTCTCAAAAGAGCTATTAAACATATGCAAGACGGTTTGGTAGCTTGATATCATTATTCCCTCTTGTTGTAAATCTAGGTGATAAAATGCTGATTGCATAAGTCCAAAGCAAACCAATGAATTTATTCAAAATTTAAGACATCCATAGTGCTCAAAATGGAGAATAAATATGTTAAATTTCATCCAGCCCACCAGTGGCAAGTGGATGAAATCACTGAACACTAGTAGTTGGTTGTGGGTTCACATCTTGCCAATGGGTTGGCCATGTAGAGTTTTCTGGGTTTTCTTCATGTTCATAACACCTACATAGGGGCCAGTTTCCGTTAAAAGACCATCTGGGAGGCATTCCCATTGGCAGATTGCCCATGTGTCACATTGCTTTAATTGAATAAATACAAAACAGTAAATTTCATCCAAATCAGTTCATTCATTGATTTTGGAGCTTAATAGGGTCAAAGTTGGCACTTTAACATTACACGTATGGCTGAGCTGTACTATAGAGCACTACTGCACTATGTGATAGTTAAAAAGAGTTGTATAAAATTATTAATATATACTTTTGAAATAACAAACATTTAAATTTATTGAGATTTTTAAAATTGTCTTTATTTATTTTGTGTAAAGAATATAAAGTTAAAATTTATTAATTAAGAAATTTTAATACATTTAATAATAATAGTTACTAAAAATGAAATTACTGTAATATTTTCAGATCCTCATCATCATGATATATTTTTAAATAAAAGTATTTTTCTTCCCTACTTGAATAATGAAATAAATCATAAACAAAATCTAAGTAAGATGATTTTTTTTTAACATTTCTTATTCAATATTTTAAACATTTAATGAAAATTATATCATTTTATTAAATTATAAGGAAAAATGTTCGGTTAAATATTTTTACATGTGAATTATTAATTGTTTTATTTCAAATAGCTCATATACCATATTTTACGGACTATAAGATGCACTTTTTTCTTCGAAAAATTGCTTCCAAAATTCAGATGCGTCTTATAGTCCGTAGCGTCTTATAGGTATTTTTTTTTTTTTTAAATTGCTTAAAAATTAAGGTGCGTCTTATAGTCCGTAGCGTCTTATAGTCCGTAAAATACGGTAATAATAATCTTAACCTTTCAGCGGTGAGATAGTCAGGTATGGTGCTATCCCCAAGTAGTGGAGAATTTATCTGGGAAATTTTTAAAGTATTTTTTCTCATTACCATTTCAGAAAAAGATTTTGTAAACAGTTATGTCTAGTAAAGAAAAGTCTTTTTTTTATTGTTACATAATTCATTTCTTATGTGAATTTTTTTTTTTCGCAGTAGTTTTTGGTGATACCCCCAAAAGAATTTAACGCATATATACGTCCCTCACAACTGCCACATGATCACCCTCGATGTATATATACGTCCCTCACTGCCAAGTGGTTAATAACAATATAAAGTTTTACAAACTATGGATTGGGTTATAATATTAATTAATCCAAAAAGACTTTGTAAATTTAGAAACCTAAAATAATGCATTTGTCAATTCCTGATGTAAACAGTCATATTTTTTTACATTTATAAATTAAATGTTATGTAAAGATATTTATGTAGCATAATTCTGTTTTAAATAAAGCAGAAAAAATCATAATGTATATTTTTCAAGAAATTTTTGTTGCTTTTTGTTTTGGTGAATATATTCATAGTGTTTTATTTACATTTTATATACAGAACATAAAATTTCTAGTATTAAATTACTAGTAATAGATTTTAAAGAATTATTACCATACAATAAGTTAGAATAATTCCATCTATAATATATATCTCTAAGAGTTTGATTCAGTAAAAAAAGAAAAATAGTAAATGTTATAAAACGGATTTACTCATACTTGATATAACATATTAAAAATTATGCATAAGTTTCTTCTATCAGCAATTTTAGTAATCTCAGAAAATTAACAATGAAAACAATTAAAAAAAAAAAAATAAGAATAACTAAATAGATGATTTTCTTCTCTTCTTGAACTTTACTTCAATTCATTATATAAGAAACAAATCAAAGTTATTTAAAAAAAAAAAAAGAGTTCAACAACGTTAATAACAGCTTTAAAAGTTGCGGTGATTAGGTTTTTCAAGTAGGAAAAGTAGAAACTTTCAATGAAAAGATTTCGGGAGATATTGTTACAATACTAAAATATTTTTATTTAAGAAAACAAATGATAAAATTTCTAAGTAAATAATATAAAGTTTTTAATATTTTGGATAATTTTTATTTTACATGTATTTAAAATATAACTGTCATAATATAAAGATTAAATTATTAAAAATATTTTTTATCATAATTAAAATACTAATATGATTAAATTTCAGATTATAAAAAAAATTTTATGCGTTTAAAAAAATTGATTCTCATTGGTGGACCTGATGATGGTGTTATTTGTCCTTGGCAGTCAAGGTAATGATGTAATATTTTTTAATTAATGTAATATAACATATTATATGCAAGAAAAATTAACATAAAACAAATATGTAATGGAAAATTATCATAGAAATACACCATAAAAATTTAAAATAATTCCAATTACTTCATGACATAACATCTATTTAAAGCCAATTTATCTTTAATGCTAAACAATTGCCAGATTACATCGGGCTATAATAATGCTACTAATTTGTTAATTAAAAATCAAGTAATTTGCCTAGAGATAGGCATAAGGCATAATTTCTTGATAACCCAGAAAATGAAGTTGACCCTGTTTTCATCAATTATGGCACCATATACGATGAAACTAAAACCCCATCTTGTGGCCCCCTTGAAGTCTAACATTTATGGTTTAGTGACTTTCTGTGGGATGCATATTTTTCAAGTTATTGCAGTGGATTGATTAAAATACACCCTTCTTTATAATGTTTAATGTCAAGTTTAGACATTAAAACAATATGTCAGACAATACAAATACCATTAAAAATCACTGCTAACATTGTCAAGTAAATCTTCAACATTTTGATGCATTTGGTTTATATAATAAATCTCATCACGCTTTGAGATGTATTATATCATTTTAGACTCACCCTTGTATCACTTGGATAGCTTCCCTTGATAGAATAGCAAGGTGATAACTAACAGAGGACATTTATAGCTTAAAATTTTGTCTAATGTTACTAAAAGCAACTAGTATTGAAACTTAACTTAAAAATCAATAATTTCGACTTTGAATGTGTTTGTTTGCTCTGCAGAAAAAAACATGATCAAATTTACTTTTCCAAGTTATGTAACTTTTCATAGATTGCATCACATGTATATTGTTTGTTATATACACTCATTGCCATAAAAATTAGTGCACCAAGGAGAAGTTGTCATATCACTGCAAAATTTGGCATTGGATAACACTCTTATGTTATCAAATACTGACAACTTCAAATAATTACTCTTCTATTCATAGAGAGCTTGCATACATAGTGCTTTGGCTCAGGATGTCCTCAACAGATCACTCATCTTACTAGCTAGGAGGACTGCCTCGTCCTCCGTCAAGCATGCATGCAACCAACTGTATCATTGTCTGACGTCCAGACATTGTGACATCATCATTACAGGCCCATGTCTCTCTGTATCACTTCAAGGCACCTGGGTGAGAAACACTTGGTATTGCAGCGGCCATTACATGTGCTATCATTGACACTACCATTGTTGCCTCTGTTTGGAGTGGTGTCGTTCCTAATGGGATTTGACTGCAACAGAATGTAACTGGGTCATTTACAGCAACAAATCCAGATTCAGTTTGGGTACTGATGACTGTCATGTTCATGTCTGGAGGCTCTGTGGTGAACACCTTAGTCCTGCCTATCCTTTGGAGCAGCACACTGTTTCACAGCTGATATGATGGTCCAGGTGCCATCTCATATGACTGCTGATCACAATGTAATCCATGTTTCCCATAGGTTACCAGAGAGTAACTATGTGAAGTTGTCAGTATTTGATAATATAAGTGTGTTACTGTGAATGAATGACTAAGACAATATAAACAAAGCAAATATCTGAACTGCACAAATCAAAGATAAGAACTGCACTGAATAGATAAGATAATAAGTATAAAAAAGCCTACTAGATGGTAAAGGGGATTGATCTTGAACAGAGCAGATGCCATGGTAAAAATATTTTTCTCGTACATTTCCCTTTTTTTAATATGAAAATGTTCACCTGGACAGAATAAGCTTTTTCATATAATAATTTTAGAAATTGGTTCATTAGATTCCAAAATTACTGCCAACAAACAAACAAAAACATTCTTGCTTTATATATTAGTATAGTTAATGCAAATTATGATACTTTGAAAAACTTAAAATGCAATGTTACAAAACTTTTAACATTTTATAACATTTTTCTTTCATTTCTTTTTACAGTCAATTTGGTTTTTATACAAAAAATGAAGACATTTTACCAATGGAAAAACAATGGGTAAGTTAAATTTTAGTAATTACTGGAGACTAATTGCAATTTGAAAAAATTGTAGACTTATAAATTCCCACTGTCTGTCCATCTGTCTCTTTCTATAATTTTGAGAATGGAGTTAGATGGATGAAAGACAAGACCAGATATGGAAACCTTAGGGGCAAGAGGCTCCGATTAACTGTACATAAACTTTGAATGCAAATCAGAAAAGTCACGTTTTTTCAATTCAAAAATTTTTCCTTGAAAGGTGTTAGATAGATCAGTGTTTTTCAAACCTTTTGGTCTGCGACTCCCGCTTTGCACTTAAAAATTTCAAAGAACCCCCAAAGAATGGGTATGTGTAGAAAAACATCCTGGAAGAGGGTTAATTTAAATTGAGAAGGAGTTAATTTCTTTTGTTTAATCAATCTATCCCTTGTTGAAATTTTTCTCTGTTGCATGTCACTTTGCATTGAATTTTCGTCAATGTTAAGCCTAACGAATTTTTTTTTTAATAATAATTGTGGCTATTGTATCGTTAAAAATTATTTTTTTATTTTGCACAAACAAAATAAATATTATATTTCTGAAGTTAATCTAGTCTCAAAAATGTTCTGATTCAGCACAACACACAGTCCTCAGAAAAACAAGCAAAACTTACCACTCGCGATGGGAAAAAAGCCTCATTCAAATACTTGCATGTCGTTAAGTACCCTCTCATGGTCGTGCCAGTGCTGCCAGCTAAAACTCATACCAACAAAAATAATATCTGAGTAGCCCAAGACATAGCCAAATATTGCAGTGCCACAGCACTAGCAGAAATTCAAATTTGCCAACTGAAACACTTTCAGTTAATTAGTATTTTGATAATTGACACTCTACTGTATTTCTAACTTTACTTTCCAACAGATGCAGCGCTGCTAGTGAACACCATTCCAAATGACGACATTGTTCCATCATAGTTTAGCGGAGAGTGGAAGCTCGGGGAATTCCCCAATAGCGCACAAATTTTTGAATGTTATATTTAGGCTCGTATTAAATTATTTATATTGTTTTTATTATTTATATGTGCAATTTATTTAAGTAAAAATTATTTTATATATTTTTTATTTCTACTATTTCTAAACATGAATCCATGGTAAATTTATAAAATATTTGAAAAAAAATTGATCTGGCATCAATTTTTCTGTGACCCCCACTTTGAGAATCACTGAACTAGATGACCGGTATGACTCTATTGTATTGTTAAAGGAAAAGTACAGAGGCAAGCCACTACTGATTTGAGGTGGAGAGCATATATTTTAAATTAAATTAATTAAAAATATAAATATTTTAAAAAGAGAGCAGGTTATATTAATTAGAAATTTTATTTTTACATTACATAAGTAAAAAATAAAAATAATTTAAATTGTAAAAACTAAATTCTGTTTGAATTAATTCTATAAAAATTTCTAGTTTTGTTCAAATATGATCTGTTGAGAAAACATAACAGTTTAAAATCTGTGAAATTTTTTATTTATCATTAAAGTAAACAATTTATTTTAAAGTAATAAAACACTTAATAAGTTGGCTGGAAGTGAAAGCATTATGCATCATGATTTTTCTATATTTATTCCATTCTACCCAAAAACAGATTCATGGGATCAAAATTCTTGCTCGTTGGTTAAAGGTGTACATACAGTTTCTGCAGTATTTGATTGCAAAATTAAATTTGTTTACTTGAGATGGTTACTTTCAAACACAAAGCAATATTTAAATATTAAGAATTTATAATACATAAGAAATACGAGTCCAGAAATTTTCTGCTGCAGTAAGAAGAGGAATGAGTCAATCAAAATAATGTGGTTATAATGTCTTGTTTTAATCATTACCTGTAATATAAAAGTTGCTTCATTTTGGATATTTATGGCTTAAATGTGATTATTATTTAAAAAAAAATTTTCAAAATATAGCATTGTAGAGTGTATTGTGGCTTTTGAATAATTACATAGTTACTGTGTTATAGCAGAAGCAGTTGCTAGTAACTAAACATGCTTTTTACTGTTCTGCAGTTTTCCTTGTCATTGCTTTTCATTTTTCATGTATTGTCAGAGGTAAATCTGACCTTTCTAGTGAGATAGTTTGGCAGTAAGTTTTTCCATCTAACAGATATTGGCAAACTATTGATAAAATTTGAAATGTTATTAAAAGTGATCTCCAACTAGCTAATATAGGGATAACAATAATATACTGTACAAACAATTGAAAATATTAAGTTTTCTGTATGAGAAGCAATAAAACATCTTAGTGGATTGGGATAATATGGCATTGTGAAGGAGATATTACTTGAGGGGTGGGCAGCAACAAAAATTTTTCAGTTACTATATTTTATCTTTGTAAGACATGGTGATCAAGACATACCACAAATAAGGCATAGTGACACTATTGTGAAAACCAAACAAGTCTTTTTAGAAGGTTTTTCATTTGATTAATTGATTATTTTCCACAGTAGTTTTGTCAAAGATCTTCAAATGAAGGAAAATTGATGATTATCATGAAGATGTGAATGGAGAACTATTTCTGCAATGATTTGAAAGTGTGGTGTCAAAATTTTATCTGAATACGTCATTGTAATGGTTAATACTCCATACCAAAGAGTGAAATTGGAGGGGAAAAAAACCAAATAAATCATGGAAGAAGCAGAATAGTATTGACTGGCTAACTGTGAAAGGTAATGTGATAGACAAAATAACCAGAATTGAGGTCACGTTCTTAGATTGCCATCTTTTCATTGGATGTTAAATCCCATAGGGTTTATTTGGAGTCAAAGTAAAGGGTATATGGTAATTATGTGCCTTGCTATATTTAAGTTGCATGTTGTCTGCACATTGTTAAGTGTGACTGCCAAAAGTTGGAGAGCTGTTTGCCAGATTTCATCACATTAGTAATCCACTTCCCATTCATAATTACATTGTTTAGTACAATGTACTATTATGTTTTCAGCAGTATTTATAATTAGTTCTTCCAGCAGCACAGACCTGCCAGTTTATTTCTGATTTAAGGGGATTTTCTTCTCCTGAAGGCAATTCTTAAATTAGATACATTTGAGTTCAATACTTTTGTATATTAATACTGCATGCATTATAGTGTGTAATATGAAAAGTCTGTAGAGTTACTTAACACTGTTGTGGCAGGCTGAAGGGCAGGACATGGAATGATTTTATTCACTTTTTGTTTGAAGTCAAGTCAGGTTGGTTTATTTATTCATGTCTAACTTAGCACAAAGTAAATACAATGAATTGAATATCATGCAGTAATAACAAACATACTGTTTTTTTTTCCATACATGTACTGTATTTTGTGTACAAATCAAAACAGGCTATATAAATGCCAACTATGACTTAGCACAGTCAATTGCTAATTGCTTTACTTGGGACTATATATATAAATAAGCATCAAAAAATGTGACACAGCCAATCAGAATCAAAATTTCATCTATGGCATGTGATCTATAAACTGCACTCAGTCTTACCCACACTCCAGCAAACTGAAAGTCTTGCCATTTTCTCTCTCTCCCTTCAAAGATTTAATTGATGATTCCAAGTACTTACTGTGCATTTTTACTTAAAAGTTTGCTATAATTCACATGTATTTTGATAGTAGTTTTATATTTATTAAATACTTTCATATTCATAGTTGTTTGAGATGTAAATTATTCTTATTTTGGATGATCATAATGGTGGACACTTCCAGTTTTGTTACAGTGTGGTTCTATTTAGTTTTATAATTTTTTGAAGTAACTTTTTAATTAATATTTTTACATTATCCCAATTAGCTATCTCACATGCAACCAATCAATTCAATTCAATTCAATTTATTAATTCCTTTAAGAGTTAGAACCTCTGGAATGGAGGGAGATACATTAGTTAAAATTTTATTTAACAAATTATAAAATGAAAACAACATGAGTTGATGAAACGTCTTATTGTGCAAAATTATTTCATTAATCGTTTTTATAAATAACAAAAGCTTTTTTTTATAATACAGCATATGTAATTTTGGTAAATTGATAAATTTGGAAGTGCCTCAAATTTGAATTCCATAGTGTGAAAGTATCTACCAATGAATTACCCAGAGACTTGTGCAAATAAATATTAGTGGATTTAATTGAACTGTGAATTTTATTTTTTTATTCTTGACGTAAGTTTCTTTTTTATAAATTTGAAATGATTGCTTCTCCATTAACTTTTGCTAAAGACTACTTCCAGATAAGAAATCTAACTATTCCTATATATTTGCTGTCAATAAAAAATTTGTCTGCTTTTCATAATTGAGAACCATTGCCAAATATAAAAATCTTTTGTTTTATCCTGGTTAACTTGAAGACCATTTTCATGTGAATATTCTTGTAACCGATTTAACTTTGCATATTTATTAGGTTTTTTGCTAAGATAACCAAAATCATCAGCATATTGTAATGTGTGAATATCTATATTCTGTAACAAAAACATGTTTGATTCTAGGTCTTTAAATATAGATTGTAAAAAGAACAGGGCTTAGAGGTAGACCTCTACCAACAGAAATGTTAGACAAAAATATGACCCTCACTATGTGGTATAGTTAAGATACCGCCAACATCTTCAATCTACCTAGCCTTGAAACGTATGCATTGTTGGATATATTTTGAAGATTTGAATCTAGACTTCTTATATATCTTGATGAGAAGGGGGAAAAACCAGATTTTTTTTTTTCATTAATTCCATTCATTCAAATAGTTTTCTGAATTTTAATCTTTGAATCCTGCCAAACAGTGGATGCCTTGAGTCAGAGTTCACATGTGCTCTCTCCTTCATACTGGCAACAGCTTTTCTAATAGATGGAGGGATAATTCTACTCAGGATGAAGTGATAGTGGGTTTTAAACAGCCAATAATTTATAAGACAAGTGCAGTTCAAGACTGGGTCTTTCTTGATATGAGAAAGTCTTTTCCATACTGGAGCTGCACACTCTGACATCCTTAGTGTATGAATTGGCTTCCCAATTAGCTTCTGGTGACAAAACATAAAAGATTGCTTGAATGATATTGTATTCTGAATAAGAAATCACAGAAGAAACCTGATTATCACTGAACAAAAAATCAGATGTATCAAAAAATAATGATAATGAAAAATATAGCATAAGATAATTGAAAAATAAGTGGCAAAATATTGTACAAAATCATATTTAATACTTTCATAAGGAGTGAAGAAATTTTGTCTTTGCAATATGTCATTGATACACCTGTGTTGAACAAAAACACACTTCCTGTAAACAAACATTAATATCATTTATCATCATGTATTCATATGCTATATTTAATCAGTAGTATAGAAAAAATGGCTTGCATATCTTGAACACCTAACACACTCCTTAAATGACCCAGAAGTGTTAAATAAACTCATTGATCAAGAGAGTTACACATCAAGGTGCTGGAAGTGAATGAAATTTTTAAGTGGACATAAGGATGATGATAGTAAGTAATTACAATAGCAAAGGAAGAATTTCTATGGAACAACAGCACAATTTAAAAGGAACCTTAAGTACCTTCTAGGCCTGGATATATGCTGTTATAAGGTTGGACATGAAGGGACCACAATTATGCAACAGATTTGCCCATAGACACTGCAACTGCCTCTCCAGATCCTTGACAGTCTTTGATTTGTGGCATCCTGTCTGACAAATCTGAAAAACAAGCATGCAACTGAGCATTATCTTGCTGAAAATGTCTTTTATAGCAGGGCTGCAAATAGCCAACATGAGAACACAGGATTTCCTGATCATGCTGCTGTGTCATCAATGTCCTTTATACCACTACTAAGGATGATTAACTGTCATATGAGATGGCTTCCCAGATCAGCATACTAGCAGTGGGGGCAGCGTGCCACTTAACAGTAAAGGTGGGATCAAAGCATTCACTAGTGTTTCTCCATAGTTCAACATAATGGTCATTCATTCCCAAACAGAACTAAGATTCATCACTAAAGATGATATGCTACCAGTCTGTAGCAGTCCATGCTTCTCTGTCATGGCAGAAGGCACTAGCAGGACTTAGTGGTGGTGTGCAAGGAAATTTCTTCTCATACCATTAACAGACAACTAACAGAAGCAGAGTTCTGTAACATGGTTTCCACCTGTGATAATGACTGCAGCTATTAGGATTGACGTGAAACAAGAACTGATATATACTTTGTTTTGATTTTGCATAATCATTGCTAATCGGTTGTGAGAAATATTTAATTTAATAGTTGATTTTGTTGTTTTTTACTTCTATTTGCAATATAAAAATAATATGAAATTGATCTTTTTTGTAAAATTAAAGCAATATTGCTAATGTATCTATATGCAGTCTTTCTGAAAGCTTGGGGCATGAATAATCTTTAAAATTTTTCTTTTACATATGACACTTTTCTATTGATAAATGACTGATTATTGCTTTTTAATTTGATTCTATTATAGGATTAATTGTTCAAAATTTATTTTTTCATCTTAAAATTCAATAAAGAATAAATAAATGTATAATATATTAAAAAATAATTGATATTTTATATTATTAGGTGTATAAAATTGATGCATTTGGGCTTAGGACATTAAGTGAAAGAAATGCAACAAAAATTTTAACCATGGCTGGAATTGATCACTATCAATGGCACAAAAATCAGACTATTTTTGATAATTTTATACTCCCTTACCTAGATTAAGTAAGTATTGATTAAAAATTTTATTTTAAGTTAAGTAAATTAGTATATATACGACTTTCTTCTTAGACTTATTTAAATGTTATAATTCATATTTAGAACTGCTGATCTTTTTCTGAATTACTGTAACAACAACATAACCCTCTATAGACAACTTGCATGTGAGACACATTGAAATCCTGGATGCATGTGATTGCGCATCTGCATTTTGCTCGGTTCCATATTGTGATGTTTCCATTCTGTTGTAACATCATCTGATATTAGATGTCAATTTTTCTTCTGAAAATTGATTTTTTGATTAATTGATAATTCTATATTCTATAATTGACACATCAATTAATTGGTCTGATTCAGTATCGATTATATTTTTAATCAATAGCGCAATAGTACTAAACATAATACACAAAAATGAAAAGAACAACACCTGCTTATATAAGACCGTTATTTACCATATAGAACTGCTTAACCTTACGTACCATGAAAGGATTTTTTTAACAAGAAGTTGCAGAAGCACTAGTACAACCTCATATTGGAAAACAAAAAACCTGTCATAAACAAAGTAATAGTAATAGTAATAGCAAGTAACTAATTTAGGAGAATAACTGAGAAAATGCAGATTGATAACACTTCTAAGAACGCAATGATTTTTTGGTATTTCTAATGTCCTTAAAAGAAGAAAGTCGTGTCACACAATGCGATAATTGTAAAAATTCATTAAGTTTGTGTAATGTCAAAGTAATAGGTTTTGTGAATTTTATTTATTATTCTAAGCTGCAAAAAATGAAACAATCTGTTCAAGTTTGTGTTTATAAATATAACCAGTAACAAAAAGAATAAAATTGCAATCCAATATTAGTTTTTTAAATTACAATTATTGAAAACAGTTACAGTGAGCTATTGAGTGTATGATGCTTTGTGTGTGAAATATATAGATGCACCATAGTCATATCACAGTAGTGCATATGACTATGGATATCTGTATGCCTCATAGATGATACAACATGTCATAATCGTAACTCTATTTTGAAAGGAACATAATCGATTAATGCACTTATTTTAACCATGATTTATTGATATTTGTCGATTATAAATGTTTAATTGCCATCACTACCTGATACATGAAAGTAACTAAAATTTAATGGGGGAAGGCATAAACTTTGAGTGGTTTACCTAATGAAGAGATAAGGTGTAAGTAACAGATTGAAACAAATTAGGCAATTACAAAGAAAAAAATTACCACACAGCAGTTTTATTGACCATTGCATAGCATCATTTCTATCATAAATGTACTGTACGTTTTTAGTCAGTACAATGATACGATCTATGCCATAATTTCTGTTAATGCACTTAAAGTTCTCTTACTAGAAGTATGTTCCAAAGAACTCTCTATCGAAATCTGTGGATCAACTCATCCGCTTTTCACAAAATTGCGAGCTTCAAGTGATTTATGTGCTTTCATGTAGAAGAGTTAAAAATTGAGAATCTGGTGACAGCTTGTCTTAATAACCAATCTTTGGCCACAAAGTACAATTCTCTACGAATGAATTCAAGTCATCTTTGTACAGACACTCCACAACACATTACAATTTTACTTTTGTACCATTTGGCATCATGACCAGTAAGAGTTGTTAAATAACTCTTACTGATCAAAACATAAGAGCTATTTACTGGCAGAAGCAGTGATAAATGTTCAGATGCAAGCCAAACTTTATACACCTCCACAAATGTGAGCACGGGAAGAGCAATGATGATCATGCAAGTTCTCTATAGAATATGTGTGTTCTAATGAGATGTCCTATAATTATCCAAACTATTACATAATTTTTGTTACCAGAAAATATGGCATCTGATCACATCTAGAATAAGGTTCTTTTTTGATTTTCTTCTTTAGATAAGTAAATTTTTATTTTATAGAGAATCAATATGTGAATTAATTTCATTATTACTACAGTATTTCAGATACTGTGCTATATAAAATCTAAAATTTTTGTTAAAATTAACCAATAAATAAGAATCATAAAATAATAAATTGATTTGTCTTGAAAAATTGAATTTGCCATTTATGGCACGTAGCTGATATTTAGATTTTTGAGTAAAATCTCTAAATATTTGCTTGAAATTAGAAATTGAAAGTAATAGTCATAATTTAAATCACTTATTTATGTTTTGAAAACAATTTACAACATGATTGAGATTAAATTTTTCATTATTAATTCTTAATAAATGAAGTAATTTGATTTTAAGTTAAATTTATATCTTAGTTTTTTTAATATCTCGATTTGATCTTTAAAAAAGACTGTATTAACCTGTAGTAGGATGAATGTATTTTATGTCACAAAGGCATTCAATTTTTTGAAGTCCACATAAATTATGACTAGTCATTTATCAAAGATATTTTGATTATTGCATGAACAAATTATGACTTTGAGACTGGAGTTTTTATTCATTTTATTGGAGAATTATTTTTATAAATTGAGTGTAATAGGATGCCGTAAGTATTTCGAACTATATTTGTAAAATTCCAACAAAAATATTACTTTTGTCAATTTATAGATATATCAATTCATGCAAATTATTATAGATTATATTGATTTAATATTGCAGGTCATTACCAGGAAGCATTTTGCATCACTACAAATTCAAAAGTTCAACACTAACATAAATGTCTTATCCAAGTAAATTGGTAATATATATATGTATGTATGTATATAGATTTTTAATTCTATTTTGTGTGTTGATTTTAACAATGTTACTTTTACATATTTTAAAAAAATATGACTGTTATAACTAACACTGTAAAGATTTATGCACAATAAAATTATTTTTCAGATTCATACCTCTTTTATAAGTTTGATGTTTATTGTTAATCAAAGTATTTAATTACACCTAGTAAATAACAATTTCATTTTTAATTATCTACAGATGTTAATTTGACAGCAGAATTACTGTAATATCTTGTGACTAATCTGTGTTTTTCTTTTGCCTAAACTTATCAAGTGTGTGTTTAAAAATTTTTATACAAACCACCAAAGACGTGAAAAGGTGTGTATACATGGATATCACTTGTTTTCAGTTTGATTTTAGACATTTATCAACTTCACCAGAAATTTATTTAAACATGTACTTTGAATTTTCCTTTTCTAAAATTGAGAACTATTAGTGTATAGTTTTCTCTAGTGGGTTCAGAAGTTATTTAGCTTTTATTCATGTCATTGGAAATTGTGAAGGTTATACGAACTTTAGCACGAATAAGTGGTAAGTAAAATAATTTTACTATCAATTTTCAATAACAATATTAACATTATCTAGTAGGGAAATCATTCCTGCCAAAACGAGATTGGCAGTGTGTTATACCGGACTTGTTTGAAGATCCTTGATTATATCATCTAGGTTTGAAACATCTTAATATTGATCATCTCTACTATAATCATCTTTTTCTGTTTAATTTTTTCAAGGTAATTTTTGTACTTACTTTTTATTTTTAATTTATATTATAATTATGGTAAAATGGCCAGAACAATAAGTATACTCTTAGAAAATTTATAAAAATTTCAAAAAAAGATATGATTGCTTAGATAAGCAAAATTAAAATATGAACTGCCATCTGCATTTTAGGCAAATTCCAGTGGAAAATCATCATTAGGCTGCAATTTGAAAAAAATTGTAGACTTATGAATTTCCACTATCCATCTGTCTTTCCTTCATTCTTGAGATTAAGTTAATGGAAGACAAGACCAGATATGGAAACTTTAGGAGCATGAGACCCCAATTAACTATATAAGAATTTCTGATGCAAACTGGAAGTTATATTATTTCAATTCAAAAATTGGTGTTAGATGACCAGCAAAACTCTTCCTTTAACAAAAGTAAGATGTACTGTACCTGTACCAGGGCAAGCCACTACTAATTTGAAGTGGAGAGCATATATTTTAAATTAAATAAATTAAAAATTGCAGTCTGAAATTGTCATAATATGACATCGTCACAATTTCAGATTGCAATTTTTAATCATATTTAATCATCGATAATTGCTTGTTTTTTAATATAATATATTAAAAACAAGCAATTATTTACTATTATTTTTGTTCCATTTACATTACTCGATAATTTTAAATAGTTCACTTAAAATATATATAAAATTACTGGTAGATGGCTGGTTATCCATTGTTGGATCTGACATGTATTATTTTTTTATAATTAGATGTAATGTTAGACCTGACTATGCTTCATGTTTGCAGAAAAAATATTGATAAAACCTAACTTTTCCAATATTTACATCAACGTTAATATTTGAGTAATTTTTTTAATTTAAAATGTTATTTGTTTGAATTGTTCTTTCAAGGAACAAGTAAGATGGGTGCTGCCATTTTGATTTGCAGGTAAGCAGTTTTCTTAAATAGTTGTCAGATAACTGATCATCTATAAATTTAGTTTAATTTTCTTCAATAATATATTTTTCTAGCCTAATTGTTGCATAATGCCATTTATTTACTTGTCAAGCAAACTTAGAATCTGACTGTGATCATAATTTGAGAGAATTTAGTCTGACTGAATTTACTTTTGATGGTACAGAAATACCTTGCTAATATAATAGGCTAGGTTCCAGACTAATGTGCCTAAAAATATATTTACACTATGCATAAAAAAACCTTCTGAAGAAAATCATTGATTTTATTTAAGAGTAAGACACGCACTGAATATAATCAAAAAGCACCATATTTGTGCACCTTAAAGCAAAGTATACTTCTGAATGTGAATATTTAGATAGTGTAAGGTTCAAGTTTTGTGACAGAAAATGAATGAATTCATCATCTGTACTTACTATATGGTGTCCACTTCATTATTGGCATAGTTTTCCAACCTTGGTGGTCAGCAATTGAATTGGCTAAGTTGGTGTGTATTGTCCATTACATGTGAGTGCGATTATAATTATGATGTAGTAGTCATATTTAGGCCAAGGGGAATTGACAGGTATTATTTGAACATGAGCCTGTCTAATACACAACCACAACTACACACCATAACCTGGATGTTGTCAGCTGGAAATAATTGTGACATATCCTTTGAATATTTTTCTTTTCTCTTTGAAAGCCAGGTGCTTATAAATTAGCCACTTCCAAAATGGAGAACAGATTGTTTATGGGTTATTCTTAGCTTTATTTTTCCCATAGACCTTATTGGCATTGGTCTACAGTTCATTAGAAATATGAGCTTACTTTCACTCTCTTCTTGGTTATCACCTTGTTGGAAGTGAGTGGCTACTTTCATTTCTCAACAATTGGTGTACCTAATAATCTGTGCAGAAATGACACATGGAAGGAATTATGTGACTGCTGTTCAGTATTGTCATTGACTAAGTGATGTAATTTCAAGTTTGAGTATTGAAATGAGAAGAAATTTGAGTGAGTTCTAATGTGGAAGTGGTTCCAGTGTCACAGTAACTACCAACCTTTCAGACTTATCTTGAATAGTAGTTTCTAGAATATATTGAGAATGATGCAGTACACAAAGTTTCCAGCCAAAGACAGGCCCGTGGCTGATTACAGCTCATTGAGGGAGAGTCAAAGGAGAATCAAGTGGATTGTTCATTATTCTGATTGTTTTTTGGTCATTGTCTTCTTTCGTATGTTTTGTGCTAGTTCAATTTTCCGAAAGACAGACTTATCACACTGAATTAAACATAGAATAGATTGACCTTGAAACACACAAGTGTACACAATAATTATTCTGCAAATTATGATATGTCCGAAATGCATAACATGTTTCTCTTCAATCTTAATACATAATCCTTTTTTTAGAATTTGTAGGCATATGCATACACATAATTAATATTATAATAAAAACTTTACTTTGGATTGTTTATGCCTGTCAACACACAACTGTGTGTGAAATTATGGATCAGTACAACAGGATGCAGAAAAGCATTTCTGAATGAACTACTCAGTGGATATTGCTAAATACAGTATAAGCTATGACAAATCATTAACCATAAGTTCCACTCCTGTCAGTGATAAACTAGGTGTTGTGGCTTTGATGAGCTCATAACAGTTCATAATGTGACATTTTTCCAGTCATTAATGATCTACTGTCTGACAAATCTTGCTTCCCTATTGTGTAATGAGGATGGACAGTTCAGGATATGGCATTTACAGCACAAATCAATGCCTCATCCTGTATGGTGTCAACAGTACAGGCTGGTGACAGCTCTGTCTTGATGTGGGGATGTTTTCCTATCACAATTTAGGACCATTCATTCCAATAGAACAGCCTATATGAACATATCTGCTGACCACATGCACCTGTTTATGTCTGCTGTTTTCCACAGGGACAAGGACATTTTCAGCAGGATAATGCTCATTGCAATCAAGATTGGCAGGTTTCTGATTGGTTTCGGAATTGTGATGGCCATTACGGTATGCAGACATTAATCCCACTGAGCATCTTTGGGATGATGTCAAGAGCTGTTTTCATTAGATGGAAACAATATGCAACAGTTACATAGTACCATCAATGGCTAATAATACTTGTATAACACCTTCAGAAACTTGTGGAGTCAATGTCCAATTAATTCCTGTAGTTGTGTTGACAGCTTGGAGCCTAGTGAGACAAAGGGACTATGAGTTGGCTATTCCACTTCAGCTTAGTCAGCAGGCCCATACACAGTATATACATGCTTTTGCTTTCAAACTTAGGCTACTTCTACATTTTTTACATTTGGACTGTAGTTAATAGGCCTAGTGCTGGCTGGAAAAGATACCAGTCAATTTTTTTTAGCTTGCTCTTCAAGCATCCTAATGATTTACTTCTGGTTATGGGACTGCAATGAGGTATTGGGTAGACACCTAACAAAGTGCCATTCAGTGTAAATAACACAGAAATGAATTTTTTTTTCTTTTTT
Organism: Centruroides vittatus; assembly: GCF_030686945.1. NCBI lineage: Eukaryota > Metazoa > Arthropoda > Arachnida > Scorpiones > Buthidae > Centruroides > Centruroides vittatus. The sequence goes on from NW_027122193.1 coordinate 886,053, forward strand.
ACGTTTATAATGCACTATAGATGATTCTTCTTAAATATTGTTTTTTTTTGTGATTACAGCTACAATGAAATGAAAGAAAAGGAGAAAAAAGTGGAATGTTTTAGGTGCTACCTTCTAAATTGCATTAATGTTTAATTGTTATATATTATCAATGGAAAATTTGATGTGCATGTTATGCAAAGGTTTAATTTCCAATCTAACTATTTTCTATGGAATATATACCAGAAATTGCAGTGCATATATTAAAGAGTAATCATCTTATTTATTTATACAGATCTTATAAACTTAAATATTTCATGTTTGAAATAAAAGCTTCATAAAATGAAATCTGTATGTACACTGCTAGCCATTAAAATTGCTACACCATGAAGATGGTATGCAACAAACATGAAATTTGATAAAAGCAAACAATTAGCATTTCAACACATGCTTGCAAAGCAGGTAGGATTAATGCCACCTACAGTCTGTATAAAAGGGAAGATTGTAAAGCTGGTTTCTCATATAGAAATTACATTTGCATGTTGGTTGCTTGTGTAAAGGTTTTGTTATGTCTCTTGTAAGGAAGAGGAATGCCTACCAATACATTTCAGAGTTTGATCATGATAGAAGCATGGCCTATGGGAACTGCGATTTATTGTTTCACGCTAGTGCTGCTCACATTGGTTGTGATTCCACGACTGTCACAAGAATGTGGATTTGATGGGTCCAGGAAAGTCATACACAATGCCAATGCCGTATGGGATCTCAGCAACCTCTGGTCAGTAATGCCTGAGAGGACAGACATCTTTTCCACATGACTTTGTGGGATTGTACAGCCACATCAAGGAACTTGGGTCATTTTCAGAACAACAAGCATCTGTACAGACGGTTGATGAGGTCTGCACAATTATCAGCACGGTGACCACTGCTGCAGCACAGACAGTTGTGCCTACAATGGTGCATTCAATGACAGATGTGGAACAGGAGTGTCATCACAATGGCTTTGTCTTTTCAGACAAAGCCTGGTTCTGCAAACAGCATCATGATGATCATATCCGTATCCATGCGTGGAGCCACTGAGAGGGACAATCATTGCCAGTTTGCATTCGTCATCATGCAGACCCATCACCTGGAGTGATGGTATGGGGGTGCTATTGGGTACACATCTCGATCACCTCTTGTTTGCATAGCCTGATAATTTGGACAGCTGTGTTAAGGCTTGTAGCTATGTCTTATCTTCAAAGTCTCTGTAATATTACCTTTGAACAGGAGAATGCACGACTGCATGTTGCTCATGCTTTCCTGACCTTCCTGAATACAGTGTGTCAACTGTTGCCCTGGCCAGCATGTTCTACATATCTGTCACCAGTTGAGAATGTCTTGTCAATGGTTGCCAAGAAACTGGCATGCTACCATTCGCCAGCCAGTACAATAGATGAACTCTGGCATAGAGTTGAAGCCACATGGACTGCTATATCCGTAACTGCCATCCAAACTATTCAACTCAATGCCCAGTCAGATTATGGCTGTTACTGCTGCCAGAGGCGGCTGCTCTGGGTACTGATTTCTGCATGCTCTGTACCTCAAAATTTCCTGTCAATTTAAGCATGCCTTCCTCCCATTATACTATATATGTACAATAAATATGATTCTGCTATTTGCTTTCCTTCCCGGTGTAACATTTTTAATGGCCAGCAATGTAGGACAGGAATAGAACAACAGTACACAAATAAATTATTTTTTGAAGAAAGGCATATTGCATTTTTTGACTAAAGATTAAAATTTTTGAGATTCAAACCTAGAACAGCTATAGAATTCAAATTTGTAAAAAGAAATGTGAACACACCATCTCTTAAGACTTTATAAATACTGTTACCAGTGCAAAATCCAATATAGAACAATATTAAATCATGTTTGTAACAATAAAATGAAGTGAACAAAAAACTTGTATGACAATATACAAAACAAAAACACATGCCATGAAAATTTTGTGATAATGCTTTGGTTTATAAGCAGATTCTTCTCATAATACAATCAGTTAACACGAAGAAATCTAATAAAATATCAATCCAATAAGTTGTTAAGATGTAATTGGCCACATACATCTTGTCAACACAACATCAAAAGATTTCAAAATGCCAATTTTATTTTTCTTTATCATATTAAGTAGATTACAACTAATTTGTCAAATAGACTAGCATTATTTTGTAAATAATAAAATCCAAATTTCATGCATAATTATAATTTATTTGCCACGACAGCAGCATTGGAAGATTCACATTTCAAAATGCAAATTCTGTGTATACTTAAATACAGGAAAAACACTCATGATTGTGCAAAATAATTGCACTGAATGATAAAATTAAATTCCGATGCATGCAAGTCTTCGATATTCAAGTCACTGAGTAAATTATGATGAAAACTTCGGTCCTTTGGATATTTCCATATAATCACTCACATGTAACACTATTCACAAAGAACTGTATTCCTAAGTTTCTTCGGACTTCGAGCAGAATTAAGTTGCTAAAATGAAAATCGACAAAATCTATTACTATTTCACAAAAACGTAAACGGTTCTGTTGTCGTTCGGTCAGACGAACAATCGGGAAACAGAAATGCACTTTCTATTCGGCTGCCTATTGACCGCATTTGCCATAAAAGCTAAATTGTCGTTTTCAATGTTTCGTTGTCTACCAAAGACTAACAGACGAGATGAGCGGTGTCTTGGAATCCGTTCGAGAGATCGAGGACGGATCTCAGACAAACGAGTAGGTGTTTTCCACAGCTCTGCCGTGCACATTCTGGGGATGATGGTGATGGGACTGCAGATTCTCCAGAGACTGACTCCGTACCCGGACCGAACCTCCGTAGGTCACGACGTCTCGCAGCTCCGGAACACTAGGAACACGGTGTGCATGGTTGCCGTTGGAGTTGTTTGCTGCGGGCGTGTGAGAAGGCGACGCCCTGGCAGCGTGCGCAGTGCTCGAAAGCTGTGTACCCTCTAGGTTGACCACGAACTCGGTCAGCGTGACATCGGAGGCACCACCCGATTCCAGGGGAATGGGATGCACACGGAAATGTTCGAGCATGTCAAATATCGTCTGAAACCATAGGTGTTGAACTCTACACTGACCTTCAGGATTAATTGTCATACGAAGATGCTGCAGAATAAAATTTATTCAAATTAACAAAATTATCTTAAACTATTGAAATACAGACTAAATGAAATAAAATTTAAATCTGGCAAACATTTCTATGCAGATTTGGATTTGCAGCATTATTTACATTGACGATGATAATATACTATGAAATTTTTACTTTCTATTATATCATCTTTCAAAAAAAAAAATCATCATCCACAAAGAAAAACATTACATCATTTATTAAATGGGTAAAATATGTCAAATTTTTTATACTTCAGAAAAGAAAATGTAATGTATATCAATTTTTAAAATTATATTACAATCTTAACCAAAATATTTCTAATGCCAAAACAAAAACTAAAGAATGAAGAAAAGCATTGATTATCATCATCTGTAATGCTTCATTGCAAAGTTTCACAAATAATGTATTTTTATTCCAGTAGAAATCTTTATTTATGAGAAAATTGATCCATAAAATGCAAAATATAAGCATTAATCAAAGTTTCGTTTATTTGACTCATGTTAATAGCATATTAAAAATATTTACAGAAGACCACCTTCTTCAGCTAACACTTCAAGCAATATTCATACCATTTATTAAAAGTCTTGCAGACCAGAGTGCAAATCTGTGACCCTTTCATTTTGGTAAAGGTATGAAAGTCTGCAGGATGTGATGAGGAATCCAGCTTTTGCTTGCAACAAACGAAACCATTTGTGTTACTGTGTCACCGAGGTTACCGAGAATGTCGATATAATATACTTTTTTAAAGAGTCTACTGTCAGGACAAAAACTTGTAACACAGTTTTTTCCTATCAAGAGAAATCACATTCATTACATTTTTCTTTTCACAGATCCACGAAGGTGTCTTTTTGTGAAGAGGCAGATTTCAATGGTGATGAGGTGCAATTGCCCAGTGGATCATAAAAATCCAGATTTAATTGCCAATAAGCAATATTTAGATTACCTGGGTCTTTATCAACTGCGTCGATCAGTTTGTTTTCTTGTCCGTTAACCTCCTCGGAACGACGTGAGAATAAACCATGCATTTTCAAGTTACGTACACGTACGTTGCCATATATCGTAATAACATTTTAGGAATTTCTTATGGCTAACCAGTCTGTTGATTGCTAGTCTCTTTGTAACTGGAAATGTGTTGCATATACAAATGTATAAATGATTTTAAAATGTTTACGAAGGCTGCGAATCAACAGAATAATTCCTAGCCAGCTTCAGCAAGAAACGAAAAACAATTTTCAGAGTTTGCAAAGTTTGATGCAAAATGTAATTGCTTAAGAAACGTACTTTGAGATAAATGAGAATGAATTAGAGTCCTTTAATATAAACAGCTACCATCTGTTAGTGCACAATTATCAAGTGATGGAAAATTAAGAATTGCCATAAAACACAATAAAATTAGTATTTTATGAATATAACACTTTTCATAATATCAAAATTAATCAACAAATTGTAATTATGAAACAGGAAATCATTTCTGTTTCATCAAATACCTACAAAATGTAATATTTTGATATAATTCACAGAAAAAGACATTTCAATTTGTGTTCAATTATTTCTACAAGATTAATGCAAATTTTGAACCTTTTACGTAACAGTTATATTTTATCAGTGTATAGATAAAAAGTTTACCTTTGCACGACCTTGAAAGTTGAAAGTTAACACGTATTCTCCCTTTCTAGTTTCACTCTGACGCACCAGAAAAACTCCGTGGCCGATCGGTCCCTCTCGCAGCACGAGTTGGGCCGCGTCGCTGCGAGATAGCATCCCGTGAAACCAAGGATACTCTTGGAGCGTCTGATAAATATCGGGCCCTGTATCTAATATATGAAAAAAAAATCTCTCATTGTGCAAAACTATTTCAAATGTTCATTAAAAGATGTTCTGTGTTTTTTTTTTTTTTTTTTTTTTTTGTTCTTTTTAATTGTAATTAGAAAACTGCTAAAACATTACACCTTTTTGTTGTTAATTATAAAATATTTCATACCTGTTTCTCTCTCGTTTGGTGAGACGACTAGTTCACTGCTTCCATTTCCACCGGACGCCGACGAAGGATGGGCACTGTTTGCAGGTCCGCTTATTGCGACACCACGGGGAGGTAGTTCGGGAACCGGATCGGGACTGGCATCGGGTGTTGCATCATCACTCTCTATTTCATAACAGAATAAATTTACAATTTTTTTTACACAAAAAAATTTAAAAATAACTAATTGTTTCCAATTTTAATAATTAAGAAGGAAGACAGTTTTTAATCTTTTTCCTCCATCTTTCTTTTGTGTTTGATCAAAATCATGACACTTACATTTTTGAATACAGATGACTGACAAAGAAATTAATGTAAATTTCCAAAAGACTCTTTGATCTATTTACAGACAATGTCTATTTGGATTTTAAAATGACCCCATTTGACATTCATCATATAAATTTGCAATTAGCCAAGGTTTATTAATCACGATTGTAGCATTGTCTTCTCTTTCTGAGAAGAAAGTAGCAAGATGGAACAGGCTATTATATTTTATAGGTATTTAATTTTATCTTTTATTATATAATTTTTTCATCTTGCACTTTTTAGTGCAAAATGTATAGTTCAAGATTTAAGTCAAGATTTAATTTATAAAAAAAATTTTACTTAACGCTTACATTGAGAGCACATCCATAAGTAATTCAAATGTTAACAACATTGAGAAATATAAAATAATAACCAAAGTATTTTGGTTATTAAAATATATATAATTGTTCTAGATAAATAAATAAATATAATTTTGGAACATTTACGGCAGATGTAAGAAACAAAATAGAGAAAGAAAAAACAACTTTACAGATCTTACCACTTTAAATATAGTTTTAGAAAGTTACACGCAATAAATATAACTTACTTTTAATATTTGTAGCATTTTGTTTTTCTCGTAATCTTGTGAGACTGTCAGTTGGTACGGTAGGCAGACGTGGTCTACTGGGGGAAAATTTAACAATCGATTTTAGGTATTATTCATAAAAAAATTTAATATTTAGCAGATGAAAAATTAATAATTATTTGACGTATACGTCTACTATGACAATTACGTAAATAACAAAGATATGTGTGCATGGATAAGGACTGTCTATGAGATTGTAAACAATATTTTTAACATATCAAAATAAAATTGTTACAATTACTTTAAATAGAAAAACAGTTTTACATATTACAAAACATTACTCTTCTAGTATAAATAGTAGGTAGTATTATAAACAGTTTCGGTATTAGTTAAATTTTATTCATCGTAATGCCGCAGCTCGCTTCTCCCACCGTGTCATTCCTAGTTCAGTGGTCGGCGTCGTCGCCTATCAAACGGGAGGTTTCCGGTTCGAACCTCCTTGATGTGATTCTTTATTGGGTATACGTTCTCTTGGTCCGAGAACAAATGTAAATCCGTTATCATTTACATATGGGAACCCCGTCCTCACAGGATATGATCGCAAGCTCTCGGGTTGAGCAGTGCTTTTCATCTGGCACTGCAAGCTGCATTGGTTGTATGTTCTCTAAGTGAATAAACACCCCTTTGTATTCCTAATGACTGGTTGTTGTTCGTCTCCGCGACAATATATAAAATTAATTTATATAATATTTGTAGTAAAAGTTAACTTTTATAAAACAACATTTTGTGTTTTTATTTATGCTAACTGTGTACATATTAATGGTGAGATGAATCTCATTTTGTTTTGGAAAGAAATTACATATTAACCATACCTCGTGTCATTATCAATGGGTAATTCGCTCCATGGTTGCATTTCTGTCGTGAATTTATGCAATACAAATAATTAGAATGCTTTATCATACTACGTTTTACGTTGCATTGGATTAATTTATATAAAATTTATTTTGTAAAAACTTTTCCCTATTTAAACTCTGCAACCATCTTTTTCAGAAGCATCGTATTTATACTACTACATACTGGATACCAACATATAAATTGTAACGCACGTGTAAAATATAAACTAGAATTACTTTTAACTTTATAACTGTCTGCCAAACGATGTCGATCGTGTGAATATTTCTGTGTAAACATACAGAGATTAATCAGTTTGCAGATCCTTTTATGCAGTTTTAAATACTAGATTCTAATTTCTGGAAACATACTTACGAATTTTCGGTACTAGTATCTCCTAAATGTCTCATGCAATATTTCACGGTCGCTAACCAAGATTTCATGTCTTCCGAATCGTGAGCTTCGATGACGTACTCCATGTGATTTTCCGCCTGCAAATTTCGTTTATCTTTTATTAAAATTTACATATAGTAATAAACTATAAAAATTACACTATAATTTACATGAATATACATGCAAATAATCTATACAAATGTAATGTGTCCCTGTAATTGATACCACTGTTTTTTAAAATTTTTAAGGATTAAATTTTAAACATTTCAGGGATGAAACAATGGATTATTAGGTAAATACATATAAGTGATTAATAAAATTAAATATTTATATCTATAGTTCATTCAAGTATTTTCTAGTTGGCCATTCTGGATATAGCAGTGTGTGTCCTTTATCTGAAATGTAGCGTGTATTTGTCTCACCATCTGCTAACATATCTTTTTGGTTCTTTTCTAAGATAAATCAATCACCATAAAAAATTCAGCTTAAAATATATTTTGACTGAAATATTTTAACATTTTCCATTTCTGAAACAGAATATTTTGAAAAATATCAAAAAATTCAGAATAGAATATTATAGTTTAATACCTTAACGTAGATATTTGGTCAATACTTCAACTCCCACACAAAACTTCGGGTTGATTTTTTTATTGTTTTATTTTATGTACACAATGACAAATCTTCATGACTCATTATCTGATAATATCTATAAAATTGATCTAATATTTTTTATATGCAGATGATAAATCAAGTTTATTGATATAAATAAAAAGAAGAAACTAGTAGATCATAAACAACAAAGGAAAGATAATAAAAATAATTCATTCATCATTTGTTATAGAATTTTAAAGAGACTTTTTAAAAATTTTGTTTCGAAACCAAATGCAATGATCAATCAGCCAAAAATTTATTGGTAAAAATGTCAATAAATGCAAGTATTATTTCTAAACAAGTAAAACGGCAAAGCCATTCTTGGGACGAGACTATGTCTCGGAGAGCACGAGCAATGCACGTGCAAATCTCGCACTCGCACCTGTACAAAATACTCTTGGCATTTTGTATTTTATTTCGACCCAGTTCTCGGCCCTTGACTACCTGTAAGTCTGGTTTGTTTTACGTGCGCATGATTTGGGCACCAAATACTCTGTGCCAAATTGCAACTCCTGACACATACTCCTTCATACCTCTAAGGTGTGCAGCCGTTGACAGCAGCAAGATTTGAGACGAGACATAATCTCGCCAATTAACAGAAGCGATAAATATTGAGTAATTTATCGTCAAATTAATTTCAAAGAATACAATCTTTAACTTTTTACTGTTGAGAAGTCATGCAAAAATATATTAACAAATACATATTTATCATCTTGTGTAAAAGTGAGATGAAATTTTTTTTCCCAAAGTTTTAATATATTTAGCCATATAAGAATAACGACAGGCATCATCTTGGCTATAAACTCGTCTTCAAGCAATAATCCCCATTAAAAGCTAGTAACATCTAGGACCAAACTAAACTAATAGCCCAAAAACAGCAAAATTTTTAACAATGTTTCTTAACATATTTTTACAAAAACATTTGTTACAGTTTTATAGAAATATATATACATATATGTATATATATTTCTATAAAACACATCCAGAATAATTAGAAAATAATATTGCAGCACATGTGATTTTGAAGCTGAAGTTTATAAAGTAGTTTGAGATAATGACCAACCCACCAGAAAAATTTTGGCCCGATTGCAGATTTAGGCAGGAATACCTTATAATGCCCTTTGATCTCCAATCTCGTTATTTGATTCGATTAAAATTTAATTAAACTGTAAAAGTTTGGCTTGTACACAAGTTTGGCCGAATGTCAATGTAATATTTAACTGCGTAACACAAGATGTAAATAAAACTTACGACTCACCAACCAATTAACTGGTGTAAATTTTTTTTTTGGTCAACGTAATATTATTTATCTTTGCCTTTTCCCATGCTTATATGGGATCAGTGTTTCCTTCTCTAATATATTTCCTCCATTTTTCCTATCAAGGGGTCTTCTCTCTTAAGTCCCCTCTGATTCAAGTCTTCCTCCACCTTATCTTTCCAATGAGGCCTTGGTCTTCCTCCTTCCTTTCACTACTAGTTTTCTGACATCCTCTTTCCAACGTAATCTTCACTATTTCATTCCACGTGACCATACCACCTCAACCTGCATTCTTGCATCTTCCTGCTTAAGAGACCCACCTTAACAGAACCTCTAATAAACTCGTTCCTTATTCTATCCTTCCTTGACACTTCACACATCCATCTCAACATTCTCATCTCTGCAACCTCCATCTTTCTTTCTTGGGCTCTTGTGATTATCTCAGTCCCATACAATGTTGCAAATTTGTACAATTTACCTTTCAGTTTGCAGCTAACTTTCTTGTCACCTAACACACAGCTCAACTTTTTCCAGTTCAACCATCCACATTTAATTCTATGTTGCACTTCCAAGTTCAATCCTCCCATCTCAACAAAGGTCCCTAGATACTTAAAACTTGGAACCATAAGAAGCGGCACATTTTGGATTTTAATATTGCACTCGTCCCTGCAGTCTGTAATTCAGTCTATAAGCTGTTTTAGTTCTGCTAATCCTCGTGCCCCTTTCTTCCAAAACTTTCCTCCACCCTTCCAGTTTCTTCTCAGCCTTGGTTTGGGAAGGTTCACACAGCACAATATCATCTGCAAACAGCATGCTCCATGGAGTCTCACACTAAGTCACAAACCATGTCAAACAGATTAGGGCTAAGGGCTGATATTCGATGTAAACCAACATTCGTGGAGAACCCTTCCGTAGTGCCCACGCTACTCTTAACTTGAGTCTCCGCTCCCTTGTATGTTTCCTTGACGAGCCTAACATTTTTCTGGAACATTCTTTTCCCTCAAACACCTCCATATCTCTTGCCTTGGTACCCGATCGTACACCTTTTCCAGATCTATGAACACCATATGCAAATCTTCCTGCATTTTCCTGTGCCTTTCCATCAGCTGTTTTAAGGGCAAAGAAAACATCAGTCATACCCCTTCCCAGCATAAAGCCAAACTGTTCTTCTCAATTTCAGATTCCTGTCTACTTCGCTTTTTGGCAATTTTCTTTCCAAATTTTCATAGTAGGGGACAATAACCTTTATACCTCTGTAGTTTCCACAATCCTATACATCCCCTTTACCTTTAAAGACTGGCACAAGAATATTCTTCCTCCATTCATCTGGGATCTTCTCCTGCTGCCAGAGTTTCTTCATAAGACCCAGAGGATATCAATCCCCTCCTTACCCAAATCTCTCCAAGTCTCCACTGGAATCCAATCAGTGCCTACTGCTTTCCCCACCTTTATTTCCCTAAGCACCCTTTCCACTTCTTCTCTGCTAATATCTTGGCCCACGCCTTCATTTGCTTCTCCATCCTCGTATAAAGTTCTGGGGTTTTCCTCATTCAATAAATTCCTAAATATATTTTCCATCTTTCCTTGACCCTTTTGTAATCTTGAAATACCACTCCTTTATCATCTTTAATCAGTTTAATAGAGGTAAAATTTTTTGATGCCTTATCTGTTGCTTTGGCAATTCTCATCAACTGCCTTTCCTCACCTTTTCTTTCGAAAACTTTATAAGCCTGTTCTAAAGCCTTTGCTTTCGCAATAGCCATCGCCTTTTTAGTCATTTTATTTTTATTATTATTTAAAATCAATGTAATAGATATTATTTCAATTATTTTCTGCTATTTCCATAAGAGTAAAATAGCTTTTATTTTGTGTCCATTTAGATTTGGCCACAGACACAGTAGGGAAGGGCAAGACCAGACCACTCACAAAAAATTTGAGGATCCGAGCAACATTTCCTTTAAACTACATACATACACGAAATAAACGGAAGTGCACACACCTTTTTCTTTTTACTAGAGATTGGACTTTAGGTCTAGTCATGCTAATAACTTGGTGAACTGGACTCGGGATATATTAGGATTAAAATAATATAAGAAATTCAACTTTGTGATTTAATATGTATTACTATTACTTACTAAATACTACTACTATTAGGGCCCGTTCGGAAATGCTTACCAATTAGTTGATTGTAGCAATGAACGACATCGCCGGTATTTGGTTGGTCGCTCTCTAACCCACTCTTAAGATCAGCGAGTCTGGTAGCAACCGGTAAATTACCAGAAACTTTATAGGTAACTTAACACTTTTGAACGATACCAAGTCTTGGTAGTTGAACCAGTAAGCATTTTTGAATAGACCCTTCATGCATAATTGTCTCTCTTATATCTATGTGGAAAAAAAATATTACTTCCACAGCATTCCAATAAAATTTTCTATTGGATAATAATCTTGACAACACAGCAGACAATGAATGGTTGCTTTTGTATGTACGTTTTGGTCTGCAATCTTAGAAAAAGTTCATTAACAATTGCTTGTGATATCTTTGCTTACATACAAAATTAAGTTGGAAAAAACACCCGATTAAATTATTTATCAGTATTCTAATTATTATTCCTGTAACAATGTAACAATGCAAGTAATAATGATAATATTTCATTTTTAATTTACAAATTTATTTAATTCATAAACCTATTAAAGAAAGACTAAAGAGCGAGGTCTGGTGGTTGCGTACAGATAAAGGTCTACCTAGAATTGTGCACTCTTATGATTAAATGACTTGGACACTTTTCACTGATTGCTTCATAAAAAATTAGTCCATTTTTTTTAATGAAAATTAATGTAAACACTTATAATTCTGTAAAATGTAGCTACAAAAAACTAATAGCATGAGAACTGTTCAAGTAGTATAATATGAAAACTGTTAATTACTGTAATTAAACTGTAATTGAAATCTCTAAATTATAATTATTTAGTAAATTAATTCAAAGTATGTTAAATAAAATTAAATTTACTTGCAAAAATAAATTAATGATATAAATGATTTTCAAATCAAACCAAATGGGAAGATGGATTTACTGTTTAAGTGTGGAGCAGTATCTCAGGATGGTTAAACAAAACAAAGCTAAAAGAAATCCTTGATTTATTTCTGTTGAAGATTGTTTGAAGAAAATATTTTTTGGTGCCAAGAGAGTAAAAAAAAGGAGCCAAACCTGGCATTATTGTATACGCCTCAATATGCAAATTAGCACGTCTGTCTGGGGCCGCATCCATTTAAAGGAAACTGTCCTTTAAATGTCCTTAAACTTTAACACCTATTTTCCGAGTACAGCAGAATGGTCCGCTAAAACCAGATGTTTGAATTGCTCTACAGTCGGAGGTCAAACCAGTCTTTACTTACTAAAAGTAGAAAATCTATTCTATTCTTAATATAGAATAACCCTAATTCCAATAATTATTTTATTATTTACATTAAAAAGTGTATAAAGTGGAACTTTAATAAGAACCACTTTACTTTTTACACTTTTCAACATGAATAATAAATAAGTATAACAAACATTGCAAAGCTCAATATGTATATAGAAACACCACCAAACAATTGCCTAAATAATCGGCTCTAACTCTTACGTATCAGGCTTTGCAATGTTTTTTATACACTTATGTATATATATATACACACTTCACCGAGTAAAATGTTGACTGAGTGCCGTCATGGAGTTGTACTCAGGCCACAGGCATAGGAGTCATCCCCAGCCAGCACTGTGATTAACCGCGTAAGGTTATATCTAAATTTAAATACATCTGGAAGTGAAGGCTTGCTCGGGGTCTGGGTGGTGCAACTGGCAAGCAAAGGTTGCGGGTTCAAACCCTGCCCCAGATCAGTTCTTTTCTTCCAGACGCTTCTAAATTATTTATTAAATTATTAAAATTATAATTATTAAATTAGTCGAGATGGTGCCTAATGTCTACCTCTAGTAGCAAATTACAGTAGAGCATCGTTTATCCGAATCAATTGGGGACTGGGGTTGTTCGGATAACCGATTACGAACGAAAAATATATTAACCTATCCGATGTTGAAATTTTTCTCCGCCGCGCGTCGCTTCGTGTCGAATGTTCATCGATTTTAAGTCTAACGAAAATTTTTATAATAATAATCGAGGCTATTGTATCATTAAAAATTATTTCTTTATTTTGTACAAACAAAATAAATATATTGAAAAATATAAAAACAAAAAAATTACACTTTAGAAATTAATCTAGTATCCAAAATGTTCAATTCGGCACGACACAGTCCGACTGGAAAGCTTTCGGTTAACCAATGTTTCGGTTGGCCAGTTTTCGGATAAACGAAGCTCTACTGTACTTAGTATTAATTATAAAAATTAGCAGGGTTATAGCCTGATTATTTAGGCAATTGTTTGGTGTGAATAATAAAATCACTATTGGAAATAAGGTTATTTCTTGGGGATTGTGAAGATAATTTACAGTTTGTTTTAATGAATTTCTGGTAAAATTTTTGTTTGCTTTATTATGTAAAAGTTAACATTATGATAATGGCATTTTGTCAGGACAATGGCAAAAGTTGCCTCATCAGTGTTTTGTAGAGACTTATTAACGCCTCTACAAAAGCGTGTGAAGGGACAGATAGATATGGACTCAAGTATTTGTATAGTCTAGTAAGAAATATTTTTTTTTTCTTTTAATTAAATTTATCTTCATATACAATGCAATACCAGGAATATATTGGCTTTATTGTTTGTTGTTGTTATTCATAATTATGTTTCTCTGAACTGCTGTAAAATATAGAGAATCTTATGTGTTAAATAAATTCCAAAGCTTTGCAATTTATAAAATATAAATATTTCTTATTTAAAAAAAGAGAGAGAAATTAGCAAACTTTCTAACAAATAAGGTATCCTTCACATAGTAACAGACTCATCCTTGCTACTGTGCATCATAGTAGGCAGGTCAAGATTAATAAAATGTACTTTAAAAATGCATTGTGTAGTTCACATGCAGAAAAACAACAACAGAAAATAAACTTTTAAAAGCAGAAACCTTTTATCTAATATTTCTAAACATTTAGCAGCAGAAAATTAGGAAATATATAACTAATATCTGTATCTAATGATCACACAAAATGACGATGACCTTAAACAATGCTGTATCACTTCTGATGTTCTACAGTAATTTTAAATTTCTAGTAAAAACCAGTAAACAAACAATATAATAACTAATATCTTTGCAAATAAACAAAAGTAATAGCAACTAATATCAGTAGAATCAATAGCTGCATTGTGTCTAAGGTAATTGTCAAACTTTTTCTTGTGTTTCTATTCTTTATCCAAGACAACAAATCACACAATTTCAATTATTCACAAAGATCAATAGAAGCAATTAAAAACTTCATCAGAAATGTCCTTTCATTTACTCTTATCAAATGAACAAACATCAAAAAATTAAAAAGCAAAAAGAATGACCAATAGTCTATTTCAAAACTGATAAAAACATTTGTTAATATAAATATTTAATATAATAAAATTTAGATTTTATATTTACTACTTATTGCATATGAATAAATAATAACACAGTTAAAAACTAAATACCTTTAATACAAATGTATTCTCGTGATCGGGCATTTCTAGAGCCGTTGTTTCTCTCGCTTCGTTTATAAGAAAACAAAAGACACCATTTCTGGCTTTCACAGACTGTAAAAATAGTAAACAAATAATAATTAAAGTTAATTTGCTATATTTGAATTTATTCTTGATGAAAATTATATAAATGCACTATCTAGACAGTACTGACTTACATTTACTCACATGTACAATCATTAAACCCATATTTTAATAGCTTTAACAAAGAATAGATATTCCGTGAAGTAAAAGGAACAAATTTAACATAAATAATAACTATTAATTATATAAATCATGTAATAATGAAAATAATAGTGAGCAACATACAAAATACAAGTATTTTCAGCATAAAACAGTACTTCAATTTTATTAAAAGTTAGAATAAATATATTTTATTTCAAAAATTATATCACTTATCATCATATAAACCTTCTCTTACCTGTTGGAAGCTGGCTTTATAGTATACAAGTTATATCTAAAACCGAAATTTCGAATGGAAATTTTTATTAGAATTACGATCTAATTACGTATAGGAAATGTCGATTCAGCAAATTTTCCGTCTACAAAGTATTTTGATTAAATTTGAACTTCGAACATTAATATAAATAATCTGTTGTAGCCATCAATCAAATTTATTTATTTTTAAATTTTTTTAACAAAAAATGATTTTTACCGTATATTATCAAGTCAATTGATGATATACAGTTTTCTTCTTTAGGTGTCTTCTCCTGTCAGGAGGTTGACAACCATTTCATGCCACCATGATCTTGAGCACTCTTCATACGTTACGTATGTCCAATTCTTGATGTTGAACCAGTTCATTCTTGGCCTACTCCTACCTCTTTGCCCTTCAATCATAATAGTTTTTGTAGGCTTTGGTGTCACAGTACATGCCCCAGATAACTCACTTTTCTTTTCCTTACTATTTCTAGTAAGGTTCTTTTCTGATTTGCAATTGCCAGGATATCTTCATTTGTTCTTCTTGCCTTCCAAGAAACTCTCGGCATTCTTCGAATCGTCCACATTTCAAACGCCTTCATTTCTTTTCGTTATTTGCATTCGTCGTCCAACTCTCTGCTCCGTAAAGCAGGGTCGACCAAACATAACATTTTGCCAACCTAACTCTTCTTTGTATACTAATCACCCTTGAAGTCAACACTTGTTTCATGTTTGTAAATGCAATCCTTGCAATTCCAATCCTTCTTCCAATTTCCTTATCATTCCTTCCATTATCTGTAATGATATGTCCCAGATAGACATAACTTTTGATCTGCTCCAATTTTAATATTAACGTTTGGAGTTTCTTTTTCATTGGAAATGACCATAGTTTTGGTCTTTTGCAGCTCAGTGTAGCCCAAATTGATTGCTCAATTTTAAAATTTCCTCTATCGGCATCATTAGATCCCCTTCATTTCCTGCTAATAGCACAGTGTCATCAGCACACCTAAGATTATTGAAATTTCTGCTCCCCGTGTTTACTCCTTTTAGATCTTTCATCTGACTGAATATTCTTTCTGTATAAAGATTGAACAAAATTGGAGACAGCACACAACCCTGCCTTACTCCTTTTTGAATTTGGAAGCTTTGCAAAAATTCTTTGCCAATCCTTATTACAGCTCTCTGTCTCCAGTATAAATTGGTAAGTAATCTTACATCCTTTCCATCCATACCATTTTCTAATAGACATTTAATAAGGTAATCATGTTTCACATTATCAAATGCCTTTGTATAGTCTATAAAACAAAGAAAAATATTCTTCTGTTTTTCCTTATATCTTTCAATAATAGTTTTCAGATTGAAAATACCTTCTCTTGTTCCTTTATTCTCTTGGAAACCACTTTGTGTTTCACTAATGCCTTCAAGTTCTAAAATCCTCACATTTATTTGTTTCTGGTTTTTTGCAAATTGGAACAAATATAGGTTGTTTGAAGTCTTCAGGAAGGTATCCCAGTTCATAGATGTCGTTACATAACTTAGCCAGGGCTTCGATGTCTCCATCATCTAGAACTTTAATCCATTCTGGCTCTATATTGTCTGGGCCAGCAGCCTTACAGGGTTTAAGTTTACCAATGGCTTTTACAACTTCCCATTTGAGTATTGGTGGGCCTTCTAACACCCTGGGAGACTCGATCTCCTCCCCATCGCCTTGGAATAATTCCTTTCCATAATCGTACCACCTTTTCATTATTTCCTTTGTCTCCGAGACTATTCTCCCGTTTAAATCTCTTATACCTTGTGCTTGAAAATTCCGTTTTTTAAAAGTTACTTCTCTGATTTTTTCGTGCAGTTCTTTTATTTTATTTTCTTCGTCCAAACTTTCAATTTCTTTGCATTTTTTGCTAAGCCACTCTTCTTTACCTTTCTACACTCTCTTTTTATAGATCTTGTTAAATTCATTTTCAAACTTTTCCTATTCTCCATCATATTTAGAATTTCATCAGTCATCCAAGGTTTGCTAATTTTCCTAATGTATTCTGGGATGTTATTATTAGCAGCTCTACTTATACATTCCTTAAAGGCATTCCATGCTTCATTGATATCCTCTATTGATTGATTATATTCTTTATTTTATTGTTATTGATCTCCCTATTAAATTCTTCATTAAATCTTACTTTTATGTTCTCTTCCTTTAATATTGCTGAATTTAACTTTAATACTTGACTTGTGCTTACAGGTTTTTAATTTAATTTTTGCTTTCACTACAACTGGATTATGGTCGGAATTAATATCTGCTCCCGACTTGGCTTGTTTTATATTATTTCTGAATCTTTCCTTTATCAAAATGAAGTCTATTTGATTCCTGCATATGTCACCTGGACTTTTCCATGTATATGTTACTGGCAAAACCTGATTTTATGCCAAACTAGTTTTGCCTAGGCCAAACTAGTTTGGGGAAGCATGTCAGGCCAAACTAGTTTAGAATTATTATTCAAGTATATTAATGGTTAAATATATTAATAGTTAAAATAAAATTAAAAGGCAATCAATTAGATAAACAATATTTATTCATAGTCTACTTAATTATAAAAAACGGGGTTGATGTTACCCTAGACATTGAAGGCGGCAACTTGTCTCCGATTTCAGCAATCAGAAGACAGGGAACAGTGGGGACGCACGTTCTAACTTAACCTAACCTATTCTAATAAATTACCATAATTATTAGCAACCAAATTATTAGAATGAGTTAGGTTAGGTTAGAACGTGCGTCCCCACTGTTCCCTGTCTTCTGATCGCTGGAATCGGAGACGAGCCGCCATCTTCGATACCTAGGGTAAAATTAACGAAAAATGGTATTGATTAGAAGTGACACAACACTTGAACAAAACTATAAAATAAAAATAAGCTAATCAGTACTTATCAATTTGTATTTTTTTATTAAGCCATGCACTTTTAAAAGTAATTAACTTTCAAAAATATTTTCAAAAATTCAAACGAAATAATAAAAATAACTTTTAAAATCAAACTAAAATTAAAAATGAACTTATTTGTGTTTTATGATGAACTTAAATTAACCATTAATATACTTGAATAGTAATTCTAAACTAGTTTGGTGTAAAATTGGGTTTTGCCAGTAACATATACACTTTTCTTGCTGGATATTTAAACAGGGTGTTGGTGATTATCAACTTATTTTTCTCGCAAAATTGAATGAGTCTCTCTCCCCTTTTATTTTTCTTACCAAGTCCATATTGGCCCATGCATTCCAATATCTTCTCATTGCCCACTTTTGTGTTAAAATCACCCATAACTACGATTATATCGTTTCATTTTGCCATTTCCACCGATTTCTTCAGATTTTCATAGAATATTTCAACATCTTACTCATGGCCAGTTGTGGGAGCATAAACCTAGTTAGGAGGATGTCTACAGGTTGAGCAGCGAATCTTTACTGCAATGATTCTCTTGTTGACTGCAGTGAAGCCCTTTATTGATCTTGCTATACTATTCTTCATTATGATAGCTACTCCATTTACATGTGCCTCTGCTCCTGAGTACATCATTGTTAAGCTCTCCTAAACCTGCCCATCTTGTTTTGCAAATACCTACAACATCAAGACACATTGACTTTATTTTTTGAATAAGATTATCAAGTTTTCCCATTTCATAGTGTTCTAACATTCCAAGTTCCTATGTTAAGTAGTACATTCCTGGTCTTCAGTTTGGGTATTTCTGACGTCATCCTCCCAAGTGGGGTTAAGATGGCCTCTTCATATTCTCTAATATTAGAGTCAAACTTACTATTCTCAGGACATGACTCCTCTTCCCTGTAGCATTTATTAGAGAGACAGTTTGCAGGGGGCTCGACCTTGTCCCTATAACTAATTCTTCTAGTGGTAGCAGTTCTCATGGCTTACTACAGTGGAGGATACCTGGAGGTGAGGCTCCAATCTCTTCCATGATGACTGGCTACATCTCACTTTGGATGCCAAGAACGTGCCCTTAGTATGTCACCTACTTTGCTGTCATGCCCATTACTCCATTGATCTTTGATAGTAGATTCTTCTGCCGCACTGGCCATTCTAGACTTTGTGCACTATAGAGTAACACACCGCAACTACCAGTAGCGGATGGCACTACTGATACTCTCACTTAGTTTAGCCCACCAGCCGAGGCGGTTTCCCAGTAGTTGGTAGTGGCATGCACTACCAACTACTTGAAGCCATAAGTGAGAGTTAGGTTCTCATGGGGAACAGTCTACGGTGTCCATTATTTCAGTGCGGCTGACACTTTCAAAAGTTACTACTCCTCTAAGAACCCATACATCCCGATATACAGTAAAAAACTATAATATAATATAAAACTAGTAATATAAACACTATTTCAAACAACTTCAAGTTAGAATGTAGCAAGACAGCCACATTAAATTTATGAAAAAGATTATGATTTGTTGAATTTCAAATACTTAAAACTGTTTAAACTATTCACAAATGTCTTTATAAAATTATGTTATAAATATGACAAGCAACATAGATAACAGCATAAAAATGATATATGAATTTGATGACTCCAATCTCATCAAAGTTATAGGTCAACAAACGACAACATGAATAATGAAGAATTTTAAGAAACTTTGTTTAATAAATGTATGTTTAGTTTCAAATGCATTTTAGTTATTGCTGCAGTAGTAGCATAGAACTATCACGTCTTCTATGCGAGCATAAAATTGCCATAACAGACTTATCATACAGGAAAAAAGGCGAATGGCGTAAAATAGTCTTTATTCAAACAGAATATGCATTTCGGGTATTATATTCATCTTCCGTTCTGTTTACAGCATTTCTGGTAGTACAAATAGGTATTGTATTGTTGGTTGTATTGTTGGTTTATTGACGTAAAGATTTATTTTACATGCCCTGTACCTGCCAGTGGCACAACCAGGGCATAGGAAACAATATAATTGGCGCTACAGAATGCTACATTGAAGAGACAAGATGAAAATATAGAGTGGATAAAACAATAAAATAAAACAGGTCAGTCAGGAAGGAAGGTCAGTCGCCGAAAAGTGTTTGTCTTGGAACACAAAATAAAAAAGGTGATCCCATTTTGGGCAGACTTAGTCTTTATTCTAATTTTTAAAAAATAAAACAGTTTCACGAATCACCGCATTACAGCTTGTATCGCGTGGAGAAAGAACAAGATGACATCCCCTGTACCTAAAGAGAAGGGCGGCATTGCCGCCCAGCAGGGGATAGGAAAACCCGAAAGCGCAGCCCCTCAGGAGCTATTTGGTCCCCAAACTGCCCCATCTTGGAGCAGCTGATTGTTAGTAAGAATCGTCTTTTTTGCGAGCCTTTTGAAGGCGTGGAAGATCTCTTGACTTTTCCAAATGTCGGTAAGGTCGCAGGGCCAGTCTATGTTAATTTCATTCAGGAGATGACTCATTTCAGTTCTCTCTTTGGCAGTTATAGTACAGTCGTATAGGTAATGGTTAGCTCCGTCTCTAACCCCACAGGTGGGGCACTCGTCAGACGTTCTATTGACAAACCTCGCCAAGTAGTGAGCAAATTTCCCGTGGTTACTCAAAAACTGAGTAGTATAGTGGTCAGGGGTAAACCACTTTATTTTGTTGTGTTGCCGGAGGTCAGGAATGAATTGCTTAATGATGTGGTGCCCAAGTTCGTTCCAGTGAGATTGCCATGTATCTATGGCCTCCTCCCGCAGAAGCCGTTTAAGAGTCCCTTGGCTGATTTTGCCGTAGTCGTAAGAGATGTTTGGGTCGAGGGCAGCTTCTTTTGCAAGGGCGTCCGCCCGCTCATTCCCCTCCATACCCTGATGTGATCTGACCCAGAATATTTGAATGTTATTATTGGATACGCAGATGTTGTTCCGTATCTCCACTGCAAGTGGATGGAGCTTGATGCTGTAGATCATGTTAAGGGCAGATAACGAGTCAGTGTAGATGTCGATCTTGAAATTCGAGTAGGTGTTGTTAATCCAGTTCGTGGCCTTGCTGATTGCCAGAAGCTCCGCTTGGAATACATTGCATTGCGGATGTAGTCTGAATTTTTGGTTGTGAATTTCCTCACTGTTGTCATAAACAACATAAGCGCAACCTACACCACCGTCAATACCTGAGCCATCGGTGTATATTTGGATACTGGCATTGTTAAGGTTATTCCAGCTACTTGAGAAGTTGTAAGTGGGGGTAATGGTATCACCGAATGGGTGAGGCCTTTCAATATCCGCAGATTCAATTGTGATGTCGCCTATCTGAATATTCGTTCCCCATTTGGCTTGTTGCATCTTCGTTTTCATAGAGATCTCAATGTCTATGGGTAATTTCCGTGCGATCGCTTGTAGGCTAACATTACTAGTGGTGCGATAGGCCTTAGTTAATAACAGAAGAGCTCGCCTCTGTGCGGAAACCAGTTTTCTTCTGATGTGAACCTTTGAGATGGCGCTACCCCATGTGCCACACCCATAGGTAGCGATTGGGATAAAGATACCGTCATATATAGTCGAGAGGGCCTCAGGAGAGAGGCCCCAGTCTCTCCTGGCCACCTGAGCAAACGCCTGAAAAATAAGGCCCGTGCGGCTAGAGATATGCTCAATATGTGGAGCCCAAGAAAGTTTGAAATCCAGAGTGATGCCTAAGTACCTGAGGTGTTTCTCTACCTTAATGGAGTTGCCATTCATCCTCAAGACGGGGGGCCTGAGGTAGAGATTGCCTCCCCTCGGTTTGTTGAAAATAATTGCCTTTGTTTTGGCCGGGTTGAAGTCTAGTTTATGGTTGGTACCCCAGGTGCTAACTAGTTGGAGGAGGTGGTTTCCTTTCAATTCGAGATCTGCTCTCGATCTGCCGCCCACCAACAGAAAGACATCGTCCGCATAAGCGGTACAGGATTCTTGCCCAAAATGTTCACCCAAGAAGGCGTTGAAGGTGATATTCCAGAGCAAGGGCCCGCACACGGACCCTTGCGGGCAGCCTCTAGTTATCTGTTTTTGCACCTCGTGTTGCCCGTACTGCAGGATGGCTATCCGGTCCCGAAAATAATCCTGAAGCAGGATCAGTAAGTTGCGTGGGCACCTGATATTACGCAGCTGAAATGTCACTAGGGGCCACCAGGCACTGTCAAATGCCTTGGAAATGTCAAGGCTGACCCCCAGGACGTATTTATTGACTTGCAGGAGGCTATTTATGTTGTTAACTGTGTGGTTTATGGCTTCCTCCGCTGACTTTTGGTGACGGAAGCCGAACTGATTGTCGTTTAGTTGGCGGTAGTGTTCCACATGCCATTCCAATCTAGTTTTAATTAGTTTCTCCAATATTTTCCCTAATATAGGGAGCAGGGAAATGGGTCTGACATCTTTGCTAGGACCCGGTTTGGGCACGGGAACTACTCTGGCCTTTTTCCAGGCTTTTGGGAATATGGCATGACTTAGGCAGTTATTATATAGATTGGTGAGGTGCATTGGAATTATTTCCCACAGATTGGTCGCAATCTCTGCGTTAATCCCATCCATGCCAGGGGCCTTGCGTTTTCCTAGTGTATAAAATGCCATACGTATCTCCTCCTGAGTGAAAAGCGGTATGTTCTCGCTGTCCACTAGATTATCTTTCTCAGCGCGGATTTTACGCTGCCAGTCGTTGTCGGTCATGGGATTGTCTTCAGGGCAAAATTTGTTAAGCTGGTTAGTCAAAGTCTGAATTATGGTCAGTGGGTGGTCACTAGCGCTTGTATCTGTCAGAATTTGGGCCTTGCGTAATCTATTCATACACATCTTTGTAACGAAGCCCCACGGATCCTTCGAGGTGGTCGTACAAAACTCGCGCCACTTGCGCAACTTTTCTGTTTTAATAATGTTTTTGTAGTCTCTGAGGCTACTGAGGTAAGCTTCTTTATGGTGGGCACTATTTCTGTCATTCCTGTGTCTTTGAAAGATGCGCCGAAGCTTGTTGGTTTCCCTACGTAACTCATTCAGCCTGGGAGTCCACCAGGGAGTTCTTCTCCTTGAGGAAGTGCCTCTGGGGATAAGCGTTTCGCAGGCCTTGCGGATTGTGTCAATATTCGCGTCAATTTGGACTATCGCCTCATTACGGTTGGTAAGTGGATGATTATGAAGATTGTTTTCTAAGTACTCTTTAATTCGATTCCAGTTGGCTCTTTTGGGGACGTAGACGCTGCTCGGAGCGCTATGTTCGTCTTCCTTGCAGATAATTTCAAAGGTTATATGAGCATGGTCACTCAGAGTCTCATTAGGCGAGACATTCCAGTTGGAGATGCTAGTATACATGCCAGCACTGCAAATCGATAAGTCGATCCAGGAATACCCGCGTGCAGAGCAGTAAGTAGGGGGAGACATAGGATTGTTAAGCAAGAGAAGAGCATTGCGATGCATGAATTCCTCGAGGAGCCTACCCCGACCATCCAGATTAACTCCTCCCCAAGTGGGGGAGTGAGCATTAGTGTCTCCCAAGACAAGAATATGCGTGCCCTGAAAGGCATCTATAATTTTTTGAAGTTCCTCAATAAAATTATCATTGTCTGCACCTTTGGGGAAGTATATGTTAAGAATAATTATTCTAGTTTCTTTTAACTGAACTTCAATGGTCACAATATATTCGCTGCTGTAAGTTGGATGATGCTGGATCGACATATTGGTATTGGGCACAAGGGTTATGGCCCACGGGTTCTTATCCGTGCCACTAAGGACAGGACAGAACGTGGGAAGGCAAGAGGGTGTGCCAGCACGACAGTATGGCTCTTGGATAAATACGAGATCATAGCTATTAAGCTGCTCAGAAATAAGAGATGTAGCAGAGATGCTTCTCTGTGTATTGTTCTGTAAAATACGAAGATTAGTATGGTTACTGGCCATAGTCGGTTCTATCGGTAATTATCGATTTGGCGCGCTGGTACACTGGACATTTAGAATCTCTTGCATTATGCTTGCAATTTTTTGTTTTATCTAGTCTACAGTTACAGCAGGTGGGCTCCACTCCTCGATTCGGGCATGCCCGGTAAGGATGATCCCCCGAGCATTGACTGCATGTATACTTGTCTTGAGTGCAATCCTTGGCTGCATGGTTGAACTGGCAGCACTTAAAGCACTGCAGGACCGGGAAGAAATCCACGACCCTGCAGCGCGACCAGTTTAGGTTGACTTTGCCCTGTTCCACTAGGATTCTTCTGACCCGGGGGGACACCTCCACCACCCAGTTCCTGTAGGTTGCATCCCTCCTTCCCATCTGAAATTTCGGGCGGAATTGTCCCTGGAACTCCTCTTCAGTAAGGTTATCGTGTACCACTTGGTTTTGGGAATGTGTAAGAATCGACAACTCCTCCTTGGTAATTTCCGTATGTACCGAAAAGACGACGACGTGGGGCCATCTTTTTTTGGGCCTAAAAGCCGCAACCTCAGGGACCTTTTCCCCAATACTCCTTTCCAGGGTTGCGGCATCACCATTGCCCCCAAGCTCCACCGCAATGCCCCCTCTTCCGATCGTCCGAACCTTCTCTACTGTAATCTTCAGTTCTGACGGATTGATCTTTGACTGCATAAGCCTGCGTACAGTATCGCTGTTTTGATTGTCTTTATCCTTACTATAGATTAGCAGGACCTCATTCGGTGTGGCGGGTTCTTTAACCTTTCTATTGACGTTAACATGTCTTCCTGTACTAACCACTGCGCTGTACAAAGGTGCTTGGGGTGTCCATTGCGATACTTTGTTCTCTAAGTTGCTCAATTTCTCCGCAATCTCTTGTTGCGTACTGGTAAGTTTATCTGCCATCAGGAGAAAGTACGTTCTCATCGAATTCTCTGCCGTTCTGACGACTGTGAGGAATTGTTCTGTAATAAAGTCAATGTGCCGAGTAGTGCTTAGATAAGCCTTCGGGTTTTTAGTAGCATATGCTTTAATTTCTTTCAGGGCCTGTTTTGATTTTTTCAGAAAATCCTCAATAATTTGTGCGGACATGGTGTGGATAAACAGAATTACGCACCAGAGAAACTGTCCCCAAGGATGTGAGTACCTAACCCAAAGCTGAAGTAGTGGGTGTGTAAAGAGGAAACCTCTGTTCCAGAGGCTCTGCGCTGCCGAGCTATCACTCGACAGGGCAGAGGGGAAAAGGATAGGCTTAAAACAAACTTATTCTAGCCCAGACCTGGTCTAAAGTTACTGCACAGTAAGTCGCGTGTAGATAACAACAGTATACATACATTTAGCAGGTATTGGGGTTTATCAATGAGAATTAAATCTAAAGTTTGAAGCAGCAACGCCCAATGTCCGTTGTGACCGTTATACCGATGACCGTTATACATAGGTCTTTGACCGTTTCTATGGAAACTGTTGCACTGGTCAGTGGAGAAATTAGTTGAGTTTTAATCTCGTCGTTATTCAAAATCTATTTAAGGTAAGTTTACAAAATTTGCACTCAGAGTTTCTATAATATTCGTCTTCGTGATCATACAAAAACTTTCCCCGGAACGCTATTCAAAAGCCGTTGCGGGCCGTTCGAGAAGATTTGGAAAAGGGCTGTAGTTGCCAAAATACTGGTCCGAGGACCACCAAATTTAAGCACAGTACTTACGGTTATAAGCCGAACAATAATCCGAAACTGATTCCGGTTAAGCGGTCAAAGTTTTCAGGCAAATCAGATTTGAAAAACTCTGTTTTCAGTCGCCGATTTCTCCAAAAATATGGGTCCTATGGTCCAAAGATTTGTATCAACGTGTTCCTCTCGTTCAGCTGATTCCGAAAATGTGGCACTTCACTATTTTAGATTAATGACATCGTCTATAACACGCGACAATCAGGAGCACAAAAAAAAATCAACCACTACCATTAACTGTCTCCGACGCTCTAGTAAGACGAAGAAAGTATTAGCAAAACTGTCAACTGCAAAAGTGTCGTGGCCATTTAAAGTCTATTAAGAATAACAAAACTAGTACAAATAGGTACTAGAACTATCATGTTTCCATTTAGTTCGGTTTGGTTTATTTCTTTACTGTTCAACCAATGCCGAATTATCGGGCTAGCAAATGGCTATAATAATATTAATAATTTAAGACAATTTGGTACTAGAGTTAGGCGTTAGGCGCCGTCTCTTGCTAAATTTAATAATTAGAATTTTAATTAAATAATTTAAATAAATTTAGGCCTAACTGGAAGAAAAGAAACGGCCCAAAGCGGGACTCGAACCCGCAACTTCTGCTATCCGTGCAGACACGTTACCAGTTACGCTACCCGGACCTTCGGTCCACTCTCCTCTTCCAGCTGATATAAGATTACCGTACGACATCGACAGTCATTACAATGCCGGCTGGGGACACATTAATTGCCCACGTCCTCCTAAAGGCACTCAACCGGCCACCGCAACCCCGGCAAGGTGTATATATATATAAACAAACAACTACTAACCCGTTATAGATCTTATATCAGCTGGAAGAGGAGAGCGGACCGAAGGTCCGGGTAGCGTAACTGGTAATGTGTCTGCACGGATAGCAGAAGTTGCGGGTTCGAGTCCTGCTTCGGGCCGTTTCTTTTCTTCCAGTTAGGCCTAAATTTATTTAAATTATTTAATTAAAATTCTAATTATTAAATTTAGCAAGAGATGGTGCCTAACGCCTAACTCTAGTACCAAATTGTCTTAAATTATTATTATTATTATAGCCATTTGCTAGCCCGATAATTCGGCATTGGTTGAACTTTATCTATAACGGGTTAGTAGTTGTTTGTTTATATTTCTTTACTGTAATGCAACACATGGACAATCTGTTGAAGGGGATGAAGAGGATTTTCTATGGTAAACTGGTGTGTATTTAGGTATTACTAATGTGAAAATAATCTAGAAAACTCCACTTGGCTGGCCCATTGATAAAGTGCAAACCTATGACCGCAGTGTTCAGTGGTTTTATCCACTCAGCCACTGGTGTGCATATATTTCCATTGAGAAAATCAATATTTATTTCTCATTTCATTAATCCCTTGTCCATCATTATCCTGCTAGATGTTTTTGATTCTCTGAATCAAAACAAGACTAATAATTGAATTATTACTGTTCTATAACCAGGACTGGCTCAGACATCAGTTTTTAGTGCCTCAGACCATGAGCCCAAGCTTGGAGTGGCTCCAAACTTTCAAATTTCTATGAAAATTTGAAAAAGAGTTTGACGTTTCAGAGATATATTGGTACGGGAAATATTTTAAGCCTTTATCTTTCTTTGATAGCTCTAAACATGTCTGTATCTTATATTTAAAAATTATGTTAATTCAAACTTAATTACTCATACTAATAACTGCATGAGTAATTATTAGTACGAGTAATGCATTGATGCAATTATCCAACTTTGGAAATTCCAGAACACTGGATATTCCTCTACAGATTGCTTAATTGATCCTTAGCATATTGTGGGGTAATTTTCTGTTCTAGTAAATTTTATATCTACCCATTCCAGCTCAGTTTTCAATGCTGGTACATTTTGAGTAGAGGCTATAGTATTGCATGTTATACTGAAGTACTGTAAGACCCCACTTAATGCGGGGAATGCGTTCCTAGAAGACAAAGCGCTAAGCAAAACAGTGTTAAACGAGACCATTTTAACTTAGAGTAAATAGGGATAAGGAAACATGCGACCAAAAAATAAGCAAATTTTACTATAATTTTAAGTTATTTTTATATAAATTTTTGCATAATAATATATGTTAAATAACACACAAACATATGCACACAGAAATCTAAAGTTAATTTTTTGTGACAAAGGTCCTGGCTCTTCTGAAATTCTTGTTTTTTGCGATAAAGTCGTGTAGTTTCGTTGGTCGCTTTCTTTTTCTTTCCTTAAGCAAATGTCGGTAGCAGAAGATCGCATCCAAAACGCCTCATTTTGCTTTGGCACTCCTATCAAAATCTGGATCATTTGCTACAATTTAATTAACGATTTCAGTTATCGTTACCAAACTTTTACTAAGGAAAACTGTAGAAAAATTTTTTGGGTTTGTCCTTAGAATCTCTATTTTCCAATTCTACACGAATTCCTTGTTCTGCCAGTTCTTGAAGGCTGTCGTTGGTAAGGCTCTTACCGGAAACCTGCAGTAACTCCCCAATATCCTGCTCATCTAAATCTCCTGTATCGATTAAGTTGACAATTTTGTCAACCTAACGATACAGCGATAGGCTTTTCTCGACGAGAATTCTCGGATGCCTTCAGCCATAACTTCTTCCACACTCTGTTCATGCATTTATCAGTTAATTCTTGCCAAGCGAAGTTGATATTTCCTATGGCATCCATAATGTTATATTTTTTCAAAAATTACACAAAACAAACAGATTTAAGGGAAGTACAGTGCTACGACAAATTACCTCGTATTATATACGGATCAATGAAACACCGCATTAATTTGAATCGGCATAAATTTTGAGTGTTTTTTAGGCGTCCGGCAGACTGCATTGTATCAAATTAGCGTTAAGCGGGGTCTTACTGTATACATAGTATATTAAATTTAAATTCTGTTTAAAAAATTTATTTTGTAAAGTTATATTGCATTTGAATCTAAGAATTCTATTTGTATTCAATCTTAACCATTGTAGATTTGTAAACATTTCATTTTCAACAAAGTTTATACATACACTTTACACCAATTACAAAAATGATACATTAAATAAACTGTCTTTACAGTTCAACTCCAGGTCTACCTGTTCATTAACAGATACTTTAATCTATATGAAGACCTGAAGTTGATCTGTAATGCAGTTTGGAAATGTTTGTCCAATCAAAAGACAGTTTATTTAATGTGTTATATTAGATATTCAAATACGGTATTTCCAAAACTAACAACTTTTGGCAGATTTCGTATCTGTCATCTTGAAGATTACAATTAAAGTTGTTACAGAGTTTTAGAAATTATTTAATTATATCTTGTTTGATGTGGAGTGCTATAGGTATCTACTTTAAACTGCTGTACTACCACTCATATCTTAAAAATGCAGTATGATTTTAATTTTTCTGACATTTTTAGTCATTTTAAATGACCTACCTCAGGACAGAAAAACAGATACAATTTAAAAATAAGAACGAAAGCTGTCTTCTGGAACAAGTTGCATTTTGAATATTAGTGCTTTAGAACACCAAACATTTAACTGTGCAGGTCGGACTTCTACGTAGATTATAAAATATAAATATATCAACCAATACACCCACCAAAGCCGAATTATCGGGCTAGAGTCAACTATAATAAATAATTAATAAGACAATTTGGCACTAGAGCTTGGCGTTAGGCGCCATCTCTTACTATATTTAATAATTATAATTTAATTAAATACCGTATTTTATGGACTATAAGACGCACTTTTTTCTTCGAAAAATTGCCTCCAAAATTCAGGTGCGTCTTATAGTCCGTAGCATTTTAAGCAATTTAAAAACAAAAAAAAATACCTATAAAATTTAAGGTGCGTCTTATAGTCTGTAGCATCTTATAGTCCGTAAAATACGGTAAATAATTTAATAATTTGGAACTGGAAGAAAAGAAATCGGCCCAAAGCGGGTTCGAGTCCCGCTTCGGGCCGATTTCTTTTCTTCCAGTGTTGTTTCGCTTAACGAGTGTTTCGCATTACGAGTAAGGTTCTGGAATGAATTATGCTTGTTAAGCGAGGTTTCACTGTACATAAAACTGATTAACACATTCAACACCAAATTTATACAAATTAATAAATATACACTGTCTTTTGGTGTTAATTTAGTTTAATTCAAACAAGAATAGGCACGCAAGTACTTTCAACATTTTACAAATGCAATCTTCAAGCAGAAAAGAATGTATTTAGAATAAAAGCAAAATTTAAGTGGATACATCACGTTTTAAGTAGTTCTCAACTGAAACATACATTTTCTTAATAAATTTCAAACAAATTTTGATCTAATTGAACACTTGTACATTTGAGAAAAGCACAACAATGCTATTATGGCAATTGTTCCTGAGAATATAACATACAGTAATACCTCAACTTATGCGAACCTGGAGTTACACGATTTTCAAATCTCGTCGATTTATCTTTTGTTTGAGCACCACGCAACTCTCGATTACTCACTCCCCCCACATTATTGTTCAGCTTACATGTTCGGACGTGTCATGCGGAATCGATGCATAGTTAGAATTTTGTGTTTGTCGGGGTAGAATCGTGCAGGAACGCAATTCCCGCCTTTTTTTAAACTGGTAACAGTCACTGTTACAAAAAGACAGTTAAAGAAGCAACCGTTGGAGTTTGAATGCGTATCCACTGACTGGTCATCAGACCGTTACACCACCTGCGGACCTCCGATAAGGCTATGATCATCGGGAATCGCCGATTGGTCGACCGAGATTGATCAAGAATCGCTGATTTTATGAAGCCTTCTACATCAAAATAACTTCGGTTCATGATTTTAATAATATAATTTGTTATACATATGAATTATATAAGATTTTATTAAACATTTTTTTCTAAATTATTGTTTTCTTTAGTTTCCAGTCCCAATTAAAAATAATTTGTATGTATTTCTATGTGAAATTATACCCTGACTTACGCGGTTATCGCTCGGTTCCACCTATCGCGTAAGTTCGGGGGTATTACTGTACTTCAAGGACACTAAACTCTTAAAAACCACCAGTGACCAACACATAGAAAAATCTCTAGAAAAAATAACTATATACAAATATAGTATTAAGAATGTGTGTATTAATCATGAAGATTCCACTTGTTTATCTGCAGTATAGACATATACTATAAACTAAGATGTGGATAAAACTGTACATTAATTACTATTGTGTATATTCAACAGATTTGTTGTGTATTATCATCATTGTTTGTATTTTTTTTATTTATTTATCATCAATTCATATTTAGAACACTTATAAGAGCATTAAAATTTAAGTTAAGAGAATTCTACTATGTTCAGATCCCAAGGATAGCTACTATGATAGCCGAAAACATTTGACGATAAAAAAATTGTTCCCGGAACAGGCTAGAACTCTTTAAATTTATGGTTTACTCCAGTTTAATAAGTTTATTAATTATTAATTAGGACATTCTTCATAACAGTACAATTAAATAACTAAAGGTGTATATATATATATCAATATTGCCTGTAAATCCTTCTAGCATCTTGACAACTGTATGATTTAAACACTACTTACCATGAGGTCCAGCATACAGAGGTGACTGAAAGTTTTGCAATACAGGAATAAGGTCTAAAACATAATATTTTTCATTTATGTTCAAACTACTCTCCTCTAGCCAATTATGTAGTCATTCCTTCCAAAGATCAAAAGCATGACACCACTCATTTTCTGAAATGCTATTGAAATACTCTGTTACAGAAGCTTTAATTTCATCCTCTGTATTAAATCAATTGTTTTTTTGAGATTAAAAAATAGCCAGAAGTCACACATTGCCAAATCTGGTGAATACAGTAGATGTTCAATAATTCTGTTATTATTAGCTTGAAGGAAATCAACAGTTCCGCCTGGCAGCGCAAGACGAGGCATTATCGTGACACAAAATTAGACCACAAATTTTCTGACTCCAGAATTCGAGGAAGACAAACTGTAATGTACCAATTAGCCGTTGTCATCTTCTGTTCTTCAAGCTTAATTGCTTTCTCCAAACCAGTGCTACGGACAAAAATAGCAAACACGACTTTTATTAAGTCACACCTCCCACACTATTTCAAGCAAAACAGTTTCAGGTTTTAACAGTCTGAAATCGAACGTCTAAATAGAATACACATTTGGAATATTGCCAATATTCTTATGACGTCATTATTTTCAGAGTATGTTTTTTACGTACCGTACCTTAACCCGTGTAAAGAAATTGACGTCGCGAGTAAATCAAATTGTTTA
Source organism: Centruroides vittatus (assembly GCF_030686945.1). Classification (NCBI taxonomy): domain Eukaryota; kingdom Metazoa; phylum Arthropoda; class Arachnida; order Scorpiones; family Buthidae; genus Centruroides; species Centruroides vittatus. The sequence continues at coordinate 918,187 of NW_027122193.1, forward strand.
GAAAATTGTTTAAATAGCTAAATAAATATAATACAATAGAAAAAGAAGAAATAAAGTAAATATTGTAAAAAGTTTTATTTACTGCAATGTCAGTTTCCTTATACAGGTTAACGTATACAGAAAATATACTTTGAAAATAATGATGTCATAAGAACATTGGCAATGTTCCAAATTTGTATTCTATTTAGATGTTCGATTTCAGACTGTTAAAACCCGAAGCAGGTCACTTAACGTAGCCAAAAACATTTGTTTCATTAAATTGTTTTGCTGGAAATAGTGTGGAAGATGTGACTTACTATTAATATTGTTCTAGCTCACCATGTAGAGAAAATATGAATTTTTTTATTGCTCTTTGTCTTTTTACAGTTGATGGAACTGATCATCTTTATGAATCCATATCCAGCTTTCTTGACATCTTTCACACTTATAAAATGGTATGCATGTCTCATCACCTGTGACAATCTTGAAAATAATCTGATGTCCACCTTGGTTCAACATCTTCAGTTTCCTTAGAGATCATGACATGCTCTATTGAGACACCACTTTTTAAAACCATAGCTCCTTAACAGAATGTCTGCAACTGCAGAGGCTCTTTAGTCTCTCTTGTATCATTTCATAAGTACAGAATATCTTTGATCTGCAATCTTATGTTGGATAGGAATCACATTTTCAGGAGTGACTGCTGTCATGGTTGCCTTTCATGTGGTTTGTCATGTAAGGAAATATGACCCCTCTGAAATTCTTTGTACCACCTAAACGCAGTAGTGAAGGATGGAGCATCATCTCCAAAAGCCAATTTCAATTGTTCATAACAGTCTTTGTCATTCAGTCCGACACAAAAATCATAATAAAACATTGCACAAAGTACTTCTATAGAAAATTCCATTGTTACTATTATTAACAGAGCATGTCTCACTTAGATTAAGAGAGATTATGGATAAACAGATTTCATCATGGATGGTTTTCTTCTATTGCAAACTTTCAGAATAACTCTTGTATATGTTTATTTCTAATTATAAATAAAAATAAAAATCATTTGTTGATATAAACCAGAGATGGGCAAGCAAGAGTTCAGTGGGAGCCGAAATGTAGGTTTTGCAAAATGTATGGGAGCTGCAGTTCTGTACTGTCGTGGCGGATGGTATGGTAAAGCGCGCGATTTTATTATATAATATAAAACAAATATTGAATTTTTTTAATAACCATATTTTTGCAAAATTATAAAAATAAAATTGTAAAAATAATAATAAAAAACAAAAATTAACACTTTCGGCAAGAGCCGCACGTGACTCAAAAAGAGCCGCACTTGCCCACGTCTGATATAAACAATACTGTATGTTTAAAATTCTTCTTCTTAATGGATAACCTATTATTTCATTAAGTAATTAGTGTTTTATGAAAAAGAACAAATTTAGATCATGACCTGTCAATATTTCTTACACAGTCATGTTCTAAATTTGTAAAATCTGCGATATCAATATACTGTACATCTAAAGTGATGTGTAATGCAAATTAAAAATTTTTAAATCCATATTTCAAAATCGGCGATTCTTTCATATTTTTCGGATAAAATTTCGGTTTATTCATTTCTTACAAAAGAGAGCCATTACTGGTAGAACACAATTAGTGGTAGAATGTATTCTTGGTCGATGATAATTCCAGATTCATCAGGCCATTGGCAAATTGGGAAACAACTTTCAAATCTAATAATTCCCACCGTCACCCGTCCGTCTATCCTTCGTTAATCTCGAGAACGGAGCTAGATAGACGAAAATCAAGACCAGATACGGAAAGCTTCGGGAGCGGAGACTCCAATTAATTTTTCGGTTAAAATGTGATTAAAAATCACAGTCTGGCATTACGACGATGTTACAATAAATAATTAAGATTTTTAAATATCTATATACGAAGTGATTTAGATTAATGATAAGCAATTAAGTTGCCATCTTGAATTAAATTAATTTAGAACGTTCTGGAAGAAAAAATTCATCTGGAGCAGGAGTTAAACCTATAACTCCTGCTTTGTATGTAGCTGCGTCACGTGGACCTCCCTCCAATCTTCCAGACAAATTAATCTAGAAAACATAACCGTGTAAATAATTTAAGATAACCGTCCATCCAAAAGACATTTCCAAATATCAAAGGTCTGTAATTGGTAAAGCATCTATATGATAAGCAGAAGTTGTGAGTTGAATCATGCTTTAGATCAATCTTTCTTTTTATTTTCAGAATATTCTAAATTGATTAATTCTAATTATTAAATTGAATAAAGAATGGCAACTTAATCACCACTTTTTAATCCAAATTACTTTATATTTATTTATTTAAATAGCCAAGTTATGGCCCAACGAATCCAGCAATGTCATGTGATTAATTTATAATTTCAAGCTTAGTTTACTGTATAATTAAAAATCTAAATTTCATAAATATGTTTAATAATATAATTACTTGATTACAATTTTCACAATTTTCGATATTTTTAATTTAAAATGTAAATATAGATCGAAATCGAGATTGCGATACATATGTTTACTCTAAACGTATGCAATTTGATAATGATTTTATGAATCATTACATCTTATTAGAAATAAATGATTAATTTAGTATTAAATTTTTTGATTTTCAATTAAAACAATCAAGTTACATAAAGGAACTTACAATAAAAATTAAAATACTTTAAAATTTCAAATAAAAATTACAAGTTTTGTCGAGCGAGCAATGTCTACCATAGATTTTTCATTGTAGAATATGGTAAATGCCACAGATTGCAAGGACATTTTCTTACAATACTGCCCATTTGTTTAAAATGTTAAAACTATGAAAAATGCATTCAATATGCAATTTATGTGATATGTAACCATAACTTGTTTTATTCGCGTAGCATAGTTGTCAACCTTCTGTCTTACGAAGCAGACGTCGGCCAAAGCAGAAATTCTTTGCCGTCTTCGGACAGCATAAGACTTTTAATGCATTTTCATCTTCTAAGTACTGCCTCGGGTTTAAATTTCTGGAATGGAGTGCTTCAGTTGATGTAAAGAATGGCAGAACTTCCAACTCCTTTATTTGATTGGTGTGTACAGCATGTCTTACAATAGTCACCTGATGTAACTCTGCTTGAATATTACGTCATGAACATATATAAATAAGGCGGCGAATCGTTTCTTGTATCTATATACCGTATTTTACGGACTATAAGACGCACTTTTTTCTTTGAAAAATTGCCTCCAAAATTCAGGTGCGTCTTATAGTTTGTAGCATCTTATAGGTATTTTTTTTTAAATTGCTTAAAAATTAAGGTGCGTCTTATAGTCCGTAAAATACGGTAATATTTGTGCTCTGTTAGCTGGATCTTTTAGTAAAACCAATATAAATCAAATTCATCTGGAATCTGTCATCTTGCAGTAGGATCATGTAAACTTCAGGTGCCCTGTCTGTTGATAAGTTTTTACATAATGGGGAAAGACCTGTGTGTGGTTAGATTGTGTCTGTAAGCAATTCGGATGCCCGATTCTAAATTTGAATGTTTTTTTATGTTTAAATTATGAAAAAATTAATTTTTTTTCTAAAAAATTGCAATGTACATTTTGTATCAAAATATGATAGATGCATAAGATCTTCTATCCTTTAGTATCAGAAAGCCAATCTGAAAGTCTTGGAAAATTGAGTTTTCTCAACAACATTGTTGTGTTTACAATAGTATACCAAGTGTTGATGACAACTAGATGGCCAAATGGTCAACGTATCAACCTATTGCTCTGGAAAATCTAGGAATGAATAAAGACAGGTCCAAAATCCCTTAAAATTTTACAGGAATGATCTATCATGGATGTGTTAGGTCTTCTTTCTCACAACTTGACTGCCCCATTATGAGCTTGGATGAACCCACAAATCTACAGTGATACAGCAATATGGTATTAGACTACTGAGTGGATAACCCTGGCAGTTATAAGTATACGTGAGGGATTCCAAAAACAATGGGAATAATTTTGTGGAGGGTGAGAGGTTTGTGGTACACGTATCTGCCGCTAGATGACAGTAGACAGAATCCTCTGGAATCAGTATGCAGAGCGGCATCGGCATGTGAAGACATGTTGGCCCATAGTAATTTTTTTTGAGAGAGCCGTTTTTCATTTTTGTCAAAAACGTGATGTCAGATTTTAAAAAGCAACATGCTGCTGTAAAATTTTGTTCTCTATTAAGGAAAAGTAGATCGGAAATGGTTGAAACGATTTGACGTGCTTACAAACAAGATGCCACGAGTAAGATAAGGGTTTACAAGTGGTTTTCCCTCTTTCAAAAAGGAACAATGTCTCTTCAAGATCAACCTAGATCTAGATAACCATCCAACATTCAAACTGACGAAAATGCTGAGAAAATTTGTGATCTCAACAACACAGATCATCATCAAACCATTGAATTTTGTCACAAGAACTCGGCACGAGAAGAGTTTGTGTGAAGTTTGTTCTGTGCTTGTTTACCACCAATCGGAAAGGCAGTCTCTTGGCTGCTTGTCAGGCTTTGAAAGAACATTTGGAAAATGATCCAGACTTGTTTTCTAAGGTAATAACTGGCAATGAATCGTGGTGATATGGTTACGCTCCGGAAACCAAATGTCAATCCAGCCAGAGAAAAACATCAGGATCTCCTTGTCCCAAAAAAGCAAGACAAGTGAAGTTAAACGTGAAAACCATGTTAATCTGTATTTTTTGACGTGAAAGGAATTGTCCATTCTAAATTCGTCCACCAGGTCAGACAGTCAATCAACATTGTTATCTGGAAGTCCTCAAAAGACTTCGTGATGCCGCAAGAAGGAAAAGGGACTCGTGGCAAATGGGAGATTGGTTTTACCATCACGACAATGCACCTGCTTACACGGCGCTCTCTATGCAGCAGTTTTCGACAAGAAATGGCACGATCCTCCTTACTCGCTCGATCTCACACCCTGTGATTTTTTTTTGTTCCCCAGAATTAAGAGGAAACTCAAAAGGAAGCAATTTCAGACGGTAGAAGAGGTAAAAACAAAAACGACAGAGGCACTAAAAGGCATTTCGGAACAGGAATTTTCTAGATGTTTTGAACAATGGAAAAAATGTTCAGACAAGTGTATCGAGGCTAACGGAGATATCACGCATCTATCTGTTGCATTTGGTGTTGGTATAAAGTTCACAAAGTCTCCTTTGGAAATTCAAAAATTCATACAAAAACCTCTGTTTGCAACAAAAACAGTTTAGTCACGAATTGATGAAATTACAGAGTAAAGATAGAGATCTACTAGATGTTTTCCAAGCAGAAAAAATGCACGTTGAACAAGCAAATTATTTATAACTGAAAGAGTTGACACGAGCCAATCAGAGCGATTGTCATTGAAATGTTGCCAGATGTAATATTATTCAAACAATATAGTAGAAAAACAATGTTTCTAGATGGCATTAGATAGTATTGTATACTTTGTTTGGTCGTTTAACGTATCACTGCTCGGGAAAAAGAAACAGAAAAATGAGTGAAATGCATTTTTTGCCTGTAAATATTTAAGTAGAAAACATCTAGTGCATTCCCACATTAGAACTGACACATGGGTGACAACCCCATCTATTTCTCGACCAGGCTGCGAATAGGAAAGCCGTAAATCCTTCTCCGAAATGTACCTACGTGGCACGATTACATTTTTCTTTTTGTTTTATTAAATTAATGATATATTTTAAGATAAAAATCCATCCATTACGACCGAGAATAACCACACGGCCCGTTCGATTAACTCCTTTCTATTATATAAGAACGATTTTGTAGTGTAACGTAAAAAATTGGAGTATATAAATTATAGAAAAAAATGTCCGAAGTACAAAAATGAAGAGTAATAAACATTTCGCAATTTAAAGGAAGTAGATATCATATTAAAAAAAACCATTTGTCAGATTTGTAAACAATTTCAAAAATTTTTTAAACTAACAATAGCATGTTATTTTGTAATTTAAATGTAACAATCACAATAGACTAGAACAAACAAATTTAAAAAATTATTTTGGAATCAATACCTTAATGAACTAAATACAAATTTGATTAGAATGGTTTTAAAAACATACGCACAAGGTAGAGCATCGGAAGCATTCTCGACATAATCCAATCGAACAATACAAAATATAATCGTCTTTAATAAACGAATACCATCAGCACAAAAGCACTTTTCGTTCGTTCTTACGTAAAACTTTAATAGAGTGAAAACGTACGGATAATTACCGATCGAGTCGACGACCAATACCAGAAATATTCACTCCAAACCAGAAATACAAAACAGTATATTAAGTAGTTAAGAGTAACACATCTAATTTTAAATTTTTTCCTTTTTTTAAAGAAAATTATAATTTGTAATTAAAGAATATAAATAGAAATAATTATTTTGGTAGTTTCCTATTAACAAATAACAATTTACTTACTTTAGGAGGAGAATAGAATTCAAGCATGTATCCGGCGACGGTTTTAACTAACGTTAGGCGGCATTTTTCCCACTTCTGTTTTCCGTCTAAATTATCACCGGTCAGGTAATTAACGACTCCTTCTTTAATACATTCTACAACAATTTTAGCTAGTTTCGTCTTTTCACTTCTCGTCCTTCTCTCGGCGTGATGATGATGATGATGAGAATGAGATAATTCCACTTCGTCAGAATGTTGTTTATGAAATAAACCTTTTCCTCTCTTTAATCCTTTGAAAGAAAGACGCCTGAAGAAAGGACGATGATGAGTTTTCGGCGAATCGTTTTCTAAATCGGAGAGATCGCTGTAATCTTCGTTATTCGTAAGTAAAGAACGTAAATTTTCTTGAGAAGTATCTTGATTTCTTGTTCTAATTTTGACTCCTTCTCCTCCTGCTGCTGCTGCTCCTCCTGTTCCTCCTCCTCCTCCTCCTCCTCCTGTTCCTGTTCCTCCTCCTCCTCCTCCACTGATTTCTTGTCCGTTTGTTGATCCATGTTTCTTCTTTAATTCATTTTCGAAACATTCGAGGAAATGTTCGGTGAAATATTTACATATTTCTTGATTGGTTTTATTGCAATTCGGATGATCGTTTATAAATATACGGTAATTTTGTGTAAATTCTACGGCAGCTGCCTTGGCTTGTTTCTCACAGAATTCTAACCACAAACCCTTCTCGTCATTATCTACGTTGTTGGTGCCGGCCATTACTCAAACGACGAAACGACGACATTTCACTCGCGACATGACCAGGGTAAAGTAACACCCAGCTAACGCCATCATGGAACCACAATGCGCAATACTCAATGCGCACAAGGTCAACAACTGGTAAATGAACGAAAGGGAAAGGATTTCTCGTGTGACGTAAGAAAATAATAATCAACCGGACGTCATTCGTTAATTTTATCAATGATGTCGGCCTTTCTCGGAAAACGAATATTATACCTTTATTATTATTATTATTATTATTATTACTACTATTATTTGCCTTTCTTTTTTCGTTATTTAATTGTAATTTTTATTATATACGTACTGTACGTACGGCGACGCCACTATTACAAAACAATACGTAGAGTTTTGTAACGGTCACGTGACTTTGCTAAACAAACCGGTCATCATCCTTTTAATTTATTTCCAGTCGCGATGCTTTGTTTACGTCTCGTAAAGTGTAATATCCACTAGAAATTAATTATGTAAATTTTTACGTTAATGTTCTTTTTTCACAGTTTTCTTATATTAAATGTGCATAATTGCAAAATGTAATAGAATATTTTATATTACAATTTTTGTGTTACCCTTTTAGGGCTTATCACACTATTATAGCTTCTTGCCCCTATTGTAACTATTACAATTTTTGTGTTACCACACAAAAATTGTAATAGTTATAATAGGGGCAAGAAGCTATAGTAATACAATATTTTATACTTAATTTATTTCAATTAAAGTTGAAATGGTTGTTTATTTTGTTGTGTATTTAAAAAAAATAACTCGATTTTATAACTGTAATTTTCAGATTTAACTTTTTATATTATATTAAACAGAAACTACACCCGTTCAAGTCTTCTATTAACTGAAAATCGCTTATTAATGCATTATTATCAGGTTAAAGCATTCGAATATTCAAACCTTTTCACTGACTGAAAACCATTTACATACATAACTGAACCCATTCCTCTTAACATCAAGCGAAAGTGTCCATATTAGCATATTATCAAGCCTCGTCGTCAATTGAAAACCTCTACGTATACACTATAAACTTTGCTATTGAAAGTCTCCACACATTCAAGCTTTGTTATCAAATGAAAGCTTCGTACATTCACGCTTTATTAAGTATTATTTATTCATTCAAGCTTTGTTATCGACAAAATGGCGTGCGGTCCACGAGATTCGGATATGTATTAACCTCTTATAAATGTAAATGTTCATATTTGTTTGGGCGATAGTCAAGTCTTATTGTCAAGTGGTGTTTAATTTGATATGAAAGTTTAATTGTGTAAAGTATTTCCTTTTACTTGTAAGAGATAAAACAGATGAAAGTCCAATAATTAATTTATTTTTACATATTATTGGTAAGTACAGTTAAAATATAAGAAAAATAATCTCTCTTATTAAAATAAATGTATTTTTTTGACATTTTAAATATTAAAAACTATTATTATTTATTTATTTAGTTTTTCTATTGCTAGAATTTAAAGCAAAGGCGTTGGTCCATCCCTCCAATATTCTGAACTAGAAAATTGTCGCCCTGCCATGATATATTGTTCACAATAGTTATACCTTACTTTTATATCCATATTTTCTTTCTTATTGTCATTAGCTCGACCTCTCCAATATATTTATAGATAATATACAGAATATTGGGCAATTAGTGTAGCAATTAATGCAAACCGATCAATGCCAGTATGGCTTACAACATACTAATACGCAACATTTGTGACCAAAGTGTTCTTTAATAATGTATCCTTATGCTGTGATGTAACGAATTTCTTTTATTTTCTCACTACCCTTCCAGAATTTGATTTATATTGCATGCTGGCTTTAAAGTGCGTTGATTTTTTTGCAACAGTATATATTCTTGCTTGAAAAATGTTAATTATATTTACAGTATTTAATACAGTAAAACCTCTACTTTGTTCTTACCTTCCATTTCTGACCCACAGAAAAATTTCCCAAAATGTTTCCGTTGATTTAAATGGGGTGTAGACTTCTATTTTATGCCCACCTCCAATACATGACTATTTTTTTTTTCTTCTTCTTTTGGTCCCTTCCATACGAATCAACCTCTAACACAGTGGTTTCCAACCTGTGGGGCGCGCTCCCCTAGGGAGGCGCGAGACTGTTGCAAGGGGGGCATGCAGCTGTTTCCAAAATACCATTTTCGAATACAAACCAAAAAAGTGGAATAGGTGTCAAAAAATGAATCAGCAAAATAGGTGTAAGTAATCCACAATCTTCGCCGCGAATTTTTCGGGTACAAATGCTAAAACATCCATCCATACTCTTGCTGGAACGAGAACATCTGGCTTTCGCGTTTGGAGCCGAGCGCGCTTTGAGTACAGTAGAGAGTCGAAAATCGGAATCAATTGGGGACTGGGGTGGTTCAGATTAGTCATTTGTTTCGATTACCAATTATGTACGAAAAAATATATTAATCTGTCCGATGTTCAAATTTTTCTCCGTTGCGTGTCGCTTCGTGTTGAATTTTCGTCGATTTTAAGCCTAACGAAAATTTTTATAATAATAATTGAGGCTATCGTATCGTTAAAAATTATTTCTGCATTTTGTACAAACAAAATAAATATATTGAAGAATATAAAAACATGAAAATTATACTTTAGAAGTAAATCTAGTATCAAAAACGTTCGATTCGGCACGACACAGTCCGACTGAAAATCGTGCGTACCGTCATTACCGGCGTTCCGATTAACGACTCTCTACTGTATTTATGAAATTAGATTGTTAGAAAAATTAAGGGGGGCGCACAACTTTTTTAAGGGGGCGCAGGTACAAAAAGGTTGGAAACCACTGCTCTAACATATGATCATCTGCAGAAGTATTTTCAGGAGTGCTATTATTATTATCACTAACCAATGAAATGTAACTTTTCTAGTGTAGTAAAATGATTAGAGTAAGAGTGGCTGGCGAATTTTTGCCAATTTGTGTCTATTAATAAAACTATTTACAACCATAAATTGCACAAACTCTTCCTTTAATACGGCGTGTCCATGGTCTTTGTAGGGTTCACAAAGACGCTTGACTACGCTTACTTCAGAATTGTAGCCACTTGGCTCGGGTGTAAACTTCTGGATATCCATTTGCTGCTTCACAAATTTGGATCACCTCAATACCATTTGGATGTGACTTCCCTTTGATGTACAATCGGAAGTAAACTTCGTCACGAAACGGGCAGATAGCTTCGTCTACTGTCATTTCCTTACCAGAAAAATAGAAAGTCTGAAACTTGGCCAGCATGTTTCCCGCTGCTACACGATCCTTACACTCATACTCCAATAATCTCGAAGTTTTGGTTTAGGTGATATTGTCGCATAAAGTACAATGCTAAAAATGTCTTCGGGTCATCAGCGGTCACAAGTTTCCAAATCGCATGATTGAAATGCCGCCGCAGATTAGCTGCTCTATGTTTTTTCGGCCTCTGTTGCTGTTGGTATCTGTTTGTTTCCTGAACAAGTGTTCAAAAGAGCATCATCGAGAAACATCCTGAAAACCTTTACAGAGGTAATCTCCCCTGGAATGGTATTGTAAATAATTTAACGAAAACCAGGGAAAGACGGCAGCTGTGGCGATTTATGTCGAAACTCCAGCCTTCGTCTTCAGAAAGACATTGTCTTCGTGGTTGTGGTTCGTCTTCATCTTTATCTTCTTTAGTGTAGGACTCTTTGACAATCGCCTCATCGTTGGATTCATCAAAATCTCCTGGAACAATTGGCGAAGGATCCACCAAAGTTTCCAGATTGGCCGGATGACCGAGCGGTCAAGGTGGGCAGCCTACCGCTTTGGGGAATCCGGGTTCGAATCCGGACGGGTCTAAAAATTCCCAGGAATTTTTCGGGGCTGGTCCTTCCGGATATGTCGGGCCCCGTCCCTCACCGCCCGCCCCATTGTGGGTCTGGCCGAACCCATAATGGAGGCGGAAAGAGTTTAGAAAAAGGATTACTATAATAATACTCTACAATGATACTTTTAAAGATAGAAGATATAATACATGTTTAAATTTAAATACATTCAATAAAACCTAAATTATAAAACATATTAGATGAATGATTTATGTTTCAGCGCGAGACACCATTACATACAAAAATAAAATCGTTGCAAATCGTTATTTTCCTAGGTTTGGAGATAGAGAAAATATAATTAAAAGTTTAGTTCGTTATATAAAATTTCACTAAAGTATCGCTGTTCAACACGTAATAAAGATATTTCTCAATTCAAATGAAACTGAATCCTGAAAGATAATGGCGGCGTGTCTTTAGTTGTATTCCTTTGTCTGCAAAACGTTCACATTGTTCATTAATTCCAGTGTTAGAGCGTACTCAATTTACATTAAGCTTAGCATTATTCCCTGGGTTTCTGCGCTTTTAGAACGTATTTCTCTGTTTTAAAAATGGATAGGCAGAGTAAAATGTTGATTCATGATTTTATTACTTTTTGCGCTCCTTGTTCAAAGAGAATTGTGGGAAGTTTACGTTGATTGGCCAATACCCTTTCGATAATGGCAAATGTTGAACACTGGCTAAAGTTCGAACGACGAACGACCAAGATGAAAATGCAACGATAATGACTAGTGTGACGTCGTCGGCAGTGTGAACGTGACCTAAAATGGAGACAATCCAGGTTTGCGAAAAACATATCCGCAAAAAGAATTAGGTAGACCGGGGAATACGAGCATACATTCGGAACTCCGTAACAACGGTGTGAATGAGAAGTGCCATGTATAAGACTCTTCCACTGTCATTTTTAACAATGTGGTCGCATACATTTATCAGAAGAAAAAGCTTTGCAGAGATAATAGCGAGGTTGAGACCGAAGTTTTAAACGCGAAAACGCGTACGTCGGACGTTTGGCACCGCTTTTCTGTAAGCCTGGAAGTTTTGACAATGGTGTTTGGAAAGTCAGTGGAATCATGCTCGACATTCCAAACGCCATTGTCAAACTTCTAGGCTTACAGGAAAGCGGCGCTTAACGTCCGACGTACACTTCTTCGCGTTTAAAACTTTGGCCTCAACCTCGCTAATCTGTAAAAATCTGTTGAGACAGGCTACGTAAAACTATGGTTTGTGAATTATATATGTAAACTTGAACTGCGCTTTAGATTAGCTGTAGTATATTATTTTTGGAAAAGAATGTTCTTTTAGATTAAAAATGAATCGATATGAATCTGTCGATGTTCACAGCTAAAGTTTTTCTATGCCAATTGACAGAAATGTGTGTGGGGTAATATGAGCACGTTCATATCACCCCTGTTTGTGCCACTCTCTAGCATTTAAAATGAATGTTTATAGGCTACTGCAACGAATTATTTTCAAGAACAGCAGAAAAATGGATAAGATGTGAAAAATGAGCTAAATGAGCACACGAAGAGTGTACGGATGTTTTTTCAACCCAAATACATTGTTTGCGAAAAATGTATACATAAACATAAGCATTCCTACCGTCAAAATTAAGCTTTTGCCATTTTATAGTAATTAAAAATATAAAGTTTTTTTTATAACTCAATCTCATTATAGACCTTATCCGCAGATAGTTAAACAAATTTCAGAAATGCATACTAAAATATCTACTTCAGATAACTTATGCAAAATGTCTACAGATAGTCTGTAAAATTTGTGTAGTCTGAAGTTTTTCTGTATATTATTTTTGGTGGGTACATTTAGGCTGATCTTATATACCTCACCTGATAAGGTGGACTTTAGGCCGAATTTTTTTTATTCCTCTTTTTCTTCTTCTTAGCCGCAGTCACAATCCTTCTCCATCTCGTTCGGTCTATAGCCTACCTCTGCCAATCTTCGATTTCGAGGTCTTGTAGATCCTTAGAGACCCCAGCTATCCATTTTTTTTTTCTGGGAAGACCTCTTCCCTTTCCCCTCACAGTGGACCCCTCGTGAAGTTGTTGCCGTTATAGAAAGCCTTACGACATGGCCTAACCACTGTAATCTTCTGGACTTAATCACCTGTGTGATCATGGGCTTGTCATAGATTGTCTGCAGTTCCTGGTTTGTTCTTCTCCTCCATATTGGTTCTCCATTGACCATGATACCATTATCATCATAGTCTTCCACAGGTTCAAAGATTTTCCTTAGTATTTTGTTTTCAAATCTCCATAGTTGTAGTTTCTCCCTTTTTATTCCTCTAGTAAAATATAAGCATATGCATATTCAAGTTAAAAAACCTTTTTTTTTTTACACAAATTGAAAATTATTATACTTTTTATATTAGCTGTAAAAACGTGTCCGTGAATATTGTTCACGTGTTATCACGCGATCTTGACGAAAATATTCTTTTATCTAAATCTTCATTTAAGCACACCCATTAAAATCAGTAGACCTAAAAATTTTTTCATACGATAAATTGTATCATTCTTACATTTATGTTTATCCTTTTTCGTTAGTCCATTTGCCAATAGCGAGGTTGAGGCCGAAGTTTTAAACGCGAAAACGTGTACGTCGGACGTTCGGCGCCGCTTTCCTGTGAGCCTAGAAGTTTGACAATGGCGTTTGGAATGTCGAGCACGATTCCACGGACTTTCCAAACGCCATTGTTAAACTTCTAGGCTCACAGGAAAGCGGCACCGAACGTCCGACGTACACGTTTTCGCGTTTAAAACTTCGGCTTCAACCTCGCCAATAAGTTCATCAATGACTTCATTAAATTGTGCGAAATGAATCAACAATATATATATGTCTTTTTACATAAAAAGTTGGCCCTGGTTTTTAATGTAATATTTTCAGCAGATGCTCTGTCTCTTCAGCTTCTAACAGGATATTTGTCCCAGCATCCCTGTTCATCTTTTGATATTACATGTATCTCCCGTAACAAAATAAATTAATCTTTCACCTTCAATGTCAGAATCACCATTATCAGAAGCATTCGTATAAGAACGTTCATTAGAATTTTCAACATTATGTTGATTCTGTACTTAATTCTTCAAATTCATTATCTTCCAAATCATCATCACTTCTTTGTTCTAATGACTGAGTTAAACGGCCGGATGGCCGAGCGGTCAAGGTGGCAGCCTACCGCTCTGGGGGACCCGGGATCGAATCCGAACGGGTCGAATAATCCCCAGGAATTTTTCGGGGGGTGGTCCGTTCGGATATGTCGGCCCCCGTCCCTCACCACCCGGTCGCCCCATTGTGGGCCTGGCCGAACCCATAATGGGCCTGCTAAAAGAGGCCCTCTTAGTGCCCACAGGGCGGAAAGAGCTAAAAAAAAAATGACTAAATTTTGTAATATTGGTTTTTAACTCAAACTATTTTCGCGTGCTCGAAATCCCTGCAATATGCTATAGTTTTGAAGAAATTCGGGTTCATATTTTGCAGATACACAAAGCAGAGATTATTAATTATTATTATTATTAATCTCTGCCTTATATTATCAACAGTAAAGGAAATAAAGCGTGCAACTTTCAAGCGCTAATCCGAACAAAAAATTTTGCACCGGGTCACCCGGTGCAAAATGGTTGGCAGTTAATGTCTATGACCCTTCCGGTCATAGACATTAACTGCCAACGGGGGCGTCACGTATTTTTATTTTTATTAAATTCGTTTTCAAATGTTCTTCGCTACGAAGAACGTTTGTGGTGTTTGTCGCTGTTTTCGATTATTTTCGTGAAAATGTGCGTAATTCGACATTAGTTAACGGATCGGAAAAAAGATGGCGCAACGTTAAAATTCACAAATACACAAAATGATATCTTCGATAGGCATTCATTTTGATTTAATTAATTGCTATGAAGTGTAAATAAGTTTAAATTATCCTGCCAAATTGCCATTTCAAAAATATCTACTACAGTCTGTCCAACAGAAGATAAACTGCCTATAAACATGGATAAAGCCATACGGCCTGCAATAGTGAAGGCACGAAGCAATTACTAAATAACTGGAGAGGCAGAACGAGAAAATAGAAGAAGAAAATAACAGATTTGGATCCTCAAATTTAGATTAACGATACCGCCATATTGGAGAAGGAATAAAGTAGTGATAGTGACTAAACTGTACTACAACACTTATCATTGGCGCATTGGCGAAAGCGTGTTTTCTCGGTAGTAGACCTTTTCTCAAACATGACATCCAGTTGTGTATATTTATTCTCATATTCGCAATGAAAATCGAATAAAATATAGCGCGACTTTACCATTAAAAAGTACCTCTTCAAACCTCCTTTTCCAATATAGCGGATCGCCTGGAAACTTGGCGCGGGTGCGTTCATAAAGTCGAATGAGTTAAACTAGAATGACGTCATTTCGTTCGCTGGACATTGTAACCTATTCGTTTGCTAACCAAAACCGCTATTTCTAAAATCGAATTTGTAAATGTTGCTTAGCGCATTCTTATCCGAAATGTTTTTCTTATAATGGGCTTCGTAAAAAAGGTCCTCTTTAGTGCCCACAGGTCAAAAAAACCCTCAAATTAATATCGCAATGTATCTTTCAGGCTACGTATCTCGTAGTGTCTGAAGATTAAAATCTATTTGGATTAAACTGATAGCAGGCAAAGCATCGCCTGGGTGATCTGCCAAGGGAGAGTGTCTCCCGGGAGGGACTTTCTATTGGAAACTGGCCCATATTTAGATTTAGACACGTTAAGAAAACCCATAAAACTCCTTGTTACCAGTCCGTTGGTAAAGTGCGAACCTAAGACTAACTATCAGTATTCGGTGGTTTATCCACTCGGCCACTGGTGATCGCAAAATTCTATTTGGAACCCATATAGCCTATAATGTGGGCCTATTGTAATTTGCTCTCTTTCTGCCCTGAGTGCTAAGAGGGGCTGTTTATAGAGCTCATCGTAAGTTCGGTCAGGTCCACAATGGGGCGGCCGAGTGATGAGGAATTGGACTCGACATTCCGAGAGGACTACCCAGAAAATTCCTGAGGTTTTTCAACTTGTCCGTATTCGTTTTCGGGTTCCCAAAAGCGATGAGCTGATACTGATCGGCCATCATCCTATAAACGTAATGTACTGTAATGTGACTATAGTCGGTATATATGGTCGGTGTCAATAAGTCCTCTTGGGGATGCAGTCGCATATTTTTTTTAAATTCATTAAAAATTTAATTTTTATCAAATACGCCTGAAAATATCGTGTTAATACATAATTAACAATAGTCTTAAATATTTTAATATTTTATGATACTGTAAAAAATTGTAATATATACGTATATATTGGGAACCCGTGACCTAGGTCTGTATCACCATTCTTCGCGTTATTAATCGGCATTTTATACAATAAAAGCGAAATTCAGTTGTAAAAATTTCGTACCTCTAATCGTTAAACAATATAAACATCAATCTGAGCCAGGCTTTGTGATGTACAGTAGAATTCGGTTATTGTAATCACGGATAATGTCATCGATCGGTTATTGTGGTCACAATCACAGTACCAAAACACTCAATGTAAAATTAGTTTAATTATAATAGCCGAACTTAAAAATAATTTGCCTATTGTTATCAATTGTGATAATTACGCTTGGGAACAAAGGATAAGAATTCGTACAAAATAGACTTTTTCTTCGAAACTTACCCTTAACCTAAGCATACCTTTTACATACTTTAACTATTCTGGTCACGCCCTTACTGTGAGGGTGACAAGAATTATTATAAAAAAGGGTTAATGTTACCTTTGGTTTCAAGATGGCGGCGCATCCGGTAATCTCGAAACAGAGACACGCGCGACTGATGATAGAGGGAGCTATCTGATAATAGTGTGACGAAATATTGCCTATATATTCTTAATAACACTAACCTTTGATTAATTTTAATTTGTTCGCAGACAAGGAACATAGAGACGATAAAATTTATTCACGAATCTTTCGTTCCAGTCTCACTGACACGTTGTTTGGGGTTAATGTGAGCTTAGGTATACAAAAATGGCGGCACTTCCGGCCGCCATCTTGTTTGCACACGCAAATGTGCAAATAAGATGGCGACCGTCGACAATAACATAAACGCGCCTATATTTAATCTTTTTTAAAACTAAGACATTTTTAAAACGTAAATTTGCTACTTACTTTTTCCCCTGCTTTTGGTTACTTTTCCTACTCTTGGACCAGAAACGAAAAATAAAAAAGTCGTCATGCTACCTATAAATTCAATCGATGCATGGACGAAGTGAATTGCGAGATTCTATACATCAGTGGTTCGAACAAAAGTCGTCTGTATTGTACATAAATTTTACTCCTCTTAAGAACTGCAGTCTTACAATTCACATCTCTCGACTTTTCATCTACGATAGGCAGCTTCTCCATAGAGGTTGGCACCTGCGATCCACGGCCACCTAGCCTTCCATGTGTCGTTCACGTTGTCTTTCGTATCGGAAATCACTATTACATATCCTTGGTTATGACAAATTTAACACGTTTAACACACATTTACACACTATAAACGCACATTTAAACCACGTTTAAACACATTTAGCTTACATTTGCACGCTTTAAACGCAAATTTGAACATGTAAACCCTTTACAAAACTTTTACCTCGCTTACACAATATTAACACAGCTTTAATACACTTTTATGACATTTAACACGCATTAAACATATTAATGACACGTTTATCATGTTAATTACCATTGACAAACTTTCCTCCTCGATAACTTTAGACTTCGAGTAAATTGTACAAACTTTGAAAAAAACACAGACACTTTTAAAGGTTAATGTTACCTTAGGTAGCCAAGATGGCGGCTCGTCTCTGACTCCAGCAAGGAAACAGTGGGACGCACGTTCTAACCTAACCTAACCTATACTAATAAATTACCATAATTATTAGCAACCAAATTATTAGAATAGGTTAGGTTAGGTTAGAACATGCGTCCCACTTTTTCTTGCTGGAATTAGAGACGAGCCGCCATCTTGGCTACCTAAAGTAACATTAACCCTTTTAAAAAATTAACAACGTACAGTACGTAATCCGTCTACATCGTAACCAAAATTCGAAATTCACATTATTCCTCACGTTTCCTGAACGGAATTTTTTGATGGATATTTGCATACGAAGGCATCATTACTGTCAGCGCCATCTACATTTCTTTTCTAAAAACACTTGCCATCGAGGTTACCGGAAGCGCCGCCATTTTGTATACCTAGGCTCACATTAACCTTGTTTGGAAGAATAATGGCGGTTTAATCACACACTACCAATAAAATAGCGTTACTGATATGGCCACTCTTTCATTATAGTCTGTATAGTCAAGATAGGTGGAGAGAACATTCGGTATGGCCGGTTTCCGCTAAATCTATATTAGAATTTAGCCTTTAGAATTTAATGCCTTTAATATAATTTACGAATCCCATTATTAAAAGAATAGTTTGTATTTTGATGATCGTATTCAAATAATTTCGATGTACAATGTTAAATTTGCAAATGACAACCACAGTAATTATGTTTAAATATTTCCTGGTATGTTTCCTCGTTTAAAAATATAGAATGTATGATCCAAACAAGTCATACAATCTCGCAGCGAGACTAGTACACACTTACGTCAATTACTTGCCACTCCTTTATTTTTACAACGTAAATGACGTCGAAAGGGCGTAAAATTTCGTTTCGCTTACAACGTGTACATCACTACTTCACCACACCACAGATTCTACCAAATTAATCTGAAACACATACGACAAATTAAGAAAATTTACACAAGTGGGAACGTAGTTTATTGGAAGAGATAATACATGAAACTTCTATTTAGGCTCACGAACAGAAATAAAAAAAATAATAATAATTGGATGTAAACATTCCATGTATTCTAACATCGTTATAACAACACTTGACGATATTTTTAGAGAAATTTGTACTGGAAAATTTAAGAAAAATTGTAATAAATGGAATATATTAAGCTCCCTTTTATCATTTTTATAACAGTGATTATATCTAATACGTACACACACACACAAAGATGAAAAAAAAAACATTCTCTGTTTTTTTTAACTAACAAATTTAAATTATAAATTAATTTATATCATTTTTTTTAATATAAAAATGCTTCAAATTTTTGATTTTTCTTTTTTTAATATCAAAAACTTAAAATATCTTCATTTTTAACTATAACACAGAATGTTATAAATGAAGGCATTCTATATAAGAAATTCTCTTTTGCTTCTTCAGCCCATTAAGTACTGATTAATAATAATAATAATAATTATTATAATAAAAAAAATGTTTAAGTTTCAATAGTAGAAATCTTTGTAATTTATAAATTAACCACACTGTCGCTATCTTTTTTGTCGCCGTCCATCTTGGATTCGGATAAAGGTTCTTTTCCTGCTGCCCTCAGTTTCTGTTGCATCTGTTGCAACATATCTTGCATTCGACGAATCTAAATTAAAAGGAAATTCGTACCATTTTAAATATTGTTTAATAAACAACATTCTCTTCTACTTATTTATAAGATAAGAGTCGAGATTGGCTCTTATTAGAAGGATCAAATTTAATCAAAAGTACTTCGCGCTGTATTTTACTCGAAATGACTGACAGACATTCAACTCGTAGATTTTTTCGAAACAATTAGAACAAAAGGCTTTTTCACAGTTGAAGAGTGACTAACTTTATTGCTCGCGCTCTATTGATAGATACTTCTTACAAAAAAACAAAAAAAAAGAACCGCATGCCCCATTTTTGGCAATTGGTTTTACTTTTTTTAAAAAAAAAGGCATAAAGAATTCAATACCTCCTCTTCTTTTTGCTGAAGAAGTCGATCCGCTTCGGAAATTGTATCGAAATTCGGTCCGGAATCCCTCCTAAGTTTGCTTGAAAATTAAAATACATTTAGCATTATAACTGGTTAATGTTACCTTAGGTGCCAAGATGGCGGCTCGTCTCTGATTCCAGCAAGGAAACAGTGGGACGCACGTTCTAACCTAACCTATTCATATGTCGGGCCCGTCCCTCACTACCCGGTCGCCCCATTGTGGGCCTGGCCGAACCCATAATGGGCCTACTAAAAGAGGCCCTCTTAGTGCCCACAGGGCGGAAAGAGTTAAAAAAAACCTAACCTATTCTAATAATTCGGTTGCTAATAATTATGGTAATTTATTAGAATAGGTTAGGTTAGGTTAGGTTAGAACGTGCGTCCAACTGTTTCTTTGCAGGAATCAGAGACGAGCCTCCATCTTGGCACCAAGGGTAACATTAACCTTATAACTTTTTTTATTATTAAAGTGAAGGTGAAAAAGAAATTTTTTAACTCACTTTCTCTCTCGAGCTGCCTGCTGAGATATCTTAGTTATGTATTGTGCCCTATAATTTTCGTAATGGACGTCTCGTGTGACGTCTTTTAGATCTTGCATGTGGGTGCTAACATTAAAAAGAATCGATGAGTGAAAGAAATAATTTCAAATTAGATATTTAAAAACATATTTTACCTTATCAAGAAAGTTTTCAACTTCAAAAAATCGCTATGTTTTGGGTTTTCCACTGAAAATTATCATCGAAATATCAGATAATTGAACGGTTCTGATATAAATGATTCGATTTAAAATACACGTTTTCAAGTGTTGAAAAATAGGAACGTATAAAACTATTTTTATCCGATAAAATCGAGACAAATTTCGTTGGCACATTCTTATACAAAACTTGTAGAAATTTCGACCGTATGGTTCCCAAAAGGGAACCTCTCATCGGCTATACGGTACCTTATCTGCTGTAGTGTCGAGTCAGACAGAGATAGCAATAACTCTTAACAGTATATTCCTTACATGCGCGAGACGTAATTTACCGGTTGGAACCCGAAAATTCCACGCTCTTGGGAGTTTTTTAAAATATATTAAATTTCACTCCTGCCATATTGGGGTTAAGGCAAAACGAATGGAGATATCTACTTCGAGGTCATCGTCCATCTTTGGATTTTTATTGTTGGCGCGTTAAGTGTTATTTTATAAAAAAAAAAAAAAAATACCGTATATAAAATTAAACTTGTTAAAAATTTAAATAAATGGGTTTAATAAATTGCGCGTCAAGGTTTATCCTTTGCGTAACAACTCAAGGTCGGAATCAATTATATTAACGGATAACACATTTGTTTTTCTTCTAGTTATTTAAACATTTTCATAACTTTAGCCGTTAAAGTTTATTAAAGAAATAAACATTGCCTGAGTTTTTCCCTTCTATAACTCTTACACGTGTTTACTTATTTATAATCTTGCATATATATACTTTAAACAGTGATGAAAAGATCCAAGTTAATACCTTCCACAATTCCCCAAGGATATAGTCGACCACGTGTTCTTTTTCCATTAGCTTCCACTACTGTATTACTCCCAATTACTGCAAATGGAATGCTTTCCTGAAAAAAAGAAAAACCAAGAAACTAAATGTAGAAAATTCTGAAATAATCACGAAATTGAACGGCGAAGAGAAAGGAAAAGATACGTCTAATGGCGTTTGTCGAACAGTAAGGAAAGTTTCGAACAGAAGCTTCGTCTCCCCTCCGTAGTAAATCTTTCAAAAAGAGAATAAGTCATTGACAAACTTCTGTTTTCCCAAATGTGTTACCGCGTAAGAAAGTTTCATTTATAGCACTGCGCTACTGTAATATTTCACTTCGATAGAGGCGGTAACCGATACTCCCTACGCCTATTGTGCACGATATTTTTGCTGTGTGTAAGAATACGTCTCGTACAATTGTCTATTTAATGACGATAAACAAAAGGCGGAGTCGTATTAATAATGGTGTTTTAGAGATAAATATGGACGTAAGTCGTTTTAAATGACAATCGACCAAAACAAATATATATTAGTTTAAAGTTTTATAGTTTTATAGTTAAATTTATTGCTTCAACAATTATAATTTGTTAAGTCACGTTTTTAAGTCCTCGAAGTTTTAATTGTTTTTATATTAAATCAACTATTAATGATGACTAACAACGTGTTATTGATGCCGCTACTCATTACCGCGCTAAATACCATAATTAGAATTAAAAATTATACAATTACAATCAAAATTTTATTAAATTTCGTAAATAAATGATCTTGGTTAATGTTACCTTAGGTGCCAAGATGGCGGCTCGTCTCCGACTCCAGCAAGGAAACAATGGGATGCACGTTCTAATTTAACCTATTCTAATAAACTACCATAATTATTAGAATAGGTTAAAACGTGCGTCCCACTATTTCCTTGCTGGAATCGGAGACGAGCCGCCATCTTGGTACCTAAGGTAACATTAACCATAATCTTAAAGTATTACATTCTAAAAATGACGTTAATAAGCTTAAATCGTCAAAAATCTCTTTAAAAACAATCAATCTCTTGTTAACGTCAGTATTAGGCGGGCGTACGTTCAAGGATTCTTTTTTAAAATTTAAATAATTTAACACCCTTTTTAAAATATTCTGTTCGGCTGCGAACATCTCGCAACTAAACAGAATGCAAAAACAAGTGTTTATTGTTAAAAAATGCAGATTATTCGAACACAAACCCACGTTAAGGATTAAGCGTGTTAAACCATCGAATCGGTAATTCATAAATTGCAAAAAATAAAAAGATTTCATGCCTGTCCGACTGATATAAACTGTCTTGGAGAGTTTGCAAGATTCGACGGACACTTTGCGATTAGAAGCAGTCAGGCATGATCCATATCAGATAACATATAATTAACGTACTATAGTAATTACGATATTAACGTCAAAAGTGCATTCATTTACTGGAACGTTCGAGTTGCGAAACATCTCGCCGTATTAATCGCAGAGAAGCAAAATGTTAATAATGTAATTTTTTAAAAATATAATTAACGTAATTTACGGCAAATACCTTAAGTTCTCGATCTTGTTGCTTGAATTCCTCATCTTCGTCGCTATCGCATTCGGGTAACTGATAGATCTTTACTTGATGTTCGTCGAGTTCTCTCAGAATCTATTATTATATCGTTCAATTTACCCAACAACAATTAAATCCTTATTAAACATTAAATATTTGGTTAATGTTACCTATGGTTCCAAAATGGCGGCTCGTCTCCGATTCCAGCAAACAGAAGAAAGGAAACAACGAGCGTCCCCATTGTTTCCTTTCTTCTGTTTGCTGGAATCGGAGACGAGCCGCCATTTTGGAACCATAGGTAACATTAAGCAAATATTTTACTCACTCGATCCTTCAATCTTCTTATTTCTACGGCCGTTAAAGAATCCGCTTTGGCTACTATCGGAACGATATTGACTTTTTGGTGGAGACGTTTCATAAATTCGATATCGATGGGTCTTAAACTGGAAGAAATAACGGTATAAAAGTAATTTCTTTATTAACTGTAATGAATTTAATGAGGTTAACCGCACTATCGAGCTAAGAAAATCACCCACCCGTGCCCGAATGGAGGGACAAAATAAAGACAGCAATGAACTCTATTATCCACAATGTTCTTCCTGTTCAAGCCGCTCTCGTCTTTAAAAAACTGATTAAATTGTTCGTCTATATATTTTTCGATCGTTTTATAGCTGGAAAATATTTAAAAACGTATGAAGAAACTCTTGTGTAGTGACGGAAGTAAAAGAAACACACTACTTACTTGTCTTCGCAATTGACAGAATCTCCAAATCCGGGAGTGTCTACGACTGTCAAACGCAATCGAACACCTTTCTCTTCGATTTCGATGGTAGTTTTTTGAATATCGACTGTCTTGTCAACCCTTTCTGAATTAAAAAAAGGTCCTACATGAACTTAAAATACTAAAAAAATACGACATAAACAACGTTCTGGCAAGCTTTACAATGTAAGTGGAATTACAACTATTCGTAATAAAAGTAAAGTGTTTTAAGATTACATTCATTGCTACTCTTTTTTTTTTAGTGAATACATCATTAAATCATAACAGAACTTTTTAAAAACAAACATGCAATTTGACCTTACCCAAATGACTCCTTTGAAAAAGGAGGAAAAAAACAAGACACAGAAAAAATCCTTTATAGATTGTTATTAAATGTACAGTAAAAAAAAAGAAAAAACAAAGACATCGTGTCGTAAATATAGACACACACACACTTGTTATTCATAAATATTAAAGTTTGAAGCACTTTTTTAACTCACCTTCCACATTAGGAACCACTCTATCTTTATATATATCTGTTAAGAACAGGCTGTTAATAAGAGTTGATTTACCCAGTCCAGATTCACCTGAGGAGAAGAAAAAATGGTGGAATTACATTATAAAACAAAAGAAATATTTGTATAATTTGTTTCGGTTTAAAAAAAAAGTAGTAGTGATGACTAGAGCTAGGAGTGTTTTAATTTAAAAGTACTTGTCGCCACTTGTTGACTATAAAACAAAAAAGTCGCATATCCTGGTAGTTGGAATCCGAGTAGAGAGTTGTAATATTACACTATGCAGAAACAATGGGCGTAGTAATCTTGTACTTCAACATTTAAATAAAGAATTTAAGCACGAAGAGATAATTTTCGGAATTGTTTATACGTTGACGCTTAATGTTACAGTGTGAAAAATGACAAAAATTTTTATCAAAATGACAAACATTTCACTCAAAAATGGCACTTTAACAATGCCTTTTTTTAATGGTATTTTTGCGTTTTTTCTACAAGATAATTAACTTACCTACAACCATCAAGGTAAAGTCGAATCCCTTCTTGACGGATTTTCGATGAACTTGGTCTGGAAGAGTGGCGAAACCGATTTCTCCCTGGAATATATATATATTTAACCATTTAAAGTACGCTTACGTTCCAGATAAATATATAATCTACAGATAAATTGGGTATTTAAATACACATATTTTTCCATCGATAGCGATTAAAGAAATTACAATTTACGGATGGAGGGTAAAAAAATCTTATCTCGAGTGGTTTAAGCTTGTGTTTTTATCGACTTAATCTTAATTTAGATTATGGGGAACCCTGCCACTTAAGGGTTGTTTTGATAGATGAACCCGTCTCGAGTGGGGGTTGACGGATGTTGCTTTAATGCTATCCAGGTGGAGAGTAAAGACAACATAAAGGTTTAGTTTTTTCGAAGAATTTCAAATATTTCGTTTTTTTTTTTACCCTCCTCCTCGTACTTAAATCGTGACTCGAACGACACTTCTATAGTAATTACGGCCATTTCTTCGCTTTTAAATTAGTGTTTTCGAGTAAATAAAGTAAACAGGGTATATTAAGAATTATGAAAACGTAAAGGTTACTCACGTGACGTTTAAATCTTTTTCTTTCATTGTCTAATTTCATGCTAATCTCACTCATGAACTAACGCGAGCGCTCGCAGATCACTCATTCAAGATCTTTTTTAGTCTATTTATGGAAAGCTGGGTGGAGCAAACACTACTGCTATCGTCAAAATGACTTTACATACCCTCTCCCCACAACTTCAATTGAACAAACCGTATATCACGTGACGCACCATTGCCTTCCCGGTAGCCGATCATTTAAAGTATCGCAGTTACGGTCATACCACTTACGGAAGTCCATTATGTTTTAATATTGTGACGTTACATCGTTGCGTCATCGATGCGTGCACATTATCTATACCGTAATCGTACAGAAACTTTAATTAAGATAGATTAAAATCTGCACATTGTCGCAAGTAAAATGATCGTTTTTTTGTGCGCATCTAAAACACAGGATTTTTTTTAAAAGTGTGTCATGTGGCGTATAAAGTGGGGGGTGTTCTGCATCTTTACCTTTCCATGCAGCTTTTCTTTTATTTATTTTGAAGCAAATAGCGTGCTTTTTATAAAGAAAAAACTGCCGAATATATAAAAAAATCGATCTGTTTTATTAAAATAAACATTAAACGGGACTCGAACGCGTTTTAGATACAACACATTCGGGGAGATTATGGCTTATCGGATGACAATTTTAACGCTCACAATTTAGTCTACTGTTAAAAATAATAGAGAAAATTAAATTATAAGTCGAAATAAATCAATATTTATAACCTACGTAACAAAAATTGGCAGACAAATTGACTCAGTAGGCATACTTACTGCATCGACATTGTTGTTATGCCAGGAAAATCAATATTTGAGGAAATCGCGAGTTAGAATTCGTTCGATGATTTGAATATTATACAAGATGCAACGGTTAATTCTCGCCCTTTCCTCTTTTTTTTATAATGAGTAACATCATACAATCGTATCTTTGATAAAGTTTGATGAAGCGTATCGATCAACGCGTACTGTCCAGAGGGCAAGAACCCCGTCTTGCCATAGACTATGGCGGATAGACGAAGGAAAATAATCAAAATCGGGTGTAAATAAACGTTTTTACTCACTTGTCCGTGCATGTTGAACGGTTATCGGTAGCAGCACATGCTCGACTTTACATTGAAGTGCAAGATACCCTTAGAATTAAACCACCCAACAACACACCACTGTAACGACGTGAAGAGCCCGGATGGTGGATTGAGTCACACACAATCGATCGACACTACGAACTATAAACCGAGATCGATCGCAATTCCATTGATAGCTTCCATTTTTTACACTTTTAATCTCCACAACGGACTTTTAGATATTTGTCGCTCCAATTTAAACTCGCAAATAATTCGTTTATAATTTATTAAATGGCATAATTTTAAAGCCATAAAGAAAAACAAGGCGGTAAATACATTTCTTGCGTCGTCATTTAACAAAACAAAATTACAAGCGTAATTTAGAAATGTGACGCAAGATAATTTATAATGTTTAATCGGTATATATTTATTGATCAAATTTTGATTTTATATAAATAAATTGCGTATATTCCTCTTTCAAAGTTGGCACGTCCGCCATTTTTCTTTAGGTCAGTTTAAGAATTCGTTTTTTTTTTAGTCATTCGGTACATCTGTAACGAGCGCAATTCCGGTCAATAATATCAAAACAAAGCCAAAAAAGGGTTAATGTTACCCTTGGTGCCAAGATGGCGGCTCGTCTCTGATTCCAGCAACGAAACCAAATTATTAGAATAGGTTAGGTTAGGTTAGAACGCGAGTCCCACCGTTTCCTTGCTGGAATCAGAGACGAGCCGCCATCTTGGCACCAAGGGTAGCATTAACCAAAAAAAGTAATTTACAAAGCATAAACACTTCGTAGAACACTTTCTGATCGATTACTGATATATCCTACGAGATTTATAATCAAAATGTGTCATACGCCAAGGCAAAAAGTTAAATTCTTAAAAGTGAATGGAATGAAACGGAGACGAATGTAATTTAAAAATAAAAATAAAAAAAAAAGTGCATCCATTAGATAATGATGTAAGATTAAAACTAAAGCAGTTAAAACTTTACGGAGAATTTTATAAAAGTTTTTCTAACAGACTTATTGCGACCAGCTGTAGAACCATCCTCTCGGGATATCAAATTTTATGCGCTGATGTCACAAACATCTGTAACCTTATTGATAACTCTCTGCCATCTTACCGTGTTGTAATTCCACTTTTAATAAGTATGCCAGGAATTTCGTATCATAAATAAATAATTAAAAGCATATATTTATTATTTTAATCATAAATATTAATTCATTTCTATAAACAAAGTTTTAATTGCCACAGTGTTTATTAAATTAATG
Source organism: Centruroides vittatus (assembly GCF_030686945.1). NCBI lineage: Eukaryota > Metazoa > Arthropoda > Arachnida > Scorpiones > Buthidae > Centruroides > Centruroides vittatus. The sequence goes on from NW_027122193.1 coordinate 945,869, forward strand.
TGTAATTTTTAAGTTTATGACTTGTTTAATTGAATTATATACACATTTTCCATCACTTTTACACTTTATCCTGTGTGTAGTTTAAATACTTATCAAAAAATTTGTAATTTTAGTTATACACTAAGCTTATTTCAAGGATATTCCTTTTGTATATAAATTTATAATTATCATCAAGGTCACTCTGCAAACAATTGGTACTTTTTATTTTTATTTTAGACTAATAACAACCAATTTATATAACTTATGAACTGTTATATTATTCTATAACAATTATGCACTTTAATAACATTCTAATTATTTTAAATTATACAAGTCTTTATTGAGTATTTGAAGCTGAACACATTATATATGTATAATGTGTGTATTTAATTTACTTAAATGAATCAGCTATATATGATTGAATAAAACTGATATTATAGTACTTCTTGTATGTATTGCTAGTTGGCATTAGAAAGCAAGTGCTGGCAATACTCCGGTTGTTTTTAATCTTTATTATTTTATGGACTACAGGGTTATTTTTCCTGTCTCTGTTATGACAGGTCTGCTGAGGTGTAATTTGTAAAATTGCGAGCATTGCGGTCCAACTATATGTACAAACAACCTAATAAATATTACTCATTAAACATTGTTGCCTCATAGTAGCCTGTTAAGGCTACTATGAGGCTATAATGGCAATTAATTGCTATAATGGCTATGAGGCAATTAAGCAATTGCTTAATATATCTGATTTCTGCCCAAACCATTCCAGAACCCACATTAAATATAAAATAAAATTAAGGATTTATTTATATAAATCATTCTATTTTCATACTTTTCTATATTAAAAATTATCTATTTCATTAATTTTTCTATTCAGTTAATAATTAATTTTATAATAAATGATTTATATATTGTTTATGCTCAAGTATTTAAAAAAAAATATATATATATATATTTTTCTTCTTAAATTTCCTAACACTAAAGCATTTTAATTTCTCAAGTAGGGCTTTTTCTTTTTTAAAAATGAATCATAAAGAATTGTAATAAGTGCCGTGAGGATATTTTAAAGTTATTTAATTCGTTAAAATATATTTTCATCCGAGTAATTTGCCAGGCGTTAAAATTTATGTCGCTTCTCTTAAAATACGAGCAATAAATTACTACGGAAAAATTATTTGCGAATATTAAATTTGTTTGTTACGCGATAATTAATAATAGTATAAATGTATCGAAGTCTTTATATGCCGGTGAAAAAGGCTGTGTTTTACTTTAATGCAGTGGTTTGGAACCCAACCCACTGTTTTAGTCTATACAATAATTTTAAATGTTATTTAATCTTCACGAAACCCTTCACGAAAAGCATTAAAGTTTTCAAGAAATATGATCTTCGTTAAATAAAAATTAGACATGCGCCTAACTTTAATTACATTAAAATGTAATTAAAAACTGTACATAATTAATAAAATATAATGTTAACAGTAATCTTATTTGGAATTACTAATAAACGGTATCTAATCGTCGTAATAACTAGGTTCTATTTGGTATTATTCTATACAAGTGGTCTATTTTTATTAGTCAATTTATGTATTTAATGTAAATAAATTCACTTATATTTACGTAGATAATTTGTTATATCTGTTCTACTCGTATGTTAGAAAATACATTCATTTTAAATAAAAAGAATTATATCAAAAACAGTTTTATTTTCTACTGTTAAAAATACAGTATTAAAATATGTTTAAACAATGATTATACGAATAACATTTATCAATACATTTAAAGATTTTTAACAAAGAAGTTTATCGGACATATCTTTCGCTTATATAAAAATTAAACTTCCGTACAAAATTGTTATTTGTAGTTTAAAAATATAATTTAACTTCAAGTAATTTTGGAAAAAGGCATGATTTAATCATTTAAAAACTTACTTTCAACTTACACCACTTTTGTTTCTTACTCTTAAAAATATCAATAAAAAAAATAATAAATTCATTCATAAAATACTTATTTAAATGAAATATTTTCTCATTTGAAATTACAACAGAATTAGTGAGGTCGAGGCCGAAGTTTTAAACGCGAAAACGTGTATGTTCGGTGCCGCTTCCCGTAAGCCAAACGCCATCGTCAAACTTCTGAGAAGTTTGACAATGGCGTTTAGAAAGTCGGTGGAACCGTGCTCGACGTTCCAAATGCCATCGTCAAACTTCTAAGCTTACGGGAAAGCGGCACCAAACGTCCGACGTACATGTTTTCGCGTTTAAAACTTCGGCCTCGACCTTGCTATTATTTGAATGAATTACACATGATATAAAAAGATCATTGCAATTTTACTTCAATAGCTATTAATATAAATTAGAAATTATATTATTGTTAAACAAACAGATAAAAAATGTTTGATTTATTTCTTTACCAACTATTTAAATATTTAACTTTAGCTACATTTTGAGATATCAGTTACAAACTAAAAATAAAATTTCCGATATCAAAAATCAAATTTTACCATTAACAACAATGATAAATATTGATGCAAGTTTATAAAACTTTTATGTAAAAAACTAAAAATAATAATAAAGTTTTTTAAGAGTAAAATAATTCACATGTTTTGTAAAAGGAAAGCTTTAGAAAGTTGAAATTATATGAATACATACATACGTACAAATCTTATTAAAAGAAATAAGAGCACTGAAAAGTCGATCCAAATATCAGATCATAACCGTTAGAATAGATATATAAATGCACTTAAAAGTCGTAGAAAACGTACGCAAGTTTAAAATATATAAAAAAAATTAAGGTTTTATAAAGACGTTAACTTTATTAAAGTAAATGTCGTTAGTCTATGGCACATAAACGTGACTAGACTGCTTTTAGAATCGACGGAGCCATTTTATATAATTCAACTATTATAAAAGTTAAACATTATTATTATAAATCGTATTTATTAAAAAATAATAATAATAATAATAGAGGAATTATATAACGAATAGTATATTAGTTAGGTGGAGGTGGAGTGACTTGTCTACCTTCTTCTTTCTGTTGTTTCATTTGTTGTTTCATCCGAGCTAAAATTTCTTGCATTCGACGAAGTTCCGCTTCTTTCTCTTCTAAAATTCTATCCGTTTCTTCCGGTTGGGCACTAAATTTAATTTACAATTAGATTAATATAATATTTACGTTATATGATTTACATATGGTATAATATTACTGTACTGTATGTAAGTAAATTTTTAAAATACACAAAAGAATTTTTAGTAGTGCAGAAACACGTCGTACCAGATGAATCAACTATTGCATAATTACAGTCCGTTTCAAAATTATAAACACACCCAACCTTTTTCGATAACGAAAACATTAACAATTGTAACATGTTTTTTCAATTCATTTACAGTATCGTATTGTCTGTTTTGGCCGTAAACAAGACAACTCCTAATGCCCCAAACATTCTCTATTGGGTATGTATCGAGGCTTCGTGATGGCCAATCAATTACATTAATTTTTTTTTTTACAACAAACCAATTTTTTGTTGACTTTGATTTATGAATGGCAGCACTATCCTGCTGGAATTGCCAGTTTTCTCCTCAATATGTGATCCGAAAGTTATTAAATTTTGATACAACAGTTCTTGATACTTTTCTGAATTCATTCTACCTTCTATAAATACGATGTCTGTTTTACCCCCCATTCAAATTCTGCCCACCCCATCACAGATCCTCCACCTTTGTCTGCTCATTCCGACTTCTTCATTCTTCCTCAAATCATGCCAGTAGTGACTTTAACAGTCAGTTGCATCCAAATTCCGCTTTTTTCATCTGAAAAGACTATTTGTTTCCACTCCTCTTTCCATCTCATCCTGTCTTTGGCCCATTTTAATCTAGCTGTTTTGTGCAATTGTGTTAATTTCAGTTTGGCAGCCATTTTTGTAAATTTGAGTTTTACGATTATGCATTTATCTCCATACAGTTGCTGGTGAAACTGCAATTGGCAATGTTGATGCTGCTTCTCCGACAGACAACTTGTCGACTGCCAATAGCCGAAAAACCTTTCTTTCATTTCTACGTGTAAGGAGTTTGAAGCCTTCCATATCGCTTATTTCTGCCATAATTTTCACCCCAAGTTAACACATTTCTCACCGCACATGTAGATCGATTTATAGCTGCCGAAATTTGTCTTAGAGATTGTCCCGATCATTTTAGTTGGTAAATTTCACATATTTTCAACTCTTAGCGTTTTTCCACGAGGCATTGTTTTAAATAATAAAAAAAAACATTTAAAATCGACACCACATTTTTAATAATGAGTGATACTCACCTCTGGTGACAACTAATTAAACTGATAATTAATAAAAAAATTATTATACTAATTTTATCCACCTGTGTTTATACTTTTGAAACAATCAAAAACTGAAAATCTCTTATAATTGTTTTGAAATTGCTCTAAAAATTTCAGAAAATGTTTAAATTGATGTTGTAAACAACATACTAATATAATAAATACATTACTATAGTTATTGTTTTTGTTATTCAAAAATGTTGGGTGCGTTTAGAGTCGCACTCAGTGGAACTGAAGGTTTAAAGGCAATCTGAAAATGAGAATAACCTTGAAAACCTTAAATCAGCGTTGAAAAATATTTTTTAATGTCTATTTATTGACTTTAGTTATAGATTTGTAATGTAACATTCCTACGAATGTTAATACATACACATTCCAGGTTCTTCATCATCATCAAATATTAAACATTTACTTCCTTGTTTAGAATTGAGAATTATTTAAATGTTTTCCTGCCACATCACCACACATTAATAGAATATATTCTGCAGAATCATGCAATATTTTTATCACTTTTAGACTGAAATTTTAATTAAAATTGACTCAAAATTAAATATATATTTGTAAATAGAGAGTTCAAAACAATGAATCGGTAAGCAACGCACAAAACTAAAAAAATCATCTTAGGCATTAAGGCATTAAAGTATTCAACTGTTTGACATGATCAAAAGTGTCTTTCTGGTAAAACTCCTGTGATTGTAACAAACCATTGCAAAATGAAATCTTTAACCGTGGAGTCCAATCCAAATACCCACCTCTTACTGTCCTCTTCGAGCATCCGAACACAGAAAAGTCATACGGCGAAAGATCAAGAATATAACGAGGATGTGTCAATATTTTTATTGCATATGATGAAGCTTCTCTTGTATCATGTACAACAGTTGCAAGATAATGCAACAAAAGAACACAAGAGCTTAGTTTTCCAAGTTGCTTTACATTAATGACAGCATACAAATTGTCTAAAGTGCTAAAGTAATTCTGTTCATTATGTTCTGATCAATGCAGAGGGCTCTCAAACAATCGCTCTGTGATCAGACTTGAAGGCTATGGTTATATGCATCAATATTCTTCAGTAAAGACTGCACTATAAATGAAAACTTTTTGAATCCTCCTTTTGTATACGATTAAAATTTAACTATATTTAAAATACAATATATCCATAATTTATTTACCCGATTAAGAAACTGAATAGAAGAAAAACTATCATAAATAACAACGTGTAGTTAACTGTTTTTAATATCTGTTATAATTCTCTAAATTGTGAACTGGAACCTAATAATAATAAGTCATACCTTTCCACACTATTTCCAGCAAAACAGTTTAATAAAGTTTAACAAAATGAATGTATAGCACATAGTTACAGCTATAGGTTAATAAACAGGCTAACCGGTACAATACAGAAAAATCTGAAAACGAGCTGTAAATACGCAACAACAAATACAGCAGCAAAAAACACTTTATGGTTGACTTTGATTTATTATAAAATCATAGCCAAAAAAATTAAAGCCGATTTAGCATACAAACGTAACCAATCGGTATACGTAATATTCACCAACGGTAAAGACGCAATCGACATTGGAACACCTGGAATATATTCCGTACCGCCGGTCGACTGGAGGTTTGATAGAAAGCTAACGTACGTAGACTCGACAAATAGATTGTCGACACAGAGAATAGCGGAGCACAAATACGATACTCGTAACAATAGCTTGATACAGCCCTAGCACAATATGTTAGTGAGTTTTATTCAGGAAAATAAATTATGGACACTCTGTATATTAATCTTACTGTTCCTAAATTTCTAACAACAACAAAATCTAAGCATAATTATGGGATAAAAATCCACTACTTTTAACAGTTTAAGCAGTACAAATTGCTTACAATATTATGAAAAAAACTGCAAAAGTAAACTTACTTTGGTTTCCGCCAACCGACTTTACCTGCCAAACGTTCAGAACGATAGTTTTCATAATGAACTTCTTGGGTAACTTCTTGTAAATCTTGCATATGTGTTCTATTAAAATTACCAAATACTTTTAATATATGAATTCCTAGATTATTTAATAAAAAGTTATGGGGAAATATAAATAGCATTTGTTCTTTCATATAATTTTGTTTTTCAATAATTTCACCGCTTAATTTTAATCGGGATTAAGATATAGATTTTCTTACATTAACATAGTCCTTAATTTAGAAAAATCGCAATGTTCGGGATTTTCTACTTCTACGACACCCCAAGGATATAATCTTCCTCTAACTTTTCTGTTTTTAACGTCGATAGTTTGCAAAGCAGATGATATTGCAAAAGGAACGGCCTCCTAGATAATAAAATATATTAACTATAATTCATAAATTTTATGAAATAATTTAGAATTCAGTCTTATTATTTATTAGCACATTGACAAAAGAAAACAGTATTTGAATTACTATGCACGTACGCTATTGCTTCTCCTACTTTTTATAATTGCTAATTTATTAAAACTAAAAATAAAAGGCTTTTTTGTTAAATTAAACTAATTTATCCTGTTATTAATCCACAAACATAAATCTACATGGGTTTGACAAGAAGGAAAATCCATTATTTATTAACTTTATCACTTAATAAAGTTCCCGAATTTTATAAAATATTAATAAACTGGAAAAAATCAAGTTATTTCGTTACACAACTGAAATTATTGAAATGAAAAATGATAAATAATTTTAATTTAAATGTTTTTATTTATCATTTTTATGTACAGTGAACACCCAATATAACGTGCATGTCAGGCGGGAAACAACACCGGCATTATACTGAGTGGCGTGGTGTAATGCGGTTCACCTCTTTACTTTAGCAATAATGTCAAGCTTTGCTTTTACTCATCATGCATACAATAATTAAACACTATTCAAAATACATTCAGGAACTCAATACATACACAATTACTCAATACGCAGTAACAATAAAATGCGCTACTCACTAACCCGCACGGACCTGTATAAACGCGTTTGAGCTTATCGCGTCACAAACATCGCCCACACTATAACCAAGTGCGCGGTATAGTGAGCAGCGCTATAATGAAGGTTCACTGTACTTTGTAAATTTTTGGAAAATTCTGTGTACGCGTGGGAGACATTTTGGATCCTGGAAATATTCTACATCTCTTTTCATAAGTTGTATTGCACCACTTTACTTCTTGCTGCCTGCGGAGGGCTACACTTAGTCGAGCACACCGTCGGCAAAAAAATTGACAAGGCAGCGTAGGAGGCAAATTTCCCGACTTTTTCCGAACACTAATGAAAATCCCCAATTTTTTCTGACTCTCCAGGTGCATAGGAACCCTATATAGATTTAAACTATTAAAACTGATTTAGTTATAATTCATTATATGATAAATTATTGAGAAATAAAATTCAATTAAAACAAATTAGCAAAATGAATCATAACTCAGTTTTTTCCCAAAGCATCTTTCAGATTTTATTCTCAGACACAACTAAGTTCTAAATTAAGATATACATGTTTTAAATTCAGAACTTTAATTGCGTATATATCCCGAAGATGTTTCAAAAATAATGATACTTTGACTATTTAACTTTGATGATTTACTTTAATTAAATTTTTAATTTTTAGAATAAATTGTTAAGTATATTTCAGAAAATAACCTTACTATATTCATGGTAACAATTGCCATTAAATGATAATCAAATATTATTTCTTAAAAATACTAAAATATAAAAAGAATATTAAATAAAATTAAAAAACAAACCTTTAATTCCCTCACTTGCTCTTTGTAATCTTCGTCCTCGTCGGAATCACAATCCGGAAGAGGATATAGACGAATTCCATTATCTTCAATTTCCTGCATTACCTGTAATTATTTTTTAATAGTTAATAAAAGTTAAATATATTTGTCTAAGGGACTAACAATGGATTCTGTTAATGTCATCTCTATCTGTGTTATAAAAATTATTAAAGAAAAATTTAATCGTTATCGTACGATATAAATATTCGTACGATTTGAAATACTTACCCTTTTTTTCAATGCAATTAATTCCTTTTTAGTAAGAGCGTCGGCTTTTGCAATAACGGGAACAATATTAACCTTATTGTGTAGCTGTTTCATAATTCTATGTCGAGCGGTTTTCAGACCGTGGCGAACGGAGAAATGAAATAAAAACAACAGTGAACCCGATTGTCTGTTATATTTCGTCTATTCAATCCACTTTCGTCTCTCAAGAATCTTTCAAATTGTTCGTCGATATATTGAATAATCGATTTAAAACTGAAATTAAAATTAATTTTATGCAGATATATCAATTGTCATATTTAATAAAATTATTTGTTTATAATTAGTGAAATTACGAATGTATCAATATTTATTGCGATAGAATAATTTATAGGTTTCTCTCTGTCTTTCCTTAGTTTTGAGAACAGAGTTAGATAGACGAAAGACGAGACCAGATACGGAAACCATTAGGGATAGGAGGCCCCAATTAACTATACGTGAACTTCCAATGCAAACTAGAAGTCGCATTATTTCAGTTGAAAACTTTTCCACCGAAAGGCGTTAGATAGATGACCGGCACAACTCTACTGTTAAAGGAAAAGAATGATGTGCAGGGGTAAGTCACTACTAATTTGAGGTGGAGAGAATATATTTTAAATTAACTAAAATAAAAATATGATTAAAAATTGCAGCCCAGCATTGTGACGATGTCACAATAAATAATTGCTTATTATGTTTCTTTTTATTTGAAGGAATGTTTCTCTAACTGTAATTGTTCTAATAATGAAATTGAGGATACATTTTTGAAAACGATGCTTTGTATATTTGTTAAGATATATATTTAGATTTAAAGCACTCAAAAAACTAAGCGAGAAAAGGTATAATTAATTAAACTATAAAGAAAAATGCATTGTGACTAAAAGACCACAAAACAAAATGTGTTGTAAATTTTATGATATTTGACCACTACGTGTTGCGGTGATTAAGAAAAGCCGTAACACGTTCTGGACGTTAGCTGATGCAACCACGATAGAGGGTGATACGACGTACAGTTGTTTGTAACTTTAAAATTTGGGTTCTAGCCTCGAAACATTTTCGTTTACAATTTTTAATGCCGAACAACATTAGTTCTACAAGATTTCCTAGAAAATTAATTTTCATACTTAAAGCCACCACAAGTTCTGGATGTTAACCAATAACAACGTGATAAGAAAATAAAACTTTCTTTTTTGTTATCTTATTCACCATATACAGAAATGCAACTTGGTTACTTTTCACCTGTCTTACAAAAGTAATGGATTTTTGAATCACAAATACTATCAGATTCACTTTCATTTAATTTTTCAGTGTCACCAATTTTTAAGAAATCGTATTGTTTAAGACAAAAGACGAACTGCTTCGTTGCATTTTTTAAGAAGCTGAGCCTGTTTTGTTTCTTGAAGTAACATTTCTTATTGTTCGTCATTGATGGAAAAACTGAGATCGATACTTGTCTTCATTAACTCACTTAATTTATCATAAAACATGTTCTTTTTACTAGCCGTAATTAACACACAGATGTTCACACTTGAAAATGACAGTCAAGAATGAACACAACACAAACTCGGGGGAGTGTTTACAATGCGCCCGTTGACAAGTTACAACCTGTCCGTCGTATTGTGGTTGCACTTAACGTTCAAACACATTATGGCTTTTTTCACTGCAATGCATAATGGTCAAATATCACAAAATCCACGACGCGAATTTTGCTTTATGGTCTTTTTGAGTTAGTCGCACGTTGCGGCTTCAACTGTTCGATATTCGTGTTGTGGACGATTTAAAGAGACCGCACCATGTTGTGGATGCTTTTTTCGCTCAATGAGTGTTTTCATTCTTTAAGCCTAACATATATATATATAATGTCCAACAAAAATATGGCCTTTCATGTAGTCATAAATGAAGAAAATTTATATCACTCATAGAAGTGAAGGGTTGTAAAATGAACAGATATCTTTGTATTAAAGGGTTGTAAGTTTTAATACAAAGATATCTGTTCATAACGATAATAGAAAGATATATTTTATCCTTGTGTTAGTTTGAAAGTGCTTTATAATTAAGAATACGAAATTCAAAAGTCCATTTAATATAGATTTATCAACAAAAAAAAAAAAATCATGTTTGTGTTCAACAAATTTCTAACTGTTCTCAAATACCTTTGAAGTTTCTCAGGCTTTTAAATTTAATTTCAAAGGCACCCAAAGATGATAAAGTTTAATTATGTTGTTTTTTTTTATTTTAAATATTAAAAAATCAAAATTACAGTCAAACCTGTTTTTATGCGGTGGATAGGGACCGCATAAAAAAAACGCATAAAAAAAAATCGCGCGAAACTTCACGAGTGGCTATAAAAAATAGTTTTCGCAACACAATTAAAAAAATATTTTTTTATGCAGTCAATAGGGACAGCATAAAAAAAGCTCACATAGAAAATAACTCAAAACCGTACGAAATAGAATTTATTGACAACAGATGTCAGCACTTGACTGCATCGTCTCGTCTATCGTCTGTTTTACATATTTTTGTCCAGGTGGTGTTTTGTTGACTTAAAAAATAAATTATTTCATTTTTCGCATATTCATGCAATAATATTACTATAATAAGTTCATTTATGCTGTAATAAGTTTATTTAGCTATAATAAGTCAACGTGAGACATGACAAATCGCACGAGACTAGTCGCCAACTATACCGCACAAATAAAAAAATCGCACAAAAAAAGACCGCATAAAAACAGGTTTGACTGTACTTATTGTGACATTAAAAATTGCAGCTCAGCATTGTGACAAATCATATTTTAATTTATTTAAAAATATGCTTGCTTGCTGTATCTGGTCTTGGTTTTAACGTATCTAATTTCATTCTGGAGAAACTTTTCAATTGAAATCATGTGACTTCTGGTCCAGACTGGCAGTACGTACATAGTTAATTGGGGCCTCTAGCCCCTAAGGTTTTGTATCTGGTCTCAATTTTCATCTAACTGTTCTAGAGATTAAAGGAAGGAAGGAAGGACAGATGGATAACAGTGGGGAATCTATAGGTCTGCAATTTGAAAACTGCAACCCGAAAATGGTTTTGTCGGGTACACAAATAGATCATACCTTAAAAATTTAGATGTATAAAGTCATATATTGAATATTTCAAAACAGTAAGACGATTATAAAACAACTTTTAAGTAAAAACAAACATTTTTTTTTGACGTTTACAGCATTTTGATTGTATGTATATTTTATTATTTTAGATAACTAGTCTATAAATCAAATTAAATAGTAGTAGTAAACAAATGAAGTTATAAGCAACAAAATTTTAAATGATAAAGAAAATGACTAAGTTGTACTTGGTGCAACTTAGTCATTTTGAATATATATTTACCAATCAGTATTGTCAATAGCATCCCCATAACCAGGAGTATCTACAACTGTTAATCTAAGTTTAACACCTCTTTCTTCAATTTCGACAGTTGAAGCATTCAATTTCACTGTCTGCTGAATTTTTTCTAAAAAAATTATAAAATTTAATAATTAAAATAATTATTTTTACAATTACAAATAAAATATACCTTAAACGGAAGTTTAAGATATATTATGCAATAAATGAAAAATTTACACACATTAAAATTCATTGAATTTGAAGGCAGGTTTATGTTCCCAAGTTTCCCATAGAAGGTCCTCCTAAAGGTGTGACTATGCAGACGCAAATTTAGAGCGAACGAGAGGTTGCGAGAGATTTAGTTTTCGCAAAGGAAAACCATGCACGAGCGAGAAGCGAGAAATAATGCTGGCGAGAGCAAATTTCTGGTTCTCGCACATATCTGACAAGTTTTGATATTTATCGCGTCTCACCTCTTCTCGCCACATATTCTCGCTCGCTCGCGCGTCTGCATAGTTGCATCCTAAGAAGCAATCTCTCCTAGACGAACAAGGAGAGGCACTCCCTTCTTAGCAGATCACTTAAGTGCTGCCTTGACTCACCTAATCAATCCAATCCAATGACAAAATAGTTTTGGTTTGTCATTTGATGTTAAAAGTTAGAGGTATTTTGGTGTTTAATTGAAAATACCGAATAAAAATAAAATTAAAATTCATAAGATAATATTACACTTCACGCCACGTACAGTAATAAATGATTAGCACGTCGGTATTGCGGCATTACGACCGAAAATGCCGCAACACCGACGCGTTAATCAATCAGTAATAAAATTAAAATTCTGTCAATGATATAAATTTATTAAATGGTAACTTATCTCCGCAATCTTAAATCATGCAACATTAATGAGTGCAGTTTTAATGTATTAAAAAAAGAAAAAAAATATAAATATGTAACATTACCTGCAGCATCTGGAATATTTCTGTCTGGATAGAGGTCGGTTAAGAATAAACTGTTAATTAACGTCGATTTTCCTAACCCGGATTCACCTGGAGTTAAAAAACAAAACAAGGATCTAGTTTAAAATTTAAATCTATTAATTTACTAACATCACAAATTTGTCTGGCATCGAATTACGGTTTAATTAGTGCCAGATAAATTAGCATTAAATTCTGTAATGTGTTTAATCTGATGTTAGCTTAGCTTCATTTGGTTCTTCACTTTTCCACTTTTACTTTCTTGGCTGTTAGGTATACATAACAGGGATGTGCGCGTGTGTGTTGGCATCTATTCTGTTTCATATATCTCACGATGGAGTAAAGATAAAGAAACAAAATTTGGCATAATAGCTTATGTATAAGGAGCATCGACGCAATTAAATTTCGATGGTTAAAGGTCAAGGAAGTGGGGAAATACAAGGGTCGTGTCGTATTTTGAGAGGGGTCGGACTTAATGAGGATTATACTCGTTATTAGCATTTACAATTTATATTTTTTTAAATAAAACTCAATCTCAACCTTCAAAGTTAAATATTTTGCCATTTTATTATAATTAATAATATAAAAAATTTTAAAAAATAAAATCTCATAACAGGGCAGGCATTTTTCTTCATATTTAACTTCCATATCTCTCTGTTTAAAATATATGACAACTTTAAAAGAGCCTTTTAGAATAGCCTCATTAGATATAAAAAACATGTATCCCTTCATATCAATAAAAATAATTAATAAAATTTGCAAAACTTGTAATACTTATAATACAAAATAATCATTTTAAATATAAAGATAAACGGTACACTCAAATCTAAGGCTTCACAGGTTCTAGAATAGCCTTAAAATGTATTGCTCTGTTTAACCGAATACGATAAATATATTAATCGTCAACCAAGTATCGTATTATTAATAGATACGTAGACGATAGTATCATCGTGTATGACAAAAATTGACTTCATATTCAGAATTTGGTTGATAGTCTAAATAAAATAGATTAAGTTATAAAATTTGAAGTAGAATTAGATATCAATAATAAATTACCATTTTTAGATACAGTATTTTAATTTATAGAGATGATGATAAACTGATAATACAAAAACATAGAATTTTAATTCTATATGTTAAAAGTTCATACAAGAAAAAGAAATAATAATAAAGTTGCGAGACAAGCAAATATTTATTGTGACATCGTCACAATGCCGGGCAGCAATTTTTAATCATATTTTTCATTTATTTAATTTAAAATATATGTTATCCACCTGAAATTAGTAGTGCTTGCTCCTGTACATCATACTTTTCCTTTAACAATAGATTTGCGTTGGTCATCTATCTAACACCGTTCAAAGGAAAATTTTGAATTGAAATAACGTGACTTCCTTTTAGAAAAATATATATTTCTTCGGGAAATGTCAAAGATAGTCAAACATCTCCCGTACATGATCCGTATGAAATGTTTGTTGGTAATCCTCCACAACAGGAAAGACTCTCCTGATGTTTATTCTATCCCTCTTAGGGACAACAGATGTGACAGGGACCTTATTTATACTGGTTCCTTAGGAACCAGAATACACAAACACCATGCAGACCTTGAACATGGAAGACACACCACAGCCCTTGCCACTTATGCATCTGACCCCGATATCGAGATGGCATTTGATCAAGCCAAGGTCATCCTTACTACTCCTCACCAGAAACATCTAAGATGGTTAGAGGCCATATCATTTACAGAGCAAGCCACAATGACACCTGCACCAACCAAAAGGAGGAGCTAAATTTATCTGTTGTTGGGCAGGCCCTTATGGACACCGACCTTTAATTGCCACCATCCATGTGCAAAATGCACACGTCCATTGTAACAACTTTCGTAAAGCACACGTTTGTTTTAATTTGAATATTCATCTGTAAATTTTCGTCCGATGGAGAATTATTGTTTAATAAAAATGAAGACAAAATCTGCCACAATAATTCTCCATCGGGTGAAAATTTTAAATGTATCGTCACCAGGGGACAGCTTTTTTAAAATCTACATTTTCCAGTGCCTGTTTTCAGTAGATAAAAGCAGTCACATCCCACAAGAAGGTATGGACAGATGCAAGCAAGACATCTGTATGTCACCAGGTCCTTTTTTAGAAATTATTTATAATTTTAATTGGATGTGTTTTGTGTTTTTTTAAAAGGACTTTTTGTAACTTCTGGCGACAGGTAGCCTACAAAGAAAGGTCAGTCGCCGAAAAGTGTATAGTCTTGGAACACAGAAAATAAATGGTGATCCCTTTTGGGCAGATTTTGTCTTCAATTTTGGTAATAATAATCTCCACCGGACGAAAAAATTTACAAAAGATAATATAAAGTTATTACTAATTATTAGTTAGTTAATATTCTTACTTCTGTCAAGTGAGATACGACATAACAAGGATTGGGAAAGTAAGATTTGGTGAAATGTGGCTAGACCATTTACATTCCTATCTGAGCAGTGGCGTAGCTGTAGTGGGGGTGGCAGGGGCGGTCTGCCTGAGCGGCAAAATTTCACAATAAATAATAATAATATCTTGTAAAAATTTGAACCGTTTCATTTCATATTTTTGTCGCACCTACGATTCGGACCGATTGAAATGAGTACGGAATTTTTCATTACTTATACCTAAATAAGGGAGCAGCGAAATTTTCCTCCGCCCCGGGCGGCCGACACCCATGCTACGCCACTGTATCTGAGACATAACTGTATGCCGAGTTTTATAGTAATTGAACAATTCTATCTGGACGTGTAGTGTTTTTGGATAATAAGTGTAAAAACAGAAGACCTTATTTATATAACTTAATTTGGCATTTTCAATTGCATAACAACCTAACCATAGTCCAAACTACTTGGTATCTTAATATTTAATTAGCCATATTATAAGAATCTTGCTGTATTTGATTATAAATGTACGTTGGGTTAGTTTTACACGTAAATTTTTTTATTTTTAATATTGTTCTGATTTAACTACCATATTTTCCGGAGTATAAGACGACTTTTTAACCCAGGAAAATCTTCTGAAAAGTCGGGGGTCATCTTATAGGGTGAATATATCCCAAACTCTATATTTCAACTGTAAAAGTCAGGGGGGTCGTCTTATACGCCGGAAAATACGGTATTTCAATTGTTTGGAATAAACCACGAAATTCGAACAATTTAAATTCATCCATTAACTATGTATTTACAAAAATTTGACATAAAAATCTTACCTACTACAATTAAAGTGAACTCAAAACCTCTTTTCACTGATTTCCGATGAACTTGATTGGGAAGATTTGCAAAACCCACATATCCGGGTGTTTCGGGATTAGATAACTAGATAAAAATATATTATTATTAATTATTAAAATAGCATATTCGTAATTATTTTAACAAATCTATTTTAAACAATTTTATATACTTATTGGAATAATCTGGTTGAATAAATACTGTATTTAATTCAAAGCATTTTTGAAAATAAAATTAGGCCTATTCGATTATTTATTTATTTAATCTTAGCCACCAGTCTCGCAGTCGTTAAAGTTAATACAGTTTCCTTTCAAGTTGGCTTTATAAATTTCTCAAGATTCCAGACTATGAATGTGGTCTGTTTGAATGGCTTGCTTAATTAGTCTGGTGTTCTGGAGGTCGGCATGTACTTCCGGGTCGGAGGCGTACATTGACGGGGTGGTGGTATGCATGTCGTTTGCAAGGTCGTATTGATGTTCGTGTACCCTTTTACGTATTGAACGAGTGCTTGAACTGATATACACTAAGTTACAAAGTCCTTTTGGAATCTATCATCCCTAAAAGGAATAGAGTACACTCCCGGCACTCTGCTTTGATCTATTTTATCTTTTGCACTGCGTAGCAGCTTGTAAATTGTACTGGATCATCATTCTAACGTTCCAATTTTCCGAAGTCAGTTTAGTTAAACACCCGAGGAGGGCCTTGGCGAAGGCCAAAAACATTCAGAAACTACGTTAAAGTTCAATTACTGGTTAAAAAGGTTTTGTTTGCAATTGTTTATTCACTGTATAATTGAAAATATTTTCCAATAAATCAGTTTTGTTACTTGAATCAAATACAGAAAAAATAGTAGTTAGGTTCTTATAAAATCTTATGCGGTACAAAACTATGCTGTATGCAACTAAGAACCAATACAAATTAAAGGGAAAATTATGTTCCAAAAGCTAACAAAAATAGACCATTTTAATTTCTTACTATTGAAAAATTGTCTTTTATTAAAAACAATAACAGAAAAAATATCTTACAAATTGTGATATATACAGTATATGAGAGATAATGTACAGATATCGCTCTATACAATACGGTTTGAAAATTGGGGATATCCCCTAAACAACACGACTTATGCTTTCGCTCTAGCATGGTTTTGGAAATTCTCCGTGCAAAATTTCACAATTTTTAAGCATAAACTTTGTTATTCAATATTTTTTTTATTGAAGTAAGCATGCATGTTGTCTCAAATTTGCCCACAGATTTTAGAATAGTGAAATTTTCAAATTACTTTGTGCTTTTCATCAGGTTTACTTTAATGGGAAAAACTGATGGGACAAGGAAAAAAACTATACTAACTTTCCTATAATCAATTACTTTCAGACTTTAGCCCTTAAGACTGTCAATGTGTTTTCTTTTTATAAATTAATCTTTGTATTTAATAAAGTTTTAATAAAAATTAATTATTTAAACATTTTTAGGTAGTGTTATTAAACTTTTTTTTAAACTGTAAGCAAGCAATCGTTCGTAAAATGATGAACGAAATACAGCAGTATCTTGGTACTCAAACACAAATTCTGGAAAAAACTTATTTAGTACTTGACTAAACAAATGCAACTCACTAGAACAAATTTTCAATTAATAACATATTTTTATTTTGTCATCCTAAAAATAAAAAATATGAAAACGTTGCTAATACTTCTGATCGAGAACAACAAAAAAGCTGAAATGACAATACTTTGTAAAAAGAAAATTCCCTCATTTAAAATTAATATTAACACATAATACAGTACTTTTAATTGTGATTGTTAATTAGTTATTGATTGGAAATAAATTATCAATTGTTTTGATAAACATATTTTTCTTAGTAACGAAAAAGATTAGCAAGGTTCAGGCCAAAGTTTTAAACACGAAAACGCGTACGTCCGACGTTTGGCGCCGCTTTCCCGTAAGCCTAGAAGTTTGACAATGGTGTTTGGAAAGTCAGTGAAATCGTGCTCGACATTCTAAACGCCATTGTCAAACTTCTAGGCTTACGGGAAAGTGGCACTCGACGTCCGACGTACACGTTTTCGTGTTTAAAACTTCGGCCCGAACCTCGCTATTATTATATTTTTGCTAACTTCTGGAACTTAACACTGTTTTGCATTAATCCTTTTTTTCATATTGCATGGATTCACATAACACGTCACTTTTTCAAAACATAACTACTGTGTTATACAAGAGATACCTGTATATCGATTAAATTTTCATCATCATCGTCGGCTTAGCACAATCAAATGGGAACGGTTTCTCCGTTGCAGAATATTTTCACTATTAAACTTTCTTCTGAAGCATCTAGATTTTATATAGGTCTACTATATTCTTGCTTTTAAAAAAAATCACTAATCTGGGTTTGTTTGACAGATCTTTTTAAATTTTATGATACGAAATAAGCATTTTTGAAATAACTGCGCACCTATCAGCTTTAAGATCTGGATTCAAAAAATAAAATTCTATTTGCTGTATAAGGTTTTCTGCATATTTAAAAATCCAGCAACGAGTTATGTAACATTCCCGGCGAAAGAATTTAAACTTGTTTATGGTGCCATCTGTTCCGATACAATTCATTTTATTTTAAAACTCGTTACATTATTAATTATTATAAAATGACAAAAAGCTTAATTTTGAAGATACAGACGAGTTTTGTAATATATCACAAATGCTAATAATGAGTAAAATCTTCATTAAGTCTGACCCCATTTGAGTTATGACAGGTGACCCTCTATCTTCCCATTCCTTTGACCTCTAACCACCAAAAATTAATAGCATGAATAATCTCCCTTATACACAAATCTCTCTGCAAAATTTCATATATTTCAACAAAGTCACAGGAGTTATTAAGCTTCAAAGTAGGTGAACAAAATCACGTCCCCCACACATTAACATCCATACATACAGAAATAACCCCAAAAATTTTTTCGATTTCCCGACATTTCGAGGTCCGGAGTCCAAAAACGTAAAAATTTTGGGGATTATTTTTTGACCGATCGCCATACTTTCCCTCTGTTTTATATAACAGCTGGGAAAACAAAAATTAATGCTTTTTTTACAAGCTTTTTAGTGTAAAATTTGGAATTTTGAAAATCTTTATCTGTGCTATCGTCTACTGAATTAAAATGAGAGCTGTATTTATATTATACCTTTTTTAGAATAAATTTCATCCTGTTTATTTTCGAAATATTTTTAGAAAAGTACAATATATAAATATTTATAAAAATTATTTACGTATAGGCAGATCCCATTTCTAATTTTTCTAATACAGTTCTATTTGGATATACTATTACCTTCTGACCACTCTTTTTACTTAAATAAAACAGCAAGGTATTATTCTTTTTAATTCCATATAATGGGTTATCAAGAAGAGCATTTGTATGTCAAGCTCAATGTATATTAATCAAGGACTTAATTTTATGTCAAAACTGTCTTGATAGTAAGACTTCATAAGCTGTCATTGTTAGAGAGTAAAAGTACATAATATAATTCTATTTCAAGTGGAACAGTCTTTTTACACTTTATATTTACTTTATTTTTGATGTTGAATCATCTTATTTCAGTTAACCAAACAGCTAGAAATTACAGGCTGTTTTTATGTTAATTTAATGGCTGTTTAGTCGATTGATATAGTTTGATAGAACTACGATTTATTACGTAACATCTACTTCATCTTACATTGTTGTTAAAGGCGTATTGCCATATTCATACTTGTCAACTTTATATTACAGACGAGGCTAACTTGATAGCTAGGAAAGGCTAGGAAAGGATAATAATACAGTATTATCTTTTCCAATTAGATAGATTACTAGTAAAGTAAAACCCCGCTTAACGCGGGGGATGCGTTCCTAGATGACAGAGCACTAAACGAAACAGCGTTAAACGGGGTCATCTTAACACGTAAATAAGGGGGATACGTGAAACAGAACTGAGAATAAGAAAATTTATCAGTTTTTTTTGTTTTATTTTGTAACATTTATTGTTAAATACTTTTTTATTACATTAATTATAGACTTATTTGTTGCTAATATCGAAATTTACTCATAAAACATTCATGAAAATAAAATAAAGTTTGAGTAAAGAAGTTATGTTTGTGATGAGGAAGGTTCTTCCTCATTTGACATCTTTTGTTTCTTTGTGAAGAAGTCATCTAATGTCGTTTGCCTTTTCCTGTTTCGTTCAGCTAGTAGTTGTCGATAGCAAGACATCGCATCCGTGACACTTCGTTTTGCCTTTGAACTTCTATCAAAATTGAAATCATTTTGTATAAACTGGTCCATTATTTCCGTTATACTGGCTAAACTTTTTTTAGAAAATCCGTTGAAAGTTCTTTTTGTTCCTCATCTTCAGAAATGCTAATTTTGTCATCTTCGTGCACCTGTTCTACTAATTCTTTAAGATTGTCGTTGGAAAAACTTTCTCCAGTTGTAACTTGCAATAATTCTTCAATATCCTGCACATTTATATTATCCAACCCTGTTTCATTAGCTAGCTTGACAATTTCGTCGACATCAACAATGGATTTTCTTGTGTCAACGTCCTTGCTTAGCTCCGGCCATACATTCTTCCATACTCCTTTCAAACATTTCTCGGTCACCTCATTCCAGGAAAGATTGATGTTGTCATTTTGTATAAACTACAGCATCCATGTTATTCTAGTTTTTCCAAAAATCTCTAATGGATTGTTTATCTGCTCCATCTGTTTTATTAATTAGTTGTCGGAATGTCCACCGCAGATAATAAGCTTTAAAATTTGACATTACGCCTTGATCCCAACACTGCGTGCGATGTCGGGGAATTTCAATACTACCGCGTAATACCGAAACAGCGTTAAGCGGGGTCTTACTGTAGTATAAAAAAGTAGTATTTATAGCGATAGTATATTGTAATATACATAATCAGTTCCTATATAAAAAGTTAATTATCTTCAGAAAAAAAATTACAGAAATTAATAATTCCTTATACCTGTAATCTGTATCCTAGAGAATGTGATTTTGGCATGCAACTTAGAATTACAATAATTTTCAAGTTTGCTTTCTCATATCAAATAGCAGATGATCTTGTACATCTATCACATTTGGAGATGAAATTTTGTATGTAGCAACTTTTTAGAAAGAAAAAGATTAAATTTTCGATTGAATTATGAAAAAGTAAAGCTTTCATTGAAATTCTTTTATGCAAATGGCAATATTAATTCGAGGAAAATGTTAATAATTTCTAAAAAACTGCCATACAAGTAAACTTGGGACTTTTACTATTGGTTATAAATCCATGTTTGTGAAGACAATGCATTAAAGATGTCATGTTATCTCAAAAAAGTGGAAATTTTCTGGTTCAAGTTGACATCTGCTTTCAAAGGCAGATCCTCAGTCCAAACCAAGACAGTTGAAAACTACGATTATTGCTCTCTTAAACGACTACGATAATGCTCTCTTAAACATTGACAAATAGCCTGTTGACGCGTGCAAATAATCCATTATTGGGTTATTGCTACAGAACTTAGCTATCGTGCTCATGAATTATTTCTTATTTCTATCATACAATAGAGATAACAATGAAAAGATTTAATAAAAGTATTTTTAAATGCTTTTACATTTATAATAATACTATATTCTTGAGAATCGGGTATTCTTATATTTATAGAATTAACTTTAATTCCCAATGCGAATGTACACCAAACTGGAACATTAAATCGGGGGTGCATTAAACATGTAAATATGTTATTTATTTCTAAAATTCAAAAATTTTAAAGGCATCGGTGTCGACGTCAAAACGGTGATTATCGGCATTGATGCATTCCAACGGTGGTCACTATTGGATGCATTCAATAAACAGAAGCACTGAGGCATTAGTTTAGCCAATCACTTTACTACTAGTTTTACATGACATTGCTGTCGGCACTTTCTTGAAGCAGTCTGTCATTGTTCGAGCAGGCATTAAAACACTTTTATTACAGCATACTTTTCTGTTATGCTTGTCATTCTTCGATATAGCTATAAAGTGTATAATAACAAAAGAGAATTACAAATATAGAAATATACCAAGTATAAATGTTTAATATTATTCTTCTGAGTTCTGAACTATTACTGTGATATCTGTCACATCTTCAGCCTTACAGTACTACATTATAATGCAGACATAAAGTGATATCTACTTTTTGTTTGCTGAATGCACCCATTTTATATGACCAGTTCTACAATATCAGAATCACTACTTTGATTTAACACTGGATACATAAGGAACACTACTATATCGTTGCATATATGTTAGACTCGAAGAGCACTCGGCGGACATTAGGAGAGTACCGACGAGAATGGCATTGTTGTCATATGCCATGTATCCAAATGTATTAAACATAGCACATAACATGTTTTAATTAGTATAGACGTAATGCACGAGTATTCTGTTTCGCTCATGCTATTTTATTTACGAACAAACCAAATAAATATTAACAAGAAGTTTTTAATTCTGTTAAAACGAATAACCTACAAATGTACAAACGTCGTAACGAAAAATTAATTCTTCTAGTCCTGTGGTCTATTAAAAATATTTGACAACCATAGTAACAGTAACATTATACAATACAATGCTGTAACAAAAAATTAGTTATTGATAATTAGTTACGTCTATTTCTGTCCACACAATTGATGATGATAAAATAGAGCGAATTCATAAAGCGACAGAGTTTAAAATAGCTACACGCACCAAATATTAATAGAAAAAGATAACGTATACAATCATCCGTCGGTGTTACGTAAAAATAATTTATTTTGCGAGCACTTTCGACAGTATATAACCGTCCTCTCCGAGCAAAATCATTCATCAAGAATGAAACATTTAAATTTGAGAATATATATTATATATTATATTTTTCGTATGGCGAAATAAAAGCGAAAATATTTAACACATCGAGTGCCAAATCACCACGAGTCGTCACCGTACGTATTTCCAAAAATTCACTTTTCCCCAAAAATAGATGACAGACATTAAAACACTGACTAATACATTAGTCATTTTAAAGTTTTATCTCAAGATCATATGCTTCATCGTATGACACATAGAATGTAAAATGTAGTCAATGCATCAATTAATCAAGAATGTTAAAATATAATACATTTAAAGAGTTATAAATTTGATAAATTTGGAACCATTCAGTCTAATTGTACATCTGATTACTTTTCATAATGATAATTTCAGTTACAGATGATTGTTTTGTTTCAACAGTACATATATGAAATTCATATTAATGTTTTATTTCTTTTATTATCAAATAAGTTTATAAGAGTCTTTAAGCGAAGGAATTCCAATCCCAAATCCTTGTCATACTTACATTCGTCTACTTCACGCGGCGTTTCGTCACACACAAATTATAATTTGTGTACGCCGTTAATCGTCGTATTACACCAAATGCAAAACATAAAAATAGATAAAATAACTGATTTAATAGAGAAGTATAACAGTATAAAATCTAGCAATAAAGCATGCCATAACTTTAATCCTTTATACTGTGTATAAAACACTAAACTTGTATTATAATAGCAGGAGTATAATGAAGGTTTTCTACATACACCTTTTAAATACTGAATTATTATTTGGATAGTGTAAATCTTTTGACTTATATTTAAATTCGACAGTACAAAATAGACTGAGCGGCAGGTCGAAAGTGAAACTACAACACGGGAATAATTTTTAATAAAAGTTAATTCTAGTATAATTTAAATAAATCTATTTTAAAAGTTAAAACCACGTGTGACAAACGTACGTTAGCGTTTTTTCAACGTAACAATGGAAACAACGAAAGTTCTTTGAAATCACGCCCTTTATGTAATTGAAAGCTTTTGTTTAAATTGTTAGTGTTATAGACATATTTTACGCACGTGGAATTACGTTAAAAAAGTAACAATAACAGTTCTTACTTGTTTAGTTTCGCTGCTCATTTTTATAGTTTCTTCAACAGTAAAAAGCTGACCAGTTCTTTATCATTTCAAAGTTTCTCCCCCCCTAAAGAACGGAAACGAAGGAACCTTTGGCAGGATGACGTCAAAGGAAATAACGTCGAATTTCCGCTTGAAAATATATACATTTTTGAAGTGTATTTTATCTCATAACCTTATAAATATTTAAAATGTGATGACTCGAGTAACCACGTGTTATATGTCTACCCAAAATGTAATATATTCGAAAATTCGTATTCTTATTTTACAGAAATGTGGAGTTTGCGAATTTGTTTTTTTTTATAGAGGGGAGTCAAATTCTCAAAATTTAGAGGAACATCACGTGCCGACACTAATTATGAATGCGATTAAGCATATCCTTTCTGGTTTTGACAAACGAATACTGTACAAAACGGTCGAGCATTGTTATTTTGGTAATGTTACACGGATATTAGGTTAATGTTACCTTAGGTAGCCAAGATGGCGGCTAGTCTCTAATTCCAGCAAGGAAACAGTGGGATGCACGTTCTAACCTAACCTATTCTAAAAAATTACCATAATTATTAGAATAGGTTACGTTAGGTGAGAACGTGTGTCCCACTGTTTCCTTGCTGGAATTAGAGACTAGCCGCCATCTTGGCTACCTAAGGTAACATTAACCAGGGTTGGAATCCTTTTGAGTTTTCTGGGTTTTCTCCACGTCTGTAACGCCTAAATAGGGAGCCAGTTACCCTTAAAAGACCTCCCGGAAGGCATTTCCTCTAGACAGATCGCCCAAGTGTTGCGTTGCCGTAATTTAACAAACAACAACAAAACATGCCCTCTTAGTACCCACGGGTTGGGTGTTTTAAAAAGTCCACACAACAAGTAACTTTTATTAAATTTCAAATTAGCTTTTTCCATTCAATGTCTTATCCCGTGAAAACCGCAGGTTGTCCGCTAGTTTGGGTTTATTACGTGATGCAAAACATAACGTCATTGCCGTATCACGCGAGGGCTCCAAACATCATTATATGTGCACCCCAGATGCAAATTTCAGCAAATTTTCCCTATGGAAAAACTGAAACTAAATTCTTTATTTACAAAATTAAAATTTCATGGTGAAAAGTATGCACGTCAAATTTGATTGTTTTTTTAAAACTCTCCGTCCCGTGAGACAAACTCCTGCAATGATTTGTCAAAATTACTTTCATGCAAATCAAGTTCTGTTTTCACAACAATCGTTCGTTTTTCTTTGCAAAATGGAGAATTTCAGAGAATTGAAGAAGTGGCACAACTCGGACCATGCCGAGTTCGAGGACGGCGCCTGGTCTTGACCTGGTGTCTTACGGGTGCTTCCTAAAGGTGCGGAGGAGTGGCACACACCCGACGTCAAACGGGTGGTGGTGGTAACTCCGGACGACAGCGCCTCGTCTCTCATCCAATATCTGGAGCGGCGATATCCGGATGTTCCGGAATGGATAGTGGAGACAGGACTGGACAGAAAGGAGTCCGAAGAAATGGTGGAAGAATCCGTCGAGCTTAAAAGGCCTGTGTGGAAAAGGTTGTTTTGCTGCTGGAAAACATAAGCCTCTTCTCTGTCCGGGTCTTCTTGCGCAGATTTCCATTTTCCACCGAATGTGACACCGCCACTCGGAAGTGACCTTTCACCCGAATATGACACTCACCGGGAATTGACCTATCACCCGGCTAGTGTCATAACTAGGGCGGTGCCAGAGGTGCCCAGGCACAGAGCGTAGACTCTGGGAGGCGCAGAAATGACCTGGACTAAGTTTTGGGGCGTAGTTACAGATGCTCGCACCGAGCGCATAAAAGGCTAGTTAGGCCGCGACTCCACTAGCCGTAAAAGGGCCGTAAAACCCCTCACCGTAAAGGCTTTTAATCACGTGACCATGATATTTTACGCCTGAGCAGGTCGTAAAACCAACGTAAAAGCGAGTTGAACACTGCTCAACTCGCTTTTACGTTGGTTTTACGACCTGCTCAGGCGTAAAATATCATGGTCACGTGATTAAAAGCCTTTACGGTGAGGGGTTTTACGGCCCTTTTACGGCTAGTGGAGTCGCGGCCTTACGGCGCTGCACCCGGCTACGACTTAATCGACTGGACTTGACTTTCCATCCCAATTTACGAACGGATACTTCGACACCATTCAGTTAAGGTGCATAGAACGACAGTGACGACGAAACATCAAGCAGTGTTCTCGTGTTTAATTAAAGACTGTCTAAACGACTATAACAGGCCAAAACAACTTATATTCTAGACATTTACACTGTATTTCATCCGGTGTTTTACTCAGTGGCGTAGCGTGGGAGTCAGCCGCCCAGGGCGGAGGAAAATTCGCCGCCCCCTTATTTAGGTATCTCAATTTAAAAGACTAAAATATACAGTAATTCTAAAGAACTTTTCGGCAAGAACAATCATCATTATTTTGTATTGTATAGGTGTATTGTATTATTATTTATTGTGAAATTTTGCCGCCCCCTAAAAGTGCCGCCCGGGGCGGGCCGCCCCTGCCGCCCCCACTACGCTACGCCACTGGTTCTACTGCTAAAAACTTTCACGAATATTCGCCACTAAAAGGCATAACAGACGAAGACCATTTCAACATTGAATTTAAATAAGCCCCTGTACTCAGTTTATGTACAGTACTTCAGAATCATAATTACTTCAACAATTAAATTCGTACATGGAATTTTCACGATAGTTGTCCGCGAGCACATTTTGAAAACACGTTTTTAACATTAGCGTGAAAAATCCTCAGAAAATACAATTACGAAAATTTGATTTTTTTTTAACTCTCCGCCCTGTGAGCAGTAACTCGTAATAAGGCCTCTTTTTAGCATGCCCATTATGGGTGCGGCCGGGTAGTGAAGGACGAGGCAGGAGATATCCGGACGGCCCACCCCGAAAAATTCTTTGGGCTTTTTCGACCCGGTCTGGATTCGAACCCGGTACCCAGAGCGGTAGGCCATCCGGCAGTGAATCATCAAATTTGTTTGCATTTGGTTTATTAGTTCTTTCTGTACAGAGCTACAGAGATCTCCTGTTAAATTTTAACTACTCCGCATATTTTAAAATTACGTATATATTTGCATTAGAATGTTTATCGCCGTATTAATTAGAAGCTGTACTAGCGCCGAAAAACGGTGTTTTTACTACATTTATTAGATAAAAAACTATAAAGGTTTATTTAAAGTTTACATAAATATGTTTTATCCACTGAGCCAATGTTACCACCTTTTCAAAATTGTTGACCTGGACATTTTAAAATTAGGATGTTATAATTAGATATAAAAAAACATGGTTTTTTTTATTGTGAGTAGAAAATAAAGTTTTTTTTATTACATGGTAAACATGTATGTACATGATATGTTATTACAGAAACACAAAGAAACACCGGTGAAAACAGACCTGGTCGCAACACTACATTGAGCTCTATTACAGATTGGGGTGTCCCCTATCTCGAGTAGAATCGGACCTCTCGTTATTATTTTTATAAATTAAGTTGTCATAACACGGAATGTATAAAAATTGCTCACAGACTAAACACGTCTTACTATAGACACCAAACAAAACTAATAACAAGTTAGCTCAACCATTGTGTTTATTCGTATTTCCACCGGACGTGGATTATCACCGAGTGTTTTCGGAGGCAGTTTTTCTTAAGTGTTTGGTTAATTTTGGATTAGGCCTATTCGTTTTAAGTTATTAAAAACAATGGACTTTATCTAAAGCGTTAATACAAGTCTCGAAGAAAAATATTGTAAACTTTTTTCTTGGAGACCATTGTCATGAGCGCTAACTTTTCAATTGTATCACTGATTCAGTCCCACGGACCCTTGTATAGTTTAATACCTTTCCAAGTGGGACTATAACACATTAATTCCGAATCGGAAGGAGAAGGTGCGGTTGGAAATATCGGTGCAGGAACTTCCGCCGGGGGTGGCGGAAGAACCGACGTCACTAAGCGATCGTAAAGATGTCCTCGGACGTAAAGTTCGGGTTTGATCAAGCAACACAGAACCAATCCTACAAATACCATTACGGAACCTACAGTAAGGAAGACGATGGATACAACCGTGTGCACTTCTAATGCCATGTTGATCTTTCTGGAAATAAATAAATAAATAAATAAATAACCTAAATACTCTACATAAATGCGATATTTAAAACACAATAGAAAAATCGAAAAGAAATAAGTAGCATATATATTTCGAATTTCGAACTAAAACTAAAAAACTACTTTATCATGTAAAATTCAAGTGTTTTTCTATACGCAATAGTTGGATAAGGTAATGTAATACACGAATGATCTACCAAAAAGTAGTGCACACCAGGACTTTCTATAGGAAACTAGCCTCTATTTAGGTATTAGACAAGTGAAGAAAACCCGGTGAGGTGAAACCCGCGACCAACTACCAGTGTTTAATAGTTTTATTCATTCGGAAATGCTCCAGATCAAAAAGTTCGAGGAGGAATTTTTAACACCTCTTACATTTTGAGGCATACGGAGGCAGATGCCACCATATGCCTCGAAATAAAGATCTATTGCGTCGTGGTCCTCCTCAGGTTTTATTTTATCCCGAAGTGTGATAGAAGATGAATTGTAGAGCTTTTTACACTATGTTTTAGTGTTTCTTCTAGACTTGTGAAGTACAGTAATATTAAAATCGAGATGGGTTGATAATACGTAATAATAAAGTGCAGAGCCCAAACGGTTAGGAGTTGAAGGTTGAAATTTGGTACACAGTTACGGTACGCCACGAGAATGCACACTAAGAAAGAACTTTTGGAAATCCCCCCCGGGGAGGAGGAGAAGGAGAAGGTTAAAGATTATCCTGAAGAACTCGGCTTCTACTTTACTATTTTAGATGCGTTTTTACGGGAAATCGAACGTATTTTTTGACCCATCTAAAAATTCTCTAGTCTTGTTCTTCAGGGTAAGCCTTAATCCTCTCCCTTTCCCCCGTGGGGGGGGAATTTCGAAAAATCCCTTCTTAGTGTACTACATTCTCGTGTACCAAATTTCAACTCCTAACCGTTTGGGCTCTGCGCTTATTATTATCATCATCATCATCGATTATATACATAGATAACAATAAACGTATTCTTCCATCCCATTATTAGAAAAACCGGGTCATCTCTGTCAGCTCCTCTTCTCGAGAAATGGCCCAAGATTAGGGGCAGCAGGCCCCGATTAAGTATATAGTCAAACTTCAGAACAATGGCCACTAACGGGAGCATTAAAAAAAAAAAATGGCCGTGGTTTGGAGGTTATTTTTTATGCATTTTTATTTAAAACAGTACTCGCGATAGTCCGTTATTGGAAGTTCGACTATACAATAATAAAAAATATACTTATTTCAGTAAAATTTAAACAATTTCATTGTAGAAACCGAATGTTTTATAACTAGAACATTGATTTTGGTTATTCCATATTGGATGATGATGTAAATAAAACAATTAGGAACGATCAAGACATTTTTAAAATTTACTTAAAGTATTAAAAACAAATAAAATTTACCTTTAGAAACTTGTAATATTGGAGTAAAAGAAGAGAAATGAAATCTGCCATCTTTTTTTTTTTATTATAAAGGGGATGTTCACTTGGTTGATCATCTCTTCTGTTGTCATAGATACAGATAAAACAAACCAGGCTAATTACTTTTAACCTATTTTTTTTATAGTTTAATGAGTTCTAAAAATCGAATATCGATGCAATTTTTACCTTTACGTTTCATATTTTTGGTATTTAAAACAAAATATTCACAAAAATAAAAATAATGTAGAAAAGTCATAATAAATTTTGCCAAATTTTGTATGCATTGGCTAATAAAATATCAATTAATCGATCTATTTGCCATCATTAACGATATTATTATTATTGAATATTTAATAATTTGACATTTTAATTAAATAATTAAAATTTATTATTAATATATTTATAAATACTTTCTGTTGTGAGAAAATTCGATTTTATTGTTCTATTTTTCATGAATTTTAAATTAATTCTGTGAAGATCAATTCAAAATATTCCAATATTTCCTTCTTTATACAATAATGATTTCTGTAAGTTCTAATATCTAAATTTCACCTTAAAAAAAACCTGTTGAATGTTAAATTTTTAAATTTTTTATTTAGGTTCTTTACAGCAAACACCTCTTTGCAGTCATTTTTCTGTTTTTGTATTGTTTAAGTGAAATTAAGCAATCTGGTGCTGGAGCGGAGGATACCCACTCTCAGGTTAGGTTCTTCCTAAAGCGTGTTCCCGCATTTAAAATATGTATTTTTATTAAATAATTAAATAATTAAACAGGTTAAATCTGGCTCTAAAAAAAGAGATTTGTCTCAAAGCGCAAGGGAGCAACATTATTTGTCGTATTTGTCACAAATTCCCGAAAGCAAATTAGAGGAGAATCCGACGCTAATGGAAAATGAGCTAAAATCAAACATCGACGATGAATACACTGTTTTAAAAGCACCCGTAGCCCAAAAAAATCACGATTCTCAAACATTTGACGCCGAAGATCGCCCAGAATTCGTCGAAGAATCTGAGTTTGACGTCAAAACAAAGCAGAGATCCATCCTTAATCCACTAATAAATGTCGGATCGAAGTCGAAAAAGAACGAAGCAAAAATTGTTAGAGAGCCGAAATATCCAGAAAAATTCAATATAAATAATAATTACAACGTGCGAGAGAGTCAAAATGATCGATTGAAGGACGGTTCTGACTTTTCTCCAAAGAGAATTGATCAAAACTGGAAATCTCATAAGGAAAAATTACCAGAAATTCAGTATCCTTTATCTAAGTTATTCAGAAGTAGAGTTGCTAATAATAAGAATAAATATAATATAGAAAAAAATGGAGAAAATGTAAAGAGTTTGTTTGCGGCAGGAAAAGGCTTTGACGACGCCACTGACGACGAGAAAACAAACGAGATCAAGAAAGAAGTAGAAAAAATCTTCCAGATCTCGTTAAATTAATTTATACAATTAAATATTCTATTCTATTCTTAAGAAATTTATCATAAACATTTTGAAGTTTCAATTTTTTAATGAAAAAAATTTATAATTCTATATAATTATTAAAATTCTTTTATCAAAAAGATATTCTGTAAAAAGTTCGAATAAAAATTTGGAATTTAATAGCATAAGAAAAATTAATTAATGAATGAATACGACAAAGATTGTAATTTATTCGTATCCGAAAATTAGTAGTAATAATAATAATAATAAACACACATTTTTCTTTAAAAAAAAACATAAATATTTAATAAAAACTACCTCAACAAATTAAATAACTTTCATTTTTTCTTAAACTTTAAGCTGCGTGAATTTGCTTTAAAGTGAGGAGGTAGCGGGGCCTTAAAGAACAGATTTTTACCATCCAATATTTCGGGAATGACTAGGTTTTTTAAGTGTAAATGCATTGGCACGTAGCGCACTTTGCTCTGCTGAATGCCCAGTCTTCTCAACATGCTGTCAGGAAGTCTCTAGAAAAAAATATTTAACTTCAATTCAACAATATAGAAATATTTTATATTATTTTAAAAGTTCTTGTTATATTTAAAATAATATTAATTGCTTAAGTGTAACTACGTAATTAATAACTCGATATTGTATATATTATTATATGTGTACTGTTTCGCTGCTCGACCTTCGCCGAGTACTGTAGAAGAATCTTGTTTACGAGAGAGAGCGACCCGGTACGGTTGCATACGTGCCGATGTCTTTACCTTATTATGGTGAAGGGGTTCAGTGAAACCAATGACCCAGAGTTATAATGATGGTAGTCCACTACCAGCAAAAACATCCCAAGTTGGAAAGGTAAAAGAGTACGTACTAGACTTAACAACCTGGTCCTCCAGGTTGGACTTTATAAAGAGGGCTTGTTTATACAGAGGGATGGATTTATACATAGTAAAAACCCTAAAAAGCTTAATTGGAAATGATAGGACAGAAAAGTTATTTAAACTTATTGCTATTTGCATTTTTAAATTTTTAGTGCATATACTTTATTTAATTTCTTTAAATATTATATTATATTCTCAAATATTCCAATATAGAACTGAGAACAACCTGAAGAAGATCTTAGATGTAGATTGATAACCTTTTCCAGCTATTACGAGGTTTTATTTTAAAAATAACTTTTATATTATTAATCACAATAAATAAAATTGTGTGTGGTGCCATCTGTTATGAGATTTTGTTATAATAATTTTTTATATTATTTATATTTATAAAATGGCAAAAAGCTTCATTCTGATGGCAGGGATAAGTTTTATAAAATTTTGCAAATGCTAACAACCAGCAAAATCTTCATTAAATCCTATTACTAACTCCCAAATGATCATATATTAAAGATCATTTGGGAGTTGGTAAATTATATTATTCAGACAG
Source organism: Centruroides vittatus (assembly GCF_030686945.1). Lineage (NCBI taxonomy): Eukaryota > Metazoa > Arthropoda > Arachnida > Scorpiones > Buthidae > Centruroides > Centruroides vittatus. The sequence continues at coordinate 978,149 of NW_027122193.1, forward strand.
AGGAATAACTAATAGTAATGTCCTATAAATCAAGTGATAAATGAACCACGAAGGAAATTTAAAACTTTATTTTAATCCTTTGCATGTGCATTTCAACTAGTGTTTTATTGGGGTACGTGACAGCTGGCTGGCAGTCAAGTAGGTGATAATCAAGTGGGTGACGGTTAATTGGGCAACAGAAACTTAAACATTTTTTCACGTTTAGCATGCATATGATTTTGCAGATACAGTGGAACCTCGCTTAACGAGTAATTCACATAATGAGCAAAACAAATTGTAAAAAAATGACTCGCTTAACAAGCGACATTTCGCATAACGAGTGACGAGAAGAGGGAAAGTCCTGGATTGTGTACATGTTCCATCAGTCTGCGTTTAGCACTCGTTCCGCTAGCATCTTAGTGTCACTTGTGATCACACATTTTTCAAAACAAACTTGTATTTATATATATAAAAATATTATCATCAACTCATATATATATACAGTGGTGCCTCATATAACGTACTTAATCCGTTCCAGGTGCACGTCTGTTAAGTGAAACGTCCGTTATACGAAATGCATTTTCCCATAGAAATACATGTTAAAACATCTAATTCGTTCCACAGCATAAAATAACCGTACTGTATCATAAAAAAATGAACATGGGGTGCGTTCTTTTATTCCTCCGCGTAATGCTGAGCGAGCGACATCCATTTAAAAATTCCTGCGGAACGTGTTCCTAAATTCCGGTGGGAGTGCGCACCTTCAAACGGCAAAAACGGCCGCTTGTAGCAGTAGTTTACGGTGGAAAGCAACATGGCGTCCTCCATGGCTCAGATAGTTTCGTTTCCGGGTCCATTATGTGGTTTTATGAATGAGAATTTAGAAATTGTGAAAGCGCAAGTTAGTGCACGTGGTCATGTAAGTGTCTTTATGAATTTTTTTCGAGATTATTTTGAATGCTCTTTCAACAAATAATCCATTTAATGGTTAAATTTTACAATTGGGACCCTTCTTTTGCCTTTTAAAGCTCATATTTTAGAATTATACATTCCTCCATCATGATACTATCGATAGTGCGGGCGCCGGCATCTTTCTTTCTTTCACTGTCGTTCCTAAATGCCTATAAACAGCAGCGCACTTCCATAGTAGCAGAGACGCAGAGCGACCGCTATTAAAGAACGCATCCATGGAGCAGTCACCAATTATGCCGGAAAGTCCGTTGTTCGCAGCCAGTCCGTTGCTCGAGTCACGTAACGGCCAAACAGAAAGTCCGTTGTTCGCAGCGTACGTTATACGAGGCACCACTGTATATATATATATAAATAATTGAGATGAGTTGATAATAATAACATAATAACAATAATAAAGTGCAGAGCCCAAACGGTTAAGAGTCGAAGGTTGAAATTTAGTACACAGTTAGGGTACGTCGTGAAAATGCACACTAAGAAAGGATTTTTCAAAATCCCTCTGCGGGGAGAGGGAGAGGGTTAAGTATTGCCCTGAAGAACTGAGCTTCTACTATATTATTTTGGATGTGGTTTTTTGCATTTTTGCAGGAAATCAAACATATTTTTAGACCCATCTAAAAAATTTTCTGTCTAAGAAGAGGGGGACCTAATTCTTGCACCTGGTGAAAACAGGTAAGATTGGCTATAATCTAGTAATTTTAATCTTTGCCATCATTACTTTTTGCCTGAGCAATGCCAGATTCATCCGCTAGTATTGTATAATTTTCTTTGAACAAACATTATACATAAAATATTTGAGTAATTTTTTGGCATGGAATGCATCATCGTATTTTACATTAATTTATACGAGAAAAGTTGTTTTGCGTTACGAGTAAGATTTTGGAACGAATTATGCTTGTTAAGCGAGGTTCCGTAGTTTCAAAAATTATTAATATTCCATAGGAATAGATCTATGCACAGCTCACATTGTGAAAAATGAAATCCATTGAATCTAATAGTGGAGAATTGAATCATTTGATTCTTCCATGTATGTGAAAACTAAAAACAAGTGTTCATTCCTGTTGAAAAGAGTGTTGTCCACAAGGTAACAATATTTAAATACTCGATTGTTCAGTAACTTACAAAAATCAAATACTTTCGTCCCACTATATCTGCTTACAAAATCATCCGCAAAAATTAATCCTTCATATTAATTACCAGTTTGAATTAATATTATTTGCTTTTCCGTTATTAATCTTTCTTTTTTTGTATGTAAAATAAATTATTTTTAATCTGTTATTTTATTTATAATGAGTAAAAATTGTCAAAAATTCAAAACTTTATCAAGACGAAAAAGGGTTTTGCAAATAAAATAAGTTGAGAACCGCTGGTTTAATACATTCTTAAATATAACTTATATAATTTATTTAACGAACATTTTATATAATATGACTTACTTGAGGTGCTAATTTATCTAAATGAGAATATTTATGATCTCCTAGTATCGGGCATCGAAGTCCAAAACCCAAATGGACTCTAATTTGATGTTTCACAGCTATTATAAACAAAAATTATCAATTAAAAAAATAATAAATAGGAATTTAATATTATAATATAAAATCTATTATATATAAATAATTGATATAAATATCAGTCGATTATTAATCTTATTTATATAGTCAGTAATTGGGTAATTTTAATCAGTTTAAATGTGTGAAGTATATCTAATTGGGTAATTTCAATCAGTTTAAATGTGTGAAGTATATCTAATACGGTAGATTTCTGTTTTATGGTAATTTGTAACAATTCTTCAGTCTTTACGAATTGCATATATTTTCCGTTATGACTACCGAATACTCTTACTTGCTTCTGGTCATCTTAGTGTAGTATTATAGTTTATATTTAATGTATTTTCACGAACAATTTATTATATCAAAACTATGAGAAGACCATCGATTTGCTTTATTACAGTACACTTATGGGAGTTTTTCAAGAATCAGTATAATGAGATAAATTATAGAAACAACATTATAAACTTTTCACATTAAAAAGACTTTTGTCTATTAAATATTATGCTTCCTTAATTAAAAGACATTTGAACAAAAATCATAATAATAAATGAATGTAATAAGTAACAGACATTATATTTATATATAAAGATTTTCAAAAACATCTGTATCATATATTCATAAATAAATGTGTTAAAAACAATTTTTCTGTCTTTGATGTCTGTTAATTAATTGCAACAGATGTTTTTAAATAAGATTTTGGCTGTATCATTAAATATCTGATGAGTTTAAATTAATAATAATAATTAATTCACTTATAATTAATATAAAGCAATCTCTCTAATCTGCAAAACTGAAATTGGCATGTTTTAATAAAAAATAAATATTCCTTTAAAATTACATTGTACATAAAAATATATTTATTCTTTCATCCTTTATTCGGCATTCAAAATTGTTTCAGTAAAATTAATATAAGTACAATATTCCCTCGTTATATTGTGCTTGTTGGGAGACAAAGAAAAAGTACGACTTATTCAAATCCGCGAAGGGGCTACTATATTTATTTAAATAACTTATTTCATAAGTATTAATTATAACATAATAATTTTTAAAATGTTAAATTTTCTATTGGCTATTAATATGCCTCCACGGTTACTAGAACTTGTAAATCTAGAATTATTTTCAATATAAGGATGTGCTTTAGGCCTATACACAAAAGGGATTCTGAAGGGGTTCTGCTCGAGTTCAATTTTGGCAGAATTGTGTATGGTCAAAACTGACAATAATCAATTAATAATCAGAAAACAAAACAAAATATCTTAAATATTAAGAATGTGGTTTATAATTTGCAGTGTAGTTGTGCTAATAGTAAAACATGCTGGAGAAACCAGTAGAGAACCGGGTATAAGAATAAAAGAACACAGAAATGCCATCAAAAATAATAACCAATACTCCACAGTAGCTTGCCATTGTAATACTCGGGGCCGAGAGATTAAAAAGAATACTATCAAAATTGGAAAGAGAAAAATATTAGAACATTTGGAGATAATTAAATTAAAACCAGAAATAAAAATTAATAGTAATGTTGGTGTAAATTACGTGATTCGTGGATACATTTTCCGGCCATTAGACAATAATGTAAAACTTATAAAAAGGTTGGTGGCAAAACGGGAGTACGATTGTCATTTACACAATGGTTAGTGAACTGGATATTGGTGAAAAACATTCGGAAATTATGGGAATGATAAAAGTAAGCCTTATTTTTTTATATTGGAAAATTTATTGTCGGGAATTTATCGATGCATGCTAAGACCTTGTTTTTATTCATTTATTAATAGGTTCTACTTTTTAATCTATACTTAGCTGGTTTTATTAAAAAAAGGATAGGCAATTTTAGCTGTTAACTAAATATTGTAAGTAAAAACTAGGCATAGATCATATTGGTTTTTGACTGTGTTGAGATGATGCTTATTTTTTTTATTAATTTGTCTATGTAGGTATATTATTGTACCCAACTGAAGAGGGACGAATGTATATGTCCAAAATGCATATTGCAATCAATAAACACAAAATGATAAAAGTCACTTTAAAGTCATTTGTGGTCGTTATGATAAGTTCGATTTAGAAGCACATTAATAGCCAATAGAAAATTTAGCATAGTTACCCAAACAAGAAGCAATTTATACTCCAATAATAATTATTTTTGACTATAATAAATTTTTAAAATCCTTCCCACCCTACGGATATTAAAATGACCTTTTATTCAAGCCCATTTATTAATTTGTCTATGTAGGTATATTATTGTACCCAACTGAAGAGGGACGAATGTATATGTCCAAAATGCATATTGCAATCAATAAACACAAAATGATAAAACAGTCACCTGACCAACACTATAATTAATTTAAATAATTTTTACAAAATATATTCAAAAGAATTCTTACATGTTTCAGGTTTAACTTCAATCAGAGCTGCATTCTCTACAGTAGCTATTACATTGTAATGAGTGATTGCACGTTCTGCATATTTAGAAGATCTTACAATATCCTTTAATTCGCCTACAGGTTCAGGTTTCAACACCATCTGATTTTGAGAATATTAATTTACATTAACTATAGTACATAAACATTATTAGTATTATTATAAATACTTGTAATAAAATATATCATTACATATTAAACTTTTACATGTTTATTAGACATAAAATATGTAACTTGCACAGTGGCACATGAATCAGCAAACATGTTCAAAAATCCCAACTCTCTCACAGACACAGGAGTCTGGAGACAAAGTCCTCCTGGCAACTGCATAGACTAGGAATACCATGGACAAAGCCTCTGAGGTAACCACCCCAGAGGAAAAAATCAATGGATTACAAGTCAGGTGATTGTAATGGCCAAGCAATGGGTCCACCTAAACCAATACATTGCACAGAAAACATGCTGTGGAAATACTCCCACACATCCAGACTGAAATGTGATAGCACCATCGTGCTGAAATCACGTATATCAGCACACACATACAGGAATATCATGCAGCAGTTCTGGCAAGACCTCCTCCAGGAATATCCTGTAACTACACCCATCTAAGTGTGTTGGAAGAAAGTATCCCCCAGACAAAGTCTCCAACAATGCCTGCCCAAACATTTATGACGAACCATTGTTTTATGGCATGAGGGCATATAGCTTGGGGATTGTTGTGCACCCATACATGCAAATTATGAACATTAAAATACCCTCATGTTAGAAGGTAGCTTCATCGGTAAAGAGAATCCAAACTGAAAATTCCGGCTATTTGGCACATTGTTCCAAAAACCAACATGCAAATTCCACATACCGGTGGTAATCTCCTGGTTCCAATGACTGAACATATTGCACATGAAAGTAGTGTATCCATTCTTCATGTAATACTTGCCACATGTTGGATTGAGGTATACCAATGTGCTATAAAATAGTTCACATACTTGTACATGAATTACATTCAATTTTGTGTACAACTGCATCTTCCATCACATGTGCGTGTATTATTTAGCCCAACCACAATGGCTGTTTACTTTGAATGATTCCTTTTCACACAATATATAATGGAAACATGCAAATGCTTGATGATAAGGCACATGTATGTTTGGTAACCATTCACAATACAGTTGCACCACTGCTCACCTGTTTCAATTTACTACTAATTGCAATTCTGTCATCTCAGTATTACTGTAACAATGCACAATTACTGTTATTATTATTAACAAAATATTTTTATAGTTCAACAAGGTAATAGCAGAGAGAATATTAATACAGCCACTCATTACTTTAAAGAAGTTCCATTCCTATGACTAAGTCATTAAGCAAAATGGTCATTAAATGAGGAGCTTAATTGCTAAAGTTTATTCATAAAAAAACAGTTATTCAAATCCTTTAAATGAGATGTGCAAGTACAAATTTATAAACAAAATACATAGTCTTGAAGATTGTGAATATTGACCAACTGTCAGAGATAGACTAAGACCAAGACTAAGAAAAGAGATTTCCCATTTGGAGAGCTGGTCATAAGTCCAAGCAATTGTTAAACAGGTAGATTGGTTAAGTGAGGAGTATCTATGTGTATGAATAGTTTCATTGCATAATATTTACATAATTTATAAGATTATTTTTTAACTCTCTCCATTCTGTATGCACTAAGAGACTCTTTTTTCATACCCATTGTGAATTTGGGCAGGTTTACAATGGAAATGGTTGTATGGTGAGAGAAGAGATCTGACATATCTGAGACAGACCACTAGAAAAATTCTTACAATTCACATTCAATCCCAGGCCCCCTCAATGGTAGGCTGATGTCTTAACTGCTCAGCCATCAGATTATAATTATTTCATCATATTTTTTATAAAATTAATTATATTTAATGATTTTAATTATTTTCACTGAAACAAAACTTACTCTCTTTCTTCCATTGATGCTACCTTCAGCAATAGGAATATCAATAACACCTAATAGATATAAAACTTTATTAACAATAATGAAAACAAAAAACTATTTCATAAATGATTTTAAATTTTTTCATATTTTCATGGATATTTAACAAAATTTATAATTAATGAAAATTTTTGACTTTTTGTTACATGATTATATGCAATTTTCTTTACTTTTTGATTGACAGTAATATAAATATACAGTCAAACCTCAGTTTATGAACTTAATTCATTCCTAAAAGTTGTTTGGAAACCAGTTCGTTCTCAAACCAAAACAAATTTTCCCATAAGAAACAATGTAAAATTGATTAATCCATTCCCAACCCCCAATTTTAGTTTCGGTGTAAAGGCCAGTTTTAATTATTATTTTTAAAATAATGCTCTCTCTCTTAGAACCTATAACCGGTGTTACATAAAAAACAAAGGATGTAGATCACCACAAATGTTTTCGAACTGTTGGCAGTTCTTCCCCAGGTGTGAGACTGAATTACTGATGGGACGAAGCAAACCGTTAAAGGAAATTCGAGAAACAATTATAAGGTGTTACACGAGATGCGTGTGTGTTTGTCAAGTTGACCTACCGTGACCTTAAAGTTCGGAGTCCATCAACGCCTGCCATGCTGTCGACAGAACAAACTCATCCTTAAAATTGATACAGTTCTCATTGAGGGACGATTTGTAGATTTGAATGGCCTCAAGCCACTTAAGGTGTTCGTTGTGTGACGTAGTGTGTACGAGTTTCGCCGGGAAGGCTGCCACAACTAGGGATTGCAATCCAGCAGTGTTTTCAATCCAGCTGGATTTTTGCTGGACCAACATCATTCCAGCTGGATCCAGCGCGAATATATTTTTGGTGCAATAAAGTGTTATCTATCTATCTATCCAGCATTTTATGGTTTTTTTAAAGAAATAAAACATTTTTTAAAAAATACTTAAGAAACTTTTGTAATTTAGACTGGTCACTATAAATCAGTAAAACTTCTTACACGTTTAGGTAGCAAACTTAACTTTGGTTCGGTTTGACACTTGAGATAGAGATAATTAACTTTAAATGTTTAGTTAGATTATAATTATAATGTAATCTTTAAGTTAAATAATAGCAAAGGTAATTCTACTAATTAATTTACATTAATATATTATATTATAATAATGTAAGGACGGATAATCAGTGGGTAAGTGGCTATCAGTCTTGTCAGTTTTCTTATATAAACTCTACATATCAGTCTGTAGTTATTTATAAGTAATTTAATTATTAGTGTTAGTGAAGTAGTAAGTAAGTAGTAATAGTCTAGTAGTTAGTTATTATCATCACAATCATGAATCACATACATTCATATCATCATATATCCAAGATACTCATTAATTTAATTAACTATTTAAATAACTAGGTAGTCTCAGTTTCTCACTAATTTTCACAATAAAATTGCCTAGCCTAGCCCACTAACCACTTATAAAATAAACGTTAAAAACTCTTAATAGAATTAGAAGTTATAAAATATTAGTCTTGTCTTGAATAAAGTATTTTAAAGGATTAAATAAAATTAAATCAATCACTTCTGTTATTTTTTTGACTTTTCTGGAAGTAGGATCTCAAGAAACAAATGGTATTGATGGTGTTGTCTCCCAACCTACTTCTTAATGAACTGCATATATATTCCCGCTGCAGAGAAGGCCCTTTCAGCCTCTACACTAGTAGGTTTGAGAGTCATCAAATAATCATAAATCAAAGATAAGTTTTTACCTCTGACTTCCCCACTTTCATAAACAGCCATTTCCTTTTTTTAATAACTTATCATAATCCTTCTCAGTACTAGTTTCTTTCCATTTCATGAAGTTTTCTTTCTCACACTTTAGTTGGATCTCCAATTCTTGTTCCAATGTGAAATTCAAGGAATATGGGTCATCTGGATCATTGTTTTCCACCTCCATAATCTTCTCTGCCATTGCTGCTGGTTCCACTACATATGTATTTACACGATTCAGAATATTTTTCATTTCCTGACGCATTACATTTTTTTTTGGCATTGTGAAAGAATAATCGGGCTTTCTAACTTTTTGGTCATACTTCTTCGGGTTCTGTATGTAAATTAGCATCCCTGTGACCTCGGTAAGATGCCGTTTTCTGATTCTTTTGCGGAGTGCATCGGAAAGGTTGGTACTCAAGATCGTGTCCTGGCTTTTTAGTTTGTCTAGACAAATTTCAAGGTTGTGTCAGCAGTTATCAAATTCGACTCTCTTCTACAGAGAGCTTCTACGGCCAGTTTAACCGGTTGAAGACTGGTGATCAACTCATTGATTAGTGACCATTCGTCATTGGAAAATTCAGAGTCTGAGCCGCCAAGCGATAGCGCACTTAGCAAAGTCGCAACGCTGACAACGTAAACTTTTGCGCCATTATTTAGAAAGTTAATTGAGTATTTGCAGATCCGCAGCGCTGAATCTAGTAAGCCAAAAAATGCGCTGGATCCAGCTGGATTGCTAGATGAGGGATCCAGCAATTGCAATCCCTAGCCACAATGTTTGTGGTGATCTACATCCTTTATTTTTTATATCACACCGGTTATAGGTTCTAAGAGTGCAGTATTTTACACATCCCGGTGTTTTGCAGGGTAATGTAGTATTATTTTTTAATTTAATTATTAGTTTTAGTTTAATTAACTGACTACCTAGTATTAATAAGTATTAAATATTAATATTATAACATATATTATATTAATAAATTTTTGTCATTTCATTTAATTTAAGCATATTTAAACACGAATTCTCGAATGCCATTTGTATTATGTGGATATCAATTAATGTGGTTTGTTACGTGACAAGAGGTGGTCTCGGTGCCACTAATTTCTGAATCGATAGTCCTGTCATTGGTTGGTTGGGCTGTCAACATTCTTTGACACAGGAAGCACAGAAAGTTCATCGTTCTTGCCGAGTAGCTTGTTCAGAAACTAAGTTATCTTACGGCAATCAGAGCAAACATGGCATTCAAAATTTTGTTTGTAAACAGAGGCATTCGTATCCTGAGGTCTGACTGTATATTATGTAATAATATAAAATATTATCTTTTAACATATTTATTTATACAGTAAAATTAAACATGTTAATTTAATTGCATTAATTGTTAAAAAATTTATACTCAGCTACAAAATAAGATAAAAAATGAAATTATTTCTTTCATAATTTATAAACTGAAATTACTTACAAAATGTATAACAGTTGTTCAAATAAACAATAAGCTACATATTCATATTCAATTTCCTTTGGCCTAGGTAAATGATAATGGTATTCAGATGTAATGTAGTTATTTATAAAACTAAACTAATGCAATTAACCCGCCACGTCCTGAATTTTTAGGCGGCATACTCTATTGGACTGCCAGCCGATTAGACTGTCGAGGCTTCACGGCCCCCATCGTCTTAAGTGTAAGATAATTTATAGGAACAAAACTACTAGTAATATGGTAAATTCTCAAACCAATGCACCAAAAAACAAGCAAAGAGCATTTTCTATTTTAAATATTGTGATTGAAAATATTTACCTTCTGGTAATTCTGGAATACCTCTGGTTATAACCCAATATACTGTTATAATTTTATTCTCAGCTAAAAGGGTAGTAAGATGGTGGGCCATTTGCTTTGTTCTACAATTAAATTATAAAATAATCATAATAAATAAATAATTAATTAATTCTGAATTCAGTTTTAAATAATAATAAAATTTTAATATAAATTACTTAAAATAATTAATATAATAATAAATGCTTTATAAAGCTGTTTACAATTATACTAATATTTTACTAAAACTTAGATAACAGTTAATACAATAATAGCAGTTCTTCATTTTAATGTAAAATACTATTTAACAATTTAATACGAGGGATGTTCAAAAAGTATCGAACCTTTATTTTTCCTGTGTAAACCAATGACGCGTGGGAGGCTTCCTTCGGTGGAGATGTGGAGGGGACAGTTATGTGCAGTCCTGAATTTTTTCCTGCATGCAGGAAGCATCAGTCACTGGCAATTGGCCTATGAGTGAGGCCTATGAGTGAGTGCTCGTCGGATTCCAGTAGTTGGAAGATGGCCACACATCAGTGGACAGTAAACTGTGTTTAGGCTTACTCCTGTCTCATTCGCAAGTTCTCTGACTGTGATACGATGGTCCACCATGACCAAAGTCCGCACTTGCTCAATGACAGTCTCATTTCGGCTTGTTTAGGGTCTGCATGAATGCAGTTCGCTGTCCACTGATGTGTGGCCATCTTTGAAGCGGTTGTACTATTCCTTTATCCGTGTGTTGCTCATGGCATCGTACCCGAAAGCCTGTTGAATCTTGCAAATGGTTTCTGCTTGGGTATTGCCAAGCTTTTGGCAAAATTTGATGCAATATCGCTGCTCATGTTGTTGTCATTTTCCAACTTACTGGAATCCGACGAGCACTCACTACACGTCCTCACTCATAGGCCAACTGCCAGAGACTGATGCTTCCTGCATGCAGGAAAAAATTCAAAACTGCTCATGACTGTCCCCTCCACATCTCCACCGAAGGAGGACTTCCACACGTCATTGGTTTACACGGGAAAAATAAAGGTCCGATACTTTTTCAACACCCCTCGTATTTTATTGAAGATTATATTGTCAAAAGTGTTTAGCAGATACTTAAATTTATAAACATATATATATATATATATAGATATAGATATATGTTTGCATGTAGGAAAAACCTAATATGTGAAAATTATTTAAAATATGTTTATAAACCAATGGTATTAAAACAATAAGTAGAGAGATGAAATTTAGATGTCCTGTCTGCAATAACTTATAACTTTGATTCTTGTTATTGTAACTGTAGAGGAACAGGCTATTAAAATGCCAAAGTCCAAAATGAATGTGTAAGAATAAAGAGAATAAAGATCTTCAGAACTTCAAGGCCATATGTAATTGGATTTAATGACAATATATAAATATTTGTGAGCATGTATAGAAATAACCATTCCCTTGTAACTTATTACAAAGAAATGGTAACGTCAATTAACTTAACACTAAGATAAATTTTAAAATTTATCTTAGTGTTAATTTAGCAAATAGTTATATATGGAAAATGGTTTTGCTAATGAACATAATTTCTGTATTAATAATTTATTACAGTAGAGAATCAATTACCCAAAAACTTTAAGAGTCCAGAAAGGTTTGCCGACAATTATAACAATTGTTGGTAATCTTCTATAGGCTCGCTATTGAGCTATTTTGTTACCAATACTAGTGCCAGAGTTTTATTTATTACCGTATAAATAGAAAAGCATTTGATGCATTAGAAACAGCATCACATGTTTAGAAATGTAACCTGGAGTAGATTTTTCAACTCTCATGACAATCAAAAGCAACCCAAATTTAGCAGCTTTAAAAAGAAGACAACTATGTAAAACAAAGCAAAATAAGTGATTTCTTTCAAAAAACAATTGTAAAAACACACTTGTTTGAGTAGCTATGCCTTGACTTTAGTCCAGCATAACACTTGGAACTGGTATCAGCCGAGCAAGACAATTGCAACATAATAATAATAATAATGTTTAATGAAACAATAATATATTTCATTCAAGAGCTGGACTAGGTAGAGATTACCTGTAACCTACTGAAGGCTGTTTGAGGAATTCATTAGCATACGAGAGATTGCAATTTTAAATATACGACGCGAGGAAATTTTTTGGATATTTTCTTTTTGACAAAAGTTGCATCTTATATGCCATAAAATACAAGTACTTTATTTGAGATATTTATTTTTATTCTTTCTCTACCAAAGTGTGATTGGTTATCCGAAATTGTTTCACCCCTATTATTTTGGAAAACTGATGTGCTACTGTATTTAAAATAATGTGCAAATATAAGAATTTTAATTATACTATACTTTGCCAATAAAATTACTCCAGTTGTATCTTTGCCGATTGTATTAACAAGATATAATGTAGGATCTGCAGATTTTTTCACGATTTTCCGTGCTAATTCGGGAAGACAAGATTTGACGTTCGCATTCGAATTTCTCCCCGGTTCACCTGCAAAAATATAAATTAGTTTAACGATACTTATTTAAGGCAGCCATCTCAGATTCTGCCTTGAAAGAACAGCTTAAAAATCTGATTTAATATTTGAACAATTTTTAATCAAAAATATAATTTGATAATTAGTTATACATAATACGGTGAAACTTCCATTAACAGACACTCCCAAATAGTAGACAACTTTACTTAACAGATATTTTTACAATCCTCAGACCCTTCAAATAGGACATTTATTATATTTACCTCTAAATAGCAGATACTTTCGTCCGTAACCAACCTTACAAAAACACAATGTATCGCCTTCAATATTCTGAAATAATTATGTACGAAATATTTTAAAATAAAAACAAAGAATCAGTTCAAATACTCTTTGAGATGACAAATTTTGACCTTGCGTGTCAAATAAAGACTGGCTGAAAATAGGAATAGGGGAGGAGAGCAGGTGGTAAAAAGCCAAACAATACTCTTTATCTGTTAAAGAAGACTAATCTGGTTAAGTTGTTAATCATTACTTATCGTCATACATATTAATGTTATTAAACTTTCGTCTTATTGTTGGAATCAAGCTTACGGTACCGAGAAACCATTAACTTTTCCTGAGTTATTCATTCGTTCAACAAGAACATATAGTGCTGCAGTACAGTAGTGATAAAAAGAAACTTAAAATAGTTACAACAGCAGCATTTATGTGATAAAAGTTCAAATTACAAAAGTGATTTGCCGACCACTTTAAAGCGCAGTAAGATGTTTTGTATTCTCGCATTTATGACGTCATTATAAATATCAACTTTCCGAAACCAGATGTATTGATACTAAGCCAAACAATTTCTGTAATTAATCGGGCTATTAATTATGGTGATTGTTAGGCTTACTATGACGTCATATATGATCTTAACAGCTTTGTGGTAACTTAGATATAACTTTTAATAAATCATTTATTGAAAAAGCAAAAATGTTCAAAAAATTACACCTATTTGACAGTGGAGTAGTGAACATAACTGGCACCCGAGGCACAACACTTTACTGGCACTCCCTCCACCCTCCAGAAACACATATAGTTTGTCTTGGAGACCATTTGGGTGCCCCTCTGCGAGTGGCTCCTGGTGCATGATACACCCCCTTGCCCCCTCGCTACACCACTGCTATTTGGTGACTACAAAACAGACAAATCACTATATTAATTTTTATTAGTCACTTAAATCATAGATGACATTATAAATGCAAGAATATCAAATACATTTCCTACCCTTTTCAGTTCCTAGTAAATTACCTTTGTAACTGAACATTTGAACTCTCACCACCTAAACTGACCTCCGTCCGTCCTTCTATTCATAACAATGATTTCATTTTTCTTTTTCGTTACTTCCACCAAATCATTTTTGATGACTTAATAATTAATCAACATTTATGTTTTGTTGTAATTCTTACGTTCCATTTAAAGTAGCCTGTCTAATCTGTTTTCTATTTAGAATTCAATTAAGATGAGATTTTTACAGCTGAAAACATAAATAATACAATGTATATATATTTTAATTATATATCCTACTTATACTTTTCAGTATATTCACATTCCTAATGCAAATTTGGTGTTTTCACTGTATGGTGACCATGTTAAAATACAGTACAGCTGCCATCATTTATCTTCTAATAATGAACATCACTAATTACTAAATCGTGGACAAACTTCTTGGTCCCGACAGTATCCGCTATTTGAAGGTTATATGGTAGTTGGATCCAAAGATGTCAAATAATTAGCCATCTATCAATAATTTAACTTTTGTAACTATATAAAATTGTTTAACTGTTCAAAATAGTTCAACTGTTCACTAAAAAATATGTTATTTCAAATGTAAATGAAATGACAATATGTATTAAAAAATAGCAACTTTCTGCTGAAACGTAGATAGTAGGTGTGCCTGAGACTGGGTTTTCCAACAGAATGGAATCTATGTCAGACTTTTCTAGGATCGAAACCACATCCTGGTCGTTACGTAAAAGCCTCCTCGGACTAGGGCGTGGGGTAGTAGTTAAAAGTAAATTATTTTGTCTAAAAATACGGCAAATCCAGGCTGTAAGGCAGCACAAAATGGCAAAGAGGGGCTGACTATTGTCCAGTCCCTTGGGCAACATAAGGTAGTAACTGGGAAAAGAGATCTTTTAACTTTGTTTAGGATATAGTTGTATTTGGTGGTGCCATATCCTGCCACACGTACCGCTGTGCAGATGATCAGAATTCTGATTTAAGTCTGACAGTCTTATCACACAAGACAATCTCATTGTTTCACAGTTCATTTTTTTTTCTGTGGAAAGAAAAAAACTACATGGTAGTGAAAAGGTTTTAACTATGTTATTTTAGTTGTCCCAGAAAAACTTTTCTATGTCGCCATCATTAGTGGAAACCTGAAATTTTGAGCCCTGTATATATATGGTGGATATATGAACTAATTAAAATCCAGGAATATAGCAACATGGAGCAACATTTCTCAGACTAGTGCTCTTCCACCCCTCTCTCTGCTGGCCCACACGAATTTGAAAGTAAACGGTGTAAAAAAGTCACTACTGAACGAAACTGAAAATAGGCACATTAGACTCAAATACTAGGCTATATAAACAGTCAATAAGTAAAGAAGAATAAAATTTAATATTTATTTTTGTTCAGCCTTTTCATTTTTTTATTCAGCATATCGCATGTATCATCACTGGTTTGAATATGACATGCAAGGTGCTGCCATACTGATATGGCCTCTTTGCACTAATGTGTTGCTAGTGATCTTGGGCAATTGCATTTTTACACTAGCCTACCTGCTACTGTAAAATTAATTCTAAGTCTACACAAGCCATCGGTGATGTGGGTGACCCACACTCAGAAATTTCTGGTTATATCCGTGATAATCAGTATCAAAATTTTCCGCATTATAATTAACATAAACGTACCTTGACAGCTTAAACCGTAAGGCTTCGAAATAGCAACAATATCATCTGAAAAAATAATTTAAATAATGTTAAAAAAGAAAAACAATAAAGTTTATAAGATAAATTTAATGTAATATTTCGTGAGATATTTTGAATCTACACAATATTTTAATTTGATAAAATTTAAGAACTTTTGTTTTTTGGACCATCAAACCAGTTACCGGTATAAAGCTCAAACCACGTCTTGCATACGAACGGATAACTCGAGTTTGTCGGTCAATAAATGATTTTTAAAACGGCCATACATTGCTTAATCTTCAAACTGAAGATAACACAATATTTTTAGAACTGTATAAACAGAAAATGTAAACAATTATAATGTTATGTTATTATTATTTAGTATTTAATCAAATGTTCCTGAAATTTTTATACTTTAAATGTTCTGTTTCAAGTTCCAAGACCGTTGTAACTTATCGTATATTTACTCCATAGACATTCTGTGAATGTTTTTGATTTACTGCACTGGTCCCCGAAGGGCCGATCTCTGCGTCCAGGTTCAGGAATATTAACCTGATTCCCTTTCGGTCTCTACGGGAAGAGCACTGGGCAGAAAACACATTGTGTCAACATCAGACTCTGAGGACTGGGCTGTTGGGCTGGAGTCCAAAGCAGATGCGGCATTGAACCGGGACTGGGCAAGACTGTCTCCCTTTGGGGCGTTCGGTCGAGCCCGGACCAGCGTCAGGGCCTTCCCGTGGAATGCCCCAGCTACGTGGCGCGTCTGTCCTGACAACGGATGCGACTGCTTTGGCAGGCAACTAACAGCCGACTCAGAACTGGCACGGACCGGGGAATCCGACTGTCTAATGTTTTTGATATTAAATGTAGTGTAGCCTGAAGATCTTTTAATGAATTCATAAATGTTAGATATTAAAAAGTTTTTACTGAAATTTTATTGTTTTCTTTCTTTTTGGACCCTTTCCCCCTGCACTAAGACAGACTTTTTTTTAAATCAAGATCATAATGGGTTTTGACCAGGCCCACAATGGGGCACAGCTGGTTGGTAAGAGACAGACCACCCCAAAAATTTCTGGGATTGTTCAATCTGTCTAGATTTGTTCCTAGATCTTCAGAGCAACGAGCCGACATCTTAACTGCTTGGTCTATGTCTTGTGAATAAATTTATTCGGTTTCTGCAATTAATTCTTGTGAATTGCTTAAAACTAAAAATTTTAATTGCACTTACTTTTTAAATAGAAAATTGAAATTAATTCAAAATAAGACTTACTATCATTATATATAATGGAATCTTTTAACATTGTGACTACAGTTTCTTGAGGAAACTTTGTAAAATCTTTAACTTGGTCTTTCAGTATACGAAAACCTTTACTGTCCGTTTTTTTGTCTTCTGGAAATTTATCTTTATCTTGAGAAACATTTGCAGAAATTTCTGAGAAATAAAAATTAGTTGATTAAACAAAAATTAATATATTTAAATTAACCTATGTAAATTAAATTAATACCTATCAAAGTCTAATTAAATAATACTATTGTAACTGGAGAAACACTAAACTTATGTAATACACCCACACTTCAGCAGTAAAGTTCAATATTTACACTGTAAAATAAATGTTTTTGGTGACCTTAAGCCCCCATCTTTGGGTTCTGAAGTATAGCCGACCCTTGATAATCCGACAGGTATGGGACCGAAGGGGTGTCGGATTACCGAAAACAATTACATATTTGGCCTTGTTTTGCTAGCAGTAGCCTACAATATTCCTACATTTTATGAGTAAAATGCTGCCTAGGTTAATATGGAAATGAAACGCCATTTTCGGTTAACTAAAACATGTTTATTAAAAGAAATATGGAAGCCAATAAATGTACATACAGTATGTATAGACATAAATAATACAGTACGTACGGAACTGCTCACAGAAAACACAAGAAATGTATGTCATCGTGTAAAAATTGGGTGGGGAGATTCGTGTCGCGACATCCTTCTTGCAAGCAGACACGTAACGAGACGGGGACTACGGTGACCTTGACGGGAGATGTGTCGGACTACTAAGCATGTCGGATTACAAAAGCGTCGGATTATCAAGGGTCAGCTGTATTACAAACATAGAACTCTAGTTTTCATTTCTAAAAACAAAATGCCATGTGTTGAAAACTTTAAAATTAAACAATTATACATAAGTCCCTATTGATCAGTTTGTGCTAGTGACATGTCTGATCTTGTGTGTAATTTTTTGAATCTTGACACCTGAGCCAGAAAGTCGATGTCTTTATAGTTGATGACCAATTCTTCCCTTGCTGCCTTGTAAATTTTGATTTTTTCCAAATGCCGTATGTGACCTTTGGAGTGTGGGTATATTACATAAGTTAAATCCAAATACACATCTCGTAGAAAATTTATCCTTCTTTTAATATTATCACGATTTTCTAAATAATTTTTATGAATTCAAACAATTATTAAACTAAATTCTAAAATTAAGTATTCCAAAATTCAAAATATTGAAGATTGGTTAAAGTTGGTTATTTTCTATTTTGAAGTAATTTATTTCAATTTTTAGCATTAATAAAAAGTATCTTTTTGAAATTTTATAGATTATTTTTATAAGTTCTGTTTGAGAAAAATTTATATTAATATATTTAAATAATTAAAGGCAGCTCTCGACTTTTGCACATAATTGGTTCCTGAAAGTGTGCGTGAATGTTGAATGCTTGAAAGTAGAGGGATGTAAAAAATATGCACCAAAAACTGTGTTTAAAATCTTTTTTCCTTAATTTTACTCTTATTTTTCAATATTGAACATTTCATAGATCTGTTTACATTGTACGAACGTCCGATTGAAGCAAAAGATTCACTGTTTTCAGAATGTTTTAATTATTTCCATCTTTGTCTCGATCGTATGAAGTTTATGAGTCCATAATTTCTTTTTGTTCGTATCAACACTGCGGTTTCTCCGTTTCTCACTCAAAATTATCAATTTATAAGGACGAAATATTTAAACATAAACAAATAAATTGGCAAAACACATGTTGACGCACGCCCTAATGCAAGACTGAAACTGTTTTGACCTCTTGCTCGGAACAACACAGTAGTGATTAGGATTCCGAGAAGTCCGCTATTGTAGGAAGTAATGCATGTCTGAGAACGTAGAGCAAGCTATCGCATTTTGTAGTGTATGAGCATTCTGCATGGAAGGAAACTATTTATTATTGACAAAAATATTTAAAAAGTTGAATTTTTAAAAATGTGCGAAAGTCGAGGGCCGCCTGTATCTAGAATGATATATTAAGGAAAGTAATTAAAATCTAATGATTCTCTAGCGCACCGACAAAGTTACTATGCATGAAACTGTGCCCAAGATCTCTGTTGCTGAATATCTTGACAACATATTAAGTAGACAGTGCAATGGCTACTGATCTAATATAATGTGGTCTCTGTAAGTCTGGAGTTAACATGACATACCAGTTTTATTCAAATAGTAACCATATCTCATTCTTAAAGCTTGAAATGATAACCACCTTCAAATAGTACTCGTGTCTACTGTTATATTTCTGAAAATTTATGGAAACAAAATTAATAATCATCATAAACTATGGTAGACAGGTACCATACTTAATTAACAAACTTTAATGGAAAATGAAATGTTTAAAATTTACAGTATATACAATACATAAGGTGTAGCTTTTAATCTTATTACTGGACAGTAACCTTCATTTAAAAAGGATATCAGTTGACATTACAAGTACGATTTGTTTTAAAAATCACACTTTCATAAATAAATGCAGTAGAACTTACATAATTCAAAGTTGAAAAGACTGCAAAAGAATTTAAATTAGAGAAGTTTGAATATTGGAATTAAAAATATTAAATAAAATACATTACTATAACAATAAATTAACTGTATTTTGATTGTTAAAGCAAATCCCTCAAGTTTATTGAAAATCTGAAAATTACACATGATTTTTTGTAAACTTCTCACAATTTTACTTTAAATTAGTAAAAAAAAAGTTCAAATTAAAGAGAAACTTTTTACATTACGTCTACAGGAAATTCATTCGAGGGTCTAGAAAAAAATATTCAAATTTACCATATATTTGAATTTAAAATAAGTTCTACTGTATTTATATATTTTATTAATGATAGACGTCAATTGGTTCGTGCAAAGGAAACGATAACTACTCTCAAATAGTAACTGCAGAAAAAATATGGTTTAAAATAGTATTTGTTGCTATTATTTGAATAAAACCAGTAATCCACTTTGAGGCATTGAGAAAGAGAAATATTTATGAAATACGTTTTACAGATATTAGAGATTGCAGTACTTTTCTGTTAATGGGATGCCAGTCGATATACATGGTATACCGTCTATATCGACCGGCTAAGAAATGTTTAAACCTACTTGACTTTTCTTACTCTCATACTTTCCTGCTACGTCAATAAGACGATGGCATCACGCATCAGAATACAATTACAACCGGCATCCCAGTAATAGAAAAGTACCGAGATTGCTTTAGTGCCTTTTAATTGCCAATGTAGATGTTCGGTATACAGAGAAAACTTTAAAATTTATACAAAGGAGGAGGTAAACATACAGACGACTTCTAACAAACGTGCATAGAAACTTTGTGGCCACACTAACCAATTTCTTTAACAAACACTTTTAATATATTTACTTTCTTTTTCATCCTTCCGTAACTTCATAACATAATCATATGCTGTTCTCGGATTCTCTATGTTTGCCGGTTCGTACTTATGTTTATTTCGACTATCCGAAAAACTCTCTAATTTGGCATCTTTGACATCATTCAAATTCTGTCGCACACTACCTTGTTGACATTTAGTATTATTTCCTAAATTCTTCGTTGATTTAACATATTCTGTATCTTCAGAAGTGTTTTTTAAATTTCCTCGCAATAAATTATTCGCATCGCTTCTATTTTGATTAAAATATTGTTCATCAATAAAGTTTAAATCATCCATCATTTCATTATTTTCTTTATTTTGAATGTTACTTTTTCTTCTGTTTTCAAAATTAAACTCTTGTTCATTAACATAATTCAAGTTTTTATCTTCTTCTTCTAAAGATTCATCACTATTATCTATTTTATTACCAAAATATTGAGAATCGATAAAGTTATCTTTCGTAATTTCAGAGTCGACTTTACTATCGTTTCTATCTACATTATCATCCATTTTATTCGAACGTTCGGTCAAAGAAAACTCCTTATTACTTGAAGAAATATTTGAATTAACCGTCGAAACTTTCTGAATATTCTGTTCTGCTTCATTTCTTCCGGACCGTTCGACACAGCCATCCATTTTACGCTCGTTATCGAATAAGCTCTCTCGGCGTTCGGATAAATCTTTAGACATAGCAATTGCTTCTGATGAATTTAAATTAATATATTCAGGATCTTCAGAGGTTTCTTCATCAAGCCTTCGACGTAGAGAGCTTCTTCTGTTCTTTCTAGATGGTAATTCTGAACATTCAGGAAACATAGAAGACACAGTTTCTTCAAATACTTCATGATATTGTCCATGATACTTGGGAATGTTATCAGAATCGAGACGTACTTCTCCAAACGACGTAACTAATGTCTTCTCGGCAGCTGGACTTTTTTCTTTCTGAAATAAATATTGATATTTTTCGGTTGCAGGCGTGGTGGCCACATTTTCATAACTTTTCGTGTTTATATCACTTTCTAAACCGAAAAAATCTTCAGGTTGATCCGATTTAATCGAATTTTCTTCCTTCTTAACTTCATTATTAACATTTGTAGCAAGGAATCTGCTAATATATTTCAATTTCAACAGTTTATACAATTGCGTTTTGTCACGTGTAGCGATCCTTCCAAGCGCCGCCATATTTGTTTGTGTGTTCAAATGAAAGCACGTGATAAAATAATCTCCAGAGCTGACTTTAATTTTAAAGAAAAACGACTTTATATTATTAAATTATTACCAAATTTATCCTTTAAATTATTAATATGCATGTAAAATTATTTAAATATGTCTTCGATTTCAAAATTTTATTTAATAATTAATATGGCGATAAACATTCTAATGCAAATATATACGTAATTTTAAAATGTTACTATTTTTTAAAATTAAATTTTAAAATATGCGGAGTAGTTAAAATTTAACAGGAGATCTCTATAGCTCTGTACAGAAAGAACTAACGGACCAAATGCAATCAAATTTGATGATTCAGTGCCGGATGGTTTCCCGCTCTGGGTACCGGGTTCGAATCCAGACTGGGTTGAAAAAGCCCAAGAAATTTTTCGGGGGTGGCCGTCCGGATATGTCGGACACCGTTTCTCTCCACTCGGTCGCCCCATTTTGGGCCTGACCGTACCCATAATGGGCTAACAGAAAAAAAGGCCATCTTAGTGCCCACAGGGCGGAAAGAGTTTAAAAAATCCTATATACGAGGAGTGTTAGATATTAAAGGTATTGAGCCAAAATTACACTAACATTTATAATTAAAGAAAATATTTAGTACATTCCACAAAAACTACTTATTTTTGTTTATTTCTTGACATAATTTCTGCAAACGTTGAGACATTATCCCAGCGTGACATTTGTTTGAACATCTCTTCACGGTATTGTTGCTTGTCAAATTGCTTGAAGTAGTCCATAAAGGTGTCTTGCAATTCCTCCTGATCCGCAAAGCGTTTCCCCGCCAAAAAGTTTTATTTTAACGCGAAAACGCGGTTTCTTTTTAACAAATATATATTTGACGCCTTTCTGTTCTATTAAATTCTATATATTTGTACAGTACATATTTAATATTTTCTACTTTACACGCGTTATCTAAAATATACAGCATTACACGACCATAAAACTCCGTATGGCAAACTCTTTAAGTAATCAAATCTCCGTTTCTCATTTACAAATTAATACATGAAATAATAATATATATATTTTAAAATAATTTATTTAAGCCTTATTTTACAAGGAAGAGTTTTTAAAAATTATTTTATCTGGGTTTCATCTTAATCCGTTAGGTGGCACACTGCTTAATTTATATTATGGCAACAGATGAGTGAAAGTAAGTATGAAAAGAAGTAAGGCAATTCATATCTGAATAATTTATGGTTTATATTTAATTTAGTTTAAGGAGATTCCACATAAAATTAAAGCACGATAAAATATAATTTAGTTGAAAACAAACCCATATTTCTAGTTTCTACATATACTACATATAATCACCTGGTAGGTGCTACTTTTAGATAATTTGTGTATATACATATGTAAATTTATATACAAATCACTTAAAAATAACCCTAGGTAATCCATATTTGAATTATTAATAATAAATTTTACAGTATTAATCTTATTATCTTTATTAAAAAGGTAATAGAAGAGAATGAAACATTACAAGTTTTAAATCTGAAAATATTCCTTTTAGGTAAATGTAACCCTTGGTGCCAAGATGGCGGCTCGTCTCTGATTCCAGCAAGGAAACAGTGGGGACGCACGTTCTAACCTAACCTAACCTATTCTAATAATTATGGTAATTTATTAGAATAGATTAGGTTAGAACGTGCGTCTCCACTGTTTCCTTGCTGGAATCAGAGACGAGTCGCCATCTTGGTACCTAGGGTAACATTAACCTTTATGGGTTATTCATCATAGCTAGCACTATAATGATAATTTACATTATTATAATAATTCATGATGTATAAAGACACTATGAATTATTATAATAATGTACAGTTTCATAATAGTTAACTTAATTAATAGGTCATTAATTAATTAGACAATTGTAGATTGTAGTTTACAGTTTCACTTCTTTAAATTACCTATTGTATTATTAGGAAATGTTTTTATTGTTTTGTTTTTGGTTGCTGGTTAAATACCTAAAAGCAAAATACAAATTGCTTTTCTTTTAGTTAATAAAAGCCCAATTTTGATAGTTTTTGGATGAATAATTAATTATGAAATGTAATGAATGACTGATCTTTCTACACCGTCTGCTGTATACTGGGTATTTGCATTTCTGATAATAAATGTAGATAGTTGGAATTTCAATTGTAATGTAGATAGTCTGAATTATCTCAATTCAAAACTTTACCCCTGAATGCACTTAATAGATGACTATTAAATTACAAAACAGCACACTGGGAAATACTTAATGATGCACACAGAACCAATAACTGGTGTGAAGAAGACAAGAACTAACAAGTATCTCAAGACAAACGTTTTCTGATTCCTGAGTTTTCCTTCAGGCACTATAATGGTTACCAAATGGTGTGCCAAATGGAACACCGGTTATTGATTCTGTGAGCGTCATTAATAGATGACTGGCACGACTCTTGTTAAAGGATTGTTAAAAGAAAAGTATGATGTACAGGACTAATATTTTGAGGTGGAGAGAATATATTTTAAATTAAATAAATTAAAAATATGATAAAAAATTACAGCCTGGCATTGTGATGACATCACAATAAATATTTGCTCGTTTATATAATGCATATCTTTGATTTTATATGTTTATATTAATGAAATTTGTTTTTATAAAGGATAATTTATAAGTAATTTATTAACTTTAAATGTTTATGAATATATATATTTTTTCTTTTGAAAATGTAGTAAATTTTTGTTAATCGAAACTGAAATCAGAAGAGAAGTTACATTTAGCTAATTACAGAAAGCATTAATTAACAATTAAAAATGAAGTATCTTCGTGTCAAATTCTTTATTATTATTTTAAAATATCGAACACACTTAATTCAGATTATCAAATTTTTCGTATAGAAATTATATATATATATAAATATATATATAGGACTTTCCTAAAAGAATGTGTAGTTTCATATTCATGTATTTTTATAATTCTTACTTCGTGTAGTCATATGAAGAATCTGAATTCAAACTGTAACAGTCGATTGCAGAGAGAACGTTTAGAGGCTGGCGACGGTTTACAGATCAATATTTCAGTGACAGCGTTTCGAGCTTGCCTAAATGTAGACAGCGATTGGAAACAAGTTATTTGACCTACTTTCTAGATTCACTTGACAGCAGGTTTAGAGGGCTTTTTAATTCAGGTGGTAGTTTTGTTGGTGGAAAAGTTTAGATAAAAATGGATATCATTTCTTCGATGAATGGTACAAATGGACAAAATTATTCATTAATTAATTGCTCGGAGCAAAAATAACAAAATTAAATATTTTAAATTTGTTTTAAATGTTCTAATTCCGATATTTAAATGGGTGAAGACTTAAAACTACAATTAATTTAAATCGGGTGCATTTATTTACAATTTGAGTATTGTGTCAGTTATAAAATGTTAATGCATTTCGGAGTCATTGCAGATAATCACCTAATCAGAACATTCTGTTAAACAAATGAGACAATTTTAATAATTAGTGAAATCTTTTTACAGAAATAAAAAAATGACTAATTTAAAATATTTTATTACAGTAGAGCATCGATTATCCGACCCCCGATCAACCGACTTATCATTCCGCAACCGCGTTCTAGTCGGCAAATTCAAATGTCTGCTAGTGATGTGGCACTACAATATTTGGTTATGTCTTGGCTAGTTTAATATTACTTTTGTTAAATTTTTGCATGTTTTAGCTGGCAGCACTGGCTTGACCATGAAAGGGAGGGTAGTATTTAAACCAGGCCTAATACACTATACTAATAATGTATTTTATCACACTTTTCGATTATCCGACTTTTCAGTTATCCGACCAACCCCAGTTCCCAATTAAGTTGGATAATCGATGCTGTACTGCAGTGTTTCCCAAACTTTTGACATCTGTGTACCCTTTGTATAATTTTCTTAATGCTGAGTACCCCTCGTCAAAAAATTGCATATACTTTAAATCAAAAACCAAAGATAACGAGGATATTCCATTTCTATATGCTGCTGCAATTGAAAAATCGAAAAAGCCAAAATAGAAGACTATATGGAAAATATTGTTCCTAGATATAGCGATATGGACTTTAGGTCTCATTTTCGTCTTTCTAGAAGCACTGTCAAAGTAAGTCTCTGCTAAGAATTATTAGTTGTAGTAACTAGCTACAGAAAAATTGGTTTATTCGGCATTTTTAGCTTTTTATTAATACTAAAGCACATAACAAACCTTTCCTGTTAGAAAAATCGCACAAAAGCTAAAAATACACACGCGCACATTGTAACAATTCAATGTGTAGATACTGGAGGTTTTTGTGTGACACTGTTGTCTTGGCCATAGGGTGGAGGAATACACAGAATCACAGCACCCGGCGAAACCGCTAAGAAGTAACGAAGTTTTTTATTATTTTTCTATGTTTGTAATCGAAAAAAGTAAACTGCTTGTTGACCAGGAACAGCCGAAGCACAGTGCAGCGTGTACCCCCACTAAACTCTTCCTGTACCCCTGGGGGTACGCGTACCACACTTTGGGAAACACTGCTCTACTGTATTACTATTACATTTCAATAATTATAAAAGGAGATGATATCGAAATAATTCCTTAAAAATTATTCCGAGGACAAATTTCAAATTCGGTATAAATTTTCTAAATATGGATTTGTTCATATTTTAAACCATATTGGCGACGAAATTAAATATCGAAATGGAAAAGGATTGTCATTAATTGCTCGAACAATGGTTGTTGACGGCCTTAAGATTTTATTTTCAGAAGCTTTCGGAATATAGCTGGCGATCTTTTCTGACATCACAAACGAATAACCTGATTGGCTGAATGACTCCTAAAACAGGGGAGTAATGGCAAAGAAGTAAGAGCCAATGTTTTGCCGAAGTTCCTTTAGAGGGCGTTCAGAAATAGACACTCGTCGTCTTTGCAACACATTTTAACTCGTGGTTCGGCCAGCCAACGTCTATAGGCCGTTCTGTCGTTAAACGTTGTTTAACATAAACTCTGTCTCTGCAATCAGCTGTAACTGTCCAAGTTTTACATGTATCATTCAAAGTGCCTCTATGTGCTCACCTTTTGTTAACTGGCAAGCATTCAAGCGAAAATCAGTTTCCTGCCACACAAGTTGAAGCATGTCCAATGTGATGGTCTCAAAAGCTTGGGTTATCTGGTCTCAGAGACCTTGAAGGGATTATGACAGTTGGGATACGTAAGCTGTGTCTTTCACACACCCTCATACAAAAAGTCACATGGGGTTACATCTGGGGACAGATGGCCACTAGAGGAGGAGTTTATCTGCATCTGAACATATCTGATCCAGTGCTGTGGAAGAACCTGTTTGATGAGAAGTCTCACATCACATTGAAAATGAAGTGGAGCTCTATCCTTTTGGAAAATATAGATATGAAAGCATCATCCAATTGTGGAAACAACCAGTTTTCTAACATGTTTGGTAGGAGACACCAGTCTTGTTGCAAAAAACAATGATTCTGATAATATGAAATGATTTTTCAAAAAAGTGACAGTATTATACATCTGTAAAATCCCATCCTTCTTTAGGAAATCCCTATATAACTGAAATTAGAACTATTTAACTAATTACAAACAATTGCTAGGTTACATTTGTATAGATGTATATTAAAAGCAAAATGTTCCGTCCCCACCAAAACTGAAACCAGTACTTCACAAAGAAGCAGCATGTAAGTAGGTCACACCGGGCTACCTGTGGGGTCCACAATCTTTTCTCAAAAGGACCACCCATTAACTTCCTCTGTGGACTCTGCATGAATTTATGGAAAGGGTTCATTTAATGAAAATTATTGCAATTTTTATAAGACTAAACATGTATTAAAACATTTTAACACAAATAATTTCTACTTATGCTGCATAATAATATAAATTAATATTTTATATTTCAGGTATTTATTTTATATATTAAAAATGCCTCCAAAGTTTGTGAGAAATCTTTCTGATGATGATCTTTTAAATGCTACAGACACTGAAAAGGTATTTTTTTTTTAATTTTTTATATAATATATATATATATATATTGTGTGTGTGTGTGTGTGTGTGTGTATATACATATACAGTCGAGTCCACATAAGTCGACACCCGGATAACTTGACACCATCGGTTAAGTAGTCAGTTTCTGTGGTCCCGGCCAACTTACATAGGCATTAATGTTAAAAAACTCCAGTTTACTCGACACCATTTAACTCGTCATCACTGGATAAGTCGACATACTTTTGCTGTCCCACACTCCAATAAGTCGTCACCCCTCCTGAAAAAATGAATTTACTCTGCACGTGTGGTGCGAACTCATTTTTTTTTTTCAGGAGGGGGACTCGATTTATTTATTAATATATAATTAATATATTTAATAATATAATAATATATTATTATTATTAATATATATACATATTAATAAAAATGCCTTAACATTTTATGTATAAAATAATAGCAAATAAACAAAAAATATATATATACAATCTACATTAACGTCACACCAGAATCCAATTTTGCATTTTCTCATGCCAGAGGCATTAAGAATCCTTAGACGTTACTTGCCAACAATTGACAATTGTGAAGATGATGTTTTAAAGGCGTGCATGATCATTGAAAAAGCGAGACAGTTAAGTGCTCAAAACAAACAACACTAAACGAATTTTTCAGTTTTTCATCTACAGAATAGTTGTAAATGGAGGACACAATGTATTGTAAGCCTATACTACTGTATAACTCGCTACTGTATTTTATTAGTTGTAGTTTTGTGGTTTTTTTTCCAACTTCGCTTTAGTCGTCACATCGGATAACTCGACACATTTCCACTTCTCCTTGGGGTGTCGACTTATGCGGAGTCGACTGTATATACAACCATAACATATCACCATACCATGAAATTTAAATAGTTGATAATCAGTGATACAGAGCCAGAAAGGCTTTTTTTGAAATTCTTTTAACAGAGACATTGCTCCATTTGATATAATTTCTTAGTAATTTTAAACAAAACTATACCTATTTATAGGAATTAAATGAAATATTTTATTTTAATATTTCCAGGTAATATACATTCTATCTTTAGTAATACATTATAATTGATTGAATATAATAATTTTGTCTAATTAAGTTATTTTTAAACTTTAAGGTTAATAATTTTTGTAGAGATGTATTTATTGGTTAGGAAATGATTTCAATTTTATTTTTGTTGAATCAGTTTTCTAAAATCCTCATACAAGTAATATCGTGCATACACAAATCACAAACTGGATGGTTGAACAGTTAAAATGGCAGCGACTGCTCAGATAGAATCTGGATGGATTGAAAAATCCCAGGAATTTTTTGGGTGTGGTCCATCCAGATATGTTGGGTCTTGTCCTTCATTACCTGCTGACTCATGAAGGTCTGGCAGAGTTAAAAAAAAGGTAAAATAAATAAACAAATAAAGAATAAATTTATTATACTTTATTATACAATTACAAATAGACTTTCTATTTAAAAAACTTCAAATTTTGAGTAATAAATAAATAATATGTTTAACTTTTGTTAGAATTTAGTTTCAAAGATTTCTTCTGAATTGGCAACTTATTCTTTTCAAAGTCTTATCTATTAGACATATTGTACAAATATAATCATTTCTATATATATATTATATATATTATATCTGCCTTATCACTTTGTCGATAAGGCAATATATATAGAACTAGTTTGTAGCTATTGTATTGTGGGAATAGCAATTGAAATTTCTATATATTTAGTTAGTGATAGTAAGAAATTATATGGAATGCTTGCTGAAATGCATTTGTTAGTTAATCTAAAAACATTAAAGTAAAAATCATCAATGAGTTGTATAACTTTCAACAGAAAAGTTAAAATTATGTATGGTACCATCTGTTATGAGATTTTATTAAAAAGCTTTTAATATTATTTAATAATTTTATTTTAATATACAAATACAATACAAATTAGTGTTTACAAATAGAGAACAATTTCTCTGTTATGGGAGAATAATGCAAGTGGTTGAAAACAATTACAAATTAGCAAATTTAGAGGGCAAAGGTACAAAGATAAGTTGTAGTTACTATAGACATCTATTTTGTGATTACATACATAATGATTCATCTATATTCACAAAGACAACGTATACAAAAACCATTATAAATTTTGTATAGATTCGTTTTACTGGGATTATTTAAACTTAGTTTGAAGTCGAGTGATGAATTACAATTACATATTTGAGATATTTTATAACAGTCACGCAGTCTAGGAAGTTCTTGACAATTATGAATTAGATGATATAGTGAGAATTCTACAGAATTACATAAAGGGCAATAGGATCTTGTTAAGTCAATATAAGTATCATTAATAAAAAGAGTATATCTATTTAAACGGATTTGAATTATTAAACGTTTTACATTTAAACTAATTGGTTGTGACATATGAGATTGTAAGGACGGAATTTGTAATAAATCAATATACCATGGATGGTAAGTACTTTGATATAACGAATTTTGATCTTTGTTTATTGCTTGGGAAATCGCAGAGTTTATTAGAAGTGAATAACCGTATTTCCAATCATTAATGTCTTTAAATAATAACTCCGATACACCAAAAGTATTTAGGATTTTATTTCATTTGTAATGCCATAATTGTTTAAATTTTCGATTGATTAATATTTTGTTAATGTAGATATATTATAGTATTATCATTTTTAAATTTAATTTCATAGTAAAATTTTATTATACGTTTGAATAAGAAAGGGAGGAACCAAATTCGATTTACTTCATGCCGCAAAGCATAGCCTGGAGTAGTTCTTTCCAGTTGGAATAATTTGCGTAAATAATAGACGTGAAGATATTCCAATTTATAAATATAGTCTAAACTCCAGATTGGACTTGCATAATATATTATAGGAATGATTGTTGAGTTAAATAATTTAATGTGAATTTTCAAATTGGTAGTTTTCAACTTGGAAAATACAAATAGTAGATTATCTATGGCTTGCTTTGCTTTGATTTTTATTTTGTTAAAATGTGCTTTAAAGGATAAATTCCAATTAAACTTGACTCCCAAATAGTCTATTTCATTTACAGTTTGTAAAAGAGTATTTTCATGATATATTTTAGTGTTATTTTCAGATATTTTACAATTATTGCAGAATAATATAACTTGTTTTGATTGAATTTATTGTTAAATATAGTGATTGAAGAAATTTATTAAGTTGATTAATTTTCCTTTGTAAAGAAATCTTTGTTGGAGCCAGAAGCACAAGATTGTCGACAAAAAGAATATAATGAAAAACTCTATTTCCTATTAAAATTCCGTCAGTTGGTTCAGTAAAAAGGCGATCAATACCTATAAGGTAAAAGTTGAATAAATATGGAGAGAGAAGATCACCTTGAAGAATTCCATGGGATAAGGATAAAGTTTGAGAGATATTATTGCCTTGTTTTATCTTGATATTGTAGTTTGAGTATAGTTTTAAAATTGCCGTACAAATTGGGTACTCGCACCACAGGATTTCAGATTGCGTACCGGCAGAGGAACGTATATTGAGTCAAATGCTTTTTGAATATCAATGAAGGAAGCTTATATTTTCCTGTTTTTTTAAAAGATAAAGTTGAACTATCATTAATAAGGTAAAGATTGCAAATTCGGTTCCTTTATTTACAGTAAATGCTTATTGAAATTCGGTTTCTAATCCCATAGTTTTAGTGTACAGCTTAAATTTGTTTGCAAGAAGTGAAGTAAAACATTTCCTTATAGTAGATAGCAATGCTATCGGTCTGTAGTTACTAGGAGAGGAATGATCACTGTAAAGATCGCTTTTGGCGTCCTAAGTCGAAAAGCCACGCGACCGAGATAATTGGACCCACCTGGCGTCGGGGCCATAAACGGCCGGAAAGATCAAAGGAGTAGCGTCTCTGTTTAAGGGTCAATGTGTTTGCCACGTGCCGGCCGGCTTGGGGAAAAATGTAAACAAGGGACGGACGCATTTGTAAGCTACGTCGTCGGGCGTAGGGCGGACGTCTTTGGAAGCTCCCAGGGGTAAAGAAGAATCTGATTGGTTGCAAGTGGTTGCCGTAAGATCCCTTAAATTGTAAGGGTGGCAAGAGAAACGGGGAGAAGGGCAAGAGACTGATAATACGGTGGTCTCAGGCACTTGGACAGCCCGCTGAGCGTAGAGAGAGTGTTCTCCTCTGATAACGATCTCAGGGACGGGTAAGTGCGGAGACGGGACGGGTAAGTGCGGAGACTGGACAGGCCGTATAGTTGAGCCAACGCCGAAAGCGACCTGAATTTCCCGAAGTTTAACAGTCCCCAATAGACAAGCCGACGTGAGATACCACATCTTTGTTGCATGGCGTATGTAATGTTGTCGAACATTGTACATCTTGTAAATATTTGTTGTGTAAATAAACTGTATATATTTACTTGTTGAGTGTGGAGGTGTAGCTTTCCTCGAACCATCTTACGGACATTCTCGAGTCACAAAACCCAACTCGAGACGATTCATTGTAAAGATCGTGACGGATACGTAAGGATCTTCACTATCACCTTTTTTATAAATCATCGTGAGAATGGCCAAGTTCCAGGAATCGGGGTAGGAATCTGATCTGTACATACTGTTAAATAAATTTAATATTTTTAATCTAGAATTGTGCAATAATATTTTTAAGAAATCGATTGGAATATTGTTGTTTCCTGGAGTTATTTTACTTTTTAGTTTTTCAATGACATCATTTAATTCGATAATAGTAAAGTCAGAATCTAAAATTTCGTTGTAAATTTCTATACTTGTATTTAGCGGTAATTCCATGTGGATTTGTGGAAATCTTTGATAAAACTGCTTCCAGGTATTAAAATCTATTGTGACAGAATTTCCATTTAAATTTGATTTAGGCTGAAATCTTCGTATTGTATTTCAGAACAGTTTG
This sequence comes from Centruroides vittatus, assembly GCF_030686945.1. Taxonomy (NCBI): domain Eukaryota; kingdom Metazoa; phylum Arthropoda; class Arachnida; order Scorpiones; family Buthidae; genus Centruroides; species Centruroides vittatus. The sequence goes on from NW_027122193.1 coordinate 1,010,831, forward strand.
CCGTCATTATTATTTTAAATTAGGTTTAGTTCAATTTTGCAAAAATAATTTGACTTTTTAGTTTTAAGTAGATTATTATAAGATTGTTTGACTTTTTTTTATAGCTATTAAAGTTAAGATCAATTGGATTTTGTCTAAATTTTTAAAATTCAACTTGTTTTATCATTCTCATTCTATAACAGTCAGTCAAACCATTCTTTTTTAGCTTTATCTATATATATAATCGAGACGAGTTGATGATAATAATAATAATCAGTGCAGAGCCCAAACGGTTAGGAGTTGAAAGTTGAAATTTGGTACACAGTTAGGGTACGTCACGAGAACACACACTAAGAAGGGACTTTTCGAAATTCCTCCCCACAAGGAGAGGGACAGGATTAAAGCTTCTATATACATTATCGAGACGTGTCCAAACAGTTAGGAGTTGAAAGTTGAAATTTGGTACACAGTTAGGGTACGTCACGAGGACGCACACTAAGAAGGGATTTTTTTGAAATACCTCCCCACGAGGGAGAGGGACAGGATTAAGTCTTAACACTTCCATCAACAATGGAAGTGTGAAGTAACAATGGAGAACAAGAGAAAGTGACGTGCAAGATTTACTGGCACTGGAGAAAAAAAAAGAAAGAAAGAAAAAGATAATATGTTAGAACATATTCAATTTTCAAATTTAAACACATTAGTTTGGTTTTTCTCGACCTTTCTTCTTTAGAACATTCTATGAAAATTGAATGATATAATCAGAACAAGTCGTGAAAATTGAACAATATTAGAACATTCAATTTTCAAATTTGACCTTTCTTTAGAAATACTTAGTTTGTTGATGAAATTACTCTTTTTCTTTTGTGACTATAATGTAATAATTTTAATCTTTGCTATCATTACTTTTGCCTGAGCAACGCCGGGCCTACCTGCTAGTTCTGAATATTTCTTTTATTTTTATTAATGCATATGTAATCATTTAATATGGTTATTATTAAATTGTATATTTTTTCATTATTAGTACTCGTTATTTCCGGAATGTCAATAAAACAATTATCAATCTCTGTCCGATGTTTTGATGTTTTATTTTTGGATTATTGTTGCATTGGTTGTTAATTCCCTTTGCTGAAGATAGTCGAAATTTTGTTATTGTGGGAAAATGATCCTATGCATCCATTAAAGTTATCTTAAATTTCATGCAACAATCCAGAAGTAGATCAGAACGTATTGTAAGATCGATTGTTGATTTTCCAGAGTGGGTTAGACGTGTATATTCCGCAGGAAAGTCAGGTTTAATACAACTATTCAGTATTAGCAATTTGTATTCAGTTATAAGGTCTAACAATTTTTTCCCATATTGTTAACCTGTTTATCCCGAGATTTCCGACTATTATAAATTAAATGATTAGGTCCCTTATATTTGGAGTCCATCACTTCACCAATTCTGGAATTAAGGTCACTTAATATAATAACGTAAGGGGTTATATAATACCATACATCAATAACTTTGAAGATTTCATTAAGAGTATTTAGATTGCCGGGTGGCACATAAGTTAGCATTATCATCAGTGTTTTATTATTTTTATTTGATAGTTTATTTTTAGTTATTGCGATGAGAAGTAGTATATAATTACTAGGTTTTTTAACTTGGATTATTTTACAATAATCCTTTTCTATCAATATACATAAACCACCACTCGGTCGTCCGGGACATACTGATTTGCTTGCTAATGCAGATTCTATTATAAATTTATTAGAGAAATTTGTAGTATAAAATTTATCAGATGTAATCCAAGTTTCCGTCATAGCAATAATAGCCGGATTATATTTAACATGCAGAGAATTAACAAATGTAGTTTTATATTTAAGTCCTTGGCAGTTCCAATTTACTATAGCAAAGGAGTGATTACTCTTGAAATTGCAGTGAACATTGTATATGACGTTGATTTATAGTATATCAGCTTTCCAAGTTCATTAAGTTGGAAAAAGGGTAAAAAGGTATCTATGTATACCAGACTTTTCATATTAATATTATATATAATTTTGTCTTTTCCTGTTGTTATGATATCATTATATAATTTGGCTCGTGAATTTTGTTTTCGTATATCATGTAGCGTTGAAATTTTTGCGTCTAATTCTTGAATTTTTAGTAAGGTCTGGAGATATTTGAGTATCTCTCCAATCTTCAAGCTGATTTTGCAGTTTCTTCTGAATATAAGCAGAAAGATCTGATTCCAAAGTTGATTATTGTTGAAAGTTATTCTTATAGTTATTTTTGATTGTTTCGTTAATTGCATTACATCTAAAATATCGTTTTGAACTATTTTATGGATATTTAATAAAGAAACAATAAAATTATGAATTTCTTCTTTAGAAACAATCCTCGAGTTATGGTACATTAACAGACAACTGTCTTGACAGATTCATCATCTGTGAACTCCTGTTCATGTAAAGAGTCTTTCATCTTATCAAAAATGCGCAGTCTAATTGTGCTAAATCAGGAAAATACAGGGAGTAAAGTAACACAGCGAAGCCCAAGGTTACCAGCTTTTCAGTTGTGGCTCTGCTTTTGTGGAGATGAGCATTATTGTGCCAAAGAAGAACATTTTGTGTTGTTTTGCCTTGCCTATATTTCTGAAATTTTTGATGAAGCCACTGAAAAACATTTCAGTATGAAGTGCTATTCACTGTTTAATCTTGGGAGTCAATCCAGCAGGATTATCAGTCTGAATATCAATAGACAGTGCTCATTTGCTTGCCTGAAGAGAGAGAGAGGCATTTGAACTTGGACACAGGCTATCGTCATGTTTCCACTACATCGATTGATTTTTTTTCTAGAAGGTGATACATAATTTTTTCAAAGAAATCATCAGGATTCTGATTGAATGTCCAGCAATCATGACACATTCCAGCCTTCTTTTTTAAATCCAGTTTTAAGTCATGGGAAAGCCAATACACTTTCTTCATTTTCAGATAACCTATTGGTGTTATCAATAGGTTATCTGATTGATAACAACTGTTGTGCAAGTAGGTATGTTTTAAATTGCAGAAAATCTATTGTGATTTGTCTGTTAGTTATAATTTTGAGAGCTCAGTTGCACCACAGTTATAGTCTAACTTGTTCATGGATGTCTTGGGCTAATTCTTTTATTGACAGATTTTTTATTTTTGAATCCTTCAACACATATGTATAGTTTCATGACTAGGGATATTAATGCCACAGACATGTTGCAATTGGATAGTTATCAGTTGAATTTGTCCCTTCTTTGAATAAAACCAACAGCTCAACTTTTCCATGACAGTTTCTCTCCATTCTGTCTACCTAATGCTACAACTATGCTAACAAATGTGCTCTGTGCATTGTGATGTGGCAATCTGGGAAACTATTTCGCAAACACTTAGGTTCAAGAATGTATGGATTACCATGTGATATTTTTTATTTTTTGTAATGCTTTTGCTAAGTCTCAATCATTTCCAACATTACACACATATTACACTGAATTTTGATGTACAGTACTACCCCAAACTTACGCAATAGGTGGGACCGACCGATAATTGCATAAGTCAAATTCGCGTAAGTCGGGGTATAACTTCACATATAAATACATACAAATTATTTTTAATTGGGGCCGGAGACTAAAGAAAACAAATTTAGAAAAAAAATGTTTAATAAAATCTTAGATAACATTGTTTCCATCTCAGCGATAATATCGTGACGTTTACGAATGATGCTTGAATTTAAAGATTGAGCATTTTTCACAGCTTCGAGAATTTTTTCTTTATCTTTTATAATTGTTCTGACGGTCGATTCCGGTAGATCAAACTCCTTTGCCAATTCACAAATTTTCATTCTTGTATCAAAGTCTTTAATAATGTTAACTTTACATTCCAAAGATAAAGTTTTTCTTTTCTTGCTTGATTCAGAAGAATAAGTTCTACTTCATTTCGATGACAGTAGAGTCTCTCGAGTCTCCGTAGATATAACAAACACAGAAATAAATAACACAAAGTAAATTGTAGCTATGTGTCGATTCCGCTTGACACTTTCGAACGTGTAAACTGAACAGTAGTATGGAAGGAGTGAGAAATCAAGAGTTGCGTGGCACTCAAACAAAAGACGAATCGTCAAGATTTGAAAATCGCGTAACTCCGAGTTCGTGTAAGTCAGGGTAGCATAAGTCGAGGTATTACTCTATACATATGTGTATAGATCTGTAGAAAATATTTAGAAAAACATTGGTACTTATATAATACAAAAATAATCTGTATTTTTATTGTTTTTAGGAGAAACTACTTAAAGACAGTGATGATGATGAAGATTTTTTTCTGAGGTGATAAAATTTTATGTAAATAATAATATAATTCAAGTAATGAATGAATAAAACTCCAATTTTTTAAATTATAAGCTCAACCTTTATTTTATTGAAGCTCATTAATTTAAGAGAAAGTATAACATATTACATATTTAATTTAGTGAGCTCCAAAAAAGCAGAGTTTGAGTTAATAATAATATAATCAGTAGTATAATTAGGGAAGGACCCAGAGATTCCCAGACTCCCTTTACCTTTGTAAATAAATTTTTAAAAGAATCAAATAAGTAGAGGAGGAAAATTTGAATGTAACAAATGCACTTATTAACATATATAAGTATGAGTTTATTCTTCTTCCACAGTGCTAATGGCTACATCTGCAGTGGTGCAAAGGTGAATGTAGGTTTGCGCATTCGGGTCCCTTTTAATGTTAGCTCAGCTACTGAATATAACATCTAAATTATTTTATAAATATGTTGGAATTTAGTTAAAGTATTAAAAATAATTGATTTATATTTTTCAGAGGACCATCTACAAGTGCAAAATCTTTAAAAGTAGCAAATGATAAAGATATAAGGAGGTGAGGTTTGACATTTAAATACACTATAGAATTATTATTATTATTATATTAATTTACTTTTCATAAATATTTATTTAAACAAAAGTTATAAAATTTATATAAAAACTAAGAAGCACAAATAAACCTTCAAAAAATTAATAAATATAAATGAAATTTTAAATTAAGGTTGCCTCTGAAGAAGAGCCTGACCAGCTAAAAAGTACTTAGACCTTAAGGATTGAACTGTTTTCCTCGGATAGTTTTCAAATATAGTTTTTTTACTATAACTTTTAAATATAACAGATACTTGAAATACTAAAACAGCTAAAAAAAATTGTTGACTTAACATTAATTTAAAATTTTAAAAATTGCATGGATAAAGCTGACAAAGAAAAATAAAACTGACATATGAAATACTCTGTTATTGATTAATACATAAAAATCCAAGCTGAAATATACAATTAAAAATACCGTTTAAAAGTAAACAACTTCTTACTGAGTTATTGGAAATGATAATCTACACTCGACAACCTTTCTAACACAGTAGCAGCAAAATTTTAATGTATACTAATGTTTTCGACCTCAATCTAGGTCTTCATCGGGTTTATAACCGGTGAGATTCGAACATGAAACTTAGAACACGTTTAAAAATTATTTTTTAAAAACATGGAACATTTATATCTTATTAATTATTATCTACAGTGTGGAGACATTTCTATAGCTATGGTAACGTATACAGTTAAAGGTTGTCTACATGCATGTAAATTCTTCCATGTTTTTAAAAAATAATTTTTAAACATGTTGTTCTAAGTTCCGTGCTCAAATCTCACCGGTTATAAACATAATGAAGACCTAGGTTGCAGTCGAAAACATTAGTATTCGTTAAAATTTTGCCGTTACTGCGTTATAAAGTTTCTCGAGTGTAGATTCCGTATAAAAGAAGAAACGCTTGAAAAAATTAAGAGCATCTTGATAATACGTCTTTTGTCGTGTACCTCAGGAATGCAACAAAGTTACACGACAGAATTGACCTTTATTTTGAAACTTATGTTTATATTATGAGATCTGTCAGATGAGTGAGAATATAAACCGACAAATGATTTTTCTCAATCAATGGATACATCTTTAAATTTCTGATATTAATTTATGTAGGTTTTAAGAGTAAATATTTTTAATATTTTTATTTACTGAATTTCAACATTTCAATAATTATAATGAAGACGTGAATAAAAAAAATTCTTTCACTTTTCTAAGGCTGCTTATGTTTTTTGAAAAGAGTAATCGACAACTGAAGGAAATTTTACTGCATTTAAAAATGACATTAATTTAAGAAAGGGAAAAGTTTCATGAGAAATAGTCAGATACATTAGGCTGCTATAAGATTTTTATCTTATAGCAGCCTAATCTGTTAAGAGAGAGAGAGAGATGATAAATTTTCAGTAGTTCTTTTTCAAATACTAAAAATATCATTCTAACGTAGATATGAAATGTATCAGCAAAAGATAAAAGAAAAATTTCGAACTAGTGAAACAAAGAAAAAAACCATTCAGGCATTCAAATTCTTAAGTTAATATTTTAGAAATTAGCGAGGTTGAGGCCGAAGTTCTAAATGCGAAAACGTGTACGTCGGACATTCGGCACCGCTTTCCTGTAAGTCTAGAAGTCTGACAATGGCGTTTGGAATGTCGAGCACGATTCCACTGACTTTTCAAACACCATTGTCAAACTTCTAGGCTTACAGGAAAGCGGCACCGAACATCCAATGTACACGTTTTCGCATTTAAAACTTTGGCCTCAACCTCGCGATTAGCTATCAGGGAGTTTTGGGATAAAATCACATTAATCAAGACTAATTAATGAAACTTTTGATAGTTTGTTTGATTGGCCATTAATTTCTAATGTGATACTAAGTTGGGAAAAGGTAATTTGAATAATTTAGTGCTAAATCAAATGTAACTTTAAGAAATTTTATTGTTTATTCTTCTTGGATCTATTGTTTCTTGAGCTTTGAGTGTTATAAGCAATATTGTTGAATTTTGCTGAGCTTTATTCCAAACAAAATTGAATGGGAGATGAATGACCGAGACTTCAAAATAGAAAAAATATAGAATAATAATTTCAAATGTCTACTTTATTTTGCCATTAATATACCTGGTCTTACAATGAAATAAACTAATATTTTAATGGTAATTGATCATTAGGATTTATAATAAATAATAATAATTATGTTTTTCAAATACATTGTGGCCAAATATTTTAAGCAGTTTTGTAATAATCAGTTTACTGAGTCTATTTGTATTTTATCTTAATAATTTAAAAGAAAATATTATGAAAATTATTGTCGAATTTTTTAAAATAAAAATGTAATTAAAGTTTAATTTTGTTAAAATAAATTTCAGAGTTCAGTTTCAAGTGGATGAAGTCTCTAGTATTATGCAAGAAAATATCGGAAGAATAGTCGATAGAGGTGAAAAACTAGAAGATTTGGAAGATAAATCAGGTATTTTCATATTTTAATGATTTATTAAATCGAATGATTTTAATGAAATATGTAGAATAAAATTTAGAAAAGTTCAAAACTATGGTGAAATACCAATGTAAAATGCTATTTCTGTAATTGTTTATATTTCTTAATTTCATCTGTTGATGATATATGTTAGTAATGTCCATTCAATATACTACTCATTACCTTTTTCTGTAGATCTTTCAACAAAAAATAAATTTACTGCTGAAATATAAAAAAAAAATATTGAAACTCATTTTTCTGTCAAAAGTTTCGTTATGAAGAATACTAAGAATTAAATTTATATGCAGATGAAAGTGTTTTGTTTAATGTTGGTTGTCATCAGTTTGTATATACAGGTACTCCTCACTTTACGACCGAATTCCGTTCCAATGACTACGTCGTTAAGCGAATTGGTCGATAAGCGAGGAGCTTGCGCCGGGAATATAGGATCGTTGTAAAATTATGCAAATTGTGCAACAAACTTCAAATTTATTCATAAAAAGACTATTATAGTACGCTCAGTGCGCATGTCACCATCGCCACTGACCGACACTCAAGCCGAGAAAGAGGATTCCCTGAATTGCAGGTCGAAACTCGATTGGTCGTAAGTGCGAGTGGTTGTTAAGCAGATAGGTCGTAAAGTGAGGAGTACCTGTAATTTCTTTCATATATTTCCTTCAAGACAATTTTAACTTCAAAAATTTATCATAAGTAATTTGTAAAATTTAAATAACTCTGCATTAGCTTTTTATAAACATCTACCAAAACCTGATGCTTAGCAAATAGACACCCAGAATTGCCGTAAATAATCGGGCTATAATTTGTAAATATTAATTATGAATTATGAATAAATTTGGCACTAGAAGGTGGCGTTAGGCACCATCTCATATTAAATTTAATAATTATAATATTTAATTAATTAATTTAGAATAAACTGGAAGAAAAGAATCAGCCCACAATTGTGGGTTTCTCATAGCTTTTTACATAATTTTCATGCTTAACTAACTACAGTCGACTCCACATAAGTCAACACCTGGATAACTCGACACCATAGATTAATTAGTCAGTTTTCTGTGGTCCCGGCCAACTTACATAGACAATAACGTTATTAATGTTAAAAAAAACTATTTACTTGACATCGTTTAACTCGTCACCACTGGATAAATCAACATACTTTTTCTGTATCACACTTTTAGACGTCTGATAAGTCAACTCCCCTTCTGAAAAAATGAGTTCACACCGTACAATAAGCTGTGTGGTGTGAACTCATTTTTCGGGGGGAGTCGACTTATCCGAATTCTAAAAAGTGTGAAACAGAAAAAGTATGTTGATTTATCCAGTGGTGACGAGTTAAACGATGTCGAGTAAGCCGAGTTTTTTAAGGTTAATAACATTAATGCCTATGTAAGTAGGCTGGGACCACAAAAACTGACTACATAACTGACGAGTGTCGACTTATGCGGAGTCGACTGTATATTATTTTGATTAATATCTGAAAAGAATATGAGAATAATAGAATGGAATGGCATGAATTTTTGATTCTGTTATAATCCAACAAACATATTTTTAAAAATTAAATAAAAATACAGAAGAATTATTTATCTATTTTGATAACATTTATTTAACTTAAACTGTAGAGAAGTTAATCTTTAAAAATGAAATTATTTTTATAACTGAGTAAATACTATCAGTCATTATATTTAATTTTTTAAAACATTTAAATTAGTAATTGCATTACCGGTAAATTGTTTACATGTAATCCATTAAACAATGCACCAATAAATATACCAGTAAAATATATATTTCTTAAGACTATACATATTAAATGAGTCAATTCTATTTTGTCCCTTCACACACTGTTTGAGGTAATAACAATTTGCATTGCTTTTTTGCATCGTATGGCAGACGAGTAGCCTACAATGAAAGGTCAACTCCACCGTGGAATTGTTATTACCTCAAACAGCGTGTGAAGGGGCAGAATGGAATTGACTCATTTAGTACGTATAGTCTTAAGAAATATATATTTTTCTGTAAATTCGTTTTATTTAATATACCAGTAAAATAGGTAGACGTAGAAGCTAAATAGTTATTTATACACACTTTCACGTACATTTATATTTTTATATATTAAAAATATAGAAACATCAAATTGATTCAGTTGAAATTGATCACAGTTTAAATGAAACTGTGAAAGTAGTTTACATCATTTATCTTGTTAAAAAAAAACTTTAACTTTAAAAAATTTTAAATTATTACCTATCTATTACAGCACTAAATGACATTTGACCATTTGTTTCTTAATCCACTATTGTATGTACTTCAGGTGCAATGCCTAGAGCATAGTTTTCAATTGAAAATAAATGACCTGTACTCTAGTATCAGTTTAGAGAACTGCAGAAAATGGTATTGCAGCCCAGAATTGGTATTGTTACATATTGTTATCTGTATTTATTTTGTTTTTTTTAATGTCGTGATTTAGAGAAACTCAAAGAAACACTAAAACAACCAATTTCTTCTGCAGTGTGCCACAATGTAAGAGCAAACAAACATAGAAGATTTCATTGCATCTTCTCCCAGGAGTTTCAAGTTATGTAAATAGTGGTTGCATATTTTAAAATTTGAAAAGGAACCACCTAAGAATACTTTCATCTGTTCTTTACACTTGCTAATGTGACCACCGAAGAATAACTCAAAAATGGTCACCTTATGCAGAAAGAAGGATGTAGGTATTCTTGAATGAAATCACTTAAGTAAAAATAAGCAAAAAGCCTAAATATAGGAAATTTAATATGAAATACAAAAAAAAACATACAAAACAATTGAATAAACAGTATTCTAAACAAAAACATAGAGAAGAAAAAACAATACAACAGATTCAATTTTTTGTTAGAAACTTGTCAATTCTGGATTACTTTATAATGTTTTTTTTTTAAATTTCATCAGTTACAATTTTCTTTGCTTGATCTATTGGTGTGCGAACAGAGCATGGTTTCGGTCTAACTGCCGTCTCACCGAGGATGCTGTTATATACCTATAAAATCTGTAAAATCTCCAGAGTCAGTCCTGGCCCAGTTAGGATAATATATTCTGTGTCCTAACTCATGATTCTATTTTCCAAGTGGATAAAATATAATCTTATATGACCAGAATTTTAGGAGGGTATTATATTCAGATGTTTCGTGGTATTGTTGGTTTGACAATGGAGTTAGGCGTAAAATCAACTGACAGATACAATATGTTGGGAGTATATCTATTTATTAAATGAGCTTATAACTATCTTACATACAGCATGGAGATTATGATAAAATGGAATGATTAAATTTAACAATCAAATGAGAGGATATCTACTTCTAAACCTCTATTAAAGTCTATGCTGATGAGAGAGTTTATATAAAATGATAAATCATATTACCTGACATTCACATACATCTGAAGTGGAGAGTTGAGAATTCTTGGGAACACATAAAGTCGTAGAACTGGGAGAGTGATGGATAACATCTTGGGCACCAAAATGAGAGTGATGACTAAAGCCTTGATGCATTTAAAGGTATCAAACAAAAGCAAGATTGGAGCAAGTAAAACAGGTGACCTTTCACTCTTTTGTACTGGATCGACATCCAATAGTATTACGCCATGTTTCAGACATGAGAGGGAAGTTGGGCAGTTTTGTGGATAGTAGAATGGGTTACCACACTTGAACTGTATCGTTTTAAGAGGAACTAACTCGTCTATTCTTTCTGAGTTAGAGAAAGTTAGATAATTCTCTATCAAAAAATTGTAAAATTTAAAATAATATTTTAACAAATATTTCTAACTCCAGATTGTCACATTGGCATAAGAACCTCAAGAGTTATTGAAAAAAAGATAGAAGAAAATAAATCTCACTTTTGAATTAAAAATCCACACAAAGAAACTTAACAATAAGCAAATAACACATCAAGCTAGCTCACTTTACCAGACAAAGTCAAAATACAAAATGCTCTGACAAGGGAAACTTCAATAGTGACCTGATGTGATTTCTATCATAATGGAAATTTTTAAATTTTCCACTAATGCGGCTGCTAAAAATTACACCCCATTGCTAATTCTGTTTTCGATTTATGATTATTTAAAATTTTTCAACCTGCCATTTCTTTCATTCTAGTTTCCAAAATAAATATTTCAAAAAATTATAAGAAATTCAGTTCAAATTTATTTTCCACAAAGTACAATGGTTTCAAATATTTTATATTTGCAATGTGATCACTACAAATTGAATTATATTCTTTAATAAATGGACAGGGTAGTGGTATGTTTTTTATTCAAAATATTGTAATGATGATCTTGTAATTTTTTGTGTAAGGAATGCTTAGTGGACCTAATTTACACCATATCTCTTTGGAACTTATTGTTTCTCACAGGAACACCGTACACCCTGGGCTCCTATGTTTGTTGGCTTTGTCCTTTCCATTACATAGTAATTTACACACCATGGGAACTGTAGGCTAACTTGGTACCCATATTATCAGTAATTTCTATGTATAAGGCACTCAATTATTGGTGTTCGCTACACTCAGGTTTTCTTTTAGACCCTTTGGGGACTACGGCCTTGCGGCCTAAAAACTGCAGGCCAACATCAAACATAGAGGGTACTGTAGCCTTATATATGCTGTTCAGAAGGATCCTACCTTTCTCTACTGTTTATCTCCTCTCCCTTCTTCTTTCCCTTCCCTTTCCCTTACCCTCTTTTCTGCCAGTTAAATACTTCATGTATGGCCGATGTCTTTCTTGTATGTATAAGGTATGTAAATTATGATCATATTTTATCACAGTGCACCTGGGATTAGGGTTATATCCTTGACTGCTATTGGAATCTCTTTGGTTATTGTTACGTAGAGAGTGTCAGTTAGAGTAGATGTGAACTAAATTATGAATCAGGTCTCTTTTATACCCATGCTTTATAGCTACATCTTCTTGTTTTAATTTTTTCTTCTTAAATATACCACCGATTATATTTATAATTTTTGTTTTAAATCGTTATGTTCTTGTTCTAATTATTTAAAAAGTTTCTTGAAAAATTGTGTTCTGTGCATTCCAATTTGGAATATTATTGACCCGATGCAGATCTTATTTGAGATTGAAAACATTCATCAATTTTTACATTAAAATTTCGTTACTGGAAGATAAAGGTTTTGTTGGCTGCGCTTGTGAATGGCAATTTTACTCGACAAAATGGAACACCATTTTATTTGAACGTGAGCACTCGCACTAGCCAGTTTTTAATCATAGCAGCTAAAAAATTACAACCTGTTCCATTTTCAGGCAACAAAACTGTTACTTTTTGAAGTAGAAGAAAAGGAGTTGTGATATACTAATGATTGTTTAGCTGCTGTCTCACCTGTCACAATGACCACTAATTCTCGTAGTTGGAATCAAACCATAAAAATTACCGATAATCCACCAGTAAACTGGCAACATTTTAAAAAATGACTGTTTCTACCAATAATAAGAAAGTCAGTAAATTTGCAATCCTAATTTAAATGATTCTTTATTTAAGAAATTTTATGCTATGATTTTTGTAAAGGTATTTTTGCAGTGATGTTAATTTCTTACCTGAAGAATGTTTTATTTGAACTAATTTATTGTAAATGTGGATTTTAGTGTTCTAAGTAAATATTGTTTTCTATAGAAACATTGATATTGAATGCAACAAATGATCTTATCAATGTTCGTGTATATTTGTTAATATTAAGTCATTTTTAGAATCTTATTCATGCATATGAACATAATATAAACAGTACAGTTTTTCAGGTTTCAAACCTTTTTATCAAGGTGAAAGGGGTTCTGCAATTAAAATAAGTTATGAGTCATTGAAATAAAATACTTTTTGGGTTCTGTATGCTTTCAAACATTTGTCTGATTGTTTGTTAACGATGATGATCTGAAACCCCTCCTGATGTAAAAAATCAGGCAGGGTTTCAGATAACAATGTATTTAACATGTATGTTAAATACATCGTTATACTATTCTATAATACAAGGTGTGTCTGAAAAGTTCAGTGAATGGTCCCATAGTTGAATAACCGTGCTGGTTAGGATGTTGCGCTCACGCAGACATAGTGAGAGATATGCCAACTAGTGTCCCCTAGAGTCGAAATCACGACAGTTAAACAGAAGTGCGCGCAGCAAACAATGCAACGCAGTCAGTGTGAGAAGGAGTGTCACTGAAATGGAGCAACACGTGAACATTACGGCACTTCCTCGCTACACGCCGGGTGACAGTTCTTTAACACACTCCAAATTCTCCAGATCTGACACCTGCAGATTTCTTCTTGTTCCCCGCCTGAAAGGCCCACGTTTTTCCGACATTGCGCAGATCCAACAACGTGTGACAATGGTGCTTTGTGCAATACCGAAAGAAGTGTTTGCTCACAGCTTCCAGCAGCTGTACAACCAATGTCGAACATGGGTTGTCGCTAATGGCAATTACTTTGAATGCCAGTAAAAGTATTTTGTTTGTATCTCTTGTTTCCTTTATTTTATGAGACCATTCACTGAACTTTTCAGACACACCTTGTAATATATTATACTATGTATAATGTATAATATATATAAGAAGAAAAATTATTTTAAAATTCTAAATATTTTAAATATATCTATAAAGTTTCAGAGTAAAGATTTTCAAGAGAATACATAATTTTATTTTCTAGATTTATTATCAAGTAATGCAGATTATTTTAGAAATTCAGCAAGACGGATGCAACGTAAAATGTGGTGGCAGAACATGAAAGTAAGCAATTATTTTGTTAATAAAAAATTATTAATAAATTTAATCTTTTATTTGGAATATTGTTTTTTAAAATTATTTATTATGATTACTAGACACAGTTAAATAATAATCTATTGAATTAGATATAAGACAAGTAAAAAAGTCCTACTTGTTTAGGGACACTTTAAATGATTGTGGCTTCACTAAGTATTACTATGTAGTGATTTGCATAGCTGTTACGATCATTGTCATAACAGCTATACAAATACTTTGAAATTTTGAGTATAAATTTCTGGCTGTGTGTTTGATTCTATTCGATTCTACTTACATTTTTAAACTTCAGTAATATTACGACAGAAAAATACAGATGTGAAAATACAGAAGCACAAATAACTGGTGTTACTTAGAAATTTTGTTTTGCACGAATTCTATAGAAAAACAAATATATTTTTCTATAAAATCTGCCCAAACATAAAACTAGTCAGTAGTTAGCAAAGTTATGCTCGATTTATAAAAAAAAAATTAAATTTAAATTATTGAAATTGATTTTATGTATCCGTATGTGTCTTATTGTTTAAGTATTACTAATGGTGAATTTAATAAATTGCACTCAGAATTCTGAAGGAAAAAATCTTATCCTTACTGAATGCATATAATAATTTCTATTTAATATATATTTAAATTTTGGAGTAGACATATCGAAAGAAAAATGAAATCATGAATCAAACTTAGTAAATAATGCTTCAAGAGCTTTGCAAATATTTATAGCGCATATGATAAGAATATTTATTGAAATATAAATTCTATTACAGACATTGTACACTAAAAGATATGATGTTTTGGGAAAATTCTTATACTCTCTAACTAGTGGAAATTTATAGGAATTCACCTGAATGGGAAGATATAAAACTAGTAATATTATATATATCAAAATTAAATTTTTTTAATTAAAAAGTAACACTAAATTATTTTACACCATAAAGAATTAAAGGTTGTAATAAAAGTTTGTGATATATATTCTTTGACATATTAGCGATGGTTGAGGCCGGAGATTAAAATGCAAAAATGTGTACGTCGGACGTTCGGCGCCACTTTCCCGTAAGCCTAGAAGTTTGACAATGGAGTTTTGAATGTCGAGCACGATTCCACTGGCTTTCCAAGCACCATTGTCAAACTTCTAGGCTTACAGGAAAGTGGCGCCTAACGTCTGACGTACACGTTTTCACATTTAAAACTTCGGCCTCAACCTCGCTATTAATAATATAATTTACTCCAGGTACCAGATTGAGATTTTCATGTAACATTTTTGATCAAAATTTGAATATTTTTAGCTTAAATTTACAGTCAACATAATAGAATGAATTTGAATTGTAAAAAAGTTTATACAGTAGAACCCTGATTATTGTCATGATTAACTGAAGTTCTTAACTGACGTGCATTATCCAAGGCAAACATGTAAGTGAATAGACTACTTTTATACTATAATTTATAAAAAAAAAAAGTTTATTTGATAACACTTCCCAAAATGATTTGTTTCTGTTATTTTTTATTATTTAACTTTAATGTGAGATAAAGCATTCATATTGAAATGTATCTACAGTAGTACACATTTTCATTGAAACTGTTGTACTGTACATACAGTACAGTATATATTAGCTGTATAATAAATGATGTAAAAATTGTTTTTGTTATAAAGGATTAAATTTACTAAAGTATAAAAAGAGACTTTAAAAAGTTACCATGTAAATCTTATATTTATAATTTTTAACCTGAAATGGCCATGGATGTATGTGTTCTCTGAGTTTTCTGTTATCAGAGATAGCATCAGTCCACGTTATCTCAGATAATTAGGGTTCTACTGTATTAAATATCCAGTTTCTTATTTTGTGTAAGATAACAATATGTAAAGAATACAGTGAATGATTGTATTTTATTTACCAAAATGTAAAGGGTTGTTAGACTTGCAGTAATCAGTTTGTCTTTTTGTGCATTTGATCCATTTCCCCTGAGCTTTGGAAGCAGCAATGAAATGTTGAATCTCATTCACTTTTTTCCATAAGCCAGTTAACCATGTACACTTATGCAGAGAAAAGGTTTTGCTTAAGATAACTAAAGGAAAAAAGTTGAACAAACTAAAATTAGGAGAACAATGTGGATTAGTCTCTGTAAACCTTGTAGACTGGTAGACTTATCTCACAGCAGACTGGTCAGCAAACTATTTTTATTTTGCTGGCCAGTCTGCTGTGAGATAAGTCTACCAGTCTACAAGGTTTACAGAGACTAATCCACATTGTGATACCATACAGCAAGCCGACTATATATTAAAATTAGGAGATTTGGGGTTGTATTCTGGTCACCGTCTCTGGTCTCTCGTCTCTCACAAGCTGGTCGCTGATTGGCTAATCCAAATGATTAGCCAATCAGCAATTGGCTTGTGAGAGACGAGAGACCAGAGACGGTGACCAGAATACGGCCCTTGGTAAGAACGTCTTCGTTTTTCAAAGTTTTTTAAAGGGCGGCTTTAAGATACAGTTACGGTATAGTTTTCATTAATCTTTGTCTTAGAATGCATTTTGATGAGTGGTATGACACTGTGTCCACTGATCATTCTAACATAGGCCAACTTTCGGTGCAATATCTCAACTAACTTTTCAGTGGTGGTTTATCAAGTTTTAATATAATAAATTTTCTTTTGCCATTGAAGTAACTTAGTTACAGCTATGGCTCATCCAACGTGATGAGATATTGTCATCGACGAGCTACAAGATTTTTTCTTATAACTTTCTGCAATTAGTATTTTGGTTTTCTCAAGACTTTTGATCAGTTTACTATTTGTTGCATTATCAAACTAAGATATTGTTGAATAACTTATTTGATGATCCATTGTGAAATGTTGAGCTTGCTTGCATTCTCTTAGTCAATGGATTATTTATTGTTATTGCTTTGGTTACCAATTTGATCAAGTGCTTGGTGCTCAGTCTGGATTTTTCTCACTTTCCCCTTTCTTCATTTTTTCACAAACTGCCCTAATTAGTCTTATTTTACCTTTGCAATTCAGCATATTCTAGATTTAACTGTTGGAAACTATATAAACATTTTTTTTTTGTCTTGTAGCCAGAACCTCTTTTGGAAAATGATTTTATTACAGTTTTTGCTTCAAACTGGATAACTTTCAGCATTTTAAACTTGAATATAAAAAAGAACAATAAATAGAATAAAAAAAGATGATAATGATAAAGTATGTGCTCATTCTGTGATATTTAATTATTATTTATGAAATTAATTAAACATAGATTATAATTATTATTATTTTTTTTTTATTTTGCAAATATCATGCTCAGCTGATACTTGTTCCAAGTATCAGCTGTGCTAAAGTCAAGGCATAGCTATCCAAACAAGTGTTATTGTTATTATTATATATAATATTATATATATTTTGTCTTTGACACTTTGACAAACAACTTTTTAAATTTAATATTGAATTTTTAACTTTGCAAATTTTCTAAATAATAATTGAATCATGAACACAATTATGTTATCAATAAAAAAGTATGTATCGATTAAAAAATAATAAACATTAAGTAAAATAAATTAATTTATATATACAGGGTTCCTACACACCTGGAAAGTCAGGAAAAGTCAGAAATTTTCATTAGTGTTTGGAAAAAGTCATGGAATGTCAGAGAATTTGCCTCCTTGGCTGCCTTATTGATGTTTTTGCTGACAATATGCTTGACTAAGCATAGCTATCTTCAGGCAGTAATTGGTAATGTGGTGCAATACAACTTATGAAAAGGGGTGCAGAATAATTTCAGGATCCAAAATTTCTCCTAAGCTTACACAAAATTTTTCCAAAAATTTACAAACTACACAAAACGATACATAGTTTAAATGGCATTATTTATCATTTTTCATTTTAATAATTCAGCATTTATAAAAAATGTATAACTGTTAATTAGAAAAAATAATTAACTAAAATGTCAGAGAAGCAAAACATACATGCATAGTAAGTTAAATGCTGTTTTGTTTTGTCAATGTGCCATACTGTAAAAGACGCGAGGGTCGGGAAATTTGTGCAAAGTCGGTCGGGGAAAGTTACGGAAATTAAAACAAAAATTTGAGTAGGAATCCTGTATATAATAGCCAATTAATATTTTAAGTGAATTGAATGAGTTATTGATTTATAATAATGTTAATAAAGAAAATTAAATTATTAACGACATTTATTTTCTTACGCAGTTAAAAATAATAATTGGTCTGATCATTGTTGCAATATTGCTCATCATCATAAGTAAGTAATTTAATAATTAAATTATTATTCATAATTATATTCGAATTCTTGTTTTTCATTTAAGACTGATATATTTTGTCGATTTTATATAATATATAAATATCTTATTTACAATGAATTATTTGTAAATTGATTTTAAATTACAGTAAGTTCTGAATTTCAAATCGTTGCTTGGGTAACAAATAGAATGTAATGTTTGATTAATTTTGTTAAGTTTATTTAATTCTTACATTATTAGTCACGTATATTTTTATACATTTTACTTAATATATCTTTCGAAATTTTCTCTGCAATCTTTTGTCTTTATGCATATTACAATAAGTTACTTTTTTTTAAAGCTGAATAAATTTAACAGAAAGATTTTAAGTATTATAATTAAAGTTTCGTTTATGCAAATTTATGGCAGCAGTAGGGTTTTCCGGAATTTGTAAATACCATATTTTACGGACTATAAGACGCACTTTTTTCTTCGTAAAATTGCCTCCAAAATTCAGGTGCGTCTTATAGTCCGTAAAATACGGTAATAGTTTTTTAACGTCTGTTGAAATTATTCAATAAAGTATCTACCTTCTTGAAGACGAGAGTGATTATATAAAAAAAGATATTATGTAATAATCTCAATTATTATATCATATTGGATTAATGTACAAAAATAATTTTAAAATATTTAATTACTTCAATTATTGTTTTTACTTATGTACATATTTTTACTTTCCTGGCCGTTATAACAGAGGGGAAAGTATGACGATCCGGCAAAAAACGACCTACCCAGATTTTTACATTTTTGGACGTTTTTACGTCTTGAAACATCAAGGAATGAAAAAAATTTGGGGGTAATTTCTGTATGTATGGATACTAGTGTGTATGGGGGGACACAGTTTTGTTCACCCTGTTTGAAGCTTAATAACCCCTGTGCTTTTTATCGAAAATTTCTGAAATTTTGCAGGGAGGTTTGTTTATTAGAGGGGATTGATGGTATTGAATGTTGGTGGTTAAAGGTCGACGAGGTGGGGAGGTAATGGAGGTCGTGCGTATCGCCAATAGGGTTAGTCTTAATGACGATTTTACTCATTATCAGCATTTACAATTTTTTTTCATAAAACTCATCCCTACCCTGAAAATTAAGCTTTTTGCTGTTTTACAATAGTTAAAAATATAAAAAGTTTTTTTAATAAAATATTAAAACAGATGGCATCATCAAAATTTTTAATGTTGCCTGGGACATTTGAACAATTGGTGCTTGTTTATTTGTTTTATGATATAAACTTTTCTCATTTCAATCTCTTGATATTTTCATGTAACTCTTCGTTATATGAGATAGTGTTCTGACTACCTCTTAGTTCACGGCATCATGTAAACTAATAACTGTTAAAATTAGATAATTTAATTAATTATTTATTAATGTATTTTAAGAATAATTAAAGGTGAAATGTTTTGTTATATTAACATATTTATTGGTGTGTGCGTATGTTTTTGAGATTTATGACATCCTCAGAGATTGAGAATATGTTATCAGAAAATGAATGAAAATTGAAGTGAATTGACGTGATATATGACTATAGAGATGGTAAAATTGAAAATTTAACAGATTATTAATGTATCGTGATAGCTAAAAGTTCTATAAAGTATAATGATGTAAAAGGAATGTTAGAATTGGTTTAAAGGAAAGACATATTGAGAAAAATAAAACCAGAAAAGGTAGTAATTTTGCAAGCATAGGCAATAGAAAAGTTTAAAGAAAAAGTAAAGAACATACATTCACAAGAGCCGAATTATCGGGCTAGAGTTGGCTATAATAAATAAATAATAAATAAGACAATTTGGCACTAGAGCTTGGCGTTAGGCGCCATCTCTTACTAAACTTAATAATTATAATTAAATTAAATAAATAATTTTAATAATTTGGAACTGGAGGAAAAGAAATCGGCCCGAAGCGGGACTCGAACCCGCAACTTCTGCTATCCGTGCAGACACGTTACCAGTTACGCTACCCGGACCTTCAGTCCGATCGCCTCCTCCAGTATAAATAAGCTAACATGACGACCATCGACGGTCATTACAATGCCGGCTGGGGACACATCAAGTGCCCACGTCCTCCCAAGGCACTCAACCGGCCATCGCAACCCCGGCAAGGCGTATAAATATAAATAAATAACAACTAACCCGTTAGAAAGCTATACATCCACAAGAGCCGAATTATCGGGCTAGAGTTGGCTATAATAAATAAATAATAAATAAGACAATTTGGCACTAGAGCTTGGCGTTAGGCGCCATCTCTTACTAAACTTAATAATTATAATTAAATTAAATAAATAATTTTAATAATTTGGAACTGGAGGAAAAGAAATCGGCCCGAAGCGGGACTCGAACCCGCAACTTCTGCTATCCGTGCAGACACGTTACCAGTTACGCTACCCGGACCTTCAGTCCGATCGCCTCCTCCAGTATAAATAAGCTAACATGACGACCATCGACGGTCATTACAATGCCGGCTGGGGACACATCAAGTGCCCACGTCCTCCCAAGGCACTCAACCGGCCATCGCAACCCCGGCAAGGCGTATAAATATAAATAAATAACAACTAACCCGTTAAAAGCTATACATCCACAAGAGCCGAATTATCGGGCTAGAGTTGGCTATAATAAATAAATAATAAATAAGTAATATAATAATAAATAATAAATAATAAAATTAAATTAAATAATTATTTATTTAATTTAATTATAATTATTAAGTTTAGTAAGAGATGGCGCCTAACGCCAAGCTCTAGTGCCAAATTGTCTTATTTATTATTTATTTATTATAGCCAACTCTAGCCCGATAATTCGGCTCTTGTGGATGTATAGCTTTCTAACGGGTTAGTTGTTATTTATTTATATTTATACGCCTTGCCGGGGTTGCGATGGCCGGTTGAGTGCCTTGGGAGGACGTGGGCACTTGATGTGTCCCCAGCCGGCATTGTAATGACCGTCGATGGTCGTCATGTTAGCTTATTTATACTGGAGGAGGCGATCGGACTGAAGGTCCGGGTAGCGTAACTGGTAACGTGTCTGCACGGATAGCAGAAGTTGCGGGTTCGAGTCCCGCTTCGGGCCGATTTCTTTTCCTCCAGTTCCAAATTATTAAAATTATTTATTTAATTTAATTATAATTATTAAGTTTAGTAAGAGATGGCGCCTAACGCCAAGCTCTAGTGCCAAATTGTCTTATTTATTATTTATTTATTATAGCCAACTCTAGCCCGATAATTCGGCTCTTGTGGATGTATAGCTTTCTAACGGGTTAGTTGTTATTTATTTGTAAAGAACATACAAATTTGCTAATTAGTTAACCAGAGAGTATTATATTAAGCATAGCTAGACAAACATTATAACAGGATTTCTCTATAAATTGTGGAATGGCCTTACTAGTGATCTTGGGGTTAAGAGTACCCCAGGAAAAGAGGGTCTGGGGTGAGTCTCCAGAAAAGTTTTGAAATGTAATGGTAATATAATACTTTATTACACTACCATATTGTGTTACTGGTCTTTTTTATCTTTGGATCTGTCATGTTATAAGGGAAGCAATAATCACTACTTCAAATAGACTTTACGTACTGTATCCAGAAATAAGTAATTTAGACTTGATAAACACTAATGTTGTGTGTTTTTTCTTCAAAGACACTTGGCAAGTTTTCTATCAGATATCTTTATTCGTTCTCGTTGATACGGTACTTGGCTTTTTGAATATTCTATATTCTAGATGTTGTTTTACAATAACAATACAATAACAAGACTAAAACAACATCTAGAATATAGAATATTCAAAAAGCCAAGTTCTAACCAAGAAACAATTAGATACCACTCAAAAATGCCATTATACGTCAAGTACAATATATATAAAGTGGAATATGACAAAATAAAAAACCGGACAAGCCAAGAAGTACACGTATATGAAGACCTCATGTAATTAAGAACGAAATTTCTCCTAGCAGGATTCCCGCAAAGACTGTTAAACCGATGGGAAACCAAACTTAATAACCCACACACGCTTAACAAAAATAAACAAGCAACTAAAACAAAATATATTAAATTTCCTTATATCAAAGGCCTATATGAACAAATCAATACAGAAATAAAAAGAATAAACTACAAATTAGCACCAACATATCAAAAAATGGAGAGCAAGCTGTTAACCTCGAACCCGTTAAAAAACCAACAAATACCGACCGAAGCTCAAAGTGCAGTATATAAAATTCCGTGTACCTGCAAAAATAAAAAATATTACATAGGAGAAACAAAAAGAAAAGTAAAAATTAGACTGAAAGAACATATAGCTGACTTAAAATACAATAGAATAAATTCTGCATTTTACGAACATTGTACTCTAAATAACTGCAACATAGACAAAGATAACGTCAAAATACTGCATAAAGAAAAATTAACGTACAACCGGAAGTTTAAAGAAACCATAGAAATTATAAAAAGTAAAGACAATATAAATAAAAACCTAAGCCTTAAAATAAACGACAACTGGCTTAATATATTATAAATTAAAATATTTTGGGGAAAAAACAATTTCTTTGGGAAAAAATGAGCCTGCAAAAAAGTTTTGGTAAACGACCACAAGGCGGCGAACGCCATACGTGGCAACACTGGCCGTACCAACGTAAACGTCAAGGAGGGGGTGGAAGAGAAAAAGGGGGCGGAAACAGTTTTAAAAATCTTTTATATTTGCAATATATTTTTACGTCTTACAGCGAACTTTTAAAGTTATAATGCACCTTTTATAGTCGATGAACTTCTTACAACCGTAATGTATACAGTTAACAAGATTTTACATTTTTTTAAAAAAGATAATCAACAGTTGACTGAGGAGGGGCAGGGCCCGAAACGTGTACAGACAGAGTACCGTATCAACGAGAACGAATAAAGATATCTGATAGAAAACTTGCCAAGTGTCTTTGAAGAAAAAACACACAACACTAGTGTTTATCAAGTCTAAATTATAGAACAAGACACAGTTTTATAAAACAAATCAAGAAATAAGTAAATTAATCTAACACTATTAAATAATAATAATATGTACTGTACATACTAAACAGTACAAACATATTCAAAATTTAAACATTAAAAATTAGCTATATATTTATGTAAAAAATGTAAATAATCAAACCGAATTTTGTCATTTGAAACAATGGACTGGGGTGGGTTGGCTGAACCACTTCAGATCCCCTCTAGCTATGTCCCGGTATTACAATATAACAATTTACATTATAATACTGTGGTTAATTAACTGCTTTGGTATAATATGCATCGGTTAATATACATAATATTAAATATACATTATTATTTAATAATAATGTAAAAATAAGACTTATGGAAATTGTGTGTTTCAGAATTGTAAATTTGTATTGTTTTATTTAAATATAATTAATTTAGATGTAAAGTAATTTAATAGATAAATTTCAAGTCTCTGATGTTGCTATAGTAATAGAAATACAACAGAATGTTTGAAACTCTGATCTAGAATTAATTTGATTTAATCTGATAAGTTATGTAATCTTGAAAATGTATTGAAAAAACTTAATTTTTTTTCAAAATTAGTTTGCTTATAAATGGATATAGATTATAAAGTTCAATATTTGGATGCTTTGATATTACCTTCACTTCAAAATTTACTGTAATAATTATAAACAATGACTAAATAGTTGTAATTCATTAATTCATGTTAATAAAAAAATAAATTTTTAGATATAAAATTATTTAGACTTGTGAATTCAATACTTTTAAAAGGTATTTATATTTAATTTATTTGATCAGGGTTTTAACCGGAATTTCTTGAATGTGGGTCACCTATTTAGCTGATGGCTTAGTCTTAGCATAGGTAGTTAGGTTACCATAAAAGTGCAATAGAGCTAGTGTAACCGAGTTGTGTGCCACCTGTACGCAGGCAAAGAAAACTGCTTCGGGAAAACACGTTCGTCTTTGGGTTTGATACGTACTGAAGCGCGGTGCTTGTTTTCTTCCTGTGATAATGAATCACAGATTTCTCCCACACAAAACTTCAAAAAATAACTGTTGTGTGGTTGGTTGTAGTGTTACTATATTACTGCACCGCCAGGTTCAAAAGTTAACCAGTAATGTGCGATAGTATTTTTAAAAAAAAATCAATATTAATATCGATAATACGACATACGTACGTGCAGAATCAATACATTAAGTCAAAATAATCTACAGTCACTTCTCGAGTTACGACCGTTTCGACTTACATCCGAAGTTGTGGAACCGAACCCTGTCGTAAGTCAAGAAGTGATTGTATTGACTAATGCAGGCATTACTTTGACCATAAACTGCTGAACGTATGTAAATTGGTATATTATATATTATTTTTAAATATATACTTATAAATAATATATAAATTTATAATTTATCAAATTTCTATTTATTAAAATATATATAGTGTTACATGTAACATACAAAATTCATACAGGATAAATTCATATATTGCAAGAATGTTGTTATTCCTCAACAACAATCAAATGAACAAAATGTTGAAACAAAAGTAATGAACATGAAGTATTAAACTTTAAAATTATCACATTGAAAAATCACTGATAAGATCATCATCATCGGAACTTCCTCACTAGAATGTTTTTGTATGGTCGAAACAGATGATGTTTCCAAGTGTAACATTTTATCATTGTTGCTTTTAATTAGCAAGGAGCTAATAACAGTGCTTAACAGGAATCGGTAAGAACTTGATTTTGTAGTTTAGTTCTTATTAAATTTAATTGCAAAAAAATTTGTTCAACTGCCACACTTGAATGAGGAAGCAATAAAAACATCTATTTACTGCCAAAGTAAAGTAAAAAAATATAGAAATATAGAATAAAAATGAATGTTTTGAAAGGTACTAAATTGAAAGGAAAGGTATTAGGATTTTATGAATGGTACTAGGAAAATGGTGTTGGGTATCTTGGTACTGGAACAAATAAAAAGGTACTAGATTAGTACAAAAGTACTAGGTGGAACAACACTGGTTCCGCCTTTGTAGCCCCGATTCTGTTACCCGGCGTCGCCGCTAGAGGCACCTCGATCTAGTTTTGCCGTTCCTTCACTAGCTCTATAGCCCACAATCACTGGCAACACATTATTCAAAGCTGCTGTATTGATATGGGAACTCCTTTCTTTTTGATTTTATAGAAAGAGATGATATATATTTATATATATTTAATTTATGGTTCTATGAATATTTCTATATGATAATTTTTTCTATAAATAACACTTTTTTCAGTCATTTTGCATTAAAATTGACTAACAAAAACACTATTTTCTATGTAATTATCAAAACTTTCGAAGATTATTTAAAATAATTAAATCTTTTTGAAAAATAATTTATATGTGATAAGGATAAATTAAATTTACATTAATATTAATTTAATTTACAGTATGAAACAGTGAAGGATGTGCTTTATAGATCAAAATTATTTACAGGTTCAGAAAAGGAAAGACAAATACTGTTGCATAACAGATTTCTTGTAGAAGTTCATTCTTTACATTATATTTTCTTAGCTGATTTTTATATATTTACGAACATAAATATCTTTTAAAAAATAAATATGAAAGAGATAACTGAACAATGCACGTTTGATTCATTGAAGCATGTTGAAATTATCGGTTAATGTTACCCACGGTTCCAAAATGGTGGCTCGTCTCTGATTCCAGCAAATGGAAGAAAGGAAACAGTGGGGATGCACATTCTAATCTAACCTAACCTATTCTAATAATTTTGTTGGTAATAATTATGGTAATTTATTAGAATAGGTTAGGTTAGGTTAGAACGTGCGTCCCCACTGTTTCCTTTCTTCCATTTGCTGGAATCAGAGACGAGTCACCATTTTGGAACCATAGGTAACATTAACCAAATTATCTATTATAATAATGATTGTTAAAAATGTTTGTGATATTCTTTAATAATATATCTTTTGTTATTTACAACATATCCGTTATTGTTAATCCTGTTAGACTTTGTTACGGCTTATTAACAAATAAGTACAGACAATAGAACTGAATAATTCAACAGTATCATAAGTTAATGTCGTTTTCTTTCTTCTACTACCTAAGAATGTATTTGCAGGAGACAAACCATGACTGTTTACGATGCTTTCTTTTGAAATAGGTTAGTAAGTTTGGGAATATATTGCCTTTTAATTTTGAAATCTTGGTTCGTATTTAGCAGTTTGTTTTCCATTTTACTCCGAGTCGGTCTTTTTCTAGTTTATCTTGCATTTGTTGGTATGCGGTTGACGGACACTTGATGCAGAATCTCTGTCTTAAAACCGATAGAATATTTATTATTATTTTATATTTCCTTAATGGACTGGGATTTATTTTCGTTCATAAACTTACATTAATTTTCTATTTAGATCTATGTGACTCCATTGCTCAATTACAAAAAATACTAAAATGTTAAGGAGTCTTTGAATATTTTGATCAAGATTAAATGTTTTTTTCGAGCCTCCAATTGAGATGAAATAAGCAGTATATCTTTAATAAAGGATTAGAGTGGGTGTTGTGTTCAATAAAACTTCAGAATTTGAGTGTGACCATTTAGTTTTGAATCTTTATGGTATTTTTCTGGTTAAAATGTGACTTCTAGTTTTTGCTGGAATAAGAGTAGAGTTGCTCAATAAATAGTCACAAACTACATTTTTTATTTAGTAAAATATTGAGACAAACGACTTCTTAATATTTTGTTGTTTTTGTAATTGTACATTAATATTTTTGAATGCAAATGTAATTTTTTTTTTTTGGTCTAGCATGCAAATTTGTAAATTATCGAGAATAATTTTCCACAAAAAATATGTTATCATCCTCTATACATATTATAATTTTAATTGTTCATTTTTCTTTCATTTCTCTGTTTAGAAGTTTTGAATACAATAACATTATACTGTCAAAATATAGCTTTTCAGTAGTATTCGTGGCATTTAAATGGCTTTAAAATCATTCCTGTTGTATCTGTAACTTAAACATTCCTTAAATTAAGTATTTAATAATAGAGTACTCAGTTTAGTTTAAAGATAACTTTAAATTGATTTTACGTAAATAAATAAATATATATTACATGAAATATATATATTTATATTTAACAAATAACTTTAAAATCATTTTATGTATATAAATATATATTTAAAATGATTTTATGTAAATAAATAAAGTTATTCGTTAATGTATATATATATATATATATATTATTTACTTTAAAAGTTGACATTATGACTATTTTCCATTTAAATGTTTGTATTTTATTGTTTGGGTCAGCTCAATAATTTAATGCAAGAAAAGCCAGTGGCAAATGCAATATACAAAGTAAACTTGTTGCATAACAAAATTATTTCTTGAAATATTATTACAATAAGTATTTATTCATTCTAAGATTAAAGTTATAATTTTAATTAATAAATTTCTTCTCTGTGACTTGAAGAAATACATCAAATTTGGGCTACATGTAAATGATTTTGGTCGAATTTGATGTATACAGTACCTCTGCTTCAAGTGATTTATAGTGTACTTACAAACTGGCCGGGTACCTCATCTAGTTATTAATAATAATAATAAAAAAAACAGATTTTTCTGTTAGAAAATGTATCATTAATTTATTGGGGTAGGAGTCCGGCTTCTAAGTCTACTCCAGGACAGGGATAATTCCCCACTTTTCCACCCTCTCCGCAGCCCTGATTGTATGTTATAGTTATACCATTCAAAAAATGCAGTTATAAAATAATTTTATGCACAATTTTTTAAATATTTTTCAGTTCCGATCATCATAAAAAACCGATAGAAAGGACGAAGAATTCCGATTGTGAAGATTTGCAAAGGAGAACGAACGTTCGCTGGAAAATATGCAATTGAATGCAGAGGAAATTATATCAAATCATTCGAATGTACACACACACACACAGAAAAAAAATATGGTTTTATATTTCATAACCATTTTTTATTCTTAAAACAAAATCACACTCTCAATATTTTTATTACATGTAACTTAAATAATTCATTAACGAGACAAAATGGGGGAAGAAATCGATGTACTTCGGAGCTTTCGCAGAGGAGAATGTAAATTATTTAAATATATATATATACATATATATTATTTATTAGCTTAATTTTCTGCAAGAAAATAAAATAAAAAATAAAGTTATTTTGTAATGTTTGCAGAATCTGTAATTAAAATATTTATAATTATTGTTTTTTATTATATATATATTTTTCTGTTTACGAATTGAAAAGTATGCATATATATATATATATGTATGTATACTTTTAATAAAGAATTAGAGAATGTATTGTTCGAGATAAATCCCTAGTCTTTTCGTGTGTCTGACCGTCTAGATTCGTATTTTACTAGTTAAAACGTGGCTTTCTTTTTGTTTAAAGCGTTGAAATTACTAGTTTTAGTCAGGTTTTCTCGACATATTCCTCAAAATCCATTGTGGTAGACATTTCCTATTGTAAATAATATAAATAAATAAATAAATTGCGCTTTTATACTAGTAAAATATTGAGAAATTATGTTAAAAATCGTGTAGCTAATCAAAATAAAGTTCGAGAAATATTAATATTGACGAAATACGCAAGTAACACGTCCGGTAGTGTGTTGTGTATTTTGTCAAGATTTACGTCATACGGCAGATTGTTGCTGACGTTACAAAGAAACGGAACCGACACTGACAAAATAGATTTACGAATTTTGAATAAATTGAAACAAAATTTCAATACTTTTTAGTGATTCGCCGAATATTGACGCGCCGTTCGCACTGATTACAACGCGGCTTCGTTATTACGTCGCATTGACGTCATTCCGGATGCGTATCGGTTTCGCGTAAGATTCGAAATGTCAGCTATGACGTATTAATTTCGCCGCTAATTGGATTATTTTTTAAGACGTCATCGACGACGCAGTTTCGAATCTCTCAACGGTTCGCGTTCGATTATATGACGTAAAAGTAAAGATGTCTGTCGTTAAATAAGATATTTTAATGCAATTATAATGATAAAGGATATTAAAAAAACACCAGATTAAACATATAAACCAATAAATTTCGCCTAGAATCGCTGGAAATGACATTTTTAGAAAAGTTCTCCGCCATGTTTTTAAAATAAAAGCATTCGATTGCGACACAAAATGGCCGTTAGAAAAGGAATTTTTAAGGTTAATTCAAAAGAAGTTAGCGAAAATAAAGAAAAACAAGGCGACTCGTAAAGTTACTAAATAATTTCGTTAATTAAATCATGAAAAATTTGATTATAGGAAGTCATTTGGTTAGAAATTTTTTTTGAATTTTAGAAAGGTTTAACAAGATTTGTTTTATGGTTTTAATAACGTTTTAACGACTTCTATGTTACTGTTAATGTTAAGTTAGGAAATTCGAGTTTTATCTCTGTTGTGAATGACGAACAGACATAACGTACGTTTTCATGACTATCGTAACCAACGAATCGTGTGACCTGTTGACAACATAAAACGTCTTCAATAACCGTTCACACTTAATGATACAATTTATGTTGTTATTGTAAAAAGAAGATAAGCAATACGATTATGTTTATTATTCGTTTTATTACCGTTTAATTATTCGAATTTTATTTAATAAAGTTGCAAGAGACGTCCACGTTGTAATTTTCGGACGTGACGGAAGAAGAAGTGTCCAATGCCGATGGAGATATTAAACCCAGTTTATGACACTTTGTCCACCGAACGAAGATAACAATGGCCGGATAGACACGCGACATTTTGTTAGAGATTCTCACATAAAAAAGATATTTGATTCTTCAATTCTGATACTTAATTTTTTTTTCTTAACCTTCTGAAACGTTTACTGAATTCCTTTACGTATCTTGTTGAGCATGCCCAACATGTAATTCGTTTAACATGTTTGTTTATACAATACATTAAGCACTAAATGCACTCTTAATGTATGCAATACGTAAATTACTACAGATTTTGCATCATATAAGCAGATACACATTACCGAAACTTGTGAATATATTCAGCGTGTGTATTAACCAAGGGCTCTGAGTGTATGAAACACGTAAATTACTGTAGATTTTGCACTATGCAGCAAGTAAATTACACCGAAGACAGTACACCACTGTAAGACACTGAAGACGAGATGCAAATTACTGAAATGGATGATCCATTTTGGTATTGGATTTGAATGCATATAGCTTGTAAATTAATCATGCAACACGTAAATTACTGTAGATTTTGCACTATGCAACAAGTAAATTACTAAGACACTGAAGACGAGATAAAAATTACTGAAACCTCTAGATGTATGCAGCGTATAAGCTCATATTCAAAGGCTCTTTGAATGTATGCAACACGTAAATTACTAGACTCGATGCTCCCATTCAGAGTGGAGTAGAGAATAGTTATGCAAAATACTGTTAATGTTACCCTCGGTGCCAAGATGGCGGCTCGTCTCTGATTCCAGCAAGGAAACAGCGGACGTACAGTACGTTCTAACCTAACCTAACCTATTCTAATAAATTACCATAATTATTAGCAACTAAGTTATTAGAATAGGTTAGGTTAGGTTAGAACGTGCGTCCCACTGTTTCCTTACTGGAATAAAGAGACGAGCCGCCATCTTGGCACCAAGGGTAACATTAACTCAAAATACAAATAAATTATAAACTTTGCACAGAAGAAAAATAAATCCCGTCGCATTTTTCGGAAAGGAATGATCCGACGACAATTTTTACGGTGAAAAAAAAAATTCGAAAACGTAAATTTTATTTTAAAAATGAATTTGAATTTATTTTCTGTTTTTCCGAACATTAAAATACTCTAAATTATACGAGGAAAAGAAAAAAAAATACATTCTTTATAAAAACTGCACCAATAAAATACTATTCTATCACATTTAATATCATTTTATTGCTCCCTTTTGGATTCTTTTAAATTCTGCCGAGATGTAAAATGTAAAGAATGTAATTCGTGCAATATAAAAAGGGACATGCAAGATGATCAATAAAAACTCTTAAAATTTCCCATTTCTTATAAAATTTTATTAGTTTTATACTAAAGATAGAAAAGGATCTAATTTCTGTAACCGTCTTCTAATTTACATACGGGAAGCCATTTTGGTTTATTGTCTAACTCTCTATTATTTTCTTCTTTGTATTACTTTTTATAATGTGTTAGATGAAAGATTTCTTTCTTAAAATATCCATAAAGTTAACTACTTGATACAGAGCAGCCCAAAAATCCGTGCTTTAAAACAGTTAAGAATCGTGGGTTAATGTTTAATGTTACCCTTGGTGCCAAGATGGCGGTTCGTCTCTGATTCCAGCAAGGAAACAGTGGGACGCACGTTCTAACCTAACCTAACCTATTCTAATAAATTACCATAATTATTAGCAACCAAATTATTAGAATAGGTTAGGTGAATCAGAGACGAGCCGCCATCTTGGCACCAAGGATAACATTAACCGAATCGTGGTTTAATGGTTTCTCCAACCTTTATATAGAAGAATATAAAAGCAAATAATACATTTTAATTATAAGAATTATTTATAAATGTAAAAAATACTGAAGATAATCTAATGTTTTCGACAGCCAGACAAACAAACGAGCAAAATGAAAAATAAGATATTTATACTAATAGTTAATAAATGTGTATCCTTCTCTCTTATACATTCTAAGCTTAGAAAACTGCATTTTATATCTTGTTAAGGTATAGAAGATGTTGGATGCTTTATATTCTTTTGTATTTTCTTTAAAGAGTCAGAAGAAAGTAAAAAAGAAGAAGAAAAGGAAATAAGAATTGTTATCTTTGTTACCACACACTAAAGAAACAATAAACAGAGTTAAATTTGCTAGCTTTTCACCTTTCTATTGACATCAAACAGCAAATAAAACTAGAACAGATAAGACACTGAACAGTTTCCCAACCTCTTTACGAGTCGTTCTTTCTCTAATGTATTAGAATACCAACTAGTAGTTCGCAAACTACCAGTTGGTGGATAAACACACGTAAATTCTCATCCCTTCATTTTTATATCTTATAAAGGGATATTTTTAGTTTTGTTAATTAAAATAACAAATTAGAAATATTTAAATTGTATGTTTCTGTATATTAAACTTTATTTATTAAGTTTACACAATTACGGACAAAATTTATCTTAATGGAATTAATAAAGAATTTTTCTTTTCCGTGTGTTTTAATTTAAAGAATTTTATCGAGACGAAAAGATAAATTACCATTTACGATTATTTCTACTGAAAAAAAAGCAATTTTAATATTAAAAATTTCATCGAGAAGTAGATATTAAAAGTCATCCATCTTCGAAAATTGCCCGCTTCCTTACGGTTTCGAATTGATTAAATGAAACAAAAATACAAAATTCTGACACTTTAAACACTCGAAAAATAAATCTAAAAAAAAGAAAGAAAACAAATCTAATTATATTTAATTTCTTAATTATAATAACTATTATTTCTTAAATTATTCGACTTATAAAACATCAGCCACCCAACCTATTTACTTGCCCACATTTTTCTTGTGTTAGAAATCACACTAGTGTACAGGTTAGAACACATTGTTTTGCATTTTACAGTGTTTTTTAACGGGAAATTTTTATTGTAATAAATATATAAGTAATTCTTTTATAAATATTTAAATGCAAGCTTTTAATATATATATATACATTCTGCTTTTGTGTCCTACCTAATTCTCAATATCCATCTCCATTTTCTTATATTACAGTCTATCGTTATCGATCAGTCTATAACATGAAACAACTTTATAAAACATCTGGATAAAGAACAGAATTTTTTTTCTTCTTTACTTTATTCACAACATTTCTCTATCACATAAACTGCTATCACTTCAACCATTTTTTTTTCTTCTTCTCTTATTGAACATCCACTTTCTGGGTATTTTATTTCCAATATCTACTTTTATTCTCTTAATATTAAAGCTTTACTTTACGCAAAAATATACTAATAAAAGTATATAGTAAAGTACTAAAGTATATAGTATACTTTATAGTATAAAAGTATAGTATATACTAATAGAAGTATATTTTTAATAAAAGTATATATTTTTGTTAACAAAGTATGTTTATTGTTAAAAAAGTATATTTTACAAAGTAAAATACAAAAAATGTATTTTACTTTGTATCTAACAACAATAAACTTTATTGTTGTTAGAAATGTATTTTAATTAACTTATATAATTACGGCATAATTATAATATCATTTCTAAAGGAAGGGAGTGAGTGTTTCACTCAGAGAAGAAGCGGTGTTGCAAGATTTGGGGATGAACAGAACGTGTATTGGAAGGATTTTTACTCAATTAAATGGGTCCCCATTATTCCAAATTTGTTAAAATTCAGGCACGATATTATTATAATTAACAGTAATAGATTTGATTCTGTGCCTTGCAGTTTCAATATAATTGAAGGAACAGTATTATAATAGTATTTAAATACCGTAGCTACATAATTATTTTTATATTGATGCTATTGATTGTAATGATGCTTTGTTGATGCTGTAACTCACAGGTGAATATACACAATGTATGTACAGTATATTTATGATTTTTTGTCGTGTAGTTTAGTATTAATCACGTGTTTTTAGAACAGAATCTTCGAGTGCTATCAATAAAGTAAATCAGCGGTTACGTGTTCTTGTGTAGAAAATCGTTCTATACACGAAACTCTTCCATCAATTTTGCTTTTCTTAATATAAATTTCTCTCTTTCTTTTATCTTTTTTTTATTATAAATCTAGAAGAAGCAACAAATAAACGTAACTTCTTAATTAATAACGTAAGAAAAGAGTTTGATGAGCAGTTTTGACCGTTCTTAAAACATTACCACTGACTTTAGGGCCACCCTGTATATATATTTTTTTTAAAATAGCGATTTATATACAATGAATGGTTATTTATCTTTCTCCACAGCAATTCTTCATTTGCCATTATCGATCTTTAATTATGTCTCGAGTACATCTAAGACATTAAAGTTCGTTTTACATAAATCTTTAGATCTTTTCATGACGTTGATGATAATAGACGTTTGAACAAACCATCATTTTCTTTACTTAATGAGAAAATTCATTATTAATTCCAGGCAAATAATATGATTGATTTACGCCGTAATTACTCATGTTGATGATAAATAAGACGATTATTATCATCATCGTTCTTATCATCTTTAGTAAACAATTTCCACCTTTTTAGTTTTTAAATAGATAATTTAATTAAGAAATCTTTTAACGTATGTTCAACAGATTGACAGATAACACACGCTCCTATTTCGTGACAGTTACGTTGAACACAGACTGTTCTTATTGAATTTAATAAGATTATAATGAATAAACTTATTAATATAAATATCTTCCTCTCATATAGGCTAATATACATTAAAAAAAAATCAATTATCGGTGGCAGTTTTAGGCATAAACAAAGCAGGATTTTACCGCTTTTAGAGGCCTCAAACACGTGGTCTTTGTCTAGTATTAAGTAGAATCCTGGATCGTATTGTGTGACGTAGGCTTTATGCAATATATATTTAGAATAATCTTGTGTACAAAGTAGATATACATTCAAATTACAATTGTACAATCAATAAATAAACAAAGATGTATGTTTTTTATACATATTTTTTACAAATTTTATAAAGAAAGACATACAATTTAATTAGTGGCGGATTAAGATCTTGTAGGACCCCCACAGGCACAGAAGATTGGGGTACCCCTGTAGGTAATAACCTCTAATTGTACTTATAGAATTATTTATAAACTACGGTAAACAAGTGCAACGTGAAATTCCTTTAGTTTTTTCCAAATTTCGGAACCTCTAGACAGGTGCCATACGTGCCCAATGGGCGATCCTGAAGTACTGAGGTAACCATTAATATCAGTTAATTAATGAGATAAAGAATATAAAAAGATTCTAATTTATTTAATAGAATCAAATGTAAGAATTGTAGAATGTTTAATCATTTAAAGCAAAAGGTTAGAAGATAATAAATATGTAAATTGTATTCGACTTAATTACATTTTGTTATCGATTCGAAACGAATTTTAATTTCGACTTAATTGCTATTAAATAAATTTATTCTAATCGTTAAATATAGAAAATAATGATAAATTAATCATAATAAATACTAGATATTAAATTAATTCAAGAATTAAAAAAAAAACAATCTATTTATTGCTTTAATCATAAGTTGTTATAAGTCAATTATTTTTACTATTCTTTAAAGATATATTTATTATTATCTCTTATCAAATTAAAATTAAATTTTAAGAATTTTTTCTAATTTTAAATAATAAATAAGTGGATAATTTAGATTTATTAGCTTTAAAATCAATAATTAATGAATACACTAGATATCAGATGGCGCCACTAGATTTATGGTATAGTGTTAAATAGTGAATATAGAGAGTTAGAGGTGTTAATTGCTTCCGGCTTAATTTTTAATAAAATTTATTTATTTTTTCTAAAATAATTTAATTTTGATGTAAAATATTAAAAATTTTTTATTAATTTTATTTTTAAACCATAAAACTCGCTTGTAATCAAAAGTAATGCATTGTTTCCATTGTAAATATAGGCCTATACTTTCTTTACTATAGAAGATGGTAAAAAATATATAAATATATGTTAGAGTTTTATAATTAATTAATTATTATATTTTTTAAAATTATTTAACTGAACACTAACTTAAAATTTTGCAAACTCGATAAATTGATTTTGAGTCTCAAACTGTTTCAAACTATTGATTTTATATTTGTTACTCCAGTAAATTTTAGAAATTAACCAATTAAACACTGTTTATTTTCAATTAATTACCCTACAAGTTTATCCCTTCGTAGTGATTTTGGAAATATCTTAACTGAATATTCACTTGAAACATATTGATTATCACCTACAAGATAATCATTTCGCGATTATCTCCAGGAAATAATACTTAATGATGTTCAGAAATAATACTTTATGATCTCGAATATTATATTTTATGATCTTCATTGAAATAAAGTACATCAAAGAGTTTATAAATATCTTTTCGTGAATGCTCTTGAAAGTGATCAACGTGAAATCTTCAAAAGTCTTCAAGAGCAAGTGGATCTATAATAATTCTATCGATTACACTCGATAACGGAATAAAGGAATGTTTTAATATAGTAAAAAATAACTGATTTAACACTTATTTTTAATTAATAATAAATAAAATAGCAATATACCCCGCTTTCACGACCTAATTGGCTCATGGATAAACCATAAGCGAGCTGTCGTAAATCGAGTTGTAATTTGCTTCAGTTGTCTATTCTTGGAAACAAACTTTGAACTATATAATACTAAACTAAAATGGCCAATATATATATGTATACGTAATAATTAAACGTAGCATTTCATATAATAATATACCGGTCGTAAAAGTGGGACCGTAAAGCGAGAGATCGTAATGCAAAGATCTATTGTACCATTAACAGAATTGTTAATTACAAGTAGATAAATTTATTTAAAATATACTTGTTTACTAATTTAGAAATCTTAATTTTATTTAAATTTTTTTCGCATTATATATTTTAAAAAAATCCATTATCAAACCAGAAAAAAAAAGGAAGAGGAAGAAGCAGAAATTGTAGTTTTGATATATTTAATCGCTAAAGAGCTAATATTTAACAACGATAATTATTTAAAAACTTGATATCCAATTAAGTTTATCCAATTATCTCATAAGGAAACAGCAAAGCTTCTTTTACGAGAAGGAAATTTAATTTTTATAGATTTTTTTTTCATCCCCCATCCAATTAATGATGGAAATTTTCAGTATAAAGTTCATTGTAAAGTATTTTTACAATGGACTTTATTAATATTGTTTGGGAGTAATCAAATATTTTCTTCAATTTTTTAAAAAATTATCTAAACACAAAAATAAAACCAAATTTTTACTCTTGAAGCATTAAAAAACTGAATGATTTTAATGTATTATTTAAATATTTAAGATTGTTTTTCTGTAGTCAAACTTCTACAATATAAAAAAAAAAATATTCTTTTTAAAAGTTGTTATTTACTTTTAAATAAAAGAAATAAAAGATTCATTTTCTTTATATAGGAATTTCTTTAGTGTTTTTTTAACAGTATATATATATATATATATATTTTTTTTTTATTTAAAAAATTATGCATGAAGAACGTTTGGCATTGATCTGTTCGAATAAGAAAAACTTCTTTATTCGTATTTTTCTTAAATTTGCGTTAACAAAAATGCGTTGAAATGATATATAGAAGAATTCTTCATTGATATTTTCCACATTTTGAATGAAAACCGCACCATCTCGATGTTTCGTTTTGAATGATGGTTTCTATATATACAGTAGAAAGCTTTATTTTAAGATGGAAAGTATTAGAAAATCTACTAAAAAACTCAGTTAAATTTTCGTCGTGAAAAGTTTAAACTTTTGTTTACAAGCACTTTCGTTTGATTCATGTATACATTTATTCTACTCAAACGAATTTTCTTTCCATTTTCTCAACTTCGCTATTGTCAAAAAACGTATATTTTTACATACATAAAAAAATAAGTGCTGTAAATATCTAGAATATAGCATTAATTCTTTTGATTTAAAACCGCAGAGTACCGTAAATCGAATAGATTTTTTTTTCCGGTGAAATACAGGCCTTTGTAATGTTTTTAATTAATTCTTTCGATGTGTCATTTACCTCCGACATGTTTAAACACGCAGGAGTAAATGACACATTTCTTTCTGTTAAAAGAAACCGATTTATTTTTTAAAATATTTATGACATTAGAAATATAACGAAATTTACCTTTAAGACGATCGAAATTATGATAATTTTACTCGCAGAGTTAATCGTAATTAATTAAACAGTACAGAAAAAGAAATAATTGCTGAGTAATCTCGATTGGAGTTGTAATTTATATTCAAAGTAAAATATAAAACAAAAAAAAAGTGAGCTCTTCCACTCGATAAACTTAAAAGTACTGTTAATTGCATTAAGAGAAATTTTTTCTAAAGCCAATCAAGACATTATATTTGACATTTTCTGATAATTAATTACATTAAATTATCACTTGATAAAGAAACACAATACTGTAATTCAACCATTGGTGTGAGGTATATCAGAGATAAATTTTAAGCACAGCAACAAATTATCAATGACAATAATCATTAAACATTTAATATTAAAAGATATCATTCTGGTATACTTTATCACCATAATTTTCTGATTTTGTTTGCAAATTATTTATTATATTTTACAGTAAAGCTTCAATTAAAAATTCTATACTTTAATTGAAGGTTAGTGTTTTAATCAATGTGTATGGAAAGAAAAAACAAACATACGAAAAAGTATATTAAAATTTGATATTTCGTAGAGAATTTTTGTCATTTTGTATAGTTATACTTCATTATTTTAATAATAAATTAGAATTTTACGTTTTTAAAGTAAATATACGATAGGCCATTAGGAGAAAGAAGAAGAAGAGGAGGAAGAGGAGGAGGAGAAGGAAGAAGAGAAATTTTCTATCATCTATAAAATTGATTTGAACAGATTCAATATTCAAAATTAGAAATTTTAGAAAGTAGAAACCTTTCGGAAAGAAC
The DNA here is from genome assembly GCF_030686945.1 of Centruroides vittatus. Classification (NCBI taxonomy): domain Eukaryota; kingdom Metazoa; phylum Arthropoda; class Arachnida; order Scorpiones; family Buthidae; genus Centruroides; species Centruroides vittatus. The sequence continues at coordinate 1,049,857 of NW_027122193.1, forward strand.
AGTAATACTTTTTTATAGCAAGATATTCCGTTTTAAAGCTGCCCGTTCCAACACTAAAATGTGGATGCTTCTATAGTACAAAGGTCAAACAAGAATAAAAATTGATTTTGGACAATGTCATACTAAACACATTAAAGTGATATTTTAGTAGATTCCTTTTTTTTCCTCTTTCTTTTTTCTATTTTCTTTTTAAAGGAAGAACAGCATTAAAGTTTGAAAGTATTAAATATTGATAAGATTGGCAGAGGCCAAACTTAAGAGACTCTAGAAATGGTAGAAAAGTGGAAAACTGTAATATTTAACTCCATATCTTATGCATCCTGAAACAAAATGAGTTTTTGAATTGGAAAATAAAATTTTCTTTCAACGTTCAATGAATATTATATAAGAATTTTTTTTTTGTTTTTTTATTTTCTGCTTTAAAATATTAGAATTTTATAATTTTATCTCATTATATAAATATATATTTTATTTAAAATATATAAATAATATTTCTAAATTAATATCCACCTTCTCAACTGGTAGTTCGCGAATTAATTGATAAATACTAATTTTAACAGTGGATTTATTTAGAAAAATACATTTTAATACGAATTTTTTTAAATATAATTAACATTTTAATTACTGTTTTAATGGCTAAAATATCTATACATAGAGCATATTCAAGGAACTATATTTAGCTCTTGAAACAGTAATTAAAATTATAATGATTATAATAAAGATTACTTTCTCATAAGTTTTCAATTTAGAAACTATTACTGTATCACTGTATCTCTATTGTAGTTTTTGTGTGTGGGTGTGTGTGTGTGCGTGTGTCCATAGCATTGATTTCATCAGAAGGATGGGTTATACGTCCAAATTTTCCATATCAGTTCATGATAAACAGTCTGGTCAGGTCTGAAGTTACATAATAAGAGGTGGAAAATAGGCAGAAAGGAAAGCAGACTTTCATCGATTGATGACCTGCGGGACATTGTTGGAATACAGACTGTGGGCGCTGACAAGAGACTAAAGCATCGAACCTGGAAAGGAAGTGAATAGCATCTTACAGCGTATTTTTCAATCAAGTAGTCTACTCTAGAAAGTAATCTTAAATAATATCGATTTTTTTTCCTCTATATTATAAGGATTATCTACAGTATTTTGCTCAATTACTCAATTTCTTCGAATTTAAATTCTTTTTTTAAAGCTTTTTCTAATCCGTAACTTGGTCGAGATATCAAATTTTCTATCGATTAAATGTGAATTTTTTTAAAAAATATAATGTATATAATATTCTTACTTTTAGTATAAATATTATCATTATATCGTATTACAGTTAATTAAGCTGTTATATTTATCTCATTAATGAATAGATAGAAATTGAAACGGATAATGTTTAAACTTTAATAATAATAATAATAATAATCATTTTTAGAAACATTTGTAATTAACTTCGTTACATGTATTTAAAAGCAAAGTTTATATTGTAATAATATAATTTAAACAATGTAATACAATACGGAGAAACGTTATAACTACGGTTTTATAAAATAATAATTTTTAACATTGTACTGAATATCTGTAATTGAACACTGTACTGAATCTCTGCAATTGAACACTGCACCGAATATCTGCAATTGAACACTGCACCGAATATCTGCAATTGAACACTGTACTGGATTTCTGCAATTGAACACTGCACCGAATATCTGCAATTGAGCATTGTACCGAATGTCTGCATTTTTTCAACGTATAAAATATATTTTTCAGCATCTAAAATGTTTTCTAAAAAAATGCATATATTTATAGCGAATTTATTTTAAAAAAACTGGAAAAACAATTTCAAAAATGGATTCAAATTACAGTTTTTGGCATATTATGCCAATTTCTTGAAACGTTTTTTTTAAAACAACGAGTGAGTTTTTCAACAAAAGAAAATTTCATTTTAAAATCTATTTTTAATTTTTTTTAATTCTCTACGTATTTTTAGATAATTTTTATATAAAATTGTCTCGAGAAATTCTTAGAAATGATTACAAGAAATGAAGGAGAAGAGACAGTTCGATTATTTCTTGAGACCGTGTAGTTTTGTTTATGATTCTTTTCTCCTTGTCGTTGATTGGCATTTTCAGTTCCGACTGTCTTACAAGACAAACAACCAATCCCAATTATTATTAAGTGACATCATTTTGCCCTTGGCACTTTCTAATAGATGCGTTTTTCTTTTTTAAATGTTGCTTCTTTACAACGTCTAATGTACTTTCGGTTCTTGTGTATCTTCACGTATCATGAAACCTTTAATTCCAATTATTATTTTCTTTAATGTTTATCGAGGTGTAGATTGTACCTAATTTTACACTGAATAAGAAGTCCTTTTTATGGATAGAAAAAGTCATTATATGTATATTTATTTGCTGAAATTTTTTCCAATATTTTTTAATGTTAGAAAAAATGTTGTATTGGAGAAAACTGCATATATTTTTACACGTTTAAAAAAAACTGTAGGCCTGTTCGATTGGCTGGCATATTTTTACGTAAATTTGATGTCATTCTTTAGAATTTTTCATTGCAAAACTGAAATAATGACGTCGAATTGACGTAAAAATGGTACACTATTCCAACCAATCGAACAGACTCTGTGTATTTAAATGCTATTTTTGAAAACTTTGTATTCTTTATTTATATGTTAGAAAACTTGTAAAATTTTCCATAATTTCAATAAACTTTTAACTTATTTTTTAAGCTATATAATTCATCTTAAGGTGTAATTAATGCTTAAGAATTTAGAATTATATTTTAATTATATTTGTAAAGTAATTAAACAATATGTTTTAGAAGAAGAGTATTATAATCATCTTCTTTAAAATACTCGAACAGATAAGTTTTGTATATTTTACAGTTACTATATTCTTCTTTCAATATAAATATGAAAAAGAATATTCTCTTTGCTTACTAATACAATGAATTTATTACCGATAATTTTATTTTTCTATAGAAATTTATTAAATTTTCCAAGCATCTATTTATCTTTGGTAAGTTATTCAGCAAACTTTCACTACAGTCATTAATTTTTCTTATAACAAATCATTTACGATCGAGAAATATATCAGAATATTCCTTGCTGAGATAGAAATAATAGTACAATGGGCTTATCTGAAGAACAGAATATGATTATGATATTTATGTAAACGAATTAAAGACACGTTACAGATGAAAAGTATTGTTAGTAAAGAATTATTTCTTAAATAATCTGTTGAATACACATGTAAACATTTATGTAAATATAAAATACAATTTTATCTGTATTAGGTTGCATTTTTTTCAATGCAAACTTCAAAGAAAATTTGCAACTTTTGTTTAAAAAATCGCATGTATTTGATACATAACTTCATCAATACGTCCATTAAAGATATCTTTTTAATAATTTGTTTTATTTATTATAAAAGTTTTAAGTTTTCTACATAAGAATATTATTAATGTTTTACTTAAAAGTAATAATTTATAAATTAAAACTAATTAAAACTTTTGATATTTTTATGTTATTAAACACGAAAAATATTCGTAATTTTTCTTGAATAATACTTAAGCTAAATGAAATTTTTCGATCGATATATTTGTATAATCAATTTTTTTTTCTCCAACAATTTAATTATCGATGCATGTTTAATTAATTATTTTTTTTATAAAAAAGTTAGCTATTTAATCTATTTTTATAATTATAAAAAAATAGGTTAGGTTAGTAAATCTACAATAGAATTATTAATAATTTAATAAAATTCTATTAAAAACTTTGTTGTAAATTTTAAATTTGTTTAGTTATGAAATATTGCTTAAGTTTATTTATTTATTTATTATTTTAATAAAATAATATAAAAACTTTCTTAAAAAAACAATATAATAATTGAATTTTGCCTTGTTTTAATATTATCATCCTTATTAAAAAAAGAAAAGAAAAAATCAATTTTACTAATATTTTAGGTAAATATTTTATATTTTATGTAAATATTTTATATATTTTTAAATATTTATGTAAAATAATATGCAGCCAAATCTCCCAACAACGGCCATTTTAAGAGAGGTTTGATTGTATTAGCATCGATAATAATTAAATGAATTGAAATATAACTCTTTAATTTAAAATTCTTATTCCTTTATTATAAGTATAGATTAGTTGTATAATTACAAAAATATTATTTTAATTGTGATGAATACACACACACACACATATATATATATGGAAGAAAATGAATGAGGGTTATAATTCAAAGTAAATATTTATTCTTGATATCTTCTTATTCTTGAAGTTAAACGTTAATTATTTAAGTTTATTTCATTGAAAATAAATATTCAGTCACCGAAACATAATATTTAAATAATAATAAATATGATTAATTTTCATTTATTCATCTCATAAATAACTTTTATTCGAAAAATCTAAAAAGGATAATTAATTACATTGCTTTTCTCAACAATTTTTATTAATTAAGTTCATCTCAAATTATGATGACATCTTAATAAGTAAGATTAACAATCTTATAATTTTACAAGAGAATTTTAAAATATTTTCTTCGAATAATTAAGAATATTCTCTCTCTCTCTCTCTCTCTCTCTTTTTTACCAATGAGTAATAAATTATGATGTCCTTTAAATTATTATATCAATACATCACGAGAAAATCGAGTTAATTTTACTAGGATTTATTTCGAATTAAATTGTATTTTCTACGAAATTTACAAACAATGCAAATAATAATAATAATAATAATAATAATTATAATTGTTCAAACATTAATTATATTTTAACAAATTCATAAAGTACGAAGGTCAAAAGATTGTAATTCTCGTGAGAGGTCGATTCAGTCTTTCTACAATAATTTTGTCTGGGAAATTTACATAATGTAAAAGTTATATTTACAAGTTTGTAATTTTCTAAACAAGAATTTATCTTCACTTGTTTGAAGATAAATTCTTGTTTAGAGTAGACATCCAGTGAGCTATTTGAGAATCCTTGGGGACGAGGAATTTCGTTAACGATAGATTGAAATGTAAGATATAAAAGGCAGTTAATGTTACCCTATTACTGCTTATAAGCACGTAAAATTCCATTTAATTTAGCATATTCATCTTTATTTCACTATGAAAGCATTTTTCAATTATTTCTAATGTCGAATAATGATAAACTGCGAGGAAATTTAAGAAAATTAATGATATTAGAATCTTGAAAACTTTATAATAATTAATAAAAGTTAATAAGAGGTAAATTAAATTGAAATTTAGAACAAATTTTGATAAGTAATTGTCTCTTGTATTGACTTATAGACTTAAGAGTAAGGATACAATAAATACAAAAGTGAAAATTAAAGAATGTTCTTATGAATTTTTGTCGTTGCGGATATTAAATAATTTTTTAAATCTCATTAACGAATAATTCAATACAAATCGAGAATAAATAAGGTATATATAATAGAGACAAAGGAATTTAAACCATTCTTTTGCTCTTTAACCAATCATCGTTAAGATAATCATATTACCAGCCAATCAATTACGAATATTTTTTAAAATTTGCAGAAGAGAATATGTTTATAACACTCTTTACTTTAAATCCAGTTTATTTCAATTATTAAAATTAAATAATCATGTGTAATTATTCACAATTATCTATATAATATTCTTAATTATTAATTTGAAAACTATAATTTGATAATACGTTAATAATTTGTATTCATAAGTTTAAGTTTTTCGATAATATACAGTAAATTAATAATTACTTTAAATATTTACAACAGCATTACAAAATAAATGCAAAATACGTTAAACAATCTTATTTTTGTTAAGAAAAATATTTCAAATGCCTAGAAAAATGGTTTCTTCCTTAAGAAAAATGATGTGGAAATTGAGAAAGATACAGAAATTCTTCAAAAATAGTTTTTGAAAAACAAAAGAAATGTAGAAAATACGTTATACACAACTTTTTATAAATACGAAGTTTCTGATATTGGCAAGAAACGGGTTAAAACATACCCATTAACAAAAAGTTACGCACTAAAAGAAGTCGTTAGATTCGAATGAAACTTTATTAGTGCAAACGTAATGACGACGGTAATAAGTGATTACAACATTATAGTTAGGAGACAATTTCCTGTACAATTTAAAACAACTTTTAGTACCTACAATCTTATAAGACCTCCTTTTGTCTGGATACACGAAACGAAACGTTCAGGCATGATGTTTTGCGACAGATTTGCCACAAATATTGCAACTGCCACTCTAGATTCCTTCACACGTTGCAGGCCTTATTCTAAGACTTTTTCCTACTGCACAAATAGTTTTGTTTCGGCCAAACCGATAAATCATAGCATTAATAAGCTGTTCTAAAAGTTATAAATGGAAAATAAGGACAATAACACAAGTTTTATATCTGTATAATTACTTATTAATAATTACTATTATTAATACTTATTATCTTAATCGTTAGACATGAGCAGTGCGCACTGTGTGCCCTCTTGTGTTGTAATTTACAATACGTAAGTGTGCTGTGATTGTGAATTATAGTTTAAATGATATAGTACAGTATATTGATCTTGCAACTGCGTAAAAGTATATTTATTGTATAGGAATATATTCGATACAAATAGTAAATCCAACTGAGTACTGCACAAATTACTGCTACAACTAATTACTGCACAATTCAAAATTTCCATTATACATTTTGTATCCAGTTGCACGTTAGAATATGCACTGACTCATTGTTGGCTGAATCTAACATTCCATCGAGACCCAAAAATGAGCGATAGATGACAAATCTGAAGACAACAGGCCAAGGAAATATGGCAACGTGATGGAGACATTTCTGGGAAAATCTAGTTGTGTGTATCAAACATAATATTGCTGGAAAATGGTTGTTTGCAGTTCTTTCGTGAAAAGCAACACGCGATGGTGCAGGACATCATGAACATGCCGCTGTGTCGTGAATGTCTCTCACACCACTACTAGGAATGATCAACTATCATACTAGATGGTTCCCAAACCAACACGCCCGCTGAACAGTAAATGCTTGTTTGAAGCACTCATCAGACTCTAACACGGTGGTTGTTTGTTTCCAAATTAAACTGGAATTCGTTTCTAAGGAAGATACTTTGGTAGTCTGTAGTAGTCCATGCTTCTCTTTCATAACATCACTGCAAACGAAGCCGATGATGTTGAAGATTTTTCATTTATGACTTTTTCGCCTTGTTGACACTAAGATGTTTTTAATCATAATGGATAAGCTGCAAAACCCAAGATTGGTATCATTATTTTCAAACTCATAATGGGGAAACCGAATGGTGAGAGATGGGGGCTCCATATATCTGAGACAGATTACTCGTGAAAGATCTCTAGATTGCTCATCCGGATTCAATCCCGGGACCCCAATGCAGAAGGCTGACGCCTAAACCTCCTCCGTTACCCGGCCCTCCACGATGTTGAGGTGTTAAAACTTGGTCCATTATGTTTTCTTTTCTTGTTGCTAGAGCTAGCAGCAGGTTGAATTGGGGAAGTAACCTGTTATCTCAGATGAGATGATATTTCTTATGCAACTGCAGCAGAGTCTGCCGAGACTTCCTCCTCGAGAGACAGAGAGTTTTATATATTATACATAAGCTTGTATTCTCATTTGGATTTTCTGGTCTATCCGTGGGTCCTGTAGGGTTAAATAAATAGTCAGGAAAGACGTCTAGATTAAGAGGATATATTCGTATTGACGAGAACCCACTGAGAGCATTCAGTAGTTAAGTTACACGGTAGGCCATTTTACCAAGCAGCTGATATCTCATTTTATCCTCAATGAATAATAATTATAAGTAATAATATAACATAATCTATAGAGATGAAGGAATAGTTTGTTGATACTTTTAAATATAAAGCAGATTACTTTATATTTAAAGCATTACTAAAAATCTCTCGACGGTTTTGCCTGTCCATTATGGATCTGACTGAACTAACGATGGGTATAATTAAAAGACCCTCTTAGTGCTGGCAGGGAGAGAAAATTTAAAAATAAGATTTTTTACTTTAAATTTTATATTTCGAAAAGATTTTTTTGTTTATAAATTTTATTTTGGATTCAAATACATTCTCCCAAATCTATAGAACTTGTTTCTTTTTCCGATTTTTCATATGAAATTACTTCTAAACTCTATCGATGTGGAAAAGTAGGAAAAGTACATTTATCTGATCTTTCACTGGCAGATGATAACGTTGACAATAATTAAATCAATACATCACGATTCACAAACTACTTACTGAGTAATTTTTTTCCCCACGCGATATCATTTATGATAATGAATGATAGGAATTTATTCTTTACAAACGATAATAATTTTTGTAAAAATAATTATCTTATATAATTACTGAAATTATTATTAATATTTTTTATTTAATATCTTTTAATAATTAATCAAAATATATATATATATATATATATATTTTTTTCGATGAATTTAAAGTTTCTAAATATTTTTTTCCCCTTCTTTTTACACTTTATTTATGAAATATGTTTAATATATATCTTCTTTATCGATCTTAAAAACATTTCCAGTTAAAAATATCATTAATTTTATTGCAAAAAAAAACATATTTTATCAGTTATTTTTTTAAAATTTTGTACGTAAAATCAAATAAAATTATTAATCTAAGGAAACTTCTTTCTAACTTTATGTAATAAAGATTACATTGATAAACCCTAAAAATAATAAAATTAATAGTAATAATAATAATAATAATAAGGGAAAAATGTAGAAATTTGTCTTGTCTTTTATATATTTTAATACATTTTTTTTAAACTTGTAAAGAACGAATATTGGCTCCTATCCAACAAACATAAAGTCAGTTATGAAAATATTAGATGGGAGAAAAATAAAAATGTTGAAATAAATGGCACAGAGACGAATTAATATTTTATTAGCATAAAGTTTAAGTGGATAATAGCAAACCTTTTTTTAAAAAAAAAGAAAATAAAGGTGACAGTCTGAAAACTACGTTATGCTTGGAAGCAACTCATGTTTTTTTTTCTTCTTCTTCTTCTTTATGGTCGAAGCAACAGAGATAAGAAGGAGCATAAATTTGATCTACATCACGCACTAGATTTTAGAGCAATATGGCACATAATGGCAATATTTTTAGAAATAAATCTGATTTCTTTTTTTTTTGTGTCGTTGTGTTTATTTAATATTTATATTATTAAAGCGAAATATAGTGTTTTAAAGCACGTATTTTTGTAATAAAAATTTGATTTTAGTGATGGAATTAAGATGATAAATCCTGTAGTAATGTAAGAATCATACGATTTCAAATTCGTGAATCGATATTTAAAATACCTGATATTATTTTTTATTATTCTCATTTAAATATTATACATCAAAAGTAATGAGAAAGAGAATATACTCGGAGGTAAATTAAAGTCAATATAATCTTCTCAAGTGATTTGTTACTTTAATGGAAAATATTTAAAGCGAATATATATTAAATATTTTTATAATTTTTTAAAATATATTTATTTATATGAATATTTTAAGTTATAATATATTGATAAATGGGATACGTAAGGAAGAAAGAACTTAGGTTAATTTCAAAGCGATCAATTAATTTCATTTTTCTTTAATATATTTAAAATGTTGACAGAATTCATGAAAGAAACGATACAGAATAAATCATATTAAATCTTGCGTTAAGAAAATGCAATAATTCATTTGTAAAACAGAAAAAAAACACAACATAATAATAAAGAAAAATGCCAACAAACCCAAATGGCAGCGATCAAATTATAATGCTTATATTGCATAAATAATTATAATCAGCATTCAATGACAGTACAATCCATGCTGAAAGTAAAGAATTGAATTTTCAAAACGTCAAGGAAAGTAAACACATAGTTATAAAAAGTTAAAAATAAGGGGGGAAAAAAGGAGAAATTTTCTAGAAAAACGGATCTAGTGAAAGAATACTTATCTCCATTTCGCTTCTCGTATCCCTTGAGGTTTCTTCAGCTTTGTATGACAGGCCATCACCCAGAAAAGAGGCAAGAAATGTCACAAGAGTGAGAAACTGTTCTCGACGGGTTGACGAAATCTTGAGAGAAATGTCATGTTTTAAAAGTTCCCAAGATACTTGAGAATTGAACAGTAGCGGTATCAGTCACTCGAGATGTTATAAATTATATTATCTCAGTCAAAATACCTTTCTTTTATTCTTAAGAGATTAATAAAAACTTTGTCTTGAATGAATTTAGAAGAAATATAACAATGCATTCAACTAAGTTACAAAAAAAAACCCCCCACGATCAAAAAAAGTATTCGCGAGTTAAATCAAAGTAAACAAGACGGTCATTAAGTATATTACTGTGTTCCTCGTTAGAGGATTTTTCTAATGATAAATTTAACTGCAAAAAAATTTTTTAACGCCTCAAAAAGATAGAGAAAATATTATTTATTACGCCAACTGTGAATTAGAAAACAATATTTCACACTAGAAAATATTGTTTATTACAAGAAACAGGAATGAAAAGCATTGTTTATTAAATAATTTTATAATAAAGAATACCTTGCATTACTATTTATCACGTGAAATGTGTCTCTTGGTATAATTACATTGTAGTTTTTATGACGTTTACTCTGTAAATAAAATTAAAAATTCATAAAATTTAATTTTTATTGTCTCTTTTTTTAATTATTATATTTGATCCCCTGTGTTCCCTTAATCAGTCAATAAAGTATCGTTTAGCATCTCTTCTATAAATGCACACTAAAATATAATAAAATAAAATAAATAATACATTTGTTTTATTACTTAAAGAATATTTAATAAAATTTATAAATTTTCATCAAATTCGATTTTAATTATTCAGAACGATTTAATTAATTATATATGTATAATGTTATATATTTAAGAAAATCAATCATATAAATGAGCCATTACAGTCATTGATTCTAACGATTTAATTCAAAATTCTTATTAATTTTCATTATAAGAGAAGGTAAATGATAAAATGAAAAATGGCAACAAAATCAAAACTTTGTATAATAATGGATGCTTCGTGTAATCTTACCTGAATTAACTTTTATATTGAAAGAAGTTAATCAATGTTATTAAATCTTAGTTGAGTAATGTCAAATAATATATTTATCCACATCTATTCTTGAATTTAATCTACAAAATTATGCTTAATTGTTGTAGCTAAGCGGTTAAATTATTAATATAAATCGTAAATTTATAAAGGAGTGATTGCTTATACGAAATAATTAATCGGGAAAAAATTATTTTTGGATTATTTACGTGTGAATTGATGCAACTATATCTTAATTTTCTTGTTATTTTTTTTTTACCCACAAAATGGAATTTAATCTAAATGTTAATTATTAAACATGCATTTTATGATATTTACTCGTATATCATTACAAATTATCCTGCTATATTTCATTAAGAAAATAACATTGTTTACGGAATTAAGTTATAAAGCGTAATTCTCTAGACATAACAAGTTTAACATGTCCTCTAATGTATCATTCTATTCAAGTGGAGTTTAGACGCACGCCACATTTCCCTAATTAAACATTTAGTCACCACGTGTTAACGTTTAAATTTATTCTTCTTAGCTACGTATAAACAGTTTACAATACTAATAAACGGGGGTTTTGGGGGTAAAAAGGAGAAAGAAAGAAAGAAAAACTATAAACTTACTTCATTAATAAGGAAAATAGAAATAGTTTACAAGTTAAAAATATATTTTATAAAAGCTTACATTGTGTTAAAGTAAGAAGAAACTTCGAATTTTATTAAGTTACTTCTTTATTAAAGTTATTAAAATTTTTAACTGGAAAGAATTAAATTCAATCTTTTAATTTTTCATTCTTCTAATCAATTATTGTAAACGAGATTTCCAAACTTACACGAAATTTAATCAAGTAAAAGCTATTATAACTTCTTACTTTTGTCGAATGTTAAGCAATTATGTAAAATAAATGATTTATCTCTTTATTAATTTTTATTATTACTTTAAAATACTTTAATTATGAGAATTTGGATGCATTTACATCATTAGACCTCATTTAAATCCGCCTATCTCCTGTGAGAATTTTATGAAACTAAAAGTTTCATAAAAAAAACTTTAGATTGCTTATACATTGTATAGATTATGAAAAAATTACCCTTACAGCTGTGTATAGAAAGAGTGTATTTAACTTAGATTTGTCTATAGAAAGGCCATATTTAGACTTTCCTATAGAAAGACGATATTTAGATTTGCCTATAGAAAGGCCATATTTAGATTTCCCTGTAGAAAGGAGAAAGGCCATATTTAGATTTTCCTATAGAAAGACCATATTTAGACTTTCTTATAAAAAGACCATATTTAGATTTCTCTATAGAAAGACCATATTTAGATTTCCCTATAAAAAGGAGAAAGGCCATATTTAGATTTGCCTGTAGAAAGGCCATATTTAGACTTTCCTATAGAAAGACCATATTTAGATTTGTCCATAGGAAGTTCACATTTCAGACCTGGCCATAGAAAGATCACATTTAAATTTAATTACAGATAATTTATTACTAAACAAAAAGCTTTATTTAAGTGGCCTTAGCAATTTTGTTAAATTAATTTACATTCTTATAAACCTTATGTTTTAATAAGAATAAAATAACCATAAAACTGTTGCAAACTTTGATTTAATCATTTTAATTAGGCAATTAATTTCAAATTTTCACACCATATAAGAAAATATTTTATTTTACATTGTTATATGACATGGATACTTTCATTTGTAGTGTTTGTTTTAAGTTAAGTAATTGTAATATTTAATGTATGTCTACTAATTAAAATTGCATTAATTTTCATCGTCATTAATTCAATTAATTAATTGTAATTTCCTACAATTTAATTACTGAGTCTTTTTGATTCCCTTTTATTTATTTTAAATAAATATTCAACGATTTTCCTGAATTATTGGTTTTAAGATATGAAGTGCTTATCTTGAAGAGATGTTCATTTCTTAATTAGAACGATATAAAATATTGAAATTTATCTTTAGAATAAGCTTTGTCAATGCGATCCAATCGATAATTTTTAAAATATTTTGTTATTTTACAAAATTACTACGTATTGTTGCTGAATTTATACATTCCCCATGCATAAAATTGTAAAAGTTTAGTATAGAAATTCTCTAGAAAAGATCATTAATATCTTATTAATGAAGAGTACTATACATTGAGTACTGTATATCTTCCATTAATTTCTTACTTTTAATACATAAATATTCATATCTTTAGAGCATAAATTTTTTTTATTACGTTTATATGAGGACCATCACAGTCTTGTAGGCATTAAAAAGACCTTATATTTATGCCCATCGTAGATTCGGCAAGGCCCACATTGGGGAGGCAGACAACACATCTGGAACAGACCACTCATTAAAAAGATTCCTTTCAACTGCTCGGATTAGATCTTGGATCCCCCAGACTAATAGATACGCTTTTACCACCTCGGACAATTAGCACTATTCGTAATCATTGGTATATTTAAATTAGTATAATAAAGTGTATAAACTTACACGAAAATTCAACTAAATACATATTATTTTACAGAATAACATTGAGAATATAGAGAAAAACTCTTGTTGTGGATAATTTCACCAAAAATATCTTACACTGTAATATTGAGACTGTTGTAAACCTGATATATTGATGTTAACATAAAAAAATTTCATGCTTATTTCTGATAATATGTGAATGAAAATAAATAATTAAAATAATTACAGTGAAATTTATAGTTATAAATAAAATAATATTTTTCTAATTTAACACAAAGACAACATTAACTTATCGTCTTATAACATTTTATGTTGTTTATCTGAATGTTCTTTGTTTCATATCTGGTTTGCAGTTGATAGTAATGTCTCAGTCGACATTATCTTCGGAAAGTAATCAAAGAGGAAAATATATCAATCATAGAATGGATAACAATTTATTTTCGTGTGTAGCTTTCAAGAAGATATAGCATGACCATACAAAGACGACTTTTTCTATTAACTGTTCTCTCTAGAGTTGAAATCTATTTTTTATGATAGTTTTTGTTAAATGATTTTTACCATATTTACAATAATGTTAATATTAAAATAAATTCTTATCATAAATATGTTATTTCCCATTTTCTATCTGCAGATTTTCATTGAAAAGATCTTCAGATTTCGATGTTTATGAACTTCGTTTCTAAAGTACTGTTTATTTTATAAGCAAGATTGTTTTATATTTTACTTCTGAAAATGTAATAAATAATTAGATTTTAAAAAATAGTGTAAAATAACGATGAAATTATTAACAATGATATTTTCAACTTAATTAGGACCATTGCTAGTTCAACGTGTACATTAATCCGACACTAATGGATTCTCGAGTATTACCGGCTCTGTCGCCGGGTCTTACGAGATTCCTTCTGGTTCAAATTCGGGCTCCTACTAAATATGAACACCTTCCCATTAGATGTGACATTATATTGAGCTTGAGCTTGGACACGAAATTAAAGATTGTTAGGCCCATCATCTTAGACTACTCAAAAAGATAAAGTAGGCTATCTTATAACATGATACTACACAATCAAAGGTCAACCTCACCGAAATTTTCCTCAAAAATATTGTACATATCATTAAATTTCCCACGGTTGCTTCGATTTCCCCCACTAAATTTAATGGGAATTCACCAACTTGGCAAATATATATATATATTTCCATTGTAATTGGTTTTAGGCATTATATATATATATATATATATATATATATATATAATTATAATGCCTAAAACCAATGCCAGCACAAATTACAATGGAAATATACTTCACAAAGTAGTTTATTAGGAGTAACTTGTTCTTAGAAAGCTGTTTTTAAGCTTGATATCTTGATCAGTATAATGAATTGAAACTTGGTTCCTAGAAATAATAAAATTTTGAATGTATATCACATAGTGACAGCCAACAAAAAATATAGGGCACTTGAATATGGTATTTTATACAATCGCAATAGAAAATCTATACCAATTGTAAAAGCGGGGATTTTAATGCCACCAGCAATGAAACAGAAGAACTAGTGTATTTTGAAAATATTTTAAATATTAGAAATATATTAATATCAATATCCATATATTTTTGGCAGGCTTCTAATCTAGCAAAGTTGTGATTTATACAGTCTCATTTCAAGGATTTTCGGAAAAATTTGGAAATGAAAGTTACCAACATAGTATAATTTGATTTCATTTTTTAAATTCCACCTACAAATTTAAATTTATTTTCTCTTATTTATTATAATATAGACTTGTGTATATATAAATATAGAGGCCAAAATTAATTCGTTCTTGATGCGGATTGTGTCCATCTTTAGAATAATGTTATACTGTACATTGAAAGACTAGTTTTATTGTTAAATTGCTTATAGCTGTCTACATCGAATCCCACATATTATATATACCTAAAGATATTAGCTGTCATATTAAAATGAGCAATTATTTATTGTAACACTGTATAGATATTGTTGTTGCTGACAGGAAAGTATGATGTACCCCTGTACATCATACTTTCCTGCCAGCAATAGAGGCATTCCAGTCATCTAACTTCTTTCAGGGGAAATTTTCAAATTTAAATAACGTGACTTGTGGTAAAAACCAAAAGTTTATAGTTAATCATGGCCTCCTGCCCCTAATCTTTCCATATCGGGTCTCTAATTTTATCTATCTTCTTAAGATTAAGGAAGGACAGACAATGGACAGACACTGGACGACAGAGGCAATTTATAGGTCTACGTTTAGAAGAATATACAAATCTTCTATAGAAAACATTAGTACATTCACTATATATATATATATATATATATAAAGAACATATAAATATATAATCATTAAAGTTAAACTTTTATGAGATTAATTTTATTGAAGTAAGAAAAAAAACTTGTTTTTATAGATTTGAATATTTTTATTCAAAGAAATTAAACTTCTTGGTAGTATAATTATTGTAGATAATATTAATATATAGACTAATGTTTTCTATAATATAAATTTATATATCATAAGAGCCTAGAAAAGCAATTTTCTTAAATAATTTCTGTTAATTTTTCATTTGCTAGAACTTTCTGATTCTTAGTCTTAATCCGACCTCTGGTTTTTCTATAAGTCTCTATAAATAAGATTAATAAATAAATAAAGGAATTTTTATTTCATTTATTTAATTTGCTGAGACTCTTGATTGAACATTATAATAAAAACCTTAGGAGTTAATTCTTCAATTATATTTTAATTAAAAATATTAAAAATTTATAAAGTATATTTATAACAATACGCTATTTACCATTATATATATTTTTGATATAAAGTAATGGTGCTATAGAAATATTAATTATAGAACTAAATCTCTGTTGATTCAGGAAAAGTTTATACTTGCTTGGAATTTAGCAAAAGCACTTAAAATTTTTAAATATTTTTCGTTTTTTTTAAACCTTTTCTGTCATGACGACAGTAAATTAGACCCACAATGGAGAAGGCAGGATAGTGAGAGATATAATTTCTCTTCAAATATGGGTCTGATGCCCATATTTGTGGAGAAATGTGCACAGAAGTGGACAAATGGGACACTTGCTCCCCTGAGTCGAGTAAAGAATTGCACAAATTATAATCGTAAAAGTGATCGTAACTTTACGCCCTCGACCATGGGACGCTTTGATGCAATACCGTATTCTATAATCTACTTGTGTAAAAACCCCAAAAAATTAAATAATTAAATAAAAACTTTCATGCTCTGATGTATCTAGATCACAAATTAATACGACTGGTTTGAAGTCTCGAACTCGAACCCGGATTCCTCAGAGCAGCAGGCTGAAGTCTCAGATGTCCAGCTAAAATAAAAGGACATTTAAACTCTTTTATAAATAATTAAAATTCATTCGATAAATAAATAAATATTTAAAACATTACTGTATACAGCTAACTTTCTGTATTGCAACGTCTCGAAAACCGAAATTGAACCCATTTCATCACTAACAATAATGATAATTTTAAGCATAGCACAATGGCATAAAATATTTGTCAAAGTATTAAATTGGTAAACACTTCGTCAATATAAATAATTATCATTTCAAACATAAATTACAATTGATCTAATCGATCTTGCAAACTCTCATTACATAACTCTGATGATAATACTATTTTTCAAGATAGATTATTAAAAATGATGAAATTAATTTTCAATTTCTAACATTTGTAATGACCTTTCTGATGATAATTTTTAATAGAATTATTAGTTTTCCTTGCCAAATTTTTTATTAAACGGCCCAGGCCTCAAAGGCCCTGATTTCTCTGCACTGCATCATTGTACCTAGCTGAATTCATTACTGTTTGTAATAAAATTTGTAATGGTTGTCAAGGATTAGTTAGCGTACAAATATACGGATATGTTCCCATGTAATTTCTATAATTTCTATAATAATAATAATAATAATAATATATCGAGAAACTGTTCTTGTAAGCAACATATCGTTATTCTGTTCAAGAAATTTTTCAATTTATTTTTAAACAATTTTTTTTTCCTCGATTGTTTGCTCTGGTTACAAACCTTAATAACTTTATAAAATTTATACAGATTAACCCGTTTAACGTCATAGATAATGTCATCATTGGCCAAAGCGTCAATAAAATATTCGATTAAATTCTTCCGCAAAATTTGTTGATAAAAACATATGCAAATTTGATCGTTAACAATTTCCTCTACTTTGTTTCTAAAGATAATGATCTTGTAATTCGACATAAATTGAAAAATTCTGTACAATTTGCGCCGATTGACGAGGTGACTCCTTTCTCCTGATGTTTTCTTACATTTTTCTTAGAGGAATTCTTTATTCTAAGATTTAAGAAACTTGTTTCTTTATTTTCATTATACAAAATAATTTAAAGACATTAGAACTTAAATTATTAAATTACAAGAAAAAAAATTAAGTTTTTTTAAATCTTAATAATAGTTTGTAATTAATTAGAAGGTTAATTTACACTCTAAATCAAAATTAAAGCCTCGAGATAGAATTAATTTATCTCTTCAGTGTGGCTGAACACTTAAGCACTGTCTATATCATTTTCAGCTAATTTGAATGCTGATAATAACTGGTTTATTTTTATAATTTGTTCTTTCTCTGTACATCAAACAATAAATTATCGTAAATTATACGAATATATATATATATATATATATATTCGTTATATATATATATATATATATATATATAGAGATGACGTTAAAGTGTACAATTTACGAACGAAACGAATAGGCTATTGTGATATCTTTCATAAAAAACAATACTTATAATATATATTATAAGTATTGTTTTTTATGAAAGATATCACAATAGCCTATTCGTTTCGTTCGTAAATTGTACACTTTAACGTCATCTCTTCAGTTTTACAATGAGCAAGTTTAAAAAAATGACATTCAATTGACGTTAAAGTGTTCAATAATCAAACGAATAAGCTTAATTAGTGAATGTTTTATTCAGTTTTCATCTCAAATTTCAGTCGATAAGTACACTATTGAACTGTATATTCGCCCATCATTTTGAAGCCCATTTGAGTAAATGATTATCACAGCCTGAACAATTGATCAGGTAGTTATTACGTTAAACAAGGCTTTGAAGTGTCCCCTATTATTAGACACTGGAAGAAAACTCCACGCAGCCAACTCGTTGATCAGTCACGCGCGAACCCACGACCATTCAGTGGTTTGTGGCAAAATAAGTCAGCTTTGTAAAGTTTAATAACAAACACTGATTAAAATCTTTGTATTTGATAGTAATGGCATGGAAAATATAAATTTCTAAAAATAATATCGCAAATGAATCTATGTATTAATGAAAGTAATTACCTTGAACTTTCTACTATTCCCGAGAGATTTGTTATGATACTTCCAAAGGTCATCATCTGATTTTTATTCTTAATTGGCTACGGTCATTTTGAAAAATAAATACAATACAAGACTTTGTGACAAATATATGCCGGAAATCTAATATGTTTCGTAATGTACTGTACCGTACTTGCGCTAACTTTAAATGAGGTTGGGTATCCATTGTTTCAGGAAATACAATGGTAAACAAAAATCTTGAAAGCATGTAACACGATCTACTCTGATATTTGTATTTCTCTGATCGATAACGTGTGTATTATATATAATAGATTACGTTTCCGTGAATTTTTATGTTATTTTTTTCGCAATTTCTTACGAGCTTATTAACTATTTTTATTAGCATATTTATTAATATAACTTATAATAAAATTCCAACAATATTTTCAGCTTTAGAAAAACATTATTAAAGTTTAGAATTAATTAAAATTCAACCTAATTTATGTTGAAATGGATCCTACTATCTTTGTAACTACCAGCAATTCTATACTGAAATTAATTAATAATTATTATGTAAAAGTTAACAAAATTCGTTTGAAAAATATTGTATCATATTTAAAATTTCCTCGAAAAAATTTCATTTTACTATTTAAAAAAAGAAAAATCAATTTTTGGTCAATTTTATGATTAAAATGTATGGATGGAAAAAGTCAATACAACACTCGGGCGATTTTACCAAATTCCTATAGAACAGAGATGGGCAAGCAAGAGTTCAGTGGGACCCGAAATGTAGGTTCTGCAAAATGCATGGGAGGAGCCGCAGTTCTGTACTGTCGTGGCGGATAGTATAGTAAGGCAGGAAAGGATAGGGTCGAGAACTTGGAAATAAACCCCCCATCCGGGTCGAGAACTTGGAAATAAATTATTAAATATTACATATATATAATTACACATATTCACAAAATTGTGGAAATAAAATTGCAAAAATAATAATAAAAAGCAGAAATTAACACTTTCAGCAAGAGCCGCATTTGCCCATGTCTGCTATAGAACGTCCTCCCGAGATGCCAGTTGTATAGGAAACTAAGTCTGTTTGAGTAATAGACACGTGAAGAAAACCCGGAAGACTCCTTGTGACGTTTGCTCAAACCCGAATCCACGACCATCAGCGGTGCGTTATCCTATGGGCAAAAAGGGTGATTGCCTGGAACATCAACTAACAGGAGACCCCAAGCCAATGTTTTATAAGAAAATATTTCTCCCCAGAAATTTTCCTGGAAGAACAAATTCGAAGTCAACACTGTACATGGAGCCCCCTAATTTAAATTCTCTTTGGTCCCATGAATCTATAACGTACCACTGAATTTTATTCACTTGCCCAAGGATATGATTAAAATAACATTTATATTGTATAATTACTTATTATCTGAGGAGTGACGTTAGAGTGAATACAAAGAAACGAAATGTATAAAATATTAGGTTAATGTTACCTATGGTTCCAAAATGGCGGCTGGTCTCTGATTCCAGCAAGTAGAAGAAAGGAAACAGTGGGGACGCACGTTCTAACCTATTCTAATAATTTTGTCGGTAATAATTATGGTAATTTATTAGAATAGGTTAGGTTAGGTTAAAACGTGCGTCCCCACTGTTTCCTTTCTTCTATTTGCTGGAATCAGAGACGAGCCGCCATTTTGGAACCATATGTAACATTAACCAAATATTATCTCATATTTTAGCATTTAAATTATAAATATGATAACTTATCATTTTTCTGCACATAGAATAAATTTTTACATATTTCTGCATATATTTCCATTATAAAATATATTATAACGTCGTATAAAAATTACTTATATGACTCATACTGATTTACCGCTATCGAAGCCATTTCATTACATAATTGTCCATTTATGTTCTGATTTAAATTAATAATATTTGATATAAATATTTTACATGTCGACACGACGAAGTGACTCGAATTTCCTGCCTTTAAAATTAATTTCCTAAACCATATTCATAAGGACTTTATAATATCATTCGATCGTCATATGTCAGTTCTAATTTAATATAGGAACTTAAATGAATATTCCGTAAGCAACATGTTATATATTATTAATTATATTAATATATAATCATTAATCTACATAATATGGATGAATTAAGCATGAAAATATTAAAATTTAAAATTTCAAATTATAAATTATTTATTATAACTAATTTAAAAGATTTCATTATTTACAATTAAATCATTTAATTATATTCTGTGTATTTATAATACACAGAATATAATTAATGTTTGATAAAAGAGTGATTTGTAACTATTTTATCGTTTTATTATTAAATTTTCATGAAGTAAACAGTCGATTTGGTCTTTTAATTAAGATTTGTTTATAACAAACATGAAATTAATTGGATCTAAGATACAAATTTAACGAGAAAATAAAAATAAATTTTTTGAATTTCTAATCTATATTTTCACTTCTTAATGACAATTTTAATTTCTTCAAGATATAGAAGTTTTTACCTTATATAGTTTAATAAAATATGTACAGATTAATTTATACAGTAATTATACTAGAGATATATTTCTTCACCCATAAACATTCCTGATATGATTCTGATTAAACAAGATTTTAGACTTATTTATATATTATAGTATAGTAAATAGTATAATATACAATGTTGTATACTGTTATGAGAATCCTTAATGTTGTAATGATTCTTTGGTTTGGTTTGATGGGATAGGGCAAGGACCATTTTATCCATTAAGGACAGTAGGCAAGTGCCGAAAATGTGAGGCCTCGGCCCTCAAAGATGTAAAAAATGGGCTAAGACTGTTTTATATATACAAAATCATTAAATATTTTTATAAATAGTAGGCCTTATCGTAGGGATTTTATTACAGAATCCCTGTGTTAAAAACAGTCGTGTAAAAAACTGAAAAGTTACAAGGCACACTCGTAATCAGCTGATGTTTTGTTTTAAGACAATGGAGGAAGATAGAGACCCCAATAGCGCGCTAGGTGTTACTGTAGTTCGTTGTCTACTGTTAGTAATTTTTATTTATTTTATAATAAACAACAGAAATTTTATTCAGTTTAAAATATTACAGTATTGAACAGTTATATTCTCAAGACGTGCTTTTGTAAAGATTTCTATTCGTGCAATAAAAATATTAAAAATATGAATAAAATTCTTCAGGGGGCTTTCAAAATGAATATAGGACTGTATACTGAGATCTAGCAGTATCAGGTTGTCGATTCAGTGGAGTGAAAGACTGAAGTGCCTTAGGACAATGGGTTAATACGGCCCTAGATGCAGCAACTCAACACGTGGGCGATCTGCCAAGGGAGGATGCCTCCCGGGAAACTGGTCGGGCGGGTGTTTAATGGTTTTGTCCTCTCGGCTATTGGTGGACCCTTTTAATTAATTGAGTTTCACTGATTTGGCAAATTTACTATGGGCTGTCCATACGTATATATGGGTAGGTGGGTATGCAACTAATCTTTACGATGCATTATAAGATGATTAGCATGTTTACAGAATGCTAGGGTCTCAATCCACGAGTAACAGAACGATTCATTATTGTTTCTGAAGTGTTGCGTAACAAAACGTACTGTTTACGACACTACTTTGCACGTTATACATGTAATTAATAAATAATGTTACGTTCGGTTGTGTATTAAGGAAGTCGATCGAGGAAATATGTTACGTAATATTGGAGTTGGAGTAATAATTACTCAGAGTAATTATTACCCGATGTAATTCGAGATATTAGTAATTGTTTAGAAAGTAAAGTTTGAAAACTGAATAATATATAATACAGTGTAATGCATTAATATAACAAATTTATGAAGTAGAATTCGCTTTTATGATGTGATAGTTGCATGAAAATCGTCATTAAACGAATCGTCGTAAAACGAGTCATCCTACTTCCCGTAAACTCGGTACCATAAATCGAAATTACGTATCTAGAAATAACAGTTTCAACTGTAAAACATCATGCAGAAAACGAAAATTTGGCACTTCAATTTATAATTTTATATCAATTATAATGAATAAATGTTATACCAGTCGTAAGAACCGGGGAAGTTTACTGTATTTTAACACATTGACATAAATTTTTAAAGGCTTTAACTTCGTATCAGGTCCTCAAATCTTGCAATTCAAATTCATCCATTCCTAATTAAGATATGAACATTTTAAGTCTAATAAATAATGATATTTTGGGGTAGTCCCACACCCACCATCTTCCCCAATCCGATAAACATAACTAAATGTAGAATTTAATTACGTATATAAGTAAATGCATCGGTGGCCCACCCCATACACCACTATCCCCTCTACAACCTCGAAAAAAACGTTTGTTTTTTTTGAGGTTGTAGAGGGGATGGTGTAAATTATTAATTTTTTACGTATTCAACAGTAAAGATTATTGAAGAGTTATTAATTACTTTTCTGATAATTCATTAAAATTATATATATATATACGAGTAGATACTGTAGATTAAAGTTCTTTTCTAATGACACCGAATACATAAATTTAGAGAAGAGTCGTTATTTTAGAGAAAGTGCCGATTTTATGACATCATAGAAGTGCTGAATGTTCGAAATTTTTATTGCTCTTTCATGACACTTTAGGAAATCATCAATCGATGGAGAAATTAACATGTGCTCGTGTGTGTGTGTGAATGTGCTCAAGTTTTCTTTAATAAATCATGTTTAAATGCTTTTTAAAACATGAATACAGTTCCTATTTTACTATTTAATTTTTTGTTGGTATAAAAGTTTTTCTAAAGATGTGCACATTTTACTAAAAATTCATTATTTCGGAGAAGTTTTTTCCTCCCCCTTCTTGCTCAAAATGTATATATAATCTAGAAGTGAACTGCATATTTCAAAAATTATAGCCATTTTATTTAATGTAGATGCATATAACTTCTTATACAGTAGAGCATCGATTATCCGACACAATTGGAGACTGAGTTGGTCGGATAACTGAAAAAACGAATAACCGAAAAGTATGAAAAAATACATTATTAGTATAGTATATTAGTATATCCCATGTAATTAGTATATTACTACATCGCTATTAACCTACTTTGCGTTGAATTTTTGATGTTAACAAAAAAATCGATGTTAACAATTTTTTGTTAACATCGATTTTTTTTACAACAAACAATTTAAAAAAAATTTTTTTTTAACATTTTTTAACAAAACAAAACAAATTTTTTAACATTAACAAAATTTTTTTTAACAATTTTTTTAAAAAAATAATAATCGTCGCTATTGTATCGTTGAAAATTATTTCTTTATTTTGCACAAAATAAACACAGTACTGTACTGTATATTGAAAAATATATTCGGGTTACATATTTTACATAAAGTAGGCTTATACATTAGAAAAAAAAGTTCAAAATTTTCTTTTGCTTCACAACTGACACTCATTTTTTTTGCCGCTAAATCTCGCACACGTTTTAAAAACAGCAATTCGATAGCGTCATTAAATAAAATTAAATCTCGTTTAAATACTGGCCTCCCTTTTATGGTCGAGCCAGTGTTGCCGGCTAAAACACGCAAAAATTTAACAAAAATAATATTAAAGTAGCCAAGACATAGCCAAATATTGTAACACCACATCACTAGCCGACATTTGAATTTGCCGACTAGAACGCGGTCGGTTAACTGATAAGTCAGTTGATCATGAGTCGGATAATCGATGCTCTACTGTATATGCATCTGAATTTCATTTAAAATATTGAATCCAAATACCATCATTATATTAAAAGAAAATTATAGTATACAAAATTAAAAAATTTAAAATTTAAAAATAATTTGTATACATAACTTAATTAAAATTGTTCATTAAGACTTCTTATTTTATTTAATTTTCTTTTTCTTTTTATAATTAAAAAAAAAGATTGTTAAATTATATTATTATTCATTAAAAACTGTTTCTTCAAATCTTGAACGAATTAAAATGAATGTCTCGAAGCGGAGATAAAAGTAGTAAATAAAGCAATTCAAATTAAAGGCTTTTAAAGTAATTAAAATACTTAAAAATTTCATTAATCTTTCACTAAAAATGTTCATTAAAGTTTATTTTCGAGTTGTAAACTATTTTCTATATAAGAAAATAACTTTGCAAATTATCTTCGACAAATAACTGCTTTTAAATTCTGAAAAGGTTTATAACAAAATTTAAAAAAAATTAATAATAATAATAAAGTAGAATTTTAATTTTCTCTTTTTAAATTTTATTCAATTTATTTATTCATTCACTTTATGAAATTAAAAGAAATTAAATCTGTAATAAAGAGCAGTTTTAGTATATTAAAAGATAAACACATTCAAAAATATTCTGTTTTTTTATATTTAATTAAGTAAAAACTCATACTTTATATTAATGGATTTTCCCCTTTCTCTTCCCTCTTGTGGGCATTAAGAGGGCATGCAATGTGAGGGCCCTTCAATCATACCAACTAACGTTGGTATGATTGAAGGACCCTCACATTGCATGCCATTGAAGAATCCTCTAAACCGTGGCTGAACTCAATGGGGCCGGAGTGTAATTCAATAAAATTCTCTGTAATACATGGTTAGATTTACCTTAGGTAGCCAAAATGGCGGTTCGTCTCTAATTCCAGCAAATAGAAGAAGGGAAACAGTCGGGATGCACGTTCTAACTTAACCTAACTTATTCTAATAATTTGGTTGGTAATAATTATGGTAAATTATTAGAATAGGTTAGGTTAGGTTAAACGTGCGTCCCCATTATTTCCTTTCTTCTGTTTGCTGGAATTAGAGACAAGCCACCATTTTGGCTACCTAAGGTAATATACCATATATACATCATTAGTGTTCGGGTATAATGTATAGTGACTTTCGAGACTGTATAAAATTTGAAAAAGAACGTAAACTAAATTAAATACTTGACACAATTCAGACAAATTCTATACAAGATTTTACACCAAATTTCAAATATTTTATTAGTTTATAACCTTCTCTTATCTCCCGTAATATGTTATATTCATTTAGTAATAAAGATAAACAGTTACTATCATTATTATTATCGCTGCTTTACTGTATTTAAATAATAAATAAACTATTAATTATGTAAAAAAGATATTTAAAATTAAAATAATATTCATATAAATAAAAAACTCGAGTAATAATTCTAAATTATCTTTGTTTATGAGTTATTCTTTGAAGTAATTTCGACCATTTTCTGGAGTTATGCATATACAAATAACTAAAACGTATATCTTAAGTAAACATCTGGAATATGTCAACAATTATCAAGAAATTCGTATATCTTACAATGTAGTTCTGTACAAGTTTTTTTTACATCAAATATATATTTTTCTTTTCTATAAGAATTTTCATCAAATTGGAAGAACTTTCAATATCTAAAACTTTCCAAAAACCTCAAATTGAAGGTGAAATAACTAGGATTTATGTTACTATGGTAACGTGTTATTACCTGATGGTCATCCCGATACATTGAGCAAAAGTTTTGCACTTATTAATAAAAGAGGAACGAATGGTTAAACTTTGATTGATTCTTCATCTCAATTGGAAATTCAACTTTCCATTACGCATTTACACACTTTCTTTAAATGAACTTAAACCGTTTGAATGGCTGTCATTAGAAAATTCTTCCAATTAAATGTAAATTTTCTACAATCTAATTCTTTCTTAACCAGTCTAAAATTCCCCCCTCCCCCGAAAAAATTTCTATGCGTTTTTTTTTCTTTATTATTTCTCCCCTTCTTAAATGTATTATTCTTTAAGTTCAAATTTATTCTTTGAAAAATGTTTTAATAAATGATAAGTGCATTCGAAAGAAATTATTTTTGACATTTTTAAAGTTAGTTTTTCACATAAATAGTCTTTGTGTATAGTCTTTTGAACATTTTCTTTGAAAAATTAACTTTAAAAAAATCACAAATGGAAATTTTCAAAAGCTTTATTTTTAACTATAAAACTTATTTATTGCTAATCAATATGAAACTTTATACATATATATTATAGGTTTTCCTATAGGAATTAAGAATTTTTTAACGATCTTCATATAAGAATTAATATGAAGATCGTTAAGAAATTCTTATTTAATTATAGAAAGTTATTGTCATAAACCATTACTTTTATATGATTTGTCAATGGAGGATCCATTCTGGGATCCATAGGGACAGAAGTTTGTGCCCTTCCACATAATTTTCCAATATCATAAACCAATAACGTCTACTTGTAGCTAATTATTTATAAATTACGATATACAATTGTAATGGAAAAGGGCTTTATTTTTTCATCCATTTCGGAGGCTCCGGAGGAATAGGCTTAATGGGTATGGACAAAATGGCAGAAAATTTACTCATTGAGACGTATTTTCATTAAAAAAAATTATTCTCGTGATTCAAAAAGCGTATATTTAATCCACATTTCTTAGAGGAGATGAAGTGGCTTAATATATGTTCAATACAATAAAAATATATTTAAATTTTAATCTATCTTTTCTCAAGGTAAAATCTACTTAAATACACAGTAAATTAATTCACTTCGCATACTTTTAAATCTAAAATACCCATAAAATTTGCGTATTAAACATAAAAATACTTTAATAATTTTTTTAAATTTTGCAACCAACAACAATACTTTACCAAAATTGAATTTCTCAATATTCTAGATTAGTTATTTCTTTTTCTTTTCTACTTCCAAATCTAGAAAATAAGAATTTGCTTTAACTTTTTTCATATATACTGTATATATATATATATACTTTTTTTTTTTAATCTGGTGTCTGAAATATCGCATATACTCTATCGAATGTCTTGTGACGGTTATTACTAGTCTTTCGAAGTACATTTATTGTATCTGAACACGAAGAAACAGGTGGGAAAGATGGCTGAAGGCAATACAACAGAAATTCCTCAAGATTAGACTTTATCAAGATACTATTGTGGTTTGACCGCAAAGAGATCAAGACTTAAGAAACACTTCGAATTGAACAAACTGGATAAATGAGAGAAATTATTGGAAAGAAAGTATAAATCTTTAATTAAAAAATACTCTATTCATCATAAATGAATGTTTTTATTACATTTTGAATAAAATTGAAGCATTTTTCTATGGGAAATAAACATAAAGTTGTGATTCTCGTGTTTTCTTATAGTAGTGATTTAGTTTTACTTGATTAGCATATCGTATCATAAAGAATTATTTTCCTATGTTTTCATTAAAATTGTTCTCATACCTGCCATAGAATCCTATTTCTCATTATGATGTCCTGTATACAATAAAACCTGTGTAAAACGGAATCTTAATAAAACCAAAAAACTGCCTAAATGGGGAGAATTCTTCAGGAGGCAGCGATTTTCTGTATGAAAAAAACCCGTTTAAAACAGAAAAATATTCCGGCTTACGCAGGTTTCATTTAACTACATGATTCCAACGTTATTAGCTTAAATTATTCTTGTATGATTCTTATGCCTTCTATACTACCGATGAAACCTCGTAAACATTTATTTTTTACACGATTTTCACAAGTTTTTTTATCATAGAAAATTATTCTCTTAATATACTTATAATTACTCACAAAAATCATTCTTTATCATTCAAATATTTCTATATAAAACACTCCCACAGAGAGTCACTAGATAAAGAGAAGAAGAAGAAGAAGAAGAAGAAGAAAAAGCGCAGTAAAAATATAATAAAAGAAAATTTAAATAATAAATTACATAAGATATAAATATATTAACAGATAAATTTCGTTTAAATTCAACATATTTTAGATGAAATTTTAAGATTTTATAAGGACGTGACATAATACAAATAATACTCTAAAAGGAATTTCTCTACATTAATTTAATCATTTCTATTTTTTATGGGAAGAATTTTAATAATTTTTATGAGAAAATCCATACATAAAAAATTATTTTTAATGTTTAAATATGTTTAAGTACATTATGTAGTATTTTCTTGAACCTATTAAAAACATAAACATGGTGTTTAAGGCTGTTTTCTCTGGAGGTAGAAAAGAAATCGATTGAAATGATAAACGATCTAATATAGAGTTAAACATGATGGAGCATAAAAAGAAAGTTAGAATGCTTTAGAAAATATTAAAATTTTAAATTTATATTATTAAAGTAAATTTTTTTTACACGGAAATTTTCTCATTTATTATTATTATTATTTTTTTTTTCTAAATTCGATTACGGTATGCTTCATTAATTTACAATAAGTATACACGTATTGTACGTATCTAAATCAAAATTACGAGGATTTTAAAAGTATTTTTTGATATATTTTGCAAGAAAAAAGTTTATTTTAACTGAACTCGAGGTAAATTTTAGTATTAAATGTTAAATTATATCGTAATTAAACTTTTTTTTTTTCCCAGTAAAACCGCATAAAATATATGAAAAATTACAGAAGAAGCACGTTAATAATCGAAAAGAATTCCTTTCTCGTATTGCATAAGCCTGATTTCTCATAAAGAATGAGGAAACGTATTTTACAAATAGCAGAAACCTTTCTTTGATTGCATTATTGAGTTATTTCTTTAATAAAAAAAATTGGAATTTTTTTTCCTTTTTTTTCAAGAGATGCGTACTGATAATTTTGGATGAAAATATTACGAAAAGGCAACAGTTAGGGCGGAGTCACGACGTCATCGATCCATAGCAACGGTTGCTAGGGGATGCTAGCCCAGTTACTGACTGGTCGTCGTCCAAACCGGAACGACACATCGACAATCTCAAACAGGTGTGGGCAAAACGTTACTACTACTGCTGCTGTTGCTGCTGCTGCTGCTGCTGCTGCTGTTGCAGGAATTAGAAGAGTTGTTGAAGATAACCTGTTATCTCTCCAGGCTTTCTGCAATATTATGTGACGACTACTGACAGTATTTATAGTCAAGGTAAGTATGCACCTGTTGGCATATC
Source organism: Centruroides vittatus (assembly GCF_030686945.1). Taxonomy (NCBI): domain Eukaryota; kingdom Metazoa; phylum Arthropoda; class Arachnida; order Scorpiones; family Buthidae; genus Centruroides; species Centruroides vittatus. Next base: position 1,079,673 of record NW_027122193.1, read on the forward strand.
ATATGTGTAACAGGTGTTATTGTTTGAAAAAAAAATAAAATAATAAAGCAACGAGAGAGAGAAAGGAAACAAAATATTAATGCATGACATATCAGAAAGATCTAGTTCAAGTTCAATTGTTTAATCAATCAATTTTGCTCGATTTTTTAATTATTATTATTATTTTTTTAAATATTCAAAGATTAATTAACGTTTAATTTATATTGTTTTAATTATATTTTTGTATTTTGTAAACATTTTAAATAAACGTTTATTTAGGTTTCAATTTATTTGAATAATAAATCAAAAAATAACTTCTTTTTTTCCTTATGAATATCATTTTATTCAATATAAAGAAAAAAATTTACTTTTGCATATATTTATATTTCTTTTTCATATAAGCTAATATTTTATTATATAAATAATTTATAAATTTTATTTAATTTTTAATAACTTATAAAATTACATAAATAACAAGTAAAAAATATATATTATTTATCTTTAAAATAAACAAATACGTATTGTCTATGGAAAGTATTTAATTTCTATCTATTAAATAATTATTTTTTATGGAAAATTTCTTTAAAATACGAGAAATATTACGATATTTTGTTACGTGGCATGTTTATTTTTGTATTAATTAATAATTAATTTAGGTAAATATACGAGGAATGCTTATATTCTGCGACAATATCTTCATCTATGGCATTGAAATTAATTGAAATATCTAACCATTCGTATGAGAAATTATATATTTTTGTATGTAAGAGAAACAATCTTTTAAACAGGATGCTTTATATAATACTTTTGAATAGAAATAAATTATTTTGGGAATTTTAACATTCTACTCTGTGATAAAAATATACGTTTCAATTTTTTTGTTATAAAATAAAAAAGAAAAATAAATATATTTAAATGTGAAATATTCGAATTTTGTCAAGTTGTGTTGGAATATTTCCAAAACAACAGAATTCAAGATATATTTATGGAAATTTAACTAGCTTAGTAATAAAACATTTACTAAATGTTATCTTACACAACTGAAATTGTCAGCTAGAAAGATTAATAGAGGATTTGTCTAAAGGAATTCGGATATTTTTGTTATCTTTATCGAACTCGTTGGATTTTTACTGTGGCTATAGATGGAAAGTTTAGTGAATACCTGCGAACAACTGATCCAGAGGTTCCAGAGTGACATTCCAATATAATATACCGTGTAACTATCGATAGGTTATCTCTTTACTTCTTCCTTTTCTTCTTCATCTTCTTCTTCTTCGAGAGGGATCGCTGAAAGCTTGTACAAAAGAGACTTCTTTTTTTAGTTCTACAAAGAATAAACTGCAGATAACATTTCAACCTGTTTGAAAATATTATTTTCCATAAAAATATATATATATTTTAAACTCTACAAATTATTAAAAATTCATATAAATGTAAAAATTATAATGTAAAATATTTACAACGTATGTATGAATGCGTGTAAAATATTTAAATACGATAAACGTTTATATATTTTTAAATGTATTAAAAATTTATATTGTAATAAATATTTTTAAAAATTTTTAAAGCTTTTATATTGAAAATTAAACGTAAAATATTTTATATTCCTATATTCTGTATGCTAGGAATGCGTATGTGATGTAATTTTATACTGAATAAGAGAAAATGTAATATTATATTTTTTTATTTTTTGACGAGAATTATAAGAAAATCTACGAGAAATATTTAAATTTAACGAGAATATTATTATTATTTTTATCTAGAAGAAGTGCTTTGATATTTGTATATTAGAAGTAATCTATTTTCACGTAAATTATTAAATTTTTATTGGTGTAAATTATTAATTTCTATGAAAAATCTCTCCGCTAGAATTGTTTATATCGGTATTTTCGAAGGTTTTGACATCCGTCTACCCCTTAATACCTTGTATCTTGTCGAAAATTCTAATAAGTGCAGCTGTAGAATTCATACGAAATATATAGTTTATTGGGAAATATATCCGTTTAAATAATTCGTTACTTCAATACATTTTTTCTTAATAATGACTCATATCAGTGAAACATAGCCGAAAATTTCCACGTACCCTCTAAAAACCTTTCACGTGTCTTTGAAAATTTTAAAGAATATTATTGATTTAAAAATATGACAAAATTATAGAATATTCAAACTTAATTTATAAAAACAATTAAATAAAATCACTTTAAACTTTTAAAAGTTTTTGAAAAAAATGATGAAAATTAATGATAATAATGATGTTTCTGTTATAAAATTACAATATAATTTATTAGCAAGTGGAAATTATTGCCTCATTTTACTCCATCCATCTGTCAAAGTGATGAATAAATCAAGTTACAAAAGATTACATTTCGAAAAGGGACAATTATATTCAGTAAATAAATTGACAGTAATGAAAACTAGTGAAATAACGAGACACGAAAAGACAAAGAGATACACAGTACATTTATTTATTTTTTTCTCCTTCATTAATTTTACATAATCAACTGATATTCTTCCTCGCAAGTAATGAAAGTAATACAGGAATCATTATAAATTTAAACTGTTTACTCCATTTTAATAATATTTATAAAAGAAAAGTACATATAATATAAGTGTATATTTACTTTTTATATGATTAAAATACATTTTTAACTACTTGAAACAATGTTTAAAAAAATGGATTTTAATGTGGAAATTTTATAAACTTTTATGAAATTATTAAATAAATAAGAAGTTTTATATAAAATTACATTAGGAAATTTTGTAAATAATTATAATTTAATATGGTTAAAGTATGTTTTTAGAAGTAATTAATGTAAATTTGAATACAATACTTGACTAATTTAAGAGCTATTATAATAATGCTTTTTAAATAATTAATTTAAATGAAATATATGCATTTACAAATTAAAATATATATATTTAAATATATAATATATAAAAAATATTATATATATTATTCTGCTCTGTGAGGAATGAAAAAAAAATTTATAGATGAATATATCCTTGAGTTTTAATTAATTAATTGTTTATTTAGTTAAAACACGATAATTTAACTTTACGTAATGAAAATTTATGTATACATTTTAAAAATCAACAATTAATTTGAAATATTTATTCATAAAATATACTCGAGAAGATTAAAAAGAATATTATAAGCCAATTAGGCTATACCATTGTTTTCTTTCAACAGCAAAAATACTTTGTTTTATTATTTTTTTAATAACGTTTAAATTGTAAAAAAATAAACTAGAATAAATTAAACTAATTTAAATGAAAAGACTTTCAAAATGAGCAAAGGGATATTGCAAATCTCATTAAATTTCTAGCAATTACACACTTCGACTGTTGAAAATACTCATTTCGAACAATGATGTTTACAAATTAAAATATAGAAACAATAAATTTTAATACGAAAATATATAAAACTACATTAATTATTTATCATTTCCAGCAATAAATAAGACATTATTTACGAAATTAAATAAATTTCCTATTATATTTCATTACACATCGAATACTTTTCCGTATCATTAATGTAAACAAATTGCTGTTGATTGCGATAGATACGTTTAAGAAAATTAGCATATTTATATATATAAAATTAAAATTATTTTCCATTAGAATGTTGTTATTATTAAATTAACGTATTTATATTTAAAAATATATATATAAATAATTAATTTATAGAATAAATCAACATCGTCTTAGTATACTATCGATTTATATAACTCGATTGCTCTAGTTGACATTGAGTGAATAACAAATTGTTGTGAAATTTGTGAAAAGAATGAAATGATACAAAATAATGAATCCATTCTATGATAAAAATTCCAGATTACTTTCAAAGTTATCTCCTTTTTTTTTAAATTAAAAAAAATAAATAAATTCACAGCCAACTAAAGAAAGAAAGAGACATCTAATCAGAAATATACTGAAAAGGTGTAATTCCCCAAAGTATAGAAAATGTGTAAAATGCTAGAGAAATTTTCTACTTTAACATTCTTTCTTTCCGAATATAAAACGTAAAGATTTCATTTAAATTAAAATTTTAACGTAAAATATCTTTTAAATTCATGAATAAAATATTGTGTCGAAGGGAAAATAATTTCTGATGAAGAAGGGTACATGTATGTATATAAAATAAGTAAAATATAGTAATAATAATAAAATTTAATAATGTTCTCGGAAAGACTATCCAGGAGCATTACATACGATTCATTTTTAAGCTTTTGGAGAAAGTAAACTCTACACATTTTGGTGGATAGTATAGAAACTTATATGAAGAAATATGAATTTTATCGATCAGTTACAAAGAAATGACGTTAGGAGAAACATCCCAGCTTTTTATATCATCAGGTCGCACTTCTTTATAATGCAGAAGAAAGGAAAATAGTCCATTGATTTTAATGGAAAAGAAGAGACATCGTTTGTTTGGCTTATTAAACACGTTCTCCAATTTTTTCTCTTGTCTTTACAGACATCATTAGTCAGCAACATATTTTTTACAATGAATATACTGACAAGAGAATATTAAACATTAAAATTCTTTATTTAAAAAAAAAATATTTCCCTTTTCTTATAATATCTTAACGATTATCTTAAAGAGTCATTTTCTTAAATCTTGAATATAAGATTAACAATAAATAACCGCACAAACCGAGTTTTTATTTGTCTCTTTATTTAGTGGCTTTGATTATATATAAGGGAGTAAAAAACGTGATTTTTTAAAATATTTAAAGTAATTTTTTTAAATTGTATCAAAAATCCCTTTGTTTGTTTATTTTTTCAAGTATAAAAATTTCATCTAATTTTATCATTTTTTTTTTAATTTATATTTTTACAGATAAATTTTCTAAAAATAGAAAATAATGTGATTAAAAATAAATTCTCTGAGAAGTTTGATGCTTAAATAAGATTATATACAAAATATTAAATTCATTATTTATTATCTAAATATTATAATAGGAAAAAAATAAATATTTTAATCTATATAAAAATTAAAGTTTAAAAATTTATTTTATTTTATAAGTTTTATAATGTTAATATAAATATTTTACTTATTTAATTACATATTAGTATACTTGAAAAATTAAATATTTTATTTAAAAATTATTAAATAAAGAATAAAATCTTGTTTCAGATAGTGTGTTAATGTAGTGTATTTAATAATTAAATACTTAACTGTAGAATTAATTAGATGGCATGTGAAGTAGTGAAAACGTTTAGTAACTTTAAATTTCTTTAAAATAAAAATTTAATACACAAATTCTTCCATTTGGCATGTAGTAAAATAACACATATCAAATAGATTTCTGAATGTAATTTATCTTTCATTACATAAACTTAACATTCTATATTTATATTTACTCTTTGGTGCATAACCGTAACGAAATTTCTAAAGCAGAAGATGATAATCTGTAAATGTTATTTTTGAATAAAATCCTAATCTCTCCGCACACACTCATTTAATTCATAATCCAAGCGAATCTTATGTCACCCTGTAGACCTCTTACCTTACATCTTTACATTGTAGGCATCCCACGAGACATACTTATCTTCTATACTAAACATACTTAACAGCAATTTCAATTCTCTTACACTAAATAAAATATTATATTATTAATAAAAAATTAAATAGTCGTTAATTAAGTCTTCTTTTCTTTATAATACAAAATATATTTACTTTATTATTCATTATTTCTTCATAAAAATTTAATTATAAATTATACATACACTTTTCTTTGTTTTCATAACTTAAAGGCGCAACCACTAATTATCTTCCTTTTATTTTATTTTTTTTAATACATTCTTAATTTTTCTAGAAGAATAAACGTAATTTGATAGTTTATTTTCTTTATTTTAAACATATTTATGTTGTGGATGACTCTAAATTTCAATAATCCTTTTTATATTAAGTAAAAGTAGATGTAAAAGTACAGTACTAATGGGATTTAGAAGTTCAACTCATGTTTTATAATTATTGCTAATAACATTGGAAAAACTGTCACCGGATATCATTATTTTACTATATTAGCTAAACTATACAGTTATTTATTTATTCCATTCGCATAATGATGTGGATCTTTAAAAAAATAACATTTTTTCTCATAAAAGTAAGATTAATAGTACTAATAAAAAAAATATACATATACTTTTTCCTCCTTACTTTTTCATTAAATTTATTTATTATCTTACTTTTCTACTGGAAAAATCTTTACTTTTTTATATATATTTATATAAATAAAGTCGTTTAATACCATTATTTTACTTACTAAATATAAATATATATAGAATCTAATACTTAAAATAAGATTATACTTAATATATATTTAAAATTTCATTAAAAAGTTATATTAAAGTAAAGAAGGATTATATTAGAATATTTTAAAATTTAATATATATAATTATAATTTTATATTTAAAATTTAGTAAAAATTTTTAAATATACGTTATGTGAATTTATAAAAAAAAAAAAAAATTCTTAAGTTTTATAAGAAAATGGAGAATAAAATAGAATTGGGTCAAGGTATAACTTACATATTTATTACTATTAATTGTTATTTTATATAGAAAATAAAATGAAATTAATTGATTAAATATAAATTACGTTTTTTTATTCAGTATAAACACTATTTATTTGCTTTAATAATCTTTTTTTAGATAGGGGGAAATGATATAAAGTAAAATAAATGTGATGTACAAAATGAATAAATAAATTGTTTATTATATCTTATACGAAAATAAAATTCTACAGTAAGTATATTTTGTGTTATATAAATGAATAATAATATTTATCATTTTAATTTTGTATTATTGGGTATCTTTTACACATAATTCATTCTGAATCTTTACTTGTTGACTTGTATTCAATGTAACACTCTCTCCTCTTATATAAGGAATTACTCTAACAGTTCAACTATATAATTATATAACTCAATGATAATATCGACTTATAAATCATAATTAATATAAAATCATCTTAAAACCTTCATTAATTCATTATTATTCAAAAAATACATTAAGTAAATAAAAATACAAAAAATATCAATAAATACAGTACATATACAAGTTATTTATTTATAATTTTTTAATTATTAAATTGTATATATATACAGTCAAACCTGTGAACAACGGCCACTAACGGGAATTTAAAAAAAAAATCTAGCAACGAGTTGCTTAGCTTTCCCGGTAACATTTAAAATTTTGGTGGCTTCATCCGTTATGATATTTTATTTTTTAAAAAACTTTATATATTTTTAATTATTATAAAATGGCAAAAAGCTTAATTTTGAGGGTAGGGATGGGTTTTTAAACAATTTATAAATGCTAATAACGAATAAAACAGTCATTAAATCTGATCCTACTGGAGATATGACACACGACCCTCCTCTAACTTTCTATCTCGTCGAGCTTTAACCACCAAAATTTAATAGCATCAATTACGTTTATATAGAATTCTCTCTGCAAAATTTCAGAAATTTTCGACGAAAAGCACGGGAGTTATTAAGCTTCAAAGTGGGCGAAGAAAACCGTGCACCCCTCACGCACACATACATACAAACATTCATACATACAGAAAAAAAACACGAATATTTTCTTTTACATTTCTAAACGTTTCAAGGTGTCCAAGTCCAAAAATGTAAAAATCTTTTGGGGTCATTTTTCGATCGATTGCCATACGTATAACAGTCATAAAAGTAAAAATGGTCATTGTTGGGGGATAACCGTTGTTTGGAAGTCATTTTATACGCATTTTTCTTTAACGTTCCTCAAAAAAATGAAGGTTCATTAGATGTAGAATCATTTCTACATCTAATGAAAAATAAATAAATAAAAATAAACTTATTATTAAAAATAAAATTAAAAGCAATTTAAGTTGATCGTATAGAATAAGTTTTTTTTTTAAAAAAAAGAAATTATTTTTGTTCTTATTGAAAAATTTAAAAAAAATAAAAATGATTTATTTATTATTAAATTTTTATTTTTTGTTTTATTTTTCGATATTTGAAAAGATTATTAACTTTCTATTTATTATTTATATCTTACTTCGAAACGATTAAAATTTACTAATATTAAAAGAAATTTATTTCTTTATTGTGTTAAAAACAGTCTCAAAAGTTTAATATTAAAACAGCTTTTATTATATTAAAAATTATAATAAATAATATATTTTTTAAATTGTTTAACTTGAAGTAAAGGTAAATTATTTATCGAATAAATTCAATAAATAATTTATATACATATATAAAAATTAAATAATGAATACATAATTAGAATATTTTGACATATATTATCTTTATTAAAACTAATTTATCGATTATTAGTAAGTTACTTTTAAAAAATTCTACTTAAATGATTGACATCTGCCATTAAATAAAAATTAATTTAGCTACTAATGGATACACTAATGTGAAATAAAATAGCTTGAAAATTAAATTGCAAGATAATTAATTAAAAAAAGAATTAATTTTTTCCAAAGAACATTAAATTGGATAAAAATATTCAAAGAAAATCTTTCACTTGGAGGCATTGAACCATTAAATTTAATAAATTTGATAAAATGATAATGTTTTAAAGTTGTTTCGTTGAATTATAAATAATTTAAACATTATTTAAGTTAATTTTCTTTCATATAAAGAACATAAAAAAAGTTTTAAAATAAAGATATTTAAGGATATAAAAGTGTAAAATAACTTATCAGGATTTTTATATAACTCTAAGCATTGTAAATAAACTTTTGTCAGCATTTATACTACAAGAAAATAAATATTATATATTTATTTATTTTTCTTCAATATTACCTATAGGTATAGATATTGTTTAAGCAGTAACTGTTGAAACTCCACTCAAAATAGAAAAAGTATCCAAGTAATATTGATATCGTGACTCGTTGATCCATGCCTTAGGCTAACTTCTATATTGTCTTAACGTGAATTGATCTTTTCAACCCAAAAATCCATATAAACAGCCTTTAGGATCATAAAGTGTGAGAAGATTTTTCTTTCTCTCTCACAATTTTTTTTTCTTTTTTGTTTTAACTTTGAAAAATCTCTTTTTATCCTTTCTCAAATTTTATTAATGAAAATTTAACTTTTATATGTTTATTTTAATATATTTACATTCAATATTGTTTCAGACATAATCAATGATCCGTGAATGTTATCAATACAATCGAGAATTTATTCTCGTTATTGCTGAGCTGGGTATCAAATTAATTAACTTTGATTGAATTTTCACTCCAAGTGAGATAATTTGAATTCACTAATAACTTGTTGATAATTTTAAAAGTATATTAATTAATATTTATAAAATTTTAAAATTAATACTTAAATTAAAGAAAATAATTGTAAGTTTCTCGAAAATTAATGATTAATTTGTTTAAAATGTAGCAAAAATACAGAAAGTTGTGCGTAGAGCACATATGTAGTTCGTTGTATAATAATTGAGATATACGTCGAAATTTTTTATGAATTTGATTGGCTGATAAAATGCCATTTACATAGTTGACGTAGAAGTTAAGCGGTAAAGAAGTTATTTGAAAAGTATATTAATTGATATTAATAAAATTTTGAAATTAATATTTACGTCAAAGAAAATATTAGTAAGTTTCTCAAAAATTAATGATTAATTCGTTTGAAATGTAACAAATGTAATTCCCAATCTTCTCTCAATACTCAGAGAGCACTTCGAAATTGATTCTGCTTATCAATCCTGGTTTAATAATTACTATCTCTTTCGTACCTGTAAAATTAAACTTGGCGATTTCGAATTTTTGAATTTCTCACCCTTATGCAGAATACAGCAAGGTTCCACTTTAATCAGCCTATTTTTTAGCTTATTTAAGCAATATACTTAGTCATATCACTTCGCCTATATTATCCCACGCTAACGATATTAAATTGATTAACCACGACCCTCATGTCCTTCAGTCTGATGTACTGTACTCCGTTTATCTTTCCTTTTAGAAAAAGCTAACCTAAAAATTAATTTACAAAAAACTGTAGTTATGTGCTTTTTCACTTATTCATAATCCTTAGTTGACCATATTCTATATTTACGATAATCCCATAAAATATGTTAATTCTTATAATAACTTCGGGGTCATTTTTGATCCTAAACATACTTTCAAAGGACATGTTGATAAGATTATTAAATCTGTATCTATTCGTCGTAAAATTCTTTGGCGTTTTTGCAAAGCTATTTCTTCAAAAACAGTCTTAAGTTCCATTTATTTTGCCAATATTCAGTCTCTACCCGATTATTGTCTGCCAATATGGGCTATGGATGCCCCTTTACAATTAAAAAAAAAAAAAAAAAAAAATATTAAAAGAGTTAGATAAAATATTTCTTATTCTAAATAAACTCTCTAATCTTCCTTTTACCCCTAATGCCAATGTTGCTAGGTCCAGATTGGGAATTCCTAGTTTTACAGAACGTTTTACTTTGACCATTTACTTTTATACAAATACTTCCAAACTTATTCTTTTACCCCATCTTTTAGGCTTTCCATTTCTTTCAGATCATTTTTCTATCGGTTTGTTCAGAATATGGGCTGTGTGGAATAATCTCCGCATAAAGATTTTCTACATTTTAAACACATTTGTAAACGGTTACTTTATAATATATAATCATTTGTTTTTCTTTATGTATATATTTTTCTATCATGCATATCGATTGTTATCCTTTTTCATTTATATTTCAATCTTTTGTTATTTTCGGGGGAGGATATCGTCTTGTGACATTTCCTTCAGGATATACAATAAATAAACAATAATTAAATAAAATACAGCAAATTATGTATAGTGCACATATGTGGTTTGTTGTAAAATAATTGAGATGTAAGTCGAAATTTTTCATGAATTTGATTGGCTGATAAAATTTCACGTGTATAGTTCAAACAGAAGTTAAGCAATATACGAAAATATTAATTTTTCGTTTAATGGCCGAATGTAATTACAGATACTAATGGAATAATTTTTCGTATGACATTATTCAAGCCGTTTCACTTCAGCGATCAAGATTCCAATTCTTGTAACATTGCTACAATATTTTCGATAAAATAATGGTTAATATAATTATTCCGTTCATATATTAACCTTATTATTTAGCAGGGTTTTTTTTGTATAATGAGCCAATATTTATATACTTTCACGCAACTAAAAGTACACTTTATTGCTTGTCAGCTTTTTCAGTGTAAGAAAACGTGGAATTGATTAAGCAGTAAATAAGTAGAACAATTGTTGGAGGTCAATATTGAATGAGAAGCTGAGAAGAAAAGTTTCTTCAATAAATTCTGATCAAATAGGTCAATACACAAAATCTGTGAAGCTGAATTTAATAATAAAAAAAGACTTTAACTAAAGTTATTATTTTACATATCAGCAGAAAACCTACATTTATTCAATAAAAAATATGAAAAGTCATTAAATTAAATTTTAAAAATTCAAATTATCTATTTAATTACATAACTGAAGTAGAAATTTTTATAAAATATTCTCAAAAAGAATTTTCTTAAAAAATCAAGAGATTTTAAAATATAAAAAATTTTATATATTTTAAAAAATATTTTTACAGTTTAAATAAATGAATTTTTTTTTTTTAAATTATCATTTATTTCCATAAATTCAGTAAATAATAATAATAATAATAATAATTAATTAATTAAACTTGTAATTATATATTGATTTACAACTGTTCAAACTTTAGCCAGTACTTGTTCAATTAGAACAAGTGAATGGAAGAATCATGTAAAGCAATAGCAATTCACTACAATGATGCGATGTAAAGAGCTAAGTTAGACTTATACGATTGCAAACAAATCTTCTCTCAAGTAGACTGTATCATTTTACTAAGTTAAGATTGAACCACGAAGGAGTATTTACTTGTGTAGCAGCTGCATAAGTATGAACAGCTGCAGAAAATGCCACGTAAAATATATATATTTACTTGTAATTTTCACGTTCATTCAGTAAACTTGCCCTAACATTCATAATTAAAATAGAATCATTAAGTAAATTTAAACCACTTTTATATATATTTTATGTTTAATCTTTCTGACTTTATTTAATATTCAATTCTTTCTAATTATAATAAATTAGAATTAATTTCATTTAACTTTAGTCGATACGAGTAAAATAATATTTTTCTTATGCTTCATTTAAGATGTATTTATTGTTATTTAATGCTGTTAATTTTACATATTAATATCATTTATTTTTAGTTTAATATGTAGTCATATTTTTTTAATTTTTTAAATAATTAAAATATCAAATAACCCTGATTATGAAGGCATTTTATACACAGAAATATTTAAAAATCTCTTGTAAAATAAAAGATTTAATGTATTAAATATTTTTAGAATAAATTTTTTTGAACACGAAATATAAATACATTTTAGATTATTTAATCTCTTAATTCTTCGAATTATAAATTAAACATCTAAAATTTTCTCTAAAATATTTGGATTTTAAGAAATTATTATTATTATTAGTAAAAATAATATAAAAAATTAATTTTTAAATAATTGTAATTAATCGATTTTAAGTTTCGCAAGTGTTATTACAAATTGCCAAATACGAAATCAATTTACTTAAACGAATTTTGTATAAATTGTTAATGCAAATCACTCAGGCATACATAAACAAATATTTTCATTTAAAAAGTAATTTTTCTGATAATTCACTTTCCTAATTTGATAACCTTTCCTTTTTTCTTCTATGTAAAGAAATAGTAAAAATTGTCCTTATTTATTACTATTTTTTTTCTATTTATTTATCTAACAGCAACTACTCAAAAAATATTTGCTGAGTTAATCGAGGATTACATAATTAAATTTAAAAAAAAACAATATTTTGATTGAATTTATATAATTACAATTATCTATTTTATTAATATTTTGTTAAATATGTTTACATCAACTAGTTTAATCATAATACTTCCGTTGTCATTATATAATTTAAAAACACTTGTTAAACACATTTCAATTATCATTATCTAATGTAAAACACTTACTAAACATATCGCCATTATTATCAATTTTTTTTTAAATATTAAAACTTTAAGGTTAAAAAAAATTAAGTAACCGTTTTTTTTTTTACATCTATAACTGCATTTAACCAGAGACAGAGCCAATACTAAGGTATTTAGACGTAAGTATTTATTATCACTATGCCTATTGGTTTTGTATCTGTTAAATGCGGTTATAAATATAAAAAACAACGGTTACTTAATTTTTTTTTTAACTTTAAAGTTATACTATTTTTAAATGGCAGATTTTTCTGTATGTATAGATGTTAGTGTGAGTGTGGGGGACACGAGTTTGTTCAGCAACTTTGAAGCTTAGTAACTTCTGTGCCTTTTGTCGAAAATTTCTGAAAATTTGCGGAGAGATTTCTGTATAAAGGGAAAATGTTTCTAGAAATTTTCAAAAAAATTGGACCACTGATTCGAGAGATATGGCCCCACATCCTTAATAGCTCTCGAACCAATCTGAAGACGTAAAGGTAATTCAGTAGTAGCAATTATTAGAGATAAAAACAGATTCCGGGAAAGTGCAGCAACTACGTTGCCAGCTTTTCTAACATTTAAAGATTTCCATTATCATCATCCAGTTTAACAATTTTTAAAAATATATAGATTTTCATCATCATTATTTAATTTAACAAAACTAATATTCAATCATCAACTTTAAAAGAGCTTTACTAAACAGGACGATAAAAATATATGTTTTTAAACTAGAATTTCGGCAGTTTATTTATATAATGCCTTGGACAGAAAAATAAAAATATAAAACGCATAATATATTGTAGAAAAAACAAATGGGAATCGGAATAAATTTAAATAAATAATTAAATTTGTAAGGGGAAAAAAAAGAATTAAATTTATTTTATTTAAGGAAAAGTTAATTTAACTATCAAATTCTATCAAGGCAATTTAAAAATTAATTTTTAAATGGTAGTAGCTAAATTCGGGGAGTATTTAGAAGATAGAGAAATGCTGTCGAAACTAAACATCTGCACTCATACTCTTTTAAAGCAACATTTTAAAGAGGGAATTAACAATATTCAAGAAAATTCGTTACTAGAAAACGACTTTCTTTACCGCTTGCAATTAGTATACAGTTTCATTACATAAACATCAGTAACGTTGTTTACATCAGGTGTTTCTTAGGAAAGTGTAACTCTTCTAAATAAGGTTGTGGCAGATTGTTCTGGCATGTGGAGCTTGTTGCCAAGCAACCGTTCACGCTCCATTAGTCTGAGAAGTGGAAAGAAGAGAATTTGACTGTGCTAAACACTGTGTTCAACAAACTATTGAAAGTAACTGATACGTACGTGCTTTCTACGTTCTCCTTTACAAAAAACAATCGAGATGAATTACAGAATATGGAAGTAATTAAAATTATTATTATTATTATTATTGTACTTTATATAAACTAATTATATTTGAAATTCTTAGAATTCTACAAAAGTGCACCTTTTTTTTCAAATATACACGTACAAATTTCTTTGGCATTTTAAGAAATATTTCGAGAGAAATTGTCTCTCTTTCTCTCTATAAAAATTCATTTTTAATTAAACATTATTTAATTTAAATTTTTTAGAAAAAGAATGATTATAATAATATAATTAGTTATTATGAGTGTGTTTTTTTATTTGTTGTCTTCTTAAAATGCAAATATTTCTAGAATTTTTGCGATTTTTTTAGGAGAAAGATGGGTTTTTTTTTTATTTGGTGGGACTAGAGGATGTTTTTAATAGCTCATTTAACATGGGATAAATTTGGATATAAATGTGTTTTATTTATTTATTTTTAATTCAAAATGACTCCTTATCGAAAACTTTTCGCATTTCATTTGCATATTTGAAATATATCTATACAATATAATCACATTGAAAAAATATTTATGAAAAATTTGCGGAATAAAATTTATAGAAAATATATCCTGTATAAATTCTTTGACATTTCCGTATAAATTTCAATTTTTGAAAATTTATACAGAATATCTCGGCATTAATTTTAATGTAAATATCTCATCTTCGACTTCCGTAGCACATTAAAATATATAAATTCTTCTGCACTTATTTCTAAAATTGAATTCTAGGATTGATATCTTCTAATTTTAAATCTTCGTATTTATGCGTATAATTTTATTTACGTGTTATTTTATTTTCGATTAATATAGCTAATTTATATACAGGAGAATGTAAGGGCATCTTATATCAATTTCAGAAGAAAGATATTTTAGTGTAATTTATTTGATGTAATTTTTTAGTCAAGATGTTTTATAAAAGCTAGGGCCCTTTATAGAGAATGTTAAACTCGTACGCTAATTGGTCGAATGAGGAGATGTAGGCGTTAACAACAGATACGATTAGTCAATTTTAAATTTCAATATAACCGCATTTTAAGCAATTATTCTTACTTGTTTTTATTCAATTCAATTAACGTAAGGAATAGAAAAATGTAGTTTTATTTTGTTCAGGAGCAGGAATACTTAACCAGGCGTTTACAAATCCATAAGGAATCTACAATGAATGTAGGGAATTCGAGAATTTGGTTGCAAAATCACAAATTTAGTTTTGATAACTTTAACTATTGTTATTTAGTGCAATAATAGAGAAGCACATGTAGGCCTTATTACAATATAACAAATTGTTTTTTATTTTTATAATTGTATTTTGATAAAATTGGTTTTATTTATAATCCTAATGCATCTTTTATGCATTTAAAAGCATTATTCTAAGAAAGATTCGTAGATTTCAGACTGCCAAAGGGGTCCACGGAACAAAAACGGTTAAGAAACTTTTGTTCTAGAATATATTAACCCAAAAAAATTCAGTAGAAAAATATTATTTCCTTTGATTTATTTACTTTTTCACAAAAATCTGTTATATCGTGTATATTAAATTTTAAACAACTTCATTTGAATAAATATAAAATCTTTATATCGATCCATGTTATAATGTTTGATATTATCGCACTCTTGATAAATATAAATGTCATAAAAATATTTAAAATTATAACTATCGATAAATGTAATACTCATAAATTAAAATTTAGATAATAAAATTAAATATATACTTAGTTTCCTTGTTTTTTTTTTTTATTAAAAATAAACTCTAAAATATCGAATTTATCTCATGTAGGATTTTCTTCTGGGTTTTTGATTTTTTCACACGTTTAAATTCTATCAAAGTTAGATACTCGAAAGTAATTTAAAATAACGGATTAATATCACGGCTCTACTCCTTCAGAATTACAAGTAAGTGAGAAGAAACTTTGAAATGCAATAGATATATTTGTAAAAGAAGTCAAAGTTACGGTTAGATTGCCTAAAAAAATCGTTTTTTTAAGCGTTAGTTTATTAAAATATATATATATTAAATTTAAATATTTATAAAAAATTTTCCTATATAAAAAGTTAATTTAATTTCGTTTGGATTTTTAAATTTTAGTCAGTTAAAAAGTGTGTAGTAAGAAACAAAAATTATTGCGAAATCGCCAAAATGCCGGGTTATAATTTTTAATCATATTTTTAATTTATTTAATTTCAAATATATGCTCTCCATCTCAACTTAGAAGTGGTTTGCCCCTGTAAATCATACTTTTCCTTATAACAAGAGAGTCATGCGGGCATCTATGTAAATCCATTCGGGGAAAAATTTTGAATCGAATTCATTTTTTCAAATTGCATCCTAATAATAATAAAAAATGCACTTATAATATCAGATGTAGAAATACTAACTGTGATATATCATCATCATCATCATCATAATTGCCATTATTATGTTATTGTTGAGAATGATGCGTAAGAAACATTTAATGATGACGAAGACGATAATAATAACGATAAGAGGGTGTTGGGATAACAATGATGAGGAGCAGAATGCAATATTACTGTTATGTCGACGATGATAAAAGTGATGATGATGGTGATAGTATAGATGATTGATGAAACGGAAAATGATGGTGATGACGATATAACAATATGAAATTTGAAATAAATTACGAAGTATTTACCTGTATAGTTTCTAGTAAAAACTATATAAATAAATAAAAATTACAGGCAAAATACATTTAAAATTGTAAGAGAAACTTTAATTATACTAAATAAATTTTTTATAGAATTAATCTTATCGAAAACATGAGAAATACTTCCATTAATTATTGATAACAACCTCAATTTGATTGTAAAATCTATATTTCGATTTAAATTCTTAAACCTTTTTTTTAAATACAGTACTTAAAAACAACTTTTTTTATAAGTAAAAATTCTTTTGTTTTTTGAAGTGAAGAAGATTGACGATAAATTAAATTGGAAATTGGATTTTATAATAGTAATTTTGTTTAGCTGATCAATCAGAGAATTAAAAATTTAATAAAAAAATAGAAAAAAATTGAAGTTATCTAAATTTTTTCAGATATTTTTAATAATTCAATACAATAAGAAAATTAATGAATGCTACGGAATTTGAAATTGTATTTATTTTACTGATATATGTATAATTTAAATTTCTCTATAACTCACATATTAATTAAATAGACTTTTTATACTTATAAAATTATATAAAAAAACACAAAATTATGGATTTTCATTCTCTATCACAGCTATTTCCAATAATCTTTCTCCATTATCATATTAAATACATACCCCAAAATGTAGACGTATTTTTCGATTTCTTAATGGTTTACAGATAAAGTTAAGAAAATTAAATAAATAAACAATGATCAAAGATTATTTTTATTTATACAGGATTAATTTAGAATTAAAAGGAAGAATTTCAAAGGAATTGGGATTTCAGAAGAGTAATGAAGTATAAATAGTGAATAAAAATAAACGAAACAACAAAGCAATAGTATTATTGATGAATAAGGAAACAGGGAAGGCTTTGCCTGCTCTAATCTCCAAGTGTTTGTATCTACTAATTTGCACGTGCATCCTCCATTAGAATTTTTGCTCAGATAAAGTCCTCATTTTCAAGTAATACAGAATTTGTTTTACGTTATGAAATAATCTATACATTAGTCTTATAAAAGACAGCACAAAAACTTTTAAATATGTAAAGTAGGGGACCACTACTAGGTTTTGTGGTCACTATCGTTTATCGAGAAAATTTAATTGTTCACGACTCCCCTTTTCACTTATTTCATCTCGTGGCTTCCTTCGGTTTTCCATGGCCCCTTGGGGCCTTTCGGCCCACGTCGAGAATGGTTGATTCATCATATAAAGCTACAAAAGCAGAGCATTTCTTAAATATCAGAGAGGTTTTGTCTGATCTTTTTGAGGTCTTCAGTATACAAAAAAATCATATCAAAATTAAAAACTTTTAAATAGTAAAATTCGACAAATAGATAGGGGTTTTTTTTCTTTAATACACAAGAAATTCAATGAAATGAATAATTTTCAATGATATTTTTGAGGTTCAATAAATGTGAGGTCCAAACCAAACAGTCCTATTGGCTCTTCTTGTAACACGGCCTGTAATATTTTTATGCACTTAAGAAATAAATCGTATCTTCCTGAAGCCTACTTATTACGTTACTTCATATTTTAAACTAAACTTTTATTATTGTAAGAGTACAACTTATAAAAGTACTTAGAAAGTTAACATTTAAAGACAATGTTTAATAAAACTTAACGATTTTTCATAGAATTTTATATAATCAATAATTTTAAGGAAGTTTATTATTTTTTTATTACTAAAATAACATGTCTTATAAGCATAAGAAACGTCTTTAATTACTATATAAATTATATAGGAATTTTGAAGATGGGATCGTCCATAAATTACTTAACGATATTTTTATATAATTCAACTACTCACGCTCTGTAACGTTATGTTATTTTATATTATTTACACGTATAGCCTGCAAAACAGTGATACAAACAGTACGGTTTACTATGCAACACTTCAGAAACAAAAATGAATCATTCTGTTATCCAAAGATTGAGACCCTAGCAAAGTTTTTATAAACATCCCCACCTCTTGTAACGCACCGTAACGATTATCTGCATAGTTTTTCACCCCCATATCTGCGTTACGTAATTTATAGACAGCCCCCATATAACAAACGTAAGTCTTGTTTACACTGGATTATAAACTTTTCTCGAATTACTGTAAGCAATTCGTAATTTGGCTTTTAAAAATGAGCAAAGTTTCCGAAGAAAAATAAATAAATAAATAAAGTAAATCCGCAATGTTTTCCCAATCCGACTACAACTTTAAACTTCCTTTGCTATAAATGTCTGAAAATTATATAAATACCAGTGAAAATATGATACAGTAGAAAAGAAAAAAAAGAAAGAAAACTAATTTTTAAGTAT
The DNA here is from genome assembly GCF_030686945.1 of Centruroides vittatus. Taxonomy (NCBI): domain Eukaryota; kingdom Metazoa; phylum Arthropoda; class Arachnida; order Scorpiones; family Buthidae; genus Centruroides; species Centruroides vittatus. The sequence goes on from NW_027122193.1 coordinate 1,098,979, forward strand.
AAGTCTACAAGCTATTCGATATAAATTTATAGGGTACGAGTTTTACTCATTTTTTACAACCCATAAAATACTATTGGAAAAACAAATCATCAAAGTATTTCATATTTCATAAACGTATATACTTTTTTATGATATCTGGGATACCTTGCAATTCCCTAACATGCATCTGTACTTTTAGTTTTAGCCTATAAAATGCTTTTGATAAAAGAACTGCAAATACTTTGAATAATTTGGGTACAAAATTACTTGAACTTTACATTTTTCCCCCCTTTCTCAGTAATTCTTTAAACTGTGGATCGAAGAGTCCCACTCGAAGATATGTTTTATTGATTATACATTGTAAAATTCCCAATCTTTTCAATATGGATAGTTCTATCGTTAGACTGTACTCACAGATTACTCGAGTTTTCATTATATTTTTGAATTAATGGAAAAAGTTTTTCATGTTTTCTCTGGAAGATTAAAAGTTTTAACTGTATATATATATATATATAGAAAGAAAGAAATCATTATATTATAATGATTTCTTTCTGTTTGTATCTGTTTGTGATTCCATTTGTATCACAACTTTATATATATAAATGGGATAACTGTACTGTACCTTCAAAAAAGATATAAAAATATTATTACGTCAATTTTGTAAAATCTAGAAATAAGTAAGAAAAACAGTAAATTGTTACAATGTAATGGATAATAGATTCTGGAATGAAATACAGTATCTAGAATCTGTTCATAATACGGAAGTTTAAAATAACCGTTACAAGATAACGGTTATTTTAAACTTTGAAGAACATATAAATAATAAAACCGTTACAAGATAACGGTTTTTTATTTATCTGTATTTCAAACAGTGAACGGTTTCTTGATATTTTGTTCTAGAATATGTTTATGTATCAATAAAAGATGTATAAATAGAAATAAATCGTTATATTTTGATATTTTTCATTTTATATTTGAAATTTTTGTGCTTTTAATCAACTAAATGACTAATTCTTTGAATATTTTATGATTTATGGAAATTACGACTATTATAACATTATTATATACGATTTCTTAAAGTCAATAATGTAATCAAATTTATTGAGGAAAATTTTTATTTTCTACTCAAACAAATCAATCAACAGAGAAATAATTCTATCGTTAAACAAAATCATAGTTATTGCAATAAATTCTTATTTCAAATAAGAGACATTTTATTAGATTTCTCTCCTCATTTTCTGCGGCATCTGCTGATAATCACTTCTGAAATAAAGAGAACGATTGCTTTTTAGAAAGACTTTTTCCCCTTTTCTTTCCTCTATAGTACTGTATTAAAACTATATTTTAAAATAAAATACTATAAACTCATTTTATATTTATAAATGATTACATGTTTGAGAAAGTTTTTCATGTTAAAATGAAAAGTAAAGGCAATTTCATAGGCTTTCAAGTATTACAAACTACTTTAATAATGTGATATATAGTGAATTTCGTAGTAGCATTATTTAAGAAATAATAAGAATCACTTGCGATTTCTATATACTGTATATGTAATGAATGTATTCTAGATAGTTATAGATAATCTAGAAATATATTAAGAAGACATCACAACGTTTTTCTTCTTCTAAAGTGAATTTCGTAGGCTTCAAGCGGGCCGCATGCATTTTTATCTTACGAAGTTGAAGACTAAATCTTCCGGGTACCGACATATTGCCAGTACACTGGATACCAAAATAATACAGTGTCTGGCAGAAAAACGGGAGACTTTTGAATATTTATTAACAAATTTTCATGAACAATATTTCAAACAACGTAGTTTGATATAGTTTGCATTTATGTTTTCAAGATGACGACCATACACGAGCAGATTCGAAGTAAGTTATATCATTCCTAGAGCGAAGCACGTATTGTCGGACGATTTTCATGTACCACACTCTTCATTCACATAATCTTGAAACTCTCAAGACAAAAATTTGCTATGCAATTAATAACATACCAAAGAGTATGTTGCATCGCTCTAACCATGACATAATTCGAAGATGCAAAGAGTGTCTGTGCATCAATGGAGGTCACTGGTAAGATGTCATCTTCAAATCATAGGAAAAGAGAAAATAAAACTAAGGGTTGATCTCGCAAGGCTGTATAGGGCCTCACGGGTATCAAGTTGCTCATTCTGCTCTACACAGATTTAGATCTTTGTTAGAATTTGTTAGATTTATGCCATAACAAAATTTTTTCAAGTATTTTTTTTATAAAATCCACTCTGGGAATGGAATAATTAGTAGTTATTACTAATTGGAAAGGAGAATTAAAATATAAAAATTTAAAATAAAAGAATACAACAAAGAAGTTTTCGAAAACTGAGCGGAATTAAATGATCGCATCAAAGTAAATATGATCGACGAAGGAGTAAAAAAATGAAAGTTAATTTTCCTGTTTTGACTGTATTACTAACAAAACTTTAGAAAAAGAAAGACATCAGCTACTCAAATTGAATTATCTTTCTCATCCAATTTGTCCATTGATTAAAGTACACAAGAATTCCCTAGAGGAAGACTACATGTTCCATAAAACGCATAAGAGAGGTTAGGATCAATATGGCTTTTCAACATTACAAAGGATGATGTTTAACAGATAAGGCTGTTCACTTAAAATGGAAAAGGAATCGATGGGTTTGTTACAGTTTTTATATACTTCTCATTTGAGAGTTTAGTATTACAGTTAATCATGTTTCAATTATTGGAAGCCGCATTAACTAATTCATTCTCCCCATAGAAATTTTGATACAAGATATAATATTTCTAGAGACTTATGCAGAAAAATGTACAGTACATAAATCATTAACATATTTTCTCACATGTTTACTCATGCGTTACTACAGCGAGAAAAAACGAACTTTTCAAAAAGCAGTAAATACATTTTAATTATTATTTTTAGAATTATTGATATTAAATTTGATTAATCATTTTCGATATTGATAAAGAAAGGATCTACACGAATATTTAAAAAAATATAAATGATATAAAAACGATTCCTTTAAATAAATTACCACATTATGGAAGAAAATAAGTTAGAATAAAAGAGAAACTGATCATCGAACATTCATTTGGTAAAGAGAAATGTCATTAGAAGATCCGGTAAGTGTGATTTTTTATTAAAAAAAGAATTTTTTTCATATATATATGTAATAATGGAAAAGTATTCAACGATAGCGACCTATCGATTAAATCATTTGCATTCCTGTCGTCTTTGGTTGTTGGTCATAAGATTGTCTTGTGGAACACCACAGCTTTATTGCTAAAAGGAAGGAAGATCTGTAATCTTGCTCGTATGAAACATTGGTAGGAGAATGGCATGTTTTTTGCATGACAGAATTACTTATATTATTACCTGTTGCAATATATAAGGTGTGTCAAGCATGAACACTTTCCTCTACCTCCTCCTTTTTACATTTCTTATAACTTAAATTTGTCCATCCAGAAAAAATCCTCGTTAAGTTGAAACTACTTTTTAATACTTTTCTAAAATTAACTCTATTAAAACCAAAACAGAATTGAACTATTATTAATAATCACTCGTTAAGAATAATTACACGGAAAAAACATTAATTTAAAAACGTTTTAGCGTGATATTTTCGTAATAATTTGGCTACAATTTAAAAAAAAATTGTAGACGTATAAATTCCCACTGATGTCTATCCTTCCTTAATCTCGATAACTCACTTAGATAGATAAAAGTCGAGACGAGATATGAAAAACTTAGGGGTAGGAGGACCCTATTATCTATGTAAGAAATTCCGGTTTAAATAGGAAGTCACGTGATTTTAATTTAAAAAATTTTCACCAGAACGGAGTTAAATAGATGACCGGCACGACTCTGTTGTTATCAGGAAAAGTGTGATGTACAGGGGCAAGCCACTACTAATTTGAGGTGGAGAGCATATATTTTAAATTAAATAAATTAAAAATATAATATTAAAAATTGCAGACCGGCATTGTGACCATGTCACAATAATTTTGCTCATATAAAAAATATTTTAGTATGGTTTAAAAAAAAAATATTACAGTTTTTGAATAAAAACAGTACTTATAACATGCCAAAAATCTTATAGACTCTATACAAAATCGAAGAATTTTTTTTTTGAAAGAGAAGGATGTGTTAACGTAGAAATGTACTTTATGGAAGCAGAAATGTTTTATACAGTATATTTTACATTTGACATCACTAGGAAATAGATATAGTAGAAAAGATTTGAAGTTGTGTATGTTTGGTTGGGAGCCGCAAACATTATATTGAACCAGGTCATGCTATTACTATTATCAGGTTTATCTGATAAAAACGTAAATTGGATTTTGGTTCAAAACTAGTCTTTTTTCCCTGTTTTGTTTTCTCAATCTTCCTTGGGAATTTTTTGAATTCAAACTTGGTAATTTCTCTCTTCTTTTTGTATTCTTATGTGTAGTACTTATCAATACTGATAAACACTGAAAAATTTTTTACATTTATAAGCAGCTATTTTATAAAACTGCTTATTAAAACAATAAATTACTTGTTATAAATAAAATTTCAAAAAAGTTTATAATTTACATATTAAAAAAAATATTTTTTTGATATATTTGTGAATAAAAATAATAAATATATTTTATGTACGCATTAGAAAATTTGTATTTCAGCAATTAATTTCTTTTATGTGCATAATAATAGGATATCAAATGAATATTTATGTAGAATTTAAAATTTATTTCAGTAAAGTGGATAAAAATTTAAAAAAACAAAATTGAATATTTCTTTGTAAAAAATTTATATAATGGTATGAAAATAAAATATAACAGTAATAATTTTAAAAAAAATAAGATTTTAAAATTTATGTTATGCATTATATAATTTAAGTGGCAATTATTGAAGTTTCCTTTGATAATTTTAAAGAAAAGTATTCTCAAATGTAAATTTGCCTAAGTCCTAATCATCTAAAGTAACAGCTATATAATTAATACATATAAACAAAAATATAAATATTTTAAAACTAGTACATTAAATTTCCATTTATAAATTACTTTTCTAATTTGCTAAAGTACATATTAATCTGAATTCTTTTCAACTAAATTTATTACATTACATAAGCATCATTTTCTTTCTATTAAAAATATTCTTCTCTTATACTTTTCTTACTTAAACATAGACTTTACCTACTTATTATTTATTTAACTATAATATATACAAAAATTCTTCTTTAATATAAAATTACAATTCAATTTTCTATATACCAAAGCTTACAGACTGATAGAATACAATAAATTAAATTAAGATATTTCAATTTTATTAAGATATAACTTATATTTATTTATTTATAAAATTTCTAATAAAATATATTAATACGTCAAACAGTGTTATAAAAATTAAATTATAAATTGTTAAAATTTATATGTTCTAAAAGAATTTTCTTTTCATATAACTCAAATATGCTTCAAGAGTAATGTGTTTAAAATTATAATTCAAGAAAATTAAGATAAATAAATGCTTATTTTAACTTATTGTAAGATATTTATTCATTATTACCTTAAAAATTCACAGAAATCTTCTTTAATTTTGGTAAAAATATCTGAAATTCCTTCAGACTTTAAACCAAACATACACATATACATCTACACAAAAACAGTTGAAGTTCGTTGTGTAGACTTTATATATATATATATATATATATATATATATATATATAAGTATATATATAGATATATTTATATACAACGGTTGATTAATTGTTCTACAGTTTTACAGCTCTTCTTTTTCCATCAGTAAAACTTGTTTCAGCTGGCATGCAACTGTGGTATTGTAGTTAAAAAGAAACTTATAGCAGAGTGTGTTATTGTGTTTATTGTTGAAATTGGCTCAATAAACTTATTGTTCCAACTAGCTTCTGTAAACTGAACTTTCTAGAGAATTGCTCCCAGCAGAAAAGTACAAATTTTACTGATGGAACAAAGAAATTGTCTTAGGAAATTTACCCTTTCAACTACTTACTTTTTTAAGATTATATATATATATATATAATATATATATGTGTATTTCTATGATAAAAAACATAATTTTTAAATTGAATTTTATAATATTTGTTTTCCTATATTGAAAAAAATATTAGAAAGATCGTTTATCAATTACTGAAAAGAAAAATTTTTCAGTTATTTACAAAGTAATCATCTTCTGAAGAACAAGCGGAGAACTCAAATTAGTAGTATGAAAGGAAGAATTTTAATTAAGATAGCAACGGGTATCTAAAAATTCATTTTAAAAATCTAAGAATTAGTTTATAAAAACATTCAATTAATGTATAAATTCGATAAAAATTTGAAAAATTCAAAGCCGCAATATTAAATTTCGTTAACGTTTCTAAATATTGAAAATTGATGAAAATTTGTACTTGGCGCTTACAAAAAAAAAAGAGGAAAAGAAAATTTCAATTTCCTTACTTTCTTCTTTAGATCTTTAAACTTAAAAATAAAATATCGAAAAATAATTCTTAACTTTAATTAAATTTAATAAATTAACAATTATTTAAATTTATTTATTTTTAAAATTTCTAATTTAAAAGTTACTCTTTTGTTCATTTTTTTTAGATCCACGGTAAAGCGTCGTAAATAATATTATTGCGGCGTGTTTTTAATTTTAAAATTCTCTTGTTTACTAATAATAAAATTTAAATTAAAATGTATATATTATGCGCATATTTTCGTCTTTTAAAAATTCAAATATTTTATATATATATTTTATTAACATTCCTTTACTTTTAATTATGAAAAAATTTATTATGTTTTTACAGTTTCGTCTGAGAATTTTGAAATTTTCTTGAATAAAAATTCAAGAAAATTTTTTTCAAGAATTTTCATAAGGTTTTCTATTAGATTTTTTCGGTCTAATAGTGTTTTAAGATTATTATTATTATTATTATTATTATTGATTATAATTAGTGAAAATATTATCAGTAAGATAATTTTTTAAATAATTTTAATCAAAATATATATACAATTTAAATAATTTTAATCAAATATTTTACTCTGCTCGACATGATAATTAAGAAAAATGAATTTTTTCCCTGACTTTTTTTTTTCAAATACTGGTTGGAGAAATTGTAATTAAATAAATTTGAAAAGTAATTAAGTTTATTAAACATTAAAAAATTTCGGTAATAATTATTTGAAAAATGTTATTTGTTTAATTATTATTATTTTTTCTTATGTTTTTAATATTTTACATGGTAAAGCTAATGGTTCTCTCATAGAATAAAAAGTAATCACCTAACAAAATAAATTGCAATTACGTATAAAAATAGCGTTAAATGTACAATAAAATTCATTTTTATCAAGGTTAAATGCATAACTATGTATTAATTTTTTCCCCTATTTTTTCTTGAGAAATTTACACCTGATTTATGAGGAAAACATTACAAAAACTACAAATTTGCATTTCTTTTAGAGCAAAACACTAAAGGTTTACATTGAAAAAAATAGAAGCAGAAAATGGTAATTTGTTTAGAATTTAGATTCTTTTTCCTACGTGATTACAAAGAAATGAAGAAAATTCACTCTCAGAATAACAATCTAAACAAACAATTCTTACAATAACAACAATAAAAAATAAATAAACATTTCTTACAACATTGAGAAAATGCTTACAAGAAATTCTCATTGCGTTAATGATGTTTATGTATATACGTGAAGAAAATCTTAGATACTTTCTCAATGATCCATAAAAATTTTTGCCATTTTGAAGGCAATAATTATTATAATTATTATATAAAGGTATTAATACGTATGTACTCTTATATTATAAGTAATAAAATTGAGAGTATATAATAAGCATTCTTAAAAAAAAATCGGAACCGTGACGAATGTCATCAATAGAATTCATGTCTCGAATAAAGGATTTTTTCTTCCTCTGCAAACAGAAGAAATCAGTAAACTTTGTTTCCTTACTATTACACACATTTCCTGTAGCACTCTCTACTGGTTCCAATAAACTGAAGTGTACATCGATCGTAGATACTTTGTAAGACGGCCGGATATTACACAACACATACCTCCGACAGATGAGTGGTTGAAAATTGAGGGTTAGTAGCGGAAGTTTGCTCATTCTGTGCTTCGAGATTCCCCATCGGGATTTTAGAGAATACTTGGAAGTACAGAATAAGCTATTAAAAGCTAAAAGGACATTCACGAAATAATAAGAACTCTTAGTTGTAACGGTATTAAAATGGTTTTACTTTCTTAAAATATGTCAGATTTCTCTTACTTTTCCACTCGATTAATGATATATAGTTAGAAACTCTCGCTAAAAGCATCTAGAAAAATTATATTTTCACCAACGGTTTGAATGTGACTTGCGAAATTAATGAGTGTCCAGAAGTAGTTACTTGTTGAGCTCTTCAAGACAAGAGCCACGCGGTTTATGAATAAAATATCAAGAAGGAACTGTTAGTTGTAGTGGCATTTAGAGGTATCACTTTCTAAATACGAGATTTTTCAATGTTCTTAATACTTTTTTCAGATATTAAAGTATGTAAAATAACTATTTACAAGAATTTTTTTTACTGACAACTTGTAAAATTGGTATCCAGAAGTGTTGACTTGTTGAATTCTTCGCACAAGAACTAAAGAAGTTAGAAGTATCTGAATAAATTTCCAAAAACATAAAGAAATAAAGCTATTGGAATGAAAAAAATGGCATCACTTTCTTAAAAAATACGCCATATTTATAAATGTTTCCATTAGTTTCCGGGTTCGAATAATGATTTATAGTCAGAAAAACGTCACTAAAAGCATCTAGAATAATTACTTTTCAGGAACAGTTTGAATGACGACTTGTAAAATTAATGAGTGTCCAGAAATAGTGGTGACTTGTTGGATTCTTCACGACAAGAGCAAGAAGAAAGCAGTTTATGAGTAAAATGTCAGAAAAGTCTGTCGTGTAAATAGTTTGGCAATTTCGATCTTTCAAAAAATAAAAAAATAAAACGAAAGAAAGAAAGAAAATCACAACTTGCAAGAGTGTGAAGAACAGATGTTGCTTAGACGAATTGAACGTTACTCTGTGTATAACTTGCCAATTCTAAATAAATACAAATTTCCATAATGCAGTGAAATTTTGCAATCAGGATATTGCTCTCGGCATTGCAATTCAAGAATTTCAATTCAGAAATATACGGTGTGAAGTACTTTCAATAACTTACATCCGGTGGCGTGTTTCTAGAAATATATATTTATTGCGAATCTCTAAAAGTAATTTTGAATTTTTACTTTATGATACAACATTGTTTGTACACAAGAAAGAACATTTAAATAATGTCTTTTGAAACTTTCTCTACTTCTAAAATTCTTAATATTTGAACAGAAAAAAAAATCTATATCTATATATATGTATATATATATTTTTATCCCTTTTTTTGATTGTTTTAGAAAGAAAATATATGGATACAATTTTGAAGAAATTTTATTACAGATCGTCTTATATTTATTTATTCGTAAATATAAATTTTTTAAATAAATAAGTTTTATTCTTCTTTAATTGTTATAGGATTATTAATGTCACGTCAAAGATTTTATTTATTTATAAAAATTATTATTTAATGTATTTTAAAACAATTTATTATTAATTATTTTGACTTTTTCCGCCTTTTGGGCTTCTTCATGATGACGCTTATTCACGCTCATCATGGGTGGTTAATTTGATAGAACGTGGCAATGGAGGACTTTCTAGGCAATTGACCTCTATTTGGGTATCGACACGTGAAAAAATCTGGGAAACTCCACGTGACAAGCCATTGGTAAAGCGCGAACCCGTGACCTACTACCAGTTTTCAATGGTTTTTATCCACTCTCCCTTGCTGGCTTCCCATCGTGGGTTCGGTCAGGCAGTCCAACTATCCGGGACGGACCACCCCCCGAATAATTCCTGAATTTTTTTCGACCTGCTCGGCGATCTTAGACCGGTAAATTTATACAATTTAAATGTATGTAAAAAAATTATTTTATTTCTTAAGCGAAATCATTTCTAATATCAAATGATTTTTTAGAAAATTATTTAGTATTTTTAAAATAAAAATTACTTAAAAAACATTAAATAAATCGAACATTTCGATTTTATTTAATCAAAAATCTTCCAGGTTGTTTTACTGAAAGAATTTTATTGTTAAATTTTTTGGAATTAAACGTGTAAAAGTGAAAAAATATATATGTATTTTTAGTACTGATTTTTCATTAGTCTGAATATACGTGGATCTTATCTATTGAATTTTATTGCCGCTTTCGAATGTATAGTGTAAATTTATGAAAATTATAATTTGAAAAAATATATCTAAATCTTTTTCTTTTGAAGTTTTTATAAGGGAGAACATTAAAAAATGAACCTATATATCTAATAAATATGTTTAAACATGTTAAGCTACATAAAATAACATTGTGTTAATGTATTTAAATTTGGAGACATTTGTTTCAACAATTTATTTATTTTTTAGGTTAAAAAAAGTGGAATAAGTTTAAATTTATTTGAATAGATTAAAAGGAATAAAAATAAAATATACGAATAGAGTTAATTTTATAAATAAAACATAAGAATTTTAGAATTTTTATCCCATTTATTTAGTGACAATTACTATCAAAGTATGGAATAAATTCGATGTTAAGCTGGTTACTGTTTTATTTTTATCAAAATGTTTTCTTGAATTTTTGTAGAAAATAAAAATTTTTTGGATTACTTTGATCAATGTTTTGGATAGATAAGAAAATGTAGAACGTGTAAACCATAGAAATGTTTTATGTAGAGTCAGAGAAAAATGGAGAAGATTCAGTTTCCAAAGCGTCACAAATACTGGCCATTTACAAAATCATATTGCCTTATCCATTTATAATTTATAAAAGGATAAAACTATATTTGTATGTGTCATATGATACAGTGTTTATATAGTTATAACTTTAATAAAATTCTTAAAAAGTGCTCGTAATTTAAGTTACGAGAACATACAATTTTCTCTATTCTTTAATATAAAATTTCTATGAAAAAATGAAGTTTCGAAGCCAATTAGGTATAAAATTCAATTACTTTATAATTTAATTTTTTTAGTAATTTATAAATTCAATATATTGTGCTAGATACGTTATATTTATCGAATTAAACTTTGAAATTTTAATTTTAAAAATGTTGAAGGTTGAGAGTTTAGCAGCAGTTAATCGATGGGAAAAGTTATATTTGCTGAGAAAATATTTATATAACATTGTACGTTTGAAGAAAAAGTATATCTATTGGACATTTAAAATAATTGAAGCATGTAAAATATATGAGGAAAGCAGAAAATGGAGAAGGAAATGAATTATTATTGAGAAGATAGCAAGTGTGGAACAAGTATTAGAATAGAGAAGTCTTGGAAGTGGGTATAAGAATGGAAAACACGCAAAACAAGTGTTAAAATGGAATTAGGATGGATGCAATCATGTAACACATATTGGAAAGGAAAGTAATCACGTAACATGAATAAGAATTGAATAATCACGGAACAAGTGTTGGAATGTAACAAGAAAGGGAGCAATCATGTAGCACGTATAATAATGGAATAAACATGGAACAAGTATTGGAATAGAGCGAGAAAGGGAAGCAATCATTGTGATAAAATGGCTGAGCTTTAAGGGAGTATCCTGTTGAGAATCCGAGTCAATTTTTGTAACTTTTTTGCAGAAAATTTCAATTTGAAATATTGGACATCTCTCATCCATGTAGATTGATGACAGGCACATAATGGCAGTGGCGCATTTAGAAATATCGTGCCCATAGGCCCATAATATATAGATGGTCCAAACTAATAGTGCCACCTTTGCACCGAATTATTTTATTTTATAATTTCAATTCTGCAATAATTGTATTTTTAATGATTTTTAGTATTGAAAGGGATAAAGGACATTGCTATTGAAAACCCCTCGACCATTCTGCTCATGAAGAATATATTCATATATTAATACCACTCAACTGATATGTCTTATTTTGTTTCTACTTAATCTTTTAATTTGAACTAATTGGACTGCAGTTTTCAAATTACAGCCGTTCATCTGACTGTCTGTCCTTCCGTAATCACAAGAATAGAGTAGAAAGCTCAAGAGGAGGAGGCCCCGATTAACTATATAATAACTTCCAGTCTGGACCGGAAGTCACGTGATTTTAATTCAAAGATTGTCTCTAGAACGGAGTTTGATAGACGACCGATATAATTTCGTTGTTATCGGGAAAAGTATGATCTACAGGGGCAAGCCACTACTAAAATCGAGAGCATATATTTGAAATTAAATAAATTATACCAATTTATCCTTCAAGTTACACATTACAAAACCAAACATTTGGAGTAGAACTAGCAAGAAATTATTATTGAGATGGTTCAAGTACAGGAAACGAATAATAAAATTGATTGATAGAGAAAACAACTTAAAGAATTTATTTCATTTTAATGGAATAAGGTTTGAAAAACTTTGCAAATGAGATATTTATTTGGGTAGACAATAGAAAATAGTCGATCTTCTTATTCTCGTAGAAAATACATTGTTTGATTCCGTTGTAAAGTTTTGTCAAATTTAAAAAAAGAATGTTGGAATTACTTAAGAATTATTAAAATATTTTTGTGAAATTTTTTATTCAGTTTCCATTACAGTTAGTTTTTAAAATATTTATATGTTTTTAAATTTAAAATATGGAGAAATGTAGGCGAAAACCAATATTTTTATCCACATTGTCAAATTGTGTATCCAGATTACAGTTTATATCAGTGCAAGATTGATATACGATTGATCTCGGACACATTTCTTGTTATATATTATATTCCTGTATACAAATACAAGTATATAAAGTATATGTATATAAATATTTGATAGATGAATATAAAACATAACCTATCACAGGATATAAACCAAGAATAAGTGAAGAGAATTTATTTGTGAGGATAAATAGAGGTACAGAAAAGGAAAAATTTTATGATATAACTGATAAAATATCGAATGGAATAAGAGAAAGATTACGTAAGCTTATATAAAAGAAAAGGATGAAAGGGTTTTAGTTACTTAAAAGATTGTGGAGAAAAGAAGTTTATGCTGCTAATGTAATAATTAAGTTATTCATATGATGTAGACGAAATTCGTTTTTTGGTAAAGTTCCTAAGAAACTTTCGTTTACATATAATCTAGGTTTTATCTGAAAACTTTGTAATTACTTTACTTATTTGATTTAAAATAAATGCTCTCCATCTCAAATTAGTGGTGGCTTGCCCCTGTACATCATACTTTTCCCTTAACAATAGAGTCGTGCCGGTCATCTACGTAACTCCATTCTGGGAAATTTTTGAATTGAAATCACGTGATTTCCTGTCTAGACCGGAAATTGGTATATAGTTAATCAGGACCTTCTGCCGCTACGGTTTCCATATCTAGTCTCTTATTTCATCTATCTAACTTCGTAAGGAAGGAGAGTCAGGCAGATCTATGATAGTGGGAATTTATAGGCCTACAATTATTTCAAATCGCAGCCCAAAAATCTTAAAATTTTATTTTATTTCGTAAAATATGGCTTCAAATTGCTTTTTTTTTTTCCTATTGCATACTTGTTGTTTAATGTGGTACAACATGCAATTGTTTTACGGAATGCAACGTTATAGGAAACTTCCGTTTAAAAAGAAAGATTTTACGAAATCAATATTGATTTTTCTAAAATCTAATCGACTCTGAGCCTTAATCATAAGGCCAAAAGTGGGCTGATCGACCACTAATTCATTTCATATGTATAAAATGGTACGTGTCATTTTCTGTAAGCAATTGTCGTTTCAATAAACGTTTCTTTCTATTAGAATTTGTTTAACGTTTACAGCAATACCAGAAATTTATTAAGACATAATGCGTTTATTTCTTACCTAATGCCTTTTTAATACGTAATACTAAATACACGGTATTAATGATTCATGGTTAACTTAGAAAAGGGCAAATTTTTACATCCTGCAACATTTTTGACTGTTAATGTATATTGTTTAGCAGTTGTTTCAGACATTTCTGGAAGAAGAATCATCAATTTATATGTAACAGATGCGAGAATCTCATAATTCTTATGACATGATTATAAGTTCATATATCGAATTTCAATTGTGTATAATACAGTTGATTTTATCAAATGATTTAGTCTTTTAATAACAACACTGTTTTTTTTTATTTATGTTTTTAATAGATTGAAGTTTTTGTTTTAATATTCATTAAGATCACAAGATCATACACTAAATAGATCTGTACTTATACTAAAAGAGATTTTTCAAAATAAAGAGGAAATTTATTTTATTTGAAGCCTTATAACTCCTTTCCTTGTCCAATTTTTCACTCGAACCTCCAATAACGACCACGTTCTAAGAACTTTTTAAAAGAGGAATTCACACAAAATAACCTCCATACAACGGTCATTTTCATGTTCCCATCAACGGCCGTTATTTAGAGGTTTGACTGTACTTTAAAGAAAATGTTTATAGTTTCCAGTAATAAGTTATAAACAGAAACACCAAGAGACAATTGATAGTGTCAGAATAACCTTACCGATTTATCTTCTATAGTATTATATACTTTTATGTTACGTACTGTACATAATATTATAACCTTTGTATTATTATTATTGCTTTGTATCATGTTCTCTAATCTTGCAACTCAAATTTCATCCACTCCTAATTAAGATAGGAACTGTGTAAATGTGTAATCATGAGTGTTAGTGTGTGAAAATGCATTGTAGAGATGAATATGGTGAAGATGCCACCATCCACCACTCCAATATATTTAAATTATTTTGTAAACTAGAAAAACTAGATAAAATTATTCTATTGTATATTTCTTTTTGTAAACACTATCTTTAGATAGTTTGAAGTGTATTATTACATAATACTTTTAATAAAGAATTCTAAATGTAGTTATTTATCGTTGTGACAACTGTCATAACAATTATTAAGGCCACGTTATCCTGTTTATTAGACATTATCAGACAACTGTTTTCTTTCATGTGTAAAGAAACAGATGTAGATACAGAGATGTACTGTATAACGTTACTTAAAGAAATAATTGCGTGTTTATTTATTAAAATTAATGTTTACGTAAATGCACATTGCAAGAAAATTACCCCACAACTTATCTATTACGTTTTTTTATTAAGTTTATATAGAAATATTTAATTAAAATCAATTTAATTGATTAACACTCGCTGTTATTTATTAAATATATAATTCTTTTGTTTATTTTATCGAGTAAAATGTTCTTAAACTTGTTGAGGTAATTCTTATCGTTATTTTTACATATTTGCATACCGTTTAAATCATTCCAAATTCGTAACAAATGTAAAATAAAACTCTTTCATTTACCACGTGTGTTGCTTCTGATACGAATTAAATTTAGTTATAAGTAATTTTTTGTATAGATCTTAATATAAATCTGTTATAAATTTCCTTCTAAATCAGAAAAAAATGACTTAATTTAGAAGAATTTTTAAATATTTTTATTAATTTTCTTCATTAACTCCTCTATGAATTCATAATTATTTTAATTCCATTCTTCTTATTGTTATAAATTATGTAAGAAGATTTATAAAATAATTATTTCCGCATCAATTAGTTACAAATAACACGTCAGGAAATATTTCATTCGGTCTATTAGTTTCTCTTCTTTCATTATTTTTCATGTTAAAGCATATAATTTTATTTACATTAATTTATTCGTTTGATTTTCATTCATTTATACATCAATTTTCTTTATTTTCTCCCTTCTATCCGAAGTTTTATTTTTCTGTAAGCGACATTGTTATATCAGACAAAGTAATAAATAATTACTCTATTAGAAATTGTTTTCAATACTTTTATTTCGATTCTTACTGCTATAGATTTAGAAAGCCAAAGACATTCGCTTCACTACTCGAAGATTTCTTTAATAAGGCTCGTAGATTATCTTCGGACACACTCGAAATCATTATGAATTTTGTTTTTGTTTCCTAAGCTTTCTATTAGACCATCCAAAAGAGGAAGATTAATGGTTCCGGAGATTTTTCTTTAGCTACCTTCGAGTTATCAATGAATGAGACACGACATTAAAATAGTTGATTAGTTAGTATCCGTGGTTAGAAGACAAAAAATAGATTAATTAAGAAAATGTATATAAAATAAAGTGTAATGAGATGTACGCAATGCTTACTATTATCGACCGTTCATTGTTGGGCATCTCTTTTTATTGTGCACTTTTATTCTCTCTTGGTTTGTTTACATACATTGAAATACACTTTAACTCATTACAATGCTTTCCTACATGCTTTTGGTTCAAACTAGACAATTGTCTAGAGCCCGAAATTCACATATAAATTCATGTATAAATAAATACAATTTTAAATCTATAATCAACAATATAGACATAGTAACATTCTCAGCTTCTTCGAGAGGGTTTAGTGATAAATAGAACAAATCAATTATTGAATTTTTAGAGATCGCATATTTTTTCTAATTTCCTCAATCCAGTACTTTATTATGTATCTATATGCAATATTAGCTTATTTTTACCCATCTTCATGAGTTTTAGTATATTTTTAAGCATTTCTGAGTTATCTTAACAGATTATTGTGCATATTTTTAGCTCATTCTTCTGCATATTATATATGGCTTTGACAATTTTTGAACACTCCACAAGCTCCTGGCTCATTCTTGTATGTCTTGGCTGATTCTTGTAATTTCTGTACATTTTGCTAAAAGTTTTAAATTTGCTTTAATTTTATGCATTTATGCAATTTTTTTTACCTTTTTCTTATGCAACCTTCCGTAGATTTCGGCTCAATTCACACTACACGTCCCTAGTTAAAAAGGGAAATTGCCTGGGTTCCCACCAACAGGGAGCCCAAACCATGGGGTCCTTAATTCAAATTTACTTGGATCTCATGAAGTTATAACGCTCCACTGTCTCTGGCTCATTCTTGTACATTTTTACTTATAATACTTGCATCTCCCATATGTAACTATGCCATTCTTGTACTGTATTTCTAGTTTACTACTTTCGTACAGTGAATCACCATTGAAATCATTTCATAAATTACAAATTTAGCTCTCAGTAAACAATTTAAGGTAAAGATTTTTTTAAATGATTAATTCAATAAAAAAATATATTTTAAAAATTAAAAAATATCGAATTAAATATCACAAAAAATTTAATCAAATTGAAAATACCGGGTTAAGTATATTTCGAATGAAAATTAAATTTTAACAAAATAAATTTATTTAACATTTCTATCCTTGATTTTTCTGTTAAATTCTTAATTAAGATCCTTTTTATAAAAAGAAATAGAAGAGAAAAATATTTAATTTAGAAATTAAAACGTAAAGGAGAAGAAAAAATTAAATTAAATGTCTCCTTTTATTGTATTTATAGATCTGTTTATTTTTGTCGTTTGACAGCTATGGACTATTAATTACTTTTAATTAACAGTTAAAATGATTAGAAAATTAAATATAATATATATATATATATATATAGGATTGAAAAAGTAATAAATTATATTTTATTTATAAAAACATAATAAAAAATAGAATTAATAATATTAATATAAAAATCGTTAACTCGATATAACACTCTCATAAATAGCTCTACCCTCTAAAGTGTCAATACACAGTACATGTTGTACAGTACATACACATTGTTAAATGTACTTCAGTTTAGCGCTACATTCGATTTAGTGTCATTTTCAGAGGTATAATATGTGCTTTAATTTAATATTAAATTAAGCACATATATAGTCATACAGCGCTCTCCTATATAATGCCAAGCTTGATTTAGTGCTAACTCCATGGCAATAAATCGAGCTCGATGATATAAAAATGCTAATGCTAGATCGGGATTTAAATATATTTAATTTATACTGATAAAATTAATGCATATATTTATTTATTTTTTTATTTAAATCAAAAAAATTTGCAATGCTATTATAAAGGATCCTATCGTAAATTTCTTTAAAAAGTAATAAAAAGAAAAAAAATTAACTTTTTTTTCATTTCATCTTAATTAAAATTATAACTGTAATTAAATTAAATTAGTAATTATTAATTTACAATTAAAAATTCATGAAGTTGCGATAATGTTTGTGACAATTCTATTACAATAGAATTTAACATGTTATAAAATATTTATAGAATTTTTAAATATTCACTTTATAAAAAATTTAGATTTGTTAATTAAAATTAAAATATGTGCATTTAATTTTCGAAAATGAAATAAAATGTCTTCAAAAAAAGAAATAAAAAGAAATATTTAACTAATTATAAAATTCAATAATTGTTATCTGTTTGCATAACAAATTCAAAATGAAAATAAGAATTGTTTTGAATATTTAATAAATTTTGGGAAATAATTCGTTGAATAATATATTTAAATAAAGTTTTTTAATTATTTAAAATAAATTACTATAAATTTATCTATAAATGCAAAATTTGGTTAATGTTACCTATGGTTCCAAAATGGCGGCTCGTCTCCGATTCCAGCAAATAGAAGAAAGGAAACAGTGGGGACGCACGTTCTAACCTAACCTAACCTATTCTAATAATTTTGCTGGTAATAATTATGGTAATTTATTAGACTAGGTTAGGTTAGGTTAGAACGTGCGTCCCCACTGTTTCCTTTCTTCTATTTGCTGGAATCGGAGACGAGCCGCCATTTTGGTACCATAGGTAACATTAATCCAAAATTTTGTGGGGCAAAAACGTAATAATACTAATCGAGTTAATAAGTAAAATAAAGTCATTGATAAGTAATCTGACAATTGCATCTGGGTGCAATTGTCCTTTTTCTCCAAAATTTGGCATTCTGCTACGTGTGTAATGATTACAGATGGGGTCACATTGCATACCTGGTAACATCACCAGTGTTTTTAAATTGTTAACTCAGTATCCTTTTTAAAGGCTGGCATAGAGGATCACTGTGAGTTAAAATTTTCAGTGTAGGCCTGCTCATTGTTTGGAGGTCTTTTCTGACTTTGAGATGCAGGTAATGATATTACACACAGCTGATGGAATTTGAGAAAGGTTGCATAATTGGACTGAAGGAAGCTTATGGCCGTTTTGCCGAATTATCCATCACCTGAGTCATCGTGAGGAGATACTGAAGATAGTGAACACGAGACCGACCAAACACATATACGACGGACAGATTCTCGACGCCCCGGACAGACCATCAACAGTGATCGTATGATCTTGAGACAAGCACAAACAGCTTCGTCTTTGTCTACCATATAGAGACAGGTGGAAGCCTCATTACAAAGTCTTGTCTCTTCCCATATCATTGATAGATGACTAGGAGAGCCATATTTGCATTCACGGCGAACCTTGGGCATCCTGCCATCTACATTCCAAAATCGCCGGCTTTCTTTATATTGGTGCTGTGACAAAAATCATGGACTTCCACGGGTTGGCAGTGTATTGTCTTTAGTGACGATTCCTGGTTCTGTTTGGGAACAGCCAACTATCATGTTAAAGTGTGGAAGACCATTAGTGAGTACTTAAATGTCTCTCTTACTGGTGTGCGACATGCTTCATTCCATTTCTGGCGTGCCGGTGTGGGAAACAATCTCGAATTATTGCCGGTCATCCTCTGTAGCGATGTGAGGGACATTGAGGGCACAGCAGTACGTTTACAAAATCCTGTACTCTCGTGTATTGCCTTTCATAGCAAGGCTGTAAACAGCCATTTTCCAACAAGATAATGATCAGCCGCTATAGATAGGGATTTTCAGAAATGTCTTCGTCACGTTGTCACGCTTTCTTGATTTTTCTGGTCTCCAGATTCGTCGTCCATCGAGCAGAATCAAGCAGAATTAAATAACATGCCAGCTTCGGGCGATTTACAATCGTAAATCGCCGAAGCTGGCACTCTATCTGGATACCTATATGCATCCATTCTCGACTATATCGCTACATATATCCAGGGCAATAAAAGGTTCTAAAGTAACTCAAGATTGCTTTAAATTGCATTGTTGTTATACAGGAAATTGTTCTTTTGATATGATCTTGTAATCACTTAGGCCTATCGTCATTTCATTTACAATAGTAAAGTTTTCTTTCTTCTTGGTGCATAACTTTTTGGCAATGACTGTATTTGATGTATTGATTGACTGTATGAAAAATAATTCATAAATCCGTTTAAAACTTTTGTAAAAACTTTCTTTAATATTTTACTTTTATTTAATTGTCAGATAGTTTAAAAAATGAAATCATGTTAGCAAAATAAAATTTACATATAAGCTACAGCTTAGAGCTTCATACTTTTAAATTTCTTTTATTCAATGAAGGAAGGAAGGGTTCTTAAATATTACGCTTTAGGGCTACAACGTGTTTAAATCCGATCTTGGTGTTAATTAAATTTATAAAATAATGATTTCAATATTTTAAAAGATATATTTTCAAAAACAAGAAAATTTGAAGGGGAAAAAAACAAAAAGTTTAGGCGAATTCTAGAATTTTAATGAGTTTTATCTGATTTTATATTCTTTATAAAGTGTATTAATCACTAATTGCTAATTTTCATCTTTATCACAACTAATTGTACTTTTGCAAATCCTTGATGAACCCATTACAACTTTTCGAATTAACAACTTAAAAGATTTAGAGATAAATTTTATTAGATTCTATATATAAATACATTTTTAAATTATTATTTTTATACTTTCTAAATTGTATAAAGTTATAAATTATATTATTATTATTATTATATCTTCTTTCCATAAAAAAGTTTAATAAAATTCAAATTATTGATATTTTTTACAATTAAATTAATTACTGTTACAGTCTAATTGTGTCAATAAGCATCTGTTTTAGCTATAAACGCTTTTAATGTAGTGAAATGTCATATAGAAATTTGCTTGGATAATGTCTATATGGATATGGTGGTGTTCATGCTGTAAGGCCTTTTCACTAGGAATTTAGTTTTTCTTTTGTAAGCTAGTGTTGAACTAAATTGTGGTTGAACAGCTTTCAATTTCAACACGGTTTTGCGCGCCAAATGGTGTCTTATCTATAGACTATAGTGCTAAGTATCTGCCTGCATGTCACAATGTTGCCAACTGATGAAACGTAAATGTCGCTGTTTTTGGTTGTTATAGTCCTGCTAAATATCGCTAAATAAAATTAAGTTTTTAAATTAACACTCGGCTAAGTTTTTCTGAAATTCCTAAACTGTTTAACGTTAATAAAAAATAGTAAAGCGACCGTACAAAACAAAACAAAAAAAAAGTTGTAAATTTTAATTAAATTGCTAAATTGGCAACGTTAATGGCTATGCTTGGGTGTATGATACGTGTTAAGAGATTAGGTGTGTTACGAAAAAGCTGCAGTTAAGCTATATCAAGGAACATGATTTCATATTTTAAAGCTGGTGTGTCTGGTGAAGCAGGAATTGCAGGATCTTCTAGTGACCATAGAAAATACCCGCAAAGACTAGAAGTACAACAATGAATATTTGGCGTTCGAGTTTACGAATACATGTGTTAGTGGTGATGTGTTATACTGTGTTGACCGCAAATAGCATGGAACCAAGTAAATGAAACAACACTTCAATGCAAAGCATCGATAAACCCCATTCTTCGAGACAAGATTAAGCCAGCTGTAAAAACAGACGAAAAGTGTCAACGCATTAACTTCGACACCAACAAAGGCATTGATGATATCCTACAAAGTTTCGTACAAGTTCGGATAATGTAAAAAGCCTCATACAACGGGTTAGTCATTGATATTGCCTGCAGCCATAGATATCATTCAAACGATGTTTGGGAACTTGTTTGTACAGCAGCTAAAGTCGATATCACTGACAGGTTAGATGATACCAAGACGCATTTCAGATATGGACGAGGAACTCAATGATCAATTTATTTTTTCATAAATTTTAAAAAGTTAATGCATTGAAATTTTGGGCTCACTTTTTGCCGCAACTTTGGCTTTGCGAAGCCAAGACTTATATGTGTGAATAAGGATTTTCAACTGCTGCGTGACAGAATTCCAAACGTCTTAGCCAGTTGAATGTTTAGCGAGTTGCAATATCGAAGATCATCCAACGATTTGAAAAACTTTGCTCCGAAAGACAGGCACATTCTTCGCAATGATTGGTGAAAGAGTTTTTCAAAAATCCTTTCATAGGGAGTGCGGCAGAAATTGCAAATATCTGGGTGCCAGTCCACCGAAAGATTTAGAAACAGAGGCTATGCGGCTTACGGTGTTATTAGTTTAAAAAACGTCATCAAAGTGTTAATACAAACAAACTTCGATTTAGCGCCATCACTTATTTGGCTTTGAAATTAGCTTGAGTAAATTGACGCTAAATTGAAACACTTCCAACAATAGAAACAATACAGTAATGTATATACTGTATTGTTCCTATTGTTGGAAGTACATACCCATGAGATACAGTTTGAAAGTTACATGATTTGGTGATAACAATATCGTTTACAATACAAAATCATAATTCACAGATAACGAAGAGTTCGCTATTCCATATCTATGAGGAAAATCGTTCATTCCATTTATTGACGAATTACGAAGGTGATTGTATTTAAGAATGCGCTATATCGAGGTTTAAATATATTTATGATATTTTAAAAATGTATAAGTGTATAGCAAACAATAATAAAATAAATCAATATTTTTTTATAGAATCCTTTCACTGTTAATTATTCTAGAACACCATTAAATGTGTTGTTTAAATATTAAGAAACTCTAAATAAACGTCTGTTTATTAATTATTAATATATTTAAATGAACATTGTTTCTCGGAATCTTAGAAAAAAATTAATTTTTAACGTTGAATAAACAGAATAATGTTGTATACAACACTTAACATTTTAACGGCTTTTATCTAGAAAATGCATTTTATAAAAACATAAATATTTAAAACACCTTAAAAATTGTACATATAAAATTTTAAAACATTTAGTATTTATCAAAAACTTCCTTTTTGTATGTAAAATTTTATTCTCATTTAAAAAATTTATTTGTAATAATAACACTTACATTTTCTTTTCTTTTTTTGAAAGAAAACAAAATAATTTCTTGTAACAATCCTCCATATTTATTATTCATTCAAATATAGGGTATTAAAAGAATAATATATAGGTTTGTTATAATCTTATAGGGTTTAGCACAAGAAAATTAAATCTTGATTCTTTCTCTATTTTACGTATTTTAAAGTAAGGGTTTATAAGGATCTTTTAAAATAATTTTTTATGTGTAGGAATTTATTTTAAGTTATTTTCTTCTTAGTTAAATGTGTTTTTTAAATTAGGGTTTTCTTCTGATTTCTTGGGGTTTTATTCTCATTTATTAGGGTTTTCTTCTCACTTATTAGGGTTTTCTTCTCATTAGTCAGGGGTTCCTCCAATTAGTTAGCATTTACTCGTTTTAGTAAGAGTTTCTCTCTGTTATTTAGGTTTTTTTAATTGTTATTTAGGAATTTTCTTTCATTAACTGCTGCTTCCTCTCATTTTTAGTATTTATTCTTATTATTTAGCATTTTCTTCTTTTTAATTAAACATTTTTAAAATTATTAATTAATTTAATTTTAATTTTAATTTATTTTAGTTTAATTTTAGTATTATTTTATTTACGGGCGTAAAAATAAATAAATTATTAAAAATTACGTAAACGTATTCTAGTGCATGTTAACTCTAAACAATTCATCCATTTAATGCTCATAAAAATACCATAAATTAAAGAAAATGAATATTGTAGATTATTAATAAATTTTATACTTTTAAACATGTAGAATTAATATATTTTATTAAAATATATTGATTTTTATGCTTCATTTCGTTTCTTGATTATATCCATTTCTACATTTTTCATTGTGTCGAGTGAAATGTAATAGATATATTCATGGGCATTCATAAGTAGAGGATGCCAAAAACAATTTAAAAGATTTGTGATAATGTAGAAAAAGGTACAAAACATACAAATATAAAAATAAAATAAAATTGCACAAGTTTAAAATGAATAATGAGAAAAACAGCACGCATAAAAGTCTAGCTAATAAAATTTTCAACATATAAATTTGAAAAACTCGTTTCTATAAAGCTAAATTTTATTTCATACATTATAAAAATGGGCTTGAATTTTTAATGATTAATTTATTATAATTCAAATTAACTATCGCAGTTTCATGCCAGAATATATAACTACTAAATTCTGACTCGTAATGATCATTAAAACATCGTTTTACATATATCATAAAATCTATCCGATGTTTTCTAGAATTATTCGTGTAAAATATGTCTCTAAAATTATACAGGCGTTGAGAAAAGATTCAAATTAAACGAAAAAAATATATTATATTATATTGCAAAATAAAAATACCAGGAACAGGAAAATAATCATTTGAGAATAGTACGTTACCTCCAGCGTTACTTACATCCTTCTAGAATTTAAACATTAAGAATGATATTCGAATTCTGGAAAAATTTTGTTGCTGATAAGATGGTATTTTACTACTGAAATGCTTTTATTAAAGTATTTATTCTAGTTTTCATAACTTCTCTCGTTCCGTTTGCTCATCACAGTGGATCAAATGTTTTCCTCATGAGTGTTTCACCATAAAACTCATGTTGCATCATGAATTTTATATTATTTTATGTTACATTTATTATTAATTCTAGCAAGAGCAAACTTTTTAAAGTTTTTATATTAATTATGAAATTTTCGTACGTTTAACTATGAATTAAACGTTACGAAAAGAGCATCTGAATTCTACATCTATCTCATCAAATATTAAACTTTACCATACAGTTAACTCATAATGTAAAAAGACAGAATATTTAATAAATTAAATAAAAATATTACGTCCAGGGTTCTGTATAAAACAATTCTTCGTTTAACGCGCTACAGTAATTATTATATGATAGCCATCCATTAAGTAAAGCTCATAAAAATTGATTCAGTGTTACACCAAATGAATCAAAACACAACGTGAATCATCAGATTACATTTATAGACACATAAATAATCTTTCATCTGTGTAATACAGTTTCATAAATATAAGATAACATTACTATTTTCTGTTGCTGGAAACATCTTAGTTCGTTATTAACTCCTCGAGAAACTTAGAAATGTAGCATTCCAAGTTCTAGTTGTATCTCACTAAAAGTTTGACACAATTTAATCAGATTCGAAAATTTTCTTCTAAAATTCCTTTTCTTCCAAAATTCCACCAACCCTCTAAACATCTACTACATAGATAAGTTAAGGTTTCAATCGCCTGTTACTTTCATCACAATGTCGTTCGACTTTCTTGAACATGGCAATCTAAAAATACGAGGTTGCAAGTTTGTAGTCATCAAACCTTTTCTTCGGCTACCATTTTTCTTCTGTTACTATTTTTTCTCTTCCTCTTTTACAAAAAAAAATCTTAACATTACTTTTACTTCATTCAACACCATCAAAGAAAATTGATATAATGTCTGGTGTACGCTGCGATAAACGAATTTCAACACTGATAATGTAATTAACATAGCGAGTGTTTTATTTCATTTTTATACTATTAATTTTCATTATTTATTTTTTTTAAATCAACGTAAACACTATTATTAACAAGCTTTCATTAATTTTAAATAAGTTGGGTTTTATCATCGAATCTTCCAGTTTAACTATTATCTGAGAATGTGATCTGAAACTAATTTATTTAGTTTCCATGACAGCTAACAAAGTAATGGAAGGTGTAAACAATTATCAAATTTGTTAAATTTGTACAAATGTAATCAAGATACAATCGCGTTACAACACAATTTACAGCATTTATTATTATTTAAATTTATTTTATAATTTTTTAGTGTTCATTTTAACGTTTGAAGACGGAGAATGAAGTAAAAATGTAGAAATATTTGATAAATTAATGGAGTTTAGAGTTTAATTGAGTGATTTAAACGTTTTCTCAACTAATTTATAAATTGAATGTTATTAATTGAATTTCTTAAACTTACTTCATTTTCAATATGAAGAAAAAACGTTGAAATAAACGTTTGATGGATCAAAAATAAACGTTGGTTTCAACGTTTAACGTTTATTTCAATGATAAATCAAAAATAAATATTTAAAAAAACATTTCAATTTTATCTATTTTTATACGTTTTTCCGGCACGACTCGATCGCTGAAGGAAAAGTATGATTTACAGGGGCAAGCCACTACTAATTTGAGGTGGTGAGCATATATTTTAAATGAAATAAATTTTAAAAATATGATTAAAACTGCAGCCTGGCATTGTGACGATGCCATTTCTAATGTGAAAATATAGCATTTCAAATAGAAACGATTAAATATTAATTTTTAAAAAATAATGAAAAAACTAATTTAAAAAACATTTTAGTAATCAGGAGTAATTTAAAATATTACGTTACATTTACTGTAAATACACAATGATCAATTACTGTGTTTTTTATTATAAGTAGTGACTGTACAGCACTACTATATTGAGCAGTCACTACAACAGTAATATATTATTATTAGGGATAGAGCCTACTCGAGCTGTAAGAAAGCTGAAAAAAAAGAAGAGAGTGGGGGGATAAGAAGAGGATAATAAAGAGGAGTAAAGGTCTCCATAGGTACGAAGCAAATAGAGTAAATTAGAAAGTACGAAAATAAATATCGATAAATGTTTACATAATAATTATAATTACATAAAGTAACGTAGTAAATATTACAATATAAATAACAACTGCAATGTACACAAAACTATACAACAGTTATTATAAACGGCAACGATATAGTATTGTGTTGTACAGTGTATTGTGTTGTACAGTTTTTGATAGTCATTAGGCATAAAAATCTAGTTTTTGTCTACTCACAGTTTATATGGCCTTGATTTACAGTAAGAGTAGTATAATGATAAAGGATACAGAAAAGTTTACTTTTTACTATAATATAAGCAAATAATGCACTGTGTGCTTGGTATAAAAGTATGCAACAATAATTTTTGTTAAGGGATAAAACTTTATATTGTTTGCAATTTTAAACTGTGAAAATTATTTTAAAAGTCCTAATTGTAAGATCTGGTTATCAGGATGTTTATAGAACGTAACATCCTGTAAATGTCTATTATTCGACTAATAGCTACTTTAATGAACATTATATAATATTATAATTCTGTTATGAGCAATACAGTTATATAGTTTCCAAACAAACTTGCTATAATTAAGGATTCATTCAAGTAATATCTATATAATAATACCAGAGGTAAATTTTAAATTAGTTATTTGAGAGCCAATTAATTAAAACATAATTGTATTAAATTATTGAAGTAATTATCTATAAGTTCGTGTTATTAATATGATTTTCTATATGCGTGCATATTATCAAAATATAATTAATCATTAGTCGAGGCACAAATTAAGTTTTAAATAATTTTTTTTAAATATAGAAATTTAAATTTGTAGTTTTAAATTCTTCTCGATTTAATTAAACATTTTCGAGAAAAATAATAATTTTTTTTACATTTAATTTATATTAAAAATGGTAAATCGATTTTTAACTTTGTTATTTATTAATTTTAATTATTATTTAATTAAATCTTATGTAAACAAATAGCATAAAACTTGATAAAATATTTAAATTAAGGAAAGAATTTTAAGTATATTATAACTATTATTTTAAACTTATTCATGAGATTTTTAAATATTTTAAAATTACTTGTAAGAATTTCTATGTTTATATAAGTTTTCTTCTTTATTTATAATTATTTTAAAGATTATATATAATCCCTGGTTAATGGAATCACAGATTAAATGGAATTGCTTTGTAGTTTAATTCAAAGAAGTTAATGTAGCAAGGACGATATTTTTATCACATCATTGTTAATTAATCTCATATTACAGTAAACTAATGGAAATTAAATAATCCTTAATATATATATATATATGTATGTATGTATATGGTTTTTAGTAAATAAAATAATTAAATTCTCTAGTATATTCTCATAAGAATTGTATGAATGAATAAATGACAAAAGGTCGATTAAAGTATTAGATTTGAAATGCAAATCTCATTAATCCCTTTTTCTTAATTATTATTTGTATTAAATAATCCTTTTAATAATACTTAATTTGAAACTGATGCAACTTTTACTTTTGTTTATGATTTTATAAATGTTTGATTGATGTAATATTTAATTATTATTATTATTTTTTTCTTTTGAATAGTTCAGGCTCGAGTTTTAACTTAATTATAGTCATTTAAATGAGTGTTTCCATATCTAGTTTAATATATTTTATAGTTAATTAGCTTTATTTGATTATAATCTTCTATAATTGGAATTTATAGCTCCATAATTAGTGTAAATTATGTAGTATATCTAAAAATTTCACGTAAAATATTCTATAATCAGTTTAGATATTCCAAATTGTATATAATGAATCCACACTGGTGGAATTTATAATTTATTAGTGCAGTTTAGAAGATACGTAAGCATTTTTTTATACTTTGTTTAGTACATTTCTAGTGTGTTTCTATAACTTTTATACTTTCCCTTGCTAATTAGCATGTTATATTCCTTTTTGGCTTTAGGATAACACGCCACTGATTCTATTCGTATATTAGGTTATACAAACAGCTGTAGAGTGTCTAACTAGCAATGGTAGGGCGCTTAGCATATTTTTTCACAAGTAATCACGGATATTGTTATCAGTCTTTTAATATTATCAGAATTAGTATGTCTTAAAGCGTGAGTTACTACTCGCCATTGAAATAAAGCGCCTGTGAAGAATGGATGAAGTATTTATCGTAGTCCTTCCTTGCACAGGCTATACACAATATACAAAAGTGTAAAAAACATTTAGCACATACATTACATTACTGAAAGCTGTCATACTAAACAGATGCCACATAATCAAGAAATCCTTAAATACATACACCAATAGCACATAAATGAAATATCAATAAGTATGCCAGACTCTAGCCTATCATAACAGTAGGATACAATCATAACATTAGTAATAGTAATTATAATTATAGTTTTAATTATTTTAATGCTATCCAATAAAATTAGAATAGTATTTGTAATAGTTTTACTTGATTACGCCGCTTAATATTATCGATCGGTTATTATACAGGTTATCGGTTATTATCCGTAAATATATAATTTGTCATCCCATTTCGTGACAGGAATCGTACTGAAGTTTTCACAGTCCATGGAATATATTAAAATATTCCATAGGCGCGCATTCGTAGCTAGTATTATATATTCAGACGAGTACAGGGACGTATTTATTTTATCTGTAAATGGCACTATTAATCATAGTTTATGCAGTATATTTAAAAACTTAGTAACGTAATGTTTCTAATGTAACAGCTCCACAGGGAAGAAAAAAGTTTTTCTTGTGTTACTTCATTAGTCGTTAACAGAATCTTGAGGTTTTAGACGGGGGAAAACTTTTAGTGGTTGTTTACTAAGAAATTAACCTTTAATTATATCTTAAAATTTAATATTTCCGATTAAAATTACAAATTAAACCTAGCTACACTCTCAAAGTTTCTTTTAAAAACTCTTGCAAGGTAGTAAACCCTACACGTAATTCTAATATAGGGAAAAAAAGTGTAAACAAACAGTTTAATTTAGAACTTTTTATATACGGTAAGGTGAAAAAGTAATTTTTAATATGGCTTAAAAATCTTGTAAATCAATCTAATTAATTTCTGGGTAGTTTTATTACGTCAGAATTTCATCAGGAGTTTCCGATATTAGCATAAGGATTTCAAATTTATTAAAAATTAAGTCCAACACGTCAAACATTCTTCTTGGTTTTAAATCATTTCTTTTGCTACCGACTCCATTTTATTGATGTAAAAATATTCTTGGATGACCGAAAATGTAATATAATTAATTAATTTATTAATTGCTGTGTAATGTGATGATGTTGACAGATTAAATTTAAGGAGTTTTATACTAATTATAGTCCAAAATTAAACTTTTCTCCTTAAATAACCTTTCAACGTAAACGTCTTTTTTTTTTCTTCTCGCTTTATATTTTTTTCATAATTAATGGAGGAGTTTATTAATATATTTTACTTAATTTTTTTTTATTTTTTGCTTCCCCTTTACTAAGGTAGAAATTTTTAAAAATAAGTTTTAATAAATTTTAATGGTATAGGGTGATTAATTATTGTAACTTGCAAGTTATTATAATTAGTCTAATACTATCATGCGGAAATTTTTAATATTTAATTAAATTATTCTTGACCGAGCTTCATTAAAAAAAATTGTTTAAAAGAATTTTCTGTAATATAAATATTTACTTAATATTTTATTTCAGTAAATTTTGTAAAACAATACGCTCATTTTTATATGAAAATAATTGAAAGTTGATGCTTCTACTTCTATATCTTCTATTGTTGAAGAATATAATT
Source organism: Centruroides vittatus (assembly GCF_030686945.1). Taxonomy (NCBI): domain Eukaryota; kingdom Metazoa; phylum Arthropoda; class Arachnida; order Scorpiones; family Buthidae; genus Centruroides; species Centruroides vittatus. The sequence continues at coordinate 1,129,389 of NW_027122193.1, forward strand.
GGTAACTATAGTAGCATTGATATTATGCTAATTATTTCTAAAGTATTGATAATTTATAACATAATGAGTTATGTTAGAGAAATTAACTTAATAATGCTCCACATAATAGAATAAGAGAATTAATAGCATAACAAGGGGACGGATGGACGGATCTCTTGCCTTTGTAAAGAAAAAATAAGTACAGAAGGAAGATTCCAATGTGATAGACATATTTATACACAGTTTACTATTTGTACAAAGCGCTAGTGGCTAAATTCACAGGAGTACAGAGGTGAATGTGGGTTTTAATTTCTGTTCCTCTCTAATATATGCTTTACTTACGCTATTGAACATATTTAATCAATTCATTTTTAAAATTTTGTTTAATATTTTTGTATTGGATAAATTATAAAGAAACATGCTTGATGTATATACAGCAAAACCTTTCCGTTTTGCACAGATATTTTTTAATACAAAAAATAGCTTCGTTCCGAAGAATTCTGTCCGTTTAGGCAGGTTTCCGTTTTATTGAGGTTCCTTGAGGTTTTACTCTGCTTTCTGTACGAATTAAATCATGTTAAATGCGAAAGTAAAGTGGTAGAAAGTAAATACTTTCGCTTATTTCTGTGTTTACCATTGCTTAAAAGTACTGTAATAGCATCTATATCTAGCGAATTCTTTCGAAAAATAATTTATAACTTAATGAATTCATTTGGAAAAATTTAGACTGGTATCGTACACAGTTTAATAATAGAATAATAGGATTTAATCACTTTATTTCAATTTTATAATTTTATTATTATTATATTACTTTAATACTAGTTAATTTTTTAAAGTTATTTATAATTTAATTAGCTATTTTGAAAATAATTAACTTATATTGACACTACTACAGTAACAAAGTACTAATAGAGAAACATGATTTAATCGATTTATTTCAATTATATATATTTTATTATTAAATTACTTATATTTTTAAATATGTAATTAAATTATTTACGAAATTTTGTTTAATATTTTGTTTTGGATAAATTGTAAAAAAAACATGTTCATTTTCTGTATAAATTAAATTATGACAAGAGTGAAAGTGATGGAAAGTGGACACTTTCACTTACTTCCCTATCTATTATTACTAAAGAACGCCATTTGTTACTGTAATATCGCGGAGAAGCTAATTCTTTCTATTATAAGAGTTATTTTAAAGGGAATTAGCTTAGTATCGATGCTAATACAGTAACAAAGTTTAATTATAAAGTAACAAGATTTAATCGATTTATTTTAATTTTATAATATTTTTTATTACTATTAAATTACTGATGTTTTAAAATGTTTAATTAAATTGTTCTCGACTAATTTACAATTTTTATTTTTAATAAATTATAAATAAAGAACTTTAATATATGTTATTTGTTTACAAATTAAATTATGTCAAAAGTGAAAGCGATAGAAAATGACTACTTTCACTTATTTCTCTATTATTACTAATATATTTTTAAAGTTATATTTACTTTGAAAAGAATTAGCTTTTATTGATGCTACTTCATTAATAAACGGCGTTGTTTAGTAATAGTAGACAGAGAAATAACTGAAAGCATCTACTTTCCATCACTTTCACTCTTCCATAATTTAATTTGTATATAAATGAGTATACACATTAAGCGTGTTTCTTTACAGCTTATTCAAAACAAATTTTTTAAATGGGATAATTAATTGAAAATAATTTAATTAAATATTTTTTAAACATTAGTAATGTAGTTCTGAATTAGTTTAATAATAAAAAAACATTATAAAAATTAGAAAATTTTATATAATCTTGTTACTGTATTTAAACTATGTTGCTGTAGTAGTATTGATACCAAGATAATTTTTCCCAAATGAATTCATTACGCTATAAATTATTTTCTAGAGATTTTGCTTCATATCGATGACACTACATTAACAAACGGCGCTATTTCTCTATCAATTTGTACATAAATGAATATGTATTCTTTACAGTTAATCCAAAACATAACGTAAAAATGAATCGTAAATTGGTTAATAAAATATTTAAAAATATAAGCAATTTAATAATAAAATGTTTTACGAGAAAAAATTATTGTCATATCGTCACAATACCAGGCTGCAATTTTTAATCATATTTTAAATTTATTTCATTTAAAATATATGCTCTCCATCTCAAATTAGTAGTGGTTTACCCCCTGTAAATCATGCTTTTCCTTTAGCAATCGAGTTGTGCCGGTTATCTATCTAACTCCTTTCAGGAAGGGGCCCACCAGTGGCCAAGCGGTTCCTTTCCCTAAACACTGGGAGTTCGGTGGTGAGTTTACGCCTCACGCGGGCGGGCTGGATATGTGGAGTTTTCCGGGTCTTCTCCACGAGAGTAGGGATCAGTTATCCTTAAAAAGACTTCCCGGAAGGCATTCCCCTAGGCAGATCGCCCAAGTGTTGCGTTGCCGTAATTTAACTAACCTAACCTTTCAGGAAAAATTTTTGAATTGAAATTACGTAACTTCCGGTATAGACCGGAAATTCGTATATAATTCGTAAGCTTTTCATATCTGGTCTCGACTTCCATATATGTAACACCGTTCTCGAGATTAAGGAAGGAGACGACAATGGGAATTTATACGTTTACAATTTTTTCAAATTGCAGCCCAATAAAATTCAAATAAATTGATTTAATCCTGTTACTCTATTAACTTTGTTAATATAGTCGTATAATAACATAACATGGGCGTCCTCAGAAAATTTTCCTTGGGAGCAAAGGTTGGAGACAATTAATCAATAAATTTTTATTCAATTTTTTAGGTTTTTCCTCCACAAATAGATTATATAATACAATATTGCATTAATACAAAAAGACAGACAAAGGATTCCATGGTCGAGAGTGTAAAGTTTATATATGTAACATAATATGGCAGCATAGGGCTATAAATATATATATATCTATAAATTACATAACGCATATATAGTGGGTTTGGTATATAGATAGTCGTTACAATACATTACAAAGTGATGGGGGTATTTACAACCCTTAGGTAACAGATTTATGTTTATGGTTTCACAGCAAACCATACTGTTTATACCACTACTTTGTATGTCATACTATAATTAATAAAATAATGTTCGATACACCGTAGTATGTAGTCCCTAATACAATTGAAGGGGTCGATCGAGGATACACATTACGTAATTTTCGGGGGTTGGCATGTTTGCGACAGCGTTATAGTGTGTTAAAAGTAAAAAGTAGTGTTACGTAATTTATAGGCGATCTTATAGTATGGTAACATAACACAATTTTTAACAAGAATAATTTAAATCTTGTTACACTACTGTTACTATAATAACATGGGTAACAATTCATTATTGTAATTTATTTTAGAAGGAATTAGACTTTACAGTAACAAAAATTGCATTCTTTAAAGTAATATATAAAACTCATATATAATTTCTTAATTTAAAAAAAAATATAAAATTGAAATAATTTATTTTTATTAAGTTCAATAAGTTATTTTTCATAAAATGATGATAAATGATCACATATATTTTTTTTTATTTAATAGAATTTAAATAATTTCAAATTCACTTTAGTCTATCATAAATAATGGAGTAGTTGATATGTAATGTTACTAATGCTTTTTAAATGTATATGAAATATGATAGAGTTCATTGAATAGTTTTTTTTTTTGAATTATATAACTTTGATTATTGAAAGATCAACACAATGCATATTATTTAAAGATTATAAATCAAAGTGCACAATGGGTATAAGAAGAATGAGAAATTTTTCATTTTTTAATATATAAAATCTACTTACAAAAATGTAATGTAAAATAATGATAGCGTAACAAAGTTATTTAGAATTTAAGATAAATTTATGTGCAGATACTAGACTAAATTCTTTATTTATTTACTTAATATTGTTTTTTTTTTTTAATCTTCCAAATGTGTTTAGTTAGTTAAATTACATGTTTAATAGTAAATAAAACTCAAAATAAATTTTTAAAATAATATTTTTGCTTTTTTTTATGGTTAAATAAATTTAAAAAATTATTATTATATAATTTCTTTTTAATTTTTTAATTTGAATTAATTATAGCAATGTTAATGTAAATGTCATTATTTCCAACAAAGAAAATTTTGTTGTGTTTTTTTAAATTAAAAAATAAAATTTTAAGTAATTTATTACTTCAAAAATAAATATTTTAAAGTATATTTCACTATAAATTATATTTGAAATATAAAATTTCACAAAATTATCATAAGAAAAGCATTAAATTTGATTTTAACTGATTTTTATTACATTAAGTATACTGTAATTAAAACAGATTTTTATTATAATTTACCTAAAGTATATCATAAAATCACAATTAAATTAATAATAAAAGTTTTACATTATTATATTCTTAAGAAATTGATATCATAAAAACTTTAAATTATTTTTAAAAATATGCTGCTTTACTGAATGCACAGATATTATCTATCTGCAAACTTTTGAAGTGTTATGATTAAATGTCTCATTCAATCAAGTGTAGTAAGTAATGAAAGATTTTTTTGGACCATCACGTTACTAAAATAATTCCCCTATAGTCAGAAATTCACAATTTTGGATCCAACGCAGTGAATATCTTGTCAAGTAATCCTTAAGTTCTTATAGAAAAGAAATGGATGTTGATATGTGCCCAGTTCTGTCATCCTTGTTAATGTGTCAACTCTGTCAAGTATGTCTGGTCAACTGGAAACAACTGGTTCGTTTATAGATTTCATCCAAGAAGTATTCTGACATTTTTTGGTGAATCTTGAAGATTTATCAGGAAGCTTTTATTCCCTGAAGAAAATATCAAATATTATATTCTTAGTAATATAATCCTGCGCTATCAACTATGTTATAATTCTATATCTGTACACTTTTCAGCTGCTGTTTTTAATAAATTTTTCAACATTTCTAAGGTTTATTTAAACTCAAAAACACCTTATAAAGATGTGAAAAATCCGTAAAGGACTTTAATCCTTTGTTTATACCTTGTTTGCGAGTCTAAAAATAGTCAAAACTTTAAGAAACTTTAAGGAAATATTTTAAGAAATATTTATATTTATAATCATAAACACATGCTTATAGATAATGGCATTGTAAAATTATTCTTTAGATTATTAATGATCAGTTTTCTTTGAACTATAAACTTTGGCATTTCAAGAAGAATTATATTAATTAATAAGATATTTTACAATCGATAAATTATTTAAACAATTTTATTATATAATTTAATATATTATAATGTAAAAATTTAAGTAGCAATTATTAGCTGGATTTTTGGTTGATAAATTGGAATTTTCTAGTTATGAGGTTGATTTATGTAATAATTTCTGTCTATTTTTAAAAATAATTTTGATTTATCTTAAAAATTGTAAATTGAAATATTATTTTTATTCAAAAATATACACATATTCTTTCTATTTTATAAGAATTAAAGAATTGTTGAAATTTCCATATTTTCATTTCTTAAAAATACAAAAATATGAAGGATTTAAAAAAAATCAATTTTTCATAGTCAAATAACTGAGTTTATTTTATTTTTTAAAGGAAATAATAATAAGAAAAATAATTCCCTTTTTCTAAATGAAAGAATTGGATTTATTGTGTTTAAAAAAATACTATAAAGATAAAATTCAATTTTTTAGTTTTAGAAAAAATAAAATAATAAAAAATGAAAAACTCAATTTTTTTTTACTTAAGAATTTCTAGTTTTAAATTTTAATTTCTCTGATGTAAAAAGAATTTAGATGAAAAAGTTATATTTATTTACAATTGAAAGGAAGTGAAATGTAAAAAATTCAAGTTGTTTCCTTAAATTTTAAAAGAAATAAAATATAGAAAATTCAAGTACTTTTCTCAAAAAAGCAAAAATTTGTATTTTTATATATTAAATTTTTTTACAATTTATATATAAAGAATGTGACGTATTCCATTTATATATATCAAAGAAGAAAATTCAATCAATTCCTTCCTTTCACTGAAGAAAAATTCAATTTTTTTATATATTCCTAAATCTAAAAAATAATAATATTGTATATATATAAATTTTTTTGTTAAATATTCAAAAGAAAATGCAAATTATCCATCATCTTTATATTAAAATTATTTTGAAATTGTAAACTATTCTTCCAATTTATCAAAAGATTTATAAAATGTATGATGTGTCTATGGTTAATCATTGTATTTTTTTTTTTATTACGATTTTTTTTTATATTTTCGGTTGATTTTTATAGAATAAACGTCTACATCAAAAGCTGTATCTCTTAACGGATGATGAATGTACGTCATCTGACAAAACGTCGTTTGACAAGATCCGAGCAGACTTACGATTTCAGTAATGGATGGAATTCCTTAATACGAGAGTTTCTTCTGCAAACCTCCTGGCCTATTTCCATCAGTGCTGAGTCTGACGATCCCACTTTTGATGTTTTTCATCTGAAAAGGTAAGACACTTAACGGAATGAAAGGATACAAACAATATATATATATATATATATATATATTTGTTTGTACCTATGTTTGTGTTTGTGTGTGTATAAATGTTGTATTACTATCCATTCTCACATATTCCCCTTCGTGATGGATATCTTTAAGTGGAATTTCTTGATTATCTACTTTGAAAAATTTATCGTTTATAATTCCCTGATGATTTTTACGTAATGGTTTGTTTTTCGTTTATGTAATGTAATGATACAGTTTTATCGCCGTAAAAGTAAAAAAATAATAGTAAAATATTTGTTTATGTATCTTGAGGATACTTAAACTCTTGACACTCTTAAAGAGGAAAGAGAAAGATAAACATCGGTCTTGTTTACAAGAATAAACGTTTAATTATTAAAAGAATTACGTTTAAACTCTAGTTTTTAGATGTGATAAAGCTTTAAAATGTGTTATGAAGTATATATATTATTCTTGTTTACATTTAAGTGAAAATTAACGCTTAAATTATAATTTTTAGAGTATTAATCATCGAAATAATGCATTAAAATATATATATATGTAGAAAAAATATAAGAAGTTAGTAACAAATTCAAAAGTTTTCTACATATTTACATTTTGGTAGAGTCACATTTTCATACAAAGTTCATTTGCAACAGAGATTGTGGAGATGTGAAGTTTAAATTTGACATTAAGACAGTTTGACATTAACGTACATTATCTGTCTCATGTGTAATATATGCTGAATAGACTGTTTTGGCTATGTCCAACATAACAAACGACATATTGTCACGATGTTTAAACTGTTGAAACTTTAATCATCAGTAGAAAATTTCGAAAGATTATTAAACTTAAATCATTTATACCTAACTTATAATAATGCTAAATTATTTTAGGCCTTATAAATTATATTATCCATTCGAAATATTAATTTGTGATCGCTTGTTTAAAATAGAAAACAAGCAAACACAACTTACGGTGTTACTTTCGATATAAACAAACGTATAATTTATTCAAAATAAAATTTATTTAATTAGAAAAAAAATGCTTAAAATTACCAATTAAAAGGTAAGTTTATCAATTTTTATGCAGGTAAGTCGTTGTATTAATTAATCAATCGAAATAAATTTTAAAAATATATACTTTTTTATGTTAAAATATTTCATAAATGAATTGTGCAAAAGTTTTGAATACGAATTATATTCTGTGGCATTTATTACACTTATAAAATATTAAAATATAATTGGAAAGAAGGAAAAAAACATCATAATAAATTTATTTTCAGAAATTTTCAAATCTATAATTAAGTATATACAATATTGTTTCCTTTCTTTTATTGTTGTTGAGGGTATTTTATGAATTTACAATTACTTTTCCCTCTAGAGAACGTATAACAAGTATGTTTACAGTTTTATTTGACAGTGTTGATGATGATTCTGTAATAAATTATCGTTATTAAATTTTACACTGTAAAAATAAATAAAATAAAACTTATACACATTAAATAGAACAAACCTAACCTAATTTTTATAAATAATTTTGCTTCTTATTAATATTAGTTAATTTTTTAAATAAATGTTTACTATAAAAATATAATAAAAAAAAAGGTTTAGGAAATTATTTTAGAGTTTCGATGATAATAATAATAATAGTTTTTTTATTATTATTATTTTTTAAAAAGTAAATAAAATGCCTTACAAGCAATACTTCAGAACGGTTGGCAAGAAACAAGTTAAAAGATATACAGATATTGTTTCTTTCTATAGAGTTGTGTTCATAAAAATTTTATATATATATAAAAAGAAAGAAAAATATCAAAAGAAATAATTTCTGAAACTACACTTCGTAAAAATTGTATTGATTTTTATATTATAAGAAACTCAATCCAGAAAAAAACGTATAGAAATTTTATTGTAGAATATAATTTAGTTTTTTCTCCCCTCGTGTAATACAATTAAACTAGATAAAAATGTATTATTCTATTATTATTATGTTTTTTATAAACTTTTACACGATTATTTTTGTCTTAGAATAAACTTTTTATACATTTATTATCGCATTTTTTACTATTAGATGTAGTTTTCTGTTCAATATATTTGATAGAATAGAAGAGAAATAAATTTTTTTTTCTGTTATAAAATTGATATATATATATATGGTAGCCCAAATGTCAATTTCTAGTGTTTCGTGTGTGTAATTCGTTTACAACTAGCTGTACAGTGATTAACTGACTTTGGACGAATCTGTATATTAATAATAAATAATAATTCTTATAGATCTAGTATTATATTTCTTCGTACGTTCCAAGTACATCTGCGAGTGTAAATCGCAAATCGAATTTAAAACATTGTTTTCCTTTCGGGGTATCAATTCTAACTTTATAATGGTTAACAGGCTTTTATTCCACCCCTTTATAATCAGTAATTAGATAAGTTTAAGGTAGCATTAATTTAATCAGGATCAAGAAAATGTTTACTTTTGTGACTCTTCACGAATGGGTAGAGGTAAATTGATAGATGTGTGTACGAAGGAGAAGATATGTATCTTGTAATTGAATGCTAGAAATAATTTAACAATAAGGAAAATAGGGTATAGAAAATGATAGAAACACCGACAGGATGTTAGTTAACAGCGAATTTCTTAAAAGCAATGTACAAAATCCCATTAAATGGGAATTCTATACAATTAAGGAATGCTTTCACTCTTTAACTTAATGGAATTCTAAACTGTTAGAAAAGGTGAGAGATATTTATTGTTAGTAATTTTATTTCAAAGAAAATAATACTTTAGAAATATTTTAATTTGTTTAAAGTAATTGTTAATTTAATGGTAATTTTAAAAAAGTTTTTAAAATATTCTTAAATATATTTATAAAGAATATCTCTCAGGTGAATTACTTTCAAAATATTATAAATATTTCTAAAATTCTGTTTATAAAATTGTAATGCTTTCTATTACAGAATCTTAATTAAATTTGACCAGGTTCATAAATAAAATTATTTAAGAATTTAATAAATAAAATTATGAGTAATAATTTAAAATGTTTACTTCCTTTTATTATTTATTTTTTAAACATTAGGAGGTGAATATTTTCGTAAAAATTCCTTTATTATTTTATAAAATATTTAGTAAAGTTGTAAAATATTACAAAGAATAATTCGATCATTTTTGCCATTATTTTCTATTTTAATAAATAAATCAAATTTATTTATTTATATTCTCTTTCATTAATTATGTACTAGTTTCCAATGTATTCAATTATTATTATATTTGTCATTGTTGTAAATAAAATATTTATAAATTGGTAGAAAAGTTTCCTTTTTGAATCCTTTTCTGAAGATAAATTGCGAAAATTCCCCCCCTTTTTTTAAAGGAAAAAGTCTATTTTTTGTTTCCATATTTTATTTTCATCAGCATTTTGATTGTCTTTTTTTTATTCGTAGACGTAATATAAAATTTATCATCAATAATATTAAGTTTATTTTATAATATATCGCCTCAGTTTTCATATTTTATAAGAAAACTATTGTAAATTATTTATTTATGTAATTATATATACATATATTATAAATATTCTGACGTATGAATGTTGTACATGTGACGTTTGAATGATACTTGAATATATTAAGTGATACGTGGTGTACATTATTAAAGTTAACTTTGTAACATGCATCATTGGTTATCATAGGGCAATCGAATTATGAAGATAATGAATGATGTTCCTGTTTATTTTAAAGTATTATGATCGTATCCTGGTCGTGATACTTTAAACCAGTGTTTCTCGACGTTCCCAGAGAAAGAAAATAGGTTTTTGGGAGGAGAAAATTAGTTTTAGGTGCGAAAACTATTGGGAATCAATTCAGCCAGGAATGTAAGGTAACGCTTTCGGATGAACGATAATGGATATATATATATATATAACAAATAAGTAAATAAATATTTAATTTTAAATATCGTGAATAAATAATAATAAGTATAAAGTATGTTACTTCTCAAATTTTCTAAGGGGATAGGTAAAAACATTGACTTAAAAAAATCAAGCTAACTTTATTCAAAATGGGCTTCATGCCAGGAATGCCAGGCTATCCTTAGCATAATTCCAAGAAATGCCTTAGAAAAGTTGTAAAACACTAAACTAATGGGTATATAAGTGGGTACATAACCACCCACTCTCCAAAACCACTCACAACCTTTGTAATACAATGCCAGGAAGGCATTACCCGGAATAGCCTGGCATTCCTGGCATATAGTCCAATTTGCATAAAGTTTGAGTTGAAAAAAGTCGAGCTAACTTTATGCAAATTGGGCTATATGCTAGGCATTTCCTAGATATTTCTAACATAAAACTATGCAATGCCTACCTGGCATTGTATTAGAGAGATTGAGAGTAGTTTTGGTGACCCGCTCATATACCCATTGGTTTAGTGTTTCACCTTTCTAAGGCATTCCTGGTATAAAGCCTTTTTTACAGTATTTTACAGTATATTAACTCAAATAAATACAAACTCAAATCCATAAAATTCTATATGAGAAATACTTAAATTTTGTTTGCTTATTACAAACGTCACCACATCATAATGAAGATGGAGATGAAGGAATCAAGTGTTGGATATAATAAAGTTACAAACACGTGTGAAAAAAAAATTATTCCATATTCCATGTTTATAGTGGCTATATTTAGAGTATTCTGCTGAAAACCATTAAAAGAATTGATTGCTCATTCATAAGTAGAAGTTGTACAGTACAGGACATTACAAAGTTTGATTGTTCATTTGTATCCATAACTTGTGCGAGATAAAGAAAAAACTTTGCTTACTCGTACCCAGTTGATACTTTATATAATGTAAACAACATTATTTTCATAATTTGATTTCTTTATGATGCTGAAACACGATACAAACAAAGATAACTAAGAAATAGCGACAATATATATCATTTTATACATTCTAACGTTATTGTAGATGTAATTGTAAATATGAAAAATTTTATATAATTACATAAATAAGCAATTTCTGATGTTTTTAAGGAAGATTAGCTTTTATTTTTTTTAATATAAAATATAAAAATAAGTTAAGCTCACTTTTATATAATAAAAATATTCTTTCTTCTTGCATTTACAGTAAAACCTGTCGAAAACGGAACCTTAATATAACCTGTGTAAACGGGAAAAATTCTTCGGAATGTAGCTTAAAAAAACACCTGCCAAAATATTCGGCACAGAACAATTCCGGTTTACACAGGTTTTACTGTATAAACATTATTTTTTCACTAAGTTTAAATATATATTTTAATATTCAGATTATGAAATTGCATGATTAATTAAGAATCTATAAGAATAAATCTTTAAACAATTAAACGTTTCGGTTAATGTTACCTATGGTTCCAAAATGGCGGCTCGTCTCTGATTCTTGCAAATAGAAGAAAGGAAACAGTGGTCCCCACTGTTCTAACCTAACCTAACTATTCTAATAAATTACCATAATTATTACCAACAAAATTATTAGAATAGGTTAGGTTAGGTTAGAACAGTGGGGACCACTGTTTCCTTTCTTCTATTTGCTAGAATCAGAGACGAGCCGCCATTTTGGAACCATAGGTAACATTAACCAACGTTTCGTATAAATGAGCAATTAACGTATTTAATTTTTTAAAAAATATGTATACATTTTAATTGATATATTTGATGAAAATTAATTAATTACGATTTAAGATAAACTCGTTTAATTTAGAAATTCTTGCTTTAATGATATAAATTAGTATATATTTAGGAATAATAAACAAGTTACACAGAATACAAATTAGCGACATGATTAATAATAATTAATAAATTCACAACAAGTACCTATGGATGTTTAATTGAAAATACTTTGAAAATTATAATATCATATACAAGCTTATTGCTCTCGTTTAATTTAATTGCCAATCATGTGACTAGCTGAATATCATTGTACGAAATTGCTATTTGCATAAAGCAAGTTCGTTTCATTATAATATCAGCCGAGAATTTAATTACAATAACCGATATGGCTATAAGTCTACTCATTAAACAATATGTTTACGCGATAATATCTAATTAATTAATAAAATAATATGTAAAAAGTATGATTTATTTTTTAAGTATTCTAAATACGTTGAAAGCATTATTTCTCTCAATTTTCTTTTAAAACAATATCTATGTTAGGCGAAGAACCAATTTTTCTTTATCAAATATATCCAATGTGTGCCATATCTTGGATATGGTTGATCAAGAAAAATGGAAACACTAACCGAATATGTAGAAAAGTAGAATATGGATTCCAGATGATAAAGTTGATATCGGGGATTCGAATCCGGAACATTACGTTCATGACCCGGAAGTTTGGTCCTCTCGCTGTACTCACAAATTCCTAACATCAGAAGAAGAAGACTTTTATTGCCTTCTAAGTTGCCATTCATTCTACTTTTATGCTTCTTTAGTCTTTGTGACTAGCACAAGAGAAAAACATCGACTATTTATTCTATACTAAAACAGATACTTCTAGCTTTAACCGAATACTTAGATTTTTTTTCTTCATAAAAAGAGCATTTTCTTATAATTCTTTGTTTTTTTTTTCTGAGACTATTAAGCTTATCTCTTCAGTTCTTTATACACAGTGATAGCTAATTTACAGAAGATAACCTTATAAAAATGGTTATTTTAGAGTAATTTTTGAGTTGCAACGTAAATATTTTGAGAAGATAACAGCGAAAAATCATTTCAGAAATTTAATATTTCACTTATTTTATTACGTGTAATGTGTTTTATGATTTAAAACAAGGGCTCTAGCGACTGGAAAAGGGTCAATCGAAGATTAATAAATTACTAAAGCTCGTTTGGTGATCGGTAGACAAATTTATTAATTTGTCCTCCGATTTATTATTGTATTTAAAAATGCGATAACAATTGATAAACCTTGAACTTATAGTAAAATAGAACACAGGAATTGATTTATGTTTAATAGAAATACATTTAAACCTGTTAACAACGACCACTGACGAAGCATAAAAACTGGTTTTTGTTTAGAAGTGATCGTTGTTTAGAGGTTATTTTGTATGCATTTTCTGAAAAACAGAGGTGTCCGTTATTAGTACATATGTATTATTAATTCTATTTTTTTAATTCTGTACTATTTATAATGTAATTTTATTTTGTATTAGTACAGGAAGTGGTGGATGAATTTAAATATAATTTTCGAAATGGGTCGACTAAGAAAAAGATGGAAAAAATGCAGAAAATTTTAGAAAACGATTATAACATTTACTCACGAATTGATTGGAAAATAAATGTTGTAATCATTTTTCTTTCTTTCTTTCTTTTTTTATCGTTCGAAAATAGAATATAAGCATTTCGAATCATTCTTTCCCATGACATGGTTGGTGTCCCCTGATAATGACACTTCCCAGCAGTACACCAGGAAAGAGGAGGAAAACATTCTATTACAACAAAATATAAATTCGATTCAATTCTCAAGTGAATTTTATGTTTATAATATGAATAAGAATAGTTTGAAAGCATTGTTGACTTTAGTTTAAATACAGATTCAAAAACCATTCAGGGGGAAAATTTTTTTAAAAAATGGATAAATGTATGACTTTTTTTATTTTTATGCTTATTTCAGTTGTTTTTTTATTTATTATTATTATTATTATAAGGCTGTAGTCTAAAATATATTTGTATGCCCAGTGTAAAGGCAACAATATCTGCAAATCAATTCTTCGAAGGACGATCGATTTCATATTTCTTTCTCAAACCAAGAACAAAAAGATATGAGCTGGCCTCACTAACTCTATAAGAAAGATATAGCGTCAAATAAAACACTATCCTTAGAATTTTATCAATAGATAAATTATTATCTTGATGATACCCTTCAGCGATATTGTTTTTTAATATAATTTCAGTCTTTATATCCGTAATTTTCGATATATCTATGAAGTTATATTGTTTACCGATGAAATTATTGAGCCAACAATAATATATTTTTAAAAATATGAGTTTATTATTATATCAAAAAGATAAGTTTTCTAAATAAAGTGAACTTTAGTGAACTAATTTTACATTGTTGCTAAATGTAATGAACTGTTAGAAATTATATAATTAGCTGCGAAGTATTAGAAGTATTAGATATAAAAGATCATTACAGAATTACTGTGTAAACAATTTTAATTTTCCTCTCGCCTTACAGTTTTTTTCTAGTTCACATACAAGAAGAGACACTTAGAATGAACTACAATTAAGCGTTGTATATATATATGAATAAATTAGAATATACTAGAATAAATTACAATTCTCTAGGTTTGTATAATTTGCTAAATATTTATTTACTCCATTGATAAATGTGAAGCGTAATGATATAGTGGAGCAGAGTAAATTATAAAGAGTAAAAACTTAAACAATTTTCTTACTTAATTTCATCAATAATGGAGAAAAAACTTTAAAAATTTATATCATTAAAACTTGAAGAAGAAATCGGGTATTATTTATTGGAAAAATGAAGTTAATATAAAAGTAATTAAGAGCAAAAAATCAAATTATCGAATACCTAAATGAAAAAAAGCATCAAGTAAAAAGGTTTTAATCTGCTTAGAAGAAATTACTTCTGTTAAAGAATTTTATGCACTTCGAACAAGAAAACGAATAGAAAAAAAAGTAAAAAAATAAATTAATTTAAAAAAAAGGCATTTATAGTTGTAAAGGCTGAAAGAATTTCAATAGGATTCAATAACGGAGTAATTCATTCTGAAAGAAACCTTATTACCTAGTTTTAAAAAGAAAACTTCAAAAAATATATATAAATTATATTTAATTGAAATCAGGTTTAAGTAATTGGATAATACAGAACTTAAGTGTATAAAATTTAATGTTAAAAATTTTAAAAATTTTATTTATTACCATAAAAGTTCTGATGAAATGGAATTTATTACGTTACAATTTAACAATGATCAATTTTATGAGTAAATATTCTGAAGATAATTAAAAGTAAAAAAAGATAGAGAAAAATGCAATTTATTTTAATTTTAATATATTTATTTATTTATTCACAAATTCAAACAAACTTTCAATATATGTTTTTTTTTTTCCTCGATAATTTAAATCGACAGTCTCCGAAGACAATACTTTTTTTGTGTGTTTTGACTATTTTACAAAGCACTATTTTTCAAAATAGTCGACATAAGTGTATTCTGCATAATGATGCTTCGTTTGTTTTTACGCGACGAGGGATTTTAAGGAGTCTTTATGTGACGAGGGAATTTAAGAGAAATGCAGCCTTTCCCTTAGGGACGAAATCGTGTCAGAATTTGAAAACAACACATTACTTCCACTTTATTTGGCTGAACATTTGTTTCTTCAGTAAGAATGCGGACATGCCTCGGTTAGAGGGTTCTCATCTAGATTCTTTCTTCATAGTATCTTTTTGGCATGAACATCTAAAACTGTAACTTCCACACCTCGATCTTAGTGTTACCCTCGAGGTTATCTTCCACTACAGTTTTACATATTGAAGTCTTACGCTGACTTATATTGATAGAGGGGTTTTTTTCGAATATTTTCAGAGTATACTTCAGATATTAGATAATAAAAAATATCTTTAAATCATAAAAAGAAATGTTCTTTTGCGGTGTTGTTAAAACCTCTGCAAATTAAATTTCTATTTTGAATTTTGTGCCTTTAGATTCTACAGATTTTGTATTTTTGAAACACGTAAATTCTGTAATTTTAGTATTTAACACTTGATTTTTTTTATAGATGTTCGACATTATTGGCTTCAAAACTCTTTGTTTTTAGAACTGTTCACTGTTCCTACGTTTTTAGGACGGATTGATGGAATAAGCCGACTCGACACTTGGGAGATCTGTCAAACGGGTGCCTCCTGGGAGGATTTTCTATGGGAAATTTGCCCCTATTTCGTAGACACGTAAAAAAAAACCCCGAAAGATTCTACGTGTCTAGTCCCTAGACTAACTACTAATTTATCCATTTCATTATTAGTGGGCCCTCAATTTTAGAAACTTGAAATTTTGTGTATGTATCTTGTGGATCATTTTATAAGACCTTTTATGGGTTCGGCCAGACCCATAATAGGGAAGGCGGGTGGTGAGAAACGGACCACACCCGAAAACTTCCTAGGGTTTTTCGACCCGTCCCTTAGGCTGACACAAAATTCGGACCAAAATTTTGTTTTAAAATTGATTGCAAATTCCGCGATTTTTAGGAATTTGAGATTTATTTTTTTATTTTTTGAGTTTCGAGACTGATTTTCGGAATTTAAAATTATTTATTTTCTATATTTTATGAGTTTTTATACTGTATATACAATAAAATTTCGAAAATTTATTAAAGATTTCATATCATTTTCATACTAGATTAATTTAAATGAATAATAAAAATGGTAAAAATGCATAATAATGGAAGTTTTTATAGTTATTATGTAATAAAATTCTTCTATATTTATTTATTTTATAGAGTCTAGGAAAGAAATTATTGAATTAAATTTAATTACCAAGCTGTTAAAGTAAGAAAAAATAATACCCAATAATTCTATTTATTAGTTATATAATAACTGGGTAATGTAAAATATATTTTAAAAATAAAACTTCAAAATTTATTAATAACAATAAAAAATATAATGTCTTTTAAAACTTAATTTATTTTTAATGATCTTTTTAAGCTTATAAATAATATAAATTTCTATAGAATTGCAGATGATATTTTATCTTATTTTTCCAATCTCTCTCCCTCTCTCTCTCCCTCTCTCTTTTCTTGGACTCATTAAAAAACAATTACAGAATTTTTGAACTATGTCAAAAACTCAAAACGAATTAAAATTCCTAAGTAAATTACGTTTAAAATCTTTTAAATTTTACTGAAATTTAATTGGTTATGATTCAAAGAAATTCGGTATAATTTTAATTAGTTTTAAAACCGTAAAATTTTCATTTTATATTTTTAATTAAAAGGTAATAAATAGAATTCTTTATTTACTTTATATAAAAATGTACGGTTTATAATAAAAATTTCATAGTTTTAAATTTAAAAATTGACTTTGTAAAGGGTGAATTGTTTAGTAAAGCAGTAAAACAATTTTTTTTTTTTGGACTGCTTTGAAAAATCTTCTTTTGTTTAACTTGACAAAGAAAGTTGGGTTCTTAATTTTTAATTGGATTTATTATAAGTGCTGCTTTTAAATCACTTCCGAATTTTATTTTTATATTTATTATTATTTTTTTAATAATCTTTGTTTCTTTTAACATAAAAAAATAGCGTACAGAAGATTAAGACATCAATAACTGTCAACATATGAATGTTAGTTGTTACTTAATATCTTTCCTTACTTATCGCTTATATTGCTAAATCTTTTGTATTAAAATAAAAGATAAACTCCTACTTGTATCATAATAACATAAATAATAGCATCTATAAAATTTAAAGATAATAAAAAAAATAAATAGTTGCAAACTTAATGAAAACAGCGCAGCAGGGAGGGAGATTCTTGCTTATTTTATTTTATTTTTTTCCTTTACTTTATGTCTGAAATTAGAAGTTTTATTTAAATATTTATAAATAAAACATATTTACAATTTTTAAAGTAAAATAACAAATTAATTTTTTTTTTGTTGTTTTTAAATTCAAAATGAATTTCACCGATCTGCGATTCTTCGCCGTTTAAATCAATGCATTGTTTTTTTTTAAATCTGTAATCAATAAATAAACGGATATTTTCTAACTATTTATTTACATTAGTCAACGTTAATGAGATTTTTTAATTATTTGTTAACTTACGTGAATTCTTTAATGAAGAGAGTAATCAAGTGATGTGCCAGGTTTATGTTCTTATCTGTAATGACCTGACATTATCTAGGATCGGTTCGTTGTCAGAGACATTTCTAACTAAATGAACCATCATTGAGTACAAGTTGCTTGTTTCAATGCACGGCAAAGATCATTAGAATTTCTAATTGGATTTTGTAACGAACGGTTCGACATAGTTACAGAAGGCGTTGTAACATTTTGTGAACAAACCCCTGCCTTTTATAGATGCGAACGTTTCATTCTGCTTTATTGTATCAACAATTTCATAGGAATTGCCCTAAAAATTGATTACAAAAATACATAAATCTACCAACTCCAACAACATTTTTATTATCATTTTCAAATGGCGCATTCATTATTTAGTTTTCATAATAAATGCATTAGAAAATAAAAGAAAAACCTGCTTGTTTATTACAGCCTGATTTCTCTCTTTTTTTTTTATTTGTTACTTAATAAACAAATAAAAGTTTATTTTATTTTATTTTATTATTGAATGCTTCCATTGAAAAACTGACTAGGAATACAATACTAATTCAATTTGATTGTAATGTAAATACTTTTTTTTTCCTCCCTGTTTGCACCTGCCATCTGAGAATTTTAGGTTTATCTAAACGTAATAAAGTTTCCTATTAGGAAAATAATAAAAATTCTTCAGTAAATATGTCTTTACTAAATTATTACTTAATTTGGTTTATTTTCTTTATCGTTTAAGAATTTTGAGAGGATTTAAATAATAATAATATACATTAAAACCTGTCTAAAACGGAAACTTGTCTAAACGGGGAATTGCCTTCAGAATGCAGCTGTTTTCTGTACTAAAAAAACCTGTTTAAAATGTAAACCAACCAATCGGTATCATACGATTCCGGTTTACACAGGTTTTACAGATATATATAAATGATAATATGTTATCTAACCTATAGAAGGGAGAGTTACATTGAAAGGAATTAAGTCAATGAAAGTTATCCTAAACTATTCTTTATTAAAACGAGAAAGGGGGAGTTTTTCCTTTTATCACCATTTTTAATGCCCATGTTTTGTAATGGCAGTGGCAAATTTCCCCCTATCGTTACATATTGTATTAATTCATATCCTTCCCCATAAAAAGCTATAATTTGCCATTAATTTGCCTTAGAATAGTTACCCCCCAAAAAAAGAAATGGCTTGCCACAATCCATATCCTTCCCCATAGAAAGCTATGGTTTACCACTAATTGTTTTAAATTCTATATTAAATTAAAATTCGTATGAAGAATGGAGTAAAAGTTGTAGAATGGATAGACTTAATCATTTTTAAATGTCTTTTAATCCAGTCGTAGAAATCTCTCATTAATTTTCACGAGTATAAGAAATAATCTACATATTTTTACATTAAATTATAAATAACTACATACATTAATATATATAAATACATTACACATCACTCTGTAAATACATTAATACTAAACACGTTATCCAACCAGAAGAATTACCATAAATTACCTGTTTATCATTTATGTATAATACAGTAAAATCTGTGTAAGCCGTAATCACATAGGTCTAATATTGATTTCTTCGTTTAGACAGGTTACGTTTTAGACAGGTTGCGTTGCATTAAAAATATTCCCATAATACTTTACAGCAAACTATAATTTGATAATAAATTATATATTTAAAATTCTACAAATCAATTTTTAAAGTTAATAAAGAATTACAACTTTGTTCATCTAAAATTAAACAGAAGATAATTTCATTTAATATTTGTAAATAATACGATTTGTTTTATCAAGAACTTTAAATAAAGTTTTACTCAATTAATTTAATGATCATTAATAAACTATTTATAAAATTAATTCTTAATTATTATTCATTATTAATAGAATCATGAACAAATGTGAAGTTGTTTACTTTAAAAATTACTAACTTAAACACTTAATTCGTGAACTTAAATATATTATAAATCGAATTTCCAATTAAAAAAAGTATAAAACATTCATTTTATTTATAAATTAACGTATAGAGATAGTTTAAAGAGTTGCTGAATTTACTATATATTTTTTAAAATATTGTAAACAAATATAATTATATGCAAAGTATACTTAATGATAGTAACTTTTATTATACGTGTTGCAAATATATTGTTTTTAAAAAATTGTTTTACTCGGAGGAATACTTGACTTCCTCTTCTAAATGCTTTTTTCCCCCCTTTCTTTTCCTTCACCGCTTCTAAGCGATGGTATAAATTTTTAAACCATGAACTTTTTTATTCTGATAGAACGTCAAGTCTCCGTTACTCTTCTCTATATCAACTCTTCCCAACGGAAAAAAAGAGAATCCTATATTCCTTCAGATGGGAATTCGTGCTTTTATAAAATGGGGGATTTAATGCAGCGAGTTATATTAATAGTCTGGAATATTATCGAGAGCTCTTTGGGCTCTCTTTCGACTTTATGGCAGCTGTTCGAAGGAGTTTATAAAATATCTTATATATATATATATTTTTTATATATCTAAATTTTACATAAAAACTATGCGAATGTGAGACAATTAAAATATTCTTTTGACTTTATATGGGATAAAACACATTTTATGTGGCAATGAGTAAGTCAATTATTTAAAATGATATCATTGTTCGTGAAGCAATGTCTCCTCCTCTTCAGAAATCGTCAAGAATGTTCCTTCCTGTTGTCGACTATTTCAAAGTATTCGAATGAGTAATTATCCTCCTAACTGCTGACGCTACTTAGAACCACTTGTTGTAGTATTCAAAATCACTAAAGTATAAGCCTCTAACTTGATCTCGAAAAGACGTAAAGAGATTAAATGTTCTATAAAATGTTCAATAACAGAGAAAAGTAGTAAATAATAGGATATATTTTTTTCTTTTGTCGTAAAGAAAAATCAATGTTAACCAACTAGTAGGTTGGGGTGTCGCCAAATATTTTATTAAGAGGTCTATTATAGATGAGAATAGGGAGATTATTTGCAGCTTTGTTTCGTAGAAGGGGCTAAAAATACCATTTAGAATAGCCTTTATCATTACAAATAGTTTAGTTTTAAGCCTGAAATTATCAGGACAGTCATTTTGGCATTTTTATGAATTTAATATATGAATTGGTTTTGATCGAGTCTTTCTTCATCTCCGAGAAGGTCCGTTAGAGAATAAAAATAACAATATGTTTTCTAACACCGATTAGAGACAACCGAAAAAGATAGAGAAACACTAAAATAAATTGATCTTTTCGAAAATTTATTTCAATATCCTCAAATCCTTTTAACTAATGGAAATTTCCTTAAACGTAATTATGCGTGAAATAAAGTTAAAGGATATTAATATGCGTTAGTTGACAGTCAAAGTCATGCAAGCAGAAGAAACGAATTAATACATGCTATCCCAAAAGCTATATTTGGTAATTAATGTGAATTTAGGAACATTCCCGGCGGTGACAACTTGGTTTTGCACGAATGAACACAGAGTGTTGATGAAGCTGTCATCAAACTGAATTCTATCGCCCTTTTCAAACTAATTCAATGTTTGAAGGTGAGGAAAATCTTGTTAGCATCATTCGAATCTGTGGTTTCCAGTATTAAATCGACTCTCTTGAATTCGATCGTTAATACATTCTTTATGGGATTACCTACTCCTTAAACGTAAAAAAGAAAAAAAGAAATAAATAAAATTCACTTGAAATACAGTTATTATTACAAACGAAATTACAAAATTTAGAAACGTACAACTCATATAATCACGTAATTTAAATTGAACTAATTACGATCAATTACAGAGCGTATTTCAAGAATATCCGTTACAAAATCTAGAAACTTTAATCACTAAATGACGTAATTTAAACGAACCAATTATGAGCATATTCCCGTTAAACAGATAACCAATCGACTCTAATCGATCGTTTCTTTGACGACGATTGGCTATTTTTAAATCCTAACGCCTGAACGAACAAAAACACTGTGTAGAAGTTAATTTTTAAACATTTTCTAATTAAAAATATCTACCTACTATTAAAAAAATTGTATTATCATTAAGTATAAATTTTATAACAACTTTTTTTATAATTAAAAAAACTATATATAAAACTACAAAAAATTATAAATTATTCCTGCCTTGTCTTTTATGATGATGATGAAAATTGACGTAAATTTAACAATTAAATTACAGATTTGTTGGAGTGATAAGCCCAAAGCAAGGACGATTAAGGTGGAGGTTTAACATAGCTTCGGGCGCGACATCACTGACAAGATTCTTATTGATGCTAATATGAGTAACACAGATCGTCTCTAGAGAAGTCAAGAGATTCTAGAAGACAGAAAGAATAAAGTTACACATAAATTAGTACCATAACGTTCTTGTCACTTCCCTCTTTTCACTCTGTAATTTGTTTAGTTAATAAATTAAGAAATAGGAAAAGTTTAGTAAAAATATTCATGTTTTAATTACGAAATCAGATTTAATTATGAAAAAAAATAAATTTTCTTCATAAATATTTTTCTCTTACAAGAAAATTTAAGAAAATTGATGAATTTTTCTTTTTTATATATAGATTTTTTTATATAGAGAGCAGGCAATAGGAGAGAAAATTGATCCCAAGTCACGTCTTAATAGATATCTAAGATTTTGAGTGTAAACGATAGATTCTTGAGCATCCCAACTGAATAAAATATTACTATCGTTCTGCTTCGAATGTAACATCAGTATAAGTGTTTAAAAAGGAAAAAAAACCACTTTAAATCACTCGCATTTTAAACATGCTTCCCTAGAGAATTGTACAAGAATGTATAGGTCATAAACATGTAAATAGACCTAGAGCTTTTTACTCTTTTCCATAAAGTAAAATAGCCAACAAACATAATTCTTATTCATTTAAATAACTAAATAAAAACTTGATTTATAAATATAATTTTATTCATTATAATTAAATAAGAAAATCCTGTCAAAATATGTTTCAATTGCTGAATTCTGTAGCTGGAACTTGAGTCTAATGGGATTACCGCATCCTTGGAGGAATTTGAGAGAATCTATAGCTTTGTTGGACAATGAAATGAGATAGGTTTATAGTTTCCACAATCTAGCATTGTCTTTTCGAGTTGAGTTTAGTTTCAAAACGAGTATAACCTTCTAGAAGAGTAAACATTGCCTATATCAAGAAACTTCCCATTCTATTATAGTACAGAAAGTATACGTGTGTTCTTTGATTGCATGGTTTTCAACAGAGTGAAATTTTTGTTAGATTGAAAGAATTTATATTGCTTCGAGGAAAGCATATCAAGGATTATTCTCTACCATTTCCAAAATACTTAAAGATAAAATCAATTGTTGGTTTTTTTTCGTATATTATTACTTGCAAGTAATTGCCTTGTAACAATATTTTTTTTTGTCCATTGCTTTCTATTACTTTCGAATTTATACTATTAACATTTTCTTTTATAATAAAATTTTTATTTAAAAAACTACAATGGATAGAAATCGATGCATTTATTTTATAATATATTTTATAAGCTGTGATAGAATTAAAAAATAAGCACGAAAAGTTATTTTCTTTAGTCGAAAATATTAAAATTAAAAATTTAAAATAAAGAAAATGAAAATTATTATTGCAAATTAATTATTTTTAATATTTTTTAAATAGGGTTTACACAGATAAAATTGTTTTAATGATGCTATTATTCTAATGAATTTATTTTTTAATATGTGAAAATAATTAATACCAAAATGTTTTGTATTTTCCATTATTTAATTGTGAACTTTAATAATTATTCTTAAAGGAATGTCATAATTTCCCTGTTGGATAAAAATCTCTAGAAAACATTCCGTTAATAAGGAAGAAGTCATTTTTGTAGATTTTAATCAATGATACCCCTTCGTGCAATTGTTTTAGTAATTTATATTTTAGTTATATCTAAGATACCAATTTTTATATATGTATATATATATAAATATATATATATAAGTACTCCACTTGTAAGTTATATCCTCCTCTAAAGTATGATAAATGTTATGGGGTGGCTCGTAAACATCACTTGTCACCAAACTCTATATAAAGCTTTACATTTACGTCCGTAAGAAGAATGCAAAATAAAAATTCTTAAGTTCTTACTCTAAAGTTTAATACTTTTTAATATTATTAAATGTATTTTTATTTTATTTTTAAAACTTCGAATGGAAAATTAATATATAAAATAAATTTAATGAGTTAGTTCTTTGGCCACTTGAGCATCCCAACTGCATTAATTTTCCATGTAAATAATTACTTAAAAGACTGAAAGTTTATATATAATTTTTTTTTTAAACTAATTATATAAAGTTAAAGCAATAATATATTATATTCTCAAAATAATATTAAAAAATATTTTGTCCAAAATATATAATTTATTTTAAAGGGTGGTGAGTTACGTTCACATAAAAAAGATAATACTATAAAACTTTGGCTAATGTTACCTATGGTTCCAAAATGGCGGCTCGTCTCTGATTCCAGCAAGGAAACAGTGGGGACGCACGTTCTAACCTAACCTAACCTAACCTATTCTAATAATTCGGTTGCTAATAATTATGGTAATTTATTAGAATAGGTTAGGTTAGGTTAGAACGTGGGTCCCCACTGTTTCCTTGCTCGAATCAGAGACGACCACCATCTTGGCACCAAGAGTAACATTAACCAAAACTTTTTATTTTTTTTTAAGAAATTTGACTGTATTATAATGAATTTATATTATTATTTTTAAGGGTATAATTTAAAAATTTACTTATCTAATTAATAATTAGCGAAAAGTAAAATAATTAATTAATAATTTTTTAATAAGAAGCCAGGAAACACTTCTGAAATTAAAAAATCATACTGTACAGTAGTACATAAAATTCACTTTTGAATTCTAAACTCGTGTTAAAAGTTATTCTTTAAAGCCATAACTTTATAGTAAAGAACTATAATTTTATTCAGTAAAGATTTATTTTATATATTTTAAGTTTAAAACATACATACATAACGGATTCCACGTAAAAGAATCTAAATATATTAGTTTATCTGGGATATTATTATGGGTTAGTTGTCAAAAGCTTACAATAAAAAAGAAGTTCATCTTGACAGAGATCTTTTCTTGAAAGAAAAATACTTTTTCTCTTTTAACAAGCGCAAGAGTTGTTTGTCTCCTAAACTTTGTCTGGTAACTATGCCCTTTCTAACACATGGATCTTGGTTATCATTTGAAAAACGACTTGTTTCCAAGGGATGACGCGTTATAGATCATTCAGTAAAAGTTCTTTCTAAGTTAAGTGTAGCGTATTGAGTGTTTTCTATCCTTAATGGTCACACATCTAATCAGAACTTGTTACGTAATTTTCTTATCCATTCCAAAATAACTTTATTATGCAAATTTTTTTAAAAAATCTGTCTAAAGCAGGCGTATATGTATATCATATCCGTTTGTTTTTTCTAGCGTTACAAACTAGTTTATTAAATCAGTAATGGTGTAAGAGGGAATTTTTACTTTCATAAATCACACCTGGGTTATCTTAAAAAAGAATTTCAATAATTTAAAACTTGAATTTAATAAGACAAGATGCAATTCAATCTTCATCTAATGGTAATATATATGTTTGCGATTTGCATCAGAAAATACTGATGTTAAGACTTTAAAAAAAATTGTTAGAAAAAAAATAGCATTTTTCATCAGTTGCATGACGAGTTTTTTTACTAAAATGAGAAAACAGCATCAAACTTTTTAATATAATCACTTTTACAGGCAACAATTCCGAAGAGAGCACTCCATCAACCAATACTGTCATTGTATCCTGATCTGTAGTCCAGCCAAGTCTGTAGTATTTATTTAATATTTGACTTTTTATGAAATGTTGCTGGATGTTTCATCATTCAGTGACAGTTCTCAATATGAGGATAGTAAAAGTGAAGTTTGATAAAAACCTTTTATGCAACTGGCTCCTTTGATAAGAATTTTCTCTACCAAAAAAAAAAAGGAAAAAAAACACTGTAAAAAATTCAGAAAATGATCTGGTTTTATTTGAACAAAGAAAATTTGTTTATTTTCTGCACTTTATACAAGCCATCATTTAAATTTCGAATGTTTTTTTTTATTATAAATAAATTAAATGCCTAAATAATAATAATAATGCTATTAATACGTATTGTAGAGTAATTAATTTTAAGCTGCAATGGCGAATCAAATGAGTTATGAGTTAAATATTTATCATATTTAAAAATCGAATAGTAAATGTAATCATTAATCGAACGTTTATTGTAACTAAAATTCGAATATTAATTATAATTAAAATTCAAATGATTGTGGAAATAAAAATCGAATTCTATTATTTGAATTTTAATTACGATTAATATTCGATTTTTAAGTCAATTAATGTTTAAATCTGGATTGTAATTACAATTACACTATTTCATTTTTATATGAATTGTTTGTTCAAATTTTAAAATTACTTGAGTTTTAATTACAATTAATGACCAAATTTTAACTCAATTAATTAATAACCGAATTGTAAAAAAATTCGTCTCTTAATTACAATTAGAATTCGATTGTTAATTAAGTTAAAAATTGGTTTATTAATTGTAATTAAAACTCAATTATTTTAAAATTTGAACAACAATTCATATAAAAATGAAAAAATCCAGATTTAAACATTAATTGACTTAAAACTCGAATATTAATTGTAATTAAAATTCAAATTTCTAGAATTTAAATATATCTAATAATTAAAACATTAGATGTTAATTGTAATTAGAATAAGACATTTATTATATTTAAAAATAGAATTATAATTTTAATTAAATGATTTTAAGTACATAAATAAAATTTATTACAATTAATTTACGAAAATGGCATTTAAAATTGATAAGTTTATATATATTATTTTTTTTATTTTTAAGCGAGTGTTTTAAAAATAAACATTTTTTTAAATTTAATTTTATTATTTAAATTGTATTACGTGATCGAAACAGACTGTTAGCTTTATCAAGTTTACTTGTATAATTTTTTTATTTTTATTTATTTAGGGAAAAAATTGCCAAGTTTTCTTCATTATAAAGTAAATATCTGCGGGCATTCATCGTGTTAAATTTGCACAAAAGTTAAAAATTTCCCTTCAAAAAAGGGGAAAAAAGTCGCAAATATATGAAATAAAATATATTTAATTTATGTATATTTGATATTAACTTATATAAGTTCAAAAAGTTTATATTAATTACTTATTACTTTGTACTAATTAAATGTATTTTTAAAAAAAAAAGAGATCATTAAATTTGTAACAGTTCTTATTAATTGGGGGAAAAAAAACCATGAAAAAATTCGTTTTACTATTCCAAAAATTTAATAATTATCTTTCTGTTAATTAATTTATCACATTTTATTAAAATCTTAATTATGTAAATTGGAAATTATATTAAAACATTAAAAAAACAATCATAAATTTATTCTTTAAAAAAGTAAATAAATGTTTATATTAATAAAATTCTTTTTGAAATTTATTCCTTATACTGTATTTTTTTATTATTAATTAATTTATGTATACAGTAAAACCTGTTTAAACCGGAATCACAAGTTACCGAATACAGTAAAACCTGTCCAAAACGAAACCTTAAACCTGCATAAATATTCGGTACCGTACGAGTCCGGTTTACACAGGTTTCCGTCTCGAACAGGTTTTTTTCTTTTTTAACAGAAAATCGCTCCGTTCTGAAAAATTTTCTCCGTCTTAAGCAGTATTGAGATTCCGTTTTGGGCAGGTTTTTATTGTAAATATTTAAGAATATACTCAGTTTATTTTTTTTACATTTTTACTTTAATGAATAAAAATTTTATTAAATTATTTTTTACTTCAATAATATTTATCAAATTAATTATTGTTATTTTATAGAATTAAAACGTTTTAAAATATGGAATTTTAATGATAATTTACTTAAATTTTCTTTTGTATAAATTTTAATTACGTTATAATTTCATTCAAATAATGCTTCATCTTTATTGCAATCAGTTAGGTAAACAATCAATATTAATGATCGTATGTTAATCATTTGATGAATAATAACTAAGATTGATTAAATTATATACAGTTATAACATTTTCCATATAATTTTCTAAATCTGTATTCACGTTAGGACTTGGTAATCTGATTTGTAACAGAAAAATATGTAAATTAATCGCTTTTCTATGGGAAGAAAGTATTAGAAATGTGATGATAAGACCTTTTGTGTAGTTCGCGTATGGCTTAGAAAAATTCAAAGAAATCTAATTGATTGTTTAACAGAATTAACGACAATTGTTCGCTAAGTCATTGTTCAAAGTATAGCTTGGAGCGAAACAACAAATGCTTTTCAAACCGTATCTACTCTACAAATTGATCGACGATTTTCTATTTTACTCAACCAAAATTTGCAAATGCAGCAATATTTTGAAAAGAATTTTTTTATTATTATTTTTTTTTTACTCGTTAGTTCAATAGAAAATTTCAGTTGATAACAGAACAGAATTTAAAAAAATAATAATAATAAATGTTTAAAAAATGGATTAAACACGAGAAATATACGGTGCTCGAAACTCTTACATATATCTCAATAGTAAGTGTAGTCAATCGATAATGCTTAAAATTCAAGGATGATACTTGCAAATATAAGTAAACTTTACAAGATCGATATCTTAAATATCATTTTAAAATATTAAATTATGTAAAAATGATAATCTTTTGATGTTTTCTTTAATAAATGAATTGAAATTTGGTTGTAAGACAGGTAAATAAATCAAAGGATCGAATGTGTAGTACATCCTTTTCAATGTTAATTAATTAATTCTGACATAGATCACGTGTAGAAATTAAAAGAAAAATTTTAAATATCTAAATATTAACAAAGTTTAATAAATCAACAAAAGAACTTCTCTTAAAGAATAATTTATTTGAATATGTACATAAAATAAAAATTTTATACATGTATCATTATTCCATTGCTGTTGAAATACTTTATAAAGTAATCTTTTCAATATTAATGGGTGAAGTGCACATTAAAATCTTTATAGAACATTATTTATATCGTGTATAAAAGTAAAGTTTTATTTCGTCCAATTTTTATTGCTCAACTTTGGAGCCGAGGTGATATTTTTAAAGTAATAAATATCAACAACTTTTATAACCAAGATTTTCTGTAGTCTCCAAGATGTTTTTTGACCCAAACAGGGAGTTATATTGTTCTATACGCGTACACTCGTGCGTAATATTATTTAGAAAAGAGATCGCAGTATTAAGTTTGATAGCCAGCTTTTCGTGATTTGAATTTTAATATAGGATATAGTACCATATCCATACTCTTCTTTTGAATATTTTACACATCAAGAACATTTCAAATAACTCGATACTTAATCTAATTTACTATATTAATTGAATACTTAAATACATCTCTATACTTTACATACCGTGCATATAAACATATTAAAGATGATTATAAATTTTTATAAGTTAAAATTAAATTTTCTAATGCAGAAAACATAACTTACAAGTAAACAAAATTAAATATTTAAATTATTTTATTATTAAATGCGATATGCAAAATTCTCGAAAATTATATTTGTATACTAGAAAATGACACTGTATTAATTATAACGAAAATAAATAAAAATAAATATTGTAAATAATTTAATAATGTAAATAAAAGATTATTACGTATAAAATAATAAATTTAAAAAATGTTTAATCGTCTTTAGTTTTTTAACGTTGTACTGTTTAAGATTGTATAAACACGTATAACATACAAGAATATATTTATTTTATTTTTCAAAATCTTAAATTGATTCGTAGACTGTTCGATAAAACAACATTTATTCACTCATTTTCAGTAGCGATCTTATTTCAACATTTATTTGCATTACTTCTTTACAGCATCTATGCCCTATTTTTGGAATTGTTCATTTACTTAATTTTCTTGGTTTATTCTTTTCCTTCCTCCTCCTCCTCCTCCTCCTCCTTCTTCCTCTCTTTTTTTCCCCTTTACTAAACTCGCTAGTTTGTTCTTAACACTGCTTATGTTCTACACTGATATATTCAACATAAATATTTAAATATGTCACTCTTTTGCACAATATAAAAATCTCATAATAAAATAAATCTTAGAAAAAGTCTAATGTTTTTTCTCTCATATTTGTTTTTATACGTGTCAAATGAGATTTTTTTTTTAATTTTATTTTCTATATTATTAATATTAAAGTACAATTTTGAAATTATTATAATTAGAATTTACGCTTAATTTATTTACTTAAAATACCATTTTTTAAAATGTTTTTATTAATGTTTAATTTTTTTCTTTAAGTTTTATGTATAAATTTTACAATTTACTACCGAAAAATTCATATTTAAATCGTTGGTGCGATAATAATTTTGTATAAGTCTCATCACACGAATTAATTTTAATTAATTCTTAAAAATCACATATTTTAAACTAAACTTTAAACTTCATTAATAATTTTATAGGCAATGTCTACGCCATTTTAAGACCTATTTAAAGAGTATTGTTATATAATCTCTAGTACGTAAACTCTGTAAATTCTGCATATTAATCGCCTACTTGATAATCTTTCTATCAGCAAACTTTGATAAATCTGCTATAGATATTTATTACAGGTTACAGCTGATACTCATTAATAATTCATGATGAGAGAAATATGGATCCTCTCTCTCTCTTAAGTTTGTAATTTCTATCAAAGAGAAAATTGTTATAAACTGACTAAAATAATTGTATTTGGTATTTAACACTTAATTTATATCATCAAACGGGAATAGAAAGGAGAATAAATTTTCAGTAAATTCTAAAACGAAAAATAATAATAATAATAATAAATTTTAAATTAATAAACTTTAATAATTTCAGAATTTAATTAAATTTTAAGATCGCAATGAAAATTTAACTATTTTATTGTTTAAAATTATATCCTAAAGGAACCATATTAAAAATTTAAAGTTATATAAAGTTTAATTTAGATAAATTTTATCTAAATTAATCTCTTATATTTATTTATGTTATTTTTCTATTTTGAATAGACATTTTAGAAATTGATTTTATTAAAATTTTCAAATTTAAATCGATTTTTAACGGTCATTCAAGTGAAAAACCGTTAATTACGTTCTTGTAACTGAGTATTTTTAATATTTAAATATTATTAAGTACGTTAAGCTGTTGAACAACTTATTTTTATAAATAGAATTAAATAAATGTATTTATTCATATTAATGTTAAAGTCTCATTTTTTCTCTTTGGCCTTTTCCTATCTGTTTTAGTAATAATTTAACATTCTAAATTTATTTATAAAAAGCGTATCTCTTTTAAAATTATCTTCTTAAATATTCAAAATTTTTATAAAATAATATGAGTAATTTTTTGAATAAAATGTTAAAAAATTCATCACTTTTCGAAAAGTACTCGAAGATTTTTCCATTCAAAGTTATGCAATTTTTTCCTCTTTTTGCTTTTTAATGTTTCTTCATAAGGATTACAACGTTTGAGTACGTCATTAAAAATCTTTGCAAAAGAATGGAATTTTTCAAAATTTCAATAAGTAATCTGTCTTTACAACCAAGAGTAATTTATAACAGTATTATAATGTAAGATTAGTTAAAGTAATAAAGCTATTTTATAATTGTTAAGAGTCTAAATCTCTTAGGTTTCATACATAATTAAAATATTTGCTTTGTTTTCAACTATGTTAGTAACTACATACTTTCAAAAGTAATTTTTTTTTAATCGCTTGCTAAATCTCTATGTTGTTTGTCTAAATTTTATACACATCAACACATCTATGCTGTTAATAATGCATGTTTTAATACAAAATTCAAACTTAACTACATATAAATCAAATAAATAGTTTCATTTTAAAACAATTTATTAATTATAAACTCTTTCTATAATAAAAACACCACTAAAATATTAAAAAATATTAATTTTAACATTAAATATCTATTTTGTAAATGCAATATTACATTGATTTTTTAATATTTTATATATGTATAATGTCTGTTTTCCTTATTTTTAAGCGAATTTAAAATAAGTAACATTTTCCTTATTTTAATTTGGTGAGGAGTTAAAATAAGGGAAATTTGGAAACATTTTCCCTTACTTTACTTGTAGTTATTTTTGAAGTTAGACTTGAAAATTAAAGCTATTATTTTGTTTAAGATATATATAAAAAAAAGATATTAGCAAGTGTAGATTTATGTATCTAATTACATTTTCTCGTTTTCATTCTCAAAATGTAATACTTTTAAAGTGACAACCGTAAAAAGAATTTCCTTTTATATCTTCGAATCTTTAAGAACTTTTGCAAAGTTAAATGAAATTTTACAATAATCAGTAAAAAAATAAATAAATAAAGTATTTTTGAATACAGTTTCGATTATGCTTATGTTATTTAGAATAAATTTTGTGTCATTAACTAAAAGCCATTTTCTGAGCTTGATAATTTCATCAACATAGTAAGCATTAAACTAAAGTTCTTCCCTTTTTTTTCACTTTGTAAAATTGAATTCGACTGATATTACAAAAAACAACTCTGGATTTATAAATTAAATGAAAGATAAAAATAAATAAATAAAAGTAGTTTAAATTATCTGTGACAAAAAATGAATATTAAGAAAAATACATTTGGTAAAATGATATCTATTCTCTTGTTTTCTTCTCATTTCTATCTTATTACATTGTTTTTAAAGTAAAGATTTAAGTTTTTTGAAGAAAAATCTGGCAAAAGAAAATTATTATCTCATAAAATATATATATTTTTTCTGTGTTAGGTGGAAAGTAAAGTGGATTTTTGATCTCTCTTATACTTGAAATCTTATCTTTATATTAAGAGAAAAATACCTTATATTTGAGAAAACTAAATCATTGCCCTTCTCCAAACCATTTACAAAAGCTATAATGTATAAAAATGTTATATATATATATATATATATATATATGTACAGGAGCATCTAGTTTTTTTTAAAAAAAACACCCACAGGAATACAAGGCAATGTTATATCATTGCTTAAGAAAGGAATTTTTCTGTACTCCTTGTGTACAAAACTAAAACTTTGTGTTTTTATCATATTCGACGTTATATATTTTACTCTCCCCGAATACAAAACATGTATCTTTTAACATAATTAATTATAGATTAAAGAGTAAGATATTAGAATTAATCTTAATTACGTTGAATGGTACAAAGATTGAATTTTAGTGATAATTACAGAGTATTTTGAAAGGTAAGTATAATAAAGATTATTTTCAAACATTAGTGTTTTGTGATGTGATAGCAAAAGTTTAGTTCCACTGAGCGTAACTGTTATAGCTGTCCACAATTTCCCATGTGGACAATTACCATCTCTCTTCTAGTAATTTCGTCCTGCTTGGCTGATTCTTGCGATGCTGCATCACTGGATACATCGATATACTTATGGTTAACACGTTGTGATATGCACTCCAACTAAGAGTTCAACAATTGTCTATTTTACACTATTTCTTTTACCATTCCCAATCAAAATAATCATTGACACAATCGCAATTTCATTAGATTCTACGTATACAAGTTAACAAGTAACAACTCTTATTCTAAGTTAAAACTAATAAAGAAAAAAAATAATTAATAAATTTTTTATACAAAATTTCATAAATTTGAATTACTTTTACAAATAAAATTTTTGATCAAATTTTTAAGTACAGGAGATTACCACTTATGAAGTTAGCAAAGAGTAAAGATAAAAATTTATTAAAAAATATTTAAAAAATTACTCACCTCATTAATAATATTTCCAGTATGCTTATCTCTTGTTGAAATACCTTTTGATAGAATCTCTTATATCTCAAAATATAGATAAAGCAAAGAAAAAAAAAAAAATTGTAAAACTTCGAGTAATCTTATCTTTCCAATGTTCATAAAATTATCGTTTTTATCAAGAATAAATCGATATTTATAAATATAATAATTATTATATTTAATTTTATTAATTATATTTCCGTTATAATAAAGATTCCTCGATATATTAATTAATAATTTTAAAGTAAAGTTATTTATAACAGATTTTATGCAGGTTAATAAATTGCGTGTACAATTCTGTACAATTTTGCATAAAAGAAATGTTAGTAATTTTACAAAAAATATTGAAAAATATATTACAAAATCTTGTGTAAATGTTTATATTTATTATAAAAAAATTCTAAAATTTGTAAATTTTACAATTTTTGTTTGCAAAAATTGTACAGGAATTTTTAATTTTTACAAAATAAAAAAAAAATTATTTCCGAAAATATAGTTGGTTTATTAAATATTAATAGTTTATTAATATTAACATATTAATTAACTTCAATATGCATATTAGAATTTAATATTAATTAATTAAATTCATATTTCAAAATTTAGTATTGGTTAAAAAATTTCTCAACTACTTAAAGCATAACTTTTAAGTGTAATTTACTGTAATTTATCGATATATTGGCTTACAATTTATATAAAATTCAATAATAGCAGCAATATTCTTTTTCGTATTCATTAATTACATCATTAATGTTTAAAATATTATAATAAATATCAATATTTCGATAAAATGACCCCGTTTTTTTACTGTCATCGTACACACGTTATAGATAAAATAATTTAGATTATACTTTAAAGTTCGTCTTTATGTGATGGCATAATATATACAAATTTTTTAAAATATTAATAAACTTAATACTTTCTCATTGTTTGATGTTTTAGACAATAAAAAAATTGGGTTTAATACATAAAAACTTATAGGAGAATTCAGTAAAAATTCAATATATTTTACGATAAATTACGTAATTTATTATTAAAATTCGTATAAAAATTAATAAATTTAAATAAAATTTCCATAAAAATGTAGAATTTTTCCCCCAAAAAAAGAATTCTGTGCATTGGGAGTTCCATAAAATGACAAGAATAATGAAAGTGTATAAATTATATAAAAAATTACAAAAATAACTAATTTCAATTGTAAAATGTAAAAAAAAAAAAAAAATACAGGAAATTTTCGAAGATATAATTGTTGAAGACAAGAAAAAAAGAATAATGAATGAAATTCATACAGTTTCAACTAACTTTATCCATTACTTAGAGGAGAAGATGTCATTTTATGGGTTAGTCCATTACACGACGTAAAGTATTTTGTCGTTTTTGTGGGTTGCAACGTAAAGAAAACGTTTATCAAGAAGAATAAACGACATTCATTTGGAGAAAAATGAAAGAGAAGAAGCTTTAGCTTGAGGGGATGGGCGCAGAACTGTATACTTTGTATAGCGTGGTTGCTTCAAACGACGATTGACAGCGCTTGCCTGGTTCAGTACAGGTCGACCGAGTGTCGCCAGTTTGCAACGGACCAGCATTCTGTACTGACTGAATCTCTGCTCAGACTGCTTCTGCCGTTGGATATGATGCAGACATTATTAGCAAGAGCACAAGCCAAATCGGAAAGAAGAAGTTCCAGTTTGGATTGTTCGTTTGCACGAACAGTACTCCCTTGGACACGGTAAGTATACAGACTATACCCTTTACTACATCCGACTGATGCTGGAGATTGTGATTTCTGCACCTTATTCGCTGCAGGCTCTGCTTCTTCTCTTGCTCCCACCCTATATTTTTTTTTTCTTTCTTCCCTTGTAATTTCATTATTTTATATTGTTAAACAGATGCCAATACTCGTTTATTGATTATTTGTAGATGAGGAATTCTTCCAATATTCCAATATTTAATATATTTTTGTAATCGGTAGGTAAGTTTGATTCGTTCAATCGAATTTTTCTACTTTGTTTTCCTTCTATAGTTTATTAACGATTAAAAATTAATTTATTATTATTATTTTTATTCCAACAAGTTTTATAAAGTTTAAATAATAATCGAGAAATACTTAAATTATATTTCTATCTTAATAATACTTTTTATTATTAATATTAGTATATAAGTGATAATTACCTATTTTTTATTATATACTATTTAAAAATTTACTTATTTAATAATATAATTATTTTATTTAATTAACTTTTAGAGTCATAGTTATATATTTACATATAGATATACATTATTTACCTTATTAAAATTAAGATTAAAACTTCAGATAGGGTTCTTAGATACATATTTCTTCACTTACATCCCTTATAGCCATTACGTTGTCTTTCTAAGGGATCTTGTTCCATGAAACGAAACACGACTCTTATGTAATTCAACCAAATATTTTCCAAATCTAAAAAAATTCGCCGTGACACGAATGATAAAAAGACGTCGGTGAACGTGTTAAACTTTAAAAAAAGGGGGGAAAGCTAAAAATTTACTGTTATCTGTCACGTTTGGGTATAGACGTTTAAGAGAAAGCCTTACGGGGGTGGAATACGTAAAAAAAATCTTTGAAAACAAGAAAAAAAATCTTGTAGAGAAAAAAAAAGGCGTGATGTTGACGAAATACTCAGTCTTTATTGTATTATAAATATAAGGAAACTGGAAGACATTCATTTCTAAAACTTTTGTGTAATTTTGACATCTTCTCAGCAACAATGACTATAGAAGCTATTTCTGTAAGACACAATACAATACAGAAAATGGCTCTCAAAACAGAAATAATATTTCATTCGCAGAATTTTATCCTTTATTTAAATTTTATGCAGAAAACATGTCAAAAATTATTAAATTTCTTTTTTATTTTTTTGTCTTTTGTTCCATTCGATAAAGATATCTTAACGTTTTCATACGACTTTACAAATATACAAATGAATTTACACTTATAAAATATTCAAAACATTTTAATAAAGTAAGTTAAATATTTAAAAAAAAAAAGATTATTAATTTGATTAAAATTTTAATCGTGAAACTGACTGTAGATTATTTTAGTAATTTAAATACAAATTTTAATTAGCTAAATTGACAATATTTATAAAAATTATTAAGTAAATAACAGATAAACTTAACTATTTCATTAGTTTAAAAAGTTTTATAAATGGTTAAATAATAAAATTAAAAGAAATCTCATATATAAATTGTCGAAGAAATTATACAGATAAATTGTTTTTGATTAGAAATTTAATTATTTGATTACACATAAATCTGTTAAATAATTTAAAAAAAAAGGGAAAACGATCATAACATATTTTTTAAATTATTTCACAGATTTATACAAGAAAATAAAAGAAAAGACGTGAAAAACAGGAAAGATTTAAATAAAGGTAGAAAGATTTAACATTAAAATTAGTTTATAATATTTTATTAATTAATTATAATGAAGTTTATGGAAATATATTTAAATTTATAATTAACGTTAACGATATTTATTATTATTTTTTTTTTTAAAAAAAAAAGATAAAAGAAATTAACTTTGAAATCTAAATCGACGAAAATTTTATTAAATAATTTGAAGATAAGCCGAAATGTCAAGGAATCAATGAAAAATGTTCGATAAACTGGAACGAAATATGCATTCTAACAATGAAACATTTTTATCACTTCCTTCACTTGAATTCAAAATAATATTTGATTGATGTACTTTTTCCTTTTTTTTCTTGAAATTTCAATATGCAAAGCACGAAAATATATTTACCTTTCTTAAATTTAAATTAAATATATGCTCCAGTTAATGAAACAGTAACGTAATTAAACGTTTAGATAGCTAAATAAAGCTAGAAAAATGGAGGAAAAAATAGGGTTCTCCCTCCCTAGATAGGTAAAATTATATCGGTAGAAAAGACAATTGGACAATATTGAGAAATAAAAAAATACTGTCTACATTCATCTGAAAAGTATCAGTTCACATTACAAAATAAGAGAAAGGTCTGCAACAAGCAATCTTCGGGACAGATCAGTCGTTGCTTGATCGATTTTGAGAATCATCTATTAAGGTCCATAAAGACCAGTTGCTAAACTCGCATCACGACACTAAAAATCACGATGTAGTACGCCCAGTCGGCGCCCGAATTTTTTTTTTCTTTTCGATTTTGTTTGCTTCGGCGCACTGAATCACACTTGTTTGAATCCAGGTTATGTATTGTGACATCAACTATGGCGTCATCGAGCCGTCTACCAGGCGGCCAAAGGGTTCGACATCGTTATAAATGTTTATATGATGTACTGACTACTCTCTAACATATATCTGCCATCTTACCGCAACTCATATCTTCTACATCTTACAACATGCTACAAACAGGTCCCAGTGCGTATATCTTTTCTGACATTGCCGTAGTGTTGCAATATGGTTATATATATATTTTTTTTTCGATGGTCATAACTCAGGAATACATCGATTTTTATGAACGTTAAAAATTTATACACGAATTTCATATAACCAAACTTTACCTTTTTATTACTGTTGTTTTCGTACTTATTTAAAGAGATTAATGAAGTATAAATTTAAAAAATAGAGTTTATATATATATATATATATATATCCCGGCTCTGTTATGACAGGGAAAGTTTGGCGTCGTCAAAAATGACCCCTCAAGTTTTTTTACATTTTTGGACACAGGACACTTTGAAACGTCCAGAAGTGCACAAAACTTCGGGAGTTTTTTCTGTATGTATGGATTTTATTGTGTGTATAGAGCACGATTTTGTTCACCCTCTTTAAAGCTTAATGACTCCTGTGCCCTTCGTCGAAAATTTCTGAAATTTTGCAGGGAGGTTTGTGTATTATTGTGTATTAGGGGAAACGATGCTATTAAATTTTGGTGGTTAAAAGTCGACGAGGTAGTGAGATAAAGGAGGTCGTATATTATATCTCGAGGAGAGTCGGACTTAATAACGATTTTACTCGTTATTAGCATTTAGAATTCTTTTATATAAAACTCATTCCTCTATTCAAAATTAAGCTTTTTGCCATTTTATAATAATTTAAAAATATAAAACGTTGTTTTTAATAGAATAACAGATGGCACTACCAAAATTTTAAACGTTGCCGGGAAAGTTAATAAACTGGATTTTTTTACATTATCACAACGACTTTCTCGCATTTGATGGAAGGAAATAGAAGCGGAATAAGATTTTCCAACATAAATATTCGATACAGAATTTAAAGGATACGAAAGAACGAAGTAAACTTTTTAGAAAAAAAAAATTATTCTTTTGACATTGATTTAAATCGTGTCAAATATCCGTCAATGTACAATCACTACAAGATCTAGAACATAAAGTTTAAAATACGGAATGGAAGAGATATGGCTCGTAGCCAACAAAGAGCAATATCAGTCAAAGGAAACATTGCTGTCATTTTTCGGAATCAGAAAGATCAAAAAAAAAGGAACTTGTTGCTTTCAAGGAAAGTCATCCAACCTGTTAGAAAATTTGTTTTTTGAAAGAAAAAAAAAATTTTATATATATATGTTTATCTTAAAATTGCTTGTTGAAGTATTGTTTCAACGCATCAACTGTCAAAGGAAAGAGTAATGAAATAGAAATTTCTATACCTTGTTCTTATATTTGATGAATATGATAGCTCCATTCGGATGTAGACTTATCTAGTATACAATGTTGCAGAATTTCTTTCCACGTTACTTTCATTTTACAAAAGTGTTTCGATTAAAATATATATTTCTCGTAGTGGAAATTAGATTTTTCTTTTTTCGTTTTTTTCACTTGTATTCACAATAAATTGAAATATATTTTACAGAATATAAAATTTCGAAGCGTGATCTACTTGATTGAATATTATTCCTTCAATTTATATTCAGAAAATTTTCAAAATATACTTTAAAGTTAATAAATTATCTATATATTTATGTATATATGTATATATATATATATATATATTGTATATATTATCTAAATTACAATTTTTCTTACTTTCTTAATTAAAAACTGTATTTTTTTAATTAAATTATTTTATTTGTTTTAAAAAACTGTACAACCGATTAACTATACACAAACTGGAAGTCGCGTGATTTTAATTCGAAAAATTTTTCCCCAACGGAGTTACGTAGATGACCGGCACGACTCTGTTGTTATTAGGAAAAGTATGATTTACAGGGGCAAGACACTTAATTTGAGATCGAGAGCGTATATTAAAAAAAGTAAATGTATGATTCTTCTATAAAAAGCGTAGTAAAAAAAATATTGTTCATATTATTGTCATCTTGTCCATATAATAGACGAGTCATTTTATCCCAAAGAGAAACTCTTAACGCATTTTCCTGCTTGGTTATTACAGAAGTTTGCACTAAAACAAAACACATATCATCACTCGAGAACTTACGTAATAACAGTAAATGACATTTACTCCGTTTTTCTTTAAATCCACAGCCACAAAGTAAGAAACTAACGTTAACAAACAAAAAAGAAAACCGACTTTTTTATAACATTCCCAAGCATTTATACTTCATAAATTAAGAAAAACTCCAATTAATTATTAAAATAATAATAATAACAATGATGTAATCTTAATTTCCTTTTCAGTAATTTAATTATAATTATTTGTATAACCTCAATTTAATTTATTACAACATTTTAAAAATTTAGTATATACTTTTAATACCTTATGTATATAATAATTTATTATTATATTATAGAAAATATTTTAAAAAAATATATAGATGTTTTTATATCGGATTTTAAAGCTGTATTTATTATATATATTAGAAAATTCTACAAAATATTATTAGAATTTAGTAAAGTCTTACAAGAATTTTTGGAGAAATTCGGTAGAAAAAACTTATCGTAATTTTTCGAATTTTCATTTTGTTGTAAGTTCTAGTATATATCTTTAAATTTACGATCCAAGGCTTCCATTTTTATGTAATATAAATTGATAAAAAAGCAATAACATACTGTTTATCTATCGTAGAGTATACATTTCGTGAATAAAAGACTTCAGAAGCGGAAAGATTTTCAGCAAATTCTGAAGAATATCGATTGGATAAAGCAAATAATACATTACCTTACTTTTCCTTATGTATAATACTCATCAGCAAAGTACATTATATAATCCAATCAAGATGAAACTAAAAACTAATAAATTTTAAAAACACTTCTTGTGTAATAGAATCTGAAATATTATAAAAGAAATTATGGTAATAAATATGTGAATTTATTATCTATATATGATTAAATCCTTTTTCTCAATATTTTTATATGGAAAGCAAATCGTTCTCGAAATTTAAATATATGACTCGCTTATACTCGTTCTCGAAGTTTAAATTTGTGAATCCACGAATTCCCTGGTGAATCTTGTATTTATGATTCTCTAGATCCATTCTGTATTGGTTAAATTCTATTTTGAATTTTAAATCTATGATTTGCTTAACTGGTTTTTTAAATTTTGATTTGTGATTCGCTAAATTCTTTTCTGAATCCTAAATTCTCCAATAAATTCCTTTTCAAATATTAAATTTTGTGACTCATCAATTCATTTCTTAAACTATAAATTTACTAAATTATTTTTTTGAATCTCAAGCTTGTGATTCTGTAAATTCATTCTTAAAAGTGCAAATTTCTGATTCATTAAACTCCCTTTGAAAAATGTAGATTTAAAATTTTTAATATTTCTAATTTCTTTTATAAACTTTTAAACTTATTATGCAAAACATTAAAGCAATCTTGAAAATCTTAATCCAGACAAGTCTGCTACTCGAAGTTTCAGAAAAGACGATAAAGCGGTCGATGTTCACAAATTCAACCTTCACTTTGTATAAGGACAAGGGAGGCATATCGACCCAATATTCCTCTCACGAAGGTCTCTACTAATCATATTGTCTTATTTTTTTTTATAATTACGAAAATTCTTACTGACATTAATACTTCCGATTTAAAATCTCTAAGAATTTACTTTAAAAACTTTATATTTTATATATATATATATTTTATGCCAAATTATATAATAAAATACTTTAAAAAAAAGGGGTGCCATTATTATGTAAGATACAAATCTTTAAATTCAATAAAGTGTTATTTCTTTAACGCTTTAAAAATTCATTTTACTACTCAAAAAGTATAAGAAATATTGGATTTGGTAGTAAATATTGGATATTTTAAATGTGTCATCCAATCGGAATTATTCTTCTATGTCTGGAATCTCATTTTCAATGTTTTGGACATTGTTTCTTTCACAGTTTCATCACACGTTCAATAAAAACTATCAGTTGGTACCTTTTCCACTTTACTTCTGACAAGAACTCAATCCGCCTTCAGCTTTTCCAAACTCCTTAAAACTTCTTATGACATTTTTAAAGTGAAGACATTTATATCATACTTTGAAAAATATATATATATATTTTTAATGTTGAAATTCAATTTTATATTCGATTTTTTTCCACTTTAATACTGTTTATTTTATCTGTTTTCGCGTAGATATTACTTAATAAAATGAAACTAAAGCAGTAAAAAAGGAATTTTTAATTTTTTTAAGCATTTAAAATAAAACTTTAAATCGAATTTTTTTTAACTCGCTAGCTTGATTTTTCGCTTCTTCGCCGATGTTTTCTGTTTGTTTCTTCGATGTGTACATAAATTCTATACTTATTTGTACATAATTATTATACTTATTTGTGCACAATTTTTACGCTTATTTGTATACAAATATCATACTTATTTGTGCACAATTTCTAAGCTTATCTGTATACAAATTTTATACTTATTTGTGCACAATTTTCATACTTATTTTCACACAATTTTTGTGAACTTTGTACATATTTATCAACGAAACGTTTCAAATTAAAAAGCTAGTATCAAAGATTCACGTCATTAGGCTTTGGATAGGAAAAATTTTCTAAATTTATTGAATTTTTAGCTAAATTGATAGTTGATTGTTCGCTACATCATATTTCCTTGTAATTATTTGCCTGGCATTTATATACATATGAATCTAGATAGATTTTGTTCTTAGATAATTTATTACTCGGACGTATCGAACTAAGAGCCCGTATCAAAGATTCGCATTATCTGTTTTTTGGATAACAAAAGCCTTCCTCTTTATTTCAGGATGAATTCCCATTTATTTTCTAAGGTATCAAAGACAATTTTCTTATTATTTGCAGAAGTTTCGATAGGAAATAGCTCGAGGTCTATCATCCCCCTATGAGAGATGTTTCCAATAATTGAGTATGGTCGACAGCATTACTTTTATCGCAGGCTATCTAGAAAAACCAGAACTCATCTCGGAATTTACTTTTATTTCTCCTTCGCTCCCTTCTCGCTTCACACTTTAATTATTTTTATCATTTAAAAAAAAAATAAAATAAGAGAAATTTTTAATTTT
The DNA here is from genome assembly GCF_030686945.1 of Centruroides vittatus. Taxonomy (NCBI): domain Eukaryota; kingdom Metazoa; phylum Arthropoda; class Arachnida; order Scorpiones; family Buthidae; genus Centruroides; species Centruroides vittatus. Next base: position 1,172,867 of record NW_027122193.1, read on the forward strand.
ACTATCTTTCTCTTAATCAAAAATCATCTGAACTTTGTCCTTCTATAAAGAAAAATAAATCATCCTTCGCATACTGCACCAGAAATTTATAGAAAAATAAATTATCAATCATCTTGTCAAAAGTAAAATTAACATTTTGATTTAAAATTAAAATTTTGTAATTTACTTATAATTTTTTTTGGCTCATTTTTCATCGTAAAATTATATTTTTATCTTTAATTATAGAGTTAGCCACTTGTTTTATTAATTATTAAATAGCAAATGACCACGTATTAATTATACGACGTCATAATATTAATTTTACTCATAACTTTTAGCAAGAATTTAATTTAAACATTAATTCAAATTTTCTGTAATTAAAAATAATGCTGTAATATTTAAAACTTTACAAATAAAATATTTTTTTAAACTAATTTTATTGTCTGGATTTTAACTTAATTTCTTATTATATAATACCAAATTAATTATTATATAGTAGAAAAAAATTATATTTTATTGTTAATATAAAATTTTTTCTTCTTTATCTTAGTTAATGTTTTGCGTTTTTCTTTCTTATTTTTATTGTTTAAATTATAATCAAAATTACTAATTAAGTAAATGTAATCACAACTGAAGAATTTTTGTGTATTTTATATAAAAATTTGCATAGTTTTTATTGAAATAATTTCACATATAAAGCTTATTTCTTAATAAAAATAAAAATAAAAATAATTATTATTATTTTCCTTGCTTTCTTCCATTAGAGAAGTAGAGATTAATGTAGAGAAATTCATTATTATTCTTCAGTACAGCAAAATAATATCCACTGAAAGGATTTTAATAGCATTTTTTCTATTTTTCTTAATAATATTTACATTATCTTATTAGAAATTGCCGAAAATATAATTCGTAATTTTTCAATTTTTTATATTTTTTGTTGAAATTTTTAAGGAAAATATAATTAACTTAACGACATTTAAATATTTTCACAAATAGAGAAATAGGGTTTTATGTGAATAAATATTTAAGTTATTGTATTAATTTAAAATATATGCTCTCCATCTGAAATTAGTAGTAGCTTGCCCCTGTACATCATACTTTTCCTCTTAGCACTAGAGAGGTGCTGGTCATCTCCTTTAAGGGGAAAATTTTTGAATTAAAATCACGTGACTTCCGGTGAATACCAGAATTTCATGTTTAGTTAGTCGGGGCCTCCTACCCTTAAGCTTTCCGCATGTTTCTCAATTTTCATATATTTAACACAGTTCTTAAGATTTAAAAAGGGTAGACAGACAGTGGAAATTTATGTCTGCAATTTTTTTCAAATTAAACTGTGTTTCATCTAGTGTGATCTTATAGGAAAACACCAAGATAGAAACAGACTTTAATTCAATTTTTGTTGACTCAATTCTTAGACCAAGGACCATGATGCCAAAATTTAAAACTTTATTTTTGTATGTACCAAATAAGGCTTTATTTTTCCGGAAAAGAAACAGTATTTTAATTGCAAAAATTACAATTATTTTTGATAATTTTATTAAAAAAATAAAGAAAAATTGTATTTAATAAGGAAACTTCTTAATAATCTTTTAAAAATTATATTTTTCTATCTTTTTAAGCGATTATTTTAAGCCATATTTATAAGTTAAAATGAGTTTTAAAAATTGATTACTTACTGAATATTGATATTCTTCCAAGCTTAAAATATTTGATAAATTTATGGCGAGGAAGAAAATTTCATAAAATTAATAATATTCGAAGTTTTAAATTTAAAAATGATGGTCAGAATATATTAATAATAATAATGGCAACTGTCGTAACTTTCAAAAACACTCGCCATTTTGATCAAAATCTTTTATTCCTGAATAGAAATTCCACTAATTTTACTTTCTGATAAATAAGCTTCTTAAATTTTCTTCAAATTTAAGCGGTTATTATACAAATAATACCTCAATCATCTAGAATAAAATAAATGAAATATTATTATTAAAGAATATTTTATAATAATCAAAGATTTAAATATAATTTTATTGCTGGGAATTTATTATATAATGAAATTTAATTATGTACATTTTATTGTTTTTACTAATTTTATGTATAAAATTTCTTTATTATTATTAAATAAAACATTTTAAAATGTTTATTCCTATTCAACCTTTTGTTTGACTGTAGCAATAAGCTTTGCCTGATTAATCAATAGATAAGATATCTTCGGCATATTTATTAAAATAATTAATCTTTTTATTTAAATTTTACGTTAAATTCAGTTGATAAAAGTAGATAAAGCTGCGGACATTTTGCTGTAAAATCGATATAAACAATTATTTTTAAAGTTCTTTTTTTATTTTCTATGTTAAATCTTCAGTAATTATCACGCTCCTATTGAATATCTAACAGGACAGAGCGAAGAATTCAACAGTTAAAACATTTTCATAAGCAAATAGAGCATTTACTGCTTAACTTATCAGTGACTAACGTCAAGCAGACAATCACCGTCATGATATTAATTGACGAAAACTTAGTTAGATGACGTCAACAAACCTAGATAATTACCAAACACATCCGGTATTTAACAGCAAAATGCATTGACAAGCGAAATTCATTGTACGAAACGACGTTTATATAAGCAAAACTAAATATCAAAATGTTGAAAATGTTAATAATACAATAAGTGTTAATGGTTAATTATAATATCGACGTCAGAAATCTTTGGTAGAAATGTCATAGAATTTCTCTATGACGTCTGAAACTCACCAACCCCCTGATTAGAAAAGTGTAAGCATTAAATTAGAATTAAAAATTAATTCGGGATTTTATTCGTATAGAAAATAATTAGGGAAAATAAGTTTTATTAGAATGAAAAGATTTGTAAATTAGATACGAAAAAGAATTGTTGGTAGATGGAGAGGACTTTAGAATACATCTGTTATTGTTAAAGGGGATTTGTAAGATCAAGATTTGTATTAAAATAGGAAGATAGCATTGAATTTATATGATACCAGCAGACACACAAATTATAATAAGTAATCCTTGGGAGTAAACAGGATTTTTACTGTAATTAGATTATTTTAATACACTTTCTTTTGATGTTTGCAATTGGAGGAATCTTCTTAAGGATTTATTTGGCATTCAGTTTTATAGAAGTCGGCAGATTTATTGTTAGACAGATAATCTTTTTAAAGTCAAACTAGAATAAAAGAAAAAAAAAGTTTAATGTGTCTTCTTGATGTATACCCTGAGAGAATATAGGATTTTCAATTAGTACAACTTTTTCTTACCCACAATTATCTATCGCTTTTCATTTCTTCTTTTATTCTTTTGTATAAATGAAGTTACTTTAAGCTTATCTCATTTTAATATTAATTTATGCCATAATACGTTACCATGTAAAGTTTAATAAGTATAATAATTACAATGTAACACTGAACAGAGTGCAAGTGTTGTAAACAGGGATAATTACATCTGTACGAAGATTGTTGCTAGTCTACCTTCGGTAATTGGCATTAATTTCCAAATCTAAATTACTGTTACACTCAAATTTCAAAAGTAATTGCAAATCTTATTATTTCTTAAGTTTGTTTGACGATTTTCATTATATTTTAATAAATTTATTGCATTTAATATTCATTTAAGACAGTAATTTTTGAGCTATTCAGCCATTGTCGCATTAAAGATGCCCTTATAGACACAAACAACATTGAAGAGTTGCAGTCTTTTATATAAAAATACAGATAATATTAGAAAGTAGACAAAGAATTAGCATTTTTAATGATATTTTGAAATTAATACTCTATAAGAAGTTTGTGGCACACTGAATATTTGGGATCACAAATTTATTTAATATATTATTCTTATATTATGCTGCTTATATATATCAACAATCCTTCGAATGCCATTATAAGATAGATAACCACTCCCTCAACACTACTGTTAGTTGGCAATATCTACCATCCAACAACCCACTGAATGCCAGTATACGATACGTATTCCTTTAACAATTCTTTAAATTCTGCAGCATTGTACACATCGTCGACAACACCGAACGTCACTACACAACCCAACAACACATATTCGACAGTCAAAGTGATAAATCTCTAAGTAAATTTGTTGTAGAGAGAAAAGACAATTTCGATAATCTTTATTTGTTTATTCTAAAACTACTATTTAATAGCATGCTAATTTAATCATTAAAATGATGGAAAATGTCACAACTAAACTGATTTATTCCGTTCTTCCCATTATACAAAATATATATAAGAGACTCCTCATCAATTTCGAGAAGAGATCTTATCTAATATTTCACAATTTCCATAAACTCTAATATATCATCCGACGTTACTTAATGCAATTTCCACTAGTTTTATCAAGTTGAAATGTGGATCTCGAGTTCAGTTAAGGAATTATTTTCATTTTATATACCTAGGAAACAGGAGAGAATAATAAAATTAAACTTAAAAAAAAAAAAAAAAAAAATTCCACAATCCTCAAAGGATTTATATATATAAAATCGAAAAATTGGCCAAACAAGATTGGAAATGAAGAAGTAAAAATTAGATTTATCGATATAAAAATTTCGAGAAGATATAAAAAGACATTTTATTTCTGAAAGATTTCGAATAAAATATGAATTATTTGTTTACCTAAGGGTTTAAACTAAACAGATATGCAACTGACTTTTATTGCATATAGCATCAGAATAATATAATGTTTTACAGTATTTATGAGATATATTTTATGTAATAAATAGAAAAAAAATAAATAAAAATTGTACATTTAAAAAAAAAAAAACAGAAATTGCAAAAATTTTGTTTAAAAATCACATTCAACACATCACCGAAAGCGAAGAGAAGATGCAGAAAAATAGACATTTAAGTAGTTTGCATTGCAGAAAATAAACGAAAAATATTTAAAATTGAAAGGAAAAAAGTTTAAAAATTCAAAAAATATATTTCAATTTTAGTAAATATATTAAAATAACTTTTTTAAAATTCAAAATTAAAGAGTGGAACCATTAGAGAAATCAATCATTCGTGCATGCTTATACACAGAGAAGTAAATTCTGTCTAGTAGTAGAATTTTTGTTTTGATTTGAAATCATTTTTTATTTTTTTATTTTATTTTACGAAATTTAAAATATAATATTTGAAAATGAATAATGTATTTTATACACCAAAATTCTAGCTGATTGTCAACATTACTCTGTATCAAATTTCTTTCAAAACGACTTCTTTTTGGTATAATATCGGTGTTACGATTTACTTCAGAAGAATGGCGGGGAGACGAAAATTGTTTCCAAAATATTAGGTGTTTACATTGAATTATTACGTATCAACACATAAAAACGGGGTACAAATTATCGTCTTACTGACAATTCTCCAACTAAAAATAAATCATGTGATGATAACACCTAACATTTGCATAAATGAATGAAAAAAAAACAGCAACGAGTTGCTCAACTTTCCCGGCAATATTTAAAATTTTGGTGGCGCCATCTGTTATCATATTTTATTTTAAAAGCTTTTTATATTTTTAACTATTATAAAAGCTTAATTTTGAGGGAAGGGATGGGTTTTATAAAAAATTATAAATGTAAAATCGTCATTAAGTCCGACCCTACTGGAGATACACACGATCCTATTTATCTCCCCACGCCCATGACCTTTAACCACCAAAATTTAATAGGTTCAAGTACTCTAATATATAAACCTTCCTGAAAAATTTCAGATATTTTCGACAAAGGGAACAGGAGTTATTAAGCTTCAAAGTGGGTGAAGAAATAAATTGTGTATTTGGCAGGTAATAAACATTAAGTAATTTACAGTGAAACTTGTCCAAAGCGGAACCTTGATAAAACGGAAACCTGCCTAACACAGTGATTTTCTGTGTTAAGAAAAAAAAATCTGTTCAAAACGGAAACCGGAGAACATATTCGGTACCGTGCCATTCCGGTTTAAACAGATTTTACTGTATATACAATAGAACCTTCGATAACGACCACCTTTAAACAGCGGCCATTTTTTCGGGAATTTGAACAGAAAAGCATACAAAATAACCTCCGTACAAGGCCATTTCTTAACATTTCTATTAGTGGCCGTCGTTTACAGGTTTAGAAAATATTATAAGCGAATTAATAAATCATAAGTAAACACAAGATAGAAAAAAGAGAGGAATAAATTTTTATTTTTATTTGTAATTCGATAAAATAAAATTTATGATCCGTTACAACTTAATGAATTAACTCTTGAAGAATTTTAATTTGAAATTTTATTTAACGTGAAGGGAATTGGTGGAAGTTACTCGTCTGTAATTCTACTGATTAGAAATGATTTAAATTGATTTACAAAACTCGAAAATTCAAGTAGTAGAAAGTTTTCGCATCAAAGACTAAAAGTCGAATTATATTTATTTAATATTTTTCAAGGCGTGTGAAAGTTTATTTTAAATAACTTTATTAATATTTACTTTATTTTTAATCCGACTTTAAATACGAAAATATATATATAAACGTTTAAATGTTTATTTTTTAATTTATGAAAAACTGCACTTGTTGTAGCAACACTCAATTTAGCACAGTCTTTTAAGCTTCTCTCAGTGGCATTCGATTTAGCACAGTCTTTTAAGCTTCTCTCAGTGGCATTCGATTTAGCACAGTCTTTTAAGCTTCTCTCAGTGGCATTCGATTTAGCACAGTCTTTTAAGCTTCTCTCAGTGGCATTCGATTTAGCACAGTCTTTTAAGCTTCTCTCAGTGGCATTCGATTTAGCACAGTCTTTTAAGCTTCTCTCAGTGGCATTCGATTTAGCACAGTCTTTTAAGCTTCTCTCAGTGGCATTCGATTTAGCACAGTCTTTTAAGCTTCTCTCAGTGGCATTCGATTTAGCACAGTCTTTTAAGCTTCTCTCAGTGGCATTCGATTTAGCACAGTCTTTTAAGCTTCTCTCAGTGGCATTCGATTTAGCACAGTCTTTTAAGCTTCTCGCAGTGACATTCGATTTAGCACAGTCCTTACAATGACACTCGATATAGTGAACGATTTATCAAAGATCTAAAAAAATAAACAGTTAATTAATTATAAAGTATTAATTTTACATCTATTTATATAAATATTTTTCTTGTATTTGTGTCAATTTAATACATTTTTTAAAATTACTCAGGAAATGCTTTAATTATAAAAGAAGGGAGCAGTTTTGCATACAGTCAGACAAAAAAAATCATACAAAATCTAATTGAATTTGTATAAATTCCGTACTACAGAATCATGTAATTTGTATATTATTACCTCATTAAAATTTATAGATAATTATATAAAATATTCTAGTTTTAAGTGAACCTAGCTTCGTTGCTTCGTGTAAATTCTATTAAAGATACAGGCGCAAACATATTTCACTTATATATATATATATTTGGCGGTAGATATAATTTATCCCTTTAAAATTCATTTAATAAACTTTTTATATATAAAATTTCATTCTATAGAATCCCTTTCTTCGCCATCTTCCTATATTTGTACAGTTTTGTTATCATTAATGTTCGCTGCTTGGACAAACATTTGGTTTTCTCCACTTCCTCAATTCTTATTCTTCCGGTTTTATTGAAGAATTCCGACTTAACTCCATTCATTAAATTTAATAAAATTTTAAAAATCAAATAATATTTATTTATTTTTATACCCTTTTTCTTCAAAGCTGCATAGATGCAATTCATTAAATTCAATAAATTCTTGTACAAGATATATTTTTAGAACTGATAATTACTTTATTTAATAAAGATTGTGTTATAGTTTCTTAAACTCCCCTCTACAGAAATAACTTTTTGATTAAATTAATTTACATGTTTATTACCAATTTTCTTTTATACAGTAAGCCTGTTTATAGTAGAAACTCATTCTTATGTAGAAACAAGAATATTCGAGTATTTTTAGGAAAACCCATGCTTTCGTATGCATATGTATATATAATTTACAATAAGTAAATGTATATATCCATCCGTCCTGGGCCTTAATTTCTTCTCTATGAATCTGATTCATAGAGTAGAAATTAAGTTTTGCCAGCCTTATGTATCCGGAGCGAGTTTCCGTTTCATCTTTATCCGATCCAATCCAATCCAATTATCCCCTAGAATAGTTTCCCAAACATTTTTACAGCTACGTGTCCTTCCTTTCAGTGGTCCAGTAAATAAAAACAAATAAACTCTACTTTCTGGCCGATTCGCACCTCACCAACGAGCTTGAAGTTTCCGGGTTTTCTTCACGTAATAGAAGGGGGACAGTTTTCCATAAAATGTCCTTATCCCCCTTGTGCTGTGTTGCCTTATTTCACCAATCCACAGATTTCCCCATCCAAGTACTATTTTGAAAGTCTTGAATCTGGCATGCGAAACACACGATCACAATACAATAGCTATATATTCAAGCAACCGACGAACAACCGAAAAAAAGCAATATAACGAGCAATAGCTCGTTATATTGCTTTTTTTCGGTTGTTCGTCGTTTGCGGCGCCTTTATAACACCCCGTTATAACGCAGTACCAGATATAATGCTAATGTACTTCATGCGGTATAACGAGGGGGGCTACTGTACTTCTGTTTTCTGAATGTAATTTCCTTACAAATTAGAATCTGACAAAGTCTCTGTCTCCAACTCCTTCTTCCGTTAAGATAATCACGCCATTTTATATTTAAACCAAACTAAACACTAACAACTCGTACCTCCGAAATTAATTCCGATTACACAGACAAAAGGAAGAAAATTGCTAAGTACATATAAGCCCATATAATAGCATATACTACTTAAAATTTTATAGAAGTAGGACATGAAAATTACCAATTACAAGAGCAAAGTAGTAACGTTCTTCTAAAGAAATTGGCTATAAATTTATTGCCATTGTTAATCTTATTAAAATCAATTACTCATTTTAAATGCCTTTAAAAGCAATTTTATTTGTACTATTTTCTTCTCAATTCATGTATACAATTCTGTAGTCTGAGTATATTATTCTGTATTATAAAAGTATATTCTAAAACTTCTGTAAGGGGGGGGACGGTCGATATATACGATATATAAAAAAAAATCCAATTTCTATGCTAAAATAGAATTTTAATTCATCAGAATTCTACTTTTATGACTGATATACGATGTAAAATGGAAGGAAAAAATCATTAGGTATCATTACGAATTGATTTTTCTCATGGAAATTGGCGTATCATTCCAGTCGAAATGTGATTTTTCTAGCAGATTAATCATACAAATGGATTTTTATACGAATTATTTAATTTCTAATTGATAACATTAGCTAAAAATTTTAATACAGTCGCTTAATATTTTGTTTTCCAAAGCTTTCAACAAGCAAATATATATAAAATAGAATTAGCTAATTCCATCCATTCAAATGCAAATCAATTTCCTAAATTTATTTTCAAATTATTCGCTTCAGAAATGAATAATTTTGTATGAATATTTATGAAACATTAAGCGTTTGTTTATGGAAAAGTTTATAAAATTTTCTTTTTAATTTTTTTTTTTATAATGTAAACTTTATTATAAAAGTTTTCAGCTACTTGTAAAGTATCGAATTTTAATTACTTATAATAAATAAAATTACAAATTAAATTTTAATTTTTTCTTTTTAATATTCAAAAAATCAAATTAAATAAACCATTTGTTTTTGAATAATTTAAAAATTTATAACTTAAAATCATTGACTTGTATTCGATTTTAGCTCTTTCTGCCTGCGCGTTATACACGAAATTTACTAACTTTTCACCTTAAAAATTATATTTATCGAAGTTTAAACGTATAAAATTTAAAATTTAACCTTAAATTAAAAATTTAGAAATGTTTTTATATCTAAATTCGATTATTAGACACGCTAGGAATTTTATCATTTCAATATTTGAATATTATATTTTACGGTTATTTAAAGCAAACTATCAACTCTCGTTCATTGATGTGACAATATTGCAACGTAAACTTACTTTAATCCCTCAACAGTAGGTGGAGGGGGAGAGAATTTTTTAAAGATTAAAAAAGAAGAAAAAATTACCAGAAAATAAATTATTTTTCAAAAAGTCGTAAAAACGTGATGGCACTATACCAAGAATATTAATATAGTGATTTTTACGATATCCCAACCAAGTAGTTACTCATTGCATACAAGAATAGTAATTTTACTGCTTATACCTTAACATAAAAAGGCATTTTTCCAAAGTAAATTAATCCTTATTGTGCAAAAGCCGTAAAAGAGTGATGAAAACTTAAATTAAACCTAATTTTTATAGTGTAAAAATTTAAATTCTTCATAGCTCAGTGTATATATATATATATACACAGCTTCTTCTTCCCCCCATACAAAGAAAGTGGTAATTATGCGAATAATTTTTAAAGAATAAAAAGATGGTACGTTAATTAAGCGAATATTTTTCATAAGGACATCTGCTTTTGACCGTCGTGTCATTTAAAGTAACGCCTCTTACCGATTTGCTTTCCTTTATATTTTAAGTAAAATTCTAGCATCTTAATGATCCTTCATCCCTCAACGTAATCCTGTGTATATACAACTTCTTAGCATCTTTATAGGAGTGATTTACCTTACACACGAGAAAACTTCATTCTAATAAATTATTTATACGTTTTTACTAATTTTTTTATAATTAAATATATATTTTATTATCTTTTACGTAATTTTCTTTAATTTTTATTATTCCCAATTATATATTTTTAATTTTTTTAACGTTTAAAAACATGCCATTTCGCTGTTTCTTGCTGCAGTTCGTGCGCTCTTCTTGTTAAGATTTTAGCTCTCTTAATAATAAAAAATTAATTTTTATATATTTAAACACTAATACATTTAATTTTTAAGCTTTAAATACTCGTAAAAGCTGTAAAATTTTGTAAAAAAAATAATAAATTAGGTGTATGTATGTTGATAAATAAAGCCATACACATCATTTTATAACTTTGATTTTTAGGTAAATATCGAAAAAAAATCTGAGATTTAAAAGTATTAAAATAAAAATTAAGTAATAAAATTTAATATTTTAGACGAAAGATTATTTTTAAAGTACTGTTATAATGTTCTATACTTTCTCAAAATTACAAAAGTACAAGAGAAAATACAATTTTAATGGCTTAAATTTAAGATAAATTACAATAAAATTTGAAGATTTTTAAATTTTAAAATAGAAATTATAAAATAAATAATGTAAAAAGTCTTTATCTTCTTTTATTCTTTTGTAATATAAGACGAAAAATGGCTATTTTTAGCTGCTCACAATTACTTTCCTTTTGTACATTACTCAAATTACAAAAACATCATATAAACAAATAAAAAACACTGTTTTAATATCTGAAAATTTTTTGCAATAGAAACCATACAATAAGCTAAAATTCTTACTTGTTTTGTTGTAAAAGACAAGCAGAATTGATTAAGATTTTTTACACGAAATAATAATAAAAAAATATCAAACAAACAAACAAAAAAACTATTTAAATTTGTTTAAAAATTAGAAAAATTTATTAAAAATTCCTAAATTTTAAAGATTTTCTTACTTAAAATTATGTATTTTCCTGCGAATTACTTAAAAAAATCACACGAAAATATCCAAGAAATCGTCACTTTGACAGGTGAAATTTTCCTAAATTCTGAAAAAATTTTAAATAAATTCCAGTAAAAACGTGTAAAAATATTAATTATAAATAGTTTAAAACATTAAAATAATTATTTACAACACTTAAAATTACAAAATTTAATTTGAAAGTCAGACAAGTTTAATACCCGATTAAGAATAAGTAGAAATTACATTCCTTTATATCAAGTTCAAGAGTATTAAATTGCCAATATTGGAATGTTAAAGAAGTAAATTAATATTATGCAAATTAACATAATCTGTTTAGTCAACTTTTATACTAATTTAGATTAAAAATTATTAAATTATTATGTATATATAACATTGTATATACATATATTTACACTAAGTTTTAATCTTATTAAGTATAATTTAATGTGATAGATACAGCTTAAAAATCGATAAATGTTTAAAATATTTTTAAAATATATATTAATTAATTAAGATTAAAAATATAAATTTCTTATAAAATTAAAATGAAAAATATATAAGAGAAAATATAGGAAACTTTCGGGATAATGAAGTTTTATCACCATCCCTCCGGTAGCTTTTGTAAGTGGTTTGTCAGTTTGTCTGTGTGTTTGAAATAATCTAAAGTAGTGAAAGTTTGAAAGAGAATCCCTTGTTACAATATACGATTGCAACAAACTCATAAAGTTTGCAATTAATTTTACAACCCTGAAGGACTAAATGTTTAAAACAGATATAGAGGGATCAATAATGGCTAACAGGAATGAAAACTATTGATTGAATTTTTCATTTTTAGTGATTTATTGATGATATCTTCTATGGAAATTTAAAGGATACCGTGCCTTTTAATATTGATTTAATTGATATGATAAATAATTTCCATATCAAACTAATGTATAATTGAATTTTGTAAGTTAAATTTTCAGTAAGTTGGATTTTAAATGTTGGATTTGTTTCGTGTAGTAACGTTGAAATTGATTATATTTTTGGTCCATTTCATCGACATAATTTTGGACTTTTCTTAGAATTTAGACAACTCCCGCAAAGTCCATAATTGTTAAATCCGATTTTTAAAAAGTCCAGTAAACGTTGATTCGATCAAACTTTGGAAAAAAATAAAATCACTTAACGTTTGTGGACTTCACAAGAAATTATCTATCAACGTTTCTGGATTTGACAAAAATGACTTATGATATTCTAAGAATGATTGTCCGAAAAAACGTTGGAAAACAATTTCTCTTACAAGAGTCGCTCTTGGTGTACCATTTACTTCAATTTACCGAGTTAATCAGCTTAATGTGAAAGGGGTGTGAATGATCATGGCTTAGTTTATCACCTAACTAACGGGATATACAATATTCATCTTGATAAAAAATTAAAGAATTTTTACCATCTTTACTTACTATAAAAATACAACAAAATAATCGATAAATATAGAAAAAAAAATCATATAATTTTTGGGCTACAATTTGAAAGAATTGCAAACCTATAAATTCTCTGTGTGCCTGTCTTTCCTTAATCTCCAGAATAGAATTAGATAGATGAAAAGCGAGACGAGATATAAAAAGGACATATGCAGAGGGCCCTGAATAACTATATAAAAACTTCCGGGATAGAATGGAATTTACGTGTTTTTAATTCAAATATTACGGAGATAAAGGTACGACTCTGTTGTTATCAGGAAAAGTATGATTTACAGGGCAAGTCACTACTAATTTGAGGTGGAGAGCGTATATTTTATTTTTTTTAAATATTTTAAAATTGTTTATAGTAAAATATATATTTTAAAATTCTTTAAATATTAATTAACCATTTAAAATAAATTAATTTCAAATATTTAAAAAGAAATTCACATATTTAGAATCAAAATTTATTCCACATTTCGAAAATACGGAAATTCGTTGAAAAACCGTTGAAAAAATTTATTTTTTTAAACTTAATTAATTATTTTTTATAAAAGTAAATAAATAAAATGAATTTTATAAAATTTCTAAATTTTAATTTATTTTAATTAAAAATTTTATATAAAATTCATAAGGATAATTAAACACAGAGATAATATGAGATTAATTTAAATATATTATTCATAAACTTTATTAAAGTAAGGAGATGAATAAAAGCTTAAAATCTAATCTAATTTATATTCACTATAAATAGTTAATTAAGTAATTATATTGCTCTTAAATACGTTTCAATTGTTCATATTTATATATTATTATTTTATATAGAGAAACCCCGATTTAACGTCATTATTCGCTGTTATAAAATTAATAAATGCGGGGAATTGATTTATAATTTTATTCTAAAAAATCCCAATTATACGTTTGTAATATTTAACTTCATAATATTATTAAATTGCGTGGATTTAATTTAGGTTCATAAATTTGATTTTTCGCTAACAGATGGCAGCATGATACATAAAACAAACTTTTTTTTTCCTAGAAATTTTATTTATAAATATAATTAAAATAATATACAAAAATTATTTAAAACAATAAATAAATTGTTTTAATTTTTTAAAAAAATTTAATGTAAAATAAATTAATATATTTTTTTTAAAAATAATTGTATCCATACACAACTAAACTGTAATAATATTATTAAAAATAAAATAATTATTTTAAATCTTTATTGTATTTATTTTTAAAAAAATCTATAATATCGATTTACTTGTTTTATGTTCTTTATTGATTTTCTAGACGCGTCAGTCTGAAGAAAATATATATATTAAACATAAAATCAATATTACTAATGCTTAAAATTTTAGTTTAATTTAAGGACGACAGATGGTAGCACTATCTTAATATACTTTAACTTATTATTATTTCCTATTTAATTATATTTTATTTAGAAATTAATATCTTAATAAAGAACGTAGAAAAGAAATTATTATAATGACCATAAGTATGTAAAGTGCATTTTTTTTTTTTGAATTTGTATTACATGATCTAACGATGACAATGAACAAATTACTGAGAAAGAAATTCAAAATAAAATTTTAAAAAAATGATATTACAAATCACGATAGTTGTAAGAAAGTGAGTCACGCAAAGTTTACAAAAAATATTATCCAATTTTGATTGATTGTTATAACAGTTCAAACATTCAAAAAATTAGAAAAAAAAAGAAAATATTTTCCTTTATTTTTCCTATATTTATTACGCTTTCCTTCCAAAAATAATATATTAATTACAATTTGTAACATATTTTTGAGTGTTTACAATTGTAACAATTACAGATCTCGTTCTTAATTGTAAATAAGGGAATTAATTATAATTAAAACTTTTTTTTAATATCTTACACATGTAAACAAATAGTTTATATATTAATTAATTATTATAACACCTGAATTTTTTTAGATAAAATAAAGAAATAATAATAATTATATATATATTTTTTTCTAGAGATAAAAAATGTAAAATTCTCTTGCATTTATTAGATTTTCATCGCCAGAAAGGGGAATTGAATTGAAAACATGTTTAAGTTTTGATGACATTTGTTGGTGGAATAACATGCTTGGATGATATATATATATATATATATATATGTTTTCTACTTTTGAGACCGATTTAAATTGAAGTTATCATCAAAGCTTGGTTTTGTTGGATGGTATGTGCATGCCTCATTATAGAGAAAGGAAAGATGTTTACGTGAAATTGTATAGAAGTCCCTACATCTTCACTCAGTATCCACTTTTCATATATTCTTCTTCGGTGTTATTGGATTATTCATTGCAATTATCGTTATTTCGGGGGTTTTCTTTTTATAAAGTACAAGTATTTTATTCTTATTTTTATGCAGAAAAATTTTTTCTGCATTTTCTGATTGTTTTAAATTATTTTTTCCCATTTAAACTTCCAAATAAAATCTTTCTAAATCCTGAATATATACATATAAAATTAAAATGCAATATTAAAGATATTTTACATGAGAATAACGTTATGAAATATATTCTTTATTTTTATATGAAGTTTTTAAAATATTTAAATATATTTTTTAGAATTTTCTTTAGTTTATTTATGAGTAAACAATGTAAAAATATTTTTTTTATGTAGTCTTATATACTGAATAATATTTTTAAAAAATATGTGTATATGTATATAAATTATAGAATTTATTATTTATTCACATTAAAATTTATTAATAAAAGAATTTATTTATTATTATCATTTTAATGTTTGGACATAATTAACGTAACATTTGACATTTTCTGTATAAAATATTAAGAATTAACAGCGTAATTTATCATTCAGTGAATATATTTATTTAAAAATTCAATTATTTGTTACTGTTTTAATATAATAAATTAGTTTTAATCAAATCGAAAACAGAGAAAACATTCTTTTATATATGTTTAAATCCGTTTAATTTCATTTATTTCTGGGAACATTTATTAATTAAGCTAACATTCAGCTTTAGACAAATATCCTGCGGATTAACTTAATGCTTACTTAATTTCCATCGAGAATCAGCCATGAAATTACATGCAACTGTATAAAATCGATGTACAGTGATAAATTAAATGTAATGTAGCGTATGAAATTGAGGAGTTGTCCAATCAATCGTAAATATTTATGTCTTAAACACGGCAATATATATATTAGTTTCTATAAATGTTATTTATAAGTCTTCATGTTGTTTATGAGTATTCTTAGATAAAAGAAATTGTTGGATAACTGTTAGAAAAATTGTTGGATAACTGTTTAAAAATTGTTGGATAACTGTTAGAAAAATTGTTGGATAACTGTTTAAAAATTGTTGGATAACTGTTAGAAAAATTGTTGGATAACTGTTTAAAAATTGTTGGATAACTGTTAGAAAAATTGTTGGATAACTGTTTAAAAATTGTTGGATAACTGTTAGAAAAATTGTTGGATAACTGTTTAAAAATTGTTGGATAACTGTTAGAAAAATTGTTGGATAACTGTTTAAAAATTGTTGGATAACTGTTAGAAAAATTGTTGGATAACTGTTTAAAAATTGTTGGATAACTGTTAGAAAAATTGTTGGATAACTGTTTAAAAATTGTTGGATAACTGTTAGAAAAATTGTTGGATAACTGTTTAAAAATTGTTGGATAACTGTTAGAAAAATTGTTGGATAACTGTTTAAAAATTGTTGGATAACTGTTAGAAAAATTGTTGGATTAACAGCAATGGTTGAAGATTTATGTGCTATATTGCTAGAAGACACATAGAAAAATTGTTGTAGAAATTGCTAATGAACAATTTTTAGAAAAGGCATTTCTGTTGAAGAGTGGTAGAAAAATTATTGTTAGGAAATTTGCGAGAATTGTTAGTAAAGGCATTTCAGCAACAGAAAAGAAGCTTTAGTAGAATTGTTAGAATTGTTGGCTGGATAATTTTGATAAGATGCTAACTGTAATTAGGAAATTTATCACAATCGTTGGAAAGAAAATTGTTACAATTATTGGATAAACAATTTTTAGAAACGTTTAAGAAATTCGTTACAATTGCCGAATAAACAACTTTTGTAAAACAATACTTTTTGAAGAATCGTTAAAAGAAAATTTCACGAAATTGTTCGACGAACAATTTTTATAAACCGTATTAACAGGAAAATATTTAGATAAAAAAATTTTCAATAAAAGAAAAAGCTTGCCGGTAAATAAAGTTTTAAAATAAAACTTATACAATTTTTACACTAAGAGTTTTGAAAAAAAAAAAATGTTATTTTTAGAAGAAAAATGATTAGAATCCAGCAACTTACCATAAAGAATTGTTACGACTTCAAACAATTTTCCGAGGAATTATTGTAAAAATAGTAAAGAATTATGTAAAAGATAAAGTTGACACGTGAACGAATAATTTTTAACTAAAGAAATTGTACATTTTCTTCAATTTTGTACGATGTACTCGAGCTAGCACGTGGTAAATTTACATGAACAAATTCTTTTTTCTGACGAAAGTATCAATTGTACTTTGAAGTTTCAGAAGATAAGAAAGTAGAAGTTTGATACGAAGTTTTAAGAATGACACGTACATTTTTGTTCAAGCGATAGTCAATGGTACAGAGAAAGGATGGCACGCATCTATCTGGATTATCTCACAACATACGACAAAAATCTAAAATTGATGTGACATTGTACCGAGAAGCAGCATTTAAAAAATTTAATAAAACGACACGTTGGATTAGTTAAATATTCATTAAAAAAATAAAGCATTGGGAAATTGTATTGCGAGCAAAAATCGTTAATAAAACGTATTGTAATACTGTATAATAATTAATTAAAACGATTAATTGTAATTTTCGAAACTTTCTTCATATCGATATTCTATAATCATAACGGTTAGAAAATTAATTTACTACTTTATTCAATATGAAAGTCTTTGGTGTTGTCTCAGTACGTGATTTTCATCCTGTTGAGTATCTCATTAATATTTCATTTCTGTCATACTCTGCGACAAAAGCATCAGACAATTCCACTTATGATGAAATGCAATATATTTTCTTGGTTATTTAATGGGGCAGTAAAGATTCCTTCTGACAAAAAAAAATAATAATAATAAAAATAAAAAAAAAAGAAGATTTCACTGCAAGAAATTTCAGGTGTGTGTCTGTATCAATTACTGATATACGACCAGGGATGAAGGAACTGCAATTCAATTACAGAACTACTAAGAAAAGTGAAGTTAATAACTAACTACTGGTGAAATTAATTCTATCAGAGAAGAACTAAAGTAAAATTAATTCAGCGTAGCAGTAAACTAGAAGTGTGTGGAATAAAAACAACGTTTTTCTTTAGAGGAGGAAAAAAAGTTGGAATGAAGAGAGAAAAAAATATATTTTATTTTGAAATATGATACGAAAAAAAGTGTTTTTCTTTGGAACTAAACTTAACATCACGTATGCTTTTATTTGAATTAGAACTGACAGTGTATGCCTTTATTTGAACTAGAACTGATAAAGTGCGCGCCTTTTTTGAACTAGAACTAATAAACTATACCCCTTTTTTGAACTAGAACTGATGAAGTGTATGCCTTTTTTGAACTAGAGCTGGTAAAGTGTATGCCTTTTTTGAACTAGAGCTGGTTAAGTGTATGCCTTTATTTGAACTAGAACTAATAAAGTGTGCGCCTTTATTTGAACTAGAACTGATGAAGTGTATGCCTTTTTTGAACTAGAACTGGTAAAGTGTATGCCGTTTTTGAACTAGAGCTGGTTAAGTGTATGCCTTTATTTGAACTAGAACTGATAAAGTGTGCGCCTTTATTTGAACTAGAATTAATAAAGTGTGCGCCTTTATTTGAACTAGAACTGATAAAGTGTATGCCTTTATCTGAAACTAGAACTGTTGTATGTCTTTATTTGAAACTGGAATTGATAAAGATTGTTGTATGCCTTTCTTTGAAGTTAGAATTAATAAGAGCACGTAGGCCTTTACTTGATATTACTGATACAATCGATAATTCGTATGTCTCTTTTTGAAACTAGAATTAATAATAGTAGCCTTCCTTGAAAACTAGAATTAATAAGATCTGCATTTTCTTCTTTCAAAACAAGTATTAATAAAAAAGGACATTTTTTTTCTGTTATACAGAATTAAAATATTTATACACGTTTCAAAGAAAGTAATACAATTTGTATGTTTTGACTAATTCAATACTAAGTCTATACTTATATATTATATATCTTCTCAACCTTTTTACATGCATACTTTCGAGTCTTCTTTGTGTGAACTTCTACCGCTAACCGTTATCCCTAGGGATGCGCGTACTACCGTTTGAGAAGTGCTGATCTATATAAGTTTTTATATAAGTGATTCATTTAAAAATAAAGCTTTTCACGTTAGAAAACAAGTTACATACCAAAATCATATAATTAATTTCTCGTTTCTAATCTCCCACAAACAAAACATTGCTAATAAATTTTTGAATACGTTTAAATAATAGATTTAGCCAAGTTACATCGATGCAAATCGATAGAAATATACACAAATATATGCGAAAAGTCTTACTTCATTAATTATTTTTATTTGTGTATATTAAACAATAGAAAATAAATGTTGTGTTAATTAATTAATAATAACCGAAATTGAAAATCGCTAAGAAAAATAACACGTTTAAATTGTTAATGTGACAAATGATCATTGGCATTATAAATTATTATTTTCCTGTTAAATTCTAATATATTTACGATAAATTACATTATAATTATAGCTGGACACTTATAGCTGGATTTTTAAACGCATACACTATACAAATCACACAGAAATTTTATGTTTATTTTCAATATTTAATGCTT
Organism: Centruroides vittatus; assembly: GCF_030686945.1. Classification (NCBI taxonomy): domain Eukaryota; kingdom Metazoa; phylum Arthropoda; class Arachnida; order Scorpiones; family Buthidae; genus Centruroides; species Centruroides vittatus. The sequence continues at coordinate 1,192,704 of NW_027122193.1, forward strand.
AAAAATTAAAAAAAAAAAAATAAATATATTACATAATTTATATTGTTACGATATACACAGAAGACAATTGTGATGTATTATATTATTCGTTGTTTATTACAATATACTATATAAAATAACAATAAGATAAGCATTAAACAATACAAAAGAGAAATTTATCTAATCAATTTTGTAGTATTATTACAGATATACTCCTTTGTGCAAATTGTAAACTCTGTTAATTCTCTCACAATATACATTATTAATGTGCATTACGTGCATCGAGCATGTTACACATCAATTTACGTTTATATATATAAACGTTAGATACTGTACATACAGGAGAATACATCAATGTTTTTTTTTTATGGTAGATACTTTTGAGACTGGCAATTTTTTAGAAGGTGGGGATTTACCTACCAAAGAATGTTACTAATAGAGATAATACCCTTCCATTAAAATCCGTTGCTGACGTGAACAAACCGTATTGGTCAGGATTAGATCTTTTCGTTTGTGTTTCCTACAATGTTCGTTAGATCAGAATTTTAGTTTTCAGTTCCCTAGGGACTTTCTGTTGTATAATAGGAACGTAGTTTCGGAGTCAACAGTAAAATCGATATGTGCATGCTTTTCATAGTTACTAAGCAACACTTACGTTGTTATGTACAGTATGGTACTGAATATTAATTTCTCCCCCTTTTTTATACTACTAGTTAAATTTTAAGTGTAGATGAGGTTGAATTTTTCCAAGCTCGAGCGTGTATAAGACGTGCAATAGTTACTAATTAACGTAGATTTATAAAAATATATGATTTTTAACAATATTTTAAACCTTTCTTTTTAAATACTTATTTAAGTTATGATTATGTAAATGAAGGGTTTTTAGTGTTGATTTTTTAATATAAATACCTATAAAATAATAATAATAAATTATATATATATATATATAATATTTTTGAAGCTTTTCGTTTTCGTAAAAATTCTATTTCTTATATTGAATCTCACTCTTTCTAGAATAAATTATAGTTTGAACTAGAATTGAAATGATTGATCGATGTTTGAAGTTTGATTTTTTTTTCCCTCCATTTTTTTTTTCCTTATTTTTGTCTGTGAAAATATAGATAAAATTTTTATTCAATCATAAAAATTCAATATTCTAATGACTACGTAAGAATTGTAAGGAATATATTCTTATTATAAACGTATATTTTTATAATATATTTATTAAATTCTTTTAAGTAAATTAAACGAAAAATAATTAAAGAAAGTTGTTTTCTTTTTCAATTTGCTACAAAATCTCGAAAAGATTTAATTAAAAATAAATTTTTTTAATCAATTAAAACTAAAACAAAAAGTTAAATTAGAAAAAACGAATTTCTACCTTTTTTTTTTATATGTTAAAAATATAATTTTAAAAGTGTATTATTAATTTTTAAATACATTTTAATGAGAAATAATTATTTTAAATTTTACTAATTAAAATTTTTTATATATTTATATTAATTTTGTAATAGAAAAATTTATTTCTTGTGTGTGTGTGTGTGTTTTTACTAAAGGGGGAAATGTATGCATGATTCATTAAGTAGATATCTTAATGACAATTGAGATATATATAAAGTCTAATTTGTGGTAATTTAACCGATGTAATAAAGAAAGATACCGTCCTTAATGATATGTGTTTTATTTAGTTTACAATTTTACAGATAAAATAGAAATTTTTCTTACCGAAATTCTGATAATAAACAAGGAAAAATCTTTACTGTAATCTTAATTACCCTTTTCTAATGTTTTTCTTTTTTTTTCTCCTCACGCAAAAAAATTAAAATAAAAGAAAATTCCTTACTTAATTTTTATTTTATTAATTTCTATCTAAATAGGTAGAATTATCAGATAATTCTCGACACTTATAGCTGGATTTTTACGTGTAAAAAGTTTGGAATAAATTGTAATAATTATATTTCTTTTAATTTATAAATTTCTGAATTAATTCGTATATAAATAAATTTTAAATTTAATACACTAAAGTGCATTATTACAATGAATTAATCTGTTGAAATTATTACATAAATTCGAAGAATGGTATATGTATGTATATATATATATATATATTTATGTAGTAAATTTTTAATATTAGATAATAAATTTTGTGGTATATTTTAAGTGTTTACTTAATGTATTTATATAATTAATTTAAGAAGGGGGTGTAGTTTCGAATCTGTAAGTTCAGGAATGGAATGAGACGGGGAAGGAGGTAAAGGAGGGAAAAGTAGAGAGATGGGAGTTTTGTAGACATGAAATGTCGAAAAACAAAATTTTTTTCGGTGTTCTATTCTGTTTATTTTCCTTTTTGTAACTTCTATTTCGTGTTCTTTGCTGAAGAATGTCGCCCTTTCACCCACAAAGCTATTCCTCTGATAGTCATCTGGCAAAGTAATCAGTCTCTTTCTTATTTTTTCTAACTCATTTTATTTATTTATTTTTCTCATTTACTCAATCAAAATTTTTAAGTATTTATAAAATATTTAAATTTATGTAAATATATTTCTCTCGAGGTACAATTTCTTTTTTTTTTCTCTCTCTCTTTATTTATTTTGATAAACGGCCGAAAAACATAAGCAAATTAATATACATATTTAAAAGAACTCTCTCTCTCTCTCTCTCTCTCTCCTTGATTTATTTATCTACATTAAAAATTTAATTTATCATTTATTTCAATAAAAGTATAATAAAAAATTCTAAATGTCTTATTCGCGGTAAAAGATTGAAATATAAATTATTTAAATTTTGAAAAGAATTTTTATTTTTATTACTTAAATTTTTATTGACAAGCAAACTAATAATAATAATAAAAAATTTACTTTTATAATTATAGTTGAGTAAATTATTGAAAGATGTGGGGAAAAAAAGAATACTTCTTACTTTACAGAGCAATTAAGGAGTGTGAAGAGTCATCTATCAAAGTTTAAAAAATAATATTTTGAGTGTTTTAGATATATCAAGTAACTTAATGAGTAACTTTTTAAAATTAATCTTCTATCTTTAATAATTTCTTTTTGTTACGACCAAATAATATTATTTATGTATTCATGCTTTACTGAATCTCAGTAATTAATGGATAAGTGAATCTTAGTTTGCAGTTCTTAACGAGTGTAACTTAAAGATATCTTGAAGACGTGTCTTTAAGTTACACCTCAATATATAAAATAAAGCTTGTCTTTATGCTTAAATATCTCTTATGTTTACTTGTTAAAAGAATAAGGCAGATTTAAAGGAGTTGTGTTTTTAAGCTTAAAACACCTTTGATAGACTGAACTGTTATTAATAAATTGCGTTTAAATATACTTTTAATAGATTAAATTCAAGTATGTAAATGGCATTGTTTTAATATTTTGATCATAAAATGAATTTTTTAAATAAAATTTTCAAAGAAAATACGATAGAGGTAATTTTATTTAATAATTTCTTATTAGTGTTTACATTTCACGAGACAAAATTTAAGAAATTTTAATTGTGTTTAAAGTAAGAAAATAAAAATATTTAAAAATTTAGTCTGTATATTTCTAGCAATTTTCTTTTTAATAATAATATTTTAAAAAAGGAAAGGAAAAGGAAAGAAATATAAAAAAAATGCTAGTTAAAACTCGAGGAAAGTAGAAGTATCTTATTAATTTTAACAAATAGCTTTTAGCTTTAACAAAGAAAAAGAAATTTATCCACTGTAAAATATTATTTCGAATGTTTATATTTAAATATAAGATTTTATATTATATATTTATCGAACCGTAAGTAATTATAATAATATTTTTTTAAAAAATTGATGCAATTATCAACCTTTAAACATATTTTTAAAAAAAATTTAAACAAAAATTAACTAATTTAAAGTAAGGAATTGGTTTATTTCGAATGATATAATGATATATATATATATACATAAATGTAAATATTCTTTAAAATGATTAAGCAGACATCCGTCATTTGGTTTCATTCTTATCATTGGGATAAAGTTTAACATTAATGTTAGTAATTAAAGTAATTTTGTGTAATTCAGAATATCAGCAGCTGCCTGATATCAATAGGATCTCATAAGATAATCATTAGAAATATATATTTCATGGATTCGTTTAGAATAGATTAATACGAAATTTTCAAAATAGCGCTTTAAATTTAGTCATCCGAAAAGAACTGTAGCCAAAACCAGTATTAGGGGAGCCAGTGAAAACCTGCATTTACCCCTATACCACTGTGGATGTAACCATTAACGAAGGGTAAACTCTTAGATATTGCATATACCGTACACACGTACTGTACACATGAGTGGCGCGTTATCCTATCAGCAAAAAGGGCAATTGACTGTTGTTGGGGACCCCAAATCAATCTGTCCCCAAAAAATTACCCCAAAGAAAAATGTATGAAGTCAACACTACATGGGGGCCCCATAATTCAAATATACCCGTGTACGTACATCATGTGTACAAGTGACTTTTTCCTAATTTATTTATGTACAAAATTGAATGAATTAATTAAATCCTCCTATGAATTAAAAGCACAAAATACTTTATTCTAATTAATATATTTAATGATGTACAATTTTATTTTCTATATTTATTTTAAACAGAAAAAAAAATTTTAATTAAATGCATATTTTATTTCGTTTCAAGAATGAATAAATAATAATTTTTTTTGTTACTAAAAATAAATATTTTAAGAAATAATATTACTTTTTAGTTATTGTTCTTGATGAATATAATGAAAATTATAAAGGATAATTTTGAATAGAATATTAAAATCTTTTCGTCATTTGAAAGTAAATCATTATTATTACTTTTATACAAGTTGTTATTTATTTATTTATTTAAAAAAAGGAAGAATGCGTGCTTCATTGTATAGAAAAACTTTATAAACACGCAACCTTAAGACGAATATTTTTATTTAAATGATCGCTTTTCTTTAATATTCATCAATCAAACTAACAAATTGATTACAAATATTTAAATAATTTTTGTAAATAATGAAATTAATCTTTAACTTAAATATATTCTGGATAAATATGCATAATTTTCTATGATTTACAAGGTATGCAGACAGTATATTTATTCGTTTAATATACATGGATGAATCTGAATTTATGCTACATTAAATATGTGAAATTTCATGAAACCAGAAACATTTTACCGTTCATAAATTTTAAGTAAAAGTATTCTTTATATTTTCTTGGAATTTATCGTTTATAAATTCACCAGGATTTATATTAAAAAATAGTTTTGTAATTTTATCAATTATCAGTCAAGATACGTGCAACATTTCACACTTGTATTAGGAGATATAATTCAGTATAATATTCGAAACATTAACAGTTTTATGTTAAAATATTATATAAATATTCTAGATTTATTTCGTATTTTAAGTTCTCAGTATAAATAAAAGTAGAAATTTTTAATTGAAATTAAAAAATTAATATACTGTAATTCACTTTTTATTATTTCTAATGTGGAAAATTGATTCGGATTTCGAACACAATTCGGATTTCGAACGAATTAAATTCGAAGTACGAGACACTATTGAAAAAAATACTTCTATTAAAAGAAAAATGTAGTTAATTATACAGTTATTATATAATAAATGAGTCTATAAAGATGTAAACTTACTTTATTTGTATAATTTTATCACATTTGTAAAGCAGTATAATTACATATTTTAATATGTAGAACATGTGTATAACATTTTGTACATATTCATGATTCAAATTTGCTTAAAAGTATATTTTAAACAAGTAATTTTAAAGCAAAAATAAATAAGATGAGACCATAAAAATGTAAATATGAATTTGTATAATACATTATGAATATTGATTTAACAGATTTAAAATTGAATTAATGGAAGAACTTTATAGGAAATGTTTCATTGAAGACATTAAAGTCAGCTATATAATAAATAAATACAAGGAAATATACATAAATCATAAAAATAAAACATATTAATTTTATGTTTTGACTTTACTTATTTGCAAGGTATTTACATATTAAAGACATGTATATATATATTTTGCATACGCTCATATTTCAAAGAATTTTTATTTAGTTATAAAGTATATATTTTATAATATAATATATACAGAATATTCTGTATATATGTCAAATAATAAATCGAGAATGAAATGAATATTTTACAGACTACAGACCTGTTATTTTATTGAATTAGTATATATATATAGTGTATTCTTTATGACTTAAACACAATTAACATATAAATTGATATTTACTAAAACTTAATTTTTAAGTTTAAAAATTTGATAATAATATTTATTTAATTAATTTGTTTTAATGTACTTAAGTAATTGCAATTTATAACAAAAATATTATTTTAATTTAAGTTATTTCATTTTAATTAAAATAAAAATATAAATACAGAATTTGTTTAATGTAGAAAATTTAAAGAGGATTTATTAGTAAACAGATTTATTATATAATTATAAGTATTTTATACCATTGAGATTTGTCTAGCAAACTGTCAAAATATTAAATTATTAAATATATTTCATTTAAAGCTATGATATTTAATTCAAACTTTTAAAAATTTGTAATAAAATTGAAGATATTCTCCTTGGGGAGGTTAAATGGATAAAATTACAAATTTTAAGGAGTAAATTCATTTCTTTTTTTCTTTTTTAATTATTCATTTTATTATTTTTGTTAATAAAAAAATGTTTTAATTTGAATTAAAACTAAATCAAATTTAATTGGTAATATAATAAACTTTGTTATATGGAAAAATAATATTTTTTATAATTAAATTTCATTAAAAAATTAATTAATTAGATGAAACAAATAATATAATATATTTTTTTTTTTTAGTTTGATACTTATATAAGCTATAAAAAGATCGATTAAGATTGTAAAATAATTAGATATATATATTTACTTAAATTACATTAAAGACATGTATATATATATTTTGCATGATTCTATTTAAATGTTCTGATTTGTGAATATTCAGATAATTTAATTAATTAACTAATTAAATAATTTAATATTTTACAAAATAAATTAGAGTTTTTTTCAGATTTGATCCATTTAATTTTTAATATGTGAGTCTATTCATAAAAGATGGATCCTTTCATTGGCATAAAGCTATTATGAAGCTAACAAACAGCTTTTACATCAGTTTAATTTAAATATATTTAAAATTTAGCATGCATTAGGCACATTTAATGGATATTTTCATCTTTATCTTTAATTTAATTTTATAGAAATATATTTAAAGATATATTTTTAGTATTTGATTAAAACTTGTTGGTTCTAAACTATAACATATAAGAATCATTTTTTCCTTCCAAAAAATAATAAATTTAAAAGTGTAAGACCTCCTGTAGCTTGTTGAGTTTATGTGTAAATCTCGCCATATACATACACAAGTAAAACACTTAACATCATAAAATTTTGCTGATAATAATAGTCAAACTGTGTTAAATTTTAGCTATAATTTATAAGTAAGTCCTTAAAGAACTTTATCACCAATAAACAGTGAACATATTATCTGTATAAGTATTAATTCGTGCGAAATTGTACCAGAATGCGCTTCAACGTATCAACTTTCAGTGATGTAATACAACACTAACTTCACTACATATTAACTAACTCACATGTTTAATTTGATTAATTTTCAAACGATAACTAAATTAATTAGCTAAGTTATAAATTTTTATGATTAAAAAACAAAAACAATTAAAAGTTTCAATTAATTGCATAATCGAAATTCTATAGAAATGATTTTAAGTTCTATCCATTAGCAGAACGTTTTTCTTGCTTCTTTTATTGTCTTATCTAGGATTTAGTAAACCGAACAAGAGATTGCTCCTAAGAGAGATAAGTGAAGAGATACAAAATCGCCAAAACATCTTATGTTACTTTTCATATGTCCAACGATCTGTTTTTGTCGATAAGCTGCTCTAAGAAATTGAACTTTTGTAGATGTACACTATCTACTCGAGAAAGACTTATTTATTTAACGTTTTCCTTCCTTTTCTTTGCCTGATTTACTCGATACGTAATTATTATATAATCATACATCTTTTTATTGCAATAAAACATTAGTTTATTTATATGTATACATATATTTTTTTAATATAAAATCAAACGAATCTTTTACTACTATTGAATGGTATTGTAGGTTATTGGCTTTCTATATATAAAAATTTCTTTGAAATTTAATTGTATATAGCTTTTTAATAGTGAATAGAATATATAAATGTTTTTTATGTATCTCTTGTATCAAATAAAATTTATTCTAAATTTAGTTTTTTTCGTGTTGCATCCTCAAGCTGCACTTCAAATATTCGCAGAGAGAGAGAGAAAGTAACTAAATCTTTTTTTTTCAGAGTAACTTTACCAACTACTCGAAAGAAGGGAAAATATTTGCTCAAGGTTTCGATATGTTTTCTCAACTGATTTTTACCAATTTTCTGCACAGATTGAGATTCTAAAAGAACTATTCGCTTTATACGTATACAATCTACAGATTAGTTTCTTAAACCCTCATTTAAATATTTTAATATATTCTTAATTTAATATATAATCGGGTAAAATGAAATTAAATTTAATACAAAATTAGTTTAAAATTTTATTTTTATTATCGTTAAATTTATTTTTAAATTTTTAAGTGGATACGTCAACGAGCATTTGATTATTGAACGAATTTTTAAAAAAGTTTAAATCTATTTAAAATTAAATAATTTATAAATTTATTTTTCAAAAAAAAAAAAAAAAAAATTTACACAAAATTTAATGAAAATAACATCATTTCCGAATGCTGCAATCGATAATTCTAAATGAAGCATCACGTTCAAACAGTAATTTTAATTAAGATGATTAAACGTGATATCTCACGATAAAATCTGACTTAGAAACGTTATTTGCTTTAATAATTTTACTAAATTAATTAATTTTTGTCATTATATATCTTTATATAACTCATTCCTCTTGAGTTAACCAACGAGTTCGATAACGCAATTACATATAAATACCGTCTTGAAGAATTTATCTGAATAAAAGAGGAAGAAAAAAAATAAACAAAAACAAAAAAATTTCTCTTGGTGAGATCAGGCCAGAAACGTGCTGTCTAACCTCACAAGACATAACAGATGATTTGGACAGCGTAACAGTCAGACATCAATATTTGATCAGATGGTGTCTTTATTTGGTATCTTGTCTATTTGTTTCTTCCTGTATAACTATTGCTCATTCAACCTTATATAGTTTATATAATGACTTCTACATATTTCTAAACAGTATATACAATAAATATGTATATATAACTTAATATATAAACATGCAATTACCAAACTGAATTTATGAAAATAGAAGATAAATGCATTGATGTGTTTTAAAGAATTTACTGACGTAGAAAATCCTTGAAAATATATTATTCGGTTATTTATTTTATACTTAAAATATTTATTTATTTATTTTTAATTTAATAAGTTTTTAAAGGAGAAAAATACATTAAACAAGAGGAAAAAAAACTCCGATTTAGATATTTAATTAATGGATGAGAAAATCAAAAGACCGATCGATGGTAAAGGAATTTATTATATTTGTAAACAGGATAAACAAATTATATAATTCTTCAAGGTGATTAGAAGTAATTAACAGTTAATATTTAATTAATTTTATCCGTTTGATTATATACAATTAAGTATCGGTTTGGGTCGAATCGATAGACGATAATTAATATTGGTAAAATCTTTACTCGTGTAATTTAACTTATTATTATTGTAAATTATACTATTGCAATAATAACCGGGAGAATTTTTAAACATATTACAATATAATTAAAACACGAAGATAAATCTCTCGACATTAGAAAATAAGGAGAACATCGATTAAGTTGTAACATTAGTTTACGACATAGTAATTACACGAGTTGACATTGAAGAAAACGTCAAGGAAAGTGATGGAAAAGAAGCAGATACCAAGGAAGGTAAAGTAATGCTTAAAGAAGAATCAGACATTGTTTTATGGTCATCACTTCTGCTAACTGCAACGCTGTACCATATAGTCAAGAATGATTGATTGCAGCATGCCTAAGATGTGAAGCAGGGGTTAAGGCGAACGGAGATTCTCTTGGCTTAATTACCTCTAAGCCACTAGATGTACCATCTTCTCGGTCTATATTATGGTGTACAGTTGGTTAGGTTAGGCAAGAAAAATTCATAATTCGCAACATTTTAATAGCTACACAACCAATACTCAGTTTTATATACTAAAAAAATGAATAATGTATAAGTATACGTACTTAATCACTATTACAATATGTACTAAATGCGTGTTGCTCCGGTTGAAAAAATCGATATTTTTCTTTATTAATATCCAGATAAGTTGATATAATTTATAAAATATTTGAATATTTAAGTGCTTCTGGATTTTAAGTACTCGATGATAGTTGTTGTTTTGTACAGTAATTAACAGGAGAAGTAAAGACAATGATGTAAGTACTCTCTTCCCACACGTTTAAATGAAACAAAATTGTTTATCAACATTAAGAATTAATAACTTGAATTTTATGATTTTAAAGAATAAACTTTAAAGCGAATCCGTGTTTATATCACTTAACGAAATTTCAAAAACGTATATATATATATAATTTTTTTTTACTTGATGAAAATTGATAATCGATAAACCAATGTTTCTTCGACGAAAACAATCACTTTAAAAGGTATAATCATAGAAGAAACTTTAAGGAATGGGATCATTTATGTTTAATACAGTTTTCCTCAACTGATATCTCTGGATTTTTTTTTTTAAATAATAAAAATTCCGTTATAACAAATATTAGTTTACAGAATAAAAATAAAGAAACAAACCTTAACAAAACTCGAGTAGGTGTTTATCTGACGATGGACTTAAGGAGAAAGTAAACAGCTTGTTCAACAAGCGCTGGGTGTCGCTGTTGTCGCTGCAAATACGCATGCGTTTTATACAGAACTGACACGTGTCTCGCAGTTCAGCTCCCAGTTGTCTTCTCGTACAGCACGTCGACTACATCATCCAGCATCCGACCTGGCTACTCCTGCAAATCCTTGCGCAGACAGCAAAATGCTGCGGCGCTATAGGGCAGCTAGTGGTTCTGCTCTAGATTTGGTACAGCTTCAAAAATCGGACGTAGAATCACCCCAATGCTGTCAAGCAAACAGATTAAGGAGAGTGTTCACGGCTCATTCGCGTCGCAAGAAGAACAAATCGAATTCAACCGGGTTCTCTTTGAATTTGGTATTAAAGGAACCGCTACGTTTAGCTAATTCAGTGCCTTTGAACTTTGATTTATCTAGGTAAGTCTTTATTTTTTTTATTATTTTTTTTCATTTTTGTCGAAAACTTAACAACACTTTTTAATTATCTTTAACAAACTAAATATAAAGCTTAATCGAATTCTTTAATTTATAATGTATAATACTTGAATAGAATCTTCCTTCTTGTTTATCTTAATTAAAAAATGTTTTTTTTTCCTTATTCTTCGAATCAACAAGTGATTTTAAAGATTAATTTCGTTGATTAAATTTCTTCCTTATATATGTATTGTGTAAGCGAAGGTTTATAAAGATTGAAGAAGATTTGTAGTTTGAATTTTATAGATTTAGTAAATTTCGAAAGTTATTCTTGCCATGTGGTATGAATATGATTATATTATTTATGGAAAAAATGGTTTGTAGGAACTCCCATTTTCTTGACAATGACTTGTTTTTTTCCATTTCCTTCATTTATATCCTCATATGTGCAGGAAATGACAAACTACGCCCTATATTCAACTAAACGTGGAAAATCGATGGAATACATAGCTTACAGTATTATATAAAAATACCATAAAATGTACCAGGAAATTCGGATGATGTGATCTCTAGAGGATTTTTCTTAAGAATGGGATAAAGTACATTGTCATCTAGCATAAAGATTGATTCGGTTTTTTAAAAAAATGATCTAAGAAATAAATATATTTGAATAAAAATGAATTTCGAGAAACTTTTTTTAAGGAAAAAAAATAATAATAATAATCCAAATCTATCAATATAAAAATTCAAAATTAAATTTTTATTATTGCTAGGAAATGAAATAAGATGAATTTATAATATATACGAATAGGTTAGGCGATTTTAAAATTTATAAGGAAATCAATTAAACGACAGTTCGATGGTCTGAAAAATCATAAATTACTCCCCATTTTCAATCAAGCATTGATCCTCTCTTACTTAATGGTGAAAAACCGTGAAGTTGGAAAGCTTCCAAACTTTTCTATCCTATTAGCACATTCAATGTATGCCAGTTTGTATCTCTCACGTATTTGTATAATCATGTTTTATTTGCATAAACCATGAAGATATTTTCAACTCATTCGATTAAGTACGATTGTCTTGTTTGGTCATTGTCAACAATGCTTTGTCATTGTCATTCATTACCTGTTATATACAGTAACCGAACAACATATACACGCTAATGATCATAATAATTTTCGTTTTTAAAGCCATAATTATATTCGATTTCAATTATAAAAGTAAAGTAAAGAAATTTAATAGTTTCAATGCAGTAGTTTCAATTTTGATTATACGCCAGAGAATCTGTTCATAAAGGAAAAATATGTATGGGTGTAAAAGATTAACTTAATATTTGATCAACGGATATTTGTTCAACTGTTATTAGCTGTAAGGGTGATTTTTATTTCTAACTTTGGACCACGAACTCAAATGATCATCAATAGGTTGTATTACGTATCATATTGGCTTCGATAAGAGATCTGAAAAAAAACTTTGCTGCTATAAACAGCTTCAAGCAACAAAGAATTTTTCAGATATGAAAAACACGAGTAGTGTATTTGACAATAGAAGTGATTGACGAACAAAACAGTTATCTACAATACCCCCTTCTTTCCTTCTTATGAAAGTTGTAGCCGAATCAAAGAAGCAATACAACATAAAGTTAAAAGGAAGTCACGATTGCAAATATTCATTTCGATAGAATTACCGTTTATTAAAGCTCGATACATATTAAAGAAAGTATACATTAACTAGGTAATGATGATGCGAAACCCGCATTAAGTTGATGACCCTTCATTTTTCGATATTTTAATTAACAGCCCACATGTTTGACATGTTTATGTAATATTTAAATTTTAGGGTAATTACTTTAGGAATTAATTATTTATTATTATCACTTCGATACTGAAGAATATTTGATTATTTGTTAAGGTTAATTTTATTAATTAATAAATTAAAGAATTAAGAATTGATTAAAACCAATTTCAATCTTTTGTTAATTTTATAAATTTGTTTTTTTTGTATTCATTAGTTTAATTAGATTAATTTTAATTGATATTGATTTCTTTAAAAAAGTATTATAGTATTTTGTTCGTAATTTAGCTTTTGTAATGTACAAAAGCATAATTTATGTTATGTTTTGGAAATAAGCATAGAAAAGTACATTTATCAATACTTTTATCAAATAATAGTAAACAAGCTTGTAATCCTTTATAAGTATAATAAAAATATAAATAAATTTTATTAATTTATTTATAATTATAGCGAGAATAATAGCTTTCTAAATACATATTGTTATAGAAAAAAATACATATATTTTTTCTATAACAACATTATATATTTTATAATAAAATAATTACAATGACTACAAAACAGTTCTCATATAAAACAATACTTTTTTCTCCTACAATAAAATTAATTTCCTTAATAATTTAATCAGAAATTAGATTACTTTACTTCTTCGACCCACGGAAATTTTATTTAAAGCCAATCAAAAAAAGGTAAAAAAACATTTAAAAAAAGAAGAGAAAACCAATTTAGTAATGCTTCTTCTCTCTACTCTACCCCCCATCTAAATTTAGTGTTCGATAAAAGTTACATAGGAATGAGAATTTAGGTAACAAACTTTCCGAATCAATTTATGACCATTGAATTAAAATGATATCAGCAACGTTTTATTTATTTTTTTACCATTTTGAAAAAAAAAGAAGAAATAAAATAAAAACGCACGTTTTATAATTATTTTAAACTTTTAAATACAATAATTTCTTCTCCTGTAGTGAATATATGCAATCCAGTATCTGGATGAATTCAATTTGTATGCACAACAATGATGGCGTTTTTTTCATATTAATAATTTGTTTACGTAAAAAAAAAAATTGCATTTCAAAATATACGCATTGCTTAAGGTTATTTGTACAAGAAACATGCTTATAATTTGAGATAATTTTATATTCTATTGTATTCTGTGAAAGTCCATTTGTGAGAATTCAGGTTTTTAATAATTCAATAAAAGAAACCGGCATATATAAAAGATATAATATATATATATATTTGAAGTATATAATCGTGAACATTTACTAAGAACATATTTTTCATAAAAGTAGTATACTAATGCACGACACGGATGAAAATCTCTAGAGTATTCCATCCTCTTCTTCAGATTAAATGGTTTTCTTTCGAACGAATGAGTTAGCGATGAAGAAATGAAAAGATGTCGACATTACTTCGAATTGTTTAGCTATTGTCAGTTTGGAACAAGAATTTCCATCAGCATCTAATTACAAGTTAGAATAGATTTCTCCTTTTTTTTTATTTTTAGAATAATTTTCTTGAAGAATTACGTTTTATTCCATTCCCTTTCTTTTTCCACGATAAAAATGATGATTGTTTAATGCCAACTCGTGTTTTAACGAATGAACAATTATGAAAATTACAACTCGTTCGGATTATGCCATAAGACTAAGTATATTGTTATAAATTAATTAACGATATTTATAGATCCATTAAATAGTTAATTCTCATTTTCGGGATCGACCCATGTTTAGTGCCATTGGTATAACCGAGTAAATGTGTGTATACATTTCTCGACCATTATAGTATAATTATGTATAACGTGATTGAAAATTACTACCTTGTGATATATTTACTGCTGTATACAATCAAATGGTTAATATTATTATTATTATTATTTTACGAGTAAAAAGTACAGATTTGCAATTAGCAAACTCTCTTAAACATTAATTACATGTCGTTAGCTTTCATTCGATATTGTTGAAGTAAATCTTCGTAAAGTCTGATTAACGAAAAGATTATGCTAAATCTTACAATCCAAAATTTATTCCAGTTATATTGTATTAAAGAATTTATTTTACAATTCTGATGGAATTCGTGTAAATAGTCAAATAGCCTACAGTTATGAAGTATGGCTTCTGTCAATAAGTATTCCTGATCAATAGAATGTTGTAAAATGTTTAGCTTTTATATTCATCGATTAAAATAAACTGCAGCAAAATGTTTTTTTATTTAATATATTTAATACGTTTATCAATAAAAAAGTATACACACACACACACACACATGTGTATATAGTACTTATATATAGATTTTTAGTTTTTATGTTGAAATTCTATAACTGCAAATTCCTATAATTTTGTTCAATATATCTCCTTCTCTAAAAGTAATTTTCTTTAGAAATATGCTTTTAAATTAGATATAGGTCAAGATTTTTCCCATTTTCTTCACCTATTTTTGTGTGTAGATTATTTAGTTTTGTAACATGGCTCTTGATAGCGATGAAAGTTGAATATCAGCCAAGGTTTTGTGTAAAGGTTATCAAATAAAGCGTAAAATACAATGTGGAAGAGATTTTTACACTGTAAATTTTTATTTTTATCTCAAACTTTACCTCTTTTTTATGTAATGACAGATTTATTTTACTCTACATAATATTATTGAAATAGGTTAAGCAATGAAAGTAATGATAAATGAAATTACAAGAATGTAATTTGATATTTGATTTTGTTACATAATAAATTGTAATTAAATTAAATATCAAATTAATTTGTATTGTCTTTTGTCTATAAGATTTTAAAATATTTTACAAGTTACTGCATTCATTTTTTATACTTTTAATTAAGAGTTTTCGATATTATTTTACTTTTTATTAGTAAAATTATATTCTTAAATTTTTATATATTGATTAATTTCTTTAATAAAAATAAACTATTAATTTGATATTATGCTAACATTCTATCATCGTGATTAATGAGTTTTCAAGATAACTATCATAATTATCATAAATGATAACCAATGCTTTTTCCCCTTAAAAAATCATTTAAAAATGATAAGATTGATTAATTTGATCTATTTTATTTTCCATTAAATGATATGTTATTATGTATCCAATCAAAATCGATACAATATATGATTCACTTATAATTTTCTACGTATTGGGATTAACATGTCCATAAGATGTATTGCCTTGTTTCTTTTGTATATGAAGTGTCTCTCACTCTTTCATGATGTATTGTTCTGATAATGTTATAATCTGTTTTGATATATCATTTATTTGAATGATGATACTTCTCTACAATAAACTACAGTTGAGTTACTTTTATATAGTGACATTCCTAGAAGAGACGAATGTTTACCAAAAGAATTCTATAATTTTTCTAAAAAGTTCGGTATGTTCATTAACGAAAACATAAAATACACGTGTAAAACATGTTTTTCTGGAAGCATGAAGCATAGCACATTGATAAATAATACATAAAATTTCTTTCTTTTTTTAGTATACAAAGTAAATATTTTTCATCTTGTGAATAAAATATAACTCTGTCACACAATATAAGTCCATTATTTATGTTACATAAGGTGAAGACTGAGTATGCGAAATTTATATTGTTATTTTAATAGTTCTCAACCATTCTTTCACACTAGTTTCCTTTATATTTATATATATTACATCCAAAAAAGACCATATTCAAAAGGATAAATATTTAAACTCCCTATTTTCCTTTAAAACACTTTGTTGGAATATATTGTGAAGAAAGAATTTGTCAAAATCCATTCAAAACGATGACAATTTATTTATTCATGTATTCAGATAGAAAGTATAGACTATGCCAGCTCATTCTTCCATTCACGTGCTGAACTGTCTATACTTAAATATGCTACAACACT
This sequence comes from Centruroides vittatus, assembly GCF_030686945.1. Taxonomy (NCBI): domain Eukaryota; kingdom Metazoa; phylum Arthropoda; class Arachnida; order Scorpiones; family Buthidae; genus Centruroides; species Centruroides vittatus. Next base: position 1,209,667 of record NW_027122193.1, read on the forward strand.
TTGTTACTTACATATTTTTCACTGTAAAAAATCTTTTATTTTCTTGTTTTTCTTTTGAAATTTTATTTTTAGATTGTTGAAAAGATTGAAAAACAAAAAATAAATCATTTATAAACCTTTTTTTTTCGTGTGTGTGTGTGTGTAAGTTTAATGTCCATTTTGGATAAAAATATAGAAATTGAAAATGTTTGAAAGTGTAACAAGTTCCTTAAGTAAATAAGTACAAAATATGCTGTAAAGTATTTTATATCTAAGAATTATTTTGTATTAATAATGCTTTTTAAATCGTATATATTTTAATTTATATAAATTATAAATTATTTATAATATCTTGAAGTGGAATACGCTTATATACTTGTTGACTAATATAAGAGGAGGGGGAAAAAAACAAAAATTAATTTTTTTATTTGTAAATTAAGTATTAATGTTAATATAAATGATTTCTCGTCTAATTTTTATATATTTTTCTTAATATAAATCATTTTTTATAATTAAAAATCCTTCGTATAAGAGTAACAGAATGTTATTGATCTAGATTACATCGAGTAATGATTTTATTGTCTTTTAATCTGTAAACACTGTTTTTTTATACAGTAATTTTCTTATAAATTATTCGTTAACTTAGTTAAGGTATTCTCATGTTTAGATAAAATACAATGTAACAATTTGTTAGAAAAATCGGATATTTCTAAAAATAATAGAAGCATCCAAGCGCGTTATTTGATTGAAAATTGTGTAAATTCTACAAAAAATTTAATTTTATTTTATAATTTAATAATATTAAAATCATTACAGAACCGCATGAATTTATTACTATATATTTCTTTTATTATTCAATTAATAAATTAGTATTTATATAATTAATTTGATATATTAATTACAGAAATTATGAACTTTAAAAAAAAACTCAATTATTAGGTTTTATTTATTTTAATAAATTTTCAAAATTTTTATAACTAATTCCACATGAAAAATCAAAGTGAATAATGTAAATAACATTAAAGGAGACAATTTCCTTTTTTCGATTTTTAATTCGTAAAGAAGGAAGTGTCATCGACAGACGACAAAACCATAAAAGTATAAAATGCTTCTGGGCAGTTACTTTGTTCTTTACTAACTCCGACTGGCAAGTGATTAGCAATTGTTGCCAGAGGAACATCCCAAAGCTTTAAAAGTAATGGTTAATTGCTTTAGAAGATCAGACAGTGCCAAATTGTCTAGTAGTTATTTTGACTCTGTTGCATTCTACAATTCTACAAATTAAGATAGTCCAGTTGTAGAAAAATACAGAATTACTTCCGAATCTAGGTGGCATTTTCTACTTGAAAAGACTTGTAAAAACAACCAAGTAAATCCTTTATTTAAGTTAAATTAGTCAATTTATTTACTTACAGTTTTCGAAGTAAAGAAACGTGTAAGAAAGAGAATTTTTTTTCTTTAAAAGAAGAAAATATTTTAAAAGCATTAATTTTATTTCGATTTATTTTAATATATAAAAAGAATGCTTGAAAAATTGAATAAAATATTCAGTTTTGAATTGTAATAAAATTGTCCAATTTTTTTCCTCTCTTTTTCCTTGTTCACTTCTTTTGTACTTGAAGTAATTTTATCATTCAACTTTATATTCAGTAAATAAAAATAAAAATTCTACTTTACTAGCTAAAGAAGTCTGTCAAATACAATTTCTGCATTGCTTTCGGTAATAATAAATTACAAGAAGTACGATGATAAGAAGTTACACTTAGTCAAAGAATACCTTAACATATATATATATATATTATTCATGTTAATGGGAATTATTACGCTTCACTAGAACCTATTAATTCCAATTTTTACTTCTATCTTTCTTTATTTTTATTCTAAGTTTTACTTTCTTAATCTTTAAATGTATATTTAAATCACGCATTATATTAAGGTAACAACAGCAACGGCATTAATCATCTGCACTGATCTCATCACCTGAAATTTTGGATGGTGAAACATTTCCCTAAGGGCAACTGCAGTATTTGTATAGTTTACATGCTGATAGAAACGAATTAATCTCAATTTAACATTGAAAATTTCGCGACTAAGGATAGTAAACAAGAACTACTGTGTTATTTAATTAGTGAAAACTAATTCTTTATAGTTTTATTAATTTTCTTTAAGTGAAAATCTGAGTAAATTATATATAGAATAAATATAATTTATTATATAAAATAATTAACTTTTTATATAAAGTTCATTATCAAATGTAACCAAACATACGCGTGATCTTAATATATCAATCCTGTGTGTGTACAGTACAAATATAAATTAGTTTACATTTATAAATCACTTTATGAATTGATTATGATTAAACCAATAAACACAGATAACAGCAAATGTTAATTTAATGTAAAACGAATCTCAATCAATAATTCATACCTTGTATTATCTAGGATTTTATATTTGGCAGTTGTATTTTCAACAGGGGGGAGGGTGGAAAAATCTATCCAGTGCAACTGTCAAGTAAAAAAAATTATCTTTGGCACCACAACCAGACCATTTATAATAACGGACTCACTTCAGCAATTATCGTTTGAGAAATATGACAGAAGGAATCGAACGAACATAAAAATGAAAGGAAAGTTTCCTTTTTTTCACATGATTTACGCCAATAGAATATTATATAAAGGCATTATAAATTTTACTATGAGTTTAATTTAATTCTTGCGAATTCCTAACGTTCGCCGCCATTTTAGAAATCATAATGGCGTATACTTAAAAATTAATATATTCTTTAATTCAATTCTTCTAATATAAATCTATTACATAACCGGTTAATAATTGATATCAAGTGATATACTATACGTAATCCATATTTAACTACATCATGTTGCAGTTACAAGATGTATTGCAAGTTATAATACTAGAAAATTTTAATGAAATTCGTATACATTAACGCTTACGGAATTATAACCTAGTTATAAATTTATTATAACGAGATAAATTTTAAATATTTTCTAAAATTTTAAACGTTTTTGATAATATAAACCGCATCTACGTTACAGTAATTCGAATGTTTTCTTTTTTAAGAAATTAAGACATGTTTTTTGTTTTATTTTAAGAAAATTCGTTATAAAAAATTTAAAAGTTTAAATCCTTATTTAACGTATTTATTTTTAAAAAAATCCGTTACATGTAAATTACTATAACATAACTGTAATCGATAGAATATTGTTGATTTATGTCACACGCAACAGGTCAATCTATATTATTCTATGATTTATAATTAATATATGAAACTTATCTGTCAATAAATGATATTTGATAAAAATATTACTCATAAAATATTTTTATAAAAATTTAATTAACGTTTATATAAATCATACCTATCAATATAACCGTTTCTACACCATATAAATTCGTTGAAAATTCCGCAATTACTCTGTATTTACCCTTCGTGTGATTAAAGAAAACTACTCTTCTCTCTTATTAAGTTATATAAGAGAAGATAAACAACTAACATAAATATTTACTACATAAAACTGTAATTATTTTATAAAAATATAATAATAATTTACCCACGAAAGGTATTAATGTATACTTAAAAAAATATACTAATAAAGTATCTTATCTTAATTAAAATTTTATTATATTAACTGTTTGCCTGTAAATAAAAATAAATTTTACTTTATAATTTAATCAATTTAATAATATATAAATTCATTTACCTCGGAGGGGAAAGAAAAGAAAATCCTACAGCTCTTTTCCTCACAAGTATTTGAAATTTTCCCTAAGGCATCTGTACAAAGAGAAGCGTTGTCTTCAAGATATTAAACTAGCTTTACACGCAGTCAATAGTCTTTTCTAGTAGGCAACTAGAAAATAGAATCCCTGCAATGCACCACATTCAGTAATCAGACCATTGCCGTATATCGTGTGCATCCGAACAAAAGTGATTGAAGGTGAGTACTTTGGCTTTCGTTGAAAAGAAAATCTTCCTAACTGAATTTCTTGATGCACTTTTTGAAAGTACTACATTAAAGGATGAATATCACATTATATCGAAAAATAAGACAGCGAAACATTTTATATATAAGCCCTCAAAATATTATAACATATATATTTATATATAGCGAAGGTAGATATACAGTAAATCACCTTTACTGATTTTAGAATAAAGGGCGAAATATTAAAAAAAAAAATATATATATATATATATATATATATATATATATACAGCTTATAATTGTTTTGTTTTATTTTAAGAAAATTCGTTATAAAAATTTAAAAGTTTAAATCCTTATTTAACGTATTTATTTTTTTAAAAATCCGTTACATGTAAATTACTATAACATAACGGTAACAAAAATGTTATTATTAAATGGATATAATTATGATATATTATATATAATAATATATAATATATCATAATATATAATATATATATATTATAAAACCTTTTCCATCCAGAAAAATATAGTTGTATTCATTATATAAAGTACAGTACAGTACATCGTATGAGAAAATAAATACGAAGAATATTATTAATTAATTTAAATTATTACTTTAATGTAAAATCTGTTTTAGTAATTTAATCTTTTAAATAAGAGTATTATGTTGGAGAAATTTAATAAAATTATATAATCTCTGACGTAAGTCTATGAATATAATTCATGCAAATCTGTTTTGTGCGAATAGTTATGCAAATGAGATAGATTCTGTGGATTTGTTAAACAAAGCGATGATTCATCCGAAATTCTTATATTTATGCCATTTGAAAATAAGTAAATCGAGTAATTAAATGTAATTTGTAGACGTCGTACATATTCTTTTAATATTTAAAATATTTACTTAAATATATAATCTTCTCTTTTATAGATTATATAACAGTAGATTAATTAAATCTACATACAAAAAAAGTACGCTTTATAAATTCCAACTTCCACCTCTAAACAACGGCCATTTTTATGTTTCCGTCAGTGTCCGTTGTTTACAGTTTTGAATGTATAAAATTGAATTTTATACTAAATTTAGTGTAAAAGTAAATTTATACTTTATTACTATATAAAAGAAATATAATATCATAAATGATTTGAGAAAATACACTTTATTAAATACATTTCTAATATGTTAATGAAATATAAATTAAGATGAAGATGTATAAATTTATTATAAAAGACGAAGAAAATATTATTAAATTATGAATTAGATGATATAAGTTAGATTCTATGAATATGTTAAGCGTACAAAATTATGTTTTATTGATTCACCTGTGACTAATGTTTTTATTTTATTTTCAAGATTGTTAATAAAAGAACTTATTATTGATTTAAAAATGTAATAATTTATAAATTCAGGGAGGTTTTCCTCGCTAGATAAAAAAAAGAATTATGTTATTTATAACGTAAATAATTGATAAAATTGAAAATTGATTGCGGTGTCCACATATTTATTTAAAGATATTCTTGTCGTATTATTCATAAAATCTGCATAATTTTAAGGAAATGTTAGTGGAATCGATATGGATATACGTAACGTGAATATGTTGAAGACATTGCTGAATAAAGATCTATAATTATCTTTATTGACGTTTTGCTCGTCTCATTATTTAAAAATGGATAAATAGAATTTAAAATAGGTGCTCGGTTTTCTTATTGCATCATCTCCCAATCTGTTTCTGGACTGATAATTAAGAAGTGCTTATATCTTTCAAAGAATTTCGAATTTAATCTTAACTATGTTATTAGTGAGGTGATTATGAAGGAAGAGCAATTGAAGTACGTGTCTTCTACTTATTTGTAACCAGCGATGATGAAGAGAGTTTGTAAGATTGTTTGACATCTAGTGCTAAGGCTATATCATTAATAATTTGTCTAATTATTTTCGCCGTTAAAATCTATTATTTGTATATCCTCTATATGCATTATAGAGAATTTATAGTTCTTCAAAATTGTATTATCATTACAAAAGTAGTAATCTAGTTTATAAGTTCTAGACGAAACTCTCTTGTTCCTTCTATCTGTTGTATACATTTGTACAGAACGATTATAAATATATATATATATACTAATACTTTATCTATAATTAATATTAATATAATCATTTAATTATGTGAATAATTTATTAAGCATTTTGCTATTTTTTACAAATTTAAATTACTGTTATTTCATTATTTAAGTCAATAATTAATTGTAAAAAATTGTGTTTAATAATATGTAAATTATTATTATTATTATAAAACTCTTCAAGAATTTACATCAATTATTTAACAATAAACAAACAGTCGATAATATAATTATTTAAATAAATAAAACTAAGGAAGCGAAAGAAAAATAATATTTAAATTACGTTTTTATAAAAGTTATAACTTCTTTTTAATGGATATTGCAAATTATACTTTTCAAATATCTGTTGCCTTTGTTACTTCTATCATTTGTAAATAATAGAATATTACAAATTATTTATTATTCAAGATGCCACAGAATAAAGTTTTATTGAGGATCTATTTTTTAAAAAAAATATATTTCACATTTCTTTGTTATATTTTAGAAGTTTAGCAGCGTGCAGAGAAGAAAATTCGATGAAGATTGTCACATGCTACATTCTATTTTAAAGTAATTTCTGAGATGATGTTGAAGCTTCAATCTGAATCTTTATCCGATTGATCCACAGTATCGTATATACTTTATAGAATTCTACTGACAGATCGTAGTTTATACCCAATAATATGTTAAAAGAGCAACACCATCAAATCCTTTCTTCGCGTGTTTCATTTTTAAAAGACATTCTTTCGAAGTGTAATTTTAGAAAAATGTTTTTAAAATGTTCAAAATTTTACACGAAATAAATGTAAATTACTTTTAAAAATTTATATTTTAAATGCTTTTTATAATAGTAAAAAAAAAAAAAAAAATACAAGAATATTATTTTATTTGAATACAATAACAGCATTATGAAAATATGCATATATTTAATTCATTATTTAGTTTATAGAAAATTAATGCATTAATCTTTCTTGCAATTATTGTATCTAGTAAATTAATAGGAGAAAAAGGAGACATTCTTTAGTATAGTTTCTTTGCTGTGGTCACAATCGATCCATGTAACAAGATCTTGGTTTCCATTCTTTCATGCAGAAAATGTTCAACATAGATAAATTAGCGCAAACATAAAAACGAAAGACAACGTTTATTTATTTAATGAAATTCTAATTTATTTTTTAAACAAATCCTTTCTTCGTCAAGTACAATAGATACACTTTCTATAGAATTAGATATTTAGATGATGATGATGATGATGATGATGATGTTAAAAGCAGATTTTTAATGTTTTTTTCCTAAATTTTCGTATGTAAAACATAAAAATATATGATTATTTATTTAATAATTCTGTGACTTCAATCATGCGGTTTCTTATTTTGAGGTTTCCCATTGGAAATCACTTATATTGTAGTAGTAATATAAGTAATAAAGCGTATCGTAAGTTCATACATTATATATTATTACATATGATTTTTATATATTACACTAAAAAAAATAATAAAAATCTTAAATTATAAATAGTTTCAAATACAGGAAAATTATTTATTAGGCTAAATTTTTAAGAATTTATTTAATAAATTATTTATAGGGAAAAATATCTACAATATAAAAATTTAGGAAATAATCTGTAAATTGATATTCTATAATTTTTTTTTTTTTTTTTTATAAAATCAAGAATCGAAAGAAATTAGTTTCTGACATATTATTTTAATTACAATAATTCAAAAATAAATAAATATTAATTGTATTTACTAACCTATCATTCAACAGATGAAAGAATTAATTACATTTATATCATTGTCTACAGAAGATAATCAGAAAATCTAATTTCCCATCAATTATCTTGTCCTTAAAGATTGATTGTTTTAATTTATTAAACGTTCTGGTATTTTTCAATGGACAAAAATTTAGCAGAAAATGTAAGAGAAAACAATAAATTTTTAAATTGTTTTTTATAAAATTAATATATTGAATTATCCCTATTTTATTATTAAAAAAAGGTAAAATAAATTAGTTTTTTTTCCTTTAAAAAATGAATTATTTAATTAAAAACTTAATATTATATTATTAATATTAAATTCGTTCCATTTTTCACTTCAATTTCTTATAATTATATACAGTGATTATTAATACAGTAAATTTTTTTTTTGCTATGCAATTAGTTGTTACTATAGAAAATTCATAGTAGACGTGAGTATAAACACCTGCTGTAGATAAGAATGTTGAATTATTTTCGAAATTATGCTCTATATTGGAAATGATGTATTAGATAAGTCGTTTTTATAGAAGAAAAATGGATAGTTGTGAAAATAACTTTTGACAATCGATAAGAAATTATTGAATTGGAATGGCGTGAATGAATGTATGGATCACTTTATATGGAAGCTGATAGGGCATATCAAGCAATATTGCATTCTTTTGCCAAGCAATCAATGTACATTCTCTTTATTGACGAAAAAATTGACAGGTATGATAATACTATTGATTTCTTTTTCTTCTTTTTATTCTCTAGTAAAGGCAAATTTTCCTTTTATTTCTTGTTTTTTATCTTGTATTTTTCGTAGACTGCGCTAATTGTCTGGACGGTTTCCTTTCTAGAAATTCAATTAAATAGAAGTTGAATCGCATTTATCAAATAAGAACTCGATCTATATTACATTTAGAAAATATTTGAATAGTATACATTAAGAGAATGTAATTAAAATCGCTAGAAATAGCATTTGTTCGGAGGGAATCATGCTTAAATAATAGGGGAAAAAATGCATTGTATGAAGATGAAAAGAAAATCTAAATTAGCTTGAATATAAGAAAAATATTCCTATTCGTTTAATGTACTTGTATTTGCAGACAGTTTATGCTATTCTAACTGTATTCCTGTAATGGACTCGCTATTCCAATTCGTTTAAACATTATGTTTGAACAGAATGACTCAAATTAGCTAGGAATAGCATGATTATAATAATGATTAATGCATAGAAATAGTAAAAGATATATTAGTTAAACTCGTTTAGAATAGCGTATGTTAACACGCTATTCATATTATTCATGAACTAGAAACGTAATTCGAATAAGTCGAATAGAAATAGCACGTTACTAGAACAGCGAATTAGTTGTAAATAAAATGAACGGAAAATGGTGTTACATTGCCACATCGTTTATGAAAATGTTACCATTTAAACAAGAAAACTATGCCCAAAGGTACATAACATTTTATGTGCTGAATAAATATTTAATTAAAGTTAAAAGTTTTCTCTGAGTGTAATAAAAGTGGTAGTTTTAAACAGAAGGGAACCACTAAAGGCATTTGTACTTGTGGCGTTGAAAGCTTACTTAGCTTCGAAGAAAAGTTATTTCTTTATGATAAGAATATCATTTGATGTTTTCTTGGTCCCTTACGACAGATGGTATTTTCTCTTAGAGATGTTTTATTGCGTTTTTGGAAATCTGGAGAACAAAAAATACAAAAAAAAAAATACTAAAAAAAAACGCAATGGAATCGATGGTTAAATTTTTCAAATAAAATTTATTTCGCTGAAATTGCTATAGTTTTTTTATTTTTATTTTTTGGAATACAATTAAACTGTTTTGATAAAATATGAGCAGATATTTTGCTTTAACCTAGTCAATTATTAATCATTTCAAACAGCGTAATTTGTCAGTTATTCCCCAACTTGTATTAAAACTAAGCTTATTTTTATGTTGATGCTATTAAGGTAACTTGATTGATTGCTTTGCAGAACATGTGCGATATTTCCCACTTTAGTGTTAAAAAAAATTAAAATAAAATAAAATAAATATATATTCTCTTAGGTATATTTTAATAAATAACCAGATTTTACGAAAATAAAATTTAAAAGAAATTTTAATAGCAAATGTCGATTTTGATTAATGTCACTTATTCTAAATACTTATTAAAGGGTACTTATTTGAAAATATACAAGTTTAAAAGACGATTAACTTTAAAAATTTTACATTTTTTTTCATTTTATTACCTTTTTTTTCTGTTACAAAAAATATTTTTATAACGTCAAAACTTCAACTGAAAGTAACTTTTAAAATTAAAGTAAAAAGTAATTATGTAGTAAAATTAGTAAACAGAAACTTTAATAAAACCTCATATCTATAAACAGTACATGTTTTTAAACCTGTTAAAAATAATATATCGAGAGTAGACGTACAGTACATAATGATAACAATGTTAAACTCATTTAGTAATGTATCACAGGAATAATTTCTATTCTGGAAGTAAATAAAAACAATTTAATTGTATTATTTAGCAATGAGAACGTGTATTAATTTTTAAAAATAAAACTTAATATTTTATTATAATAACGGCCACGTTTTATGATTCCGTCAGTTATTGTTATTGTTAAGGCTTGATTGTGTATGTTGAAAATGCAATATAACATAAATATGCAAATTAAGATACTGGGCCCATTGTAAAGCATGATACATGACATGCACATTCGTATCGATAAGAATGCAATGAATATACAGTAATACCTTAGTTACGTCAAGTAAAAAAATACTATGAATTATCATTACCTTTATGGCTTGTGTATTAAAAAAACAATACGCGAATCCATCAAGATGCGTGAATCTATGCATGATTCATTATGGCTACAAGAAGTTTGTGTATAAAATACATATATTAATCCATACGTAAATGTGGATGCTTACGGGAATGTATGCTGATCCATTAAAATGCACAGAAAGGTATGGTTATATGAATTGATAAAAATAGTATTTAGTGTTTACACGTGGTTTGATAGAAGGGCAACGAGTTACATGTAGCATGGTTACGTAGATCAATGGGGAAGCATGAATGCACGATATAAATACAACGATTTTTAAATAATCATGGGCATTTTGCATGTAAATGTAAATGAATGTAATGTATGCTTCACACGAGATTACACGGATAAATGGATACCAATTTAACTTTTTATGGACGTTATTAATAAAAAAAATATATAGCAGTTTACGATACGCTGTATAATAATAATAATAATAAATACAGCATATTCACGAATTCATTCACTTTTAGTAAAATTCAACTTTCTAATGATAAATTTAATACAACCGTATAATTGGGCATTCATTTGTTATAATTATTTCTATAATAATAACTTCATTTTATAATTAATGAAAAATTTAGTCAGTATATAAAATAACTTCACATTTTATATAGTGCCTAATTATAATAATGATAATATAAATTTTAAAAAATAATACTTTAATGGCCTTAGCAAATGTACTTTTGTTTTTACCTTCAAACATAACCTAATAACTTATAAAATAATTAAATAAAACTTTTACAATATGCATATGCTTTGTATAAGTAAAATACTATATTTTTCTTATTTTTAACTTGTTATTGATGTAAAAATTTCAATAGTTATTTTATACAAAGTGGTTGTTTACAATAAGTATTAGATGGTTGAGACTAAGGGAGGAAAGATATTGATTTTGTATCTGAATGGGCTAGAGACTGATTTTGGTACATATAAAACTACAAGAAACGACAAAGCTTATATCAATACGATAATCGTCTTATATTACGACAATCCGTCATTACAAATTGTTGTCCCTCATAGACCTATTAAATCCGAGTTAAGATACCATTAACTTAGAATCACTAGATTTTCCGATAGATTTTTCTAAGAAACGACTAAACTTTAATTATATTTGTATGCAGTTTACTTACTTTAAGAAAATATATTGAAAAAAGAATGTAAAATTGTATTTTTTTTTCTATTACAGTATATCAAAGAGAAAAAATTTAATTACATGACTTTATAAATGTAACTAATTACTTCATATTGATTACAATATTTTAATTACTTAAGGTATTAAAATTATAAGTAACATTAAAAATAATTTTTAAAAAATAAATAAATGTTTTAATTAGTAATATAATATAAAAATATTAATAAATTGTCAATAAAATTTTTAGAAAAAATCCTTTTCTACTTAAGAATTCATTATTTTTATTGTTTTTTTTTGTAATTAAGATGTAATTTAAACAATTTAAAAAAATTTAATTAAGATAAATGTAATTTAAAATGTTAATTAGGTTGTTGTTTCTTTAGAATATTTAATTGGCGTTATATTTAATAATTTAACTGTAATTAGAGACAATTTATTTCTATTTTAAAAATGGAAAATTGTCAATGCTATGTAATTATTAGTGACGTGAATTTTAAGATAATTTTTTTTTAAAATGTTTAAACGTTTAGTATTGTTTCAACACGCAAAAAAACAACACCCCAAAAGCTACATACAAATAACAAACTGCAGTTATTATCTGACTTTATTATCTATGGATGTTATTCATTCGGATTACTTTGAGCAATTGGAAAAGTCTCGTGGCGAAAAGTGGATTATTTAAATGAGAAGTAAGATTTTCCCCTTAGGATAAGGACATTTCTGATTCTAGAGATTAGATTTTCTCATCTTTAGTAAAATATTTCCTTCAGCAAAACTAATGAAATGAAAAAAAAACAACACAAAAAAAACATACACCCTTTAAAATAACATATTAATCATATTTTTAATACTTTATATAGTTAAAAAATGATCAAATTTAATATTTTAAATAAAAATTTTACAATATTTTCACAGCTATTTTTTGTGTGAAAGCATTTTTCTTACACTAAACTCTCTTGTAAGGATCTATGAATTTTTTATGCTACATTATATACTTTTTTTGTGTTTTGAATTGTTGTAAGAGTTTTTAAACTGTGTAAAATAGTTCATGTACATGCATAAAACAATATAAATTTTCAGAAAAATTCTGTTTTTTTGTTGACAACATCCCCATTAATACTACTTTCTATATATAAAATGAAGTTTATTATCTTTAGCATTATAATATAAATAAATAAATATATATTTTTATAATTTATTGAAGTTTTTAGTATCCTTGCATATATAATAATTGTGTTTTTTTGAAAATTTATATATTTTTTTTTTATTAACTACAATGTGAATTTTTTATTTTCACAAGAAGATTCACAGTTACTTGTAAAATGTAAGCTGTACGTGTTAAATAATTAATATTTATGACGATAATGACATTTTATTCTTTCTTTTTTATTCTAAAAAAATCATTATAAAGATTAACAGCTTTTTTTATGTTTTATAAACTAATTCCTCTTCTCTTTCTAAAAAAAAAATCAATAAATGCATTAACATAAACAAACTTTAAATAAATTAATTTACTTTTTACTAAAAAATTTCTCTCTTTTGCAACTCTTATTTACTTCTAATTATTGATTTTCTTTCTTAATTAAGTAAAATATATAATATGTTGAAGATTTATATACATATTTTTGAATATTTATTCATTTTCTCCTGATTATATATGAATTTTTTTTTTTTACATAAGTAATTTTAAAGAATATAAAATTGGATAATATAAATATGTATATTCGAAATTTTAATTAAAATTTTTTAAATTATTTACATTAATATAATGTAATTTACTCTTATCGTATTAATTTAGCCAGTAAAATTTTATTTTATTGGCTAAATTTATAATTTTATAATTATATAATTTTTATTTAGAATTAGATTTAATAAAGGAAAGTTATATATATATATATATATATATTTTCTAAAAGTACAATAATTGAAAAATCAATTCTTCTGTAATAGAACTGTATCTAACGGCTCTAATTTTATAGAAACGTTGGATTCTTTGAAGATCAAAGCGACATTTCTTTCCTTATCAAGCATTTGTTTCTTAAGAACATCAAGACCTTTCTAACTCGAGAAAAAAAATTCCCTATGTTCAGATATGAAGCAGTAAAATCATGTGCCTTCACGAATAACAGATTCTTCTTTGGTTGGATCCGATTTTCATGCTCAACCTATCGGAATGACTCTAGAAAGAAAAGAAACGGTTCAGTTCTTCATCCTATTTCCTTATTCTTTCTGAAAAAAAAAAGAAAAAAAATATTATTATTATCGTAGTCACGCTATTGGAATATTCTTGTATTTTCTTTCTTAAAATATGCTTAATTATGCGTGCAATTTAGGTATTAAACTGTAAAATTGTTAGATTTATATATATATATATATATATTGTTGCACAGCAAACAAATCTACTGTATATTATACACGTTATAACTGCATCAAATGAATCTTACCCTTTTTTTGATGCAATTTTGATATAGTTTGTTGGAGATCGATTCGAATTATTTTTTATGCGTTTTGGTAAGATTGTTCGCATGCTTCCTATTGAGAAGAGAAATTTTTACAGGATTGAATCTCGATAAAATAAACAGAGAGTTTGTTCTCAAACAGTGCGATATGTAGTCTTCCTGAAACATTCGTGAAAGAGCTTAGACTCGAGATCAGTTGAAAATCTTTGATGCGAAAGGGGAAGAACAAAAGAGATAGATCGAAAATGGAATTGACCTCGGGACAAGTATAGAAATAGTTGGAAAAAAATCTAACAGCAATTTCTTTTTTTATATATACCAATGCTTTCTCTCTGATACTTCAACCAATTTCATTTACTTTATTATAACTTTATAATAAAGAAAGTCGTAGAAACTTGTGTATATATATATATATTTTTCAATTGGATATACATCTGTACCGATTCAACAAAATAACTTCTGGACAACAATAAGTTTAAAATTGTTATTGTATAAAAAGGTATGACTATCGACGAACGTACGTTTTTATCTTCAACGATATTCAAGTAGTTTTGCTGTTTTATGAATTTAAAGTTTAGTACAATTTACATAAAATTTAATTTTCGTAGAAACTATGTTTTAAAATATTGTATTTTTTGATATAAAATATTAATTGACAATATAATTAAATTTCTATTTAAAATTTTTAAACTCAAAACTGCAAAACTTATTCGTTTCTGTGTAAAATTATTATAAAGTTACGCGCAACATCATTAAATTTAAAGGGTTTTAAAGTGAATTTATGTATTTTTTGATATATATTATCTTCAAAAACAGTGTGTTTCTGTTCCAAAAAGGAAAAAAATAAATAAATATTTCTATCGAAAGTGACATATCTTTTAGAGAAAGGACACAGAAATGGGCTAGATGTTTTATTTGGTGACATCTATTGCTTACATTCTGTTTCTACACCACTTTCATACTTTGCATCACCAAGAGCTATTACAACCATTCTGTCAGCATTTTTGGAATGTATTTTCCCTTTTCAATAAAGAAAACTCATTTATACACACAGATATATATAAATTAAATAGGAAACTAAAGCAATTTTTGGATAAAGTAATGTGTACGATAACATTATTTTATATTCATTGCTATCGGTTTTCAATTTTTGATACAGCGATTACATTCTTCAAATATAATTTTCTATGTTAATGACTATACATCTACAGTCTCTAGTAAGTTATCAAGGTAACGTTTCATTTTCTGTGTTAATGATATTTACTTTTTTTTCCCCCTGCTCTTCTTTATCAGGAAATCCTTCATTCTAAGTCCAAATCAAATTTGTTTCACAAATAATTGAAGCAGTTACCCATCCCAAAGGACAGCTGTTGTTTGAAGGATGAGAATTCTTCTTTGTTCAGTTTATTCTTGGATCGATTAGGAAAGCAACAAAGAATTAATTTAACTCTTTATATGATTTTTATACGTCTGATTTATGATAGATAAATCAATTCTTCATCCTTACGATGATGTTTCTTAAGTATTATAACCTTTACATGAATTTTTCAAAAATAATTTAAGTCTAGATAAATTTTAAATGACGTTTAACTAATTAAACATTAATTAAACGAGACGAAAAAGTTTATAAATGCCAATTTAGTTAAGCAATAGTTTTTGTTCTGTTTAGTTTTTCCGGTTCAATCTGTCCGGTAAACTTTATCACATTTACCCATCTTAATGTATATTATTTCTATTGTATGTTAATAATTTTTGATAGAAAACGTTTTAAGATTGATAAACAGAGATTAAACATTGTGTAATTGAATATCATGCGGTAAAATCTACCAAAATTCTGGGATTAAAACCACCTCAAAAGTATGCAATATCACGAACACCCATCTAAACCGACCTCAACTGGAACCGGTGAAAGATGTGTAATACAACAACTACAATGAAAAACAATAAATTGTAACACTAAATATAATTCACCCCTCTAAATTAGACCACTAGTGTACGAATGGATAAAATCACCGAACATTACTGTGCCCGACCAAACCGGCATGCCACGTGGAATTTTTCTGGGTTTTCTTTACGTTTCTAACACATAAATAGTGTTCAGTTTCCCGTAGAGTGTCCTCCCGGGAGGCACCCTCCTTGGCAGTTCGCCCACGTGTTACATTGTCTTATCCCATCAATTTAATCTAATCTCTGAATTGGACACATTTTCGTACAACTTCTGCTGTATTCTAAACGATAGTATCGTTTTCATCAAAACGTTAAAAACATAATAATTTCACCATATAATCGCTCTTAAGCTGTTAATATATGAACACACCTTAAGTAGATTCGTATATTTTCGGTAACAAAGCTAAATTTACTTATAAAAATCTATCTAAAAACCATTAAATTCACATAAATTTTTATAATTCATAAAAAAAAAACTGGTAATCTTCTCTTTACTTTGATCACTTTGCTGACATTTTATTTACTTTCCAAAACTTCTAAAAAGAGGAAGAAGGAAAAAAAATTCTAATCTTTTTCTTATTTCTTTTAATACTATTACTTATAATATTGTCATAAATGTCTTTTCACTTTGCAATTTTAAAAAGGATTTTACAGATAAATGCTTCCTTCTTATGGATTTAAGTTCATTTCTCCAGAGTATCTTCTCCATCACGTAAAAGAAATGTATTCACTCAACTCATTAAACTCTCTAAAAACGGCAATTATTTTTTTAAAATCTTTATTTAACGTCGAAGAATTAAATAAAAATTAAAATTCTAACCTGTAACTGTCAAAGCCACGAAAAAAAAAACATTTACAATATCATAATGTCATTCTACATATCCTTTCCTTTTTCACCTTCATACTGTGATGTATCTTGTCCAATTTTCTAGCTTCAAATTTACCACTCGAGCACGCATCCTTCTGCTGCTTACTGTAACTGCTGATTCTCTAATGATTCCTTCTACTGTTTTATTATATTTAACACGTTAATTTATAAAACATAATGTTTTATTGCATTAGATAGAATAATTTGGTAAATTAAGAAATAAAACTTGGTCATTTTCAATTACAATACATGAATGTTTTTAATTAATTTATACTGTTAATAGGTTAATAGAATTGTGAAAATATATACATAATTAATTATACAAATTCTTAAGCAATAATGTCATAAATTCTTGTTGTATTTAACACATTAATTCATTGGTATATTATGTCTTAATTATGTAAAAATATATATTTTATATTCAATTCCTGTTGTGATTCAGAAAAGTGTCCATTAAAAATAAACAGTAGTTTATCAAATATGCATAAAATAAATGATAACAGAATATTAAATTAGAATTTTGAACGTAGTTTTATGTGATGAAGTGATAAAACTTGAGAAATAATATTAATGAGAGAACGTCATTCATAATTTATCCAAGGCTTATAAATAAAAATAAAATACAATGGGTTTTGTTAAGCAATTTTGGAATACTCTATTGAAGTACAGTTAAAATTGACAAGTAAAAGACTGTATTGTTGACAATTGTATCAATTACGAAAAACAAAAAATCATCTTTATATATAAATTATAAGAAAATGATTTGGCACAACGTATTGCAACGTTTTAATTATAAGTTTTAAGAGACAATCGGAAGGAGACACGTGTTAAAAATAGTCTTGAATATTTCGAGTGACATATTTGTAATTTTCTTAATTGATGTAGAAATAATTGCAAAAGATATCCGGAAACTTTATTGGAAAGTCCAGATGTATTTGATAAAGACAATGATACAGAATTGGCATATTCCATGATGATGTGAAATAGACTAGAAGGTTGCAAGTCGTAGATGGACATTAACGATAAGCGTGTAGTAATATTTTACATATCTATGACAAAATGAGTTGTGTTAATAATTGCACGCAATATGTTTTGCAGTTGAAGTTCAGAATATCCAGGAGTATCCAGCATCTCTTTGATACCAAAGCAATGGTTACTTTAAAAAATAGGTTAATGTTACCCTCGGTGCCAAGATGGCAGCTCGTCTCTGATTCCAGCAAGGAAACAGTGGGACGCACGTTCTAACCTAACCTAACCTAACCTATCCTAATAAATTACCATAATTATTAGCAACCAAATTATTAGAATAGGTTAGGTTAAATTAGGTTAGGTTAAATTAGGTTAGGTTAGAACGTGCGTCCCACTGTTTCCTTGCTGGAATCAGAGACGAGCTGCCATCTTGGCACCGAGGGTAACATTAACCTATTTTTTAAAGTAACCATTGCTTTGGTATCAAAGAGATGCTGGATACTCCTGGATATTCTGAACTTCAACTGCAAAACATATTGCGTGCAATTATTAACCAATATTTTGCATAGTAGTAAATATCCAGCATCTCTTTGATACCAAAGCAATGGTTACTTTAAAAAATAGGTTAATGTTACCCTCGGTGCCAAGATGGCAGCTCGTCTCTGATTCCAGCAAGGAAACAGTGGGACGCACGTTCTAACCTAACCTAATTTAACCTAACCTAATTTAACCTAACCTATTCTAATAATTTGGTTGCTAATAATTATGGTAATTTATTAGAATAGGTTAGGTTAGGTTAGGTTAGAACGTGCATCCCACTGTTTCCTTGCTGGAATTGGAGACGAGCCTCCATCTTGGCACCAAAGGTAACATTAACCAAAAAATAAATATAATAAAGCAAGCCAGCCTAACAAAAACTTTAGCCTGTTTTTAATCTCATGGCTTAAACAACGAATAAAAAGACTTTCAGTATCAAACAGTAATAAAGGAATGCAAATAGGTAAGACACATCTGAAGAAGTTAACTAGGATACTATTAAACAGTTTGAAAGCGCTACAAATGTTATTGTTTTGTCTTAAATATAAGGGAATGGAGTTTTCTCTGAAGGTAACGTTTCAATTCAGAACTTCTGAAAATAAGTACACCGAACTTTTGTTTTTTCACTATTTATTCGAAGATTGTTTTCATTACAATAACTAGCAATAAAATCCAGGTTGTGTTGCAGAGAAATTCGAGATGAAAGGAAGGCAAGATCACCAGTTTAGGTGGACCATAGGTAGACGGATGTTCGTGCCTTCCGTTTCTATGCAGTCGTTATAGTAACTTTGAAGAAGACGAATAAATATAGACTAACTGAAGACCCAAAGCTACTTGCAAGGGCTTAGACAAACTCCCATTTTGAATTAAGTCTGCCGCGAGATTGGAACATAAATTTTGAATTACGTTAATGAATTTTGTATTGTTATAAATACGCAATTTCTACAATAGAAGATTGATGGGAATTGAATTGAAAACTGGCTTTTCATTCACAGCTTTTATATAGCTGTTTTATTGAAAGTTGAGAATGTATTAAGCGCGTAGCATCTTTGCCAAGCATTTAAGCAATTTAAAATATATTTTTTTCTGTTTATTTTCTTAAATTTCAATTGTAGTTGACTCGTAAAATGGTTTTCTTCGATTGGACAGAAGAGCGATTGGTCTATACTTTTTGGATTCGAAGGGTTCTGTTTCTTATAAATCATGGTGAAGTTCCAAAGAGGGTGTCCAAGTCTAGTTTTGAAGAAACTAAATATTTTTAGCAGTTGGTATGGAACCACTATGAAGCAGATTTAAGCGGAATTTCAGGGATAAGATCGTTTCCTAGAACAGTTTTTACCTTGGCGAGGATTGCCATTTAGTTGTCGGGAACAGAGTAAAAATAGGAGGCTTGTTTGTAATTAAATGCATAATATAATCTCTTTAATATATTCATAAAGTACTTAAAAATTCGGTCTCATTTATATATATATATATATATATATAAATAACTTTTCAAGAATATTGAATAATTATAATAATAATGATTATCTTTCAAAAGAAATTCTAATTTATATTCAGCATAAGGTGTACGAACGAATAAAAACAAATATATTGAATAATTTAATAATTATTACACGAAAAAAAGAATTTTTATTGAAAGTAAATATCTTTTTATTCTAATTTATATTTTTAATAAAGAAATTTTCGTATATTTATCTATTTTTTATTGAATTAAAATTAATTATAAACACGCTCATTCAAAAAAAATCGAAGATTAATAAATTTTAATGAGTTTTTTATTTCATTTTAATCAAATTTTAATGTTTATTTTATATAAATTAATAATTTTAAAAGTATTTTCTTAGCATTTTGTTAAGAGTCGGAGCTTTAGGGAAATTATAAATTAATATAAAAAGTTTTGTTGGTTTCGAGGGAAATGCTTATAACAACAATAAAAATTGATATTATTTCTTGCTTTTAAGATTGGAAGAGCAATGTTTTTTTTTTTTTTTATCAAATATTGTAACATTACATTTTCCCAAATATCTTTTGATATTATTTTCCTTTCAGAATCACTATTTTAACTTATTTTTCAAGTAGAAGTAATGCGGATTTTCAACTTATAAGATATTAATACGTATGATACATTTAAACTTAAAATTGATCAAAAGTTAAATAAATAGATTTAGAAAATATATAAATAAATACTTATTTTCTAAATGTAATATTAAATATTAAATAAATATATATATATAAATAATTTTCAGTAGAAATCAATACAGATTTTCCATACTTTGCGGCTCTTTTTCGGAGGTTTCCTTTACTCTTACGCGCGCACAATTCGATTATTTGTTCTTTGAACTTGAACACGATTCGTAACCCATTAAATTTAGCGACAATACAAAAGGTTTATCATTTTTATATTCGAGTTCAAATCGATATTAAGCACATGTTTAAGTGCGAATTGGTGAAGTGATCCATCGCTTACGTTGCAAACCTTTAACTTCAGATCCCTTTCATTCCGTCTGTACAATCGTTGAATACAAAATTCTAGCATTCCTAAGCAGATTTCTGTTGTATTTTTTTATAAATTTCTAAGTACTCATATACCTTTTGACTGATTTTTCAGTGTTTATATCATAATTTAAGTGCCGAATGATTTAGTAAAAATTATAGATTTACATAGAAAATCAGTTAGAAATTCGCTAATATTTTTAGGAAATTTAACTTTATACGTTAACGTTGGATATATCTTTGTGAAATATCTCTGTGTAATCCAATTAAGATAGGAAACGACAAGATAAGTCAAAAATACTGTGAAGATTTCCCGTTTAGATAATTAAATTCGGTAAACGTGAATATTCCTCTTCAATAATCATTTGTTCTCTACACACGAGATAGAATAGAGAGCGCATATTCTTGCCAAGGTATCTCAGCAAATAACCATACATTCATTGGTGTAGATGTTTGTTTTAGTTCCATGTTTATATTACATCTGTTCTTGTTCATATGTAAACGGAACAAACAAACTGATACCGCTGTAAGGAACAAATATATGATTGAAAACCTTTAGTGAATATTTATCCAATGCCTCACGTATTGCTATTATAGCACGAGTACTATTAACTATAGTAACGCTGAATATAGGATTTAAATGACCCATTAAACTAAGTTATATATTAATATTATAATTATGCTTAGATATTACAATTAATGTTGTTACGCTCGCTATAAATTACAACACTGCACAAAATTATTATAACTTCACAGTGTTTAATCGATTATTTAAGTTATTTTAACCTTCAAAGTTTTGCTGTGTAGTCATTTTTTAAAATTCTAAATGTTAGAAAATTACATAGTATCTTGGGTATAATGTCCCTTTAGGGTGTTTTCATTGAAGCAAGTAGAGGTACCGTACATTATTCAAATTTTGCTACCAAAACATTAAATTAATATTGATAACTTTATGATTTAAATTATAAATTATAATGTCTTACGTTCTAAATTACTGCTTTAAACGAGTTTAAAGTAGTAATTTCGGGACATAAAGTGAAATTTCTCCATTAACAAATGTATTTTAGTAAGTTGTTGTTTTTCGTAATTTATCAATATTAAAAATAGGTAAAATAATTAATTCGAATGTAAAAAATTCAAATAATTTACTAAATTTTTGCCTTTTTTTAAATACAATTCTCCATTTTAATTAGAATTAAACTGTCACTAAACACTGAATTCTGCATAAATTATAACGAATGAGAGTATTAATTCTTACATTTTCTCGAAGGCTGACAAGAATTGTTTCGATATTTATATTCATTAACAATTAAAGAATGAAATTTTACAAAGATATTCGAAAAATTTCAAGTACACGGAATGAAATTCTAATACGAAAAACATCGATAATGCTTTCAGATAAGCAGAAAATCTCGAATATATGACGACAATCGATCATTTTTAACTCGCTTACCCACTTGTTGCCATTCAAAATTTAATTAAAATAAAATACCAGAAATTTTATCACAACGGTAAATTTCCATTTTAACTCTTTAATCATTCACTAATAAAATAATAATAAAAAAAATGTGTTGTTATTATTATTATCAGTTCGTGCAGTCAGATAGATTCATTGTGCTTTAAAAGAAATAATTTAAATAGTTTTGAATAGATTTAAAATAGTAATTTATATTATTTTTCAACGAGATAATCTTTATTCAAGTGTTTAAGAAAATTAAATTCCTTTTAAAAGAGAACTTTAAAAAAATATATACTCATTAAATTGACTTTTCTGTCTTTTAACAAACTTTCTGTGCAATTAGAAAGAGTAAACACGATCAAGCTTTCGATTCATTTTATTTTAAGATTAAATTTCTAAACTTTACTATAAAAATCTTTCATAAAATTAAGTAATAAATAGTTAAATACTTGCAATTTATTACAATATAATTGCAAATGCAAGCGTTATAATAGCTGTTTTTCTTGGCACAAGATCCTAACTATTGGGTTTCTAACGCCTAGTATAGGTAAATAAATACAAAGACAAGACATGAAAGTAAAATGAATGAACAAGTTAATGATGGGCAAAAAAACAAATACATGAAGAATTGCCTTATTGTTAAAGAATGGGTAATAAATTGTACAGTTGTACAGCTTATAGTGCTGAGCATTAGATAACTTGTACGGGTGTTAGATCTTTAGAAGGATAAATAATATCATTTCTCAATTGTAGAGAGACCTCTAAGACATTGTTTCCTTCTTCTAAGACCGTTTTCGTATCTATATTAGTGTTTTAAAATGCTACTTTCCGGCATTATTGCACTGAGGACACTATACGTTTCCTGCTTAAAATGCGTTTAAGCCTAAATACTTTTATAATAAATTGTAGAAGAATAAGTTTTATTGTTTATTATTAGTTTATTATACTTTTTCAGGTTAATGTTACCTATGGTTCCAAAATGGCGGCTCGTCTCTGATTCTAGTAAATAGAAGAAAGGAAACAGTGGGGACGTGCGTTCTAACCTAACCTAACCTATTTTAATAATTTTGTTGGTAATAATTATGGTAATTTATTAGAATAGGTTAGGTTAGGTTAGAACGTACGTCCCCACTGTTTCCTTTCTTCTATTTGCTGGAATCAGAGACGAGCCGCCATTTTGGAACCATAGGTAACATTAACCCTTTTCCATAATGTTCTTAATTCGTTTGGAAGCAGTTTCATCAATTGCTTCTTTAATAAATTTACAATATTGAATTGAAATTGCAACGTAACAGTGACAGTTTTTAATTTGTAAATGCTATTTTATAATTGTTACATAAAAATACTTAAATGTTTACAGTTAATTATATTGTAATTAAGCGTAAACGTTAAATAGTTCATTATTATTTTAGCTTTTTTTTTACAATTATAAACGGTAAGTTGTAAAGAAAATTTATTGTAATTTTTAGAATAATCGCGTTAAAAATATTGTAAATGTGATTTTAATGGAAACATGATTAAATATATATATATATATATTTAATTAATTAAAAATGAAATATTTACGTAATCATTCCTACGTATGATAAAGTGATGAATTAATCGGTAATATCTGTTCACACTTACCTGAACATCATGAAATGTAATATTAATCTGTTAAGGCGTTATATTTCTAAATAGCAACATTAATAAAAGTAAATCATAAAACTTAATTCGAACATTAAATAATTAATTAATAAATATTAAATTTTAATCCTCGATTAAATTGTCTCGCAAATTCAATATATAATATTTATTTTCATAAATTATCTTCGTTAAGAGCGATATTATAAATATTAAATAATTAAATATATGATTGTTTATTATTTTAATCAGCGATTTCTAGGATTTAAGTACTGAAAATCGCAAAAATTTATAATTTTTTGTATGAGAATTTCGAAGAATTTCGTACTTGGACCCTTAAAAAAACGATTTCTATTAAGAGAAAATCATGATAAAAATTAAATTCTGTAATGAGAAGTGTTCTTTATCATTTTATTCCGATTTAAAATATAATAAAAAGGTAGTCACAGGCGTGGTATTCATTAAAAAACGAGGGTATAAGCGCGATAAACGTCATAAAGGAATAAGTTAAAAAATGGCTTATATATTAACTGGAAACATACTTTAAAATTCTCAATGCAATATCGTTGTAAAGTTAGGATGTATCTTGTTTTGTTTTTAAATTATTCAAAGAAAATCGTTAAAAAGAGAAGAGAAGCACTTCAAAGTAATGAATTCCTTTTTAGCAATTGACGTCGTTGGGTTACAAACGATAGAAATCTTTTCCGGGTTGTATAGACTAATGAGCACATAAATCCCATCACTTGTCACATTTTGGATACTTTAGAACATCCATATCAAACAGCGATACTTTTATAAAAGAAAAATAATACCTTAAAGAAGAAATGGAACGGGATTACTCTTAAGGGAAGACATTTTAAAAATCTCTCTCTCTCTCTTTTCAGCAAAATAAAAATCCTTTAACTTTCCAATTTAGAAAATTAATTAACGTATTAAATACTGAAGATAATTATTTTTTTTAATAAATGCTTTTTGTCTGTGTGTCTGTGTGTACGTATGTAATATAAATTAATATTTTTCAAAATTAATCTCTTTTGACATTAACAAGAGAGTTCAATTTGGAGTGGTTAATTCGGATTTTTCGTAAAGGATTTTGATTTTTGTAATTCCGTAGAGAGTCAGATGTTGTATATATATATTTTTTTTAAAAAAAAAGAAACGTTTCCTATATCAAAGGATCAGAAGCTTGACAAAAACAGGATAGTGACAGGCAAATGAACGATGACAAGGCAATGTTTTCAACCTATACATCATCATTTTATCTCTTCTATTCGTCAATTATAAATACGAGAAAAAGCTATTCGAAGTCGATTATTTTAAGTGAATTAAATAAATAACACTTTAAATTATTTATTGCTACTTAATTGAAAAAATTGCTACAGTACTACAGTTATAAATCATTAGATATTTTGTGCGTAAACATGCAGGCATTTCAATGAAAAAAAAATGACTTTTAAAGTAGATATATAAATTTATAATCTTGCGACTAGTAAATATAATTTATACCTTTAAAAATAAAGATAAAAATTACAATATATTTAAAAAAAATTACCTGTTTATTTGCAATTAAAAGGCACTTACGTGTCTTTAATTATAACACTACTAATTCTGTTGTAATGAAATTTATACAGTACATACTCAATTAGTTTAAGTGAATTAAATAAATTATAATTTAAAATATTTACACCTTTTTTAAGTCGGAATATTTTGCATTATTAATGTTATTAACTAATTATATATAAATATATGAACGTATTAAAAATAATATAGAAATTTAGGTGAAAACGTGAGGAAAATGGTGAAGTATTTGTGGATTGAGTGACACTAACCTACCTTTTACAAATATAATGAAAGCATTTAAAGTGAATTTGAGTGAGTTATCTGCTTTGAATCATAGATATATATAATAAAGTACTCAATATAGCAATGCCTAAAGTGGAACATCTATATTTTAAAACTTGTCAAATAACTCTTGCTGCTGATAGAAATGAATGATAGGAAGCATTCATGATAGAAGAGAAATCACGTAAGAATAATTTTTCATCGTTTCAAACATCGTGTTATCTAAACTTCTCCTTTCAAATACTTAAATTTTTCTGTTTACATTAAATTATCGAGTTTATGATTAAAAAGTGCATATAAAATATAAACTGGTAGACAGAAAACTTTATAAATTTAACTTGAAAACAGCAGTCATTTTCTTTGTTAATGGTGTGTGTATGCACTATTTTAATCAATATTTTACTAGAAAAAACTTAAAATAATTGTATTGATTTTAATTACAATGTGATAATTTATTTATTACACTGTAAAGGTGATTAGAATTGAAAATTTGCCTTGTATATTCTCATATTATTTAATTTCTACTTCAAGAATCAATAGTTATAAAATAAGTAAAATTTACTTAGTTAACAATATAAAAATATGAGAAATTCAGTTTAAAAAGCTTTAATAAATTCATGTTTATAGCTATATAATTCTTATTGAATAATAATAATAATTTTATTTCATAAACACTGGATTAGTATTCTTTTCAAAAAATAATTAAATTATAATATATTTGAAGCTTTATTTCTTTTCTTATCTTATAAATATATTAAAATTTTATAAACATTTTTTAAATTAAACAATATATATTTAAGCAAAAATTCTTATTGTGTATGGGGAATTTAGATAAAAATTGTTTAATTTATTTTTAACTATTTCTTATTTATTAATATATAACTTACTTTATATTTTAAAATATTTAATAATAAATCATAAAATTTCTATTTATTTTTCTTTAAATATATTTAAATAAATTACACATTTTGATTGAAATAACTCAGTGAATTATCTATGATGCTTATACATTTTGACATTTTTCAGATATTATTTAAAGATTTATTATAGGTGAAGGCATTTAATATATATTATTTCCCTTCTTCCATTTAATCTATTGAAGCTGTATTCACTTTATTTTTTTCAGAAAACACAGTAATATTTTAATAAAAGTCAGATATACTTACTTGGTGAGATATATTATAGTTTAGGTATTACCTTCCACAAAGTTAAAGCCACAGTATTATAAGTGATTTTATAAAAATATATAACTTTATATAATATTTATAAAGTACATAAACCTTTCAAAGTTATTTCCTTTATACATATATACTTTTTAATAAAATACATTCAATATATACTTATGTTAACATTTTAAAATTTAAATGATTTAATATCCAATATAATTTCTACTTATAAACTTTTACAATAAACATGTTTATTCTTTAAAATTATTTATATTTTTATAATTGATATATATATATATATATATATATATATATGTTTTTTGTGAGATTTTATAGTTGATAAATGGTATTTTACCAATGAAACTGATAAGTAAAAGTTAAAGGTTAGAAATAAAGGAAAGAAATTAATATATATAAAAAAAAATAGAAGTAAACAATAAAAAATATTTTATATTCTATTTTTTATTGTTTTTTTCTTCTAGAAAGTGAAATTTCTGTATTATTTATAAAGTAGGTAAGTTTTGTAGTTTGTCAACCAGTGGCTTTCGCTCCCCCCACAAGTGTCATAAATTATATTTCCAGACAATTTAATAGTTTTAGAAATTGTATAAACAGTAAAATACGTAAATTAAATTTATTATACAGTACAATCTAGCAGATTAAATAATATATCATTCGTTAACGTTTACCTATTGGAATAATGAAATATTTACTAGAAATCGATACTTTAAACTTAAAATAATTCAAATCAAACTTAAACATGCTCTTATATGTAATTTATATCAGTCAGTTTGGTCGCCAACAAGTGTAATTTGATTGCATAGAATCGTTTAATCTTACCCAGAAGCAATCACTTCACTTCTACTTGACCGATTTATTTGATTATTTCCATCACCTGGCATAATTTTCATGCAAATCTTGGAAATATTATCAATCTACATTATAATATTTTCCTTTTTTTTTAAAAATATATTTTTCTCTTCAAAGTATAGACTTCATTCATCTAACTTAACTCCTATTAAAGGTACAAAATTTCCTTAAGAAGCAGATATATTCTATGCTACATGGTGAATTTTTGCTTTATAAATATATAAATTTGTAAAAAATAACATTTTGAGATTATTTTATATCTTATTTTTTTTAATTTTAAAAGGTAAATTAACTGTTATTTTGAATTCCTAATAAGTGTAATGTTAAATCCTTGTGTAATGTGTAATGTTGAATTCCTAATATGTGTAATGTTGAATTCCTAATATGTGTAATGTTAAATCCTTGTGTAATGTGTAATGTTGAATTCCTAATATGTGTAATGTTGAATTCCTAATATGTGTAATGTTAAATTCCTAATATGTGTAATGTTAAATCCTTGTGTAATGTGTAATGTTGAATTCCTAATATGTGTAATGTTGAATTCCTAATATGTGTAATGTTAAATTCCTAATATGTGTAATGTTAAATCCTTGTGTAATGTGTAATGTTGAATTCCTAATATGTGTAATGTTGAATTCCTAATATGTGTAATGTTAAATTCCTAATATGTGTAATGTTAAATCCTTGTGTAATGTGTAATGTTGAATTCCTAACATGTGTAACCAACTTTAAAATATTTATAAAACTTCAATGAAACTTTATATATAATATTTTTCCTCTTGTCTAAGAACAAAAACCAATTTAGGAACAATTTTGAAAATGAAGAATTCAGTCTTTTTTATTTGGAAAAAAAGAACAGAAACAAGAGATGATACTACAACTTTGATAAAGTTTTTTCCTGAAGAAAATAATACTCTATATATTTAATATTGATTCTAAAAACTCTTCGATAAACTGATTTTAATATTTGAATACATTTTAAGCATTCTAAATATTTACAGAACATTATATAAACATATGACACCAACTGTATATATTCATACCAGTTAGAATAAATATATATCAAAAATTTTAAGCTGTTAAATCTTATAGAAAGTTTTCAAAATAGTAAATATGTACTTAAAAATTATTTTTTCCAGAAAAAATTAGATAAAAATACAAACATTTAGTTGTTTTATTTTTTTATTTTTATTTTTAGAAAGGTTGTTGCTGTTTTTAACTGATTAAACTTAGCATTTGATGCTTCAAATTAAATAAATTTCTACAATTTTACAATTTTTATTTAGTTAACATTAATAAAAACCAATTGTATCAACTATAATTACATTTTTTTATTTGACAAATCCTTATAATGTTTGTTTTACTTTGATTATACATCATACCTTTTTGTAAATTTTATGCCTTCTTCTAATAGGTTAAAAACACTAAGTAAATAATTTATTTTACAATTTTCAATATTAAATTTTTGTAAATCTTTAATTTGTTTTTTTCTGTTTAAATGTAATTTATTTTAAATCTTTCATTACACTCATTGTAACTCCCTCTTCTACAGGAAAATACCCTAACAGTTCAAGTAAATAAATAAATTATAATTATTATCATCATTTTCTGTAATATTTTAGGATAGAAATTAAATTTTTATAACTCTTACTTATTAAGATATATAAATTCATACAAATATTATTAACAATTCAACTAACTCTCTACTGTTATGAACCTAATTATTCATTTGTTTTAAGTTAAATATTGATTATATCACTTGATATACATGATTATTCTATAGAAATTATTCATGTAGAGGAATTTCCTTTACAAAAAAATAATAATAATAAAGTTTAAATAACAATTTAGTAATGTAATTTTGGTTAATGTTACCTATGGTGCCAAAATGGCGGCTCGTCTCTGATTCCAGCAAACAGAAGAAAGGAAACAGTGGGTACGTATGTTCTAACCTAACCTAACCTATTCTAATAATTTTATTCGTAATAATTATGGTAATTTATTAGAATAGGTTAGGTTAGAACATGCGTACCCGCTGTTTCCTTTCTTCTGTTTGCTGGAATCAGAGACGAGTCGCCATTTTGGCACCATAGGTAACATTAACCGTAATGTTACATTATAATGATGATTAAATACATGATTAAGCCAGAAATATATTGATATTGTTGAGAATTTAAAACATAATAATTATTTACATTATTCTTTGTTTATATATTATAAAATTGTATTATAATTATAATATTTTAATTAAACATTTTTTTTTTTAATTTTAAGTGTCACCTTTAGTAAAATCTAATCAAATTCTTTGCTTTAAAGTAGATAAGTTAATAACTTATAACACACTTTATGTAAATTTTAAATTATTATTATATTTTACTTAATTTTATATATTGTATAAATATTGAATATTTTAAGTATTTACTGGAATGAAAAATATTAAATTATGTATGGTGTTAGTTCAAAGTTTTCAGTAGAACATCCTTAAACCAAATATTATAATAATTAATTTCTTATAAAAATAATTTTTATATAAATTTTACAAAGTAATTATGTAAAGAATGTAATTTTTATAATATAAAAGTTTTAAATATAACTTAGAATTAAAATTTTTCATGGGATGGAGTAAGAAATATGCAAATAACTTAAATTTATATTATCCTAATTAAATTATAAAATTATATTATGATAAATTAATATTTTATACATAATTTAATTAAACTACATATAGTTTATATGCAATGCAGTATTTAAATTAAGTGTTTTTTTTTTTTAATGTAAATATATATTTTAAAATATATAATAAAAAGAGTAAAAGTGTAAAGTTTTATATTTTAAAATATTTATTTAGGAAAATGCAAAAATAAAAAATAAAAAGTGAATCAATACTGCAGCAGCTTCCCTTTTTACATCATTGATTCACTATCTTATGTTTTATAAATTCAATAAGCTTGCTTCTATGAATTTTAAAGAACTCTTATAAAATAATTAAAGTAATAAATAAAAGAATTCAATCACTTATTTTCTCATATATCACTTTTTAATAACATAAAATTTAAAAAAAATAAAAAATAAAAAAAATAAAAATCAACGATGTATTATTAAAAATAATCGGATGAGGAATACGTAAACTTATTTTAAAATTAATAATATTAAAATAAATCTACTTATTTATTTATATTTACTTTTTCATATATTCTAAAAATCTGTCAATACAATATTTATTAAATTCATTTTTTACTTATTCGGCGTGGTACGTCCTATCGATCTGTTCGACTTTTCTCTTATACGAATTTATTATTTAATTTATATTAATTATTTTTTAAAATTATTATTATTATTAATGAAAATCATACACGAGATTTAATTAAACCATTAAATCTGTTTTAAAAAATGCTTTTTTTAAAGTTATTTTTGTGATTGTGTGCGATTGTGTGTGTGTGTAGTAGAAACTCTATTAACCGGAATAATGATGCCCGGTTAATCGAAAACCACGGATAGTAGAATTTGCGTTTATAATGTTATATTTTGCAGTGAAATTTTTTAATGTTCTCGCCTGTCCACGAATAATCGAAGACATTTTTTTTTTACTTTTTTAACTCGAATAATGCAATACGTTTCCGCTTAATTGCATCTTTTCTGCACAGAAAAAAAACAGTCTGAAACTTAAACCGGAGGGACGAAAGTACGTATCCTCTTCCTGAAAGAAACTAACACATAATAAACTACAATGCCTTATCCTATATTTCCAAATTGTATAAAATTCATTTGTAGAAAATCTACAAATTCTTCTTCTTCTTTTCTATTTTTTTTTTATTTTATTTTTTTTATTTAAGATCTCGGTTGATTTGTATTTTCGATTGATCAACCCGGTTAATAGAATTTTCACTGTGTTTATGTATAAACATCAGTAAACCGATTATAATAATAGTGTTTTCGCCACCGGAATTAATTTACCGATATTTACGTGTTGTTTGATTGAAAAACAATTACAAGAATATATCCAGCGACTTTCTGATTAGTGTCGACTAATCCTTTACCGATTTTCCTTTAACAATGATTGTTTCCAACTTCTAACTCCCCGAAGAAGCTTTTCTTGCTTCACCTTTTCACCTTTTGTAATATATTATTATAATAACTAATTATTATAATAATATATTACAAAATTTCTCATACATGCATATATAAAATATTATTATAATAATTTATTCTATGAGCGTAATTGTATGAATTACTTATATATTTATTGATATTTTTCTTTAGATTTACAGATATGAAAGGCATTTTAATGCAAATGTTGACGTATTTATCTTGGTTACAATATGTAGACGTGTCGGTTAAGAGAACTCGATATACTTCATGAATATAAATTATTTTCCTTTGAAAATGTTTGGGAAAATATTTTATTTTTATTCGAAGTATTTTATATACATTTTTGTTTATTTATTTACTGATATTTATTAATTTATTAATATAAATTTTTTTATGGTTTTAAGCACTAAAATAAGAACCCAATTACGCTTTTTAATACGTTAAAAATTATTTAATTGTAGAAATTCATCATCTTAAAATACGATTTAAATGGTATGATTCTAATAATAAATCTGTATTGCGTTATAAATATTTATGAAATTATATATTTTATTTTATTAAAAGAATTTATTATTATTATTTTTTTTAATTTTTGAGGAATTTCTTTATTAAATTGCAATGCACGTAGCAAAAATGTAAAAAAATTACAATAGATTTTAAGCTATTTTCTATATTGCGTGTTGAAGTTTAATTGCAAGTAAAATCATTTATTGTATTGTATTAAAATATATTTTAAAAAAAATTCAGGTTTATAAGAAATAATAATAATAATGGAAAATATTTTAACATAAAATGCAATGTTTATAATAATAATTATTATAATAAACAATCAGTAAACGTAAGCATTATGGTGTAAAAAATTATATTGTCATAGAAAAACAAGGTAAAATTATTAATTAAAAGTATAAAAATTAATTTTAATTCATTATAAATATTTAAATAAATATGTTTAAAGAATAAAGGACCAGACAAATATGTCGCGTGACCTTATTTTAAGGGTGTGGTTGGTACCCTAAAAGCTTGTTTCGAAGAAGGTACAGTACAGTATAACTAATGATGAAATGCAAATTATTAATAATGTTTCATGCAGATTTAATGGCACTAAATATTGAGAAATAAATTAATATTTGATTTAAAATAATAATAATAATAATAATTGGAGGTTTTAAAAGAAAAATCAATTTCCTTCCATTGTAATAAATCATTGAAAGTTAATTACTTGCTTTTTTATTACTTAGAATAGTTGAATATATAGCTTATTTCGGAGAAAAAGCAAGTAATTAACTTAGAATTAGATAACAATACTTTAATTGTACAACATGTCTGACATAGTATTCAAATTACATCTTTAATTAGCATAGGTGTAATGTGTTTAAGCTTTTGTTACAGTGTAAAGTTTATCTTGTTGACTTGAATTACCGAGTAAATTTGTTTATATATAAATAAATTTAGATGAAATTAATATGTGAAATACGTAAATATCTACATGTAAATGCACGACACCATAATTTACAATAGACTGATATTAATTTGGACTTTCTAATCGTAATTTTTACGTTAAAACTTCGTTAGATCGAGTTAAAAACTATATAATTATGAAAATTATTTCATCCATTCACTAATATAAAGGGATTTTTAAGTGTTGTAAACTATAATACATACGTTATCCCCGATACTATAGGGAAGTAATATTACATAAGTCTGTTACTGAAATAATGATGATAGTAATAAATATAGTAGAAGATACATTGTAACTATTATAATTTATCAAAGGAGGAGGAACGTGAAGGAGGTGATTTGTACCGAATCATAGATAGGTTATGGTTGTACACTACTTTGAGTCGGTACAAATCATTTCCATCACGTCTAACATCTGGTTCATTCCCTTTGAAATTCAACATTGGTGATGACAACGTAAGGTAAAATTCTATCAAAGTTTTAAATATCTGATCACATATCGAGAAGGAAAGTTTTTATCTGAATTTCTAAAAGAAGATATCTTACAAAAGATAAAAAGTAAGTTTAAGTAATTCACTTTTTTGTATCAACCCTATATTGATCTGTGTGTTAAAAATCGTATTACACACCTCGACTTGCATTTAACCTATATAAATTCACGTGTTTATATATTGCATATGGGTAATATTAATATATAAACTTTGCAATTCTTTTCTTTGTAAATTGAGAATTTTATTACATGAATCGTGAAACTCTACCACACGTATTTTATTACATCAACCGAATGACAACTGCATTGGGAACAATAAAAAAATAATATCTTACGTTGATTCAATTCCCGTAAATTGCAATCGAATTTTTTTTTAATATATAATTTTGTTTTTTTAATTTAGAAAAGAGTAATGTTGTCGAATTTTGTTTGCTCTCCTTTCAAGTAGAAGGGATCAATATGCTGGTATCTCTTCAATTTCCTGAAGAATAACTTTGCTAAACAATTTATCTTGTTCGGTTAACTTGCCACCATACATCTGTCAAATGATGACTTTTACATTTATTTATTTAAAATGTAAAATACCCGAAAATTCATCCGAAATATTGATGTTATTTTCAGAAAAATTAGCGCCTTTGATACAGAAATCTTTTTTTTTTTTTGCCATTTAATCTTCTCGCAGAATCGATATCCTCCTCAAATTTGCTTCGCATTTGTTCACTTTCGAGAGCGTATGGTTCAATAATAATCATCAATGTTATGTTCCAATAATAATCAACCGTAAACGATTCTCTAACTTATCGCAATGTGCTCCGAAACCAAGCAGTATTGCTGAAGTAATGATTACAGTTCCACTGCTGATAGCCAATTACGGCATTCTCACAAAATAAAAAATGGCGGCGTGGAAATATTTTCGATAGTAAAACACTCGATTCATTAATAAAATTTCTCTCGTCTTAATCGACTTTTTACTATCGAAAAATAGTTAAAAGTATATGGGAAATTGTTACGGATTAGTGATTTCATTATTAAACTTACTCGAAATTAGTTATAAACTTATCTGTCATATCGTATAACTTATTTTCTTAATTTAAAATATTGGTTTTGAAATGAGGATCAATGCATATCATTAGTAGTTTTCTGTAAGTACTGTACAAACACATTATAATTTGCAGCATCGAATGTTTACTCAACCACTCATTGTCTATGACCAAACTAGCGTCAACATGCATCATCTCGTTACCTACAGAGATTATTGAGTTGCTATCTTCGTTTTACAGTTAAGCCGTTCATTTATGACATAGAAATTGATGGCAACTACCAAACTGCAGTATATCCCCTTGGTTGTGGAAAGTAATGGTTTACGTTAAGTTCGTGATGCGGACAGTAAAAGATTATTTCTCTTTCTGTTGGATTATACGAGCCACAAAGAAAAAAGTTTCGTCAGAATGACTACCTAACCCGCTTTAAATGCCAAGCTATTGTTAGTGGCATCTCGAGTAAAATTTAGGAAGATGGAATGGAACAGACGATTACCCTCGCTCTTATTTATTTTCTTTTACAACTGAATCAACAACTAACAATCATTCTTCTTCTTCTTCTTCTTCTTCTTTTTCTTCTTTTCTCTTCAGAATTTTGAACAAATATATATATAGTTCCAAACTATACTTTTTTTCATTTCTTTTGGAGTGGGTTCTGTTCAGGAAACCGCAATCAATCATTGTAAAATTGCTAGGTTTACGTATGCATCTCACCGTGAAATCCCTCTAGTTAAATTTCGACCTACTCTTATTGTTCTATATAATTAATAAACACGATAAATTTCTCTCTTGTCAAATGTTTAAATTATCATTTAAGTAAAATTGATTTAGTAGTACGCATTCTCGTCTAGATTAATGCAATGGGTGATTAACCGATGCGGTAATTTGCATCTATGTATGTAATTTCGTATTATTTTCGAGTCTTTCGGCAAGAAAAACCGTATAAAAATCAAATCTTATTGAAGTGTATGCATTAAGGAATGTCTTTATTTTATCAGCAAATATGTTTATTGATTGGCATCGTTTCAACAACAAAAATATATTCTCTAAACTTTTGCCAAATTAAAATTATTGCGACATTCTTTTCGTTACATTAAATTTGATCGGGGTTAATCTTCTTTATTTAATATTAATTTTCAAAGAAAATGTGATAATTAAACCTCCTAATAAAGGCCACTTCCCAACGACGATCACCTCTAAACAGCGGACAATTTTCGTTTCCGTCAGTGGCCGTTCTTCAGAGGTTTACCACTGTATACTACTGTATTTAAAAGATATTCGCTCCTGCTTTAATTTCATTTATAATTTCTATAAATCGTGTCGTAAACATTAAAAAAAATATTGTAATATCTTAAAAACAATTAATTTTTTCTTTTTAACAGCGGCTGAATAAAAAAATGTATTACACACGATAAAAAACAGAATAAAACGTGGATAAATATTATCTTTATTACTTATTAAATTCTTCTTTTACTAGAATTTCTTAGCAAATGTTTTTAAAAATTAAAGCCAGAACATTTTGAACCTAGTTTCTTTTATTTTCGACAACTTCCAGGTTATTTTATAAATAAATAAGAATGTATTGTAACCTTTATACTAGAATAGAACCGAAAACGTTACTTTTATACTTTCTCTGTAGAATATATAAAATGTATTTTTTATAATTTAATACAATTTTATCCTTTTCAATTTTGTAAATTTAAAAATCGATATTTTATAAATTACATATTTAAATATATATATATATATATATACGGTTCTGTTTATTAGAATAGGTAAAGCATTGCAGATTACTGTGATAAAAATTCTTATATACAGTCCACGTAATATAAAATTTTACGGTTAATTGATGTAAACATGCCATTCAGAAATGTTAAAATTTAATTTCCATGTTTATAACTTATCGTATGACGACATAAACACGGAGTGTGACGTATGCCAGGGATGTAAAAGACACGTGACTTTGTCGGATGGCACCGCATTTTTTGATACTCGATCCTTAAATTTTAACTCGCCTGACACCTTCAGGAACTTGCGATTTTTCTGTAATTTTGTACACGGAGTAAACTAATTTCGATCTTTGTTACTTTCAACTTGATGCTTCTAATATCGAACACGTTGTTAACGCTCTATTAATTTTATTTCTCTTCAAATCTATCCCAACAAAAGATATTCCCAAAGAGATGTTTCTTCATTTTATTACCAAACATATCACCTTCAACAGAGAAAGTCATTAAATCTGTCGGGAATAGTTATGTTTCTGTTCTATCCGGATCTTATTTAACTGACAACGTTTTGTTAACGACAACTCGTTAAATGATCGTAATTTTAAGTGCTGCAATTTTATTCGATTGTTCTCCTATTCTCTTCCTTTTCATTTTTTCCCCCCCTCCTTCTAAATGATAATTCTTGAATTCTGCTTTACAATTTAAACGTCTAACTTATGATCTTCGGTTGTAAAGTTCCGGTATATTCTTGCTAATCCGGACTCCAATTATTCCGTATATCTTCTTCAGTGTGGTTGCTTATCACTACCATTTCTACCTGTTTTCTTGTTTACAGTATTTGCATATTTTCATCCACAAAAGAATTGGCACAGAAGACGCTCGGTAATTCGACCCTCTCGCTAATCTAGCCAGAATGGCCGGATTACCGAGAGTATGCTGTATTAATGTACACGAAAATGATCTTAAGCGTCAGATTTAGTTGCCAAAAATATACTTGATGAAGCAATTTCCGAAGTGTTTGGATTGCAATGTTATTAGTTTGTCAACTTTCTTTTTTTTAATGTAATTTCTATCCTAAGTCAACAGCGATGGTAAAATTTATTAGAAAATAATTTCTGCTAGATCTGATTTTTCTAACTACGAAAATCATTATCACGATAACATAATCCTATTAAAAGAAAAGAACTAATCGATAAAATACCTTTAATATTAATGTTTAAACTTTCGAATTTTCTTCAAATATAATAATTTTAATCTTCAGTTTTAATAATTAGAATTATTTTTTTTTTAAATATATTTTTATATTTACTGTAGATGCAAAATTGTTTTAAATAATAAATTGCAATATATATAAAAATATTACATTGATTTAATTACAAATTAGTGTTTTGTTTCTTTAGAATAATATTTAGCAGCGAAATTATCATGAATGTTGAATGCAATTTGTTAATTACGTTTTAAATATAAATTATATTAAACTGTAATTCACTTAATTTAATAATGTTACATTTTAAAATTTATTAATAAATATATATTTTTTGCATCTTAATTAAATTTTATATAATAATAATAAAATGAGAGTCATATTTAATTCAATTAGCTTATGTGTATATAATCATAAATCCTTTAAAATTACTTGTATATTTAATTAATTATTTATAAACCAATTTTTATTCTATTTAAAATTATTATAATCTTGTAAGATTTAAAAAAAATTATTGTGACGTCTGCAATTTTTAATCATATTTTAAATTTATTTATTATAAAACATACGCTCTCCATCTCAAATTAGTAGTGGCTTGCCCCTGTAAATCATACTTCTCCTTTAACAACAGAGTAGTGCCGGTAATCGTAATTCCGTTCTGGGAAAAGTTTTGAATTGAAATCACGTGATTTCCGGTTTAGACAGGAAATCAGTATATAGTTAATCGGGACCTCTTACTCCTACTCTTTCTATATCTTTTCTTCAATTTAATTTATCTAACATCGTTCTCGATATTCAAGAAGGACAGACAGTAGGAATTTTATATGATTCTACATATGTAAAGATGCGGAACGAGATAAAATTTATTAACTTTATAGTTTATATATATATATATATATATAAAGTTTTAAATCTCTGCAGGAATGTAGAAGGAAAATATTAATCATCACAACGATTTTACATCATCATAAAAATTTTTCCATCCTTTTCAAAGCAGAATAGGAGGAGGAGGAGGAGGAGGAGAAGAAAAAAAAGGAAAGAAATTGATGGTATTGAAAGTGCCATATTTGCTTTGAGGATCATTAACCCCATTTTACTTTTCAGAAGCTTTTGTGTCCACATTTGTTAACAGAATTGTAATTGCCCTACTTATGAATAAGTTAATGAGAATTGCATGCCTGAAGGATTTAAGATATTAAAGATTTTTCTGAGGGGTGAATATTGACTTCTTTATTTTCTGATTATTAAAATCACAGTTCGCAACTTTTATCTGATAATTTCTTCGATGAATGGTAATGAAGTATTCTATTAATCAATATTTTTGTTAGTAATGTTCATGATATTTTAATTGATTTATAAAATAATTTTTGCTTGATTCAAGTGCAGTTTTTTTTTCCTTCCTTTCTATTTGACGAGTAAAATGTAAAAATGTTATTTAAATTAAGAATATCTTTTCTTATTTTTAATTCTTTTCTTTTATTTTTTTTTTATGTATACTTTTTGATTAAAATTACTTCGTGCTTTATAAATATTTTACGAATCCTTGTAAATGTATAAAGATACTTTTTATAACATAAAAACAATTTAAATAAGAAATTTCACTTTAAACAACATTTACATTTTATTAGATCGGGCGTATATCTTTATTTTCTTAAAAAATCAATAGTTGAATGATCCGTACTGCAGTATAATTTAGAAAAGAATTTTTAAATTTATTTATTAAATAAAATAATGAAAATGTTTTTAACATTTAATTAAAACGAATTAATGTGATTAACATTTATAAATTTTATCGCTTTAAATAATAATATTTTACTGTTTCGTTTAGTAATTAAATTAAGTATTGTAATTATGCGTTTCTCAATCGGTATCTCGCGATCTACAACATTCTTCATTACAGTAAAAAGACTGAAAACTGTAATTAAACTTATAAAAGATATAAAAGTATTTACATTTTAACATTAATATTTAAAATTTAAAAAAATACACTAACAAATTAAATATTTGTATACGTTGTTATAGTATTAATATATAAAATTTTAATTTAAAAAAAAAAAATAATAATAATAATTTAAAATGTTTATCGACTATCACACAATTTCAAATAATAACCTAAGGCACAGAGAGCTAAAATTTAATGATATAAATACTTTTAGATAATTAAATAATTAATTATCTCTTGTTAAAAATGCTGGAAATGATACAGATTGTGGATAACCTTTATAACGTTACTGTGGCAATGTCTGCTTTATTTTCGTTTATCATAATCAATTCTTTAGAAAATGGCGACTTTTCTAAATCCTTTTCAATTCTACAAAATCCTAATGAACAAAAGGATGATGTAAGAGACTCAACGTTCGATTTTTTTCGATAAAAAAAAAGAAAAAATTGGACATTTTAATCTTTTTTTCCCATGTTTGTTATGAAGTGCAGACTCTAAAGAATGTAATTTTTATAAAATTAATTAAGTGTATTTTAACATCAAATTATATATATATTTTTAATATTAAATCCTTAAAAACGTGGAGATTTAAATCATCATCTTTCATGTTTATTATGATGCTCGGTTGTAAACAATATGAAGCCCCCTTAATTTAACATTTAAAATATATGTAAAAAATAATATTTTAAATATTTATTAAGTTGAATTTCTGTAATATAAAACCAAAAAAAAAACAAATCAAATCAACGTTTTAATCTTTAAATTCATTGTTTATAATAAAAGGCTGAACTAAAGAACGTATTTGAAAAATTAATTCGATAATCCTTAATATTTAAAATACATAAAAAGTATATAAAATTTTAATTAATTTATAGAATAAACCGCATTTTTTTTAGATTAACAAGTAATTCTTTTTAAATTAATTTGGAGCATTTCAACATAAAAATTGAAAAATTTATAGAGTAAAAATTACATATTTTTTTCCACAAAAATTGCTAAATTTTTTGCATAATTCATGGCTATAATAGACGTAATAAATGATATGATATAGTATTCAATAGGAGTGATTGATAGTTAAGGTTTATCTGAAAGTTTCTTCTTCAACTTTCGTTAAGTCCATTTATTCGCAATTTGCGTTTCAATGCAAAATAACAAAAAAAAACATATCAAAATATTGCCATCCACGTTACACGGAAAAATGCCATTAGCTATAGTTTACGCCTCATATTGATCCACCATTCTTAAATGGTTGTGAGAGGATGTAACAGAGGAAAGCAATCCAAAACTTAAAGCTATAAATTATATTTATTTTCTAATTATTATTATTTTTATAAATATAAAACCTAGTATGAATGTCTTCCAAGTTTTATTAAAAGATTTTTATGTATAATTAATTGTTAAATTTAATGGCCAATCTCTCTCTGTGTCTGTGTCTGTGTGTCTGTACTGTACTTTAAAATTTTCCTTTATATTTGACTTTTATTATTAGTTAAATAATAGATAATACTTTAATTTAATTGCTATATTTTTCTTATGCTTGGTGTTAGAAATGGATATTTATTTATTTTTTATTTTTTAAGTAAATTAATTCAACTCTAATTGCTTCCATCTTCATCCTCCATTTTAGAAATTAAATAATGGAATATTTTTCATTTTTTAATGTATTTTTTTATAAATTAAACTGAATATAATTTTACTTTACATTAATAAAAATCGTTTAAATTTATTGTAAAAATTAAAAATGAATTTTACTTATCGATTAAGTGTAATGTATTCACCACTGGATTTACTAACAATACATATATAGTGTCGCCATCTGTTGGGAATATAGCTCATAAATATGACTTTTTTTTAACAAAAAAAAAAATGCATAGTGATATTAAAACATAAAAAATTTGTATAAATTTCTAGTAATAAAAATATTAAAATTAAATATTTTCTGTATTTAATCCTAAAATTTGATGTAGAAGTACTAAATTTCATTTTGAAACATGAAGTGTTAGAGCTCTTATGGTATGTTTTGACAAAGTAAAATAATTAAAAATTTTTTAAAAAAATTCAAGAATAATATTTACTTTTTTAAAATATTATAATTAATATTCATATAATAAAAAAATTAGTATTTATCTAGCATCAACAACTTGTAAAAAATTCAATGTAAATCATCCATCTTCATCTAGTTTCAAACAGTTCGAATTATCAATCGATTATTTTTATACATTTAAAATATATAATATAAAAAAAAAAAAAAATTTCATGTGATGTCGAATATTGAAAATATTATTGTTTAGTTAGAGCATTCAAGTTTTTCTCAATGATTAATGGCAGTTCTCAGGAATAAAGTATGATTTATCTGTCTCCATTTAAATGATTTTCTTCCTTGAATAATATATTTAAATTATTCTCCAGACAAAACTTGTACCCTTTATGATAAATCTCTGAAGAGAGGGGGAAGGGGGAAAAAAAACTTATTTTTTCGGAGATTTTCTCCAATTTAAATCGTTTTCTTTATCCGATTATTAAGTTTCTACCAAATTTTATGAAATCTGATCTAGTTTAAGCCATTAAAGTAAC
The DNA here is from genome assembly GCF_030686945.1 of Centruroides vittatus. Lineage (NCBI taxonomy): Eukaryota > Metazoa > Arthropoda > Arachnida > Scorpiones > Buthidae > Centruroides > Centruroides vittatus. The sequence continues at coordinate 1,252,144 of NW_027122193.1, forward strand.
TAGAAATAAATCCCAGTATAAAGGAGAATAATTAATGAATAAAATCGTTAAATACAATTTAAAATATCTGGAGAGAATAAAAGAAATTTATATATATGTATATATATAATAATAATAATTTAACCTAAGCATCCTTCTAGAAAAATGAAACTTGTAATAAAATCCAAAAAGTTTCTGCAATGGAATTTATAGTATCACTTAGAACTATAAATTCTCGTGTAAGACTATTCCTCTCTTCCTTGCAATTGATAAAATAGTAGCAGAAGGATGAAAATCCCAAGAAAAGATATCTTGTTCTTGAGGTAAATCCTTCAGAGAAGGATTCAAATTTAGAGCAGATTAAATGACCGGTGGCTAATCTGCCAATCTGTTTCTTTCTGTCAACAAGATGACCCTTTGAACTAGGAATGCCCAATACATTGATTGATCTCTTTCGATGTCTATCTATCCTAGGATACAAAAAAGTAAGGAATATGTGGCAGATGGTATTGACAATTCCCGTCGTGGAAGTAAAATCCTTCTACAATCATCTTTCCAAATGGCTTATGGTCATGTCGATGAAAGAAATAACCGAGAAAGTGATAGCTTTCTTTCGATTATCCAACTATTTAGAGCAGAAATTCCAATTTATGTGTTTGAAAATGTTCAATAAAATGTATATTAACGATAAACAGTTATTAAATTTTTAAGTTTTTATTGGTTTTTTTTTTAAATAATAAAGTAAAAAATATGCAAATTGATAATTTTTATATTTATTAATTTCTTAACTAAGTTATTGAAGATATTATCTAAATGTATAGCTTACATGCAGAAATATTATTATATAATTAATAGATTTGATGTATGTATGAGTGGATTACATTAATATAATTGCATAAATTGTTAATGATATGTGTAACTAATATTATATATATATCATTAGCAACAAATAAATATTTGAATTTTCACAGAAATAATTAATTTAATTGCATAACAATTCTAGAAAATCACAATTAATAATTATTGTTATTTTGAAGGTATCTGAAGAATATATATATATTTTTTTTTCTTTTGTTCATTAATTATTTCTAATATAAAAAAAATTCATTGAGGTGATAAAAAATGATTTTCTCATAAGGAAGTGATGGAGGATTCATGTAAAATAAATAAGTCTCATAAGTTTTTTGACATTTAGTTTTTCTTTTTAATGAGGAAAATGATTCAGGATTGGAGAAAAATAAGAGAAGTAAGAGGAAAAAATAATAATAATAATAATCTGACAGTTTGCTATTTCTTGCTTTTTATTAATGAGCTTCTGTAATTACTGGAAAAAGAAAAATAATTTGAGAAAAATTTTATAAAATTTTATTTAATAACATAAATTACTTTTAAAAAATGACGAGAATAGTTTAAAAAAAATATTTTTTATCTTATTCCTTTTATCCCTTTTAAGCTCCTTTTTATACATAGAAAAATATTACATGATTTTTCTACCTCCCCCCTGTTATTATATTTATCATCATTTAAGTAATTGTAATTATATTTACATAATTAATATTTTCTTTAATGACGCCAAATAATAATTTTGACGTCATTTATAGAGTTTAAGAGATAGAAAAGCTTGTGAAATGACGTCATTTCTGATAATTCTATTATCTAATCTTTAAAAGGAAGGATAAGGATAAATAAAAGCAATTTATTCAGTATTAATCTTAAGAAAACATTTTTAAAAAAATCTACAATTTTGTCTGTTTTATTCGTATGTTTTCTAGCATATTCTTGTATTAAATAATAATTTATAACTGATTTTACTTAGTTTTGAATACCTAAAAAGAATGCAGCATCTATTGCAAGTTGATTTAATGTAATAATAAACAAAATTAAATTCTATACTTAATTAAAATTAAACATCATCTATATATATATATATATATTCTAACTCAATTCAACTTATGTTTTTCCATATTTTGCACGTATAGGTATTAATTTAGGTGTATATTTTCAAGAAAATAAATATAAATTTGTGTTTGTTACCTGTAAAAATCGTATATATTGTTGGAAAAAGTAAATAAATAATATAATATTAGAGTACAGGAGATGAGGAAAGTTGATTAAATAATTTTTTTTACTATTTCGAAAGCGTATATTTGATTTTTATATTGCTACTTTCGGTGACAATACATTATTAAGACATTTAAAAAAAAAAATAATGATATTTAAATTTAAACATTTTCTGCCATTCAGAAATTTTTACTTAGGTATTCCTTCTTGCTCATATAATATATATTGTTGTTATTTTCATTTATAATTCATGAGATTTCTGTCAATACTAATGAAACTCTCTTCCAACATACCGACAAATCCAAATTTACATATTCTAGCCTAAATATTATTTCTAGCTTGACGTTTTGAAGATATCTTTCTTCTTTGACGTCATCGCTTTTGTCCCCTGAGGATTTCGTGACAGCCAATCAACATCTTAAATAAAGTGCATGCGGCACTGTCAACAATAATAAACCTAAGGAAACTTCAAAATAAATAAGCAAAATCTTTTATTTTATTTAAAAAAAAAACGCTTTTATTAATAAAATTAGAATTAAAATTTCAGCGTGATTTACTTGTATTTAAAGTGTACAAATTCACCTTTCAGGTTAGTTTCTTTTTTTTTTCTATTTTACAATTGATTTCGAAGTGCTTTACTGTATTAAAATGTAATTGGATTGAGTTAACTTGGTACAGAGTAGAGAAGTATTTAAATAAATAAATAAGAAAATATATTATATATAAAAAATAAATAAAAGAAGTGGAGAACAATTTCAGGAGTTGTTATATTGGAAGTTGATAAAAGAGAATTAGAAAACGATTCAATCTTGCCACGACTATCACCATTTCATTTCCTCTAATGCGAAAAGGTCGTTACTGTAACGGAAATGGGCCTCGTTTTACTTCAACCTTCCCTTGTAACTTAGCAACAGATAGGAATTGATGTCGAATAATTCGTTTCTCCGCCGCCAGATGGTACTAGGAGACACACGCCAATTTTCTGCCACCCTTCACTCATCCATTAATCCGCTGTTAAAGTGTTTAATTATATTACATTCAGCATGGTTAACATCAAGTAAAAAACGTGGCTGGCTTCAAGAAAGCAGAGTTTATTATTATTATTGTTATTATTGATGCAGATGATAGGCCTACAGCTGTACACAATGCTGTACATTAATTAAATTTTATTTAAACAGTTAATTAAGTTTTTAACGTAATTAGTATCAAGTAAAATCATGGTTAATTTACGTAAAACTGAACCTATTCGATTAATCTTCCATTAATGTCGATACCGACCAGGAAAGGATCTTCAATGAGCTGCAATGAAGAGTATCTTCAGAGAATATGATTAATATTTTAAAATTAGCATTAGATATTTAACGAATTCGTATTAAACGCGATTAGCAACAAGTAAAATCTACTTATTTTCAAGTAATTCAACTTTTTTTATGAATCTCCTCTCGTCGTTGATCCATCTTCAATAAGATCCACGCAATACCGAAGAGTAAAGAATTTTTTTTTAGAAAATATGCTTTAATATATTTGAAAAAAAGAAGAGAAAGTTTCGGCAGGATGTTGTAATATTTCATTACCGGACTATTTTTGTTTCCAAAAAAGAAAAAAATTGTTATAACCTTCTTTTCAATCAGCAGTACTGCAAGCAATTTCCAGCCAATCATGCCATTGCTACAGTAGAAACATAGGGTGAATCCAACCGGAAACAGAGTCCATAGCGTGTAATTTGTGGCAGTCTGGATCAAGATTACTCGGATAGGTAGGAGGAAAGTCACGACTGTTAGAGAAACAGACAGAGGGAACTTGCTTCGTTGGGGGGAGGATGTGTTTATTTACAATGAGCCGAACTGATTGAATCGGCATTGCTGTGTTTAAACTGCGATTTTCTCTTATGGAAAAGTGTTATTTACCATTAAAAAAAACGCAAAATAATAACCATTCGCCATTATATTTTATACAATTTTACTTCGATTATTTAGCCGAAAATCGATTAATAAACAGTATAAAATGCGAATTTAAATGGTCGGAAAGTATTGATTTTTAAGCACTCGCGAATAGCCAATTTTTTTTAAGAGAATTAGAGAATATTTTAAAAAATGAATATTTATATTATAGAATAATTACTGAGCTTGCATTTAGGTTATTAAGCGTGTTACTAGTTACAGAAAATCTTGGCCTACATTCCGTGGGGAAGAATATAATAACGCTTTTCGTGCTACATTAACAATCTGATTATCTGTATAGAACCGCTGTCTTGTTCCCATGAGTTTAAACGCATTATTGTGGTTTAATATTCCATATTCTGAATGTTATATTATGTAATTTCATTTGTATACGTGAGTTCAAAGTCGGGTTTATTTATATCCAAGCAAATAAAATATATTGTTAAACGTAGGAAAATTGATTAATAAACAATTATTTCTCCTACCTTTCGACCGTATTTTAGATAATTTGATGAGTGTAAAATATAATTATCGAGTTGATACATTTGATAATTTCACTCGAGTTTCTGTTGATTAAATCCCGTTACTGAGTTACTTTAACTCTTTGAATTGATTATAATATCACGTAAATCGAGAAAAATCAATTAAATTTGATCTTATAAAGTTTCCGGGACGATAATTTCTCCGTTTTTTGTGTGTACTTAGCGAATTTTTGTCGTCTTGTAAGCGTAAATGCATCCGGAGCTCGCGATCTACTAGTTGAAAACGTTAGTTGGGATAAATTTGACAAATTTTATGTTGTTTCTATTTAGAAATATACAAAATGTATATCGTGTGAACATGCAATAGCTCTTTGATTTATGGTTTATAAATTTATGAATGTATTATAATCCTGCACGCCTTTTTAATACGTACCTTTTAATCTAAATCAAACCAAGTAATGAAATTGGAATTCTGAGTATAATACTCGGGTCAATGAATGTTTGGATACAAAATTACGACTGTTACACCCATTTTTGTACGCTCATACAAACAGAACGGATGAATTTTACGCGTACGAAGACTAAAACAATTTTATTAAACAGGGTAATTATTATTATTACTCGCTGTATTTTAAAGTCAATCTCTTAATACAGAAATCATACATTTAATTTAATATATAAATTTAAAAAAAATATAATAAATTAAACAAATAATTTAGATCTTATTAGTTGATTTAATATTAAATTTCTTTATTATGATTATATTGAGAACTTTCAAACAAGATTAAATTATTATGCTAATTTATTTTATAATTAGTTTATCAGAATTCAATACTTGTTTATATAATTTAAAATAAATTAAATGTAATGTAAACTTAAAAGCACGTGCACTTATTTTTGTTATAAATTCTCCAAGATAATTAGCTCAAAACAAGATTTGTAAGGCAAATTTCTTAATTAAAATAAAAGTTTTTAAAACTTTAAATAAACTTTTAATTCGATTTTATGGATTTTAATGATGTAAAATTAAGTAATTTAGTGTATAAAAAAATAAAAAAAAAACACTTAAAAATATGGATAATGATAAAGGATTTGCATTTATTTATTTATTTTATTAAATATTATTTTAATTTTATGGCTTAAAAGTTGTTGTAGTTTTTTAATAATTAATTCTACCTTAAATTAGTTATGTTAAAGTATACATTTGTAAGAGAGAAAGAACTATAGATTGCTATCAATGGAAGCCTGTCAATGACAGCTTTTCTATTCAGGAATCAGTAGGATTCTATCGTTGAGGATCTCCTGTTGAGTTCTGACAGTACATTTGAGGATTCAATTACTCTTATTCTACTGTTACCGCACGATGGTAATATTCATTTAAAACGTTGGTTTCTAAATTAATTGATCAAATACATTTGAAATAAACGATTACGATCATCGCCACGTTGTCATAATTATTATCAGGTTAGTTTCATACACTTTTAGATTGCCAGAGTGGATAAAATTGGCACGTGGTAGTGGGTTCGTACCTCACGGAAGCACGAAGTTACCAGGTTTTATTCGCGTGTAGCTCCTAAATAGGGGGCCAATTTCCCATAGAAGTGGCCCCCCTCTTGACAGATCGCCCATATGTTGCGTGACGTATCCCACTAAACCAAAAAATATGCAAAAAATAAAGAAAAATATCAAACTGGAAGGGGAAAAAAAATCATTACTAATCGATAAACAAAATGACTTAATGTTTTTAATTTCGATATAATTATATTTAAATGAATCTATAAGGATCATTTACTTTCTCTCCCCCCCGTCGTCTTAATTTAAATGAATAATATTGATATAAAATGTAATTTAAATTAAATCGAGCGTAATGATTATTTAATCCAATTAAATTTTAATTCTAATCTATACGGTGCCATTTTTTTTAGTAGTGATTTTTTTTTTTTAAATGAAATTTATGATATATTTCTTCATATAATTTTAATGAAAACAATCGAGGTTTGACTGTATTATTTAAGGAAAAAAGAATAGAATAAACCATATTTTACCTGATATTGATTTAAATTTAGGTAATTATTAAGTTAAGGATACATCATAATGTAACTGACTTTATAGTGTTTCTGTATAATTGATGTTTTTAAGATGTGATTAACTCCATTTTTTAAAGTATAATAATTTTAATAGATATTATAGTGTAAAAGGTTTTTTTCTTTCTGATAATGAATGTAAATAACGAGGCAAGATTTAAATAAAAAATTCGGAAGGTAATGCATTGTAATAACTATCTAATTTTTAAATTAATAATTACAAGTAGAATAATTTAAATTTAAGAGAAAATGGGATTGTTTCCTAGAATGTAATATCGAATTAAATATTAAATGTACCACTACTTGTAAATTAAACTTAAGAATGTTAATGATAATAATCTAAAGATAATTTAAATGAGAAACTTTAGAAAATAAGCTAATTAAAATCATAGATATTAAATATTTCCTTGTAGATTTTGCATTAGTTTAAAATGAAAATTTATAAATTGTGTCGCTGGAAAGTTTTCATAGGCCCCATTGTGTGCCTTTTATCAAACTCATAATGGGTACGGTTAAAGGGCCTTCTTGTGCCTAATTTAATTAATTAAAATATCTCCATTAAAATAAGCTAAATTTACTTCATCTTAACGTGTCCTGTAAGTAATGTACACACTTATAATTATTACAATAAAAATTGAATTAAATAAAATAATAAATTAAACTTCATTTTTTTAAAATGAATATATTTAAAATAAATAAATGTAATATTTTGAAATGTATAAAGCATTAAATAACCCGCATAACATTGTTTACAAAGTTAATTTAATCGAAATTATATTTATGAAGGAAACACTTTCCTCGTATGCCCTTGATTTCAGTTGAGCATTTAATAAGCTCTATGAAATTGTTAAACAATAAGAAGTGATTTATTTAAAAGGAAAAAAATATATATTTTTTCCTTAAAAATTTCCCCGTACAATTTATTTTTTAACCACAATTTTTTAAATTATTTATTTTGCTGTACAAATTAAAATTGTTTTTTTTTCGTGTTTTAAATATTGTTAACTGTATTTCTTTTTGATTATTTTTTTACTTTTGTAGTTGACGATGTTTGTTAAGTCTACATCAAAACAGATAACAAACACCTGCTCTTCAATCACTAAGAAAATAAAACAGATGCGTTGCTTGTAATAATCATGATCAACGGTTTATTACAACGCTTGAAAATGACAAAAACACAAAACAAAACGGTATTATATCTTTAAAAAATAAATCTTTTACACATAATAATCCTTTACATAATACATTATATTTTATAATTTACAAAGCGCGCCTTATCGAAAATCATAGGTACAATGTTTAAGAATTATCAAGAATTTTTCGTTACAGAAGTGCGTTATTTATTATTATTATTATTTTTATATATAAAGTGCCAAGTAAAACATCAATACACTGCAGTTTATCCTACGTCATCGTGATATAGTGCGCATGTTCGGGTAGAGGGACACACATACACACACGCACACGCATGTGGCTGTGCAACAAGGCAGCGTAGTCAGTCGGCGTGGAGTGTGGGTGCTGTTACAGAGATGTTAAACGTCCATCAAATTCTAATTTGTTATATGAGGTGAACAAAAGGGTTTTGTGTACTTCAAGAAGATGCCATTCAAACTGGGGCAGACAAAGCAACCACCTGTAAAGACTGTCATACCTAAGAGGGATAGATCGCACTCGCTTTGTGTGGAGAGGCTCACACCTCTTGTACCTGGATTGCATGGATATCAACCACCAGTCAATTTTAATCGACGGGTATCGACAAGTGGGTTAGTGTTTCTTTAATTTACTCATTTACATAATTTATTTTAAAAAAAATAAAGCTTAACGTATACAAGTATAAGAAAGTACTTCCAAATTCTCTCTCTTATAGCGTAATTGTTAATGTGCATTAATCGAAACGAGTGCAATATATATGTAATATACTTATATAGGAAGTTAAATATGAGAAATTACGTTAGTTTCTACCAGAAACTAAATTAAAAAATTTAAAAAATGATGACGACGACGAGAGCCATTAAATACTTCCAATTGGTTCAGTCGCCAGCTGTGTAATAATTGACTTTTTACCTTTTAAGTAAAGACCATTATATAGTTTAAATATTAAATATAATAATTATAAATATATTTATCCACTTTATAAAATATTTATTGAAAATAAAAACAGCTGGCACCTATGATCAATTTTTATTTCGTTTACCACATTTAAATTTAAGTAGACCTTTATACTGCACTTATACCATATGATTATTGTTGTTGTTATTGAAACATTTGGCGCACTGTTTTTTTCAATAGTATATAATTTTAAATATTAATAAAAGAAAAAAAAATTTATTAAATGTTACTTACGTGAATTTTTACGGTGTTTTTTTATTAATTTTTCGTCGTGGTAAGGAGGAGAACGTTGAAAAAATTCGAATTACTATCGAAATCGTTAGCGTAAAGTATGTAAATCTAATTAAATATTTTAGTAACATTATCAGTCAAGTGATTGTAATTGTTCTCTTCTATAATTGTCGGCAGAGTGTATAAATATTGGAAGAGTTTACGTATAGTTTGATTATTTTTCTAATAAATATAGCCTATTAAAAATTTTTAATAGTCGCCTGCATTTATATAAATTTGTAATAAAATATATTTAAATTTTATTATTTTATGCAATTTTTTAATAGTTTTTTTTTCCTCTGTTTTCTCTTCTATTTATAATATCTGTAGATCTATGACATTTTACCCCCCTTTTTTTTAATAAGTTCATGCGTGTATTTTTATAATTTTATAGTAAATTAATTAAGTTTTTTAATCATCTTTACTATAAATACAAAAATGATAAAAGAAAATATACAATTACACTTAATAAGATTAAAAATCGTTGGTCCTACCTTAAAATTTAGCATAAAACCGAATTAACAGTTTAATTTTCTAATTAAAAAAAAAAGTTGTAAAAGCCGTTAAAATAATTATAATTTATACGATTATAATCTTTAATAAATATTTAATTCTCCTTTTTTTATCTTTATTATATCGTGCATTTTTAAATTTAATTTTTTAAAATAAATTATTGTGTTTTTTTTTCGTGTAAGCACTCATAATGCGCACTTAAAATGACGACATTTATGAGGTAAATTTTCGATAATTGCATTTAAAATATTTAAAAATCACAATTACGAATTAAGGAAGTAAATTTTCCTTATTTTATACAAAGGAAAAGACTTTTTCCTTTATTTATTTTGCCGTTTATCTTATAGACGTTTACTTTATGTGTGCCACATTTTGTAATACTAATTGTAAAGAGACATATTTTTTAATAATACTAGAACTTTAAAATTAATTTCAGGCTAATTTTCTGGCAAAAATGATTGCGCTGCAATTACTTATAATAACGATATAGGTCATATATAATGGTAATTATCCGTAACACGTCAAAGTCACTTCAGATATCATCATCATTCAAGTCACCATATTACCTTTCCTCATCTCCATTTAGCTATCATTGATTATTATCGATCTTATCATTTTCTGTCTCACATTTTTTATCAAGGATAATCATAAAACTATTTGTAGTAGCCATACTAAAAGCGTGCTTAAGTACAGTACAACACCTTTATACACGTTACGTTACATCGAGGTGACTTATCATTTATCCTCCATTTTTTTAAGGATTATTTCGGATGATAAGGATTATATATATTAATAACAAAGATTATTATGATTTTCTTCTGCAAATATATAAATAATCTTATACAAATAACGTTTGATGTGTGGTAGCGGTTTAGAAACTAGGAAAAAATCAATGGCGAGTTATGCAAAAAAAAAAGGGCAATCGCCTGGGACCTCGCACGAACAGGGGGCCCCAAGCCAAAAGTATTTACCCCGAAGAAAAATTTCTATATGGGGCCCTCTAATTCAAATTCTCCTGGGCCCTACGAAGCTATAATGCGTCACTGGAAGAATGTTGTAAATGTTTCTAATGCTTTCAATATAAAAATTGCTGTAAATTTACCAAAAATACGTTGTAAATTCAGTAAATCAACTTCAAATATATTATAAAATTTGCTATATTCGAATTTTATTATTATTATTTTTTTTAATCGAATTTGCACATATCTTTAGTAGATTTACAGCATAAAATCTTTTATAAATTGTTATAAGAGTTTTAAATATTTAAAGTTTTTATAAATTTAATTCAAAAATTCTATAAATTATTTTAAAATTTAAGAAGAAAAAAAATCAGGAAAAAATTTTACAAAGTTTTGTTTTAAAAAAAAAGTAAACAAACAAACAAGAAGAACTTGGATTATTTAAAACTTTTTTTTTGCCATATTTGGCAACGATACTGTGCATATTTGGCAAGGATTTGTAAGAATTTTTACAAATTCAGTAATAGGATTATTATAAACTACATTAAATTTGGCAAAGTTATTATAAACTTTAACAAATCCATCATTAAACATAAACTAATGCAGATTTTTTTTTTAAATTTTAGCAAATATTTTCATCATAATACTTCACGAATTCAACAAAGATTTTGTTAGATTATTCCTCTTCATCTCATCCGTTTGTAAAGGGGGAAAAAAGGAAGAGAGAGAGAGAGAGAAAAAAGATCGTTATAAATTCTATTCGTTCTAAACTGATTAAAGTTTCTCCAAAAATATTCTTCTATAGGAATGTTAACCTAAAGATTTTTATTAAGTTTGTAAAACTTCTAACAAGTTTAGCTATTAAATTTCCTACTTTGAAACTGTTTTTCTTTATTTCCTCCATTTTATATTCCCGAGATGTTATATAAAAGAGATCGAAAAATGACCCTCGAAATTTTAAATTTTTGGACTTGAATCTTAAAAAAATGCAAAAAAAAAAAATTTGGAATTTTTTTCTGTGTATTTTGTGTGGGGGGCTCGATTTTGTTCACCTAATTTAAAGCTTAATAACTCCTGTAATTTTTGTCAAAATTTTCTGAAATTTTGCAGGGAAGTTTGTGTGTTAGGGACATTGATGGTGTTAAATTTTAGTAGTGAAAGGTCGACGGGGTGGGGAGATAGAGGGGGTCGTGCGTCATATCGCGAGTGTGGTCGGACGTAACAACATTCTTCCAGTGACGCATTATAGCTTCGTAGGGCCCAGGCGAATTTGAATTAAAGGGCCCCATATAGAAATTTTTTTTCGGGGTAAATACTTTCTTATAAACGATTGGTTTGGGGCCCCTGTTCGTGGAAACCCCAGGCGATTGCCTTTTTTTGCATAACTCTCCATTGATTTTTTCCTTGTTTCTAAGACAAAATTAAGGTTTTTACTATTTTATAATAATTAATAATGTAAAGTTTTGAAAATAAGAACTCGTAACAAGTAGCGTCATACACAATTTTCATTTTATTTTATTATTTTTGCCGGAAAAGGTACGCAACTTTCGGTTTCAGTTCTGTGTAAATGTTCTTATTTAATCAATATACAGCATAATAAAGGGAAAAAAATATATTTGTTTTATTCTCATTTATCACAATTAAATCCTCTTTTTGTTAATAAAATGATTTTAAAAAAATAATTAATTTGATCATAATGCTAATTAAGGCCGATATAATTTTGTATTACGTTTATTTTGTTTAATTTCACGTTCTTGAACTTTGTACTATTTTATTTATTTATTTAAAAATACAATATCTTCTAAAACTAGAATATATTTTACTAATTCATGATGTAGATGAAACTGCTAAATCTGCAGCTGTGTGTTTACCAATGAAATGTATAAATAATTTATCTGTTTTGCCATTTTTTTTTTCTCCACTTGCTCATAAATTTCAAACTGGTTATTGAATATAAAATACTTCATGCATTATTTTTTCCTATTGTTTTAATTCTTAAAAACAATTTTGTGATAAATATACACACAAATATTTGTAGAAAATGTATAAAATATCTTTACTATTTTCTAAAATTTTATATTATATTAAACTCATCTAATCGATACTACTCGAATCTTTACGAAGTTCTTACGTAAATTACACTGTCACCTCGATTTAGCGCTAAAAACACTGGTAAACTTGTAACAGAACCCTTCAGTAAATGATTTAAAGAACATCGTTAACACAGGATTTTCAAACTTTTAAATACATTTTGTGTGTAGACTTCAATACCATACACACACTAATTGAGTTAGTTTAGCGCCACACTCGATTTAGTGCCAATTTTAGAGGCGCTAAATCGAAGTTTTATATTAAAAAAAAGGGGGGGATAATTAAAAAATAAATTTATAATATATTTTAACGTAAAAAATTAAGAATAATACATTATTCCATTGTCTAAATTTCATGATTGATGGCAACATTATGAAGATAAATCACCAATGGAACGTCAGAGAGTGAATTAATTTATACTTAAATTTATTTTGTAAAATATAAATTTTATGACCCAATTTTATGTATATTATTTTTTATAATAGATAATGATAAAATTAAAATTTAATTATTATTTTGCGTTAAACATTTTTATAGTAGTTTACACGGGAACTAAGGATGGATGTTGAGTGCTTTGTTTTCTTGACAAAAAAAAAAAATCGTCATTATCTTGAACTGATCCGAAAAATATTGTACAGATTAAGCATTAGAAGAAAGTAAATAAGTTTGGGTCAGAGTTAAAGTTTTATGAGGGTTGATAACAGCGATGCTCTTTCAACTCTCCTGTCATACTCAACCCATATCGATAGATAAGGAGTAAGCATCGTTTTATTTCCTATAATAAAAGCGCACTCGCTTTTATCTTGTTTTCCTGACGTTTTATTTAAATTATATTAATTAAATTAATATATTAAAGTAGACTTTGATACCAGCGCGGTGATGCTTTTTTATTATTGTAATGTAAAGAAGTGAGAATTTGTAAGGGAGAAAAAAAATGATTATAAAAATATTTAGAAAACTTGTTTAAATAATAATAATTACACTATTTTAATTAAAAGGATTAAATGAAATGAAGTCATATTACAAATTTCAAGTTAGGTATTCAATAATAGGTTTTCTCTGGGGGGTGGTTCTAGTATCATTTGTACTTTGATTGACATCTGGATAAAGATATGGTTAGAAGTAATGAAGTATTATGCCCAAGAGACAAATCTTTGTCTTGTTTGTCTGGACGTAGATGAGATCAAATGGAAACAAGAAAGTAATTTCAGTTACGTTTCTTTTAACAATACGATAAACACCAGGGAAGTACATATACAATTAAATTAAGAAATATCATTACAAAATTACACCTTAAAGTACTTAAGTAGATGATCTTTAGTGATATTTTCATCAAACTTGAACGGTACTTTTAGATAAAATGGCATTGATGTAACATTATCAGCTAATTAATTGTCACGTGAATTATTTCTCGATCAAATTTCTTTCTGATGTTTAGTATAAATTGTAAGACCTTATTTTCCGTTTAAATCACTTGATACGTATCGAAAAGTATTTTAAAAAGTAAAATAAATTTCAGTACCATTTGTTTATTCAGTAACACTACTATACTGTACATGCCATATTGAACAAACAGCATACAATTTGTACAAATATATCATCATCTAAAAATATAGTCATTAAGTCTATATAAATGCAGGTGTTTTCTGGATGATAAAAATTAAATTTGGATCATCTAAAACATATTTTATTTGCTTGATCCGGTGATTATTTTTCGTAAAGTAGTTATTTTTTAAGGTAATTTTAGGTGAATATTTTTTACGTTTATCACATTTAAAATATTTTTTAATTAAAGATAATAAAGAATTTAACTTATTTTTAATTAAAACTCAACCATCTTTACCGTTGGAAATTAAGGGAAAAAAAAATTAAGGACATTATCAAGACGTTCCAAACGTTGCACACTCATTAAATATTAGTGAAGTGTAAAATAGAGTGGGAAACAATTTATTCTCCTTAAAACTTTTTTAATGTTCCTTTTTTTTTAACTTAATTTTAGCAAATAAATGTGATATTTTTAATTAATCGATGCTATTAATAATAATAAAAATGACATACCTCACCACCCGAAAGCCCCATTATGGGCTTATATGGGTTCGATCAGGCCCACAATGGGAGTGAAGACTTTTCCTATTTCATCCCCGAATTGCTAAAGTTTTGTATATTTATTATTACGTAACAAAAATTAGCATCGGTTAATTAAAACATTATTTTTTGCTAATTTAAATTCGAACCCGCTATTGACTCGAACATGCTCTCAATCGTGATGAACAGTGTAAATAGAAGATAATTAACATATAAATTATAATTAATTCTTTAAAAAGTTAATTAATTTATTTATTGTTTTCATTATTACTACTTAATATTTACTTTGACATTTTCCAACAAAATCGATCCGTCTAATGTTTTTCTTGGCTCTCGAATTTCTACCATTTTAATACGGGATTCAGTTAGTCGCGAGTGTTTTCAAGCATTAAAAAGAAGGAAAAAAAAGGAGGGAAAATCTTATTGTCTAGTTAAATCTTTTCTATTTTCAAACAAAAATTGAAAATAAAGTTCACTTCGTTTAGTAAAATTTTCTAAAATAGATATTTCTATCGAATTTGTTGCTGCGTGAGGAGAGGAGGAGCAGGAGGAAGAAGCTTCTTTTACTAAAAATATGCTATTTTTTATTGTTTTTCTTGCAAAAATAATCTTTACAAAATGCAGAAAATCATCGAAAGAAATAAGCTGCGTGATAGAAATAAATATATTATAAAAAAATGATTTTTTTAGTTTAGGATTTAAATTAAAAGTATATTATTATTTATTTATTTATAAATTATTATTATTTTTATAAAAAAAGCAGGAAAATATAAAAGAAACATCATTCGTTACGAGTTCTTTCGACCATTAATGATCCTAACATTATCCATTAATCAAACAAATGGCTAATGGAACACTTCTAGGATAACGCTTAAGCACTTATATTTTCTTGGTCTATATATGAAAGGATATTTTTATTCACGATTAATCCTTAATTAATGTAAGTTTAGTTGCTGATTGCTTCCACGATTATTAATTTATAATAATAAAATGTGATTTTATTCATTTTTTTTACACGTGGTAGAAGGCCATAAGTGCCACTCGTATCCTTAACTTTTTAGGCAAAATACCAAAAAATCCACGGGTAATTCGTATAAAAAATCTAGATTAGATTGTTAATTCATAATTTTTGTATTGTTCTGCCCGTTAATAATCACTAGAAAAGGCTAAATTTCCTTAGAAATATTCCGAATAAATGTAGTCAGCATCGAGTTACCTTAACATGACTCTGATCACGCTGTGTTGCCTTAGAAAATCCTGAATAAACACTATGAGCGTCAAATTAAACTACCTTGATTTATTTTTATTGATCATACTCATTTTACTCACCTTCAACCATAAAATAAAGCAGCAAATAAAACTCTGTTACAATTTTTAAATGTTTTTTTTTTTTTCTTATTTTTTATTTTTCCCCTTCATATTTTATTAAAAATGATGGTGATTTTTTTCAATATAAAATTTTCATTTAAACGAGAAACTAGAAGGAATTTTATACATTTAAATTGTTCAGAATTATTGTTTTTCTTGTGTAATGTATGATGAATATTACGCAAAGAGAATTTAATAATTCCGTTATATTTCGGTTGTTTCCTTCTTTTTTGGAAAATATTTTCTTTGAATGCTGAATAAAAATAGAATTCTTGTTATTTTAATATGAAATATTTACATAATATAAACAACAGTTTGACAATTTATATATATATATATATATATATTTCATACGCTTGATTTAAATTACAAAATGCATGTTTAGAAGAGAAAAATCTAATTATTATGCTTTTGTGTTCTCTATCGTAATTTAAAATTTATCTTGTATACTAGTACTTTTTTTAATCAATTGACAGGAGTTATTACACTGGAATTATACTGGATGCAGATATTTATAATTATAATTCCAGTATATTAAGTCCTGTTAATTGATAAAAAAGAAGTACTAGTATATAAGATGAATTTTAAAAAGAAAAGAAATCTGTTTAATATATAAATTTTCTCTTGTGATTCTGTATAAATCCTTTAAAAAATAGTACTAAGAAGTCCTGGTTTACTGTGTACTTATTACTCCTAGTATAAGAACTAAGTGCACAGTAAAATAAAAAGAAAATACTTTGGAAAGTATACTGTTCGGTTGTAATATTGAATAGCGAGAAGAGATTTAGTGAGTGTTGTGTAAGGGGTCGATTGTGTGACAGCAACGATAACTGTCGGATCTAAATGTGAAAAATGCTCCTGTTAGAAGTAATGTACGGTTTTAGTGTCTCCCATCGGATGAGGTTAAAAGGAATGTTGTTCCAGACATGGATCACCTCCGCTCTTTTCTACCAAACAGTACTCTTCATGATTGTTAAAAATCTATCCAATCTCTAGAGGAATTCTTGAAATTTTAATGTTACTTTTAACAAATTAATTAACTCTAGCTTACAAATTACTTTTTATTCGATTATTTTACTAAATAACTTTGAAAAATTTGCTTATAAATTATCAAGTTTAAACTAGATCATTATTAATAAATAACTATTAATTTATAATTCACTTGTGTATTGAACTGTAGAACAATGAAATTAGTTTAAAAAAAAAAGTGTAATTGATTACTCAGTTACCAATCAGTTACTAGTTTAATTAAAAACAATAACTGGTCATAGAGTAATTAATGAAACTATCAACTAGTTACATAGGTTTAAAGTAATTTATCCACTGCCTTGTCAATCACATTTAACAATAACAAGAAAATTAACAAGTAAAGTATTATTAGAAAAGTAAATATTTGCATTAGTGTTATTTTTACGTAATAAAAATGACTTCATTGACTATAAATATACATTTTCTTCTGTTCAGTATACAATAGGTTATTGTGGCTTTGCAGCAACAATATGTTGCCCTTCTCACGTGATGTGGCCATAAATCACTTCATAAAAGAAGAGAATTATTATACGACTCATATTTTGTATTCAGTTCTTAGTATAACTAACACTTATACAAGGTTAAAAACTATATTTTTATATTCTTTTCATATTCGATAGGTGTTTTTTTACACGTTAACAAGCATCTACAACACGAGTATGTCATAAATAATTCAGCCATTACATCCCATGCTTTTTTTTTTTCTATTTATTGCCCAATTTATGTCTAGTTACAATGTGTAGAACTATATATACTTTAAAATATTTCACGTATAATGTTACTTTATTGTTATTTTTCTAAATAAAAAAATATTATTTATTATTTATCAGGCTCTGTAATCAGTTAATCTTTGTTTTAAGTGTGGACTGATGCTATTTTATATATATATATATATTTAATAATTGGAATAAATGTGTATTATACACAATGGAGGAAGGGAGAAAGTCGAGGCATTGTGTATTTGAACCATTTTTAGTGAACGTAATGAGAGGGGTTTGTCCAAGTACTGTACATCATTGTACACAAGAGGAAAAGAGGGGATCGAGTGGCCCAAAACTGTACACGTAATTAATGGGCGACACCTTAAATAATGGGCTTTTACATCACATTCGAATATTAGTTATCATGAACATCACTCGATTAAGTGACTATTATTTCTATATTTGAAGTACTGTACATCCTCCATACTTTGTACACTAATAAAATACTACCCTCTCTATATATTATTATCAAAATTTTCCACAATACCTAATTGTATTATAGGAATTAAAACTGAAAAGTATGAATAGCGGTGACGAGCCTAATAATGCAAATGGGGAATTTATTCGTTTTCGGTGTGTAAAAATTTCAATTTTAAATCAAATTACAAATATCTTTAAGCTTAAACTATTGATTTATCTTTATAAATTTCGAATTGAATTCTCAAACATACCCTTAAGATACGAAAAAATCCCTACTCTTAACATCTACACGAGATATTAATCGAAATTTATCGATAAACCCTTGAAAAAAAATATATAGGCCTATATATATAAATCGATAGAAAAATAACAATAATAATTCCTTCTATACAAGTTTTATTTAATTTTTATAAATAGTATAATTATACAGTAAAACCTGTTTAAAACGGAAACTTGTCTAAAAGGGAAAGTTTTATGTGTAACACTTATAAAACAACAGGGCCTAATTGTATAGTGGTAATACTTTTTAGTGGATTAAATTTTATTTAAAATTAACCTCTGAACAATGACCATTGACGAGAACACTAAAAAGAAATTAACCTGCATACAACGTCCATTTTTTTTTTTTTGTATTCTTTTTCTGTAAAGTAAAATACAGTGGAAGCTCCAATAACAGTAACCTCTCAACAACGGACAGCGGTAATTTTTTGTCGTTCAAAAAGTGACCGCTTAGAGATGTCCGTCGTTGGGAGGTTTGCCGTTATTGGAGCTTCGACCGTATTTTAATTATTTAATAAAATAAAACGTCGACAATTTTCTTCGATTGCGTTTAAAATAAATTCTTTACAAATTACAGATTATTATTTTATAAAATAAATATTAGAAGAAAAGGATAAAGATGATTGGTTTAAATTTTAAGAACCTGTTAAAATAAAAATTTTACGTCATTTTATAATAATAAACTCGATTTATTTTTAATGGTTTTAAATTGATTTTGTATCTTTATGACGAGAAGAACAATGCTTTTAAAGTAATAATATATTCCTGTAATTTCTTCATATTTTTAAATTTAATTTTATTATTATCGAAGAAAGAATCGAACTGTCTGTATGTATGTCCGAGTCAAGTGAACTTAATTAAACGTCAGATTTCCTTACCGTGCCTCGAATAAACTTGAAATTTAAATTATTTATTTTATGTTTTAAACATGTATATATAATAATACTTAATGAATGTTTAATGTTTATAATAATTTGACGTACGTCGTAGTGCCGTTTCGTGTTTAACGTCAAAATAACACGTGATGAATTGGTCACGTCTTATTCATAATTTCTGAAGTTTTGGTACTTACAACGCCTTTTTTTCACGCTTAAAAGTTTAAATTTCTAATTAAATGTTTAATGAAAATTGATTTATTGTATAGAAAATATTACGGATAAACCTGTGAACAACGGCCACTCCAGGATTTATGAAGAACGGTCGTTGTTTGGAAGTTTTCAGGGTTTTTTTTTATGCATTTCAAATGTAAATTTTCCTGAAAAAACGGCCGTTGCTTGGAGGTTTTCAGGGTTTTTCTATGCATTTCAAATGTAAATTTTCCTGAAAAAACGGCCGTTGCTTGGAGGTTTTCAGGGTTTTTCTATGCATTTCAAATGTAAATTTTCCTGAAAAACGGCCGTTGTTTGGAGTTTTCAGGATTTTTTTTCTATGCATTTCAAATGTAAATTTTCCTGAAAAACGGCCGTTGTTTGGAGGTTTTACTATGGATTTTTGAAAGCAACGTTTCTAAATATGGCCACCGTTTAGAAGTGGCCCGTTATTAGATGTTCGACAGTGTAAACAAAAGCTTTGTCATCAAAGAATAGAACAAATTAAGATTTTCTTAAAAATTAATTGATGCTTCTATAAATATACTTTTATATCCCTTGCTTATAATAAAAGAGTTGTTAATTGATTTTGTTTAAGTAATGAGAATGTAATTGTTTCGTCAACTTTTTATTAAAAAATTATTTTTAATTATTTATTAATTATTTCTCGCATACACATTAATATCGAAATTACACAATTTACTATGAAAATTTACCATTAAAAATACTCTACACGAATACATGAAAAATCTGCTTAGCTATAGCTAATGATGATAATATCTAATTAAACATTATTATAATTAGCATTTCAATTCGGGATTTGGGCCAAGTAGAAAGCTTACTGTAGCTCGTTGAAGGCAGTTTGAGGGATTCATTAGCTTGTGTGAGATGCAATTTCACGTATAAGGCAATTTTTGGGTCGTGCTTTTACGTCTTGCATACCGTAAAACACAGCATTATAGTTTTTGTATACAGTAAAACCTGCCTAAAACGGACAATTACTTTAAACAGAAGCGATTACCTTATGTTAAAGAAAAACTTCTTCAAAACGGAAACCGGTTCGTGAGATTCCGGCTTACACAGGTTTTATGTAACATAGTTGTGTTTAGTAATATACATGTTATAATAACTTATAAATTTTTTTTATTAAAACATTATACAGTCCATTCTCCAGCTGTAAACGGCGGTCATTTTGTTAGGAAGGTTGAATAAAAAGGCATACAAAATAACCTCCAAACAACGGCCATTTCTTAATCTTTCTCTCAGTGGCCGTTATTCACAGGTTCGGCTGTATTAATAACAAGGATATGTTTAAACATGTGTAATTTCTATTAAGCAATACATTTTATATAATGTTTAACAGGAAAAAATCGATTTAATTTTCTTTTTTTTTTTAAATTAACTGATATTTTCTATGAAACTATTATAAGATCACCTTCCAAAAATACAATTATAAGATTGTTTTTTCAGAAAATTACATTATAAATCACTCCAGAAAAAGCATTTGTAATTTTATAACAATGCGTTTGGAGGAATTGCGGTTGTAAGAACAATTTATATAGGAAAAAAACCATGAAATTACTTTCTCAGAAAGAATATTATAAGATCACTTGTCAAGAAATTATCGTTTTAAAGTCACTTTCTTTGAAAGCAATCGATGAGTTCTCTCTTCAAGAAAGTATTATTATTATTGTCAGATCAATTTCCAAGAAAATATAACATTATAAAGGCTTTAAAATATATAAATATCTATTTAAGACTTGTTTAAAATTATTTAAAAAGTATATAATTTATATGTTTACAAAGTGATAATTAAGCGGACATTTTGATGGACACATCATCAATATCATTCATTATTCGAACGTACAATGACGTGTTGTAGCTTCATGGAACCCCTTTTTTACCCATAAGATAGCGAATGTATAGGCCTATATATATATATTTATAGGTTCTCCATTCATCAATAATCATTATCACGTACAAAATTCCTTCTTTATCGTCTTATCTTAAGCACATTTGCATTTATATCCTCCTAAATCATCGCATAAAGTTACTAAAGAAATATTCAGATGTTCTGAAAATGGATTTGAAATTTTTCAATGGTCTTCGAGAGGAGGGTGCTATTGTTGTATATTTTTTAAGAACCCGTGAATATTATAATTTCTTTTATATTACGTATAAAATTATTATTAATATTTAAATAGTTATATATTAAAAAGTGTCTTTTATATCGTCGTAAAATTGTTATTACTGTATCTGTATAAATTCTTTTCTTTTACTTTTTAACCGATTGGGAATAACTTTGAAAATAAAATGTAGGATCTAAAAATTTTATCGCTGTAAAAAAAGAATTTCATTTTAGCACTTCAATCGTGAAAAAAATGGCTTTTTTCCTATTCAATAATTGAACTTTTACGTCTCTTTCCATTCAAAAAATAAATATTTCAGGATACTTTTTGCATCAGTCTTTTGTGCCTAGTCAAGAAATTAAAATTTTTACATAAGAAATTATTATAATACTCGAATTCATATATTATTCGTGAATATTTACCAGAAAAAGAAGTAATTTTAATAGTAAAAAAGAGCCTTGATCGTTAATAATATAATATCGTGACGAGTCCTGGTCTTACTGAAATAACTCCAAATTTTTCTTATTAATTTATACAAGTACATAAATTAATTAATGTATAAAAATTATTTTTAAAATGTCATTTTATTTAATAAAATTTGCGCCATTTTTCTGTTCTTTTTAACATTTAAATCAATTATTATTTCTAGTTCCTCTTCCGCTGATCTTACTGCTAGAAGAGGCGTATTCAGTCGCAGACATTATGGATCCGTTGAGATGGCAAGTATTTAATTTTATTTGTTTTAAATAAATAAATTTAATTTTTACAAAATATAATTAAGAAAAACTCAATGTCGTGAGGCGAAGAGGCATTTAAAGGCGCTAACGTAATGACCAATCTCTAATGCTTATTATTAGAATTACAGCGCTTTTTTCAATTTAATTATAAACTATAATTGAAGAAAAAGTTATAAATTTGCCATTCTTATAATATAACGTGTGAATAATATCCCTTTTATATATCAGGAAACTGCCTTTTGTCATTATGGCTTACATCGAAGACGTCTTGTTGGGAGATAGGAAAGCAGTGTGACATTAAGCTCTATGATAAATCAGATTTGTGTTAAGATACTTCTGTTTGATGTTCTATCGATAAAATATCTCGACTCTGATGTATAAGAGTATATAGATAATATATATAATTTATTGTTCAACATATACTTGCTCCATTTCTGTTCAATTGTATCATCAGCAGTACTAATTATAGAATCATTATAAATCATAATATAATGTTTAAATTGATAAATTTAATAACTAATTAAATAAATAATATTGTTTTTTTATATATAAAAACAAGCGAATATTCTTATTTTCGACCTCTAAATCCTCTTCTCCACATCATCTTGGTGTTCACTACGTTAGAAAAATCATCTCCAAACTTAACTTTCTCTTATTTTTAATATAAATTTTACTGTGTAAATTAAAGAAAAATCCGTTCTAAACTTCCTCGAATGATATTACGGCATTTAATATCGATTTTTTTTTAAATTAAGAAATAAATAGTAAAAGTTAAATGAAAAATGGAAACCTTATAATCTCATCTCGTGTATAATTTGAGAATTGTAATGTCAAATGTAGTTCAATAACTTTATTTTCTTCTCCTATGAAAAGCTTGCTTTTTCGGTGTACTATTTTCTGTATGTTGCGTGATAAATTCCCCATATTATTTTGATACCAGGCATCAATATACTCGCGTGTCACGTCATATATTTCTCGTGAGATTTCGTACCACAGGAAATTATAAGAGTCTTAAAATTATAACGGTAAAAAGAAAAGAGCAATATTTAATTTTTGAGAGGATCAATCGGCTCAAAAATACTACAGAATTATTTTAGAAGAAATCGTAAATTTTTAACAAGTTAATGTGATTATTCTTTATTAAACGTGTTTATGTCATACCGAAATGCTAGCAGGATGCCAATTATTTGTACATTTAAAGACACGACACGTGGAAAATACTTTTACCTTGAGGATAGGAAATCTTCCGATTCAGTAGTACCAAGTAATCACTACAGCTAAATTGATGCCAAAGGAAATACTTGATAATTGGTGAGCAAAAAAAAAAAAAAAAGATCTCTTAACAACTTCAACCCCCCAGCGTGACGTTGAACTCGCTTGTTTTTAAGAGAAAAATCCAATGAAAACAGAAAAATTAAAAAAATAAAATGAATATTTAATAATAAATTTTAATTTTTATACTGTAAAAATACCGAAATAAACGTTTAAAATCTTATAAAGTTAAAAAAAATATAAGTCGAAGTGTGTCGTGTTTTTTTCTTTTCTTTTAGAAATTTGACATTTACAAATGTATTTTTGCTCCTTTTTTTTATTTAATTTTTAAACTTTTTCTTAAATTTTACTTCATTTTCTAGACGTTTCGAGGTTTTTTAAAAAATTTCTTATAGTTTTTTTTTTTTAAATAAATTTAGTTTGTTTATTGAATTTGCAGATAAGAAAGCAAAACAATATTATGTAAATTTCTTTTCTAATAGTTTTTATAGAATTAGATAAGATTTAAATTAAGAAAATAAGCTATTAAATCGTTTTGATGAATTTATAAAATAATTTAAAAATTCTGCTTTATATTTAGGAAACGTTCGTGTTAAATTTAATCTTAATTTTTCATATATTTTTAATAATAAAATACGTCACAGCTGATAGTATTTTATATATTTTTTCCATAATATAATTAAGCATTTTATTTATTTTTTTTTATTCTCGACAGATACTACAAAAGGAAGATATTTGCTTATCCTGTAGTTTTTCTCTATATCCTATAGTACTGTGCTTTCCTCTATAATTCTATTGTTCTTAGTATTTTCTATACGTGAAAGATGACTGAGGAGGTTGATGCTTTAGTTCTATCACTCTGGGGAACACAGGATCGAATCCAGCGATCGAAAACCTCAGCAATCTTGAGGTTGAGACGTTATTTCTACTGCGCTGGAGGATCCAGGATCGATCGTAAAACCCCAGAAAGTTCTGTCGGCAATACGTGGCCGTGTTTACTGGCTTTTATGAGGCTAGGGATAGGGTTTTTCGGATAGGAACCGCTATGGTCCCCAAAAGTTGTCTCCGGGTCAGGGGAAAAATTCCCGGCTCTTCTCTTACTTCCTTACTGTCCCCATTGTGGGTCCGGCCGAAATCACGAGGGCATAAAAAAGGCCCTATTAGGACCCACACGTATAGTACTTTCTTACTTCATTTCTACATTATAATAATACTTGTATATTGTCAAACCTCTGATGGGAACACGAAAAGTGCCCGTTTATCGGAGGTGGCCGTTGTTTAGAGGTGATCATCGTTGCAAATTCAACTCGATTTTCTTATAAATTCATTATTTCATAATATAATTTTCTCAATTAATTAATTATCTTTTAACTAACATCGAATGTATAAGGCCTTGTTAGCTTATCAATCATCTTCAGAGCTAAATTATTGATTCAATAATAATCATTAAAAATATATGTATATTTGTAAAAAGTAAGTAAATTTACTGATTTTTATAATTAAATAAATTAGCTTCACTTATCTACTTAAAGAACATCGCACTGTATACAGTTAATGTCAAGAACTGTGTTACATTCTGCTGCTGTCGTAAAGTAGAAAAGATAGCACTGTAAAAGGTAACATGTTGCTATAGCAACACGTTACAAAGTGGTCGATAATATTTCACCAAGAAGGTTAATTGGAAGAATCGAGATGATGTCTATAATGTAACCCTGTAAGACGTTAGTTTACTGTAAAAAAGACACCAAAAAATCGCTTTGTTTTCCAATTCCCGAACCCCCTCCGGAAATTGGGGGCCCTAGGCATATGCCTCACGTGTCTAGTGCAATATAGCAATGAGGGGTTAATATTGTATGTTTTTAAATGTTATGGCTTGATTATTACTGTTTATTATACTATAATTAGTTATTATGGCACATTATGGTACTATGAAGATAAATATCTTAAAAAAAATAACAGTAAAATGCCGAATTAATTGATATTTTATTATATTTATTACCTTTAATAAGCCTTGAAACTTTACAAAATGTTTAAAATATTCACTTAGATAATAAGGAAAACGAATAATTATTAAATTGAGTAAACATTCTACAAAATTTTAATGTAATATTTAAATAAATTAATAAGATAAAAACGTTTAATTGCATTATTAATAACGTTAGGAGATGATATTGCTATCTATAAGTTAGTTAATTAACAATTAATTCCTTTTAACTCGGATACTAACATGTACTGAAAAGCATATTTTAGAATTTATTATTATTAGATTTATAATTTATATAAATTATATTCGATAGTTTGAGACGTGCCAAGTTGTTTACGTAATCTCTAAGCAAATACCCAAGGCTAATGTGACAAATGAATTTATCTGTCGACATTTTATAACAATTAGTGGCATTGAATTTTTTTTATTAACAATACAGTATTTGTATAGCAATTTGTATTATTTTTTTTAGGTTCTGTTGTTATATTTATTTATTTATTTATTTATTTTCTGGTTTTATTTAATAAATGCACTTTTAATTGCGAGAAGAATAGTGTAGATTATTACGTCAATTTGACGTCATGTTGTCACTTTCTCGTTACAGAAAGTTAAAAACTACGTCATGTTGACGTAAAAGTGTACTATTCTGAAATAACGAAAGTACGTATATTATATTATATTGTTATATTTGAAATTACTTTACAGGATTGTTTTTACAGTACTTTACAATTTTTATATTTTATAAAATTGTATCTTTTTTCCGATACATTATTTTGTAATATATATAAATATCCTGGAATGCTCGAAAGGATTATTGATGATAACAACATTGTATACTTTAGTGTGACAATGGGATAACAGCGTGAGCCACTAAATAATAAAAGTGTCACGTTAATCCCCCGGTTTATTTATTGTAAACCGATGCAATAGATATAACGAATTAAATTAATTTCGGTATTTTATCTTCTTTCTAAACGATAATAATTAATTTTTATATTATATATATATAATACTTAGATATGTATTTAAGAAAATAAATTAAAATGATTTAATGTAATTAATTCGAGAACTAAGATTTATAAAGGGGATTTTAGAATTAAAGCGATTACTTTAATTAAACAATGCGTTATAACCGGGATTTAGTATAAATCTTTAAACATTTTAATAACCTCCAAACAACGGCCATTTTTGTGTTACTTCCAGTGGTCGTCGTTCTTCACAGGTTTTGCTGTATTTTATAATTACAGTTAAACCTGTCTTAAACGGAAACCGTGCCATTCGGTTTACACAGGTCTTCTCGCTTCTATTCCATACGAGTTATTTTCGAATCTAAACATTATATATCTTGTCTATAAAAGTTTGTTTATTTATTTACAAGAAAATAAAGTTTTATTTTAAAAAAAAACTTTTTAAAACTACATTTGTTGCTATATTTATTTATAGATTTTTTTTTTCCTTGAGAAGTGTACTTTTAGTGGAAAAAATATTTGTACTTTCGAATCTGTCAGATTGATATATTTCTATCTGTATTACTCTCAAACCTCCTAAGGAAGTTATATAAGAGAACTCTTGTCTAAACAATGTCAATACCTATCTCGAGGCAGAATGGGGTGAGTGCAAACCATTTGGGGGAGAGTGAGAGAGGAGAAAAAAAAAGGAACATACCTGAGAAAAATAGTTGCATGTTATTTTTCAATGACACTTCTCTAAATGAAGAGTTATGGCTTTGTAATGCCCATTTAATGCCTTACTTACTTACAGAATTAATCTTGTAATTTCAATTTCTAAACAGGTTCTCGATAAATTTCTTACATGCCTTTACTACTACTACTACTAATAATAATAATAATTATTATAATTAATGGTAATTAAAATGACCTGTTTTAAGTGTATTTACCGACATTTTTAAAAGAAGAATGTGATTGTTATGACGTTTGTAACGTATGGTAGCACTCGTAACTAATGAAATTAGCAACCAGACTCACGGTATGTGTAATGAAGCGCCGACATTTGTAATTAGCAGAAACATGTCAACAAACGTCATTTTTCTAATGAAAAATGGCATTTGAAGCTAACAGCGTTTTCGATAAACAACGTGTTTTTGGTCAGCGACAACACGAATGACAGCGCTTGTAACTAACTTCGATGTATCATTTGTAATCAAACTCCCAGCATTTGTAACGAAATACCTCGATTTAATGGACGGGAAATTTCTGATTTAAAATTAAAAAAGATTTATACATTGTTTTTCTATTCAGGAAAGGCTATAAAAGATGTGCGTACATCGAGTAATTAATACTCGTTATAGATTTACGCGTACTTATACAATCAAACCTCGATATAGCGACTATCTATAAGGGGAGCCACCAACACACTGCGCCAATGGATATTCACGATCGGACGTAGTAAATTGATAACGCTTCAGCCTCTGTGAATTACTAAATGTACGATTTTGTATTGCGCGAAGTCGCGTGACTTTCAAACACTCAAACTTCAAACTCGTGTTATACCATAGTTTAATAATTGAGACCCCGAATAAATGACGGCACTATATCGAGGTACGTACATTATAACATTGTAAACACATAAAAGACATTCGATATAACTTTCCTCCGGCTAAAGCGAACACCCAATTACTACGTTAAATCGAGGTAGCCTACTGTATTTAAAATATAAAATGAATTGATGGTTTTTTAGTATTTAAAACTCTTAAATTACACCTTAATTTTAAGATATTGAGCGCTTGAGGATACACACGTATTCTCTCCGGGGGGGGGGGGGGGGGGGGGGGGGGGGGGGGGGGGGGGGGGGGGGGGTATCTTTCTATGATTTTCAAAGAGAAAAATCTATTAAAAGCTTTATTTTCTCTTGAAGTATGTATTCTAGAATCGGGTATCTCTCTGGTCGATATGAATATTCTAGCAACGCATCCATTCATCTATACTTCCTTAACGATATTTACCTAAACTTTCATCCCTACTACGTGATGTTTAGTTTGTTGTCATGGTGACATTTTAGGTGCAGATGACACAGCGAGGATTTCATCTCTGCACAATTACGCCATTATCTCATAAGTCAACATTATTGAAATGGAATTTGAATAATTTTTTTTTTTTTTTTTTTTTCCTTCTTCTTCTTATCTTAAGATTCGAATTTAAACACGTGTATGTGTATACATAACGCGGCTTTTATAGATAATTATGTAAACATGTTTATCGTGGAAGCGATGTTACCAGATACTTGGAAGATATTCTATACATCTGTGTTTCTTAAAATACATACATTTTGCTTTATAATATGTATATTTTTCATTTAAAAAAGTGATGTATTTATTTAGAAAGGGTCGTGCGATATTTTTGTCGAATTGTTTGTTTTTTTGGTTAGATTTACCTATGGTATACAAAATGGCGGCTCGTCTCTAATTCCAGCAAACAGAAGGGAAACAGTGAGGACACACGTTCTAACCTAACCTATTCTAATAATTTGTTTGGTTATAATTATGGTAATTTATTAGAATAGATTAGGTTAGGTTAGAACGTGCGTCCCCACTGTTTCCTTTCTTCTGTTTGCTGGAATTAGAGACGAGCCGCCATTTTGTATACCATAGGTAAATTTAACCGTTTTTTTTATTTAATATAGGACATTATATTATGTAATTTGTATACTGCACATGTAGTTTTAAAGCATAATTAATAGTCTATATATATATAATAATTACAAGTACAGTTAAAACTCGATATAGCGCTAATCCGAAGAGACAAGAAGGGAATTATACGAAAAAACGAGCGTTATTTGTTTAATATTTAAAGGAGGATCCATTTGTATTTATTAGCGTTTAATGAGGGTGATGTTATATCGAGGTCTGACTTTATATAATTTATTGGTAAACATTTTATTATATATATAAGATTTTTATTAATAAAAATTATAATTTTTCTTTTATGTATTAAAATAAAAATATCAAATTTTACTGCAATGCAGTTTAGTTAAATTAAATTAAAGTTTTCCCCCTCTTCCTTTTATTTGTTTATTTCTTTTTTTTTAATAAATTGAAGAATTTTCAGACTATTTTATTTTTAAGTCGGAAGGAAGATTTAATATTGTATAATTATAACAATGAATCTAATATAACCGAAATAGGTTGGTGTTTGGTTGTTTAAAGGTCAACCTGACATGGCATTTAGCCAAAATATTTCGATTTTCGTCTCAAAATCTATTATTACTTGCACTTTTTGGATCAAAACCTTTACCTTTACAGTAAACACTTCCCTCTTTTTTTTTAAAAAAAAAAAAAATATAAACTCCTATAAAAGAACAAATTAAATAGTAGAAAATTCTCAGGAATAAACTGTTAATTTCATTAAATAAATTAATTTATGGGGAATAATTGGTTTTAGTATTTATATTTTCGAACACAACGACCTCTGAACAACGGCCACTGATGGAAACATTAAAAAAGATTGGGGTAGGTCGTTTACAAAAAGAAACGTTTCTAAAATTGTCCGCCATTTAGAGGTGACCGTCATTACAGGTTCGACTGTATTATAATCAAAATACGAGCTCGGTAATGATGAAATGTCGTATAATAAATTTAATAATGTAAATAACGGTATATATATAATATTTGTCAAAATACTAAGAGATTTCTGCTAAGAAGATTCTTTGATTTGGTTTCGTAACAAAGCAAGGGTGCTTAATGATTTAGTAGAAAAGTCAGGATAACGAAAGTTATCGATCACTGGCACGAAGAATTTCTTCCATAAAATAATTTATTTATTTTGTATCGAATTAAAAAATAAATTAATCAAATTAAAATCTTTATTTTTGTGCATAATATACGTTTATTTAATAATTAAATCGATTACGAACCCGGATCCTTCTCAAACTCCTCAATGTGATAAAACGTATATAAAGTATGGTAATTAATTTAAAATTTTTCCATAGAATGGAAATATATTTAATATATAAAAAAAAAAAATTAACGAATAAAAATTTTTCTCCATGCATTTCAATGCAAAAATTTCCAAGTCTAAGTGATGCATTACGGAACGACATTGTGACATGCAAACGACCATTAACATTTTATTGCCAACAGGAGTGTTAAATAGGTCGTGGCTGTTTTCTGCTTTATTTTCAATGAATAAAACATGCGGAATGACTCGAAAAGATCATTGGTAAGCTGCAATTTGTAAGATGTCAACATCTTCAACATGACTTTAAAAAAATAAGTATAAAAAAAAATAATAATAATTGAATAAAATCCGCCGAAATTGGATTACACTTAAATGGATTTCACTGCGGATATAGAACAAATCACGTGTCTGTTGTTGTAAATATCGCCAACAGAATAATGAGCAGTAGAATTAATATGTTGTGACTTATTTAATTGAATATAATTAACTTTATTACGTACGGAATGTTAAAGTTTGTACACTTGATTTTGTTAAAATAATATACCAAAGTTATAGAATTTTAATAGCTTATTAAAATTATAATAATAATCTAAATTATTGAGTAATTTATATATCCTGTTATCCGTTATTCTGAAGTGTTTGGTCTGAGTGGATCTGAACTCACGTCTTTCGATAATGTAGCAAAGTTTCTGGATAATCGGAATTTATGTCTTAACCTTGTCTTCCGAAGAAATAACTTTAATCGTGTTATATATATTCGTACAGTTAGTGCCTTCATATTCAATTAATTTTAATTGTATGTTCGTCCACTTAGTTATTACGCGAACTTTAGAGAGCGTTTGATGTATTGCCGAAGGACGTGGGTTCGGTTCCCATTAGAGACGATACCGAAATCAAAAGGTAATTGCTTCGTTTTAATGATTCGTGATCTTGATTCAGTTCAATTCCATTACATGTGCATGGATTTATGTATATTTCAAGTATACCTATTGTTTGTTTAAATATATTTTACTGTTAAATTAATAATTACTATAACCAGTAAACGCAGCAGAGGGTAAAACAACAGTTCTCCTCGATATGTACTGTACTAGAGGACATACAATGCCGCTACAGCTCTGGCTATACAGTAGTACTTCATCTCTTCTGTTTTATACCTCCATATAATACTGCAATTTTCAAATTTCAGACCTATAGATTCCAACTTTCGTCCATCTGTCTTTAGTTAATCTCGAAAAAGGGAGTTAGGTAGATGAAAATCGATACTAGATACGAGGTCAGAGGCCCGATTATCTGTATACAAACACTTCTGGGCTGGACCGGAAGACACGTGATTTTAACTTAAAACTTTCTGGAGAAGAGAAAATCGAATGCAAATCGAGACCAGGATCCGGATTCACGAAATGTCGTATCGCAACTTTCGTGAATCCGTTCGTCGTAAGTTGTGATACGACAGAATTTGGTATTCGCATAACTTGTCATAACCGAAAATGTCGTAAAAAAAGACCATAAATAAACGGTAACTTTTGTGTAATTCGTCGATTAAAAGAACTAAATATTCATCGGCTATCTTGAATTGTCTTACGACAATCCACTCCATGCATTACTATAACGAATTTTTTTTCGTATCGCAACTTACGACGAACGTTCGTCGTAAGTTGCGATATGATACGATGCTTTCGTGAATCCAGGTACGGAAATCTTGCGAAATTTTTAAATTAAAACATGATGCATGCCGGCATTAATAATTAAGTTATTTAATCATTTATTTTACACGTTTCGGTAAACAATTTAAATGAAATAAATCCGAAATAATCAGTTTTTAGATGCAATTAATATCCGTAAAGGCGAATTTACATAGCACGCATCTTAATCAATAACAATAGGATGTCCATAATTATCAGACTATTCCTGTTTGCCGCAAATCTTGAAAATGTTATTCTCGTCTATTCACATTATTCAATAGCCTAAGAGGATTCTATAATTTCTATTATAAAATTTAATATCAGAATTTAGCGATCCGTTGACGACTGCATTCCAATATCCGGCAGCATTGTTACATTTCCGTTCGAATAAAACAACCGTAATTATATTTTTGCTATTTTTAATACAAAACGACTTCGGTAAAGATGAAAGAGGAAATGATAAAAATCAAATGTCATGCAACGTTAATTCCTCTTTTTCCCCCCTTAAAAAAGTATTTATTCAGTTAATAAGGCAGGAAAACAACGATATCAATCGATGTTGGATTTAGTCTTGTTGCGGTTCCTAATTTGTTATAACAGGCTCTTTCCTCCTCTAAATAAACATACGTACAAAAACACGAGGCCCCAAGTTATAACACTGATAAAGCAGGCACTAAACACAGCTTCTCTGTTTATGTTTACAGTTTCATTTTTAAATTAAACAATTAAAGGCTTATTGGGAATTATTTTAACAATTTAATTTTAATAATAAAAATAAATAAATATATATATATATATATATTTAATAAAAAAATAACACGTCCTTGGCCTCATTTTTCAAGAATATTTCTTTTGATATAAACGAGTAATCGAATATTTTTTATTTGTTTTCTGGTTTAAAATTACAGATTTAAAATTGAATATTTTTATTTCTAGTTTACTATCTTTTATTATTATTATCATCTATAAAAAAATTTAATTATAAATTAAATTAATTTAAAGGAAATTGTATTTGTTTTAACATTATCTAACTTAAATATTTATTTTACTGTAATTGTTTGAGTAAAGGATACTGAGCTAAGTCACTCCTTTAATTTATATTTAGTTTGAAGAAATGACTGTATAATAATGCTGTTATCGTGGCAATTACTGTATAATCTGTTTAAATTTTATAGTAATGAATTTTTAATATTGAAAACACAAAAATAATTACGTTAAATCGCGAATTTCTGCATTGAATATGCTGCGAAATGCTTTATTTGTTAACATTTCGATCAATTTATTGTACTTAATAAAACGTTATTTTTGTAAAGTTTCTTCTCTCAATACGCTATATCGAGGTTTTTTAAATACTATATTACGAGATTATTTTGTTTACTACACTATTTTATGCATTATATTGTGGAATATCATAAATTTTGTGCATTGATTACGTTATATCTACGATTTATGCGTGATATTTATTGCATTCAATATGTTGTGTGATGACTTTTATGCACTATTTATAGCAGTAAAGTTTCTCTGAAACGTGTTAAATGCGTTATATCGAGAACACTTTGCGTTTTGTTTCTGTTACTCAATAACTTTTAATTATTATAAACACAATTGAGGCTGACGTATTCTTTTGATTTACGTCATACAGTCGCGTATACTTTGAGAAATCGTCGAAAAAAAATAAGTTTTAATAATATAAAATATTTAATATTTATTAAGCTTTGCAAATACTTAATAGAATTTTATATATGACGTGTACAAATTTATGACCACTTATCAAAGACCAACCCTCTGTATAAAAAGTCGCTACTGACTGAGCACAGGGATACTGTCGATGATAAATCACGACACAGTAATCCCTCGATTTAACGGATTTCGGATTTAACAAGTAAAAAAGTTGTCCTAAAAGAAAAATTTAGAACTTTTTTTTCTCTTTTTTATTCGCCAATATATCATGCTAGAAGGTTGTGTCACCAGTCAGATTATAAATTACACGTGTACTGTACTGTACAGTATATTATAATAATAATCTATTATAACAGCATTTTAATACATCCTGGGCACTGTAAGTTTGTTCTAAAACGATCTTAAAATATATATATATATATCTGTTAAATTGCTTTTGGGCCACCCTAAATTTATATAAATAGAATAATTCAATATATATTTGGGTAGTTGACAATATTCATTTGCTACTGAATAGTTTATTTTGTAAATTTTCTATAACTCATTGTGGTTTAATTTTGCACATTTAATGAGCTAAATCTCTGAATGATTTTATATATATATATATATGCTGAATTTGCTTAGTAATGAAATTTTCTGCACTGAATGGCTGTATAATGAGATTTGCTGCAGTAAATTTGCTATGCCATGAATTTTCAATATTAAATGTGTAGGTTCATCAGATTTTCTGCGCTTATCGTGAGATTTGTGCAACAAAAAACATTAACAGGCTTTAATTTAGCTGTTTTTTATGAATGGATTCGGCTTACACGAGTGAAATTAAACGAAATCAATTTTTAAACCAAGCTAGTTCCTCCATTATCATCGTCGTCGTGTCTAAATACCATGGTATAAGTGTTTGTGGACTCTCGCCATCTATTATACACATTAATACAGTAAAACCTGTCTAGAACGGACCCTCTACAACAGGAGAAACAGTTCTAAATACGGTACGAGTAGTATTTTCACATAATAAAACCTGTGTAAACCGGACTCGCACTGTACCGAAGATTTCTTCCCGTTTAGGCAAGTTTCCGTTTTAAACAGGTTTTATTATGTATATTAATTTTTTAAAAAAGAATACACACACACAAACCTGTGTAAAAAGGAAGACACTGTCCGTTAATTTTTAAATTTTTATGCCAAGAAAATAGGAATTTATTTATTTCGTAATTTTATTTCATTATTTTGAAGAATTTTAATTACAAAGGAAAAAAATCGAAAAATATTTCCTCGAAATAAATCAATTATTTATTACAATTAGATTTTTTTAAATGTTGATTTTAATTAATAAAAATTTAGATTTATATATATATATATATATTTATATTAGTTTAACTTATAATTAAACTTATAAAATATTTTTAAAAAAAAGAAACCTTTCGACATAATTGAATATAATCAAAATTTCAATGAATTCAGTAATTGTTTTTTGTTTTCAAGCCTCCAGGAATAAGAGAGAAAAAATTAATATAATATTTTTACGAAAATACTGAATTTTTTTTATTGATTTGCATGTTATTTTTTCAAAAAATACAAAAAAAAACAAAAGTAATTTCCACTAGAAAAATTGCTGGATTATCATTTATAAAATATGATGTGAGAATATTATAGATGATATTACAGATATGATGTGACGAAAAGTAAATGCACAACAACGTTAGCAAAAATGGCGCAGACGGAGGGATCCGTTGTTAAATGGGAAGAAGCCAAAATCATAACACCTGTCCATTCGCCGACACTTGCAGCGACAACTGAAAAATGCGAAATTTATAAGTCCAGCTTAACCAAAAAATGCTTAAATTACAAAGATGCGACCGTTTTACCATCGGCTTGGAAGTTTCTAATTAAAAAAGTCACAAGAACACATTAACTAGGCGCAAATGATTGCCTATAGATATATAGATATTGCTATGTTTACATGTACCATTGGCATGTTTTATTTTATTTATTTTGTTTTATTTATTTTTCTATGTTATTTATATTACATTTGGTTTACGTAGTTGAGCGCGTGAGTTCTATTCTAATCTATTTCAATTTTGAACGGGTTGTTCGAAATAGTATTCGAATATAGTTAACCTGATGATGGCCAGTGGAGTGGCCGAAAACGTTTGTTTTTTATGATTAAATTTAAGTTTATAGTTCTCAGCATAAAGGTGTGTGTGTCTTACATTTATAAAATAGCATTTTCCCTTCCAAGTATTGACTTCTATCGAGCATAAACATAACATTATATATAACATAATAATTATATTTAACATAATATTTACATAACATAAAAATTCAACTTATAATATAATTTAATTTAAAAATTAATAAAAATTTTGCAAAAATAATGTAATAATAAAATATTTAATTTTCATACGAAATTTTTCGTGTTAAGACGAAATTACATTAGAAAAAAAAAGGAAAAAATAAAAGATTTTAAATATCAAAATTGTTTTTACTGATTGAAAATAAAATTAATTTATTGATAATTAATTAAATTATACATACACATTTATGCACAGTTGGCTTCTTGTGATGGAGAAGGTGCCGAAAATTTTATACGAAGATTTCGAGTGGAAACTGGAGAACGTGTAGATAAGGATGAGGTAAAATTTTCAAAGATTATAGTAAATTTAACTAGTAAAATGAACGTTAATTTTAAAAACTATGAATTATATCATATTATCGAGTTTTCTACTTCCAAACTTAATATTGAAGACAATGCAAAGGGCTTTTTTTTAACATAAATATATAAGCCCTTTGCATTCTCTTTAATATTATTTTTCTGGTCCTTGCACTATCTAAAATCCCCCTGACATTTTATTCCCTTGATTTTCTTCAATGTAAATAAGTGAAACATTTCTTTATATTGAAGAGAATGCAGGAAAGAATATTTTAAAGTGCCCTGTAATAAATGTACACTCATTTTATCATCCCATAATTCTGTAATGTCTTTCCTAATTCCGAATTAAAAGAAACTAATGAGAATTTACTGTAAATTATAAAATTATTAAATTAAAATTAAGAATTGTGTGTATAGTTTTCGATATTCTCTATACGTATATAACGAGCTTAAACTCAATTTTCTTACTATTAATTAATGTATAATTGTGTAAATTAATATTTAGACAGTTTATAATTACCGAAATTTAATTGAATTAGGTCTACGGTTCTCCCAGTACTCCCGTCTTAGAGAACCCAGAATATCAGACAAGATGGTATTTCAAGTACTTTTTAGGGAAACGTAAGTATTTCTAAAGCATCCAGATTTTCTTTTCCCTTTATTTTGTTTTTATCTTGAACATAGGATTACACAGAAATTACCTTAATGCACCCATCCGAATCGGATTGATTCTGGTTTTAATGTCACCATGGTTACTTTTCCCATCCCGGACTTGTTTCTTAGTCTTTGTTATCATTGCATGCTTTTCGTTAGCTTTAAGCTTTAGTACAAAGCTTCTCCTATGGGAAATGCCACTTTCTTAAATTTTCCTCTTCCAGATATATATTTTTCCTTGTATTTATCTAAGAAAACTTACTCATGAGAAATTATTAAAGACCGTATTTGCAAACCGTTTTGATATTTACACGGATTTATTGACAGTTGGAAGAATTGGAATTGAAATTTTAGAATATTTTTTTTCTTTTTCTGTTTTGATAGAATTATTATTTAGAAAATACACACATATATATTTATATATATTTATAAAAAATGAAAGAAAATGAAAGATTCAAAATATATTTGAGGAAAGTGATTTATGGTTATTGTATTCAGCGATCGATACTATAAAATGTTTTCTCGTTTGTAGCGAATTTTTGTGATCAAATCCCCGTATAAATTCAATCTTTGAATTAAAGAATTTTAATAAAATATACACGGAATATTATTATTTCTTGTTTGTTTAAAAAAAAATAATAAATTTAAATTGTTATAATCAATTTAATTTGTAACTAATTTCTTGTGTTTAGAAATATTTTTTCTAAATTTTTGTGTTTTTAAAGCCAATTTAAACCTTTTTATAAATTTTTAAAAGACTTTTTACACTTTTAGATATAAATTTTATAGGTTAATGTTACCCTTGGTGCCAAGATGGCGGCTCGTCTCCGATTCCAGCAAGGAAAAGGTGGGGGTGCACGTTCTAACCTAACCTAACCTATTCTAATAATTTTTGTTGGTAATAATTATGGAATCAGAGACGAGCCACCATCTTGGCACCAAGAGAAACATTAACCATTTTGTACACTTAGATTTTTTTTTTGTGTGTGTGTGTGTTTTTTTGGGATTGTTTTTTAATGCAAATTAAATCAAAATTTTGTTTATTTTTAAGTAGATTTACTTAGTAAATGTTTAATTTTAAATATATATAAAAATAGAGTTTTAACATTATAATTAATCTAAAAATTAGAAGTGGAATTGTCTTATTGAAGGACAGCAAAATAAATTTTGAGTGATTTATAATAACTGCATTGATGGAATTGAGTCGTAAATAATACTGTCAAGTTCTTTACAAGACATCAATTTTCTTACAGTTCACCAAAATTATGTTGGAGCTGATGCTGATAAGATTCCATTCTTTCTTTCTGTGGTCTTGACAGAAGCATCACAAGGTGTTCAACAATGCAGAGCTGTTCTATGGAAAAAAACGGTAATTAATATTAACTTTTCAATGTTACACAATACATAAAAAGTTGTTTAAATTTAAATAAATATACACGATCCTTCATATGCACTGATAATTATCATTTGTAATAGCTTTTTAAGTGTACAAAATTACACCTTAAAAATGTGTTTATTCATTACAAATACATAAAATTGAGTGTTATAAACTGATAAGAACGAGCTGTTTTTAAAGCTTATATTTGATTTCCAACGTGTAAATGTCCTTATTTTTACCCAGTAATTTTTTCTGTTTACAATACACATATTTACCTGTTACCAGCACAAATTTATGCATTGGAAATAGATATATCTGTGCTGGAAACAGATAAGTCTGTGCATTGTAAACAGTTAAATTTAAGTGCTGAAAGTAAATAGATTTATGTAATAAAAATACATTTACGCATTGGAAATCAAATAAATTATTCATTGAAAACATAAATATAAACGCTGGAAACCGGTAAATCTATACGTTAAAAAACAACCTATATATTAAAATTATATAAAATTTATACGCTGATAACATAAAGAGAAGTAATTTTATATAAGGGGCAGCTATATCCATACATAAAAATGTATGGGACCCCCTTTTTTTGGAACAAACGAAATACGTAAAATGTTTTCTTGTATTAATAAAAAGCATCCTTAAAGACTTTTTTTTTAGTAAAAATAACATTAATTTATAGGTTAGAAAATACTAGGAGGCGAGGGAAAATTCCCTCTCTCCCCCCACCTCTCGACGGCACTGCATAAAATTAAAATGTAAATATTTAACGTACGATTGTACAAAAGAATGAAATAATGATTAGAAATTATTTACGAAACAATTATATTGAGCTGAGATAAATTTTTATAAATTCTTAGCATTCAATTTATTTATAAATCAACAGTTTTAATAAAGAGAGAAAATAAGAATTGCGTAAATTGACAAGGATATCAAAATTGTTAATTATCTTTTCTTCACTGAAAGAACACAATACATATATATGTGTGGTTTAACGATTTCCCAACACTCGTTAATTATTCGTGTAATGTTATTTTTAAATTAGTTTCTTGTCATTTCGACATTCTTTCTGCCATACGAAACATTTACTGTATAATAAATTATTTATAAAATATTCCAACTTAAATTTTTACTTTATAAAATTTAAATTATTGATTAAAAATTCTCTCTCTATCTGAACGTTAATAGGTTAAAATTTTAATTTTTTATATTTTACTAATATTTATTAAAAAAAAAAAAAATAGAAATTTTTTAAATATTTAACTTCGTTATTCTTAGATTTGTAATTGGTTTATGAATTTTAATAAGTTTCTGATCGGTGGAGATAGATAGAAAAATTGATTTTTTAAAAACAAATTCATCTTTTAATATAATAAAACTCATTTTTTGCTGATTTATAATTTATGTTTTACTTGATGAATTTGTTTTTTTTTTATTTGCTTTCACGTAAATTTAGTAAGTGGCTTTTTAAAAAGATTATATTTTATTTTATTATTATTTTTTTTAAGCAAATGTTAAAATTTAAGATATAAAATTATTCTTTGAGGAAATAAATTTTAAGATAAAATGGAAATAAATTAAAATTTTATTTAAAAATTATCGAGTTGTACGAGAAATCTATCATTTTCTGTGCGCTTTTCGATGATTTTTCTTTATAAAACGAATTTTTATGAATTTTTTAATAACATTTTTATGAAACGAAGGCTTCAAATGATTGATAATCTACTAGTTTAATTATTCAACTTTAATTTAAAATCTTTATAGATTTTACTTCGACACAAATGTTAGAAATTAAAATTTAATTTTAATTTTAATTATTTTGCATCAC
This sequence comes from Centruroides vittatus, assembly GCF_030686945.1. Lineage (NCBI taxonomy): Eukaryota > Metazoa > Arthropoda > Arachnida > Scorpiones > Buthidae > Centruroides > Centruroides vittatus. The sequence goes on from NW_027122193.1 coordinate 1,292,575, forward strand.
CTTCATCAAACATATTCATCCTCTTCCTAGCATATAAATGATAAAGAACTAAGCATTATTTACATAATTATCTTTAAAATATACAATTTATTCTATTTATTAATATGTTTTCCTTAGTAAAATAAACAAACTTGAAAGTATTCCTGCAATTAAGATTTATTTAAATTTATACATAATAAAAAATATATGTAAACATTACTATATTAATATAGTATAAAATATTTCGAATCATATATTTTATTCAAAAATAATATCAAAAATTAATAATAAATGACATATAGGAGTACAGTATATTATATAATAGTGTAGTAGTAGTGTAGTATAGTGTGCACCCATGTATATTACATAATTATGAGTGGTATTGTGGTGTAGTATAAGAATAGTACTGTGTAGTAGTAGTGTAGAATAATAATGCAATATACTACTAAATAGTAAAATGTAATGGTGTATTATTATACTATTAAGTATATTACTAGTAATAATACAGTTAATACTGCTAGTAGTAATACATCACTACGCTAGGAGTAATACATCACTACACTACAATTAATACAGTAGTGTAGTGATGCATTGTCACTACTATGCTACTACACAGTATAGTAATAGTGTAATATAGTGTTCTAGCATAATACATTGTTGTAGTGTTTTACTTAAACTACATTTGAATACATTATAAAGTAATAATAATTCAATATTTATATTATATTTGCTTATAATATGATGTATACAAATTAAAAAAAGGATTATAATTAACTAAAATTCATATTTTTATATAAAATTTTATATAAAAAAATTCTTTAAATTTGAGTGTAATTCTTGTCAATATACTCTATTGTATAAGCGAATGTAATGTTATATTTATACACATAATTAATATCAAATAAATGGCAGCAATTAAAATTAAATATATAAATAATGTTTTATTATTAGAGTATTTTTAAAAAGGATTTACATGCAAATAATGAATTTTTGATGATGGCACGTTCTGTCTGTTAACCTATTTTTGTTATGGTGCATCCATTAAATGGCCACTGATATAAATCAAAAATGTGTTTTCGGGTCAGTTCTATCATTACGAAAAAAATTTTTCTATATAATTTTATTATGTATTTCTTCATATACATTTTTATAATAATAATTACTTTAATACAGTTTAAATTATATGTATTGCTGTACATCAATTATTAACTGATAATATATTTGTTACCCCTATTTCGACTTGTAATATCGACGAAAGAATTAATATTTTCACTAAAATAAAACTAAGAAAACACAAAAAGGGATTTTAAAAAATGGGTTAATGTTACCTTTGGTTCCAAGATGGCGGATCGTCTCTAATTCCACCGAATAGAAGGGAAACAGTGGAGACGCACGTTCTAACCTAACCTAACCTATTATAATAAATTACCATTATTACCAACAAAATTATTAGAATAGGTTAGGTTAGAACGTGCGAGCCGCCATCTTGGAACCATAGGTAACATTAATCAAAAAATGTATATTAAATCTGTAAATTATGCATTAATAAGCAATTTAAATAAAATGTATAAAATAAATTTATAATGTTAAAGCTGTAATTTAAAAATTTTAATGAATTTTAATCATTGAAAAATCTAATTTTCGTTGAAATATTTATAAATTAATGACCATAATTTTTTTAATAGGGTGCAGAAAAAATTTGCCTCTCTCATTGTCCTAATAAACCATTAACTGTGAAATCCATATTAAGGTAAATTTTTGATAATGTATCCAATGATTTTATATAATAAAATATGCTTTATCTTAATTTATTTTTTCTAAATAGCAATTTTCAAAATATGGAAAAAATAGAGAAAGGCCCCAAGGAAATTTTCATACCAGAAATTCAAAAGGTAGATTCAATAAAATTAGATAATAATAATTAAATTAATGATATATTATTTTGCATTAAAGTAATTAGTTTAGAAATTCATTTAATAATAATAATAATTACTCTTCAAGCCGTAAAATTAATGCAAAAAAAAAAAAAAAAATCATAATTTGCATAATCGTCATTGAAAAATGAATTTAAATAGTTGAAAATTAATCATTTTATATTAAAATTATTAAGTATAATATATGAAATTAACAGTAAATTAATAAAAATTTATTAAAATATCGATCAGGAGTCAGAATTCGTTAAGATAATGATTTTAGTTGGCCAATTTGGCTCCTATTTCGGACAGATATATGTTAATTTTAATTTATTTAGGAGTAAAATTTTTGGTTAATGTTACCTATGGTTCCAAGATGGCGGCTCGTCTCCGACTCCAGCAAGGAAACAATGGGATGCACGTTCTAACCTAACCTAACCTAACCTATTGTAATAAATTACCATAATTATTACCAACAAAATTATTAGAATAGATTTGGTTAGGTTAGAACGTACAGTACATCCCCACTGTTTCCTTGCTGGAATCAGACGAGCCGCCATCTTGGAACCATAGGTAACATTAACCAAATTTTTTAACATTTGTTGCTATTTTTTTTAAAAAATTAGCATTTATAGGCTATTCCTTTTTATTACTCTCCTATTTATTCATCTATTCTATAGGGAATTTCCATAATTATTTGATATTAAAATTTAAAACTGATAATTTTCACTGAATATGATGTAGAATCAATAAATTGAATTCTTTAAACTAGACGTTTTCATTGATCCTGATGTTAATATAAACAATTTGCATAGTCATCTCTATTCTGCTCTAATTGAAACGTGAGTAATCATCACGAATATTGTCAATTCTTAAAATGTGTAAAAATAAAAGTAGAAAAATATTCAAATTGTTTATATTAATATCGAGATCAATGGGAAACTTTGTGAAGTTTTAAAGTGTGTAGCGAGTTTTAAATTTCTTAAAATGTACAAAATATTGAGCCAGAATCTTGAATAAGAATTTTACTCGAAGGAAAAAAAAGGGAGGAGGAAGAAAAGTGTTTTCAAAAATCACTTAGAGATACAATCCAGAAATGAACCACGCACATCAAAATTCTCAAACCAACCCAGTTTTGAAGTAAATAAAATAAAAAACAACAATTTAAGTAAGAATGTGGAAGTAAAAATAACAAAAAAAATGTGAATAGTACTTGATACAAAAACTTCAAAGTTAAAATGATGGCTGATTTTTATGTTTGTCACATAGAAATAACGATACATTAGCGTATGTTGAAAGTAAGAAGGATCCTTCTTTTTATGATTCAAAAATCTAGTAGTCTGCTTGTTTCTTGTAATAAAAACACACTAAATAAACAATTTTAAATAATCTGATTAATAATTTTTTTTTTATTTATAAAACAGCTGATTCTAAATTTAGAATTCGAAGAGGAGAATTCCTTGTCTCTCAACCAGAAAATTTTTTATAATCACGTACTAATGGCCAAGGTGGATAAAACCGCTGAACACTAGTAGGTTCGCACCTTATAAACAGGTTATTCACTTGAAATTTTCAGTTTTCTTTACACGTATAACACTTACAGGCAGTTTCTCATGGAAAGTATCCTCCCCTAGATAAATCGCTCCTTATCCCACTAACCCAATCCAATCCTTTTTATAATCAATTAAAATATAAAATGAGACAAAGATTATCTTAATATGTAATTTAGTGTTTGATCTAGAAATTGACTTCCATAGAATAACCATAGATTCTAAAAACTCTCGTAACTTTAGACCCGTTATAAAGCAGAATTTAAGACTGTATAAACTGAATTTCTTATACGTTTATATGCCTCCTTTTTACAGGGTCAATTTCTCAAATAAATTACGTTTAAAATATTCAACAAGTGTTATTTCATCCGTATAATTATTCTTTAAAATAAACGAAGACAAAAATATAATATATTCTTCCCCCCAACATATTTAATAATTTGTAAAGAATAAAATCTGCTATGCAAATGTCGTATAATTGTTTATATTGATCAAATTTCTATTGATTTTTCACGGTAATCGCAATTAAACTAAAATATTGAGAAAATTTAATACAAGTGCAGTCATCATTTTTCCCAACCTTAATCAGGAAATGAGAAAATTATAATCTTGATGATGGAATTCTGTATTTCGCGAAACTTCAATAATAATGATTTGTTTTCTAAGCTCCGTCCTTTTACGTATTAAATATTTAAGTTTCATATTAACAAAAGTAAATAATTAATTTTTAATATTTCTCAAATGTAAAAGAGTTTAACGACCTTCTTTTGTTGTATTGGAATATACTGAAAGGCAACGATGTTTAGGAGCAGAAATCAAAGATTTCCAACTAGTCGATCGCAAACCACAGGTTGGAAAATTGGTGTATTTTCATCAGAAGTAACAACTAACCATCTACTTTATCAGAAATAGCCATTAACTGAAAGAAACCATCAAACAGTATGTCTTCACCTCCTGTAGTTAGCAACCCACTGGTTGAGAAATGCTTTATCTATTATAACAAAGTAAACACCAAAGTTTTTATTTCAGAAAATTCTCATTTATCAAAGCCTTTTTTCCCCCTATTTATTAAAATAATCTGTAATAATTCGAACCTTTATAAAGTTTCTTATTATTATTATTATTATTATACAAAATTTAATTAAATTCTTAATAATTAGAAAAAAATTAGGTAAAAATTCTGATAGATGATTATAAAATTCAATTAAAATAAATCTAGACAAGTGAGCTTTGTGTGTGTTTGATTGAATATAATTTCAATACGAATTTTTAAATTTAAAAAAAAAATATTATTAGATTTTTATTGATTTTTCTACTTTTCATAAAGTAAATTGTAAATTCTTTTATAAAAATCATTCCAAAACAGCATTGTTTTCCTATTCTCCGTTTAGTTTTCACGTGCTAAAAATTTAATTATATTATATTTAATTAGAATTAAAATAAATTATCTTTTTACTTTCTTCATTTATTGTCACGTTATATTAATTATTCAAATTGAAATAAACTATTGTAAATTTTTATGTTACATTTTAGCCATTAAAATAAGCAAAGAAATGATTTAGAGTTATAAAAGTTTAAGAAAAATCCTTAATAAATAATTATGCACAATTCTCGATTAAATTTTTAAGAAAATCTGTAAGATTTTATCGAGAATTATCTGGAGTTTTGTTTGTTTTAGTTGACATTTTAATGAAGAAGTTAAAGCACTATTCAGTTCTTCAAACTTTCTTCGTAAATTTAGTAAAATATTAATAACTTAATCGTATAATAAATATCTTAGTTTTTCACAGATTTAAACAAAGGATTTTATTATTTTTTAAAATTAATTTGCTACATTTAAAGACAAAATGGCGTCATTACAATCCATTTATTTCTTTGCAATGTATTTTCTCCCAATGACACTATTGATACAAAGTAAAGCTTAGTGATTGTTATTTTTGTTTTCAGTATAATAAATAAATAAATTTTATTATTATTATTGATGCCTTCTGCTGCATCAGATTCTTTTTCATTAAATTTAATGATAAAAAAATCCGATGCAGATACTAATTAAAGTATATGGATTAGTATGTTGATATGATAAAAAAAATACTCAGAAAAACAAGAAAATATTCAGCAGAGAAAGTAAATAAAGCAGTTGAAAGCTTTTAAGTATCGACCAAACAATTGTTTTCTTTTGCATTTTTGTAAGGATCATATGAAAAATCTTATCACGTTAGTCTATTATGTAATTCTCAAGAGATTTAATGATTAGTGTAATATTTCTCAAGATAATTTACACCATAAATTTTATTTTAAAAATACATAGAAAATGTTTTATACTTTCTGTTATTCTTTCAAAGTAATTAATAAATCAGTTAAATTATCTATTTTGTGCTTTCTGCAAACTGATGAATATCAATGACAGACTCTGGCAAACTGGTGAATTCGGGATTTTAAATAGACTTTTTAATAATAATAATTAATTTTTCAGCTGATTTTAGGCCTTCTAAAACTAGGACATCATTCAAGTGCCTCGTTTGTTCAGGCGTATAAACTGTAATAACTTCGAAGAATGATATAAATCTTATTAAATTTTAAAAGTTCATTTGAATCTCGTAAATAGTAAGAATTTCTAAAATTAGTTTAAATATTGTTATCTGAAATGTGATTGGATGAAAACATAGTTAATAGGCGTAACATCTATTTTTTAACCAATCATTTATAAGATAAAATCTATCTTCGTCCAAATCCTTTCAGTTTCATATCAACTATATTAAGCAAAGGACTATTTATATTTACTGAAACATTTCAACTTAATTTTATCATTTATAAAAGTAAATATTTTAATATTATCGATTAATTTTTGTAGTATATGTTACTTAATTATAATACAGATATAAATATTTTATAATTTAAAAAAATAATAATAATGATATTAATAATTCTTAAAAATTTTAATAGATTGAGTAATTAATTACTATTTAATTTTCAATATAAATACATAAATTTTATTAATATAAAAAGCATTTTAAAAGTTGTTACCTCATAACCTATTTAAACTGAAAGAATAAATGAGTATTGAAAATATAATAGATGTTTTCCATTTGTTTTTAAACCTTTTTTTTTCAAAAAAACTCGAAGGATTTTAGCATTTATTTCTTAATGGATGTGTTGTTTTCACTTTAAAGTTTTCTTCATAATTTTAAATGTACTTTTTTCCAAAAAAAACAAAATAAATAAAGGAAAAATTCAAAAAATAAAGGCTTTTTAAATATATTTTTTAGTCATGACAAATTATCTTCAATGACGTATTTACTTGGTTTATTTAAAATTGACGAAATTAAAGTGTGAATGAAATCATTTATAATTACTTTATCATATTTAATCAGTTATTTTATTAAATTAAATATTATTATTTTAAAAATTTACGTAATATTCGATTTTATTTTTAATTCAAGGATTAAATTGATAACTTAATTAATATTAAATATAATTTTTTTTTATTTACGTCATAATAAAGATATAGATATTATTAATTTCTTTTATATTTTTATCCACATTAAAGCACGATGATAGTTGAAATATATTGTTATTTAAATACTACGGTACGAATTCCTAACCGGTAGATCACGATTTACCGAAGATCAGAAATATTTTTCAGTAATGTTGTGCATAAAAAATCATAATTAACTAAAGATCCGTGAATTGAATTACAGTAATACAGAAGCATTTTAGAATAATTAGAATTCTTTGATGTATTTTTTATGTATATATATATATAAAGTTATTAATTACAAGAAACTCGAAATGTTATTAAGTATGAAAATTCTTTAATTAATTTCAATAATTTAATCAATCTTAAGCGGCATTTTTTTAATGTTTTCATTCCCTTGAAATATTTTTATATCAAATAAATTGGATTTATTGAAGTGAAAACTTTGTGCAATGCATCGTTGATTGCACCAAAACAGAATGATAATACACAGCATGGTTAATTAACTAAAGATTCTTTCTCAATGATGATATGCCAGCTAAATATAACTTAAAAAAAAATAAATAAATTGATATTCATCCTAGAATATTCTATTAAAAATGCCTAATCAAATGAATCATTTGCCTAAATTTAGTTATTTCTTGTGTTAATTTTGTGTCAATTATCACGATACATTGTTCAAACAATAGATGATAAGGTCAAATCTCCCCTTTAGCATCTTCATTTTTGCTCCAGATACAGAAGCATGGATTCGATTCTGTACAGACTCGTCCTTTGTTTTCCTGCTCACAATTGTAGTGAATAAAATTAAGAATAAACAGTAAATAATTGATGGAAAGTATTTGGTAAAGTGTACTTATTAATTGTGGAAACATTTAATAATTAATTAAAAAGTGCTAGGTTTGCCATTGATAAAAAAATAATAGATTTTTAAACTATACTTAATTACTTGGAATTAATTAGAATTAATCTTTTGTTTAGTATAAATTTTGAAACATTCTGTTGACGTCTCTCGGAGTTTTTAGTACAGTTCTAGTATAATTTATGAGCCATCTTGCTGCAAGGCACTTAGAAAAGACATAATTAAACATTCACGGGCGATGAAACCATGTTTACTTGATGATGATGATGATGATGATGAATATAATTTAATTTTTTATTTAAATATCTCAATTAAAATGTAATCGCTATAACTAGATAAAGTTCGAAAATCCATAGTTTGGCACCTCATTTTTAATTAGTATATTTGTTGTTATTAAAAAAATTTAGAAAAGTATATCTTACTAATTAAAAAATCTAATTAAATTACAAAAATAATAATTATTTTTCATGTTTCTTTTCTCTTATATACGAAGTATATCGAATAAAAATTCGATCATATAGAAGCTATACGGAATATATTGATGCGAGGGGGGAATATGACGATAGCAAAAGTCAAGATAATCGATAGGAGATGAAAAAACTTTCCTTTTCTTAGATAAATAATGTAGTGCCATTGAAGAAAGTCGTCCAAATATGGAAGTTTCAACCAATTTTATTAATAATAGGATTTGCCAAGGGGGGAGAAAAAAATAAATAAATCTTACAATTGACATGTTGCATATAGTTGACATTCTTCGAAGATTGTAGACAATTAAATTCAATTTATTGTATGCAAGTTATAATTTTGTATTGCTAATTTTATGTTTAATTTTACTGATTGTTTAGTTTCAATTATGTTGAAATTTATTAAACTGAATTTTATGGTTTATGTATATTCTAACGTAGGAATTTATTAAATTAATTGAATAATATCCAACAAAATGAGCAATTTAACTATTTATGATTTAAATAAATAGTCTCAATTTAAATTTAAATCGATTATAAATTGTAATTTTTGTTGTTTGTTTATATATTTTTTAAGTAAATGAATTCTTTTTTAATAGAACAATAGTAGATCATGCACCATAGATCGATGTAGATCGTGCTCATCACTAATGTCACGTTAAAAATTATACTTTTTCTACTCTAAAAATATTTTTCCAATTTAAAAATAGGTCGAAAATCATTAATATTATTTATAGAACAAAATCCATGCCTTAAAATTAAATACAGAATTGTTACGAACGGTAATGGAAAGCCTTTTCACTTCGGAACATCAAGAAGAAATTAGTGTATATACAAGAAAAAAGAATAGGTAATAACGAAAAAGAAAACACGAATTAAATTAATTGTGGTTCATTTTTTATTAGATGTAATATATATATGTCACAACACAAAGTTAAATGTTGAAGATTGTAATTTACTCTTTAGTGAAGCGACCATCAAGAGGTCTAATAGAGTGATTCTTAATGTATAAATAGTTCAAGGAATAGTAATAGTGGGAATTCTTGCTTGTTAAAGTCTCAACTAGTTCTGTTTTCAACAAATATACAAATAAATCATATTCTAAGGATGAATTTCAAGATTTAAAGTAGCAAATTTTAGCCTTTTCTTATAGTAGAAATTAAGCATTCGTTCACTGCTCGAGTCATTTATTACATAGATTTTTCTAAATAATTAATTTAGATCGTTATCATCGAGTAACGGTAATAATTTGAAGGAGTGCAACGTTACAGGATGTGATGACGGTAATGGAAGAACCATTAATTCCATTACAAAGTTTTATATTCACGAGGAAACTTGGGCAAATGAATTTTTTATATCAATCTGAATTGTAACTGTTTTTTCATCAAAAATATAATAATTTCCATTAAAAACGATTTCGATTTTTTAAAATATTAATGAAAACTTTCTTATCTTCAATCCATTTGCATTTATTTATTCTTCAAATAATTTATAAGAAGCTTTCTTATATTTAAATAAATTATTTAGTTCGACGTAAAATTTAATAAAATATGTATTAGCTTCAGTCACATTAGTTATTGCATTTTTTATATTCTTTAGAAATAAAATTAAACAATAATTTAACCATGTTTCTCTTGTCAGATAATTAGAAAATCTTATTTTAGCATCGGACAAAGGAAACAAAGCATTCGATTTCAATTAATTAAACATAAGTTAGTTAGCTAGATGTTACAGAACCATAAATTTTGATACCACAAACCGATACGGAGCAATGACAACTGACAGTTAATGACAAATACTCATTCCGCTAAACTATTATTCTCTGGGTGTGCTTATGACTTGTCGTCGGGCAATATTCCTCTTTCTCTTTATCTATTGAGTTTATCAATGACTTTCTGGCAACTTCTTTCCTCCAGCTATTTCACTTTTGGATTTCTCTATTTCCTTGCTTCCAATACTTTTCTTTAAGCAAATTTTATGTATAGAAACAAATGATTATCTGCAAATCAATGCCTAAGCCAACGTAAACTGAATCTGAACGTTATTTTTGCATTTAGGAACGAATAAGAAAGAAAATTCACCCGTTAGAATTCATCAATACGGGAGTTTGTCATAGAAAAAATGCATAATTATATATTTAAAATTAATATTTGTACATTTCTATCAAGATTTCGACCCCCTAGAAAAGAAGTCTCTAATCCCCACATTTTCACTTAAATTAAACAAGCTGCAGTTTAGGGCCTCGCGTTATAAATCTATACGTTAGGGCCTCACATTTTTACATATATCACTATTTGACAGAGGAGAAGCCTCTGTCAAATAGTGCTACAGCTTAGGGCTTCACATAGCATCTATAGCTTAGGGCCTCACATTTTTACATATATCCCTATTTGACAAGGGTCTGTTATGTTATTTGAATCACTACATCAAGAACTACTGTCGTATAATAATAATATATTTTATTATACAAGAAAATATCAAAAAATTTGTAAATAATAATTTTATTTTTTAAAATACTGATACGAATATAACTCTATAATTAATAAAATTTTAAAATGAGATTTTTTAAAAAATAAATTTTTAATAAATTATTGACTTTATTCTCGAGAAAAATTAAATTAATTAAAACTTTGTTTTTAAAATTAATTTTTCATATTTTCCTGTGTTTATACAAAGTAAATAAACTCAGAGGAAAGCTTATCATTATGATTGAAATGTGCAAATATTTACAATATCTATAGAAAGTGCGTATGCATACGAGAAATTTATTTGAATATTGAAAAAATAAACTTAAAATCACCCATAAATTCAATTTTTATACAGTAATTAACCAAAATTATTATTTATTTTTTATTATTTTCCTTTAGGTATGTTAATCACAATCATTTTGAATAAAGAAAGTATTTTTAATAAGCACTCAAATAAAAGAATTATTCAAAATTAAGATTATAAAGATTATTAAATTACACCTCGTGTAATTGCCTAGTGGATAAAATCACTGAAACACTGTTATGTCGTGGGTTCGCACCTTACCACAGCTGTTTATGTGGAGTTTTCCGGGTTTTCTTCTTGTGTCTAACGCTTAAATAGGAGCCAGTTCCTTATAAAAGTCCTCACGAGAAGCACCCTCTTCGGCAGATCACCTCATTTCCCTGTATAATTTTTATAATTTGATAACTTAATGTGTTTAAATGTTAAGAAATTGCAATAAATACTATCTGAATGCTTAAACAATAGCATTTTTACTCATTACTTTTCTGAATACTCAGATTAATGGAGGAAAGTCACTTGTTTGACCATTTCTCTTGCTTGATCTAACGCCATATGCAACAAAACTTCGTTCCCTTGATGATTTTAGAATTAGGATTACAAAAATAAAATCTGTGAAGTTACTGACGAATGTTTTAAGATCGTCTCTGTATCATTTAACGTAAAGAATGATACGTTAAACGATGGTTTAAGACTGCATAAATGTAACAATATATGGCTAATAGGTAAAATTACGTATTAAATCGAATATTTTTAATATAATTCTACGTTATATCCAACTAAGTGCTTAAAATTAAAATATCGAGAAGTTCGTATTGATAGAAAACCCTTAAAATATGAAAGAATTGGACGTGATGCACTTAAATCTGTATTATTATTCTTCCTCCCCCCATTACAATTTCGATAAATATTTTATTTTTCATTTAATTTGGGAAATTATCAATGTTCAATTTACTACTATAATAAATTTATAATTTTAATTAGCCATTAGAGGGAAGTGAAACTCATATTTTATGTAGGAATGAAATAAAAAGATAGGGATTGATTTGTTCTCTGTTTAATTTGATAATGAAATAAACACTTTCTTAATTGATCTTTTGGAGATTGAAAACTCGCGTAAAACTTCTGGAGATTTGATTTTCCATTAATTAACTAAATTAAATACTAAATTGAATCCAAATTAAATTAATAAATCAATAATTTATTAATAAATTAACTGAATTACATTATAATAAATTACATTTAATAAAATTGCAGATGATGATTAATTTTTAATATGATAAAATTAGATATTTATTTATTTTTATATAAGAAAAATAATTTTAAAGTAGTTTTGGATATTAAAATCTTTTAAACAATTATAAACCATTGAACTGAAGTAATTGATGTTTGTTTGTTTGTTTTTTATCTTTATTTTGTTCTATCAACAATGAAAAATAAATTGTTTCCTTCTGAATATAAAAGAAAGTATTACTAATGTTTTCATTCATTTCTATGATATAAAACAATTTATTTAGTATATTTTCCTTTAGATTAATTTTTTTTAAAATTATCTTAACTCTTCTGTATGAAAAATTAATATTTAAAGCAATATTTTTACTCTCTCTTCTATTATTATTTTTTTTAATATTTTTTTACTGTTATTTTCTAGTAAAAAAAAACATTTTAAAATATGTGTATACTCTTAATGAATAAAATAATGTTTTAATAGTGCTTTAGTGTGCTTTAAATGCTTTGAAATGTAATTTTAGTATTAGTGTCTAATGAGTTTATATAAATATATTATTCTAGAATTATATAAAATATGTACTTTTTATGAACTAAATAACATTGTCCTCTTCATGAATGCTTTATACTGATAAATAAATAAATATATACTATAATAATTACAAATTATTATAGTAAGTGCTAATAATAATATCCTGCTACCACATACATTACACAAAAGTCTATAGACACGAGGGTTTCACAAAAACACACAATTCACGCTATCAAGACCGCAGAGTTAGAGCAAGCAAGCCCTTTTGCCATTTTTGGAATAAATGAAATATGTAAAATGTTCGTTTATTTATAAAGAAAAGCAGTCTTAAAGATTTTATCTTTTATTTTATTTTATTTTTGTAAAAATAACGTTAATTTACAGGTGTAGGAACCACTACGATCCCTAAGTTTTCTCCAGGCCAAGGAAAAATTCCCCAACTTTCCCTTCCTCTCGATGGCTTTGCATAATACAGAAGACTACCGTATACTAAACACACATCACATACAGTAGTCAAGAAATTCTTAAACACAGATACACACACACGAACAGCACTCTTGCTAATCCGTCCCCTCAATTATCCAGCATACTCGCTCCCCTCGTGATCGCCTGTGTTGTTTCGTTTTTTCATGAAATTTTTAGTCACATCACAAATCCCGTTTTCCTGTTTTATTCGACTTCCATTTTTGTTGTCAGCGTTGCGTACAGCGTGCTGTGTTATTTGTCTTCCTGCATCCATAAAGAATCGATCATTCATCGCCATTAGTCCTACACACACTCAGCAATCTGGCACCCCCTCTGTGCAAAGAGTAGCCGGATTAGCAAGGGCGGTCTCTAGTGTAATAGCTTGTTCTGTGTGTAGGATACACTCCACCAACACCAAAATAATAATAATAATAATAATCTTTCATTTTTAAATAATAAAGAAATCTTTCCAATCTAAAACAAAACAAATTGATAAATAATTTCATAATATCAGGTACATTTTAAGGGAATTTACAACAAAGAAACGTGTTTTTTTTTTTATTTAAATATTCATCTATTTTCATCAAAAATATGTAAATTAAATAATACACTTGAAAATATATTACAAAAATTCATTCCGAGAAATTTTATATACAAATTACTTGAATATAACATAATAATAATTTTTTTTTTCATCAATTCAAATATTATTTATTATATTTGCCTCAATGAAAGTTCTATCAATATTTTAGAAAATGACAAGGAATGCTTTTAAAAATTCATTGTTTGTTGATAAAAAATAGAATTTTATAAAATATTTTAAAATAAAAATATATATATTATAATGAAGTTTAAACTTTAATTTTTCGTCGAATGAAAATAAACAATTGAAGAATGGACACGCTAATTACATTCTTTAATATAACATTAAAATTTTAATTAATATATTTAATTACATTTATTCAAAGATCATAAATTATATCGTAAATTGTAATTAAATTTTATGTTTTACTTTCGTTGCCTTAAGCCAATTATATTTAATTTACTTAAATATTTAAAAAAGTATTGTAAAATTTTATTTTTTAATTATTTTCTAATAACTTTTCTAATCAATAAATTTATATGTATATTTTTAGGATTTGCTGCTTTTAGAAGAGCAAGAGGTAATTTTTATATATTTTATTTGTTGTACACTAATATACACTATATACACAATAAAAACTCTGAACAGAAGGTAGAAACATAAAAAAATGGCTAGTTTTTCGGAAATTGTCCGTTATTTAAAGGTTATTTCGTATGCGTATTTGAAAAGAAACGTTTCTAATAAGGGGTGCCATTTACAGGCGACTGTTATCAGAGGTTCGACTACGTTGAAATAAACAATAATTGATAGTCTAGTTTTCCTGGCACGCATTGTAGCATGTCTTCCTGAATGGTCACCATCGCATCGGGTAATGCAGTACTGGAGCTCTGCCAAAGATGTGGGCAATGGTGGCTCACAAACCGTGCCCGGCAGAAAAAAATCACAGTGTAAAGTATGAATAGTGCCACGTTATCAGTACTGCAATACCCAATTCAACGGTATGAGAGTTCTGTGTTCAGGTATCGCTGCATCTCAATATGCTAATGAAATGGAACCCCATCCTAATGGAAGATGGTCATTGGAATCTGCTTGAATTTGCAGAAATAACCACAGTTGCAACATATCCAGGTACTACAAATCAGTCACAGTCGTCTCCATGAAAAAAGGGCCCAAATAACTGTCTTGGAAAATGCATAGAAGACATTTTTACTAATCAGAATTTATATTGCTTGGAGAATTTCTCTTTTGTTTCATGTCTGACATAGATGACCTTGCTCAATGCTTTAGAGTTACGGGACTTTAAAACCCGATGATTCATTTGTAATAAGCCTGTAGTGTTTCAGAATATCATACTACGCGCACAATTATTGCTTACGTCTTTCCTTGAAAGTGTGGTGTTTGTTTCCCTTGTATTTATCATAAGTCGTTTGTGTGTATACCTCATATAAAGTTCATTTTATAGTTGATTGTGACAGTATCGAATACAATGGATTCTTAGATATTATCGTATCAACGCTTATCTCTATTAATTCGTTATGTCGAGGATCAAAAACACAAATAATAACATTAGTTATTTAGTTTGTTGATTCTTTATATTTAATTCAAAAGTTTCGAAATACAAATGCGCCATAAACATACTTATTAAACAGTTAAGGCAAACACTATTAACGAGAATAAAAATGAAATATAGGACTAATATCAAAAGTACGAATAAGATAAAGAACCAGTTATAAATTTATTGTTTAGAATTTCTTAAAATGAAAGTCTTCAGTTAGATTCATTTGAATTACAACAGTTTTTTCTTCTCTCGGTATATTTTTTTATAGCATAACAAGGCATTCCTGACTGTGGCTGAAACTTTTGAACTTCGTTCACAATTAGGATCATCAGTTTTCAAAATTTCCAGACCCGAGTTAATGTTTTCAAAAGCTTCTGTAAGTCTCTGTAATGTAAAGGTAGAAAGAGGATTGGATTCTTCAGTTTTTTTCCCTTCATTTTTCTTGATGGTTCTTTTTCGTGCAGTATCTTTTTCGTCTTTTATGACGATTCCTCCCTGTGCAGTTTCCTCTTCTTCTTTTTCGTCGTCTTCGATGGTTCCTTGTTCTGAAATTTCGATAAGTTCCTCAATAGTAGGCTCTTCATCATGAGAATTTAGTAATTCGTTGATATCTTCAATAGAAACTTTTAGCGCCAATCGATTTGCTATTTTAACTACAATCGTTATGGCCTTTTCTAAAGAAGATTCAAAACTTTCAAAATTTTCCACGAAATATGGGCAGAGTTTCTTCCAAACGCCTTTCAGGTTTGATTCATTGATTTCGTTCCAAGCATCTGCGATGATTTTTGTGGCATCTAAAATGGTAAACCTTTGCCAAAACTGTCGGACCGTTAGGCCATCTTTTTGTTCTTCACTGATTGCCTTCATTATTTCTTCAAATGTTCGCAGAAGATAATATACTTTGAAGGAAGCAATAACACCTTGATACATTGGTTGAAAAATTAAATTGGTATTTGGTGGAAAAAAGATTATCCTTACATTAGGATAAGCATCTTGAAGGATCAATCGATGGCCTGGTGTATTATTCAAAAGCAGCAGAACTTTAAAAGGAAGATCATTGTCAATACAATACTTTTCTACTTTGGGTACAAAATGCTGATAAAACCATTCTTTAAAGATTGATGCAGTCAACCAAGCTCTAGCATTCCATTTCCAAATTACTGGTGACGTTTCGTTGTTTATTCCCTTTGGAACTGTTCGATAGATCAACAAGGGTTTCAATTTACACTCTCCTGCTGCATTTGCACCTAACAATAATGTCACTCGATCCTGTGATTCTTTCAAGCCAGATCTCGATTTTTCTTCTTCTGCAACAGAACTTTCTGAAGGCATCCGTTTCCAGAAAAATCCTGTTTCGTCTACATTAAAAATTTGTCGTGAACAGTATCCTCCTTCTTCGATAATTTCAGCCAGTTTTTCTGGGAATTCTTTTATAGCTTTCTCCTGAACTTTTACGTTCAGTAAGCCAGCTCTTTTCTTAAAACGATCAAACCAACCTTTACTCGCACTAAACGTCTCTCCTTTTGATGTCTCGCCGCGCTGGGTCTTCAGAGTATTGAAGATAGATAACGCTTTTGCCGAAATTGTAGCTTGGTTTAAAGGCATTTGAGCAGTTCTAGTCTGATGTGTAATCCAAACCATTAACACCTTTTCGACTTCAGGAATTATACCTTCTCTTTTTCTAATGGTAGTCGATTGCATTGGTCGAGCACTTTTCAACTCTTCTAAAATTTTCCTTTTATTCTTTAAGATGGTGCTTATAGTAGAATGATTCAAGTGAAACGTAGAGGCGAGATCCATCACTTTCATTCCTGATTCGTGAAGGCTTAAAATTTCGTGTTTCTCTTCTAATGTTATAGCCTTTCTCCTCTTTATGCACTTTGTATTCCAAGGTTCACTGTTCCTCTTTCTAGACATTTTCAAGGCGCGTACACGTGTACTACTCTATAAATAATTCAAAATCGAACGTAACAAACGAAGCAGGACGACTTCCTTCAGCACCTGTAAAGTGATTAAGCACAACAACTCGGGTCAACGGGTCACAAAGCCCGTTGCAATAATTGATTCGAAGACAAAAGCTGAAGCTTAGTAAACTGTAATAACACTAATTTTTAACGTTGACTCGGTCATTAACACTAGATAAGATGTTTCACTCTCGGTTGTACGTGGTTCTCTGTCAGTCAGTCGCGACAGCCAGCCAGTTGAAGTCATCAAAAAACTGGGTCGTAAAAACAGGGGGGGTCGTAGAGCGGAGATGTGCTGCACGCTTTTACGACACTAGAGCAGGTTCCTGGAAAACTGTCGTTAAGCGAGCCGGAGTAAATCGAAACTGTAACTTCCTACAACACGTGTTATAAATTGAGGTTACGTTCTTGGAAATGACAGCTGTAACTGCAGATATGGCACCAAAAAAAGGGGGCACTTAAATACAGAATTTTGTACAACCATAAGAGAAATGTATATCAGTCGTAAAGGGGAGAGTCTATATAATGTATTTCTGCAAATATTATATATATATTACAGCGTGCTTCCTCTTTTACGACCTAATTAGTTCCTGGAAAAGCGTCGTTAAGCGAGCTGTCCTATTTCCCATAAGCTGGGGGTCATAAATTGAGATTACGTTCCTGGAAATAAAATTAAAAAAATAATAAATAAAACAGTTTTTACTGCGTAATATCGGGGTAGAAATGGCTCACAAAAAAAGGAAGTTAAATGTAATCTTTCGTAAAGTCGTAATTAATACTGGTCGTAAAAGCGGGGGGGATTTACTTTCTGTTTTATTAAATAAATAATATGATCGGTAATTAAAATAAAAATGCTTTTGCATATAAAGTACTTTATTCTTTATAGAAATAAAGTATTATTTTTAAACATTTATTCGTTAAAGCTTTTTATTTTTGTTACTTACATAACGAGGGGGTCGTAAAGCGGGAAGTCTGTCGTACTGTACACTTTAATGACCTAATTGGTTCTTGGAAAACTGTCGTTAAGCGAACCTTTAATAAATAAATAAATCGAACTCTAACTTCCTTATAGTTCTAAATTCACTATACTTAAATCTTTATTAAATTCACTATTATTTAATAAATATTTGAAGATGTAAGCAGCAGTAATGTTAAATATTCCCCCTCTTCTCGTCTTATACTTTAACTTATTATCGAAACTATTTAAAATGCTTTACGTATTAATTTAGTGTTTTAGATTTTCAACCAGTAGATCGCGACCCCCTTTAATAAACCGTAACAAACGAACACTAACTAAAAGGTTGATAGATTTTATTTTATGAATTAAATATGCCATTTTTAAATTGTGTAACTGTTAAATGATTCGAAAAAGCTAATTTTAAACTCGATAATATGAAATTTTTGGTAATTTTGTAGTCCATAATTCGATAAAGTTGACATTAAACTGAATTTTATCAATAAAATACTCAAGTTAATTACATCGAATTTGATTTTCGACATTCAATTTCATTTAAATCGTATTATTTTAAAGTTTACAACTTCGTAATAATTACTTTTAAGTCTTTGTTTATTATTTTATTTTTTACAGAAGTATTTTGAAGTGGATAACATTAAGCTTTTCAGATACATTAGATACAGCTGCGAGTGTCATTAGCTCCTCTGTCACCATCAAACGACAATAATTCAATAAAAATCCATTCTTTTCATCAACCTGGTACACTTTCACGTCAATTTTACGTCACTTTTACGTCATTTTTACTCTCCACTACCGAAAAAAAAGGAGAAAGTATGACGTAAATATATATACCATCGTATAAAAGAAGTTCTTCTATCGAATGTATTTTTGCATCAAATTCGAATCTATCGACTTGTTAAATTAATGGAAATAAGTTTATTAATGAAGTAAACAAATCTTTAATCATTTAATTAAAATAATTTGATGAGAATTTAGCGATAGTTACCTAAATTAAGCAATTAATTAATATACTAAAGCAGCTGAATAATGTCCATTGTTAATACTGTCGTAATTCGAGTTTATGTACAGTAAAGCTTCCTCCCTCCTATAAAACCTGTGTAAACATGATGGTACCGAATATTTATTCCGGTTTAGCAGGTTTTCGGGGAGGTTTTGTATATTAGGGGCCTTAATGCTATTCAATTTTGGTAATTAATTACACGTATGACGTAAACAATAGTAACGAACAATAGGGTTTGCTATACGCTTCCGAACCATTCTGTTAGCCGACAGTTCGGACCTTAGAATTAGCTAACTTTTTTGTAAACACTTCCACCCCCATCCTCGCCCCTTATAATGCATCGTAACGATCGCATACCCACCCTCATCTACATTACGTAATTATGGACAGCCCCTTCTATAATATAAAAAGTAATACAGTATAGAGTATTTTTAAAGGTTTATTGATTTTATTCGTGTATATTTATATAATATTTTTGGCTAAGGAAGGTAATGAGCCTGGTATTTATGACTAGTGGAGTCTTTTTCTCCCTTTAAGACCATACAAACGTGTAGAATCCTATATAAAATATTATATTCTTGAATATAAATAAATATTCAATTATTTCCGTATTTTTCTTTATTCATATTTACATAAATAGAAGAAAAGAATTCGTTTTATAGGAAAGAAATCATTAATTTAAAAGTATTAAAGTTTCTTTTTAAAAATATAAATAATTTTTTCCCCATTAAAATGTACTTTTATCTAGTTTATTACTATATATTTTAATAGAAAAAAATATTTTAAATGGATTTTAAAATATAATTTAAATAATTCTGAATTATTTATGAAACAAGAATATACATATATTTTTAATTAAAGTGTTAAAATTACATATATTTAGTTTTAAGAAATAAATTACCGGTAATTCTACCTTTAATAATTTCACTCGGTTGTTTAATTACTTTAAAATTTTATTTACATTTTATTTATTTACTTAATTAATAATAAAATAAAGGAATGTCAGTCACGCTTTGTCTTTGAATTGAGTAAATTTGTTTAGAATTTAACACTCGTGTCGGTTCTTATAACACATCAAAGTACTATCCAAAATAATGTTTCCATAGTGGAAATTATACATCGGTTTAAAATGTTTCTATGGTGTTTTTTTTCTAATTCTAACTCTTACCTCTTTGTGGCACCGTAGTGTTTCATTATTTCGGTTCACAGAGATCTAGGGGTTAAGTGGTTAATAATAATATGCACCCCGTGCTTGTGTATTATTCCTTAGTACAATTAAGGGAGTTGATCTAGGATATTCATTACGTAATTTTGGGGAGAGTACGTGCCTTACGTGGGTGAAATGGCAGTTTAAAAATATAAAAAGTAGTGGTGTATAATTCATGGATGATTCCAAAAGTCAATATTCTGGAGTTTGGGTCAAATGACCCTGTTGGAATCCTTAACCATACTCAAAAATTGCAGAAAAATACTCCTTTATTTTAGTATTTTTCAGAAAAATTAACATTATTTTGCACACATTTAATATAATTTTCAGGCCTTTTGGCTATAATTTTAAATTTTCTAAATATATTTGCTAAATGTTTAGTCGTAGTTTACGTTTTTATTATTATATAGTCTACGCTTTTAGTCTAATTCAATATCGTTATCATGGGCATAGTATAAAGATTAAATTCCCGAAATTCAAGCATACGAGGCCTTACAATTGTGCCATAAAAACGTTGAATATTCATTGTAGAATATTCAACATTTTATGAATATTCATTGTAGAATATTCAACATTTTATGAATATACATTGTAGAATATTCAACATTTTATGAATATTCATTGTAGAATATTCAACATTTTATGAATATTCATTGTAGAATATTCAACATTTTATGAATATTCATTGTAGAATATTCAACATTTTATGAATATTCATTGTAGAATATTCAACATTTTATGAATATTCATTGTAGAATATTCAACATTTTTAATTGTAGGAAAATTGAAGAATTACAATATTCTTCAATTTTCCTACAATTACCGGTAGAAATCTATATGATCCTCTGTACAAAATTTTAAAGAATAACTTCTATTTTTTAAAGAAAATACATTAATATTTAAGTAATTTTAATTATAAATATCAATAATTTTCTAGGGTTCTGTTAATTTTAAATTTGGAGTTTTATACGCTAAAGCCGGACAGACAACAGACGATGAAATGTTTAGTAACGGTAATTCTAATTATAAATTTTTTTAAATAATAATAATAATAATAATAATAATAATAAATCAATAAAAATGTATTTTAAAATAATGAAAAATTTTAACAGAAATTGGTAGTAGAGAATTCGAAAATTTTATTTTTCTTCTCGGAGAAAAAATCCGACTTAAAGGATGGGATAAATTTAGGGGTGGACTCGATATTAAAGGTGAGTTTGCTCGATTAATTTTTGATATTAACAATTAAATATGTATATTCTTACCGCATTAATAAATGTATTATTTATAACAATAATAAAGTTACTTATTGATTCGTAAAGCTCTTAAAATTCTTATTATGTTTATTATTATTTGAAATGTAAAATTTTAAAATATTTTTAGATGAAAACACCATTTTTCTTTGTCTATTTTATAAATTCGTATTATTTGAAGAAGAATCTTTTTCTTTCTCGTTAAGAGTTGTGTTTCATTGTTTGCTTGAGGCTAGATAAACATTAAATTCTCAAGTTTTTTTAGATTTAATTTAAATCTGAATATGTTTTAGAATTTGAATAAAGTGCAATTTTTGTTAAGGAATTCTAAAATATAATAAAGATTTCTTTTATTTCGGTGCAGTTTCTATTAATTATGTCATTGTTGTTTGCATTTAACGCTTGTTAAAGACGTGTTTTCTCGTAATTCTTAGTGTAATCCTTATTGAGGAATAATCCTTATTTAAGAAAAATTTATCAAAGATTATTATTATTATTATTTTGCTATGTTATTGAAGAGTAGTCCTTGTTGATGGTAGTTTTCACTGAGATGTAAACTTCTTGTTGACGAGTAATTCCTGCCATTCAATCCTTATTGAAGTCCTATATACTTAGAGGAATGCGGTGTAATGTTTATTATTGAAGCATTAAAGCATAATCTCTGTTGAAGACAATGGTTGCAATGTATCATAATCGTACAAAGAAATAATTTTGTTTGAGAGTAATCCTTAAGGGAGTGATCATCGTTGTCAGAAATCCTTGATAGGACACTATATTATCAGAGAGTAATTCTTGAGGTCTACTCTCAACGAGGATTAGGCTATTAATACGTAGTCTTTGTAACGTAATCCTCCTCGTTGAAACATAATCCTTGCTTATAAGTAATTCATGTAATAGAATCGTTAAATTTTATGTATTTGAGACATTTAGAATGATCGGAAATCAACATGTGGGAATTGATTTCCTGTTTCAGAACATGGCTAATGATGATCATTTTATATATCGATTGGTTTTGCGAATTTTATTGTGGTCTACTTCTTTTGTGAACGTTATTGATTGCAGAGGAGTTTCCATTGTGTTTATTGTCAGATGTGAACCATATTCAACAAATCCTAATCCATAAAAACGATTTTTGATTAAAAAGTGATTGCAACATAGCATTTCGTGGATCTAATTTAAAATCAAAGAAACAGATATTTGGTTTTCTTACTTAATTTATACAACATTTATGAGACATCTTTTGTTTTTTTACATGGAAAAAAAATAAATAAAACCGATAAAATCTTGTTTTCAAATTGAAAGATCCTAATTAAATCTTGCACAAAATTGAGTTCTTTAAAAATATATTCGCTCTTGTAGAAGCCGATTTATTTATTTATAAATTTAAAATTAATGAAGTAAAAACAACTAAATTTTCATGAATAATTTATTAACAACATTCGAATAAATATTAATAAAAGAAATGTGTATATATATATATGTGTGTGTGTAATTTATACTATTTATAATAAAATAAAAGCAGATATACAGAACCATTTCTGACCGTTCTTAAAATATTCGAGTTTTGGGCCACCCCCTGTATAAAATTTTCCAAAAAATGTTAATAAACCTACAAATTATATACTAATAAATTTAAGGTCGATGTTACCCTTGGTGCCAAGATGGCGGCTCGTCTCTGATTCCAGCAAGGAAACAGTGGGGCGCACGTTCTAACCTAACCTATTCTAATAATTTGGTTGCTAATAATTATGTTAATTTATTAGCATAATTATTAGCAACCAAAGCATTATTATTAGATTTGTTCCTTGCTGGAATCAGAGACGAGCCGCCATCTTGGCACCAAGGGTAACATTAACCAAATTTAATCTATAGCTTTTTACTTGAAAATTGAATGTATTTAATACTCATTTTGTTTGTTCATTTAAATAAATAGGATTTGGAGGAAACGTTTGTTTCTAAAATCATACTTGTGCTTACTGCATTAAATTCGATGTGTTTTTAGAATGTTTAAAATCAGTTTATTTTAATCTTAAAAATGTTCATGAATTATTCGAATGAGTAATTTAATAAAAGAAAACAAAGTTAATGGTTGTGCTAAGAAAATTTGGCCCGAATGATGAGCGTATTTAGCATAAATTTACATTATTTTAAAACTATTTTTAGCAAATATCAAATATTTAGCATAAATTTACAACCGCAAATTCAGTTTTTCTTCCATTTTAAATGTCTTTTTTTCCCCTCTATCTCTGATTTTTTCCCCTGTGAATAACACTTGATTTGTAAGTTTAGTATTTAATTCAAGTTTAATTCTTTCAAGCTACCCTCCTAGCGTGGAGGTACAATATACAATAAGTCAAAATCGATCCAATTGTAAAACGGGCAATTCTTGATGTCTTTTATCAACCGGCAACTTGAATTTCGTTAGATCTGAGACTAATTTAACATATTATTCTATAAATTTTAGAAAAAATTCAATGAAATATTTCATAGAAACATAAACTTATCGTAAATATACTGTTTAATACTCTTATTTTCAAACAAGAAAAGGGTGTATTTACGCCAGAAGTCAATTAATTAAGCTACTGTCATTGAAAATCATAATTTCAAATGAAAGTAGTATATTTTATCGAACAATTAACATCATACGAATCAAGCACAGTAATGTGTGATACAATTGCAAAATGTAGAATATTTATGCATAAATAAAAAAAAAACCTTTAGTATTAAATATAGATCATATAACCGAACATAGAAACGAGACATTAATACCGGTCACGTACGTGTTTTGTTCGCTGTTATCCGTTCAGTCGTTTCCTACTTTTAGTGACCCAGCGAACAATGCTGCTCCAGTGTTTTCTATCTTCTTTCAGTTCTTTGTGTTACATATCGATGCTGGTTTTAATAGTATCCGACCTTCTTGTTTTTTTCCCCTCTTCCTCTTCTATTCCTTCAAACTTTTCTATCCTTCTCGAGGGAATCCACAGTACTTTAACTTCAATTTAAGTATAGCCGAGTTATATATTATATAATCTAAAACGCATTGACTATGACTCGAATTAACCCGAAACTGTATAATAAAAGACAAGTGTAAAGACTAGTCTCTGTGGATCAACTAAAATATTCTCTTTATATCACTAAATATTGTTTGAATCATTTCGTAATTACAATTGAGTGTGTTTTTTACGCATGGAAAGGTTCCTTTTGATGGATGATACGGCACCGGAGGATGCTTCCATAGCGCGTATTTTGTACCATACGGGGATGTCAGAGGAACATGTAATTGACGGTGTAAATCGTGTTATAAGCATTAAAATATACCGTATAATTAATTATTACTTAATTAATGAATGTGTAACTTAGAAAATCACAGTACGATACGTGTGGTTGAAGGGTTTTGGTTGAAAGCATTCCTCTGATGCGCTACTTTCGAACATCCCTGCATAATACTTGCATTAAAACATTAAATTGATTATAAATAACAACAAAACCTACATTTGTATTTAAGAAATGATCAAAATGTAGATATATTTATTATTATATATTTACAAATTAAGATTTTATTAGAAATTTAAAAGAAAAATATCATAAAACAGGAGATTAAAACGAAGTCAATTCAACAGAAATTAATAAAATTATCATCTTCGTTAATTAGAAATTAATTAGTTAAAGTAAACAGTAAGAGGAAGGGAATGTTTTTATTTAATTATTTAAAAATAATACAATATTTTTATTTTTGAAATTTAATTTATTTGCATTAAAATAACACATGATAAAAAAATAAATTAGAGAGAGAGGCATTCTTTTAATGATTAATAGAAAATAATAATTTTTTAAATTCTATTAGCTTTAAACTCTTTTTTAAAAAATATAAATAAAATAAATTGTTTTCTTACATCGCAGGGGATATGACAGGGAGGTACTCTATCTATACAATTTATGAAGGTCATGAGATTATGTTCCACGTTTCGACACTTTTGCCTTATTCCAAGGACAATCGTCAGCAGGTAAATATAAAAAAAAAATATCATTTTTCCCTTACGTTTTAATCATAAAAATTAGGGATTTTTGCATACAAATTTGCATGCAATTCTACAATTTATAAAGAAGAATATCATTTTAAAAAATTGATTGTTTACACAATTTATTTTCTCGAAAAGTACTTTCAAACTCTGAAATTTTATATTAAAACTTTGATATTAAAGTTATTTTATCGGCATTGTTTAAAATTAATAATGTCGTTATGAGCCATCCATTGAGGCAAATAAATCGTTTCAGCTTTGTAGAATGAGTAAGTCATCTGAAAATCCTAATGGGGTTGTTTGCTTGTCAAAGGTCTCCCAGGAAATAACTGGTAATCCCTCCCTTTTCGTGTGATAGCTTATTGGGATCTACTGGATCATTAAGCTACTGCTACAGGTCCCTTTCCGTAATATAAATGCAATAACTTTATTAAACTCATCGATTATATAGCATTTTGATAACAATTTGCTTCGTTTACTGTTAAAAATTTGACACAATCTATTGTTAAATTCTCTTTAAAATACATTAACTGAATCTTTTTAAGGTTAGGAAAAGGCAAAATTTAATTAATAATTAATTGTAAAATACTTTCAAAAGGGAAGATTTTCTTACAAAAGATTGATTTGGAACTCCCTCACAGAATATGTTTAGAAAATAATATTATTATTTATTTATTTATTTATTTAGGTAGAAAGGAAGAGACATATTGGAAATGATATAGTGAATATCATATTCTTAGATGGGAATAATGAGGATTTTTCAAATTTCAAGCCTTCCATGATCAAGTCGCAATTTACACGTATCCTTTTCTATCGTTTTATTAAATGAAACATTAAAATAATTAATTATTAAGCCAAAAAATATGTAAAACCTCAACCTTTATCACTCTAGCAACGTTTTCTAGCATAATTCGGCGATCGCGATCGCCACGTTGGAAAATTGTGTTACTTTTACTCGCTTGCTTTTTTTCTATACCCCCTCATATTTTATGACTTTGGATATTTAAATTAACACATCGTTTTCCTTAATATTAAATGAAAATATGAAACTTGATGGATGATTTTTAACTTAAGAGGAAATCTTAAAAATAGGGGTTTAAGTGACAAAAAATTAAATATAAATTATTTTTATTGTAGTTATCAAATTTAACTGAAAGATTTACAATATTATTATAATTTAATAATACATTAATCATAGAAGCAACTTACTTTTATTGCTCAAATCCTATCATTTAATTTCGAAAATGTTTTTTTTTTTTTTTTTTCTTACAGAATTTATGACAGACATTAAAATAAAATTTTATTACAGCAAATTATAATAAATTCTTAGTATCTATCATAATTCATTAAAGTTATTCCACTTTATAAAGAATTATAATAAAAAGATTATTTATTGTTAAAAGTATAACTAATATAAAGTTAAAAGACATAGAAAATCCATTTATTTTTCACTGAAAATAAAGAAAAATAAATCAAAATCATTTTTTTAAATAATATTTTTTATATCTGGAACTAATAATATTATATAAATAAATATTGATTTTTATAGTAGGACTGTGGCTGTATCTTCTGTTATTGCCTTTTTTTTTTTTTATTTTTAATAAAAGATATTTTGTGATGTTGATAAATAAAAGGAAATATTTGTTCTGTAAAAATAAGATAAGAAGTTATTTGTCTTCCTTAGAGTTTTAACATAATAATAAAAAAGGAAAATAACAATTACATATAATGCCAAGTAATATTATAATTGTAATATGTAATTAAAATAAAGGATTGTTTTGAACTTTAATTACTAGGAAGGATCAATTGAGAAGTGTGTAATGCAGTCCAATGCACTGGGATTGGTTACAATCATTTTAAAATATTCCATACAAATATATGGAATAGTTCAAAATATAAATTATATGTAGAGGGAAAGGGCCTTATATGTAGAGGGAAAGGGAAAGGGCCTGTTATATGTTACAGTTTAGGGCCACAACAAATCTAAATCCAGCCCTGCCTGTAAGTAAACACCTTATTCTTCAAAGGAATTAATTTATATTTTTAATTTACTTTATCAGAATTTTATTTTCTAATCTCTCTAATAAAGGAAAGATTCTAATTGTGTAATAAAATGGAATTATATTTTCTTATCCTCGATATAAAGATATATTTGCTGTTGTAAGCTATAGCAGGGAGGATGATTCTTATAGGTAAATAAATACAATTTTATCATTTTTATTATAAAATAATAATAATAATAATATTAATAATAATACATTAAAATCTTTTAAAAATAGATTATCAGTTTATTCAGAAGAATCAGTTCCATTATTTGGTCCAACTTTACCATGTCCACCTTTTTTTACAAATCATCAAGAATTTCGGGACTTCTTACTTGTTAAATGTTAGTTTTATTATTAACTTATAAATTATTAATTTTATTTGATTTTTATGGATATAATTTAAACAATTTTTAATAGTAATAAATGGAGAAAAAGCTGCCTTTAACACTCCAACATTTGCTCAGAAGAGAGAACGAACTTTAGAAATGTTAATTAAGGATTTATATGCAGAACACATGTCAGAAAATCGAAGTGTAAGTAACACATTAAACAATAATATGTAATAGTTACAAACTAGTGGACTGAAAAACTATTATTACTTAAATTAATTCCCTTAAAAAAAGTTGTGTTTTTTTTCTATAAGATTAAAATGTATATATATATATATATATATATATATATATATATAATTCTAATTTAATTATTAATCAATTAAAATGAAATTTCTAGAACATGTTGAATCGTCGTGCTTTTAGCGACGTTCTTCCAGAAGCACCAAAAGGATCAAGAAGAAAGGAAGAAGCACGTCAAGTCGAATTTGTAAGAATAGGACAGGTAATTATAGGATAATGTCTTAACTTATCAACTCAATTTATTGTAGGAAATGATTATAATTATATTATAAAATAAAAAAATATGATGTGTGTGAAGTTGACGAAGAGAAACGTAATAAAATTTACCTTATCAGTTACTTTTTTCTTGGTTTCATCGTATGTCTTTATCATTATACAAGTGGTTTCTTTATTGTAATTTACGTGGTAAAATTTTTATTACGCCAACCAGAAAATTCTCTCGAGGTTGTTAAATGTCGTTAAAAGAGGGAGATTAATGTTTTGTCTGGAGAGATTTATAAATTATTGTTAAATTTACTTAAAATATAATCCATTTATATCATTACCTTAATTAATTTATAGTAATATATTACTTGAAAGTTTCGTCTCTTTTATGTAACAACTTAATCTTATTGAATAATAACTTCGAGAAATAATAAAAATTCGATCGTTTTTGTTGAAATTATTTATAAAATTTACCTGTTTTCGAGATACGAATACGAAAATTAACATTAAATAATATATTTTTACATTAAAAACTAAGCAAATTTCTAATACTTTGTTATCGTGTAACTTAATACATTTTCCAAGAAAACAATTCTTATAATTAAAATTGCATAATGATTACTTTCAAATCAATATTTTTATTTAAGAAAATTCCTGTTGAACGTATATTTACTATTAATTTACATTATTTGGTTAATGTTACCTATGGTTCCAAAATGGCGGCTCGTCTCTGATTCCAGCAAATAGAAGAAAGGAAACAGTGTGGACGCACGTTCTAACCTAACCTAACCTATTCTAATAATTTCGTTGGTAATAATTATGGTAATTTATTAGAATAGGTTAGGTTAGGTTAGAACGTGCGTCCACACTGTTTCCTTTCTTCTATTTGCTGGAATCAGAGACGAGCCGCCATTTTGGAACCATAGGTAACATTAACCCATTATTGATTTTTTTTTTTTTATTGTTTTATCAGTATGCTTTTTATAAGCACAGTTTCCAAACTGTTGAATATGGTTTCTTAAATTTAATTCGATATTCAACATACTTGAATATATCTGGTTTTATATTCATGTTTTCATATTGATCCATCGTGATATTCAATATAAACTATTGAGTTTTCTATTGGATTTTATTCAGCTTCTATTTTGTGTATGTTTATTCTAAATTTTTCTTTTCATATTTACTTGCTAGAAATAAATAAATATACAAAACTAAATCCGTACGATATGGAATAATTTTAAAAAAATATAAAATTCATTTATTTTCAATATGATTTTAAACCTTATATAGTTTAATCCTTTATCAAAATCTAAGAAATTTGAATTGTTTCTTATGATGTTACTGAGATTCTTTACATCTGTTTGTTTCTAATTTAAAATATGTATTGATATCGAATGCATAATTCATGAGGTGCACTTGCAGGCATTAAAACTGGATACCATAGTAAAAGGAGATGCACCCACTAGTTTGGCAACTACAAGTATTTTTAAGAGAGAGGTGAGTATAACGTCTTCGTTTTTCTATTTTAAAATCAGTTATAATTTAATTTAAATACATTTTATACGAAATTAACTGCACGATTTTAAATTCTGCCTTCTTTTTTTAACAGCCATGGGAACCGCATTGCTTCTATCCAGATTTTCCTAATGAAGTTATCTGTGGCGATTCTTGGGGTATAATTATAATTAAATAAAAATTTTGTAACTATTATTATTTATATTTTAAATATACGGCTATAAAATTAATGTTTTCAGACGATAATAAAGTCGTTCTAGCCACTGAAATTGGAGTATTTCTGATAGAAGGTAATTTATTATAATTTTTTATTAATTAATTGATATATAAACATTACTTATTTTAATATTCGATAACGTTAGAAGGTATGAGCCACCGTTTAATAATTGATAGAACTGTTCAAGTCAAGCAATTAAGTGTTGCAGAAGCGCACGGAATTCTTCTTGTTCGTGTTGAGAAAGGTTAATTTTTTTTTTTACACATTTATTTATTTATTTTATAATTAAAAAATATATATTTTTTTTCTTAATTATAAAAGGAAGAGATAGTCGAATTCATGTATTTCGATTATCGGATTTCGAAGACGAGAAATCGGAATCTTCAACAAAGAGCAAAAACGACTTGAAAGATCACAAATTAGAAAGAACTAAAGGTAAAATTATGTATTAAATTTTAATTTATTTAGTAGAATTTTGTACGTTTCTTTCCCCAAAATATTAATTTTACATCTTGTTTAAATTCTACTTTCATTTTTCTCTTCGGAAATGAAATCAAAATCAATTATTCTATTTCTTTTTCCTTGAATTATTATGCTTTCTACATTATTATATATCTGCACAAACAAACCGTATTTTCAATTTATGAGAACTTTCAAAGATATTTTTCAAAAGTGTATATATATATATACACACACATGTTTTTTTCCAAATTACTGGTTGTTCCTATGACTCGCATACTCTTATATTTTCTTAAAGGTCAAAGAAGTTTACAAGCATATATCAGTTTTTTTTTTATACAATACCTTGCTTTCTGTTGTGTGTGTATAATATAATTAAACTTTAACATTTTTATATATAATGTACGCAAATATACATTATTCTTCATAGTTTTTTTTTTTGAAGTGTATGCCAAGCAAGTGATGGACTTATAATTTTATACCTTAGGTTGTCATTTATATGCAGTTAGTAGGCCAGGCTGTAGTCATCTACGAATGGTTGTAGCTATAGGGAAAAAACTATTGTTGATGCAATGGCGCCATTCCGCTGCATGGACAGCTTGGTGTTCTTCATCCGATACAGACACTGTTGAGGGATTTCAATTTATCAGGGTGAGAAACTTCAATTTAAGAAATTCAACGTCTGTCTCTTTTGAGAATTACTTCCCTTTTTTTTTTATTAAAATATTTCTTTCTAGAACTTTTATATATTTATTACTTTAGCAGCAAAGTCTTCTTAACAAAATACCAAACTCTTCTATGGCATAAGGCTCATGAATTTAATTATAGAGCCTTATAAACTTGAATACTATTAAAACATTTATAATATTTAGGAATTATCTGTTGCTGAAGTACCTCAAATTATAACATTGGTGGATTCGCCGAGTGGAAATACGGATAATCAAATTTGTGTAGGATACAGACACCAATTTTATTTAATTAATGAGAAAAATAATAATTTGCATCATCTTTATACTGTAGATAGCCCAAGAGTACGTTTCTGAATATTTTATTATTTATAAATATTATTTTGTTCAAGCTGTTTAAATATTAAATAGTATGAATGACATTATACATTTTTAACACCAAGGTACACTTAGTGAATGCAATTGATATGTATGAAGATGATGAAGCAGAACTTCTTCTATCCTATAATCGTAAGTTATCGTAGAATTTTCATTAAATTAATTATTAAATTTCACATTTTATTTTATTTTTTTGGTTGCCAACTTCACTATTTTTATACATAACAAGATACGACGCACTTACAGAAGGTAAATGAAGACGAAGCACCCCAGTTTAGCTTCCAATGGAATTCTGTACCAGAATCTGTAGGTAAGATTTCTGAATTTTTTCCTGTACATATCACTTAGGAATAATTTTTAAATGGAATAATTGCATAAAGAATAGACTTTTGTCTATAAAAATGAATGTAAAATTAATTTTTGAGTTCGTTATTTTATTCATGAATTCTCTAACTAGATGAAGGGATAATGGAAGTAGAAAGAATTCTTTGATTTATGAAATGGTGTGCACTGACTCCTATCACGTTCCACAGCATCTTGTTACTTTCTTCCCATTTTCTTTTCAATTGTTTTAGATCCTGACGATCCTTATTATGTTTCTTAACTTTCACAGAAACACGTTCATTCAATCGTTACTTTTTTTTTAAATAAAAAACGATAAATAAAATGTAGGAACCATTAATAAATTTTTTATGTTATTTTAGTCTGTGCCTTTCCTTATGTACTGGCTTTTACAATGGATACAATTGAAATCAGATTAGTAATTAATGGAAATTTAGTGCATAGCATGACAATGCCTAAATTAAAATTTATCACAACAAAGGTAATTCGATTATCATCATTTTATAATTTTAAATTAATTAAAAAAAACAATTATTATTATTAATTAAATATTTTACAGAATGATATATATTTCACAAGCACGGCACCTGAATTTTTTGAGGTTAAGCGAGAACGCGTAAAAGTAGATAGAATGGAACGTGACCCTAGTTTATCTCCGCCATCTTCGCCTCATAGTAAGAGTATAAAACATTTATTCCCTCTCAAATTTTATGTATTTTCATAAACATCTTACATAACATGGATATTAAATCTAGGTTCTGCTCCAGTCGTCGCGATGGACACACCTAAACCATTCCGAATATATCGTATATCATTTGGGTGCCTAACTGGTGGTACCCCTCCTGTCAGACGAGTCCCTACTCCCTCCATACCGTCTCCACCATCTATGCTCAATGCTCCCATGTTGGGGGTCAATTACCTTTCCCCAGACAATCAAGTAAGAGTTTATCATCTTTTATGTTGTATTTAATATTGATATATTATTACTTTGAATCTATTTTATTTTTTATTATACAAAAAAGTCTTGTGTTTATTATATTATTTTTTCTTTTATTCTAACAAAGTTTTAGTTTCATTTTCTAACGTTTATTTTCAACTAATTTTTACATAATTCACATACAGTTTATTATATAATAATATAATAAACACTGGAAAGAAAATCCTCATTATTTTACCAACAATGATCCAGCAAAAGAAAAAACGGGATATGTTTTTAAAAAAATCCAGCAACGAGATGCGTAACTTTCCCGGCTGTTAAAAGTAATTTTTTTAAAGTAAAAACTGGCATATTATTAAGCAGAATAAATAAAATTGCATATGGCGCCATCTGTTACGAGATTTTGTCATAAAAAACTTTTTATATTTTTAATTACTGTAAAATGGCAAAAGGATTAATTTTGAGAGTAGGGATGAGTTTTATAAGAAAGTTCAAGCGTTAATAACAAATAAAATCTTCATTAAGTCCTACCTCTCTCGAATTCTGACACACCACATCCTCTATCTTCTCAACACCCCTCACGTACAAGCCACCATGTCGACTTTGGTTTCTTAATCGTCACTTCATCTTTCCTTCAACGAGGTCTGTGATTTCCATACTTTCCCTCATTACGTATACGTAACAGCCGGGAAAGTAAAACAAGAGAGAAATTTTATTTTATTTTTTACCTTTTTTTCTGTTGCATTTGTTTTCTTTATTTCTTTTCCGTTTTTTTGTACGAGAAGGTTAATCATCATCTGACTTGATGTTCCTGCTCTCAGGACGGCAGTAAGGAGTATCGACTGCGTGCTGATCAAAGACCTAGTCGAAGTGCCACCTCTTCACCCATACCACAAATCCCCATCGTTTTACATCACCAGACGTCACCCAAAAGAGGACTAAACAAAGACCATACTCATTCTGCGAGTTCCGATTCTGGTATTGGGAAAAGTTTAGGTTCGTCGCCCCCACCGAGTCCCAACATCTTTTGTGATGTTCGTGAAGAAACGACTTTCGACGTGAAATGACTTTGTTGAAGAACTATGAGGTTTACATTTTCACTCTAATCTTCGTCGATTCTCTAAAAAGATAAAAACAAATTATATATGTATATATATATAAATCGAACAAGAGATCCTGAAATATTTAAAATTGACATCTGTTGTATTTCACAATGGTACAAAAATATATATATATATATTTACCAATGCAATTATTTGATGTTTATATTCTTTACGATGTGGGGGAAAAACTTTTCTTATAAGTATTTTAAACACTACTTTGATGTGATTTTTATTTGTATTTATATATATACACAACTGTTTTTAATCTCTTCCTTTACTTTTTTACATATACACAAGAATCAAAACGGGAATTTATTATAATTTTTTTTACTTTGGCTTAATTCGAATTAATTTTAATTTAAAATGTTGGAATCAAAATAAATGAATACAAAATGCAAATTACTTTTTCTAAATCACGAGAAATAATAATAATAATAAGAAGAAGAAGAAGAAGAAACTAATCTTTTTCTAAACCGAATTTGATATTATGAAATGCACTTACCTTCATCAAAATCCAATTTCTGTGTAATTCCATCATCAAATTGAATTCAAAATAAATAAATATATGTAATTTTTTCATCAATTTATCTTTCTAAACAGACTCTTTTTTTAAATTTGCAAAAATAATAAAAAAAATCCTTTATTATTCGCAGAAGAAAATTGTCATTTCTTTATTCGTTTCCTCTTTATATACCGGATTTTCTATTCAAATCACTTAAATTTTCACACTTAAATCTCTCCATCAAGAGCAAATTTAAATAAATAAATAAATAAATACAAAATAAATCCTCAAATAAATGTCGAATACACACCAATTTTTAATTACTTTATTGTAGAAACAAGATTTATTTGCAGATATTTTATAGTAAAAATGCATAATCCTTTGTAAAACTGTGACATTCAGTGTCTTATATTTGAACGGGTTGTACTACTTTATCATCAATTCTTTATGTATTCTAATTATTTGAAGTGTTAACAACAAGAACAAATCTTTGTGTACAGTTGTGTGTTTACTCGGATTTGTAATTAAGTCACTCTCTTATACGGACAGAAAATTTATTGTAAAGCGGTTTAAATAATAAAAAAAAAACAAAATCGGTAATTAATATATAATTGTGTATATATATATATTTATATATGTATGTATATATATATATTATATATAAGTATATAATATATATATAACTAATGTAATAATGTTGTATTTCGGTTTTTTCTTGTATGTAAATATTTTCGGATTCTGCACTATTTTCGTAATAAAAACAAAGCTTTCTTCCTTTATTTATTTGATTTTCTTTATATTAAACTTTTTAACTTTTCCCCCTCTGTATTTAAATAGGTGTATTATCTAAATTTTCCTACAGTAACGAGGGATCAGATATGACTTATAGGCCTATATAACGGTTCAAATCAGGTATTTTTAAGAATATTATTGATCCTTTATCGGACAGACAACCGATGAACCGAGGCCAATGACTTCTATTGGCCCTCATTTAAAATTTGATGTAGATCAGGCCTTGAAGATGAAACTGTATCAACGTCCGAATCTACACGTTTATTATATTATTTATAAGAAAAAATTGCTGTTATATTGTAAGATACATATAAAATTTACTTATTAATATCAGCGAAAGTATTTATTACTCACCATTCCTCAAACTTACTTTCAGGTAAGTTCATCTCTTAGGAAGTAAAACTTGATAAAATAAGCTATAAAACATAATAATAAAGTTATTTTATATTATATTTTAGCTTCGAAGATGTAAAAAACACGTTTTATTTTACTCAAAACTCAGCTGTAAATTTAACTGTCGTTTAATAATAATAATAATAATTATTATTATTATTACCAACTTCTCTGTGATACTTTAATATTGCAAATAAAAAGTTTAAGAGAATGTTACAGTCGTTTTGTTTCTGGTAATGATCGTAAAAATATAGAGAAATGACTATAATTTCGGTAGATGTAGTTTGGAAAAATGATAGAGTAGATCATCATTTCGTCATATACTTAGGTAACTGGATACCCCCTTGTAAGGACGAAAGAAAGCAAAATTTTTCTATCTAAATACTCGTCTCGAGCATAATTAAATATATTTTGTTCTACACACAATATAAATCAAATTGTAATGAAGGTAAGGAAGAAAGATTCGAGTAAGTAATTACCTTCTTAAAGCGATTTTATGCTTTAAAATTCATACTTTTTATACGTAATATTCGCTACTAAGAGATTAAGAAATATGTTGCAGTCATTTGTTGGCATTAAACTGAAATTATATACGGTAATGAAGCCTGCATACAAGTTCGAACCGTATGGGGCAGGTCCAGTTATTAACTGGCGCTTTACAAGGGTAGCGCTATATCGAAGTTTAATAATAACTATCTCGTGTAAGAATTTTAGTTTTATTATTCCAAGATGTGGTAGAAAGGATGCACTTGTGTTATAAGACACAGTGATGTGACATTTTGAGAATTTGCAATATCCGTTACAAGAGCGCCAATCCTGTATCTTCTCACTTCACGTCACAATTGGAAAATATCGACATATTCTGACGCATCAACTCAATTCTTTCGGCACATTTTCTACAGTTTAAAATCTACTTACACGATAAAGAAATTGTATAAAATTTGGGCTAAACTAATCTGTTTATAGTAAATTCATTTTTGTATATAGGCTAATTCTTAAATGCTTTGTTTTCACTTTTATTTTAGCCCAAAATGCTCATCTGTAATGGCCATTACCGGTGTTTATGTGGCCATAACTGGTTAAATAGTAAAAAAAAAAACATAAGTGATCATTTTTTTTACCTCAAAATGACTGTTTTTGTGTTGTGTGTGACTCATACTACACAATATTTCAGACAAAGGATATTTCGTCCGTCATTTACAGTACAGAAGGTGTGTATTTAATGTAATAAATGTGCTAGTAGTATCCACTCGACCGTATTAAAGTTTTTTTTTGCAGTGAACAGTGTATTAAAAATATATTAAAATATTAATTTTCGTACAGAATTTTCGTCGCAAACACGAAAACAATTCACTCAAAATACAAGAATGTAACGCGATAAAATTAATTAATAAATACTTTGTAATACTGCATAGAATTTCAGAAAGGTAATTTACAGAATTTAATTAGTGAATTCAAAGTATTTCGGTTATTTAAAAGCTTGTTTTGAATTCAATTTTAGTAAATAAAATTTATTTTCTGCCTCTTGTAAAGGCATAAATTATATATAATTTCCCCCCCCTTCTACTCCATTTATATTTAAAATATAAAATTTGATCGAATTTATTTAATTAAATTGATTTTATTATTAAAATTTATTTTAATAAATACATTTTCTTATATATTTTATTCTTGATTTAAATATTTATTCAATAAAAAAAACTATAATTTTTAATGGAATATTTTCAATATAAAATATTCCTCTTCTTATCTTTATTGTTTATATATTTTTCTATTTTAAGCCATTAGAGAGCTAAATATGAAATAGTAATAATATTTAAAGTAAAATGATTTAAAATACTTTTTTTTCTTACTTATTTCTGAATCATTTCACATAAAATGCACATAATTTTACTTCGATTTCCATTATTTCTGACAGTAAATCATGATCATTATTATTGAACATGACTTATATCTTCTTTTCAAATCAGTAAAATAGTATTAAATTATCAGATTTAACTTATTTTTTAACTTAAATTTAGAAAATTTGATCATAAAACTAACTTTTCTTTGGGGTAATATGTGTGGTTCCAGTATTATAAAGCAGCCACTCATTTTGTTGAATACGTGGTGACGTTTCCACCGTTCAATGGTCTATTCCATAAAAATTACACGTTACCAGCTACAAGTACAGTAAAACCTGTGTAAACCGGACTCGCAGGTACCGTTTTATACAGGTTTTACTGTATTATAAGTTACTTTATACAATCGGAATTGCTTAGGAGCTCGTAACTTTACTATAAAACTGTCTATTGGATACATTTTGCCGATATTTAAAATTACAAGGATTAAAATATATAAGTAATGATTTAACGAAATTTAAACTTAGCTCTAATTTATAAAATTGATAATAAATATCATTAGAGATTAGAATTCGAAAGTATTTAAATAAATTAAAACAGATAGATAATTAACGTACAAACATACAGAACGGATCCAGGAAAGATAATTTATGGCTCTATTTCTAAGTATATTGCAAGTTATTTTAACATACAGAATTTCTAATTCAGATATTACATATTATTTACATATGAAAGTTTACTTAATTTTCATCTACCATTGTAATAACATACATAAATTCGATTAAAAAAAAATATATATTTAAGCTAAACAATCTATAGTTTAGGGCCTGGTATTAAGGTATTTTAAAATGTATTATAAGATGCTGCTCTTCTTCTACCAAAGCTGCAATAAATCTAAATTCGATTCAGAGCTGGATTTAGGTTGTAACTTACGAACACAAGTCGAACAGGCCCTTTCCCTTTATTAAATACGTTAAAAAATACGAGGCCCTAAACTACGAGGCTGAAGCGATCGGGGCAAGAATTGCACGTAATATTGAAGAAGAAGATGATGATGATGAAGAGGAGGAGGAGGAAGAGGAGGAGGAGGGTGATAGAGGAAGAGGAGGAGGAGGAGGATCATCCCCTGAATTTTTTTGAATTAATAACGCTGTGGTGCTAGATGAATAAACTTTATTTTTTGTCATTTATTTGTTATTTTTCTCAGTAATATTGATTATATATAGGAGTTATGGTGTAATATTTGATGCTGAAATAAACATTCTGCCATCTAGTGGAGTAATGTACAGTATATATAAATAATACAGTAACAAGATTAAAATTATATATATAAATTAACTTCGAGGTTTATTTTTAATAATATCGTGTGCTGTTTGACGAATTAGATAAAATATTTTGAAAATAATCGAGATGATAATGTTGTAATGCGATAGTTAATTATTATCAGAATTCCTAGAAACGGAAAAATGTAATCATTTTTACATGCCGTTTACTAGATAATTCCAGGAATCATTCGGATTTTCTTTTGTAAAATATATCTATTTTTAAATATAATAATCGACTGCTTAATTATTTAAATGCGTGTAGTTTTATACTACAACATTAACTTTATAATAGTGTGTGTGTTGGATAACAATTACACTTTTGTAACATAGAAAGTAATGTGTTAGAACACACAAAATTAGTTATAATCGCCAAAAATAAGAAGGGCGAATGGGCAAAATGATTAAGGCTCACGCTCTAGGTATGCTGAGCCTTAATCATCTTGGTAGGCCCTCTCCCATTACACAACTGGGCCTTTCATTCTCACGATGAGAATGGATGCGAGCAATAAGAGGGCCTTTTTTTTCATTAATTCGCATTGTAGGAATGTCATAAAAACAATTATTTTTTTATTTTCGAACTCATAAAACATAAAAGTGCTGAAATTTAGTGAATAAAAGTATAAAAAGTGATTGATTGTGATGAACAAAAAACGTAGAAAGTGGGCCTATTTACTCGTAATAAACAGAAATATAGAAGGTGTTTACTTGTAGTAAACAGAATAAGTATTTGTTATAAACAAAAACAAAGAAACACGTATGCTTTTAACACACAGAAATATTAAGTGAAGACGGACAAAATAAAAATTGCAATATATCGTGATTTAACCAATTAAACATCGATTTACAACGACAGATCGACGTGTAATATTACTATAATCAATTAGAATCGTAATATGATTAAACTGCAAGCTTTCGAGAGATTATAAAGTGAAAAATATGAGGAAATTTTAAAGATATAAAACCAATTATCATAGTAAAGTAGGAAAATCCGAGCTTATAAATTAACAAATATCATTGTCTTATGCTTTGATACCACGCTGTCATTAAGTTGAACAGTATTGATAAGAGTTTTATCAGTTGAAATTACCTTACTATAAATTGATTAAACCATTTCTAGATAACACATAATTGTATATTGAATTGATTGAACGTACAGTACATCATGCTCTATCGTATCCTTCTCGTTATTACAGTACATCTTGCATTACTAGGTTGGTTGATTTTCATTTGAAATTCTTAATATAAGTATATATATTTAATTGTAAAAAAAAAGAATAAATCAATTAATTAATCGAATAACTTTAATAATTAATTAAACTCTAAGCTTAATTGTTTATTAATATTTTAATTAAGTAAAACTGATAAAAGTTTTAATGATTAAGTTAATTGATATTTACCAGAGATTTGGATTATTAATTACAATGGTTAATTGCTATTAATATCAATTAAATAAGGATTTGTTTAATGTGGCATATTTTTGATTTTTTTTTTACGGGGGTGAGAGGAAATTTAACGAAATTTTTTAAAAGAAAATTCCCTAAATGACGTGGTTTTTGATAAAATTCCATGTTCTATCGAATGACTTGATGATGTATTTTAATTATGATTAAATTTTCTTTAATTAAATTAAACTTAGAATATAATAAACAACTCAATTAGTTAATTTAGCTAATTATTAAAATAATTTTTACACGATTCAAAGCAATTAATTCATTTAAAAAGAAAGAAAAAAGAAGAAACTTTTGAGTCGTTTATTAAATACAATCTTTAAAATAATAATTAAAATAAATTGTTTTATTACTTTAATTTAATTTATTTCGTATTTTTTATACTTTAAAAAGTAATTAATTTAATATAATTGGGGTTTTATGACATTTACATAAGCGAGTTTAATAAGTTTCTTTTTCAACGTTAGTGTTATTTACTATGGATTTAATTAATGAAAATCTCTTCAAGAGCCTTTAAAAGTATAGAAAATTGAATGAATTGAACGAAAACTTTCATAAATAAATAATAAAAAAAAAAAAGTGATAAGATACTTTCCTTAGCAGGAGATCATAGCAATGTCATTGACATTATCCAGGAGGTAGTCAATAGAACCCTAACAATGTTTTCCAGTAACCATTATTATTAACTCGATAGGAAATTTTCAATAAAACTGATCTAGAAAATAGCTTGCTACTTTATTAAATTTTTACCCTTCTTTTTCGTGATAAAACAATGGTATAATTATAATAAGATAATTAGAATTTAATACAAGTGCACTCGATGCTCCTAGATCATTCGATTCTTACGTAAAAATTAATTTATTTTTAAAGATTAATTAATAATAAATTGATGATTTAACAATTTCTGTGTGAATAGTTTCGTTTTTTTTTTTTTGTTTCGTTATCGCTCCCGATAATTTATGTTAATGACAATTCTTAGGCAATATCGAAGCTAATTTGCTGTTTTATCGCTTCAATATGATGAAATTTATGATAATTTCTGTTTAGTAACAATTAAAACTAGCGCTGATGTTAATAAAATTCAAAATAATTTTAATATAAATAACTTTTTCTTTTTAAATTTTATATAATTTCGTTAGACGATAAGCAAAAGTGTTTACATTTAACGTCTACTTTGAACTTAAACGATGAAAATATTTAGTCTAATAAACGAGACTTTATATAACTGGATAAACTTCGTACTTAGAAATATCGTATGTCACTCGTTAATTAAATACATAATTTACATTAAAATTGCATTTATTATTATTTCAGGATATTTTGCAATAAGATTTGTGAATTCGGCGACAATCGTGAAGCGCCAACAATGGTCTTCAATTACCGGTTGCCCATGCAGCTGTTGTTTATTGCCCAGTGCCAAGGACTGTAAAACGTATTATTTATGTTTAGATAACGAATTATTCGAAAGAAAATGTGAAGATGGAGAATTATTCAACCCGATTCTTGAGAATTGCGACTTTGAAGACAGAGTTATGTGCCTAATTGCTACCCCTTCTCCTACTCTAAACCCATTCGAATGCCCAACGGCTAATGGGTTATTTAAAAATCCTGCCGATTGTGGCACATTTTACCAATGCTCTAATTACATTCCTTATTTGCTTAACTGTCCAGCGACCCTTCATTATAACGAAGACAAAGAACAATGCGATTATCCTGAAAATGCAAATTGCGATAACAGTAAGTTTATAAGATGGAATTTACTGCGTTTTTTTTAAATTGCAAAGTAAATTATTGTGATTTTATTCCTTGTAGGTACTGGGGCAAGAACAAGAATTACGACAGCTCAGCCAGAAAGTGATAAGAACTGTACACAACGAAGTGGTATGTTTCCATACACGAACTCGAGCCTCTACCTTCAGTGTGAAAATTGGCATGGAAAAGTTCGTTCCTGCCCTCCAGACACGTTGTACGATCATGAAAATTGGATTTGTACAATTAATAAAACGGCTTTAGTCCCCTTAACGGTTACAGAATAGTGCAACAACGTAACTACTTACTTGTATTAAACTACTGTATTTGTACATTTCTATCTTATTTATTATAAATAATAATTTCTGCTGTTTTTTCATGTGTAAAACACCTTCTTTTACTTTTTATGTAAAAAAATATATATATTCTTTGCATTTACAATTTCGCATTGTCGTAAAAAAGTATTTATTTATAGATAATAAAACTTTTGAAAGTAAAATTATTATTTTAGTTTCTCTATTAGATTATTAAAAATGCCATTTAAACACCTTCGAATATTTATTATTATTATTATTTTTTAATTTATGCAAAATATTGTAAAATTGCTTTAAAAATTTGGTTAATGTTACCTATGGTTCCAAAATGGCAGCTCGTCTCTGATTCCAGTCAAATAGAAGAAAGAAAACAGTGGGGACGCACGTTCTATTTGCTGGAATCAGAGACGAGCTGCCATTTTGGAACCATAGGTAACATTAACCAAAATTTATAAAATCTTTTTCATTTTTCAATTGAAAATATGTAATGTATTAATTGTACTAAGGAGAGTGTAAAGAGAGTTGATCTAGGATATAAATTAGGTAATTTTGGGGGTGGATATAATAATAATCCCCTAATCTTTCCATATCTGTCTTGGCTTTCATTTATTGATATTTAACTCTGTTTTCGAGATTAAGGAAAGCCAGGCAGACAAACAGTGGGAATTTACATGTCTACAAGTTTTCCAAATTGCAGTCCTATCAATACGTCCAATACGGATAGGTAAATCAAAAATGATAGCAACTAATTAATTAGATGAGCTAAAAACACCCGGGGAATAGGTCCTTGTGCAGGTAAACTCATATTTTCGACTGCGATACACATGATCGATTGTATGCCGTTTCCTCGTGAGAACACACTTTAGAAAAGTACAGCTGTAAAATCTCTTAGTACCCAAAAGCTTTTTGTACTAAAAATTTCAGAGAGCTACGGGACAGATTAAACAGACACTGAGAAATTTAACACCGAGGCCATTACACGCCAAAACTGAATTTTAAATTATTACAGTAGAACTAATAACAAATAGAAACCGCAGACTTACATACGTGCGACATCACTAAATTTATTTCTTAGGTAAGTTA
Source organism: Centruroides vittatus (assembly GCF_030686945.1). Classification (NCBI taxonomy): domain Eukaryota; kingdom Metazoa; phylum Arthropoda; class Arachnida; order Scorpiones; family Buthidae; genus Centruroides; species Centruroides vittatus. Next base: position 1,336,336 of record NW_027122193.1, read on the forward strand.
GTTTATGGAATGCGGTAACACAACCAAGATTGGGTACCTTCTGGAAGGACTTTCTATTGAAAATCGTCTTCTATTTACGTGTTAACCACACGAAGAAGACCCAGAAAACTACACGTGTGGTGCGAACTCGCGACCAACTATCAGTATTCAGTGGTACGGGTTTTCTTCACTTATGTAACACCTAAATAGGACCAGTTACTCCACAATATTCCTTCCGAGAGGTACAGTACCTTTCCTTTGGCAGATTGCCAGCGTATTGCGTTGCCTTAATGCAATGCTCGTTACATTATTTTCATGTAACGTTTCTCTTTTTTGTATGTATTCCTCCTTTTACTGAGCATTTACTGAGAGTTTGTTGCCAAAGATTTATAGTGTTATTTATTATTATTGTTATTTTAATTGTTTCATTACGTTTTCTAAAGAAATTTATTTAAAAAAGCAATCTAAAAAGTCCTATCAGATATCAACTCTCTTGTACCAATTCTATTACTGTACAATCATATAATCTATAACGATTGTTTGTTTTATTTATTTATTATATTACAATTTCCATAAAAGAATACAAAAAAATCCCAGAAATAAAATACAGTCTTGACTATTAATCAATTACAAAAAAATGTTTATAATTTATGGAAAAATAATTTTAAAAATGTCTTTTTATCGATACTTTAAGATTCAGATCTTACTAAAAATGCTAAATAACAGAAAGATCTATTCATCTTTCATGAAGTATGAAGTAAAAGTTAAAGAACTGCTTTTAACATGAAGGAAAAAAACATATTTATAAATAATGTACATAAATCTTAGGTCACGATTTTTCAATAATTCTTCTTCACTTTTGTATCTTAAAAAACTGATAAATAACTCCAAAGCTTGGCGTTTTCTTTATGTTTTTTGCAACGTTAATGGCTTTCACTTTACTATTTTTTTTCTTGCCAGATTACTGCATAATATAATAAATCAAAACAAGATAGTAGACTTCATCAAAAGTTTGATGATGTCTTCTATTCATTCATAATCCCCATCACAAAAGACAATTTTAGTAGCTATGAAATTCCAGTGAACAAATCAAATAAATTTAGTAGACCGTTTGCATGTCTAGCTACTTTAATTTGGTGGTTTTAACGTATATTTTCAAAAACTTTTCGTGATTTATTGTTGTATACAATGAATATCTCAGACTGTTTTGTAATATTTGAAATTAAAAAAAAAAACCATTGTAACTTCAGATTTGCCAACGTTATCATCATTCTTTTACGAATTTTCTTGCCTAAGAAATAACAGAACAATAAACACTTCTACTTTTCCACTACGTCTTCAAAATCTCGAGTTTACATGTCCTCCATGGCTTCATAATCTTCAAAGGCTTCAAAATCTTTAAAGGCCAACCTCCGTAGCTTCAAAGGCTTCAAAAGCCATTCTCCATGGCTTCAAAATCTATGATTTTGAAGCCATGGAGAATGGCCTTTGAAGATTTCAAAAAGGCTTTCCATAAATGCATAAAAAATCGTAGATTTTGAAGCCTTTATGGGCTTTACGGATGCCATGGAACCACGGAGGATGGCCATCTATTTTATCATATAAATTTACAAAAGGTTTGTATGATAAAATATAATTTGTATGGTTTAAAACAGACACCTGATATAATTGCAATATTTGCTTTTCGAGATCCTCACGTTTTCATACAATTGACACTGAACTTTGCACTGAAAAGGTAATGGAATTTTCATGGTAATGTGAAAAAAATCAATATGCAGAAATTAAATTTCATTTAAAATGATTATCGATTATAAAAAGTGTTCATGAAATCTGTGAAATTTTGATAAAATATTCTGGATCTTCTACCTGTGTACAGTAATACGATGTTACGGATGATTAAATTCGTGTGATTCTCCTTACTTTATATATCAATAATTCATGGTAAAGATTTTTGAATTGTTTTTTTTTTAGATCTAAAATTAATTAAAAATTTCATATACCATATATTTAAAAATTTGCATTTGCATACAGGGAGATCGTAATTAATCGTAGCTCTTCAGTGCTGTCTGTAAAAAGAACTAGCAGGCAAATCTCAACTAAATTTGGTATATATAGTGTCTAGAGTATGCTGTTTCGATTTTTAGAAAAAAATATATTTTTTAAAATCCAGCCGCTAGGGCAAAATTTGGCGCTTTTGTGTTCTAAATGCAGCTATTGCGTACGTTTTCTAATGAATTTCGGGTATAAAAAGTCGTAAAAAGCAGCGAATGCAACTCTACGAGCATAGAAATAGCACGTTGCCATATTTTTCATGCAATCGTCAATTCCACATTCTCCCTTTGCTCTCCCCGAATTCGTTACAAAGCGTAAGTAATATTCAAATTAGGGAGACATAAGCGCCAAATTTCCTCCTAGAGGCTGAATTTTGAAGTAAACTTTTTCGAAAAATCGAAACTGCATATTCGGGGCAAAATGTACATCTTTAATACTTCCAAATTAAATCGTATAAAATTAACAGAAAATATTAATTTACAAAATAAATATTTAAAAAAACATTTAGAAAAATTAATACACTAATAAACAATACAATAATTTATTTATAACATTTAAATACATAAAAATTATGTATTAACAGCATAAAAATTAAAACAACATTAAAAAACTAATGATTATATTTTCGAAATAAGTAAATTTAAAAGAAAAATTACCAAGATTATTAGAATAATTGGGCTTCAATTTTAAAAAATTTATAGACCTATAAATTTCATCTGTCTGTCCGTCCGTCTGTCCTTAATCTCGAGAATGGAGTTAGATAGATGAAAGCCGAGTCCAGATATAGAAAGAGTACGAGTAGAAGGCCTAGATTAACTATACATAAACTGGAAATCACGTAATTTTAATTTAAACAATTTTCCCATAAATGGTGTCAGAAGTGTGGCCGACTCTATTGTTAAAAGTGTACAGGGGCAAGCCTCTACTAATTTGAGGTGGAGAGCATATATTTTAAATCAAATAAATTTAAAAAATGTATAAATTCTTATAAAATAAATATATTTTCTATATAAAGGTAATACAAAATAAAATCCCGTCTCGAAACCGATAATAGTTAAATTTGATGCCGAAGTTATCCCTCGATTTATCTTGTCACAAAAGCTATTTATTATTTATCCATAAACTTTCTAAACTTTCTTTTTTGGAAGAATAAAAAGTAAATTATTATTTTAAAGGTCAAATAATAAATATCTAAAAGTGAAAAATTAACAGGATTAATTTTATAATTAAAAATAGCTCTTATAATATTTAAATAAATTCATCAATTCCGCAATAAATTTTAAAATAATTTTTTTTTCTTTACTTAAATTTAATTTTAAATCTGTTTTAAATTTAAAAAAAAAGAGTTGTTAAAAACCTTAAATATTCTTTAAAATTCTTTATTAAATTTTTTAGTAGTAATGCATACATATGTACACACATGTATGCATTTTTGTGTGTGTGTATGTGTGTCCTGTTTAAAGCTTAATAACTCCTGTGCCTTTTGTTAAAAATTTCTGAAATTCTGCAGGGAGATTTGTGTATTAGGAAGATCGACGCTATTAAATTTTTGAATTGATGGCTTAATGACGATTTTACTCGTTATTAACATTTACAATATGTTATAAAACTCATCACTACCTTTAAAATTAAGCTTTTAGTCATTTTATAATAATTAATAATATATAAAATTTTAGTAATAAAATTTCGAAACAGATGGCGCCACATTCAATTTTAACTTTTTTTTTTGTCAGGAAAGTTACTCAACTTATTGCTGTTTATTTATATTTTTTGTTTTGTGTTGTTTTCATACCACAAAATTCAAAAAAATTCAAAAATTTTCTTGATTTAGCTCCGAAAATATTCGATTTTTGTAATATTAAAAAAAAATTCAAATTTATTACTTTTATTCCAAAAAATAGTTTTAAAAATTGAATTTTTAATTTTAAAAAATTCATTTCTTTCATCATTATTTGTTTAAAAAAACAATTTATATCTCATCATCTAAAAAAAACAATTATGTAATGCATAAATTTCTAATAAATTATTTTAAGTAAATGAACCGAAAAATAAATTTATTTTTATTTAATTAAATAAAAATAAATTATTCTATTTTTTTCACGACTTTAATTAAATTATTTTATTAGAAATTATAAAACAAATATTCATTAAAACACCATTAATTTTTATTTTTATGTGAAATTTATAAACCTAAAAGTTTATTTATTTACCACGTATTTTTTAAAAATTTCTAAAAAATTTCTAAAATATAGAAATTTAGAATTTATAAAAATTCTAAATTTTTTATATTTTATAAAAATTTCTAATTTTTATAAAATATAGAAGATATTATATTAATATTTTCATGTAATATAAAATTTATAATGTAAATAATTTTATTTTTTAAAAGGATAAAATTAAAGGATAAAATAAAACAAAAAATAAGAAGTGATAGCTTAGGAAAATTTTTCAAGTTTAATTTCAAATTATAAAAAAAATTAATTAGAAAATTCTAAAAGTTAAAACTTCTAAGATAGAATTTATTAATCTTATAATCTAAAAAGAAAAAGATAATAATTTACTTTTATTAAAATTACAAAAGAAAAAAAAATACAAATAGCAAGAAAATTGTCGAAGTTCTAGAGTTGCAGAGTTCAATTACAATAGGATAAATACATGTTATTCTAGAAAAAGATTATTTTCTGGAAATTGAAAATAACAAAATCCACAACCTGAAAAATTTACACAAGAAAATTGGTAAAATTTCAATTACTGAAAGGGGTATAGAGGGAGTTCTCCTTATACCCTTCTTGTAGGGTAAAATAGGGGTAGAAAGGTATTTTAAAAGTGGTTAATGTTACCTTAGGTTCCAAGATGGCGGCTCGTCTCTGATTTCAGCAAGGAAACAGTGGGGAAGCACGTTCTAACCTATTCTAATAAATTACCATAATTATTACCAACAAAATTATTAGGATAGATTAGGTTAGGTTAGAACGTGCATCCCCGCTGTTTCCTTGCTGGAATCAGAGACAAGCTGCCATTTTGGAACCTAAGGTAACATTAACCAAAAAATTTAATAATAATGCTGTAACGTGGTCAGCCCTTTCTGAGGCAGTGTTCAGTAGTTTTATCCACTGCTGTGTTCTTAAATTCGATAACAGAACTGATATTAATTAAAAATTCTGTAATTTTAAATAAACCTTAAAAATAAATGATTGATTTTATCACTATCAAAGGTAATTTACACCGGAAAAACGATAGATTTTGATACTTTTAATTGAAATAATATTATAATATTTTGTCAGATAAGCAAAGTCAATGCAAATATATTAAAGAGTGTTAAACAAATATTGAATAACTTAAGAGGATATCTTAAAAAAGAAACCAACCGGTAGATCGGGATCTGCAAAAGATTAATAACTTTACTATTGGATAATGTAGGATATAATAAAAAAATAAATAAGCAGATGGAAAGGGCTGGAAAGTGATAAATCAGGGTGAAAAAAAGAATGGGATCAACAGGGATTGATTTTTAGATCCTTTTACTTTATATAGAATTTTGAAAATGTAACAAGGTAAGAAAAGAAATAAAACAAATAACGGCAAGTAATGCAGTTGTTACATTCAACATTATTCTATTTTTGTGGTAAGATTTTAAAAATTATTATTAAAAATTGATTTATTGAGTGAATTTCTTGTTAATGGGGGTATGGTTTGATGGAATACGGCAAATAAACACACAGGTGATCTGTCAAGAGGTCTTTCTATAGGAAATTAGCCTATATTTAGGTTGTAGACACGTGGGAAAAGTCCAGAAAACTCCACGTTAGTTAGGACCGAACCCACGATAGAGTTCAGTGGTTTTAACCACTCGGACATAGTGGGACCCTTATTGTAAGGGAGCGAAATGTTTTAGACATGAATATTTTTGCAATCGAAATAATACATTACAATAAAATGTAATAATTATTAATCTCTTTATATTGATTCCAATATACCATGATGTATAATAGGATTCTGAAAAGATACTTAAGGTATTTTGTTACCATGGATGATACTATGATAAAAATTCCTTGGTTCAACTCTTCTTTTATAATAGCAAAAGAGAATGCTTTTCAAATTTTCAGTAGAGAAGTACAAATTTTAATTATCTTAACAGTGTAGAGTGCAAAATTATCCATAAAATTTTATTAGAAAAGTTTATCATAGACACGAAAAAGTCTGCAGGTTAAAAAAATCGTCACCATATCGCCAGCTGCCTTGAAATATAACAAAATCTGGAGACAAATGGCCAGGTCTGACAAGTACCGTTTGCTAAATCATCTAATTAGCAGAAATAGAAAATCAATTGACTGTTCCTCCCCCTTTCCCTCCTATTCCCACGAGAAATAGTGAGTGCCCTCTCGTGTTGACATCAAACTTGAAAACAAAGAACACTTTCCATTAATGGAAGATGGGTTCATTTTTGATCGTCAGCAATTATAACAGCCTGTATAGTTGAGGATTTCATTAGAAAATGGTAATACTATACATTATTTTAGGTAAATGTGCATGTAGGATTCACCAGAAATATATCCTATGTTAATATAGTACGTGTGGTCACTGTACTCTACATCATATAATATATTGATTATCACCCAAATTGATTAAACAGAATTAGTGTGAAAGTTGTGAAGTGTTTGGATGTTTTTATAGAGAAGCCCAGATGATGCTTATTTAGTAAGCACGGAGCCATTCAAATATTACGTCAGCACTTTATGACAGAGGGGGAGAGATACTTCTAGCCTGATGACATACTTAGGGGGTATTTTGATTTCTGGTGACGATAGGGGAGGTCTGTTTTAATTCCTGTGTCAGTGCATCCTGCACAAGAGCCACGCCAGCAATCTAGGGTGCTCAGATGTGGCCTAAATTTTAATTTTGATATTCTTACTACAGTAATGAGTTTATATAAGTTCGGTTTGATCGCCACTAACAGGAGGCCTCAGGCAACTGTTCTTTTTGCCCATAGGATAAAGCACCACTTAAGAGGAATGAGCATTGGCACGTAGAAACATAACTCACTGTCTTGTATAGTACGTTATACATGTAATTAATAAAATGGGTATGTATGACGTCATTACAGAACGTAACAAAGAAGTAGAGGATGGTAGTTGAGAAGTAACGTTTGATATTAGAGAATAAAAACTTTGTTCATTTAGAGTATTGATAATAATTTAAGCAGATAAAGGTTAATTAGAGGAGAAAGATCATTAGGACTTTCTATCAAATGGTTGGTTGTAAGATATCATCATTAAAAGGAAATGACATAGTAATTAATAGAAATGTAATTATGACATATTAATTATCATCAATTGATTCATTGTTTAATTACTTATTAAATGTTTATTAATAGGTAAAGACTGGATTTACATATGTATAATTTATAGTAAAAAAAATTTAAATTATTATTAAGAAAATAGTAAATTATAATAAAACAAAGTTTATGTTTCAATCAAAGCATTAGATTTATTTTTGTAAATTATTATAATATTTATCTTACGATGTGTTTATAGTCATAAACTACATCAATTAATTTCTGGTACTAATATCACGAATAATTTTTATTAATTGTAATTATTTGAAATGAATTACAAACTATAATTGAAATATTTCAATAAAAATTTCTTTTTGGCTCGACAGATGGCGACATATGTCTAGCTTAACTAATAAATTTTAGAAATATTTCACAAACGTTAAATATTACTTTTTAAGAAAATTTTAACTAAATATAAAATACAAAATTGTAACGCAACAGTAAATAATTTTTTAATTAAATAAAATTGATAAACAGCATCAAGTTTAAACCCTAATTAGGAATATTTAATTCCTTTCAAGACCAACAGATGGCACCATGTATTAATGAATTTTTTGATACGAGATTATTTATTTTTGTGTTACGAGATTATAAACATTCCTCAATAAATATATTGAGGAATATGGTTAATGTTAACCTATGGTGTCAAAATGGCGGCTCGTCTCTGATTCCAGCAAACAGATGAAACAGAGGGACGCACGTTCTAACTTAACCTATTCTAATAATTTGGTTGGCAATAATTATGTAATTTATCAGAATAGGTTAGGTTAGGTTAGAACGCGCGTCCCCACTGTTTCTTCTGATTGCTGGAATCAGAGACGAGCCGCCATTTTGCCACCATAGGTAACATTAACCAGGAATATTTTATCAATTTAAATCAGAATCTACTGCAATGGAATTGTGTACAATTGAATATAAAGTATATTACATATAGTTTACTGAAAGTTTGCATTCCATTACAAAGTTTCTATTACAATGTATTGCAAAGCATTGAAAATGCAGTTATAATTGCACGTATTGTATATAATGTGTTGGAATATCGTTACAATATGAGTATTGTGCCGTATTCATAGCGTATGAATTAAAATTTTTTTAAAAATTACGTGTTTTTCAATTAGTAAGTAAGCGTGACAATAAGGATGTGTATTTGTGGTATTTGTGTGAAGCTATAACAAATGAATTGCTATTGAAGAAGACAATCCTATCCCATTAAAAGATGATGAAAATAGCTTATCTATGTCCCAGTGGAAGAAATCATAACACAAAAACTATATGTATGCAATATAAGCATTATTATATGCAGAAATTTCAGTAAAGATTAAAAAATTGATGAAAATAATGGTATTTTATTTCTTTTTTAGAAATGTATAAAGTTCCAATCTCTGTTATCAATTTCTTAAATTAATTAATTAATTAATTATTATTATTCTACAAGTCTTCTTCTCTGTTTTCTTATCCAGTAGCAATTTAAAATAATTGTACAGTCGATAACTTATAATAACTTGAGCTAACTAAAATATAAAGGAATAAATACGATATAAATAATTTCAATAAAATTTAGAATTGAACTGTATGTAAATTATTACAGTTAATAATTCCACAGCAATGAATATTAGGGCTAATTTTATTACAGTATTAAAGTAATACTTCGTTAGAACTTCTTTGCATCCGATTTGATTAATAACCAACGAATAATTTTGTACAATTTCCGTTTTTATGAATTGATTAAAGCACGGCTTCTTAGAATATATATTGCAACACGATATTGGAACATCATCCAAGTAATAATCGCTATTCTTGAACAATCTGTAAAATATTTTATTAATTAAAATATGAAAGAAGAATGTCATAACTCTTACGTATAAAATTTTTAATTTTATCGGCAATAAAATGACCTTCCTTTTCGTACCTATCGTGAGTCGGTCAAGCCCATAAGAAAAGTTAAGGATGGAGGCCCACGAGCCTATATCAACTCCACGTTTGGTTTGATGGGATACGATAATGCAACAAACACATGGGCGATGTGCCAAGGGAAAAATGCCTCCCCAGAAGACTTTAATGGAAAACCGGACTTACTTTGGTGTTAGACACGTGAAAAACCTGAAAACCTCACATGACCAACAAAGTGTTCAATGGTTTTATTCACTCAGCCATTAGTAAGCTGGAGATGTGTGAATCGACACATATCGGAATTCTGATCCTCCAGGGACAGAGGAACAGCATGGTGACTTTACCTCTTCGACTATTCGACCACCATTTCAACGTTTAGAAGTGAAATTTCGTTTATAGTATGTTTAAAAACTATATTAAACATTCTGTAGTTGATTATTATTATTATTATTAAGTTCCTAACATTATCTACAATAGATTTCAACTGTATATATACTTGGTGATTATAAAGTCTAGATCCATTATTGTGAAAATGATAACAAAATCATTTGTTTGCAAGTCGCGTGAAGCATGCTGACCCAAGAAAAGCGAATCACTGTTTACATACTGGGTAGATTAAAATACACAAAAGTACAATAAAATCCTCCTGTTCCATAGCTTTCTAGAGATCGTGACACATTGCTTGGCAAGTGGTATAGTCCACTTTTGTCTCCCTCAGCTTATGTAACACCAGGACATGCTATGCATGTTTTATGAGTAATGAAGCATCTCCCACAATGTCGGTTGTGTCACAGTGAACACCTGGCTCTTAGCCTTCCGATCTGTGTTATTGCAGTTTCTGCTCGTTGAACCATTTCGTGTGGTATTGTGGAACGTTGTGCATCGTGTAAGTTATCCGTTCGCCTGAATTTGTTAACCAACGGCCTATTGGCCCTTTAGGAGCAGACATCCCGAATTTCTAAACGAAGTTTGCCTGTACTTCGGTGTACGTTAATCCACTAAAATATGCGCAAAAAACAGCGATTCTCTCTTCTTGAATCAGCAGGTTTCATATGACCTGCATACAAGTGATTCTGTTACCATTTCGAGTTTATAGTTAGCTTTTACACGAGATATTTTAATAAATTATACACTGTTTATTTAGTTATGCAAATTAAGATAATGTAGCACTTACGCTTTACTCGTATTGGGTCTATCAGTATCCACATAGTTCGAGGACATCCACGAAACGCGAAACCAGCCTGTAAAGTCTTTAGAACCACAACAATCGTAAATCCTTTGGATGTATTGGATTTGAAATTTTAGATTTCTGTCTTTCTTGTAATGTTTCATACTATATCGAAGAGCAGCTTCGAATCGACTTTCTACTAAATTTATATCATTGAAACAGTATATAACACCTCCAGGCAAGAATAAAAACACAGTCAGTTCGACAAAAATATAAGAGAAGAGAAATCTTTCAGCTTGTATGCGCTTTTCTTTAGCCACTTTTTTATCATCTAAATCGTCGTTTCTTGCAGACATTATAAAAACAATCAACCCGTACATAAAAACGGTTATTAGTAAGATACCACTCCAAGAAATCAACAATGAAAGTAACTTGAAATCGTAAAACCTACGAGAGAAAGTGATGCTGTAATGTATTTTATATGAGAAATTTATAAAAATAGTTTTATTTTTCTAGTTTTTTTAAATAATTTAATGTAAATTTTTTCCAGATTTTGGATAGGGTAAGGTAGCATTGATTGAATAAGGCAAATAATACAATAGGGCGATCTGCCTTCCCGGGAGGACTTTCCATGGAAAATTTGGAGTAATTCACCCTTATTTAGGTGTTAGACAAGTGATCAGTTACTATTTAAGTGTTAGACACGCCTCACCGAAGGCTGACCACGTGGAGTGACCAATATAGTTTTCCACATGGTCAGCCTTTAGTGAGGAACCCAACCCGCGATCCCAGTGCTCGGTGGTTTTATTCTCTCGATCACTGATGGGCACTTACCCAATTTCGACTACTGTATTAGCAAAAAAAAAGTTACAAAATATGTAGTTTTTGAATCAGATTTAAAGACTTGCCTGTTAATAAAAGTGGAAGAAAAATCAAAGACGAGTTCTGTATAAAGTCCGCACATTAAAAAACACAAAGCAAATAACAATATTAATACATTTGAAGTAAATAGAAGAGATGTAAGTGAATGTCGAGTTATTAAATTCATTTAAAGTCCAGAAACAAAAATAGTATTTGTTACTTATTACGATTAAGCGAAATCAATTGTTGTTTCATCAAATAATTGAGAAAATCTAATAACAAAATTGAATTAATTAATTAATTATTCGATTTTATTTTTTATTCAATTCTAATGAATTTCTTCAAATCCTATCGAAATCTATTTAAATAATTTATGTAAAGAACATCAGCAAACAAAATTACTATAATTAGAATTCATCTTCCCACTCTATGTAAATCTTGTACTGTTTTTTACGTATGTTATTTAATAGTAGACCTATTATGCATTAATATACAATAGATTAAAAATTATTAACTGTAAACAATACAAAATCTAAATGTTGATTGTTGATCTCTTTTCTAACACGATCTGGAATACTTCCGGAGGGGCTTTCTATGGGAAAGTAATCCCTATTTATGGTGTTAGACACGTGAAGAAAATATAGAAAACTCCTTGTGGCCAGCCTGTAACAGCATTTAGCGGTTCCCACCATACATTTATCGGTTAATGTTACCTATGGTTCCAAAATGGCGGCTCGTCTCCGATTCCAGCAAATAGAAGAAAGGAAACAGTGGGGACGCACGTTCTAACCTAACCTAACCTAACAAATTACCATAATTATTACCAGTACAATTATTAGAATAGGTTAGGTTAGGTTAGAACGTGCTTCCCCACTGTTTCCTTTCTTCTATTTGCTGGAATCAGAGACGAGCCGCCATTTTGGAACCATAGGTAACATTAACCCATTTATCTATATATAAATTTAATACTTGTCAAAATATGTATCATATAATTCGATACGAGGAAAGTATAAGCATTTATTACGAGAAATAATGAATAAAATTGTGTGAAATAAAACTTTGCATATTAATTTATGCAAAATATATAAATTTAATGCGAAAATTTATAGATGTACGAAAAGTAGTAAAGATTTGCTTATAAAATGCGAGCAACTTCTACATATATATATATATATATATATATAGAGAAGCATATGTTTAAGTATATTTCTATAGATTTCCGTGTTGTTAACCTATTAATATCCACTTCTATCGACCTGTCTTAAACAAAAGTATTTTACTAGATTTATTACTTTGAAAATAGTTTACAAAGACCTCATTAATCTGTATAATTCACAATTTATAATAAGTAAAAATATATATTATAATATGCTTTATTATTTCCTCAAATTAATATATGATTTCTTAAAGACCTTCACATAACCGTTTGCAAAGTCTCGATATTACTTTAAGCATTTATTTTTCCTTTAAATATTTATTTATTCAACGAATTAAATAGTTTCTACATTATAATTTAGCCTAGAGGTAAAGATTTTTTTTATGTTATATAAATAAAATGAAAGAATTCTTGTAAATACACAAGAACCTTTATTAAAAATAGATTCTTTCTTTAAAGTTTAAGCAATAAGAAAGCAATATCTTATGAAATTATTGGTAAATTTCGTAATGAAATATAATTCACTTTCGTGATATTGCAACAAGGAAGTCAGTTATTATAACTATTTATGCTAACAATAGCATGTGTATTGTATTCAAGTATTATGAAGGCCTGTATCATTGCTTTATTTATTTATTGAAGAATTATTTTTAAATGAAATTAATTCATATTAAAAAAATACATTTAAGTTTTTAAACTTTTTGATTATTAATAAGGTAAAATTGTTAAGTGGAAAGCGAAATTTAATTTAGTTGTCCTATTTAATCACTTGTTAAGAGGTACAGTACCTCAACGAGTTATATAACTGGAACAACGCGAATCACATCACGTAAAGGAAAGTCTCTCCTACTGAAAACCGATATGAGAGAGTTTCACACGGCATTTTTTATTCTTTTAAATATAATAATTATTTGTACCGGTCAAAATCGCATAGAAGACAATAATAATGTTTATAATGAAGACATTGCAAACACGTGGAAGAGGATGGAAGATAAATTCAAATATATCATAAATAATTTGTTGGATAATGTTAAATTTTTAATCGATAAAAACCATTTTAATGTTTCTGAAGGATGCAAAATTGATTTGGATCATTACATGAAAGAATTAAGACAATTAAAGACTTGGGCTGTCATGAGTAAGTACTTTTAAAACAAATAAATCTGTTAATTTGACTTTAAAACTTAAAAAAATTACTTGTTCTTTATTTAATAACAGAGCCATTTTTTGTAAATTTTATTTATTATTATTCACTTTTAGTATATTTTATATTCATTTACTGTGATAAGTTAAAGCATAGGCCTGTGTACTTATATACATCATCACTTACACTTGAATTCATATTTTATTTATATTACTAAATTGTTACATTATATTGAATGTTTTTCTACTTTTTTGAGGGAAAATATGAGTTAAAAGTACATATTTCCTCTCAGTCCTATTAAACAATTAAGTTTTAAAACATTCAATTGTTTAAAAATATAAGCAATTCTCACATTTTTATATACCATAAACTTTATAAAAATAATTTAAAATCATAACTACTTTTATGAATTTTTATTAAAAAATCAGATCAATTCCTGAGATTATAACCAAAATAAACCACATTATTAAGATTAATGGTTAAAATCAGTTCATTTTCAAGTAGTTTAACTTATTTTTAAACCATTGTTCTGAATCCAAACTTTATAATACAGTTCAAAAACCTTCTTATAATGAGTACACAGTGATAAAATATATATTTGGATTTCCTATTTTTAAATATAGGCCCTATATATAAATAATTTATAAATAAACTATTGATTAAATTAAACATTTTTTAACTTATTCTCATTTATAAAATAATTCGCTTGGTATCAGAATTTTTCTTGTTATAGAAAATATGAATTTTGACATTGAAAAGAGGCATTTTTAAGGTGAAGGACGAGCATTATTAATTAGGTTATTAACCTTTGCAAGGAGGTAAAGAGTTAGGGAATATGTTGATAGAAGAGTTTTCTAATTAATAGTTGTGATAAAATGGAAAGTGATAAGAAAATTTAAATATTTCACTTTGAATGTACGAAGCACCCCTCCCTAACCAGCTCATTGTTCTCCTGACCGAACGAACGACTGGTAAAAGGCAAACAAAATTCTATTTCAATACATATTTTTATCTGACTTTGTTTAAAGTATACTGAAATATTCTATCTTGCATTGAGCAAATGATCTTTTGGACCTCCAACTCGAAGTATACTTGAGTGAACTGATGTCCTGAAATTGCTACCATTATCGTATGTCATCTTGGAGAGCTGTGACCAGAGGTTTTCGATCGGATTAAGATCGGGACTTCTTGGTGGTCAGGTAATAGCATCAACATTGTGGTCTTCAAACCATTTTTAGGTGCTTTTAGATGAGTGAACAGGTGTGTTATCTTGTTGAAATATCCATCTATCGTTTCCAAGTTTCTCTGCAACTGGGAGGAGAGACTCTTGAAGCATTTGCTGGTAGTCTCTAGTCTTCATGCGACTATCAACAATCAGGATAGAGTTTCCTCCCCATGCAGCCCAAATCATTATGGATCCACCAGCAAGTTGTTGTCGCTTCTAGTAAGTCTCTACTTCTTCCCTAATATCATTGATACCTATTCGGTCCATCCAGATTGTTATCTTTTGACGATGAAAATTTCAGACGACCACTTTTCAATCCAGGCCATATGCGCCTGATAAACTCCAATCGCGCTCCGTATACATTGATATTAAAAGTGGTTTGCGCTTTCTTTTGGCATATTGTAGGTGATCCGCTTCTTGAAGATACCGGAGGATGGTTCGTGAATGACACTTGAGCCCTAATTCAGCTTTATTCTGACGAAGACTTCTTTTTTGGACCATTACGGATCGGACAACTGCCAATTTGTCCCTTCATGAGAGAGATTGTTTTCGTCCACGCTTCGTAGGAGGCTTGGGATTAGTCTTTCGTTGAAGATATTGAGTCACAACAGTCTTCAATCTCTGGATTTCCTTGGTTATTGCACGATGGCACAACCAGAAACGGGTGGTCTTAAAATTTTGTCGCGCGGTTTACATGAAGGCTATAGTAGTAGAAAATATAAATGATTGGATTGAATTAATGAGATAAGGCAATGAAACACTTCGACGATCTGCCAAGGGGCTGGAGTGCCTTTCAATAGGTATTAGACATACACGCCTACTATTAGCAAAAGGCCTCAACTAATTATACACAAAACTCCGACTCAAACCGAAAGTCACGTTGTTTCAATTAAAAAATTTTCCTGTGAAAGGTGTTAGATGACTGGCACGACTCTAATGTTAAAGGAAAAGTATAACGTACAGGGGCAAGCCACTATTAATTTGAGGTGGAGAACATATATTTTAAATGAAAAAAATTAAAAATATGATTAAAAATTTCAGCCCGGCATTGTGACGATGTCACGATAAATAATTGCTCGTTATTATTATATTCTTTAAAAACTGTACTATTTAACTAAAATAGAAGATTTAAAATTATTTTCAATTCATTAATTATAAAATTTTATAGTGTTAGATGCTACTTCTAAATTTCCTAATGGAATACTGCAAGGTGGATTCGCTGATCTGGGAGCGTACGATCAATGTATTGATGTACTTCATATTAAAGACTCTGGACAAACCATCAAAGGTCAATATTGTACATTGCACATTTACCCTCCATTACCTCCTAAACCACGATTCTATCCAATCTACCAACACGTTAAAGAATTGAGACAATTTATTGATAAGGAAACAGTTAAGTAAATATTATTTATTTATTCATTACGATTAATTTTGTATAATTTTAGGCTATTGATTTAACTTCTTTACTAATGGAAAGTACAAAAAAATGACTAGCATTTTCAAAGTACACAAGGCAAGAACGAGTCCAAAAGAATTTTATTATTTTATAGAAAAATACTGATTATAATAGCAAATTTATATAGATTTTATATGATTTTAAGGTAAAATTTATACAGAAATTTTCATTTATCAGGTAATAGGACACATTTCTCAGATGGCACAATATTT
The DNA here is from genome assembly GCF_030686945.1 of Centruroides vittatus. Lineage (NCBI taxonomy): Eukaryota > Metazoa > Arthropoda > Arachnida > Scorpiones > Buthidae > Centruroides > Centruroides vittatus. The sequence goes on from NW_027122193.1 coordinate 1,352,817, forward strand.
CTACAGTGAACCATTTCGATGGAGCATTTGCTTACCATCTACTTGTTTAAAACAAGACGTTCAGCGATTAGCTGATACAAGTTGGTCAATAAAATTAAATCTTAAAATATAAATAGTGATTTTTCTCATTAAAACATTAATTATATCGATTTTTAGTTACGCCTTTTACCGATTTATATCCAGAAGTAACTAATTGCGAGATTAAAGAAAATTTTAAATTATCCGGGGATCAAATCTGCGCAATGTAAGTATGGAGAATTCCCATAAAAATATTTTAAAATCTTGGTATTTTTAAAATATAATTAATAAAAATACTTTAAGATTTGTGCTTGGAGTGCTATTTTTAGTTACCATCATCGGTTCATGCTTGGACGTTCATTTAACAAAGGATAATAATGAAGTGAAGGCTTTGGGTACTTGGAAAGATTCAAGATGTAAGTAATTATAATTGAAAAGTAAAAAAAAAACAGGGTAAAATTAATTAAATTATGAAGAAAACAGTTATTTTCAGTTTTCTAATTATTTATATTAATTATTTTTAGTGAAATATGTACAAATTATACGATGTTTTTCGATTATATCAAATGGAAAGAAGATTTTCAATGTTTCTGATACTGATGGAATTCCCGTGTTGCATGGCATTCGTGTCTTAACAATGTTATGGATTATATTATGCCATACGTACTTATACAATAATTTAGGTTTATATGGTAAGTATTTTGTTTATTTTATAAGCTAAATCACTTTTGCTTATTTTTAAACAATTAATTAAGTAAAATAAATGCTTATACTGTACTTTGCATATTTCAATGTAGCCTCAGTTGCATCCAGTAAATACAGTACATAAAATACAATAAATTAATTGTACTCCAGGATAATTTAACATTTAATACTATAAACTATTGTTTTGTATGTAGATACATCTCAGCAGTGAAACGGGCAGAAATAAAAAAAACACTAATGGCGTTTGAGTACATACGAGGAGGGGATCGACTCATATTCCTCCCTGGCATAATAAAACTCCTTATACTATAAACTTAATAACACCTGTGTTTTTGGTCGAAAATTTCTGAAATTTTGCAAGGAGGTTCGTGTATTAGAGGTATTTATGCTATTAAATTTTGACGATTAAAGGTCGACGGTAAAAAGAAGGCAGAGTGTCCCGCTCTACTGAGTACAACTTGTATGAGGCCCTTTGTCCTGGGAGTTTGAGTCGCTTTCCGCCTTTTTTTACATGTTCTTGAACGCCATTAATGTTTATATTTTACATGCTCCTCTATTGAGTTATTTCTACATACGAAATAACAGGTTATGAACATGGTATGAGTGAGAGTGAGCGCCAGCCCATCCTCAAATAATTTATTAGAGCCTACTTATATTCATCATTATTGGGGAGTTTCTTTAAGCTATCTGATTCTGATTGGGGAGCTTGTCTTTTTATGGGCGAAGCATGTATGATGTCACCTCGTTCTAGATGCTCTCCAAAACAGATTGTCATCCACTATTTGCCAACTGGTGAAATGCCTGCTAATATACTAATCAAAGCGGGCATTTCAGCAGGCATGTCTCAAGCAGCTAGAACTTGACGTTGTTAAGACTCTGGAGTTCAAACTCACGAATTGAGGAAAAGTGTTGGAAAGATGTAAAATCGTACTTCGTGTGTCTATGAAAATAATTATGTTTCATTATTCCAGAGAGTTTGAGTCAATCTTCTCCCTTTTCTGTATGTACTCAAACGTCATTAAAGTTTGTTATTTCTACATGTTCCATATTGTACTGTATTTAGTATTACAACAGGCCAAGTATACTGAAGATACACAAATAAAACAATGATTTAACAAAAGAATATAACAAGTTAAACTCATTATGCAAACATAATTTGAGACAGATGCCATATTATACATTTATACTATACACTAGACCCCCTATAACACGGTAGATAAGTTCCGTGGTTGTACGAGTCACTGAAATACATGAGCCAATCACAGCCCGGCTCATGTATTTAAGTGACTCGTACAACACGGATTCATATAACACGGAACTTATTTACCGTGTTATAGGGAGGTCTACTGTACATAATAATAATACTGACATATAAATAAACTGAACATACAGTATGTATATGCACATAATAAACAAATTGAACTTGTGTTTACTTTATCAAGTATAATTCTTAGTAACTCATAGAAAAAGTTATATATAATTATAAAATATATTTAGGCAACGTCAAATATCTTAGAGAAAGTATCAAAGATTTGTGGTTTCAAGTGATTTCTAATGGCACAGTTTCCGTCGATACATTTTATTTCCTCAGGTAAGGTATTAAAATGTAAAAAAGTTTAATTTTATACCATAAAAAATAAAGTAAAATAATCCAATAAATTAATTACTTTTTAGTGGAATATTAACTTCTTTTATGACTTTTAAAAGTGTAATACACAAAGTAAAATTCAATATTCCTATGTTTTTGTTTCATCGATTTTGGAGGTAAGAATTTTAAATTCAATAACAGTAAACATTTTCTTTATTTTATATACAATAATTTTATATTCTTTCTCAGATTAACTCCTGCTTGTATGCTTGTAATATGTTTAACTTTATTGCTACCTTTAATTGGATCGGGACCGGCTTGGAAGGAATGTATTGTAACTTTAGCAGAAGACTGCCGAAATTACTGGTGGACCAATTTAATGTATCTCAATAATATCATTGTTCCCAGCCATCAGGTTTGTTTATATTTTCATTTTATCTTTTATTATTATTTTTTTTAAATTATAATAGAAGTTAATCAGTTTGATACTTTTTTACAGTGTTTACCACATTCTTGGTTCCTCCCAGTTGATATGCAATTCCATTTTCTCTCTCTATTATATTTTATACCGACTTTTAGGTAAGTTTTAGATAATAAATGAATGAAATTTAAGTTAAATTTATTTTATTTTTTCCTCATCATCCTAGCGATGATCAAAAACTTATCTTCAAAGTTTAATGCTTTATTCCAACTGAACGAAAGGCATAGGAATATTACTCAAATATTCAAAATAGCATTTTAAATCAATTATATTATAATATGTCATCCTGATAAGATAACGTATACAGTAGACCCCCTATAGCACGGTAGATAAGTTCCGTGTTATATGAATCCGTGTTGTACGAGTCACTTAAATACATGAGCCGGGCTGTGATTGGCTCATGTATTTCAGTGACTCGTACAACACGGATTCATATAACACGGAACTTATCTACCGTGTTATAGGGGGTTCTACTGTATGTGTACGGACTATCGTATTACAGATTTGTTTAAATTATTTTATTATTTTTAGTGGAAAGATACGTCTTGGGAAAGTCATTATAATGTTATTAGTTGTCATTGGTACAACAATAAGTGGCATTGTTACTTACATAAATGGTTATCCTCCGACAGAATTGCATATTCATCCAGACGGAGAGTAAGTTAAAGATTTAAAAAATTCAATTCATGACCAAATAATTAAATAATTTCTTAAAAGAAACGATTTTTTAAAACATTTCAGAGCAAGAATGGAAATGAAATCCGATGTATATTTTACTGTTTATCCCCATATGGGAGCTTACTGTATAGGATTATTGCTAGGTTATAAACTTTTTACAAATAAAACTAATTGTTTTAACAAGGTAAACAGATTATGTCTAATTTAAGAAAACGTTAAAAATGATATTTTCATAAGTACATTAATTTTAGGTAACGTTGATGATAGGTTGGTTTTTATCTGCATCGTGTGCTTTGTTAGTATTGTTAGGTGTATACGATTGGAATAGAGGTAATTTACCATCAAGTTTTACTTCAGCACTGTATGCTGCTCTTCATAGAACAGCATGGTCTAGCGCTGTTGCATGGGTAGTTATAGTATGCGAATCTGGCCAAGCAGGTATTCTCGACGTTGTAATTTTTATAAATTACGTTATATTTTTATATTATAAAAGATACAACACATTTTTCAGGTATAATAAACAAATTTCTATGTTGGAAAATGCTGATACCATTAAGCAGATTAACTTATTTGGCATTCCTTCTTCATCCCTTTATGCTTTGGAGTTTTGTTGGTTTGACACGTGAACGATTTTACTACAGTCATTATTTTATTGTAAGTAATTAAAATATAAAGTTTTTTTCTGCATTAATTGATAATTTTTATTATATTATTACTCTCAGTAATTAATTTCTCTAAAATATTTATATTTTTACAGTTATATAGATACATCAGTCATATTGTTCTTTCATACACTGCAGCATTTATATTTAGTGTTTTATTCGAATTACCTTTTTGCTCAATGGAAAAGATTATATTTAAAAGACACACGAAAATTAAAGTAAGTCATGTAAACGGTACAAATAATGAAAAAGAAAAATTTGTGAAAGGATATTATCAAAATGGACATGCCAGAAATGTTGGCGATTAAGTACAGCATTAATATAATGTATTAAAACATTTTATTGTATTAAGAAAAATCTTAAAATCATATATTTTCAACTTATTTTAACATTTTATAAATATTCTTGGGTTTTTAAATAAATTTTAAACGACATGTCTTGTAACTTTGCATTTTTTAATATTAATTTTATTGGTTAATGTTACCTTAGGTAGCCAAGATGGCGGCTCGTCTTTAATTCCAGCAAGGAAACAGTGGGACGCATGTTCTATCCTAACCTAACCTATTCTAATAAATTACCATAATTATTAGCAATCAAATTATTAGAATAGATTAGGTTAGAACGTGGGTCCACTGTTTCCTTCCTGGAATTAGAGAGGAGCCGCCATCTTGGCTACCTAAGGTAACATTAACTGAAACGAAGTAGAGTCATTAAAGAAGTCAGATTCAAATTAGGGCTTAAAAATCAAAACTTAAATAGAAAACGATTAATGTTACCCATGGTTCCAAAATGGCGGCTCGTCTCTGAATCCAGCAAATAGAAGAAAGGAAACAGTGGGGATAATAATTTAATAACAATAATTTTGTTGGTAATAAATTATGGTAATTTATGAGAATAGGTTAGGTTAGGTTAGAACGTGCATCCCCACTGTTTCCTTTCTTCTCTTTGCTGGAATCAGAGACGAGCCGCCATTTTGGAACCATAGGTAACATTAACCTAGAAAACAATTAGAAATTCTAAAATTATTATTAACATGAACACTAAAATGATAAAAAGAAAGAAAACAAAAAATAAATAATTAATCAAAACAAGGCAAGAAGATAAGTAATAGCTCTCGAATCGTTTACGAGAAGTCAAGTGTATAATAATAAAGTAATTTGCATATAATTTGTGACTTGATGTAAACAGAAAGTATGTCATATAATAAATGATATACTTCTTCTTTGAACTTAAACAATAATAGTGATTTTGACAGAGTTATACGTGAACTTAAACAGCACTCTTACGAATCCCCTTATCTTCGATGAATATATTAAATAATTATTATTTATCTATATAATATACTGTAACGAATAATGTTTTATTATACTTACATGTTAAACTGATTTGTGCAAGCAATTGCTTCCATGAATCTCGAAGGATAAACTGCACATTATCATAAACAGTAAACACAACAAAACTTCACGCCGCACGTGTTCAAAAGCCAAATTGGTTGAAGAGCTGAGTAACGTTGCCAACTTACTTTCGTAAAATTCCGCCATATCGAGCTTCAAAATCCTCAATTTTTGTCTAAAAATGCTCATTGAGCAAAAAAAAAAAAATCGATTACAACGACTTCTCGTGTTCAATAAGACCACAAAGCAAAATTCCTGTCGAGATTCTCATAATAATCAACCAAAGAGCGATTTGGCAATGTGAAAATGCCACAACGCATTGTAAACGCTTATTAACTAAAATCTGTTGCTTATTACTTTCCCTTTTTATCTAACAGGGAGAAAGTATGGCAATTAGTCAAAAAATCACCCTCCAAAACTTTTTGAATCAGAACACCTTGAAACGTCGAGAAATGCAACAAAAATTCGGGGGTAATTTCTGTATATGGGTGTTAGTGAGTGTGTGTGAGGGGCACGATTGTGTTCACACTGTTTGAGGCTTAATAACTCTTGAGCCTTTCGTGGAAAATTTCTTAAATTTGGAAGGAAAGTTTGTGTATTAAAGGAATTTGATGACATCAAAATCATCAAACAACCCACGATTCATCCCTCTCTATCTGAATGTATATTTTTGCGACCTTCATTTACTTAAACTGAATACGTAATTAATGGACGTCCCCATACACTTGTGAGAACCGAGGGGGTTGAGCGGCGAGCTTGACCTCTCTTACCGGCTTCTCCGTCACTGGATGGCTTTTAGGAGGGCAAAATCGAGTGGGAGGGTTGGTGAGGTGGTGGTAAGGTGTCGGCTCAAGGATGACAGCATTAAACATAAAACGAATTTAATAGACTAGATAAACATATACAAAAAGTACAAAAATTACAATTATTCGAGAGTAAAACTATAAGACACCAAATTAACAGTAAATTCTCGTATCAACACGACAATTCTATTTGGCGCTTGTGACCGTTCGTACGTTACGTTCGGTAATACTAGTCTAACTTATAACTAGGCGAGAGAGCGAGAGAGTTCACAAAACAGTCTAAGATAATACCTCAAGATGTGTACTCGCTGTGTATGGATAGAGATTATGGGTTGTCCTGAAGACATTCGCTGATCCAGCGGAGTATCGGCGGTAGACGGTCGAAGACTTAGCGAAGATGATGGCGGCTTCAAGCCGGAAATAGTGGCCGTGAGTATATGGCGGGCCTGAGTATCGGGTTGATGTCCGCAGTAGTGTCTGGCGGGGCAGGATCTCTGGTTGACGTCCGATTGAGTCTTCTGTTAATGGCCGCCTGGGGGTCTGCATCCAGCCCCTTTTTATACCCGTTTCGGGGGAGCTGACTAATGCATTGGATGATGCAACTCTTTCCTAGTTCTGTCTGTCTCTAGAGTTTATGTTAATTGTCAAAATCAAACGTTTCGACAAATTTATGACCTCTCTCTATTTGCTATTGTTACTCATTCTACCTCATAATTTTGATAACAGCTGTCAAACAAACTGAATTAATAACTGGAGGTGACTAAGATCAAGATTTGTCTTTCGACCTTAGTAATAATTGATTAAAGTAAACCGACTTTCAATCGTCTTATCGGTTGAGAAATCGAATGACATAAGACGTGTGGGTTTTGGTTTTTTTCCGCTTCGTCATCCCTTTCCTGGAAGGGGAGAGTTAGATTCGGATTGGAATATTATTTTAATTAATTAAGCGATTTAATTAATTTACTAGACCTCTCCTGTTCAGACTCTCACACACTGTATATGTTTTATATAAAGATAGTTTTCTATTTACAGCCAAATTCGGTTCCATGATTCCTGTCGTAATTCATATATGAAAAATAATTGTAAAGTTAAATGAAAAATTGTAAACAGTTACGGTTCCTAAGACTCCGCATGCATGTAAGTTATATGCGGTATTATATAGAGCATATAATTTATATATTGTAAGTTTCATAATTTGAGTAAACTGGCCATATTGAATGAGTTGTTAATACAAACTCAGTAATTTTAAATAATTAGTTATTGTATTTTATTACTCACATTTATATAATTAATTATTATAAAATGGCAAAGAAATTAATTTTCAGGGTAAAATCGAGTTTATTAAAAAATTGTAAATGCCAATAACAAGTAAAATCATCACTAAGTTCGATCCTACTCGAGATATGATACATGACCCTCTATATCTTCACACCCCGTTGACCTTTAACTACGGAAATTTAATAGCTTAAATATCCTTAACAAGCAAACGGCCCTGCAAAATTTCAGAAAATTTCGACCAAAGGCACAGAAGTTATTAAGCTTCAAACTGGATGAACAAAATCGTCCCCCACACACACAACACGTACACTAACATTCATATATACAGGGTAAAAACTGCGTGCAAAACCAAAGAGATTACAAGTAGTTTTAATAAATACGATTTTAATGAATTGTGAGATGGAAGACTGATTTTGCGCAAATTTCTCCATCGCGATTGTTAAGAAAACATCGCACAGAAAATGGATTAAATAACACCATTTTCATCAACAACTGCTAAAGAATTATAACAATCTAGTGTTAAAAGAGAGGAAAGTCAACCTTCGAACAAGGTAAACAGAATGAATCTTACAGGTCTCGAACTAAATATGGTATTATCAACGCCATTTAAACTATATCTTAGCCTCATCAACGGCTCCCCTATGACCTCACACCTGCAACTTCGTCTTTAAACACCTGATGGGTTTTTCCAGGCCTAAGGAGAATAAAAGAGACAAGGTCAAGGTCAAGGTCAAGGTAAAAAAAAGTCAAGGTAGACATCCCCAGAGACCGTAGAGTGGACATCTCAAGCCTCGCCATACAAGGCGGACATCCCAGAGCCATACAAAGAGGACTCCACCATAGAAGGTGACCCAAGTCTCGCCATTTTTCCAGAGGGACTCTACTCAAGGTTCCAGTCTCGCCAGAGCCTCGACCTATTCCAAGGCTGACATCCCTAAGGCCATACTCAACCCTCCTAGAAGCGACCGACACAGCGTCTGTCTGTCCCAGCTCTCGACCTCCATACGAAGACCGACGACGACCCGATACTCCGAGAGGTCAACTAATCGGTTACCCACCAGAGGAAATATACTTAGAGAATTGTAAACTCTCTTTCTCTCGATCTACATAGCCCTATTGTGTTTCGTAGTATCCTGCATACTCTAGAACAGCGGTAGGCAACCGGTGGTCCGTGGACCATTGTGGTCCGCGAGAAAATATAGTTGCTCCGAGGAGAAATTTGGATATTAATCAACGGAAAGTTAAGCGAAGTATTATGAAAGAAATGCAAAATGCTTAGTTGCTTTTTAACTCATTGGGGTATTTTTATTCGAATTTCAAACCAAATACGAAGTGACTGTTATTAATAAATAATGAACAATAAACGATATTGTGAGTGCGATTGTCATCCTTCGTGGGAAAGTACTAAGAATTCATAAACTTATTTCAAACAAGCATCAAACTTTAGGCATGCATTAATTTGTTACAATAAAACAAGCGAATTTCATATTAATATAGTAAAATTGAACTTTCATGATCATTATTCTACAGATTTTGTATTGTTTAAAAAATTCATGATAGTAGTTTGCGGAATTCAAAATTGTGAGTTTAGTGAGGTCAGAAAGGTTGCAGACCGCTTCTCTAGAATTAAACTTTTGTTATTTGCAAATCGGTCTACCTGTCTTATTCGGCCTTTGGACACCTTACCCATCGTGCTCCCTACTCAACAGTCAAATCAACCCGCTTACTCCACATTTATTTACGATTCGCGAGTTATGACGTGTTTGACCCTGTCCTAACTGGTGTCAAGTCCTGACAGGGGACAGAAATCTCGTGATTTCCTTGTCTCCAATAATCTACAAAGCCATCCAGTGACAACGTAAAAGGGCTCTACCAACTCGACGACTAGACGGCTCACCCTCGCCCGTATTCTCACAGAATTAAATGGAGGTTAGCCGATCTAAATCATACGTTTTGCCCTCCCCGAGACAAATCTTGCAATGTAGAGTGCATTCATTGTTCATTACAACATTGCAGTCAACATTTGTGCTGAGCCACCAGTCCTGTAGCCAGGGAAAAGTCATCGGGGTGTTGAAGAGCAAACTGAAAAAATTGTGAGTAGTATTTTTCTCTTTTACCAGCTCTTTTACCTGTAAAAATAAATAACAGTAGCCTAAGTTTACATGATGAAAGCGAAAACATATATTAAATATATCGCATATAAACACTATTGGCTAGGCTGAGAGGGCTTAGCTATCTCATAGCTCCCTATAAGTTTGACTGCCACGTTGGACCTTGAAAATAATTAATTTTTAAATATGCAGTTCTGGTTTCGGCCTTTCAAATCTATTGTTTTTATATCGATTTCGAATTGTAAGCATATATTTATAGTAATTATTGTAAATTACTTCAAGTACGTGTTTAAGTAAAGCCGCTTGTTTAAATGTCCTTAAGCTATTGCTTCTAGGAAATTTTTAATTTTACAAATGTCATATAAACTTTATAAAATTAAAAATTTCTTCGCAGTAAAACGAATACTCGTTAAACAAGACGTCAATATTCAATTTGATTTAAAAACAAGGGAAGTTGGCAGAATTTCAATTGAAAAACTATTAAAATTTTCCTAACTTACAATATGCAGTTAATTAGAATTAAAACAAAAATAATAATGATAAAAAGAATATCCTTGAATTAATTATTATATATTTTGACAACGTAGACATTAATTATTAATAGGATAATTATACTGGTTTTAAGCTCTTACGCAAGAATTGAGGAAAAAGTTCTTAAAGAAAACAGACTTAAGCTATCTGTCTTTTGACAGTATCTCACCTTGCATATTCTTATTCATCAGAAGGCAGTAAGACAATAATAATTATTCAATATAATTTAATAATTCAGCAACCGATATTCTGGTGAGTAAGAATATGCAAGAACTGTCAAAAGACAGGTAGATAAATAAAGAAAGTCTGTTTTCTTTAAGAACTTTTTCCTCAATTCTTGCGTAAAGACTTAAAACCAGTATAATTTTCTTATTAATAATTAATGTCCACGTTGGCAAAACATAAAATAAGAAAATAAAAAGACAGTGAGGTAATAATAATTATCCTTGAATTGAATTTTCTTGTCCAAGTTGTTTGGGGTGGACACATAAATTGTTTTTGATTTTTAATTATATATTTGCTATATACCTATAACTTATTAAAAAATTACAAGTAGAGATGCAACTGATAAAAATTTTATAGAAAATTTTTATTAGTCTTTTATAGCTAGGACGGTGTTTATTGTTTAAACATAGATAATTTTATGTAAATATATTCAATTTGTTCGATTTATACAGCATTCCCTATTTTTCTATAATAAACTAAAGTTAGTCTTTAAAGTTTATGATATTACATATAAATGAGTCTTTTTACAGTTGTCTCCTAAACACTATAAAGTGCAGACACGCAGACACTTGGCAATCTTCTTTATCTCCTAAACACTATAAAGTGCAGACACGCAGACACTTGGCAATCTTCATCCCAAGTTTATCTCCTAAACACTATAAAGTGCAGACACGCAGACACTTGGCAATCTTCTTTATCTCCTAAACACTATAAAGTGCAGACACGCAGACACTTGGCAATCTTCATCCAAGTTTATCTCCTAAACACTATAAAGTGCAGACACGCAGACACTTGGCAATCTTCTTTATCTCCTAAACACTATAAAGTGCAGACACGCAGACACTTGGCAATCTTCATCCCAAGTTTATCTCCTAAACACTATAAAGTGCAGACACGCAGACACTTGGCAATCTTCATCCTAAGTTTATTTCAGTTGAAGATTGGATAGGATGAAGATTGCCAAGTGTCTGCGTGTCTGCACTTTATAGTGTTTAGGAGACAACAATAATTACCGACACGGTTTCAAATGCGTTAAAAAAGAGTCTTTTCATAATTAAATCTACTGTAATTTATAATATATATACAGTATATACAGATATAGGCATCCACAAAAGAATTTTCCAGTGGAGAGGCAATACTTGGAGACAAATAATTATATTCATAAAGTTTTATTTAATTTTTGAGAGTTTTTCACATGAATAGTAAACGCCCATGACAAATACATGACATGACACCCACGTCAGACAAAGCACCCACGGTTAATATTGGCTCTTATATTAATTTGAAGTAAATCTGTAATTAGGTGTAACTTGATTACATATATTCACGATTGTATACATGTCCGAATTGTCTTAAATTAAAAGAAGTGTTTGCGAAAACCTGTATAATAAATGTTTTTATTTTATTAAATATATGTATTTGTGCGTGTGTGTAATTTTTATCTGTAAGCATATTTATTCATTACGGTTAACGTTACCTACGGTTCCAAGATGGCGGCTCGTCTGATTCCAGCAAGGAAACAGTGGGGACGCACGTTCTAACCTAACCTAACCTATTCTAATAATTTTGTTGGTAATAATTATGGTAATTTATTAGAATAGGTTAGATTAGGTTAGAACTGTTTCCTTTCTTGTATTTGCTGGAATCAGAGACGAGCCGCCATCTTGGAACCATAGGTAACATTAGCCTTTATTATTTAACGTCGAATTTCGTAAAAGAACTTTTCTTTCGAGACGTAACGAAAATGATTCAAGTAAATCCCGCTAGAGGGAAACATTCTTTGCAGCCTTGCCAGTTGTTTTTTCATGTAGAACTATATAAGTATTAGATAGATAGATCATTAGATAATTTTAATTGCGTTCAATTGAATTTGTTTAAAACGAGGGAAAGGACGATCATGACTCGGGCTCTCAAGTTAATTCTTATTTGGTTGTTTTTATTTACTCAAACTTTCTCAATGTCGGAAATTGAGTCGGAGGAAATAATAGAAAATGACGAAGAAGTGAAAAAAATGTGGTTAGACACTTTAGAGAACGTCAGATATTTCACGAAATTCGTCGCAAAATTCTTAAAACCCAGGCTAAAGAGATTGGAAAAAGAAATAAATACTACGCAAGAATGTAAAGAATCTTTTAAACAGTTTCTATACGATCTACAAAATAATAAAGTTTGGGCTTTTAAAAGTGAGTATATACTTTATTTTAAATTATTCTTTTGTAAAGATTATGTTCAAATGTTTATTTAAATAATAATTAAAACGGTTGTAAAATTATATAAATTGAACATTTATCGTAATATTAGTTCGTTTACGTCAGAATGTTTGTAAATTAATAATAGAAACTTTATTGCTAAATACATTGACTTATTTCTGATCGGTTTGTCAGTTTGTCTGTCCATATATTTACATTATTTTAATTATTATAAACATGTTTTTAATAATTTTGTAGACGTTTCTATAATAATTTCTGAATTTATAAAATTTATTTAGGTTTTGATAAATAATATTTTTACCATCGAAGCGAGTAATTTGTTTTGGATATTTTGAACGGTTTTCACACTTAACTTAATGTGGGTGCCGGGAGGCGGCCGATTTCTCGTTCCTCCTTTTTGTCGCTAACAGGTCCGTGAGACCTGCCCACGTCAAGATGGCGGTTCGGAGGAGTTACGCGTTACGCGAGTGGATGCGAGTGGAGGAAGTGAATGGGTTCGACGGTAGAGCGGCGGATGATGACATTCGAATAAAGGACATTACAACGGATAAAACAATAACAAAGATTTATTAAAGCTAACTTGAACCAATTACAGAATTACAAAGCTAACCAATTACAGAAACGGCGAGCGTCGGTCGCCTGAGTTCGTATTCGCGGAGGGAGAGTTTACAAAACTTCGGGTCATACCTCGTGATCCGGGTCGATCTTCACAGTCAATACGATTTCGTGAATTTCCGGCGGTTCCCCTCGACTTTTTTTTTCCGCACGCGCACAGGCTATGAGATGAACGTAACCGACCCCCCTTTTCTCCGTCGTCGCCCTTTTATTCTCTCGGTCACGAGTTCCAGGTTCGCCAACCCGCATTTTTCGACTCTTGTTCCTCCTGATTCATTTTTTCTATCTTTTGACTCATATCCCTTTTCCTTCTACTCGCGCGGAAAGGGATGTATCATTACCGGCCAAATTCCGGTGGGTCCGAATTCTCACATTAATCTGATATACTCGCAACAACCCATATAACATTTAATTCACACCGTAACTTACGTTCTACGTGTTCCCTCTGTATGTAACGGCTGGAAAAGTAACGGATATACAATTATTAGTATAATCACGTAACACTCATTTATATTCATTCATACCATTTCGTGATATTTACATCTTTAAATCAATAGCAGTTTAACTTCATTTTTGTTTTAACTCATGCTGTTCACTATATTTAAAGGCGCTGACAGAGTTAGAAATGGATTGGCGCCCGATAAATGGGCTATATGCGTGGAGTTTTCTGGGGAATTTTTTAAACTTATCTAACATTTAAACAGGGAATCATTTTTTTCGTTGAAGGTCCTCCAGGGAGGCACTCCTTGCCAGATCACCTTCTATTGAGTTGCATTATCCCATCCTCCATTCCTCCTATGTATTTAAAGTGGCACTGCATTGCAAACACTAATCAAGAACATTTTAAAGTAAATTTCTGCTTAACATTGCAGAGCAGAAATTGCAAACAATGGACCGAAAATAGTTTCGAAATCGTCTTGTTGGCCGTTCCTGCTGTAAGAAAAATGCGCCCGTTTTTATTCTCTTTCTATGAAACGAATCCACAGTGAATATATTTCGTTTTGTTTTACTAAATTGTTTAAAATTCACTTATAAATAATTTATTTAATTTTTTTCCAACGACCTTCGAGAGCCTGCTTAATTGAATTTTAGTCGATCGAATATTGCTGAAGGGAGTTTGTTACTTCACACACACAAGGTTACAAGGACAACAACATGAATAAGAAATGTTTATTTATATTATTATGCACTTATCTGTTAATTTAATCTATTCTCATTTTTTGCCTGTACGTGTTATGCATGATTATATAAAGTTTTGTTCGATATTGTTGTGATGTAGCCATACAACTTGCCATGGTATTGCGTTAGGAATAAGAGCTGATGAGTAAGATCATATATCCTTGCCCTTGATTCTTAAAGAAAAGTATAGTAAGTGGTACATACTATTTAAACGTAATACAGGTGTAATGTCTCGTACACCACCTTCTTCTCCCGGCAACATTGAAATCATCTGGACTGGACGATTATTTTGCATCGCAGGCCATTTCTTTTCAAATACCTCAGAAAATTTTGTTTTATTGAGGAACGTTTCGGTATTTTTTTCTAATCTAAAATAGAAGAATTGTCACCAAGATATGACTGGTTGTCTAATTTACATAATTTGTATTTACATAAGGAGTATGATGAAAGGCTATCCCGCCTGGAACTCTTAGACAACGATTCGAAGTAAAATAACATTGTCTTTTCCGGCTTGAGTGGTAACAACGAAGAATTAGCCAATAATGCTAATGGCTTCATTGAGTTGAGTTGTTGGGGAGTCTATTCCTTTTATTAACAGTTATCGACTATCGGGAACTCGGATTGTATTGTTTGAGTTCTACACTCAGGCTGTCAAAAGACTTATTTTTAAAAATTTAAAGAAAATTTAGAAGTTGTTGCCATTCTCACGCGTTAGAGTCTTTGATGATTTGTCATATAAATCGAGACTTAAGGCTATTTCACACTATGTATTTTATTTTATTAAGTATTTACAAACCTAATGCGTAAATAAATACATTAAAATAGAAAAGATGGGTGTACTATAGATTACCCCCTATGGAATTTCAGGACTTTGATTATATATTGGAACTCAGGGGACCGAGACGAGTTCAACGGTATCCTATTTTTGGACCGGAGACGAAAAATAAAAAAAGTTATCATACTTTTTCACTTACCATACTTTTTTAATGCTCTCATGAAGACGGCACCATAGTTGCTAGTACTGCCATCTTGCGGTAAAATCTGCAAACCATGACGTCGGACCACGGTCATCTCCCGGAGGGTTAAACACGCGATACGAGAGCGGAGAGAGCGACGCGACTTCTGATCATCGCGCCATCGCCATTTCGGTTAATGCTACTTATGGCAGCGAACATGGCGGCCCGACTGACCTCTCGTATGGGCGCCACCACACGCCGCCATGTACTAAACTAGTGATCGATTCACGGTAGTTCTTGAACAAAGTAAAAAAAGTGGGGAAACGTCTACTAAAGGCAATTTTAACGGCAAGCGACGGGACTCCCTATCATCGCGCGATCGCCGAAAAAAGTATGATAACTTTTTTATTTTTAGTCTCCGGTCTAAAAGTAGGGTATTGTTGAACTCGTCTCGGTCCCCTCAGTTCAGATATATACTCAAAGTCCCGAAATTCCATAGGGGGTAATCTATTGTATCCCCGAAAAGATAAAGTGTATTTTATTATTAATACTTTTAACAAGATTACTTATTAAAATAACAATCAACAGATTATAAAATGTAAATAATGAAATGATCAACTAAAATTTCTATTCCAGTGTTTGATTCGTGGGGTAAAATAACACCAGGAAATATGATAGGGAGTTTAACAGATTATGGATCTTATTACGAATGCAAAAATGCTGTTGATGATATAAAGAAGACTTTTAGCACAGACTGGAAAAACTTTTCTCCCCGTTATTGCATTCTCGATTATCGCTTACCTCCACCTTCAGTTGCAAAAGATATTTCACCTTTCCACGCGGTTCCCGATTTTCTTAATCTTACCGATAAAGATTCCGTATGTAGCTACAAATTTTATAATATATACATATTTAAATCATATAATATTTTTCGTAAATTTGCCTATAAACTTATTTTCTATTATAATAAATTTGGTTAATGTTACCTATGGTGCCAAAATGGCGGCTCGTCTCTGATTCTAGCGAATAGAAGAAAGGAAACAGTGGGGAGGCACGTTCTAACCTAACCTAACCTATTCTAATAAATTACCATAATTATTACCAACAAAATTATTAGAATAGGTTAAGTTAGAACGTGCATCCCCACTGTTTCTATTTTCTGGAATCAGAGACGAGCCGCCATTTTGGAACCATAGTTAACATTAACCATAAATTTTAATATCGTTTAGGTACAGAGTTTTTTGGCCAATAAATCTCACCTTTTTACCGAACATTCTTTTAGAAATGGAATATGTGTTCCTTCTTCTTGCAGTTCTGAAGATATTCAAATAGTTTTTCAAAAAATGTAAGATTTCTTTAATTATTTTAAGTAGAATATAAAAATTTAATAAAATAATAATAAATTGCGTTTAATTTTTAAAAATACCATGAAGTTCTCTATAAAATTGGAATTGAAGGAATCGTAAAAGTCAGCCATTGTGACAGCGATGACTCAGTTGCTTTGAGCACAGAACAGAAAGTTGTAATGTAAAATACACGTTAAAATGAATAATCGTATTTTAAACATTAATATTTAAAAAGTAATTCTAATATATTTATATTCAGCATTTTTATCTCGAGTTTAATTTTGCTATTGATAATTGGCACGATTATGGATTTGCTACAAAGACGTGCAAGTAATTATGACGTTGAGAAACAGAATTCCGGTAAGGACATTTCTTTCTGTAGTATATTCTATTGTTTTGCTTTTTCAAAAATTATTTTCGAATAATTTATAATAAAATTCATTCTTTTACGTAAGGTTTGACAAAAAAAGTATTTTTATCCTTCTCGTTGTATACCAATGCGAAGAAACTATTTTCTAGCAAGAAATCTTCTGATACGTTAACGGTTCTCCATGGTTTAAGAGTCATTTCTATATTGTGGATTATTTATTCCCATTCTCATTTGTACGTAGACACACAATCTATAGGTATGTTATTTTTTAAATAATATTTTTTAATATGTAGTGTGGTTCGTGCAATTCTTACATTAATGTAAAGCTATATACAGGGTGGTCCAAAAGCTCTTTGCAAGCAATTTATGAAAGTATGACAAACAATTGCGAATCAATCATTTGGTGGGCCCCAAGCGCAACCATGTTTCGAGACCTCCTTATTGCCAACAATACTATCAAATTAATTTATAACTTAATAAAAGAAATCCGCAACGAGTTGCTTAACTTTCCCTGTAAAAACAGTTAAAATTGTATGTAGCGCCTTATACGATTTTTGAAAATGTTTACATTATTAATTACTATAAAATAGGAAAAAGCTTCATTTAGATTTTTTATAAGATAGAAATTAGTTTTATAAAAAAAAAAGTTCTAAAGAATGATGACAAGTAAATTATTCATTAAATCCGATCCCACTCGACAGATGACCCCTATCTATCACTCTATGCCTTTGACCTTTAATCACCAAAATTTAATAGCATCAATACACAAACCTCCCTGAAAGACTTTAAGAATTTTTGACAAAAACACAGCAGTTATTAAGCGACAAATTTACTAAACAATATTGTGATTTTTCTTCAATCCCATATTTTCAACTGCCTCAACATAGATAGACAGAGTTCGAAAAAAAAACGGAATTTTATCAGAATGTTTTGGAATTTATTCATTAAGTGGCATAATAGATTCCATACTTTTGTATACTGCAATTGCAGGGGATTTCCAGTTGGAAGTCGTCGTAGGGAGAAGTTAAATACAGAAGAATTCGTGATTACAAAATTTCCTGTAGCCTACTATTATTTCCAACTGTACAATGCAGAATGTATTTTATAAACAATACAATGTACTTTGTCTTATATTGTGACAGTGATAATTTTCTGGGCTGTTTTTCGAGCAATATCAAATGATTTTAAATTTAGACACGTACAATTCGTGATAGAATTCATGTTCGAACACAACAAAAAATCCAAAAAACTTCGATTCATGCGTTTTTGAAAATTATACAATAAGATTCAAAATTGACTAATCAGAATCAGTATATACGAGTATATACCCGTATGTAACAAGATGTCTGCGCCCATACTTTCACAAGTGAGAGAAATGGCAAAACAGACAAAGAATAATTTGAAATTTTTTCTTTCTTTAATTTCTAAAGAACTGTATTGAATTTTATATGTGTAATAAAATTTGTATCGACTTTAAATACAGTATGTGAAGATTATCTCGATATTGACAACGTAGCAATCCTCAATAGGGTATCTCTTCTTAGTAAATGTATCTAAACAATTACCGAAGACCGCTATATTAAAACAAAAGGTTAATGTTACCTATGGTTCCAAAATGGCGGTTAGTCTCTGATTCCAGAAAATAGAAGAAAGGAAACAGTGGGGACGCACGTTCTTACCTAACCTATTCTAATAATTTTATTGGTAATAATTATGGTAATTTATTAGAATAGGTTAGGTAAGAACGTGCGTCCCCACTGTTTCCTTTCTTCTATTTGCTGGAATCAGAGACTAACCGCCATTTTGGAACCATAGGTAACATTAACCAAACAAAATAAGTAAAACTAGGAACTTTGAATTGATATTTACAAACTTCAGAAATTAGAACAGAATTGTTTTCGTGCGACACAGATGTATGGTACACGACAAAAATAAAAGGAAAATAATCTCATACGATGGAAATTATTATCGTATTCTCTAGGCTTTAGATAGGATTGATGAAATTTTCTGATATAAAATGCTAACTAGTCATATTAAACAATATACATTACGATAACAGCTGAATATACAGAAAGATTAAAAAGTTTCCATAGTATTTGAAGCAAAGGCACATTGCAGCGCGTGTGTGCACAAAACAAACATTTCGGTTTGGGTTTGCCACGAGTATAAAAATGCTAAATGTAAATAAATGGCGTTCACATACATTTTATTCTGTAATTTGTAAGTGGCTGTAAAATAAGATATGGAGATTCATTTATCGTATTAATCATAACAGTAGACCATAGCGATTGATCATACTGTTCGATCTAATGTATGATCCTTGATTTTATTATCATTGCTGCTATTTACATTATTTGAAAAATCCAGTCATTAAAATTAATACAAATTTCGATTATTAATTTTATATATTTAAACTTATAATTTTAATAACCGTAGAAAATATATTTTTCACGTTTCAATTTGATATTTTACCCGCTTTTAGCTGGTATACTCATTTATAAAGAATTCTTTAAAGATTATTCTTATCAATTTGTATCCAATGGAACACTTTCGGTGGATACATTTTTCTTTATCAGGTAAAATTTGTTATTTTATTTTAATTACAATTAAAAGCATTTTCATTTATTAAATCGAAATTTCAGTGGATTTTTAGTGTCTTATAACACAATAACGCTCGTTAAAAAGCATAAAAAGAAGTTTAATATTCCTGCTTTCATCATGTATCGATTTTTCAGGTAAATCATTTATTAAAATTCATAAAAATAAATTATGTTAATGATGTAGATATAAATAGCTTATTGTTACAAATTATAAACGAATTAATTAATAAACTACTCAAAATGAAGCACCTACTTACCCACATTTCGTGTAATTAATACGTTACTAACCAAGCCATTAAAAGGTATTTTAATTTAAGTTTTTATATTTAATAATATACAAACATAATATAACAAATTTATTTTGGCCTCATTCATTCATTGGTTTGTAATGTTTGATTAGAAATACACTTCTTACATTACAAAGGGAAAATACATTGTAAAACGATCAGTCCAAAATGTTACTATCGATATTTTATTATTTAGAATAACAAATTATATACAGAAGTTATTAATTTAATAAATTTTTATATAATCGTTTAACAATATTTCAGATTAACACCAACGTACGCGGTGGTTATTGCAATTTTATTCCTTTTACCATTATTGGGTGATGGACCTGTCTGGAACTTAACTCTCGATCCCGAACTTGAGAAATGCCGTAAAGGATGGTGGAGAAATTTATTATTTATTAATAACTTTATCGAAAGTCATAACGGGGTAAGGTGATTCGATTTAATACAGGAACTTTAATATATATAAATCATAATTATTTAAATTATATTAAATAATTAACGTTTATATATTTTAATACAGAATAATCTTTCTTTATGCTGATTAAAAATTTAAATTTAATGAATATACAACTTTGTTTATAATTTTAGTTGTTAATATTAAAATTGTTTATCTGATTTTCCTCATTGAAATACCATTTTTTGCTTTAAATATTTATTCATAATATTTTCTAACTTACGCTGTAAAACATAAATATTCACTTACATTATCTAAAGCGCATTTGTCTTATCGGAATTATTAACGCTTTTACGACAATACGGAGTACTTTTTACGTTCTTTTTATTATAAAAAACGAAGCCATATTGAAATTACAGTGCATTTCAGTCTCATTATATCAATGCACTGTAGTACTGTTGAACGACCTTCACTTTAATAAAGGAAACAAACACGTAAAACTGTCAGTTCTCTGCTTTATTTTAAAAAAGCTGCTCGAATTTATTTACCAATCAAGTAACGAAAGCGGCAGTCGTAATGCTTACTACATGTTTATGTCGATTCATTTTCCTAATCGCCATACTATAAACTATTCCTGCATCATTTTTATCTAACTCGCAACAAAAAAGTGCATTAGAAATAAAATTATTTCTAATCTGTATCCTTATGTCCTTGATAACGTATCCAAATATATAATTGATTTCAGGATAATTTTTTCATTAATTTTAAACAATAATTTAACTTGGAATTCTTTTTATCTTATGTTAAAGTATTGCTTCCCAAGTTACAATTATTTTATAATCAGAACATTTTTTAAAAATGTAGGATTAAATCTAGCCTTCTTAGAACTTGAATGAAACGAATAAAATTATTCAAATCAAACTTTTAAAATATAATCTTGAAATTTAGATAATTTAAACAAGGCCAAGTTAAAAATATAGGCCCTATATAGGACGTAACAATATACCGCTACAATATTATTTATACTTGTATATTTTATATAAAAACAGCAATATGTAAAAAAGTCTGCATGCCTTTATATACAAAGGCTGGCAGTTTAAAAATAAAAATAGGTAACGTTTTCATTATTGATTTTTTTTAATGATATAATCTATAGATTTGTTTAATCTAAGGATATAGTTGACGTTTTCCTTGAGCGTCACCCTTGAGCACACAAAAAGTATTTAATTGAATCATTATCCTTGGCATAATTGGTAGACATGTTGAAAGTGAATTATAAAATAATAAATAATTTATGAAATAATCTTTAGAAGAATGTATTTACACTGTATGCCTTTAGTAGAATTGAGGACTTAGTGAAAAAACGGTTTAACTACATTAACACGTGCTATTACTAAATTTGGATTTATCCGTGTTCCTTCATGGACATGCCTCGCCCACGTTTTATTACAAACTCCACGACACGCTCCACCTCGTTTTATTAATGTGGATTATACACTCACACTCACATTAATAAAACGTATAATAAAGTGCTGGTGAATTGAAAAACTAATTTCTCTTTTTCTCGAAAACTTCCTAACGCCGTTTTTGCACCAAACGTTTCATTTTATAATTAAAAAATAATTTTTAAAATTGTAAAAGCTTATTTCAAAAAACTTCATATATAGGGGAGAGTCGTACAGTCCCGAATTTAATTCGTAATTAAATTCTAATAATAATTCTATTAAAACAATTTTCATTTCTCTCGTTTAAAAAGAACAAAAAAGCAGTTTTTCTTCTCCCTTTTCCGTTATTTACACGATAAGTCGTTAGGAAATTAATTTTTCTAATTATCTTATAAACAGCCGTCATACAACTGTAATTTCTAATTAGTTTCCAGGAAAAAAATTGAAATTCGAATATCATGATTCGTGATTGATCGCACATTTCACCTCGATATGAATTGTCGAGAGTGCAAAATGTTATACATCACGCAGATTTTTAACTTCATACACTTTATTTTATTTAAATAATGTTATTATATTTATTAACACGAAGAAATACTCTTAAGCTATGTATTTTTTCCTCATTTTCTTGTTTTGCGTAAATTAAATAATATCCATTTTTCATATATTTTACTTTCCTATAAAGGAAAGTAAAATTATAAAATCAACTCGAATTATGCAAGTCAATTATAATTACTTATTATATTCGTTTTAATATTTTATATCACAAAAATAGTATTTTTAAATTAAGTAAATGATTATAATATCTCATAGAGCAGTTTTATTTATTTAGTGTCTAGATCACAGTTGGTACTTAGCAACAGATACACAACTTTACATGGCATCATTATTAGTATTAATACCGCTTATTAGGTAAAAAATAATTACGCAGTTTACAATTGTATATTATTTAATTGATAAATTAATACAATATATATATATATTTTTTCTCAATGTAAATTTGATTAGGTGGCCTACTCTTGGACTTATAATAAATTTCATATTGTTGATTCTATCAATGATAGTAACTGCGTTTATAACTTACTACATGGAATTACCACCAACTGCATTAGCTTCAGCATATCTAAATGCTAGGTACGTTTAAATAATGCATTTTTTAAAAGTAATAATTTATATAATTTTCACAAAATATTATTCGTTTTAGTGATCGATTCCTTGATTGGTCAAGAGTATATTACAAACCGTATCCCCATGCTGGAGCATTTTGTATTGGATTAGCAACTGGTTATTTACTAGTCAAGGAGCCTCAATTAAAATTAAGTAAAGTAATACAACTTTTCCAATTTTTAAACAATTTGATGTAAATTGTACGTAATATTTACAAATACAACTAATTTATAAAATGCTTAGTGGATTCTAGCATTAGGATGGATCTGCACTTGTGTCTGTAGTGCCGCAGTATTGTTTTCTGCAAGAGATTGGAATTTAGGTCATAAACCATCACCGTGGATTTCGGCTCTTTATGCAGCCACAAATCGAACTGTGTGGTCTCTCTGCGTGTCTTGGGTTGTAATAACGTCTGTGTACGGCTACGGAGGTAAAAGTTTTGCCAAATTATTAAAAATTTTATATGAATTGCAATAAAGAAATTAACATTTCTTCCATAACAGGGATCGTAAGTAAATTTCTTAGCTGCAAACTGTTTGCGCCTTTTAGTAGAGTTTGTTATTGCACGTATCTTATTCACCCATTAATATTATGGATATACAACGCTCAAAGACGAGATACAATTTATCCAACTTACTTTGTTTGGGTAAGTGAAATAGACTATTATGAAATAGTTATTGAACGATATAAATTACAACAGACAAATTTTATATTTTCAGATGTATATGGGAATAGGACATATTGTTTTATCCATTGTTTGGGCATTTGTGATTTCTCTCGTAACCGAATCGCCATTTCTCGCTTTACAATCAATTATTTTTGGAAGAAATACAAAAAAATCTGCTTCGAATGAATTTATTTCTCAGAAGAACGATGTAATAGTAAAAGAATACAATAATGCGCATATTAATATTGTTTGTAGTTCTACTCTTAGTTTGCCACAGGCAACGCCGTAATTAGCCTTTTATGTGCCCGGTCCGGGCATCTGTAACGCTCCAAAACGATGACCCAAAACCTGGTCCAGGTCATTTCTGCGCCCCCAGGGTCTACGCCCTGTGCCTGGGCACCGCTGGCACCCCCTAGTTACGGCACTGGCCACAGGATAAGGATTAAATGAAATATATTTATCGTCTATAAAAATCATATTCAATAAAATATATCAATGTTTATTGTTGTATAAATGACGATATCACATATTATATTATAAAAAACGTAAATTTTTATATTTTATATAATTTTTATATATAGCTACTTTCATATAACATTATTATAACTGTTATGTAATGATTGTTAGATACTTTGTATCAAACCGATAGCCTATATCTAAATAAATATCAGTGCTTAATCAATATTTTTTATAGTATTATAATGTAAAGTATATTGTACATTTTTAATTTTACGAATATGTTAATAATATATCATAGTTAGATGGAAAGTCGCAAATGTGTTCGCTAATATAAGTGTTTTTGTAACAAATATAATTGTTAATAATAGATAACAATCGTTAATATTGTATTAAATATTAATTTAATTTAAAAATTGAAATTATGCTAAAAACACGTTTAAAAAAATATACGTTAAACAGAAACAGAAATCGACCAAGGTCAGGACACCAATGTTCCGAATGGAGCAGCCATTTTGGGTCCTCAGCAGTGGCGTAGCATAGTGGGGGCGGCAGGAGCGATCTGCCCCTGGCGGCACTTTTAGGGGGCGGCAAAATTTCACAATAAATAATAATAATACATACACCTATACAATACACAATAATGATGATTGTTCTTGCCGAAAAGTTCTTTAGAATTACTGTATAGTTCAGTCTTTTAAATTGAAATACCCAAATAAGGGGGCAGCGAATTTTCCTCCGCCCCGGGCGGCTGACACCCACGCTACACCACTGGTCCTCAGTATAGATTTCGTGCTGTAAAATGCATGTCCCTTCGAGTTCGAGCAACAGAATTCCTTTTATAATTTTAAATAAAGTAGTTTTTTTCATTTAAAAGTTACTCTTGACACATAATTAAAAGCTTTAACTCAGTAGATTTCAAAATAAAAAGCTGTCAATGGTACAGTACGTGTAATAAAGTACGAGGATAAATTTATTTAGTTTTGAAATGCAAAATTAGAGAAGAAATTTGGAGATATTTCTTAAAATAAAAATATACAGTCAAACCTGTTTTTATGCGGTCTTCTTTTGTGCGATTTTTTAATGCGATTTTTTATTTGTGCGATTTTTTATTTGTGCGGTAGGCCTATAGTTGGCGACTAGTCTCATGCGTTTTGTTATGTCTCACGTTGACTTATTATAGCTAAATAAACTTATTATAGCATAAATGAACTTATTATAGCAATATTATTTCATGAATATGCGAAAAATAAAATAATTTATTTTTTAAGTCAACAAAACACCACCTGGACAAAAATATGTAAAACAGACGATAGACAAGACGATGCAGTCAAGTGCTGACATCTGTTGTCAATAAATTCTACGTCTGTTTTAATTACGTTAATTAAACCTTCAAAGTGCTTTCACATTCCTGGACCATTAAGATAAGATTCATTTCAAAGCGTAAATTAAAGGTAAATATACTGTATTATTTACTGTATTATTTACGTATTTTCTAAATCAGATTCCAAAAGGTTTGGCGAGATTCCAAATAGCTGCCAAGCCTCGTCATGATTTCGTTTAAAAAAGCAATTCCTAGTTATTTCGTACGGTTTTGAGTTATTTTCTATGTGAGACTTTTTTATGCGGTCCCTATTGACCGCATAAAAAAATATTTTTTAATTGTGTTGCGAAAACTATTTTTTATAGCCACTCGTGAAGTTTCGTGCGATTTTTTTATACGGTTTTTTTATGCGGTCTCTATCCACCGCATAAAAACAGGTTTGATTGTATTTAATTTTCTATATTCACACGCAATTTTACGTTATACAAAACTGCAAACAAGAGCTCAGATTATACATTTTTATAAATTAAAATTAGATGAAGAGAAACGAAAACCATTCTCACAAACTTTACATGTTATGTAAATTAAACCTTCAAAAGTACAGTACATGCAAGAGATAATAATTTCCTTCATTTAGAAACTTTCTTATGCGTATAAACTAAATTTATTTTTATACAGAATTAACTAAGTATATTTATAAAAATGTATTAAACAGTAGACAATATCAACAAATAGAAATATCCACTTCAACTTTATTTATTGTTTATCTGATAATATAAGCCATTGATCGCGTGTTTGTATATCTGTAATCTGTAACGGAATGCCTAGAACGGGCAATAGTGGCTTCCCTATATATTATTTAAATTAACAATAAATTTTAGTATATTATTTAGTGAGATGCGGATATTTTATAGTGTTGGAAGGTGTGCGATTTGTTTGTATTGTATGGGATCTTTATTGTTGTCGTTTTGCACGTTTTGTAAATTATTGATTTTATGTGTAAAATTTTTGGCTATTTCTTAATAATGTGAATAAAATGGTACTAGGTGCAATATACTAGACAACACAAAATAAAAATTTAACAACACAGCAAAACAACATAATATATACAATATATAATCTCACGTTATGTACAGTACTTTATATATAGAGAACGAACTGTATGTATCCACACACACGAACACAGTTAAATCATTTATTAGAATCTTACTTAATTATACTATAAGCAAGTACACAAAAATTCAAATTTTCCTTCCTTTCTGACTTCTCGAATTCTCTGTTGGTTTACATTTATATCTTCTGCAATATTGATGCCATTTAGCTCTCCTGAATTTGTCAGCGGGAAAACAAAACACTCTTTGACTGTCGAATTTTTACAGTTCGGTGCTGAACACCAAACTATTTTAATATATATATATATAACAAGAAATCCAATAATTGAGATCGAAAGAAATAATCAACTTTGCTCTAGAAACACCGTACACATAACCTGAAAAGGATCCAACATGGCGACTGCCGCGATGCATCACGGTATCGTGTCTAGACCTTATGTTTATAGACCTTGAAATCGACAGCAACAATCTCTTGCGGACAGAATAAGACGTCAAACTTTATGTATTAAAACCAGCGAGCACAGCAGGTGCGTGCGGTGACATTTGAAGATACTTGCCAATAAAGTCTGGACACGAGTATAAATATTGCAATTCACTACGTAATTTAGATAAATCTGTCAATATAATTATAATTAAATATAGCTTTGTAAAGAAACGTACATAAAAATAACATAAAATCTTTACTTTTTAAATCTTAAAACAATTCACTTAGTCAAATAGCTCCATACCAGTGGCTAATGGATGGAATCATTGGAAGCGTTGTAGTATTTTGGTATGAAGCATCCACCAGCTAAACCGCTCTGTAAAGCGCATCCATGAATGCCTGTAATCTGTTTTACAGTGTTTACACGATTCAAATATTTTCGCCGTGGGAAGTTGTCCCGTATTCGACAATACAGAACCTACGACCGAACTCCCAGTGTTCAGGGAACGGAACCGCTTGGTCACTGGTGGGCCCATACGACATAGGAACAGGAAATTTTTCCATTGAATCCGAAGTCCGTTAAATCGAGGTTTTACTGAGTACAGATGAGTAGGTATATAAATAAACTTAAATAGCTTAGTTAGATCTAGGAAACAAAAGGCGACATGACTGCTTTATTAGAGGTTGTAGCTGAATCTCTAAGACGTGAACGTCGAACGTCTAGCGCTGCAGTATTGTAGCGGCCCTCGAGTTTTGCAAAAATGTCGGAGATTGAAATTTGACACGATTCCAATGCATCTCTTGTTATGTATAAATAACAAACGGAAAAGTATAATCTGAGTATTTAATTATGTTAAACGTGAAACGAAGGCTAATAATCCAAGCGCGTTTAGATAATCAGAATCATTCGTCGAAGCATACATTTGTTCCTCTTCGTATATAAACCTATTTACGTTCAAACCACGCTAAAATATTTTTTAAATATAATTATATATATATATAGTATGCACCAGAAGATACTTTTCTCTAAGAATCAAGGGCAACGATACATGAGCTCTTACTCATCAGCTCTTATTCCTAACGCAATACCATGCCAAGTAGTATCGCCACATCACAACAATATCAAACAAAACTACTATAAAATCAAACATAACATGTACAGGCAAAAGATGAGCGTAGATTAAATTAACAGAATAAATGCAGATTGACAATATAAATAAAAATTTCTTATTCATGCTGTTGTCCTTATAATCTTACGTGTGTAAAGTAAATTACAAACTCCCTTCAGCGGTATTCGATCGACTAAGATTCAATAAATCAGGCTCTTGGTATTGAAGGTCGTTGGAAAAAGGAATTAAATAGATTATTTATAAGTGAATTATTTATAAGTGAAACAGTAAAAAATGACTTATTAAGAGTTTTACATTTTTGGTCTGAGGGATCTTGAATCGTCGAGACATGCAAATCAGTTCGGGTTTTTTCTGAGTATGGATTTTTGTGTTCGTATATTGGGGAAATAATTTTTTAGCGACTTTGAAGCTTAATAACTGCTATGCGTTTTGTCAAAAATTTCTGAAATTTTGTAGGAATGTTTGTGCATTAGGCTGAAATGTTTCTAGAAATGTTTAGGACAATCGAAGTATTTGTTCGGGAGATATTTAAGGGGTAAGGGTCATGTCTGATTAAATTTCCATGTGATAAATTTTTAGATAACAAAAAGAAAATAAAATAAATGTATTTGTTTCGAATCTTTTTAAAAAATCACTCCTATTGCAATAAAAACGTTTTTTGACGTTTTTTAAAATAACTTTTAAAAGAATAAAACAGTGTTTCCCAACGTCCCACAGGGAGGCAATTCGATTTTTAAGGGGGGCAATTCGAAAATGGACTCGTCCAGAGTTTAAGTTAACCGTATAGCCGCTGTACGCTATATTTATTTTAAATATTGATTTAAGCTAGTTTTAGTTTTCTTTGTTCTTTGTTTCCCTTTCCTTCTAAAACTTTCCTTTATAACCCTTTTCCTTTGGGGTGGGATTAACAATTCTGGGAATCACTAAGAACAAAGAGATGAACGAAGCCCTGACGCTGGTGAAAGAGGAGAAAGGACATTCTTTGCCCAGACCTGGAGGTGGACAGACGTGAATTGTGGTGTTCCAGGTCGTATTTGGCAACGACTGGAAAGTGCAAGAGACTTTGATGAAAGGATCAGGTTTTATCGTGGTTACGGCAAAACATGTGGCAATTAAGTGTATATGTTAGGGGGGCATAAGAATTTTAGAAAGGCTTATGTGGGGCATAGCACAAAAAAGGTTGGGAAACAAACTATTGTTTATATGTTATTTGGGTTGTTGCAAGTATATCAGATTAAGTTAAGTGTGAAAGCCGTTCAAAGTATCCAAAACAAATTACTTAGTAAGTAAATAACAAATTACAAAAACAAGTAAATAAATAGTATTATTTATGAGTTAAAACATTATTTTTAATCAATAATTCGCGATTCTCTTCGGTCCTAAAACGAGCAACATTCACCTCTCCGGGTTTAGACAATAAGCATTCACCTCTTCTAGATTTAAGAAAAAAAGGCTCATTCCCTTCTGGATTTGACCCACTAGTGGCCGATAAAACCACTGATCATTGTGGGTTGGTGTTTGATTAACCGGCATGCAGTTTACCTTGTTGTATTGACGTTTTTAACCCCTAAATAGATCGGTTTCCCGTAGAAAATCTACTGTGGAGGCATCCACCCGTTGGCAGATTTCTAATGTGTTTCCTTGTCGTATCCCATGAAAGCAGCCTTCTGGATATCAAAAATAATGTTTATAAATGATATCTGATTAACATTTGTAAAATAAAAACAAATTCTTCAACGTTTTGTTAAGCAACTAATCTTTATATTAAAATAGATCATTTGTAGTTAAAGTCCGTTAATTTAATACAATTCGGACATGTATACAATCGTGAATATATGTAATCAAGTTACACCTAATTACAGATTTACTTCAAATTAATATAAGAACCAATATTAAGCCTAAGTAATTGATATCAGAATAGTTGATATCGGTGTTAATATTTAGTTATAATTTAAAATATATACGTACACGTGGGTGTCCGCAGAGAGGGAAGACGGAGAACTTGCCCCTCCCTGGGATCGAGTAAAAAGTTCTACAAATTATATTTACAACAATAAACACCGTTCCAGCTTGAAAACATTAGTTAAAACTTTCCTTTATTATTTATTAAGTGCAATTCAATTTTGAATTTTTTAATAAGTTATACGTATACGGCAAATATAAAAAATTAGGAATAGTCCACTTCAAACAACTTCAAGGACATTTATGCACTACATCAAACTTTTTTCAATGACAATGTTTCATTATCATTATTATTTTTCTTCCAATTCTAATTAACTGCATATTATATGCGAGTCATTCAATTATAAAACATTTCGACTTGAAATGCTGCCAGCTTAGCTTGTTGGGCTTCAATTTGAAAAAAACTGTAGATCTATAAACTCCCACTGTCTGTCTTTCCTTAGTCTCGAGAAGGAAGGAAGATAGGGATGAAAGACGAGACAAATTTGGAAACCTTGCCCCGAGTATCTGTATTCGAACCCCTGATGCAAACCAGAAGTCACATTATTTCAATTCAAAAGTGTTTACCCGAAAGGACTCTTGTTAAAGGTTGTTAAAGGAAAAGTATGATGTACAGGGGCAAGCCACGATAGTACTAATTTGGAACGAGAGCATATATTTTAAATTAAATAAATTAAAAAAATGATTAAAAATTACAGTCCGGCATTGTGACGAAAGTTCAAATATTTGGTTATTTGAGTCTTTGGTGTTAAAAATATATATATTTTAGCCATAAACAGGTAAAATGGAGTGAGAAAGCTAATTAACTTAGACATTGAAAAAAACTTAACCAAGGTGAGCTTAAGATTGGAAAAAATTAACTCATTGTCTTTATTCTCCATAACCTCTT
Source organism: Centruroides vittatus (assembly GCF_030686945.1). Lineage (NCBI taxonomy): Eukaryota > Metazoa > Arthropoda > Arachnida > Scorpiones > Buthidae > Centruroides > Centruroides vittatus. The sequence continues at coordinate 1,383,830 of NW_027122193.1, forward strand.
ACTGAAATCTAACATTTTTACCTATAAACGTATGCAATAAATGACGATAGTATTAATTGTATATGTGGTCATCACTGAAAACAATAAAGCTATTTTTATATCAAATTATAGTTGTTGCATTTCACGAAAATTGGCATGAAAATTGAAAAATGAATCCGTAATCTTTTTCTTTTTGTTATAAACTGTGCCTCATATGCTAACTTAACCAAGGATAAATTTATTGGACAAAAAAACTACAACAGTTGGAGTTTAACTCGAAAGCCTTGGAAAATTCCGATGTTTCCTAAGAGAAGCCTATCTTTGACTTGTAAAACGAGCTATGGAAGCTTTACTTGCATTTGCAACAATATATCTTTGAGAATCGAGGACGAAAAAGGTTAAGAACCCCTACTATAGGTTATGGATTCGGAACGGAATTACACTTAAATACATATATTTTCAATCTATGCTAGAACGAACGGGGTTCTAGAACCAATTACATTCGTTCAAGCAGACTCCACCGTACTACTCCTACAACAATGCAGCGTGTCTTTGTGTTACGATTAGGAGCAAAGACAAGAGGCTGGCTGTGCTGTCAGACTGATCATTCTCAGTGTTAACGACGATATAGATGCGTTCTTCTGTATAGTAACGGTGTTTAAATACAAAGCTAAAAGAGTGTATTGTGAGACATTTATATGAGGACATTGCTTACAAATGGTTGTCAACACTGGTCATTCCCACACTTAAACTCATTTAGTGCAGTTCCCGTAACAGTATAAAACGAGCTACGTGAACACGAACGGCAACGAACTCTACAACGTCCATGATGCAAAACTGTTTCTTATATTGTTTTTCCCAACAATAACTCTGTATCAAGGACGCAATTACAGACAAAAACAAGGCTATTATTTTATTTTTTTAAACCGATTTGACACACGTGGCAGGGTCAGGGAGATGGCGACAAATAAGCTACACGTGGAATAGTCATCAAGGTAACGACGAGTACACGTGGCGTTTGTGATAACTGTACTGTTGACCTTCGATTTCGTAAACAAAGGACGAAATCCGATTTTTCCGGGCAATTATCGAAACAGAATTACAATCAGACTACGTGTATTACGAATTAATGCGCGAAATGACGATTTTACAGGTATTGTTTACATCCTTGCCTGTAGGTGAGATGTTTTTTCTCTCGTATTTATCACAACGTAGGTCTTAATGATAACGTTTAGTAGTTGACCATGACATCTTCGGAATATTAATCCGTTTTATTGAAGGTCAAAAGCAAAACATTTACAAAACTTTTTGCCTGATAATTAGTCCATAAAAAACTGTATGATGAATTTCAAGATGGGATTGGATAATTGTTTACGGCAATGCAATACGTGGGTGATATACCGTGGGGATGCCTCTCTAAAGTGGCCCCTAAAAATATGGAAAAAAACCTCGGAAAAACTCTATGTGATAAATTTGGGAATAAATTTTTAATTATTTTGTTAACTAAAATTTGCTAAAACTGTAAAAAAGTGGGTGAACAAAATCCTGTAAGGGACTTTGTTCACCCACTTTAAAGCTCAACTCCTGTGACTTTTGTCGGGAATTTTCTGAAATTTTTCAGCGAAATTTGTGTATTAAGACATTCTGGTAGCATTACCTGGCGTGTAAAAGGCCACAATCATTCAAATTATTCACAATATTTTAAACCGATTAATGTTCTTACGTAACACGTAATGTAAAAACATGACGTGATCGTAATACATCACACATTGTTAGAGATATATTCTAACAATACATAACGAATTGTTAGAATGTATTGTTCGCCTTTTTCTATTGTAGGTGGCCATTGTTAAACGTAAATTTGTTCGAAAGTTGCACGTTTGTTTTTTTCTTCATTTCTTTGAGATTTCCCGAAAAAAAGTCACTTGTAGAATTTCATTCTTTCTAACACTTTGTGGACTCTGAAGCAGCCACCTCCACGTGGTTGTCGTTCGTCCGGAAATAACTGACGAAGGGCAAGCGAAGAGCTGCTTGTTCCCTTCAATTGAATAATAAGGAATAAAAACGTGCTAAGAAAAGCAGAAATTATAAAAGTAATTAAAGTTAGAAGAATTAAGTATCTAACTTTGGTATATATCGCTTTAAATTTTGTCTAAGTGTTAATTCCTTTGTTTTAATTGTGATCGTTAGCTTTATGGCAACATATTCGTGTTATGGTTGGCTACAAAATTATAACTACGTGTTCAATAGAATAAAATGATTTTAATAGCAAAATTGTTGACTTGCTAATAAAACAACGATAACAAAATCAACGTAAGTCATTACTCCATCTGTTATGAGATTTTGTTATAAAAAAAAGTTTTATATTATTAATTACAAGATGACAAAAACCTTAATAATTCTTATATCTTTTAATTATTATAAAATAGCAAAAAAGAGTTTAATTTTGAGGGTAGAGATACAAAAAAGTCATATAAAAAATTGTAAATGCTAATAACGAGTGAAACCGTCATTAAGTCTGACCCAACTGGAGATACACACGATATCTTTTATCTTCCCATCCCCTGAATCTTTAATCACCAAAATTTAATACCTAATAAGTAATTCTCCCTGCAAACTTTTAGAAATTTTCACAACAGTACGTCATAAAGCACAGAAATTATTAAGCTTCAAAGTGAGTGAACAAAATCGTGTCACCCACAAACATTAACATCCATACATACAGAAAAAAAGCCTCGAATTTTTTTGCATTTATCGACGTTTCAAGATGTCCTGACTCCAAAAATATATAATTCTTGGGAAATCATTTTTTGACCGATCGCCTTATATATAACAACTGGGAAATTATAAATAGAAAAATTATTGGAATGAAACACGGTTTGGTATTAGCACGGCGTGTTTTTGTTAACTGGAAAAATGTTAGTTCCAAAAATTAGATATATGTGGCATTGATACACAAAATGCTATTCGCCGTGAGGTAATAGCGAGGTTGCGGCCGAAGTTTTCATGTCTAAAACGTGAACGTCGAACGTCGAAGGCCGTATCTTGTAAGCAGAGGTCGACGTTCGACGTTCACGTTTTAGACATGAAAACTTCGGCCGCAACCTCGTTATTATGTGTAGACTCGATAGATAAACTGGGCCTTGAGTTAATATGTCAGGAAGCCGCTAGCTGGCGCTAGAGTCGCATTACGGCGAGTTGTTGGTTTATCTATTGTTAGTAGATAGTTTTTTCGTTTTCAAGCATTTCTGTACTTTTTTTCTACTGTTCTGTCAAAAATATCTTATTCGTAATTACATTTTTTAATTTTCTATCGTGTGAAAGAAAGAAAAGTATGTTTGGTTTATAAAAAATTTTAATTTAATTAAATTTACAGATGAGAATGTGGATAAATCAAAAATTCGATTTAATTTATCCAACTTTTAAATAAAGATCTGTTTTACATATTGTGAATGAAAGTTTTGTACATAACGTTCTGAGTATAACATATCTGTTCAATACATAGACAGTGGTATTATAAGTAAATAAACTTGCATTTTACTGTTTTATTTTATTACATATGTATGGCGATATATTTAGGAAACCATAGCGCATCCTCTTATACATTTAAATAGTCATAGAAATTTAATCCAGATAAAGACACACTATTTTTAAAATAATTTATTAACCTGTAATATATTAAATAATTGCGCCGATCCTGTCTTAATTTTAAACCATGCACAGTAGCTTTAATAACTGCATTATGCCAAGTTGTGCAAATTGGGCAAGGATACAAAAAAGTTTGAAGTATGCAAGTATAAAGTTTTTTCATAAACCTGGTTATTAAAGACAAACGAACTACCGAATTATCGGGCTATAAGCTTGATGCCGCTATTAAAGCAGCCGAGGTAGACAAATTAATAATACTGGACTGCAAAAGAGGTAAGGCAACGAACTAGAAATCTTCCAGATTACAGGTGAAAAACCACACAACACCTCTCTTCTCTTAAAGGCATTTTTTTTTTTTTTCTGTAAGCAGTTTCCAACAAATTTTAATAAATGTTTTTCTATTTGTGAAAATTTCTACGTAATTCAAAGGAAATTTATAATACATATTTTACACAGCATTATTAATATTATTATTTTGCTTGGAATGCGAATTCGATTTGCAAAAAACAAAAAAATATCACATAATATGTGTGATAAACACGCCAAACAATATGCCAAATGTTGTGCTATGTAAAGGCTATAATTAAATATTAGAAATTAATTAATTTGCCTAGAGGTAGGCAGTTATACTGTCATCTCGTATTGAATTTAATAATTATCAATAATTAATTTTTTATTTTGACATTTTTTAAAATTTAATTTGGAATAAGTCATTAAATTTAATACCAGATGGCAGCATAACTACCTACCTCTAGTCAAATTAATTAATTTCTAATATTTAATTATAGCCTTTATGTAGCCCAAAAATTTGGTATATTATTTGGCGTGTTTATTATATAACGGGCGATGATTGTTGATGTTTATACGTAATATGTGTGAACACAAGTTTGGAAAAATGTGTGATTACAAGAGACACTATGATGCTAGCGGAACGAGTGATAAAAACAGACTGATGGAGCATGCGCACAATCCGGAACTTCCTCTCTCCTTGTCACTCGTGATGCGAAACGTAACTTCCGTTTATTTGAAAGTTCGTATATAGTTCATCTGGACCTCCTGTCCTTAGTTCTCCTTATCTGGTCACGACTTTTATCTAACTTGTAAGTCCTTTCTCGAGATTAAGGAAAGGCGGATAGATACGGGAAGACAGTGGGAATTTATGTTTTCATGTTTGCAGCACAATAATTTTTTTATAAATACGATATTTACGGATGTCTTTCGGACGTTAAAGTTAGCAACTTCGATCACATGCGAGGCCATCACAACGTATCCCACACGGATCACTTTTCAAATATTAATAGTAGACCGGTATTAATTAGTATTAGTTGACCATTCTCTCTTCTGGGAGGAGGTCAACGACTACTTTTGGTTGAATTACTTCAATCTCTTTCCGCAACAGCCCCTTCTTTTCATCGGATCAGCGGTATGTTGGCATTCGAATAGAAAAATTGCATAATACAAGATTGCCGGGCAGCACAAACTGTACCCAATGTAAATAAAATGTGTTAGATTGGGCACTCGGTGTCATAAACTCTTACATACGATAACCTTTGTAAATATAAATCAAATACTATAATATAATATAATAGAAAAGTTAGAAGTACGAAATAATCTTATTCTTTGCTGTTGTTATTTTTTCCCGAGAAACGCCGAGCTCATCTGCTAATTTTTTATATTACTTTAGCTTTTGCTATTTCTAATTAAATATATTTAGAATCCATTGTATGCCTACAACAATGTACAGTAAGTAAATCAATTAAAATTTCCAATGAAGGATACAAGCTTATTGAATTCTTTAGTTTTTGATTCTATAATTTCTTAGACCTCTTATCATAAAGCTTGCAAACATATAATTCTTGTATATACAAGTTCGTTTTCGACGTAACTAATAATGGTCGGGATAACTCCGGGCAATAAGCGAGTCTATACAACCGTCGCTAGGAGGCGCTTATATCATTAAGCGACCAAATTAACAATGGAGTTTCACCGCTTACAATATATACGCTTTGCCACACACATATTAATTATTTTCCATGAAAAAATTTACAATAATGCTTTGTACTTGAAACGGTTTGTTTGATGCAATTTAAATTAAATCTTTGTTTTTTCAGTTGATTTGTTCTTTCAAAACTGTAATGTTCTGTTTGTATGTTTCACGCTTTTGTTTTGAGATATAAAACAAATTAATGGTTATGCTGATTTTTGGGATCTGTATGTATTTCATAAATACATGATTTAATAATTAACTTTTCAATACAGTATTAAACATTTATTTCTAAATTATAATAATTACTTATTTTGGAGCTGAAAAAAACCTGTTATTAATTGATAATATGTTTTATTAACTCATTCACAAGTACATTTGAATAATTATTTAAAAGTTAATCGCGTTTATTTCGTTATTTACTTTTAACAGTAATTTTATCCAAAACAATTTTTCTTCTTAATTATATCACATATAAATCGGAAGATTTTCTGTATTTATCAAAATAATTTCTTTAAAACAAGTTTCATACATGACTCATGAACTGCAATGCTATTTATCTTCAAATAATTATATTCTGAAGATCTCCTTATAATATATTTATAGCAGAGAAAATTATTTGTGCAAAAAGTCGAGAAACTGTCACGCGACATTCAGCAGAGAGTAATGAATGACCTGTCGAAATTCAGAAGAATTCAAATTGAAATTAATCTGATTTTTCGTATATTTCAGACGTCCACTTCCACTCGAATTAATACTCTTTAGATTCAGGTCTTGCATAGCAAACATCAAATCAATGCCAAAACTTGTGCATTGAAAGTCGTCACAATTTGTAACAATACGCTTTATTATTATTAACAAATTCAAAAACAGAATTATACAATATACTTTAAATTATAATCCTGTAAAAATATATCAAAATATTATGCAGAATCAATATCAGTTTTATACAAAGTAAGTTATATATAACAGGTATAAAATTAATCCATATTCCATTCACATAAAAACTTATATTCTTGTGCAGTTTAACATGTGATATCTTCCTTTTATACAGAATAAAATTGATATTTTATATTTTACACAAATATTATAGACGATATATATATTGTATTGAGTCCTTGTCTGGCGGCAAATTATGTGTCGAACTACAAACAGTATTAATATATATCTTACTATGTTCTTTATCCATTACATCAATTTTCTGGGAAATAAATTCATTTGAAGCAGATTTTTGTGTTTGTCTTCTAAAAAGAATTGATTGTAAAGCGAGAAATGGCGATTCGGCTATGAGAGAAATCACAAAAGCACAAATAAAGGATAAAACAATATGGCCTATTACCATATACATCTGAAAATATAAAAATTTATCTGTTGTAATTTGTATCGTTCAATAGAGAGGTTGCAGCCGAAGTTTTCACTTTAAAACGTGAACGTCGAACGTTGAGCAACGCCATCTTGTAAGCCTAGAAGTTTAACAATGGCGATTAGAACTCAATAAAATCATGCTCGACGTTTCAAACGCCATTGTCAAACTTCTAGGCTTACAAAATGGCGGCGCTCGACGTTCGACGTTCACGTTTTAGACATGAAAACTTCGGCGACAACCTCTCTAATAATAACTATTTCATTATAGTCTATTTCACTTACCCAAGTAAAGTGACTTGGATTAATTGTAGTGCGTCTTTCAGCGTTGTATATCCATATGATTAAAGGGTGAATAAGATACGTGCAATAACAAACTCTACTAAAAGGCGTAAACAGTTTGCAGCTAAGAAATTTACTTACGATCCCTGTTATGGAAGAAATGTTAATTTCTTTATTGCAATTCATATAAAATTTTCAATAATTTGGCAAAACTTTTACCTCCGTAGCCGTACACAGACGTTATTACAACCCAAGACACGCAGAGAGACCACACAGTTCGATTTGTGGATGCATAAAGAGCCGAAATCCACGGTGATGGTTTATGACCTAAATTCCAATCTCTTGCAGAAAACAATACTGCGGCACTACAGACACAAGTGCAGATCCATCCTAATGCTAGAATCCACTGAGAATTTTATAAATTAGTTGTATTTGTAAATATTACGTACAATTTAAATCAAATTGTTTAAAAATTGGAAAAATTATATTACTTTACTTAATTTTAATTGAGGCTTCTTGACTAGTAAATAACCAGTTGCTAATCCAATACAAAATGCTCCAGCGTGAGGATATGGTTTGTAATATACTCTTGACCAATCAAGGAATCGATCACTAAAACGAATAATATTTTGTGAAAATTATATAAATTATTACTTTAAAAAATTTATATTATTAAAAATCACCTTGAATTTGAATACGATGCAGTTAATGCAGTTGGAGGTAACTTCATGTAGAGCGTTATAAATGCAGTTACTATCATTGATAGAATCAACAATATGAAATTAATTATAAGTCCAAGAGTAGGCCACCTAATCAAATTTACATTGACAAAAAAATATATATATATTGTATTAATTTATCAATTAAATAATATATAATTGTAAACTGCGTAATTATTTTTTACCTAATGAGCGGTATTACTACCAATAATGATGCCATGTAAAGTTGTGTATCTGTTGCTAAGTACCAACTGTGATCTAGACACTAAATAAATAAAACTGCTCTATGAGATATTATAATTATTTACTTAATTTAAAAATACTATTTTTGTGATATAAAATATTAAAACGAATATAATAAGTAATTATAATTGGCTTGCATAATTCGAGTTGATTATAAAAGAAAGTAAAATATATGAAGAATGGATATTATTTAATTTACGCAAAACAAGAAAATGCGGAAAAAATACACAGCTTAAGAGTATTTCTTCGTGTTAATAAATATAATAACATTATTTAAATAAAATAAAGTGTATGAAGTTAAAAATCTGCGTGATGTATAACATTTTGCACTCTCGACAATTCATATCGAGGTGAAATGTGCGATCAATCACGAATCATGATATTCGAATTTCAATTTTTTTCCTGGAAACTAATTAGAAATTACAGTTGTATGACGGCTGTTTATAAGATAATTAGAAAAATTAATTTCCTAACGACTTATCGTGTAAATAACGGAAAAGGGAGAAGAAAAACTGCTTTTTTGTTCTTTTTAAACGAGAGAAATGAAAATTGTTTTAATAGAATTATTATTAGAATTTAATTACGAATTAAATTCGGGACTGTACGACTCTCCCCTATATATGAAGTTTTTTGAAATAAGCTTTTACAATTTTAAAAATTATTTTTTAATTATAAAATGAAACGTTTGGTGTAAAAACGGCGTTAGGAAGTTTTCGAGAAAAAGGGAAATTAGTTTTTCAATTCACCAGCACTTTATTATACGTTTTATTAATGTGAGTGTGAGTGTATAATCCACATTAATAAAACGAGGTGGAGCGTGTCGTGGAGTTTGTAATAAAACGTGGGCGAGGCATGTCCATGAAGGAACACGGATAAATCCAAATTTAGTAATAGCACGTGTTAATGTAGTTAAACCGTTTTTTCACTAAGTCCTCAATTCTACTAAAGGCATACAATGTAAATACATTCTTCTAAAGATTATTTCATAAATTATTTATTATTTTATAATTCACTTTCAACATGTCTACCAATTATGCCAAGGATAATGATTCAATTAAATACTTTTTGTGTGCTCAAGGGTGACGCTCAAGGAAAACGTCAACTATATCCTTAGATTAAACAAATCTATAGATTATATCATTAAAAAAAATCAATAATGAAAACGTTACCTATTTTTATTTTTAAACTGCCAGCCTTTGTATATAAAGGCATGCAGACTTTTTTACATATTGCTGTTTTTATATAAAATATACAAGTATAAATAATATTGTAGCGGTATATTGTTACGACCTATATAGGGCCTATATTTTTAACTTGGCCTTGTTTAAATTATCTAAATTTCAAGATTATATTTTAAAAGTTTGATTTGAATAATTTTATTCGTTTCATTCAAGTTCTAAGAAGGCTAGATTTAATCCTACATTTTTAAAAAATGTTCTGATTATAAAATAATTGTAACTTGGGAAGCAATACTTTAACATAAGATAAAAAGAATTCCAAGTTAAATTATTGTTTAAAATTAATGAAAAAATTATCCTGAAATCAATTATATATTTGGATACGTAATCAAGGACATAAGGATACAGATTAAAAATAATTTTATTTCTAATGCACTTTTTTGTTGCGAGTTAGATAAAAATGATGCAGGAATAGTTTATAGTATGGCGATTAGGAAAATGAATCGACATAAACATGTAGTAAGCATTACGACTGCCGCTTTCGTTACTTGATTGGTAAATAAATTCGAGCAGCTTTTTTAAAATAAAGCAGAGAACTGACAGTTTTACGTGTTTGTTTCCTTTATTAAAGTGAAGGTCGTTCAACAGTACTACAGTGCATTGATATAATGAGACTGAAATGCACTGTAATTTCAATATGGCTTCGTTTTTTATAATAAAAATAACGTAAAAAGTACTCCGTATTGTCATAAAAGCGTTAATAATTCCGATAAGACAAATGCGCTTTAGATAATGTAAGTCAATATTTATGTTTTACAGCGTAAGTTAGAAAATATTATGAATAAATATTTAAAGCAAAAAATGGTATTTCAATGAGGAAAATCAGATAAATAATTTTAATATTAACATTTAAAATCATAAACAAAGTTGTATATTCATTAAATTTAAACTTTTAATCAGCATAAAGAAAGATCATTCTGTATTAAAATATATAAACGTTAATTATTTAATATAATTTAAATAATTATGATTTATATATATTAAAGTTCCTGTATTAAATCGAATCACCTTACCCCGTTATGACTTTCGATAAAGTTATTAATAAATAATAAATTTCTCCACCATCCTTTACGGCATTTCTCAAGTTCGGGATCGAGAGTTAAGTTCCAGACAGGTCCATCACCCAATAATGGTAAAAGGAATAAAATTGCAATAACCACCGCGTACGTTGGTGTTAATCTGAAATATTGTTAAACGATTATATAAAAGTTTATTAAATTAACATTAACAACGCTTTAGTACTTATTTTCGAAGGGAATTTTCTAATGTAAAAAGTTTATTTATATTTAAGGATTACACGTCAATCAGTGAATGAAGCCAAAGTAGCCTTGTTAGGTGCTGTAGGTGAAACACTATTAATATAAATGTTCCTCGCTGCCTCACTACCTTACCTAACGGTGAGGCAGTGAGGCAGCGAGGAACCTTTATCATCTATCGTAACGGGCGCCAAAAGACGTCATAATGTTAAGTATACTTCATATGTAACAAATTTGTATATAAGTATTGTATATAGCCTTTACGATTAATTATAAAATCAGCTATTTGATCAATTAACTCATAAGATGAAATATTCATTATGATCATAAATATAATGATGATCAAACATTGCGATCAGATGACAGGTTTAAATATTAAAAATTCACATGATCAATGATCGATATTTGTAATCAAACCTCAGGGTCAGCTGTTATGTTTATCTTATAAAAAATCGATTATAATCAATCACATAATTAATTATTAAGCTGAAATATGTAATTATTATTAAGATCGGTTATGATAACTCATTTTTCTTCGAAAATATCATTTGTGTAAACAAAAGTGAACACTCTGTGCCTGATTGATAATTGGGAAAGTGGGAGAGGTGACATCTATGGATTTAATAGTCACTCACACACATTTATATCTAATAGCAAGTTTAATAGAGCCCTGAAAAGATGTTTAAAAAATCAGTATAGAAAAGTGTTGGTAGATTAATGATGAGACTATCTGATCTTTTCTTCTATATTTTATTCTATAACATTAAGACTAACTTAACTATATACGCTTCGATCACTACAGGTTTATACGTTGGTAGCCACACAGGAAATGATGGTCTAACAGGTTTCTTTTGTCTCCTTTACCCTTTGTTTTTGGAGTTTAACATAGCGTTGCCACTTTATATTCTGCACATAATATATGTATTTTTTCTCTACGTATAGAAAGTTTTTACGCGGAGACTACTAGCCTATCCTGTCATCCTATCTCTCCTAAAATAGGCACAAATAATGACCAAATGCAATACTTCTTGCACTAACTACCACGTTGTCTTTTGGGTAATTTATTAATTGATTCATTAGTAAATTTTAACAATAAACTATTTATATCTACATCATTAACATAATTTATTTTTATGAATTTTAATAAATGATTTACCTGAAAAATCGATAAATGATGAAAACAGGAATATTAAACTTCTTTTTATGCTTTCTTACAATATTTAACGTGGTATAAGATACTAACAAGCCACTAAAATTTAAATTAAATAGATTAAATTATTTTATTTTTTTTATGTTCTTCACTTATAATTTATGTTTTAAATATAATTTTTTTTATTAAAAATAGTATAATAATAAAAAGTTTTTACCTGATAAAGAAAAAAGTATCCACTGAAAGCGTGCCATTGGCAATAAATTGAAGATTAAATCCTCTAAAGAATTCTTTATAAAAGAGTATACCAGCTAAAAGCGAGAAAAATATCAATTTGAAACTTTAAAAATATACTTTTTAGAGTTATAAGAAGGTAATTCGAAAGTCTCCATACATAAGGAAAGATTTACGTTATGATAGAGTCACTTATAAATCACAGGATAAGAGATATGTGAGTGTTGTTTAACTGTATTTAGCACATGTGGCTGCTTTTTCTCGCACTCATGGCGAACGGATATTATGAACCGATTACACGTGTGAAGGTATGGAGGTATAATACTAGAGCGCCAGCCCCTAGAATACAGTGAGACCAGTAAATGCGCGTGCAGAACGGAAGTCGCCATCTTGAGCGTGGAAGAAACACAGTAAAGCATTTCAGCAAAAGCATTTCTGTCGTTTATTAAGGTTTTTATTAACTTATTACTCACCTGTATGTGCATTAGAAAAACTTTAAAATTAATAATAGGAAATAAATTTTATAGTTAATAAGGAAAAGAAAAATTAGCTTATTTCAGCCAAAAAATTAGACATTGCAAAAATAAATTCACCCAGCAGCAAGGTGAGTAATTCTCCCGGCTGTTGTGAGACTTTGTTTAAAAAATAACTTTTATATTTTTAATTATAATGAAGAAAATTGTGTACGGCGCCATCTGTTAGAAGATTTTATCATAAAAACTTTTTATATTATTAATTATTATAAAATGGCAAAACGCTTAATTTTAAGAGTAAATGCGAGTTCTATTAAAAAAAAAAATAATAATAATAATAATAACTGTAAGTGCTAATAACTCGAAGAGTAAAATTTGGCACGATTTCAATACTTCCCTATGTTTGTTCACATAACAGCAGGGATAGATCCTTGGAAAAGAAACTACAAGAATATATTTCAATATCGTATGGTTTGGCCGAACCATATCGGATCAAAAGATCTTGAGAGTTTTAAAGATAACGAAAAATTACTTATTGTGACATCGTAACAACAATTTTTAATTAATTTAATATAAAATATACTCTCACCACCTCAAATTAGTAGTTGTCTTGCCTCTGTACATTATACTTTTCTTGTTAGCAATAGAGTCATGCCGGTAATCTATTTAACTCCTTTCAGGGAAAAGTTTTAGAATGAAATAACGTGTCTTTCGATTTTGATCGGAAATTCGTGTATAGTAAATCGGGGCCTTCTGTCTATAAACGTTTTACATCTTGTCTTGAGGTTTATATATTTAACACCATTCTCGAGATTAAGGAAGGACAGACAGATGGACAACAGTGGCCGGGTTGGAAAATCAGAACATCAAAAACTACTCCTAGTAGAGGATGCACTGTTTATAATACATACAATCAATCGTATGTATATTCTTTGCCTTCTCTTTTCTAACGTGAGTTCAAAATCAAAACAAACTTTCCTCCCTTCACAATATGGCGGTTTGTTCTATGGTGAAGCCACTTCCGGCGTCAAATGCTCAGCTATTAGCAACAAATCAATGTCGCTCAAGTTATATATTATAACTCCACGTGTGAAGAATACAGAACCGACAAATATTTTTTATCAGCAGTCGCCCAAATCTCTTGAAAGGTAGCCAAAAATCTCAAATCCTTGTCACGTTTTTGATTATTAAATGTATGTATGTTCTGGTTAAATTTTACTTCTCTGTGATATTACGGTTATAATAATTTTAAAACATTCGTAAAATTGGTAAAAACGATCAACAAAATGGCGTACGATTAACTATAGCACATAGCACAGTAAGATTTACATAAATAATGTTATTCCTGATGCTGTTTCTTTCTTATTGATGTTTATTCTGGACTACTGCGGTAAAAGATTTACCAGCGATTTAACTGCGAGTGAGAGAATATACGAAGAAAAATAGACCGTGAAGAGCAGCCCATCCTCATCATTTTGTAAATTTTAAAACATATTTGTATAAAATAAACCGAATTAATAAAATTATAGCATAAAAACAGATGTGGATCTTTCTTGGCAAATTTTCAATTTATCTAAAATTTGTATTCTAAATGATAATACGATAGATATAAGCTGTAATTATTTGCCAAGGTTATTTTAAAAAAAATTATTCTTATCAACTACGTAATCTTAATGCCATACATAGAGTAATTAACAACTTATCTCTCTTAACAATGCAACAGTTCCTAGAAATTACCAAATAGACCGAGGACGTGAAGAAAATTATTTAAATATACTTTAATTCGGGTATTATTAAAAGCTTTTCACATTTATTTCAGTGCCGGAAAATTACTAAAAATACGTTGAAACACCTAAGAGAATACATTAAGTATGAAGTTAAATCTGATTAAGAACCCTACATTACTTCTTTTACCTATTTAATGTTAAAAATATATAGCTAATTTCGAATTCTTTGGATAATTCGTGACTATCAAATCTCATATTTCGAAAGTAAAGCTCGAAAGACAAAGGAGTAATTGTAGTTTAATATTTATTGCGTGACATTTACGGATGATTTACATGGAAATTTCCTCTACACGTGTTCTGTAAATTCCTCCCGCAGGGAGAAAATAACACGTGTATAAACAATAGCATTTGTATCTTGATGACTGAATTCTTTAGGTATTAGCCACTTTGTTAGTTGGAATAATGTCACTTTTAATCAATTTGACGTCATCTCTTCTAATTTAAAAAATGAGAAATGTTAAAAAGTCTTCGCTAATTTATGTTAAAATGAACAATACCTCGATCAATCGAGAGATCCTTATGCTTTTGTAATGCATAAGCATGGTATGACACAAGGAAAAATTAGCTTAATATTCAAAAATGGATTCTTCTTGTATTTGGATTGTATTAAGAGAATAAATAATTATTTATTTAATGAAAAAATGGTAGACACAAGCTATAACGAAGCATCTTACGTACGATGCTCTTTTTTTAAAGCTTGTGGCCCTATTTTTTATAGTCTGCGGGCGTCACCGAATGTCACACAATATACAAAAAGTTTTCTGTAATAAAAATTAGTAACTAATTTAAAAATAGGGGCAAGTGTCGCAAGTACCCCAATGTGCGAACGTTCCTAAAGACATTTATTTGGTGTAGATTTAAAATGATATAAAAAGGAAAACAAACACGGAAACCTGCCAAAACAGAAAAAGTTTAAGTTTACAGGTTTACACAAGTTTTTATCGTATTATTAATTTAATTAAATGCTATTGACAGGAATGAATGTAAAGATGCCAAGCTATAGAGATAAGAGATAAGAATACACGCGATTTTGTTCGTGTCCTTTAAGATTACTCGTTGAATTTCAATAGGAATTCGTTAGTAAATTAGCAATACTTTAATTAAGATATGAAATTAAGTTAACTGTGTGAATTGTAATAATACAAATTACTAATAATATTTGAAGATAACAACAACTGTTAAACGTATTGTGCGTGATATGTATGATTTTTTTAACATGCCTATGTGACTCAAATAATAATAATAATAATAATAATGTCAATTTATAATACATCTGGCTAAATAGCAAATTATACTTTTAAATTTTTGTTTTTCAAATCGTGTTTTTCTGAGAAGCGAAAGAGAAAAGAATAAAATGAAAACAAGATATGATATAATAATAAAATATTTATATAATAAAATTATAAATGTAAAAATTGCATAAATTACAGTACATATTATATTAAGAGAATTTATTTTAAAAAATAACTTACCTATAGACTGTGTGTCTACGTATAAATGAGAATGGCATAAAATAATCCACGATATAGAAATCACTCTTATACCGTAGAGAACTGTTAACGTTTCAGAAGATTTCTTGTTACGAAATAATTTCTGTACATTGGTGTACAATGAGAAGGATAAAAATATTTCTTTCGTCAAACCTTACGTAAAAAGAATAAATTCTCAACGTTTAATAAAACATCATTTAATATATTTTAAAATTAAAAAAAAAAATTAAATTAGTCAAACATACAATGTCTTCATTTTAACATTTATCTAGGCGCAAAACCTATCTTTCCACGCATTACAATAGCATTTGCGTAAAGCGAATGTTTAAAGCGACTTAAATTAATTTATTTAATCAATTTTGGTAAATCATTTAACGACACGTAATCCTTATAAAAGAGCCATCATGCGATTTGCTAATTGGGTTAATGCTACCTATGGTTCCAAGATGGCGACTCGTCTCTGATTCCAGCAAATAGAATAAAGGAAACAGTGGGGACGCACGGTCTAACCTAACCTAACCTATTCTAATAATTTTGTTGGTAATAATTATGGTAATTTATTAGAATAGGTTAGGTTAGATTAGAACGTGCGTCCCCACTGTTTCCTTTCTTCTATTTGCTGGAATCAGAGACGAGTCGCCATCTTGGAACCATGGGTAACATTAACCGCTAATTGTTAGCGACAGTGCGATTTACTCGCGAAGACTACTGTGAAATGATTACACTTTATGGGGACGAGACGAAACGTACGAGAAGCAGAATGTAAATGCCACGACCTCTTTCCAGCCTAACCAAGACCTATATGCATGACTAACCTGAACGTAACATGCCACTCGATGCATACTTTAACAGTCATGGATCACGGTCCTCATCATTGAGACCTCGACGTTTTGGTGTACTTCGACACATCTACATACAAGGATAAATGAAGCAGTGAGATAAAGTAAACAGTGACAAATCTGGAATGACAGTGTCCTATTATTCATCGACGGCACCCAAAGTAGTGATCGCTTTCTGAATATTCTACACACGATGGTGAACGAATAGGTCAATGACTTTCGTTGGAGTAACTCCGGCAGGTTTAGTATCAGTAAGACAGTGCACTAGCAAACGTGCATCAGTGATTGACAGAGTGGCTTGACAACCGATGAATAGGACAAATCCTGTTCCATGGCCACCATATTTTTCGGCTGATCTTTTTTCTGCGGAATCACCCAAAACTCGGCGCTGCTGAAAATGCATCATTTGGGTGATCTTGGAGAACAGAGAAGATGAATACGAGAGGACAGTAATGCCAGGTATGTCACTTCTAACACCATTGTCAACCGTCTAGATCTTTGTATTGCCGCTGAAAGCACTCGTTTTGAACGTTTAATATAGCAAAATAAAGCTAATTTTTTCGTATTAATTTACAAAATATTGGTTTAATCCTTTAGAATCAGAGATTCTGTGTATGTTATGTTAAATTTCTTAAAATTATTCTTTACCGTTATCCTTATCCTTGCTCCCGGACAAGATGGAAAAATATATGTACTGTTTTGAAACTACCAAGCGGTTTACATATGTCCTTTCTTGAATGAATTAATTTATTTTACTGTAAACATCACAGTGAAACTGATACACCACATGCTTAATGCTATAAAGATCTCTTATGCGCCTCGATAAATGTAAAGTGAACATTCTTTATACATAAAAAGAAAGGTTATTTACCAGAATTCTGTTTCTCAACGTCATAATTACTTGCGTGTATTTGTAGCAATTCCATAATTGTTCCAATCATAACAAGCAAAATTAAACTCGAGATGAAAATGCTGAATATAAAATTTTATAATTATTTTCTCAAAATTATTTTTTTTAAAAATATGATTATTCATTTTAATATTTATTTTACA
This sequence comes from Centruroides vittatus, assembly GCF_030686945.1. Taxonomy (NCBI): domain Eukaryota; kingdom Metazoa; phylum Arthropoda; class Arachnida; order Scorpiones; family Buthidae; genus Centruroides; species Centruroides vittatus. The sequence continues at coordinate 1,401,567 of NW_027122193.1, forward strand.
TTACAACTTTCTGTTCTGTATTCATAGTAACTGGAGCATCGCTGTCACAATGGCTAACTTTTACGATTCCTTCAATTCCGATGTTATTCAAAACTTTATGAAAATTAAATACAATTTAATATTTATTTTATTAAATTTTTATATACTATTAAAAATAATTAATAAAACCTTACACTTTTTAGAAGTTATTTGAATATCTTCAGAACTACAAGAAGAAGGAACACACATTCCAATTCTAATGGCGTGTTGAAGATAAACGTGAGCGTAACTGGCTAAATTATTCTGTACCTAAATGATATCAAAATTTATAATAGCAGAAAATAAATTTCGTAATTTTATGAGAAATATAAAGTCTGTAGCTACATACGGAATCTTTGTCGGTAATATTAAGAAAATCGGGAACTGTGTTGTAAGGTGATATATCCTTTGCTACTGAAGGCGGAGGTAAACGATAATCGAGAATGCAATAACGAGAAGAAAAGTTCTTCCAGTCTGTGCTAAAAGTCTTCTTTACATCATCGACAGTACGTTTACATTGATAATAAGATCCGTAATCTGTTAAAGTTCCACCGAAATGTCCTACTGGTAGTTTACCCCACGAATCAAACACTAGGAATAGAATTAAATTTATCTTTGTATACTAGTACATTTATCAATTAACAGGACTTATTATACTGGAAAATTATTATTATTAATTATTATACTGGAAAATTGTGTAAGTTTAATACTTACAACTTTGATTATATCTTAAACTAGTATATTTATTATATTTAATTTTTTTTTAATTTTGAAAAGCTCTATTTAACCTTAGTATTTTTAAACTTGCGCTAGTGGGCGCAGGAAAATCCTCATCGCTTGCGAGTGAAGTACGTTAACCGAATGATCATTTGATCGACAAGTTCTTGGGCCATTTTATATTGGCGGCATCTTTAACTCTCAAAAGTATTTGGAGCTCTTAGTACAGCATGTTGGACCACTGCTCGCAGATGTAGATCTTGATAATGCCATTTTCTACCAACACCACGGAGCCCCAGCCCATTGGGGTCTTCTAAACAATATAAATTTATTTTACTTGTTAGATATATTTTATTCCAATTCGCCATTTCGACTGCCACACAAAGGAAATTTTCCTGAATTGTGGATAAATTGACACTTGGAGGAAAAGAATAGATATTGAGGGATCGCGGGTATGTTATAAAATAAAAGGACATTCTATTTTTTAAATTTATCCTGTAGGTATATTCACCATTCTCTAATCGGGTATTGTGAAGAAAGTCTACTGGCAGTAATGCTTTTATAATACCCGATAAGTAGTGGTAATCGCAGCAGTAGCCAACCTTGGGCCAAACCAAGTTGAGCCAACTAATTGGACATATAATAATGGAAAAAAAAATTTATCTAAGTGCAATACGATATATTTGTATTATTGGAGCACGTGTACTAAATGCATACAGTTGTGCAACGTGCAATAAGCTACGCGGCCTTACAAGTTCCTTCTGAAATAGGATATGGCCTTCCAATTAAAGAATGTTCCCACCTCTGGTTTAATAAATTAAAACCTATTAAGAATCAGCACATAAAAGCATTAAAGCTAAACACAATTGTTGTATCAACTAAAGAATATGTAAAAGAAAAGGGGACATTCTTAAATTTCATCCTTGAAATGATGTTGTGTGTAAACCAATCTAACTGTAACTGTGAAAATAAAAAATATAAAAAAACAATTTTATATTATTTAATTAGGTACATAACACAATAATTTAAAGATTTCAAGCATTACATAATTTCTGTGTAATCTTTTGTAGGCATGAATTGAGAAATTAGCTCGACCCTGGAACCGGATAGTGTGAAGGTCGTAGCTTCAAGAGTTATACAACCACCTCGATTTACTCCTTTTCTTTCACACAGTGGTTGATCATTATTAATTCTTATCCACCGTAGCTTAGATCTGAGGAAATGTAAATCTAAACCACGGCTTAAAAATTTAGACTTTCTTTTTGAAATTAGCCTAATTGTTTGATGGCGCCAAGAAATAGGTACTAGACTGTACTGTACATTCAAATATTATTTACATAAACCATCGTACTAAAGTTCATGTAACCTCTGTAGGTGCACTTTGACACGTGAATTTACTGTCGAAACTGTAAAAAACAATTATGTAAGTACTGTACTTGTAAATGCAGCAAATTGTACCGCTATGTTATTATTTCTACATTTGCTGCCTGTCATTTACGCACCATTTCTTAAATCAATTATCTGATGTTAATACATAATATTTCGAACTATTAAGTGATTAAAAATGTAACCTTGTGTGCACTAATCTAGTATGATTATACATTGCTCATTTTCGTGCTTGATTGATTAATTGAAAGTCCTCTATCTCGGTTATCAAATAAATAATTGTTGCTTTTTTATTAAAAAGAAAAGGCTCTTATACATATATAATAAACCTCCCGCTAACTCGGACTTCGCTTAATTTGGACAAATTTTTTCAAGATGTTTTACAGTAATTTAAAAATTTACAGTATAACCTGCTAACACACAGTAAAACATCTGTACAGAGCTGATCGTGATAAATTATCATACTGTATATCCACTTTCTTGTTTTCCACGTCGTCAGAGAAAACAGTCCAGTAATTTGGCTCACCTGTTAGTTCGATTCGGAGTTTACTGTATAATAAAACACTATACATTATTGTTAATAAGTTATATAAAAATTCTTACGTCACTTTAAAGAAATTATCCGTAATAAGCAGTAGTTTACATTTAAATTGGTATTCTACAGTCGACAACTTCCTCAAACAATTTGGCATCGCTCTTGATACCCTATTAAGCTCTGGGAGTGACTGGAACAGTTATTCATCCCTAATATAACGCCATACATCTGTAGTAAACTCATTCACATACATAAATGTCTCCTAATGCAACTTTGACGCATTAAGCACATTAAGGTTCATCTCCTAGACTATTATCTTTCTCGAGCAGCATAAGATCTGCCATTCCGACACCTTAATCCAATCAGCATTCGTGAGAAATCCAGCCTTTATTTCCACAATATTCCGTAGTGCCAAAACATTATAATCAGCCATGTCTACTATCTCACACATTATAGTCGACCTGTAACGTTTTGCATTACAATATTTTTCCACCTGCCATGCTTTGTTCGAGTTCTGTTAAACCCTGAACATGTATCTACCCTAATCCTTAAATAAAATATTATTATATTGTATATGTAAATTCTCTTAAATCTGAAAAATACTAATTTTCCTCCTTCAAGTTGTCATTTCCTTCAATTGTTAGCCCTTCAAATAATTCATTTTTATTTAAAGTTTTTCAAGGATATATCTGATAGATTCAATGAAGGACACTCAATCAAAGTATACTTAAATGTACTCCATCCTTGATAATCACAAGGTTAATTTTAATTAAACATTTAAATATTTAACATTTCTGGGAAATTATGTAAAAAATTAAATTCTGTAGTGTATTCTATTCTATGTATTCAATATAATCTGACATTAAAATCTTGACAACTAGAAAATTAGATTTTAATTCTATTATGTAGATCAGTTTCAACAGAAGTAACACATCACCTACATGTCATATACGTTTACATCTATTTAAAATCATTGTTAATAATACAGTAGCATAATTAATCTCATGTGTGACCTTAGTCAATATTTAATCTTCACAGTAGAAGTTAATAGAATGAAAGATTTTATGAAATTTCAAGACCTATAATAAGTTCATATTTTAAAAAATATGAAGGAAATTTTTAATTTTTTTTTCTGTTACTTTATAATAATTAATAGTATAAAAAGTTTTAAAATAAAATATCATAACAGATGGCGCTACCACAATTTTAAATTTTTTTGCCTGTAAAGTTACGCAACTTTTTGCTGTATTTTTATAATATAATTTTCAGTCTTCGTTCAATTGTAAGGGTTTTTTTTAAAAAAATGATTTTAATCACACATTTATGCTGTAATTTTTGACATAGTTGACCTTTCAGTTTCACAATAAGTTTTACATCAGCATTTCACAATGTTTCGTAAAAGTATTTTACGGTATTTTTGGAAAAGAATTACACTAGAAATAATATTTTTTTCTAGTGTAATTCTTTCTAGTGTAATATAATTTTCTAGTGTAATTTTCTAATAATTTATAAAATTTAAATAAGATAAAGATAAAGTAATATTTATTTTGAAACACAAGGAAATAATCTTTGTCATAAATTTAAATTTATGACAAAGATTAATTGACTTTATAGATTTTAAATCAATATTTCCTTGTGTTCCAAAATAATATTACTTTCCTTATAAATAAATTTTTATATTTTAATAATTTCAAGAAGTTAAAGAAATTATCCAGCATATGACTTTTACATCTTAAAAAATTATCTTAAATATTCATTTAAGTACATGTACCTGTGTGTGTATTTATATATTTATTAGTACAAGATCATTAAGAGAATATCAACATTATCTTAAGATTACAAAAAGGGAATACGATCTTGTTATAGCCCAAAATTCAAAGACCTATTCAAGATTTAAAGATAATTTAAGCATTTCAAGATATAGGTAGACGTTGCTTCAAGGAAATTCGCTTTCACTTCATCTATTCAATACTTATAAGCCAAATTTAAATCATTTATTTAATAACGACAATGAGGAAGTAATTACGGTTTCTCAAACGGGATTCCGGGATCCCGGGAAACAGTTTACTTTTATCCCGGAATCCCGGGACAGGAAAAGACCGGGAAATGAGAAACCCTAGAATAATAATGTTTAAGATAATGAATAATAATGTTTAAGTCCTCAACAAAGATTCGGTGATCTTTGCTCCTATAAAAACAGGATTTCAACGAAAACTAAATATGGCATGTTGACTGAATATCTAAAGTAGATTCGTATAAAAATTAATATTAATAAAACGAAAGTATTCACTTTTCATAATAACAACACTGGAATGTATAACAATAAACAAGGGTTATTGTTTTTTTTTATTTGAATATTGATAATCGACTTATAAAGACAATGGATAAGATTGTATATCAACTTGGAATGGGCTGTTTAGTTGTTTTTAAGTATTTAAATAACAAAATTATTCAAATATATTATATTTCACATTAAAATTATCTGATATTTGGATTCACTCGAAAAACTTTTCAATGAATTTTTAAGATCTGTATGTTAATTTTATGCTAATTCGATGGAAATGTTCCGGTGTACACAATTCGTCACGAAGATCGCGCTCTTTCCAAGAGGCATACCCCTTGGCAGAGATGGCCCAAGTGTTTCGCTGTCTTATTTTTTATTAATTTAAAAATCCCGTTAAAAAAATTAATTAAGGAAAAGAATTAAGAGGCATTGACAAACTATTAGATTAATAAATTCGATCATCTTTCCGGCATTTCTACATTGTTATTTAATTAAGTTATAATATTGCTGACCAAACTACATTTTACATAGGACTTGATGCGAGACCGAAAATCTTTAAACAAGTCAATCGTCCATAAATGGCATTTTCCTAATTATAAATTCCTAGTATAGTATATTTATCAATTGTTATATTATGTTTTAATTATATTAATTATTAATTTTAGGTTCTAATAAATTAAACCTAAAATTTTTAAACTTTTACCTCAATACATAATTTAAATATTTTATTTAATTAATAAAAAACAAATTAAAAACCAGGCCTATCTAATTCCAAACCTTATAGATGTATTCATTACTATGTTTAAAGTTAAGGTAATTTTGACCTCTTATTCTAAATTTTTCATTTACAAAAGTAAACCTGTAGAGAGTAAACTAGTTTCTTTACTAATATAAAAATATAAGAAAAAAATTCCTTAAAGAATATATAAATATTTAAAACATTTATATACTTTTGTAATTTATACATTTAATTTAAATAAAGTATATCAAGTATAGTATAAATGTACATTTTTGTACTATATTAAACTTTTTGTACTATATTAAACTTTTTTGTACTATATTAAACTTTTTTGTACTATATTATACTATAAATTAAACATATAAAGTATATAAATTTACACTTTATTTTTTTAATATTATAAATAAAATAAATAAATATATTTTTATAAATTTATAACAAAAATCTTTTATTTTTAATTATAAATATTTTTATTCATATTTTCATTATTCAGTTTTTAATGTTTTCTACCCAATTGTTGACATAAATTAAAATTTAGGGCATATTTGAACATATCATTAAATAAGTAACTAGTTTTATTTTCATTCCACTTTCTCTACTTTCTAGTTTTAGACTTTTTAATTTATAAATTAATCATAGTGAACTTTAATAAATATGTTAAATTTAATATATTAAATTTCTATATTAACATATTAAATTTCTAATACATAGAAATTTAATATGTTAAATTTCTATGTAGCATACATAGAAATTTAAAGAAACAAAATTTAATATTTTAAACATATCTCTCCACATTATTTTTACATTTTTAGGCTCAGGACACCTCGAAACGTCGAGAAATGCAAAAAAAATTCGGGGTATTTTCTGTATATATGGATGTTAGTGTGTGTGTGGGGAGAGCACGATTATGTTCACCCTGTTTGAAGCTTAATAACTCCTGTGCTTTTGGTCGAAAATTTCTGAAATTTTGCAGGGAAGTTCGTGTATTAGGTGGTTTGATGCTATTAAATTTTGGTGGTTAAAGGTCCAGGCGGTGGGGAGATAAAGGGGGTCGTGTGTATCTCCAGTAGGGTAGGACTTAATGACTTTTTTACACGTTATTAGCATTTACATTTTTAAAAAATATAAAACCCAACCTTACCCTCAGAATTAAGCTTTTTATAATAGTTAAAATTATAATAAAAAAACTTTTTAATAAAATATGATAACAGATGGCGCCACTAACTGTTGCCGAGAAAGTTAAGCAACTCGCTGAAATTTTTGTTATTTTATATAAAATAAAAATTTATTCTCGTGTTTAAGCAAAGTATTTATTCAATTTTATCGTTGTGTAATTAAATCATTTAATATATCCTAAATAATTGTAACCCGAATAACTGTAAGTTAATTATAGGTACAATAAACACGGCTTCTATTTATTAAACCATTTTTCCACTACGTCTTATTGGTAACATTCAAAATCATTTCTGATCCACCCTAATAACCTCAACAAATTTCTCTAAATGACCTTAAAACACTGCAAAAAAACAACCTGTTTATCTATAAATCCACGACTGTAGCGTGATATTAAAACATTACAGACTGAATTACCTTACTACCAAACGTTTAACGGGGTCATTGAAGGATATGCTGTTAACCTATAACGTAACGAATAACTTTTTATAGTACTCTCTACCAGAACCACCCGGGGTGTATTGAAGTTCTGGGGCAAAATATAAATAGGGAATCTAACAAATTAATTTATTATATTAAAGTAAAGAAAGGAAACGAAGAAAACATTATATAGGAAGCCAGAGCTTCCCTGTTTTCTTCGTTTCCTTTCTATTTTCTATAATATGCAGTAAACATCAATAAAAATGTGTTGGTTCTGTACATTTTATAAGAAAATATTACTGTATAAAAACATAAGAATAATTAAAATAAATAAACGAGGCTGCTGTAATGAACAACGTTGTAACGGGGTCAGTCTCGTGACTCTACATCCCACTTTTAATGCAGCAAATTTCGAATTGTTCAGAAATGCGCTCCGAATAAATTCAAATATCGTGATGTCGGCTAAAGAACACGCAGTACGAGTGATGTATACGTTACAACGGGAATTTGGGTAATGGGATACGGCTTTATATATTTTTAAATTAAAAATCACAGTTGTACTAGTTTTGACACCAACGATACTGTTATAAAAAGCTAAAATATTCAGAGTAGACGGTAGATAAACAATGGAAATTATCAATAACCTAGTTAATTCGCTTACTTATACTTCAATAAGCGAATTCGTATCAAAATACAAACAATAAAAGTCATTTATAAGAGTCGTATACGTATGCACGTAAAAGTTCCCGCTGTGTGCACTTTAAAATACCTGAAATATGCATTATGCGTATTAAAAAAGACAGTAAAAAACACTAACTAATTACACGTACTTTTTCTACGAACAAATCTTATTACGTCTCATTTTTTAGGCGGGAAGAAGTGACACGAGGAGTTTCAAAAATTATGATGTCATAAAACACATATTAAAAGGAAAAAAGTATGTTGAAAAACCTCAGTACATCACAATCGAAACGTTGCCGGGAAAGTTAAGCAACCAATTGCTTAACTTTCCCGGCAACGTTTGGTGGCGCCATCTGTTATCGGGAGCTGGAGAAAATAGAAATAAAATTTAAATATTTTTTTAAGCGTAAATCATGTTTTATTTTATAAAATGTAATCAGCTAAATCATTGTCGTTTGTTTGATGCCATTTTGTCATTTACTTTGTTTCCTTCAAGTGTTATAAGCAGGAAGAAACCTTCGAAATAATCAAGTTAACAGATAAGATCAAACTCGACATAATTGATTCGAAACTATGAAGCTTCAAACTGGTTTTACTTCTAATTTATTCATATCTTAATTTCCAATGCCAGCGATCAAGTATGTATTGAATAATATATGATTGATTTCTAAACTTAATCCTGATTAGAAGCGTTAATTCGTTAATAATTGTCATCATTTTACTTACCCGGTGTTATATAGAACAGAGGGAAAGTATGGCGATCGGTCAAGAAATAACCTTTCCCTCGGACTTATATATTTTGGACTCGCAGGACCTTGAAACATCGAAAAAAACAAAAAATACTCTGGGGTTTTTCCCCTGTATTTATGGATGTTAGTGTGTGTGGAGGGAGCATGATAATGTTTGCCCTAATAACTCCTGTGCTTTTTGGTGTAAATTTCTGAAATTTTGCAGGGAGGTTTGTTTAATAGGTGAATTGATGCTATTAAATTTTGGTTATTAAAAGTCGAGGAAGTGGAGAGATAATAGGGGACGTGTTTATCTCCTATAGGGTCGCACTTAATGACGATTTTACTCGTTATTAGCATTTACAATTTTTTCTATAAAAAACCCACTTCAAAATCAAGCTTTTTGCTATTTTAATAGTTAAAAATATAAAAACTTTTTTAATAAAATATGATAACAGATGGCGTTACTAAATGTTACCGGGCAAGTTAGGTAACTCGTTGCTGGATTTTTTATTTACGTATAAAATATACCCTATAAGAACTAAGGACAGAAATATATAATCTTTACTCATAAGCTCTTACTCTTAATGCAACACTATGGCAAGTAAGGGCGTTACGTCACGCAAAACTAAAATAAAAGCATACATAACATGTATAAGCGATTGCATGAGAGTAGATTAACAGAATAAGTGAAGAATAATAATACAAAGTAAGGTTTTATACTCATGTTGTTATCCTTGTAATCTCCTCTCACGTATAAATTACATTAAAAAATTGAATAACCGGGATTCCATCAACCGTGATTCAAATCAAGCGGGTCTTAGTATTCAAGGTTGTTTGATAAAAATAAAATAGATTATTTATTTAAAAATTTTAAACAACTAAAAGTAATACAAGAAAAAACATATTCAACATGGATTACTTTTATAGAAAGATAATGATTGAATGAGATTTTCCTTACAGGAAAACTGTCCTTAATTAATTGTGAAGTAGTTAAAGGTGAGGACATTGAAAACCTCTGAATTACTCTTGTCAAATTAATAATAATACATATGCTGTGTTTTTCTATTATCCGGCTACACCCGCGCTCCTGATTACCCCGGTTAATGGAGTTTTTAATATATTATACATTTGACTAATAACTTATTCGTTTAAATATAATATTTAACGAATAATTTAAACAATATCATTTAATTAATTTTTATTATTTAGATTGACACTTTACAAACTGACATACTTTATATGAAGGTTGTTTTATATTCGAACAATCAGCAAATCGTATTAAATAATATTAAAATATTTAATTACTACATACAAATAAATTAATTTAAGCATGTAAATGAGCTCAATAATCCGTCAAAATTGAAGTAGTTTATTAGTACACATAATACATAAACTATAGCGTGAAATAAATGTTATTTGGGTCGTTATGTCAGATTAAGTTAGATATGAAAACCGTTTAAAAAAAATCAGACAAACGGACGAATCGATCAAAAATAAGTCAATGTATTTAGCATTAAAGTTTCTATAATTAATTTATATAAAGTCTAAAGTAAATGGAATATTTTTATAATATAAAATCCATTTTTTAAATCCAATATTTGAAAATAATTTTTACAATATAATAATTTAATATATAAACTTTTTATACTCACTTTTAAAAGCCCAAACTTTATTATTTTGTAGACCGTATAGAAACTGTTTAAAAGATTCTTTACATTCTTGCGTAATATTTATTTCTTTGGCTATTCTCTTTATTCTGGGTTGTATGAATTTCACGATAACTTTTGTGATAAATTTCAGATTTTCTAATGTGTTTGACCACATTTTTTTCACTTCTTCGTCACTTTCTATTATTCCCTCCGACTCTACTTCCGACATTGATAAAGTTCGAGTAAATAAAAACAAGCAAATAATAATTAACTTAAGAGTCACAGTCATGGTCGTGTTTTCACTCGTTCTAAACAAGAAATGCCGAACGTGACCTAAAACTTTCTATACTTTTCTTGTGTATTATAAACAAAACACCCGCACGAGTGTTTCCACCTAGCGGAATTTAATTGAATCATTTTCCGTTCGTCTTGGAGGGAAATTTATTATTATTTTTTTTTTAAATTAGACTTAAACAATAAGATAAACGTGTTTAGAGATATAATTAAGATACTTATTATACAATTATTTCCTTTAACATTAATATGGTAGAAACGATGTTTAGGAGTTAAAATCACGTTATTTGTTAGTCAGTTGTGATCCTTTTTGGGCTCAAACAATCAAGCCTTACCCTCTCTAGATTTAAATAATAAATAATTGCTTCTTCTAGAGTTAAATGTATCAATAATATAATTTCTTAATATAGATGTTATAAAAGGGTTCGCATGATCTTTGAAGGACAGGTGTGCCTGTACGGCACGTTGGCACAGCTGATGGAGTTTGCGAAAGGCTGAGTTGAGGGAGTCAGAATTGACGTTTTTCAGAATCTCTAAAATGTAAGCAGTTCTGATATGAGTGTGAGGAGGTAGAGCAGTGGATACGTCAAGATACACGTGTTGTACACTACAAGGCAGGCAGATTATTAGATACTCTACCAGAGAGGCTACTGTCTGATTGTGACACAAGCACAAACAGCTGCAATGGCATCTTTGTCCATCTAGAGACAGGTAGAAGCCTGGTTACATAAGTTTATCTTTTCAAGCACCATTGGTAGGCAATTAGTACATGCAAATTTGCTTGCATGAAGACTGATACGTGTCCTCCAACATTGTAGTGAGTGACGGAAAAGCGTGGACTGCTACGGACTGGCAGTATATTGTCTTTAGTAACGAATCACAGTTCTTTTTGAGAACAAACGATTATCGTGTTAGAAAGTAGAGGACCACTGGTAAGCAATAACGGATTAAGTAAAAAAACATCTTGTAAAAATTCCAGAATAATTGCTGTTATGTGATTCCATAAATAATAAACTAGTAAAACCAGCTTGAAAAGGTAAAGGTCAGCCAAAACACCGAAGTAAAGGAAATTTGAAAGTTGTGGCATAAGAATAGTGGAAGCAAATTTGACAGTAAGACTTAACATGTGAATAAAGTGCACTTAATTTGGTTGAACAGCAGAACGTCTTCAAGCAGTATCAGGGAAGGAAATCTAGGGAAATGGGTTTATGAATTCATAAGGGGAGATGAAATCGGGAGAGGAGCGGGGTGTTCGAGTTTCGTGATAGTTAAGTATGTCCTTATAAATATCGCCATCATAGAAAAACTATTAAAATTAGTTATGGAGAGAGCAATTCGTAGAAATACATAAAACATATTTTAGTTCGAAAGTCATGTGACCCTGGTTATGCTTAATTGATTATAGACAGGTTGCGTTATTATTGATATTACAGTGGCGTAGCGAACATAACTGGTGCCCGGGGCATAACTGGCGCCCGACACTATTGGCGCCCCTCTCCCCTCCAGAAACACATATAGTTTGTCTTAGAGACCATCTGGGCGCCCCTCTGCGAGTGGCGCCCGGTGCATGATAGTGGTATAGGTGCATGATAGTGGTGATAGTGGCGAGTGGCGCCCGGTGGTGTAGTGAGGGGGTGCCCTTGCACCCCCTCGCTACACCACTGTGATACTTTTTCCACTATTATACCATGTATAATAGAAGGAAAGTATGGCGATCAGAAAACAATCCAAGATTTTTATATTTTTAGAGAGGGAATCTTTGAAACGTAGAAAAATGCAAAAAATTGGGGAGTTTTTCTGTATGTATGGCTCTGTGGGAAGCACCCATTTTGAACCTTAATTCCCGAGCCTTTCGTCAAAAATTCCTGAAATTTTGCAGGGAGGTTTGTGTATTACGGGTTATTAATTATGACAATTAAAGGTCGAGGTGGTGAAGAAACAAAGAGGGGTTTTTTTTAAACTCTTTCCGCCCTGTGGGCACTAAGAGGGCCTCTTTTAGTAGGCCAATTATGGGTGCGGCCAGGCCCACAATGGGGCGACCAGGTGGTGAGGGACGGGGCCCGACATATCCGAACGGACCATCCCCCGAAAAATTCCTGGGGATTTTTCGACCCGTTCGGATTCGATCCCGGGTCCCCCAGACCTTGACCGCTCGGCCATCCGGCCCCTAGATAAAGAGGGGTGTCACGTGTCATAATAGGTAAAACTTAACTGAAGATTTAAGAATCTACAAGTTTTTATAAAACTCATCTCTATTCTCAAAATTTAGCTTTTTGCCATTTGATAATAATTAATAATATAAATGTTTTAAAATAAATTCTGATTACAGATGGCGCTACACATAACTTTAGCTTTTGCCGGGAAAGTTATGCAACTCGTTGCTAAAATTTTTTTTTGTTTTTTAAGGCAGAGAATTTTCTACTTTAAAAAAATTTTTTTGGCGCTCAAACAGAAAAAAATTTGTGCTACTACTTAAACACTTGGAGTTTTCTCATCTTTATTCAGTTGATACCAGTATTACTACGTTTCGGGCCCACAATGCCCCTCATCAGTCAACTAGATATTACAATAAAAAGGAACAAGGATAGTATAGAATTTGAACCATTTAAAAAGCCATGATCTATAAATACAACAATTAAATGTAACTCTAATATTCCTTTATGCATTAAATAGAACGTTTTTAATACGGAATATATAAAAATTAAAACAAGAGGCGGTAAAGCTACTAATATAAACAAACATATAAATGTTGGGCTATGTTCGAGTTATTGGAAATAGTTGTAAAAACGGCTACTATATGTCGTAAAAGTGTGCAAATTTGTGTTGAACAGCATTGTGGTAAATAAAACTGTAACCAAATAAATTATCTAATAAAAAACCGGAAAATGTTATTTCTGTATGGAATTGAAGTGTAATTTGTACAGTAGAACTCGATTAAAGTCTACTTGTTCGTGCTCTTTTAAGAAAATGTAAAATGTGTCGTGTCTAAGTGAAGACAAGATTCAGGGTTGGATATTGTAATTTAGAACTTGCTTCTCAGATAATATATCTTTCGATATGTTTGTATATGGTTGGCGTAATTATATACTAATTACCTGTTTCTAAACCAGATGTACAAAAATTTTATATCGTTGGTAATCCTCCTTTGATTTTATGGTTAAATTTACCTTAGGTAGCCAAAATGGCGGCTCGTTTCTAATTCCATCAAACAGAAGAAGGAAAACAGTGGGGACGCACGTTCTAACCTAACCTAACCTATTCTAATAAATTGCCATAATTATTACCAACAAAATTATTAGAATAGGTTAGGTTAGAACGTGCGTCCCCACTGTTTCCCTTCTTCTGTTTGCTGGAATTAGAGACGAGCCGCCATTTTGTATACCATAGGTAAATTTAACAGATTTGATTGTCGAGAAAAGTACGTTTGTAGTGTATTCTAAATCTCGCCAATAAAAGTGGTGTAAATAATAGTAAAACTTTGCGACGTTTGCAGGGCAATGCTCGGTTTCTCTAGTATAAAATACACGAGTATTCAATTTTATTCATTTCTCTTTGACGAAAATATAATTAGCTATTAAGAATTCATCCATTAGTACACACCTTGTTATTTTTCTATTTGTAAATGTTTACAGTATTTATCATAAAATTTCTTTCTTTCAATGACACTCGTGATTTAAAAATCTCCACGTTTAACGATATTCGTGAAGTGAATATTTATTTTATTTTTTTTTTATATAAACAAGATAATAAAAATTGGAAAAATATGACCTTTCGTGTAAGCAATAATGATTCCAAATTAACATAAAAATACTTACTATTTAATGTGGAATTTTATAAATAATTTATTTAAAAATTGGGTTAATGTTACCTTAGGATCCAAGATGGCGACGGGGGAAATTTTTCCCTACGTTGGAGACTGCGACGGGGAAAAATTTTTTTCTATTTTAAAAAGAGTTTGAAACTCGCCATATTGTATTTCTAAGCCGATTCAGGCGAGAAAAGATAGGCCTATTTCAAATGTATTACTTTGCTTTTGGGCAATTATACTGTATTGTATAATAAAATATAACGTCATACAAAAATTCACAACGTTTACATAAAAAGATGTAATACTTGTTTATTAATATAAACACTAAAAGGGGGGGAAAGATGTTCGAAGTAATAGATTGAAGATGTCATGGTCAACCGCTAAACGTACTTTACGGGAAATAAATATAGCACAAATGACCTATAACTTATTATGAAAAATACGCGAGAAATAAATTCCCAATTGCCTGCAAACAGTAGCTAGTAATAATTTATAGTAATTACACATTAAAGCTCAACGTTTGGTATTTCCAGCTAGTGTTAATTCTGTTCTGTTGAAACAAAAGTGAATTTGATCTTTTATTTTAGAAATTCATTATATCGGGGTTTTTTAAATTATGAAGGTCAAGGGGTATAATTATCACAGCGTAACATCTAATACGATTAATTAGTGCAAAACTGAATAGTTCCATTCAAATATAATTTATACATTAATTGGATAATTGGTAAAAAAATATTCAGATATTCGTCCTTTAAATACCTTATTTTTATAAATTAGTTTATAAATAATAATAATATTTATGATATTTTATTAACTTTACATTGTTTCCCAAAGGGTGGTCAAATTTAAACGGTGGATCGAACAGAATTTAATGCAAGAGCAGAGTAAAAACATTCAAATGGGGCGTGTTTTCGTCACGAAAGTCACGAAAAAATCACTGGTAGAGGGTTGCTTATTATTAGAAGAGTCCATCCCGCTCCTCAGTGTATGCTTCAAATAATAGAAGCGGCTACTATTCAAGGTCGATTACTATTTCAGGGAGGTTATTATTCGTATAAACAGGTATTTTCTACATTACGAATGGAAAGTTATTCTTTACGTCTACTGTATTATATCGTTATATATACAGTAATAAATAACCTCTAGCACAAAATGTAGTAAAAATTACATTATACATTATGTCGTTTTATTATTTAATTAAATAATTCAAATATAAACTTATCACACGTCGTAGCACACGTTACATATATACATGTGTAACATGTCCCCTATCGGAAAGACCTATTACTCACTCTCATTGGACGAAACATGACTGCAGCACATTCTCGTTATCAGTTGTCGCTTGACCTTACTTGGAAGTGTAATTTATATACGTCCTTTTATTTTTTTACAATACAAGTCAGAGGTCGGTAACTGTAACACGTGGAAGAATTTTTAATGGAACACAACAGGTTTCGATTCCACAGTAAAATAATGAATAATTGACTGATGTAAACTAGTACTGTACATTTAACAGTTAATTTACTGACAGGTTATAACAAACTTCCGTCCATTTTCCCTTCTCACTACTTCGAATTTCCACTTACTACGCTTAGATTCATTGGAAATTCGTTCGACACATCACCTAAACTTCAAACCTTTTAAAATTCATAGGTAACGTGACCTTGAGTACACAATAATCATAATTTATAAACACCACTAAGACCAATTTATTATTTTTTCGTACTGGTTTATTATTCACAAGAATTACCTAAAAATTGTACCAGATCAACATGAATGTTAATGTTGTTTTGTATTGAAGTTGTTTGTAGTTAAATGAGTAAAAAAAAAAATATGCAGTGCTTGCTTCTTCTTTAAAATTATGTACTGGTATCGTTGTGTTTGGTTTCTTTCCATTTCTTTTGGTACTAAAAGCCATAAAAATATGCCCATCCCTGATATACCTCTCGGGTTAATGTTACCCTAGGTATACAAAATGGCGGCTCGTCTCTAATTCCAGCAAGGAAACAGTGGGGACGCACGTTCTAACCTAACCTAACCTATTCTAATAAATTACCATAATTATTAGCAACCAAATTATTAGAATAGGTTAGGTTTGGTTAGAACGTGCGTTCCCACTGTTTCCCTTCTGTTTGCTGGAATTAGACGAGCCGCCATTTTGTATACCTAGAGTAACATTAACCATCTCTCGTTATATCTAATATAAAGTAACACCATGGCATCTTTCGATACATCAATCAGTATTATTTGTTGAAAATATAGAATGGAATAAGCGTAGAGGTGTGATTCTTCTAGGGAGTGCCCAGAGGCTACAATGTTGTTGTGTTGAAGCAATTCCGTATTTCATCCTGTACTTTTCCCAAAGGCTTCAGGAATAAAATTTAAACTTAAAACTTCAACTTAAGTTGATTAAGAATTAATATAGTAATTATCACGATTGCTTATTATGAAAATCATCAAAAATAGGAACCGTTAAGAAGTAAATAAATAAATAAAAATATTTAAAAGTAATTTTAGAATTGAAATTTTTTGTAACTAATTAATTATATATTTTTATAAGTAAAATTTTATTTGATCTGTGAAATGAAAGATTTGTTATTAAAAAACAATACATAATAAAAATAAAAATATATTTATAAATGGTTTCCATTTATTTATATAAAACTTTCCTTTGAAATTTTTTGCTGTCTTATTGTTAATTATGAAATTATAATGTACAAATAACCTTGTATTTAAAGTAACCTTGATCTTTCAATTATGTCTGCTCTGTTTGACAATTAAACAACAGTAAAAATAAAATTAGTCCATCAAAATAAGGATAAATACATAACAATCAATAAAACACAGTAATGTTTTAATACAAAAGAATTCAAAAACAATCTCACATTTCTTATGCTTTTATGTTCTGTGTTCTATATCAATACATAGAGATTTTCAGTACACACTGTACCAATGGCGCACCTAGAGGGGTCCAAAAGTCCCTGGTAGCCTTCATAGAAAAAAGGGGAATAATACTAGGAAGTTTTCAAAAAATCTTTTCCTAATTAAAACTAATTTTTTTGTATATTATATCGTGTCTATTTCTATACTACTTAATTAGCAGTCACATAAGGTGGAAATTAAAATTTTATCCGTTGAACTCTGCTCCCCAAGATTAAATTCTGAGTGCGCCACTTCACAGTTAGGGATTGCAATCCAGCTGGATTTTTGCTGGACCAACATCATTCCAGCTGGATCCAGCGCGGATGTATTTTTGGTGCAATAAAGTGTTATCTATCTATCTATCCAGCAATTTATGTTTTTTTTTTAAAGAAATAAAAGTCTCTTAAGTATTTAAAATAAATGTTTTATTATTTAGACTGGTCACTATAAATCAGTAAAACTTCTTACACATTTAAGTAGTGAACTTAACTTTGGTTTGGTTTAACAATTGAGATAGAGATAATTAACTTTAAATGTAGTTAATTAGATTATAATCTATAATTATAATTATAATCTAAGTAGGATCTCAAGAAACAACTGGTATTGATGGTGTTGTCTCCCAACCTACTTCTTAATGAACTGCATATATATCCCGCAGCGGAGAAGGCCCTTTCTGCCTCTACGTTAGTTGATTTCAGGGTCATCAAATAATCATAAATCGTTTCGTCACGTAATTCATTGACGTCACAACCGACCGTAAATTAGAATTATGCACCAGGATTAGGAGAAAGTTACTTATTTTATTTACCGCGAAGACACTTTATTTAGCGAGAGCGGAAAGTCAACTGGCAATTGGATCAGCAGAGGCAAAAGGGCGGGCGATGCGATGTACAGAGGGGGTGTAGCGCGTGCCGCACTGAACGGCAACGTCGCTCTGGCCGCCGAGTGATAGGTGCAAAGCGGCAACGGCGACAACGTAGACTTTTGCGCCATTATTTAATTAACTTTCTAAATTTGCGGATCCGCAGCGCTGGATCCAGCAGGCCGAAGAATGCGCTGGATCCAGCTGGATTGCTGCAGGAGGGATCTAGCAATTGCAATCCCTATTCACAGTCTAAATAGTATATTTTCACATCTTTCGATCACAAACACGAACAAAAAGATTGTCTACTTCCAACTCTTATACATTCCACATATACATAGAGTTGAGCATGGGAAAACAAAAATCCTCCAGTTGTCATTGATTAATGCTCGTCCTTGAAAATTTTTAAAGGAAAGTCCATTAATTACAGTACGTATACAGTTTTTTCGAGCCACTTTTGACATCTCTTTTCCTCTTTGAATTTCGTCCGATGGAGAAAAAATTTTTTTTAAAAATTAAAATAAAGACCAAGTCTGCCCAAAATGGGATCACCTTTTTATTTTGTGTTCCAAGACAAACACTTTTCGGCGACTGACCTTCCTTTTTAGGTTACTTGTCGCCGGAAGGTTATTAAAAAGTCCTTTTAAAACACATAAATGTCCAATTAAAATTACAAAAATTTCTTAAAAAGGAACAGGTGACTTAAAAAACAGACGTCTTGCTTACATCCATCTTGCCTTTTTTCTGGGTGTCTTGGCTGCTTTTATCCACTAGGAACAAGCGCTGGAAAATGTAGATGAGACAGCTGACCCCTGGCGACGATATTTGTAGAGTTTTCGTCTTTGAATTTCGTCCGATGGAGAAAAAATTTTTTTAAAAATTAAAATAAAGACCAAGTCTGCCCAAAATGGGATCACCTTTTTATTTTGTGTTCCAAGACAAACACTTTTCGGCGACTGACCTTCCTTTTTAGGTTACTTGTCGCCGGAAGGTTATTAAAAAGTCCTTTTAAAACACATAAATGTCCAATTAAAATTACAAAAAATTTCTTAAAAAGGAACAGGTGACTTAAAAAACAGACGTCTTGCTTACATCCATCTTGCCTTTTTTCTGGGTGTCTTGGCTGCTTTTATCCACTAGGAACAAGCGCTGGAAAATGTAGATGAGACAGCTGACCCCTGGCGACGATATTTGTAGAGTTTTCGTCTTTGAATTTCGTCCGATGGAGAAAAAATTTTTTTAAAAATTAAAATAAAGACCAAGTCTGCCCAAAATGGGATCACCTTTTTATTTTGTGTTCCAAGACAAACACTTTTCGGCGACTGACCTTCCTTTTTAGGTTACTTGTCGCCGGAAGGTTGTTAAAAAGTCCTTTTAAAACACATAAATGTCCAATTAAAATTACAAAATTTCTTAAAAAGGAACAGGTGACTTAAAAAAAAAAAAAAAAAAAAAAAAAAAAAAGGAACACAAAATAAAAAGGTGATCCCATTTTGGGCAGACTTGGTCTTTATTTTAATCTCTTTTCCTGTTTCTAAAGTGATGTAATTTTGATAAACCCCGTTTCCTTTAATTACGTATACAGTACAATAGTTCGTGGACCCTCTGGGCATAAAAAAATAAATTTAAAAAGTTCTTCAAATTCTTTCTAACTGACAATTTACTAACATGACTAGTTATTAGGCTTAGTATGCAACCTAATATCACTAAAAAGTTCGCGTATCAATACACAATACCACGACTTCTCACTCCCATCGTGTACAATAAGCAACCCTCTTCCTCTTGATTAAACTGTACCCATAATGGACGATCCTAATCCAAGCAACTTTAAAACACACCATTCGATTTCTCGTAAAACATTGCTTTTTAGAGCTTTCTAGATAGTTTTCCCTTAATTTCTATGATGGACAAACAACGTATACTGTACATTTTCAGAAATACATGATATGTACAGTACAGGTGTCCATGAGGGCCGCTTACAATTTTCCATCAAAACTAACCGGGAAGGCCTCGTCTATTATCCATTATTTTAATTATTAGCGATAAGCTATCACCATTCAACGAGATATTCAGAATTACTATGGGCGGAAAAATCAGACCGAAAATCGGTAACTCAGATTCCTGTATATATAGTCAGTCAGTAACGTTTTTACTTGGCTGGGAGTCACTGCCGTGACTTTCGATAGTATTTAATTATAATACCAACACATTAATTATTGTATGTGTTGGTATGTGGCTTAATTTACATATCTACAATACACGTAGTCTAATGAGACTTATAGGAAGTGTGATGTTATCTTATTATTAAAAATGTTTCCTGTATCTATTATTAGATATTATTTGGCCCACGAATCTATTATCTGGTATCTATTATTATATATATTATTTGGCCCACGAAAAAAGATCTATGGAAGGATTGTTGGTAGGATTTACCATTTATATACAATATATATTTTTATGCAACATCAATATTATCATTCAAACTATAATACACAACCACAGCTCACTTATCGTGTAGTAACTTAAATATTCTTCGATAGAGGGTGTTAAAGTCGAGGTGGAAGGACTTCCGCGATCCACTCCAATGCGTGCGCTTAGAAGTAATTGGCTGCAACAATCACGTGATTTTGACGTCGCTGCCTCTTTTTTCCCTCTAGAAGAAACATGTGATTGATTTATACAAAGTCCGAATAAAAATGGCCCAGCGATACGTAGATTTGAGATCACAATAAATACACAAGCCAGTTTTTATGTGGTACAGTATGTACAGTACATATGAGTAATGTAATTACAGTCGGCGCAACTAGAGTTGGCCCTCTTCGGTTTGGTTCATTTTTGCGTCTTTAAGGGGTGATAGAATTGTTTATTAATGCACATGTACTCCTCCCGGCTTCAAATTGTCTTGAAAAGGGATGGAGTGCGTTTGTTACTTTGATGTGTTTGATACAATTGATGTTTTCTTTTTATTTTTATTTATTTTCGTTTGAAAATTGGATGTGGTGTGGCACTTCAGCAGTCATTTGGCTCTACTGAGATAGCATAATATAACACTTATTATGGATTAACATTTCCACAGAAATCTGACAACATTCAGCGCAGTTGCCAATTTCGTTAATTTGGAGGAACGTTGTTAAATTACTGAAATTGGCACATCAACTGCAGATTTCATAAAATTTCTCTGCTCTATTTGCACTAAAAAGGCCTCTTTTTTCGAATCCATCTTCTATTTGGCCAGGTCCACAATGGGGTGGCCATCTGATAAGGGACAGGAGCCGACATTTCTGAAACAAACCACTCTCCGAAAAATTTCTCGACTTTTTCGACTGCCCAAACTCAAACCCGGGTCCTCAGGACACCTTAACCTCTTCGGCCAGCCGGTCGATAGGGGTGGAGTACTTTAACAAAGAACTATGCTACTAACAGTTCCTGGTTGAAGTAAATTATTCGAAGAGAATGAAATAAATTATATTAGTAAATCCTTAAGAATTCAATATATAGCCCTATACGTATCGCGATAATAAAATTATTTTGATAGATAATTATTACTGAATAAAAAGTTGACTATTTGTACTTCATATTCTTTAGTAATTTATATATTATATGCTCCAGTTGTTTATTTTTTACAATAAAAGTACATAAATGACGCTTTAAAGAAAAGTTCCACTACTTTCTTTCCGCTCTGAGAACCACTAAGAGAACCTTTTTAATCAAATCCATCCTGGATTCGGATCAGGCCCATCTGTAATAGCTGAGAATTGAATGAAGGAGCACGACATATCAAGGGCAGACTTCATATAATGTTGATAATTCTTGAGGTTCATAATTTTTTATAATTCCCGAAGTTTTCAAACCCTGGTTCCTCAAAGGGCAGACTGGTGCCTTTACTGCAGGTCATCTTTCACAAGGAAGTTGAAGCAAAGCATTCTTCTGCAGAAAGATTCTGGTTTGTGGCACTGTAATGGCGAATTCAGTCTTCTCACCGGAAATTTATTGGTTAATGGAATCAGTTTTTTTTTAATTGAGATTTCGGAGAATCGATACCTTTTATAAATAAGTTTATCTTATTTAATACGAGACATTAACTTATTGTAATTTATAAAATGCTGGTTTAGACTTAACTCATGACATTTCACGTTATTTGTCCGCTATAATGTGAAATATTGACCAATCCTATTGGGAAATAATCCGCAATTGAGACGAAATTATGCCACGTCTTGAAGTTTCCATTATAAACTAAGACATTCGAATCTTTCGAAATGGCAAAATGATGTTTAACCACGTTTCATTCGGCCAATAACCGAAAATACGGAATTCGACATGGTTTTAAATTTAATCCATGCAAAAGTATGGTAGAAACATGAACACAAATGGGACAGTTAGTCAGTGGCGTAGCGAAGGGGGTACAAGGAAGTGTATCATGCATTGGGCGCCACTCGCCGAGGGGCGCCCAAATGGTCTCCAAGACAAACTACATGTGTTTCTGGGGGGAGAGGGCGCCAATAAAGTGTCGGGCGCTAGTTATGTTCGCTATGCCACTGCAGTTAGTAAAACTTTCATCTAACAAGTAAGTTTAAACTGAAAATTTCTAGTAACTTCAATGTAAATGTATATATATTTTTCATTGATATAAATTATAGCCTTAATCCTAATCATTGTTATGATTTAATAATTAATCTCAAATTTCAAGTTATAGATAACCCTGATATACAACGAGATTACGTATTAAAGGCTACTAACAAGCTAAACACTAGAAGAAAACTAAGAATTAACCTTTAATATTTAAATAACTTCATCGAAACTTAATCTTGTGTTTAACTCTTGTATCTAAAAGTATTTTTAACGCAATTAATATAATAAATATATTTTATATCCTATTTAATCTCTACTTCAAAAATAAAAATATATGAAAAGCTATTTTAAAATATTTAATTATAAAATTGTACATAATAACAATTTGTTCGATAATTGCTCTCAATATTATACAATGAATGTCTATTTTAAGTCTTCTAAAATAATATAAACACATTTGATTTTAAAACATTTTTTAAAATTAAAAATAAAAACATATTTTTACAACGCTGATAAACATTTTACTAGAAAATATGTGAAATTATGTATTGTAAACAATTATTTATAACAATGTTGACAAACATGTGTAAATAAACTATAAATGTATGAAATTAAATTGGTTATATAACATACAACATTGGTGCTAAACTTAAAATGGTTTAAACGTGTGCTGATGATGTGTTACAGCTTTACAGATGACTGGAAAATCCTTTATTTTCGATTCCTCCATTACTCGTTATCCCATGTGTAATTCCATTCGAATTTTGAGATATGAATCTTGGTTTCATTTCAGTTTCGCTGTTTTTAGCTAAAGAATCTAATTTTCCATTAGCACTTACGTCAAAAGATTCATTTCTTTTCCTAGAAAGTATAACTTTTTCCAAATTCATGAAAGGTGATTCCAACATTAAAGAAACGGCAAGCGCAATTCCCAAAGATATCATAAAATGACCAAATATCAGGTATATCTGTAATGAAATTTACGTTCAGGTTTAAATAAATTGAAAATTTATTTATTTATAAGATGTAAATATACTTACACCAGTGTGATGCGATGGATACATTCTTTCGTGTTGGTAAGCCATGTATACCCATTGGACTAATGGATGAATTAAATATACTGTAAAGCTTAGCCTACTGAAAGGAATCCATGCTTTCCAGCTGAGTATGGTATTTATAAATCCTAAAATCATAAATATGTAATTATTTGTTGTTCGAATATTGTTTAAAAGTAATGTAATTCGGATTTACCTGCATGGCCTGTGATACAAGCATATATTAACCATGCAACGGAAAGTGACCACGCAGTTTTGGAAAATGCTGAATAAATCGTAGCAACTTCCACAGAGTAACCATATCCGCCATTCCATGGTGCAGTGGAATAAACTATTGACATGGCAATGGCAATAGAAGACAGCCATAGAGCAATTTGAATAATCTAAAATTAATTAGTTTCGCTTATTTAAAATATTAAATTTTCTTTAAAAAAAAATAATAGACTTTAAGATATTCTTACTGGTTTAATTTGTATCTTTGGTTTCCTCAAAAATATATATCCAAGAGCCATTCCGACCATGTAAGGCCCGATATGAATATAAGGTTTGAAGTATTGCATAGACAATGCGTAAGCCCTGTCACTGTATTAAAATATTTTTCTTAATTCAACAATAGAATTAATTATAATTCTTAACAATTATGAGAAATTATATTTAAAATTTACTCTGGATCTGGAGTTCCAGCTAGTGGCGTGGGTGGCAAATCGTTAAAGTAGTTAATGAGTCCAGCAGTAATGGTTGCAGCTGCAGTGATAAAAGATCCAGTAATAACAGCGACGACGGGCCATCTGTTTATTTGATAAATAAGAAAGAATTATAACATATTTATCGTTTTTTGTTTAACATATTTAACGGCATACTTACTTTATTAAAGGTATTAACACAGCTAGACCCAATAGATGAAGCTGGAAATCTACAGCCATGTACCAAGATGATTCAATACACTAAACGAAATTAATTTATAAATTTAAAAGTGATTTTCTTATTTAAAAATACGAAATTAAAACAATAATTACCATTTCATCAGAATTAATGAAGTTATTTAAGAAAATTAAATTGGTCCACCAATTTTTTCTACATTTGTCGAGAAAAAAATCCAAAGTTACATGCCAAATTGGTCCACTTCCCAATAACGGTAAAAAGAACATGGATGCCACACTCATAAAATATGCAGGACTTACTCTATATTAGTGAAAAATATTAATACATAGAATGAATTTAAAAATTTATAAAATTTTTTAAAAAATAAATTTATATTTTACCTCCATAAACGATGAAATATGTATAGTTTAATATCTAAATGTATCCCCTTCTCCTTTGCTTTCAGTATACCATAAACAGAAAGAAAACCGCTAAAAATATAGAAAAAATTGCAAAAATTAAACAGTAATTAAATTAATTTTCAATTATAGTCATTTAAAATTTTATTTTCGCTAAGAAATGACAAGGTTTTGTTATATATCTTGCTCGAAATTGAAAATAAAAGTGTTCATTTATATTAATAGAGACGCAAGTACAAACGTTAAACTTGTACGGCAAGCAGAAGTACACGTTTGACGTTTTAAGTCCAAGAAAAAGACCTAGCGGCGCACGTTCACAACATTACATGACTTGGTGCACGTAACGCATCGACTCACGGGAAATTTGTTGAAAAAATGGCGGATACATTGAACGTCGCGGGTTACCAGCGAAAGTAAATAAACAAATTAAACTGTTTAAAAGTATTTATAGGATGTTTAAAAACACTAAATAATTATTTTTAATTAGCGTCGTGTCTCCTACCGTACGATAGGACTACCTCATACTTTTGTCGAGGGAAGTAGTGGCTTATGTAAATTCGAAAGCAGCTCGGAAAATTAATTTTTAGAAAATTTACAAACTTATTACGCTGTTGATGGTAGAAGATGCCGTGGAAGAACAAACCTACCATAAGATAAGCTATTACAAAGATAAATATATGTAAATTCGGTTAATGTTACCTATGGTTCCAAGATGGCGGCTCGTCTCTGATTCCAGCAAATAGAAAAATAGAAACAGCGGGGACGCACGTTCTAACCTAACTTATTCTAATAATTTTGTTGGTAATAATTATGATAATTTATTAAAATAGGTTAGGTTAAGTTAGAACGTGCGTCCCCGCTGTTTCCCTTTTTCTATTTGCTGGAATCAGAGACGAGCCGCCATCTTGGAATCATAGGTAACATTAACCGTAAATTCTATAGGCACTTTGCATCGCTTTCTAAAAAATTGAATAATTAAATAATTTCTGGATTAAAATCTTTTATTTCTTTACAGTATTATTCGTAAATGCTTAAATAATCATTATTTTAATAAAATACGTCAATATTTTAACCCCAAACACAAAAAAAATGAAGAAGTTTAAACCGATCTTCTACTCGCCATGCTAGACGTAGCGAACGCCATTATCAACCTTCTAGAATTGCCAGATGGCGCCGTTCACGTTTTGCGCTAAATACGACGGCCGCAACCTCTCTATTATACAGTTGACATCTTTTTTTTTCTTTGAATATTATTTTAAAATTGTCTTTAGAATTCTACTTTATCAATAGAAAATCTGTTTAATGCTTCGTATCAATCAGTATTATTGACGCTAGGAATAGTTTATACTTGAATGCATGAAAGGATTTATAGATCTTAACACTTCCTGGAATAATTCTACATCAAACACGTTATTATAATGAAATAAAAAAAAAAACACTTAAAAAAATTTAGAAACACTAATATCTATTTCAGTATCGTAACTAGAATCAATATTAGAAGGATCCAAATTAAACGTGCAAGCCTACATTCACCCCCTGTACCACTGTGAATGTAGTCACTACGATATGGATGAAGAGTACACTTACTGTATAGTCTATTGTATATAGGCTACATGTACCAGTACATAACTGTATTTTACATTCAAATCTTTTACTGATTTTTTCTCATTTATTTATTTACAAAGGTGAGGGAACCCTGGAGTTACGCTACTGCTGTTTTTCGATAAATTTAAAGATTATTTTTCTTAAAATTAATATTTTACCTCAAGAAAAAGAAAGAATCGACGGCAGGAGCCGAATTTAGTACTACTTGGAATGGAATACTTTCAGAAAAAACTTCTCCAACCATGCTGGCGTGTTCTAAAGTATATTAAAAAAAAGTCATTTAAAACACTAATAATTGAATTTTCATGTTCAAATGTGATAATAATAATAATAATATAATTAAAATAAAATCTAATTTAATTTAAAATTATAACTTATAATCATGAATAAAAATTATTAAGATCTATTCACTTTTAATAAGCAAATTTTCGGTAGTGGTATGCATATTTTTACATATAACGCAATTCAAACATTAGCTACCTCATCCTCCAACTATCTTTTATGTAGCGCTTGAAAGATATAACAGTAACCGTCTTCTATGTAGCACTTATCTGTAACTCTTGTTTTCGTTATTCTACGCTGTCATCAGTCATTATCCATCCTCAACACAATCTAGCAGATTATTAAAGAGCATTATTACGATTCGTAACATTAATTCCGTTACGAATTGTAGTTATGCTCTAATTTAAGTCTAATGTCGCGCGATTTACCCATTAAAAGTGTATTAATTAGCAGCATCAATCAATGTTACGTTCTCGAATAATAGATACATCCATACATATAGAATTTTCTTCTACGTATTTCTACGTGTTTCTGCAGGCCTCTATTTTGCTTTATATGTCAGGACCATGGAGCAAAATTTTTGAAAAGCAGTTGGAATTTCTTCAGTGCAGTTAATTCTTACCGTATTTTTATTAGCTTATTTCAAAATATTTAAAGTTTATTGAGTTTACACCCTCCACGAGTATAATGGCACGTTGCTTAGTGCTCGGTTGTACCAATAACAAAGGAAATAAGAAGAAATTATACTGTAAATTGTACAGTACACAGGTAAGTGTACTGTACAATGTAGTCTAAATGTGTTTAGTTTATAATAATAAATCATTCAAGAGTAATAATATATTAAACTTTGGTATTTAGTAAATGAAATTTTAAAAAATCAATAAACAAAGCTTTGTAGATTTAAAGGTCAATAAGTAATTTATTTATTTTCAATAAAATGTAAAAAAGTTGAAATTGTGCTGTCTTATTTGTTATACATTGCTGAGTGAAGAAAGTTCCATACATACTCAGTACTTAAAACCTGCCAACAATAATGTTCTACAATTACGAGTTTTGTTTCTTATTACTTTTTCTTTTATCATAAATAATAACACAATGCAAATAAATTAGATACATTGAATATTAATTATCTTTTACCTCATATTAATTTATTTTGCAGTAAGTATAAGGTTAGTAACTTTAAGTTTAAAGTCCAATTCTGTAGGATTGGAATAATGGGATAGGGCCAAGCAAGGCTTGGGCTTCTGCCATGGGAGATTCTGTCCGCGAGGACTTCTACAGGAAACACGTTTAGGTGTTTTAAACACGTAAAGAAAAACCGAAAAACTCCACGCTAATCCACAACTAATTAATTACCAATGTTCAGTAGTTTTACCCACTGGTAGACTCAATTTTATGGGTCATTGCGCTTCAATGTTTGATTATAATATGGAATAAATAAAAGAATGATCCGGTCTCTTCACACGAAGTTTTCAGGCTATGATCGATATATAGTCAAATGTGCAAAATGAATTTAGCATTTGAAATAACTTTAAAAATGTGCTTAATTCTAATTTGAAAAAAACGCGGAAAAATTCCAATAATCGTGTTTAACGAAGTAAGCAGTAGTAAAAGTTTAGTAACGGAAATTTTTACAAATAAGAAACAGACAAATACATTATATTTATTGAGTCGTTAAAATTCAACGTTAAAACACCGTAAAATTTTTAATTTAAAACTATTTACGAGTTTATTAAAACAGAGCGAAATCGTTGTAAAATGATACAGGAGAACTAGGGATAATGGTGATTAGCATTTAAGGAAAATTCCATTACTCAAAAAATAAGGCATACAATAAAATGCGACTAGCAAGGTCAATTACATTATCTGATTAAGCTATCTCTCTCATATTTACGTAATAAACCACATCAGTAATGCATAATACGATTTATTTTTGTTGGAATTATTTGAAAAAATCTTAAAATTAATGTTTGCGAAGGATTAATAAAAGTGGATACTGAAATTTATATTTATTTTCAAACATTATAAAAGCCGAAAGTTTACTTATCTGCTCTTGTGAATCTACGCGAATCCATACAATGGAACCTAAAATGATATCAAAAATTGTAAGCCCCTAAAGAGTGGATAAATGCATCATCCTGTAAATCCTGGGTTCGGGAGCCGCCAATGGTCGAGTGAATAAAAAAGTGGATTGCTGGATGTGTGGAGTTTTCTGGGTTTTCTTCGCGTATCTAACACCTAAATACGGGCCAGTTTCCCATAGAAGACCCCTGGGATGAGAATTTCCCTTATCAGATCCCTCCTGCGTTGTGTTGCATGGTACTATCCAATCCAATCCAATCCTGGGTTCGAGTCCAGGTCAGCTCAAAAATTTTCATAGTTGGATTAACAGGAATAATTCAAGCTTCATTTCTCGTGTTGCGTTGCCTTATTCTATCAATCCAATACTACCAGTTGATTATACTGTATATAGATTACACGTATGTGTCTTCTCATAGGGAATCCTTTGATTTAGATCTCATATTTAAGTAGCCTGAAGAACATTTGTTACAAGTTATTCATTCAAATACGCGCATTTCTGTGTATTGGGGTAGAAAAATCTTATTTATTTTTCAAATAACACAATTTTTTAATGTTAATTTCATATACTAGCGTCTTCAAAAAGGTAAGACACTATATTTGTTTTAGTAAATATTTAAATAATTTTCTATAAAATACTCACTTAGCGTGCCATAATTGACGTACAAGTAAGAATGACAAACAACGACCCAACATACGGTGAAAAATCGAAAGCCATGAAGACATGGAAGAGCATCTGGTGCAATTTCCGTGCTCATCAATCTCGGAAAATTCTTCTTCAATGAGAAACAAAGAAACACTCTCATAGCTAATTAGTGAATATTAGAGAAAAAACAAAATTAAAATATTTATCATCATCATCATATTATTATTATTATTATTAATTAATTAAAATTTTCTTTACTTGTGCAAGTGTAAAATGATGATTTCTGCATTGCTTTCCTTGTCAAAATTACGTCTAGTAAAGTACTGATAAGTGTTATTAGTCCAAGGAATGATACAAAGGCTCTAAATTAAAATTTAAATTTAAATTTAGTTTATTATTTCGTAAATTTTATTATAAATTTATTAAAATAAACTAACATATAAGTCACTTGAAATGGGGAAATTTTCTTTGGTTCTTTAATTTCACAATGAGGAACATTCGAGTATCCAGCTATTTCGAAATGTTTTGGAACTAAAAATATACATATACATATTTATTTATTTATAGAAAATAAATTGAATATTTTAATATATTTTTAAATATCTTACGTTGTGAACATATGTTTAATATATCATTATTGGTGCATGTAGAAGGAAAACATACTCCAAATCTCATGCTAAGAAAGTAAAAATAATGAGCCAGTTTTGCATTTTCACCTTGAACCTATAGGAAAAAAAAAAACAGTAAATTTTATTTTTATAGAAGAAATTATATAAAAATATCTAAAAAGTAAAGAAAATATAACTTACAGTTCCTGATAAACTGAGATTTTTTAATTCGGGTACAATAGATTTATGAGTGTAAAATTTAGGTTTTGGTGGCACTAAAGGGCGAAAATCGTATAAACAATATTTTCCTCTAAATCTTAACTTTCCATTTTCTATTGCTTCTATATCTAAACATTCTTTGTAAGATCCAAAGGCTGCAATGCTTCCTGTTAACATTCCTCCTGGTGGTTTGCCCCAAGCATCTCCCACTATAAATGCATATTCAATCAAATATGTACACTCAAAATACGTATAAAATGTACATTTTTTTTTATTCTAAAAGAAACATTTTTATATAATTTAAATATAATTAAAAACTTTTACATTAAAATACAACAGTTCAGGATAGAGATAACGTATTTACTGAAGCATAAATTACTGTTAAAAAGTAATTTTATAATACTTGAACGGATTACTGACCCTTAAATTGGATAATAAAATAACTGTAAATTCGTTTAACAGTAATAAATTAATAATAAAATTGCTTTAATTTTTTTCTAAAGTTAAACTTTTAATGATGCTATAAATTTTATTATTAATTTACTTTTAGTTTCTAACTTGTTGTGACTTAATAGAATTATCAAGTACGGTGTTTAAAGATGGTTTCTAGATAATAATAATAACAATTTATTGTGATAGAACATTCCGTGAGATAAACTGAATATATTTTTTTAAATGGCATTCAAGTTTATTCTCCGTCACGCAAAATTTTCTCGTTTGAAAAAACACTTAAGATTTACGCTCTGTTCATTAACAGGAATAGATGATAATGATAGACGATTATGACGTGTTTTTCCTATTCTAAATTATAAATTAACGTATAATAAAATTATAATATGAAAGAAAAACATTCTATTCATCATCATGAATAGGCGATGATGATGATGATGATGAAGATTAGATTATTGAAGAATAGATACGTTAAAATAGAAGAAAATTACCATCGTCATCCTTATTAAGAATAGATGATGACGATGATTTTGATTATCCCATTGTATTTCGTATAAGTAATTGAAATTATATCATACATAAATTCCATAAAAACATTTTAAAATATATTTTTATAATATATTTTCTTTTCGGTCGTAAGAAAAATGGGTTAATGTAACCCTTGGTGCCAAGATGGCCGCTCGTCTCTGATTCCAGCAAGGAAACAGTGGGATGCACGTTCTAACCTAACCTATTCTAATAAATTACCATAATTATTAGCAACCAAATTATTAGAATAGGTTAGGTTAGGTTAGGTTAGAACCTGCATTCCCACTGTTTCCTTGCTGGAATCAGAGACGAGCCGCCATCTTGGCACCAAGGATTACATTAACCGAAAAATGATGTTAAATAATTTTAGTTAGTTTTCCACTCGCTAAAAATAAAATAAATATATAATGAAAGTTTTATAAAAATTGATTATTATATAATAATACATTTATCCTTTTAAATTTCGAATTTTTATTCAGGAAAAGTGTATCTATCGAGAATAATTTCGGAGAAAATTATTTATCAATTGATAGGAAGATAAAAATAACTGTTAACAATGTCAAGGATGTTAACACAATAACTTTTGTGATGCGAATTAATAATATATCAATATTTCTTTTGTTTCTTAAATTACACACCTAATTATAATTATTATTATTATTTTAAAGTAATTATTAAAGGATATACACAAGCAACATATTCAAGTCTTTCATTTATGAGATTTTTGAAACCTTCATTAAGTAAATTGATAGATTATATTAAAGCATGCTAGGAATATTAAAATATATAACTTATAGCACATTAAGCACGCACATATGCGTGTTTAGTGTGCTTTAATATATACATATATAAAGCATACCAGTGGGTATATCAAGTCTTAAGTGCTAAAAATGGAAAGGCATTTGAATAACCTTTTAAAGAGGATAATTTAAAAAAATCCCAAAGTATTGTGCACATCTGGAATAAATCCAAAAAAAAAATTCATTCCCCGGGAGAATGTCAAAATGAAAAGAAAATATATTGACATATTTATCACACCGTGACAGACATTTTTATAATTTTACACTTATGTGATTATTAGATGCAATTAAAATATAGAAATCTGGTATTTATTAAGTATCACTTGTCAAAATATTCTATTTACGAGTTTGTTGACCGGTCATACGATAGCGAGTAAGAGACTTATTTGCCATCACGTTGAACGCTGACCCATATCTATAAAAAGAATTAATTCTTCCATTAAGAAGAAAACAGACATTTTCCTGTAAAAGTATCGTTTACCAGATACGTTAAAATTATACAATGACGTTGACATAGAAAAAAAAAATGTGTCATCCTCGTGAAAAGAAAAATTCATTAATCGTAATTCAAGATAACGTATCTTGCTTTGTATTTAAAATATTTTAAAAACAACTACAGAGTATTAACATATTTTTAATAATAGAGAACTTACAATGGGGCAGTTACACCTCTAACTTTCCTCCATAACAGTAATTAATATTGTTAGTTTGGCCATTTTTGCTTCTATTTACCCAGTATATTTCTTATTCTTATACGTGTGTCTAATGTACTTTTACATGTTTACAGACACGTGTCTGTTAACACACAGAATGAATGCTAAGAGCACAGTAGCTAAGCTCATATTCTTTTATATCTCGCAGAAATCAAAACACGTATTTTTAAATTAGATTTATGAGATATTTAATTTCCATTTTCTTAACTTTCTACGTCGCCCTCTTTGCTTATTCATCCATAAGCAAACTTCAAACTTGGGTTAGTATGAAGATAAGGTTTTTAAATTCTAATCTTTTTGATACATCTGATGTTAACTTAAACGTTTCACTTCCTACATATATACACACTCTAAAGCTATTTAAAAATTTTAAATACTACGTAATTGCTATTCTTCGGTTACTTAATAAAAAGAAATTGCCCTAAAATTTTATCTTTGAAAAGAATATTTAAAAAAAGTAGAAAAGGCATTGATCTCATTCTCTCCGTTCTGGTGAATACAATTTAATTTTTTAATCATTAAAAAATATATATTTTGTCAAAATTTTCCTTGCATACATAATTGTTACAGCTTGTATAAATTTATTTAAATAGTTGCATGACAGATTTTTGTCTAAAAATAAATATACAGTAAACAATACTTAAATAAGTGAATTTCTTATGCTTACAATTATAAAAATTCAATTTAATACTGAGTTTCATACATTTTCATGACACAGATTCGAATTTAAAGTGAAGTTTTTAAACTTTTTCGTAAAAAAATATATGTAATTTGTCACTATATTATAAATATAAGTGCTAAATTCATAAATCAAAATTTATTTATAAGAATTATAATACAGTTACAATCAACTTCTGAAGGATTTATTCTGGGAGTTCTACATTCCAGGAATAAAAATGTTCCAGAAATTTTTCAACTCTCATCATTTCCTGTTCTTTAATCTCTTTATTATATAAATATATAGCCTATTGCCTAAAAGTCTGGCTATCATCTTGAGTAAAAACGGGAATAATAGCCTCAATTCGATAATGTTTCAAATTTTTACCAAATTCCTGAAGTTTCCCGGCGAATACGAAAGAATTTGGCAACTCTACTTATAATCAAACACAGAGAACAAACGGAAATGTTTATTCTTTGTCTTCGATTGCATTGCTTTCCAATGCACAGGTTAAATCTAACTACAATAGAACACAGGATCGGAATTACACGTAAGCTGAACAATGTACAGTACAGTTTAAGATTTCAAGCTGCTAGAACACAGTTTAGGCATCACTCTTTTAAATTTATTTGATGAAGGAAGAAGGGCATCTTAATGGGACCATGTTAGGCACTTTTAAGCACTCCCAGTCTAATTTATTTAGAAACACAATACGGATACAGATATAGAATAGATACAGTAATAAGCAGTGCCTTAAGAAGGCAAGGCCCCAACTATATCCGGATATATCTATATGTTAACATGGCCCTACATATTATAGGTTATGGATTAGAACTACGTGTGTAAATCCGTACTTGACCGAATATAAAATTATAACAAATTATCTTCAAATGATTTTAAAATATTGAAAATCCGAAAATGTAAATTTAAATTTATAACAACATAATTATATAAATTCTATAATAAAATTAAAAACTGCAAAATTGATAAATTAGCAATTAATATTTATCATAATTAACATTTATAACATCTTAGAACCTTTATATTCTTTAAAAATATAAAATATAGGCCCTATACTACACCTATCAGCAGTACAGTATATGATTAACAGTAAATACAAGTGATTCAAAAGCTCGCGTATTAATTTGAAGAGCTGGTAAAGATGGGCCAAATGAACATTTGTCGTGTCAGTGTCGGGAGCGCTGCGTCACACGCAACAAACACATCACCCTACCACCCACGAATACAGCTGTTGTCTATCCACCCTGTGTGCAGTTATGGGTCTCGAAGTGGACACCGTTGATCCGTATACAGAACACTGATTGTCGATATGTCTCAAAGACCCGAAATAATAGTGTGTCAGCTACACCGAAAATATTGTTCTCATATGCCCAACATAACAGATGAGTGTGCCGGTATGAAGGAGCACCCTAACGGTAACCAACCCACATTCAGCGCTTCACACCGGAGTAACGAAACGCTCCGACCCTGTTTTCTGACAAAAAATGCTCGTTTCACCCACCTCTCCACCTTCAAATTAATGCGCGGATTTTTACTAACTACTAATATACAGTACATAGGGTTTACTAATTACTTTTTTACGTATAGACTATATACATGTACTGAAGGTATATGCAAGCAGTGGCGTAGCGAACGTAACTGGCGCCGGGGCACACTTTATTGGCGCCCCCCTCACCCTCCAGAAACACATAGTCTTGGAGACCATTTGGGCGCCCCTCTGCGAATGGCGCCCGGTGCATGATAGCTTCTGCACCCCCTCGCTACGCCACTGATACAAGGTATGTATTATACAGTATACATAAAAATGGGCTTTTACTACTGTATATAATATAGTAAAAAAAAGCGATTCTTTCATTTAAACTTTGTTGTATATTGATATATATAATACAGAGTTTACCCACTGCTGCACTATACAATAGAGTGTATTTGGTTTAATCTATAACAAACAGGATCCACTTACTGCTGATGTACAATTAACAAGGTTCACTTATTTCCAAGGTAGAGCTGGGAATTTTTCCCGGATCCGAAGAAAACTTGGGAGTAGTAGTAGTAGTATCTAACCGATAAACTTAAGTTATTTTTACTAAGAAAAATACAATCTTTAAGACTGCTAAAGAACATTCTACGTATTTCAAAAGAGGCTTTCTCTACTCCTAAACCTCCCATACCAAACTTTCGAAGGCCCTATTTACTAGTGCTGTACAATAAACAAGATTTACTTGTATTATATTTTAATCACGCATTCACTTTCACTATAGAAAGGGGCATGTTTTTATTATAATATATATATAGGAAAGATTAAAAGGAAATTTGTTTTACACTGTGGATGATCTTTTCTTTAAATTTAGTGTAATCGTCAGTTCACTGACTGACACAAATATCATACAGCAGCTGTCAACTTGTTAAAATTTAATATAAAATAAACTATAGCAGGATAATAACGTGTAATTAATCGCTTTGATCCCCACGAATTACTACTATCGTTTTCTTGTCCTCCCCCCTCATAATGGTTAACGGTTTTGTGTATTATCTTGTCAGGAAATTGATCCTGAAAACCTTGATTTAGGAAGAAGACATCTTGAATACGAGACAGATGAGATTATCATTTCATTACATTATATTGGATGTGATAATTGAGCATAATCTTATCTATTTATATTCATATAAAGTGAACTGTAAAATGATAAGAATTACGTTCTCGGTCAGCTACCTTCAATCAAGAAACAAGAAATTTTTCCTATTTCCTGACTAAAAAGTATTTAACCAATGCGAAAGGAAGATATAAATGTTTTTATATATAAATTTCTTTCTTTTTTTTTTTTGTAGTTTTATGAATGATAGAAAATAACTTTGATTATTATTAATTATTATTAACTTTTCGGTAAATTTACGGAATAATTCTAACTTAAAAATCACTGTTTAATGTTATTCTGAGTACAATAAAAGTCGACTGAACTTCATTACATTTTAAATTTAATTTGAAATAAAAGTGAAAATAATATGCAAATTTCATTAAAGGAAGTTTAAAAATATACCTGTATTATTTTTTCATACAGGTAAAATTTCTGTTATATATAAACAACGGTTTCCTTAAAGGATTTACTGTTGAATTTGGCTGCTTGTAATATTCTTACGTTATTATTTTATTAATTACTAAGGAATATATCACGTATTGTTTGTTTTTGAAGAAGTATTTAACTGAAATCAGTAATGCTTTTACTGTATATTTTGTGTAATGAAGTATCAAACAGGTAAAATTTACTTTGAACAGCTTATTGACACATTAGCTATTAGATTGCTATTTATTGCTACTGTATAAAAAATATGTTTACTAACTACTAATACACAGTAAGCGGGCTTTATGTACAGGCTTACTATACAATAAGCAGGGTTTACTTACTACTGCTGTACAATAAATAGTATTTACTTAGTGCTACTGTATAACAAACGGTTTTACTAACTACTACAGTATATAAATAAGATTTTACCTACTGTTTTTATTTTATTTTACCACTACTGTATTAATATTGAAGTCGACTTACTTCTATATGCCCAAGGTTTGTTTTGACGCAAGGCAAATACAAGTTTCAAAATGCTGGCCTGACACGGTGTGGAGATATTGACCTCTGCACTCCCACGTATCAACATTGGTAGCATCTTTCGTACCAATTCTTCGATATTTTCTTGCGCCTTCCTTTCCGTATTTAACCAGGCTTTAAGTACGTCAACGGTGGTCGATTCTTCGGGATTTTCGGTAGTGTTATCGTCTTCATTTTTTGTATAATTAGCTTCGGGCACTTCGTCTATGGCTAGAGATATAGAAAATATGGTGAAAAGCGTAAGAATTCTCATGCTCTGTACATTTGTTCTATGAGGAACGATGGAGAAGTGGAGCATGGAGTTGGTGTCCGGTTCCTTTTGTAACATTCCGCTATCACGTGACCCGGTTTCTTATTTTTCGATGAAAGTTTTAAAGGTACATTTTTCCTTTCTGTAAACAGGTTAGCAACTTTTAATTTTTTTCCCGTTATAAAATTAGTAATGATTAATAAAAAAAAAGTGTTTTAATATTATTTATATGACGTAAACAGAAATTAATTTTTATATTAATATAATTAATTGCAGTTTTTATATATATTTAACATTACATTAACCTTTTTTTTATTTTCTAAATATAAAAATTATAAATTTAAATGATATTTTACTCAATTTTATTGAAATTTTGAGGATTTTTATACGAAAAATTTATTCTCTTTCGTTAAAAAAAAAAAAGTTTAAAATGAAATTTAACACGTAAAATCTCGAATCTGTTCGAAAAATTCAAAGTTTATACCTCTAAATAATAAATATGACATAAATTAAAATTTACTTCCCATTCTTTAAATCATAAATAACATTTTTAGAAAATATTATTCATAAATTAGATATATTTTATAAAATATTTACGAATATAAACATTGATTAATTCACTGTCAAGGCAAAAGTAGAATGAATGCTGCTGCTAATTCTAGTTATTCAGTTACTAAAGGTACCCCACGAACTACTTAATGACTCGTATCACACTCCATCTTATTGACCTCGTTCTTCCATAATTTATATGTATTACCATCGACGAGGAAGCAATGGATATAAATTACTTAAGTACAAAGGATTCGGAGCCCATATAAAAACGATAAAATATCACAAGGCGCCCCACGATGAGGGGCAAACGTGCCTCTTGATTTTTTTTATGAAACAGTAGTATTTTTGTCATAATAAATTTATTTTAATAGCGGTTACGTTGAACTAATTATAATCTGCGTGAGATAAGATGACTTTTTAAAGTCATATGCAAGCGCCATACATTAGAAGACTCCATGTTTTATGTAGTAATAGGAATTTTCGCTTGTTTTTAAGTGTTGTATGTCTATATGAAAGTGTAAAATATTGTACTGAACGGAAAAGTATGTTTATACCATGCAAACCAACAAGGATACGGGTCAGCATATATTGTTTATAAAATACAGTTGTTGAGCCGCTTTTATTCAAGAAAACAATAATCTATTCTGCCAGTTAAATAAATTATTCATTTATATATATATACATAGGAAGAAATAAGAAATTGAAAAATGTCTTAAAGCTTACCTTCAGTCAACTTTTATGTAGTCAATTGTATATATACATATAAAAGAGAAATGTAGTAAAAATTACATCTCAATTCCAGGGTGATTGACGTAATTTCTGAGAGCTCTACACTTGTATAGTTGACCAGGATTCGAACTCGATGGCATCTGCAAGACTTTAGAGTAAAATATGTTATCAGTGATGATTCTAGTAGTAAATTAAATTATATATAAAAGGATGTAGATTCTTCGGGAATGATTTACTTCCATATTGATTTCTATCAAATAACAGAGATTAATGCGGAGGTAAATTCTTACAAACAAATGTAGAAAAATAATCATTTTTTTCTTAATTATCATCATGACTTTTAATTCTTTACAACATTAATTCATTTATATTACCTTTGTTCATTAACTAGAATAGAATCTTTTTTAGTTTAAACAGTTAAAAAAAATCAAGAA
This sequence comes from Centruroides vittatus, assembly GCF_030686945.1. NCBI lineage: Eukaryota > Metazoa > Arthropoda > Arachnida > Scorpiones > Buthidae > Centruroides > Centruroides vittatus. The sequence goes on from NW_027122193.1 coordinate 1,440,863, forward strand.
ACGAATAAGAATTTCTATTCGAAATTAAAAACATGTTGCATTTTGCCTAAATTCTTATGAATTGAAGAGGTATATTTGGAATGCGTCTTATAAATTTCTTTTTTAATTGTATCATATAAATTTTTATTCGTTAAAAATTAAAAGAAAACCTCTCTTATTGGTCGTTTTTCGGGATTCTACTCCCACATTATACGACACTACAATGCATTTACACACAGAGGATTAAATTCTACGTTTGGTTATGTCGATCGAATTTGAAGTAGAAGATAGTGGGGCCACCCCCTAAAACATTATTAAAATGCATTGGAGTTAGGCATGTTCGCCTTTTACCTTAACTGGAAGTGGCTATACGTAACTCGTGAAAATATATAATTTTCGCCCATATAACACTACCTAAAGACGACGTCATCGTTAAACCCTGTCTTCCATTGTTATGTATTGAAGCTAGGTCGTTTCTCGTGAGATCACAGGAATAAAGACACTGTTGTGCAGTATATGGAAAGTTTTTATAAAATATTCTAAAAAATAATTCATTTAATATTTTGAAGGTATTTCTCTCTAAATTGTATAATTGAAATGTAATATTTTAATTAATTTCATATAAAATAAACAAATTATACCTCATTTAGTGGGTATGTAAATTCAAAATTCAATAAGAGAAAGCATAGTAGGGTACAAAAATTCAATGATCCGTAAAAGGTTAAGGGGTATTTTAAAACCAGGTGTTGTGTAGTATAACAAACTCTCAACCGATTGTATTCTAAATACAGGTATGAAAGCCAAAAGATGTAATGACATCAAATAAAGTGACATTCAATCGAGTTTGTATCATTTTCCTTATACAGTAAATATTTCCTCGTAATTATAGGAGAGAGAGGAAATGGGTTATGTGGTCAGAACGTTAAACTATATTTAAAATTAGGAACCAGAACGAATAGCAGAGTTTTCGTTTTTTTAAATAATAAATTTTGATTTTGATAAGGTTCTAAAATATATTTTTTTTTAAATGGTAAGAATTATTATTTTGATAAACATCTTAAAGAGGATTTTTTTAAAGAAATTGTACGGAAATGAATCATTAAAACAATATTTAGGGGATGAATATTGCATTGTTCTAGTGAAATATCACATTTCTGATAAATTTTTTGGGTTTATTTAACTTTCTAATAAAAATTTATGGTTAATTTTGGAAATAGGTCGTCTTTAGAGGAAATGTCAGCCTTTCTAAATAATTACTTTTCAACTAGAAAATCACCAGCTTAACACATTGAATGATTATAAAACAATTAAACATTTTACAAATATATCAAAAATTAAAAACTTATTCTCAAAATAAATGTTGAAACATGTTCATGTTAAGGCCAAAAATATAAATTCTCTCCCCTAGATTAATACACATTTCAAGAAAAAACAAATAAGTGATGTATTAGTGTCCATTTTTAATATAATTTCCAATTTAATGAAATGAATATTGGCATAATTGTTTACTATATATTACAGAAATAAAAATGGAATTTCAATATACAAATTATCATCATTTTATTTTGAACATTCGAATCTTATTAACTACAAAAGACATAACATATTTTAAATGCAACTATACAAAAATGTAAACATTCCAATATGATACTTGATGTTTCCAGTGTGTGGCTATTTAAAAAAAAAAAAAAAAACCAAAACATTGTAACTTTATATATATACACTTGTATGAAAATTACATACTCACAGTTCTTTTCATAATGCTACTTTACATAAACCTTGACAGGTCTTCAAATAGGTAGCTAATAGTTATACCAAGGTAGCAAATTTTTAAACTGCACCCGTAATTTAAGATTCATATTAATAATAGAATAAAAGCTGCTTTGCGGTTGCACTGTGTAAAAAAAAAAAAAATAGTTCAAGCATTAAACTTCCAATATTAAAAATACATTCTTGAAATATTACATCCTACAAGCAACCAGCAAAATATTAATTCATAAATATTGAGAGTATAAATACTTATAAAAATGTGTTGTACAAGTACTTCAAGTATTTTCACAATTATCGTACGAATTCTACACAAGACAGATTACAAAATTGCATGTCATACTAAAGGGGAAAAAAGAAATTGTGAAAGTACTTCCTTGTATAAACAAAATTGTACTAGAGTCTCATTTGTGACGTTATTTACAAGCCTTTAAAAAGCATTCCAAAAATAGCAAATTTTTCAATCAATATTTATAAGGCACTATATGAATTAAATTTTGGCATTTCAAAATATTTTTAACTTTTTGAAAATTCCGTAACCGCAATTAATTTCAATAAACTGTATTCAAATATCTAAGCTATTACCATAAAAAAATCTAACATTTACAATAATCCTTAAATTTGATTTCTTTTAATGGCGATATCTTAATAAAATAAATCGACAATTATACGATTGTAATGTCGACTTTCGTCTTCGATGAATAATTTTAACAATACGTAAAATGATTTTCTATGGTTCCTATAATACACAAATATCCTTAAGTTCTTTCTGCAAAAATAACTTGCTGGGCAATAAAGCAAACTCCTAAATTTTTGAGCCACTTTCCAAAAAACTGGATTACATAAGGCAAATTTTCAGCATATTTCTTTCATTAAAATATTCTAATTTTTATGATTATTGAAAGGTTTCCCATGATTTCATTTGCAAACGTTTACTATTTTCTGAAAAACTATTATCTTTCCAATTAACTAATGAGTCGAACAGATCTTGTTTCCCGTCTACGCTTGACGATTTACTTAATTGTGAATACTGTAATGGAGGAGGAGATGAAAATGAAGAAGCTGTTGACAAAGCCGCAGGTGACGAAGCTTTTCTTGACAATGGAAGGTTTTTCGGAGGAAATGAAGTTTTACTGTAAATATGAGAATTTGATTCCCTGGCATTTTCATGGAATGTATATATTGGAGAAGTGGACTTTGTTGGAGAAGTACTCAAATTTTCAGTTTTTTGAAAATGAGTTGCATTTATTTTGTTGTCCTTTAACCATTTATCAGATGTTATAAATGGATTTGATTTTAATGAAGAATTAGTTTTTGGTGCAATGTTATTGCCTAAGTCAGATGATTTCCTGGGAGGTACACATGGTGCATAGTAAATTGGATTTGTCTGCTGTAATTTTTCTTTATTTGAATCTTGACTAGAAATATTGTTGAATGCATCCTGTAATTCAATTAAGGTATCGTTTATAGTTTTGTGATTCTCATTTGGAAAAACACTATCTTCTTCAACAGAATCCAATTTTATCAATGGAGACTGAGAACTATTTTGATTAGACATTTGTGAAGCACCATCCGAAGCAGTTCTGCGTTTGTTTCTAGGAGGAGGTCTTGGTGCAGGTGGAGGGAGACTAGAAATTCTCTTGCTATTCATTGAAGAGATATTCAATGTTGAAGCCTTCTTTTGATTTACCTGTAAAGATATTTTGATTATAAATACAAAATCATTGTATAGTTATATATTCTAAATAATAAATCTCTATATAAAGATATGATTAAAAAAAATATAATATAATAGCTATATTAGACAAGAGCAGAGAAAATATGCTCTTCATCAGGGGTCTCCAAACTTATTTGACTGTCAACCCCCTTCAAGAATTCCACAATCTTTTATCTACCTCCTCTTCTTTATTTGCTAATACACTTAATAATAATAAATAAATAAATCTGGTGTGAGTCAATATTTTTCCACAAACCATTTTCATAGAAAAAATCTACTTAAAGTATTCAAATTTACGACATCTTTCTCTGTCGTATACAAAACTCATCGAAAAATAATTTTAAATAAACCATTTTTCATTTGACCCTACTAATTTTCAACTCCTAAGGGTCAATATTGATTGCTTTGGGGGCATTTGCTTTAAATAGTAGTAGGTAATATGTCATAATGATATGTCCTGATAAATTTGACTTCAACATACCTTGTGATTATATATAACGTTTTTACTGAAGCAGAATGAAGATTTTTTTATACAAGTTATCAATGCATAAGTATATGTTTTCAGATTTGTTTATTTTTTAATAAACAAATCTAAAAGCATACTTGTGCCAATGCACAAGTAACTTGTATAAAAAATACACAGATAAATGAGCTTAGTCAAAATAGAAAACAGATGACGAGCCAGCTATGATAAAATCATGTTGATCTGAATCTAATTTAAATCTTGTAATAAGAAATTATCAAATTGAAAAAAGAATCTCCAACCTGTACAGTATTTGAGTTAGCTGATACTTTTATTGAAACAGAATACTTTTGAGTTTATAATAATGTTGATTCGAGAACAAACAAATAATCCAATTCTGTAAGTTTTCTAATTTGAAACACAAATACATAAAATTCTCCAAATAATTATCAATTTTAAATTGTTGACATCAATAGAAGGTATCACTTCAGTTTTAGAATGCAGAAATCTTTATAAAACTTAGTTTTATAATATTTCTGTACAATTATGATAATGTTTCTTGTTACATTGCTCTTCTCTGAAAAATACTATTAAAAAAAGTATTTCTCTGCATCCTACAGATCTATCAATACTATAACTTACTATATAAGCATAAAATCTTTATGCCATTACATTAATTTTTAAACGGGCTTTATATTAAAAGATCATATTCTACAAACGTACCTATTTGCTATATTAAATTTAACAATTATTTTAAATTATTAAAACTGATATAAATAATTATTAAGAAACTTTTCTTACCAACTCATCATTAAGAGATTTATTTGCAGGAAGAGTTTTGCCTGGTGAAGTTTTTAACAAAGAACCAGAATAATTAAATATCACATCATGTAAATCACTCATGAGATCAGTATCAACTATAGGAGAAGGAAAAGTGGGTCCATCTACATCAGATAATGATCCATCCGAACTATTTCTCATAAGACTTTCTCTTTGAAGTATTTCATATTGCCTGAAATTATGCAAATTATTGTAATAATACTTGAAAGAAATGAATCCCTTATTTAATATTTAAATATGTTATATTGCATATCATACTATAGAAATTTTATTAAATTATGAAAGTTATCCAAAAGTTATGCAACAAATTTTATTATCATTCATAGCATAATCTCCTTTCAAATCTATACATAAAAACCCATCTACATTATCAAGATGTGAAAGCTTGTATGCCTCTATGGTATCACTCTGCAGTTCTTGGTCATATCCATTTTTTCACTTCAGAAAAGACCTCGTTCTCAACCTCAAATTTCTGGCTACAAATTGCATCTTTGAAGAAATTGCAGGAAACATTCAGACAATATGTATGACTTCAAGTTGTGAGACAATATAAATGCATTTTTTGTCACATTTTTGTGAGAACAAATACACTTGGAAGGTTTTCTTCGGCTTCTTTTATTGCTCTCTGTTTAGAGAGTGTGTCATTTATACATACAGTTTGAAAGATCACTACTTCAGTGTTATTTAATAATGCAATTATGCATATGAACATGAAAGACTTGAAAGTTTTGGCATGCAAATGGTTATTTTTAAAAATTAAATTTACCCTAGAAACTAATGCTGAATTACTCTCTGGATATGATTCATACTACATACTGGGTGTTATAACTTACATTTCACAGATGTTAAAAAAGATATTTTCTATTATTTGCTAAAAGATATTAGTAGTTAAATATTAAATTAATTTCAATTTTGGAAAATGTTTAATTAATACTCAGGAATTAATACCATACACTTTTACTAATCTGAACCTGTAATAATCCAAACTTCACTTAATCCATACCAATTTTGTCATTTTTTTCACTAAATGTTTCAGCCAAAAACAAATATAAGTTAATCCAACTAATCTAAACTTCTCACTAATCTGAAACACAACAATTAGTTCAAATTAAAAAGAATGCATTTCTACATATTAATTAAGAAATGTGCATACTACAGTATAAATAGTTCAGAACTGCACTTGAATATGAGAGATAAAAACCAACAGAAATGCTTTTATTTCAAAAACAGTACATTATTTTTCAAATAAAAGCATTTAAATAAAGAATTATTGACAGAACAGAAGTGGTTGATTTTGAATGTTAACAAAGACTATTAGCTTGATTAAATGGCAAGTGTGCAAAAACTTAGCTATTATTTTTTATTTCTGTTTCTCAAACATTAACATGTTATCACCAAGGAGAACTGAAATTCTTTACAATAACTGAAGTTTTGATACAAAAATTATATAAATTTACTAATTCAGTGTAGTCCTATGAATAAGATATTTTTACAAATATCAAATCATCAGATGGTTTAAAGCATCAAGGCTTCTATATGTGTCCTCTTTTATATGATCCAATTCAGCATTAATTTGTAAGTGATATAAACTGTAGAAAAATAGTACATAATTTGAAATTGAAAGTTCATATTTACTCGATCTTTTATTGGCACAAGTTCTATTCACAGAAATTTAAATGTTTGCCAATATTTATTTATTTATTTTCGAATTTGATATGAATTAAATTTAAATATTTTCCACTGTAATGCTCAGCAATATATCATCCATAGTCCTATTGCCGTTTTTACTGTTTTGTAGATTTTAATTCATTAAGTAAATATGATGGATTATTTTAAACAAGTGAATTTACAAAAGCATATAATATTAAATATTTATAATTATTAAAGTGTGAAATTATTTCATTATTTGTGTAATTTTAGAGAAAAATATGTAAAATTTTTCTTATGTATTAGTAGAGTTGTTCATCTAATTTACCTTTCATAATTTTAATTAATTTGTTGAAAACTTAAGATATTTCCAAAACTAAATTTTGCTAATTATATATCTGTAAAATTTTATAATAAATTTTAACGATGACAATTATAAATTTATTTAACTTAAGCATATTAAACTAGAATAAATATACCTTGAAGATATGATATCTTCAACAACTGCTGCAGTTCCTCTTCTCTCTCTAACATATGTAGTTACCTAAAACACCAAATTATAATTAAATACATTTAAAAAAATTTTAATTAGAAATATAGTTATATAAATATCATTACATAAATGTTTTTATTTTAATAATTCTCTGATTGTAAACTGAATGAATTTCTATAGAATTAAAATTTTTGATATTACATTAACCTTTCAACAGTGGGATAGTCAGGTATGGTGCTATCCCAAAGTAGTGGAGAATAAACGTGGGAAATTTTTAAAGTATTTTTTCATGCATTTTTTCTCATTACCGTTTCGTAAAAAGATTTTGTAAACAGTTATGTCTAGTAAAGAAAAGTCTTTTTTTGTTGTTACATAATTCATTTTTTATGTGATTTTTTTTTTGTGGTAGTTTTTGGCAATACTCCAAAAGAATTTAACAGATATATACGTCCCTCACCACTGCCACATGATCGCCCTTGACGGATACATCCGTCAATCACTGAGGGGATTAATCTTATAATCTAAAAAGAAAAAATAATTTAGTTTCATTAAAATTACAGAAGAAAAAGCATTCAGAAATATGCTTCAACAAAGCATTTTTTTTTTTTTTTTTTCAAAGGTGGAATGGAGGGAGAATGGTTGTAAAACCACATCAGCAGCATCAGAGACATTTGTAAATGAAAACATTCAATATCAAATACAGTAGAGAGTCGTAATCTGAATCAATTGGGGACTGGGATTGTTCGGATTAGTGAGTTGTTTGGATAACCGATTATGTACAAAAAAATATATTAACCTGTCCGATGTTCAAATTTTTCTCCGTTGCGTGTCACTTTGTGTTGAATTTTCGTCGATTTTAAGCCTAACAAAAATTTTATGATGATAATCGTGGCTATTGTATCGTTAAAAATTATTTCTTTATTTTGTACAAACAAAATAAATATATTGAAGAATATAAAAACATGAAAATTATACTTTAAAAGTAAATCTAGTATCCAAAACGTTCGATCCAGCACGACACAGTCCGACTGAAAATCGTTCGGATAACTGGCGATTCGGATTAACGACTCTCCACTGTACTAAAATTAACTGTGAAAAACTTACCTTTTGACTTGATTTATGAGAAAATGAAGGACTTGAGGGGGCACTTCTTGGTTGTGAGTGATGATACAAATTTGGCATATCAGTATGTGTTAACTATTTTAAAAATAAATATAATTATATTTTTTATCCAGAAATCAACAAAATACACAATTTAACATTAATTATTATATTGAACAAATTTCTTAAAGAAATTCAATACAATAAGTAAAAAATATCTACTGTAGAACAGTAATTATTATAAATAAACTTAATAAATATTTTTTAAATGATTAAATTGCATATTAATCACAGTGTAATTTCCCATCTTTTATTAAAAATATATATTGATTTTGTATCAATTAATACATATAGGAATTCATAACATTAATTAATTAATTTCAAATTTGATGTACAGTACTTCTGGCTATTGGAGTGCATTTCTTCCTAACTTATCATAACAATCACAAATGAATTAAAATGACTGTTTTCTCATGATTTATGACTTTTTTCATGATATTTAAAATGATGAAAAACTTTTATTAAACTTTTAAGTTAATAATCTCATTCTTAATAATATTGAATCCAATTGAGGAGGAATGAGTAATATATGCAAAATGCATGATAGAATTAATACATAGGAATAAAATAAAATGAAAAAACAGTCACTTAAAGTCATTTGTGGCCATTATAATAAGTTTGGAAAAATGCACTCTAACAGCTGGATGTATATCAAGGTTATTAAAACTGAACAAGAAGCAAATTATACTACAGAATTTCAAATCTGTTTCTCAATCTAAATAATTTATGACATTATTAATCACTATAGTTAATAAATAATAAACACTATAGTATTTTGGTATTTTCAACAGAAAAAGAAAATGCGACAAAAACTTATTTTTGGATTACTGTTTTTTAAACTGTAAACTTCATGCATTCAAGTGTAGTTTGAAAAAAGTTACACAGCTTTAAATATTTTAATAAATATTTGTTGAGAATTTATAATAATAATAATAATATAATAGTATATTTTAACCTTTTGATGCTGAATATCTTGAAACCTGGACCTGATATCCTTATATGCTCTTTTACTTGTGTCTCTCACCTATAATACAGAAAACATTTTTTTAACATTAAAATAAGAAAAAAAGTTATAGTTTATTTTCTAATAATAAATTATTTACAGTAGAAACAACCATGCAAATAATTTCTCAAAGGAAAAAAAAAATAACCACCACTGACACACAACATTCCTATTAAATTACTGTTTACCTAAATTCCCTCAGTGCACATTCAGTCATATTTTGTTATATATATTCTGATTGTTAACAAGGACTGAAAAAATTTTATGATAATACTATCAATCATTAGATGAAATGAAAGAATCTTCTTAGATTAAAAATTATTCTATTTTACAATATTTTTAATATGAAATTATCAAGAAAGAATTTAAAAGTAAAATATAATTTGAAATAATATAACTTTAAAAACACTTTCAGCATTTTTAATAATAATAATTTACTCTGTTATTTATTTATAAATAATAAATGCTGCTAATTTCATAATTTACATAAAATATAAAATTATGAGAAAAACTAAACAACTGTTCAATCTTAGTGTGAATCCTACAAAGAAATAACAAACTAAATCGATTATGATATATATTAAAATTTTTTATTTCATACGTTTTAACTACTTCTTAATAAAGAGTCTGAAATAGTAGCCCCCTGAACAAATCAAATTTAATCAGAAATTAGTTTATATAAAAATAAGATTTAAAAAATTAACAAAGTGAAGGTATGTGAGGCCTTATCTTCCCTCTTTGAGAGGAACAGTCAACATTTCTATGGATGATTTAAGATGGTGTTTGTATTTTTTGTTAATGCTGTTTGTTTTTTTTTTTTTTGGAATAATTTTAATTCTGTCTGTATCCAATGTATAACTCCAAATGTGACTACTAGGACAACATATATACTGATTGCTTTAAATGTGTTTTTTGCATTCAACTGTGTGGTTGGTACTGAGTTTAAACTGTTATAATCTTTAAGTAAATTCAGTTGCCTAACAGTCCTTAATTATACTTTATTATCAATTGTCTACTTGTCTGAAAAAAATACTTGAAAAATAGTATACTGGATTAATAGTGATGTCAACAGAAATAGAACCTTTGATAAAGATAAAAAATGTGTAAATTTAGTCTATATACCAAAGATGTTTGAAAGAGTTAAAACTTTTTTAAAAGGAAAAGTAACTTTAATACCCGAAAAAAATTATTTAATTAAAAGATATTTATAATCTGATTAAAAAAACTAATATAATGGAAGAAAAAGGAATTGTTTATTCATTTAATTGTAATTGCGATCCAGCCAAAACATATATAGGAGAAACAAAGAGAAAACTGGGAATAAGAATAAAGGAACATATACGTGCAATACAAGGAAATTATGCAAATTCTGCAGTAGCAGAACACTGCAATAATAATGGCTGTGAATTAAATTTAAACACAATTAAAATTAAGGAAAAAAATCTAATAATTATAGAAGACAATTATTTGAACACATCTATATAAAGAGAGAAAGCAACAGAATTAATAATAATTTAGGATGTATAATCCGCCAATCCTGGAACACCATAATCAATGACGTAATCAAAACGCAAAAGGTATAAATAGAAGATAGAAGTAAGAGACGATTAGCTTATTAGTTTAATTCAAACAAAGTTCAATGTAAGTTTTTAAATAAAAAATGTTAAATTTGTAATTTTTTTTTATAATTTTTTAGTTTTTATTTTGTATTTAATACAGAAAAATGAAATTATGCAAATACTTCTTCAAAATATAATTTGGTCACACATTGTATTCGGATGAGAATTTTCTGTAAGTTTTTAACGTTTTATTGTCGGGGAATTTAGTGTTATCTTAAATTTTTTTGTATCTTATTTATTTGTTTATTATATTTTAGAATGTCATAGTAATACTGCTGAAGAGGGACATGTTAGCCCGAATATGTGTACAGAAAAAACTACTACAGGTGATAAAATAAAGAAATTTTATTTTTCTGATTCTGATCTCATCTTTGTGTCAATACCTAAAACACCAGTATAAAGTCCTATTAATAAGTTATGTCCAGGTAGATAATTGATAATAAATGTTATAATATTTTATTAGTCTCTAGATTTTTGCCTGTTCTGTGAGTTGAGACTGTTGAATCCTAAATATCTGTACACATCACTCTCATCCATGGATTCAATAATGTCTTCATTTTCAAGTGCAAGGTCCTCCCACTTCAAAATTCCTTTTTCAATGTAAGTGTTTTGCATTTTTCTAGGCCAAACTCCATTTGAATGTCAGCGGAATAAGTGTGTGTAACTTCTATTGGGTAATTTAGTTGTGCTTGTTGGATTCATCTTATTTAACCCATGTACCATGATAGACGAGCTTATTATTATTATTTCATTTCTCTTTCATTTTAACTATTTTAACTATTTACCATTTATTAAATACCTAGTAATTAAAATAAAAAAGATGATTTGCAAGATATTGTTTGTGCTTGTTACTCTCCTGCTACATATTGCAAAATACACCTAAATCTTCAACATTTATTTACTATAAGCTCAAGAGATAATATCTGAAACTTTTTTTAATGTAACTTTCTACTATGAAAATTCTTTGTTTTGTACTGTAAGACATTTCCATTAAGTACAACACTTAATTTAAACAACAATAATGAGCTAGTACTACTTTTGAAAGTCATTCAGATGCTATCAATTTATAGCATAGCAAAACTCTTCATAAATCCTCTCTTATCAGGTGATCAAACAAACAGAAGATTTGTGAAGATATATTTTTCATATATTTTAAATAAGATATATTTCTCGAGTTAGTTTTTAAATTTTGGAAATCAGTTACTGAATGAATGTCGTAAATTTTATAAATAATTTTTTAAAGCATGATATTTATAGTAAAAAAAAAAAATCACTATATTAATAATAATTAATAGAGGAGAAAAAGTATTTTTAATAGAAATATATCTGAAAAAATCAAATCATATATACTACAAAAAGTTTTAACTGATGGTCATAATTGAGAGAAAACACTATAAAAATTAAACACAAGAAATTTTTTAATATAAAACCATCACTACTAACCTTAACTTTCACAGATTTCAGAAAAGCACCACCTTCTTTCTATAACAATAATTAGAACACATTAATCATAAAAACATATCATATGAAAATATTATCAATTTTTTTTAACACTTAAAATAAAAATTATTATTTAAAAAAAATTATCATTAATAAAAGCTTTAAAAAAACTTCATTTAAAGAAAATCAGTAAAGTAAACTATTACTAATTTTCTCTTTCCTCAAAAGAAAATGTGACATGAACTAAAGTTTATAAATTATAAGCTTATAAATAACCACATTGATAATTCTAGATTAAAACGTATAATAATTTGACAACAATGGCATAATACCATATATAATGACAGTAATGGCATAATAAAGTTTAATAATTTTATGAATTTTTGTATTTAATCTAATTTCAGATAATTATTAATTAAATGTTATGTTTTGTTTCTTATTTTTTTAAAATACTAATTACATAATATAGATTCATAAAATAATCATCAAATTTCCAAACAATATCAAATCTACGTAACTTACTTTCATACTTGTTAGCCATTCTTTATATTGTGTTTTTAATCTACTACTAGCTTTTCCTTCATATGCTGTAAGTTCAAATTCAAATTCATCAGTAAAGCAACCTTTACCAGTATTTAACATATGCAATCTGCTCTCTATAAACTAGCAAAAGAAATATAAAAATGTTTAAATATTATAATAATATTTTTTGTAATATAATAATAAAACAATACATATATTAATTCCTTACAAATTAACAAAGACAAAAATTTTTCTTTGCAATTCTTATTACAGTTAGATCAATTCATTTTAGTTAATTATTATTTTATAAATGATTAAATCAATAAAAATTTTCTGAACAATAAAATTTAACATTACATAAACCTTTAAAGCATTCAATTTACTTTAATTAATTACAATACAAAAATTTAACTTCATAAACTGAATAAAGTATGACATAAACTAATGACAATTATTTAAGAGATTACTTAATTTTATGCTTTAAATGAATATGTAAGAAATTTTTAAGGGAGTTTAAATTATAATTTTATTAATGTTGTTCACTATTTGTTTGTTATGTCTCAAACCTTTGACACATTAACTATATAACTTTATTCAGAATATAAATGCATTTTAATATGATTTCTTGTAAATGTAAAACCAGTGATATAATACTACAAACGGCAGAAAATAAACAATGATAAAAATTTGTTAAAATTATTGAAAATATTTTTAAAATTTATAAGAAAATAAGATACAACAATGAAAAAGTAATTAAAGATATGTATTACAAACTTGGTAAAACTTAAAACACTCAGATGCAATACAAACGAGAAAAATTTTTTATAATTATAACCTCTGATATTGAGGATCAAATAATCAAGGCAGTTAAGACATCAGCCTGCCATTCTGGGAACCTAAAATTGAATCTGGGCAAGCAACTCTCCAAGAATTTTCCAGTGGCAATCAGTCCTAGATATGTCAAACCCCAGCCTTCATCACCTAGCCACCCATACTTTGGGCATGGCTGAACCCACAATGGACATGGAAAAAACTTCCTTAGCGCCCACAGGCAGAAAGAGTAAAAAAATAAAAATAAAAAAACTCTGATATTGGATCATTTTGAAAATTAATGGGTCTTATCATACAAATGTGATGAATCTTTGTCACTAAAATAATTTTCATTTTTAAGTCATTAATTTTTTTAAAGTGAATCTAAACAACTACTCATTGACAGATATACAAACAGTAAAATAATATGAAAACATTTCATTTTAAAAATTTCATCATATTTATTCCCAAACTGTAATTTAATACATTTTAAAAGATACATCAGATATTATAAAAAGCTCTGTTCAATTTTATTTAACTTAGCTAACAAATGAAAAACAGCAACTGAATATTGAATATTTAAATAGAAGAAAGAATGTTGAATTTAGATTTATTTATTTGACTAAATTTCAACATTGAATGTTATATGTTTTACATGCCGTGTAACAAGTTTCTCTCAGTTTGCTCAGAAACTTAAAATTTGAAAATTTCCAACACATTTAAAAATTTATGTACAGTATTATTCTCAGCCTTTTGGAATGCTACAAACTGTAAACCATCACGATTAATCAAACATTAAAGCTAATGAAATGAGATCAAAGGTCAAGCCCACTTTTTACACATCTATTTAAATAAATAAGCATTGTTTTATTATTACCAGAAAAGGAAAAATAAAAAAAGGCATAAACTATTAAATTGTAGAATAATTCTAAAAATTATACTGTAGTAGGAAATTAGTGAAACAAAAAAAAAACCTTTAAAATGCAGCCTTTTTATTTGCTATATTAAACGTTCCAAAACAAAGTTCATTACAGAAATCAGAATCATTCGATTTTTCTGTTCCTGAGAGAAGGCCATTCGAAATGGCTAAAAATGTTTGGAAAAGTGAATAAAAAGGCTGCATTTTAAAAGTTTTTTTTGTTTTGAGGTACGAGTTTTATTCAAGTGCAGTTACAGAAGAGTGGAAATTAGTGCAGAAATGGTATAGTTTTAAAGAAAATAGATGTTTTCCAGCAGTGTAGAAGAAATGACTTTTGGAAAACTTTGGCACAACTGACAAAGCACTTGCATTGCTGATATAACTATATTTTATTCTATTGTATAAATCTAATTACAAGAACAGTTAGATTTACTTCCAAATAAGTAATACTTACTTGTTGAAATATCTGTAATTCCAACATTTTTTGAAGAAATGGCTGAATTGGTGCAGGCCGTGACTGAACAAATGCAGTTGGATTAAAACTAATTTTTTCACCCTGACGTAGTCTTAATGCACTCCAATAGCCACCTATCAATTGTACTAGAGCTCGAAGAAATGCTCTTGGAATACCATCTCCCAAAATTGTGTTTGGATTTTTCAATGTCCTTTTTAAGGGTGTTACCTATAAGTATTGATTAAATTATTTCAATATCATTTTTATTTATACATTCATAACTATAAAAAAAATAAAATAAAATATTAATAATGGAAAGAAAACTTTATTACATTAAGCAGTTATTTTTATTTTATTAAAAATTGCCAGTTTAATTTCATATATCTTTAGATTAAAAAAATGAGATAACATTGTTATATTCATGAAAAAATAAAAATCATAATAATAATAATGCCATAGATAAATATATAAAACTAATTAGATGAATGTTGGCTGTTTGGGTCTGAGCATTACATATAACTAGAATAATATGCAATAATTCAAAATTTAATAAAAAAGATCAGAATTCAATACAAATTTTAGGAAATTTTCTCGTTCTTTAAACTGTTCCAATTTTTTGATTGCACTAATTCTTTTCACCACGTTAAAAGGTAGTGCAATTATTATGTCTCACAGTTTTCTTAAAGCAACATATGCTAATCCGGGAGCAGTTTTTTTTCTTCCTTATACCAACTACAGCTTTATCAAGTGTTAACCTGAGCCTGTGAATTGTTAAAGCATGCACAACTGTCAGTGAAAACTGTCAACATGGGCATTCACATTCACCATCTTTTCATCAGGATATGATTGGCAAAATGGGAAAAGCATCCTCATATAGACAGAGACCAGTATATCAAATTTTACTATACTACAAATAGTTAATAAAGGTGATCTTCTGTCTTTATCATATATAATGTCAATTACAGTTCCAAGACACCATTAACTAAACCACTGTCAGTACAGTATTTTTACTTAGCATTACTCTGCAACAAATCATTAAGTAAAGAGTTGAAGTAAGACCTTGAACTTGCTATCTGCAATGCTGTTATTATATTCAGTTATTAACTACAGAACCACCTTTCTTGACAAGTGCCATTTTGTTAAACTCTAACCTGTTCATTAGTTGAAAAATTCTTATTGTATGTTCTGAATTTCTATTGACCATTATGTTGACTCATTGAAATATATTAGTGGTACCATCTATTGGAAGGTTTTACTCCTTAGGCTGTGTGCATTGTTATGAGTATATGAATATAACATCAAATATGTTAAATGTTTTATTTTGTAAAATAATTATTCAATTTTTTAAAATATTTAATCAGTTCTTACAAACACCATAAAGAGTAAGTATATTGACAAAATGTTCAAGCTTTTGTCTATAGTAGAATCCCATTTATCCAGCTCAAATGGGACCGGGCACAACCCAGACAGTGAAAAATCCAGATATCTGGAAAATCTGTTAACAACATAAATAACTCAGTTTATATGCATTTTATTTTATTATTTCTAATTTCTTCTTCACTGTAACAACCATTTTCTTTCTTTTAAATGTCATTTTCACAGTATTTACTTTATGCAAGATTGAAGGTGACTGAAACTCAAATAAACAATAGTAGCTGTGAGCATTGAGTGAATAATAAATCTCAAGGCTGCAAATGATAAAGTTACTTACACATTGACTGCCATTAGATATGTAACATTTTTATTAGTGATGTAACGAATATTCGGTTACTATCCAGTATTCGGCCGAATACCGAATATTTAAATCACTATTCGGCCGAATACCAAATATTTAATCACTATTCGGCCGAAAACCGAATACTTAAAAACAGGAGTAAGAAATTACAAAAACACAGTAAATTAATCATTTTGGTAACTTTTATTAACGCTGAACATTAAATTATAATTATTAAAGTTAATAAGAAATAGCATCTAACTATAGTATTAAATTATTTCGTAATTAAATAATATTATAGCCTTTATCTAGCCTGATATCTTATGGAATTGATGGCGTGTAGGTTAGAATGTATCGGGCATTAATGTTATGTTCGTATTCGCGTATATTTTTATATTTTTTACGATATTTTAAAATGATTTACGAAACGTTTTATTGAAACTTATCGTATTTAAAGAAAGAATTATTTATCTATTTCTAGAAGATGAGTAACTAATATATAATTTATTTTATACATAAAGCAAAGAATGAGCATTTCTAATTATATACAAAAGATAACATTTGAAATCATGTTAAATTTTAAAAATATTGACAAAAACAATAGCAACAAAATATCACAAAACTTCACAAATAGAAACCCCAATAATATATTTGAATTGTTCCACAACTGGGGAGAAACTAGATCATATGTCCTCACTAAAGTATATCCTTAGGGTACTATTCAATATACAAATACGTAGTAAAAACAAAATTTTAGTGCTTAATTAAAAAGTTAAAAAGATTGATTGCAAATAAAATA
Organism: Centruroides vittatus; assembly: GCF_030686945.1. Classification (NCBI taxonomy): domain Eukaryota; kingdom Metazoa; phylum Arthropoda; class Arachnida; order Scorpiones; family Buthidae; genus Centruroides; species Centruroides vittatus. The sequence goes on from NW_027122193.1 coordinate 1,458,210, forward strand.
ACTTAAAAGTTATAACTTACATTTAAATACCAACAACTGCCAAATCGTATCGGGCTATTTACAGCTATTACATAAATTATAAACCAATTTGGGACTAGAGGTAGATGTTAGGCTCCATCTCATATTAACTTTAATAATTATAATTTAATTAATTAAATTAAATAATTTAGAGCTACTGGAAGAAAAAATCGTAGTGACAGCGGGCCAATAGAGAGCAGGGTGCGCGATAATGCAGTTTGCGCGCCAATTTTCGTACGTGCATTAATCAAGCCGAATAGTTTGGCTGAATATTCGGCCATTCGGCCACGCTCCTGGCCGAATATTCGGTATTCGGCTGAGGCCGAATGTACTATTCGTTACATCACTAATTTTTATTCAACAGAAAAGTAGCAATTTCTTTTAATTGAAAATTTTAAAAGGTTACAAAAGATTCAACAAGTAAACTCAAAGAACTTTCATGGATTGCATAACAATAAACATCATATACAGATTCACAAAAAACAAGCTGCAATGATACACTCAGGCAAGAATGTACCTAGAAATTCTTAGATTTTTTTGCATGTACAGATATTCCATGTGTCTATCTTTTATACTTCTGACACAGGGATTTTACTTTATAATCCAGATTAATGAAATCCAATAAATGGGGTTCCACTGTATCAAATTATCATGTTACACACTGTTTAGGTACTTTGAATTAGCAAATTTTTTGCTTAATCCTCAGACTATAATTTCACTTTGGAAAATTCAACTTTAATTTTTTCTCAAATTTAAGAATATATGACTAACAGTATTTATGAAAAAAGATAAATAATAATGAAACTTATTCAATATCTAATAAAACCACAGTCAATATAATCTGCCTCTGAGACCAAAAGTCATCAATTCCATATTAATTTTATTAGTTTTAAACATATTATAATAATTTCATTATACAATGAATTAAAACAATGCTAAACCAACTAACATATGAAACTACCATTTTATATGACAGGAAAGTCTTTAATGAGTTGTCAAAAAATAATAACAATTTTGAGCATTTACCAGGCATGAATATATGTTTATTGAAATCACTGCTAGTCTGCTTTGAATCCATTTACATTTTTTTTACAAAGTTACAAAATAACCATTTAATAATATGCATAAATTTATTATTTTGACTGTTAAACATATAAAAATGGTCTTATCTCCTTCTGGAAATAAAATATAAATTTTCTTTCATTTAAATAAATAATCATTAAAAATTAAATTAATTATTAAGCCATTAATACTTAATTAATTTAGTAAGGAAAATTAGTTTTACAACTGTAATAAGAATTTTATTTGCAAAACATCTTTTACATGTTTACTATCTTTGATCAAAATAATAGTAATATTGAATAATTATTTATATTTAACAAAAAGAAAGATGTAATTTAAGTCTACTGAAATTTAATTTTGATTTTCAAAAAACATATAAATTGTATTGATAAATTTTAATTAGAAATTTGCAGTGAAAGTTTAATCAGAAGGGATATAATAGTAAACAGTCATCTTAATATTCATTATTCAATGGAAATTACTAATCATTATTTACAGTTATACATACATACATACACATATTGTTAGTCTATTAATTAATTACATTGAAATATTTATTCCGTATATATTAATAGCAAGAATACATATATTCTTAATATTTTTGTATAGCTTTCTAAATTAGCCAAAGCAAAATAATTAAGAATTGAAACGAATATAAAATATATATTCATGTATTGATCTCCTCTAATAAGAAATAAATAGGCTACATTAATGTGCGTAGTTAATCCAAATAAAAAATGTTAAAATGAATATCAAAACTTTTAAAATTCCTAAATGGCATTTAGCTGTTGTTTTCATTTTTTTCTGAATAAAAATTAAATTGTAAATTATTGCTATTTTGAAATTTTCCATTTGCTAATTGCCAAATAATATATGAAAAAACTTTCAATATTCATATCTCATTACAACTTAAATTTATTAACAATACTGAAATATCTTTCTATCTATGGCTTATCATTTCATCATTTAAAATGCACTTGTTAAAACTTACAACTTCTGATGGCAAAGAATCCAAGTCATGAAAAGGTGTTTCTATTTTATTGGTATCAACATCAAATAACACTATTTCTCCCAATTCAATGCGTTTAACTCGCTGTAAAAAATTCAACCATATAAAAATTTATAAGTATATAATAATCTAAATATGTTAAAATTAATAATATAGAAACTATAGTGGAATTTAAAACATTATTAATTTTAATTAACTTAAAATATTCAATTCATAATTCTTTATAATTCAAAAGTTTTATTTCATAATTTTGAGCTTCTCATAAAAGCATGTGTTTAAAATTGTTGGATCATTTTAAGATCCAACAATTTTAAACAAGATTCTGGTAAATTATTGATATCATACAAGTAATAAAATATATAACAACAAATTATTACTGTTATAATTTTTTATATATACTAAAAATTAATAATAAAAAATATGAAGAAATAGAAGTTAGTAAGGATTATGTGAGAATCTAAGGCCGATACTTTTTGTCTAAATTGATGTAAAATTTAATAATTTAACAAAAGACCAGTGTTTTCAGTCATGAGTCGTTGAGATTTTCTTTCATTTTTGAAGCAAGTTCCTGAGAAAAAATGTTGTCTTTGATATCAACTCAACAAGGAAGACCCTTGTTGCTTCTCTCTTCAGGTAACCCAAATTATCCCTGATGACTGGACAATTAAAATGAAATAAATGGGGCCAAACACAAACCACTCGGAGCTGGAAAACCGAAATTGAAAGAAACAAGAAAGTTTGCATCCAGAACAAAATAGTTTTCCACCAAAAATGCAGAAAACTGCAGCCAGCTCCTGCCAAAACTTACAAAGAATATCTGTAAAAATGAGGTAATGTTGCCTTAAAATTGTAAATTCTCTCTCTCATTTGTTAGGTGCTAAAGCAGTCAAATAATTAATTAACTGGTTCAATAGTTGCAGAAATAGAATTTAGTCTAATAATAGAATTTAAGAAATATGTGTAACTTTCATTTATATTTTTGTTATCAATTGTCTTTTATTAACAAAGTCATTGTTGTGGTCTAATAATGACAGTCTTGTATTATGGTCTAACTCCGTTGTCTTACCCACAATCAAAATAGTTCCTCCTACAAAATCCAGAAATTAGCTACAAAAACCCATTTGCATCTTAGTCTGTGTAATTGACTAAGTGGTGTCAGGAATCCTGATTGAAAGATTCATTCAATCTTTTAAAAAAAAAAAAAACCATAAAAAATGTGTGATGGGGTCAACCGAAGCATCGGAAATTCACAGATTATCTAATGATAAATATTTAATACTAAAATAATTTCTAATGTAAAACCTAAATCATATATTAAAAAACTTAAAGAAAAAGTTCTATTTTTAAAATTTAGTTTTTATTTTCATTTTTGATAAACGGAAATTATGATTATTATTCAAAAATATTTATTAATATGAAAAATTCAGTATACATACCATTAGTGTAGACAATGGGACACCAATAAGAAACGGCATTGGAGCACTAAAAAACATATTTATCAATTTTTAAATCAATTAATGATAATCAGAATTGAAAGCAACTAATATATTTTATATAATTGTTAAATATAAAAAATCATTATTGAGATGTATATTTAAATTTTACTCATCCAAAATTATTTACATCTATTATTTTTGATATGCAGACATACTAATTTTGTGCATATGGGTGTAAATTAAATTTATAATTAATTACAATTAAATGCACAAATAAATTTATAATATAAATAATAATAAATTATATAAATTAAACCAATAAATTAGTTAGTAAAATTTTTAAACGTTTTTAAAATTTTAAATTATGATCGATAAGAAATACTAAAACAAATAAAATAAATATAGAAGAATACTAAATTTATTGAAAAATCTTGAATGAACAGGCTAAATAGCATGCTATACAAATCACGAAATAGTATAAGGAATGTTTGCAAGTTAAGATCTTGAATGGTGAATGTGTTCGATGAATGTGAGATAAAAAATCAATGGAAAATAAAGTTCTTATGAAATATAAGTTATTAAAATAAAAACCTGTTATAAAGATGTGTAAAAAAATTTTTAATGAATAATAAATAAATAATAATGGATGTCTAATGTGTGAGAAATATAGTTAATAGAATATTGGTAAATTGAAGATCACTTTTAATGTAGAAAACAAAAAGTAAATGGTTGTGTAAGCTGCACATCATGATATGTAAAGAAATTTTATGAAATTAGATAATACTGTATATAAATGTAGTAATAATTTTATTTTAGCCAACAGAAGAAGGGTGGAAACCTGAAACTCATATTGGCAAACAAATATATAAAACATACAGCATTGAATAAAGTGATGTATCAAGAGAACTTATATCACCACCCCATTGTGAAATAAAACTGATATTATCTATAATAATCAAAAATCAGCAATTAAACAGAGGCTATATTGTTATTTAAAAAAACTTTGAGAAGCATTTAAATTCCATTGCAATTACGAAATTATTAATTAACAGTAAACAAGATATTAATGAATATTTCACATGTGAAATTTAATTTTTAATAAAAAATATATTATTATTTAACATGAAAATCATTTGTTATTAAAAATAATCATCATATATTAATATAATTTCAATAAATGTACTTTTTATACCTTAAATAATCTAACAGATGATTTGGAAGCACAGGAATGAAAATATGCTGCCTGAAAAATAAATTTAAAATGTAAAATCATACACAGTTTAAATCTTCAAAATAAAACTATGAATTATAAAAATACTCAAATACTATAAATTTCAATTTAAAAATAAATTCAAATGATTTTGTTTAAAAGTTAAAAAAAAAATTCAAAAACTGCTTGTTAATTTATCTCAGTTTAAATATATTATTCACGCATTGACATATACCAAATTCATCTGAAAACAGGACATCAAATAAAATTTTAATTTAGAATGAAAATGTAGATTAAATGTCACTCACCAATGCATTGGATAAATCAAAGCATTAGCTGCTTGAACACAAGCACTTAGCCGACTGAGTTTTTTTGAAGTAATTAAAATTCTTCTTTCATGAAGCATACTGTAAAACAATTCCTTTATTTCAATAATCATAATTAAAATAATACCATAAATATATTACTATATTATTATTATTTTATAAAATCATAAGATAAAGAATTAAATTTGATTAATCACATTAAATTCAAAATATATTAATTTGACAAAAGACAACAGTTAATACTTAAAACAAATAATATTTAACAAATTTTATTTAATACATTAAAAAAAAATTAGAAGAGATAATATATATAATTTGAAAATGAATACATTTAAAAACCATACATAAAAATCACAAAATAAAAAAAATTTTTAACGTCATTCAAATATTGCCAATTAAATTTGAATCAGATATAAATTCAGATTTATTTACTGTTTTCTATAATCAACTTTTGATTACAGAAAATTTATTTATCAAGTAATTTAATTCAATCAATTTAACATTAAAACAATATACAGTAGAGAGTCGTTAATCGGAATCAATTGGGGACTGGGGTTGTTCAGATTAGTGATTTGTTCCGATTACCGATTATGTACGAAAAAAACTATTAACCTGTCCGATGTTCAAATTTTTCTCCGTTGCGTGTCGCTTCGTGTTGAATTTTTCTCCTCTGCGTGTCGCTTCGTGTTGAATTTTCATCGATTTTAAGCCTAACAAAAATTTTTATAATAATAATCGAGGCTATCGTATCATTAAAAATTATTTCTTCATTTTGTACAAACAAAATAAATATATTGAAGAATATAAAAACATGAAAATTATACTTTAGAAGTAAATCTAGTATCAAAAATGTTCAATTCAGCACGACACAGTCCGACTGAAAATCGTTCTGATTACCGGCGATTCCGATTACCGGGGTTCCGATTAACGACTCTCTACTGTAGTATAATTGAAAGAATAATCTTATTTTAATTGTTATAAATATATTTTTAATGTGTCATTATAAAATTGAACAACATTAATTTGTGAAAGAGCTGAAAAAATTAAAAACAAAAAGAAAACTTTATAGAGATTGATCTACTGGCATATGAGCTACAAAAGGAATTAAACTAGTATTGTTAGAGAAGAAAAAATACAGCAAGTCCTCACTTAACATTGTTTCATCATAACAATGTTGAGGAAGGATACAAGTATATTTGTAATCATTTACAATTATTATTGTTGAATTTTCTTTATAAAGAGTGAAATTGATTCTATGAGGTGGAAAATAAATGCTGGAGGTTGCAAATACAATCCAATTAGAATAATGTAAACTGAAGTATATCTTGTTTACATCATTTATGTTATGGTAAATTAGTTACACTATATGCTGTTTCTCTTAACATTGCAGTTTCCAAGAATCTATTGATGACATTTCATGAGAACTTGTATATAAAAAGTTATCAGACTTCCAATTTAAAGTAAAAGAATATTCCAACTAATTTTTTATATTTGTTACAATGTTTAGTTTAGCAATTTTTTAAGACTTTTTGCCTATATCACATACACAGGCTTAGTTAAATACTCAAGAAGGATTTTTGAGTTTTATCAGATATATTTGACTTATATTTTATTATTATTATTATTAGCTTTTGTTATATTTAATGCATTTTTCAAAAATATTGAAACATACAATTATGTTTTGAGAATATATATATTTCAGGGTAGGAATAAAAAAAGTTGACTTAACTAATTTTCAAATAAAAAAAAATTATTCAGCATTTTGCAATCTTTTAATCCAAAGTGATTATATAATATGTCTATATTAATTTTTTTTATCAAATTAATTATATCATTATCATTGCATTCATTATTATTATTATTCATATATTTCATTTTTATAATAATTTTAAATTCTTGTTTTTCAAATTCTGTTATATGCTAAGTCTTACAGCAACAGAAGCTAAGATAGCTTCTGTTATCTTAGCTTCTGTTACTAAAAACATTTAAATCAAATAAAAATAATTTATTTTTTTGATAAAAATTGTTTATTTAATTTCAAATTTTATAATTATTTATCAAAAAGTTTATATTTACCTAGCAAATATTATCATCATATTTTGGACCTCGACGGCATTGTAATATTCTGTCAAATTTCTCTGAAATTAAATTTTTTAAAGTCAGTAATATATTATATTTTAAAATATATATTTCTTCACTTAAAAATTTCTTATTTAAATTCTTTATGAAATTTTCATAAACTGATTGATCCATATAATTATGTCGATATTTATCTTAAAATTGAAATTTCTTAATACTCACATTTTCTGGAATACTTGGTAACTTATGATGATCAGGACAGTTACTAATAAATTCCTTTAATAAAAATTCACTTAATTATATTATGTTAATTTTTTATTTGTTTATAAGTAAATAAGAAAATTACAAGTTTTCCATTCTTATGAGTAACATGAAGTTGCAATCCAGGCCCAGGAACTTTAGTTTTGTACAAAACTTCTAAAAATTTCCATAATTCTTCTGGCTAAATAAATATATATGTAAATAGTTTCAAGTATTTTTAATAATAATAATAATAAATATTACAGATGAAATAACAAAAAGAAATATAACCATTTATAGAAAAACAAAACAAAAGGAAAAAGAAATACAGATAAAAAAAATAATGCCTATGAAAACAAGAATTAAAAAAACATTTGAAAATATCAGATAAATCCATTTACATATTACCTTATATTTATTTCAAAAACTTTTTGAATTTCAAGAAATTATTATTAAAAAAAATGAAATTTCATTCTTTAAATTAGTCCCTAATAACTTAGTATTGAATATATTTTTTAAAGTGTTCTTTATTAATAATTTTTTTCTAAAAGAATATAAAATAAGATAAAAAAAACATGGGGATACTATAGATTACCACCTATGGAATTTCGGGTCTTTGAGTATATACCTGAATTCAGGAGACCGAGACAAGTTCAACGATATCCTACTTTTGGACCGGAGATGAAAAATAATAAAAGTTATCATACTTTATTCCAGCAATCGCACGATGATAGGGAGTCGCGTCACTCTCTCCGCTAAGTCAGCCTTGCTATCGCGATCGGGAGTCGCATCGCTTGCCATTAAAATTGCCTTTAGTAGACATTTCCCCCTTTATTTTTTACTTTGTTCAAGAACTACCGTAAATCAATAACTAGTGACGTTTAGCACATGCGGCCTGCCGACGGCTCCCCTCCGGGAGGTCAGTCGGGAGCACAAAGAATGGGAAAGGCCGCCATGTTCGCTGCCGTAAGTAACATTAACCGAAATGACAATCGCGCGATGATTGGAAGTCACACCGCTCTCTCCGCTCTTGTATCGCGTGTTTAACCCTACTGAAGATGACTGTAGTCGAGCGTCATGGTTTGCAGACATTACCGCAAGATAGTAGTACTAGCAACTATGGTGCCATCTTCATGAGAGCATTAAAAAAGTATGGTAACTTAAAAAGTATGATAACTTTTTTATTTTTCGTCTCCGGTCCAAAAATAGGGTACCGTTAAACTCGTCTTGGTCCCGAGTTCAAATATATAATCAAAGTCCTGAAATTCCATAGGTGGTAATCTATAGTACACCCAAAAACATTTTGAAATATATATATTTATAATGTATGGAATGTCATTCATTCTTTCTCTGCAGATATTATTGCACATAAAATAGCAATAAACTAAATGATGGATGAAGTAAGAGTATATACATTTAACTATGTCACCTAACAAAATGAACAAAATGGTATAAAACTGATTAATATAATAAATAGAGATACATAGAAAACTGTCAAATTGCCTTTCTTTAAAGTTCAACACAAAAAAATGAATAAATGCAATTCACATTTGAACAAAATTCATTTATATTTCAAAACTTTAGGATATATATTAATTGTTTCTTCTTTAATAGTTTCTGATAAATGATTTTTACATATTTTCAATTAATATGTCTATTTTTATTATCTAACATTACGTTATTTAATTTTTGAAAATACTAGATGTTCATTTTCTTATTTTATTTTTACACTAAATTACACAAAATAAGAATCAAACATCTTCAAGCTGAATTACTTTACTATAAATTTCAACTAAATTCTAGTCTATATCACAAATATATTTTTTAATATAATGCTGTAATAACAATAAATTAAATCTAGATAATAAAATTTGGATAGTACCATTTGAAGAATGGTGATCTGCTGAATTATTAGGCTATGATTAGTCTAGCTATTATTAACCTAGCCTAATCATAGTCCAATAATTTGGCAAATCATCTGGCTTTAATCAAACATTGGATTTATTGAGTTGATGTTTGTATAGCAATAAATTTTTTATTTTAAAAATATTTATACAAATAAAGATCACTCAATTTTAGTCAACTCATTCTCAATTTATCATAAATAATCTGTTAATTATACTTGTTTTTATAAAATAACTATAATCTCAAGCATTCTTAAATGGACAATAGGATGTTAAAATTTTTCCTAAATATTTAATAATAAAACATTTATTTATTTGATAATATAAAGTATGTCTAATTTTAATTAAAATGAAATTATTTAAATCTGAAAATATATCATAAGTATTATATTAATACTACGAATTATAATAAGATCTACAAAATCAACGTTATTACATAAACACTTACATCTTGACCAAATGCAATTTCAGCAGCATGATTTAGTAATTTGTAAAATGTCTCATGCCATGGAAGATAACTAAAAAATAAAATATATATTATAATTTAAAAGGCATACATTTTTAAATATTTATTATAATTTTATTCTCTAAGATAACTGTTTAACTTAAAAATAAATAAACTATATACCAAAAACAGAAATCTGTCAGATAAAAAAAATTGTTTTAAAATAAAGATTTTGTCATGCGTAAGTTTTACAGTAGTAAAAAATATATTATATTATCTATTAAAATCATACATTTTACAAAGACTGTTTTTGCTGATAAGTAAATTATGCAACAAATAAATTGTACCATTCTTCTAATTTTACAATAACTTTAAAATGATATACTTTTTATGTATCAAATACAAATTTTATCTGTAATAATTATTTTGAGGCACGATATGTACAGATGTAATGAATAAAAAATTCATTTAAGATTTTGTAAACTCTATTATCCCATGTGAATTATTTAAAACAAGAATTTTAGGATATTAATTTACTGACAAATATATAAATATGTTTTTAATATAAACATGTTAATAAATAAATCACCTGTTTTCAATTAAAATCATTAAAATATATATAACATATAAACAATTTCATATAAAAATATGTATTAAATGACACATTGCATAGCATATTTAAAGTGATAATGTTAATGAAATTAAATAATGTTCTACATGATTTGAATAAAAGTTATTCACCTTTCCTATAGATTTATTATAGTTTTAACAACAGCATATACAACAACCCAATAACACTTGTAGTGTCAAATGATTTTATGAGTTTTTTTATCAGGCTATATTAAGGCTAATTAATAAACAGATACAAAGTAAGTTGGCTAGAGGTGTAAAGTACTTAATTTTAGTATCTTAGGAAACCGACTATAATTACGGTCGGTAAAACTTCCGTTAACCTAACAGGTACTTTACGCGGATTCGAGATTAGTTTGCCAGGCCTGGGCTTTTAAGCGTGCACCGAAAAATTAGTAGTAATAACGATAAATATCAAGTCAGATCAAAAGTTCAAATATATTTAATTAGCAACTAGAACGTACTACGTACAAATGTCAATAATCCAAACAAAATTTATTAACGAAATTCAACAAGTCAACCCGACAATAAACTTAGCTACTTAGCTTAACTTAATAATAATTTCCCCTTTGAAATTCGACAATCAAATTCTTAGAAACTATGAACAAAATCTCTTACTAATTAAACGTCTATCCGTCACCTCACTATACGAAGAAAACTATTTCCTCAATCCTTTCGATATCGTCAATCAAACTCCTCTTTAACACCTTGGATCATCCAATTATCAATCTGGACTTCTATCAGAAAATACTTCGCTTTCGAATCTACCTCGCTCTCAACGTCGCCTCGATTTGGAATTCACCTCGGTTTGGAAATCACTTCTGTTTGGAAATCACCTCTTCTTCTTCGGTTAACGTACGGGTTTTATACTGTGAGGTGACGTCACACTTGAGCTGGGTTACTCCCCTTATTTACATACTTAGTTGCTAACATTAATTTTCTTTTCTGGCAGCTTTAAGTTTCCGACAAAGCTTATAAACCGTTTACAAAATATTTATCATAATTTTCTGGGATGTTTAAGACAGTTTATCAAGTATTTCTCTACTAGTGATTGTGGAGACTCCCCCCTCCATTTTTTTTTCTGCGGACTGTTACTTCCGCCGGGCAGCGCAAGTGCGCAAGATTTTTTCCTACGGCGCTTATTTCTCCGCGAGTTGTTTTATCTTCGTTTTTCTTTACTAACAAGAGAGTGGTGGGGAACCTTCGTCCTAAATAAACATAAACCCCAAACAAAAGATAATAAAACAGAAATAATAATAAAATAAAAATAACGTTCGGACTCAGTTCCTTACAGAGGTAGGACTTAAACTGTCATCTCATTATAAATTTAACAATTAAAATACATTCATTTTTAATTTAGATTATTCTAGAAAAAAATATTGGCAAAGAGTGGGACTCACTACTTGGATCTCTGTCCAATCTTTACTTGTAGAGCTATTAATTAATTAATTAGTATGCAGCAGTTTAACTGCCTACCTTTGGCCTTATTTCTTTGTATCTGATTATTAATTAGCCTTAATATAGGATAATAAAAAATATGATACACCATTTGGTACTGTAGTTTTAATATTTACAAATATAACTTATATGATAGCATACAATAAAAAAAAAATTACAATATTAGCTTTGAAATTAATCAAAACACAATGGATTCTGGTTAACTGTTAGGACGAATTGAAACTAGCCTTATGGCCCAATTAAACGATTGCCTCAATTATGTCAAAATAACATGCAAAAATGTCTCAAATGTAAACCTGTAAAATTCAAAATGTATTCTGAAAACTAAATAACAAAAACAAATTTTTTAATTTGTCTGTCTTTCAGATAAATTATACACTGGCAGAAATTGAAGTGTTACACCCACCCAGTATTGTTGAAAACATATGAAATTGGGACAAAAGAATCTCTTTTTGAAGGATATTGTATTGAATAATCAAAAATTAAATGAAGTACATACAGTGGTATGAAAATTATGGAGACATTTGTTATGCAAAATTGCTATAGTGTTTAGTTTATAAGTTGTGAACTGTGTTATGGAACATGACTTTTTTTGGTCCACAGGTTGTTGGTGACCAGCTATGCTATATCGACGAGTGAGAACTCCATACCCAAATGTCTGACTTTGAAAGAGGTCAGATAATTAGCATGTCAGAAATGGGAGCATCATATTGTGAAATCGCCTGAAGGGCTGGTCGTAGTGCAATGTCAGTAAAAAGAGTGTTCACATGGTGGATGCAGAAAAGGTTTAGTACTCGTAGACCTGGCACAGGTCCACGCAGAAGGACAATGCCACATGAAGACTGCCATATTGTTCAGATGGCAGATGCTGACAGATGGGCAACAGCAGCACAGATCTGAGCAGTAGTTACTGCCGGAGTTATCCCACGGACAATTGTAAACTGATTGCTTGATGCTGGGCTGAGATATCGGACCCCCATGCAATGTGTTCCCTTAACCAGATTTCATCGCCAACAACAGTAATGTGATATGCTGCTAGATGTAATTGGACACATAAATGGCGTAGAGTTGTATTTGGTGATGAATCCCGATTCTGTCTAGGCCAATGTGATAATTGGCAACATGTCCACCAGCGTGTTGGAGAAAGAGCCCACCATGCCGTGATTTCAGAGTGCTACTCAGGTCCAACTCATGGTATCATGATTTGAGAGTCATAAGTTATGACAGCAGGACGGAGTTGGTGGTTGTTGAAGGCATAATGACTGCCTGCCAGTATGTGGACAGGGTGATCCATCCAGTAGTCATACCTTTCATGAACACTATCCAAAACAGTATTTTCCAACAAGATAATGCTCATCCTCATGCTGTTACCATCATAAGAGAGGCCTTGCAAAGTGTCGCAATCATGGATGGCCTGCCCGGTCTCCAGATTTATCCCCATAGAGCATGTCTGGGATGCCATGGGTAGACAGATTACATCTCATAGCCATCCAGTGCACACTGTACAACAACTGACTGCACAAGTTGTGCAGACATGGAGAGATATACTCCAACAAGACATTCAAGCACTTATTCATTCAATGCCTCAAGGATACAAGAGTGTATCCATGTTCAAGGTGGGCATACTTCTTACTGAAACATGTACCAAACAGCAATAAAACTTTGGATAATTCATTTCATTTTGTGTTCATTTCTTCTGGGTATGCCCCTTACATGTTTACCAAGTTTCGTGAATTTTCACCAATTCCATCTGGGTGTAACACCTACAATTTCCACCAGTGTAGTACATTACTAATTATCTTTGAATCAGTTTTCAGTGTTTTATAATAAATAAAAATCTAAAAAATTCTCATCCTTTCTTAATAATCAATAAATAAAAAAATCAAACAAATATTACTTAATATGTACCTGAGAATTACAAAACAGGTTGGTGAATTTGCTGCATGTCTGCAAAATCCAAAAGTCCATTTGCTATCAATGCTTGTTAATACAAATGAAAAATGTTGAACGGCATTACTAGAACAAACAACATCATATTTAAAACAAAGAAATATATAACAACAAAACAATATTTATTAATGATTTATGATAATACATATTATCATAAATCATTTTTATCAGTAAAAAATATTAAATATTAAAACATTTTTCATTCAAAATAAATTTATTTCACAACATTGTTTTAACATAATTTCTCAAGTTTTTTAGGAATGCATCTAAAAGAACGAATTCTATATTATTTTAACAATCATTATAAAATATTGCATTAATTTCTTACAAAAGAATGGATAAATTAATTTAGAATAAAAAATTTCAAAAATACAAAACCTTAAAATTAGAATCATTTGTGAGAAATACTGTGTATTGCCTGATATCAAATTTTCTTTTATTTATTGCTATTTTAATTTTTCTCTAAAAAACGTTTAATTTAAAATATATTATCTAACTACAAAAAAGTTCAGCATAAAAAATTTGTTTCAAAATTATAAAACTATTTACTTTATAATATAAGCAATATGTTAAAATACAAAAATCATTTTTGTGTTTTATAATTTTTGACAAACATTTTTTTCAAATCCTATGTAGAAAATATATATGATAATAGCAATCACTAAATATGATAGTACTTCAGTAAATTCAGGTATTATTTCTGTTTTTATTACGGAGGTATTTATTCCGCAGATTAAAACGTGCTTTTAATCAGTACGAAGTATATTGTTTATGGAATAATTTCAATTGACGCAAAGTATAGTAAAAAATGCAATTAAATTTGAAAATTTTTCTCTTACACTATAAACAATATGTGAGAACCCAGGCTGGTGTAAATTCAACAATTTTAATCTTCTTTATTTTTTGTTCAAATTATTTCCTTTCACAAATGCAGTAAAGGAACTTCATAAGATTTTTCCACTGATAACACTTCCTCTGTGGGTGACACAGTTTCTGATAAAAAAACTACTCATTGAGGAAAATGAAAAAAAAATCACAGATTGGAGCAACAGCTAACTTTACCAAATATGGGCATTAGAGTGGCAGGGAGAAGACCCTGAATAAAAAGCAAGAGGATGGATGATGGAGTCAAGAGTCCGCTGGCCTGTTTTTTTGTGTGTTAACCTCCTTGCTGTCCTCGACTGCCACTCTTTCCGAATTTCCATCAGTTTTTTCCACCGGACTTTAACCTCTCCCCTTGATGAACAAGTACCTGAACTTTACCCTTGAATCAAGACTCACCAGGACCAAGCCTTCCCTCCTTGAGACATCAGCAATTGTCAACACTAACCATCCAGGTATTTATCAACTTGCATACAAAATTGTAAATGCTCTCTCTCTCAGTTCCGTGTGCTTTTAGGATTACCCTCTCCCACTAATTCTATTCCCTTTGTAAAATTTTTATAAACTTGAAAAATAAATATTTGATGTGTTTAATGGTTAAATGCACAGCGGAGTGTGTTATTTCTGGCACGCTGTTTCTTGACTTCCTCCTCCATCCTGAACTAGTTCGTTCCTTCATAAGCAACTGATCGCATGAACTTATAAATATGGATGTAACAGTCACAAATATATCACATTTGATATTTCAGTTACACAAATTTTCCTTAATAGAATTCAAAAAATTATAACAAAAAGTCATAACTGCTAAAACTACCTTATATCATATTAATAATACTTCAATTAATTAAAATAATATATGTTCAGAAACCTTCAAAAATATCATTTTTTCAAAAAATATATTCAAAATGAATGGCTTTTAATCTTTGTTATTTCTTTTTTGTACATCAAAAATTTTTGTATAATTTATGACAAGCTGAAATATCATTTTTGGTAAATGGAGCTTTAAACATTTAAATTATATCATAACTTCCAAAGTATATAAAAAATATAAAATAAATGCATCCATCATTACATTTCTTATCTATCTTATCTTTAAAATACTTTTGAACTAATGATGCAATTTAAATGTTTAAGGTAAAAGTTAATGTTTGATTTTGTTCTCCATTCAAATAAATTATTTTTAAGATTAAGTATCATTTTTATTTATCAGTTCACAAAAAGGTCAACTGTTATTTGAGTACAGTCTTTTATCAGAAGCCAGATATGTAAAATAACATGGCTACTGATAAGTGAATCAGAACCGAGATTAAATATATGCATTTTTAAGACATTTATCTTAGTTCTCTTAACAAAAACTGGTATTTAAGTAAAAATATTAATATAGTCATAATTGTAATAATATTTCATAATTAAGAACAAATAATCTCTTTTGGTTTTGAATGAATATACTAATTAACTTTAATCTAAGCTCAATTTGTAAAAATCTATTATAAAATATATCATACACTAGTTTAAAAAAAAATTCACTTAGTAAAAACAATAAAATATCAATATTATAGTTGTTCATGTCATCTTGTTACATAATTCAAATAAGCAGTAAAAACATATAAACTGTTTCTTAATTTTCTACATTCAGTCATTTAATCTCCATAAGATCAATGTGATAAACTATTCTTAGTAAATACTACCTAATTTGAAGTAAAATAAATATGAAATTTATGAAAATACACTTAACATTCTGAGAAATATTTTAAAAGATTAAATAAATTGTTTTTAACACCAGGAAAAACTTTTTCTTATAA
Source organism: Centruroides vittatus (assembly GCF_030686945.1). Classification (NCBI taxonomy): domain Eukaryota; kingdom Metazoa; phylum Arthropoda; class Arachnida; order Scorpiones; family Buthidae; genus Centruroides; species Centruroides vittatus. The sequence goes on from NW_027122193.1 coordinate 1,474,661, forward strand.
AAAAACATTTATCATATCTATTTAATAATAATAAATTAACTATATCTATAAGAATAAATTTTCCTTTTTAATATTGATTATAAAAAATACAATTATCTTTAATTGAATATTTTATACTTTAGTCATATTTGGGACTAACTAAACTATGTATCACTAAATGATCAACATGAAATTATCATTATAACAACGGTCTGCTGTAAAGGATTAATATTTGTATACTTTAACAAGGAAATTAGAAATCTTATTTAATGCAATTTATTTGCTACATGATTAATAGAAAATCATGTAGCAAATAAATTGCATTAAATAAGATTTCTAATTTCCTTGTTAAAGTATACAAATATTAATCCTTTACAGCAGACCGTTGTTATAATGATAATTTCATGTGACCCACCAGTCCAATCAGCCATGTCAAAATTTTTTATGTAAACATATAAAAATATAATTATTTTGTACTTTTTATTACAGTACATTATTATTAAATAATAATTTTGTGTGAAAATGCAATCAAAAACATTTTCATAAAAATGTAATTATTCTGCAGATGTCTTACAGTTTAGTTTTGTTAAAAATTTTGTATTAAAAGATTATCATATGTACCATAAAAATTACAGCTGAAAATAGAAACCATGTATGGAATGTATTGACATGCTTGACTATATAGGAATGCTTTATCTTCAATTTCTGTATTATCTGGTTCGGATGTCTGTTACATTATCCACATAATCACAAATCCACTGTACTAAAAACTAACAATAGTAAAAAAATAATTCAAAAATAAAATAATCTTCAAAATTTTAAATCTAATTTGCTATAATCTTAAAAAAGTGTGTTTTATGTAATTTCATAATTACTGTTCTTCCAGGTATATAAGAAAAAATATTTAATACAACAATTAAATTTAAAACAGTTCAATTCATGGAATTTGGTTTTGGTAAAGAAATATTGAAAAATTCTAAAATTATTTTTGTATACAATTAATTAAATGTCAAAAATGAATGGATTAATAAGTTAGGATCTGAATAATTATTCAAAATGAACTCATTATTATTGTTATTATTCATTGTAAATGTCACATTTGCCAAATAAACTACAAATTCTGTAAATTACTCACTTATTAAATTCACATGGATAAGCAAACTCTGGAACAGATTTTAAAATTTCCTGAAATAAAAAAGTCTGTTATTGTTTTAAAATTATTTTAAAGGTTTTTCCATTTATTTTTCAAACTAATCTATTACTAGGTTTAATTTAATTGAAATATTTACTTTAGTTAATTAACACAAGGCATCAACATATAACCTGTAGGGCCAACCACAGTTACATCCATTATGAGCAGATCAGATTTGGTGTTGACTAACATGGGTGAGAAACGGAGAGCAATACCTCAACCCATAAATTGTGGGAGTCTTAATCGAGTTTAAATCTATTACAGTGATGGACTTTTGGAAGTCTGTCACCATCCATAATGTGATAGAGTACGTGAAAGTAGCATAAGATGACGTTTCTCAGGCTATATTAAACAACTGTTGGAGGAAAGCATGGGTACAGTTTGTCACCAATTTTGAAGGCTTTAAGGGTGTCAATGCACAAAATTAAAAACAATGTATAAGCTATCATCAGTTTAGCATGAAGGATTTATGGTGACAGCTGTGATGACATGCAGGGGAAGGATGTTGCTGAAATTTTAACTCAACATGCCATTATTGAGCTTACCAACAAAGAGTTGGATTCCATGGCTAAGGAGGATCATAAAGACAGCAATGCCAATGATGATGATGATGACAAATAGGCTTCTCCAAAAATCCCCCCACTCACCATAGCAAAACTTGAAAAGTGAGATACATTGTTTGATCAAGTTTCCAAGGATAGCTAACAGTCCAATCCATCAGTGATATGCCACCTTAAGTTTAAATGTAAACTATTACTTTTTGCATACATCAAGCTATTAAAAAAATGATAGAAATCATCATAAACAACACTGAATCAGTTCTTTAAGCCAGATTGGAAAGAATAAATCAATCACCACAACCTTCAACAAGATGAGAAGAGAAAAAAGTCATACTGAAGATGTCGAGCTGTCTTCGCTTTTGCCATCATCTTGCCCACAGAAAGCAAGAATATCTCTCTTTTAGTGTTTTGAAGGGTATTTAAGTTGGACAAGTTCACCTTATTACAAACACACTCTTAGTGTGTGACTATGCAGACGTGAATTTAGAGCGAGCAAGAGGTTGCGAACGATATAGTTCTCGCAAAGGAAACCACGTACAAGCGAGAAACAAGAAATATCGCTGGTGTGAGCGAATTTCTGATTCTCACACATATCTGACAGGGTTTGATATTAATCACATCTTGCCTCTTCTTGCCACACATTCTCTCTTGCCCGGAAAATTTGCTCGCTCGCGTCTGCATAGTCGTACTCTTAGTACCATCAATCACATTCAAGATTAGATTCAGAATCATAAAGTTAAATTTATAGTTTTGTACAGTTTTATTACATTTAGAAGTTAAAATGTGTATCAATATGTTTTATGTTCTACTTCATTTGTGCATGCATGTTTGTTAAACTATTGTATTTATTCTATTATTACATTTTGATGTTAAGATGTGTTTTAAAAAAATCTAAATTTTGGGTAATTGCCTATTTAAAAATAAAAATAATATAAAAAAACATAATCATTGCTAAATGTACAGTAATAGGTTTTTGATTAATAATAATTAAAAAAAAAAAAAAGACAGTTTGATTTTAGCATGAATTTTAAGCAAAGTATCACAACTTTAACATTAAAAAATTATTTAAATTAACTCTGTGGTTGAATCACAAATCATAAATAACTTGGACATCATGAATTTTTGTTAAACAAGCATAAAATATCTTTATAAAACATGTATGATATTATGGGAAGTGTTCTTTGCAAGAATGTTGTGCTCTGAAACTATATGTTTATTACTATAGATACCAAAAATACTGTTTATATTGAAAAAGGTTAGCAAGACCCTAACTCCATTTTTTCCATAGAATTAATGTTTCACTAACTGCAGGGTTTTACAGGTAACAGGAAGGACTGCATATAATGAAGATTGATTGTATATTTTAAATTTTCAAGTAAATAATGTGCATGAATAATACAAAATTGTAATCTAATTATTCATTTTCTAAATATTTTTGGTCATAAACTATTGGATGTGTTGTACATCATTAATGCCTAGAAAAACTTATATATAAGATAAAGTATCAAATGTTAATCTGGGATGGAGTGATAGATCCCTGAATCAAAGCAGCAGTCAAAGTAATGAAAGTATATTGGCTCTCCCAACTAAAGAAGCAAATATTGTTGATTATACTAGATAAATGATGGCAAGTTTTCTAGCATGCCAAAGAAGTGGTGATAATAAATTATCTGTGACTATTCATGTATTCTTTTATTCTTTATTAAATATTTAAAAAATATGAATTTATATTAAACTCTGCTTTAGCATTGGAATCTTTAATAGTTTATTATATATTGATATTTTAAATATAATAAAGTATTACAAACCTCATCTTTGTAACTTTCAGGAAACTTCTTTGTAATCCATGCAGCTGCTAAAAATAAAAGAAATAAAATAAAGTTTTTGACATTGAGATAAATATTTAAGGATAATTATTGTGTTTATTCATATTTCTACATTAAACAAAATTGTTATTATTATGTTTTGTTTTTATTTTATTTTAAACTCACACTTCAATTTTAATCTATAGTATTACATAATTTATATAAATAGTTAAAAATGAAAAAATTAAAATATAACTTATTAATATATAAAACAAAATCAAATTACAGTAGAGCGTCGATAAGTGGAACGTCGGCAAGTGGAATGGCCGGAAAGTGGAACGATTTTCAGTCGGACTGTGTTGTGCTGAATCGAATGTTTTTGATACCAAATTTACTTCTAAAGTATAATTTTCATGTTTTTTATATTCTTTAATATATTTATTTTGTTTGTACAAAATGCAGAAATAATTTTTAACGATACGATAGCCTCGATGATTATTATAAAAATTTTCGTTTGGCTTAAAATCGACGAAAATTCAACACGAAGCGACACGCAACGGAGAAAAATTCAACAGGAAGCGATACGCAACGGAGAAAAATTTGAACATCGGACAGGTTAATGTATTTTTTCGTACAAAGTCGGAAACTGGAACAAATCATTAACTGGAAGGACCCCAGTCCCCAATTGGTTCCACTTATCGACGCTCTACTGTATTTCAGAAAAATATAAAATTAGTATAATTTCAACATTTAAAATAAAATCTATTGTTTCATTCATAAAAATACTAGTAATATTTGATATCTAAAATAACAATTATTAAATATATAAATGCTCTACTTCAAAATAGTAGCTGAAAAAGATCTTTATTATTATACCAATTCACTACACAAAAACAAAGCAGTCTATTGAAATTCAGTTAGTGATAAAAGAAAAAAATAACTCAAAGTTTTTTTAATGCAAATGTTCATAACAGTGCTAGCAGCTTGCAAAATTAAAAATGATAATAATATAGGAAAAAGTGCATTGTATATTGCAATTAACTGAAACAAAATCATTATAATTACAAAAAAAAAGTATTGCAGAAAATACACAAAGACACCACTAAATGTCCATTCAATTTATTATTGGATGAAGAAATTTAGAAATAAGTCTTCAGCACTCAAAAGATTGCAATCACCGATTGACACTGAATGAATGCACGACAGGTTCATCTAATTTTGTTCAGGAGAAGCATTCTATAAGAGTCTGAAGAACTCAGAGGTTTATTGAATTTACACTAATAAAACACTTTTTGAGTTATTCTTTCTTTTTATCATAAACCGCATTTCAATAAACCAATTTTTTGTGTTATAAATTTGTATAATGATAAAAATCTTTCTCAAACACTTTAGTATTGTATAAAATCTGTACCGTGAAAAAGAACCATGTAAAGCATAATAAAAGTTTTGTTCTAGATAATATTTGTAAAAGTTTGTATAGCAAAACTTAATCTAAGAGCAAACTACTCATATACTATAATTCAAAACATAGTTACTTTTAACTGTTCATTTTATCATTTGAAAAAATAAAAATCTAAAAAAATTCATTTTATAAATTCCAATCTACACTTATTACTAAAAACAAAACTTAATTCTCTGAAATGCTTAAAAATTAATCATTTCACTCCAACCTAACTTTAAGTTTGTTTGTAGATAGTAGTAAATTTTCCACATAGTAAATTTGCATATAATATCTATAAAATTATTACTATTTTACTATGAAAAGTTATGTTAATGTTTCTGAACTAAGTATTTATAACATTTAAAGATCTGGAATCTGAATTCTCTTTTCTAAACTTTTTAAAAAAATCCTTTTTTGAAAAAGTTCAAAAAAGAAAATCTGAATAGAAAAATGGCTCTCCAAATAAAACATTGGCATGTATGCTATTTGAGAATTGGAGTCAGTAACAGTTTCTGAAAAAAATGTTGATTAAATTAATAAATTACAACTCTGACTACTGTTGTTTTAAATGCATTGTTCAAACTTGAAGTATTGTATAAATATAGTTTTGTAATGTTACTTTACCCTCAAATAATGTTGTCTGTAGTGGGTCCGTGGGTGTGTTCAAGAAGTGGTTGGGTGGAAACCACCTGCAGAAAGCAACATATATATTCCTAGAACAGAACATTGGGGTCCAGACACTGTTTACTATAGTTCAGATATTTATTACATGGGGAAGAAGAAAGAGCTTTTTAGATGGTCAACGTTATACTGTAAAATGTCTGTCTTTTCCAGAGTTATGGTCTGCAACTTTGCACTCTATACTTTTCATTACATTACCTTTACAAACTATAGTTCACATAAAATCTGAAATTGATTATGCTTATACAACCACCACAATATTATTGGTATACAAGACAAACAAACTATGTAAATTACCAATAAACCAGCAAAAATTCGATTAAACTATTCATTAAACAAATGTTTTCTTCTGTTTTCAATGGTCATCTGCAGGTTTTGAAGTAATGGAACATTTATCTAAAGAATGCATGTTCCAAACATTTTTAAAAAGTTGCATATCTTCATACTCAATGTCACAGTAAACAAAATTAAATTAGATTTTAAAGTGGCTTCCAGTTTTTAAAAAATACTAACTTTATATGAAAAATAAAAATGAAACCTGACCAAGTTCTATGGCATGTCAAAGCACACCCTCCATGCAGCTGTTAATGAGTCCATTTCTTTAAAATTAATTGCTGTCCCCCTCCTAAATGCTTTAAATATTTCAAGTTAATTTGAACACTACCAAATTCAGCTAATATCATTTATTAAATATATTTAAATTACATTTCAATAATTTAAAAATACTCCATTTAACAGTTTATTTCAATGTAATGATTTTCTATTTATCAAACATAAGATTTTGAATAAGAATTAAAAAAAAAAACTACAAAATAATTATTTTATAAAATTTACACTTTAATACAAAAAGAAAAATATAATACTCACATTCATTGCATGAAGACGGTATGGTAATCTCACAAAAACATTCAAAGACATGTGTTGGATTATCCCTAAATACAATATTAATATTAAAAGTAAATAACTGTTACAATAAAATTTATTTTGGTACTGTAAATGTCCTAAATTAATAATTATACTTTATGAAACAAAAATAGATAATAAGATATCAAATAAAAAATATTATTACAGTTCACGAAGAATTTATACTAACATATTTATTCAAATAATCAACAACAGCCAACCTGTAATTTATGATTAATATAGCCGTTTCCAGCCCGATAATTTCGGCTTTGGTTGGTGGTAACATATTTATTATTAATGACAGTAAATATTTTAAGAAATTTGAAAAATGATTAATGAATTAATGAAAATAAGGAAAACATATGAAAGTATTTATTTTTTTCTTATCTCATCAATTCATTGATAAGCATAAACTTATATATACTGTAGTTTTAAACAAACACCATATAGTTTCAATGAAAAATTCAGCTTTCTATTTCTCTTGTTAAAAGAAATTATGCTATCCAATGTTAGTAAAATATAAAGTGAAGAAAAGCACAGATATATTTCTAAAGCATAAAATTTTTAATTTTTAAAACTAATTTAAAAATATTAAAATTATTACAATGATTTCTTTTATAGGAAAAATCTAAGTTCGGATTCCAGCATAAAATATACTTTTGTTATTACTGTGCATGCAAATTTTCATTAGAATATTAGCATATCATAATTACGCTGTAAAAAGGTCAAGAAATCTGGCTAGATTTTTTACACAAAATGAGAAAACACAATCACCTTTATTCCAACAATAAAACTAAACTAATTTCGCTAAACTAATTTTTTTCAGTTATTTCATAACCTTCTTCAGATTCTAAAGTATTTTAAAATACTTTGGACCTGAAGAATATTTTAGAATGGCTATACTACTCTCTGAACTGGTTATCTATAATATGAAAATTACAGTCATTCTTCTATTTAGTAATCACATCTTATTATATAAAAGATACATCAATAACATTATAATTATGTAGTACAGGAGCCAGACATTAGCAAAGTCCTCAAGAAGGCAAACAATTTCTATGGTTTGAAACTAAAAACCTGACCAAAACAGTAGTCAAAATGTCCATTTTATAGACATCAACATCACATTAGCTGGAGGTCAAATCCACATAAATATTTATAAGACTGACATTCAACTCTTTATATCTCTACCAACTCACAAGACCCCATCAGATATAAGATATCAGTGTTCGGAACACTAATTAAACATATGTACTCCTACTGCTCGACTGTTTACAACAGATGAAATGAGATAAATATATTAAATCTCTAGCTAAGAAGTATAGTTATTTGAACAAAATGGCAAACACTATAATCAGTAAACATTTCTAGAACATAAGTCCTCTACTAGCTGTAGAAAGCTTATCCTGTAGTGATGAATAGGTGGCAATGAAATAAATAGGTGGCTAATAAGGTTTATTGCTTGAATTATGTTAAAAATATGCAGCATATATCAATAAATTTCCAAGAAAGAAAGATTTGACTAGTCTACTGAAGGAAACTGACTATTTACAACTTACTAAGAAAGGATAGGAAAGAATGTATTAAAGGAAAAAAAAAAATTGGGATTTATCAAATACAGTGGCGGACAATAGATTCGACATAGCCACAAAATACTTTGTATCTAGACTAATACATATCTAGACCTCTGCATGCAAATATAATTGCAATGCAAATATATCTGTAAAAAATTTTCAATAGTGTTAATGAAGTCCCTGTTTTGTGAAAACACTTGAAGGTCAAGTAAATATTCTTACGGCACTCAGTTGGCCATCACAACCCCAACCCCGGCAAGGTATATATATGTTACAGTCAAAACCCGTTTTTAGTCAGAATGCGTTTTAACTAGTTGAAACACGTTTTCTAATTAAAAATGGGTTTTGACTGTAACATATATACAAATAAACACTCACAATTAAATAATCCAAAAGTTAGCCTGATTATTTACAGCAGTTGGTGATGTATTGGCTTAATGTTATTGGGTTTAGTGAGGGTTTATTTGTAAATATTCTTACTTATAAAACAGACACTAAATCAACTATAGACATCTACATACATTCAATCTTAATTTAAAAAGCTACCTTAACATATCAATATTGCCTAATCAGGTAAGTCATAAACAATATTTTGATTGATGTTATATTTTCCACTATTGTTCTGAAAAGGATTTTTCAAATGATGATGTAAAAATTTTGATTTTGTTAGAAAATTATATCCAATACTCAAAATAATAATAAAAAAACTAATCCAAACTACAACACTCCAAATTATATCCAATACTCAAAATAATTAAAAAAAACTAATCCAAATATATATCATCAAACATAAAAATAAGAATAATTAAGACAAACTAATTCTTAAGAAAAAGAAATAATCAGTCTGTATAAATTTAATTTATGTAATAATTCAAGTAAATTATAACAACAAAATATTGAATTAAAAATATAATAAGTATTCTAAATAAAATCATATAAATATTGAATTTTATGAGACATCAGCAATTGCTTTGCTGTTAAATTTTGTATTTATATAGCATGGAAGCATATAACAAAGAATCCATTTAGCACAAAAAAAAATACTTGAAGTGTTAAGCTATAGCCAATTATCAATGCACAGTTCATACAAAACGTTAATAAAAAAATAAAATTAAAAAAAATCAAACTTTTAATATTGAAAGCCATTATTACAATAAACTGAATGATAAAAGTTTATCCAATGAATCATTTTTTATTAATTGACAAAATTAGAATAACACAAAATACATTTTATTTGATAGTATAAAAGTAAACAAATCTATCATAATCATTACTTTGAGTTTTCTTTCAATAACAGCAAAGCAATCTCAAAGTTCAGATAAATAAAAAGAAAGCTTATGTATGTGGAAAACTCAGATGTATGCATTTTCATTTATTCATTTCAATTTTGAATATACATAATTAATTTCTCTATATATACTTAAAAACGTAAAATCCAATATTCTTAACTTATACTATATTTTATTGGACAGTATATCCTCAATATGATTGCCAATAAAAAAAAATATATATATAACAATGTGATATAAAATTTAATATTTTTAATATTTAAATTTTAATTAATTATTAATATATTTATGTACACATAAATGCTTGTAGTTTAATATGTAATTATCAGTGTAACATTCTAAGATTATGTCTGAAAAACTTAATACATCACTAATACTAAACAGATTTAAAGTAGAAATTTAAGAAACCGTATAATCGTCAAATTATTTTTGGACTTCCAGAAATAGTACAAGACATATAACAAAATTTTTTATATTTGAATTTATTTTGAACTTATGTCTCTATATTGCACTCTTCAAAGTGTTTTTCAGTGTATTTTGATATTTTTTCCTCTTTAGAGCATTACTCTTAAAGACTCATAATTACATTAATATTTAATAAAAACTTTTATAAAAAATACTTTTATCTTCCCAAAGAGATAATAGAAATATAAACAGCTGTTAAAATCTATCTCCCTTTCTATAAAGTTTGATTAATTCTTTTATTAATAAATACTGGGATTTATTTCTATCTTTAATTCATATAGTATTCTAAAAATATTAATTGATATTCTCTAGTAAATCTAAAAAATTTTAAGAAATTTGTAATAATTTAGCAAAATATTCTGAGAACTCATATCAATATTCATAATAAACAAAAATCTAATTATGACTTATTGTAGATACTAATGTTTTTGAATTTTTTCAACTTCATCACTCAATACAATTAAAAATAATCCTATTCCCAAAGAAAACATGATATCATTACAAGAAATTCTTGATTCTTAAAAAATTTTAGCAGTTTCTCTATGAATAACAGAATCTAATATCAGGAAACGATATACATACACAGATTGCTTTATTACAGCAAATTATAATAGACTGAAACATTTTTAGGCTTATAAATTCATATACAAGGAAACACCATCTAAAAAAATATTTGACTATTGCAATATTTACATAAAGATTTGTTAAGAAATATTCGGTTAATGTTACCCTAGGTATTGAGATGGTGGCTCGTCTCCGATCCCAGCAATCGGAAGAAAACAGTGGAGACGCACATTCTAACCTAACCTAAGCTATTCTAATAATTATGGTAATTTATTAGAATAGGTTAGGTTAGGTTAGAACGTGCATCCCCACTGTTCTGTCTTCTGATTGCTGGGATTGGAGACGAGCCGCCATCTTTGATACCTACGGTAACATTAACCAAATATTCATTTAGCTTTGAAAGAAGCAGTTCTTGTTTACTTGTGTCATTAGAGCACCATTAATTAAAGCACAATTTTCTCTATTAACAAATTACTTATATATATATATATATAGGTAATGCAATCTATGAAAAGATACTATATCTTATATCAGAAAAGTAAATTTCATTGTAGAGCAACAAAAAAACTTTCTAAACACAGTCAAAATTGCTGACTTAGGTTTCATTGCCAAATGTTTCTAACAACATTTGATTATAAACACCCTCTTATATATTCCTCTTATTCATTCATTAGTTTGTAGAATAAGATTCACTCAAAAATGAAAACTGAGTTTTCTGACTTAAGGTACCGGTACATTTTATAGATTAGACTGCATCACCTGTATATATGTATATATATATATATATATATAGGGTTACCACAATAGTTAAAGGCAAAATATACAGAGATTAGCATTAAAACAGACAGTGAGGTAAAATTAAGGAAATTTATTCACATTTTTCAATCTAGTAAATGTAGGCATATAATATAAAGTCAATTTACACTTTCCTTTGGGGCACAGAATACAATTTTAAATATAAAAAACTATTTTATCATTTACTCATTAGACAACAATTACTATCTAATCAAAAAAACCATTATAATGAATGCACGCATGTTCTCTAAGCATCGGAGCCATCACATTTGCTTATACAACATTGCCACCTAGCCAACAAATACAATAATAATTATCGAAAATTTAACTCTTTTTGTCAGATTTAAATCTGTGGTTATGACCCAACTATTAACTGCGCAATCAGTCAAAAAGTATGGACACAGCCTTTAAAGTATGGACCATCCATACTAAATACAAACTTACAGTAACCTTAATATATATATATGTGCGTGCATGTGAGCTTTCTCATTACTTCATAATACTTCAAATGTTTATTGCATACAGAGAACTCCCATATAAAGTAAATTTGTATAACTCCACAATAAATTTGCAATTAGTACTCATACAAAATTCATCTTTTTCTTCTACTTCTAAGTTTAAACTTGCACATAATTGTCTAATAATGCAGGTCTCAATAACACAATTTCCTATAACGTGGAAGACATCACCCAGGTTGTAAGGGACTCCACTGTATACCGGTATATATATATTAATATATTCACTATATTTATATCATTGATAATCTATTAAAGGAAAAATTCAATTAATTTTTCCTTTAATTTTTATTATTCCCTATTCAAAATGTAAGTAAAGCAATCAATTTTAAAAATTATAACATATTTATAGAATTACAACACATTTTTTGAAATAATAAAACATCAATAAACACAAAAACTTGTCATCTGTTATCAGATTTTATCATATGAAAATAATCATCAAACATTCAATTAATTAATAAATGTCATCTTAATTCAAGACATTTCTCCTGATTATAATTAGTCTAAACAGCTTTTAATGTAGTCGTAATTACAATTAACTTTAAAAAATGATCGTAAAAACCAAACAAGTTCTAAACACAATCAAATAAACAAACTCACCGAATTCTAGATCCCATTTCTCCTTATATAAAATAGATAATGTTTCATTATTTGATTCATTATGTTAGTAAATTCATTTCTTATTTACTGGATGCGGCGAAAATTGTGAAAAAAAATGAGTTTATTTAAAATTCAAATTTGTATAAAACTCATATCAAACTAATAGCGGCCATCTTGAAAGCGAACTTAACCTCGTTATCAGAGCGATTGATGATGTATCCAGAGCGATCCAAGATGGCAGCGTACATACTAAACATCGTTTGGTTCTCAAGAATATTTTATAAAATTTATTTTAGAAAAGAATAAACACAATTTATTTTTACGAAATTAAAATGGTGTAATAATTTATGTTTGTTTTATGTGGAAATTGTATTATTATTTTCTTTTTTATTTTACTATCGAAACGACATTATTAGTCCGTGCGTTTAGGCATTTAAGTAAAAAAAAAAAAAAAACACAAACAAAAAATGTTCAGAAATAAGTATTTATTATTTAATGTATCCGTTTTATGGTTATTTTTTAACATTTATATAAAGTATTATCGGTTTTTTATTAAATTTCTTGTCTTATAAATGAATCGGGATAGAAGTTTAAGAACCGAAAGTGATGAAGTTTATTTAAGCCCTATTCGTAATTAATATTTTTGTTATTTTTAAGAAAATAACATCATCATCATCATTAATAACCTTGCTCCTTACTCTTCCACCTATGAAAAGATGGAAAATAATAATGAGAACGACGATGATGATGGATGATAACGGCCATTTTATACAAGTAATAATAGCTATCTTTTATGATTAAGCATACTAAAAATCATTTTATTCAATAAATTTTCTATAAAACAAATATAATTTCAATAAAATGAATGAATTTAATATATATATTATTAAAATTTTATAGATTTGTTCTTCATATCAATTTAGAAGTAAGTTTTTTTGTGATTCTTTGTGATTTTGTGATTTTTTTGTGATTTTCAATTCACAAAACAATCACAAACTTATTGAATTATTTGTCTTTATATTAAGTTTATTTATTAATTAAAATATTAGAATGATGTTTTAACATTTTTTAATATATTATAATATCTCACTTATTTATGAATAAATTTATATAACTCCTTTATTGTAATCAAATATCCATTTTATAATTACACAAATATAAAATTTCATTTCATTTAAAACCAGTTTCCACAATATGGACATCTTAAAAATAAAATTTTATGTATTGAAAGTTAAACTTATTCAATTTTTCTCAATGAAGTTTTAGCAGAATATATGATTTAAATAATTAGTTACATTTTGTAATAAATAAAACACACGACTTTTAAACAATGTTATCTCTCAAATATTGTATGAACCTTCATTATGCAATAATAGGATGATTTCATTGTTTAGGGTGATTTTGTTGATGTTTTAGATAGTTGGTTAATTTGATAAACAAGAATAGCTTCAAAATCTGTATCCGAATATTGTTGTTAGAGGGAAAAGTTTCTAAATTAAAAAGAAAAAAAAAAAGATTATAAAAACTGTATTATTTGAACAGTTCTGACTGTAAAACAAAATATTTTAGTTGTTTTAAAATATCCAAAACACAATTTTGAGCCTTCTGTAAGCTTAAAAAGAAATTATTTGAGTAATTTTGATAACTAAAAAGTATCTTTAGTTCTGTAAAAAATTGAATTAAAAAGTATTATGTCAGAATTAATTAATGATACAGTATAATTAAATAAAATGTGAAAAGAAATTTAGGTAATAAATTTCCTCTTATTAAAAGGATTTTATATTTAATTATTGTTAGATAAATAATATTTTTTTCTTCTTTCTTCCCTGTTGTCTTAAGTCAGTTCAAATATAAAGATTTATATTTAATAAACTTTGTACGTTTTTGTATAATAACAATTTCTATAGACGTTATAAAAGAAACAAATTAATATGGTAATAAACTTACTACATTTTTGAGATCGTTAAAAAGCGCGTTAGGAGCGTCATTATCATATTAAAATTTAGATTATGTTGATTAGTTTAAAATTTGCCATATCTTATTCAATTATTGCATTTGTTTATCTAAGACGTGAAATTTTTTTATCGTGTTTTGAACTGTTTTTACTGTAAGGAAGATTTTTTAAATGTTTTTTTAAAGCCTTGACATCATTAAAATTTTATGACCTTAATTAAAAACAGCTGTCACCTATAATTAATAAAATTTTAGACATGTTAACATTAAAATAATGACTAATAAATTATAAATATTACATTTTAGTTGTTAGAATAATATACATTTACAATTACGAAGCTACGGAGATTATATTTCTCTTTTTAAATTATTCTCATGAAATGTTAACAACATCAATTACATCAAAAAATTTGCAGATGGGCCATAGAAACAAGTGTTACGAGAGAACATTTGTATGGTGCTAGCTGTGAAATGACCTTTGGATATTGTTTAATTGTACAGATAGACAATTTTATTGCTTCAATAAATCAATCTAAACGAAGTTCAAGTAGTAGAACTACATGTTGGATTCTTAAAAAAGAATCTTGACTTTTTTTCTGCAGTTAATTCTTTAAAATGTCTCATTTGACAATTAAAATCATCAATTAAATTCTATTGTTTGCTAGGCAGTATAAATTGAGAACTTCCTGTCTCTTGTGGCGTTTATTAACACTAACAGTTCAATTAAAATAGCGTAGTATTTATATTATAAAAATTAATTAAAAAATAGGAAAACAACTCGAATTAATTTTCCATGAAAAATTGATGATTTGAATATATATATATATATATATATATGTGTGTGTATATATATATATATATATATGTGTGTGTGTGTACTATACTACACGCATTGTGAAAAGGTAAAACTGTTTACAATAAAAATAACACTTGGTTGACTCATTGATAAATGATTCACTTTGGTTTCCTCTGAGTCCTTGTAATAATTCGATGTTTCCTGTAAAACAAGGATATTATAAATTCTAAAAATGTCTCTAGATTGTAAAAATTATTAATTGTGATTAAATTTAAAAACATAAAATAGAACTTTATCGATACGTATCGATAAGTTCTGTCTCGTAATTATAGATTAACTTTCAGTTTCGTTTTAAATAACCAGAGTTTATCTTGATTTGTATAGATTAAAAACAAGTTACAAACGTCCTTTTCAACGCGCTTTATTTAATGCAATATTTTATAAAAGTAACGATTAAAACTATAGAAAACACAAATTTCAATAGAAAATTTACGAAATGATTGCAAATCCTTCATAATTTTTGCTAAAAATACTCTAATCTGTTTAAAAATTACTAACTGGAACGATCCATGTCATTAATGATTATTTTTAAAACAATGACGAGTAATTCAAAAGTTATTTAAAAGAATTATATTTATTATTAGAAATTTAATATAATAATTTTCATATGTTGTTATATATTTTAAAATATTTTAAAACAATATAACAATAACTTATTGCTGAAATTCGAACACATATACTGTAATACTTGAATAACATATTTTATTTTTTATTAATATAAAATTTCTTTCATTGTATGTGTCACGTAACACAACCGAAGTGTATAATTTATTATTTTCTGGGTATAACTGTTTTCATGCTCTCATATAACACTTATTTTCTTATTCTATAATTATTAATTTAGTTTTAAAAAATCAATGTATCTATGGATTTGATTATTGTGATTAATAATTAATCAAGAATTATTCATCATAACAATTAATATTGTGAAAAGATGTATATGAATACTAAAGAATATTTTTAATCAATTATGAATTATTTAATAGATTTATTTATTTTTATTTCGAATTTATTTTATTTCATGAGTATTTTCTTCCTAAATTTTATACACTACATTTGGAACAGTACGTAATCTTTAATAAAACACCGAACCATCAGCCATTATGTTTCTATGGTGCGTAATGTTATTCAAGCTTTCTTGTATGTCTCTGCTCGTTGTTTATTAACATTAATAATTTAACTTTATTTATTTAATACTTTAAAGTATAGCATATAAACTTATAAGGTGCTAATTGCTGCAAAATATTTTAAAACGTTTTTCTGTTACACAAAGAATAAATCGAATTTAAAATAATTAAATTTGTATAATTTTCTATTTATGTTCATTTTTAACACTTATTCTTGGTAAAATTTCAAGTGCAATTTTCAAATTAAAATGTTTTGTAATATTGATTGTTTCATAGTTTTCACTCCAGTTTAGAATTATGAATCATAGAAATTTTATTTATAAATGTATACATATTACAACTGTTCAGCGAATTTAAATGCAAGTTGAGTAATTACAAACCTTATCTAATATACAAACCAAATCCTGTGAATATAGCGCTCGATCTCCAAAGAACAACTCATTAAAAACTGACAAACACAAACATCTACCTGCGTGAGAGAGCTTGGGCTTATTAAGACGTTCATCGTTAACTAAATAATTAAATGCGGACTTAATTAATTAAATTAATTACTTAACACTACTTAAATTTTAATCATTTCAATAACAATTTATATAATTGAAATAATAATTGCATAATTGCATAATAAGTTTTCATATTCTTCTTGACTTGGTAGTTTTGTACAACCTTTGTTGCATTCTGTACTTTATAAATTTATCAAAGTTGAATTGTTTCATAGTTTGTATTGGATAGTTATATAAAATAAAAAATAATTCGTACCTAATTTTCGAAATATTATACAAATTAATGTATAATTATCATCAAAAAGTAATGTAATGAAAGCTTCGGAAGAGTTATGTTTAACTATAATTGAAAAAAAAACAAGATAAATAATAAACAATATATATTTATTTTGATTAAGTTTATTATTAATTGAACTAAATTTAAAATGGAAATGTGGGCAAAAATTTATTTTTCCATACATTATATACTGTGTAAACATATTAAGGATGATCATTGAATGGTTCTCTATTCGAATGTTTCATTCTCTGAAATAAGGAAGAAACACGAATTCTTAAATTACCTAATATGTTTTTCATAATTTTTCATAATTTTTTAAATTCTTTAATTCAATATATTTTATGCTTTTCCAACAGAATTATGTAAAGAAAATCATTATGATGAAAGCAATTAATAGGAAAAAATTTACATTACAACAACATGTAGTTGTTAGTAACATTTTATTCTTTTATCTTAATGTATTTTTTTATTCAGTCTACACAAATTAAAAACTTGGTTAAAAGTCATCTTCCTGTTTACTCATTCTGTACATTTCTATGAAAATACTATGACTAATCATACCTTAACAACGTGATTGACCTTAGGTGATTGACGGCACTATTTTTATGAAAATGACTAGTTCGTTATCTTGTCCCACTTTCCTCTAGGCGAAAGTAGACTTTACAACTGTGTGTGAAATTTATATATACTTCAAAACAACATTATAAACTGTAATTTGATTAAAATAGATGCTTAAAATATTTGAATATTTTTAAGATTATAAAATTAAAATCAATCTATATGTATTTCTTTATTGTTTTCTTTTTACAGTTAAGGAAGTTAAAACAGCTTTACGGTAATGTCTCGCTTCAAATGTTATCTTCTTACTTGTTAGTTGAATCTGTATTTTATCTTTTCTTGTTTCTATTTTTAATTTTAGTTCAATATTTGTTATTATAATTTTTGATTTATTTAATATGAAGTTTAAAGAGTACATGAATGTAGTTTTTTTAATTTGTTTATTCTGTAAAATTTTCTATGAAAGAATTAACAAATCCTAAAATTTTATTAAAAAGCTTAAATGTTAATTAAATAAAGATTAGATGAAATGCTTCCACATGTTACTGTTTAGAATTAGATGATTACAAACGTCATTAATTTCCCATTGAAGTGTCTTCATTCTTTATAGCTTAAGACTGTTTCTTTTAATTAATTTTTATGTGATGTCGTATAATACCAGTACTGGTATTAATAGAAATTTTTATTTCTATTGTTTGGTTTTGACTTTGACTTTTTATGAACAAAAGTCAAAGTCAAAATCAAACAAATTAAATTTTAAAAAACAATAATAAGTTTCTTTGAACATTCATAGTTCAAAGAAACTTATTATTATTTTTAAATTAAAGTATCTTTATAAAATTTTAAAAAACTATTTTACTGTATAAAGTATTTATAAATTATTTTACTCGATATTTTTCTAACATATAAACAAGTCTTTTGGGTTTTGCAGTGTTTATTTTAACAATGGTTATGTAATAATGTCAATATTATATAACTATTGCTGTAACTGTTTTATGCGCATTAATACTTATTATCGTACGTCCAAAAATAAATAGTATTTAGACTATTTTTTGTTAGTTAAAATTTTATTTCATTTTGTAAAATTATTTTTTGTTTTCATATCGCAAAATTGTCAATAACACCAGTAAAATGAAAATATCGATTTCTGATTATGATATCTATTTTATCCTTAAAAATTTTGTGTTTAGAGTCCTTAATACTATGTCCTTAAGTGTCCCACTTGTCTTATCTTCGTAGTAGAGTTGAGTGACGCACACGAAGGACATTTGAAAACGAATCATGGATTCCTTTTCAAATATTCATGTGGTTATTAGTTGCCGTTCGTAGAATTTAAGATAATGATAATTTTAATTGAAGCATTTAGCTTCATTTTATTGTAAGTAATTAAAGGAACGTCCATAAATTACGTAATGCTACTTTTATACTTTTCAACTTTCATCTCATTCCCCATAACACACCGTAACGCTGTTGCACATATCCACCCCCAAAATTACGTAACGTAAATCCTCGAATGATCCCCTTAATTGTACTAAAGAATAATACACAGAACGGGGTACTGAAAGTGATATTTTATTAATTACATGTATGATGTCAAAGACGGTTCACTACGCAACACTTTAGAAACAAAATGAATTATTCTGTTATCAAAGTTCATACCCAAGCATTACGTAATGTTTTGTAAACATCCCACCCCTTTGTAAACAATTCCCATTGTAACGATTACTACACATCTCCACTCTATTTTGAAAAATCCATTCTATGTTTCTTTAGTGCATTTCTGGAAAATATTTTATGAACTTTACGTTTCTTGTAACTTATAGTTCTTTAAAAAGTGTTTGATTTCGAAATTTTTTACATTTTTGAATAGTTATGCCCGTGAACATATGTAAAACAACAGACTGAATTTTAAAAAAATAAGTTATTTGGGAAATTATTGAGATTGGAAATAGAAATAGGAATTATGTAGACGAAGTCTTTACTACCTGATTAGTTGCAAATATAAACTGTTTTTATGGTTTTATATTTGTATTCCCTTGTTTTTGAATTGGACGATGGAAGAAGACAACGCAACACATGGGCAATCTGCCAAGGGGGTGCCTCCCGGAGTGATCTCTAAAGGTTTAGATGTTAATGTTAATCACGTGAAGTTAACGTAACCAACCCGTTGGTCAAGTACGAACTCACGAACAACTCCAGACTTCAATGGTTTTGTCCATTAGCTTTTTTTTTTTTTTTTTTCGTTCCGAGTCAATAATTAACGATCGCTTCCCAAACATTGTTGTCGTATGGAATTAATATTTAATATAAAAATGCTCAATAATTTTTGTTGTTTGATTTAAAAAAAAAAAAAAATGTGAATAATTTTACGTTGAAGAACACACTTTCTACATGCATTAAGAATAAATTGTAAAGTTTCTAAGAATATATTATTGTGAAGAAACACAAGATAATTGAAGTTAACGGTGTTGCTTCTAACGGAGAGCAAGAGAAGTGAACTTTATCGTTTTTTTTTTAGAACAAATTAATAAAAAGTAAGGGTCAAGGTCGGAATAATAAATCATATGCTTCGTGGAAAAGTATAAATTGTAAAGATCTGTACGGTAGTTTATTTAATTCAATGAACGTTACGGACCCTACTGTCTGTATTTAGGCTATATATATATCAAACATCATATATACAGTATATATGATGTTTGATATGGGATTTCCAAAAGATTGGTGTACAGAATTTAAAAATGATAGAAATCTTAGGTCTGAAACTTATGTAAACTCTCATGAATAATGATGATAAAATGTTGATATTCTGGCTATAATTACAATTAATATAAAAATTAATAGTCTTGGAGGGCACTTCCTTAAGTATTATTGGAAACTCTCATATTGTTCTGATCATCAACTTGCTAAACATTTTTAATTACAGTCTCTTTTTCAATTGAGCTTAAATATTGATTCCATATATCGATTTAATGTTAAACTGCTAAACTCTAGAATTCATTTTTTAATCTTCCATTTGCACTCATGAAAAAGTTTATTATAATAGATCACTCAGATTTCTGAACTATGTAACATTATCTGTAATTATATGAATAAAAAAAAAATGGCTTCTTAATTTTCTATTGTATGTAATCTCAAATATAGGTTACCTGGAGATAAAATTGATATGTTTCTTTTCTATCGTTCCTATTTCTGAGAGATTATTATTATTAATTGAATTTTTTAAATTACAATATTATGATTACCACATTTGTTCTATTTCATTTTTCTGAATAAAATAGGCTACGTCTTTAATAGATTAACCATATAAATAACTAATTCTTATATAGTATTTTGCATTGGAAAATTCCTCTGTTAAATTCGCGATATAATAGGACAGCTTTATGGTCAAAATGAAATTTGATTTTCTAAATAGGAAGCGTAGGATGCAGTACCAGTACTGGCAATGTATGTAATTCCAGAACAGTCTTCGAAAACATAAATATAAGCCAAAATTTAGGCATGGTTTCTCATTCTGTTTTTTAAATCCTGTCTTCAGTGTGTTAAGATATGACCGATCTGAGTTCATTTTTATTTATTATTGTTTTTACGTGCTTAGAATACAAGAAAAGTGACATTCACTCGACGCGTTGGCAATCACTATTCAAGGTTATTTGAAGATAGTTTATGCTAATTTCAACCACGTCGATTTTGATATAAATAGATGATGCTTGATTTATTCAAGTAGTTGATAAGCTATTAATACATACAGGATACTAATTTATTACATCTAAAGACAAGCAGCAATTCACTATCAGAACAAACTGATCATTATATACAATGACATTCATTTTCTGTTCGCAATTTTATCAATTATAATCAAGGCATTTATAAATTACAATTAGAAAAAACATATATGCTAATTTCGAATTTAGAAAATAGAACTTTATTAAAATTTTAATTAATATAAACTTGTTAGATTTATCTAAATATTAATTAATTTCATAACAATGTCGATGGCCTAATTTTGAATATTCATCTTCATTTTTAATTGTATGACCACATGATTCCTATGATGAATAAGATGACTATAAAACAAATAAAAACTGCACATGGATCGCACATGTTTCTATTAATTTTTCAGTCTGACTGGGATGTTGACAATTTTACAAGATCCTGTTGGCTTCTTTCTAAATCATTATTAAAAGGTTTAATCTTAACAAAGATGATAATTTAAAAAATAATAATAAATTAGTAAAATGAAAATAAAAGAAGTTAACTATAATTAATCTCACTCACTCCAATTAAATTTTTATTTTTTTATCTTGAATCTTTATGTAATTAACTTTCTTTTCCTTATCGGAACAACAAAAGAATTATCTCTATTATTGTAATTAAATATAATTTACAGAATTATGACGTACTTATTAAGCAGATATAGTTAATTACTTAATATAGAATCATGTTCTAAATGAATTAATTGTAAATAATTTCTGTTTTGGATAGTAGCTTATTAACGAATTCATAAACTAATCGCTAATTGTATTTATACTCGTAACTTTGTACGATGACTCTTTTTTTAATCTTTAAAATTAAGGTAGTTGTAAACGTCTCCTAATTAAAATAATCTAACAACGAGTTGCGTAACTTTCCCGGTAACAAAATTTTAATTGTGTGTGGCGCCATCTATTATGATATATTTTTTTTAAACAACTTTTTATATTATTAGTTATTATAAAATGATAAAAATTTTAATTTTGAGGGTAGAAATGAGTTTATAAAAAATTGTAAATACTAATAACAAGTCAAGTCCGACCCCACTCGAGATGTGGGCCTGACCGAACCCATAATGGGCCTTCTAAAAGAGGCCCTCTTAATGCCCACGGGGCGGAAAGAGTTAAAAAAAAACTACTCGAGATACCATACATGCACCTCTCTATCTCCCTACCCCCTTGACATTTAACCAGCAAAATTTAATGGGATCAATTCCCCTAATACACAAATCTCCCTGAGGAGATAGAGAGTCACGTATCGTATCTCGACGGGGTCGGACTTAAGATTTTACTCGTTATTATCATTTAAATTTCTTTTATAAAACGCGTCACTACCCTTAAAATTAAACTGCCATTTTGTAATAATTAATAATATAAAATTTTTTATAACAAAATCTCAACAGATGGCGCCACGCAATTTTATTTTTTAAGATTAATAATATAAAGGTTATTTTTTAAATGAAATTTCATAACAGCCGGGAAAGTTAGGCACGCAACTCGTTGCTGGATTTTTTATTTTTTTATTTTTGTTTATCTTCCTTATGAAGAATGGAAGACAAATTAGAAATTATAAAGACCTGACAGGATCTAATTTATTTTTCAAAGCATTAAAAATATCAAATTAGTAAAGTTTTTGATTATGAATTGTAAAAAATGTAAGTTTTTAAAATTATAATTTTAAAATGTTTCTGTACATTTTGAATATTCTACCGTAATCTAAGAATATAAAATTACTTGTCATGACTGACTGACTGAATCACTGATTGATTCAAAATCGCCCAGAGCAAACCGCTGAACCTAAAGAGGTGAAATTTGGTACACAGTTAGGGTAGTCATGAAAACGCACACTTAAGGCTAACTGGAGAACGGCTTCTACTGTACTATTTTAGATGCGATTTTTTTGTTTTTAACTGCGTTTTAGTAGGGTACGCCATGAGAATGCACACTAAGAAGAGATTTTTCGAAATTTCCCGTGGAGAGAGAGGGAGAGCATTAAGGCATTTAACATTTGATCGCTTAGATAATTGGTCGCAAATGGATATAACAATTTTTACTTTTTATCTGTTCTGGGAATGAAACTGTCATAAATAGTTATCAATTTTCATTTGTGGTCTCTTATTAATCTAAAGGCTTGGTTTGCTACTTAGGTACCTACCTACTTGCTTGATTTATTAAAGATTAAGTAGGTATTTACTTAATCTTAACCAGCTCTTCAAATCTCCAAAAATAAAAGGTATCTATTTAACTGTTAAATATCTTTACTAGCATGAATTATAAAGAATTCGTGTATAACTAATCCTATGTAATAAAATTTGTTAATTACCGTTAATGTTGTCTTACAAAGAAACGAGTATTATGCTCAAATTCAAATTGTTATTTTAGGTCTTCATGATTGTCACTCTTATCTTTTCAAGTTTTGATAGGAAATTGCTGTCAAAGTAAATAGGGATGCTGAATTT
This sequence comes from Centruroides vittatus, assembly GCF_030686945.1. NCBI lineage: Eukaryota > Metazoa > Arthropoda > Arachnida > Scorpiones > Buthidae > Centruroides > Centruroides vittatus. The sequence continues at coordinate 1,498,509 of NW_027122193.1, forward strand.
ATTGAAATTCCGCAAATAAAAATTCAAGTTAAAAATTACCGATAAAATAAAAGTGTATAAGTAAATTAGGTTAATGTTACCTTAGGATCCAAAATGGCGGCAGTGGGATTTTTCCCTACTTCGGAGACTACTACGGGGAAAAAAATTTTCCCTAGAGTCGTGACGTCGACGCCGTTGAGAATTTTTCCCCGTTCGGTTTCGACCCTGCGTTCGACGTGGCCGAGTTTCCTGTAACCTCGAAACGGACGGTAGTGTGTATTTGCGACGGTAGAGGGAGCTTTTTCGTAGCGTCGTGCGAGAGTAAAATCGGCGGGAAATACGTAGGGGTGTTACGAACGAATATGCAAATGCATGATCTACGACGTAATTCTGTTCCTTTCCGGGCAATTTTATGCAAATCGACTAGTTTCCAGTTGGAATCGTTTGCTGTAGTGTTGCGACGAATTGCGTATTGGAATAATTGCTGTTTTTTTTTCGTTACGATATTTCATTCTCGCACAATTTATTATCGGTAAACGTATAGTTTATTTGCAATTGTTCGATAATGAGTAGTTTTGCAGATTTGAGTTGCAACGACGAATTTTGGTCGAAATGCACCACCCGTGATTTCTCCATGTTAATTGAAGACGACTTTTTGGAACCAGGTTTGCCTCCCAGTATCGATAACGCATTGAAATTTGCTGTAAAATTAGGCATACAGCCGACCGAGTCCGTTTGCATTCATTGCGATTCTTTATGCAAATTATACTATCGGAGTAATAGAGAAAGCTGTTTCTTGCGATGTAGTAAGTGCGGAACGAAGACCTCTGCCTTTGATGGAACATTTAAAAGTAAATTTGGCCACATTTCTTGGAGTTGCATTCTGTCGTTTATATGGCACTAACTATGTCTGGAATGTACGGCGACGACCTCGGCGATTGCGGCGGGCAAATCCAGAAAAACGGGAGTCGATTGGTCCAATCACATTCGGTTGGTATTGCTTATAGCTTTGAGTAATTTGACATCGTTTAAAAAAAAGGAGTGCCGAATAAAACGGTGGAAATCGACGAGACCGTAATATGTAAAAGAAAGTACAAGAAAGGGCGTATATTTAAAAATACGTTCGGAAAGGAAAAAAAGATAGGAAGAAGCAGGCAACCACCATCGAAAAGTGAGTAAAAAAATTCTTTTTTTTATTGTTTATTTCGGTTAATATCCGCGGAGTGTGCAGAGAAATTCAAGATGGCGGCCGGAAACGCAGCCATCTTGAATCGAGGGAAAATTTTTTTCCCCGTCGCAGTCTCCAACGTAGGGAAAAATTTCCCCCGCCGCCATTTTGGATCCTAGGGTAACATTAACCGTAAATTATATTATATATATATATTTTAAATAATGAATTTTAAACTGAAAAATAAGGAGTTTATTCCTTTATTTTCCGTGCGAAAATTTCGAATTTTATCATCATTTATGCAATCATTCGAATGACGTTTTGTATTTAAATTTGAAAACGTACGAAATTATTCAATTAGAATTTGTCCAATTCGAACGACATCGAAAGAATTTGATTTCTTATTTAAAAATAAAAAGGGAGCAGCTGAAAGATTGATTCATTAAAATGTTTACTGAAAAATCACAGGTCTGTTTTTTCTTCTATTTCATTTTTAAAATAATTAAATTTAAGTACAGTTTCCGTATTAAAAACGAATGCTTTCGACATTTCAAAATGTCGAAAGCACTCGTTTTTTAATTAAATAATATGAAAATAAACAACTTTAACGCCGATAGACAATGTGCTTTATTCTTATTAAATTAGAAATTTAATTGTTTTATATTTTCAATATTTTATTGTCATCTTTCATTGAAAAAATCAAGTTTAGAACAAGTAATTAAAGTTTAAAATAAACTAATATTTTCAGTTATTTGTTCTAAACTTTAAAATTTAAATTATTTAATAAAATGCATAATTCAAACTCGAAAATGTTGTAAAAGAATTCAGCAACGAGTTGCGTAATTTTCCGGCGAAACGTTAAAATTGTGTGACGCCATCTGTTATGAGACTTATTTTTAAAACTTTTTATATTACTAATTTTTATAAAAATGGCAAAACGATTAATTTTCAGAGTAGAGATGAGTTTTATAAAAAAAAAAAAAAAAAAAAAAAATTAAATACTAATACGAGTAAAATCTAAGTCCATCCCCACTCGAAATTCGACATTCAACTTCCTCTATTTCCCCACCGCTGGACCGTTAACTACCAAAATTTTAATAGTATTAATGCCTCTAATACATAAACCGCCCTTTAAAATTTCAGAAATTTTCGACAAAAGTAATTAGCCCTTAATAACTCCTGCAACTTCTTAATTAAGCTTCAAAGTAGGTGAATAAAATCACACATGCACACACAGAAAATCCCCCGAAACAGAGTTTCTTAACTGGTGTAAGCCATCATAATTTTGAATTTTAACATATTCGCAACGATGGAATTTAACGTTACATTTGTAGTCTAACTAAATGAGATTTATTTATTTTTTTATAATCAAATTTTAAAAATTTCGTTCGAATTAATTCTGTTGGATATACTTTTACAGGAAGAAAGAGAGAGATCTAAAATAGTGATCAAACATCCCTTGGAATATAAATGGTGTTTTTGGTATTATAAACACGATAAATTTAAACTTTGGGAAGAAAATCTGATAAAAATAGCTTCGTTCGATACCGTGGAAGACTTTTGGGCGTAAGTATTTTGTTCTTTTGACAATACGTCAATTTAAACAAATTAAAAGAAATGACAGTATTATATCGGATAATTAGTCGTGCATTAATCTCAAGAGAGTCATTTTACTAAACTCAAAAAACAATGAATGAAATAAAATATCTTTTTTGATTGAAATAAATTATATATAACCTATATATATATATATAATTTATTTCAATCAAAAAAAAAATATATGTATATATATATCTATTTTAAAAAATTGAAATGTTATTAAAGTTAATAATATAAAATAACTAAATAAATAACATTAAATGGGATTTTTTTCAGTCTTTATAATCATATCGAACGACCCAGTAAATTATTAACGGGATGCGACTATGCTGTTTTTAAAGTAAGTAAAGTGGTAAAAAAAATATTTGTAAGTGACGATGCAAGTGTTTTATGTCGATTATTATCTTAGGAAGGAATTAAGCCAATGTGGGAGGACGAAAAAAATCAAGCAGGAGGAAGATGGGTCGTTAACATGGCGAAACATTTGAGGACTACCGATTTAGATAATTATTGGTTAGAAACTGTAAGTAATTTATATCTTAACTACTACAATACTACTATAGTTAATAGATTAGGAGGATCAACTTGGCCAGATGACGATCAGAGGAAGTTAAAGACACCCTAAACCCTTATCCACACGAATTTTTCGGAGTGGTCCGTCTCCGTATATGTCGGGCCCTGTTCCTCACCACCCGGCCGCCCTAATGTGGGCCTGGCCGAATCCATAATAAGCTTGCAAAAAGAGGCCCTCTTAGTGCAAACAGGGCGGAAAGAGTTAAAAAACCTAAATCCTTAATGTAGGCTAATTGTATTGTTTTGATTCAAAAATCTAGAATTTTGTATAAACTAAAATATTTATCCATTTAATTATCTCTGTTTTATAAAAAGGCCTTTTGAAATCTCTTCTTTTATTCAACTCATCACAGTAAAACCAGAAATTCTAAATGTTAATATAAAAATTGTTTTCCAGTTATTGTGTATGATTGGAGAAATGTTTGGTGATTACAATGATGAAATATGTGGAGTAGTTGTACAGATTAGAGCAAGAGTGGATAGAATTGGATTATGGACTTCCAACGTCGAAAATAAGGAAAAAATTATCAGGATTGGGTAAGTGATCTTAAGTGTTTTCAATAACTTTCTTAAAATTCCGATTACACGTTTCACTCTTTTATTTGACTATAACGTCGAACATTAATTAATAAAATATCAAAAATTTCCTATATAATGAAATTCTATTTTTACATAATTTTCATATGAATTTTCAGATTTTACTCACAGATAGGTATAGTTTAGTTTTTAATCTAAATATCATTCTTGATGAGTAATATCTGTAATTTATTTATAAATTATTTTTTATAAAAATTACTTATTAACACTTATTGACGAGACTATGTCTCGGCTATAAAATCGTGCACACCTTAGAGGTATGAAGGAGTACGTGTCATGAGTTGCAATTTGGCACAGAGTATTTGGTGTCCGAATCATGCGCACATAAAATAAACCATACTTGCAGGTAGTCGGAATCGAGAACCGGGTCAAAAGAAAATACGAAATGCTGCTGAGACTGTTTCTACAAACAGACGCGAGTGCGAGATTTGTGCCTTTTACGTTTGCCGGATTCTTCCATCACTTTCGGACTCCTTTCTGTCCAGTCCTGTCTCCACCGTCCATTCCGGAACTTCGGGATATTGCCGCTCCAGATATTGGACGAGAGACGAGGCGCTGCCGTCCTGAGTTACCACGACCACTCGTTTGACGTCGGGTGTATGCCATTCCTCCCTCCACATCTTTCGGAAGCACCCGTATTACACCAGGCCAAGACGAGGCGACATCCACGGGCTCGACATGGCTCAAGTTGTGCCACTTCCTCAATTCTTTGAAATTCTCCAAGTGGAGTTTTCTCAGTCCTTCTTTACGTGTCTGACACTTTAAGAGGGGCCAATTTTCCATAAAAGTCCTTCCGAGCTGCCCTTTTTTTTCCTTTTACAGTGTGTTGCATTGCAGTGGCGTGCCGTCATTGGAAGCGATGGAAGCGCCGATTCCACCTTCCAATGACCTTCCCTTGTATTTTATAAATATAAATTTTCATATTTTAACGTACGTACTTTGCATTAATTAAAATTAATATTTTATTATAACTGCATTATGTATCTTTTACACATTTCTACACTACATGTGAAAAAAACGATAAGATTGCTATTGTATATTCGAATAATTCGGTGGCGGAAGGAGTGTCGAAACCGGGTCAGTTTCCAATCAGCCAGATTATATAGGCATTGGCACATGCGGTTTCAGAGCACCAACGTCACCCGGTGTAGCTGGTGGATGCTTCACACATAAAGCTTCTAATATTATATCCCGGACCGGTTGTTGGCTGTTAGCCGCCTGCCTGCTAGATATTCGGCCGCCCTCGCCTGTTATGTGAATCATGAGTAGACTAAATCAACGGCGGGAAACCCTCGGCCCGCGGGCCAGCTACGGCTCGCGAAAAGTTTCTATCCGGCCCGCGAGATCTTTAATAAATTATTAAATTGGAAAAATAACTAAGTTATTTTTCCAATTCTTTGTAATTTTCGAAAACGATAAGAGAAATAAATGTAGTAATTAACTTTTTATTTATTTATTTCATATTTGCAGACTAAAAAAATTACGAGTCACAAGAAGGCGTCAATTAACTACTACGGCCCGAGGAAAAAACGTAAAATTTATTCTGGCCCATGTTATAAGAAAGGTTGCCCACCGTAGACTAGATTTATAACTTAACCCAACCGATAGGAGTTTACTGGCATGTTTTTATGATAGTTCTGTATAGTTGACAGGAGTTTTAAAAAAAATCCATTAAAATATTTGATATATTTATTCTGCGTTTATTCCGCTCTCCCATCTTATATTACTTACGGATTTCAATGTTAAACCGGTGATATTACGATTTAGTATGTCCCATCTGTAAGGGGATGGAGAAAAAACGTGTACAATTCTAGTACAGTGTTAAAAAATTAACTATTACGTTGGCAGCATCATTTACAACCAAATTTAATGAATGAGACGTACAATGGTACAGAAAAAGTTCTAGAATTTATTTTCCTTAAATTTACGATTTATGTATCAGTTGTCATAGAAATTTCTTTCCACTTCTTTCCCAAGACTACAGATATTCAAATACAAAGTAACCGGTTTCAACCTATTTCTACTTAAGAAGTAGTTAAATAATTAAGCGATTAGGGAATTAGAAACATATATAAAACTCCGATGAAAGAGCCGAAATTTTACTTAAACAGAAGCTTAACGGAACCAATCTCTTGCCGAGTACAGTGGGGTCTGAACTCTTCATAATATTAGATGTAATAGAGACAGAAATTTTTCCAGTTCAATGAGAGTGACCGAAAAGTTGTAAATTTTGGAAATTTCCGTGAACACTTGGTCCTAAAACGAATTAGTTAGAAAACGAATGAGGGACAATCTGTTAAGTTTAACATATTTAGATTTTTACAGCTATGGTGAGAAACGTTTAAAATCTACGACAGCCCTGTCGCGTCCTTTCATATATACTAGTGATGCGACAAAAGAGGCATTTGACATTGACCGGTATCGGCACCCTCGGGATTTGGCATGCACACACCTACCTGGACTGTCTCTGATTCCATTCATTAGCCACTCGTAGGGAGCTATTTCACTAAGTGGATTGTTTTAAGATTTAAAGGTAAAGAATATTTTGTTATTTTTATATACGTTTCTTCACAAAGTTATATTTAATTATAAGTTTCTTTAAAAGTATATTCATACAATTGAAGAATTTTTTGTACTAGGTATGTATATTCATCACACATTTTGTTTTACCAAGTAAGTTTTTTCTGATAATTTTAATTTTAGCCCTTATATCGTGGCTAGTGATTCAAAAATTTATTTTAAAAAAGTTTTGGCTCGAGACCATATAATGAAAAAGAAAACATCATTAAAAGAGAAAGACCAATGCCTAAATTAAATATAAATACGTCAACAAAACAATTTCGATATTTTGACGATAAAATTTATGACGAATGACGATTCTTTCGTAAAATTGAAGCAATTTGGAAATCAAAGCGGAATAGAATTTAACATTGGTAGACAATATAAATATCGAAAATTATAACAAGATAATTACGATTAATAGATATATCTAAACTAATAGATATGTTTTTTCTCAAAGCAAGAATTGGCATTTAGAGGGCGTAGGGAATTTATTGAATCTAATAACGGAAGTAATTATATTGAACTTTCATATTTATTAAGTACGTCAGATAATCTATTAAAAATACATTTAAAGAAGTATACGGGTTTTACTGGCTTATCGAACAAACAATACGAACTGGTCCTGACGCGCAATTAATTGATTGCCCCTGTAAGTCGGCTTCTTACAGAAACACAGCTTCCCTATCATCAAATGTCACGGCACGCCACTGTTGCATTGCATTTAACCAATGTATAGATATAATCTTACATGAAAAATTTTAATACGGCAAACTGTTTATTTTTTCATTCTCCAATTTTTTAGAATAACCTACGCCTTTACCGCTTATAGTCACTACCATAAGTTTGTCACTGTACGAAGGATCCGCATTCGGGTTAGGGTCAGAAATATCAGATATTTTTCATGGGCGACCTAATCGGGTTATGTTGGGCCCAGTCTTTCATCACTCGGCCTCCTCCGTTGTGAACTTCATAGAATCCACGATTGGTTTGGTAAAAGATCTTCTTAGTGGCCGAGAAAAGTTCTTAAAAAATCTCATGGTAAACATGATTCTTAATGTTTCTTTACAGTATCTAGTTATTCTAAAAGATATTTACAGAGAAAACATTTTGTTGTTTGCACTTTTGATAGAATCTAGCAGATAAGGCTGAATTAGTATTTGAAATATTTAGTTCTTAAAAGATATTTCTTAACGATATTCTCAATTTTCTAATGGTGACCATTTAAAAAACTAATTCAATAAACTTTAACTGAATCTAACAGAATATTTTAAAAATTTAAATTTATTGTAACTGAACAAGCCTTAATAAAAGAAATAAGAGCTCTTCTTTAATTTTGTTATTGATTTTATTTCATTTATAGCGCTTTGTATATATTTCTTTCATTTTTCTAAATACAATATGTAAACTTCATCATGAATTATTATCATTTTATTTGAATCCAATCGTCATAAGTTTATTATGTTTTTTTCAGAAGGAAGCTGAAAGAAACGTTGTACAATCGTCGAAGTATTATAGGATATGAGGTAAGTTCGATATAAAACAGAATTTCATTGGTTATAACGGGATATTCGAAGAATAACAATTCATGTAACATTACTGTATTTTTATTCATCAAAAAAAAAAATTGTAAAACAGAATATTCTTTTGCTTCTGGATAAATTCAGAAAGCAAAAGAATTAATCTTATTTCCCATAACTCGATCGTCGTCATCCGACTACACAATCGCAGATCGTTCATTATGAAAACTTTTACTGGTTCACTTTGATTCCAAAAGTCGAAATAATTATATCCAGTTTGTTTAAACGAACCTAGCCGGTTGTAAAGTAACAGTAATATCCGGTATGGAACAGTGATAACTACAATAGAAAGTCGATTATCCGACTTGATAGAATCAAGTGTCTTTACTATAAACGAAGCTGTGGATAATCCTGAAATTCGTTTGATGTACTCAAAACACAAAACACTGACATTTAAAATTTCATAAAAACCATTTCAGATAATCAAGTTTCTACTGAATACATAACATAAAATACCGTTTCGATAGAGGACACATATTTCTGATAGGTGATATATGGTTCTTATCGTAGCAAGGGGCCACCCGTTATTAGTATTTTATTCTTAATACTAATTAAGTTATTTTTTCCAATTGATTTTATTGGCAGTATAACTACAATGCACATTACAATTCTAACAATATTCTGTTTGATGTAGTGCCGCAAAACTATTTTAGTGAATAATATAAATACGTCTAAAAGACAAAATAACTAATTATACTACAATTACAGGCTCATGTTGATACTTGGACCAAGAAAGGATCTATGGCAAAATACCGCTATGAAGTTTAATATTAGTGTGAAATGTTTCAAGAAAAAATATATTTATTTAAGTTATTTTTAATTTGTTCTTTCTAATTTTACGACAAATAAAATATATTTTAAGGAATGTAATAACTATATAAGAAATATAAAGTTTACATAAATATTTATTGCAATTTGCATAAATCATAGCAGTCGGATTGTCATGTTTGTGTGAACAAAATTTTCATTTTGCAAGTTTACCGGCTTTGAGGATGTACCAGGAATGTGCGTATCTTCATCTTGAATATTTTTTTACAATAGTGATTTGCTTGTTCATTCCGTGGTAAGATTTTTCTAGATTCGACAGATGGAATTAGCAAAGACTTGCCCAGTTCTTCTAAATATATCCTTTTTCCATATAAAATATTATTGTTCATAGTACGGAATCGTTGTTAGCACTAGTGTCGAGTAGAAACTAATGATTGGCCAATGATTAGTTTTCCGCTTGCATGTATATGGTCCAATAACGTGATCCAGTGTATCGAGACTTTTCCATTCGTAGCGTTGTAGTCAAGAATATAAAATTATAGTCCGGTTATTTAGAGAATATGAACAAATATAACACCTTCAAACCTATAATGAATATCCAGCAGAACGTTGTATATTTCACTTCACTTCGAGAAAGATCATAGGTCAAAAAACCTTCCATGATCTTCCTCGGATTTAAACTTCTAGAATGAAATTTCTGGTACATAATTTAAATGGAATGCTCCCAAGAATATCGGCTTAATTTAAATTTAAACTCGACCACCGGCCAATTGAATGCGACTATTCTCTATGTAATTAAGGTCATAAGTATATACCTGTACACTAGTGTTGCCACCTTTACAAAATCACTGACCCGGACGGGAGGTCAGGTTTGTTCAAACAGAAGTTCCTGACGCATATGCAATGTCATTTACAATGCGAATAACGTGCATGCTGGTTCTAAATCAGTAACAGTTAGGGACTAGGGACTTGCGTAGTAACATACAAGCAAAAAAAAAAAAAAAAAGGTCGAGAGGCAGGTTGCGCTCACACGTCAGCATAAACAGAGTAACATGGCAGAATGGCAGATGAGTTTCAGTGAGTGTGAGGTCTTTCGTTGTTCAAATGGTGTAAATTTATAACAATATTTGCAAGAACTTTGTTTCATCGTGATTTCACAATTTCTACGAAATTCCCGGACAAAATTAATAGTTCACCCGGACTGTCCGGGTGAAAACCGGATGGGTGGTAACACTACTGTACACATAGGGAAGATCAAGTATTTTCTGGTGATTTACGATAACGACACGAATTAGGAGCTGCTATATCAAAGTTTGACTGATGTACTATTTTTAAAACTTTTACCTTAACGAATTTTTTGTGTAAATATCTTTCAACGAAAACGAATTTTAATATTTCTCTGTAATTTTTTTTCGGAAATCACACATACACACACACACACACATTACGGTCTTAATAAAATTATTTAATATAAATACGAGTACAACTGAAACATTATATAAGATCTCAAATTTTTGAAAATTAAATCCTAGGGATCGTCCATAAATTACCTAACACTATTTTGATACTTTTCAATACCATTCTACCTCACTCCCATGAACGTTCCATAACGTTGTCACACATCCACTTACAAAATTACTCAACCTGGCATATCTTCGATCGACCCCCTTAATTGTACTACTAAGGAATACACGGAACGAATACAGAACGTTACAATATCTTATAACGTACAAGCAGTTACAAACAGTACGGTTTGCTATGAAACACTACAGAAACAAAAGTTTACATAAATATTTACTGCATTTAAAATTTCATAAAAATTGAGACCCTAGCATTACGTAAAGTTATTGTAAACACCCCACTCTTGTAACGATTACCTGCAGAGCCACTCGTATCTGTGTTACATAATTTATGGACAGTCCCCTACTTATACAAAAATTATTATTCTAATTACTTTTCAATTAATTATAATAAACAAAAAAAGTTACCTTTCTACTGAAATTTATGGAAAATATAAACAGTATATACAGTACATAAAACAATATATATCTTGAAGTGTCGTAAAATATATTTTCAAATTACTCTATGAAGATACTTACATGATATATGAAATATGAAAATGTAAAGTTAATTGACAGTGATTGGCTTAAAAATTTATTTTGCAGTTTGACGTCTTTCCAAGATAAATAGAAAGAAATTTCCTATATTACAGTAATATTAATGAGAAAGATGATGTAATATAAAGATTCAGATGTTGCATAATTTTATTTTAGGGCCATTAAGTCTGTAAGAACAAAAAAGCAGTAACGTTTTATAAATTATGCTAGGCATAGTGTTCAATATACTGTATGTATAAATTATTGTACGTAACTCCTCAAAAGTAAAATTGCAACACCACGAACGAATGTGTGTAGCCACATGCAAATTGCAGGGCTGGTAAAGGTTTGCATATGCATCGGGTTATATGGTGCCCAATTTTGGGCTATAAAAACCAACAACCAGCTCGGGCCATTAATGCTATCGGAGAGTACGAAGCAGCTGAACTTTCGAAGCATAGAAAATGCCACATTGAGCCGAATACCACCAGGCATAATTTGCAAAATACTATTGATTTGTTTTTACAGACTCGGATATACATGACGAAAATTACATCGCCGAGAAACTTTGGTGAAAGTAAAACATTCAACTCAGTAAAGTCATGCAAGAGTCCTACCAATTACACTCAAACAGGAGACAAGGAAGGAGTCGATAATTTTCAATTATACTATGATATAAAACTTACCTAATAATAAAAGGTGCAATTTTGTTCAAATATGATAAATTTCTCTATTTTTCAAGAAAGTGTATTTAAGTTTAAAAAATTGTGTGTCGTCTGTTATAAATTTTTTTTACAAAAATCTTGTAATATTAATTATTAAAGGCAAAAAAGCCTTATTTTGGGAGCAGAAGTGAGATTTTTAAAAACTTGTAAAATGAAAATTTTATTTGTTGTTGCATTACATCTGATCTCTCTCTTGGCCTTTAATCATCAAAATTTAATATCATCTATCTCCCTATATATAAGCTAGAAATAACCCTGCCAAGTTACAACATTTTTGTTCATCCTAATATATAATGCAAAACAAACAGAATTTGTTTACATTTTTGGGCTGGTGGAGTGCCAAAATGCCAAGAAATGCAAAAAAGGGGGGTCAAAATTTGACTGATCGCCAGGAAAGTAAAAGCGACTTTTTGATATTTAGTGCAATGTTTATTCTGATATGTCAGGTTCAATGGAAAATAACACTACTTTTCTAGACTTTACATAAATTATGTAAAAACACTTACAGATTTCTTACACTATAAACCAAATTTACCATTAAATTAATATATATTAGCAAATGGCCAAGATAGCCACAATATCATATATATCGGTACATGGTCTATGTGAATCAGACAGTTGCGTAGCCTGGGTGTCAGCTGCCCGGGGCGGAAGAAAATTTCGCCGCCCCCTTATTTAGGTATCTCAATTTAAAAGACTAAAATATACAGTAATTCTAAAGAACTTTTCAGCAAGAACAATCATCATTATTGTGTATTGTACAGGTTCAAATTTTTACAAGATGATATAATTATTTATTGTGAAATTTTGCCGTCCCCTAAAAGTGCCGCCCGGGGCGGGCCGCCCCTGCCGCCCCCACTACGCTACGCCACTGGAATCAGATGATATGGCACAAAAGGATTTGTGGATAAGTATGAGGAGATTAATTGGAACGGAAGAATACAGTAGTAGTAACAAAACTGTTACACTCAACTGTTCAGAGTTATGTTTATACATCTACATTCAAACCATCTTTATGGAATTTGCTACAGACTCTAGTTTAAATAGAATTGATTAAATTAATTGTAGTAACTACATGTTACATCTACTGAACAAATTCATACGGTATTGCTATGACAAAACCAATAAAATTTTGATATACCTATGAAAACATTTTAACAATCAAATGTAAAAAATAAAATAACAGTAGAAGAGACGTTTTAATTTAAACAATAGTTGAAATAAGAAAATTATCTTGTATTCACGTATTTTATTAAATTTTCTTCACAAATTTTCTGACTATTTTTGTTTGTAAATTATAAACATGATTCTTAATCTTGATTTATGCAGCCACTTTCTGATAATGCATGTTCCTCATTTCCTGGAAAATAATTTTTAACATTTTAATAATATAATAGTCAATTTAAAAGTTTTTATATTTAATATTAATGCTTAATTTAAAAGTCAATAATTTCAATTACTGGTATTTTCTGCAATAAAAATGTATGATTTTTATATTAAATTTTAAGTAATAGAGGAAATTCTTATTAATTCAAACTCTGATAATTTGAAATCCTGTTAGTTCATAACCGCACTTCTGTCCCAGTCGGGGATATTGAGATTTGCATATTAAGGCTACTTCAAAATTCGAAGTTAAAATTCTGTCTGAGCTGTGATACGCGTATGTTAACTCATTCATTTAGATCAAAGTGCCTCCATGCTATATGAGAACAACAGACCAAGAACTCTAATCTGGTCAATATGGCTCTGCTTTTACAGTAACACATTTTTGAGTGTCATCTTACACAAGGACCCTTTTTTTCTCTTAAAAAATAAGGCTGGTTTTTGAGACTGCAAGATTGGGCTATAAGTTGCAGACTGAGATATTTGTAGGACTCTAAGCTACTACTTTTTTGGGCTACATTTTGAGGAATTCTGCTTTACTTTTTATAAACTTATCTAGCGACCCGCTAGGTCCTCGCCAAACACGTGCCATGCACCCGCAGTTTATTTATATTATTATTATAAATTAATGGAAAGTGTTCTGTATACATAACTATTCTGTTTGCTTAATAAATTACATCAGTTATATGGCATTCGGCATATTGTACAGAAATATGCAAATCTTGGATAATTCAAAACTCGATATTTCAAAGTCGTGATTATTTTGTTTCTTGAATTTCAAACCAACAAGGATATCCTGTATTACTATATATGTTATTTTCTCAATTTTAAGATGCCATTGACTAAGATTCACTACGAGCTTGTAATCAAATTTCAAGAATTTTTTTTTTATGGAGGAAAAATTTTAAATAAATCAATTTATTAAGTTTTGTTACGTAACTAGTTCTGTGGCTTTTCTAACATATCCAGCAGCTCTACTTCCATGCTATTCTGTGATTAGATTAACATTTGTTTTAATGCTGCATCATAATCATCGAAACGCACATTTTAAACAATAAAAAAATTTAATATAAATGCTCATTACCAGCAAAATTCATTTGTATTGATGTGATCATAAATAGAATAACCAAAAATAATTATAATTGGTTTATAATGCATCACGTGATCTTGCAACGATTTCTAATTTTTGTTTTGGACTGCCAATTCTGAAACATATCACTTGTTTTTGCTTGTCAAAAGTAGAAACAGAAAAATTGAGGAAACACAATATTATGATGTCATTGTTAAATTTACATAGTTTAAAAATTCATCAATAAAAAGTTGTTTTAGTTATGCTTTACAGCTATTATAAATATTAATACCACTTAACAATAAACACAGACCAGTCCAAAAATGGTGGAAAGCCAAAACAAAATTTTATGCCATTTTTTATGTTAAGTTAAATTTTCTGATTTCGATCTTTTTTAATAAAATGTTTAAATATAGAAAAAAACTTATTTTATGACAATACTTTCTCCATTTAAGTATTGTACTGTCTTTGATCAAGTAAATAAACACGACAACATAAAAATATTTTCGGAAATGCAGTTTTCTTAGTTTTTATTTTAAAAAATTTTCAATCAAAAATAGATTAAACTTTTGTGATTAATGAATTTTTTTAACTTAGAACAGAAACAAGATAAGAATAACAGACCTAAATTGTTCTAATAAAATTTGTAAGTTTGCTCTCATCTTTAAGAAAGGTATCATCAAAACATGACACTATCATTTTCTACTCTTTAAAAAAATAAAGAACCTTTTAATAAAATAAAAATGGAGTTTATTATATTCTATTTTTGCCTAGGAAGCACAGTTGAAGATTTGAACGTGTGAATATCATGCTAGGAATTTTAAAAGAATGAATAATCTTATGATTGTGTTAGTTCCAGTTCCAGAAGTTCCGGAATAAAGTTATATTTCTATGACCAAAGAAATCTTTCATTTTAAAAAACTAAAGTGATTTTGATAGAGACTGAAGCTAGATTTACACTATGCAATTTTCATTATTCAACTCGAAATTATACAGAAATCACGCAATACGTGACAGAATTGAACCAGGAGGACTTTGCTGTTTGTCATTTATATATTGATCTAACAAGCATTCGAATGTGATTATTAATTTCTGTTCTTTTAGTATAGTTTGCCATATTTGTTTACAGTGCAGAAAATGGGTAAACAATTGAGAGTAACTGGTTTGTACAAAGAAGAATAATCATTTCATCATCATAAATTAAAGAGGAGTCTAAAAAAAATTTCTAGTTAATTTAAAAATAAGTGTCAAAATGTTCAAAAATTTAAGTTACAGTTATAATAAATGTCTGGTTTTAAATTAGTTTTATCAATAAACCAATTTTTATTCTATTTCTTTCTTTAAGTAAATCGAAATTATAAATAAGTTGACAAACAAGATGCATATGCATTTCTGATTAATCATACGATCTTCCTGAAGATGTTTTCACTCAATGTAAATAAACTTTCAAGCTCTAAGCAATTTCCAAGCTGTTTCTCTAAATCAAAGCTAAATGACTGTTGTAATGAATCAGGCTATGTAGTGGAAAAATAACCCAATTTATTACAGCAATCATTTGGTATTGATTAATAGCATTAGATTGAGATGTTTATACATGTAATGTCCTAAAATTGAATACCTTTTTAAATTGACTTTATGTCTTTAAAGCAAGAGTTGGCATGCATGCAAAATGTGACGTACGAAGCTATTTTTAATAGCACACAGCAGATTCTAGGGCCACGACACAGGAAAAAGAAAAACAGAAATGAAAAATGAAAACTTAATTATTTTATTCTTAATTAATTTTCCGACAGTTCCATCAAACTTCCACCTATTATCATTGTTACTATTATCTGTCTATCTTATCCACTGAAAACACTCAAAATTTCAATTATTATGTTTGGATTCATTAGAAATGTGTTCAATATGTCCTCAGATGAAGCTTCAAATCTTTATAAAATTCATACATTCGTGATAGGTAAACAGAAAAGTAATTTATAAGAACATCTTCCAAGATCAATTCATTACTTCTTTAAGCTTGTTTACTATCAATGACAATTACGGGTATACCTCGCCTTACGTCAGTAATTGGTTCCAGGAGAGGTGACTTAAGTCGAACTTACTTGTCACTAGGCTAAACCACAAATTACCATTCCCAGTTCTGTATTTTATTTATAAATGCATTTTTAATAATATATGGTTAATAAGAATCTATTTTAAGTTTACAAACAAATAAATTTTAGTTTTTAATATAGTACAGAAAAAAGTAATCTAAATTTACGAATACATGTATGTACTGTACAGTACATACTCGTAAATGTACATGTTTACAATTTGGTGATGTTTACAGTATGTCGCAGACTCTTTATTTGTGAATGTTAAATTTATGTTAAATTTACCAGTATTGAGTGGCACTGACAATGACGCCAAATGGTAGATATTGGAACTACCGTGGAAAACGCCAATAATCAGCACTTAAAGACCGCTAAATAAAACGACAACACAGAAACACAGATGTTTTCATGTTTGTTCTCTAGGATTTATGATTATTATATTAACATTTACTGTAAATGTACATGTTTTAATATGATTTTATATGCTTTTAACGCTTTTCTAGTGATATTACGACTTCAACATTTGTGGCGGACGAATGTAAAGTCGAATAAAATGACTTAAACTTGATTTTTATTTTCCCGCATACTTTTTTGACAAACGACGTGTAATCGAGAACAACGTAACTCGAGGTATACCTGTATTAACTAAAGAATTGTGAAAAATGGTTGTTATTTCATATCAAGTTTGCACATCTTTATCATTTAATCATAAGCAATGTGTATTTTTTCAAAATTATTATTAATTTGAATAATGTTAATAGATTCATTTTATGATTTTATTTTATTAATTTATTTCCATAGTTTCAAAAATTGTTAATTATATTAGTCTAATCCAAATACAGAATTTCTTCTTGAATATCAGGAAATTCAGCATAGGTCTTTTTGCAAAGTAAAGCTGATATCAAGCTACTGTATCGCTTTATTTTGGCACAGCAATTATAAAAGGTATAGAACCCTTACTTTAAAGCATAACTAGAATTAATTTAAGTAATATGTTTTAATGCATAAAGAAAAATTTTTTTCAGCAACTTGTTATATGTAATTTAAGTAAGAAGTATTAATTAATTAATACAAATCATTTATAATTAATATTAATTAAATTCATTTCCGAAAGATCAAAATATTTGTTACCTTGAAAATTAAAAAATTTTTTTTCTTTTTTTTCACAGAAGCTATGTTATGACTGACTAAATAATGGTACTAAACTTTCAACTTTAGGTACAGCATCAGTTTTTAGAACTTTTCCATCGTCATTAATGAATTCGGTAGAATCAAAATGGCTCGAACACAAAACAAAGTTGTTATGTAGGTATTCGGGATTTATGTTCATCAGATCTGTTCGACGGCAATGCATTGCCCACTTTTTACACCTGCAAACAAATTTTTGTAACGTATTCTTTACATTAGCTATAAAATAGAAGAAAAACATATATTATATATTTTTAAACTTTCTAAATAAAAAGCTTGTATATTTTAACTAAAAGGAAGAAATCGTATGCTATAATAATTATTCAATATTTACTACAGTATTATAATATATACAGTAGAGCATCATTTATCCGAATCAATTGGGGACTGGGATTGTTTGGATAACTGATTATGTACGAAAAAATATATTAACCTATCCGATGTTGAAATTTTTCTCCGTCGTGCGTCGCTTCGTGTCGAATTTTCGTCGATTTTAAGCCTAACGAAAATTTTTATAATAATAATCGAGGCTACTGTAGCGTTAAAAATTATTTCTTTATTTTGTACAAACAAAATAAATACATTGAAAAATATAAAAACAAAAAAATTATACTTTAGAAGTTAATCTAGTATCAAAAACGTTTGATTCGGCACGACACAGTCCGACTGGAAAGCTTTCGGTTGACCAGCTTTCTGATAAACGATGCTCTACTGTATTACAGTATATAAATGTAATATTATACTGTATAAGTATTCATATTTCATTCTGAATTTTCAGAACAAGACATTAATTATAGTTTAGCTTTAAACATAATTTTACTAAAAACAATATCACAGTTATAATAAGTGGATTCTATTGTAATCAGTCATTTAATATTATCAGAATTAGAATATCCCAAGACATATATATTTTTTAATACAAATAGCATATTTCAACATTAATATACGATTAGGAGTGAATTTTGTAAGTATGACAACAAAAACAACAGGATCATCAATAATAAAATTGTGTGTGAATTATATCTGATTTGGTTAATACCACATAAGTGTCAAGTAAGCTAGTACCACGCCGAATCAAAATCAAGATATAATTACAGAAAAACTGTTACTGTAATTATGTGTTTTCATCTATGTATCCGTGTTTGAGTTTCAGACTATATAACATGTGGAAACACATGATAGATTTAGTATTACAGCTTTTTGTAATGTATTTGTGCTGTTGTTAAGGCCTAATGTTTACAAATTTTCTTGTAGTGTATGTGATATGAAACCTGTGCAAGAAAGGACTACAGGCACAATTAGTACCTTATCCATTCTCCAAACTTGCCCAAAGTTCTGAGTATTTACTAATTTTTTCACTTTATGTATTTTGTATGTTGTGGGTATTTGATACAGCTATGTCTACAATGTATGTAACTGTGTTTGTCAATGATTATAATATCTTCTGTGCAATTATAGTTTGGCCACTATATAATATATGTGTTGTTTTCTACGACTATCTGAAGTACAGTACGTATTTGTAGTATGATTCATAAGTTGTGTAGTAGTTTGTGTGGAAGCTTTTGGCATATTAGATTTGCTATTTGGTCATGTTCTTGTAAGTAATTTGTGTTAAAAGCTAGCAATGCATTATGATGTGTTGTATAGTTTCACACATTATGAGACATTTCCTACAAGTGCCATCTACTTAACACTATTATTTCACTTCCCCCTTAGAAGTTGAAATGATCATTTTTATTAACATCTGATTATTTACTAATAAAAATGAATAAATTACACACTTTTTCTACTTTCTAAGAACTTACAATTCAAAATTATTTGGAAATTCAAAAAAATATATTCCTTCTGGTTGTGCTGTGACTTCATGTTCACAATTGACTGCGGCACACCATTTTTTCTCTACAAATCCTTCTGTATCTTCATTATCTATAAAAAGAAAAAAAAAATTATGATACATAACTTAGAAAATTTGGAATTATGTAATAAATACAACTGACAAATATTTAAACATTTATATTTATTATTTACGAAATATTAGATTAGATTAGAAGAGGCAGACATCTTTATAGAGATCAAATTTCTTTTAAAAATTTCCAAAAAGAAAAATTATTTGATTCAATAAAAATTGACAGAAGAATTGAAATATAAGATCTTATTATTTAGCAATATACAGAAACTGCAGTAAATGCTGACCAGTTTATTCTACATGAATAAAATCAATAGATTTAAATACAGTAGAGCATCGTTTATCCGAATCAATTGGGGACTGGGGTTGTTTGGATAACCGATTATGTACGAAAAAATATATTAACCTATCCGATGTTGAAATTTTTCTCTGTCGCGCGTCGCTTCGTGTCGAATTTTCGTCGATTTTAAGCCTAACGAAAATTTTTATAATAATAATCGAGGCTACTGTAGCGTTAAAATTTATTTCTTTATTTTGTAAAAACAAAATAAATACATTGAAAAATATAAAAACAAAAAATTATACTTTAGAAGTTAATCTAGTATCAAAAACGTTCGATTCGGCACGACACAGTCCGACCGGAAAGCTTTCGGTTGACCGGCTCTTGGATTAACGACGCTCTACTGTAGCTGTAAAAACTTGAAATAACTATAAGTATTTTTATAAATATATAACAACTTATGCATAACTTTAAAGTATATTTTTTTTATATATAAAATTATTTATACCTTCTACAAAAATAAATTTATCTTCGTCGTATTCAAATTTATTATTTTTCACAGTACTTTTTATAATTTCTGAATCAAGAAGAATACTTGGTTTCTCATCTTCACTAGCTAATAACAAAAATATATTATTGTAAAATAATGTTAGAATCATTTAATATATACAAATATTTTTTTATGAAATATAATATAAAGAGTGATTAAAGTCCATGGGCAATTTTAGATGTTTATGCTAGAAAGCTTTTTATTTTTATTTTTTTTTGAAGAAGCAACTGTCAAATAGCAAATGCTACCTTGCAATGTTAAAAAATCATCATCATCCTTGAAATGTAATGTTTAAATCTCTTAGATAGCATTATCTTTCAGCTAGATAGTGCATTTGCCACTATGTTTTGAATATCCAATGACTTTGAATGACATCTTCCCAGAAAAATATATCAGTAGAGCTGCTTAGTCACATCGTTCGTTCTGATCCCATTAGACTCGTTCAAATTACGCAGGCCCGAGAGTGCCATTTTCCCTCCGAAAAAGTGAGAAAAGTGAGTTGAAATACAGAAACAGTGAGTAAAAAGAAGTGAGTGCAATAGTGACAAAACAAAGTGAAAACATGGAAGGAAAACTCAGCAAAATTGCAGTAAAAGTTGTTTTTTTTTTTTTAATTCTATTATGATTAAATATATTATAAAAATTTCTGTATATACTGTAATACGGTAGCAACTCGTTTTATTGCGGATTCGGATATATTGCGCTCTTTTGGTCCTCCAAATTTTAAAAGCACTCGCATCAATAAATTTTAAATTACCAATTGCCATTGAATTTCTATTTGCAATGAAATACAGTATCTTATTTCTACCATTGTCCTTGAAACTACCACTGAAGGTGAAACAATAAATTTGTCAAGATGTGCAAAATATGCAAAACAGGTAGACATATCAATTGTCATTTGTTTCCTTTTTATGTTAAATATTGTTTTTTTATTAGTTTTAAGTACCATCTCGTTTACAAGTTTCTGTGAATTCGCTTTATTTTGCTTTTTAGAGAATTTTTGCACTTTGTAATTTTATAAGTTTGGATGGTTCTATTTTATGTTCCATATTTATTTTTTAAAATATTCAATTACAGCATTTTATAATTTTTATTGAAAAACATAAATTACGTGACTTTTTAATAAGCAATTTATTGTAAAATATAGTAACGTATAATAAAATCGTAACTGATATTTTGTTTTTATATCGACAGTATTTGTCTTTAAATGTCATTGTTAAAGAAACGATGCTAAATGGGCGTTAGTGGTATCGATGTTTACGTAAACGTCAATTAATACGAGATAACCAAGAATAAAGTTCAGTATTGAAAAACTAAGCTTATTTTATATCAAAAACACTCGCTGATGAAAGAATAGCGGATAGAGATTGCATAGCATGTATAATCTGTTTAGTATATTTGTTAAGCCCAGAATTCGATTACATTGCACTTTTCCTTTGTCTCCTGACAAGCGCCATATAACAAGGAGCTACTGTATTTCCAGTAAACCATGAATACTTAAAAAGTCTTTGGAATCTGTAAATAATCAGTAATGAAAAATGTTGTTCTTTCATTCTGATTATTCTTGATGTTTTTAGCTTCCTTCTTTTTTAATTCCTCTTGCTTTTGAACACTTTTAACACTAACAAGCATTACATGTTCTGCCTGTACTTTTATGTTCTTGCAGTAAATGGCCTAGTTTTTTTGTTCACTGCTTTTAGCAAAACTTGGCCTGTTGCATGTATTTCACTTTCTTTGGTTTAAGCACTCTTTCCGACATCGATGCTCTATCAGGAGGAAGTGCCTGGCACGAAATTGAAAATCCCCATTCGACATCAGCATTGACCCTCTCTCGTGGCAATCACTAATTTGGCTACACTAGGACATCTACCATGATTAGAAACTGTATTTTTTTAATACTTCGAGACATGTAAATATTGATTTCAAAATAAATTAATAAATCTGAAATAATCAGATTTCAAATAGTATAGGTAAAATAATGTGTTATTGATGATTTCATAAATAACAAGGAACTTTTTTCTGCAGATGAATAAAAAGTAACATCGTTACAACGTTGTTATCCTTTTGGGAAACATGTGAAAATTTTTCCCACAAGCAATCACGTGTTTTACTTTTTACAACACTTAAAATTTACCAAATAAACTAAAAGATTCGATGTGTAAATATAAATTTACATTTTCGTTTACTTTTTTAGTCTCAATTAATGCACACTTATAATCGGCATAAGAGAAGAGTTTAAAAAAAATGGATATTTCACAAATAAAGTAATCACACATTTTATGAAAATAATACGTATTACATGGAATAATTATACTTGTAGTTATACAAGTTACATAATTTATGTAACTTCAGAACAGAACCACAAATGTAACTCAGGAAATCACTAAGCAATAACTGCAGAATGTGTCACAAAATGGCAGTTATGCTGAAGATTAAAATAGAATTAAAGATTGCGAGAAGCTAGCCGTGGGTAGAGTCCGGATTAAACTCTCTATCACTTAATTGGCAATGCAGTCGGTAGGACTGGCCCGCAGAGTCGTAGGATGGCTTCCTAAGATGTTGACGAAAGAGCAGAAATTCGTAAGAACCCCTGCAAGTTTGTTTTTCCTGACACCAGCCTAGTTATGGTGTTAGGCACGCTCGTAACCTTATGAGAGGAATCTCGAGTGGGAGGGTCGCAAGTAAGTGGATAGGATGTAGGCTCGGATGTAAGACAAGAAGGAGACCACATTTTAAAAAATAACATGAATTTAATAAAACAAAATTAAAGCAAATTACAGAATAATCTATGCAAAACCTATCTCGCAAAGAGAGAGAGTTTACAATTAGACCAATCGTTATATACTACCTCGTCCTTTACTGTTATAGATGTGTGTCTTCTTAATGACGTAATGGATACTGGTAGATCAAGAATGGCGACTCAAATTCTCCTTTAACGGTGGACGGCGGATCGCTTAGGCTCGAGAGTAGTGCGGCAACTCTTCTGTGAGAAGGGATTTGAATTCGGAGGTTGACTCTCGGGAACACATCGGTGGAAATCGGTCTTGTCTCCTTAGTAACATCGAACTCCTCTTGCATTGTATAGAATACCAAATTCTCCCTTTGGAGGTCTGTGTCAAACTCCTCGATTACAGGATGTGGTTCACCGTATTCAGAAGAACCCATCCAATCAAAAGGATGGATTTTCTACACGTCAACAGGATGTAGGGGATGTTTAAAGTGGGGTGAACATCTAGATGGACGCCTGAATTTGGAGATAAGGGGTATGGGAAAGGAAATTCAACTTCCCTTTTTGTCAGAAAAATAATTAATGTTTCCTTTTTTTGTAAACAACAAGTGAGAAGCCCTTGTTACTAACATCAACTAATTTATCACAATATTTAAAGAAAAGTATAAATCCAAATAACATGGTGACTCCATATTTTTGTTCCATTTTAATTTCTGACAACGGAGATTCCGTTTTAATCTCACGTAGAAATAAAACTTGCAAGTAATAAATTTTAATCTCCGGAGCACATCTCGCAAAATTTTAAGAATTAATTCTTTTAAATACCATTTGCAGCAACCTGTCTATCATATGTACAGTACATCCAAATTTATTAAATTTTAAAATAGTATGCAGACTTCTAATCACTCTGTACATCATTCAAATTAACAATAATTACTAAACTTACTTGAAAAAAAATTTTCATTTGAAAGTTGATTTATTTCAGAATTAATTTCGGGTATTCCATCTTTATCATCAACCATGTTCTCTATGGTAGTAATTTCGAAAAGAGTTGGAATAGCATTGTGATGAAGTCTATTTCTTAAACTGTTTAAGAACATACGCTCTTCAAAATGATCTTCACAGACTCTATGCACAGTGTACAGGTATTTTCTCTTCACTTTCAACAAATCTTTTCTCTTACAATTTTTTAACCACATTCTACATCTTAAAAAATATATACGCAAATTATAAGGACAATAAAGCTAAAAAAGTAAAATATCTAATTAACGAGACACAAAAATAAGTCAATAGTATTACAAATTGAAACAACAGTAAACAAATAACAGAAACCTTAAAATCTAGCAATCGCAAACCATTTACTGACGCTAATGTTTTCAATCTTACCGAAAGACCTTCTTCGGGTGCTCAAGATAAATTATAAAAGAACATATTTCCTCGATATAAACTAATTCTCTTAATGCGTACAAGCTCGTTTGACTAATGTTGCAAAAGCCAATACCTTTATGTGAAATGGGTCGATAGATACACGATACGATTTCTCTTTTATAGCTTGTAATGAGCCCCTAAAGTAGGTCTTCCGATAAGATTGAAAAACGTTAGTGTCAGTAAATAGTTTATGATTGCTGGATTTTAAGGTTTCTGTTAGTTGAACAGAAACCTTAAAAAGTTATAACAGTAAGCGTTCATAAGCATTTTCATTGGAATATTTATTTATTACGAGAATATTAATGTAAAAAATAGGTCATTTCTTACTAATTTTTATCACATTTACCTGATTTTATCTCTTGGAAATCTAAAAAATGATTTTTTTGGAAAAGTCTTGCGACTGTTGTTGCAGCTGAAAGCAGAACAAGTTTCATTTCCAGTATATTTTGAATACCTGAAATTAATACATAGTAATTCAGTTAGAAAGAATTAAAAATGTAAAGTGAAGAACGTAATTTATAAAATTATAAATTCGATTTTCATGTAATAATGACTTCATACTTTTAAATATTAAATAAACATGAGATTATTATTCAAAGTTTTTAAAAAAAATTAATTTTGAAAACTATTCTAGATGAATATTAATTAGAAAAAATAAAACTTTTCAGTGAAAGATTTAATACATTTATTGCATCAATACAGTAGACCCCCCTTATAACACAGTAGATTGTTCTGTGTTATAGGGGGGGTCTACTGTACTTTAGATCATCTTGGCAGAGGGCGCCACCACAATTTTGGCGCGCTGACCTGACTTTGCTCTCAGACACTGTCAAGGAGAGACGTTTTTCTTTGTGTTCCATGCCAACCTCTTAATAGTGAATAATACCACTGTATATATCTAACAAACGTGACAAATAAAGTAAAATATTTCGCCAGGATCAGTGTCTCCGTTAATCTTCACAGACGAACAAAAGATGCGGGACAAGCGGCGAAGATCGAAGCGATCATCATCCAAGGTAGGGCCAAACTCGAACCAATTCTACCGAAACACGCCGACGGATTTTAGCCACACCGCTAAATTGGGTTTTCAGTCTAGACTTGCCAGATAAAAATTATGAAAGACAAATTGTTCTGAAAAGGAGAAGTTTAGAATAGATGAGCCTTTTTAAAAGTCAATGTAAGAGCCGCCGCAAACGTGCCCTAGCACAACCGATGACGCCAAAGGCTCCGTCCTTCTCTTCTTGCTCACGTGATTTTTCCTTTGCTAGAGCAGCGATACAAGAGTACTCTCGCTGTTCACAGAATTCAACAACGAGAGCATTACGCTAGCAAGAGAGAGCAGGGGAAAATGGATGACTATATAAACATGCCACACGTCGAAAAAGAAATTATAGAATTTTATTGATGTAAGTAAACTACATGATTAATACATTCAGTATTGAAAAGAAAATAGTATAAACTTTGTATATAAATAGTTTTCGGCTAGTTAAGCCTAGTTAGGCTTAACAAGTAGGCATGTTTTTCTCATGCCGTTTCAAAGTTCGGAACGAAAACTGACCGATTACAAATATAGGTTATAATAATATCTTTGTTCTATAGCCAATATACATCTATGGAATCCACGTCATGAGGATTATTACAAAAAAACAAGAGGGATTCCACACTGACACAATTAAGAGAGCTTTTAGCTTCTGAACATGGAATCAACATCACTTGTAAGTAGACTGTTTTATTTGTTATGGGCTAGTATATTTAGTCTAATTTGCTCAATTAGTAATACAATACAGTCTATTACAAAAGTATAGGAACACCACAAATTTTGTGTTTTTTTAAAACTTATTTAAATTTTTTTAATAGAAAACTGTTTTATAAGTTTTAAAAAAACACAAAAATATCATTTTTAAAGCTTTTTATTTTTTAACAGTAATATAATAGAAGTTATTTCAGTTTTTCACTTTTTACTTGCTACAAAAGTACAGGTACACTTTCTAAAATCTCATAAAATTAATTTTTAAATATATTTTTAACACTTTGAATATTTGGTTTCACCTCCTTTGGCTACAATTACTTGAAAAATTCTGTTAGGCATGGAGTTTATTAATTTTTTTTAATTATTCATCCTTATTTTCATCCCACGCATCTATCATTGCAATCGTCGATTGATTTACACATTCACATTGTTTCCCTTTTCGATAAACAATATCTGCTAAAATCCCCCATAAATTTTCAATGTGATTTAAATCTGGACTACTTGAAGGCCACTCAATTACATCAATATTTTCTTTTTTAAATGAATATTTTGTTTACATTGAGGCATGAATGGGAGCGTTAGCTTGTTGAAACTTCCATTTATGATCTGCAATTAATGCACCAAATATAATCATATTATTATCTTGATACTTTTCTGAGTTCATATTTTTGTCAACAAATATTAAATCAGTTTTACCTCCCCATCCAAAACCACTCAAAATCATTACAGACACCCCCTTGTTGCCGGCTTATTTTAACTCTGCTTTCTCTTCTTAAATCATGCCAACAATATGAAAACCCATCAGAGCCATCTTCTCATCACTAAACATTATTTCTTGCCATTCAGTCCATTCCATCTCGTCTTTAGCCCAGTTTAAATGCATCGATTTGTGTTTGGCAGTTAAAGATGGTTTCAACTTCATTTTTAAATATTTTACGTTGTCATTGTTTTTTAAAGTTCTCCAGACAGTTGCAGGAGATACATCTACTGATAATTCAGCAGCAGCTTGCCTTGTTGACATGTATTTATTAGTTATAAGCTTCAAAACTTGGCTCTCATCTCCTAAATGCTAAACATTTCTGCCCATAATTTTTACCTTGTTAGAAAACATTTCAATAGCATTCGTAGATCTATTTACAGCTGCAGGAATTTGCCTCAGAGACTTGCCTGAACTACTCAAATAATAAATTTGATGTATTTCATGCTTCTGAAGTACAATTCTATGAGGAAAATGTTTATAATATTCAATGAAACATTCAAAAAAGTTACCATGACAGTTAAAAATGATGACATCTCGCCTTAGTTGTGATAATTTTAATTATTATTATGATAAATTAATTTTTTAAGAGACTTTTAAGTGGTGTATCTATACTTTTGTAACACATCAAAAAATGAATATTTGTGGAAAAAATTGTATGCTGCTTTACGAAATGTAAAAAACCTGATAAAATAATTAAAATAATGATTAAAAAAAATAACTAATAATATTTCCAGTAATAATTTCAAAATAAATTTTGAGAAAACACAAAATTTATGATGTTCCTATACTTTTGTAACAGACTGTAATTTAAAATTACTGCAATTATGTTTAGATGTCAGAAATAAATTACAGCCTATATAGTATCTTGCATACATAAGGCATGTTTGTCACAGTGATAGCAGCATTTCCAAATTACATGCTTACATAAATGTATGATACAATAGCCAATATGCATGCATGATGTAATAGGCTTTAATCAATTCAGTCATATCCCAATTAACAAACTGATTGTCTAGCAAAGTGAAAATAACAACTTTAACATTTCCATTATAATTTGCAGCAAACAAGATATCTTCCTTAGCCAAAAATTCAAAAATATGAAGGATGCATACGAGAGGGAACTGTCAAAGCAGCAAAAATCAAAGTCATCTGGAGTGGGCATCAATAATGTGCACAAAATCAGATTTCTGCACTTCAACCAGATGGATTACCTGAGGGACTCCTTGCAGGCAGAAAAAAATGAGGATACCATCAGCCTCAGCACCTCCCTTGAAAGTGTAAGTGCGAACATAATGTAGGCTACATAAATATGTGATATGATGGTGGCAATAGTATAGTTGCTTACCTAGAACACTGATTGTTGCCTTGTACCAGTTATGGATGATTTGATGTATGAATATCACATTCTAACATGGTCATTAGACATATACACTACAACATGTAGTGCACATGCCTTAATGCGGTGCTAGTTTTGATTTCAGAACAAGTGTAGTCAACCCATAGTTACAGAAGAAAGAGAAGACTTGATGTGCACTGAAGCAAATGAGTTCCAAGAGCTATCTTTCACCATAAATCAATGCATGGAGCCAAATACACCAGCAAGTAGCCACGAACTCAGGAAGTCATTCAGTAGCACCATCGACATCAAACAGCCAGCAGTCTAGTCCCCATCCGACGAACGATGAAGTTACAATTGGTAGGCAAGAGAATAACAAGCGACAGAAGACATCGCTTGTGTCATCCTCTCTTAATTCCGAGTTGTATAAAAGGGCTGTAGACTACCTGGCAAACAAGCCCAGCAACCTCCCAGCATGTGTAGAACAAATTTCGGTAACCACGTCGCCCTCAGCTTAATGAAAATTAGAGGAAACTTGCGGGAAGAAGCAAAATATGAAATACAGGGCATTTTGTTCAAATATTACAAACAATCAAGGACCAATTGTTAAAGCAATAAATGTTTGTTTTATTATATTATTTTTAATTCTATCAATTGTACATAATATCTACACAAAACAATGTTGCCAGTAAACTGCACCAACATCAGACATGAAAAATTCTTTGAAGTTGTTTCTCACAGCTTTTGCCTCTGAGCTGTAAAAGTTGGAGTAGGTGGTGGCCACTTGTGGAAGATGTATATCTGTCCCAGGCTGTACAGGAATCTCACTCCTCCATGCACCAGACACAGTGATACCTGTTTCCACATCTTCTCTGTCCACATAATTGACTGGCCATGATACCGTGCTTTCATGGCTCCTTAAAAAGTTGTGAAGCGCACAACCAGCAAGTACTAATGTGTGAACTTTGTCTGGCTGCAACAGTATGGGATTTAGAAACACTCATAGTCTGTTTGCAAAAATTCCAAAAGCTGTCTCCACTACTTGGCGGCCACGTGAAATTCTAAAAACAATTAAAAGATACATTTAATCCAACTATTGCTCTATCAATTTTCCAAGATCACAGGTTTTTTTTTATACCATCAACCCTTTTCCTACTGGTATAATACATGCATTAGCCACTGAATGCTTACCTGTAATTGCATATCCGTTCTTCCAGAGTCAAGTCATTTCTACCATAAGGTTTGAAGATATATGGTTTCAAGCCAAAAGCATCGTCAGCTAAGAAGACATATGAAGTGCATATGTCTTGACCTGGAAGTGGATGAGCTGGAGGTATGTCAAGAGCATTTACATCTATAAGCTCCTTCAAGTTGCATTTGTTCCACACACCTCCATCGCTGATCCTACCTTGTGTGCCAACGTCAACATATCTAGAAAATCAAAATAAAGAAAATTCATTTAGTCCTTGGTATAATTAAATTAATTTAAAATCTACTAATTATTATCACTTGTTTTCTATTTTGATATACACATTATTGTTAACAATGCATTGGAAGTCCAGAATAGACTTTCTTACCTTCTGCATATCAACTTACCGAAATGTGTAATTTGCATCCACAACTGCTAAAAGAACAATGGATTCTGTTCCTTTGTAATTATGGTAATGAGAACCACTGTTGATGGGCTTCCCTATCACAATGTGCTTTCCATCAATGGCTCCCAAACAATGGGGCACATTCCAGCAGTCTTGAAAGTGCTCGGAAATAGCCATCCAATGTTCCTTTGATGTTGGCACTTGAAATGTATATTTTAAGGTCTCGTACAAAGCCGTACATTTTTCCATGACTATGTAGGATATTGTTCTTTCACCAATTCTGAATTCCCACGATAAATCTCTAAATGTAATTCCTGTGGCTAGAAACCGAAGCATAACGGTGAGTCTCCCAGCAGGAGATATTGGCTCCACAAACTTTGTCTTTTGCTTCTGAATTCTGAGGGAAATTTTATGCAAAAGATGCTCAAACTAGCTTTCTGTTAGCCGCAGCCACCTCCTGGAAATAAACATGCAATTTGTTAATTAGATTTGTGCTTTAAAGGGCATCAAACTCCCTACATCCTGTTAATTGCCATGTTAGCCAACATACCTGTACAAAGTGGGATCCTCGCCTCTCAACTCTAGATTCAAATTCAGAAAGGCCCCTTTATCTGTTTGTCTTTTAATCCATGTTCTGGCAGGCCTCTGCTTTCTACACCATTTGTTTTCGTTTTGTTTTTCCAGCAATGCCACTATGATGGCGCACATTGAATAATCTATTTTATCTTCACAATCGCCCATACTTTTTGTCGAACAACTAACTACACGATACAATTAACGATCTGCCAGCACACCTAGCTCAAAGGAAAAAGCATGGTAACACGTCTTCACATAGATCGCTAAGTTGCCACCTTTTCAAAATTGCTGACCCGAACATTTTAAAATTAGGATATTATACCGAGGCATTGTAAATGGGATAAGTTTGGGGTTTATTATTTTTTTTTTTTAACTCTTTCCACCCTGTCTGGATTGAGAGGGCCTTTTTTGGCAATTAGTTTGAGTGGGGGTGTGAAGGTAGTCTTTAACTATTAAAATAAAATACTCGCAAATATTTTTATAAATTTATTTTGTATAATTTCACAATTTCTATGAAAACAAGACAAATTAATAATTAATCCAGACCTTGAATTTAAAACCGGCATGGTGGCAACACTAGTCGCTAATCTCCCATGATGCAGCATTTTTACGTGAGCAAACATTGTGTAGTTTGCGGCTGCTTCATGCCTGAGTAGCTTACCTAGCAAAAATGGCCCATAGCATCATGAGAAAAAGGCGGGGCTTGGGAGCGCGACCGAGCATACGCTAGCTCTTGCTTCCTGTAGTTTGCGGTGGCTCTAAAAAGTGGACACATCCTCATTTTGGAGGAAATGTCCCCCTTTCTGATACATGGTAACTGTACTGTCCTAATATTTATAGAAAATTTGCAAAAATAAACTTAAAAATAAAATAACAACTTTTATGCATTCAATTCTAATATACCAGGGGCGGGCAAGCAAGAGTTCAGTGGGAGCCGAAATATAGGTTTTGCAAAATGCATGGGAGCTGCAGTTCTGTACTGTACTGGCGGATAGTATGGTAAGGCGCGCGATTTTATTATATAATATAAAACAAATATTGAATTTTTTAATAAACATATTTTCACAAAAATATAAAAATAAAATTGTAAAAATAATAATAAAAAACAGAAATTAACACTTTCGGCAAGAGCCGCATTTGCCCATGCCTGTAATATACATTTAAAATATGATGTATTGTTAAAAGCATATTTTATTAACTATATTTTAATATAATGTACATTTTTTTATTATAATTCATTTTTACTAATATTTCCGTTATCCTTAATCTTTTTTTATTTGTCATTCTAATGATAAATCTCCAAAAGAGAAGTTCATAACTGAATGGCTTTGGGTGCAAAAGGTGATAAGCCACACAAAGAAGAATTTAAGAAATATCACATTTAAATATTTAAACGAATCCCGAATCAATATGTTTGATTAAAAAAAAAAAATGCCAGTTTTGCTAAAACTTGCTTCATATTATCACTTCAGGATTTTGGTTTCTTCACATTTATTCTCATCTTGAAAATTTAATAGTATCAGTGCCCCTTATCATGTCAAATTTTGTTGCTTAGTCATTACCCCATCATGAGAAATTAAACAAAATAGGTGCCAACACATACATATATGGAATTTTTTTCCTTTTTTGATGTTTTTGGATTCGGGTATTTTTAATTTTCACATCTAAAGTGTTAATTTTACTTATTTATTGGTCAAATATCATCAATTATTATGATTTGAGTAAACAAATCAAAATAACTTGATAAATTTAACGGAATTTAAATAGAAAAATATATTAAATACATATTATATACAGAGGTGGCCTTACAAAAAGCAAGACAAAAAAAAAGGGGGGGTAATGTCTAGGGCCTTGAAAATTTGTAGTATATTTTAGTATTTAAATCACCAAACTGGTGATTATCGAAAATATAATTGTACTAGTATCTGTTGCATCTATAGAATGATCATTTTCAAAATTAAAATTAATCAAGAACCATCTCAGATCAACAATGTGTCAAGAGAGACTTTCTTCATTTTCGATCTTGTCCATTGAAAGAGCTACTACTGCATAACTGGACTATTTGCTACATACGCAACTTTGAATGAGGTCGTCAAACTTACCAGAGCCGAAGATCATATCCACAGAAGTAAAAAAAAGTCAAAGGAATAAATAGTCCACACACGACCCTTTACAATAAACAGAGTATCTGACCGGGCTGCTTGTTAAACACACAACAGGCTTAATGGAATACACAACATGCCTCCATCACACCCCGGAAATAGTCAGCACAATGGCATTTCTTGTGTTTTATGAACTTTTAGCCATCTATAGTAAAGTGGAAAACAATTGATTTTTAGCATTGTTCTGAATTTTTCACTTTTAAATTTTACCCCATTTTCGAGGGTTTCGAAATTCCAGATAGACTGATTACAAAGACTACATTTCAAACACGAGAGTCATGACTTCCTTTGACTTTTTTTTTACTCCTAAGGGCATGGTCTACAGCTGTGTTAAGGTCCCAACCATCTCATTCATAGCTACATCTGTACCAACTTTTTCTTGTAATTGACAAAAATCTGAGAGTAGTTTTATAAGTAAATTTCTCTACATCTATTGAATTTTCGGTCAAAGTATACCTAGGTAACCCCAATGGTGGCGCTTCCAACTGTTCGTGCTCCCGACTGACCTCCCGGAGGGGATCCGCCGGCAGGCCGCGTGTGCTAAACGTCACTAGTTATTGATTCACGGTAGTTATTGAACAAAAGAAAAAAAAAAAAGGAAACGTCTACTAAAAATATAGTTAATCTAATCTAACCTAACCTAACAGAAGCGCCGCCATTGGGGTTACCTAGGTACACTTTAACCAAACTTACCGCTTACGATCATTTCTTTTAGCGAGTTCTTTAAGTTTGTTTAATCTGTATCTGGCCTGCACACGCTCTTTAATTTCTTGTTTATGTTCTTCATAGTACATACTATTGTACAATCTTCTCTTCTCTTTAAGCTTTAATGCGTACTGTCTATTTTGTTCTCGTTTTTTACGTATTTTAGAAACCATTTTTTCTTCGTTTCCAGACAGCTTGAAGCCTTAATGAAAAACTAACGAACGGACAAAAAAAAAAGTAATCAGCGTACGAAACTATCTTACAATACACGTGCAATGTCAACCACCATCTTAAAAACACATCGACCTCTAGCGTCAACTCTTTCCCTATTAATTTTTTCAATTAATTTATCAATTTTTTTTCGCTTAAAATTTTTGTCTGTTTCTTTATTATTATTATTTTTATTTATTTCTTTTTTTCTCGTTTACATAATTGGTTTGAATAAACAAACTTTTTACATTTGATCTATCGGCGTCTCTCCGCCATATTGGAATCTTTTGAGAATATTCATTCGTCTTTAGCGACGCGCAATCCGTTACCTTTACTTTTAAGCAACAATACACTTGTACTCGGTGTCAGTAATTAACGTATATTGATGACACAATAATCCTAACCATACTAAAACCTTGAATCGTCAAGGTAAAACAGATGAGATATCCGATAAGGCATTCTATAGAAGATATATTCTACCTTCTCGTTTTCTTGAGATATTGTTAGACTTTTTTTTAAGTCTTACTATATATTGAAAAGTTATGAAATAAAACACCATTAGCTTTTGGCTGTCTGAATTGACAATTAAAAGCGTCACAATATATCATTTCTACCTACTGATCACAATGAATAAATATATCATTTCTATCTGTGGATTTTTTTATTATTATTATTTCTTTTCTTAAAAAAACTCTGTAATATATCGTTTCTGTCCGTCATAGATAGAAATGACACATCGTAACGTTTCGACCTTGGTATGGTTATAATACAGGCCTACTGCAACGTGTTTTCGGCCTTGAATCTATCCCGGAGGCCATATTACAAACTGTCCTTATGAAATCACAAGAAAGTAATTTTATAAAATACATACAAAAAGAAAATGTAAAAACAATTATCCCTACAAATCGGAATTTAATGAAATAATGTTTTCGTGGAAATGTTGTTGTTATTTTTTGAATTTAATAAAGATAAAACTAGATAAAGGTGGGAAAACATATGATAATATAATAATAATTAATATTTATAAATATATTTTATATTTTTGCCAGAATTTATGCTCTGTGGGTTCTAAACGAGCCTCTTAAATTAATTCAGATAACTGCAAAATCCTTCTTGCCAGGTCTTTCCTTCGTGTGAAGCGACAAGAAGGGACAAGACTAAAAATAGCATGATGAGAGGGACTCTGGGAGTTGAGAAAGTATCTAATTAGCAAAATTGCGGTGTTTTCGGGCATGTGGAACGAAGTCCTTTGGATTATGTCAGAAAACTGTGATAGAAATGGATCTAGCCGGAAGAAAGAGAAGAGGTGGATCGAGAAAACGATGGTTTGACAGCGTGTTTGACGATATGGTGGCTCTTGGAATTGATAGGAACTTGGCAGAGGACAGAGTGAGGTGGAAGAAAGCGATCTGCAGCAGCGAACCCTCCAAGAATGGGACTAATAAGCGGCCGGATAGACGAGCGATCAAGGTAACTATCGCTCTAGGGGATCCGGGATCGAATCCGGACGGGTCGAAAAATCCCAGGAATTTGTCGGCGGCAGTCCGTCTGGATATGTCTGGTCCCGTCCCTCAACATCCGGTTTCTCCTTTTTGGGCCTGGCCGAACCACGATGGGCTTGTTAAAAGAGGCTCTCTTAGTGCCTCAGAGCAGAAAGATACTGCACAGCGTAACGAATTTTAGTAGCATCGTTGTACTTTTCTTTGCAGATGATTTTCTTTATAGGCTATTCTTTGATTCTTACTTTTTTTGGCTTGATGTTTCTTGACTAAAACTCTACTACAAGTAGAATTTGCTAAGAATGATATGCCCAAATTCAGTTTATCGGTTTTTGTGACAAATTGAAATATAAATTAAATGGATGTATTAAGACAACGCAACACAGGTGATCTGCCAATGGGGATCGCCTTCCGGGAGGACTTTCCATGGGAAACTAGCCCTTATTTATGAAAAAAATCCGAAAAATCAATGTCACCAGCCGTTGATGTGAAGCGAATCCTCGATTAACTTCCAGTTTTCAGCAGTATCTACTCATGAACAGAAGTTGAAATATGGTCCAGCAGTGTTACATATCTAATTGTTTAAAAAATGGTTATTTATTTATGGTTTTCAAGACCATTGAGAGCGACTGTAAAACAATCGCTCTCAATGGATATGTTACTTTAGATTATCCGATCTCTTGACATCATTATCAATGATAGATTTAGAGTGAGGCCATGTAGTACAGTACATAGCTTAGTTTCGATGTTTAGCCCTTCTATTTGGAAAGAATTAAAAAATTGATTTCCGTTCAGTTCCTTCTTAGTCTACTATATTGTGCTACTCGTTGTACAGTACCTACATTGTAAAAATTAATAAATTATCTTATAAAGAATATATATTTTGAAAAAATTCTGCGAAGGGTTTTGATTTATAGTTAATTATACCGAGAAATTCATTCAGAAAAGTCAATGAAGTCTATAGAAATTAGTGCTTCACCTTGATTTATGATGGCAAAGTTGAAAAATTGTCAGAATTATTACCTATTGTTCTATCTCGGGAATTGTTTTGTGAGTTATCTCACAGTATATAATGAGCATATAGGTTCTCGACAATAGAATTTCATAGAGACTTGATAAAAAGAAAATAATCAACAAGAGGCAGGAGTAAAGTATTAATAATTTGGAAGCGCCAGAACAAAATATTTGAATTAAAGACATCGTTACAAGAGCCTAGGAGCTGGTGAGTTTGAAAAATATTAAAGCTCTGTAAATATAACAATTATTTGATTGAGAGCCATCTTGCCATTTGCAGACTTTACTCGCTTAATTTTTTCTAATGCCAGTAGTATTCCACTGTAAGATCTTGTGTATAATAAAGCGCCGATTCTAGTATAACAATTGTCGGCCTGCTGTTCGAGGTATCTCGTTGTTAATACTAGTGTTTGGCTTTATTTATTACAGTACAAATAGAAAAGCACGATTGAGGAGTAACACGCTTTTAATAAAGCATTTAAAGCAACTGTGCTGCTCCTCATCAGGATCGCCCATTGTCGGCAATGCCGAACCGAACATGGGCTTGATTAAATGGCCCTCTTAAATGTCCACAGGGCGCAAAATAGGGGGAAAATGTAGTATATGGAAAAATAGATGTCAGATAAATTGAGAAAAGTGTTAATTGTGTTTATTTTTATTCAATTCCCCAATTTAGACGAGGAATTTTCAATTCCTAAACGGGAAAAACTAATTTGCATATTGTTTGTAGCGATTACGACGCCACCACTCTTAATTGAAAATAATAATAATTTTATAATATATTTTTAAAATCAATCACTTCTATAATATATTTTATTACCGAAATATTTAAATACGAAAATAATATAATAATATAAATATAATTAATGAAATATCGTTAATTTAGTATACATAAAAAAAATTAGTATACATAAAAAAAAAAAAAATTATGAAACT
This sequence comes from Centruroides vittatus, assembly GCF_030686945.1. Classification (NCBI taxonomy): domain Eukaryota; kingdom Metazoa; phylum Arthropoda; class Arachnida; order Scorpiones; family Buthidae; genus Centruroides; species Centruroides vittatus. Next base: position 1,535,321 of record NW_027122193.1, read on the forward strand.
CGCATGTCAAATCGATGTGCGAGTGATTCGTCGTTATCGCGCCTTTATAAGCAAATTATCATTAAATTCTCACATTTTTGGAAGACTTTAGGATAGATATAACAAAAAGAATAAAGGTAAGGTTATTTTTAATTAATTATAATTTAAATAACATTTATAATTTTATCCTAAATTAATTATAAATAAAAATAAAGATGTCATTTAAATATAAATACAGTGGATGTTACCTTTAGATAAATACCTCATAGGTTTATCTACGAGCAATTTAACTAAAAGTAACTACAACTAAATTAAGCGCGGATTTTTTATCTTTTAAAGAAAAAAAAACCTTTATGTTTTTTTCTTTTTACAGATTGGTTTAATTTAATAAAATCATGGCTGTATTGTTAATTCTCATAGGAGGTTACGTTATATCTTCGTTATTATTATTTAAATTCCCTCAATTGGTCCATAGAAAAAAATCTTTAAAATTCCGATGTCGTCACATCAGCCATAGAGGAGGTAATTTTTATATATATTTACGCATTAAATTTTAATGTGTAAATACGTTTAATTACATAAACATCATTCATAATTACCACAAGCAAATACATTCATACTTATATTAAATGTATGCTTGTGTAATGTTCTTCTGAATGTGACATTTTACTATGTGAAGTACACAGAATAATTAGGATATTTTCATTTATTTAATTTAATTTTTTATAAATTAATGGTAATTGTCAATGAGTTAATTCGGTGCTTCTTGCATGAGTCAACACAATTTATTGCTTTTTATTGCATTCTTTGCATATTATTATTACTTTTTTGCATGCAAGCGCGTGTGTAGTTTTAAGCCAATTAATCAAATAATTCTTATTTTTCTAGAAGCAAATTTTAATAAATTTTTAACCTTTTACATTTAACAGCTGATCTGATTTTTTTTTTTATGTATATAAAATTTAAAATTTTTTTAAATTTTATTTTATATAATATAATACATTAATCTTTTTTTATTTTTAAACGCAAAAATCATTTAAAAATTTGCATGCGCGCACGCACAGTTTTAAATTGTTTTTCTGATTTCTAATACATTTAATGTAAAATATTATTATTATTATTATTTTAAAAGTAAATTTAATCTAATTTTTTTTCTTTTTTTTTAATAATAAATTTCTTTAACCGACAATTTTAAGGTGCGGGAGAAAACTTGGAGAATACGATTACTGCATTCGAACAGTAAGTATTTTGTAATGTTTTTTTTGCCGAATTTTCTAACGGTAGCTGTATTAAGTAAGTAAATGTCTCTTTTATCCGAAAAAATCCTTCGGTAGACTGCCTCGCAGCTATTCGGGTTATAAAACTCCTTTATTGTTTTTATACAGATGCATTTTGAGCTAGTTTAATTTTCCAGCTTCTCTTCGGTGCTACAAAATAAAATTCAATTATTGAATTGACAAAAACATGCTAGTAGATAATGTTTACAAAACAATAAAAACATTTCACAATACCCTAAGGATCTCCACAGGTTTCACCTGCTTATTTTTCACACCTATACGGTACTTCTTCTGGTTTCCATTTTACAATATTTTCACAATCTTAAAAATTACTTTAAGGGCGTATATCGTATTACATTAACGTACACAAGTAATTGTAACTTAGTAACGTTTTACAATATTATTTAAAAACATTTTTTAAAAAAAGATTTTGTCAAAAAATATAAATATACATACAGATTTCCTTTTCAGTTAAAAGTATGCCATTTTAAAAAATATCGGTGTATGTTGTATAATCTTTGAATGGCCCTTCGTACAAAATGACGTACGTGACTACGTATAATTCTTACGATACAATTTTTTTAATTTGTTCATGCACCCTCTATCGTCTTGTACCATTACTGGTCAGTTTGCACGCCATTTGACATATTTATTAAATTATTACCATTATATTTTATTATCTCTATATGTTCTTTGAATTTTCGTTTATACATACTTTTCTCATAGTGTAGGATTTTAATATTATTTCTGTCTATTCGACAGTTACTATTTTTGATGTGGTTAAACCAAGGGGAATTATTATGTTTTAATCTTATGGTGGTTTTGCGCTCTTTAATGCATAATTTTAAAGTCCGACCTGTTTCTCCTATGTATTCTCTTGGATTTTGACTGTTACAATTAATTTTATAAACTATTCCAGTATTTTTTCAATTTATCAATGTTGGTTTTGTATTAACCTAGTTTATGAACTTTATGTGAGATTTTATTGGTCAAAATTTTTCTTTTTTTATTTGTATAAATGTATTTCGAGGTTTGATTTGCCCTTCGTCTTGAAATACCAAATGTTCATTTAGCACTTTGTAATTTTCTCCAGAGGTTTTAAGTCGGCATATAATGTCTAGTATTACAATTAACATTTATTTACGAGCAACTTTTTATATTCTTCTAAACGTATCGATACAAGAATTAATATATATATATATATATATATATATATATATATATATTTCTTTTTTCTAATAGTGCCGTAATGCAAAACAGCGATATGTTGGAAATAGATTTACAGCTTACTAAAGATGGACAAGTAGTTGTTTCTCACGATAACAATTTATTAAGAAGTACAGGAAAGGATGTAAATATATCCGATGTGAACTACGAGGTGAGACGACGATAGCGAAATTATTTTCTTAGAAGCGTCTTTTTTATTTCAAATACTTTTATTTAATATTTTTGAATGTAGGAACTCCCGTTGTTAAAACCTGTTCTACCAGTGGACTTTGCTGGAGGTTAGTGAAATTAAGATAATTTTAAATAGCTTTTTTGAATGTTGTATTGTTAAATTTTTAATACATTAAGCATTATATCCGAAGATGTCGAACAACAATTTTTTAAATATTTTTTAACAGGTAATGTGTGCAGAGGCAACGAAGATAGAAAAATACCACTACTCAAAGATGTCTTTCAGAAATTTCAAAATGTTCCAATTAATATAGATATAAAAAATAATAATGAATTGTTGATTAAAAAGGTAAGCATAAGTTCAGATAATAAATCAACTATATCTGGCCAAAAGTATACATTCCTGCAAACTTGTGCTAGTATGAAGTGTGTAAGTACTTTGTTGATCTCTTCACTTTCCATCAGGTTCTGGTAAGTAGGTGGTAGAATGTGCTGTCACTTCCGAAGAACAGCAATGAGTTCGGCAATCAAATTTGGCTGATTTGATCTTGCTTTTATATGGCATTCCAATTCATAATAAAAGATACTCCATTGGATTAAGATGAGGACTTTAAGCATATCCTGCAATTTCTTCAATGTCTGTTTCTAAACCGTTTCTGTAGTGTGCTTTTGTGGACGAGGAGCAAAGACTGTTTCTTCCAGCATGACAAAGTTGGAAGTACAGAATTATCCAAAATGTTTTCATGTGTCTTTGTTTTGAGTTTCCTTTCAATGTAGCCAGGAAATCTAATGTAAATCCTGAGAATTTCCTATACTATTGTGCTACCATTATTAAATGATACTGTTGGAACAACACGTTCTTAAATGGTGGTGTTCTCTGGACACTTGCTACACACAATTAGTGAACTGTGATTGCTCACAACTTTTTGATTGGTGGATCAAATTGTAAATTGTAGGTAGGTGGACCACATGTATGTCAGATACTTGTATGCCTGCAGACCAGATTAATGTGTTCCAGTGGCTGGATTTGGTGTAGAGGCCATAATTTGGACAGCACTGCTCCAGAGCTTTCATTTCCAGTGCTCCAATATTCAATTTATTCTCTTTTTTTACCATGTCAGCTTCTTACCTTCTTGTACTAGCATCACTTTCAGAAGCCATTCAGAACATGGAAGCATTTTTAATTTTTACTGTTGTCTGATTTTGGTGCACCACTTGCTGTAAACTCAGTGGTCTAGTCTGTAATTTTTTCCTGTTCAGTTTAGTTTCTGTTGAAGTAGGAATATGAAAGACCATGTCTTACTCAGCTGTCATTGATATAGTAAACTGTAGCAAGTCTAAAATTACTTTGCTACAGTTGTTTTGTAAGCTTCCATTTTTGCTGCAGGTTAATGGTGCCTCGTGTAAACTCGCTAAGTTCTTTAGTATGACTCATTTGGCTAGTACTTTGAACGTACACAATGTATTTACCCATTGACTCCCTTTTATACCTGACCGAATCTTTTGTAGGAGTTTCTGGATACTTTTGGCCAGATTATATAACTAAAACCTACTCAAAACATTGTTTTATGTTTTTTTTTCCATTAATAAATCTATTTATCATATTTGATTAAGGTTGAGTATCATCAAATGAAAGAAGCGGTACACCTTGTATAACTTCAGTAATATATTTAATCGACAAAAAGTGTTTTTGACCTACTTTCGTGGGCCATCTTCTTCAGTTGGACCATCAAGCTTAAATGAAAAAAGAACAATAAGAATATTCAAAAAACATAAATGCAATGGAAATAATTTAAATTAAAAAGAATTGAAAGAACATTCTAAATCAATAGAATATTTGTACAATTCAAATACAAGGAATATAAAAATAAATACATATATTATTATAATCAAAACTTAAAAACAAAAATACAAGCCTATAGAAATAGATCAAAAACTTTTTTCATTGATTAAATGAATTGCTGGAGTTACGCAAAGTGTACTATGTACTACTACTATCGTTTGATTACTTCTCCAGTTTTGTTAAATCGTGTCGAGTATCGTCTATTTTTGTAGACATTATTCGTATTTATTCTTGTATTTGATAAATATCCATCTATTCAGAAGAGATAATACAGTACGTTTAGAGAGATTTTTGTTTTCTCAGAACCTTCTTCAATAGTTGAAATCAAATAAGTTTTTATTTCAACTACTGAAATCAAATATTTAAAATAATATACAAAACAATCCCTAAACTATAAGATGAATCAAAAATAGACCTTAAAAATATAGAATTTTAATCATAAGACTGAAGTTATAGCTGATTTTCTATGCAGTGGCGTGGCGATCATAACTGGCGCCCGGGGCACAACACTTTATCGGCGCCCCTTCCCCTCTCCAGAAACACAGTTTGTCTTGGAGACCATTTGGGCGCCCCTCTGCGAGTGGCGCCCGGTGCACGATAGACGCCCTTGCGCCCCCTCGCTACGCCACTGATTCTATGTCTTCTGATTACAACTTTGAAAGCGCGTAGAATTTTGAAGAAGTTCTTTATTGAATCACTTTGTGTATGTGACTTTTGGTTTTTAAACAGTTTTTACTTAATATTAACTTTAATTGTCATTAAATACTTCTACTTTAATTTTTAAACCTTTTTAGTTAATGTGGTATTTTGAAAATTACTCGCAGCTCGCCTCTTAGAATTGTAATAATTTTTATTAAAAATTAATATTTGAAGTTTGTTTTAAAAACTGGGAATAATTAATTAAAATGGTTTAAAATTTAATTATTTTATATAGGTAAATCAATTGATTAAACAGTACAACAGGGAAAATATCACTGTTTGGGGAAATTTCAGTAATGAGATTACAAAAAAATGTTATGAAGAGGTAAGTACAAGTTTATTGTAATGTTTTTTATGCATTTTGATATGCATTTAATCTTAATTAATTTCAAATATGCTAAACATTTGGCTCAAAAATAAAAAAATGAACTCCAGCACAATCTGTTATACAATTTTTTGTGTCCTTTCACATTTTTAAAAAATTAAAACAAGATATATATTACTTATTACTGGAACACTAAGTGCATATATATGCTTATTGTTCCAATAATAAGTAATTAATCAGAATTTCGGGAATGATTTTTAAGTTGACTACATTTATAATCATTTCGTCGGGCTGCAATTTGAAAAAATTTGTAGACATAAATTTCCACTGTCCCATTTGTCCTTGCTTAATCTCGAACGGAATTAGATGATAGACGAAACCGGATATAAAAACCTTGGGGCGGGAGGTCCCGATTAACTATATAGGAACTTCCAATGCAAACTGGAAGTCGCATTTCAATTCAAAACTTCCCCCGAAAGGTGTTAGATAGATGACGCGCACAACTATCGTTAAAGGAAAAGTATGATATACAGGGACAAGATGTGACTAATTTGAGGCAGAGAGCAAAAATTTCAGCCCAGCATTGTGACAATCAAAATAAATAATTACTTGTTCGTACATAAGAATGTTTTTTGTATTTTTCTGCTTATAGACCAAAACTACACTAATTAAACTACAGATAGTAATTGTATCTGTTTAGGTAAAACTGTTTAGTAACTCAAATAACAATTTTATCTAAATTTTCATTAAAAATTGCAGATTAACATTGAACAAATACTAATTTTGTTCAGAAAATATTATTTTTTCAAATTCTATTTGTAAATGCTAAAAATATGTAATCGTTGTAATGTTTTGTTCTTTTAATATTCTAAAATTTTATATTTTAATAAACAAAAAAATAAGAAAATTTGATTTCTTTTGCATTATATTGTTTTCATATAGTAAATTAAGGAAATGTAATTAAAAATAACTTTAAATCTGGTACAAAATGTATATTGCTTTTGGAGATTTTTTTTTTTTCCTGGTACTACTAAATACGGTAAGACTCCGCTTAACGCGGGGGATGCATTCCTAGACGAGAAAGCGCTAAGCGAAACAGTGTTAAACCGGGTCATTTTAACATAGAGTAAATAGGGATAGGGGAATGCGCGATCAAAAATAAACAAGTTTTACTTTAATTTTAAGTTATTTAACATATATTATTATACATATAAAAATAACACAAACATGCACACAGAAATGTAAAGTTCATTTTTTTTGTGATGACTGTCCTAGCTTTTCTGAAATTCTGGTTCTTTTGCGATAAAACCGTAAAGTTTCATCTGTCGCTTTTTTCTTTCCTTAAGCAAATGTTGGTAGCGGAAGGTTGCATCCAAAACGCCTCGTTTTGCTTTTGCACTCCTTTCGAAATCTGGATCATTTTGCTATAATTTGATCAATGATTTTGGTTATCTTACCAAACTTTTACTAAGGAAATCTGTAGAGAAATCTTTTGGGTTCTTCGTTTTCAGAATCTCTATTTTCCAGTTCTACACGAATTTCTTGTTCTGCCAGTGCTCGAAGGTTGTTGTTGTTGGTAAGGTTCTCACCAGGAACCTGCAGTAACTCCTCAATATCCTACTTCTCTACATCTCCTAGTCCTGCTATGTTGATTAGGTTGAGAATGGTCGACCTAACGATCCGGCAATAGGCTGTTCTCGTTGAGAATTCTTGAATGTATTCGGCCGTAACTTCTTCCACGCTGCGTTCGTGCGTTTATCGGTCAATTCTTGCCGAGCAAAGTCGATATTGCCTACGGCATCCACGATGTTATGTTTTTTCCAAAATTGCACCAGACAAACATAGATTTAAAGAAAGTACGCCTTTTTGCCGCCTTTTGCCGATCAGTTTGTGTTCGCAAATAATCGTATTATACATGAATCGACGAAATGCCACAATAATTTAAATCTGTGCTTTTTCTAGGCTTCGAGCAGACCGTGTTATATCGAATCGGCGTTAAGCGGGGTCTTACTGTATATATAAACTTGGATTACTTATGTATAACCCATAAGTAATCCAGCTTCAGATATTTGGTAAGATTATCTTTGGCTTTGTATATTATGAATATGTAACAGAATATTAAAAGTACTTTTTGTACAGTTTTTTTAATTCCCAGGAAATGATAGGATATAGCAAATAATTACTGAACAATTACTTTCTGCTTTCTAAGCAGCTACTCTAATAAAAGATTATTATACATTATATTTGTAACGTTTGTGTCAAATTTTCAATAATTTGTCAGATAATTCTTTAACCAAAATAAAGATGATTTGTGCTCTTCTTCATAACGAAATTGATCATGGAATAATAATGTTTTGTTGCACTGATGGAAAACAGTATAAAGACTGTGTGTGTGTAAAGTGCTGGCACAGGAAGCAACTTTTTATATTAACTGAATGTTGCATATGAAACCAATTCTTTTACTAAATGATAAGTGCACTGATCTATTTAAGTTCATTTACCAAACTAATCTATGGAGCGGAGATTCTCAAATGTGATCGTCAAGAATTTCCTGCGGCCTCTATATCGACTCGCAAGATTCTTCGATCCCTAGGTCTAATTTTAATGCCTCATTTATTAAGTATTGTCAAAATATACGTCTGATAAGTCGACTCCCCTCCTGAAAAAATGAGTTCGCACCGTACAATAAGCCGTGTGGTGTGAACTCATTTTTCGGGGGAGTCGACTTATCTGAATTCTAAAAAGCGTGAAACAGAAAAGTGTGTTGATTTATCCAGTGGTGACGAGTTAAACAATGTCGAGTAAACAGAGATTTTTAACATTAATAATATTGCCTACGTAAGTCGGCCGGGACCACAGAAAATTGACTACGTGAGTGACGAGTTATCCGGGTGTCGACTTAATGCGGAGTCGACCGTATATGGTTGGTTTTTCCCCCATTTTATGAAGTAATTATAGTTGCTAGTCTTCTGTCTGCAAACAATAGAGTACTTTAATTCTATCTTTGAGGGACATTGTCTGCTTTCTTTGCCCTTTTTGATATTTTTGCCATTGGTGTCTAAGTAAGGATGATTGATTATCTTTAAGAATAAAAGAAAAATAACTATAAAGCTGCTTCAAAAATATAATTCTTGCGTTCAGAATTCACCTCAATATAAGAAACAGTTTATCATCTGCACTTGCTAAAAGTGCACCCGTGGATAATTACTCCAGTAATTATGAAACAACAAACACAAAATCATAGATACATGAAATGGAGCTTCTGTTATTACTGAGCATTTGATTTTATTGGAGTATTTTTTAAAAAATTGTTTTTTAATTTCTAAATTTAGTATAGCATTTTTTATTGTTATATTCTACAAGTAATTTAAAACAACTAAATATATTTTTATAATCTTAAATTTTCATACAGAATCCAAATATTCCATTGTTGTTTTCTGCGAAACGTGTCATCTATCTTCTCTTTTTAACCTATGTCGGACTTTTGCCGTTCGTTCCGCTGAAAGAATCGTGTTTAGAAATATTGCTGCCTAGAGTCGTTTACAGGTAAATTAACTTTAAACAACTAATATTTACAATTTAATAAATTTTAACTGCATTAATTAGCAATAAATTGTTTTTTTTCATTTTGTTTTCATTACAGAAATCCAAATCTCGTATCCTCTTTTAAGAGTCGACAGAAATTAGATTGGTTTCTATGGTTAATGGACAAGTAAGTTTTTATTTTACTAAGCCAATTTCGAGGCAACGGGTAAAAATATTTTAAGAATATACTTTATACGGCGGTACCGTGTTTTTGTGGTACCGAATGAAGGATGACACAACAGAGAACTCGGGTACAGTAACGGCACTAGGATTTTCATTTGAGAGAAGAGGTAGGGCAAAACATTGTCATAAATGGAAAAAGTTTAGTAAGAATTGCAATTTACTCGAAAGATTTCTTTAATTACAAATTGATTTATCAAAGTAGACTCGAATAAATTATTTCGGAATGGGAGACATTTTAGGGTGGACACGTGCCCAACCTTGCTAATAATGAATTTACTTCTTTTTCTGGAAATTGATACTACTACGAGGTCGACCAAAATAATGCGAACGATCAAAATGTTCGGCTCGACGTCGCTAAAGAGGTCGGACCGTACTTTCGCTTGTGTTTATCCGACGTAAAACATACGTTACGGATTATGTCTGGAGAAATTTCTTTTCTTCGTGAAAAATGGACTCGAGTTCCCGCTGTGCACTTTGACCTCCAAGATTCATAATAGTTTGATGATTGAGATCCGGTGATCGTGGAGGGCAAAGATGATGATCAACTTTGTGTCCAGTTGTTGTGGTTTGTTAACATTAGGATATTCAGTAGTGTGGATTGGCACATTGTCTTGGACACTACCTCTCCGGTTGGAAACAAAACTTTCGCCACGGGATGGAGTTGATTAAGGAAAAGTTCAACGTAATGTGTTGCGACACTCAAAGGAAAAAAATCATAACAGGTCTCGGCAAATGCCAACAATGTGTGGCTACTTTTATGCGAGCATTCAATTTTGTCCAATCCCGTATATTGGAAGTGTTTCTGGATTACTACTTTTTAAATTCCTTTATAACACTGCCAATTGAAATGTTTTAAAGTAAGAATGAACTACATAAACTATCGATAGAATACCCGTTGTTGTTGTTTTTTCATAATTTTAACAAAACTTTATATGCATTTTTTTATTTTGCATAAAATTTAGTGTTACAAATAGCTGTCTTCTGTGTATTGCATATTGTTATACCACATTTTATCTACTGTTAATGGATTTTGCTTTTGTTAAATTTATTGGCAGTTTTTAAAATTTAAATTCTATAATATGATTATTTATGTAAACACTGCAGGCTTTTTTATGCAGAAGTAACAAGAAAACATTTAACTGATTTTGCATAAAGCTTATTGTTTTTGTTTACAGTTAAATTTCTTTAATTGTGCACTGCTGATTTTTCGTGAATTACTTTAAAATTTCAGATGCATTTTTTTTCTATTAAACACTAATATTAATCAATTTAACTTTTTTATTGCAGATTATTGATGAGAAAAGAACTATTTGAACATCTCGAAAAGAGAGGAATACAAGTAAGTTTTTTTTAATTTACTACTACTATATAATTATATGAAACTCCAAAGTAATATAGACATTTGACACAATTTTTTGAAAATTAATAATTACCGTATTAAAAAAGTTCTAACTCTAAAGCTTGGTGGCTTTACAAAGTTTAAACCAAAAAGATATTTTGTTTTATTTTAAATCTCGATACGTCAAAAACAAATTAACAAAATGTATCTATGTAAACCTATGTTTGTTTTATTAACAGTTTGATCTTGTATGTGAGTAATTCCTGAAAATTCAAGATCTACACAATTAGAGAGAACTCATTTAATGGGTAGGGTTGTGTGCGCGCATTACTCGTATTTGCAATAATTAGTTTCCGAATTCTTTAATTCTCAAATGGTCGGTCGTGATTCAAAAAAATTTGTTAACTAACATATCAAGAAATTTTTCTGCTTTTAGTACAAATTTTATAAGAAATTAAATCAAAGTAGCGAAAGTTTTTTTTAGCATTTTGGAGCTATTAATAATGTGTAAATTTATTGTCTTTACAGACTTATCTGTGGGTTATCAATGAAGATGAGGATTTCCAAAATGCTTTCAATCTAGGAGTAACGGGCGTCATGACAGACTATCCAACTCGTTTAAAGGAATACTTGCAAAAAACGCAGAGCGGCAATAGTTAAGATATACAAATACTAACATATGTACTTTGGTTTGTTTGTAAAAATTCTATCACGTTGTTTTTATAAAGGATTAATTAATTTATTTTTCAAATACTGTACAGTATTAATGTAAATAAAAATATCAAAAATATTCTGTATTAAAATCGAGAGGCATGCTTAATGTCGAGATTCAATAAAATACATTTTTTAAATACATATTGTACAAAAATAATTTTATACAATAACGAGAGTAGTCTGTACAAAATATTTTTACATTTCTAAATGCTAAAATCAAGCAATCGAACTCGTTTTGGCATGTTAAAATTGCATTTCTAGTTATGCGGGAAAATTTAACACGTCGACGACTGCATTGGAGGTTTCATACTTATTGACTTCTCGATTTTTCCTCTGGCATTATTTAAATTTAAATGCTTTAGATTTCGTTTGACGGTGGAAATATTTTCCATCTGTTCTGTGTCGCTACCTTCTAAGTCTGACACGATCAGATCGGGAGGAAAGTCTGCATTTGAACTTCCCAAGATGGAATCCGCTTCGTCGTCTTTTTGCGTGTGGTCGCCCGAATTTAATTTATGCTGATAGGCAGGATTGTATGAAGAATAACTAGAAAAATTTGAAGTTTCTAAAGATCCAATTTCTCTAGATTTGATGGTTTCGTCTTTGCTGTTAAGAATATTTTCTTCTAGTAGAAATTCTTTACTTAAATTACTTAGTTGTTCGACACGAAATGATTCCTTTTGTTCGTTTGCAACGCTGTTGAAAAATGTTGCAAATAAGTCTCTGGTGGCAGAATCTGTCTGGCTCGAACACGAGATTTCAGTAAAAGATCCCCCGTCTCCGTCGTCTCTGACGCTGCACGATGCTAAAGGGCAATCTGGATTTTCTAAATTATCTTTTTGTTCCAAATAGTGATGGAAAGTATTGTCATTAGTACATGGAATTAAAATGTTGTGTATCCTGGAATGATGTCTTGAATGTTTTGGAGGAATAGTAGATTTAATTTTTGGCATAGAAGCTAAGTGAATATCTGCATGGTGGTATTCTCTTTCCTGATGATCAATACCCTGAGATCCATCGGATGAAAGAATTTTAGAAAGAGATGGAGCCAAACCAAGCCCCAAATTTCGGTCGTGATAAAAATCTGATATGGGTGGCTCTTGGCTAAGGTGTCTTAGCTGAGTATTTAATATACTGCAGTTTCCCATTTGATCATTGTGTGTATTTAAAGTATCATTTATTGTATGAATTGTATACATGTTATCTTGTAGATTCGTTGCTGGAGGAGGAATGCGAATATCACTCGAAGTGAAATTGTCACTTGATAAACATGGTAACGAACTATCAATTGCAACTGATTGTGGGTCTGATGGTTTTAAGCACTTGTTAGTTTCTACATTATGAATCTGTACTCTTGTTTCTGTAATATTATTGAAATTATCATTTTTACAATATTTATTTCCTTTCTGATTCTGAAATTTTCCAGATTCACTTTTGTAACCAAGTCTTTCCATACAGTTAACTATTTCCTCGGTGCATAAAGAAAATTTTGATTGGGACTGTCTTGAAGCAAAAACATTTTTTAATGATGCAATAGATGAACCGTATTTTGAATTGAGAGACATGAAATCGTTACGATCCGAACTGTCACTACTTTGAGATTCAAATCCAGAACTTGGTTGAGATAAATTATTTTTTATTCTAGAATTATTTCCTAACACTCCACAAATGTGTTCAGGCATTACTTGTAAATCTCTCTCTGTAGATAAAATACTACATATTTTCTTTCCAGGAAAACATTTCATGTTTGAATTTTCAATAGATGCATTGGAATCGCAATCGCGATTTGCATTCTGTCGACGTACCGTGCACTGTCCGCTGTCCCAATCTGTTGTCGAACTGGCAGATGATGAGCTGCCAGGACGCTTTGTGTTGTTGTCACTAGTTGGACTGTCACTACTGTACATGGACCTTATTTTATTTTGATGAGATAGGGCAAGAGCTAATCTTGGACTTGGCTGAGGAGATGTCTTCTGATTTTGTGCAAGGTAAGGTTTTGATATTGGATCTACGGGACTTGGAGTAAATGTGTCACTGTCACGTCCTTTCTGGTCACTTCCCATTGTGGCTGTTCTGCCGTCCGGTTCTCCGCGTGTTCGAGCATAAGTAGTAAAGGCTCCTGTTCCTCTACCAATTGCCAGACTTCCAAGAACAGGTCTCCGTCTAAGCGGATATGCAAGAGTAGGTGTCGGTGGAGGTGGTGAAGTAGCTCTGGAATCGCTGTCCAAGCTTTCTAGTGAACTGGAATCTTCAAAACTTAGTGTTTTAGGAGCTTCTTGTGTATCTAAAAAATATAAAAAGTAATATAGCAATTAAATAGGCCAATTATTTTAATTTATCATTTAAATTTTTTTATAGTGTGACTTTCTGGCATTGTTAAACTTCCATCTGTTATAGAATATAAGAGGAAAAGTATGGTAATATAGTCAAATTTTGTCCCTCTTGGTTTTTTGGACACTTGGTCCAAAAATGTAAAAACAAATTCTTTTATATTATAAAATTTTGTGTCTATTTTGCATCTTAGGACTGGATGAACCAAAAATTTTATATAGGATTGATTAACAAAGTTCAAAGGGCATTGATACTGCCATTAAATTTTGATAACTGGAAGTCACAATACCACAAATTGTAAATGACAATCTATATCCTCAAGATTTCCATTTTATTAAAAAATAAATCTCACTATTATGTGTTTTTAAATAAATTTTCTCATAATTCACAAAATTACTACTCTTAACCAATAACTGAAAATTATCAAATTTTTCTTTTTGTAGTATAAGGTATGCTTATAATCTCTTGTTCAAATGAAGGCAAAGTTGAGCAAGAGCCCTTGCCAGCCTTTATTTTCCTCTTTCCTGAGATTTATCCAAACATTTTATATAGCAAAACCATATACCAAATTATTATCTTTACATTTTTGAAAAATTTGTTCAAATGAAGTAGTTGTAGTGCAGTAAGATAGCTAACATTGTATAGTTTTTTAGCTAAGAGTGTATGAAATTAACAATAATGATTCTCTGATCTTTCACTTTATATTCACTGTTATATTGTTAGACATATAATTCTTTAAAATTAAATGAACTGCAGTTTTGTGAGAAGCAGGACTAACATGTGTAAGTTAGTCCTGCTTCTCACAAGAAATTTATCTGTTTAAATTGAATTTTTTAATGAAAAGAAAAAGTAATTTTTAGAAATTTTCAACATTGAACACACAATTCTGCTCCACACCATATATATTTATATGCCAGTGTAATTTTTTATCATCTAACGACACACACCAAATATCGTCATGATCAATTCAGTGGTGCAAAATTATATGCCAGATATTTACAAATAGATTATGCATTAAAAATTTGTATATTCTTACTATAATAATGCAGAAGGTAAGTGGATACTGCTTTTTAAGTAAAGAAAAATGCAAAGTTTCAGCTGCAAGTTACACTTTGAAGCATGTTAAAAAGGTGCTAACTGAGTTTGAAAAAGATCAAATTGATGGTTTACACTTAAATGAAATATCTCTGGAGCATCGAGTGATGGTAGATGTCATTACAAAATACAATAATAATCCAGACAATTATTTCAGTAAGAAATGAAGTGGAAGTTCATCTTCACCTTCAAGCCTTTACAGAAGAAAAGATTTGACGAACTGCTAGTAATAGGAAATATTACTGCAGACCAAATTCTGCTTTGAAATGGACCATTGGAAGAGTGCTTAGTTTATCTTCATTCATCAAAAAAGATGCCCCATCCTGTCTGAAAGATCACCATAAAATAGCAAGAGTAGAATGAGCAAAGATGAGTTGGACAGCTGAATGACGAGAAATCATTCAACTTGGATGGCCCTGATGAGTATCGACACTATTGCCACAAAATAATCTTGCTGCTCAGTATATCCAAGATCTGGGAAGCTTGGAAAATAATCAGTGGATGAATGTAACAGCGCATATCCTTTCTATTGGCAAAATATATAATTTCCATTTTGCTCTTCCAATGACATGATAATGTGCTCATATACTGCTCTAGTGATGATTGATGCAAACCACTATAATTTATTATTTAGACTAACAGTGCACTCTACTGATCCAAACCCCACAAAAAAATCTATGGGACATGAAAATGGAAGACCGTTCTTATCTTCCATTTTGGAGAGTTGAAATTAGCCATCATAAGTATGGCAGAAATCACTGTTAGAGGACTGCAAAATTTAATTATTTCAATGCCAAAAAATATATATTTGTAATTATTTCCAAACAGAGAAAATCGTGTATATTTTTCATTTGCGATTTGGTGAATAAATAGGTGACGTATAATTTTGCATAATAATCTGACAAAATTTTATTTAGAGTAGATTATTATGCAATGTTAAAATTTTTAAAAATTACACTGGCGTATAATTCTATACCACATAGAACAAACAGCAAAAATAATTAAATGTTACAATGTTAGTCAGTTATTATGTTTTAATTCAAATAAAAATTAAGAGTTTCATCTTACCAAAAACAGCCAGTAAAGCTTGAAGTGAGAACTGAATTGTGCGACGATTAGCCTGTTTTCCCATTCTTAGAGTTACTTCATCTTTTCCAACTTCCATTAAGTCAAAACCTATTTTAAAAAATATTTCACATAAATTAATGAATCCAAGTGATGCAATTGATTTGCATTGTGACTTTTCAGTCCTTGTAAACATTTTTATGACGTGAACAAATGTTAAAGATCACAAACTTTGTTTGTTTGTCAGTCAATTAATAGCAATAATAAAACATTAGACCACAGTAAATTAGTATTCCTGTCTATAGATGAGAGCCTAAATTACCTACATATTCCCTATTCAGGAATAAATAATCTTAGTAGTACCAATTTTCTAATCACAATAAATCCTTTATTCATACAATTTATAACACCAATTTCCTAATTACATCTTCAGTTATTCAATTGCTAAAGGTTAATTACCAGGGGGAATTTAATGAGTATTGATATAAGTGAAATGTTTTTGTATTTTCTTTTTCTATTATACTTTTTGGGAGATTATTGTTTGTATTTTAACTGTCCAACTAATTTTAAAATTCCCAGTCTGAATAGACTCCTTAGTGCAGTTCAGAATCCTAAAAAAATATTATCTTCAGTTGTTATATAAAATGAAAATATGGTTTAGAATTTGGAGATGAGATCATAGAAAGAAAAAGTAATAAATGTATTAAATTGTATCACTTAAAATATTTTTAGATAATATTTTTCTCTAATTAGGATCATTCATGAGCATCTGCAGAAAATTCTCCAGGAGGTGGACAAAGCTTCAAAACAAATTATTTTTTTCCCCACAAGTAATTACATCAATTTTTATTAGAATAAAGCATTGCAAAGCATATTATGATTGAGGATGTAAAGTTGCATAACTCATAATCACTTTCACAATTATAATTTGTGGAATTTTTTACATGATCTGGAGGAGCAAATTTGCCCCTGGATCAAGTAAAAAATTTGCAATATTAAGTAAGTGCTAGGTTACACTATCACCTTAAAGTGGATGTATCTTTTTTTCACTTTATGGTTAAGATTTCAGAAATAATATGCTTGTAAAACCTTACATAAGCTGTTTTGATTACAAGATTTCATTTTATACATAATAAAGGTTTGTTTAAATCAAAACAATTACCGGATTACATGTAATTGGGTAATTGTTTGGCTTTACAAAATTTTTATTCCATTTCAGCATGATAGGAACCAAATAACATATTTGAAATCATTGATAGGTAAATGAAATACTCAACACTCAATGTACATTTTATTTTAACATACATGCTTAATCAATAAGAACCTATATAAATTATCAAGCAATAGTTAAGATAGCAAGTAAATAAAAATGCTCTTTTAACAAAATCTTTTACCCATAAACAGATTTTTCCATATTTTCAGCCTTTTTCTATATAATGATAGTATATAAATGTGAAAGTCATGCCTTTAATGTTTTACTTATTTGGGTAGTGGTGAGGGAAGATACAACAGGTTATAAAAGGGTAGACTCAGTGATACCTAAACAATGGGTCAGAAGTAATTTCACATGACTGGGATAGGAAATTTCACATTGTGGTAAACTTGCTTTTTTATTCTAGGTAAGGGAACTTTCTGGAAACTAGAAATATATGTATAAAAGGACAGGATTTGTCAGAAGGAGTGTCAACCTTTCAAACATTTGGACTTTTCTGACCTCTCATGTCAACATAAGGCAGCTGCTTTGTCAGAAAGGGAGGAAAGGTTTCAGACTTTGAAGGCTGCTTGATGCTCTTGATGATAAAGTAGAGAATGTTTTGCAGTTCCAAATTACTGTACATTACATTGATTTGTAACAAAAATTATAAAGCAGTTGTAGTGTCAAACACCTTTGTCTGACACTTAACTATTCAGCACTTTAATATTTTTATCTTGTGAAAAGTAAATTCCAGAACTGATAGGGCTTTGCTTTTAGATTCATTTTTCAAGCAACAAACAAGAAACATTTGAAGTACAGTGGACCCTCGTTATAGCCCTGCTCACTATACTGCACACTCGGTTATAGCACGTTCAGCAACTCACAGATGGCCAAAGCTGGCATCCCATCTGATCTCCAGATTTATCACCCATTAAACCAAGGAATGTGGCAACATGGCAAAGACATTCTTAGGAAACCCTAGCTGTGTACAATGAACATTGGCTGTTTGCAACCCTGCTATAAGATAATGCACTACTGTGTTGTCTTTTGAGCATTAAGAAAAATTCTGCATTCTTATTACTGATGTGTCAGTTACATTTATAAAGGACATGAATAACTGTTATAGAAGATGGCTCCCCAGACCAGCTGGCCACTCAATAGTAAAGGCAGAATTAAAACAATCATTGGTGGTCACCAAACTAACCTCAGTTATGTTTGACAGTGCTTCAGTGGCTATTGCTGCCAATCTGTAGCAGCCCATGCTGCTTTTGTTATGGCATCAAATGAAGCTAACAAATACTAAGATGCTAATGGCAGGATGCATAGTGGGTTGCTCTCTACTAGTCTCATACACCAATAGTAAATGAAAAGACAAGATTGTTTAGCAAGGTTCTTTCTATCTGTCTCTGGATAGAAGGCAAAAAATGCTGCTGCAGCTGATTTTGCTTCTCATGATCATCTTTCCTGATAGGCATGATCCATACAGACTGTCATATGTGTACACCAGCATCACCCAGATGGAAAATAATTCAGCAAAACAGCCATCCTGCTTCCCTCAGTCCAAATTCAGTCTCAAATTCAGCCAGTATAACCGTGAAATGCAGTCAAAAACTTCTAAACGGCAGGTACATTGAGACTCAATGTGTTCAAAGTTTTCAGTTTTTTTTAACTACCCCACTATCCTACAAATTCTAAAACACTCTGGTTGCATTACCTAGCAGACAATTAAATCACAACTATAATTTTGACATAGAGCTAGAGCTAGACTCAGATGGGCATATAAAATTTCAGATTACTATTTAATTTACATTTATTTTCACTTTAATTCTTTAGGTAAATTTCATATATAGAAAATCACTGTTCCAATGAATTTTTTTCTGTTTAGACAGTTTTCCATTTTATTCAGGTTTTATTGTATTTGGTAGTTCAGAAAAAGCTAAACATTTTCCATTCTTCACATTTATTAAAATTACAGAACTCCAATTCTCCAAGTTAATATGGGCTGATGGCCACAACCATTTCAGATTAAAAATACAAGATTTGGTATCACTTTAAATTCACTAAGGTATAAAAGAGGTTTAAATGTAATTTAAAAATTGTTGTTGTTATATATTATACAGCTAATACAATTTCTTGAGGTTAAAATTTTCATCCTTAAATTTCTTGAACGTGCATTGACATTTTCTGACATTCACAGCTTCACTACTGTATACACTACAATTATCTGCTACTGCAATATTACCTTTTCTAAATTCATAATAATCTTTCAAATAACTCAACTTCACAGAAATTAGCAAATATATTGTCAATCACATAAAAGTGAATAATCTATTTTTCAAAAATGTTGCATCTATTAGTGAAAATTTTGTTTTAAAGTATAGTAGTACTTTGAAGAACCAGCATTATAACTCACTTGTCAGCTAATATTAATGAATATATATTGAAGCAAAATTTTGATATTTTTTCTAAGCATACTGGAGTTTCTTAAACATTCTGACTTTCATAAAAGATATTTGTCAAGAAACCTACATGAATATATCAGTTTCAGATTATGCTATACTTCATGATGTAAATCAATTACAGCTGATACCATTTTTGAAATTTTTCAAGAGAAATAATGAAAATAAATAATTTAACCTTATACAATATTAACTGACTACCAACCATAAAAGTTCATATACAAATAATTGGTATGTTAAATTTAGTCACATGCTAGCCAACTATAGGATTTCCTATGCTCTGTTTAATGGTTTTGAATAAGATTAAAATAGATTATGTATTAGACATTTAGTTGATTGGAAATTTGGTCAGATTACTTGAATAACGGCTATGAAACGTTGAAGGCAGAAAAGTTTGAAAACCAAACTGCTATATTTATTCAAAAATACCTTTCAAGACTAAACAATTTTTATATGATAATTGATTCAAATCTTTTCAAGATCACAAATGACAAGTGTAGAGATTGTTCTAAAATCCGATTGCATTCACAAAGTACTTTAGTTCATTAGAAAGGATAGTGACTTATAATCCTTCTTTTGTGTCAGTTTTTGAGAAAGGATATCAATTTTCCAAGCAAGTTCTATTTTTATTTTAAAATCGTATGACTAACTACATATGACATTCTTACATATTTAGAAAATGTTGAATACATCACAAATCTCTTATTAAATTTAAAAGTTTGATTGTATTTAAAAATACTTTGATAAATAAATGTTATTGTAATACCTCCTTGTAACTAGGCTTACCACATTAACCAAATCAAAAACATGCTTATCATAGTGTACATAAATGAATAATTGAACTGACCAAGTAATTTAAATCAAGATTATTTTATGCCATTAAATACACGTAAAGTATGTAATAAATAAAAACAAAATTACCCAAGGAAGCAAGAAGTTCATGGCATCCAGGAATACTCCATAATTTTACACTAACAGGACATTCAATACTATCAGCTTCCTGGTCTTTCTTTGGAAACTGTAACATAACTTGCTTCATCTAGAATAATTAAATGTATCAATAAATTAGGATAAATAATTGGAAATTTCTATAACATATTTAAAAACAATTACTTATAAAGTAGATAAAATTACAATAAAACAATTTTTATATGGAGATTACATACATCAATAAATTTATTGAAAATCATTCATTTAATTGTTCATTTTCTAAAAATATTCCACTGATTTGAAAACAAAAAATTTAAGTGTAAGTGTACATCAAAACAATAATTTTCAATATTTTGCATTTTAAATGATTTCTTTATTTTCCTACAAATAAATAAATGAATTTCTTAAAATATATATATATATTTTTTAAATACACTTTAATTGATAATATTAATTATTCAAATACATGAAAACTTACCAATTGAATAATATCTTCAGCATATTCTGGACTAGATAACAATTTTGATATAGCACTTAATGATACACTTGATAAACCTAGCATAAAATATCATGTTAACTATAAGTAAATATTTTATTTAAATTAGTTTAATAAAATATTTAAGAAATTTCTTTATTAAAATAATAAGCAAAAATAATGTTCTTTACAAAAGTTTTTGTCAAATTATGTACAATTATATACAGTCAAACCTGTTTTTATGTGGTGGATAGGGACCGCATAAAAAAAAAATGCATGAAACTTTACGAGTGGCTATAAAAAATACTTTTCGCAACACAATTAAAAAAATATTTTTTTATGCGGTGAATAGGGACCGCATAAAAAAGTCTCACATAGAAAATAACTTGTTTTAAAATCGTAGTCTTAGTCTCTAATAAAATTACCTTCCTCTTCGCTTTGTTTTTGCCCTTATTCATTTTCAGAGATTATGTCTAAACATAAAATAAAAATCCTAAAATTTTATATCTAAATAGAAAAAATAATACAGTACATTTACATGAAATGAATCTTCTCTTAATGGTCCAGGAATGAGAAAGCACTTTGAAAGTTTAATTAACGTAATTAAAACAGATGTAGAATTTATTGACAACAGATGTCAGCACTTGACTGCATCGTCTTGTCTATTGTTTGTTTTACATATTTTTGTCCAGGTGGTGTTTTGTTGACTTAAAAAATAAATTATTTCATTTTTCGCATATTCATGCAATAATATTACTATAATAAGTTTATTTAGCTATAATAAGTCAACGTGAGACATGACAAAACGCAAGAGACTAGTCGCCAACTATACCGCACAAATAAAAACATCGCACAAAAAAAGACCGCATAAAAACAGGTTTGACTGTATTGTATATGCTAATATTAAATGCTTAAAAACTCACCAAAACATTAACCAAGTTTAATTTTGTATTTTTTGAAATTAATAACTAAAAATTAAAGACAGTTAGTTAATTGTCAAATTTAAATTTATTACCAAGTAAAGCTTGTAAACTTGCACTGCACTGAGTTAATCTTTCGCCAGGATCAGATTGTGGAAAAAACACTGAAGCAGGAAGTCCATTTGATGTAGGTTCAAAACGAAATCCTACTGAAACAAGTAATTCTTTCCAACCATTAACAGATCCTACTTTATTTTCTATGCTTTTTTGTGTAGTGTACATGGCATTTTTATGACCACGATGTATTCTTTGAAGAGACTTTTCCACCTGGAAAATTTTTAAAATATAATCAAAACTAAAGATTTAAATATATTTTATTTCATATAATAATAAATTAATTTACCATTTCCTTCTCTATACAAACAATATGAATCATTAATGTATTTAATATCTTTTTTCAATTTTGAAGAAAATGCCAAAAATTTTCAAATATAATCTATAAACAAGTTCTGTGTTTTAAACAAAATACTGAGAAACATGTTTAAAATTTTTATTTACCTAACTGATTTTTATATTATTTTAGAAAAGTAATTTTTAAATACTTTTATTATTGTAAAGAATTTTATATACAGTATTTAGCTTAAAAACATTGTAAAAGGTTGGCAACAATGTTTATTATCAACTGCGTTAATAATTTTAAATTTAGTTTTGTCATTATATATTAAATCTTCAATTTACATGGATCTAAGTATGCAGATTCATAGTTATGTGGTTGAGATATTTTGACACCATCAGCATTACTTAAGTGTTACTATAAGTAGATTGGCAAAAATTTTAACAAATTTTGCTTTTTATTTTTAAATATGACACATTTTTAATGTGCATGTGTTTAGAAATAAATGTTGTGTTTTTTCAAAATTCATGGTATACATTTATATATAAGTTCTTCAGTTCCTGCTGGAATGAATTAATTACAGTTAATTCGTTACTTTAGGACAAACTGCTTTAGGAAATAATGCTGTTATTAATAATTGCTGATTGGACTCAAATTTTTCAGGGTGTGTCCTGGAAATGTCAGGGTCTGTCTGAACTCATAATGGATATGACTAAAAAAATCCACCATCTTAGTGCCCTCAGGACAAAGGAAATTCAGAAAAATTTCATTTATGATTCTCTGTCATTTTTTAAAATACATGTATAAAAATTAAACTTACCAAATGTAAGATGACTCGTAATGCATCTCGACATTTTTCTGGAGATTTTAATAATATAGCCAAAGCTTGACCCATTAGAGCAACTTGACTGCTTAGTCTTGTATCACAACCAATTAATAAGAAACTTGCCCAATTGGCTGGATGAGCAAAATGTTTGGTAGTCTGGATAGTGCGCATTGCATCAGCTAATGCTACGCTTACCCATGAACCCTAATATTGAAAAAAGTTAATAATAGAATTTTATTACAAGTCCATTAAATTATGTTTAAAAAGAAAAATAAACTAAGTTTATAATTTATATACAACTAAAAATCTTCAATAACAAAGGCTAGTTTTAAGCTTTCCTTTTTTCACTAATTTCAATTTATTTTCTTTAAGTCAAATGAAACTGAAATGCTAAATTAATGAAAGTTATAAATATCATATTTAATTTTATTTATTTTACAAAACTAATATTTAAATTAAATAATCCCTATGTTTTAACAATAAGAAAAACAAGAACTAAAAAAATATAAAAGCACGGTATAAAAATCCAAACTGTAACTTGTATAATGAAAGATACTAGAACAGTTTTTTGAAATTTAAACACTAAAGGATTGTCACATTCATAAATGCTCAAAGCTGGTACAATGTTATTTGGCTACATTTGATTCAGTCTATTGTAATTTCTAAATTTAAATGTTAGCCAGTCAAAATTTTTATTCAAAAAGAAAAAATACAAATGCAAATGAACACTTTCGTTCTTTATAAATTCAATGTAATCATTAAATTTTAAAAATCTTAGCTATCAAAGTTGTTGTTAGTGTTAAAACTATCCTTTTAGATGACAATCTTTTGTCAAGCATGAATTATGCTTGTTAACATGGATTTATAGGGAAAATTTGTCATCTGATACAAAGGACAGAAATCGGTTTCAAGCTAATTATTCTAGAACTA
Organism: Centruroides vittatus; assembly: GCF_030686945.1. NCBI lineage: Eukaryota > Metazoa > Arthropoda > Arachnida > Scorpiones > Buthidae > Centruroides > Centruroides vittatus. The sequence goes on from NW_027122193.1 coordinate 1,559,283, forward strand.
CATCCAAATATCAAAGTAGTAGTATACGAAGAAACTGATGGTAAAATTTGGAGTTATTTAGATAATAGAAGATATTTTTTCATTTATGTAAATATGTATAAACTAAATTTTGAATAGATATATTTGAAAAATGATATTATTATTATCATCATCATTATTATTTTCTTTATATAAAAATCAGTGATTTTTTTTCATTTTTGTTATAAATCATAATCATAATCTGTCAATATAAACTAATTGTACACTATTTGTTTTCTTTTTGTTACAGTAAATTATAAATAATATTTATTCTAAATTACTTAAGCATTAATTTTATTTTATTCTATTCCAAATTGAATAACAAAACTCAAACTTTACTTTCTTATAAACAAATATTTGTTTAGCAACTGTCTAAATCAACTACAATATATTATATCAAGCAATGTCGTGCAAATTCCCTTAGTTCAATTATTCAATATTTCTCGATACTTTAAAATCAAGAAAAAATGAACAAAGCTTTCTTTTATTAAAATATTATAGTTTATAATTCATAATAATAATATACACCAGTAAATTTAATGACAAATTAAACATTTTGCACACTTTCAGTTGTTGATAAAAAGTAATTACAATATAAATTATCGTGTGATTTTATGGAGAAGCGTATTAAGGGTACATTCGTTAAGTCGAACGAGTTAAACGTGTTAGTAACGAATTGTTCAAAAAGTAGTAGTCTCACTCAGTGCGCATGCTCCGCGGTGATGACGTAACGAACGAAACCCTAACGAAGCTCACGAAGGAAAGAGTTAGTTTACTTCGTTAAGAAAATGGCACCCGACAATATCGATGTTTCTAGATCTACTCGAGTGTTTAAATTGTGAATTAAAAAGTGAAATGATTGAAATAACTGTCCATCCGAAGCAACCCAAGAAAAATATTTTGGATAAGGCTGCACTAGCAACATTCATATCTTTGATTTTAGAAACAGCCATTTAGTTATAACGAATCGTTCGAAAAGTCTAACGAAACAAGAATAACGATGACGTCATTCTCATTTAACTCATTTGACTTAACGAACGTACCCTAAGTAAAACTCAAGTCTTGTTTGAGAAACTAAAATTAATTTTTGCAGTGTAACATGCTTATGGTGAAGAATTGATGTTGATATATATATGTATTTGCATTAGATTCAAACAAATAGGTACTTAATTTTTCTTAATTATTTGAAGACATAGTAGCTTTTCCAATCTACATTTTACCAGTGCTTATTTTGTTGTAGATAAAAACTGAAACAACCCCAAGAAGGTATGATGGAGAACAGAAGACGTCCGTATATCATCAGTTCCTGTTTTAAAAATGTTTGTACTTTTAACTGGATGTATTCTTGTGTTTTTAAAGGACTTTTTGGCAGCTAGTAGCCTAAAAAGAAAGGTCAGTCGCCAAGCATGTATTATCTGGAACACAGAGCTAATAAAGGGTGGTTCTTTTTTTTTTGGGAAAGACTGTCTTCAAATAATTAAATTATTGCCATCGGACAAAGATCTACAATTAATTTTTCATTAAATCTTAATAATCAAAACAAATGATTGATGACAATTTTGTTAGAGTAAAGACTGCAAAATAAAGACTGTTTCCAGAATTCTCTTTGATTCTGGAGTTTTATGTGAAATCCAGATCTCATCACCAGTAACAATGTGGTTCAAAAACTCCTTGCCATCCTTGTTGTACCGACTAAGTGCAGCTCCCATCTGATTTTGTTTGTGTTCATTTGTCAAAAGACGAGGAACCCACCTGGCATACACTTTACTGTAGCCCAAATCACCACTAACAATACCATAAAAAAACTAATTCATATACCTCTGTGACCTTATTGTATAGATTAGTATGTAAAATGTCCACAAGGATTTATTTTATTAACAGGACATATTATACTAGTGACCTGGTTCAGCAAAATTTAAGAAAAACTAATCAGAAAAAACAGTCTTTATTTTTCACCTGAACACCTTTTACATGATATTTTTGTGTTTCGGACCTGTTTGTCCCTCATCAGCAGGTTTACATCCAAAATTTACTACAATTTTATAAAATTTTTCACCATAAAAACCAACATTAAAACAAAATAAAATGACTTACAGTATCTTGTTTATTAATTACACCGAAATTAAAAATTATTAACAGGATAAATCCAAGCATATTTCCAATATTCTTGTATTCAATAACAATATATATGTCATTTTATTAAAAAGATTCAACACCTTTTTAATAAAGATACTGTAAGTTACAAAATACTGTAAGTTATTTTATTTCGTTTTATTTATGTCGGTTTTTATGGTAAAAATGTTTATAAAATTGTAGTAATTTTTGGATGTAAACCTGCTGATGAGGGACAAACAGGTCCGAAACACAAAAATATCATGTAAAAGGTGTTCAGGTGAAAAATAAAGACTGTTTTTTCTGATTAGTTTTTCTTAAATTTTGCTGAACCAGGTCACCAGTATAATATGTCCTGTTAATAAAATAAGTCCTTGTGGACATTTTACATACTAAGCCATAAAGAACTGTTCTTGAAATTTCAGGAAAGAATGAACTGAGTCCATCTATAGTAAAACATCTATCTTGTTGAATTTTTTTCTCAATTCTTGATTTGAGTTCATCAGTCACAACTGAAAGTTGGCCAGAGTGTTCATCATCATGAATATTCATTCACCCACCATTAAGCATGATGCACCATTTTCGAACTGAAGCTTCATTCATCACATTATCATAAACCTCGGTTATCTGTCTGTAAATTTAGATAGGGAGGACTTTTTTTCGCATTCAAAAAGTGTGTTTCACTATGAATCTCACACTTGGCAGGATTTGATTTAATTTTGTCACAGATTTCAAAGCCACACTATAAACAGTAAATGATTGTTGTGGCTTGCTGTTAGTGTCAGACTGGTGCAAAAAAATGGGAAGGTCCATGACACAGTGGTGGGGGTGGTGGGGGTGGTGGGGGGTGGTGGGAGAACTGCATGGCTTGTCAGATCAAAACATTCTTTTCTTTTAAAATGGCCCTCATACATTAAAATTGTATAGTCAGAAAGAACAAAATTTAAATCTATTTAAAAATTCCTTATCTAACTAAATTCATTAAATTAAAATAAAAGAAAAAATTTACCTGCAAAAGGGATGAATAAAATGTCCTTAAAAATATTTTTACAGCTGTATCTGGAACAGGCCAAAGAGAAATTACCACAGATTGAGCTCCAGCTGCTAAAAGTGCTCTTGTAAGGCCAATAATCCCATCAGAATTTATTCTGCCATGATGATTCCGAGAATGACAAGAACTAACTACTACAAGTCGAGCAGATAAACGAAGATTTAAAATATCAGCTGCAGTCAACAAAAATTCAGATAAAGGTGGTAAATCAGTAGCAGAAGCCAATTCAGAAGCAGGCTCTTCACAACATTCTAAACTATCATGAGCACTTTCTGACTGAGAACCATGTGACATTCTTTGAGATGATGATTCAACAAATTCTCCAGGTGATAATACAATAGCTGATAATTTCCAAGAAACATGAGTTGCAAAATGAATGCATTCTGCTTGAGATAACTGACTAAGCACTGTCTCTTTTGTAGCTTGATTTCCATTAATTGCTTTGCAATTCAACATTTCTGCTACAAGATTTGCTTCTTGTTCAGCAGAAGGTATATCAGTCCATCCCCATTCATCAGAAACAGCCATAGGCAATTTTGGGTTACCAACAACTAATGAAGTAATGTGATCTCTATTATTTTGATGACGTGTTAGTTTAGATTTTTGACTTGTTTTGAGAGCAGTTATGGATGGTAGCACAGTCAAACTAAACCTTTCACACATGTATTCATCACAACCATTACTTTTCAGCATTGAAAATGGCACCAAATAAAGATCACCATCAAGGACTAATAAAAGCTCTAATGGATCTGAATCTCGAGGAAGATGGTCTTCCATAGGTGCAATCAATAAATCATAAAGTGCATGAAGCGGTGCTGGGCCTTGCCATACATGATGTCTTGAACGAATACTTCCTGCTCTACTTGTTAATCCACTTGCTACACTACAGCTAACACTTCCAATGCTAAAAAGACTACTAAGACTATAATTGCTGCTATTAAATAAATGGTTTCTATTTACCATTCTTAAGAAATCTGTTTTATCTGACTCCTGAAAAATAAAAATTAAATACCATAAATTATCAATAACAGTAGCAAAATAATAATAATAATAATAATAATATCCAGAAAAAAATTAAATATATGATAGAATTTAAAATTTCTTTGATTACTTTAATAAAGGAAGAAAAAATAAATTTATTAATTAATAACATTTAAAATTGATGATAGACAAAATCAGTAGTTTTGATATTATGCTTTAAAAAATTACAATGTATAATAATAAAATATAAGAAATTATAATTATAATGGACTTATCCTTATTTCTTGATTTAATAATACAGTGGGTGATCAGTTAATGAACAAATCGGATAACAAACACTTTCACGAAAGATTTTTATGTTTAGACAACGAACACCTCACAGAACAAACACAAGAAGTGACACTGATTGGTCTTCCCTTGTCTTCAGGCAACAATTCGAAACTTTTCAGAGTGCAGGAGACGTCGACATCAACGCTCAACCTGGTATATTCTGATTGGATAGTATTCATCCGAACTTTGAAACTCTCCCTTGTAGTTCCAGCTCTTTATTTTTCTGACAGAAACAAGTCTTTTATAGTATTCACGAGAGTGGGTTTTTATTTTCGAAAGGTGAGAGTATAATAGCAAAGATAGAGAGTGAGCAGAAGATGTCTGATGTTGCTGGGCAGTATGGCTTGAACAGGTCTACAGTAGGCCACAGTTCAATCTTATCTAAAAAAAGATACTGTATAATCAAGAAGACTCAAGTAGCTTAAGGAGTAACAAAAATCACATCTGAGAAATAAAGAACATTAAAGAGCTCATAATGAAACCTGAAACGGATCTGACGACAGAAGAATGCCAAGAACTCTTGAATGAAGAACACCAAGAAACTCGGCAAGATATCTTTTCTTCTGAAAAAAGGATTAATGTCGATATCTGCTATTAAAGATCTTTTGAAGAAGTGGAAGGATATCAGAACAACAGTCAATGGTCTTAGAATGGCATCCAAACCAAGGTGAGATTAACAGGCTTGACAATCTCTACAATTACAATGCTATTAATTACTTCTGAAAAATCCTGAAGAAGAGAGAAAAGCAATCGACATTAGACAGATTCTTTAACCCCCACAAATGGAAAAAACATGACTAATAAAAATGCAAGACTGTGTATATATGTATTTTTATTATTACATATAATAAATGTAGTAAGAAAGTATATGTTTTTTATTTTTGGGGGTCTCCAGAATGAATTAATCAAATTCCCACAAAAACCTATGGTAAATTGATAATCAGTTAACAAACAATTCGGATAGTGAACAAAGTCTTGGAACGGATTGTGTTCGTTAACCAATCACCCACTGTAATTGTTAATTTTTATATTTAATATCTGGCTTTAAAACATACAGCTTTTTGGATAAAAATTTTACAAATAAATTTTCAGAAAATTATTTCATTAAAACAGTAATTTGTAAAATTTCTCTTAGTAAAAGGTAGGAACTTACAATTTATAATCATTATTAGTATATTCTATCTCTTGTTAATTAACAACAACTTTTTAAAATTATTAACATTTTCATTTCTGATATGACACCATAGTTTTAAAATAGATTATTTGACTCATCTCTATGGTAACTGTAGCAGTTTTATGGACATCATCTTTTATTTTTTGACAAAAAGGAAATTATTATGATAAATGGATCATTGAAATTTAAATTATACTTAATATATAAATATTAACATGTTTCATTAACTAGTTAATTACAAAATTCAATTAAATTCACCTGATTCATTCTTTCTCCTAAATCATCCATATGATGATTCCAAAAATCTCCTGCTTCACTTTCTGTTTCACTTATTATTCCACCACTTTGACAAGTAGGCATTTCTACACCAAGTGCTTCTCGAACAGAATTTACATACTGATCTATTAAGGAACTTGATGGTGGTAAAGAACCTGGTTGATTTGTATTATTTTCTGATTCCAGATCACTAATATTGCTTTCATGAAATTTAACAATTCCTAAAACATTTAAATAGGCAGTATGTCATTTAATTAAATATAACAACTTTAAAAAAATATATAAAATAAAAGTTATTTTCAGGTAATTACCTTTGTTAGGTGCAATCAACCAAATATATAAATAACCTCCTGCTATACTGTAATACAAAACAGTAGCTTTTTGTCTATCCACAGTTTCAAAAATCTGTTCAACTGTTATAGAAGAGTATGCAAGAGCATGATTATTGTTAGTAGTTTGTCTTTCCAATAATAAATCAGCAAATGCTCTTGTTCTTCCTCTTTCTGCAATAACCAATGCTTCTTGTTGACGATCAAGAGATACAAGAACTCGCTGAAAAAATTAAAATTGCTTAGAAATGCTTAACATGAAGGAAATTTAATGATAAATAAAAATAAAATCTGAATTCTTTTTTCATACGCTGTACTTCTTCAATTCTAAACTGTCATTAGTTATATGACAAATTATCAAATTAAAATAGTATGAAAACTTCCTACGCATTTTCAATCTTATAAATTTATTATTATTAATTAACTACACCTTTTATTTTAATGAAATGCTTTAATTATTTTGTTGTTTCTTTCTTTGTCATCATTGGTCAGTATGAAACATCACACTGCCCTCGCCGCATTATGGGAATCGCAAGTAGATTTATAACTTAACCCAACCAATAGGAGTTTACTGGTATGTTTTTATGATAGTTCTGTATAGTTGACAGGAGTTTTAAAAAAATCCATTAAAATGTTTGATACATTTATTCTGCTTTTATTCTGCTCTCCCATCTTTTATTACTTGGATTTCATTGTTAAACTAATGATATTACAATTTAGTATGTCCCATCTATAAGAGAATGCAGGAAAAAAACAGTACAATTCTTGTACAATGTTAAAAAATTAACTGTTACTTTGGCAGCATTATTTACAACTAAATTTAAAGAATGAGATGCACACAGTACAAAAACGCTCTAGAATTTATTTCCTTAAATTTATGATTTACGTATCCATTGTCATAAAAATTTGTCTTTCCACTTCATTCCCAAGACTACAAATATTCAGGTACAAAGTAACTGGTTTCAACTTATTTCTAGTTAAGAAGTAGTTAAATAATTAAGAGATTAGGGAATTAAGGACATAAATAAAACCCTACTGAAATAGCTGAAATTTTACTTAAACAAAAACTTAACTGAACCAATCTCTAGCCGAGTACAGTAGGGATTTATTTCTTCATAATATTAGATGTAATAAAGACAGAAATTTTTCCAGTTCAATGAGAGTGACTGAAAAGTTGTAAATTTTGGAAATTTCTGTGGACACCTGGTCTTAAAATGAATTAGTTAGAAAACAAATGACAGACAATCTATTAAGTTTAACATATTTAGATTTTTACAGCTATGGTGAGAAATGTTTAAAATTTACAACAACCCTGTCACATCCTTTGAGGTATACTAGTGATACGACAAAAGATGCTTTTGACATTGACCAGCATCCGCATCCTCAGGATTTGGCTTGCACGCACTGAACACCTACAAAGACTGTCTCTGATTTCACTCATAGGGAGATATTTGACTAAGTGGATTGTTTTAAGGTTTAAAACGTAAAGAAGATTTTATGTTATTTTAATGTACGTTTATGTACAAAGCTATATTTAATTATAATTTTCTTTAAAAGTATATTCATACAATTGAAGAATATTTTGTACCAAGTATGTATATCCACTGCATATTTTATTTCACCAAGTAAGTTTTTATAATTTTATTTTTAATTTTAGCCCTTATATCATAGCTAGTGATTCAGAATGTAATTGTAATATTGAAAATTTATTTTAAAAAAGTTTTGGCTCAAGACCATATAATGAAAAAGAAAACATTACAAGAGAGAGCCTAAACTAAATATAAATACTTCTAACCAAATATCTTACTCAGCTCCTTAAATAATAAATCATCCAACATGTATGATTTATTATAAATACTTCAACAAAAACATTTGTTTGACATTTTTACGATAGAATTTATGAAGACATAAAATGGCTTTGTGGATGCATAAAAATGCAAAAATTGTTTTGTTGGCCTTGTCTACTATTTTGAAATGAAATTAGTGTGTGGAATAAAAATGACTTTGACGATTTAAATGATTTGAGTAAAGCTTGCAAAAGATACATCGATTCTTTCATAAAATTAAAGTAATTTGGAAATCAAAGCAGAATAGAATTTAACATTAGTAAATAATATAAAATAAATATTGAAAATTATAACAAGATAGTTACAGCTAATAGATATATTATATCCAAATTAATAGATGTTATATGTTTTTTATCAAAGCAAGAATTGGCATTTAGAGGGCAGGGAATCTATTGAATCTAATAACAGAGGTAATTATATTGAACTTGTTTATTTATTAAGTACATCAGATAATCTAAAATACATTTAGAGAAGTCTACAGTTTTCACTGGTTTATTGAACAAATGAATACGAATGGACCCTAGACCATCACTGATGTACAATTAACTGATTTCCCCTGGAAGTCGGCTTCTTACAGAAACACAGCTTCCCTATCATCAAATGTCTCAGCACGCCACTGTCGTTTAGTATCACACTTTTAATGGCTGCTCCAGTGGCACAGAATATACAATGGGGCAGTTTATGCAAAGGTTTTATTTATGTTCTAGCAATTTTCTGCAGGTCATACACTGGATCGGGTTATTAACACAAAATTACAGAACATACGATATGTATTTGTGTAAAATGTGAATGTTTTGTTTTAATTATTTAATCATTTCTCTATGTGCTTTTATTTTATTTTAATAAAACAACATAAAGACAAATTTAGAACTCACACAAATTCAAAATTTTATCAATTGTATCAACAATTTATTTTCTAGTATAGAATGGAAGCACTCAATTACAACTTCTACCATCTCTATGGCAAATAGATCCTTTAAATTCAATATCATTTCATACTAAAATAATTTTTGTTTACTTTACTTGTGATAATTTTTTTCTTACATTTCATACTTAATTACCATGTAGAGAAAAAAATTTTAAAAATTAAAAATATTCTACAAAGATTAATCACCTGGGGCAGCTAAAAATCTACATTTGCCAGCACTTACCTCAGTAGATAAAACATTCTATAGTCCGGAAATGGCACAGATTTAAAAAAAAAAAAAAAAAAAAACATCTTCATGGTTACCAGCTCTCATTTTAAGTGTTTATATTTTCATTATTTTCAAAGAAAATTTTAAAAAATTTGGCAGCTAAAGTAGCCTATAAAGAAAGGTCAGTTGTCAAAAGCAGTATTCCAGAACAGTGAAAGTGAACAAATGGTAACTATTTTCCTGGCAGACTTCAATTTTAATATAAACTGACACAATTCAGTAAAAAAAAATTTTTATTTGAGTGAAAAATAAATAATTCTTTAGAAAATATAGGAGTAATAAATTAAAATATTTTTTAAAATTTACCTGTAAAGCTTGATATGATGCCATTTGTAAATCAAATAATGACAACTGGTAATCACTTGTTCCTCTAGCTTCATAACGTATACTTTCAAATAAATCAGCAGCACGATAAAGCTGTTGCTGGGCACCTTCAAGATCACCATTTCTCCATAATGCAAGTCCCAACTGATGTCTGATTTTTGCTTCATCTTCTCTTCTTCCAAGCTGTTCAGCAATCTGCAAACCTTGTTGCAAATACGTTACAGCTTGAGGTGTATTGCCTAATGCATGATGCACACGTCCTAAAATAAAAAGTTTTAAAATTATTTGTGAGGCTTCATTTTAATAAAATATGTTTAAAAATGAATCAAATTATTATTTATTATTAAATTATTACTGTTATTCAAATTTCTCTATTTATATTTATTTTAATATGACTAAATTATAAAGCAATATGGCTAAAAATTTCTTTTTTGTCATTTGATAAATATTTGTATTTTCAGCACACACACAAAGTTTAGGAGGTTCTCTCTTTGTCCTGTTTCTCTCATTTTATAATTACATCTAATGTTGCATATAATGTATAAGGTACTGTACATATAAGATAATAATGTATGGTGTTCTTCTTGAATTTATTAATAGATTATTTATTATTATTTTACTATTGAAGCTACTCTGCATGAAACATTCATCAAAAATTAATTATTAGTTTTTATTTTAATACATTTATATTCTTTAACTTGTAATACATTCTTTACATTACTTGCTAATACTTGAAATTTACCAATTCTATTTCAATTTTAAAGAAAAATATTTGTTGATCAATAAATAAAAGCATTTTAAAATTATTTATTTGAGATCATACAATAAATTTTTAGTGTTCAATAAAAATCTTCAGTTTAAAATTGAAACAAATTAATTTATATGCATACAATTGTTTAATGTGATATGATATGTTATTCATTGCCATTATTGGCAAATTGAATAAGTATAATGATGCTTATTAGTTTAAAAATAAACATATCAAATTAATAAAACTACAAACTAATTGATTTAATTTGTGTATCTAAATGGGTTACATGTTTGTGTTAATATCTGTTTTGAGAGAGAAAGAAAAAAAGTACATTTTAAAGAAACAACTATTCACAAATCAAATAAAAACTTACACTGAATTATTAAAGAATTTGATTTAATTTGATTCAATTTTCTAGTGCGTAATATCAAGGGATGTTGACAATAGTCAATTTTGTTCATCACCATCAAGTCACTGATAGGCCAGTATAAATAAGAAAAGAGATGAGAGAGACATGACAACTCAAATTATACTATAGTTGAAAATCACGAGTTTAGATTTGGATTCAATCTACAGGTATACCTCGACTTACATCGGTAATTGGTTCCAGGAGAGGCGACGTAAGTTGAATTTACTTGTGTAGTTACGACGTAAGTCGTAGTTTCGACTTACGTCGTAACTAAACGCCAATAATGAGCACTTAAAGACCACTAAATAAGACGACAACACAGAAACACAGATGTTTTCATGGTTCGTTCCCTAGGATTTATGATGATTGTATTAACATTTACTGTAAATGTACATATTTTAATATGATTTTATGTGCTTTCAATGCTTTTCTAGTGATATTACGACTTCAATGTTTATGGCGGACGGATTTAAAGTCAAATAAACTGACTTAAACTTGATTTTTATTTTTCCATATACTTTTTTGACAAACGACGTGAAATCGGGAACGACGTAACTCGAGAGAACATAAGTCGAGGTATACCTGTATACTGATACCTAAATCTAGCAGCATTATCTTATCATATAATCAAATTCCAAACTATTTGTGGAAATTTCTATTATGTCAGTTTTTGAAGATATACTTTTATTTTACTATTTTCATAATATGATACATTTTTAATAATAAACAAATAATATGCTTTAAACATATTTCTTTGTAGAAAGTGAGGGGATCAAATATTTATATATACTATACAGGTATACCTCGAGTTATGTCGTTTCAAGTTAAGTCGTTCTCAATTATACGTCGCTTGTCAAAAAAGTATATGGAAAAATAAAAATCAAGTTTAAGTCATTTTATTCGACTTTACATCCATCCGCCACAAATATTGAAGTCGTAATATCACTATAAAAGTGTTAAAAGCACATAAAATCATATTAAAATATGTACATTTACAGTAAATGTTAATATAATCATCATAAATCCTACAGAACGAAACATGAAAACATCTGTGTTTCTGTGTTGTCTTCTTATTTAGCAGTCTTTAAGCGCTCATTATTGGCATTTTTCACCATAGTTTTGACTTACGTCGTAACTACACAAGTAAATTCGACTTACGTCACCTCTCCTGGAACCAATTACCGACGTAAGGCAAGATACACCTGTATATTTATATATGTACTATATTTATATATATATGAATTTAATAACACAAAAATAATAGGAAAATTGAAATTTAAATGCTACCTATGAATAATATTATATGACATATTATATAATTACTTTATGGATAAATATTATAATTTATAATATTTAAATTTTTTGTTAAACAAAATAATAAAGAACAAAAATTATTGTGACATTGTCACAATGCCCAGGCTGCAATTTTTAATAATATTCTTAATTTATTTTATTTAAAATATACATTCTCAATCTCAAATTAGGGAGGTCTTGACCCTGTACATCATACTTTTCTTGATAACAACAGAGTCATGCCGGTCATCAATGTAACTCCATTCAGGAAAAAATTTTTTAATTGAAATCACATCTCTTCTGGTCTAGACAGAAGTTTGTATATAGTAAATTGAGGCCTCCAGCTCTAAGCTATCCATATCTGGTCTCGATATTCATCTATCTGATACTGTTCTTAAGATTAAGAAAGAACAGATAGACGGATGACATTGGAAATTTATAGGTCCACAATTTTCTCAAAGTGCAGCCAAATAAATGCGTCTTTCTCAGTTTATCATTTATACTTTTATTGATATTGAAGAGAAAAAATTTAATAGTTCTGAAATACTATTTTCAATTAGGACTTAAATAACAAACATAATCTAAAAATGGTATCTTAGAACCTGTATGTATACATTAGGTCCTGGATTTAATGGACAAAAATTTCCACCCAAAAAGAAAAATGTAGACCCTTTTATTCACAAATAAAGCACACTAAAAAAAATGGAATCAATGAGTATAAATTACTAATGTACAGTACATTATAACAAAATTTTAAACTGGCATTGTTATTGCTATTCATAAAAGTTTTTAAAATATATTCAATTTAATGAACTTTTAGCAATAGGTGATATCCTTTCCCCAGTCAGTCCATTAAATCAAGGGTCTGTTATATATATAAGGCAACCTGTTAAAATAATACTTACCTAGACTGCTGTATGCTAAAATTTTTGCAACTTTATCATTGACTTGGGCAGCAATACTTAAATGTTGTTCTTGATATAAAATGGCTTGATCAAAATTGCTTAATGATTCATGTGCTATTCCTAAATTTCCATATGCTCGACCTTGAGCAGCCATGTTTTGTGTTTCTTCAGCAATGGCTAAATCAAGCTGATGATAATGCAATGCTCTTTGGTGTTCTCCCATTTGCTGATAAACACATCCAAGACCACAGGCAGCATCTGCTTCTGCTGTTCTATCATCTAAATCTCTGGCTAATGTCATTTGATGTTCTAAACAGGAAATTGCTTGTTCATAATTGCCAAGCTGACTGTGAATTCCACCCAATTCTCCATAACCTGCAGCTTTAGCACTAGTGCTACCTAATTCATGGGCTACAACTAGTCTTTTTTCAAAACATACCTATTTAATTATAAATTACATCATTATTATTTATAAGAAAGAAAAATTCATACAGAATATAACAACACGAAAAAATAAAATAAAATGTGTTTACAAAATACTATGAACTTATAATTGAATAAAATATTATTTAAAACATTTGTTTAAAATTACATTCCAATAATTATTCAAGATTTGGCTTTTTATGAAAATTGAAATTATCAATTTTAATCTTCATGAAAACTTTACTGGCATAAAAGACATTGGAATCTAATTTTTACACTAACATACACAACATGTATTGCCAAATAATTCATCTAATTTTCATAAAACGAATTTGAATATTTTCATAATATAAACAAACAATTATTTATTGTGACATTGTCACAGTGCTGGGGTCCAATTTTTAACGCACAATACATAATGCTCTCCACCTCAAATGAGTAGTATCTTGCCCCTGTGCATCATATTTTTCCTGTTAGCAACAGTCGTGTCAATCATCTATCTAACTTCTTTCAAAAGAAATTTTTTTTTGAATTGAAATAATGTGACTTTCAGTTTGCATCAGAAGTTCATATATAGTTAATCACGGCTTCCTGCCCCTAATCTTTCCATATCTGGTCTCGGCTTTCATCTATCCAACTACATTCTCGAGATTAAGGAATGACAGACAGTGGGAATTTATAGATCTACAATTTTTCCAAATTGCAGCACAATAACATATATAAGAATTTTTGAGACTTTCTAAGTAAAAATTATTACAATATACAATTATTAAAATTTGTATGCATTAGATTTTTGAATAAAGACAATTAAAACTTCTAATTTGAAAAATCCATGCTTTTGCAGTATTTAAAACTTATTCCTTTTATTGCTATTTAAGTGAATAAAATTAAATAATATTTCATTGTTTTTTAAGTATTAATTTATAAAATAAGAAAATATACTTGCCAATGATTGCTGAAGGTTGCCTAAGTATCTATGTGAATTACCCAATCCTCGATAAGCTCTTTCTTGATCACGGAAAGATTGGGCTTTTAATGCAACTGCCAAATACTGATCATGACATTTAACAGCTTCTTCAAAATCTCCAAGAGCATCATAACAATTACCAAGATTTCCATATGCTCTTCCTTTGTCAACTAAAGCTGTGCTACTACCCAACTGTAAAAATTTAAGAAAAGTGTATTATTAGAACAGTTATCTAAAATAGATTTTACAATTCAAATATAAAATTGTTTAATTATTTCATAGAAAATATCTAAGAATTTAAATAAACATATATTTATCAACAAAGTCTCAAAGATTATTAAAAAAAATGATATTCTTCTTTGTTCTTACAGAAAAGACTAGAAGATAATGTAAAAAAGTAAAATACCTGTAATATTAATTATCTATTAACAGAAATTTCAAACTTTACATGAATCAAATTTATTATTTGTTTTTACCTTGAAAGGGAGTGTATAAATTAAATGATGTATTCAGTATGAAAATTTATCATTAATTTAGATTAATTTAGATAATTTACTATTATTTTATTTATTGATAAGTACAGCTTAAAAGTAACAACAGATGATAATGCTATTCATTCTTAAAAAAACTCAACTGCAGAGTAATTAGTTTGGAACAATATTTTTTTAAATTATGACCATATTTATCTAAAAAAATACTTAAGATATAATTCCATATATTTAAAACAAAACAATAAATATGTTTGTCCAATATTTTGAAATATTATACAGTAAAAATAAATAACAAGATTTTATAACTGTTTTGTATTAAATGACAGTAAACTTTTTATTAAAAAATTTATATTTTATTAAATTAAAACAGAAGTTGAATAAAACTCAATGTAAAATTTTTCAAAAATATCAACTCATTAGAATCATAAAAAATTTTGCAGATAAAATATTCACAATGTATATCAACTATTCATTTTTTTAAAAATAACTATAAATTAAAAATCTAATACAAATAAGAATGCAAACTGCAAAGTAAATTTAACTGCATAGAGAAGGCAAGTTCATTTATAATTTAAATGTTTTCCCAACTTAGCATCAGAAGTTTTTAAAAAAAGATGAATAAGTTACCAAAAATGTATTTAAATTGCAAAATAATTTCCAAATAAAATTATTTTGATTTTAAAAGTTAACCAAAAAATGTATTAGAACTAATTACAGGTAGTCCTCGGTTTACGCCAGTTCAATTTACGCCGATTCACAATAACACCTCTGAGCAATTTGCCGTTTTGCCATGTAATTCCCTTGTTCTCCCTGTGCTAGACTGATTTTCATTTCAGTGTTGACGTATTTACTGAGCTGCGATGTCGTATATTCATTAAAACAAAGATTTTTATTGAATATATTTAGTTTTTCTGTTTAATATTGTTGGGTATGTATACATTTATATTAAAAATTAATATTAAAATAAATAAAAATATTAAAATACTAAATGTTTAGGTACCCATGTATACAAGAATAATGGAGGGTTATAATGTCAGATAAAAGAAGTGCACCAGAGTTATCTAAACATGTTAATAAGGCACAGCAATCTATCTCCCTAGAAACAAAAATGGAAGTTATTCATTGAATGGAAAATGGACAAACACACCCCAATGTCTGTAGATCTTTGAACTTACTTCCATCCACTGTTACTATCATTATGAAAAATGCAGATAAAATTAAACACTCTGATCAAAAGTCTACGGCAGTAAACGTAAAACATGCGAGTTACAGTAGAGGTAAAATTTTTGAAAAAATGGAAAAATTGTTATCGTTATGGGCGGATGATGCAAATCAAAACAACATTCCATTGACTCAAGCTGCTATAACTGAAGAAGCAAAATCAATTTTTGATAATCTTAAGGAGACAGATGGAGGCGAAGAAACTTTTTGGGAAGCAAGGGTTGGTTTATCAGATTTAAATCTTGGTCGTAGTGTAAAATTATGTGATGAAGCAGCACGTGCAGATTTTGCAGCGGCGGTTGCTTTTCCTAAGGAATTTCAGGGTTATGTAGAACAAGGCAACTATTCTCTAGACCTAATCTTTAACATTGATGAGACTGGGCTATATTGGAAAAAGTTACCAGCACGAACTTTATTTCTCATAAGAATGTTCCGCTCCAGGTTTTAAAGTTGTGAAAGATACATTAATTCTTTTGTTGGGAGTCAATGTTTCAGGAACTTTGAAACTTAAACTGATGTTAGTGTATCATTCACAGACACCATGTGCTTTAATTAAAGGCTCTAAATAAAGACATGTTGCCAGTTTATTGGAAATGGAACAAGAAAGCATGGGTCACACAAGATGTTTTCACAGATTGGTACACAAGTTATTTTTGCTCTACTGTGCTTCGCTTTTGTGAAGAAAATAAATTATCACCCAAGGGACTTCTCTTGAACAATGCTCCAGGACATCCTTAAAACCTTGATGAAATAAAAACACCATTAGATGTCAAGGTTGTTTACATGCTTCTCAATACTACATCTCTTTTACAACCAATGAATCAGATCAGGGGGGTTATTGCAACCTTCAAAGCTTAATATCTCAGTAATACATTCATGGAAACAATGAGAGTTTTAGACACTTCAAATAAAACAGTTAAAGACTATTGCCAGTCTTTTGATATTTTGAAAGGCATTAGAAACATCCAGTCGGCTTGGGATGAAGTTTCAGCAAAATCCTTAAATGGAGTTTGGTGTAAACTTTTGCCAGCATTCATGCACGATTCTGAAGAAGCAGCACATCAGGAGAATTTAATTGAAGACATTACCAGACTTGCACATGATGTGGGATTGGAAGATGTGACAGAACTTTTAGAAGCCCATGATCAGCCACGCTCAAATGAAGACTTAGAAAAATTATAATTATATTATTCTTTGTATAAATAATTATACAAAGAATTAGATCGTAAACAGTCAGAGAAGTATGAAAACAAAGAAGAAACTCCAAAAGTTATGAAAATGGCCCATCTAAAGCATATCCTTTCAAGTATAGAAAGTTTGACAAATGAACTTTGTGAGTAGACATGATTGGGAGTGAAGAGCAAATATAAAAAGGAGCATCATCACATCCATTCGACCATATTCTGAAATTCTTAATGAAAGAAAACAAAAATCTAACTTTTTCCAAAAAATATAAGAGATCCGAAACTTTGAAATATCATTTGTTTTTCTTAAGATTTTTTAATAAAAACATTTCACTTTCTTTTATCATAAAATACATTTTAAAAATTAAATTTATAATATATGTATTTTTGTATTGTATTAATAAACAAAATTATTTGCTTATTTTTCACTTATGTATAACCTAACCCTATACCTCACTGCAAATATGGGTTCATTTTATGCCGATTTGATTTGCACCGGCTTTTGTAGGAACAGAACTGCGACGTAAACCAAGGGCTACCTGTATTGGAAATTAAGTATCAGGTAACCAAAACAAATTGTGTAGTTTTATAAAGTTACAAGTTTAAATGTTAATTATGTAGCATTTATTGTAAATGGCATGTTATTGTTATATCCATTCTAAGTTTAAATTTTCACAGCAATTTGTTTAAAAAAATTTTAACTATGTAGTTTTACAATAAATATGAACAGGTATCAAAATGTTAGCTTCAAATACAGTTATTTGAGCATGTTTACTTATGAATTTACACAGCATTTAGAGAAGGGACAGTTAGTGAATGCAAGACCTAAAAATAGTATTAAAAATTTATGTCAGGAGATGAATCTTCTGAAGATGGACCTTGTGAAGGATGACCAAGTCATTGATGACAACAAATTAAAGAATGCTACTGAGTCAGATTCAAGTCAAACATGTAGACAGCTTGCAAAAATATTTGATGTGAGCAATGAAACCATTCATCTGCGCTTGCATTGACTGGGAAAAGTAAATTAAGCAAATGGATTCCACATAAACTCACAAATTCTAAAAATTTTCAATTTGTTTATCTCTCCTTTTAGACAAATTACTGATGTTAAATGAAAAATGAATTACAAAAACTGATCAAAAATATCTAAAACAGAATTTCTTATAAAAAAAAAAGCTACTAATATTAGTGATATGGCAACCATAGAAGGTATTTAACTATATCACTTTGTAAGGAGTCGATTCCAACCTGTTCTATTTTGTTTGAGAATTATTTTAGTTCGTTATTCTATTTATTTTTTGGGCATTTTATTTCATTAAGAATAGACTATCACACTTCACCCAGGCAAAAATTCAAAAATTAACTCATCCTATGATGACTGCTGGCAGCAACTTATGATGTCATCAACCCAGAAATGACATATCAGGGGAGATTTACACAGGAAGTAAAAAGAATGATCGCCCATCCCCAAATTGTTATTGGAAAACACCAATAAAACTATTAGAAAATTACTTGTAAGGAAAATCACGTAAATTAAGAACCAATTACTAGAATGAATGAAGTGTTAACAAGTAAGTATGTAAATAGGGTTGAGTGGGCATATAATTATAACATCAATCCAACTGCACTATAAGAAGGAGACAAAGTAAAAAATCAAACAAAGTGATGCTAAGGATTGAGTGATTGACAAAAGGCTTTCCAGTTCAAGTGACAGAGTTTCTTGGTGATAGACAACTTAGTAAGATTCATTGTGATTTTCTGATAATTTTTCATATTTTGCTAGTTTGTTTTAGTGGAGATAGTTCTAAGATAGTTCAAGCTTTATCTGTTAGTCCCCTATTGTCGAGAAAGTTTTATATATACAGTGGTGCCTCGTATAACGTACATCTCAAATAACGGACGCTGCGAACAACGGACTTTCTGTTTGGCTGTTACGTGACTCGAGCAACAGACTGGCTGCGAGCAATGGACTTTCCGGCATAATTGGTGACTGCTCCATGGGTGCGTTCTTTAATAGTGGTCGCGTTGTGTCTCCACTACTATGGGAGTGCGCTGCTGTTTGTAGGCATTTAGGAACGACGGTGAAAGAAAGAAAGATAGCGGCACCCGTGCTATCGATAGTATCATGATGGAGGAAACTATAGTTCTAAAATATGAGCTTTAAAAGGTAAAAGAAGGGTCCCAATTGTAAAATTTAACCATAAAATCGATTATTTGTTGAAAGAGCATTCAAAATAGCCTCAAAAAGAAATTCGTAAAGACACTTACATCACCACGTGCGCTAACTCGCGCTTTAACAATTTCTAAATTCTCATTCATAAAACAACATATTGGACCCGGAAACGAAACTATCTGAGTAATGGAGGATGCCATGTTGCTTTCCACCGTAAACTACTGCTACAAGTGGCCATTTTTGCTGTTTGACGGCATGCACTCCCACCGGAATTTAGGAACGCTTTCCGCAGAAATTTTTAAATGAATGTCGCTCACGCAGAGTTACACGGAGGAATAAAAGAACGCACCCTATGTTAATTTTTTTATGATACAGTACGGTTATTTTATGCTGCGGAACGAATTACATGTTTTAACATGTATTTCTATGGGAAAATGCATTTCGTATAACGGACGTTTCACTTAACGGATGTGCACCTGAAACGGATTAAGTACGTTATACGAGGCATCACTGTAATTGGTTTGTTTTGCTGAGAAATTATCTTTAATGGCAAGTTATTCTCTAACATTATTTCTTGAATTGTATCTATTCATACTTTTACTAATAAATAGATTTTTGCATTACATATAGTAATTATTTCAGGTTTTGACATTTAATAACAATTTATTTTGGTTAATGTAAGCCTAGGTATACAAAATGGTGGCGCTTCCAGTCGCCATCTTGTTTGCACACGCAAATGTGCAAACAAGATGGCAACCTTTGACAATAACCTAAACGCGCCTATATTTAAACTTTTTTAAAACTAAAGCATTTTTTAAAACGTACATTTGCTACTTACTTTTTCCCCTGCTTTTGGTTACTTTTCCTACTCTTGGACCAGAAACAAAAAATAAAAAAGTCATCATACTACTTATAAATTCAATCGATGCATGGATGAAGTGAATTACGAAATTCTATACATCAGTGGTTCGAACAAAATTTTCCTGTATTGTACATAAACTTTTACTCCTCTTAAGAACTACAGTCTTACGATTCACATCTCTCGCCTTTTCATCTAGGATAGGAAGCGTCTCCACAGAGGGTGGCACCTGCAATCCACGGCCACCTAGCCTTCCATGTGTCGTTCACGTTGTCTTTCAGGTCGGAAATCGCTATTACATATCCTTGGTTATGACAAATTTAACACGTTTAACACACATTTACACACTTTTAAACACATTTAACACAATTATACACTTTAAACGCACATTTGAACCACATATAAACCCTTTACAAAATTTTTACCTCACTTACGCAATGTTAACACACCTTTAATACGCTTTTATGACATTTAACATGCATTAAACACATTAAGGACACGTTTAACATGTTAATTACCATTGACAAACTTTCCTCCTCGATAACTTTAGACTTCGAGTAAATTGTACAAACTTTAAAAAAACACAGACACTTTTAAAAAAATTAACAACGTGCGTAATCCGTCTACATCATAACCAAAATTCGAAATTCACATTATTCCTCGTGTTTCCTGAACGGAATTTTTTGATGGATATTTGCATACGAAGGCATCATTACTATCAGTGCCATCTACATTTCTTTTCTAAAAACACTTGCCATCGAGGTTACCGGAAGCGCTGCCATTTTGTATACTTAGGCTCACATTAACCTTTATTCTTTTGCCTGTGCAAAGTCCAGGCCTGGCACTTTCAAACCCCACACTATTAAAATACTATCTGGGCTTTTAATTTGATCAATAGATAAGACATTACATCTTGACACCATGTGCCAGAATGGTGGGTGGCAACACTTCTCAATTGTCAGTGGGTGCAGGCATATTTCCTACTGTCATGTTGTGAAATGGATGAGATGAACAAACAATATGTTAACATCAAGTTTTGCTAGAAACTTGGTAAGATGGTCACCAAAATGTACAAAATGTTTCAACAAGCATTTGGAAACAGAACTCAGTCAGTCCAAAACATTTCAGTAGTATTCACTTATCAAAAATGACCACACTTCAACTGATGATGACCCACAAACAGGATGATCAATAGCATGAATCAATGAGACTGTTGATGAACAATTTCTACAGACTGTTCTGTAGTGCCTTAGAGATGCAGATCATTAAAAATTCCTTTACAAATTGTCTTCTGATTATGACAATGTGCTATGCAATAGAGTTCTGTGCCAAGTGTAACAGAATTTTTGGCCAAGCAGAACATCCCTATTTTCCCCCACCCACCTTACTCACCAATTTGCTTCCCTGTGACTTCTTCCTCTTTCCAAGGCTCAAAAGCATCCTGAAGACATCAGATATCACAGAGATACAATTGAATGTGACACAAAAAAGGTGTCATTCCCAAACAGGCCTATCAGACATTTATGGAAAAGTTGAAGGATCACTATAACTGTTGCATACAATTTGAAAGAGATAACTTCAGTGACTGGTAACTGCTTTTGTTTTTCTAAAATAAATTCTGTCCTGGACATTTTTGATCTGCCCCAGAAAGTATTGCAATATTAAATGACCTTATCATTGGCTATCTTCTGAGGAATATGCTCCTTCCACATCAAAACTGGCGCTTCATCAACAAAAGTTTTTGTTGTGTGTTTAGTGGAAAATAACAGATACTGTTCATTACAAACTCTTATCTTCAGGTCAATCATAGAAGACGTTTTCTCAGCTGCAATGTATAAATGAAAAGTGTCTCCAAAAATGACTATTGTTGATTAATAGCAAATATCTTTATTCAAGATAATGTAAAACTGCACACTTCAAGAATGACTATAAAAAGCTTCATAGCCTTTCTTCAGAAATTCTACCCCACCCCAAATTCACCAGACCTCTGATTATCCCATTTTCATCTTTTCTTATCACTTGGCAATCACACATTTAACCAACAATTTATAATTTCAAAACTGAAGAGATTAGAAAAGGAATTGATCAAGTTTTTTTGCTTCTAAAGACAAAGAATTTTATAAGAAGGAAATTTATAAACCTGTTTCTCATTGGGAAAATGTTATTAATTGTGAGGATGCTTATTTTTCAGAGTAAAATATCCTTGTTTTATTTTTATGAATGTTTTAACTTTATCTTAAAAACTATACTACTTTTCAGATCGATAAAGTCATTTTAAGCCTTCCATGAAACATCAGTTTTTCTTAAATTAATACATTATTAATATATGTTTAAAAACTTTCAAAAATGGAATTATTACAATTAAATTTATTTTTAAAATTAATAATATTTTTACATCATTTGTAAATTAAATTACCTGTTCTAATAGCGCTAGTTGTTGCTCAAAATAACCAATGGCATCTTCAAAATGACCCATATTTAGATGTGAAATGCCCAAGTTTCCTAAAGACTGAGTTTCAAGATTACAATCTCTTAATTCTTTTGCCCTTTCCAATTGTTCTTCATAACATTTAATTGCATGAGTATAATTTCCTAATGATACATGAACAGCTCCTAAATGACCAAGTGCTTTGCATTCACCTCTCACATCACCCATTTCTTGCCTGATAGTTAATTCCTAAAAATAAATGTTATAAATTATTTAATGGTTATTGTAATTTATATACACACAATAATTATTTCCAGATATTTATAAACTGATTTAAATTTTATGTTAATGTTTAATATAAAAAAACTTTAATATGCAAATGACAATTCAATTGATTCATTATTTTAAAATGAAAGAATTATCATCTAACTTGTATTAAAAATTATCAATACTATTCTTCATTATAATAAATATTTCTTTTTATAAACTATAATGTATTTAAGTCTAACTGTATTGTTTGTATTGTGACATTTACATTTATCTCATTAATATAATGGTAGTTTCTATAACTCAAAATTTTGTTAACTTGATATTTTTTTCTGTCCTTTCCCATTCAAGTTATAGAGTGTCTACTGTATATGCAATTTAATAATCAAACTATTTTTATGTTACCTACAAAAGCAAAAACCTTTAACATACCTGGGTATGATAGCCTAATGCTTTATCATAACACTGAATTTGACGATGACATAAACCAAGAGCACCATAGGCAGCAGCTTCCAATGCTTTATCTCTACTTTGTTTTGATATTACTAATTGTTTTTGGTAAACTTTAACAGCTTCAGTTGTATTTTTCATTTTCATTAATACATCACCTAAATTTCCTAAAGCTCTAAATTTTCCCTGAAAAAATAAAATTTCAATATGCAATTATAATTCATTAACAAGTTAATTCCAATGATTCAAAATAAGATAATAAAAACATTAAAATATTGTCTAAATTAATTGAATTATTTAAATTTTTGAGTGATAATAAACTAATAAAAAGTACGAGACTAGTGATAATTTTAATATAATAATTTATTACCATTTAATCCGTATGTTATTAAACATTGATTAATTGACAGATTACCATATTAATATTTTTAATTTTAGAAATTATTAAAAAATTAGATAATAAGGTAACATTATTTTTTATCAGACAGCAACATTCACAATAAATGTTGCATCAAAAATAAATAATTCTCTTGAGCAATGCTATATCAATTTTAGACACCAGTAACAGAAAAAAATATATATTTTTTCCAACAATCTATTATTTATCTGCAAATTAATTCATCCACATATTTTTCTTGACCAATCTCTTATAAAGCTAACCTTCTTGCAATTCTATTGAGAGTTCTCATTTGTTACGCTGAATTTTTTATTGTGCTGTTGTGTTTTTCATTTTCCTACTCTATTCTACTGACTGATTATTTCCATATGTCACAAACTGCTGATTATTTTTTGTTTCCATTGAACTGCATGTAACTACCATCAATACTAACAAAGTAATTGTTTCAACTACAATATCTGTTTCTCAGTTTCAAAAACACAAAGTTTATGTGGTTGCACAGCAGTTGGACTTGGAAAATCTGAAGAATGTAGAAAAGCCTAATATAAAATAATAATAATAATGCCAAAGAAGAAGTGAATAAGAATAGTATCAAAATATTGGAATACAACAATTTAGAAACTGATAAATCGTGATTCTTTTGATAAATGAAAGTATAATTTTCATTAATAAATAAGTTTCCAACAGTAAACCTGGCCTTATTTTTGTTGTGAATATTTTACACTCAAGCCACATAGTATTTTATAATTAATCCCAGGATTATTTACAGAAATAGCCAGTAATATTTTGATATTAACTAAAATTAATGTGATCTTATATATTTGGAACAAGTAAAACATATATCTTTTTGCAATGATTTTCATTGCAAAAAGATATATATAAATACCAAGACATGACAGAAATGAAAGCGGTTTATTAAGAAGACACATAGTATGTAAACAATGATTAACTTAGAAATATTCTTAATTTAAAATCTTAAAAAATTATAATATGGAAAAATTGTTTGTAATTATATTACAAAAAATTTCAATTATATTTTCTATATTTAAATACTATTTATAAAAATGATTATTATAATTCAATTGTTTAAAAAATCTACACTATTTTTAAATTGATTAAATTAATAAAATTATAAAATTACCTGAACATGTTTCATCATTTGGGCAAGAGCTAGAAAATATTTTTGACATTCTAAAGCTTCTTCATAATTTCCCAAAGCCAAATGCGATAATCCTAAATTGCAATAGGCTCTTCCCATACTCATACGGTCTTGTAAATCTTTTGCCAATGCTAAATCTCTTTCATAGTAATGAACTGCTTCCTAATAAACAAATTAGACTATTAAAATTTATTATACCATTGATATCAGAATTCAATATCAAACTTAGACTTTTATTAGAAAAAAATATTACCACATAAACACTTTATATATCATAGTAACATAACTGAAATACAATTATTTAAATATAGAATGTTCCAAAAAGTTCTGTCTCATGAAAATATTTCAAATCCATTAAATGCCAACATAGCCATAAAATTCTTTATTAATAAGCATGATCTATTGTACAATAAATAACATTAAAAATGAATTAAGTTTCTACAAATATTTTAGTTAAATAGAAATGTATATGATTAATAATTTTTTGCTGTCATTTTTGTACAAAGTGTATTTGCTAATTTGATATTATGTACAATACATCATTTACCTTTATCAAAAATGATAAACCATGATTTTTTTTATAAAGAATATACTGGCCTCAGTGAAGAAAATCTCCAAAACACACTTGACAACCTTACAGGTACAGAAACTGCCATCAAGCATGCACTGATGAATAGTTTTCAAATTAATACCATTTCTTCTTAGATGTACAAAAAACACAATACAATATAAAATTTTCCTTAAATGACTGTTTTACATTCATAATTATTTTGCTGTGGAAAGTCATAATACCAGGGATGTCAAGTAATTGTTCTGCTGTCAAAAGCTGTAATAGTGATGTCAAGAATTTTCATATATGCAGTTTTTATATCAGTGCCAATGTTATTGTTAATAAAACAATATTTTGGTTTGCAAACTCACACTTGGCAGTGCGTTCATTACAGATCACAATGCCTTTCACTGTTACTTTAAAGTATATATAATGTGATAATAATTCCTTCAAACTGTTTATATTAGAATAAACTTTGGAATAATTAGTAATGAAATAAATCTGTAATGCACTGCCAAGCATAAGTTTGCAAACCAAAATATTGTTTTATTAAAAATGACATTGGCACCGATATAAAAACTGTATATAATAAAAATTCTTGACACCAATATTACAGCTTTTGATGTTGGAACAATTTCTTAACGACCCCAATATCATGACTTTCCATAGTGAAATAATTATGAATGTAAAACATAGTCACTGAAGGAAAATGTCATACTGTATTGTGTTTTGTGTACATCTAAGAATAAACGGTATTAATTTGAAAACTATTGATCAACGCATGCTTGATGGCAGTTTCTGTGCCTATAAGGTTTACAAGTATATTTTTGAAGATATTAATATAGACTAATATAATTCTTTAATTTTTTAAATATTTTTAAAATAAAAATAATTTCAACATTGTGTTATTTAAAAATTTAAATTTTGTCAAAAAGAATTAGAATTAAAATGATGAACATGATGAGTGCACCTCACTAGTGGACATTTCATAAAACGCAACTTTTTCGACTCAAGAAGAAACGAAGAAAAGTTTTTAAGTGAAATGAAAAATATCTATAAAAATTGATATCTCAAGAATGAATGGATTGAACTTGATTAATTTGATACAGGGGTAAAAATTAGCAAGTGATGACAATACTCATATTTTGTCTGGATGGCACATATATCTTTAGTTTTTTAATAAAATGTGAATTGGGATAGACAGAAAATGTTGTTAAGCCATTTGTTCGTTCATTTGCTCACTTACTTGACAGCTTGCCTCTACTGAGCCGTATGATTTTAATTTCAACAAAACATATTATTAAACATATATAAAAAATTTATTTATAAAAAATGTTAAAAAATATATATATATTAAAAATAACACTAAAAATATCATCATCTTCCTAAAATCCTTTTAAATCTATTATATAAAGAAATTAATATCACTATCAACTTATTTCTGCTTTTAGATCTAATACTATTTCACTTAACAAGTAATTAACATACCTTATAATTTCCTAAGCAATAATGAACATAACCCAAAAAGTGACAAGCTTTTGCTTCTCCTTCCACATCTAATATTTCTTGAGAAAGTCTTAAAAAACTTTCATAATAAGGTACTGCTTGAGCAAATTCTCCTCTTGAGCTATGGCAATTTCCAAGATTGCATAAGGCACAAGCTTCACCTGCTGTATCTTTAAGTTCCTGTGCAATATTTAAATGACTATGATAATGTAAGAGAGCCATTTCATGCATTCCTAAGGCTTGATATGCTACTGCAAGATTTCCATGAGTGGATGCTTCTGCACTTCTATCATTAACTTCTTTAGAAATTGTTAATTCTTGTTTATGAAACTTAATTGCTTGTTCATAGCGACCCATAGCACTATATGCATTTCCAATATTGCCATAAGCTCTTCCCATTCCTGCTCTATCTCCTAAAGTTCTAGCAATGTTCAGATGAGCTTGATGTAATTTATCTGCTGCATCAAAATCTCCAAGAAGTTGATAGACAATACCTAAATTTGAACAGGCTCTACCTTCTGCAACTTTATCCTGTATATTAAAAAAATGTACACTTTAGATATTTAGAATGTATCATTCTTACTAAAATAATAAATAAATAAAATATTTTAACAAAAAGATACTGTATTCAAATCTTCACAAATAGTTACATAATGCAAAAAGATTGAAAATGATGAATCTTTTAATAATTTTAATGTCCATATTTATCATTTATAAATATGTTACTATGGATCATGTATAAATATGAATTATTGTAAGTCATAGCATAAAATTAACAGTTCTTATAAGAACTGTTAATGTTATGTTATGACTTATTCCTGTGAATATAAAAGTAAATCTTAATTTGTAAAATGAGGTACTTATTTCATTATTAAAATTCAATTTCTCTATAAATATTGACCTTATAAGTACAGCAGAAGCCTCCAGGAAGAATGACCAAAGCTAAGTTACATAGTGGCTATGCCAAGAGGCATTTAATTTAAGGTCTATAACACCAGTTAGAAATTTTACAAAAGAGAGTAAGCCTCATGGCTAACAAAAATGCCAAAATATTACAAAAACTTTTCACATTTCTGACAAAATTATTGGTTGGTATGCACCTACAAGGTATGACCAAAATCTATTTTGTGATTCAAATGCTAGGACATGATGAAGCAGAGACAACTAAGCTCTATGACCTTTAAAAAAAAAACTATAAAGAAATTAAGATATCAAGAAATTTTAATTATAATAGTTGACTTCAATGCCAAGTGTGACTTGGGAAGATAAGAAAATGAGGTTGGTTCTTTTGGTCTGGAAGTAAGAAATGAAAATGGACAAAAACTAGTAAAATTATATAACATATATCTGCTTGGCATCAGCAATATCTGCTTCAAGAGTCTTGCTATTATAAGGCACACACAAGGGGTTTTATCCAATAAAATGTACAAACTGACTTCATTTTAATATAAATGCATTAACTCCCATATAGAAATTACCAAGTGTAAGGCAAGACCTGATGGAGATTATGAATCAAATCACAAACCAGTAATTTGTACAGTTAATTAAATTCAAGAAATTGCCATTAAAGAAAACTTCACAAAAGCAGAATATTGTATATCTGATTAACCCAAATGTTGTTCTGATATACATATATTAGAGACAGATATGTGCATGCAATTGAGAAAAATCTGACAAGTATTTCAACTATAGCTGATATAAATAATAGCTAAAAAAATTCAGAGACAATTTTATCTGCTGTCAAGAAGACAATCAACAACACTGTCTCCAAGGCAATGATTCCATGAATTACCAACAAAACTTTAACTCTTAAGAAACAAGAGATAGACAAAAATTAGTGGAAATATAGCATTAAATCAAAATTTCAAACAATGTAAGAACAAAATGTAGACAGAATATGAAAAATTTATACAACTAAGTGAATGAAAAAACTAATGAATTAACAAAATGATACCTTGATAAGAGAATCCACTATAAACCTAGGCTTCAATCAAAAAAAAATTTAACTCACAAAGATCTGCTAAGCAGCAACAGGGTCATTCTCTATTCACTATGTTTGAAAGATATGTGTAAAATTATGTATATATATATATATATACACATATTTTAAATATTTTCAAATGTATTCTGTTATCCTACAGAAAAACTTGTTGTAATCAATATTTTGTTTTTCAATAATACAGAAATAATGATCAGAAAGTCATAAAAAACATAAATTTCATTTTTTATTAGAACAATGACTTCTTTATTCTAATTAGCAAATACACTCAAACCTGTTTTTGTGCGGTCTTTTTTTTGTGCGATTTTTTATTTGTGCGATTTGTTTTGTGTGATTTTTTGTGTGCGGTATATGAATTTCAATCAAATTGGTGTACTGCACAAAAATAATTGCACAAAACACATTGCACATATAAAAAATCGCACAAAAACAGGTTTGAGTGTACATTATTATAAAAATAAGATGCTTTGAACTGAATAATTGACATTTTATGAAAACATTTCTCATACTACAATAGGTTTCTGGTTGAGGGACTCGTCTTCATTATTTCCATAGGATTTGCTTTGTATGTGACTTTAATGATATTTTGATGTATTATCATTTGTTAGATAACTACTCCGCATCAAATTTTTAAAATATTTCTTAATGAATTAAAAAAATCTCTCTCTAAATTTAAAAGATAATGTATTAATTTAGTTTAATAAATGTCTGAAAGTTTAACATTTTGGTAATTTAAATAAAATCCACAGCCCATCTCTGAAAAAATATTTTTATATCTTTTATGATTTATATGAACAGTTTACACTTGCATGAGTAAAACCCAAATAACTTTTTCATTCTTTATTACAAAAAAAATCATAGCTGATGCACAAAGGGCAAAAAAAAAATAGTTTTGTTATTACAGTATATCATTATTACTAATAAAAGAAAAAACTGATTTAATGAAAAATATGAAGAATCATTCTATGAAGAAATAAAATACCACATTTAAATTTTAATGTTACATGTATATTATTTCAAAATCAAAATATATTCCAAGCAACTTTAAAAATAATATATTATTAATAAATTCAGTTTTAATTACAAAACTGTTGATAATTAATTTGCTTTGCATTTACTATCATAAAATATATTTGTAGCAATGACAAGAAATAACATACCTTTGTGCTCAATGCCATATCCAATTGTTTCTCATGCCATTTTTTTGCTTGTTGATAATCACCCATGCATCTAGCTGCATGTCCAAGACCTGCATAAGCTCTGGCTTCTATAGTTTTGTCTCCAAGTTCTTGAGCAATTCTTAAAACATGGCTATGAAATGTGATTGCTTGTTCAAAGTTTCGTCGATAATGATGAGAGGATCCAAGATTACTGTAAGCTCTAGCTTCTTCAACTTTATTTCCAAGTTGTTTAGCTAAACAAAGATGTTCTAAATGACAATCTACGGCCTTTCCAAAATCTCCCATTGCTAAATAAACTGCGCCCACATTGCCTATTTCACGAGCTTCTTGTAATCTATCTCCCATTTGTCTGACTAACTGTACACATTGTTTATGACTTGCAAGAGCATTGGGATAATCTCCAATTGCAGTGTATACATGACCTGGAAACATTAATATAAAATTAAAATTAATATTTAATATTATAAATTACATATATATATATATATATGTATATATATATAATTAGCATTTACATAAAAACTACTACTACATAATACTAAAATACTAAAAGTGTACATAATGGAATTTAATATATAACCTTAAATAAATAAGACAAAACCTTTCACGCTTTCTTTCTAACAGTTTAATCACTAAGTACAAACGTTTTCAGTCATTTTTAATGGCCTTCTTCAGATACAATAAGGTTGGTTGGAATGTCTGTTAGCAGATATTTAAATGACATCACTGTTTACAAAGGTTTCTTCTTACTGGTGATGTCATTGCTAATAAAGTTTAAACAATATCGACATTGTTAATTATCTTTTGAGTTTAACCAAGATGTGCGAATGACTATTGATGATAAGATAATTGTTAAAATTGGAAAATAAAAAAAGAGATAAATTTAGAAAATGCTCAAAAGATTGCAATGGGCTGGATGAGGGTGGATTGGCCTATTTAATTTAAGGGGTTATCGAGGAGTGATTGCCATGCGGTGGAGAGCAAGTCTGCATCTCAAGTCAAGAATAAGAAATATAACATTTAGACTGGTAAAGAAAAAGGTTGTTTATTTTGCCATGTTGATTAATTTATTATTTTTCATCTCTGTTATAAACTGAATTACTTTTTAAAATGAATCGCTTCTATTAAGTCAGCATTCATGGAAACTCTTAAATAAGATTTAATAATTTTAAGAGTGGAAAATAAACACATTACTGAAACTTGGGTTGGAGGCAATACTGCAAAGGTCAATGTTATACCTTGGATAATGTCTGGATAGTGCAGTATTGATGTTTTAACATCCAAATTTGAAGAACTGTCAATTTGATTTACTTTTTCCAGTACATTGTAAAAATCATCAAATTTTGTAAGATTTCCTTTCCTGTCTGTGCTCATATTAGAACTCAAGCTTAATTTTGAGGGTAGAGATAAATTTTATAAAAAAAATTTTGAACACCAATAACGAGTAAAATATTCATTAAGTTCGATCACACTGGAGATATGATACATGACCCCTTCTATGTCTGCACCCTGTCGACCTTTAATTAACAACCAAAGTTTAATAGCATTTATACAGCATAATAGCTACTGTGCCAAATTTCTTTTCTTAAACTTTATCCATTTCAAGATATTGTTTAATATCTCAGAACAGAGAATAAAGAAATTAAACAAATTAGATGCCAACACATACATGAACTATATCCCTTTAATTGACATTTTTTGAGTTCAGGAGGTCTCCAAACATGAAGATTTGTAAAAAAAAGTTGAAGGTCAAATTTGGCATGATTCCAATACTTTTCCACTTTATATACACAACAAGTTGGGAAAGTAAAAAGGAATTGGTGTCTGTTGATTTTTGACAACTCTGACTCAAACACCAAAACTCCATGACTCCAACTCCAGAGCCCTGTAATTTGGAAAAATTCAATCTGATAAGTGGAACCATTAAATATGATAGGAAGAAATCAGAATAGAAAATTTTTTACTCATTGCAGGAAAATATTGGAATATTGCAGAATTGAGTAAAAACAAAGTGAACATAAAGCAGAGTCAAACTACCTTAAAAAACCTGTCAAGACATCTTGACCTTGGCAGATTTGATGAAAGCCAAAGTGTCAAAGAATTCTTGACTATGTATGAAAAAAGGTTAGCTTTAAAAAAATGGGTATTTGTGATGTAGAATTTTTTGATTTTAGAAGAGCTGAGTCATAAAAGTTGTACAAAAGATGTAAACTGTGAATACACATACATATGGAATAATTTATGGAGTGACATTTAGTGACAAAAACACTAGCAACAGTGACTGAACAATTATATCAACATGTCACAAAGCAATAATTTATCTTATCTTCATTACAATTAAATACAATAATAAGACTGATGAATAATCAGGGTTCATTCAGAAAGTTATCCAAAAGAACCTATTTTTGCCCAGGCAAAGGTCATTCACACCACCCACCGCGCTAACCACCTCAGATGGCTGGAGGCGATCTACATATGCCTTAATGCTATTAATGAAGGAAATTGCATTAACTACAAGGACGAAATAGCTCTATCGACAGCATGGCAGGCCCTACCAGATAAAACTATAAGTTAGAACTCAACATGCTTAGCGCGCAGGTCCGTATTGACATCATCAGGTTGGGACAACATTCCGGATCATATTTTTTCACAACTTTGAATCAAAGCGTATTCCATTAGGGGATCGTTACCTGATGAAGAACCATTAGGTTCGAAAACGTTTGTAATTACTTTGTTGTGGATGATACGCGCACTGGTAAAAGGCATTTAGATACGTGAAACAGATAGTTATCAGAAAATTATTAGCAAACATTTAATTGTAGACGTTGCTGTATGAAATATGAGATGTTTAGTTGCAAATTATGTATTATTTTTTAATTAATGGTGGAATTGGTGTGAATATTTTTTTAAGAATATAAGAAAAATATATAAAGATTTATTTTTATTTAGAGCAGTGGTTCTTAACCAGTGGTCCATGGACCACTGGTGGTCCCTGAAAGCACCCAAAGTGGTCCATGAAGTCATCCTAAAATTATTAAATAAATGACGACAAGTTTTGTCAGTTCAAATTTCAAATACATTTTGCTTATTTAGTGGATTCTTTTGCACAGACTAAATAAATTGAACCTTCATCTACAACAGTCAGGAAATATGAAATTGGAAGGCACTAGCAATATATTTGCATTTGAAGATAAAATCAGTACGTTTATCGCTAAAATTGACCTATTGATCAGCAAATTTGAAAGAGAGAATTTTTCTGCATTTGATACATTGAACCCAATTATTGACAGTGTGCTGAGATGCCCACCAGTGGCTGAGCGGTTCTGTCGCTAAACACTGAGAGTTTGATTGCGGGTTCCCACTGCGTTCGGACGGGCTGGCCACGTGGAGTTCTCTGGGTTTTCTCCGCGTTTGTAACACCTAAATAGGGGCCAGTTTCCTTTAAAAGACCTCCTGAAAGGTGTTATTCAGAAACTGATCCACAATCCTTTCATAGTCAACATTTCTGAGGTGCCGGATAAAATACAAAAAGAGTTAATTGAAATGTAACACGATAGTAACTGCAAGAATACTTTCAAGACAGGAATTAATCTTGAAGATTTTTGGAGCCATAAAGCTATTGCTTTCTCTAAAATTCGAGAAATTGCTTTACGGTACCTAACTTTATTTTCAACCACATATTTATGCGAGCAAGGATTCTCAGTGCTTTTGATAATTAATTAAAAATTAACATCGAAATCGGTTGGATGCCAGTGCTGACATGCGTTTGGCTTTTAGTAGCACTGAACAAAGAATCCAGCAGTTGGTAAACACTATGCAGTTACAAAAATTGCACTAAAATAATATAATTAATGTAACATTTTCGCAAATAATATAATACTCTTGGTTTCGAATAATTTTATACATGTTTAATTTATAGGTCGTCTTTATAAGAACTTATATTACTGCCAAACAGCTCGTGGTCCATGGCAAGAGAAAAATTTTGATAAATGGTCCCTCATCACTAAAAGGTTAAGAACCACTGCACTGATTTAGAGAGAGATGTAATAAATAACAAATACTTGCCTAAACTTGTAAGAGCACAAGCAGCAGCTTGCGTATCCTTGCATTTCATTGCCAAAACTAATTGATATCTGTGACTTGTAAGTGCCTCTTTATAATTACCTTTAGAAAAATATGCAGATCCTAAATTTCCATGAGCTCTACACTCACCCGCTTGATCTCCTACAATTAAAATATAAGAATTTTTTAAGAAATTTTAAAAAATGTTAGTTTTAAATAAAAAAGATCTTTTCTATACTGTATAAACA
The DNA here is from genome assembly GCF_030686945.1 of Centruroides vittatus. Lineage (NCBI taxonomy): Eukaryota > Metazoa > Arthropoda > Arachnida > Scorpiones > Buthidae > Centruroides > Centruroides vittatus. The sequence goes on from NW_027122193.1 coordinate 1,593,847, forward strand.
TGTGGCAATGAAATTCGAAAAAATTATTATACATTTTATAGAAATTTTAATTATCATTTTTAAAACTAAGATATTATGTATATTAACAATTAAATATAATAATAATAATTATAACAACAGTAATTAGAAATTTTAAAGCTAATTTACTTATAAAATATGCAAAGAAAATTTTTGTAGAAGGTAATTCTACATATTCAACTAGATCTTATCTCTTTCAAAGTATTGAAGATAAAATCGAAATAATAAAAAAATCCAGCAAGAAGTTGTGTAACTTTCCCAGCTGTTAAAAAATAACTTTTACAGTATATTTTTAATTATAATAAATAAAATTGTGTATGGTGCCATCTGTTATGAGATTTTGTTATAAAAAATGTTTATATTTTTAATTATTATAAAATGGCAAAAGGCTTAATTTTGAGGGTAATGATTAGTTTTATAAAAAATTGCAAATGCAAATGAATAACACCTTCATTAAGTCCCAACCCATCTTGAAATATGACACGTGACACCTCTTTATCTCCTTAGGGTATGTCCTATGTGGCAGCATCCAGCGACTGTGAGCATGAACACGCTTCCAAGCAGAAGTGTACAAACTGGTTCAAGCAACTGTGAGTGTCCGGAGTAACCGTATTTAGCATGCAGCGACCACCAGATGATGCTTCTACACACACATGCAGGAAGCAGCTACCAAGTAAGTTTGATTGCCGTTTCCACTGTTCATGCTTCCAAAGAAGAAAATGGCTGATTTTGTAGATGAGTTAAACAGAATGACAAATAAATTGCATATATATATGTTGTATGTACTTTAATTAATAATCTTTAACATAATTTAATAATTTCTGATTTTATAAATGTAACATTTTAAAAATAAAACTTTTTTTAACTTATTATTCTATGAAGATTCTTTACATTTGTTTGTATCTAGTTAGTGATAACAGTTACCTGTCAAATTTACCGTTTTAAGGCTTGTCATATTTTCCATAGCAAGCATTTGATGAAGTCATCTCGCCGCTATTTTGCAAACAACACACGTCCACTATGGACAGAAGTCACTCGCAAGGTGGACATGCATACAAAGATTATTTCTGCTTGTGATCGTGGGACACTGCCACGTAGCACGTACCCTTACTCCCTTGACCTTTAATCACCAAAGTTTAATAGCATCAATGTCCCTTACACACAAACTACCACACCAAATTTTATTTCTTCATCATTAACCCATCCCGAGACATTAAATGAAATACATGCCAACACACACACACATCAATGGAATTTGTTTTTTTTTTTTTTTTTTTTACTGTTTTGAGTTCAGAAGTCTCAAAATTTGGAAATTTGGAAAAAATTGAAGGGTCAAATTTGACAAAATTCCAACACTTTCCCTTGTTATGTATACATAACAGCCAGGAAAGTAGAAGTAATTATATCCAATACAAAAAAAATCCAAAAATAATATACATAAGATTCCCATTCTTTTAGGTAGATTAAAAGTTTTTGTTAAAGTTTTGATTATTCATACATATTTTAGCAAATATACTTTTTATGTATGATTTTGTGTTCATTACTATCAAAAATGTGAGATCTGGATAAGTGATCAGAAGTATTACATATATACACACAGGGTGTTTTTTTTTATCTTGAGACAATGAAATAACTTACTTGGATCTCATTATTTTAAGAAAAAGGTTTCTAGAAAAGTTGTAGGGTTTCAAAGGCCCAATCAATTGGTGACCTTTGATGTGACCTTCAAGATCATTTGAGGGCCAAGTCTGTTTTTTTCAATGGAAACACATAGTTTTGACCCTGGCAATGGAAAGAGTGGGAAATTTCACAACCTAATATACCTTTGACCTTATGGTCTAGGTCAGCGGTTCCCAATCAGTGGTCTGCAAGAGCTAAAATATGGTCTGCGAAAGATTTAAAACTTTTATTCATTTTAAATTATTATTCCCACATTGATACAAACTGAATTTAATTTTTACTAAAAATGTTATGTTTTCTATTATAATAGTACTGTTAAAGCATGTTACTCGAATTTAACGATTACTTATGTTAAAAGTTTTCATTAAAGTTTATTTTTAGATTGACACAGTTTATTTTTCTTAAACCTTGTGGTCCCTGCTAACAACAATGAAATCAAAGTGGTCCCTGGTCAAAAAAAGGTTGGGAACCGCTGGTCTAGGTCAAAGGTCATGATTATTTTAAGGTTTAAATTGTAAGCTTGTTCTAATGGAAAACCATACTTTTTATTACTGGAATGGGCAGGGAGGTAAAAGTTACATTTATATGGAAAGAGTGGGAAATTTCACAATCACCCATGACCTTGAGTACCCCAAATTTGACCTCTGAAGGTCATCTCAAGCGTGATAATTTTAAGTGTGGCTCAACAAATGCATTGAAGTGGAAGGGCATTATTTCAAACATTTGTTACAAAATTTTTCCCGAAACCAACATCTCAAGCAATGGCAAGAAGTAAGGTGACTCACAAAAAACAAGCACCACAATAGTGGCAGGGGTATTCACTGAAAATAAGCACCTCAAAGAGAGCAGAAAACTATTACTTCCACATTGTTACTCCTGGATAGTGCTAAAAGTAGTGAATGCTTTTAAAGGTCAAAGTAATAAGGTCATGAAAAAATGTAACTTTTACCTCCCTGCCCATTCCAGTAATAAAAACTATGGTTTACCATTAGAAAAAGCTTATAATTTAAACCTTAAAATAATCGTGACCTTTGACCTAGACCATAAGGTCAAAGATATATCTGGTTGTGAAATTTCCCGCTCTTTCCATTGCCGGGATCAAAAATGTGTGTTCCCATTGAAAAAAAAAAACAGACTTGACCACCAAATGACCTTGAAGGTCAAGGTCAAATCCAAGGTCACCAATTAATTGGGCCTACGAAACCCTACAACTTTTTTAGATACTTGGATCTCATTATTTTGAGAAAAACGTAAGTTATTTCATTGTCTCAAGATAAAAAAAACACCCTGTATATAAACTCATTTTAAAAACGTTAAATGCTATTAATAAAATTTACTAATTATGATAACTTTTTTTTGGTGGTTGGTGTTACATTATAAAAATTATTAAAATAGAGCTTAGAATAATATTTAATATGATCTTATCTGATAAAAAGTTTTAAAATTCTTCAGATATATATCTATATATAAATTACATTCATATATATATATATCTGAAGAATTTCAAACTTTGTATACCAACCATCAATAAAAATTTATCATAATTAGTAAATTTTATTAATAACATTTAAAATAAAGTTTTTAAGCTCAACTCAAAGAAAACACGATATATGTTGTAAACATGATTTCAGATACTTTTGTCTCCATTAAACAACTACCTGTGTTTTGAAAATTATAATAAATTGAAGTAGCAATAAAATAAATAAATCTTATTTTTAACCAATCAGATTTTTGATAATATTTTGTCATCAAAAATTTGCATTGAAAATAAGAAAATGAAATGTTTAACAAATTATTTGTTATAAAACTAAATTAGTTGTTTTTTTCTAAAATATGTTTAAATTTTATAAAAAATTAATTTTATCGTTAATTTTTATAAAAATAATCCAGAAACTTCTGCAATATGCACAATAATTTTAATACATACAATGATAATTTTAAAACATAAAATTTCAAAATTAGTCTTTTGATTAGATTGATTTTTGTAGCCTTTTTCTTGCATTTGTTAGTAATCGTGTTATCTAAATACAGTAGAGAGTCGTTAATCCGAACCCCGGTAATCTAAATCGCCGGTTATCCGAACGATTTTCAGTTGGATTGTGTCGTGCTGAATCGAACGTTTTTGATACTAGATTTACTTCTAAAGTATAATTTTCACGTTTTTATATTCTTCAATATATTTATTTTGTTTGTACAAAATAAAGAAATAATTTTTAATGATACAATAGCCTCGATTATTATAATAAAAATTTTCGTTAGGTTTAAAATCGATGAAAATTCAGCACGAAGCAACACGCAACGGAGAAAAATTTGAACATCAGACAGGTTAATATATTTTTTCATACATAATCGGTTATTCAAACAAATCACTAATCCAAACAACCCCAGTCCCCAATTGATTCGGATTTACGACTCTCTACTGTAGTACAAATTGTATCCTCTGATTCTATTTTGTGATAAAAATTTTGAAAATCTAATTTCATTATCATCTGTCAATTACTTAGGACTACATCTTCATATTTTATCATTTTTCATAAAATTCTTATAATTTAAGAAACTAAATTTTTATTGTATTAAACAAACGTCTGGGTAACAGTAATAATATTATATGAAAAATTTCACTATCTGAAAATTTTATTATGGAATAAATTTATACAGTATTATGTAGAAAAATATACACACGCAAAACCTGTGCTCAGTGTTGCTTGGGCATTTGAGGGGATGGGAATTGGTAAGGTTGGGTTGGAAGAGAATGATAAAAACAATGATCTTATTAAATAAAATATAAAATGTACAGTTATTGACCTGAGTGTAAATAGTGAAATTGCAAAAGACAAAATAGTGCTTGGGATAAAGTTGAGACCCCACAGTATTTTGTCTAGGGTTGTGAAGAAGATTCTTGCCAAATTTGATGTGAATGTGTTGAATGGTATAGAACCCCTTTGCCTAACAAACATACATGCATATTTTGACTTTTATATATGTAGGCTTTCATCAAATATCATTGCAAGTGCCAAAATAGCCAAATTGAGACTTTTATAATAAACTGTGCACTGCAAAACAATGCAGCAAATAGTATATTTCCTATTAAAAAATCCAACTGATTACCATGAAAAATGCTTCTGACTTATCAACTGAATGGAAAATATAGAGAATGGCAGATGAGCAGGTGTTCACTCTCACGTCTCAGAACTGCAAATGCAAAATTTAGGAAAGAGAAGGCATCATCAATCCTCAAATTAAAATAATAAGAAATCAAAAATGCAAAGGGAGTCAGGAAATGAATATTTCTCATGCAGTAAATAAATTAAACCAGCTGTAAAGCCCTGGAGCAAGGTAAATGGAAAAAACATTGAATGCTGCAAGTCTTGTAGCATAGAGCAAGCAAAAAAGGATGACATAAAGGACCTCAGAATTTTATAAAAAATTTTTTGAATCCAAAGGATTTGAAAATTATCTTGATGATATGAGTTCATAATACGTCCGACGACAATACTGTCTTTAGAATAAGACTCTCTCATGATGATTTACAACCATGAGATGCATTTCTCTTACTGCCAATGAGAAGTCATGCACACAATGAAGTTCTGAATTGCCTCCAGAACATCCATCTGCCATGTGCATACGTAGTAGGCTGCTCTCAATAAAAAGTTTCAAGAAGGATCTACTGTCCATGTGCAAGTTTCTGAGTCCAGAAAATACAGACTTTACAAATCTTTAAAGTCTGATAATGAAAGTGATAATGCTGATTAAATATTGATTGATTGTACTTTCATTAAAGTTGCAACTATTTTCGATGAGAGCCTTCATATATAGATTTTCCTTTATATTGTATAGCCTATAATAAACAAATTTTAACGATTGTTATCAACATTTGCACACTTTTAATCATATGATGTTGAAAATTCATTTTATTAAAAAGATTCCAATATAGAAGTCTACCATGCTGAGATTCAACTGTATTTACTTATAATAATGAAATTTCTGCCTTGTTTATTTTTAACTTAATGTTGATTTAACTTTTACCATATTGATTGACTATAGTCAGTCAACATGGTGAAAGTTAAATCTAAATTCAATCAGCATATTAGTGAATTCAATGTATTGCTTTCTTCTTTTTCTTATAAATTTTATTTATACTATATTTCCTCAATTCGAGAATGCATTTTTATCTATTTTTACTTTTTCAAAATAGAGATGCATCTTACAATTACATTGTATGTTCACAATCCAAAATAACATTGTTCTGCAATAAAAAATTTATTTCTGCTCTTGTCAAATATTTTCAATGATTTTTATAATTTCAATTGTGCTGAATCCAAATCTGGCAACAGAACTGGCTTAACACCCACCACTTTTGAGAAAAATGAGGTTTTTAAAGGCAAACATGTTCAAAATACCATATTTATTGGCTGCACACATTGCTAATTGGCTAATGAAATACAAATAAATTTATGTTAAGTACTCCTTTTTCATAATTCTATACATTTCAAACTGGAACATTTAATGACATGTTTCTTCCTTTTATAATCTTCTTTTGAAGTCTCACTGCAGAGTCCAGAAATAATCCACTAACATGTTCTCTTTCTACCTTCTGCTATACCACTTTTCCATTTGAGAAAGAATCTGATGGAACCTTTCTCCATGTTCATCAGAAACAGCTCAGGCAGGAAAAAAATTGAAATGGAAATACAGTAAATGCATCTGGAATGACATATTGCAACCCAGTGTTTGGTAGGATTCAGTAAAAAAATGAAAATAAAGGATTCAGTAATAGAAAAATGCAACCCCTGGATGCAAGTCTCAATATTTTTAAGAATTTTAAAAAAATGCTGAAAAAAATTGAGACTTGAATCCAGAATAGCCTTAGGATATGCACCTTTAAGGCTGGAATGTAACCATTATCCAGTCTTATGAATGTATTTACACTATAGCACATAAATCCAATAATTTAAAATTGATTCGTTTTTCTCAAAACTGCTTAGAATCAAGGATTTTTGACTATTACATATAGGTTTATGTTAAACTTATATGTAATAGTCAAAAATCTTTGATCACATGAACTTATTTTAACATAAAATATCTAAAAGTCAGGTAGTCATTAGGTTGTCTTTCCTTGTTTGTATCAGAGAAATATGATATATTATTTACTTACTAAATCGCTTTTCTCTCATATTATAAAATAATTGAATTTTAAATAAATGATTATATTTTACCAGATACATATTTTTAAACTCTCACCTTTTTCTCCCATTGTGATGCTTTGTAATAAATAAATAAATATATATGTAATATGTGAATATAATACACAATTTTAATTAATTAAACCTAATAATCTAAAATTAATAATTAAATAATAAACTACAATAATAAATTAAACAAACTTATGATTAAAAATAAAGGAAAAGTTTATATAAAATAATTTGTTATTATTACAGTAATGAAACTTTTATAATATCAAATTCTACATCTAATCTATTCATGATAGTAATTTTATAATTATATGGAAATTTTACATTAACTAAGTTTTAAATTTCAAATTCAAAATGAACATCTATTATAAAAACTAAATTTTTAAAAAACTAATCATTTGTATATATGATAATAATTAATAATCCAAATTTTAGAACATAATACTTAGATATTACTTAACAATTTATTCAAACTATTGTTCATTATAAGTTTTAAAATTTAATATACTTTCTGAATAATATCCTTATTAATATCTATTATAATCAGACACTTCCAATTGTTATAACTAAAGATTGATAATAAATAACTGAATTGAAATACAAAACTAATTATTCTTATTTTAAATTATTAAATTTGAAAAGTAAAATATTGTTACCTAGTGATTTTGCCACTGCAAGATCTTGTTGCATATAAGCAATTGCTCTTTCTAAACTGCTTAAAGCCCAATATGCTGAACTTAAGGCTGAAAAAACAGAACCACGTAATTTTAAGCTGCATGTTCCAATACGTAATGCTGATTCAAGTACAACTACAGCAGCAGCATGATGGCCAGATGCTAGTAATTCTTGTCCAATTACAGATGTAATTACAAAAGGAGATTTGTCAAGACGCATTGTTTGTAACTGACAATAAGTTGGTTCAAGTGTAGCTAGAAAAAAATTCCAATTTTATGAATAACTTAATATATACATAAAAGTACTCATTTTTAGTTAAGAAATTTAACTTTTTTTAAATTAATAAATACTTTAAAATAAGTTATCTAAATTTCATACTAAAATGTTAAAAATAACATCTTATTAGTATAAAAAATGCCTTTTCATTTTTTATTAAAATTTGAAAAAATAAAATGACAGTATAACTAAAAAAAACAAAACAATGATATCTAATTATACAAATTAAGTTCATAATAATTAATATATAAAGAAAAAATAAATAATTTAAGTTTATAAAGTATAGAAAAAGTAATAAAACAAATAACATTAAATAAATCAATATTAAAAATGATCTAAAGTTTTAAAATGTTTTTATAGTATATCAGTTGTGTTATATTATAAATACTTTTTTATGAAACAAGCCTAAAACTACAGTAGAGTCCTGTACAACACAGGGAATTTGTGTTATTGAAACCTGCATTATCACCCGATTTATGAAAGTTTAAACCTTGGCCTATAAGTTGAAAAAAAAATGTATACCTCTGATCGACAAAATTTGAGGGTTGTTGCTTGCTTTATTTGCGCATTGTATGGAACTCTACTGTAAATTGTTTTTATTTATGCTTATTAAAATTAATATTATTTATAATTTATGCAGTCAATTCAAAGCTTATGGCTAAATTATGCATGTTATCCAAATAGGAATTAAAAATATGTTCGTCTGAAAATTTTTTTAACAAAATGCATAGCAATTTTTTTTAAATGTATAAACATTATTTTAAAATACTTAAAGAAATTATTTTTGATTAATTTTGAATTAAAACAAAATAATTTAAAAAGCACATTCAATTTTCTCTTAAATCTGTATCTCTTGTAACAGACTCATCTTTGCCACTGTACATTCAAATTTCTTAGCTATCAATTTTGGAATGAAGAGTTTCAGAGTTTGAATCTGAACACATTCTCAAATTGCAAAGTATATCTGTAATATTTTTTTCAAAAATACTATTTTGTTATTTGTCAAAAATTTGTATAATATTATGACATATATAAGAGTAAGAACATTACAGTAGACCCCTCCTATAACATGGTAGATATGTTCCATGTTATATGAATCCGTGTTGTACAAGTACTAGATTTTATAAATACATGAGCCATTCACAGCCCAAAGCAATTAACTTACTTGTTATATTTAAAATAACTTTCTTTAGTAATCAGGCTTAAGGCACTACATGACAACAATAGTGTGTTATATGAACACAATCACAATTTTTCCGCCATGTTATACGAATCCATCTTATATGAACCCATGTTATAGGGGAGGTCTACTGTATATGCAAATAACATTGATTTATATTGGAAGTATTCATTTATAATAAATATCTACAGTTTGTGTTTTTATGCAAACTTTATAAAAACCTAAATAATGTACACTTTACAAATACAATATAATACAACTAAAAAATTATTTTAAATTAAAATTATGTAAATTTAAGTTATCTTTAATTTAAAATATACATACCACGTAATGGTGATTTCATAGCAGCTTCTACTAATCCAGCAAGTAATTGGAGAGATTTTGAATCTTGTGCAAGTCCCGAGGCAAACGCAGCCAAAGCATCAGCATGTCTACCAAGACATTGAAGTGCAACACCTTGTCGATAATAGGCCTATTAATTTAATATATTAATCACAATTAATTTAATTAATTAATCATTTCTTTTAATTTATTATTACAGTAAAACCTGTCTATGGCAACCACTCACGGTTCCTTCAAAAAGTGGTCTTTTAGACAGGTGGTGCTGTAATATTGTATTTCCTTATGTATTTTGCGCAGTTTTTAGCCATTTCTACTAAGCAAAACTTGAGGTGAACAAAAATAAGCGAATTTTTTCAACGATAGAGCTATATTAGTATTGTATTATATTCTTATCGGATAACTTGATTTACAGGAGTTGTCATGATTTTATAAGATAGATTTAATACCAATATTTTAAAGATTATTACAATACTTGCATTTTCTCAATTATAATGCACACTTTCTTTTTTCTGACTTAATTAATTCAACTTGGTTCTTTTCGTTTGCTCCTCAGTTACATGTATTAAGTCATCGATATACAAGTGTGTCGTATCTCTCCATCACTTTGGTTTTGGTTTTTGTTAATCTTTTTTAACTTTAAAAATACTGTATTTTTTTAATATTTAATACTTTCTTAAGTATAATAAAAAAAATTATTAATTAATAATAAAACTATTTTATTATTTTTTCTCGTAAAATGATTTCATTACATTCTGCGATTGTCCAATGACAATGGCAGAATCGAAAAAGGAAGGTTGCCTGTAAAACTGATTTTTGTGTTAATGTGTTTATTGTTTTTTAAATACTTTGCATGTGAAAATTACTTGGATATAATTTTTCTAAAAATACCATGAAAATAAGGTAGGTTGATACAGAAACTATTTATCGCACATGTAACGTGTATGAGCGTCAAAAAAAAGATAAATAAATAATAATAAATAAAATAAATTTTATCAAATGATGAGACCAGCTGATTAAGTGTATCGTGTACAATATTTTATACCCTAAGGAAAATACTATAGGTCTACAGTAAAATAAATTTCATTTTCCCACAGTTAAACTTTGCAGCTAAATTGCCATTTGGTTGTGTTATTTTATGCAGCATTCGAGAAGTGCTTTACAGCGAACATTCTGAAACCCGTTTCTAAATGCAGTGCTGTAATGTAGCAAACTGTTTCTAAATGTTTGCTGCAAGAGTTCGCTGCAGCAAAGATAAAGCAGCAAAGCAGCTTTTACATCCACTACACGTGTAAAGCAAAATGGACGCTTGTGTGTATAATATGATATTATGCTGTAAAAATAAAAAAGTCTAAGTAACTTTTTTATAAAAATATTTTGATAAAAATATTATGTAAAGATTAAGAAGAATTAAATTTTATAAAATGACTCTAAAAGTTATATAAAGAATAAGAAAATACTATATTTTAAATATAATTATACATCTCCTATCTCTTAAATTCGTTCACATTTTCGGAAAGAGAAATGCTCAATTCTTTATGTCTCTTTATTTAAATATTATAGTTCTTTAACTAAAGCACTACTTTTGGCTGTAACTGGAATTAGAGGATAGATTATGGCATCCATGTTTCGCTCGAGCGGAAAGCGTTTCTAAACTATGATGCAGCGAGGTGTAGCGATAGCTGCTTGTGATGTCATTACACTCTCGCTGCATAAAGAAACACGGCCTTTTCACCTTCTCTGTTAACTTTAACACTATCTTCTAACGACAGCACTTTGCATTTCTTTCGTTTTTCGGACAATTTTGAACAAACTGAAACGAATTTCCTATGTTGCTAGACTAATTCATTAACACCTGCACCTAATTTCAAGGGTGGGAGAAGTGTCTGAGATGGGTTCAAACAAGAGTTTAGACTAATTTAGTATATTAGGAGGGGGAAATGTTGTTGAGATGGGTTCGAACAATAGTTTAGACCAGATATATATATTTGCAGAAGTGGTTGCTTATTACAGTTGTTGTATGTTGTTTCGAACCAAAAATCGATGCCCGCAGTCGCATTACACAGGTGGTTGTTTAATACGGGTAACTAATACAAAGACTCTATGTATAAACTATTCCATGCCAGAAATTTTTGCCGTTTTGACAGGTGCCCGTCAAATGCAGGTTGGTCGCCTAAGCAGTTTTTACTGTATTTGCATTTTATTAATCATATTTATATAATCTAAAACTAAAAACTAGCATAAATAATAAAATTTATTAAAATTATATAATACCTTTGGCCATTTTGGATTGAGTTCTCTAGCTTTAATGGCATCTTGTAAAGCACGGCCATGTTTTGCAAGTTTAATGTATGCTGCAGAACGATTACTATACAATATATGATTAGTTGGATCCAATGCAATTGCTTCAGTATAAAGTTTGATGGCTGAAGAAAAATCTCCATTTTGGCAAGCAGCATTTGATTGACGAACTTTCTCCAGGAACAGAACTTTATTAGATGTACAAGGTTCTGTTTCAATGTCTACTTCTAACTACAGAAATAAGAATGAAAATCTTTTTTTAGTTTACTAACAATATACTACTATTTTAAGACTAAATATACTTAAATAATAATTAAACAGTAGGAAGTTTAATAAAATAAGTCAAATAAAACCATATTTTATAAGTTTCTATAAAATGTGTAAATATTCTATATATATCAGAACTATACTATTCATCAATAACAAAAAATTACATTAGAAAGAAATACTTAAAAACATTAAAGGAGTCAAAATATTTAATTTGATTAAGCTCTTTACAGGATTTTCACTCTGATCTTCAGAGCAGCTACATTTTGATAAATCTAACTGATTATATATGCTTTTGAATCAAACTGATTAAAAATTTTCATACATAAGCTGTCAAAGTGTATAAACTAATGGTTACTCTTAACTATTTGAGAAATACAATAAAATTATAATAAATGTGAAATAATATTAGATGTTTCCTATCTTTGAAAAAGCCCTAGTCAAACTTCTCCCCAAGACTCAGATATTTACTCACCTATGTTTGTACTAGGGTTTCTCATTTCCCAGTCTTTTGCTTGTCCCAGGATTCCGGGATAAAAGTGAACTATTTCCCGGGATAGAATTAATTATTTTTAAGATATACAAAATATCTTAAAATCAAATGATATAATTATTTTTCATTTTTTTAAGTAATTTAATACATTTGCAACCTCCAAAATCATATTAATAATGCTGTGCAAGATATATATTAAAAATTACCTTTGAATTATGTAGAAATTTTCAAATAAAAAAAATTTATTAAAGTTTGCTGGAAACTACATACAACAACAACAACAACTATAAAAATGCTTTGAATTGAGTTGAAAATTTAAAAAAATGAACTTAAAAGTAATTTTTGTGATTTAAATAAAACAATACAAATTATTATTGTAAATTTTTATAATAAGATTTTAAAAAGCAAAGATGGTCAATACTCCCATCACTCAATCTGATTCTTCTTTTAGTAATGAAAAGTCCTGCTACCGAAAATGTTCTTTCCGATTCAATTGATATGAGTGGAACAGTGTTTAATGCATTTAAGAGAAGACAGATGTTATGTGTTTTTCACCTGTACCCTGGAAGATTTCTAATTCATTTTCGAGATTGTAGTACTTTTTTTACTCTCTAGTATTCTTGATTTGTCTGCCTCAGCTGCTTTAATTAATAGTGGCGTCAAGATTATAGCCTGATAATTTGGCAATTCATTTGGCTTTAATAATTAGGTTTATGAAGAAAAACTTCATACTTGCAGACTTCATACTTGTTTGTATCCTTGCCCAATTTGCACAACTGTGTTACAGCTATGCAGTTATTGAAGCTACTGGGCATGGTTAAAAATTAAGACAGCATAAGCACAATTATTCCAGATATTACAGGTTCAGACAATTAAAGAATTTTCAGAGTCTTGCCACAAATAAGCCACATATTGATTATTGACCATTTGTGACATGCCATAACGAGGAAAAATTAAAAAACTAATAAGTAGGTTTAAAATTAATAAATACAAATGCCAGTTTATGAGTTAATTATGCTTTCTATTGGCAAAATTTCCACAACCTTAACATAAAATTAAAAAAAAGTGAACTTTTAAGCAATTTGCGGGATTTCCCGGGTTAAAAAAACATCTGAAATCCCAAATCCCATTTGAGAAATTCTAGTTTGTACCTTGCTCATTTCACACATTGAAATCATCTTAATATTTTAAAAACCAAAACAGTTATAAAAAAAAATTAATAATTATAGTTTTACTTTGGATGATAAGACGACAGCTAGATATAAAGGAAAGCTTAAGCAATTTGACTTGGAATGACCTGATCTCTTACTTTGAATTACACAATCTCTTTAGCAGTGATACAACAAAACAGCTCAATTTTTATGATAACTTTGTGGACAGAACCTGCTATTTTACAAAGAAATTGTTTAAAATTTACAAATTGTTTGACTGTTATAATTATTTAGTAAATGAAATATGGTGGTACAAGTAAAACACATGGCATGGCATACTAAAGGGAAAAGTATAGTCTGCACTGAGCTTAAAAATGTTTTGTCATCACATAGATGCAAACAAGTGAAATTTCCAGTGAAATATCTTAACAAGAGAGCAAGTGTGATGACTTCAGATTATGACATTTCTCACTTTTTCACTGTTGCTAGCATTATCATTTAGTGACGTGAAATGTTCCCTTTTGTTTGAAATAATAGAAAGAAAATTGAGCAATGATAAAGTTTTTATTTCTATTTCAATAATTGTTTTAATTGCCAAGTGTAATTAATTTCTCTGTATGGAAACTTTGATCATTGTCTTCTTGTCCATATATGCTGAAGAAAGCATATTTTTTAATATATATATACAGTAAAGAGTCGTTAATCGAACCCCAGTAATCGGAATCGCCGGTAATCCGAACGATTTTCAGTCGGACTGTGTCGTGCTGAATCAAACGTTTTTGATACTAGATTTACTTCTAAAGTATAATTTTTATGTTTTTATATTCTTCAATATATTTATTTTGTTTGTACAAAATGAAGAAATAATTTTTAACGATACGATAGCCTCGATTATTATTATAAAAATTTTCGTTAGGCTTAAAATCGACGAAAATTCAACACGAAGCGACACGCAACGGAGAAAAATTTGAACATAGGACAGGTTAATATATTTTTCGTACATAATCGGTAATCAGAACAAATCACTAATCTGAACAACCTCAGTCCCCAACTGATTCTGATTTTCGACTCTCTACTGTATATGCAGTATATATACATTGTACTCGCACCAAAAATGAGCCAACGAGCTAATGCATAAATGAAGTTTAAAGTGAGAACATCAAATCACAATGAAAGTAAATACCAGATATCTGTGAGGGTGAGACTGTCTGTACCGCAAGCGAGAGATTCTATTTCTCATTCCTAAATGGTTTCATTTTTCAAGAGCCATATCACTACAAACCTATTGCTTGCTGCTTTTAGTATTACACATTTTTGTAATACCACTGCACATACTGCCATAATTGCCAGTACTTTTATAAAGTGACATTTTTAAGATATGTCATGAATTGTGTTTTCTCCTTTCAAACAAGTACTACTTCCATCACATTCAACTATACACTCATTCAAAACAGGAAATTTGAAAGATTTCTTGACAACTACCACCCTCTCCTTCAGTTTTACACCAAACTAGGTGAATATCTTTCAAGCTAAATTAAAGCATAGTAACTGCATTTTGCATTGTTTTTTTAAAAATTCATGCATACTATTTTTAAGAAATGTTTATTTTTATTTTCATTATTATTATTGTTTTACCTTATCCAATATACTTTTATTTGAATTTTTTTTTATTACTTTTTATTCTCTAACCATTTGCTTAGTCCACATCTGCTATTATTTCATATTTATTATAATTTTATTGTACTTCTCAAATAATAATAATTTTTTAACACATATACAGTCTACAACCATTAGATTATAGACTATCTTAAAAAACTTTTGAATTTAAACTGTTGATTGGTCTGATTCAAAAGTTTATAAGCACATACAGTTGTTTGATTCAAATTATTAGAATGTAGTTGATCTGATGATGGAGTGAAAATTCTAAAAAATGCTTAATAAAATTAACTATTTTGATTCTTTTAACATTTGAGCTTCTCTTTCTAATGTATACTCATGGAGTAATCTGTTCCTGTTTCATGTTTTAATAATAAAAATAAAATAAAATAGAAATTTTAAAACAATACCAATTTATAATAATGCTTTAAAATGCATCTAGTATTTTTTTAATAAAAGAAAACTTTTAAACTTAGAAACACAAGTAGTAGTTTGTGTTACTAAATTTAAAGTACAGTCAAATAGAATCATATAAATTCAAATATTTATAGTAATAAAATATAAAATAAGAATAAAATAATAAATCTACTAGGCCTATCTATATTTCACGTGTTAATCAATATAGTAGATTTCTACTTTATGATTGCCCATTTACAATTCCTCACTTTTAGTATTGTGAAAATCTTTTATTACAACTGTAAGAGATGCTATTATTTAAATACTGTATTATATTTTTGTTGGCCATCTTAATGTGGCATATAATATAGTAAAAATTGTATTCCCTGAAACAAAATCTCAATTAATGATACCAAACTTATGAGATATAAAATTTTTCACTTTATGATGATTTGCTGACCAACAATTTCTCAGAAACCAATTAATGTATTTCATTAATTGGTTTCTCTGAAAATTACATATGGGATTTTATATAAAAAATGAGATAAGATGTAAGCCAAACTACTAGATTTGAAAGAATTAGTTTTTAATCATAATTATTAATTATAATATCTGAGTCAGTAGAAGATTATATCATTCATCTTCATCAGCATCATCATCATCATCATCAACTGATGTTGTTATGTTTATATTAAGAAAAATGTAAAATTTTATATTTTGGATGTTGAATAGATTATATTATATTATATTGGATAGATATACAATATTTTGAAATTGTTTATCAAAATAGTGTAGTTTCCTAGATATTATAATTAATAGTTATGGTATTAGAAGAAAAGCTTATGGTTTGTTACATAAACTTAATAGTTATGATTACTTCTAACAAATATAGCAGTTTTGCTGGTTTTTTTTTATTTTAGTAATATGATTTTTAATATAAAATCATATACACAAACTGCAGAGATTAATGAGATGTATGGATATACATACATAATATATTAGCATGTTACTAGTAAAAAAATAAACTAACAACTGTAATTTAAATTTAATAAAATAAAATCAATTTTTTCAAATTCTTAAAAAGTTTCTAATTAACATAGAATGGATTCTGAACCCAAATTCTGAAACCAAAACATTTCTCTCAAACATTTTGCTAATATTTATCCAGATAAATCGAACAAATATAAACAACAGAAATAATAGGAATGTTTAGTCACAAAAATACTTCTTGAAGAATTTTAAATTTTCTGAAAGGAACTTAAAGAAATATTTACAAATTTTTTTTTATGTGAATGATTTTTATAAACAAAATCTGACATTAAGAAAAAGTGAAAATAGATTCAATCAATTCCAAATATGGAAATACTTAAATTAAAAAATGTAAGAAAATAAGACTTCTGTTTTTCATTTATTCAAAATTGAAATATTTCAAGTAATAAATTTTCAACCATACCTGGTTGAAAATTTGTACTTTATCTCTGCTGAGTACCTCTGAACTGTATTGTGAACATTTTCAGTCATTTTTAAAGATCTTCCTCAGGTAGAATATAAATTCAAACTTAGCAAAAATATCAGTAGAAATTTATATTATACCTGTACAGTCTTTAAAAATGAGCAAATTAATTTGTAATTAAATTGTTTTTGATGTTTTTAAAGGTTTTTATGAATGTCTGAATTTCCATATTCGTATTTGCTACTTTTATTTATTTTTTCCTTTTGGCTTAAATAAAATGACTTTTGCAGTGCTATAAACCATTGCACAGTATATTTATTTAGTAAAATCATTCATTTTTCTGAAAATTTTTTAAAACAGAAGTAATACATAAAGTCTTGGAATGAATTACAAATTAATTTTGAAAATGGAACTCAAAGTTCAAGAATTTGATGTCTATGAAGGATTACTCAGTCTCAATTATTCATGAACATAGGAGATCAGTGTATAGTTCTATACATAAGAGAGAATTTTCCTGCTATAATTCTAAAAAAATTTTAATATCCAATTCAGAATCTTATTTTCAGAAATATATATAATAAAACATGTCTATAGAAATGGTAAAATGAATTACTAAATGTATTAAGCATGTTCAAACATCATAGTTTCCTATTCTATAAAAATCCTTACAAATTAAAAAATCAAAAATATAATACTGTGATTGGATTCATTACAATTACTGTATTTTAGATACAATTTTCTAAGAATATTGTTGTAGTTGTTCATAACAAAAATTCCACTTACTATTAGTATAACTTCCTTTGTAGAAGTTATACTAGTAGTTTATCAATCTTACACTAGTTTAAAAATTATCTCTTGGTAAAATTTGTAATACTGCATGTCTGGGATATTAACTTAGCTATTTGCATACTCTATAATAATAAAGCCAACCACTGCCGTATGCCATCAGGCTATATAATGGCTATGATAATAATAAATTACCAAACAATTTGACCTTAGAGGGAGTCATTAGGCACCATCTCATAATAAATTTAATAATTATAAGTTTAATTACCATATATTTCCACAGATAAGACAACCTTCAGATATGATGAGGTATAAATTTTCATCAAAGTTTTATAGTTTTAGCATATATCTTTCCTATAAGATGACCCCCAAACTATCAATGGCCTATGAATTTAGTTTAGATCGGCGATCATCATCTGGATAATATACTGTATAGCGTATACGGAATTATGTCCTATTCATAATTTTTCGAATGAACAAATTTTATTTTCTGCCTTGCTATTGTTGCAAACGTTCGCACTGTTTCAGGCATTCGGGTAATGACCTTGACTATTCACAAAAATGTTGTATGGGTTATTCTATTTTGTAGACGTGCCCTACTCTCTACTAGTAAATAATTACGGTTTGTCTGTTTTTTTACAATGGTTTTAATTTATATAAATTTCAATCTAATTTTTTTGTATCTGTCCTATAAGATGATCCTGGATTTTGGGGGCCATTTTTTATGATTCAACTATCGTTTTATCTGCAGAAATATACGGTAAATAATTTTAGAGTAAATTGGAGATAGCACTTAATGCCTCCCTCTAAGGTCGAATTGTTTGGAAATTTATTATTATTATACTCTCTCTATATTTTTCATTTCATTGTCATCATTTAAAACATGTTTAAAAAATTCCAAAAAGAATTACATTCTGAGAGACATTTGCAGCGTCTATTATGCAACATAGTCAAGTCATAGTGTGTAAATAAAGTGGCAAGTGGTCAACATAACGGTTGTTATCCACTGTTATTCATCTTGTTTTGAATAAATGTCATGTTGTACATTTGGATGTAAAAATAATAATTTAAACAAGGAATATATAGATATCATTCTATAATTTCCCTAACAAAAAACCTACTTTAATGAGAGAATGGTTAGTAAAAATTTAAAATTTTAAACCTAAAACTAGAACATAAACTTGTTCTGTGTATTTCAATGAAGACTGCTTTGTTTGTCAGCCATTTACTAATAGAAGTCAATTAAAACCAAATGCTATACCAAGTTATTGACAAAATTTATGTTTGAGGAATATCACAATAAATGCAAATGTAAGCAAATTTATATACCTTAAAAGAATTTATAAAAAAATGACAAAGAAAATGTGAGATTAGTCAATTATGAAATATTTTTATAATTTAAAATGTAATTTTTAATTAGAATTATATATTTTTTTATTAAATATAATTATATAAAATATCAATTGAGATACCAAATCATATAGTGCCATTACCAATGTTTTAACATATTTTGTTCATTATATTAATTAAATTATACCAAGGGCTAGAAGCAACTTTTGTAATAATTTTGATATTTTGTTCAGTACAAATTATTAATCTAGAACTAGATGAAATATTACAAACAGAATTATTAATTATAAAATTTTAGATCTCATGAAATTTAACTGAAATTGAATACAATAAAAGACAGTTTATTATTTAAAATAATAAAATTTCTAGTTGAAAGCTTTATTAATTAAGAAATTCAAAAATAATTCATTAAGAGACTTGAAAGTGTAGAAAGGTATGGTGATATTAAATGTTCTACTACAGCTGCCATAAAGTGATAATTAGACTTAAGATGTTATGTATGTCATTCATTTATTTATTATTGGAATTCCAAAATAGTGCAAGAAAATTGTTATGATATACTTAACAGAGGAAAAGTCTAATTATCCAAGCATAAATGAATTTACTTCTAAAAGTTCAGTGCTGTTCTCTGTAAATTTGTTCAATACCTAACAATGTGATATTCCATTATATTAGAATGGTTAAAATCAATTAAAGTCGTCAAAAATAAAATGCATATTTGATACGTTAGAAACTACTGACAAGCATAAGGTCTATGTTGTTAAGCACCATATTTTCTATTATATAATTGAACCCAGGAAGCAGGAAGGTGAATAGACCTCATTAAGTAAATGTGCAAAGCATCTCCAAGTGAAATCACTACAACAGCTTTTGCATTTATTGCAAAGTGTTACGAAAATTATTTCCTTAATAAAATCCCAATCTATCCAAAGAGATATATTTTGTAACATGCTGCAGCATTCATTTTTGTTCTGCATGGCATCAATTCAAAATGAACAATTCTTTTTATTTCTTTTCAATTTCAAAACAATCATCATAATTGAATTGGTCTTTTCAGAGTTACTGTAGATTTCTTTCTTGAAGAAGCAATGTTTTTACTCCAGTTCTGATTGTTTCCTTTCAGGAATAAAGAAATAAATTCATATTTCCTAATTCATTCTATTTGCAAATTCTTATGTCACCATCTGTTATAACAGATTCCAAAAAATACATTTCCTTCTTCATACTAAGTGGTACGATCCAAAAGTTCGGGGACTGCAGTAATCTATGACAACAAAAGCATGTATTTGAAATTACAGCATATGAAATGGATTTTACCAAACCACCTCTACATGTTCATGTTAATTTCACCCATGTCATGTGATTAAACTGCGAGTGCTGCTGTTTTTTTCCGGAGATAGTTACCTTTGTTCTGCGACATAATAAAAGTAGAGTTTCAAGAACAACCTCCAACATTTCAACTTCGCCATGGTAGAATCACCGTACACCTTTCTTAGCAATTTTAAAGTCTTTGTAGGTGTTTTACCTAAACGCTGACAAAATTTAATGTTAGAGGTTGTTCTTGAAACTCCACTTTTATTACATCGCAGAACAAAGGTAACTATCTCCAGAAGAAAACAGCAGTACTTGCGGTTTAATCACATGACATGGGTGAAATTAACCTGAACACGTAGAGGTGGTTTGGTAGAATCCATTTCATATGCTGTAACTTCAAATACATGCTTTTGTTGTCATAAATTACTGCAGTCCCTGAACTTTTGGATCGTACTACGTATTTAAGAAATGTAAAAGAAATTGTAAATATCGATATGATCATTGGTTAAATAACTTTAAAACTTCAAATTCAGTAAAATACAGACGTTATTTTTAAATAATCTTATAATCAATATAATTAAATTAATTATAATGGGAATACTTTATTCTAATTATTTTAAAATACTAAAGTAGATACAGAATAAATTTGATATCATGTCAATTAATATAACCTAATCTAATGTTATCTTGACAAATCTGAATTAAGAATATTTTTTTAAACTTAACATATTTCCTTCTTATTTAAACTTAACATATTCCTTTAAACGTATTTCCTTCTTATTAGATTAAAAATAGAAAAGATTGAATGTCAATAACTTTCTAATACTAGGATATAATAAACACACACAACATACCTATATAAGCACATTAGAAATTAACATATTTTTACTTGTTTTCATCCATTTATAACAGACTTCAGGTATATAACACAGAGCAAAACAGCTACATTAAAATCAAATGAGCTTTTTTATGGGTCTAAAGATTGAATGACTTATAAAATCAAAATACTAGGTTGATTTAATATTGTGTTTTTTAGTGTTCCTGAAATGTTATATTGTTTTTTTTCAATTGTACTATTTTTTACAATTGAAAAAACTTCAAAACTAAATATTTTTGAGAAATTCTTATTAAAAAAAGTGCAGAAGTCTAATCTGAAACAATTCATAACCTCCTAACAGAATTTTTCTATAGCATTTCAAAACATTGAGTTAGCAATAAGAATTTCTCAAAGTTTACACTGGATGAATGTAATATAAAATTTAATCTCCACCAATGTCAGGATTAACATATAGGACCAACATATTAGAAAATGCTAGAAGAGTGATATATTAGCTTCCTGCTGGACTAATCTTGAGGTTGATGGAGATTATATTTCATATGGAGTTAACATTTTGATCAAATACTTTAATAGATCAAAATCAAAAGGAATTATTTAACAGAAGTTATTATTTATTAATTATTATTTTAGAGCTCTGAAACCAGGAATCCCCAAATTTTTTTGACTGTCAACCTAGACTTCCTCAACCTTTTATCAATTTCCCTCTTTTTTGTTAATATAGTTAATAATAATAAATAAATCTAGCAAGCCAGTGTTAATTAACATACCATTTACATAATCCTGAACTGACATATGCATAACTCACTGGACTAATAATTTGTAGTGAACCATTTTCAATCAATCCCTAACTAGTTTTCAATCTCCAAAATTGTCTTATTGATCTCTGAAGTTGATATTAACCATTGTGGAGACCTGTTCTTAAATGAAACTGTATATTTATTTTTAATAATTTATATTATATATACATAGTAGCCAAAAAAATTATGCAGCTTAATAGTTCATTGCACTGCCATGAATGAGTGCACATTTGTCATGGCATGGAATCTACGAGTTTATGGAAGGTATCCACATGGGTATCACACAGTAGGTCCAGTAATTAGTTACATAGATCATGCAGTGAAGATGAGAGGGGTGATCAGTTCTGAAATTCAACATCTTAATGGCATTTGATGAGGTTCGTGTCAATGTTTTGTGATAGCAATTCTGTGTGTAAAGGAGCTATCATGCTCCTGGAACTATTCCGGCATGTTGCAAGCTTGATATAGTCTGGTATTGGTGTCCTGAAAGAATTCTGTGCTGTTGGGAAAAAGAAGTTCACTCCTGAGAAAACTGGTCATCCAGCAGCTTAAGAGAGTTCATGAATGTTATCCTGTTGCAATACAATACTGCAGGACCTAGGCTAGACCACATGAAAAACCCCCAGATCTTCAGAGGCTTGGATTGTGGAAAGGTTGCATAACAGGTGTAATACTTTATCTGCATATCTATTTGGTTCTATGCATATCTGTATCCATCTTTCTGTAAGAGAAAAAAATGCAATTCATAAGACTACCAATAAATGGCTTTCTTCTGTTGCTCCACAGTGCAAGTCTTATGTTCCTTCACAAAATGGAGCTGATTCATATTGTTCATGAGTGGCTTCCTTATAGTAACACAGCTGACCTTTGAGTTCCTGTCATATTGTTTGCATAGAAATGCTCATACTGCCCATATTGAGTATATTCGTGAATTCCATTGTTAATCATGTAAAATTGAACTTCATCAAGCAATTCAGTGCTTTCTTGTTGTGGCCATTGAGGATGATCTTCCAATCACATATACTGTATCTTCAGGAGATTTCACCACTCTCTCCAGATTGTAATAATAAGTTGGATAGTTCTCTGTCCAATACATGCAACAGTAGCAATCTCCTTGATTGTTTTCTGGACTTGGTACAGGCCTCTATCAAGTATAGTCATTACCAGTAGCAGACAGTATGCTACAAGTAGAAGAGCCACATGTAGTGTAGTTATTACCTGGTACTGGTGATATTACCTCAAATAGAGGAATTTAAAGTTTATATTGTGAATTTATTCAATTTTTGTTTGGTGATTTGTAGGTCAGCAGAAAGTGAATGTAACTGGTGTTTTATATTCTACTAGCAATTACCCACAACTTTGCCGTGCAGATTTTGCAAGCAAACAACATTTATATTCAGTATTTCAACAACGATAGTAATTGTTATATAACACCTACTGCTGAGAATGATGAGAATTGCTGAAAATCAAACAAACTGTTTTCAATTTCATCAATTTTCTGGAACGTTTACAATCGTTCTATAATCGAACCAATATGCAATAACAAATTCGAATTTGAAACGGTTCAAACACTTCGTTAAAAAATCAAAATATATAAAAATATTTATAACAATGTCTGAAAGGTTATCAATTTAATACACCTAAGTATTCAATGAAGACTAAATGTAGTTGAAAACAAAAAATTGTATCTAAAATAGTAGAGTAGAAGCCATTCTGCAGGTTAAGCCTTAATGCTCTCTCTCAACCCCTGCAGGGGAATTTTGAAAAATCCCTTCTTAGTGTGCATTTTCATGACATACCCTAACTGTGTACCAAATTTCACCACTTTAGGTTCAGTGCTTTGCTCTGGGCAATGATGAATCAGTCAGTAAGGACAAGTAATTTTATATATATAGA
Source organism: Centruroides vittatus (assembly GCF_030686945.1). Taxonomy (NCBI): domain Eukaryota; kingdom Metazoa; phylum Arthropoda; class Arachnida; order Scorpiones; family Buthidae; genus Centruroides; species Centruroides vittatus. Next base: position 1,617,905 of record NW_027122193.1, read on the forward strand.
TTTATTGTAAACATTTCCAAAGTTTCAAACATGTTGTTCTGATGATGGGTTTTATGACTCAAAAGTACTTCAGGACAGAAAATTGTACATTTATATTCTCCAATAAAGTAGACTGTTTTGATATATTTATTTTAGTTAAAATGGTTAAAAATAAATATTAAATGCTAAATTCACAACATTTTATAGATGCAGTTTTCTAATTGTCAATCTTATCCAAACTAGTGATCAATATTGCATCTTTATCTGTTTGAACTTACACCAACTTTTTCTAAATTTATCAACAATATTTCTTACAATACAATAATATTTATAAACTTTGCATTGTTCATTAAAAAATTTCATTTTCATTTTTACATTTAATTATATATTGGCATATCAAAACTATGTAGACTTGTAAACTTGTTTTAATTTTGCAAGATTCATTTTCTCAATATATTAAAAATGCATTAAGAATTAAATAGGATAATTTTTAGATCAGCACTTACTAATCTATAATTTTTAAATTATTTTTTTGTTATTACTTTAAATTTTCTTCTTGTAAATAGCTGAATTAATGAGAACCAAAAGAAATTCCCATTAGAGAATTGTTATTTTAACTTTAATAACAAGATACAGACTCATTATTTAAATATTTTACATCATGATGATGATCTTTTCTAGTTTCCTTTTATCCATTATCTTATAATCTGTACTTATTCAAATTTCTTAATTAAAAATTTAAGTAATTTTTAATTATTTTAAACTAATATTCTATTTAAACTTCAATATTCGGATGTCTGTCATATCTTAATGTTAAATCCAAATAATATAGAATATAAAAGGAATAATTTTCTTGCCAAGGAATGACCTCAGAGAAAATAGATAATTCTTTATAGTATTATAATAATTTATACAATTTTAAATATATATAATTAATTTCTAAACAAAGTTTTTAATTAAAATATAACCATGTAATTCACCTACAGAAAATTCTTGATTCAAAACTGGTTATAACAACTTTTTCTATTAATTGATGTTTAGTTTTATATATTATACTTAAGAATAAAGCAATAAAACAAAATCAATGTAAAAATAATCAAGAAGTTTTGAACTCAAAACCCAATCATTTTTATAAAAAAATTTTAAGCTGAAAATAAAAATAATTATACTAATTTTAAATTATTTTCAATGTTCCTATTCATTTTCTCAATATTCCAAGAGTTCACAACTTTGTGTGATCCTATACATTCAAGAAAACGTACCTCAGAAACCTTTAACCGACGCAAATCAAAATTTAACATTACAAACATTTTCAGACCCCTCCTGGGCCCTTCCACAGGTAAAAACCGTTAGAAATGATTTTTTAGACAAAAAAAATAGTTCTTTGGAATGATTTTTAAATTAAACTGTAATGTTAAATTTTGATTTGCATCGGTTAAAGGTTTCTGAGGTACGTTTTCTTTAGTAAACTCCGATGTGTGGTTGTTCGTTTTTTTATTCCTATATATTCATTTTATAGTTTATGGATTTTCATTTTAATACAAATCATTATGCATTAAATTTATTTTATACAATTTCTATCTATAATTTATTCATGAACTATTTATAAACTAAAATAGATATTATTTATTAATACTGTGTTATCTTAATGAAGCAACAACTATCAAGTTAGTTAGTTATTCACTTATAAGAAGATTTTCTCAACTTGTTATGCACAAATTACAATATTTTATTGTAATTTCAATTCAATATCACCATCTGTCTAATATTAACACTCAGAAGAATAAGACTCAAAGATCAGAAACTTTTTTCATGCAAAGAAAAAAAAACAAACAAGTCAAGTATTTGTTATTTACTTATCCATAATAATAACTTTTAACATAAAATTATCATGAAAAATAACTTTCACTGTTTGTGTCAAAAGAAATTTTATCAGCTAAAAAATTCTCAAAAGTATAGGGAAATATTTGTACTCAAGCATTATTGAGCAACAGGTACTTTTTTGTTTTATGACAACACAATGATAAGTTCACTATTTTCTTACAAGAAGAAAAGTTTCCATTTTCTTTTGTTTTTGTATGCTGTATGCAAATATATTTCAAAGAAGTGATTATTATCAGTAAAAACAATAATAACTATTGATGAAATGTTAAATTACAATATTTTATTGCAATTTGCTGGTTAACAAATTGAAAGTTAACTCTTATTCATGTTCTGTTTAGTTAATTTGCTTTCATGTACTCAAAAACAAATAAGCATATTCATAGTATCTAAATTTATTTGCATCTTTATTATGCCTATTTTGATATATTTTATATTTCATTTATGGTATTTAACAATTGCCAAACAGCTCTTTTAAATGGTTTATATTATATTAATGATAATATTAAATATTAAATGGTAACAACATTTTATCATTGTCATTTAGATATTTTTTTGACTTTTGAACATTTTTAGATAAACAGAAGAATTCAGGAATGAATTATAATTTTTATCATTTTAACTAACAGAAACAGAATTTTGATTATAAGTTTGCTTAAGGGGCAATTTTACAGAAGACAGTACAGTAAAACCTTGATTTAACAGAAAAAAATTTCTGGTCCATATGTCATACATGAAAATTAACATCCTGTTAATTTTAAAATGCATTTTACATGTAATTAAATTAACATATTATTTTAATTACATACTGAAACAATATTAAGATGTCTATTACTAAAGGCAGACAGCAAGAAAACCTTTTAAGACAATATACACTACATTCTGAGTAAACACTAAAAAAATTTTATAAAGATTTTGATATTATTTTAATATAAAGGCCTAAATTTGTTTGTGTGCACATATGTGAATTCTCTATAACTGCTATTTTTGTCCACTCCAGGTGAAATTTGCTTTTTTGCTCTTTACAAAAGATAGTAAAAACTACTTAATTTGTAGCAATATTAGTAACTCTTCTTGAATTTCTTGAAATCTCTACTTTCTCATAAAAAGTATTCTGTCATGCTTGATGTGGGAATTTCTAGTATATATAGAAAACTTTTCTGTGAAATTAAACTTCTCATACATACTTAATCATAATTATACAAATGTACATTATCTACACAAGTAAAAACAGATAAATTAAGTAATTTGTCAATTTTTAACACACATTCGATAAACCTACTTTATTATATAACAGACTTTTGGCTTTAACGAACATTCCCCTCACCCAAATTAATCTGTTAAGTTGAGGTTTTACTGTGCATTCATAAATTATATAATTGATATACAGTAAGACCCCACTTAACACTGCCTTGATTAACATTGGTTCAATATAACACAGTCTGCTCGAAGCCTAAAAAACGCTCAAAATTTATGCTGATTCAAATTAATGCAGCATTTCATTGATTCGTATATAATATGATTATTCCCAAACATGAACCAATCAGCAATAGGTGGCAATTTGCTGTAGCACCAGACTATCCTTAAATCTGTTTGTTTTGTGCAATTTTGGAAAAAATATAAATCATTGATGCCATAGGAAATATCAACTTTGCTTGGCAAGAATTAACTGGCATGAACAAAGTGTGGAAGAAGTTATGGCTGGAACTATCCAAGAATTCTCAATGAGAAGAGCCTATCACTGTATTCTTAGGTTGATCAAATTGTGAGCCTAATCGATACAGCAGGACTAGGAGATGTGGACGAGCAGGATATTGAGGAGTTACTGCAGGTTCCTGGTGAGAACCTTACCAAGGACAACCTTCAAGAACTGGCAGAACAAGAAATTCATGTAGAGCTGAAAAATTGTGACTCTGAAAATGAAGAACCCAAAGAATTTCTCTACAGATTTCCTTAGTAAAAGTTTGGTAACAATATCCAAAATCATTGATCAAATTGTTGCAAATCCAGATTTTGAAAGGAATGCAAAAGTGAAATGAGACGTTTTGGATGCAATCTTCCGCTACCGACATTTTCTTAAGGAAAGAAAAAAGCAACAAATGAAACTACACGACTTTATCGCAAAAAACAAGAATTTCAGAAAAGTCAGGACCTTCATCACAAAATATGAACTTTACATTTCTGTGTGCATATGTTTATGTTATTTAACATATATTATTATGCAAATTAATATAAAAATAACTTAAAATTATAATAAAATTTGTTTATTTGTGGTCATGTGTTCCCCTTTCTCTATTTACTCTGTTAAAATGGCCTCGTTTAACACTGGTTCGCTTAGGGCTTTGTCGTCTAGAAATACATCCCCACGTTCAGTGGGGTCTTACTATATTTCCAGAAGCAAGCATTAATTTATTTGAATAAGTATTTAATTAATGTTTGACTTTAAAAATTTCAAATTATCCAAAGACTAAAATCTGATAAAAATTCAAGTAAAAACAACTAAAAGCTGAACCAAATGAGCATATTTAAGATCTTTCAACAAAGTCTTGTCCTAATACATCATCATCAAAGACAAACATAAAATATGTCTTCACCTTAAAATAAATTCTCTCTTATATTAAAGAAAAGTTCATTTTTAAATTATGTATTAGAAGTTACTAGATTATGAATCTGATAAACATCTCTTATGATGATAAATATTTAGCAATTATAGATAAATATGATAAATTTAATTTTCATATTTAAATATTCTTAAAGATATAGGAATTAAAGTAAAATTATCTTCTTTTATTCTAAACATTACAAGAAAAATGTATTTTTAATATATGTTTAGTTGTTATATATATGGTCATCCATCACCAACTGCGGGATTATGCTAAAAATAAAATTTGTTCATGTTGGTAAAATCATGATTGCCAAACAGATTTTATGGGCATTAAGGAGTTTGGAAGAATGATAGCCATGACACTGAATATAAAAAATTATATTTTTTATAATATAATATAAAAAATTTAATTTTACATCAAAATACAACAGTATAATAAAAAGTTTTGTTAAACCATAAGAAATGAAAAAATTCTAAAACTGTTTAAAATTGTTTATGGTGCATCACAATATCTTTGATTCTTAGTTTTTAGCTTTTCTAAAACTAATGTAATTTGGTGTGGATAAAACAAGGATATTTTCTGATTTTAACTCACAATTACAAATTCTTCAAATTTTTCTTTGTCTACAGTCACTAAGAACATTTCAAGAAAACAAAAAAATCTGTATTCATCATTTTGTTGAAGCAGTTCTTCAATTTTTTCAGGCTGCATTTTGAAGAATCTCATCCTCTAAACTCCTAGCAACCATCACAATATATTGAACTTCAATGCTGGCCAAAGGATTTCATTTTTGTCTTTCATAGCATTTAATTACAAATAATTTTTTATTTTATTTTATATTATATATATATATATATATATATATATATATATAAACTGTATAAAGAGCATTATTTTTTTGGTTTTGTTTTTATTGTTTTAAAATACAATATAAGTGATTAGTAGTTAAAATATTAAATAATAATATAAAGTTTTTTCCCAATATATTTTATAAACTCAATTAAAAAAATTGCATTAGCTAAAAATCACAATGAGAAAGTCACAGATAATAAAGGTTACCTATATTGTACAGTACTGTACATGTGGCATTAATTTTAATATTACATACAACAATTTTTAACTATTAATATTATATCTTAAAGTAAACATTCATATTATTTAATCACACTTTCAAAATGCTTTATTATTTTAATTATTATTTATAAAGTTTAGAAAAAATAGTAAAAATAACTAATGTTACTGGTGTCCTTCTAAATTCATTCTTTAATAATATTTCTTAATATTTTGGAGATATTCATGTCTGTATCTTGAATATTTCTTTAACTCAAAGAAAATGAAGCACTCAATAGTCTTAATAGAATAGTATAGGGATTTAATGTCTCCAACTTGAATTTCCTTAACTCAAATTTTCTTCAAGTCAAAGTTTCTCATGGTTCCCTGACACTAATTTATGTCACTTTCAACTTCCCTGACTCAAATTTTAATATTTATTCTATTTAAAGTGATCCCAATTATTGGATTTCCATGATACTTTCAGACAATTAGTTGTATCTACTGTCCAACACTCATTTAGAGACAATGTTCTAGTCCAAAGCAACAGGTCCTCTCGCTTTATCTCAACAAAATGTACCAGCAAAATTGTTCGATTCCATTAGTTACAATGAACACTTTGCTGAAAAGTATTACACAGGCTGTTTAAAACAAAACAAAAAAACATCAAAGTTTCTTTATATAATGCAAGAAAGGTAAAAATACAAATCTATTCGGAATTGGCAATTTTTACTCTACTGTTCTCTAACTCGAACTGTCTGTAACTCAAAGTTTTTTCTGCCCGTTGGAGCTTTGAGTTAAAGAAGTTTTACTGTATTTGAAATTGAATTCAAATGAAATTGTAATAATAAAATTTAGAAACAATAATAATTATTCATAGCATATTACTTTTTTAAATATTGATAAATCTTCTATAAAATGTGTAACACTAAATTATATTTTAAAATCGTATATTCAGTTTTGAAAATAGTTTAAAAAATAAAACATTACATATACATTTATTATCTAAGTTAGACTATTGTCTCTTAGTCTATCTGTCCCTTCTCTTGTAACAAATCATAATCTTTGAAGGAATGCACAGAGAATTAAACTCTGTTTCTCACAAAACTAAAATTCTTTATTTATCAATTAAAACATGCTAAAAGAAAAACATATCTATAACAGAAAAAAATCATTTTGAAATAATTTATTTAACAAAACATATTCTGTACTACTTTGTTCCTTTTGCTTTAATTCTTAAAACTTCTTTGAAAGCATGGTAATAAACAATTTTTTTTTCTAGTTTATAAATCACAATAAGATTATCAATGCATTTATACATATATATATATATATATATATAATCTGAATACTTTTGTATACAGTTCTGTAACATTTCAACAAATGTAGTTAAATTCCTTACTAAAGAATATTTTGCAAATAATACCAATAAGAATTTCTCTCATATATAAATAAATGCTTGCTTACTAATGAAAATTGAGAATAAAATCTATATGTAATTAGATATAATAATTTTAAATAAAATAAATTAAATACAAATTTTCATTCTCTCATAGAAATTTTCTAATCAATGTAATAATATAAGGCTAATATATATATATATGTGTGTGTGTGTGTGTGTGTGTGTGTGTACAGGCTTAATATAAAGTATATTTATGAATAAACTATTTAAAATTATACTTTATTAAGAGAATCTCTTCATCTAAGCTTAGTTATTTTTAAATTCTGTATTAATTCTAAAATTGTAATATATATATTAATTTCTCATGTTATTTGCCTTATTTCTGATATCTTAAGTTTTAAATTTTTGTTAAATATCAACACTTCTAGCTTATTTATTTACAAAATAACAATGTTATAATATTTCATTTTGCATTCCACAAACTATTTATTAAAACTATTATTTATAGTTGATAAGTAAATGAGTATTTATAGTTAAAAATTATTTGCGAATAAAAAATTAATATTCTAAAATTTTATGAATTTGTAACACTTTATGTAAATTAGAATGGTGTCACTAACATGTATAAAAGCTAAAGGACATATTCAGTTAGCTATGAATGAGTTCTTGAAATTATTATATATAATTGGAATATTAAAGGTTTTTCTTTAGTTTTCCTCCTGATCTGATTATAGTTGTCAAACTTTATATTTTTTTAAATGACTAAATTTTTTATTACTAACTTTCGAAAGTTCATTATTGACAAGTAGTTAAGATTTCCTCCTCCCTACGACCTTGCAAAGCTTTGTTTTTTATTAAAACATTTAATGAACTAGGTTCTCTTGAGATTTTAAATATTTATTTAAGGTGCCTTTTTAGAACTTTTTTATTTTTCAGTAGATTTATGTTAAGTGAATGCTTGGAATTACTTTAGCTAATAGTTTTTAGAAGATAATTCATTGTCTAGACAAAGATGGAAGGGGGGGAAAGAGAAATAGAGAAAAAGCAAGTCTTAAGAGTATTTCTAGAATATAACATTTTGGTAACTAAACAATAACTAATTTTGTAAATGGCAATGTCCTAACCAATTATTGATGATAAATTCAGTATTTCTAAATAACAAAAAATGAAGTTTTAAAGCTCCCAAAAAAGTTCCTCTCTTTAAAAAAACTTCATACACTGTTTAGATTTTTTAAATATTTTTTAGTTTTCAAAAAATTTAAACAATAGGTTGTGGAAACTAAAATTCCAAATAGCAGCTAAGCTTTAGATTTAACTTAGCTTTTTAGAATTTACTATTTTTATTTGGTAGCTTTTGATATTGAAAATGTTAGGTGAATGCTAAAAGTGGTTTGTAATGTTATGGTGACTTGACTTAGATTACTCATTTGCATAAAATACATATTTTAATGGCATACAGGAATTAGAGAGCACTCAGAAATCTGGATTAAAAACTATTTTTAATAATAACAGCTTTATTAATGTTTTTTATTAGTACAATGAAACCTAGTTAACTTGAACCTGGATAACTCAAGTCACATTTACTCAGTCATTTTCTTTCCCAAGCCATCTAGCATAACATGTTAATTCAAACTGGTTAACTCAAATTCCTCAACTTTTTAACTTGGAACTCTGAATTTTAACTTTGAACTCTAATCAGTTGGGTTTTTTTTCCCCCCAACTGATTTAGACTTAACCAGATTCCACTGTATTAGTATACTATTATTTTCTTCTAAATTTAGTAACTTATTTTTGTTCAAATTATCAGAATGTTCAAATATAGTAGGGGGGTGATGATTTGTACCATGGTAATCCAAACTTCCAGTTAATCCAAACAATGCCCCAAAATAATTTTGATTTTCTTTCCCTCTCTTCCTGAACAAAATGTGGCTTTTATAACTACAGTAATACCTTGGTTTTCATTGATTTATTTTATTATTTTTTTTTTTGTGAAAAATTTGTCTCGGTTTTTGTTGGTTGCCTCGAATTTCGTCAGTATGACCTGCTAATTTTGCGAAAACATAGGGCAACCTATGTGTTTTCCTGCTCAGTGTGGCGTTGTTTCATGTTGTGTGTGCATTAACCCCGTGCATCTATGCATGCATCTTTCCTTTCCTTTTAGTTCCATCTTGGGACCAAAGAAAGTTTCTAGAGCTGGTGGCCCTTCAAATGCCATGTTAAATGCTATGTTAAATGTTCATTTATTTTTTAAATTAGTTTTCTTATATTCCTTTTATATTAATTTCTTATTGTTTTTAGTATTAAACACAATATTTATTCTCTATAAAATGTGTTTTTAGTATGTATTTTGGAGTGTCCAGAAGAAATTAATTGGATTTACATTGATTCATATGGAAATAATTACCTTAGTTTTCATTGGTTTCGGATGGATTATCGACAAAAACCGAGGTATCACTATACTTATCTCATGATGCCCAAAATGCATGGTGTATACAATCCTAAGCTACACCGTTTCAAACACGGGTGAACTCGTCTCTAAATTACAAGGCATTGCTTTAACCGAGCAAGAATTTATCACAGTGTTAGACTATGAAGCTATGTATCCGTCCATTAAATTGGAGCCGTGCTTCTGTGCCCTTAGAGACTTCCTCTTCCAAGCCGTTCCGCCCGGACCTAAGCACCACAAGCAGATTTTGGAGCTGGCCCACCTAGTATGCTACAACTCCTTTTTCACCTTCAACCAGCGAATCTACCTTCAAAGAAGAGGGGTTCCAATGGGTAGCCCCCTGTCTGGAGACCTCTGTGAGTTAGTGGTTAGAAAATTAGATAGCGAAGTCCTACAAACCTTCAATGCAGACATTGTACTCTACACGTGGTATGTTGATGATATTCTTATTATCTGGAGATCCAAACCGGACGTTGGTAAGCTGCTGCAGACTGTTAATAACAATCCGTTTGGGCTTAAGTTAAAGCTTGATCAGCAGGATGATAGGTTGGCCCATTTCCTTGACCTCAGTATTTTCCTAGACCGCGATTGTATAACCACTAGTGTATTCCATAAGCCTAATCTTCTACCTTTCTTCATCCCCTCAGCCTCGAACAACCCCTTTACCTATAAAATTTCCGCCTACCGGGCCCTGATCCATAGGGCCTATACCCATTGCTCTAACACTAATGACGCGTTTCGTGAAATCCAGCACATCAAACGCATCGCCGTAGCCCACGGTTACAACGGTAAATTTATAGATGTGCTGGCCCAGAGAATACATGATCGCGTTGTTAACAAAGCCGTTAGTTCCAGTCCTCGTAACCTGCGAAGTAAGCAAGTTGTTGTTGATTTCGACCCTAGGTTGAGCCAAGCGTATAAAATCTTATCCAAAAAAGCCAAAGTTGGTCTTACGTACAAGCGCAGCCCTTCGATTTATAAGCTTCTAACAAATAACAAGGATAAATGCAGCGAAGCCAGGATTCCAGGGGTCTACTCTGTTCCGCTGGTGGACAATAGAGTTAAGCCAAGCAATAAATTAACCTACATAGGCTCAACCAACAGATCGCTTACCAAAAGGATAGCTGAGCATAGGTACGACGCGCGCAACAAAAAATTTAATTCCACCCTAGCCCAGTACGCAAGCGAACCCAGTATAACGGCCGAATGGGAAGATGCTAGGATTACCGTTCCTATTCTTGACTCTAGCAAACTTAGAACAATCGAAGCTATAGAAATCTTTACTGAATCCCTCAAAGGAAACTGCATTAACAGCAGGGATGCAGATTCGCTTTCCCCTGCCTGGCGGTCACTCCTCGATAACCCCCTTAATTAAATAGGCCGGTCCACCCTCTCCTTGTCCGTTTCGTTCTCTCGTGCAGTTTCTAAATTTATCAGGTTTCTTTTTCCTTTTTCTTTCTATTTCCTTTTTTCCGCCTCTCACGATTCGCATATCTTCGACAATAGTTCACGCATCTTGGCTAATCTTAAAATATTTTCCAAGGTCAATTTCGTTTAAACCTTCTCTGCTAAGACGTCACTTGTAAGAGGAAACCCCTCATAAACAATGACGTCACGTAAACATTGGCTATCCGACTTTCCAACCATCCTCAGTGCACCTGAAGAAGGCCTTTTAAAACGGCCTAAAACGTTTGTGCTCATTAATTTGTTTGCTAGAAACAGAGTGTGAAAGGTTTTTTGTGCCTACGATTTTAAATTAGTTCTAGCTTTGTGTGCAGAGATTAAAAATGGTTAGCATATTATTTAATATTTTATCTTTTGTAACCAGATATTTTTAGTCAGTCCAGTACTGACATTTATAGCTTTATAAAGTGTTTTGATATTTTACAAATTCTGGGGCAAGAATCATCTGACATTTTGGACCTAGCAAATTTGTTATGGAAATAGGAAACTGGCCTTTATTTTCTATCTCTTCCTTCTTATATGGTCATACACTTACTCTTGGAAAGAGATTGAAAATGCCTGAATATGTGAAGTGTTTTGGTTTTCAAAAAACTGACTGGTGTCAGTCATCCTGATAATGGAGAGTTTTTCAACATACTATAAACATCACTTGGCATTTTTTAAGTACAGTACCTCTATTCAATACTATCAAGAGATATTTAACATACTAAATGCAACAAAATTTAGGATGGTGATGTTTCCATTTAAAAAAAATACCAAAACACAACGCTAGCACTTTTGGCACTGCAAACAATGAAAAATGAGCTGGATTAAGATCCAGCTTGTGATTTTTGGTTGGGGGAGACAAAAAGTTTGGTTTATTGAGGATACTTTTTCAAGACTGCTAAATTTGCAACATATCACAGTAAATCAAAGCATCAATTATGTCAGCCATTTAACACAGTTTATTGCCTTCAGAATGGGAGACCATATTAAGCTATATCTTCTGCATTGCTGTACAGCATGAGTCTTATAAAAATAAAAATGTTCACTGCTTGCAGTGCCAGAGTGTGGTGAGTTTTGGTACTAATTTTTTTCTATGGAATTCTTTTTGCATGTACTGAAATGTTACCAATGCAAATTTAATTGCATTTAGATTGCTAAATCAAGATCAAGGGACAGAAAATTTATAGACTTACCAATAAAATGATAAATTTTCAAAATGTTACTTGTATACTACTAGTAATTTTTAAATTTTGACTCCAAAATTTAGCATACTAAGGATTGTGTGGTTGACAACTCATAGATGAACAAAACTAAAGTCAAATACAGAACTGACTCCAACTTCAGCACCAGAGTAAAATCTACACTTCCTTAAACTCGTTACCGGCACATAACGTGTATAAGATATACAGCAGGTGACAAACGTTTTCGAACTATCTCACAGTTCTTCCTCAGGTCAACTAGCTTAGGAATAACAACACACCCAACAGCCGTAAGTGAACGGGTTAAATTTAGTAGCGCCATCTCTTGCACAAACTACTAATTAGAATAATTTAATTTAGAATAAACTGGAAGAAAAGAGTCGGCCCGAAGCGGGACTCGAACCCGCAACTCCCGCATACCGTGCGGATGCGTTGCCAGTTACGCTACCCGGACCTTCGTTCCGATCTCTTCCAGCATATATGAGCCACGACTGGAGACGCATCCGCACCCACGGCCTGCAACCTGCACACAGGCAACTCAGTCGGCCAACACAAGCCCCGACCAGGCAAAGATATACAAATAAACAACAACCCATTTAACCCGTTCACTTATGGCTGTTGGATGTGTTGTTACTTATATTATTGGATTTCGTTGTTGTTTATTTGTATATCTTTGCCTGGTCATGGCCTGTGTTGGCCGACTGAGTTGCCTGTGTGGAGGTTGCAGGCCGTGGGCGCGGATGTGTCCCCAGTTGTGGCTCATATATGCTGGAAGAGATCGGAACGAAGGTCTAGGTAGCGTAACTGGCAACGCATCCGCACGGTATGCGGGAGTTGCGGGTTCGAGTCCCGCTTTGGGCCGACTCTTTTCTTCCAGTTTATTCTAAATTAAATTATTCTAATTAGTAGTTTGTGCAAGAGATGCGTTACTAAATTTAAACTGTTCACTTACAGCTGTTGGGTGTGTTGTTACTTATATTATCGGGTTTCATCGTTGTTTATTTGTATAGCTTAGGAATGCTTCTGAACGGAGCATATGGAATTCAATGGGATCGAATGTCATTTCGATGAAGTCAGTCTCACCTAGGGAATTCGATCCTGGCCCTTATTTCTGATCCCGGGATTATTTCGGTATTGAGGGTTAATAAAAATAAGAAAATTTGTATTCCGAGACTGTGTATTCTCTTTATTTGTATTTATATTCACTACTAGGTGTATTAAGAGATACAAGGCTTTTTTACATCTTTATTTCTGGTTCTTCCATATGCCGATACGCGTTTCGGACTTAGGCCCCTTTTCTGTCGGCTGTACAATAAAACACATTATAAGTTTCTTATATTCCAGTAAATATAAGTTTCTTATATTTACCGGAAGATGTACGATATTAAACATGAAGCTCACAACAATAGTGATTTTATATTTTAAACTGTAATGATATTTTAACTGTAAATACGCAACTTTAAATGAAGTGTCCATGTATCAATACCACCTGGAAGAAATCTCACATGTCATGGTATGTCATACCTCGTTATGATAAAAAAATTTTAATATAAGAAACTTATAATGTGTTTTATTGTACAGTCGACAGAAGAAGGGCCTAAGCCCGAAATGCATATCGGCATATGGAAGAACCAGAAATAAAGATGTAAAAAAGCCTTGTATCTCTTAATACACCTAGTAGTGAATATAAATACAAAAGTAAGAAAATCTTACAGAAATCAGCTCTTTAATCAACAAATCGAAATTTAGACTAAAATCAATGTATTTTACGGTATACACCAAGCTAATGTAATAACTCTAACTAATCAGACTTTGAGTGATTTTAAGTCTGGTTAGTCTGACTCTGTCTTCATGTTAAAGTTATTCTTTTTCAAGCATCAGTGAGATCTCTTTAAACTTACATAAATTGAAAAAAACCTTTATGTAACAAATTATGCAAATAAACGTTGAAAATTCACAAAAATCTCTCTTAACATCAACTAAATAGATGACTTTCATGTAACAACCTAGTAAGTAGGTAGTAAAGTTTCTTAGCAAAAAGTATTTCAAAATAATATTAATCAGTCACATTTTTCTTAAATGTAAAAAAAACTAATCTAATAGGAATATTCTAATTTGAATTGTGAAAATATGATCTGAGAAATAACAACGCATCCAGTGTCTCATCACCAAGTCTGCTTCTCAATTTGTTGCACATATATGCTGCAACAACCAGAGGCTGGTGGAAGCACTCACTTAAGGGTGATAATATGCCTCCATTGAATGACTTATTAGAATTTTTGAAGGGTTATATTAGAACTCTATAGCAAACCAAAAGTGCTTTCGACTGTGCCAGAAAATCGATTGGCACCTGCGAAAATTCAAAAATACAAAAATGAAGTAGGCCTATATTACCAGGTAACCCAGAGAAAACTGCTTGCATATCATTTTAGTTCAAAATACAAGAAGTTTTATATTAACAGAATTGCTTGCCTATCATTTTAAGAGCACTGGCACTGAACATTTTGCTTCATGCAGTCTATTTTGCAACTTTTTTGAAATGATGTCAATTCTGAAAATCTCGGAATCAGGAAAACTTAATCCCGAAAATTTCGGAACTAAAAAGTGGTCGAGAGGTTTTGATCCCGGGATCAAAACCTCTAGTCTTGCCTTACATGCGCGGTCGTGTGCTGATGGAGGTAGCTACAGGTCGGCATCTAATAGAGACTGCCAGGCCAGCGACAGACTCAGCTCCTCCTTTCAGTTGACACACGTGGCTACCTGGCCGGCTTTATAGACGGCTATGGTTTCTAGCCACTTAAGATGGTCTTGGTGGAGTGTGTTGACGATGACTGCAGCTTTATCAAACTGGGCCTCGACGTCGGGATCGGATGCATACATAGCAAGGGCAGTAGTAAGCCGCCCATGCTAGATATCCGCTCGGTGTTCCCTGATACAGGTATTTAAGAAACGCTTGGTAGAACCAATGTATAATAAGTCCTTGCCCACCTGTCGTCTCTAATCAGGATAGAATAGATACCAGGGAGTCTGGTGCAATCCAGAGGGTCTTTTTCATTTCGTAGGATATCGAAAATCATGGGACATCTCCTGTATAATACCCGTATCCAATGCTTGTTGGCTATCTGTGTATGAGCCGCTTTAAGATATGGGTTAAATGTGATGGGAACACGTGTCAAACTGCCAGGCTCTAAGTCGGCATTATCATTCACGGTGGAGGCGTGCTTCAAGCATTGGTATCGCTCGACTAAACGGTGCGTCAGAGTTGGGTACCTGTGTTTGGTTGCTAACTCAGTTGTTAGGGCTTGCTTGGTTGATGAATGTGAAAACACCCTTCTGACTAGAGCGTTAAAAGCTGCTGCCTTGTATGAGAATGGGTTGCACAAATCAACTGGTATGTACGTAGAAGTAGCAGACAGTTTATGGTATACTGATGTGTGGATGTTGGATCCTTCTATTCTAATGCCAACATCAAGAAAATTGACCTCCTTTGTGCTAGTCTGCTCCATTCCTACCATCAAACCAAAAGGGTTGTTGTTGATGGCTTGCACGAAAGACACCATGTCAACTTCCCTCCACATGATGAAAATGACATTGATGTATTTTTTATAGACCAGGATGTTAGGGAGGAAAGGTGGGAGGACCTTGCATTCGAGCTGCCTGATGACCGTTTCACAAAGGTCTCCGGACACTGGGCTACCCATCAGTACTCCTCTCTTCTGCCAGTAAACAGTACCGTCAAATGTAAAAATAGAATTGTAACATATAAGATGGGCCACTTCTAGTATCTGTTGGTGTAGTGTTCGGTCCTGAACTATATTTTCCCTATTTTAAAATGCAAATGTTTCATTGCCTGAAAAATAGAGCAGGCTGTACTTTTTTAGTTGCTGTGATTAAAAAGTAGTCAGTGTGAGAACTCACATTCAAATAAATTATTCGTTTTTGTCAACTAAAATCTGTACTGAATTCTAGACATTATAGATTAAGAAATAAATTGCCAAATTGTTCAGGTAACAGTGCTGTAATATGACACTAAAAACTGTAAAGGACTGTGAAATAATAATTTTTAAGATAAATGATGTAAATTACCTTTACAATTTAAATAAAGTTGACACTTTTCTCTTTAATATAAAAAATAATATAATAATAATATAAATGAAAGTGTACACAAATAAATATTGACTTCAAAAACTTATTATATAGCTACCTATTTTTACCAAATTTACTGGTAAAAACTATAAAATTACTGATATATTTACTGGTGCATTTTTTAACTGATTACTGGTAAACAGTTTACCAGTAATGCAATTCCTAATCTAGACAGCATTCAATAGGAATACTTTATTTAAAATCACCCAGTACATCAAAAAAAAAATTTTTTTTTTAATTATCTAAAACACTTGCTAATCTGAACAGTTTTGAATCACAATTAGTTTGGATTGGCAAGGTTCTACTATATTCTGATTAGGTAAAACAAAAACAAGTGCTTAAATATATTTATGCTGGACAGATTACTGTTGGCTAATAAATCATTTAACATTGAATTATTCTTAGCTATAATCTGACATTAAATGATTTCATTAGTATAGAAGTTTGAGCTTAGTTGTTAATATCAATATTTTTAATATCTCAAATAGACATGAAACAAATTAATTATGAATAAATTTTTATACAAGAAATACTGTGTTTATTCTAATAAACAGTGTGTTGGCTATAATTTTTTTTTTCAGCTTTCAACAATACTATTTATTACAGAGTGCTTACTATTAGAGTGAATATTATTTCTATTCTTTGGGAATTAAGAACAACTTACTGGATTTATTCCATTAATAATTGCTCCCAAGTAACTTTCTTCACTTAATTATTATTTGAGCAATAACACAACAGCTAATGCCCTCACACACTATTTCAATATGCAGTAAGAGTGATAACTTTAAATGGACTGAAATTTTTCAGTTTACAGAAGTCTTATCTTCCTTCAATAGACAGTGTGCTTACTATTGGAGAGTGCTGTCTCTAACTTTTTTCATCTTGCAACTGCACTGTTTATTAGATTAAATACAGTAATTATTGAAGATAGAAAATGTCAACAAAACACAAAACACTAGCACCTAAATTAAATTGACTTATAATTACTAACAAATTAGAATAATTATGCAATTGCAATATTAAAGAATACTTTTTATAAATAATCAATCCAGATGAAATGTAAGTTCTAAATTCATTTTAAATATATAGCTAATAATTCAAATTATTTCACCAGAATAATAAATTTGATAAATAATTAATATGTACTATTTACATAACAAATATAAATATTTTGCATTTATTTCACTCTAGATGGAAGTGTAGTTGTTTCTCCAACATACCCAAAAATAATAAGTTACATTAACCTAATTTCATTAAAGAATATAGTAACTTTTTATATTAGAATTTTGAAATTACAAAGTAAAACTAAACTCTCTCTCTCAACTCCACTATTTAATAAAAATTGTATAATATCGTTAGCATTTGATTTTTAACACCAGAAAATACTTATTTTATCTGAATATTTTCTATTATTATATTCATGTCTATAACAAAAAGTAAAATAAATATTGAGGTAACTAGTGTTTTAAATTGGAGCATGAAATTGTAAATGTGATTATACAGTATTTGAATAAATAAGTTTTATTTTATGTTGTAATAAACTTTTTATAATTGATACAACAAAATAAGTTCTTTTTACATATTTAATATTGTCTCGAACAATATGGGACTGACAATTTCAATATTAAAAATTTATTGAAAAGATTCTATTGTAATTTTAAATAAAATTTTTTTATCTCCAGCCCATTAAATTTATTACGAGTTTAGTTATAAAAAGCTTTGATAATCAATCAAATAAATAGTAGGGAGCCAATAACTAATTAGAAATTTATTACATTTGATTATTGGTTAATAATAATTAGATTATTAAAAGTTGTTTTAAAATTACAATGTTTTGATATGCAACAAAATTGATCTTGAAAATTAGTCAGAAATATATAAATATAAAGAAATTTTTTACTTAATTAATTTCTAATAATATCAAAAAAAAAAAAAAACAAAGGTTTTTCAGTTTTTGTACTTATTCTAATTTATTCAAAAATGAAATGTAATAATTTAAAAAATTGCATTCAAATACAATTATCCACATCAATATTTCATTTCTATATAATCAATGTTAAAACTTGTTGAATATTTTTAATATAGTTTTAAAATAGCTGTCAAAATATTTCATGCTGTACAGAAGTACATTAAAAATATTTTAATGCAAAAATAAACATTTATTTTACATTTTTTATTATCCAAAAAATATTATAGTCTATATACTGTATATACTACATTAACATAATTAGAGATGAAATTGAGTATATATGTTTCTTTCAAAATCAATTTATTAACTTAAAAAATAAATTATATATAACAACAAACAAATCACTTGATTAATATTTAAATTTTCCAGTTATTTGACATATGTATCTTAACATTATTTTTAATATAAAAACTTTCACGAAAAAATGGCAGAATCATTCCCAAAGAAGCAAATAGTAAAAAAATAGAAATTTCTAAAAAATTCATAAAATCTTATAAAGCATTTTGACTTTAGAAAGATTGATTCAAATTATAGAAACCAGAATTCTAGTTAAGTAATGCAGATGACAGCATTTTTGTCATAAAATATACATATATTTTATATGACAATAATTTACTCAATATTTATTTTATTGAATTTCATTCCAATATATTGGAATATTGAAAGTATTAATAATAGATTGTTATACTGACATATTAATTATAGTTTCACACTAAGTTAAAGGCCAAATAACAAAGCATCTATTTATGTGTATATCTTTATATAAATATTCAATAATTTAATATAAACATTAATTTTATCTTGCAAAAACTGCTTTACTGTTTAATATATACTAAAAATCATAAAAGAATAATAATAATGATACAAAAAGAAAGAACACTAATATACATATTCAACACTATAAAAATATATATATTATATTATATAATATTGAATGTATATCCAACAATTTTTTACTCAGTAAGAGTGATTATATTAAAATACTTGATAATTAAAACATATTTATAAATAAAGGAATTTACTTTCATTCCATTTGAAACATATTAAACATCAAGTTAAATGAATAATTAATTAAATTTATAAACATGTATTATATTTATAGTTTCCATTATTAAAAAAAAAAGGGAAAACTTAACTATGATTAAAATATGCAATCAAACATAAAATAATCATAAATTATATACTTGATTCAGTTGTATATTAAAAAAATAATAATAATTAACTTTTTAAATGGCCGTAATAAGTAATAAAATATTTTTTGATCTGTATTTATCTATCAGATATCAGCTTGTATACGAAAACATTCCTAGATCATGTTTTAGAATCTTTATGTACGAAAGTATCTAACTCGATATATATGTAGATACTTAATTACATTCTTAAAGGCAATATCAAGAGAAGTTTAAAGTCAAACGAAGCTTCTCCATTTCAATAAATTCCCAAACTTGCTCATCAACATTCCATAGTTTCTTACCTCATCCGAATCTCTCTGTTTTGTCTTGTCCATTTCCCGAACTCTTCCTTGAAGTTATCTTTCGTTTCATTCTTCGTTTTTAAATCCAATAAACTGTTCTACGGGTAACCCGTCAACGGGGAATGAAAAAAAAAAACAAATCAGAAATTAGTCTTCCGCCATTTTGGAAATGGAGAACGAGCAGACGATAGGCTGTTTATTCTAACAAAAACTCTTCTTATTAACTTTTACTAATCGTAAATAACTATACAATAAATAGATTGAATCGATATAATTACGAATCATAATGAAAATTCGACGGATTTTGTAAAAAATCGAAATTATTTTAATTAAATATACGGGCGGAGTAATAAGTAAATAGAATAGCAACAAACTTTCATTGGAATTCGCGGTATGTGGCGTACCCTAGCGGACAGGTAAGTAAAGTGGAAGAATCAACAGGTAGAAAGTATGGGAAAAATGCTTCTTTTTTTTACCAGAAACAATAGAATTTTATTTTTATATGTAAATAAATATTTTTTTTGTAAAAATTTTAGAAGAAATAAAGAATTTTTTCCGGCGTAATATTAAAATACAATTTAAAAAAAAAAAATTATATATGTGTATATATAATGTATGTAGGGGTCAGTAGTTTTCATAAGCTCAGTTCGTCTGGATCGTAAACTAGTTAACTAATTATTTTTACCTATTTTAATATGTAAAAATTGAAATCATTTTAATGTAAAATTAAGTATTTTTTATAGACTTTTTTTTCTTTCTATAAATTTTATTTTTTATTTAATTAAGAAATGGAAAAATAGCTGAATTTTTACAAATTTTATCTAAGCCTAAATGTTATATAGATCATTCAATGCTATTCAAAAAAGTCACATGACTTTCAAACAAAATATAAAGGTAATTTTTTAATATTATAATACATTTTAAATGTATAATAAGCATACTTTTATATAAAATTTCCAATTAATAATGTATTTAAGTATTACGATGCCATTTACTAATTATAACTCATCTCATAATTCTATTTTCAAATAATTTCCCTGATTTATTTTAAGAGAATGGCAAATATATATCTTACATATACATATTTTCCTCTTCTTATTTATATAAATGTGTATATGAATATGTATGAGGAGGAAAATATATATAGGCCTATATATATAGCCTATATATCTTCATTAAAGAATAAGGGTAAAACTTACTTTTAAACCAGTTATCTGTACATGCCAGTGGTTCTCAACCCTTTCTGAACCTGTGGAATACTTTTTATGTGTATGAATGGTGTGTATATGTATATGCATAATGTTTATGCATCAATATATTCAATCGCATATCAATAGCATCAATATATTGAAAATTTTATAAGCAGTTCCATTTTTACTATTCTCATGAAACACTGAAGTAATAAAACTGTAATGTATTGAATAAAGTAAAAACATGGAATTGTCTACAAATATATTGTAGAGTATTGAAATAAATCTGCAATAAAAACTAAAAAAATTTTTAGTGGAACATTGAGGAAGGTTTGGAAAACATTGGTTAAAAACCAAACTCAAATATAAATGACTAGTAACTCCTATCTATCTATATTAATAAATTTTCAATCTTTACAATATAAGAATTAAAAAGTTTATATTCTAATATATAAATAAAGAAATAATTATATCCTTTATACTTATATTGTACGAATTGATAATTTCTTAATAGGTGCCTACAAGAAAAATAAAATACTGCAATAATAATGTATATATGTTCTATTTAATTTTTATAATGTACAGTATAATGTGTTTTGTAAATATTATTAAACTTCAATTCAATTTCAATTTTAAAAAATACAATTAGAATAACTAATATTTCATATCTCAGAAAAATTCTTTAGAGAGAGTTCTTACAGTCAAAAAATGTATAAATGGAATCGCCTATTAGGATCTCAATTTAAAGAATTTACGTATTGTGTGTATATATATGCAATATATAAATTGAAAGTTATGTAACATGAGTATTAATTAACTTGTCATTAGATATAGTTTATACACATGTATATATAAATGGTTAAAGAAATCTACTATGCTTCTATGTGAAATTTTTTAATGAGTGTCAAATAAATTAATAAAATTAATTTACGATTGTAATGTAACTTATACAAAAACTGTGTATTATTAACTGAACTATTATCTAGTACAAAGAATGCAAATAGGTCTTATAATATTTGTCTGAAGAAAAACATAAAATAGAACACGAAAAAATAAAATAATTGAGATCTTCCGTAAAAAAAGTTTAAAACTGGTTTCGAATTTATGGCGTAAGATACGTTACTATTACTTTATAATATAATAAATTCTAAAAAAATAAAAAATAAACAAATATATATTTATATGCTGAAATTAATTAATTTATATACTTGGAATTAATTCCGATTTAATTCAATAGACTACATATATTTTAATTTCTCGCAACAGTTTTCGATATAAAAAGTATTAATAGGTCACTCACAATAAAAAATATATTCAATAGTATATTTTGCTTAAAATTTATTAACAAACTTTTAAAAAACATGCATTATCAGACGGAAAATCGGTTAGCTATTTGGTCTTATGTTTGCGTGATGTAGTGCATAGCTAGTAGCAGATGAGAAGAACGATAATTTATAAAGAAAAAGGAAAGAAAATTAAATTTAATAATCACAAGTATTCTTAAAATAGAACTTTTGTCGCGATACCATAATTGTCACAAGTCAACGTATGTTCACGTTATGTTATATCGTAAATATGATTGAGAAATTGATGCCAACTGACATCAAAGAAACAGGAAGTAAATAACTCAAATTAGAGTAAAATATGTATGTATGTATATATTATTCTAATTTGAGTTACTATTTATATACTCTATATAAAATATCAAATAGTACGTATTTTGGTAATTTTCAAGAAGAGAACAATGCGAATGCAACCGAAGAAACTAATGATAACAACCTCAGTTTCCGGTATTAAATAGTTCTGAAAATCAATAGGTATTATTTCACGATTTTAAAAATGAATAAATTGATATTTAAGATGCACAAATATTGGCGTTTTGTATCAAAATCTTTTTTTTTCTTTTTTATTTGATATATTATTTATTATTAACATACAGCATCTCAAAGTTATTATTACACCATCAATAATAATGTAAATTTAAATGAAAAATGATCGATAATTTAATTATAAAAACATCTGCCGAATTCTCAAGACGACAAAAAGTATTAATGATTTTTGCTCGGTTTCTCTGAACACTTTTGTACTTTTATCATCACTTTTTGTATTGGCATGATTCTTCGGTTATTGATCTCGATTTATAATTCAAAATATTCCATCAGAGTTAAAAATGAACATTAGACCTAACTAATTTTAATAGTAAGAAATGAAAATCGTCTGTGAAATAATTATTAGTGTAGGCTTTTTCAAGAAAACAAAACTACCTAAATAAAAATAATTTAAAATGTGGTTTTGATTTACATTTAAGCATTTAAACAGTAACATAGACTAAATTTCTATGTTGTTTTATAATGTCTTATGATAACAAGATAACAGATAAATTATTATTTATAAAACTACTTAAAAGTTAACTTGGAATTAAGGACGACTATAATTTAATTTATTAGTAAATAAAATTATAAAACCTAAAATAAATACTATTAGAAAAATAACATTTACTTGTTAGAGTACAAACGTTAACGTATAAATCAAATATTCATTCGAACAAACGAAGATAAAATATATATTTTATTCCGGCTTAGACTCAATTCTCGACAATAACTTATTACACGATTAGATCTTTCGCCTAGATTGAAGATTATTTAAAAAATATCGTCTAAGTACGAAAATATTAATTCTAAATAAAATTATCTGAAGTTTCACGATAGATAGGGAGAAATGCTTGAAATAATTTCATAAAAAATACTCCGAAATTGATTTTGTAAGTAAAACCGAACTTTAAGAAAACTTTCTTCGGTAATTAACTATTGAAAATTCAATAAAATAGTGAAAAAATAAATGAAAACTTCGATTAAACTGGAATCAATCACTTCATCACAACAGAAGAACTTATTTCGAAATTTGCCGACTATAAAATAAGATATAACATCAAAAATTAACTCTATTTAGATGTTTTCAAATAACTCTGCTCTATAGCCGAAATGTTTCAGAAACTCTTTTTATCCGTTATAAAAATACTGTTATTTTTTTGGAGGATTAAGAATTCTTAATTATTTTTTAAATTTGATCTTTTACACATGTTCATTTACTCGAACTCCCTTTAAATAATCGACTTTATTGAAATAAAAATTACATCAAAAAGTGTGTTGTTTGTTATCAGTAACCTCTTGTATTGTTAAAATTTTTCTATCCCAGTAAAAGTAAAATACTGTATTTGAGAATATGGAGCGAATCCCCATTATATACGGCTTTTCGTGCAACTGATATCTCTGCACAAATGAAGGGATTGCTGTAGTGATTATGCATTAATCACTACAGCAAAATTTATTTTTTGTTTTATTTCGTTGCCAAAATTTTTCCACTTACTCAAATTGCTATTATTTAGAAATTATTATTTAATTGTTTTAATATAATTAATATTTAGAAGATGAATTTTAAAAAGTCAGATTAAAATTTATACCTTTGACAATCTTTAAACATAATTCATGTAATAAATAGTATGCAAAATTACCATTACGTTCCGTAATAATTATATATTTTATTTTATCTGAAATTCTACAATTATTTTCTTATACAAATTTGTAGGAAATACAGTAGTAATAAATATTGATTTAGTTTATTTATATACTAAACAAATTAGGTTAAAAAATTCGGTATTAGTGTATACATACATTACAGATTAAGAATTTGGACCAGATACTTATCGTAGAAAATATTTTTTCATTCGTGATAAATATTCAATATTATACAAATGCCATGCAACGTATCTAAGTGACAAATAAAATAAACATTAGCGAAACCCATTATAAAGTTTCTCCATTTCTCTGACATTAAATGTTAGTAAAACTGATCATTTGTTTCAGGATATTTTATAATTCTTTTATCAAATACTTTAGCTTTTTCTTCCAGTCTTTTGAAATATTCGACCTAATTCTTCTTCATTTAAAGCTCTTTACCATAAGAATATTATAAATTATTAATATAGAGAATATTTGTACTATATTTAGATATTACATAGTATTTTTCTTTTGAAAATGAATTTCTTATTTTTATGATATATAACATAATTTATAGAATATATTAAAACGTAATAAATTATAGACTTTCGACGAAACACAACGTGCATTCGTTTTGTCAAAACCGTGCACTTTGTAATGGGAAAGTGTGAAATGAGGTCAAATTAACATAATAGTGTACAATGTTCTGTTAATGTCTCCATAACAAAGGCAAATAAAGCATTAAATTCTATGTATATAAATTGACTTTTCAGTTAGTAAAATAATAGCGTAACTTTAAAAAAAAATCTAAAATTTTACAGACCAATACAAAAAAATGTACGAGTATTTATAAGTATGTCTTAAGAAAAACATTTCCTTTGCTTATCCTATCAGAAGTAGTGTTTTTAAGTATTTAACAAAAGAAAATTTTATATATTTTTACTAAATAAATATTAGGATAATAATCGTTATAAATATATGAAAAAGAAATTGTCATTCAGTCTGTTACATTGTCGAGCATTGTTTACTTTTTTTTTTTTTTTCTAAACATGGGAACAACGACCCCTTACTGTAACTAATCAATCAATTGTGACTCTGAAAAAGATTTCTAAGTCGACGAAGTATAAGGATGTTACTATTTTTTTATAATAAAAAAAGTGTATACAAAAAGTTTTCAATCGAAAAGTTTTTTTAAAAGTATAATTAATTTAATATCTTTAAATAGTTTTCGAATAAATATTTACTTGACAATATTTAATTTTTTCGTTTATTACGTGATATTTTATTGATCGCTAAGACTGTTCATATAAATTTACATATGTACTGTACTTGTACAGTATACAAGAAAACAGTAACAGTACAGTAACCCTGAAAACAGCGGTTACTTTCCTATAAAATCTCATGTAATGTTAAACCATGTTATATAGGACTAAGAAACAATACCAAAGGAAGATTACGTTCAGAAAACTAACAAAAATACATCATTTTATTTTTATAACTATCGTAAACTTAATTTTTATTAACAAATAAAATTAATAATTGAATCAAAGACGATAAAACTGTGTTACGTATACTTCAGATAATGCATGTCCTCTTTATCAAATCACTGAACACTGGTGATGGGTTCGTGTCCGGTCACATGGGGTTTTCCAGATTTTCTTCACGTGTCTAACACCTAAATAGGGACCAATTTCCCCCCCAAAAAAGTCCTTCCGGAAGGCACTTTCTATATCTTGTCTTCTGAACTTTCTCCTGAAGCATCCAGATTTCGTGTATAAAATATACATGAAATTTTTGCTCTCTAAAAATCAGTAAGTTCGATTTGTTTGCTTTTCCTTAGTAGATCTTTGTAAACTTCATTACATTGAATTAGACATTTTTCAAGCTTCTTTTTGAACTTTGTGCTCCTTTCAGTCAAAGGATTTGCATTCAGAAAATAAAAATCATAAATTTTTCCAGCATGTATTTAATATTGACTGCTTTACTTTAAGTAATAAAGCTGTGACTCTGAACAGTCTGCAATTGAAAAATGTTTTCATGCCCGTCACTTCAATAGTTTTAAAATTATTTTTTCCAAAATGTATTGTAACGATTTTTTGATATAATGATGAGATTCCTCCAAAAAAAAAAATAATAATAGAAATGTTGAAAAATGACATTCAACAAAATAACAGAGCAGAGACTGACATAATACCTCAATACTGTTATACAACTGCTGCGATTCTCTAAACATGTAAAAATATAGTGTTATACGTTGCTAAAGGGAGTTGCCTATATAAATTACATCAGTATTCTTTTGTGTTTATATGCTAGGCGTCTAACAATAAGTATAAAATGTAGAAAGATAATTTTATGTTTCAAACTTCTATTGAGATAAAAGTACTGAAAATTCTGAGCCCTTATACAGGTCTAGCAATAATTCTTTATTTCAGTTCTTTAAAAAATCCAACGGATGTTCATTCATTAGAATTTATTACACTACTGATATCAAGTAGGCCTAAAACTTCCCGTAAACATCAAATTTTTGTTTCATATTTGTTAACACATTTGTTACAGACTATTCATTCCATTGCATTTCAGATAATTAATTAAGAAAAATAATTTTTGTAAAATGTCGTTATTTAAAAATATAATACAATTTTTAATATTATTATTTTTTTATTCTGTTGTTCTAATATATTAAAGGGCAGTAAAAAGATTTTTCAGAAGTGGCTAAAGTGAAGTCTCCATCCGCATCTGAAGGTCTTTACGTTGAGTTTTGACACGAGTCAGTTAAAAGATCAAGAAATCTGTATTTTATCTAATAAAATTTTTATTGAAAAGCTTTTATTTGTTTCATCTCGTTGCTCAATAAGTAACGCAAGCATTATAGAGTTCGGCAATGGCATTTCACACAACATACAGACTATTAAAATTAAAAATGTATTACCGGTGAGTTGTACTTACACTTCTTGAGTAACACATTCTTTATTGTAATATTTCTTTATGTATTGTTTATGCTTTCTACGCCAATAAAATGGATTGAAATAATGGAAGAAAGTCTTTGGAAAAAAAGAGAGTGCCCTCTGGCAAGACTTTGCATCGGAAACTGGCTCCTATTTAGGTGTTAGACACACGAAGAAAATCCGGAAAATACGCGGCCAACTACTTGTTTTCGGTCGTTTTTTCCATTTGGGCACCAGCGGGCTTAATAAAATTGAGATGTAGACATCACCATCATTCAGTTCTGCAAAGTTCAGTGAGCGATTCACACAACAGGAACAGTTAACATTTGTTTCTTCTATATTCCTGTAACACAATTTCGTGAATATATAGATAGCAATCTGTAGTCCAGTCACTGAATGAATTAAGCGAATTCACTTTATGCAGGATCTACGGCAGTTATAAATAGACTGTTATTAACTTTTGAATATTTTAAAACAAATTTTCAAATACAAGATTTCAAACGACATAGTTTACCATTCGTGTTTTGAAGATGACATCACGCATGTGATCCTCATTTATGCACAAACACTCTTCGCATCTTTGAAATATGCCGTATTTAGAGCGGCGCAACATATTCTCGGATGTGTTATTATTGCATGATGAATTATTGCCTTGAGACTTCTTTCGTATGATTAGGTTTGAAATGGCTAGCCATAACGCCACAGTCACGATAGCCACCGTATCTGTTCATGGCGATCGTGATACGATATTTCCAATTAGTTTGTTTTTATACTTGGTTGAAATAGTGTTTTGTGATGGGCCAGATAAAGCGATCCACCTGACTATATACATTACATAAATGAAAAATATTCAAATATTTCACCAGATACATCTGATAAATATATCAGATTGTAAAGGTAAAGTTTGGGCGTTTTCAAAAACAAGAACAACTCAACAACGATTACAGTTGTCTCGAAGTTACCTACAAGACTGAAATAATCGTCAATGTCAGTGACATCTCGCCACCTTTGCCGAAAACTTTTAATTCCGCGAGTGTAGAATGACTGGAGTTTTCTTTGAAGAAAGTCTCGAGCATCATTCTCACATGATATTGTTATTGAACTGTATATTGGCAATATGGTTCTGGTATGGTACGAAATAGATGGTAGTCAGTTAGCGCCAAGTCTGGGCTGTAAGTGAATGAGGCATATTCTCCTAACCCAGAGTGCCAACTTCTCTAAGGTCAGCTTTGCCCTATGTTGTATCGCGTTGTCGTGGCGGTATCAGACTGTTAATTTTTGGAGTGTATGGGAATACTCAAGTTGGGCTAATTTTCTGGTAATAATAATCCACAGTTGACTAACTGGATTATTATCTATCAGTTGCAGGAGAACGTCATCATCAATGGTAGAATCGCTGCTTGGATGGGGTTCCTTATTTTACCAAATGTTGACACAGTCGTTTGTACAATACTTTATTTCACCCGCACCCTCGAAGTCGTGTTCAAAACATAAATAGCAAATTATTTCGTTTGAAATCTTGTACATGAAGATTTGTTTAAAAATATTCAAAAGTTAATAACAGTCTCTTTATAATCGCCCGTTTTCCTGTGACATTCTGTATATTTGAATAAGTGTATATTCAATTACAGAATATTTATTAAGTACTGTATGATCTTCATTTTGTCTGGATTTAGGAGAATCAAATTGTCCATCAACGTCAGAAAACTATCGCAGTATTTCTGACAATTACCACAGTGAAACGCAGAGAATTATCTTTTTTAATTAAACTTTTGCAAACGTAACTTATTCGTCTACTAAATCAACAAACCTCGATTTAAAATTTATATTCGTCACTAAAAAGTGTGACTTGGGCTACACGGAACTTAAAGTTGTCTAACTTTTATATATTTTAAAAAATTTTTTTATCTTTCATATTACATCATTTAACAAAGAGAAATGAAGAATTTCGATTTGGATGAAGGAGCGATTGGCCGTAAGCTGTACACTCAAACCTGTTTTTGTGCGGTCTTTTTTTTGTGCAATTTTTTATTTGTGCGATTTGTTTTGTGTGATTTTTTGTGTGCGGTATATGAATTTCAATCAAATTGGTATACTGCACAAAAATAATTGCACAAAACACATTGCACGTATAAAAAATCGCACAAAAAAAGACCGCACAAAAACAGGTTTGAGTGTATTGTACTGGTGATAGACAAATAGTATTTAATATTAACGAGCAATTATTTATTGTCACATCGTCACAATACCGGGCTGCAATTTTTCTTCTTCTTTCAAATGTTCTTCACCTGAAATTAGTAGTGGCTTGCCC
Source organism: Centruroides vittatus (assembly GCF_030686945.1). Taxonomy (NCBI): domain Eukaryota; kingdom Metazoa; phylum Arthropoda; class Arachnida; order Scorpiones; family Buthidae; genus Centruroides; species Centruroides vittatus. The sequence goes on from NW_027122193.1 coordinate 1,647,449, forward strand.
CTGTACATCGTACTTTTAGCAATAGAGTCGTACCGGTCACCTATCTAACACCTTTCGGGGGAAAATTTTGAATTGAAATAACGTGACTTCCGGTTTCCATCAGAAGTTCGTATGTAGTCAGTCGGGGCCTGCTGCCCATACGCTTTCCATTTCTAGTTTCGTCTTTCATCTATCTAACGCCGGTCTCCAGATCAAGGAAAGACAAACGGAATTAGATAGATGACCGGCTAACGAAAAAGTATGATGTACAGGGGCAAGCTACTACTATTTTGAGGTGGAGAGCATATATTTTAAAAATTGCAAACCGGCATTATGACGATGTCACAATATTTTGCTCGTTTAATTTTAAAAGAACAACGCTTCATCTTTCAGTTATATGAATAAAGACAGTTAAGCGCAGACTTTTTATTAAAGTTCCAACAGAAACACCTCAATTATAACATGCATAAATCTATGATTAGGTCATAAATCTGCCCCATAATAAAAAAACAACAAAAAACCGGCTCTAAGCTACTACCAACCGATAAAATTTTATTGAGTATACATTTACAAATAGGTTATTTGATCGGAGTATCAACAACAATTCGTTACTACCTGTTCCATACCCAGTTACGAGTAACAAACATCGAATTTGAATATATCGATATCTACCCGTACAAATTTCTGTACGTTTGTACGTATTGAAATACAAGCATGTACTGTACAGTGAAACCTGCTAACGTGACCACTTTGAACTAGTCCCTTCAGTAGTCACATTAGCAGGTTTCTCTCTACATAATCCCAAATTTTTACATACTAAATTTGAACTTTAATAAACTTTTAATGGAAATTTATCAATAAAAAAAATTTGCCCTTTGACCACTTTATGTCTATATAACCTTGTAGTTATATAAAGAGATTTTAAGGAAGAAGGAATCTTTGATAAAGGAAAGACTATAGAGAGGTTAAAACGTCTTCATAAATCTTTTCCATTATAAAAAATTATAACCTTTCGTTTTTCTCTTGTAATTTTATAAAGGAAAGAATAAGAAATTATTTTTAAAAAGAGAGATTATAGCGCTCTTACAGGATAAAATAGGAGATTTTCCTTAAGTTCATTTCTCGTAAAATAATTGATTTAAAGGAAAAAGTCTTTTCTATCTTATAGAAATGATTCCTTTTCCTTTATAAAGGATTTTTTTTTCTTTAATAATCTCCTTTACTTAGGGGAATCCTTAAAGGAGACTCTCTCGTATCATTAAATATCATTTTCATTACAGAAATAGCTACAAAAAAAAAACTTATTTTTATCAACAGAATATATTAAATTTCGATACTTTCGTAAAAAATAAATCGACTTTAAATAGAATTAGAGCTATAACCTTAAAAAAAAGGGTCATATTGCCGTTTGAACGTATAATATATATAAACTAAGCTCACACACAACCTCATTATTAAGGACAACAACAAAAGAGAAGGGTGCATTATAATTTCAGATTTTGCAACCGTTCGATTACATTAAGAGATGATAGTTGTACCTGCTGAACTAACAAAAGTTTGAACAATTGGAATTCACTACCGGTTTTTGTTACACACCGAGAAAAACACGTGACGGTCACTGACATCATCAAATACCGAAAGCAATAGGAAGATAATAACTGACTTCTCCTCCTCCTGCAATTTGTCAGTTACCTTTTTTTTGTAATGCGCAGGGGTAAACTATCATTACTGCCATCTGGTGACGAAAATTACAATTGTTCTCTCGTGTTCTTTCTCAAGTCTTCTTGTGTGTAGATGTATGTGGATGTTATAATCGATAGAATTTTATTATAGAAATGATTCTTTTTTAAAGGAGTTTTTCCTTTCCTGTACTAAATTAGCAGCGTCTGTTGCAGTATTGCGGAGAGAATTTGCACCGAACAAAGTTCAATGAAATACCACTTTGAATCGTATACGGCCAGTGAGGATTCTGTGGGCTGTCCCCAAAACCTCAACCAGAAGCCGTTAATCAAGCTGTGGTCTCGGAAATGAATCTAAACAGCTCTGGTATTGAGGGAGAATTCAGTTCTAACAAGAGTCTAGTAAAGTGACAGAGCCCATCGTCTTGCGCAGAAGTAAAGCGTACCCTATTGAAATAGAAAACATTTGCTGTAGACAAATATGTTGACTGATATTTTGGTAATGGAGGTCAGATTTACATATACTTTGTGTAGAAAATGATAATCAATTCGTTCTTTTCTATTCAATTGTTTGTTTTACTGTCAGTATTGTAATCTTGAATTGTAGCACTATCTTCTATAATAAATGAAAAGTATTTAGTTGCGATATTTATTCCACGTTGTGTTATTTTTGTGTGTACTCCGCATACGGGGTATGTGAAGGCGCAGTGTGTTACGGATTTGCATGTTTCCATACGTTGACCGCGTAAGCCCAGTCCCTAGAATGGTTAACATTGAGGTTTTACTGTATGTAATTGCACACAGTAAAACTACAGCATAAAATTTGTAACTAAATGATGTATAGTAGTATCTAACTTTTAAAAAATCGTATCCATAAATTAGTTTCTCTGAATTATTCATTTTTACGTGTGATCCAAAACTACAAACATACTGTAGCAAATTTCAATTGTCATTATTCAATTTAATAGCAGCCACGCGCTTTGTACTTTTGTAGCCTGAAGCGTTTTATTATAAGACCGAGATTGAGAGGTGTGAAATTTAGATCCAAAACCATCAAATGGACCGCCCCCTCCTCTCCAAAATGAAAACAAATGCCTCCAACTATACTGGGAAAAATAATTGTTTTTTTTAACTTTACTACTAAGATGTAAAAAGAATTTTATGGCTGTTTTCGATTATTCAATTATTTTACTCGAATGTTATTTATAAAATTTTATATTCCGTTCTCTTTGTAATGTACAAGTGTACAATGATCTAAGAATCCACATCAGGCGCAAGCTTTTATCGGCTCAAAGGAGAGCCCTAATTCAGATTACGAAGGCATACAGCACGACTTCTAACGCCTCTCTTCATATCCTTGCAAGGAAGGCCCCAATTGATAAAATCATCACTTTACATCATAAGTCTTGGCGCATTAAGTGGGGTAACGACATTACTGTTGGCAATATCATCATTAACAGCGACAACCTGGAAAGAAATGTCAACTTTCGGGACACAAGACACCCTGCTACCGACTATAAAATTATTTTTGAAACCACCGACCAAGCCGACATTAACATCTTTACTGATGGATCGAAGAATGGCGCTTCTGTTGGCTGCAGCTATGTGGCCTACAACAATGGAACCGAAACCGCAGCTGGACAATACAGACTTGGGAATGACTGTACGATCTTCCAGGCGGAGTTGTTTGCTATTTATATGGCGGCCTTCTGGGCTGACAACAACTATAATCACAACAGAATCAGTATCACCACTGACAGCGCCTCTGCTCTTGCCATCCTGCAGACGAAGAACTTACACCCGCTGGCCTGTAAGATCCAGGAAATCATCAACAGTTCTTCGTGTATCTTTTATCTAAACTGGACTAGAGCCCATCAGGGCCTACATGGCAATGAAAGGGCTGACACTCTTGCCAAAGATGCTTCCACTAATCTTAAGTTGCCAATTGCATATAATAAAATAAACATTAATACAATCAAAGGGATCCTGTGGAGAGATCTTGTTGATTCCTGGCAAGAGGAATGGGATACTAGCAACTCTCACTCCATCACACACAGCTTTATCCCCAATATAAAAGAGTTCCTCACTTGTAGCTGGTACATTCCCAGCCGCAACATCTGTCAATTTCTCACCGGACACGGAAGGTTCCATTCCTATTTGGCAAGGTTTAGGTTAGCGAGCAATCATAACTGCTCCATCTGTGATACAATTGATGGAAGTGAACATTATATTTTACAATGCCCTATGACCGAGCGGGAACGCCTTCAGCTCAGAGTACTTTGTGAGGCTCGCAACTATACATGGCCTCCCCACAATTTAAACTGCTTTATTAAGCACAGTGACACTTATCACGCATTTTTGGACATTGTCAAATGCTACTTCAGGAACACTTCTGTTCCTGGATATCGATAACTATAGCTCATCGTGTACTCATCCTCTCCTCATTTAAGTACTTTTGTTTTTCATGTATACCTTCACTGTAATGGTAATCTTATTTCTCTTCTGTGTATCAATTGGATCAAATTGCATCGGAAAAGGTAATTACTTTAGGAGAGCTACAAGAGTCCTACAAAAGTCATCATAAGAGTGCTTCAAGAGTGCCTTTGGAGTGCCTCGAGACAAGCTCGAGTGCTTTAAGAGTGCTTGGAACAGCGAAGTGGCTGATGTGAAAAATGCTTATGAAAGTATTAATCAGGAATGAAACAAAGAAGACATATTGCACATCAGAAGCAGTCAAAAGTGTGAATGACAGAGAAATAACAGAATTTGACGTCATTATTAAAGGTAAAGGTACAAATAGCTGCAAACGTAATTGGACCTAATAGAACTGACGTTAAAAGTCCAATTGCAGCAAAGAGACGACGCAAATTTTACAGAACTATATTATTGCAAGCTCACCGTATCAGCGAAAACGCCTCTAGTTTGTAAGAATTATTTTATTTTTAATTTTATTTTTATTTTATTTTATTTATTTATTTATTTATTTTTTTTTGTTATGTTTTGTATATTATCTGTGCTCTGTGTTAAATCTGTTAATTGTCATTCTACTTGTAGTTGATGTCATGCTTGTATAGATTAGTAGTTATTATTGTGTTATTATTATTTATTATTTGTTATTACCTAGATGTTACTTTATTCTGGTTAAACAATTTTTCCTACTTGTAAATCATATATTCATTGTATCTCTGATGTGTTTTATCCGGTTATGTATTAACGGCACCGGTTATGTACCTATGGTATCTTTTAATTAAATAACTGAACTGAACTGATCTAAGAATCATTTATATCTATTTAAAAACTGAATTGTTTCATTACCAGCAAATATGTGACATCGTCAACACCGGGCTGCAATTTATTGCTAATAGAAATGTAATGAGGTCGTTTACCACGAATTTATTTGCTCCATCTTCTAAACAATTAAACATTCATTGTTAGAAAAATAGAACTCGTCGTAAGAGTTGAGTGGAATTACATAAAAACCCAATACGAAAATATCAGTAAATGAATTAATGCATTTGAAAATAGCATGCAGTCGTCTTAGAAGAAAGCCATTTGGTCTTAATGTCACTCCCACAGAATTGATGAATTCATGCCAACTTAATATAGGTACACGCATATTACAGTGTGTTTGGCACAGTTTTCACCAGACTTCGTTACATGAAATATCTCCAAAAACTTTCTACGGGTAATCGACAATAATGCAAAATTTCCGAATATACGACCACGGTGGTCCGCCATTCGACAATGACTCCACTCCGTTCAGCAGAGTCGAAAGTTGTCACCGAGCAAAGGTGCTTCAATCTGCCAAACAATGAATGAGGTATGCATTGGAATAGGAAGCAGCCTTCAATCAGTAAACGAAAGACTATTAAATGTGATATCAAAACACCAAACATGTTCCGAAACAGCGGATTACCCTTAAAACATGACGTTCATTTAGATATAATCAGATATTTATCGTGCCTGTAATCCTTCTTGCATATTTTATGTACAGTACTTACAAACACAAGATATATTCTTGTTCGAAGTGACTAATGTGTGTCATTTTTAAAGTTGCATGAATGTGGATTAACAACAGGATAAATTTTTTTTTATGAAAAAAAGGTCTACATGTTTGTGAAAATGTTAAACTTTTTTGTAGGTGGTCTGAAACACTGGAACCCAAGAAGAGAATTGCTGTGGTTTGTGAATGAGTGGATTAACATACCCTGAACAATCAAAGCTTCCTGTTCCAAGAGATGATGACACATTGCTTGATAGGTGGCTTAACCCTCTTCCAGCTTATGCAACCACCTGAGCAAGGTATGCGCGTTTAGTGAGTTTGTAATAGAGGATTTTCCACGTTATCCAGCTATCAGAACTCTAGACTGCCTTCTGGTCGATAAATGACCATGTTTTATTGCAGTCTCACACCCGGTACTGTTTTGTTGGAACTCCCGAAACATTGAGTATACGGTATTTAAGTCCGATACAGGCCTTTTGGGAGCAGGCTATTGAGTTTCTGGGATAAGTTTGTCGGTACTTCTGCATGCGTTAATCCCACTCAAACACAAACAAACCGTGGCGATTCTCTTCTCGAGTCAAGTGTTTCGTATATTTTGCAAACAAACGATTTTGTTACCATTTTCACAAAAATGTACAGACGTTTATTGTAAAGAGCAATTTTAAAAACAAATACCTCTAAATTCCTTTAGTTTTATCTGAAATATATATATAAAAAAAAAAAACAATTCGTCGTGTATAAATGCCTCATTAAAATTACTCATATCTGTACAAAAGATATATTTCAAAATTTAATCTTTCAATATTTCTTTTACAGAGTTCTTTTCAATGTTAAAAATATTAATAAATGAAGTTAACAAATTTTAAAAATCCAATATAAGATTTTTTATTTTTCATAAAAGAATATTTATTATAAGATTTAATTTTTTTCACGCAAATCAGGAATTCTACATTTATATATATATTATATATATATATATATATATATTTTATATTATATAAACAAAAGAATGAATATCCCTGAACTGGATGCATTTCACTTATGTGCATCAAAAATATTTAATTTTTTTTTTTTAAACGTATTTTAATATAATAAACAGTAACATCAAAAACTAATGTTAGCATTTTAATCCCAAGATTCGTCCTCTGCTGTATTCACACCGAAGACCTCGGTCTTTGGTGACGAATAACTGTCTTCCCACGAATCCTGTAAAACAGAATAACGACAATATTAGAAGTAATAAAATATTACCGATAATTAAGAATGTTAGTAAATTAATTGTTTTATCACCAACAAACGACTTATGTTAGTAAAACTTCTGTAATGAATTATATGAATATTGTAAAGATCTCTATTTACTATAGGAGTGGCCTTAATTTATGACAAGTTGGCACACAATTGATCGCCAATGTAACTCGATACTAAATTATTCGAGCAAAAATCTTTTTTAACATTAGGAAATTGTTATAAAATTAATTTATTTGATGTTAAAAGTGGTTCATCTCATTAATAGATAAATAGTTTTAACAGTAATTTATTATTTTGTAGAACCAGTTCCATGACAGTTCAATCTAACATTCAAACAATCCCTTAAAGAAATCAACGAATTATCAGACTAATTTTATTTGCATAATCATACATCTGATGAAGTTCTTGCAGAGAATTACTTAAGATTACTTAACATTACAAAACATGGAAAAAAATCATTGCAACAGTCTTGAAAGATAGGGTGTATTCAATAATATCAGTGCCGTACCAGTAGCCGTGTTCAAAATATCCAGGCACTTGTGGTTGCTGCCGGCATGCTGCAATCCTCTTTTTCGGTGCTTAATAATTAAAGCCAGCAAACTTGGCAGTCAACACAAGCTGTACTCTCGGCACTTACACGACTCTCCGGGGTGCCCCCATTGTGGCGCAGCGGAAACTACACTACATTACTGGCTTCGTTGCCCCAAATACACCATAGCCCGCAAGGACCTCGGCAACACGATGACTCTTAACACGTCTCTGGTGCGCACGCTGACGCCTATCTACTGGCCACCGGCCTCCATTACTCCTAGTCAGCACGTGGCGGCACTGGAGCGCTACATTAGCCTCACCGGTCGTTTCGCTTAGCAACTGGCAACGTTGGTCGGAGAAAGAGCCGTAAAGGCTATAATCTCCATATGAAACTGTGAAAGAAAAAGAAGTCAACACAAGACTGTTAAGAGCTCTATTTTGCATTGACAATTTTGAATTTAATTTATTTGTTGATGAATGTATCCCGAATAAATTAAAATTAGGTTAATACATTAATAGACTATTTTAATATACTAGTATATCTACAGAAGACATTCAGGGTTCCTACTCAAATTTTTGTTTTAATTTTCACGTCTTTCCCTGACCAACTTTGTACAAATTCCCTGACCCTCGCATCACTTACAGCATGACACATTGACAAAGTAAAACATTTTAATTCCTCATTTTTTCTAATTAACAGTTATGTATTTTTTATAAATGCCGAATTATTAAAATTAAAAATAAAATGTATTATTAAAATTATTAATCCACAATCATAAATCTACATGGCTTTGAAAAAAATCAATTTTTTTTTTATTATTCATTAACAAATTCTATATAATCCATATACAAAGTATATATTTATTAAATTTCTCTCTTAATAAATTTCCCGAACTTTATAAAATATTAATAAACTGAAAAAAAATCAGACATTGACATGCAATCAAAATTATTAAAATGAAAAATAATAAATAATACCATTTAAACTATCATATTCTGTACTTTGTAATTTTTCAGAAAATTTCATTTATGCTTGGGAGAAATTTTGGGCCCTGAAAATATTCTGCATCTCTTTTCATAAGTTGTATTGCACCACATTACAAGGGGCACTCAAAGTTCCCAGAATTTACCTACAGTTGGAAAATGCAATATAAGATGAGGTTATGCATTGCTGTGGCGGGAAGCTCGGCAAGTCTATTCGCAGTGTGATAATGCTTGTGCAAGTTCAGACTTGCACAGTTGTTACTGTAGCATCTTTGTTTGGCGTGACCGCTTATCGTTCGGCTCAATGTCCCAGTTCGAGCAGCGTGCAAACATCAAATTCATGTGCAAATTGGGAAAAACTGCTGCAGAGAAGAGGCCTGACAAGTGGCGTGGACAGTGGCTGGTAAAAATACATCTAATTCCTCTAGTAATAAAAAAACGAAATTACTTTCCGAACAACCCAATAAAAATCTGTTGTTATATATGCCAACCCCTGGTCCTCTAATATGTGGCTATATAAAGTAGCACTAATCTATATTCTGCATGGTTGGGTTATCTTTCTATGCATCAAGCAATTTGTCCTTATGTCAGAATTTGATAATGATTTCAAGCTCGTTTGTTTCTCTTACTTTTTGTACTCTATATGAACACCACAAGTTTCAGAAACACACAACGGTCATTACAGTTTATAGTATCAGTTGTCTACTAAACTAAGATTATCTAATTACAGGTTCTTATTGTTTTCTACGGGATGAAACCAATAATCATCTGTATAAAATGCTTATTTTCAGATAGCTAACTTTTTCACAAAGGAAAATTTTCATCCTGTTTTAGTACAGCTTCAGCTTCTTAACATACACAAGTCATTGTTCCAACTAAATTCAAACATTTTTGACACATGAAAGAATAATTTGGACTATGCATGTTCTAACTTGTTAAAAATCAAACCCCCACCATGCAGTATTAACACATTGCTTCTCAGTTCAGCTAAAAGTGCTAATTTTTACACTTAGACCCATCGGCTAGCTCAAAAACATTCCAATTCGGTTGGAACAGCAATTTGTATATGCTAAACCACTAAAGCTGTACTAAAACGATAAAAATGTTACTTTGTGAAAAATTTAAACAGTTTGCTAACTAAACAGAGATTTTGTACAGGCAATAATAATATAGAGCCAGAAACACACAAAGTCATATTTGAAACTAATAAAATAAAAAAAAATAAAAATTGAGATAATCAGTACTAAATTTTACATTCTTGATTCAACATGTTTACAAACATAATTTACACATAAAATCAAGCCTGACGTCATAACATTTTTTACTCAAGCTGTAATATGGCCTGAATAATAGCCATATTACAACTCAAGTAAGAAATCTGGAGGCATCATATTCTTATTAATTATATTTACGTACTAGCTGACCTGGCCACGCGTTGTTGTGGCTCAAAATGTATCTATTATAAATGTATAACATTTCCCCCGTAAGGGAAATTTCAAAAAATCCCTTCTTAGTGTACATTCTCTTGGGAGAGGGCGTCGTGTCGCGAAGCGGATCGGTCATGCAAAAGTTGGCTCCTGTTCACGCGAAGTTTTTTCCATGGATTTAACTGTTTTAGTGTAGTGCATTACATCGATGGATCCGTGAAAGTGAGAGGAGTAAGGTGGTGTGAGAATTTTGGAGATAAACCCAAAAATTTTTGGAGATACGAGTGCTTGAAGTTCAGTGTTTTTCGGATCGATTTTCCGGAGTACCGACGCCGCTGGATCGGAAACATCGACAGAACTATTCTGAGAAAGTGTCTGTGAGCATTGTTCTGAATTTTGGGGCAAATTGGCCCATCCGTTAGTTAGTTACAACTTAGTTTCGGTTTCGTTTCGGCGGGATTCGGTGGGCCACGTCGGGCCTCCGGTTTGTCATCCATAGGATTTGTTTATTTTCTCTCACCCGCCTTGCCTTCACTAATTTTCTCTCAAAATTTGAGCAGATTATCTTTAGAATTTAGTGAATTACGGCAAGTTTGGTTTTTTCCACTTTTCATCACTTGACGGGGTCAGTGACCTTTTAACGGATTTTCTTAACGGCCGCTGCTTTAGCAACGACTATCGACGGAACTCCTGTTATATCAGCTGCGTCACTTTGCTGACCATCTGCTCGCGTTCTTACTGTTTAAGTGTTCGAGCTTGGGCCTTTTTCTGTATTGAAATAGGATGGCCATCAGCACACTTCAGGAATTTTTGGAGTTCTCGGAAAAAATCATCGAGGAATATAAGAAATACTCTCGCAATAATTCAAAAGGGAGATTAGGCACTGGAGAACACATTAGATTTATAGTAGAAAAATTTAAAATTTTGACTAAGAGCGCTGAAGAGGTCATTAAGAAAAACTCTATCTCTGGAGTATTGCTTGAGAAATTCGAATTGCTAGCAACTAAGGAGGAAGTTAAACTATTAATAGATGAACAGGGTAACAAAAATATAGATGCTATACAGGAAGTTAAACAGAATATTCTTAATCTGGAGAAGGCTTCCTCAGTTAGGATGGAAGGGACTACAGGGACCGCTCCTTCATATAGTCATATATTGCAAAGAGGAATTAAAAACACACAGCCAGAAAATAAACCCTTAACACCAACATATACTGTGCTCGTCTATAACGAAAAAGAGAATAGTACATCCGAAGAGACCAGAGCGCTGCTTACAAAACAATTTGACGTAAAGAAATGTCAGATGCCTATCAAACGGGTGAGAAAAATCAACAATGGTGGAATTGCCATTGATACTACTAATAGGGAGGATGCTGAATTTTTACAGGAGAAAGCAAACAAATTGGAGGGACTGACTGCGCGGAATGCGAGAAGGCGTTTACCGCTTATGAAAATAGCATCTGTCCCCAAGTCAATCAATAAAGAGGAATTGCTGGAGTATATTAAGGATCAGAATACATACTTTTTAACTAAGTTTACGATGGAGGAACTTCGAGAGAAAGTTGCCGTTCGGTTTTCAGTAAAACAGAGAGATAATGATTACTTATCATGGGTGATAGAGGTGGCACCAGAGATTAGAACTGAAATCAAAAAAGAGGGACTACTATATATACAGTGGAAGACATGTTATGTATATGACTTCATACCAGTTCGACAATGTTACAAATGTTTAAGCTTCGGACATCTGGCGATTAACTGTTCTGCAAAAAATAAAGTCTGTAGCCATTGTGGAGATAATCATTTATTTCAAGAATGCACTAAGAAAAGTGAAAAACCGAAATGTTCCAACTGTATAAGAGAAGGCTTTGTTGAGCACGAGCACAACACCCTGGACAAAGAGTGTCCTTTGTATTTAAAGGCCAAGGCATTGTATGTCAAAACCGCGGACTACTTGCCGTAGTGTTCCTTGTCCAGTTCAACTTTTCTTTTAAGTTCGCGCGTTAATGTTAGTCTCGTGAGTTCGTGATGATGTTACAATGGTATTAGTGCCGCTGGCACGGATTGGGTTTGTCGGTGCAACCTTGCTGCATCTTGTTTCGCCCTCTCGCGTTTGTTTGTATTGTCGCGTTCGCACTACAACAGGTAGTTTCTCTGTAGTGCTGCAGCAAGATGGCTGCATTACTTGTTTGTTTCCGTGTTTGTTTTTGTTGTTTTTTTTGTTTCTCTCGATTCATTTGTGTTCTTTGTAACCCGGGATTTCTCTGTAATGGTTATGATCCTGTAGTGCTTAAGCGGAGCAGGACATTGTACTTAGTGTTATTGTACAATAAAGATAATGAATGAATGAATGAATGAATGTACATTCTCTTGACGTACCCTATTAAAATGCAATCAACAATGCATCTAAAATAGTATAATAAAAGCCGAGTTCTTCACAGTAAGCCTTAATCCCGTCATTTTTCCCGCTGGGGAATATCGAAAAATCCCTTTTTAGTGTATATTCTGTTGACGTACCCTATTAAAAGTCAATTAAAAACGCAAAAAACTGCATGTAAAATAGAATAAATAGAAGCCAAGTTCTTCACAGTAAGCCTTAATCCTGTCCCTCTCCCCACTGGGGAATATCGAAAAATCCCTTTTTAGTGTACATTCTCTTGACATACCCTATTAAAACGCAATCAAAAACGCATGTAAAATAGTATAATAAAAGCCGAGTTCTTCACAGTAAGCCTTAATCCCGTCATTTTTCCCGCTGGGGAATATCGAAAAATTTCTTTTTAGTGTATATTCTGTTGACGCAATTAAAAACGCAAAAAAACCGCATGTAAAATAGTATAATAGAAGCAGAGTTCTTCACAGTAAGCCTTAATCCCGTCCATCTCGCCCCCCCAGTATGGAGAATTTCGACATGTATATTATATAGAAACACGTGCGTATTCGAATGCAATGTTGTGTCAAAATTTCAAAGGAATCGGTAGGAACAAACAAACGTTATATTTTATTTATATAGATAAATAGAAAATGATCTGCTTCAGTCCATTCTCACAGAAAAGCATAATGCCTCACAGAAAAGCAAACTTAGGTCGTCGGAAGGTAGCGCCATCTGTTGGACATAAAAGCCTTAATCCATATATAAATATATTTTTGAAAGGGGGAAATGGTGTAGGGGTATGAAAAATAGATAGTAGCCGATTCTCAGACCTACTGAGTATGCATATAAAATTTGGTAAAAATCGGTAAAGCCGTTTCGGAGGAGTATGGTAACAAAAATTGTGGCAGGAGAATTTTATATATAAGATGTTTCATTCTACATTTTTACAATTTTGTAATGACATCAAATACTAATAATAAAAAAATTCAGCCTTACTTTAATAGAATTCCTGACGTCTTTAGCACCATAACGGCTTCCTTTTGCAAATGATTGTTGTTGCATCATCCCTGAATGACCACCGGCTGCTTCTAACCAATCTGGCACTATTTGCATAGACTAAAAATATTACATATTAATTAGAACCCATTATAAATACAAAAATTAAAAACAAAATAATATTAATTCTTGATTTCTGACTAAATGGAAAATTTTAAAATTTGTGTTCATAACAAAAATTGTATTTATTGATAAACATTAGAACGATTTATAGCAATTATTCCCGGTACATTCCTTAGTTATGTAGAAAATTAGCATGCACGCATTAAATTAATTATAAATTTTTAAAAAATTTAAAATTTACATTATTATTAAACATTTTATTACAGTAAAAACCAGTCAAAAATAATCATAAAAAACAGTGTTTCGGTTCAGCTATGTTAAATTTTACAAGCCAGAAATCTGATTAAGGGCCCCTTTCATACAATCTGGCTTGAAACCAAAACCATGGCTAGTCAATGCCACTAAGCATGGTAACTGTCTACTTGCAGTAACCATTCATACACTATTTTCTACACTTTCAATTAGTTTGATTTTATACTTAGTTGGAACAGTGATTTGTGGTGGACCAGAGAACACACACCATCTACTAATTACATAAATGAAAAACAGCCAAATAGTTCACAGGGTACATCCAGTAAACATAGAAAGTAGTTTGGATCGTACATTTTTAATTACTCTTATTTGTATATGTCAACATTTGATGAATTATTGAGTTATTTGTACAATATTTTACTCTTGAGAAACACAAAGTCCTAATATGCAGCCCCTGGAACTTCTTGATGGCAACTCTGAGTTGAACACTAAATGACACACAGTGACAGATTAAAGCTTGCTTGCTTTACCAATAGATAGCACTAGGAGGAAGAACATTCTATAATATATAATAGGTTTGACTCAGTTAGCAGATTTTAAGAGTATAACACACCCCAGATTTTTCATAGAATGAAAACTTTATCTCTATCATTACATAGTATCGTATGCAACATGAGCTGGGGGTACTGATGGCAGAATATAGTCAAATTTCTTGAAAACTTAAAGGGGGACCCAGGTATGGAATGGCTACTGTTACAAAAACCAATTCCTCTTTATGATACAAAGTGGATGGTGGAAATAACATGCTTTTGATCTGGTTAACTAGGTGTTTGAACTTGGCCAAAGTATACCCAGCACTGAAACTGTAGGAGAGAAAGATCATCTACACGTGATTGAGTAAAAGGATATGAAAATTCTCTGCAACAGCCAAGTTTTTGGACATTGAGGGTTGAAAAGACATAGAAAGAATGATGTAAGGAGGTTCATCAAATTTATGATACACAGAAAATAAGACACCTTTGGGAGATTATGTATGAGCAGATCCAAAAAGGAGATCTTTGCATTTTTCCTTCTCTTTAGTAAAAATCCAAATAATCAAGAAAATAACCAACTGTGATTGTATAAAATCCAGTAACTCTTTATTGGAACCTTTCCAAGCTAGTAGAATAACAACATAGCTCAAATATAGAAGAGGATAACTTATGGTGAGAAGGAATCTGAAATTTTGAACTATGGTTCTCATGACTAACTCTGCCAAAATGGCAGATACAGACAAACCCATAGGTACTCCCTGCTTTTGTAAGTAAATGTTTCCATTGAAACAGAAATAACTGTTCTCAGTAATTAGTAAAAGCCACTCTCTCAATTCCCAGTATCTGTGGTATGGAACAACTATTCTTGATAAATAAGGTATTTGCAAGCATGACAGCTTCAAAATAGCACATAGATGGATATAAAGCAACCACATCTATTTTGAAAAGTCAGTACAAATTTGAAGGTATAGTAATCCCAGTGCCACAAGCCATAAGGGACTTGGCTTCAAGTGATGAAGACATAAGACTGGAGCTAGGCACAGGAGCAGTAATTTTTCTATAAAGTGCTTTTTCTAGAAAATACATTGGCAAAGTGGCCAGGCAAAGCAGGCTTGTTTTTTTACCTCAAAAAAATAGTCTAGAACATGCCATATTGGTTGGTAGATCTAGAGGTCCAGATAATACTGATGTTACACACCTGGCATAATGACAACTTTTTTTTACTTTTTTTGACACGGAAGGGGTTGGATCTTTCCACTGATCCTGACTATAGCAGGAAGTCATTAGCCCTATGCAAAAGTTATTGTTTCTGCAAAATACAAATTCCTTATCTTTGTCTGAGACAAACTCTTTGATTCAAAGTGTTCAAAAACTGTGTGACAACTCTATTTTCCTGATGTAGTAGTAGTGTATGGACACTTTGTGAAGATGGATACCTCCAGTTGAGGATGCAAGTCCTTCTGCTGACAATTTTTAACTGTTGCAATAGCAGGTGGAATTAACATAGATCCTTCTTTGGTTATGGAATGGACTCTGGGCCACAGTGCAGTAAAGAATGTGCACCTGAGTAATTATAGTATGAAACACTGACCAGAGATCTGCATTTGCTTTGTGCCTTCTGCAATAATCAATGGAACTTATTATCCAACTTAATTTTCATTCAGAACACACTGTTGTAGGAAATGAAACATACTTTTATCAAGATGTTCATAAAAGATCTTTGGATCACAATTTTTAACAAAAGCTAAATGTGCAAGATATACATTTTGTTTGCAATCAACAACAATTCTCCACTTGTCTCTGATTAGTCTTGCCAGGAGCTTTCTTTCTAGTTGGAGTAGTAGCGATTGAACATACCTCTGAAAGAAATCATACCTTAGTGAAATACATTTGGGAACAATTCCATGTTTTTGACATCGTAAGAGAAACATTAGTTGGGCTTGTTGTCTTTGCCATGTTCTCTGGATTTCAAAACAAAGAAATGCTTCTTTGCAGTTTCCACGAAAGCAATAAAAGTTAAATAGCTGTACACGTCAATTTATCCTATTAGAGAAACAGCACGTGCCAATGTTGATGTTACATAAAATTATTTATTTTGCAAGTACTTTTGACAGCATGTAATTATCTTAATTCAACAGAGGCAAATCAATAACACATGGTTGTGAAATATCAAAAAATTGTGAAAATAGAGGGGGGGAAAACTTATAAAATCCAGTTACTCAAATATTTCAAAATAATTTCACCTAAAAATAAAAAATGAATGAATCACAAGGTAAAATGATAGATAAATCACGATATACAGGTATACCTCGAGTACGTCATTCTCGATTATACTTCGTTTGTCAAAAAAAATATATGGAAAAATAAAAAATCAAGTTTAAGTCATTTTATTCGACTTTCTCTGTTCGCCACAAATATTGAAGTCGTAATATCACTAGAAAAGCATTAAAAGCACATAAAATCATATTAAAGTATGTACATTTACAGTAAATGTTAATATAATCATCATAAATCTTAGAGAACGAAACATGAAACCATCTGTGTTTCTGTGTTGTCATCTTATTTAGCGGTCTTTAAGTGCTCGTTGTTGGCGTTTTCCACGATAGTTTCGACTCACGTCATAACTACACAAGTAAATTCGACTTACATTGCTTCTCCTCGAACCAATTACTGATATAAGGCAAGGTATACCCGTAGTTTGTTAAATATGAGACACAAGGAGACAATAGACAAGGATTTGCATGTTTCTTGTAAAATGGAGTGAAACTTGTATGGAAATTTGTCCTTTAAACAATATGAAATAGTGTTTTAGAGGACTGTATAAAAAAAGGAAGTATAGGGGAAAATGTTATTAGAAGACTATACTGCTGGAATTTTAAAACAATGTTTTAAATAACAGTACCAAATATGTTGAAAGGTACAACCTAGAATTTGTGACTTCTGCTGAAGAAGAGCTTAGGACTTCAATGCTGAAGTATAGTGCACACATTAAGTTTTTTTAATACAAATTTGTGGGTTCAACTCCTTTCTTTTTAACTAGGACTTATTATATCAAAGTCTGAGTGAATAAGTTATATTATCATACATATGATGAGTATAAAATTTATCATGATCTATTTATTTATTATATAATTTATGATAAATAATAGTTAAATGGAAGTAAAAGGAAATAAACCAAACAGATGATTTATAAAAATTAAAAATTCTGATTTCTTAAAATGCTTTAAAATTGAACAAAGATTGTTTTGAAGATTGATACTTACATCTTGTAGTATTTTTACAAGATCTGCAGCTAAAGGACTATCTACATCTGGATCAAAAAAACTAGTAGCTTTTCCTAAATTTCCAACTCTCCCTGTTCTACCAATTCGGTGAACATATTCTTGGATTGTTTTGGGAAGATCGTAGTTTATTACGTGGCGGACATCTTTGATATCTAAACCTCTAGCTGCGACAGCCGTGGCTACTAAGATTGGCATTCTTCCTGTTCGGAAATCCATCAGGGCTTCCTCGCGTTCACGTTGTAAACGATCTCTAAAGAAATTTTTTTTTTTTTAAATTAATAAATCAATCAACTTCAGATTATTCATATAAGTGTATATACTGAAATATAGCACCACCAAAACAAATACAATTTTCAAACGCTATTCACATTTCATTTTTGTACACTTAAATAATAAATGAATTACAATAACTGGTTATTAATTTTTAGACAACAAAAATGATTTTTTTTTATTTTTAAACATTTTTAGCTCTACTTAAGCCATTAGTTTAAACTTACAATATTTGCTTACAAGTTTCTTGAACAACTTAAATTTAAATCTCTCATACAGAAATTGGTTATATATTAGCCTTTGAACTTTTCAAATTGGGTTCTTAATATATACCAGTATGTAAAAGTAACAAAAAATATTGTAATTACTATAAACATTAACATAAAAAGAACTTTTACTTATATATTCGAGCTAGCAAAATGTTTAAAAGTTTATTCCAAATACTAATGTAGATGTAATACTACATTCTGTCATAAGTATAAGCTTATCCCAATAAATCTATAATACGTCCTTCCTCCAGACCCATACCTTAAGACTGCAATGCTTTTATTATTTGCAACTGATCTATAGTTGTCAGTTAAGAAAAACTTTAAATCTTAATGTGTGACCCTACATAAAAATAATTTTCATTGGTGATAGCTTTATTGCATATATTCCCGACTTTGATAATTTTGTGGGAACGCCGAGAGGTAGGACGGAGTCGTACCTCCTTTTTGTCGGCGAACAGGTCGGCAAGACCCACACCCACTGTCAAGGATAGCTAAATTTTTCTGATATCCCGACTCATCGGGATCAGGTGGTTATTTGTCAGGTCGAGTGGAGGAAGTGTGTGGGTTCGTCGATAAGTTCAAGGCGATATTCGAAGTAACGGAACCATGAGGAAAACAAATAACGATTTATTTAGACGGTAAACAGATACAAACGATCTAACGCGTTCTGTTTCTACCCGCGAGAGAGAGAGTTCACAAATGCAGGGGGATCATACCTCTTCCTAGGATTAGTCAAAGAATTAGCTGTAATCGTAGGGTTAATCGTCTGTTCTCCAGTCGTGGAGGGAAGCGGGAGGATCAGGTGGGCAGCTCGTCGGCGGCGGGCTTCGGTGACTTCGTGTCTCAGCCCTCGCTTCTCGAGACGGATCCTATGGGTCGGGTGTCTTGTGCGGACCTTCAGCGACCCCGTTCTTAGCTTTTCCCCCCTTATATACTCCAAGTCCCGTCCGCTGCGATGACGGTAGACGATGAGTCGAGCTTCGTGACTCAGTGGTGGGATCCGGAGAAGAGGGAAGCGAGTTTGACGGCGGAAGGCTGCACATCCTTTGACTTGTGATTGTTATCGCTGATTTTGATCGTTATCTCCCGAGGGGATTTGAAACAATAAAATTTTAAAATCGGACCGGCTGGTTTAACCTGGTCCGCACAATTTGTTTACATTGCATTTCATTTGTCATTTCTTAATAGTCCTGTAACTTTAAACACTTTTTCATCATCAAAGAATACCATACTTTTTTGATGTTTGGTGATGTCAAAGTTATAATGTAGTGGAACCCATAACTCAAACTGGGATAATTCCAAGTAATTTTCTTTCCTCAATCATCCAACGTAGGTATTTACATGTTAACTCAAATGGAGATTTTAATACAGTATTTTCATAAACTCTCCAGAATTTTATTTAAATTAAAATAATTAAATTTCATCTATCGAATAAACTAATCAAACTTTTAATAAAGTGTGGAAACTATGTAAGGTACACCTAAAAATAAATATTTTATCACGACAGTGGGTGGCTTCCAGACAGCATGTGTGACCTAGACTAAGGGGTGTGTCTATGCAGACACAAATCAAGTAGTAAGCAAGAGGTTGCAAGCGATATAGTTGGAGAATGGAGTGAACAGATCAACCATTTGGATTGATCCGTTTCTCGGTGGCTTATTTACCTATATAGTTTAAGTGTTTTTCAAGATTCTGGACAACACCAAGAGGGTTACATTGAAAACAATTCTACATAACAACATCCATGAAAATATTTTATGGATAGTTTATTATGGATCACCAATAAACTGATGCATAAAATCTTGATTTTTAGTTGAACCTCCATAACTTGAAACTTTTTAACTAAGTCCAAATTTTTCTTTCCCTCAACCAATTTGAGTTAACCAGGTTCTACTGAATTTTCTTTTACTAGCTGGTTGGTTGGTTGGTTAAAGTTTATTGGCACAAGGGCCACATAGGCCAAGCTGTGCCACAACTTATGGTATATATATGTACATAAATAACAATAAACAATAAAAATGAACAAAACAAAAAACAAAGAACCAATAACAAAAATATACAACAATTAAACTGTGTATAACAACAAGATGTATATAGATATAAATAAATAAATAATTAATTAAATTTCTTTATGAATATTTGTAACTTTTAAAAAGTTCAATAATTTATCAACATTTGGCCTCTGGCCCAAAATCTCTTTAAAACTTGCATTTCCAAAATGCTGCCTACGAATTCGTTCAGAGGCGATGCAATTGCTCAGTATGTGCTTAACACTTACATTACAGTTGCAATACTGACATACAGGCTGGTCATCACCCTCCAAAAGGTATTGATGAGTCAGTCGAGTATGTCCAATTCTCAAACGAGTAAGAATGACCTCAGATCTCCTGTCATAGGGTTTCTTCTGTGTCCAATTTTCTATCACAGGTTTGATCTTGTGTAGTTTATTGTAGACTTGTGCGTTCCACACATTTTGCCATCCCTCCTCTAGTCGTTTTTTAACAACTAGCTTCAAATCACCTCCTTCAATAAACATTGTATGCTGAGAAGGGCTTGCTGACTTTGCAGCTGCGTCAGCTTCTTCATTTCCTCTTATATCTACATGGCCTGGGACCCAACAAAATTTTATAGATAAATTCCTCGCAAAAAGATGGCAAATCAGCTTACGAATTTTAATCACTATGGAGTGAGAACTAGGTTCATACGAGATCAAAGCTTGAAGTGCACTAACTGAGTCAGTGTAAATCATGCAGCAACGATGACCTTTCCTATTTATATACTTTAAGGCTAAATAAATAGCCTGCAACTCCGCAGTAAAAATGGAGGAATTTGGTGCGATTTGTTCTGCCACAATTTCATTCTGGCAGACAAAGGCTGACCCAACGTAATCATCCGATTTAGACCCATCAGTGTATATAGGAATTAAATTCCTGTCGCGATGTCAAATTTCAGCAAAGTACTGTCTATACATGTAATCTGGGGTGGATTCCTTAGGAAACTGCTTTAAGCTAAGATCGACATTTATCACAGGAGTTGACCAAGGTGATATACTGTAAAGCTCAGGCTGTGAAATGTTGCCCATATCCAGGTCAATCGTGCTGCTGACATTCTCCATTCTTATGCTGAATGTAGGGACACTACTTGGGCGGGCTGCAAATAATCTTATCAGCTGAGTATCTGATACTATACAATCAACTGAAGGTTTAGCCAGAGATTTCTGTTTAATGTAATAGAACAAAGACAACTGCTCTCTCCTGAGAGATAGTGGAGGCTCATAAGCATCCACGTACAAACTTTGAACAGGAGAAGTTCGAAATGCACCAGTGCACAAACGCAATGCTTGATGGTGGATTGGATCCAGCATCCGAAGAGTAGATTCTCGCGTAGAGCCATAGACAACGCTTCCATAGTCCAGCTTAGAGCAAACGAGGGCTCTATATATCCTGAGCATCGAACATTTGTCTGCTCCCCAGGATGAGCAGCACAGTACCTTTAAAAGGTTCAGAGATTTTAAACATCTACTCTTCAAATTGCGCAAGTGTGATAAGAACGTCAGTTTTTGGTCAAACACAACACCCAAAAACTTTGCCTCATTGACTATTGGGATTTTAACCCCATTTAGGTGAATTTCCGGGTCCAGGTGCAAACCACGCCTTCAGTAAAAGTGGATGCAGGAGGTCTTCTCTGCATTAAAAGTAAAACCATTGATCTTGGACCAATTGTCTATGCGGTTTAGCGAGGTTTGCAGTTGTCTCTCGATGAAACCCATGTTACTAGACTGGCAGGAGATCTGAAAGTCATCCACATACAGAGTGTGTTTCACACTGGGAGGAAGACACTTAGCTATGCTGTTAATTTTTACTAGGAACAGAGTCACACTCAAAATACAACCTTGAGGAACACCTTCTTCTTGTGTGAAAGGCCTAGAAAAAGTGTTGCCCATCCTGACTTGAAATCTACGATTCTGTAGGAAGTTTTTTATAAAAATTGGCAAATTACCCCGCAATCCGAATTCATGCAGATCACGGAGTATACCGTATCGCCAGCAGCGATCGTAGGCCTTCTCTATATCAAAAAACACAGACACTAAGTGCTGTCGTCTAACAAACGCTTCGCGTATAGATGTTTCAAGAATTACTAAATTGTCTGTGGTACTTCTGTTCCTACGGAATCCACTCTGATGTGGTGAAAAGTATTCTTTTCCTCTAAGAGGAACATCAGGCGTCTGTTTACCATTCTCTCGAAAAGTTTGCAAAGACAACTAGTCAGAGAAATTGGTCTATAATTAGAGGGATTCTTGTGGTCTTTACCTGGCTTGGGTATGGGAATGATGATAGATAGCCTCCAAGAGTCTGGAAAAGTATGTTCTGTCCATATTCTGTTAAACAGATTCAGAAGATTACTGAGGGAATTGTCTAGCTAAATTTGTTTTTTGTCTTTATGCCTCTTGCATTGTGTGTGTGCTAGAGAAATCTTCATCATATTATTGATGATTTTCAAGTGTACAGAGCTCTAATCAATAGAGCCATTTCACACACTTTTGTTCTATGTGACAGAAATGAGGAATTCAATCTAATAAAAACAATAATACACAATTATGAGTTACCTACAAAAATAACTTTTGCTCTAATTTGCTATGTCAGATGTTTTTGAATCAATATCAACCAGACGGTGGCATTTATTTTCCCCTAGAGTCTAGGGGAAGTAAGATGTTACCACTCAGCCAATTGACATTTTAATTCTGGCTTATAATTGTACATCCACATTTTATCCACTGTAATTGTGTTGTGAGAAAGTGTCACCTTCTGGTTGATAATGATTTGGACTAGGGACTAACACAACGGAATCTCTGTCTCCCAGTAATATCAAAGTGATGCTTGTTGTTGCACGCAACTGGTTTGGGGGTCATCCTCAAAGATAATGTGTCTTCTGAGATAACAGTTAATGCATAGTATTATAAGAAATTCATTGATCAAGAACAGCCAATTTTGTTACCATATTGCTGATGTAGTAACAATGCTGCTACAGAATGGGATTGGGAGAGCCTTTAGCATTCACTTTATTCACCTGATATATTTCCCTGTGATTTTCACTTGTTCTGAAAAACTAAAGAAGCCTTTACAATTCCCATTTTAGTTGCATAGAGCAGTCCATGCTCTATTTGTAAGAACAGTTCTACAACAATGCCTGCCAGATATTTGCCAATTGGTGTTAGACATGATCAGAAACGATGTGGAAGGCCTGTAAAATTTTGATACATGGAATCCACTTATTTATGAATAGAAAGGTATGACATGACAATGATAAGAACCTTGAAAAAATTTATTATTTTCTTATTAACCTTAACTTTTATTTCTTAAAACTTATAAGCTTTAAGAGTTATGAAAGGATCATCGTAACTTTTATGCATTTATCATAGCGAGTGATAAGTTCATTACTGATGCATAAAATTCCATTCCCTTCTGATGAAACCATTTTGAAGTAGCAACCTTAATAGTGTCATTATACTGGAATTTATGAGCTGAAAAGCACTCCTTTAAGGTTGGAAACATGGAAATCACAAGAAACCAAAGCCAGACTACAGTAGGATGCTCCAAAACTTCCCAGAATAATATACAGCAAATTGTTTGTTTTTATGTATACGAGTAAGCATTGTTGTGAACACATTACTGTTCAAAAGACATTTTCAGATACACACTTAAAAAAGTTGAGAGGATTACAACACTCAGTAGTAATAGTGCATCATTGTTGTAGGAAGTCGGCCAGTACCAAACCTGCAGTATCCCAAAAAACAAAAGCCTCAACCTTCCTGATATTAAACTATTTTTACATAACCTTCATGAACCAGAATAGTCCCAATTCATGTTTGCCCTCTGCTGCTGAGTATGAAGTAGTGATTATCTGTAGCACCATCAATAATCATTCCATTCAATTCTTTTTGCTGCATAATAAGCTCCAAGCATGCTTAACATTTTTGGGATTAAAGTTGAGTGTTCATTAAAGATAAATATGCAAGTCTCTATCATGCACAAAAATTATAAAATACTATGTATGACAATTTCACATCTGGATAACAAGCTATTGTTTACATCCAGGCATTGTAGTTTCACAATCACACTTATGGCTGCACACTTGCTGTCAATGCCAATTCAAAAAGCAACAGCAATTATTGTGGTGTCTGAAAGTTGACAAGGAAAGTTATGAGAATGAAGAATACAGATTTAGATTTGGGCACAGCCATAGTTTGTTTTCACTATCTTTGACCAAGAATGACATCGTGCATAATGTCAGGTAATACTAGATAGCCATTGGCTGGTTTATTGAAGCTATATGTAACTTTCAATAGAAATTAGAAAACTTCCCTGAAGTGAGATTGCACCAAAAATTGCAATGTACATTTCATTCAAATAATGGCATGCAACTTTCATAAAGTTGCACTGTGTTTGCGCCAGGTAACACTGCAGAATTCTCATAAATGAGATCATTTTGCTATACCCTGGATACCACATGCACCAATAGTTAGTACATACGGCATTCATTTTATAAAAGTTTATCAGTATGACCATCTCACTGTGTTGCATAATACCATATAAAACAAATATCAGATTCAATGCATTCATCTGTCCAATTAAATGCACTCACCCACAGTCAAGCAGAGTTAACCACTTCACACTTAAGTTGTCATTTCTCACACTGACCCTCATTCCCCACTTTAAAGGCATGATGCTATTTACCTATATGCTTACCTCAACTTTACTCCACTGTTAAAAACTTCAATTAGTTTACTATAAACATTTTCTTGCATATGAAAATTTCATTATTCTATGCACTACATGGAGAAATCCTAGTCTAAGCAAATCACTATTTTGAATTGCCACTGTGCACCTCTTTTTATAAATACAAAATGCACAGACTTGTATGTACTAGAATGTTGTTATTCATAATAGTTGCATTGGAGTTCAGCTCAAACCATGTAAGCATTTAATATTTATAACTTTCCTGATCAGACTTCTTAACTTTTGTGGTGCATTTTTTTTCCAAAATATTCTAAATATACATACATACATGCATAAGAATAATTATTATTCGTTATAGTCAATTTGCATTAATACAAACCACAAAACTGAAGTTAGTTTTGTGATTTGTATTGGAAATTGTAGTTATATTGAATGATTTTCAGGATCAAGGTCATATAATTTACTAAATAAAATTAAATTTAGTTATAAAAATAAAATGTTCTAAATGATTTTCAAATCAAACAAAATGAGGAGACAACAGTATTCACCATAAAGTGTGGAGCAGTATATCATAGTAGTCAAACAAAAAGCTAAAAGAAATCCATGATTTTTTTCTATTAAAAATTGTTTATAAAAGCAGAAAATATTTTTTGGTGCCAAATGAGTAAAAAACAGCCAAATTTGGCACGAAGTAGCCAAACCTGGCATCACTGTATGCACTCCGATCTACATCCATTTAAAGGGGTGGGCAGCCTTAAAGTTTAACCCCAATTTTCAGAGTACAGTAGAATCATCCACTAAAATCACATCCTACAATTGGAGATCAAACCAGTCTTTGTTTGCTAGAAGAAAATCTAGTCTACCCAAAAATGAACATTTATTTACAGTACAACTTTTTATTGTTTACATCAAAAAGTGTAAAAAGCAACCATTATTGGAAATAGGATAATTTCTTGGAGGGCTGTGGAAGTAATTTACAATTCAGTTTAACAAATTCTGCTAAAACTGTTTGCTTTACCATGTGAAAATTAATGTTGCGACAATGGTATTTTGCCAGGGCAATGGCAAAATTCATTTTATCAGTGTTCATTTTAAGGCAAGTTGACTATCTTTTTAATTTATGTGAACACTACATTTTATTTTAAAAATAATCTACAAACTAGAGTAAAAAGGAAAAAAAAGTAGCATGTTTAGTGATTATTAAAAACTTACCCATGTATACTTGTTGTAGGATAATTATTCTGAGACATAAAAGAGGCTATAAAATCTGCTGTTCTTTTTTGTTCCACAAAAACTAATGTTCTATCAGTACCTTAAAATAAAAATTTTAATAAAAGTAAGTCTAAAGTAGTAAATTTTTAAACAAAAATTCAATTTTAACAACAAAAGAATAATTTATTTAGTCTTAAGTATAATATATGAGACCAATCATTCCAAAATACATCTTGTCCACTTTACCAAATATTCAACATTCAGCAGTCATTTTAAGAGTTAAATTTACAACACTAATATTGGTTTATAAACCAACAAATAGAATGCATGTAATGTGAGCTATTTGCCAATGATAATATCTTCCCAAGTTTGTTGAAATTATAATGTTTATAGTACTTGCGTTATTCATCTTATAAAGACTTTTGGACTAGCAGTAATACTAATAAGTGTAGAAACTAATTTGAAAAATGCAGATTAAGAGAGTTTATTCAGAACACAGTAATTCATACTACAGGACTTCAATTCTCAAAAATATCAGACAATTCATGCAAACAAGCTTCACGTAAACACAAATCTCTAGAATCCAATCCTGTTTCCCAACCTTCTCAAAAATAAATTTGCAGTAGACATTTGATTTCAAAAAAGTCTGAAGTTTAGCAAAAACCCCTTATGATGCTTCCTTTGGTGTCAAATTATAGATTTGTCTCCCTTTTGTTTTCTATTTTAATGCAACTTTAGTATCAAACAAATTTAGCCAAAATGTCATTTCAACTTTAAACAAATGCTACATGCCTTTATACAAAACAGGAATATAATGGCTTACATTCTCACATGATTGTTATCAATGTTTCCCATCAATTAAGTGGATAAGAATAGTTTTGGAATTAATGAAGTGTGGATAAAATGCAGTTTGGAATACCATTGATTTTTCTATATTAAATTTTTAGGCTGCAAGCCTGTGCTAGCATAAGCATGCTAGTGACCTATCTCAAAACAATGACCCATCTATTATCTTTTTAATTTCCTAGTCTCTCATGTAAATTGACAAAGTTTAATAAAAACTGACAGATAAAACTGAGAAAAAATTCAATTCTATAAGCCATATAGAAAAAAATCTGCCTCTAGTAATTGGTTAGCACAGATATCCACCCACTTTTAAACAATTTTTTGTACTAATTTGAGGTTTGGAATAACATGCCTCATATATGAAACTAATTATGATAATATAGTGTGAGAATTAAAATTAACTTTAGTTTTAATCCAACAGTCAGAAGAAAAATAATTATAAAAGTAACCATGTCTAATAAAACAAAATCATCATATTCAAGTTTATTCAAAATGTCCATTTATACAAAAATAATATACTTCAAAAATAAAGTTACAGTACACACTGCAGTACACAGTGACAACTCATAGCATTCAATAATTGTACTGGATACATTAAATACAAGAAAATGAATTTTACATTGCCAACAAAGATTGTAGTAAAGCAATATAGTTATATGTTTTTATTCAATTGTAATAATAAATTTGTACAGCTATCCCCTTGCTCAATGCAGGATTTGATAAAAGCACTAAATTAATTGTGACAATCCCTTTATATAAACTGCAAAAGTTTTAATTAACACACCTTTAACAGCTGTCTTTGCTTAGTTTAATTATGATAGTTGTCAAATTTAATACATAACTGCTAATGTGATATTGTATTCTTTGTTTAGAAGCTTATTTTAAAACTTCACGTCGTTTTTTGTAAAATCAAATCTAAATGCCTGCAGATAAAATGCATATCATGCATATTTGTATGCTTTTCTTAAGTTTCATAAAGGTTACAGATACAATGCGAAACAGTAAAAACTACTTTATGTATAGGAAAGATGCTACTAAATATTGGACATGTCAAATGTGTTTTGAATGTTTCCTTTGGGAAATTTTGAACTAAACAATACAAAAATGTACAGGTTGCCCAAAGCTAAAGAGAAATTTCAGGAAGAAACTGTAAAAAAATCAATAAATATATTGTGAACTTGCATTAAATCTTAAGTGTGTCAGCAACATGATTGCGTTCTGCATGCATTAAGTGAAACCCCCCAAAAACTGGATTGTGTATAATTTTGTCTGAGTAGGAAGTTGAGATTTCATTTTATCATCACTTATCACAAAAAACTTCTTATGAGTGACAAAATAAAAATATTTATTAACTGAAAACTTTTTATAGTGGGTTGTGACTTCAGTTGAGTGCCAAGACACAACTGTATTTGATTAATGTCATTTTGATATACCTGGTAGCACCAAGGAATTATTTAGTCACTTTAATCAAGGGATACCTGTATTTAGGTTTTTTGCAATGTATCACTATTAACATTAAAGTTAAAAGGCTCAAAATTATGCTTTAATTTCAGATCATCTATTAAAAAAATAATTGCATGGAACTGGTGTGTGTATTGTATTCAAAAATACTAAATTTTTGACAGAATTTACTTAATATTTGCAATTACAGATGGCCCTCGACTTTTGCACAATTCACACAGTTTTAAAAATTCAACTTTTTAAATAAAATATTTTTGTCAATAATGAAAAAATTTGCTTCCATGCAGAAGGCTGATATATTACGAAGTGTGGTAGCTTGCTCTATGTTCTCGGACACACATTATTTCTTACAATAGTGGACTTCTCAGAATCCTAATTACTACCGTGTTGTTCCGAGCAAGAGGTCAAAACCGATTCAGTCTTGCATTAGGGCATGCATCAATATGTTGTGTTTTTTGTGAATTTATTTGTTTATGTTTAAATATTTCATCCTTACAGCAGTGTTAATACAAACAAAAAGAAATTAAGGACTCAATTCAAACTTCATATGATTGAGACAAAGATGGAAATAATTAAACGTTCTGAAAACGAACAATCTTTTGCTTCAATTGGACGTTTGTATGATGTAAACAATTCTATATTTCAATTTTGAAAAATAAGAGTAAAATTAAGGAAATGCATTCAAAATTGTGTAAATATATCTTCAAAGATTGTTTCCAAAAGACACAGCATAGTGATGGATAAAATGGAAAAATCTTTGTCATCATGGATTGATGATTAACATCAAAATAATGTCCTGAGTTTTTCAATTATTCAAGATAAGGCTCTTAGTTTGCATGAAGATTGGAAGACTAGATTAAATGAAGATTTTCTAACATGGTGTTTCAAGCAAGTAATGGCTGTTTTGACAAATTTAAAATGAGAGACAGTATTCAACTAACTCTGGACAAGTTTATAAAAAAAAACACCCGAAAGCACTTAAACGCGCCTCGTTAACTTCACTATGTATACATATTGATAAATCCTTTAAAACAGTTTTTGGTGCATTTTTTTACATTCCTCTACTTTCGAACATTCAACATTCGCGCACACTTTCAGGAACCATTATGTGCGAAAGTCAAGGGCCACCTGTATTAACAGAGGAAAATCTAAGAATAATCTTCAAGAACTTTCTAAATTAATTTTGAACTTTACAGCAATACAAAATTCCAAAAAAAAAAAAATGGAAAAATTGGTACAATTTTCAATAAGTTAAAATGTTGAAACTCAAAAATTCATCTTTATTATGATTAAAAAACTAAATCATGATCCACATAATATTTGTTATTTAAGTAAATTTTTTTCTGAAAATTAAATATTCTTAAAAGATTAAGTTTTACAAAAAAAAAAAAAAACGAAATTTATAGACATGTAAATCGATATTGAACTAGTATGAAGAACACCATAAAATTCATCTATTGATTCGAGATAAAAATCCATGTGAAAAAACTGCACGCAAGTAAAAATCTAAGTAAAATTGCACAAAACTGCATGCAATTTTTACACAGTATTAAATCGAAAGGAAAAGATTTAAAAATTTTATTATTATTAAAAGTTAAAATTAAAAATTGTTGAATAGAAAGAAAATTATTGGAAGAAAAATTTTAGAATTTTTAAAATTAGATTAAAATTTTCAGGTACAATCTATGATGAATATTATCCAATAATCACATTTCAAATGCAGAATTAGTTATAAAAATTTATATCCAGCTCTGTTTAGTCAAAAATAACAGGTTAATTTTTTAAACCAGTTATTTCTGACTAAACAGAAGGCTGGATATAAAAATTTTGAATTAATTCTGCATTTGTAATATGATTATTGGATAATATTCACCCAAGATTACACAGTCAAACCTGTATATAGTGAAAACCTGTCATTAATGGGAAATTTCTTTGGTTTCATAAATTTTTTGCAAAAATTAACATAAATTAACCTGTCCAATGCAAACACAGAAAGGAAAATATTTATCTGATTTAATACAAATTTATCAAGAAATTTACAAGCCTAGTGTGTATAAATCATAAAACGGTCAAAAATACACATACCAATACAGAATAACAAAAAACTACTGTATTACAGTAATTTTATTGGGATTTGAACGAAAGGTTTTTGTATATTTTTATTAACAGCTGTTTTTAGTCAACATAAATGTGTGATGTAATTATAAGTTGTAAAATTTAACACATTATTCCTGATGTGAGATTAAATAAGCTTCAAAACAAAGAATACAATCTTTTTTTACATCAAATTTCGTTTAAATAAAATCAAATCAAAATGTCTGCGGATAAAATGCCCATTGGGCACATTAGCATACTTTTTAAGTTTTGTAAAAAATATCAAGCTATACAAACAGTAAAAAATACTTGTACCATGTATGTGGAAGATGCAGTTGTAAGATTTTATTTTATTTTCGAAATGGTTACTCGTTTTTATCTTAGAGAACTTTTTTGTGGGTGAATGAAAAATTAAACTTAAAAATATTTGTTAACGGAAAATTTGTTCTAGCAGGTGATGATTGTTCAGTTGAGTACTGAGGTACCACTGTATTTGATTAATGCGATTTTGATACACATGGTAACATCAAGAAATCTATTAATCACATTAATAAAGGGATATCTATAGTAGGTAACCTGTATATAGCAGAAACCTACTATGGAAGAGTTGTTCAGTCCCTTTGGGTTCCATTACAGACAGGTTTCACTGTATATGAAAATTTTACATTGTTACATATTATAATACAATATAATAAATTATTAATGCTATACAAATATTGATTTTCACTGAATTTATAAATTTGTATGTAAATTTATGACAAAACATTTATAATGTGAGAAATTAAAAAAGAATTAAGAATGTAAGCAATGAACATTAAAATTAAACACAGATTTTACTTAAATTTAAAATAAACTAGCTTGCAAATGTATGTTTCTAGTCACATCTTGGAAAATAGCATCTGAATTCTTTCTCATTTACAATTTATATTTTGGTATTTATCATTGTTCAATCTTAATCATTAGTCATAGATTCCAGCCTAAGAAAACACCATCAGTTGCCAAGAATCATCATGGTTAGAGAGAGATATATGGAAGAAGGCATTCCTCCCAATCCAGCAAGTTCAGATACCACATTGCTCTAATTTTAAGATATTCTTAATCTATCCTCATTTTACTCTAAAATAAATTTTAATATTTTCAAATTTTCATCTAAACAAATTATAAAAATTATAACCTTAATTTTGAAATCTTAAAATCTAATCTATTATGAAACTTTGCACTGTAATGACAAAGTCCTTCGACACTGCTTGTTATGGTTACCAAAACTTTAAAGGGGTATTCTGAAATGAAAGTCACTTAAAGCAATGTATTAACATGTTATCTGATGCAAATCATGATAAAACCTGTAAGCTTACTTGTCATCAGGACATACTTAATGATATTGTCTGTAGGTGAATGTGAGAGAGGAGAGGAGGTCGACACAAAGTAAAAAGAAGTGAAGCTCTGTGTATGTCATTACTACAAAAAAATTTCAGTTGAGAGATCAAAAGACAACTAGGCAACATTTTATGCTTGAAAATATCCAACAAACAACTATCAATTGGGTATTACAGATTCAAGGAATATGTAAATGGAGAAAACCTAAGTCTACTGATTGACTTGCAAGCATAGGAATCCCTAAACTTATGCAGGCATTAAAATACATATTCAAGCAAAACCCCACATCATTTAGAACAGTGGCTGCTAAACTTGGTTAAGATAAGTATCCTATAAAAGTGAACACACAAGAAAGTGAAGTAGTTAGGGATCACTGCCCACAAAAAGGAACCAGTTTCAAAGTACAATGAGAAGCAGGAATGCAAAGCAAAAACCAATTGCTGAAAACATGATGTTCAGCCATGTGCCAAATGTGAGTAAGGAGCTGTTCATAAATGACGTCCACAATGGAAGGAGGGAGGGAGTTCACTAGTCAGAAAAGAGGGCTGAGCTTCAAATGGACATCAGTTTATTTCATTAAAATTTAAAACAGTTTGTCTATTACATTTATTTCAGAATTTCTTGTATGCTTCATTTCTAATTATGGTATCATTCATAAAGTCAAAGGTTTTAAGGGGGAGTCAAGTTTTATTAGATGTCTAAAGAGGGGAAGGGATTACGGAAACATGACAAGAGGGAGAGGAAAGTCAAATTAAGAAAAATGTGGAGGTTATTTATGAACAACCCCTAAGTATTGGTGCTGAAAGGTGAAACATACTGCCCTGAAGACCCAAAACAAGTGTCTTAAGTACTCATGTCAATAATGTATTGAATTTGTTATTTGAAGTGGTGGTGTTTTATTCAGCTATAAGAAACACTTAACAAGAGGATGAACATAACATAAGAAGACAAAATACAGCAAGAAAAGTTTGGGTTCACCTAATTCATATGAAAAAAGGAAAAATAAAACAGATGTAGGCTTATCACAGTGCTTATGACCATGGTCCTATGAAGCTTAATAGTATATATCCACGGTGGCCAAACTGTGGCTCTTGAGCCACATGCGGCTCTTTTCTAGTATACTTGTGGCTCACTGCAAGATACTTAAATTTATACCAAATTTGTTTTTATTTTAATTTTGCTTTTATTATTTTTTATGTATGATTCCTGGATAATATAAAATAAATAATATATGTTTGAAATAAAAAAGTCAAAATATGGCAACGTTATACATTATTTATTGAAAAATAAATGTAATATTTATTAAATATCATAATACGTAAAACATTAATAGAAAAAAATAATTATAATGCTTATTTATCCAAATCAACATTAAAAATGAATATATAATAAATAACAATTTCTATAACGTTAATAGTTTTGAAATTTATATTTCCTTACTGACAATTGAAACTAGGAAACGTTTTAGCATTTTTTGGTTTTTTAATTTAGATTATGCTACTTAATACGGCAATTATAATTTATTTATTACTTAAAAAAATTATATTGTATTATAAAACATAATATAAAATGAAATAATAGCTAAAGTGTTGTTTTTTTAATAAATATTTAAATGAATTGCTGTGGAAAAATATGTATATATGTATGTGTGGCTCTTCAACGAATTCTGTTTTCAATATATGGCTCAAGTTCTAAAGAATCTGGCCACCCCTGGTATATATAGTTGCCATGAACGGCATTATACAGTATATTACACAGCAATTTGGCAAATTGTTTATAATGTTGTCTAACAATTTCTGAGGTGATGAATCCAACTCTTTAAAGCTCTGCAGTGGTTTGTGGTAGAGGATAATGTGTTGCAATCCTGCAACTAAAGGCATCCCATATATGTTCTGTGGGGTGTCTGGTGAATAGGAGGATCAATCCATACACCCTTATATCCTGAATTTCCATGTATTCCTGAACCAAGCATGTCCTGTTATCATCCATTACAATGAACCTAGGACCAAATGCATCTCAAAAGCTGCACATACTGCTACAGGATGGCATCCCTATAAATCTGGCTTATCATCATACTGCATTCAAACACATGCAGCAGCATACAAGACCCTAACATACCCAGACTGATTCATCATTTCCAGAAAGATGACAATTGATAATGCGAGCATGATTATAATGTGTCCCTGGGGCTCACCAGATATCAACTATCAATTTAGACCAAGAGTGGCAAATCTATGGCAGGCATGCCAGAGGTGCCATGTGTAAAAATTTTACTCTAACATTAAAGATCTACAGGTGTTATAATTTCAAACATTTATAAATTATTCAAATTTTTTTTGACAAATTCTTGGAAAAATTTATTGTATAACAATTTTATTTTTATTTTTTAATTTTCACTTGAGTATACATTATGAACTTTTACTACTTTGTATATTTATTATTAGCTTTACAAAAAAAAACAGTTACAGAACTAATATTAAATTTAAAAACTGTTTAAATTTAATATTTAGTTCTGACACCCAGTGAGCTAAACCAGAAAAAAAACATTGTTTTACATAAAAAAATCTACTTTAAATAAATACCAATATTTTTTTCTTTTGTTATGACTCACCAGCTATAATTATTAGACATCTGACTTTTGTTGGTGCTTTTTGAATACTTGAAAAACACCATTAAAATCCTAGTAATCATTGACTTAGATAAACTAGTAGTTAATTGCATAGTGATAGTTATTGTAGAACATTGTAATAAAGAGCAGTGACAAGTGTGTTTTTCTTTTAATGGAAGTTTCAAAAATTAGCAGAATCAAGCAACAGTTTCAAAGTTGGTGTACTGAAGAATATGGAATGATTAGCAAAGACAATAAAGCACTTTGTATTTTATTTTCTGGAACAGTTTTATGTAGAACATTGTCAGCAAAATGGCATGATGAGACAAATCCTAAATCATTCTGACAAAAGCAAGGACAAACAAATAATTTAGTACTCAAGCAATTAAAAAGTAGAAATATTCAGTCAACAACCTTAATGAAATTTATCAGCAGCTGCTCAAATGTAACTGCTGCAAGTTTTGTTGCCTCAAATATAATTGCACACAAAGAAACCTTTTTAGTGATGGGAAATATATAAAATAAGCATGGTTAAAATGTGCAACAGTTCTCTTTTAAGACTTAGAAAATAAAGAAAAAGTATACAACGAATAAAGCCTTTAGGCAGAAACACTGTAAAAAATATATTTTTTAGCCATTTTCAAAATTCTAATTCATCAACCAAAAATTTATATAATAAATTCATCTGGCTTAATTTCACTTCATCTTGATGAAAGTATTGACAGGGTTCCTACTCAAATTTTTGTTTTGAATTCCCTGACTTTCCCTGATTTTCCCTGACCAACTTTGTCCAAATTCCCTGACCCTCACATTTCTTACGGTGTGGAATATCAACATAATAAAACAGCATTTTATTTACTGCGAACATCGAGTATATCTATCCCTCTTTTTGCCTAGTTGTATGTTTCAAAGACTGCCACATTAAAAAAACACAGTATGCATACAACCTGTAGAAAAATGTATGATAGAATCCACAACTTCTATGTAATGAAAAAATAAGCAATTTACAAATGAAACATGAGCTTTTTATTTTATCATCATTTATCAATATTATTTGTATGTAAATCTAGTAAATACAAGATAGCATAAAATCAACAAACAGTATTCTTTGATATACAAATAGTACTGTACTGTACTTAAAATGAACTCTTGACTTAGAAACACATAATTTTAAAATTTTTCAACAAAAAGAGTAACTTTTTTTAAACAGCAACATAATTTTAACGAAAAGTTAAATTTAAAAATTTTCAAATAAAGCATTTGTTCCCTCATAAAAAAAAAATCGATCATGTAAAAAAAGAAATAGTTTTCTTTTGTCAACCACATTATTTCAAAATGGCATAAAAATAGATTGTATACAAAGAGGGATAGGTGTAAGTTTTTACTATAGCTTCTCTAACAAATCCACTAAATCTAGCAAAAAATTAGCTGAATTGGCAACTCATTAAAAGAAAAAAAATGTTTCGTTGTCGCCATTTTTATTTTGGTTTCGGTGTAAAGGCCAGAGTTTTAATAATTATTTTTAATAATTTTTATTTATTATTTAATTTCACATTAAATTTTGTCTTTGCATAAAATTTTCTTAAGAATGCAGACAAAATTTATCTATTTTAACCCTTAATTACAAATCTTATAATTATTGCAAATCATATCACAAACCATCTTTCTCACTTTTATAGCAAATTTTAATAAATGAACTAATGTTTTCAGCAATCTTAAATAGCCTTCCTCAGGTTTAACATAATTTCAATCATCAATTAGAACATAAGATTTGAAATTTTACGTTTCACTTGTGAGATATGATGACTCTTTCCCTTTGGGTAAATAAAGGGAATAAAGTTAATTCTCCCAACGTCAGGAAAGTCAAGGGACTAATAAGTATGTGGGAAACATGGTACAGACGGACGAAGACACTTCTTTACTATTTAACCCGTTTATTGTAAAAATATGCTTACAATATAGCTAACGTTGTCTTTGTTTCTCGTCTTAAGTTCATAGTGGCAGTAGTGAAATCTGGAGCAATGTTCAGTGAACGATCCAGAAAAGAAAGTTCATTTGATTTCTGTTTTGATGTCTAGCACTAACATATATCACTCGTGTTTTTCCTGAGTTAGAAAAGTCCTCCTTTTGAAAAGCAACTGTTAATTTGTGGAAGGAAAAGGTGGCCCTCGATCGTTCCCTGGATTGGTTGGTTTCGGACCATCACCCACGCTTTATGATGGGGATCTGGGGATCTAATGGATTCTCCGATTTACTTACGTCAATCGAAGAATCCGAGTTCACAGAAGTATTCATCATCTTTTCAAACAATGGAAAATTCAACTCCAATCCAAATGATCGATCTTGAGAGCTGCACTGTCTTGACTATTTCTCAAGTTTCTATAAAAAAATTTTTACTCATTCCTTTTTTTCATCTAATAATTTAATTTTTTTACGTTTTTCTATTTTAGTGAGACTTGTATTCCTATGACGTCATAGTATTACGAAAATTAGGATTCTTAAAATGTATAGAATTTAAATAAAATAAAATAAATACACTCAAACCTGTTTTTGTGCGGTGGATAGGGACCACATAAAAGAAAGCGCATGGGGGGAAAAAAAAAAAATTGCAGGAAACTTCACGAGTAGCTATAAAAAATAGTTTTCGCAACACAAAAAGTATTTTTTTTTTATGCGAGTGAATAGGGACCGCATAAAAAAGTCTCACGTGGAAAATAACTCAAAATCGTACGAAATAACTAGGAATTGCTTTTTTAACTCCTTGGGCCTTTTTCTGCAATCCCTAATGGGGGAAAAATCCTCTAAGAAGTTTATTTTTTATATTAATTATTTCCACTTAAATACGAATCTAACATTTAAAAAATTTGCCGGAAAATAATTCCCACGAAATAAACACCCTCCCAAAAAGTGGTTTTACAGAAAAACTATATAAAAAGTTAAAAGTATTTTTTAACAAATACTTTTATTTGATAAATATAGCTGCAGGAAGTGTTATTCTTTCATTTAACAAGGCGTGAAATTTCACACCTGCAGTCTACATTTAACACAATATTTCTGATTTTTATGCTATTAAATAGGAGGGGACCGAAAAAAAGGTAAGAGAAAAAAATTTTACTTAATAAGAAATGAAAAAAACTTGATGTCATAGAAAACATCCAATAGAGTTTTAAAAAATTTTACAGAAGTCAATTATGTTCCAATTTGATTGAAATTTTCATATACCGCACAAAAACAGGTTTGAGTGTACAGAAATAAACATCAAACGAAATTACAATTATATGTTAATAAAATATAGAAGTTCAGTGCATAGAATCGTAACTACAAATCTTTTTCTTTTGCAACATAACTATAAAAATTGTTTTGTTGTTGTTTCGCACAAAAGATAATCAAATTTATTTTAATTTTTTAGTAATTTAATTAATTTTTTAAAATTTACCAGCTTTTTAAATTTATAATTAATTATAAGCAAGTTAACATTGGTTAAACTATCGGATTACCTAGATGATTTTCAAAACGATAACTACAGTATATCTATTACAAGTATGATGCCTAAATTTGCCAAAATCAGTGGATATTTGTTACCCAACATCATTTCTGTTAAACTAATTATTAAACTATGTATCGAAGTTGCGGAAATTAACGGGAGAGGGGGAAAAATACGCTTGCAGTACAGTTCTTTTCGAGGAAAGTTGTAACAACAAATGTAAAAAACTACTAGTCGGCGCCAGCATTTTACTGTAAATGTGGGGTAGCTATTTATAATTTTTTATGTTGTATAGTAATGTTTTAAACGTGAAAAACAATTAAATCACGGATTTTTACTGATCTATTTAGCTATTTTGAAGTGAACAATCTAATAAATTACGATTTCAAGTTTTAAAAGTTTGTAAACTAATTCTTAATTAGTTATTTTTTATTCTAATTAACAAATTCATCTTTTTATAATCGCTGAATTATTAAAATTAAAAATTAAACACTATTACATAATAGTAGTTTATCCTGTTATTAATCCACAACTGTAAAATTATATGGCTTCAGAACGGTGAAAAGAGCCATTTCAGATTCAAAACGGATTCTGGTATATTTTCTTATTAAAGATTGCAGCATTACTTCTTGTCGCCTGCAGATGGCTATGCTTAGTCAGCCATATTCAGCAAACGAAATCAACAAGGCAGTTAAGGAGACAAATTCCCTGACTTTTTGACAATTTTCGACAAATTCCCTGACTTTCCATGACTTTTTCCAAAACTAATAAAAATCCCTGACTTTTCCTGATTTTCCCTGACTTTCCAGGTGCATAGGAACCCTGTATTGAGAACTGGATCAGCTTGTTTAGCAATTTTTATTCATTATTGTGCAGGGAATGTCATCAAAGACTACTTGAACAATTTAACTTCCTTAGTAACAACAACAAAAGAAAAGACGTTTGCAATGTAGTTGTAAATGCATTTTACTGAAAAAGAAATAATCTTTCTAAAACTATCAGTAACTACTGATGGTGAACTCAATATATATTGACTGGAGGGAAAGTGGTTTTGTCAATTTATTTACATATACAGTCAGTTCTTCATTTTCATTTCATTATACATCAATAAGTTGCGTGTGCAAAGGATACTTTTAAGTCACTGGAAAATATGATCCCTGTATTAAAACTGGTCAATTTTATATCTGCATGCACTTAACAATTCTAAAAGTTTCAGTTTATTTGAACAGATAAATAAACCATTGTATACTGAGTTTATGTACAACATCATCAATGAAGTAGTGGAACAGTTCTTCAAAGTTAAAAAAAGTTTATTGAAAAATAAGCAATTAATGGATATTGAATGACTTTTGAGATTAATATTCTTTACAGAGTTGTGCTTACATTTAAACCAATTAAATATTAAACTACAAGATGTTAACAAGACACTTATTGTCGTGTTTGATTTAATCAAAACATTTGAAACAAAATTACAAATTTTCAATCTTGAGGTTGAGGTTATTTCCAATACTTTCAAACGTTTTCCAAATACAAAAAGAAAATTATTTACAGATTTAGATTCTCATGAAAAACTAGATAAAGTTAAATTGACTCAAGAGTTTTCTGCAGTTATTGAAACAATAAATTTTCTTCAAGATTTATGCAGTTTGAACAATTTGCAGAAGCATCAAAATTTATTTTACACCCAGATAAAATATCACCAGATAAGCTCAGTATGGATATTTTCAAGTGGCTGAATTTGGAAGATGTAGAAATGCAATTAATCAATCTTGGAACTACAGTAGAGAGTTGTTAATTGGAACCCCGGTAATAGGAATCGCCGGTAATCGGAACTATTTTCAGTCGGACTGTGTCGTGCTGAATCGGACGTTTTTGATACTAGATTTACTTCTGAAGTATAATTTTCATGTTTTTATATTCTTCAATATATTTATTTTGTTTGTACAAAATGAAGAAATAATTTTTAACGATACGATAGCCTCGATTATTATTATGAACATTTTCGTTAGGCTTAAAATCGACGAAAATTCAACACAAAGCGACACGCAACGGAGAAAAATTTGAACATCGGACAGGTTAATGTATTTTTTCATACATAATCGGTAATTGGAAAAAATCACTAATCTGAACAACCCCAGTCCCCAATTGATTCCGATTAACGACTCTCTACCGTAGTTCTAAGTTATAT
Organism: Centruroides vittatus; assembly: GCF_030686945.1. Classification (NCBI taxonomy): domain Eukaryota; kingdom Metazoa; phylum Arthropoda; class Arachnida; order Scorpiones; family Buthidae; genus Centruroides; species Centruroides vittatus. Next base: position 1,687,404 of record NW_027122193.1, read on the forward strand.
GGAAACAAAAATTTATAGATTTGAGATACAAATTGGAAATAATTGAAAATGATCAATTATTGATAACTAAAAAGAATTAAGATGAAATAATGAGAATTTCAAATGCAATTCCCAAAACTTACTTGTTTAAATAAACTAACAGCTATTTTATCAATTCTTTCTTTAACTTAAATTTCAGTTTAAAATTTCATAATTTTATCAAATGAATTTTATAAAAGACACTTTACAAAATACAATGAATGATGAATCTGGTTCAGTACGTTTATTATTAAAAGTAACAAAATATGAATGTAATATAAAATATTTGTCATATAATATACAACAGCAAAAATATCATTAATACATTTGTACTTGATATTGATTTCTATTGATTTAATTTTTAAGCCTATTTCAATAAAATCCTGCAGAAATTATTTTTTCCCTTATTAAAAATTATTTGGCATGTCAGCAACTTTTTTCTAATTTTTGGCGCATGCACGTAAAAAGGTTTGCTACTGGTCTAGGCTGTAACAGGATTTGTCAGTAGAGTACAGTGGCCCATTGTTGTGTTCTTGCAAGGCAGATCAGCATGTGCTGTGCAATTAAGCGAATGAATACTGCAGTCTTACATACAGGACAAAATGTTATGTAGCAGACTGTAAATCTTTTCCTTGGATACAGTAATACCTGATGCTGCTGAGTGGTCTCTAAGCATTTTACTTGCTGTGCTGATAGTAATATTTGACATGTATGACCACATTCAGTCCTGATGTGCAGTTCTGACAAACATAATCTTCACTGTATTGCTTTCGAACATCTTGGCCAGGCTGGAATTGTTGCCAAAGCCTACAGTTACTTAATACTATGATCCAGCTAATCTCCCGATAATCCTTCCTTGCATAATGTCATCTATATTACTTCTTTAAACCATAATTATTGCATACAAATATATTTTTGCAATTACTAGGCAATAACAACATTTGCACACACACACACAACACAATAGTGACTTCTTACAATATCAATTTCCCAAAGTGATGGAAAATGCTTTTATACTGATTCCCTTATCAGTACATTTGCACACAACTACAATACTCTCTTCAGATAGTTGCGATAAAGCATTTCTACTTACATTTTGTTCCTTTATAACAGCAGCAAATATATGTATTTGTGAATTCCTTAAATTATGGACAAGTGAAAAATTCTCAACAAATCAAATTACCACATTAAGTCAGGTTTATAGGAAAAGCTAAATTTCTGAAAATTACTTAAATATGGCAGACAATTGAATGCAAACATGTCTGAACCTTTTATTTCTTGAGGATTATCAATGCTGATTTATACCTCAGAGTATTGAAAAGCACGTTATTCCCTTTATCCAAAAAACACCATAACCTGCAATATGAATTCTGGCCAGATCTAGCAACGGTTCATTATGCCTGTAAAGTTACTATGTTCAAAGTATTAGGGTTGAGTTTGTGGAAAATGAAAACATGTCTCCATGACCTCAGGCCAGACTCATTGAAAGATTTTACACACTATAAACAATACACCTCTTTTTCTTGTGATGTTAAGTACTTTAAATTAATCATTTTAAAAAATTTGGAAAAAGTTGGAAAGAAGTCTGTTGTGGAGTTCATGGCAAGAGTTCAAGCAAAATTGAGATGTATAGGACAACACAGTGTCTATGGACCATTATTTTGCAAAAAGTGAAGGTAAACTACCCATGCTATCCCACAAACAAAAGTTATCTTTGTACCTTAATTTGTTCTAGTAAAACAGTATCAATTAAAAGTAATTTCATTTCCAAACACTATCTATAAAAATGCTTTCAGCTTCCTTTGAGCCATATTCAGTTTTACATACAAGATTTGCATGAAGAGAATATTTGAACAGGTAAATTTTAAAAAATTTTAAACAAAGAATCCAAAAAGACTGAATGAAACAAAGTGTAAATATTCACAGGGCAAAGATTATCTTTGAAATTATAAATCTTGCAATTTACAAAATAATAATTTTTTAGCTTACAAAATTTAACAAATTGCTTAATACAGTAGAGAGTCGAAAATCGGAATCAATTGGGGACTGGGGTTTGTTCCGATTACCCATTATGTACGAAAAAATACATTAACCTGTCCGATGTTCAAATTTTTCTCCGTTGCGTGTCACTTCGTGTTGAATTTTCGTCGATTTTAAGTCTAACGAAAATTTTTATAATAATCAAGGCTATCGTATCGTTAAAAATTATTTCTGCATTTTGTACATACAAAATAAATATATTGAAGAATATAAAAAACATGAAAATTATACTTTAGAAGTAAATCTAGTATCAAAAACGTCCGATTCAGCACAACACAGTCAGACTGAAAATTGTGCCGATTACCGGCGATTCCGATTACCAGTGTTCCAATTAACGACTCTACTGTACTATGATCCAGCTAATATTAAAGTGTGACTAAATTAAGGTATTATCGTATTGAAAACATCCAATTTGTAATTTGTCAGTACATTCTATGTCATTGGTATGAACACAATAGATTTGAGACTTCTTATAATAGTGATTCTATGTGAATAAAGTATTAATACCTACACATCTTGTTTTCACTTATATGTTATTACAGTGTGCAAATTAGAGGTCCCCAATTAACACACAGCTTCCACAGAAATGAAGGAAAATCTGTACTGATTACCATCTCTTATTAATATATATAAATTTTTATTAAGAAAATATTTACCTGTTGTACTTAAAATTTCAGTTAACTTTTGTCTTTTATCGTACTGTGAAACTTGGTAAAATGTTTGTTCCACGTCACTATTTGCACTTCCAACAATTCCAACAGTTAAAAACAAATAATTGTCAAGAAATTCTGAAGCTAATCTCTGTATGGGTGGTGGAAATGTAGCACTAAACATCAAAGTCTGACGTTGGCCTTTTGGTGGCATGGAAGGATTTTGTACCATTCTTCTAATTTCAGGGATAAATCCTAAATCCAACATTCTATCTGCTTCATCTAATATCAAATATCGTAACTGTGAGAATGACACCTGTAATTCAAAATTAACATTTAAACAAATTTTAAAAATTATATTAAGCAATATATGTTAAATATTTTAATAATTTAAAAATTTTTATCAACATTAATTTCAAATTAAGTTTCTTTGTAAGATAAATATGACAAGTTATTAAATTTAAAAACTAATGATTTACTAACCTAGAAATCTCACCACACAACTAATTTGGATAACCAAATTACATTTAAATTGCTTTTTGCATTTCACTTTTGGTAACAAATGTTTGTTAAAAGATTTATGTTAAGCTTAGTTCACACAAAGTATAGAAACCATATTCCAGTAAGAAAAGCAAGTAAAAATAGAGCAGAAGAAGTACAGTAGAGCGTCGATAAGTGGAACGTCGGTAAGTGGAATGGCCGGAAAGTGGAACGATTTTCAGTCGGACTGTGTCGTGCTGAATCGAATGTTTTTGATACTAAATTTACTTCTAAAGTATAATTTTCATGTTTTTTATATTCTTTAATATATTTATTTTGTTTGTACAAAATGCAGAAATAATTTTTAACGATACGATAGCCTCGATGATTATTATAAAAATTTTCGTTAGGCTTAAAATCGACGAAAATTCAACACGAAGCGACACGCAACGGAGAAAAATTCAACAGGAAGCGATACGCAACGGAGAAAAATTTGAACATCGGACAGGTTAATGTATTTTTTCGTACAAAGTCGGAAACTGAAACAAATCATTAACTGGAAGGACCCCAGTCCCCAATTGGTTCCACTTTTCAACACTCTACTGTATTCAAAATATAAAAATCATGTGCAGTAACTATAAACTTTTAAGTGTATAGTTACTGCACAAGGCATAAAAATTAGTTCATACTGAGTACAATCTGGTGCGGAAAAATGCATCACTAGTAACATTAAACATTTTCTGTAAATGAAGCAAATTTCATGGAATTGCATGCACAATTCATTCACTATCAGAAATTTTATACCATTGGAATCAAAGCTAACAATTCAAAATATTCATAGCTTTAAAATTGATAAATTCACCTAACATGCAATTTTTCCCTTAAAAACAGTATCTTTGGATTTAAAAATTTATAATGTAAATCTGATATAATTATCCTTATAGGAATGCTAGCAAAGTCTTGATTCTCTGGAGCTTTCCTTTAAAAAGAAATTATTTAATATAGTCTAACAATTTCTTAAAAATATTGTAATCACATACTAGCAATTCAAACTATTATTGATGAGACTCTCTCTTCTCTAAAATCGTGCTGCTGTCAACGGCTGCACACCTTAGAGGTATGAAGGAGTATGTGTCAGGAGTTGCAATTTAACACAGAGTATTTGGTGCCCAAATCATGTGCACATAAAATAGACCAGACTTGTAGGTAGTCTGGGGACTGAGAACTGGATCAAAAGAAAATATGAAGTGTTGACACTGTTTCTACAAACAGGCACGAGTGCAAGATTTGCACATGCATTTCTTATGCTCTCAGAGATAGTCTCATCCTAAAAATGGCTTTGCCATTTTACTTGTGATTTACAACTATTCCAAGATTATTACAATGCAGGATTCACCATTAAATTAGTATATAATGTAAACTTATTAAATCAAATTTAATTGACGTTACAAAAATTATAAATACCATTTTAAATATTGTTATAACTAATAGAATATTTTTCTGAAAAATTGATATTTTCAGAATTAATTCAGAACCAAAAAATCGTAGTTGTAAGCATACCTTGAATGAAATCCTAGTTAATTTAAAAACATATTTGGCATTTACCCACTTCTTTCTATAAACAAGATTATTTATCGCATACTGAATTTTAAAACAAAAATAATTTTTTTCTACTGTCTTTTCATTAATATTTTTTTTACTGCCAAGACAGAAAAAAGTTGAAAGTGAAACACAGGTGTGCTAATATGCCTACTGCAATAACAAGAAAATAAAAAGTATATTTTCTTCAATTTTTTTTATTGATTAAATGTAGAATATAAAGCTGTTATATAATACATGATGCAAATAATGTGATGTTCGTTAAATATTTTTATTAAACTGTTCTGAGTTATTTATTCTAAAAAAGCATCATGCTTAAATGAGGTTACCTTTTCCAACAGAAATAAAAGTACACATTTTTTAATGTAATTGATTTGTAAAATATTAACTCTTGGTATATCACATGGCATCTCAGAAATGTTGAAAATGTGCTCTGGATTCTGAATGCCACAGCACATTTTCAACATTTCTTATATCTAAAATTTTGTAAAAAAATTGAGAAGTTCTACTTTCTTAATTTTTCAACCTGGATGAAATTAGTTGATATTTTTACTACTAAATACTTGGTGGAGGAAATGCTGGAGTTTCAGAGCTGCCACACAACAGCAAATATAGGTCATTCATGCTAGTGACTCTCACTTTGAACGAGAGAAATGCAATACAACAGCAATTTAAAATAAATTTACTCTTACAAAGTATTTTTTATTTTCTCTGCTATTTCTTCATTGTGAAGGAAAAACAAGTTTCAATTAACTTCAAATGACAACACTGTGCTGAATGTGATATGACACACTGAGCATCATATTGTTGCATATCACACAGTGAAACAAAAATAAAAATTTTGATAATGCAAACTTAAAATTGTAACACACTCATTTATCTTGTAACAGTGTTAAGGCATAATGGACAAATGCATTTTTTTGATAAAATTCTCGTAACTGATATCTTGCGATATTTTGAGCAATATTAATTTTTTAATTACGATAATCTATTTTTGATAACTGAGTGACTAAATGGCATAGAAAGAACGAAAATTAAATTCAGTTCTAACAGAACTGGCTGTTACATGTTAAAACAGTCTTCTAAATCAGTGATTCTTAACAGGAGGGCTGCAGCCCCCTGGGGGTCTGTAAGAAGTTTGCCAGGGGGCCACCAAATTATGCAAAATTTCCTTCATAATATATAAAAAGAAAAAAATTGATGTATAACCAAATATCGTATTGAAAAATGAAATAAGAAAAATAAAGTTTTCCTATTTAGTTTTTTTATTTATTTATTTCTTATTTCTTTCTACATACAACTTTGTTAGTACAAAAGAAATAAATGCAAATATGCTACTTACACCTCAGAATTTACTTTTATTCCAAATTCTAAAAACTATTAATGCTTGAAATTTTAAAAATATTTATGAAAATAGTAGGCTTAGTAGTAGGCTTTGAAAATTTAAATATTTTTGCAAAAGATATGCAAAATCTTTACAAGTTGTGAGTGTTTTAGTTTAGTTTTAGCATCGACTTTGGATCAATTTATCGACATGTTTCTTATTTTATTTTCTGTTAAAAATTAATGTGTTATGTTTAATTGTAAAGTTTGAATGTTATTTAAATAGATAATAAAGTAATAAAGTTATGATTTAAATTTATTATAGATAATTTAACAAATATAAATTATTATTTAAAAAAATAGGAGTCACAAAAAAATTATGAAATATTTGGTTGGCCACGAGTATAAAAAGGTTAAGAATCACTGTTCTAAATAATAAAACAAAAGCTTTGTCCTTTGACCCAGTGGAATGGAAACTTATTTACAAGGTAGTAAAACACTGGTTTGTTTACATTTGAGTAGGGGTTAGCAGTGACTACCGCTAATCCTAATCTCTTTAAAATAACAAAGTTTTACTACCCTGAATTAGAATGACAACCTGTGCTACTCCAATTACCAACAAATTTTGTCAATACCTGAAACCTGAAATAATTTACAACAAAGTGAAATTTGAATGTTTATTATATTGTTTCCCCCCCCAAGAGTATTTTACATTTTAGAAAAATTATAAAATACAGAAATAAGATCATTTAATTTCTGACGTAATGTTGATAACTTCCATTTTGAAATATGCAGCGGTACTTGAGATGCCATGCAAACACGCAAACTTAAACAAAAATAATATATATTAATATATAGTTGTTACTGGAAAAAAGTTTCAATACTGCATAACTGTTGGATGAGATTGAGTTTTAAACTAAATCCATTCAGTGTTTCATTGTTATATCTAGAAAAACTAAGATCATTAATGTCAAAAACTTCTGCAAGATTATGTTAATAATCCAAGTGTGTGTATGTTGTAAGATACTTACCTTATCTTTGTCTATAAAATCTAAAAGGCGTCCAGGTGTTGCTACTAAAATATGACAACCTCGTTTTAGTCTAGATGACTGATGTCCAACAGATGTTCCTCCGTAGATAAGTTCTACCTTCAGAATGCTTCCAAATGAAAATTTTCTTGCTTCATTATAAATTTGAATTGCTAATTCTCGGGTAGGAGATATAATAACAGCCCAAGGTTCTTGTGTTGTTAAATTATTAGGATTTGGAAGGTCATTAGATTCAAACATAGTTTGGATGATAGGTAAAAGAAATGCAGCCTGAAATTATTTAGTAATTTAAATTGAATGTACTTCAAACAAACAAACATCAACTTTTATAAACAATTTAAGATACCATTTAAAAAATTATAAATTATCAAGAATCATTTCATTAATAAGAATTAGAATCCCTTAGACATGAAATCTCTTAGAATATTAATTATTATTATTTATTTTGAAAAATCTTACACATACTATTAGATACATTAAATATATAAAAGTATAAAACTTTATCAGAGTATTTATCAGATTAATGATAAAAAAAATTTTATGTTGTGAATACTTAAAAATAATATCTGGTTGATGAATTAAAAAACTGATTTGAAAGTAGTTAAGCTTTTGAAGTGTAAAAGACAGATTACAAATTAAATATTACTAAGAAAATGATAGTTTAATGATTTATTAATGGCATCTGTTATAAAACTTCCATTTCTTAATTTAAAAATACAAAAAGAAACTTAATTTTCACTTACTGTTTTTCCAGATCCAGTTTGTGCACAAGCCATCAAGTCACGTTTAGCAAGAATTATAGGGATTGCATATTTCTGCACAGGAGTTGGTTTAGTGTAATTTAATTTTTGAATGTTTTTAGATAGTGTAGGTCGAAAGTTTGCATCTTCAAAATGAGTTAATGGTGGAGGAGCACCCTGTCCAGTAACTTCAACTGGAATTTTATCATACTTGGAGAAATTAATACCTGTAGGTACACTATCAAATAACTTTGATTCATCTTCTATAGGGTCAGGTGGAATGTAAGGAGCTTCTCTTTGTGTTGTACCTTGAAAATAAATATATTTTAATTTAAAAAAAAATACAAATATCAATGAAACTGAAGCATCATAAAAATATAATGGAAATATCATGCCTGAAATTCATATTCAATTCAATGTACCTTTCAGTCAAACTTGGCTGACACTTTAAAATTCGTGTATTATTTGGTTAACAAGTTTATACACAAAAAACACTTTTTGGACATGTTTGCATTTCAGTGCAATATTTAGATTTGTCACATTTGAATAAGTACTTTAGTTTTCTTTAAATAATAATAAACTATATCAATCATTAGAAAATAGTCAAACCTTGATAACTTGTCACCCAAAATGATGAGACTGGAAAAAAGTGACACCTATCTTCAGTAAGTTCTAATACAATTTAATCTGGATTAATTTCTCATTAGATAAACTAAGTACAGTACATATAATTGGGCAAAATTAAAATGAAGATTTTTTGTGAGAATCTAGAGTTAGGGGGGGGAGATATTTAACAAATTCATTAAAATAATATTTTGAAATTATATTAAATTAAAATTGATAAGAAAATTATCTATCTTTGTAAAAAAACAAGCATTTCCTTTGACTTATGGAGAAAACAGTTAGTTCCTCCTAAATGATAGATGAGTAACATTGCATTCAAACTATCTGCCAGACCTGACTTCCTCTACGTGTCAGAAGTATGGCATGATATTCCAACAATTCTATTGGATGAAGGTTAGTATAAAAAGTGAAAGGTCACCTTCAAACTTGCTATCATCTGACATTTGCACTGGACACTAAATATTTAGCCACTGCTCTCATTTTGATACTCTTATGCAGTGATCAAGGCTTTAGCAACTTTTCCCATTTTGGCACCCTTTCCGAGCATCCAATGCATTAGTCATCCCTCTCCCAATCTCTGTGTTCCCAAGAACTCTCAACTCTCCACCTCAGACATATGTGAACATCAGGTAATATGACATTATTGTTATGTAAAACTAATCTGGTGAGAGAGAGAGTTAAGGGTTAGATTAGAAGTCCTCTCATATGTATTCATATCGATGCTAACCATTTTGTTATTTAATGTACTCCTTTATGTATAGACAATAGTTATAGTTATGTTTTAATAAATAGATATACTCCTAACTTATTGTATTTGTCAGTTGATTTTATGCATAACTCCATCGTTGGCCCAGGTAACACACATAAACCATGTATATCGTATCATTTAACAAAAATAAACTCTCCTAAAATTCCAGTCAAGTTATATCTTCAGCCATTTGGAAGATAAGATAAATTAATTTAATTGCAAGTTAAGGACACAACTAGTTTATCCTAACTAGTGTCAGAACTGATGAGAAGATTGATGAATCTTCTCAACTATTTACCATCCTGTATGTGGAAAAGGGGTTAAAATAATGCAGTGTCAGAGACAATACATTTTATTACTGTCAATGAAACTCATTCTTTGATAATGAAATCTTTCATTTTCTAAGTGAAATAAAGTTCTACTTTTCAGGAATGATAAATTTAGTTCTAAAAATGAATATTTGCTTAGTTTTAACAAGATTTTGCTAATTAAGTAACCTAGTGTTTATTTCAAATATATTTAAATGGTAAATAAAATTATTAAATATTTAAAATTAATCTAAAATGAAAAATTCCAAAAAGCCTCACCTGGTTTTGATTCTGTACAATCTTTTGCCATGTGCCCATCTTTACCACATTTAAAGCAACCAGATCCTTTTTTATTATCAGAATTAGTGCAATCTCTAGATATGTGACCTTCTTCACCACACTTGTAGCAAGCAGATCCTTTTTTACTATCAGAATTTGTGCAATCTTTAGACCTGTGGCCTTCTTCCCCACATCTAAAACAACCCGAACTCTTTCTATTATTGGAACTGGTGCAGTCTTTAGATATGTGACCACTTCCACCACATTTATAGCATTCTAAAATAAAATTTTGTTTTATTTTAAGAAGTTTTATATATAATACCATATACAGAACACATCAAAATTCATAATATATTAGAAGAGTCAGTAGAATTGTTTTTGAAACTACATATTAAAATTCTTATTCAATATTTAAGGTCAAGCTAGGATGTCAAAGTAATTATTAATTTATCTGTTTCTGAACCATAACAAATCACAATTTGTTATGAAGAATATTTTTAATAATGTAAAATGAAGACAACCTTGCATCCAAAAAGTGGAAATTAATGATTGAACTGAATCATAATGTTTACGAAATGAGAACTCAAAATATCCATTTTTAAGTTTATGAAATAGTAAAAACTTGCTTTTCTTTGAGGCAAATTATAAAATCAAGAATAAAGAAACCTACTACTAACATTCCTAAACATTTAAAAAAAAATTAAACAGATTCCAATCCAAAAATGCTTTGCCATTCATAAATATTAAATATGACAAACAAAGAACAAAGAAAAAAAAATCTAAGGCTAAATAAAAACACATCCATACTTTTTATTTTGAAACAATCACCACAATTTTCAATGGAAGAAAAAACCAGGGTACATATATATTGAGTAATTAACATGAAAACAATGTACAAACAACTACTAAATTGTTTTTTTAATAGATCAGATTAGTTCTAATTTCTAATCAATCAGTCTTCTGTGCATTCACAAACAGTTTAAATGTGAATTTTTTACTACAAAAATGGATTTTAGTAAATGACAGTATTTTTAATATATTTTAGCATACCACCTAAATGTTATATTTCAACTAATTATTTATGATTGAGGTGAAATTATATACATTTATTAATAACTTTAAACATACATATACAAAATTACTGATACAATAATTGCTAATGTGGGAAATTATGTTATTTTACAGTTTTAATTTTAAATAAAAATTATAAGTTTTATATAATATTTATATATATATATCTTATATTTATTTAGCAACATAAGCTTGACATACAGGAATAAATTAAGCAAAAACCAAACAAATATCAAAACAAACTGGATGATTATTACAAATTATTTGTAAATGCATAACATTCATTTCACAAAATAAAATGCAAACAAGCTATTCAAATGGTGCATCAAAAGCAAATGCAGCTTATGACTGAAGGACTTTTGAAAGGTAATCACCCTTACCTTTTGAAAATTTCCCCCTTTTTGATTGTGCTATTAGGTTAAAAATTTCTCAATTTTATACATTTCATAATTTTAAAAAGCCAAATTGAATTAAATAGAAATACCTTTTTTCCCACCAGACTGAAAAGAACTTTTAGAGCAATCTCTACTAATATGACCATCTTCTCCACATTTAAAACAACCTATAAAGTACATTAAAAATACTTAGCGCAAAACAATAACGACATTAAAAGTAATTAATGTTTATCAATACTTGTAATTATTTTTGATTAATTGAAAGTAGGATTAACATTCTTAAGTAAAATATTTAAACTTGATACAATTTGTAATTTCATTCAGAAGATTCAAAGAAAGTAAAATATATTTTAAAATTTAAAAAGTTGAAGTTTAAACTTTCTTTAAATTTCTTACAAATTTAAATTTACTTTAAATTACAAATACTATTCTTTTATTATTAAGCTATTAATTCATTAATCTTAAAAACATTATTATTTTAAGTAAAATTAAGTTTTGAAGTTGCATTATATCATCAGTTTAATTACATTATTGTAGTATTTTGAATAAAATACTTAATTACTTAAAAACTTAACAAAAGATGAACATTTGTCTATTCATTGCTCTCAGTTTTACTGTAAGAAAAAGTTCTTGTATACTAAATACTTAAATTGGATGTCACGCTAACAGTTGTATTAATTCAAGTAAGAACTTCAGATAAGGAAGCATTAAAGAAATTAAAAGAAATATTTTATTTCTGCAAGCACTTTCAACATAATTATGCACATCGTCCTCAGGCAGTTTAAATAACAAACAGATTTCGAACAGAATATTTGAATTTAAACAGTAACAACATCAGCCGTTTTGGAACATAACTTTTAAGAATAAGTAAATTTAAAATATTAATTTTCAAACACATAAAATCAACGTGCATGCATCTTAAGATACATACGATATGGTAAAAGTAAAAGTTGATTGGAAGAGCAACCTTAAGAGCATGTTAAGTTAAAACAAATATAAAATACATGTAACATAATTTAAAACACATGTAAAGTATATTAAAATATACGTAAAAGACTGACACGCATGCATCTTAAGTCACATTGAAGGTGCAGGAGATAAATGCAGAATTATTGTTGATGTTTTTTTAAACATCTGTATAAATTAATCCAAACATTGGGCAATTCGAGAGTGGGGGAGTTGCAAGGGGAGAGCAGCATAGTGAGGAGGGCCTCCAAAATGTACAACAAGTTCCCTTCCTCGCAATGTCTGAGTATCACCACCCGATTCCAAAGTGCTGTGTGGTGATGCTGAACCACCAATTTTGATAGTTTGGTATCACAATTGCCTATTGTGACCAAACATTGATGTTCAGACATGCGAATGGCCAGCATTCTAGCGGTCGCACCTATATAATAGGTGTATAGTCCTGATATTGGGTTTTGCAGGGGAATGGAGTACACACCAGATTTTTCCAGGGTGGAAACAGCGTCCTTATCGTTACATAAGAGTCATCTCAGACTTCGGTGCGGGGCTATGGGTTAGCGAAAGTCATTTTGCCTAAAAATCTGGCAAATCTGGGCTGTGAGGCAGCCGCAGAATGGGGAGAAAAGACTGAGTGTTGTCCAGTCCCTTGGTCTATGCAAGGTGGTAGCAGGGAAGAGGGACTGTTTAACGCTGTTTTTGACATGTATTTGGTAGGACCATATCCTGCTGAATGTACCGCTGTGCGGATGGCCTCAAGCTTGGTGTTGATGTGTCGAAAGTAGTAAAAAGGCCCGTCTGATTAAGGGAGCTATGGCCACGTTAACAAACTGTTGTGGCTGATAAGCCATGGTGAGTATTATGGGGGGGGGGAATATTACTAAACTTGTGGTACATGGAGAACGCCAAACCCTCCAGGGATTTATGGATGTGCAGGTCCAAAAAGGCAATTTTTCCCCCAATTTCTTTTTTCCAAGAAAAGTTTATGGAGGAATATACATTTGTAAGGTGACATTCTAATATCAGGAAGAAGTCCTCTGTATCCTGCCCCGCCAAAAGAATGTCATCCACATACCTTAATCACTCTGCAATGACTGACAGATATATCTGTCAAAAGCGATCGTGTGGCAATGGTGAGGGACAGATATATCCGTTAAATTCTTTTGGGGGTATCACCAAAAACTACCACCAAAAAAAATTCACATAAAAAATGAATTATGTAACAATAAAAAAAAAAGACTTTTCTTTACTAGACATAACTGTTTACAAAATATTTTTCCAAAATGGTAATGAGAAAAAAACGTATGAAAAAATACTTTAAAAATTTCCCACGTTTATTCTCCACTACTTTGGGATAGCACCATACCTGACTATCCCACTGTTGAAAGGTTAAATATATTAAGGGGTAAGCTATTCTGAGGGGGAATTCGAAGACCCTGTGTTCAATATGTCTCATGACGAGTTCTGCTAACACAGCTGACAGCAGTGAGCCCATCGCAAACTGTCTGAGGACGAGGTGCATAATTACATCAAAAGTGCTTGAAGAAATAAAATATTTCTTTTAATTTCTTTAACTCCTCCTTATCTGAAGTTCTTACTTAAGTTTAAGTCAATATATTTGTTTAAATTTTATTTTAAAATTATAGTCACTGTATATTGTTTTATTCAGACTAAAAATTTAAAGCAACCATTTGATAAAATTCACTATTCTATCAATGCAATAATAATAATATTTATTTTTTGTGTATTTATGTATACATTTCTTAAACACAAGCATTACTTGATCTAATTTATTTTTAATTTACTGATCTAATACATTTTTAAAAATAAACAATTTTTATGAAAAATACAATGCCTGATTTGTTTACTGTATGGTATAATACTTCATAATATGAACCTGTCAAATTCAACAAACTAAGTAATGATTTTTTGTTTAATTTGATAATATTCATTCATTAGCTAATTATACAAAATAAAATTGAATGGCAGATTTTTTAATTTCATTATTGTATCTACTTATATTTGTTGACAAAATTTATGGTGAAATTCATTAAGTGACTAAGTGTACACACATGCAAGCATCATACTATCACTATCAATATATTACAAAAATCAAAATTCTATTAAGCTCATAATATTAGATGACATTTCAGTAAACACCTTGACATTTTACTACTAGTGAAAAATCTTAGTATTTTAATACTTCCAGTAGCATACAATAGCATTTCAGGAAGACAAAACATACTAGACTACATCACTAATATTAATATAAAATTTAAATTTTATGCAAGATAGTTAATTACTTTCAGAATGTATGCAGATCAACAGATATAACCTTCAATCTATTATTCTATTGATTTGTCTCTTTTTAACACGTTAACTGCCATCCGACGCACCAGCAATCATACTAATTGGGGCTGTACAGAGCCATCCGATTGCCTGACATCGCTATAACCAATGTAGTTTCACTCAAGGTTAAATTATCCTGGCTTTGTAAGACATTGTTTTACATCCTAGTTGCGGCCTTTCGCACACATCTATAAAGTTAACTCGGGCCGCCAGTCGTCATATGTCCTCGTGAAGTGGTTCGACAGCCGGCGGTCATAGTGTTTTTTAATAAAAAACTGTTTTATATCTGATAGTTTTTTTAATAGTGAAGTTAAAAAAAAGGAAAAAACATCAAAAACTAGTTTAATTATTGTTTTATTACATATAAAGTAAATAATATTACAAAACAAAAATCAAAGTATATAAGTGTGAAATAATATATATTTACAGAAAACAATTTATAATGAGTATAAGAGTATAAAAATGAGTATAACATACATGTAAAAACTTTTAATTAGATGAGCGCGTGTAATTACGGTGGGTTGTAATATGAATAGCCCATGGTCTTATAAGTCTCCAGTTCAAGGCCGTACAACTGCAAGTTGTCGTTCATATATTTTTTTTTATCTTCATTCTACTGACTGTTATATAACAACCCTTCTATTTACATTATAATAAAATATTAAATATCAAATTTTCTCATTGTGGCTGGTAAATACGCAAAATATCATATTACAGGCGGCAGTTAACGTGTTAAAACTTATTGTAATCAATGAATAATAAAATGATCTATATTAAATCAAATCTTTATAAATTACTAAATTTAAATGTAAAATTAGTAGTAACTTTCTATTCCTCCATGTGCCTGATAATTTACTTAATGCAAATAATTTAGGCAATTTATATTTAATTAGTTTAAACAATATTAAGAACATTTTATTTTTAATTGAAAGATTCTGAAAATTTTTAAACTATATTCTATAAATATTTACTTTATATTGGTTAAAAGATGTTCATTATTTGAGTGAAAGAGGTTGGAACAGTGAAATTTTTCTTAATGGAATACGGAGTCCAGCACCTTATTGCAGCAGTCCAGCAGTCTAATTTGAGTTATAAAATAAAGTCATTTGCTGCACAATTTAGATTGAATAGGTTTTCGATAAACCTAAATGGTAAAATAATTAATGTCTTAGGTGACTCTGAATGTTCTTTTTGTGCAACATTCTTTTGGATGTTCGAGTTGCTACACTGCCATCTGATTTTTGTTACCAAATTTTATTCTATGATAGTTTTACCATGCTAACTTGGTATAAATTATATAATTTCTTTGTTCATGTACCAAACTTAAAATACCCCTTCTTTAACCCCTTTGTAATAACACCCATTATATCAAATAATAAAGATTGACTGACTGATTGATAAATATTTAGATCAGTCCAGTGAATACAGAAATTATATTCTCTCATAATTACCTCAAATTAAACCATTCTATTGGCTAATAAAACTGAGCTGCTGCTGCTACAAAACTTCCATTAAAACATTAAATTTCTCAGTTTAAATGATTAAAACTTCTTATGTAAAGACCGTATTAACTAATAACATGAAAAATTGTAATAGGAAAATTTACCTTTATTCGATTTTCCTACACCACCACCACGTATTTGATCATAATCTTCATTATTACCATTTACAAATCTGGGTGATTCATCCCATTCGTTGGAATTTCCTACATTCTGTTTATATGAATCATACTGATTATCTGGTTCAAAATCCCAACCATCTGCTGCTTGTGGTTTTTTCTTTGTATCAATAAAATTGTCAGCATCATCATCCCACCTATCTGAATCACTTGTAGTTGTGTAATTTGTAAACTGAGGTTTGGCTTCAGCTTCTCCTAAAGGGAAAGAATATTAACCAATTAATAGATGTTTACAAAGTCTTAAAGTTATTTTATTTTTTTTTTAAATAAAAAAATTCAAAAATGCAGCATTTAAACAAGCATGAAAATTATCTTCATTTTGGCTAACTGCATCACTTTTTACTCATGCAACACCAAAAAATCAACAGCTTGCCATAAGTGTGGCTGCTCTTCCACAGGTGGAATTGCAATTTCACTTGTCACTTTTCCATTTTGCCCTGCATGTGTATATCCTCCTGTAGTTTGATTGGTTGATTAGATTTGGAGGTTTTTGTGGCACAAGGACCTAAGTAGGCCAAAGAGTGCCCAGGTCTAGCCAGTTATGATCAGACCTGAAAGATCAGGCAACATGTCAATTGTTCCGTTCTAGAGTTCTGTATATAAGATTTTCCTTCAGTTATGCCATTGTAGGTTGAATTTGTCAATTATTGTCTAGTACATTCTGTACAGCTGGGTCATCTGAAGATGTTTGTTGTTGAAGGTAGCATTCCCTGGTTGTTTGGTACTGAGGACACATTAGTAATATATGTTTGATGGTAAGTGGAGTATGACAAGTTGAGCATATCGGTTGGGTATCCTTTGTTATTAGATAGTTGTGTATTAGTCTTGTGTGTCCAGTTCTCAGTTGGGCAGGTACTATTTTTTCTTTCTGGTTTTTTGTTGTCTGGTTCTCCATTTTATTAACTCTAGTTTGACGGTGTGTTATTGTTGAGTTGTTTGTTCCAGTTCTCTTGCCATTTCTTGTATATGTACTTGTTGATACAGATGTATAGGCCTTTATAGTATGATCCTGTATGTCTGGGCAGTCAGTAAAAGGCTATCATATTTCCTGCATGTTTAAGACAGTAGGTGTTGTATGCTGTTAAGTGTTGGATTGGTCTGTTATCCTCCAGCTATTAATTGCCTATAGTGCACTGAGTGACTGCATATATTATATGCATTAAATGAGTGTGGTTATGTCTTTGTACATGTTGGAGAGCCATGAAAATTGCAAACAGCTCTACAGTAGTCTTGTTTACAGAAACAGGCCTGCAGCATAGGTGGCCTCAATACAGACAAAAGCTGCTCCAACTGTTGTTGATTTTGAATCATCTGTACCTTTAGTTTGACGAAAATATCAAACTTAATTTGTTTATCACAAAAATGGAGAGAGGAAAAAATTAATCTAAATATATCAAATTAACTAACTCCAAAATAATACTTGTTATGACTAACAAGTGATTATTTATTGAGAGTCAATGTAAGGTTGCAAGTTTTAATCATATTTTTAATTATTTCATTTAAAATATATGCTCTCCATCTCAAATTAGTAGTTTTGCCTCTGTACAATATACTTTTCCTTTAACAAGAGTCATGCTGATCATCTATTAACTGCTTTCAGACAAAACTTTTGAATTGAAACAACATTACTTCTGATTTTGTATCAGAAGTTTGTATATAATTAATCAGTACCTCCTGCCCATATCTGGTCTCTGATTCATCTAATTCCATTCAAGATTACAGAAAGAAAGATGGACAAACAGATGACAGTGGAAATTTATAGGTCTACAGTTTTTTCAAATTGCAGCCCAATGAACAACAAGTCCTTACAGAATAACTCTTAAAAACAAAACTTTCCTTCAAAATGATTATTAAATAAAATAACATTTTATATTCTTTTAAAAATATACTGTATTTATCCATAAAAGATCAAAAACAAATTACAAATTATGAAAATTATTCATATTAGTTTTGGAAAGTTATATTTACAATTAGAATTTGTTTTTTTTTTAAGCAGCTGAAAATTTAAAAATTTTTGGTAAAAATACAAATCTTTTTTCAAAATGTTTCCAGAGAATAAATCTGTATTAAAAAGGAAAAGTTTCCTACCTGGAAGATTTAATGTAAAGAAAGCTGTAAACTTACTTTCAAATGGATTATTTGTCCCTGTAGTAAATTGACTGCTGAATCCTCTTCCTCTTCCAATGCTATAGAGAAAACAAAATTTCATTATACTACCCAAACTAACA
Source organism: Centruroides vittatus (assembly GCF_030686945.1). Classification (NCBI taxonomy): domain Eukaryota; kingdom Metazoa; phylum Arthropoda; class Arachnida; order Scorpiones; family Buthidae; genus Centruroides; species Centruroides vittatus. The sequence goes on from NW_027122193.1 coordinate 1,705,946, forward strand.
ACAAAGTCATTAGGCATAAACTGCATAACTAAATGTAAATCTGCAGTAATCTGAATTTATTTAAATATAAGAACACATGAAAAGAATCAAGTAAATATACAAAACTGTTTCAAACATGCTGCAAAAACATTTAGTTTAAATTTAACCAGATGGGGTTCAATTCTATCACTGGAAATATGATTTTAAATTAATCCAGACTTCTTAATTTATAGGTAACAAGCAAAATTATTTGCTACATTCACTCAAACTGGCCAATCTCAGTTAAGTTAAAGCTAACCCACAATAAATGAAGCTGGCCAGTCAGCCTTAACATGTTAGTAGTATTGTACTGAATATCAATTGATTTATCTGAATCTGCTCTAGCCATTTGCCAATAAAAAACTCATTTAATATAAATTCAAAATCACTGATCAAGTAGTAGTCAATCATATCACACAATAGTCATAGAAAATATTTCTAGAATGAAAATCAGAAGGCTCCTTGTGACTTCTTATAACAATAATTTACAAACTTTTATAGAATTTATATATGTATATATGAAATAATTCTGTTTGTGGCTTTTTACGTAAACAGCTTGTGAATTTCTTGCATAAATAAATATTTTACCTTATTCCAGAATATTAAATCAATTGTCAAAAATTGTTAAGTCTCAAATTCTGTGCAGTATTATTTTTTCATTAACCAGAACATATTATTTCAGTCTGAGAATGATTACGAAATTTATTTGACGGGCATTCAACTCTAATTTTCAACCATATATTCTTAGAGCTGTTTCATATACTACATTGAATTGTTCTCAGCTGAATTTATTATTCTTGAAGGTAACACATTGTTTGTACACAAGCATATGTTGAGGAAACAAATTAACAGTATGATTCTTTTCATTTTATTATCCCATTAGTAAATCATAATTCTATTAAGAACATGAAACAACAAATAAATAAAAATCAAAATTTGATTGATATATTAATTTATCACACAAATCAAGTTTTGATAAACAAAATGTTTAACTTGAATATTTTTAAATATCAAAAATAAAATATAAATTAGATATTAAAGTTTGTCTTATTTACATATTTACTTACAAAAAACTATTTAGTTACATTTGACTAGTGAACAGGCTTATTACACATGTAAGTAAGTAGTTTTTTGTAATTAAATAATACAGACAGTTTTTTGTAATTAAATAATACAGAAGCTTTTTAAATATAAGACAAATTTCATATTTGCATAGAATTTTTGTTTTTTACTTCCAGTAAAATCAAATTACATAAAACTACAAATCAGAGTTATCAAATTTTAATATTCATATTTTGTACTGTACATTGTATTTTACTGAAGCCTTATTAAAATTTTAACTTTTATCATAAAAAATGAATTTGTTAGTCTGTGTTTTAACATTAAATTTTATTTCTAAATTTTAATTTCACTTTAAATTTATCCCATATTTGTTAAATTCTAGAAAACAAAATATTCCCAAGTTTTAGAAATTATTTTTCATATGTTCCTCTAAAACTATCAAGCAAATTAAAATTTTGATGTTTTTTCTTCCTCCTCCCATTTTTTAGATGGGAGATCTTATGAGGAAGATACAATAAAATCTGGATTAAGCAAACAAAAATCTTCTTTAAGGCAGCTTTACAGTTTACAATTACATATTGCAATTACAGTTCAAGAGTTCAGTGTATTTGACTGAGATCTGTTACAATCCAATTCAATACTTGCTTACATGTGACATAAGCATATTCCCTATACATACAATGTAAATAAATTCAAAATATGAGGCACTCCTGTAATTCACATTTCAGGAAGCTGTTCAAACTCCAAATCATTTTTCTTCATTAAAAATAATAATGGAAAGTGAATTAATCCATTCCCAAACCTGAAATAATACTCATTTTGATAAACTTAAAACAGCAAACACACAATTTAATTTAAGGAAAAAATAAATTAAATGCCCTATAATATGAAAACGAAAAATAGTGTAAAAATGGTGTAAGAATTGCATTAACTGGTCTCACACAGCAGACTGTCATCTTAAACATGGCCACCAGATATGTCAAACTTGTACCACTTTTATGCTTTGCAATAAGTTCCTTTTTCATCTCAATTGTCAATATTACCAATTCTTATGTAATTGTATTGTATTAAAATGGCCAACTATTGCACAGTCATCCAAGCAGAGATGTGGGCCATGTTCAATGCTCTTAAACACATCCAAAAAAATAGCAACTATTACACATGACTAATAGAAATATTCACAGACAGCAGAGCTCAAGAATATTCTCAAGAATAAAACTGTCAACTTCAGTTAAAGGTTGGGCTCAACATATGTTGACATAAATAGGGTCTAATGCCAGCTGGCATTAGACCTTATCCAAATCACTGAAGCCATTCGTACCAAACACCATGCTGCTTTTCATTGGATCCCAGCCCACAAAGGCCATGATGGAAATGAACAGGCTGACAAAAAGGCTAAAAGGGTGACTGATTCAAATACATGAGTTAGTTACAGTAGGATCCCTCTGAACACATCAATAAAAATATTAAATATTCCACTCTTCCTGCCCCCATAGGCTATGGCAGGAAGAGTGGCACAGTTCAACTACGGGTAGACACTTACAAATTCTTCCCCTCTATTCACGAGAGGATTAATAATAAACATTCCAAACCCTCTTTTGGTATCATCCAGTGCCTCACCCAGCATGGGAACTTTAACAGTTACCTTTACTGCTTTCAGAAAACAAACTATAAAAATTGTTTTGGTCTCTTGAACACTATTACAGGGTGTTTGGAAATATCCGTTACAAACTTCTAGGATTTGTAGAGGGGAGCGAGTACATAATATTTTGATTAGGAACCCATGTCCGGAAACGTACAGTTTCCGTTCTATGACAGTTTCAATTCAGATGTTTAACTCTTCCACTTCTACTTGAGGAATTTGAATTAGCCATGACACAGTGCAATTATTAGGTAATTATTCAAAAGGAAACATAATGAAACATCCATTTATCACTTACACACATTTGTTTTTATTAACACAAACTTTACATGTTTACATTATTCCGAAACAAAAAAGAACCCAGCATACTGTACGTACAGAACAGTACCAATGCATTACAACAGCGGCTCGATATGGCGACCACCAACGTTCTTACAGACATTGTACCTATGAAGCATGTTCTGGTACACTCAGACTTTTCTTTCCCTCAGCAGAAGTGGAAGAGTTAAACATCTAAATTGAAACCATCATAGAACGGAAACGGTATGTTTCTGGACATGGGCTCCTAATCAAAATATTATGTACTCACTCCTCTTTACAAGTCCTAGAAGTTTGTAACAGGAATTTCCGAACCTTGCATAGTGCAAACATATAAACACTTGCTTTTGTAATCCAAAACAATTACCGACACAGTTTCAAGATTACAAAAACAAGTCAAAAAATGGAAATGGCAACATTCATTGAGAGATCAACTGAACTGAATAAACTTAAGGTGAAGATTGCAAAGTATTTGTGTGTTTGCACTATATAGTGTTCAAGAGACCAAAACAATTACTAACACAGTTTCAAGATCACAAAAATATAAAAATTGTGATATCGACAATGACCAAGAAGACGACGTAAAGCATTTCTTGTACAAGTGTACCAAATATGAAAATCAACACACCGAGTTCAAGGCATCATGCCTCCATGCTGGCTATAGCTGGCCTCCTAATGAAAAGGACTTAGTCACAGACAGTACCCTTTTAAGGACATTCAACAAATTCATCACCAAGACCAGGACTCCCACGCAGATCACCTATTTATGTCAACATATGTTGAGCCCAACCAAATGAACAATAATGACTTATCAGCATCTACTGATAACAACAACAACAACAACGATGAAAACAACTGCTATGATAACAGTTGCAGCAGTGATAATCCATCATTCTGGCTGTCAAAGTTCACCCCAATTGTGGTCTGCAATTTTCCCATCAGTGAACAAGAACAGAACATTGTGTTGCCCATCCACCTCTGACTGTATGTGAAGTTTTTGTGCCCTACTTACTGCTTTGGTTTATTGTTATTTTCACTGCAATGTTACATGTCTTTATTTCTGTTATTTTTGTTTATTGTTTTTACTGTATTTTTTGTTCTTTGTTTTCTATGTTGTAACCCATACATTCTTGTAAATATCTATGTATTCATCACATTTTGTAACTTTTGTATAATTTTCATCCTTATAAATTCCAATGCAGCTCTTGGAGCCCCCTTCTCCTCCTTCATTCCCACTTTCCAATCAATTTTTCTCTTTCTTTCTCCATCTTAAGTTCTTCCCAGCCTTTCTTCCTTTTCAACCCTTAGGGCAAAGTCAGTTTACATAACAGACAGCACTCTAATCCTTTATAACAACAACAATAATTGTATTGTAGAAAAATACATGAAAAATCAATTTTTCTTTCTGTTCTGACTTTCAGAGGGTAGGTAACTCCAAATTCCTAAATTATATCAATAATGAAATAAAAGTTAAAGTTAAAAAAGGTGAAAGCAAACCCAATTGCAGAGAAACACTATCACACTTTCAGATTCCCTAAATGCATTTTGCCACAAAATTTAGGCCTCCTCGGTAGGGTTTACAGCATACAGTTCAAACTCTGACAATATTCCATCATGGGTTTCCATTACAAATTTCCATCTATATATCCGACAAAAGTTTCCAGCATGCAGCTGTCAACATGTTTAATGTCAAATGTGAATTTCTACCAAGTGCCAAATTATATTAATTACCACAGAGTTATAATTTTGACAATTCTTTGGCATTTTAGAATTTAAGTTAAAATACATACCCACAGCCTCTTCCAAAACTTCCTCCTTTCTGAAATAAAATAAAAATTACATTTATTAAATTTCTAACTTAAATATTTATTAGATTATTAATTTTGTTAGATATTTAATAATTTTAGTTTATTATATACAGTTTTGTAAAAAATGTTACATAATGCTAGGATCTCAATCCTTGGGAATGATTCAATTTTGTTTTGAAAGAGATGCTTAGCAAACTGTACTGGTTGTATCATTGCTTTGTGTGTAATAAAATAATGGATGATGCAGTGATGTATGTCGCCACCTCCTAGATATTGTGTGTTTTTTTTTTTTTTGGTTATTTTCTCACATTTATGTTATGTAAATTTATTACTGATTGAATGCTTGATAATTTAATTTTAACTAGTTTTTTTTTTTTTAAATTTTCTATGATTGTAATCACTTAAATTATTAATAAATGGGTCTCATAACTCTCGTGAGAAAAAGCTATAATGAGAACTAGTATAGTGACCATTAAAGCAAATTTTGTTGTGTCTCTTTTTAGAAGTAACAAGAAGCATAAACACAACGATCATAATATTACATAACATAATTTTGAGGCAGATTAAGTCCAAAAACAAAGAATAGCAATCATTTATAGTGAGGAACGTCACCAAGAAACTTTTTGATACAGTGTGTTAAGCCTAACCTAATGGATATTGTGTTGATTGGAATACCAAGCAGATTAGTGAGTAGAAAGTTTGTCGTCTCAGGATTTGTTCAGTAAACGTAACCGTACTAGTTTAATATAGCATATTGCAAGTTAGTATTCATCATGGACATCTCGCAACAAAAAAGGAATTGTAAGGTTATTAAACAAAGCATAACAAGACATAATTTTGCCTTTGGTAGTGAAGCTCAAAATGCAATTATTCATATTCTTAGCACAAGAACCACGTTATTAGACAATACGTGGAAAGAGTATCTTAATATAAGTAACAATATAATCATGTATGGTACAGATGAACAATCAACAGCTTAACAAAAATTATGAAGTAGTAGAGGAAAAATGTATTCAAGTATGATCCAAATTATCATTATTAATTGATGAAAAAACACCGATAACAGACATCAACACAAGCATCACCACGACAGTCAAATGAATCATTTGAAAGGCAGGCAAGCTCCAAGTCAATAAAATTGCCAAAAATTAAACTACCAACATTTGATCCATTCTAAATAATCTCCGTCAAGTTCATAGACTTATTTTCAGCAATAGTGCATAACAATGCAACTTTAACAAATGCACAAAAACTTCACCACCTTAAATCAGTTTTAAAGGGAGAAGCTGAACGACTCCTACACTCCATTGAAGTCAGTGATGGTAATTATACAGAAGCATGGAAGACACTGCAAGATAAATATGAAAATGAACGGCAGATTATTAACAGTCATCTTAAGGCTCTTTTTCAACAGCCACATGCAAAGATTTATTCAGCAAATGAAATCAAATGACTACTAGACCCTACTGTAAAACATATCAGAGCATTAGCAGTGTTAAAATTGCTGACAAATCATTGGGATCACATTTTGGTTTATACATTAAGCTGTAAGGAACTGAGTCCGAGTGTTATTTTTATTTTATTATATTTTGTTTGGGGCTTATGTTTAGTTAGGACAAAGGTTCCCCACCACTCTCTTATTAGTAACCAAAAAATAAGATAATAAACCAACTCACGAAAGAACGAGCACCATAGGAAAAATCACGCGCACTTGCACTGCCCAGCGGAGATAAACAGCCCGCAGAAAAAAAAATGGAAAGGGGAATCCCCACACTCACTAGAAAAGAAATACTTACTAAACCGTCAAAACATCCCAGAAAATTGTGCTAAATGCTTTGTAAACGCTTTATAAGACTTTGTCAGAGAATTGAAGCTGCCAGAAAAAAATTTGATGGTAGAAAAACTAAGTTTGTAAATAAGGGGAGTAACCTAGATGAATTGTGACGTCACCTCACAGCATAAAACAAGCATGCTAACCGAAGACGATCAAGGTGATTCCTGATCAAGGAGATTTCCAGAGCGAGGTGTACTACTGTGTGAAAGATTCGAGGCGAAGCCCAGATTGAGAATTAGGTGATCCAAGGTGTTTAAAGAGGAATTTGATTTGACGATAGCGAAAGGATTGAGGAAACAGGTTCCTAGTATAGTGAGGTGACAGATAGACGTTTAGTTCGTAAGAGGTTTTGTTCATAGTTCTTAAGTATTTGGTTTGTCAAATTTTCAAAGGGAAATTAAGATTAAGTTAAGCTAAGTAGCTGAATTTTATTGTCGGGTTGACTTGTTGATTTTCGTTAATAAATTTTGTTTTGGATTATAGACAATTGTACATAGTTAAATTCGATTTACTAATTAAATATATTTGAAACTTTTGCTTTGACTTGATATTTGTCGTTATTCTTACTAATTTTTTTGGTGCACGCGTAAAAGCCCAGGCCTGGCAAACTAATCTCGAATCCACGTAAAGTACCCATCAGATTAACGGAAGTTTTACCAGCTGCAGTTAGTGTCGGTTTCCTAAGATACTAAAAATAGTACTTTACAAAGCAACAAACTTGATTATGAAACAAGAAAACAGTGGGAATTAAAGGCTACGGCGACTACATTCCCTACATTCAATGAGTTGAAGCAATTTCTGGAGCAGAGATATATTTTCTAGAGATTTCCGTGAGCAATGTGTTGAAACAAAAAACACAACAAAACATAGGAAAACAGTCAAGTACACGCAAAGCTCATAATGTGACAGTTTTAAGTTGCCCAGTTTGCAAGGAAACACATCATGTTTTTTACTGTCCAGCATTCCAGAAACAGAACGTGAAAACTCATAAGGCCACTATCAAGAATGCTGGACTCTGTTTTAACTGTTTTAAGGGTAATCACTCAGTGAAAGATTGTAAATCTACAGCTACATGCATTGTCATAAGAACACCATGATAACATAACACCATGATACATGAAGACAAGTCTCCCGCTCTAGTTACAGCATCAAACACAGCATCTTGTATAACAGCAAATTGCAACACTAGTGAAGTGATTATTACATACCACGCATCTGAAACTCGACAAAAAACTGTCTTGTTAGCAATGTGTAGTAGTTAATATGATTGACTCATTTGGGACCAAACATTGAGCCAGACTACTACTAGATAATGGATCACAGTCATCATTTGTTAGTGAGGCATTTGTGCAAAGAACAAGATTGCCATGAGAAACTGGAAAATTAAGAGTTGTAGGTCTGGGTCAAACAGATTCTGGAGTTACGAAGGGTATAGTGAAGCTACAACTTCAGTCGATATATGACCAGTTCTCTTTACAAATTAACACATTCGTATTACCGAAGCTTACAGGTATTCTCCCAGCAGTAAAGGTTAACATTTCAGACTAGAAGCACATTAAAAATATAGATCTAACAGACTCAGCATTCAACAAGCCTTGTGAAATAGACATTCTATTAGGGGCAGATTATCATCATGATGTTTTAACATCCACTCCAATAGTGAAGGAGTCAAACTGTCCTTATTTACAGCTCACATGGTTTGGATGAGTAGTTTCTGGTCCTGTGGGCCAGCAGCTTGAAGACAAGGTGATGTGCAACTTTGTTACAAGTAACACAGATAAAACAATTTTACTGATACTGATACTGAAACAATTTTGGGTAATCGAAGAGGTAGAAGCAACACAAAAATGTCAGCAGAAGGAACAAACTCTGAAGAACGTTTTCAAAAAACTCATCAAAGACAAGAAACTGGACGCTATTCAATCTCATTTCCCTTTAGGGAAGAAAGACCAACGTTAGGAGATTCCAAGCAAATGACACTCCATCAGCTTCAGGCATTGGAAAGAAGGCTAGAAAAAGATTCGTACATTCGTACTCAATACAATGATTTCATGAATGAGTATGAAAATAAACACCACGTGTCTGAAGTCATATAAACTACTGAAGAGTGCTACTATATACCTCATCATTACGTCATACGAGAAAGTAAAGAAACCATGAAGCTCCATGCGGTTTTTGATGCCTCAGCCAAGTCATCGAACAATAAATTACTAAATGAACAAATCTGTGTAGGACCGAAAATCCAAGATGATTTATTTGAAATCTTACTTCGTTTCCATACATGGAAAATTGCTATATCAGCAGACATAGAAAAGATGTTCAGACAGATATATATGAACAATGAAGATAGATGGCGGCAATGCATTTTGTGGAGATCATTACCAGAATTGCCAGTGAAAGAATATGAACTAAACTCAGTAATGTATGGTACCACAACTGGTCCATATTTAGCTACAAGGACCTTGAAACAACTGTCAATCAATAAAAGAGAATATTTTCCTGGAGCATCGACAGTGGTTGAATGTGACTTCTACGTGGACGATTTAATGACAGGTAGAGATGAAGGCCAGGAAGCAGTTTATTTGTGTCAACAGCTTAAAAATTGTCCTTTATTTAGCATCTTTGTATCTTCACAAGTGGATCTCAAATCAGCCTTACAACAATCTGAGAGTACTGACAATAATCACATTAAGGTATCTGACTCAATGAAGGCCTTAGGTCTTAATTGGAACAAAGGAAGATATATTTTACTTTGTGTTGTGCAAATTCTCTAGTCAACCACCTACAAAGCATACTGTAATTTCAGACATTGCATGACTATTTCATCCATTGGGTTGGTTAGCACCAGTCATAATCAAGGCCAAAATGATGTGCCAACGCCTTTGGACAATTGAAACACCATGGGATGAATTGTTACCTACAGTCATTACAGAACAATGGAAGGGCTTTAGGGCCAAACTTCAAACATTAATAGAAATAAAAATATCATGTCATGCTATTAACAGAAAATATCCACTTCAACTGCATGGGTTTGCTGACACACCTGAACAAGCTTATGCTGCTGTCATGTACAGCAGGCAACAAATTCAGGGAGAAGTTGTAATCAAGATACTCTGTGCAAAGACTAAAGTGGCTCCATTGAAGGTTGTGACTCTTCCTAGATTGGAACTCTGTGCTATACAACTCTTAGCTAAGCTAATGCATCGAGTGAATCAACATTTGCAAATTGCTTGGTCAGATTGAACTATAGCTTTGTCTTCGATTAAAAGTGAGCCTAGAAATTGGAAAACTTTTGTGGCAAACCGAGGCAGACTTATCTTCCTCCACAACACTGGAAGCACATTAAATCCAAAGATAATCCTGCAGACTATGCGTCACGTGTGCTTAACCCAGCTACATTAAACTCATGTGATCAATGGTGGAATGGACAAAGGTTTTTTTATGATGAGGAACTAACTTGGAAATACAATCAATTATTATGATGTTGACGAAGAAAGAAAGAAGACAACGGCCGCTTCCACAGGCAAAACTGATATGGAAGATCCTTTGAATATAAGAAATTCTTCTTCATGGTTAAAACTTCAATGCATTCTTGCTTATTGCAGAAGATTTAACAACTGTAAGAAAGGAAAGAAAAATAGACAAATAGGACATTTAACTCCAACAGAAACAAAACATGTTGTGATCTGCATTGTTCAACATGTACAGCAGGTTTGCTTTAGAGATGTTTTTGAAGCAATTAAAACAAATAACTCAAAACACAGATTACACACACTTGCATCATTTGTTGATGAGCAGTGCGGTCTTTGAGTTGGAGGCAGACTACAGAATGCAAATATTAGTTTTGATGCAAGACATCCACTACTGTTACCAGAGAAACACCACCCCACTAAAATCATTGTGCAATATTTTCACAAGTTGCTGTTTCATCTGAGCATTAATCTCTTGATAGCTCAAATTCGACAACTGTTCTGGATTCCGCATACTTGAAATTCAGTAAAGAGATATACTAAAAATTGTATGGTTTGTTTTCGAGATCAGGCTTCGGAAGTAAGTCAACAAATAGGTGTCCTTCCACAGTATCATGTTCAGCAACTGTGACCTTTCTCAAAAGTTGGAACAGATTATGCAGGACCATTTCCTATTAATATGTCACATGGAACAACAACAAAACACTGGAAATCATATTTAGCATGGCTACAAAGGCAGTCCATCTTGAGGTCATAAGTGACTTGACAACTGCAGCTTTTACAGCAGCTTTGAGAAGGTTTACTTCAAGAAGAGGTAAGTTTGTGCCTTTGTCACCGATATATTTAGTGACAAAGGCACAAACTGTCAGTGTTAACAGTGAGCTTCGAGAGTTACTGCAATTTTTAAATAAAGACAGTACTAAACAGGAAGTCATTTCAACTAGTTGTAATCAAGGTATGAGCTGGCACTTTATTCCTCCTCATTCCCCACATTTTGGCAGATTATGGAATCAAGTATCAAATCTGCTAAAAAGCATATGAGATGAATCATAGACAATCAAATTCTTACTTATGAAGAATTAATCACTGTATTTTATCAAATTGAGGCTTGTTTGAATTCACAACCTCTGACACCAATCAGTGAAGATCCAAATGAACTATCAGCATTAACTCCAGTGCACATCCTTCTTGGGGAAGCCCTAACTTCTTTACCAGAACCTGATCTTCAGCATATTACGCTGAATTGATTATCCCATGGCAGTTACTCCAGTGCATGGTGCAAGACATTTGGAGTACTTGAGCCAACTACAAAATAGACCAAAATAGGAAAAAAAAGAAGAAACCTACAGTACAATGATTTAGTTCTTGTCAAAGAAAAGAATATACCACCTACAAAGTGGATTTTGCCGGAATTATAAGAACCCACTCTGACAAGGATGGACACGTCAGAGTCGACATAAAAACGAAGGACGGAATGTTTACTCAAAACATCAATCAGCTATTTAGATTGCCTGAAAACTTAAGTAATCTTAAAATCTAGGGATTTCAAGGTGGGCAGGATGGATGGCGCAGTGATGGATGTCATCACCCCACAGTATTTTTTTTTTTAAGTTTGCTCACATTTATGTTTTGTAAATTTATTACTATTTGAATGCTTCATAATTTAGTTTTAACTAGTTTTTTTTACATTTTCTATGACTGTAATCACTGTTAAATGATTAATAAATAAATCTCATAACTCCCGTGAGAAAAAAAGCAAGAACGAAAACTAGTATGGTGACCGTTAGTTACAGCAAATTTTGTTCTGTCTTTTTTTAGCAGAAATGAGAAGCATAAATACAACGATCATTTATTACATAACAATGTTAAAGTTTACCTTGGTAATCCCAATGGCAGTGCTTCGGTTAGGTTAACTACATTCTTAGTAATGTTTCCTTTTTTTATTTTGTTCAAGAACTACTGTGAATCAATAACTAGTGATATTAAAGAATCTGCGGCCTGCCGGTGGCTCCCCTCCGGGAGGAATCCATCGGAAACACGGCCATTGAAGTGACCAAGGTAAACTTTAACCAAATAATGTAACATTCAATACCCTGTATACAATTCCTTAGTACAAATAAGAGTTGAAGATATCTACTTTCAAAATTATGTAAGGCATATGTGCAGCATGTTATGGCACATTTCGAAGGAATGGAATGGCTATTTTTGTACATTTGTAGTTCAAATATATAAAAATAGTGTTGCATAACTTATGGACAATTCCAATTACAGATTCCCAAAAGATCCTTGTAATTATTTAACTAATGAAAACAAATACAATCCACATCAAAGCATAGAAGAAATTTAATACAGACTATAGCATGTATATATTAGTAGCATGATTGTGCCACACAACTGCAAGTAATATAGGTATTTGAATGAGATTAAAATTGCACTTGTAAAACTTTTACATGATATATTCATTCACAAAATAAAAATTCAATCCAGCCAAATTTTCAATCTAAGCAACTGTGCAGTTGCCTCTCAAATAATTCATCCACATTTCATTTAAATTTGTATTAACAACAGCCAAAAGAAAAATTATTGTAAAGTCATTTATACATGACAGTACAAAAAAAGTGTACAGGTACTCCTCACTTTACGACTGAGTTCCGTTCCGACAACTACATCGTTAAGCGAATTGGTCGCTAAGCGAGGAGCATGCGTCGGGAATATAGAATTGTTGTAAAATTATACAAATTATGCAACAAACTTCAAATTTATTCATAAAAAGACTATTATAGTACTATAAGACAATTATAGTACGCGCAAGCCTATTTCTCAACACTCAAGCTGAGAAAGGGGATTCCCCAAATTTCAGGTCGAAACTCGATTGGTCGTAAGTGCGAGTTGTTGTTAAGCAGATAGGTCGTAAAGTGAGGAGTACCTGTATTCAATTTGGCCACTAGTGTGTCATTTCAGTTGCCATATTGTGATGTTTTCAAGTTATGATGAATTGCTTACTGAATAAGTTTTGTCTATTTGTTTAGAATCACATATATATTATTTGTTTTTTTTCAGAACCATCTGGTCCCACATTTTCCCACAAAGAACCAATCCACATGATTAAAGTCAGAATGTAAACAAACGTTAAAAAATAGCCATATTCTTCATTTTAGAGATTTAATTCTACTAGTTTTCATGTTATTTGACTTTACTTAGACAAGTATTCTTATCAAAAGCATCTAGCTGTAAAATTTACCAGGAAACTCATTACTTCCGGATATTGCATAATTGCAGGAAAAAATTAACTAATCACTCCTCTCCCGCTAAGTAATTAGAGACAGTGTAAATAATGGCAATAACTTCTCCCTGTTCTAGCTAGGGAGCTAGATTTTGTTTTATTTAAAAGAAGACAGCTGTGTCTATTTAATAGATGTACAAAGAGCAGCAATTCTCTGTAAATTAATTTTTTTTCTTTTGTTCATAAACTTTAAGTTTTATTATTATTTTAAATTTGTATAAAACTAAAAATTAAACAATTGTAAACTGTAATATGTTTTTAATCAAACACAAAAAACAGATTGAATACAGCACGATATTGAAACGAAATATCACGATTTAAAAAATTACCCAAAAACTGTAAAAATGCACTGCATAACAAATTCCACCTATTTACACCATTCCTGAATAGAATGGGTTAAGTACATCTCTCAACTGATCACAGATCACAAATACGAGGGCTATTTTTTAAATAAGGTCCGTTTGTGAATGAAAGTGAGAATAATGAGCAATCACGGCAGTATGCATGCGCTTCTGCTCCGAGCAAGCTTGGCGCGCGTTTTGACGCCATTTGCAGCCATATCGTCTGTCTGTATGCTGAGCTGTAGAAGTTTAAAATGTTTAAGAAAATTGAGTCTCCCGCCGACTGTGAGATACGATCTGTTATTTGATTCTTGAATGCAAGAAACTTGGCAGCAGCGGAAATTCACCGTCAGATTTGTGAAGTTTACCGTGATAATGCTATGAGTGACAGTAAAGTTCGAAAATGGGTAAGAATGTTTAAGGATGGGCGAGTTAATGTGCATGATGAGCCATGCCCTGGCCGACCTTCTCCGATTTCTGAAGATTTGATTCGTGATGTGGATAACAAAATTCGAGAGAACCGACGATTCACGATTTCAATGTTATCAATTGAATTTCCACAGATTTCAAAATCAGTTTTGTATACCATTGTTTCGGAGAAACTGAATTATCGAAAATTGTTTTCTCGGTGTGTTCCAAGACTGCTTTCTGACGATCACAAAACAAAAAGATTAAACAGTGCTTTATCGTTTTGACTCGATACGATCATCCACACAGTCCAGACCTTGCACCCAGTGATTTTCACTTGTTTCGATACTTAAAGGAGTTCCTTGGTGGTCAATATTTCAACGACGAAGAAGTGAAAACTGCAGTCGTGGATTGGGCTTCTTGACAGGCGACAGATTTCTTTGAAGTCGGAATTCAAAAAATTGTTGAGCGGTATGACAAATGTTTAAACAAAATGGAAATTATGTAGAAAAGTAGATAGAAGTATGTAGAATATGGAAAAAAATATATTTTAATGATATTTACAGTATTTTTCTTCTTATTAAAAAACTGACCTTATTTAAAAAATAGCCTTCGTACTGTTCAAATCACCAGTTTTAATTGAGTTTCCAAATCCAGTCCACTGACAACGCAAATGTCCAAAATATAGTGATACATGTTAACCATTACTTCTCTGATCTTTACAACAGATTTCTAAGAACAAGGATAGTAACCTGACATACAAATGGAATCCTACTATTTATTCATTATTAAAAAATTCAAAGAATCCAATAAATTACAATTCACTTCCATGTTCTATTCCATTCCTCTTAAGGACAAACTGTTTAACTAAAACCTAGTTTACATTGGAACCCCTAAAAGATCATTGGAGAAATGATTAAGGAGCATTTATACTCTTAAAAAGGGCCTATCCTCTGCCACCTGAGTTCTTACATGAGCAAAAATGACATCAAGGTAGCTTATGGCCAAGTTTCCATTATACATCCAGCTCTAATTGGTCCAACTTGAAAATTTTCAAGGCATCATTTAAAGACAGCAATTAATTATAGGGAAGCAGAATATATCTCCTCATGCAAGGAGATCCTTATATCATCATCCTACTTTGACATCAATCACATATCAGGAGGCAACCAGTAATATGCTAAGTTTGGTATTTTTGAACTGTGTATACAATTGTTGTTATGCACTCTGTTCTATCTTCCAAATTTCTTTTCAACCTGAAGTTCACAACTTACGTTTGTCAAAAATTTTAGTTTATTAAATCAACATTTTACTGCTGAATTTTTTGGTTTTGTATTTTTAATTAATTAAAATCAGCCCAGTTAGTTGTTATTATAAGCCTATTATTGTCATTTTTCAATGTTACTGTACAAGTTTCATTGTGACTACATCCTACATGTACAGAAAGTTCTTGCAGGATTCATTGTAAAAATGATTCCAAAAGAGAAATTTGAGATTCTTTATTCTTCACTGGTCTTCCAGACTAATCATCATCATAGTTAATCATATATGTTGTATTGGGCATTTCAGAACTGTTCCATTTCAGCTTATAACAGTTCCGTTAGTCAGTGCCTAGTTTCCACACGCTTTCTGCAGTTTCTTAAAACAATCTTTGGAGTTTTTTTTCCCTTTGACAAACCTGGATTTCAGCCAATTTATTTGTTCTAATATTTTATATATTTTCTCAGGGCAAAGAAAAAAGTATTTTTATTGTTGCTAGAAATGCAGAAGAATGATGTATTGTGTATAACTACACTTGAATATAACCACTTGAAAGATAAATATTTTTTAGCTTTTACAATAACTAAAGTTGTTGAAAGTATAATATTTTTCATTATTTAAACCAAGAACACACACGACAACCACACAAAGCAGACTGATTAACTACAGTTAGCTGAAATAGTGTTGCCAACTCAAAATTCAAATTTATAGCTAGACATTTTAATAAAAATATTCAAAGCATACTGTTTCCATTAAAATTGTTTGGTTTTCTTATATCTAGATAGCATTATAAAAATAGCTAGGCCATTATAATTTAGGTAATTTACATAGCTAGATTGTTCATAAATCCATTAAATCTAGCAAAAAAATTAGCTAAATTGGCAGCACGAAGCTAACACAGCTAGCTGATCAGCATAGGCATGTGGTTGTACTATATGCACTTAAACCATAATCTAAGTTTAATAATCATTATTTGGAAGTTTAAAATATTAAATAATCTTCAAAATGACATTAAAATCTTTACCTAATGTTATCTAAGCCAAAATTGAATGAGTTAATATCTTATTGGAAAATGTAAAATGACAATTTCACAACATAGGCAAATCAAAATCAGTACTACACAGAATCCAGAAATGTTCATTTTGTGAAACTGATGTAAATTGTTTCCTTTGTATAACTAAATTATATTAGTTTCGTACTAATAAAATAATACTATTAACTGAAAACTTGATATTATACTGTATTAATTCAAAAAGACCATGCCAGGCTTACATACTGTAAATTATACAATTTGTAAAAAAAATTAAGTTGTGCCTACTATTTTAAGAGAAAGGGGTACAAACAACAGTGTTAATCCTCAAAAACAACTTTTGTTAATGAGTGGCATGTCAGGAGGTTGACAACACTAGTTAGTGAGTGACCTTGTTGGTTCAGGTGGAAGGATAGAAATGTTGCAAGTGGAATGAGAGATGGATTTCCTCTAATGCAGAGGTTCTCAAACTTTTTCAATCCACCGCCCCTTTGTTCCATAAAGTTATACCCAATGCCCCTTAACCCATCAGTGACCCCAACTTTTGCCTTTGGTCACTGTTCAGTCCCCTTCCTCCAACACCCCCTAGATTTACTCACCACCCACAAGGGGGGCAATATCGCCCACTTTGAGAACATGCAACCTGCTCTAATGCAACCTGTCCTGCCTGCATAATGTGAACACACCCTAACTTTTAAGTTGAGTGATTTTCTTCTGTCTGTTCTCTGTTTTTATAGCGGTATTAAGGTGCAAGTGCACACTTGCACCTTAAATATCACTTAATAACGAAAAATCCATGTAGATAATGGACAGTGCAAAATAACGTGAGGAGAGGGTGGAGTCAGCATTAAGTTTTGATTATGTAAGAGAATAAATTACTTTTCTTAGTTTTAAACATTAATAATCTATAATAAAGACTGACATGCTATTAAATTTATCATGATAAACTTAATTGGTTATATTATAAAATTTTAACAACACAATATTCTATTAAATCAAATATGTGCATTTAATGAACATTTAAAATAAATTTTATTATATTGTGAATATATTGGTAACATTATATGACTATACATAGACATCTGCATTCAGCTTGTTTCATAAATCTTGGCCAGGCTATAAAAATGCATAGCAGTAGTAACAAGTCCATTTACTTAGTACTGTAAAGGGAATGAATTGTTTGACAAATCTGACAAGATTGTGTACTATCAAAATGAGGCTTTGAACTTCATAAAACTTCCAGTCCCAACCAAGTATCGTGAATTGCCTAGGCAAGATATATGAAACAATTTGTATACATCATTCAGAGAATAGAAGTAAAAATTTGTTGAACTGATAACTTAATCAAAACAGCACATGCAAAAGATGGAGTTTTTAATTCTATAAATACTCTCAAAATTTCAAATTACTATTTCTACTTATATTTCTGGCTTTTGGCATGGCCTTTCAGAGACTATATAAAAAACTATTCTATAATTTTTGTTGTTTCTTAAACTCTATAAGGTTTAGATACACGGACACTTGGCAATGTTCATCTTAAATTTATTTTAGTCGACACACACACCTGTATTTGTGTAAGTTTCGGGCTGCATAGGCCCCTCTTCAGCCAACTAAAATACATAATACATACAAATCAGTTATAAAATAAAATATATACACAAAAGTTTTCTGTACCTTATAGAGTTTAAGAAACAACAAGAATTACCAGCACAGTTTCAAAATATGTCTATTCTATAATTATTATTGTAAGAAGAAATAATACTTACATTACTCATATCTGTAGCACCCCACATTTTCTGAAAGTACAAAAACTTTCTAAATTAAAATTCTCAAATAATTGACAAATATTTGCTAACAGATTAAACAACAACAAAGAAAAAATATCCTCAATATTTTAAAAAAATGTGTCTATAAGCAATCTAAAACTTCATGAATAGTGAAGTTTATCCTACATAACTTTTACCATAAAGAAAAACCAATTAGATAAAAGGAATAGGTGCTCTAAGTCTTCAATAATTAAAACTAAACAATGTTACAAATACAGAAAATGTTCCAAATTATTTTGCTCATTTTTGAACCCTGATGACCTGATGTTTCAAGGTCACTTGAGTCCAAAAAGGAAAAAATCTTGGTAGGTAATTTTTGACGGCTCCCATACTTTCCCTCTTATAAATAACAGAACCCAGAAAGTAAAAATGAATTATTTCAGTATCAGTCTCCAAAAATGAATTCCTCCACGATTCATACAAATTTTGGCATGTTCTGGTAATTTACATATGCCCTCAAAAGGATTTTTGGGATTCATTTCAGTTGCGTAGTTGCCTTCTGTCCTTCATATCCACAGTGAAAAATTATATTTATACCAGCAGAGTGGAGTTTAATTCACTTGGGGTGCTCTAAGAAAATATGCAAGCAAAGTGCTTGCCTAAACAGAGTGAGTAATCCTATGATACAGCACTTTAAAGAAACAAACAGTTTTTCTCTTATCTTTTGAAAACTCTAAACATGAAAATTTTATATTATATTCAGTATAATATACTAAAAAAATGTTAAATGTTAAAAAATTCTTATGTAGTAGTTCTCTTTAATTTTTCTGATATTTTAAATGAACTATTTTATTATAAAAAAATTTTTTTGGTAAATTCTAAAAATAAAAATTATTCTCAGATTAAAATAAGAGTAAAACTACTCTTTTGTAACCAATTTTGAGCAATTTACACTAGTGAACAAATGATTGACGAAAAGGTACTATACTTCAACCAAAATCTTGTTTATTAGATTCATAACTTCCAAATGCATTTTGCTAACAAAGCTTCATCAGTGTACAATTGGACCTCAACAAACCCATTCACTTTATACTGGTAATTCTTTCCCAGCATGCATCCACGTTCATATAGACATTCTGGTTTATCAAATTTACATATTCAGCAATACAAGTGTTCTATTACCCTTCTTTTAAAACAGTTTTCTATTTTATACAGTATTTTTACATTATTCCTGTCGATTTTACAATGATAATTACTACAGTGTGGGTACCAAGGTGACTCCTGTCTTTTTAGCTGAATCGCAGCTTCGTGTTCTTTCAGACGTGTCTCAAGCTTTCTTCCGGTCTCTCCAACGTAGGACTTTGTTTGTAAACAAGTACATGACAGTTTATAAACCATGCAAGGGTAATAAGAACACTTTTGTATTGCTGAATATGTAAATTTGATAAACCAGAATGTCGGTATAAACATGGATGCATGCTGGGAAAGAATTACCAGTATAAAGTGAACGGGTTTGTTGAGGTCCAATTGTCCACTGATAAGGCTTTGTTAGCGAAATGCACTTGGAAGTTATGAATCTAATAAACAACAAGATTTTGTAAATAAACAACAACTAACCTGTTATACATAAAGTAAGACACCAACCAATGCCGAATTATCAGGCTAGAAACGGCTATAGCAATATTAATAATTTTAAGATAATTTGGTAGAGTTAGGCGTTATAATATTGCTATAGCTGTTTCTAGCCTAATAATTTGGCATCGGTTGGTGTCTTACTTTATGTATAACGAGTTAGTTGTTGTTTATTTATATACATACACCTTGCCAGGGTTGTGATGGCCGGTTGAGTGCCTTGGGAGGACATGGGCACTTAATGTGTCCCCAGCAGGCATTGTAATGGCCGTCGATGGTCGTAACGTAAGCTTATATGTACTGGAAGGGGAGATCGGACCGGAGGTCCAGGTAGCATAATTGGCAACACATCTGCACGGTGAGCAGAAGTTGTGGGTTCGAATCCTGCTTTGGGCCGATTCTTCTCTTCCAGTTAGGCCTAAATTTATTTAAAATTATTTAATTAAAATTCTAATTATTAAATTTAGCAAGAGATGGCACCTAACGCCTAACTCTAGTACCAAATTATCTTAAAATTATTAATATTGCTATAGCCGTTTCTAGCCCGAAAATTCGGCATTGATTGGTTACTTCAACCAAAATCTTGTTGTAAGACAAGTATCTTTTTGTTAATCATTTGCTCGCTAGTAGAAAATTGTTCAAAATTGGTTAAAAGAATAGTTTTAAGAATAGTTTACAATAGTTAAGAATAGTTTACTCGTATTTTAATCCGAGAATAATTTTTATTTTTAGAATTTACCAAAAAAAAATTTTTTGAAATATTACCAATCCCATTGTTTTAATCTTTTTGAACAATTATAGTGTTTTATTATAGTTTAAATGAGTATTGAAAGAATAATTAGGGAGGGGTACCTATTGTTGACGACTTCCAGCAGTAAACCATGTAAACTGAAATCTGTGCGTAATTGGTCCACTGAAGCAGGTTTAGGCAAGCCATCTTTATTGGAAGCATCATAAGACAACACCTTTCTCAACAACATACAACAGGTTGCTTTTCTCGTGGATATGGAAATTAGTGCACAAAACCTTTCTGATAGCCGACCACACAGTGAGATAGTGAGTCTCTAGAAGATAGCAAGAGCTTCATGTTATCAGATGCATGTTTCCTACAAAATGTCTATTGAGCTCACTTATCATTTCACAGCTGCCACATTTGTGAATTTTGAAGGAAAATCCAGTTGTTGGCCACCATAAACAATTTTGCAACTGCTGGTTGACTACTGGGTGAACAGCCATGATTCTTTTTTTCAGAATGTAAAGAAAGATCTAAAAAAGATTATTTTCTCTATGACAAGTATAGAACAAACTATTTTCATATATAGCCCTTTCAAAGCCTTTTTATTTCCAGTAAAATATAATAATATTTACTTGCATGAACAAACGTTTTCATCTCTATCAAGATCTGCTTCAGGTTCGATAATATTCTACCAATGGAATGACCAGAGTTCAAAAATTAACTGCCAATTTATTCAAGCATTTGAATTATTTGGTGCAAATTAATTTGGCTATTTATGTTCTACTCCATTATACATTCACTGTCTGCATACCAATATTTTATCCCAAAATTCTCTGAATAAGATGTCAATTTTGTTGTGAATCTTTCTGATATGTATATTGCCATTCGTATGATACAGTATTGTTGTCTTTATAATTTATACAGTTCCCTGCTCTGCTAGCTTTGTGTATTTCCAATTTTTTCAATTCTCTTATATGGTCTGTTTGGAATGATTTCTTTATAAGGATAGCATTCCCTAGGTCAGCATGTATATCCGGGTCTGACGCATATGTTGCCAATGCTGTAGTATTCTTACTTTTGTCTATATCATATTTATGTTCTTTTAATCTTTTTTGTAGTGACCTTTTTGTTGATCCTATGTACACCAAGTCTTTATCAAACCTATTGTCTTTGATTGGTATTTTATATACCTCTGGCACTCATGTTATTCAGCTTGTCTTTATCATTTCTAAGTAGTTCATATATTGTCTCAGTCCTTGTGTATGTTAATTTGATCCCCTTCTCTTCTGCTATTTCTTTATATATATGATGAAGGTTTTTACTGTATTGGACAATATGATTTGTGTTATTTTCTTGCTCAGGAATCTTAGTAGAGCCCACTTGTCCCATGTTATTGCAGATTCTTGTGTGTGGATTGTGGAGCTTCCTGTAATCATGTTATTTTAAATAACTGAAATTTTCAAATTAAACTTTCCTGTAATCACGTGAGGTCCCTTGAAATGTAATAAAATAACATTCATTTATAAAAAAAAAAAAAAAAAAAAAAAACAGAGGCCTAATAGATCCTCTGTAGTAGTTGCATGATTCAACATCCACATTAGATGAAGGTCAACTTCTGGAAGATTAGGTTTCAGAACCATTTTAAAATTGAACAAAAACCAATTACAGTAGAATCTTGTTTCAACAATCACAAGCTGTTGGAAATCATTCATTGTTCTGAGAATCTGTTATATTGTGAACAGGGTTCAAGTACACCCAGGAAAATATCAATATTTTATTTGAAATAATTTGTGTAACTTCTTATAAATAAGAAATACCAGTACTTGAAATTATACATATTCTCATGAGATATCTATTCTTTATTCTATAAAAACATGTATAGTGGCAGAAGTGGTTGGAATACAAAATGGAGAGAAGAAGTGTTTGAATTTGCACTTTGTTAAAAATTGGATTAAATTGTAAAACTACGAAAGTCCCACATGTTTTCTGTGGTTATTGTTTAAGATTACACTTATCGCTTTATTTAAATAAATGGCTTTTTTGATATACCCCTCCAGATCTCAAAAGCAGTCAACCTAAATAATATCAGCTTTATTCCACCTACATGTAAAACATAAGAGATGCAAGCAGTACTGTTAAACCACCTTTGGCTTCTGAGACAGCTTGCAAATACCAAGGCATTCAAATCCACCAATTTGAGAACTTTAATGTGATCTTACTCCATTCATCAAATACAGTCATCCAGTAGATTTGGGGTGCTTATACTTTTGTAAATCAAACTGATCCAAGATTACTCTAATCGTTCAAATTGTTTATACAAACAAACTATAGTGATCTAATCAATCTCTGTCTACATATACAAGTGCTATCTAGGATCAACTGGATTATGATCAAACTAACCCAAGTGGAGGGTAGAATTGTTTGGATCTGATAAAGATTAAAGATGACTTTAATCATGGAGGCTGCCAAGTTTATTTAGTTAAGAGCAATGAAGTGTGTTTAACTGTCAAAATGAAAAGTATTTAAAACCTATAAATCATAAGTAAAAACATTATTATTAAAATATCAGATATACTAAGATGAAATTTCAATCACAGAGTAAATACAATTTGATCCTACTTGTATACTTTTCACCAACTAAAACATGATAGAAGCAATCTGTATCACATAACAAAGACTGATCTGATTCTGCAGATTGATCCATCTGAAACAAAAAGTATATGCACCCTTGCAGATTTTTCCTCTTAGATTTTAGGATTCTGATCCAACTTCTTCCAATGATGTTCAATGGGATTCAAATCCAAACTTTGGGGTGGCCAGATTAGCACTTCAAATCCCTCAGAAACCAAAAATTGCTTGACAAGATTGGATGAATGCTTAGAGTTGTCATCATGTTGAAACAAAATCATTGTTGATACCTATATTTTCTGCTAAAGAATAAAAATTGTTTTTTAATATTGCCCTATACATTTTTGCAACCATGCAACTGCCCGATTTCTGCCAGGCAGACAATGAGAGAAATATCTCCCTTGTACTATCATGTATTGGGAATAATTTACAGTCCCAAGGTTTGTAGTTCTTCATTTGCCAAACAATTTGGCACCATCTCAAGCCCTCAAGCTCAAATTTCAATTTATTGCACAATCACTTTACTCCAAAACTCAGGTGGTTTTTAAATGTTCCTTTGTAAAGGCTAGTCTCTTTGCATCTTTGAAATGAACAATGCATCTTTTAAAACTAATCTCATTGAGTTGACAATGGACAGTTGATAAAGATGTCTTAATGCCAGAGTTCTTCCAAATAACTTGTTGGAAGCTTGCAAGTTAGTGGAGCTTTACACCAAATGATGCAGAGTTCTCATGACGTGCATGACAAGTAGTCAGAATGATGATGGTTTTGAACCTCTCCATTTTATTTATAACCTTGCAAATATCTTTGAATAATACATTTCTCTCTTGCAATTGCCCTGATGCTTTTCTCAGTGTGATAATCAACACAAGAAGTTTGAGATTTCAGCATCTTACAGCTTGATTATTCTACCCACACTTGTCCAACATAGCATTATTTTTCTGAAACTTTGTCTATGCATTCTCTAGCAATGCTAAAACGACCTTGACTGATCACAGAAATTGAAGAAAGAATCAACCTGATGATTTATTGATGGAATTACCTACTTTTGAATACATTTTGGCTCAGGAATTGTTTCCTAATTTTGAGATTATTATTGGTCAAAAACTAACCTAATTGATATTATAGTGTTCTAGCTATTTGCATAGTTTCATATGCTACTGTTGGTAAATTTTCATTGGCAGGTAACAAAAAACTGCATTTAGTGTTTGTATTTGGCATTATTTCACCTGACCCCTTACTTCTGACTGATACTGTACATTACAAGATCGTATAATATGCCATGTGTGTGTACAACAAAGCTCTTGAACAGTATATACTGTAAGCACAAAAAGAGAGAGAAAGTATTTATGCTTAATTTGTTAAAAAAAAAAACTTATCCATCTTCATTTGTTTTGATGCCTTTGAATACAACCACCACTTGATATTAACAATGTCATGTATAGCCTCTTCATTTATGCTGAAACTTGTCAGGAAGGTCTTCACAACTTGGAAAGGCTCGATGGTCTTGCTAAATTTTGGCACTACACTTGGACCAGTGTCAATGTTCACTATGTGGCTTCTCAATCATATCAGCCTGCTGACTCGTACAATTCTTCAATTGTACATATCTATCTCAGATGTAAAAAATGCATTATCATCAAGCTACAAATTCCTAAATCACCCAAATAGTAATGTTGAAAAAAATATGAAGTTTATAATAATCAGGGTAGAAAAAAAAATCTTATTTCAAGTTACAGATCTGCTACAAGAAGGTAAAGTTACTGATTTGGAATGACCTGGGGAAAAAATCCACTATTCTGTAATCTGTCAAAATGAGATTCTACTGTGCATAGGACACTGGTACACTAACTTTTCAATTGATAGGTGAAATCACATGTAATCCATAGGTAGTTGGGCCACAAATATTCTGTATATTTAATATGAATAAAAAAGTAAACCTATTTCTCTCATTTATAAGTGATGTGTCAAAATGTTCATGGGACAGATTTGGAAACCACTGACTGACAAGAAAACCTTACAAAGTATCCGTCACAGATATGAATATTAATGTGCGTATGTGTAGATAAGTCTTGATATAAACCTTTATTAAGCAAAGGGAGAAAGTGCACTTCAAGTATTTGAGAAAAATCAACATTAAGAAATCCTCAATGACTCATAAGCAAGTTTTACAAGCTTTGTTTAATAAATGTTTCATGGCTTGGTGCTATCATTTCTCTTTCAAATTTGCAAGGGTGTAGGATCAAATCATGGTGACAGAATATTTTCTGCCCTCCAAATAAGTTGAAAGTCACCAACTGAATGCATTGCTGACCAACACTTCAATATGTTGTACAGAAAAATCCTTATAAAAGTTTTAATTGGCATATATTTTAGCTTTTGTTATTCCCAGTAGCATTTTGAATAAAATTCATTTGTTTCCATGCAATTTTATCTTTATAAGCATAAAATTAAGCTGTAAAATCAAATTAACTCTATGGAAAATCCCCATAAACTTTGATCTATTGACCCGGAAGTTTCGCAAGCATCTCAATAACGAAAAAGGAGTTTCAAATTTAAGCTTTCTAGAACCAGTAGTTTCTTCTATGAGTGTCTGCAGTGCCAGATGAAGAGAAAAAAAGAAAATGCAGCTTTTTTGGCAACTTTTACATTTTTTAATTGCTTATATTTCAGCACTGCTTTATAGAAAAATCGTGAAATTTTACACACTACCTAAGAAAACAATTTTCTTTCAAACGAGAAATTCAGAATTACTTCAGTCTTTAGGGGGAAGAAAAATCAACCCCCAAAAATCGGCAACTCCAATTCCTGTGTGTGTGGTGTGTGTGGTGTGTGTGTGTGTGTGTGTGTGTGTGTCAGTCAGTGATTTCACTTGACGGGGAGTCACTGTCATGACTCCTGATAACATTTTCTATGCTGGGGATAGTCTTTATAATTAATACATTCTCCTCTTATGTTTGCCTTAAAAATTTTCAAGTTTTCTATTGTTCTTAAACACTAGTCTAGGTTCATAATCAAGGATAAAACACCTCTAAGTTTCATTCTGTGGCAGCAGTTGCTCATTATTTTGACATAGACACATACTGTCACAGCCCTCTCCATTCTTCATGTCTGGATAAATTTCTTATTGTAGCCATGTTTTATTGTGATTTTTTGTGTTCAAGTTCATTCATTGTGTTGTTAATGCCTGAACAATATGTATAAACCTGTTTTAGAAAGGCTCTGAAAGCAGCAGTGTTGGATATAGCCAGAATGTAGAGTGGTCGATAAGGTTGCCTGTAGTATACAATAAATACATATTACATAAAACTGGATTAATTAAGTCCAACACACACCAGAAATGTTCAGCACATATTATACTTACTAAAAATAAAGAAACAAATGTTTTTAATGATTTTTAAATAGTCATCCTCAGGTTAGTTAGTCAAACATCGATGTGAAAATTTGAACTTCTCTTTTAAAAACACATGGAGCAAACATTTCATTGGTTGGAACATGCTGATGTAAAATGATTATTTTTTAAGTAATAACATTTAATTTATAGTCTAACTTCAGAAATAGATCTCCATGCTTTGGAGAATGTATCTGCCTCTCTAATTTATGGCCATGTTCCAAAAACTAGCTTTGTATATTTCAAGAATATCTAGATGTTTTAGATACATCCTAGCAGGAACTGGACTCTTAAGGGTACTTCTCAATGAAACAAGATTAATATTGTTTTCCAACGCAAATGTCGCCAACATTGTGATAAAAAGGCCCTTTTGGATCGAATAATGGTACTTCTTGATACACTTGTAAAGATAGAGCTGTTGCTCCTATGTAAATCCATTTCTTGTTGTACCTGTTGTCTATAATAGGGACAGAATATATACCAGATGAAGTGTGTTAGTAGGGTCCTTGGCATTCCACAAGAAAGAGAATAGAGTTGGGTTTCTCATATAGGAGATAGGAGATAAGTTGGTTTGTTCTTGCAATTTGTTGGTTGAATCTGACAACTTTGTTAATTTTAGATTTGTCCTTCTTAGATGTGTACCCAGATTGATATTTACATATGAGATTTTGAAAGAGGCTGGAAGAATACCCATGTTATTTCACTTGCAATGTAGTTTAGTTCAATCTCTGTCAATGATGTTGGTGCTGGCACAAATGCTCTTTTGATTAGTGCTCTGTAGGCTGATGTTTTAAATATATACGGGTCTCTAGATTCTGTTGGAATGAATGATAGTTTATACTCCAGTTTTCTATAAACATTAGTTGAAATGTAGCCATCTTTGAGTGTAAGAAGGATGTCTAGGTCTAGGAAATGAACTTGGTAGTTACTTTCTTGCTCAATACAAAGGTGAAGGCCATAGGGATTGTTGAGGACTTAAGAACTGGATTACATCAGGTTTCTATTGAAAGATTATGAGTACATCATTGACATATCTGGTGTATAGTACAGTTTGATCATTAAAAAAAATAGGAGCACCTCTTTTTCAAGATGACAGAACGAGTTCACACAGGGTGCCCAATACCAGGCTGCCTATCGGGACACCTCTGCTTTGGGGTACGTTTGTCTCTGAAATCGGAAGAACGAAGAACAACGATGTCTGCTAGCTCCAATATGTTTCAATGGTGTTTCTACATAGGAGCAATGGCACAATCTCTTTACAAGTGTATCAAGAAGCACCATTATTCTATCCAAAAGGGTCTTTCCACCACAACATTAGCAACATTTGCACTGAAAACAATATAAGGGTACTCACAATATATAAAGCTAATTTTTGGGTCATGACCATAAATTACAGGAAGGCAGATATATTTTCCAAAGCATGGCAATCTATTTTTGAAGTTAAGACTATAAATTAAATATTACTGCTTAAAAAATAGTAGTCATTTTTGACATTGGTGTTTTCCAACAAATGAAATCATTGTTCCACATGTTTTAAAGTGAAGTTCAAATTTTCTCATGCTAATTACTTGTTCTGAACATTGTATTCCTGCAGGAATGAAATAAACATATTTATAAAAACATTTTCGTACTTTTGGAAGTTGTATGAAATTTCGGGACTGAGTATATATCTGAACTCGGGACCGAGAAGAGTTCAACAATACCCTACTTTTGGACCGGAGACGAAAAATAAGAAAGTTATCATATTTACCATTTCTTACCTTTCACAATGCATTCTATGCCATTTTAGAGTTTTTCACTAGATGGCGTTGCTTGTAGTTCAGTATGTTTCCTTTTTTTTTCTTTTGTTCAAGAACTACCATTAATCAATAACTAGTGACATTAAATACTGGGCAGCTTGCCAGCAGCTCCCTTCCGGGAGGAATCCATCGAGAGTACGAACAGTACACCACCACCTAGTGAAAAACTAACTGTAAAATGACGTAGAATGCATTGCAAAAGGCAATAAATCATAAATATGATAATATTCTTATTTTTCGTCTCCAGTCCAAAAGTAAGGTACCAATAAGTAGAACTTACTGTGTACGGCATTACAAAATATTTTGTAACACCAGTCCCGAATTCAGATATATACTCAGTCCCAAAATTCCATAGGGAGTAATCTATACAACAGCCTTAGTTTTTTTTTCTTCCTAGAGCAAAAGTTCAGTTTGTTTTTAGACAACCTATGTATGTGCAGAAGGAACAGTGTTAAGGAAGTAGTCTCTAAAAATAAAAAAAAAAGGGTTTCAGCTTAACTGATGTGACCCTGTACAGACTTGGAATCTAGTACCATGAAATGTCCATCATTCAACAGGGTAATTTTTTAATTGTCCAATAGTTCCTGTGAATTTTTCATTGTGTGTTTGTAGCCACCTAAGTGTTCTTCTATCTGTGTAACAATTTTTCAGATGCTATTGTTGGTGACCTAGCTTTATCTACAATTGGTCTTAATTACATATCATATCATATGGTAATTATACATTAATCAGACACACCTTTGTCTTTACAAAGGTGTGTCTGATTAATGTATAATTACCTAATTTAAATGCAAACCTTGGTGAGTGATGTTTTGGTTAATTTCTTAATTTTGTGTTGCAGTGATTTTATATATCCATCATCCATGTGTTCACATTCCGTAGACCATGATATAGCATTCCAGTATTTTAATGTACAACAACCTTTTCATTAAAACTACCACTTGACTTTTGTCAGCTTTTAATAACTGAACTTGACAGAACAAAAAAAATGGCTGAACAGTCATCAATATATTTCAAATTGCTAGGTCCATGTTGTCTGCAGGGATTGAAAGCAGAAAAATACACAACTCCCAACTCTGTATTTTTTAAAAATAAGACTCACATAAAAAGATGTAACTCTGAATTCTCTATCCATGGTTGACTGCACTGTTCTCTTAAGACAAAGACTGTAGCAACAAAAGACTTCCTCATAGGTGTGTTTAACCCTCAATAACTTTTCAATGTTTAGTACAATTTTGTCTGGGTTTAGTAACATTGGTTTAGGTGCAAATATTAGAACAAATGTAAGGGCAAAAATTAAATTCTAATACTTTTGATGGAGTGACAACTAACTTAGAGGTCTCCCTATGGGGACGTCAGTGTTGCAGGTTTTTTTGACTGTTAAATTTAAAATATGATATACAGCAGAACATAAACCTAGACTCAGTTCCACCTACAAATTAATTACAAAATTCTGAGATTCCCAGAGAGCATATCATTACAATATAACAGTATTTTGATCTATAAGCTAATGCTAAGGATAAAATTGATACAAGTAGGGTCCCAAGCATATGTTCTATCCTAATTGAAGACAATACTTTCAAGTGGCAACTAACTTATATTGGGTTGGCAATTAGATTATCCCAAAGAGTTCAATATCATCAATAAAGCTACAAGGAAGCCACTAACCTCATTGGTACGACATCCCTGCAAGCCCAGGGTGTCAGTAGGGTTTGTTAAGACAGTGCCGTTAAAATATATCTGAGGAACATTGAGGAACAATAGAAAACTTAAAAATTTTCAAGGCAAACGTAAGAGGCAAATATATTAATTATAATTATCCCCAGCATAAATGTTATTTGACAACCCCTTAAAACCATCGAGCAAAATATATAATAAGTGCACACATCATCATAACGTACAACCATTCACATATTTCTATCACAAAACCTCATTGGGAACACGTCCCTTCAAATAACATTCTACCTAAAAAGAATTCTTAAGCATTCCAGAACTAGAAGTCCTTTGACTATTTGAATTTAACAGTAAACCCAAATAAGACTTCTCAAAGACAAGCATCAGAGCAAGACCGAAATTATCTGCCAAAAAGAGCGAGCGAGGTCACATTACAGAATACATCATCTTTTTCGAATTATTATAGCTCAAAAACAACCATCCGCACGCGTCTTTGCGGAAAGGGTCCATATTCGCAACCGAGGATAGAAGTCGACGCATTCCTAACTGGATTAAAGAACGCTTAAAAACAATTAACTTCCATCCAATACCATCCAAAAAATTTAACGATTTTTTCTAGTTAATAATTTAAAAACGTTAAGTTTATATTTTTTCATTTTCATTTACAAATTAGTTTTCATGGACTATATATTATATATATATATATATTGTGAAAACTAATTTGCAGACATATCTAAGATTGATACCAAGATAGGCATACACCCATGCTAAAACTCACTTTTTCCATTAGAAAAGACATTGAAAAATGAAAATAAAAGTGCAAGGACTTTCCCTCCAAATATAGTATATTTATGGCAACGAGGACAACCAGTTATGATCCTCGGTACGATAACGTCACTTCCACGTGAGTACAATTTTCTTTTTATTACTATAGATTTGGTCTTGAAACATTGTAGTTTAATTTCAAATTAGATATTAATTTATTCACAAAGAACAATTCGAATTTATGCGCATTTACAGTGGCGGGAAAAAATCTTCATTTTGTAAAAACTTCTGAATTTTTAAAAAAATCCTTATCCTTATTTCAATTATAAAAAAATCATTATTATTTTTACCTTATTTTCTTTATTACATACACAAGATTTATATGAAAATATTAATTTAAATAAAATTCTTCGTTTATTTTATATAAATAAGTTATTTATATCACTCGTTACCGCTTTATAGAATTAATTAATAATAATATCGTTTGTAATTAATAAAATAAGTAAAAAGAAAGAAAATTTTAAAGCCTTACCTCGCAAGACAAAATGAAATTCGAATACAGCACTCCAATCACTTATTACTTTATGGGCAAGTGTTGCCAGATCTTTTATACTAAAACCAGACGATTAGTTTCAGTTTTGTTTTCGAATATTAAAGTGTAGTTTATTCTAAAATGATAAATTTAATTTTTGTTAATCTTATTTTTTGATTATATAAAATAATATAATGCATATACGTAAATTGAGATTAAACTTTTTAATTAAGTTGTTAAAAATTTTATACTGTATTTGTATAATGTAATAAATTACCTAGCGAAAATATTTTATAATTAATTTTTAATTATTTTGATGAATTTTTTTTTATTTTATATATTAAAATTCTCTTTTCAACTAATAGAAAAAGGCGGCATCGACTCTAAGCGGGAACAAAATTTGAATTTCCTGTAGTAGAAGCGCGACGCGTTTCTATATTGCCATTTTTGGCGGTAAATAAAGAATGTACATTAGAAAAATTCCGGAGAAATGTGAATCTGTTTTAAAAACTAAAATTGATTGAGATAAGTAGCAATTCGTAGAAATTCTGATTAGCATCGAGATATAATAATTGACTTTCGAACTTTCAACTGAATATACTTCTGTTGTTAAATATAAAATACATATTTTAAAATAAATAAATACTGTTAGAAGTACACAAATTATTAAATTTAACTATAAAAACTGTCTTTCATTATATTAATTTCTAAATCCGAACATAATTTGTATATCACAATCATGCATAAGAAATAGTCATCGACATCATTATTACTATTTAAATTTTATTAAGAATTGAAGGATTAATTAATACGTAATTAGAAGACGGATCTCTAACTAAATTATTATTTACTTTTGTTTTTCCTTATAATTGCTGCAAATGATTAAAGTTCAGGAGTAAGCAACGCTTTTGATAAGAAATAGGATGGAATTAAATGTATTTGTGAGAGCCCGGACTAGATGGGGAAATTTTATTCAACAACAAAATAAATTTATATATATATATATATATATATATATTATATTATAATATATATATATATATATAAATATATATATATATATATATTTCAAAATAATACCTATTTTATATACTTTTTCCAACGATTAATAAACATTGAAGGATGTGATTGTATCTTTTCCCGGATTCATTTCCTTTCAAATCTTCCGAATGCGTCACTGGGAACCGAACGACTAAAATTCGTCTATTCAACCTATTGAACGTAGAACTTAACATTACCAAAAATGGGCATGAGAAAAAAGGAAGGACCCCCGAATAAAAGCGAAAAATCGATGACGGCAAAGCAGTTCGCCGTCTCCAGAGTTCGTCTTTCATCCTTTCGCTCCCGGAACTCTGATACATCTCTTATCCTGCCGATCACCGCCTAGATCTACCGACTCGGCTCAACCATCCGACTACCTGAACTTTCATCCTACCTACCTACCTATCAAGTGATCTACATCGATCTTCCTCTGAACGTTCAAGATACCTGACGTTCTACGGATCAGACGCCCTCCGAACTACCTATTCGGTGGGTATCCTCTACGTGGACCTCTTTCCAACAAGCAACACAAACCGACCTCCTCGGCTACTTAAATACTCAAGGTATTTATCAGTACCAGGGTTTCTCATTTCCCGGCCTTTTGCTTAACCCGGGATTTCGGGAAAAAACTGAACTGTTTACCGGAGTGGAATCGTGTTCAATACATTTAAGAGAAGACAGA
This sequence comes from Centruroides vittatus, assembly GCF_030686945.1. Classification (NCBI taxonomy): domain Eukaryota; kingdom Metazoa; phylum Arthropoda; class Arachnida; order Scorpiones; family Buthidae; genus Centruroides; species Centruroides vittatus. The sequence goes on from NW_027122193.1 coordinate 1,739,066, forward strand.
TGTTATCTGTCTTTCCACCTGTAGCCTGGAAGATTTCTAGTTCGTTTTCGAGATTGTAGTACTTCTTTTGCTCTCTAGTATTCTTGATTTGTCTACTTGGGCTGCTTTAACATCAAGCTTATAGCCCGATAATGCGGCAATTCGTTTGGCTTTAATAATCAGGTCTGGACTTTCATTCATCTATCTTCTTTCTCGAGATTAAGGAAGGACGGTGGAAATTTATGTCTACAATTTTTTCAAATTGCAGTCCAATAATTTTTCTGTAAACTAATCCAGAATGTATTTCTTACGTAGTTTATACAATTTTTGCCAAAATTTAAACACCATTATCACATAAAAGCAATTATTCTGGCATTACTAATATAAAAGCTGTCGTTTGTGTGCGTGCGTGTGAATTCCTTATAACTCCTGCAATTTTTGTCCAATCCAGATGAAATTTTGGTTATGTTTGGTTTACGTTCTGACGAAAAGTATAGGCTATTTATATTACTGAAATATTAGCCTTCGGTCATCGCACTTATGTGACGTCAGTAACCATGTGACGTTCTATTATCCAATCGGTAGTAACGATGTAACCATCCCGTTATCTAGTGTTATCGCTCATCTAACTAATCATACAATTCATCTTTTTTTATCAACGCGAAATTAAAAATCCCTATTTATATCTTTATGGAATGAAAACTCTTAACAGAATTAATAAATTTCACAGTAAATGTTATTTAAATTATTGTAAAACATCTTACAATTAACAAATTATTATACAGTAACATAATATTAAAAATTCTTAAATTATTTTAAATATTCTATTATGTGTAAACACTTACTGTATTTAATTAAACAAATTAAAGGCATGTGAAAAACATGGAAACAAAACCAAATCTCGGTGGGGTGCCATATAAGTAGGAAACCTGTATAACTTGAATGGCTTTGGGTGCGGTTTCAGACCTCTGACACCATTTTCCTTAATTCAGTACGGAGCTAATTTAGATATTTTAAGTATACATTGTCATTATCTAATGCTGCGTTTAACAATTATGAATTTAATTCTAGACTTTAAACAATAAAGCAAGTATTCATAAATATATCAAAACCTCGCCGATTGATAAATCGAATAAGAATATTTAATTCTTTATTGTAAACAATACATTAATTTTATTAGGAAAACTTAATTTTTGCTTCGGGTCAAACCCTTTTCTGAACCTCCCGGAGTTTTATCATTGCTAATGAATGACCTATAAGCTTACATATCTAACAATATAAAGTATTTATTTATATTTCAAGTAGATTTATTCGTACAAAATCGTGTTTAAGTCTTATTAAAAATTTCAATTTGATGTTGATTTCTATCAAAATTTAATAGAATGGAAGAAACTTCCGTTTGTTCATTAAAAGCTTTGCTTATCTGTTGTAAAGCTTTAATGGGACTTTAAAATAGGAAGCTTTTCCCTGGATAAAGCTACGGCCTAATTGACAACAAATTAGTAAGATAAGAAATCGGTTTTACTAAAAGAAAACTTGGAAAAGTTCTGAGAAGAGTGCCTTTTTCTCTGACAATTTTAACACACAAATTGTAATGCTATTAAACCATTAAACGACTCTGGAGTTAATGATTCGTAAAGAAATTTTCAGTTTCCGAAGCCAGTGTTCTCACAGGAAGAGGGTGAGAAAACCAAATCGGGATTGAGACTCGTGGCCTTACAAGACCCCCTTCCTCCTTCATCAACGTAAACGATGCCTCTCGTAACGCCAGTGCCATACGTAACTTCGGCTCTGGAGAGGACTCAAATATGCTTCATTCTTTGATTTTTCTTCTCTTTTTTCGAATAATTTTATGTACATTTGTAAGAGTAAATTTATTTTAATTGTTACAGGAAGCGACTACAGTCTCCGTGCTAACAGGCGGAACACTTAAAGGGAAACTGAGAAAATAGTCTCTAGTTCTCATTTAGGCCATATGTAGGCGTTGTATTGTTCGGAAAATTGAAGCCTTCAATATTACAAATAGCACCAACCTTTTTCTTGGAATTTGCCGATAACAGGTGTCTAAGGCCATACGGGTGACATTAGAGAGCCATTTTCTGCTACTTCCTAAATTGCCGTTAATTATACTTGCCTTAAATTTAACAATAACTTCCTGTTACTTTTCGTATAAATGGTCTGATTTTATTGTAAATCATTCTTTTAAATTTTTAAATGTTAGGATAAAGAAATCTTTTTTATATTATATAAAAGCGTACAGTACCTAAATTTGCTAACTAAAATTATAAAACTATATTATTACATTTAAACACTAAACCATTTGTATACAGTACAGTACAAGTGCGTGTGTATCAGCTGGCTGAACAGTTATTTTTTATACCATTGTAAGCACTGTATATACTGTATATTATATAACATAATCTTTTAGATTTATGCTACTTATGTTTCTGAATATCATTATAATTTCTTGATAGAATTATCTCTAGTTATCATAATTTATCTTTAACCTTTAGATCAAATTGTCGTATATATATGGTGCTGTGATCACTGGATGTAAATGCCAATATACCACCCATGTTGTCGTTAGTGTCTTCTACACTCTGCTAGGTCATCTCAAATTACACAACGAAACAATGGAAGGAAAATATATGATGTTATTTTTTGGACAAGTGCTCACCCGCAAAAACATACATTAATTTATCCAGACAGATGTGTTCTCTAAATATAAATATTTAAACATTCTTTTCTTTGGTTAATAATTAATTTCATTTATTTAAAAATATATATACATTAGCTTCATTTATCAATAAAATAACTTTGTTTATGTGTTGAAAATCAGTAGAAAGAATCTTTTGAAGGCATGAACACAGTTTAAATTGACTGGCAAATTTATTTGCCTAAGTCTTTAAATAGTTTACTTACATTTTATTATCTTTAAGGAATTTTTAATAGTCACCCCACGGGGTCAGTGGATGACAATTTAGGAGGGCAAAAATCGAGTGGGAAGTCGCGGATAAGTCGATAAAGTGTCGGCCATGTACTGTACGAGAAATCACTCTCACTTGTCTGGGTTTCGTGGAGTGGACGGAGTTGATAGTCTGTTGGTTGGACCCCCCCCCGACACTTGGGTGCGAGCCCCTTTTATACTATTTTTTGAGGGGGTGAGAACGGTCATATTTGAAGATTTATAAGGAAGGACACCTGTTAGCTGTGCCGGAGCTAAATCCAGCTGGTACGGAACGTTGCCGATGTATTGTTTTGGTCGAATTGTTTACGTTGGTGTCTTGAAGATGAAATTTTATGATATAAATTCCTACGAATCTGACAGTTCTCAACCATTAATTATTGTATAGTTTGACAATATCTTCTCAGATTTCACAACAGTTTCTAGATTGTTTATATTAAATATCGTATTAGTCGACGAGCGAGACAATTTATTATTATGTTGTTTTGGTTATCGTGCAGGTGTCTTCAGACACGTGCCACGTGCAACTAAAGAAGGGGTGAGAAACGTCGCTTGTTAATTTATTATAAACGTCCACATTTAACCCGAGGAGAGAGTTTCGATCGTTATTGTAGGCTATCCCTTTTTTTTGTAGAATTACTAGGGTTAGGAAGAGAACGATACTGATTTAAACAACCAAAAAAAAGGGGGGCCAGAATATCACACTTGCTCCATTTTTAATGTAAGTGTAGTCAATTGTTACATTAATTCTCTTGTGATCAAATAAAAGCTTAATTTTGAGGATAGGGATGAGTTTTGTTAAAAATTGTAAATGCTAATAACGAATAAAATGTCCATTAAGTTCGACCCATTTTTATGTACGACACACGACCCCTCTACCTCCCCACCACCTCGACCTTTAACTAACAAAATTTATTAGCATCAAACCCCTAATACACAAGCCTCCCTGCAAAATTTCAGAAATTTTCGACAGAAAGCGCCTATTTATAATTACAGTAGTTATATTTAATGGGTTAATATCTTTTACTCTATCATAAATTTGTTTATTTTCATAAATACTCGCAATCACTTTCCATTACTTTATATATCGTTAATAATTTAGTTAAAACTTTACTTTAGCCATTCGTTTTTGGATAATGTAGGCATTATTCATTTGTGATTTGGATAAAGTAAAAGTTCATAGATTTTTACTTGCTTTAACCAAAATAACTTGGATAAAATTAGCAGATTAATCTTAACTCTATTCGATTATTGGGCTCTAGTCGTAACCAGGATCGGCCCAAGATGTAGGCGCATTAGTGTTAAATTGAACGTTTGTTGTAATGAAAGTGTATAGGCAATTATTATAGCTGAATATGAAGTCTACATACGAAACAAAGATGTAACCCCTTCTGAGGTTTTTCCCGATCAAAGACAGTAAAAATGATTGTAAGACACATTGTTTCCTTTTTCACACCCATTTAAACATTTGTGGATTCGCTATTGAGAGAACTAACCAGGAGCTTCAGAGATGTCAGCTATGGGCTCCTGATAGGTTTTCCCACGGAGAAGGATACGTTATAATTTGAATGGCACAGTACTCGATGCCATTCGGGTTTTCCAAACGTCTTAACATCGTTGCCAACTTCGAAGTCTCAAACAAAATTTTATCCCTAAATATCCCTAACAAGTTTTCATTCCCTAAAATCCTCGGATTAGGAAAACACGATTACAACAAACATTACGTTTATTGTTATTCGTACATCTTTGTTCATTATTGTTGCAAAATATTAATTTATTGTTACATTGTTTGAAACTGATTACACCATTAAAATAACGGTACAGAAGAATGAACTCCACTGCCAGCCACTATGCAATCAATCACCAAATCGACTATTACCCCAATTTTCTACTTTTTCTTGTTTTATTATCAAATTAGGATACAGTTGGCCTATATTAGGCTGACCGTATTTACAATCCAACCAGGGACACATTTCAGAATCAGTGAAAGTGGGGTCTAAAACTGAACTTTTGTTATTTGATCAATAAATTGGATGGCGTGTTAATAAAATTGCTCTATTCAAAGATTGATTCTACAGTCAAATATTAAAAACAAGCAGAACTGGGGGACAGTATCTGGAAATCGGGTACCTGTGTAACAGTGTTGGCTGCGTGCCCAAAGTGGCTTATTATGCGATTTCGATTTATCACCTGTCTTTTTTCTTTCATCTTCTTCACATTTATTCTAATTAATGCATTAATTAGAATAAGCTTTACATCTTTTTAGGCTCCAAAGAAATTTCCATAAATTTTCTGGCAATATTGTTTCATATTGCAAGACATTCCTTTATTTTAGCCAACTGCAAATGTGCTTTATTTTTTTTTTTAAAAAGCATGCAGTTAGGGTAAAGCAAAAGGTTTCCAGCTGTAGTGGAGACCTTTTGCTTGACTTCTGATGGTATTACAGAGCAGCCAGCATCTAGGGTAAAAGCGTTCGTTGCTGTATAAGTGATATAAAATCAGTGGCGTGCCGTCATTGGAAGCGGTGGAAGCGCCGCATCCACCTTCCAATGACCTTCGCTTGTATTTTCTAAAATATAAATGTTCATATTTTAACGTACTTTGAATTAATTAAAATTAATATTTTATTATAACTGCATTATGTATCTTATTAAAAAATTCTATACTACGTGTGAAAAAAACGGTAAGATTGCTATTGTATATTCGGGAACGCCACTGATATTCAAAATATACAATAGCAATCTTACCGTTGGGTACGTTCAATCTTACGTTCGGTTATTCTCGCCGTGAAAGCTGTCTCGGAAGCGCTTCCGAGACAGCTTTCACGGCGAGAATAACCGAATGGTGTATAGCAGCCAAAGGGCATTGGCGCATGCGCTTTACAGAGCACCAACCTTAGCCGGTTTAGCTGGTGGATGCTATACACGCGTAACGCTTCCAACGATTCTCCCACTGGCCAGGGAGCTATCTGACTATGTGAAATGCTCAAGATTTAAAAAGTAAAGAGTATTCAATGTTATTTTTATGTACGTTTTTTTGCAAAGTTATATTTAATTACAGTATAATTAAAAGAAAATTATAATTATATTGACAGATTTTTCAGACATAAAATCTTTAGAATTTTTATCACTTTTAGATGTTTTTCATAATATTAAAATTATTAACAATTTTTCCAAGCGTGTTTTAATTCTTTAAATTAAGTAAATTTTATGGGAAATATTTTGATTTATCTAAATTACGTAGTGAATCGCAATATTTATATTCGTGTCTGGACTATATTGACAAGTAACTCTTAAACATAAAACATATTATAATTAACGTCGATCCGAACAAAGACGTACTAAAAGAATTATATAATTTAATATCATTAATATTTACGGTACCATCTACCAGTCGACTGTCGAGCGCAGTTTTTCGACCACGGAGCTAATTTATACATTGGCCAGGAACACTCGGTCGGAAAAAAAATTGTCGTCGCTAGCGTTGCTTTCGATGGAAAAAGTGCTTTTAAATACGTTGACGGAGTCGACGATCGGCGACTTTTATGATAAAGTAATTAACGACTTGGCGGGAAAAATGGCCGAATAGAATTAGTTTATAAAAAATTAAAAGAACAAGTTTTTCTATTATTGTTTGTGTCGTATAAATTTGTATTATATATGTATTATTTGTATTTTAGAACTAAAATACATAAATTGTTTATTTTTGTCATTTCCAGTATTTGTTTAAAACTTTTATGGAAATGTCATGTACTGGACAGGTCTGACCCGTCACCAAAGACGCGAAAAAACGGTTAATTTAGAGAAAAATTTATTAGTTTAAAAAACATTGGTAAAAGTCGTTTGTAGTCGGACACCCGTTGTTTATATCAAACTGCCAGGCAGAAACCATAAATCGCGGAAGGAAGTCGTCCTACGATCGGTGGAAGATCGAATTCGTCTTCGATTTTGACTTTTCTCGAGCTCCGGGTAAGAGTCTCGTTACGTGTAGTAACCAGGGACCGACCAGTCGGAAAGCGTGATTGAGGGAGAACGACCAATCAAAATGGACGAAAGAAAGAACGGAGATTGATATAATCTCGACAATCGAGGACACCTGGCACTCGGTTAACGCCCCGAATAACCAAAACGCCGTGTGTCAACGCGCAAAAAAAAAAAAAAAAAAAAAACAACAAAATTCTCGTCTATTGTACCAACCTGTAACCCGTGCCACTTCGGACTTACAAGTTAGACTGTGTCCCCGACTCCAACGGACCAAGTCTCCCCGTGCCTTACAGACTCGTCGACGCCACTGTCTCGGGGCCACTTTCGATCGACCATCGAAAGACTTTGTGTCCAGACTTTGTCTCTACAGCCACCACCCATGTACGAATGGACCCTAGACCATTACTGACGCGCAATTAACTGATTGCCCCTGGAAGTCGGCTTCTTACAGAAACACAGCTTCCCTATCATCAAATGTCACGACACGCCACTGTATAAAATGGACTTCTAAAGGCTTTAATGACGACCGTGAGGTATATGTGTACTATTTAAACCCTTAGACGAGAAACAGTGAGAAAAGAATGCGTATAAAACGCAATTATAGTTGGAAACCTTTTGCTTCAGTTCTGATTGTAATAGTACAGAACAGCCGATATCTGGGGATAGAGCTAAAGACGTTAATGTTGTTACAAAGTAACATGTGGAAAAATCTAAAGTTGTTAGTAAACTTTTACTTTTGTTTTAGATAATATATAATAATTATATTTTCGTGTCGAGTATTGCTGTTACTGCACACGTGTGGGTAGGGAATTGTGGAAGTGACGTCACGCTCGGCATGTTCCCCATCGGTCAGGGAAAATTTCCCTGCATCAAACGGTCAGTTGTCCCTGCATTCATCATGGGTACACGTGTTCGCGGGCTAATGACACCATTTTAGCATTTTTAATGTCGGTTTCTCTCGTAGATAGAATGTATTATGGTGAATTAGAGTAATTCGTTTTGTTAATATCGATGAGTGCCTGCGTATTTCTTAATAAAGTTGTTCTTAAACGAAGCAAATAGCCAGAAATAAAAAATCGTTCGTAACTTTTAAATGGTTGATCATAAGTAATTTTTTTTAATACCAATCGATTCAGCGTGTCAATTTACATCTAGATATGTCTATGTCTATTCGTTAATATTGAGTTTAAGACCTTTTTTTTTAGCTGGATACCTTTTGCTTTACCCTAACCAAGCATGCAGTTTGTCCTTTATGGTAATTAAATATTTATAGTTAATATAAAAGCCAGAATCATTTATACGTTTCTTTAATCTAGTCAAAGAAATTTAGCAACTGCAGCTACCAACTTACTTCTGTGCAGTATGAATAAGGTAAATAAGAAAATTAAAAGAGACATAAACGACCTTCCTTACCTGTATCTATACGACAACTTGTGGAGAAAGGCCAGCTTGAAATAACCTCGTTGAGATTAGGTCATTTATTTAGAGCTCGCTCTTCTCCCTTGGGTACAGTTTGCCATCTGTTCGAAGACAATAGCGAAGAAGAGGGAAAGAATTTACAGTGAAATACAAATGGAAAACTTCTATTTCCTTGAAATTTACAGAAAAAGAACATTAACCCTTTGATGACGTTTTACCACTCCAGATTTTCCAGAAACCCAGAGATAAATCATTATCAAAAATTATGTATATATATATATATATATTTAGAAACATTCTATGTATTTTATCTGTTAAAAAAAAGGCAAAAAGGCCCCTATCCTAGGTCCTGTACGGCCCTGAGGGTGAATGCAGATTTGCACGCTCTAATTCGGACCCCTCCTAGTTACACTACGTTTTTAACGTTGTATATTATATTATTTGTAAGTAGTTCACACCAAAATAATATATAACTTTCAATGATTCTTTTATTAAATTCGTCACTACATAATTTTTCATTATATTTATGTATATATATATATATTTCTTTTTATAAAAAAATGTTCAGATTATTGAAAAAGTATATGGAAATTTAAAATTCTTCTTGTTCCAAATACGGTTCAATATAAACACGCACTTCATCAACAACAGTATAGTATTTGGATGATGATGATGATGGTGATAAATCCAACTTCTCTTCCTTTTCGGGTAATTCAGCATCACGTTTCTTTCTTCCTAACAAAATTGGAGCTTGAGGCACTTGCTAAAATAAATATTTAGATTATAAACTTTCTTTCAAGGGTTCTGGACGATCAAGAATAGGTATTGACCTATCTGGAGTTCGCGATCTACCGTTTGATAAGTAATATAATATAGTATTGAAGTAAATAATTAATTTTAAAATAATAAACTTACGCGAATACAATTATTAATGATGCAGAAAGCATGGCCAATAGACATATTAAAGTTCACCGCTGACTATAAAAGAAAATTTAATTAAATGTTTTAAAATATCTCTTCGTTTATAATTTAATGTAAAAAAATTAATTAATCAACTTACAGATCCGGTACAGGCAAGTGTCTAAAAACGACAAAAATTTTATATAATAATAAATTAAATTTAAATAAATTTTTATATATAAATTATCAAGTATTTTGTTTAATTTATCTATTTTTTAAAAATGATTTTATGATAAAATTAATAACAGAAGAAGAAGAAGAAGAAGAAGGATCATGATGATGATTATCTCGCAATAAAAAATTATTTAAATTTAAATAAGTAATTAATATTATTTATTTACTTATAATGTTTAATATATATAATTATTTATTACAAAAATTTTCAATATATATTATTAAATATTCCCTGAAATAAAAAATAGTAACTTACAGTTTCTGGAAATGTGTAATATTCACAAAGTACACATTGACTCTGTAAATATATTTTACATATTCTTTAAATTTAATAAAATTATATTATATAATTTCCTATTTAAATAAAATGTACAGCAAAATGGAGAATTTGTAAATATATTAATAATAAATATATAGTTATGTATGCCTTATACTGCAGACTAATGCATTAGTCTGCAGTTTAAGGCATATATTTGATGTAGAGTATTATGATTATGTATACAAATATTCTAATTTTTTATAAATCTTTCTACAAGATACCTATCTTAATTTTAAAACAAAAAGAAAGACATTTTTATATAATCAATAGCTAGAGATATTGCTAAACATTACTAACAGCTAACACCCATTAATAATCTGATGCACACTCTTCTCATCTTAATTATGTATTATAGAGAATAAACATAATCAATATTTAAATGTTTTTCTTTTATATAATATTAAATTTTTCAATTTAAAGTTATGTGAATTTTATTTTATTAAAAGTTTCAGGCATTCTTCCTTTTATGTCTGTAATTATACAGCTTCTATGGATTGATAATAGAATGATTATCACACAGTAAAATTGATGTCTACTAGTAAATAACCTTGTAAAATAATTGATATAGGAGCAATCAATAAAACAGGAAGATAAAAATCTGGTTTACATTGTTAAAAAATGCACATTAAAAGTACAAAAACCTTAGGTAATCAAATGGTCGCAGAACTTTGCTAAATATGCGGGTTTTTTTACTTTATAATCTAGAATAATTTTGTATTAATTTTAAATTAATTTAAACTTATATAAAAAAAACATTTTCTTGAATTTTTATTGAGCTAGATTTATTATATAAATTTTTATACTCACTTGCAAACCACTCTGTTGAGGTGAATTATAGCAAAATCTAGTTAACTAAAGAAAATAAAATAAAATAATAATAATAATAAGTCAATTAAATAAACTTAAAAATTAATTCTTATTCTTTTTTTAATAAATTAGCTTTAATATTATATTAATTATATTGAGGAACAACGAATTTTGTAACAACTTTCATTAAATCAAAATATCCATTTATCAAATTTTATTCTCTTTATATAAATGTTATTAATGTTTTAAACTGTAATCAATAAAGCTTTTCTTTTTATGAGATAGGCTTGTCATTCTATAAAACAGAATAACTTTGATTTTTTTAAATGGTTTTGATTTGGTTATTCACCATTTAACCATTTAACCATTTAAAACCATTTAAATGGTTTTAAATGGTTATTATTTACTGTAAGATAAGGGTGATGCACAGCAATATGGGCAAAAAGGACAATTGCCTGGGGCCCCCACCAAAAGGGGACCTCAAGCCAATCTTTTATAAGATAATATTTCTCTCAAAAAGTTCTCTAAACTCAACACTTTACACGGGCCCCCTAATTCAAATTTGCCTGGGCCTCACGAAGGTATAACGCATCACCGTGCGTGAAGTATAAATTTGACTCTATAAACTTATTAAAGAATAAACAATACAAAAAATACCTTTCTACGATTCTCAAATCCAAAACCATTCGTCAACATGATAGCCATGAAAACACCAGCAACTAAACACAGAATGAAGGTTTGACAAGAATGCATCTGTAAAAATAACAAAAACCTTTTCTGTAACTAACTTATATATATTTTACCACAGCAATATTTCAACTATAAAATATATATATATAGCATACCTTTATGTTAAATTATAAAGAGGATTTCTATTAGTTCACTCGATATATCCACAGAATTGTTCCATCGAATGCCGTCCGTTGCTTATTTATATTTTCATTTCCATCTTTTCCGGTCAAAATTCGTGACACGGCGTATTGTTGGTCCCTTAATGGCGTTTTATATTGCTAAAATATTGAATACCCTTCTACAAATCAGCCAAAAAAAGGGCAGTTGTTAACCTCTATCTTGTCTGATGCACGATGATTTTCTAAACAAACTTCCGATATAGTGACACACATAATACTATTCTATTGATACATATTTCCTTTTTTCATTTTACATAATGAAACCCTCTTTCATAGAAAAATTAATCTCTATACTTTCTCCCTTAACTGGAGATTACACGTTAATCTGTGATTCAATCCTTTCATTAGTTCTATATTATTTAAATATGATATTCTCTACTAAAACTACATTCTTTATGTTCTAATTATATTATTTCTCTTATGAAACTATCCTTAAATTCTCTCACTCTCATGAAAACCTCATACATCAACACTGCAATAATACTATTATATCTAATTATTGTATTTCCTTCATTAAAAACCTCACAAATCTGTACTTCAGTATTGTTTTTCTCATAAAACTGTTTTATTCTTTAATTATGATAAAACTATAATCACATATGGAAGAAATTATATAATTTTTTCCATATGTGAATATACAGATTTCCATTTATAATACATCTCTAATAAAGTAATGCCTCAAAGATTCAATTATAAACATTCAAACATTATATTTTAAATATAATTTAATAGAAAATTTTACTTTAATTACTAACAAATACAATGTGTAACTTTGAAAATAAGTAGGCTGCTTCACTATCTCTTAGTAACAGTACATGATCTGTCATGTCTGTCGTTCCGCAATTCCGTTCCATAAATATAATAATTCTTCCTGGTTTTTATTACCATTTTTTGTACACTTAGTATATACGATAAGTAGTTTATTTCCTGGTTCAACATCTTTCTCCTATTTTTTCTTCTTTATTTAAATTTAAAAAAACAGTAATGATAATTCTCAACATTTTAATTTATTATTGAATATTGCTTAATTATAATAATAAATTAAACAGGAAAGAAACCAAAGTTGAAACATATGTTGTGTCTTCTACAAAACAAGAAATATAATAATATAATATAATGGAATTTCATTGCCTTCCCTGTCTGCTTCTATACATTTAAGTTTATTTATTTACTGTAATGTAAGTGATGCGAGCTCCGTGAGCGCCCTTGGTTACGCTACTCCCAATTAGGTGGGAAATTTTATAATTATGTTGAATGTGTATAATGTGGAGGGATAAAGCAATAAACTGTCTCGTGTATCACGCAAAGTATAGCCTATATAATGACATTTATATTTCGTTATTTTCGTGTGTTACGTGTTTAAACATTAGGTTACGGAGTACAGTTTTTTTGAATTACGAAAGTTGTATTATTAGTTTTCCTGTATATTTCTTACATATATTAAAATTTAGTAATTATAGTAATAATCTTACGTGTATTTTTCTTATATCAATGACAAAAATATTTTAAAAGAAGGTAAGTTTTTACAATTTATATTTTTCTGTATTAAATTATGCAAAGTGTATTGAATATCTTAAAGTTAAATATCAGTTTAATCCGCCGTTTATTAGTTGACTACTTGTTTAATTAAGTTTATGATAAGTAATTAGCAAGTTATTAATTTAAACGTTTTTTGTCTGTTTTAAACCCACAGTATTTTTTCTAGGGTTTTAAAGAACATTCATGCTAAATTTGATGCCAATGTGTTGAATGGTTTAGAACCCTTTGCCTATCTGTATGGGAAAAGTGCCACATAAAACATTTTAAAACTAAAATAATCGGTTCAAATACTCTTTCAGAGGAATTTTGACCTTAGGAGACGAATAAAGATGCTGAAAATAGGAATGGGGAGAGGGGCAAGTTGTAAAATGTCGGACAATACTCTTTATCTGTTAGAAAACGCTAATCTGGTTAAGTTGTCAAACATCACTTATCGTCACACTTAAACTTCTGTCTTATTGTAGGAATTACGCTTACGGTACCAAGAAACCATAAACTTCTCCCGAGTTATTCGTTTATTTGACAGGAACCGTGGTACAGTAGTAACGAAAAAGAAATAAAACGGTTTATTGCGATGAAAGTTCAAAGGTCGCGTTACGCAGGAGATTTTCCGGCCACTTTAAAGTACGAGAAAATATTCGGCATTCTAGCAATTATGATCTTAACTGCTTTGTGATGGCTTAGGTGTCATTTTTTATAAATCATTTATTGAAAAAAAACAAATATATACGTATATTGTCTTGGATAGAACAATACGTATATTGGGGACATCAATATTATAAAACTGTTTTCTGACGTGAATACGTCTCGATCATCATCTCGACTTCAGTTAGACGCCATCTCCGCCACTTTCTTGGACACACATATATATATATATTGTTATTGTAAGCATGACTTTATTGTTTTATTAAACACGAATAATGCTGTCAATTCGTGTCAGTGTGAATCTCTATGTCCAGTATCACCCTATGATCTTACCTCTGGCTTTATCCTGACAGATCGTGAGGAAGGCGAATATTCCTGTCTTTTACTGCAAGACTTTACAATGGTATCCGAGGAAGCGTGTAAATGGTTGCACTGTGTTCGCTCGACAGGATCTCGACATTAATTGTGTTGTTAAACATATGAGTAATCTTCTTCCATTAACCAGCCCTGTTTTAGTGTTAAGGTTCCTGATGAGCGTGACTACACCTCCAATCTTTAATGTGGTAGAAGTCCAACCATTCCTAACGCCCAATAATAACTCTAGAAAACTTGTCGTAAACATTAATAATTGAAAAAAAACGGCATTATCTTCAAAAATTTGTCCTTATATTAATCTATATGTATAAATGAGGATGTTTGTTTGTTCGCTATACACTCCTAGGTCGTTCGACCAATTGCTACGAAACTCTGCAGTTACGATCAAATACTTCTAATTCAGACGACGTCATCTGAATTAGACGGGCAAGACACTTTTCCTGTTAGCAACAGTCTTAAGACCAAACATCTCCGATTCGGGATCGAATTTAACATCGATTTTGACCCTTCCCTCGATCTAAACTGATATCTCGTTACAGTTAGTAACGAGTGATCAATCGTTTGGAAAGCGAAAATGAGAAAAAGCCACCAATCAGAATGGGCGATCGAGGATAGAAATTAATAAAAACCCGGGAATTTAAGAACGCGACGGCTTCTTCTTCCGAAAGTTCCAAGTGTCGGACCAATTGTGTGTGTGTCTCGTGTCCATCTTCGTCTCCGTCTTCCGTCCTCGGATCGTCATCTTCCCATCACCGGAAGTCTACCGATCGCGCACATACCACCCTTCGTGACACCTCGACCCTCTTGACATTTCGCCCCGTCGTCGACCTTACACCTATTGTCCTCTCTCCCAGGAGGAATACAACTACTACTTTTGTTCGAATTAACTTCAATCTCCATCTGCAACAGTCCTTCCTATCGAACCCACCGGTATGGTGGCATTCGAATAGGAAAATTGCATAATACAAGGTTACCGGCCAGCACGAAATATGATTTAAATGGTTTTCGAGGGTGCAGAGTCTACTCGATCAATGAAATCGTGCCATTTCGTATGGCGATAAACGTAACAATGGTAGGCTGAAATAACCAAACTCTTTATCTGGTTTTCGTTTTAATATTTACTATATCATAGTATTTGGTTTATATTTACAAAGGTTATCTTACATAAGTGTGAGGAACCGAGGGGAAGAAATTTCAAAAAAATAACGGTTGTGAGATAATATCGTTATCGTCTCTATTGCAGTCTGGACTGCCGAGCGGTAACAGTCAACAAGATGTGGGAGCGATGCCTCGTTTACAAACACAACCGTTCATTAGACAATTAACTTACAATAAAAGTACTTGTAGATTTCGGCGCGTATTCTTCGAAAGTAGAAGAGGAAAGTCCGGCGATGAGGGTGTTTCTCTCAACGAAGGTCTATAATACGTCGGCAAAGATGGAACGTTGCGGTAAACACCCCAGGGAAGGACATAGCCTGGCGGGAAATAATCTAATAGATCATTTCGTATTTCTAAACTTAATCTTTGGTGTTGTTATTTTTTGCTTGAGCAACGTCGCTAGTCAATTCATAAATATTATTTCCAATGTATACCTGATATATCACGTTACAATTGTTACTGTATAAATATTTTGCTGAGAAATCAAGTTGTTGATAAAGTTTATCATATTTACATTCTGTTTAAACTTGTTAAAAGGGGTTGTTGGGCTTTAGACGAGTGGATAGGACTGAGGTAAAGTGTCCCGATCCACTCGTATTGTCACTAACTTCTCCTCTAAACGTCATTGGGAAAGAACTTTATTGTTTTATTGCCAGAGACACGTGTTCCTGTAACACAGTAACACGTGCAATGCGGCAAATCTTTTGAGAATTGTTTATGATAATCGAGGGAAAAGGTTTGTTGACTTGAGAATTGTTATAGAAAAGACAAATAGAACACGTGTGGTCTGAGGCAGGTGTTTGTTTCGGTCTCTCTCTTTTGTAACATGTTTTGTACGTTTTCTTCTTCTAAACATCAAAGTGTTGGCTTGTTACAATTATTAACACGACTTCATAGATATTCGAGGCAGTCTGTTGTAGAAATTGCTTAACGATTGGTTCTATGTAAATAACCGAAGAAATTCTTATCGATTTTATTGTTGAATACTGAGTATAATTTGCTTTATTACTTTCACGTATTCGAAATTACCTCGTAAAATAGACTTTCGTGAGATAATTCTGACACCTTTTTTCTTAAAATGGTGAAAAATTTTACTATTATTTATTATTAAAATAAACATTTCTTTTTGCTATAAGTAGGACCTCTATATTACGAACACAAGCGATTATAAATTCGGTGTTATTGGCTTAATTTGAGACGTATACGGCTCAAATTATAACATTAAAAAACCGTAAACTTTATATTCTTCCGTAATTGCTAGAGGACCAATTACTTAAGAAATATAATATGAATTAATATGCTTATTTTTGTATTCTATGATCCAAAGTATCTTCAAATATCCATTCAGGAAGATGGAGATTTGTTCTCTCTGTGGATCTAGATCTTGTATTTTTGATTCGGGATGTATACAAAAACAATACTTCTTCAACGTATTAGCTAATCACGGTTTTTTGTCTTCATGACTTCTGCATGAGTGTGAGGCTTCCTCACCGTTTTTTGACGGTGTCCAGCTGCTCCCTTTTAGTTTTCACCGAACGATAAACGTTTTGTACTGATTTCGAGAAGCTCTACGACTTTGTAATTTAAACTGTGCCTCAATCTTTAATAGCCGAGATAGGGTTTGGTATGATGAGAAGGGGAGTTTGAGTTTGCATAGCGATTACGCCATCGAATTGCCCAATACAGATTACCTATCCTCTCGTTTGTAATACGTGACAGAAGCTTATCAATACAACTGTTTTATTAAAAGAGTTAACCTGTTAAATCCACGTACTTTTAGTCTTCTAGTGTGAAAACAAGATAAACTATAATTTTGTACACTGATAAATATTAAAATATGTCAAATATTGAGCAATTTATTTTCATTGTGTTAATATTCTAATCAATTGAACTGATTGATCAATGTTTCAAGTGATAGCATTATATCGCGCTCGTGTTATAAGATAAACCTCGAACAACGGCCACCGAAGGAGGGATACTGTACATAAAAAATTGCCGTTGTTCGGAGGTTATTTTGTACGCATTTGTTTTAAAAAACTTTATATATTCTTAATTATTAATGACAAAAAGCTTAATTTTGAAGGTAGGAATAAGTTTTATTCAAAATTGTAAATGATAATAACGAGTAAAGTCGTCATTAAGTTCGACCCTACTGGAGATAAGATATTCCACCCCCTTTATCTCCCCTCCCTGTTGACCTTTAACCATTAAAATTTAATAGCTCCAATTTCCCTAATATACAAACCTCCCCGCAAAATTTCAGAAAATTCCGACAAAAGGTACAGGAGTTATTAAGCTTCAAAGAAGGTAAACAAAATCGTGCCCCCCACACAAGCTAACATCCATACATACAGAAAAAAACCCCGAATTTTTTTGCATTTCTCGACGTTTCGAGGTGCCCCGAGTCCAAAAATGTTAAAAATATACGGGAGGAGTTCGACAGATCGCCATACTTTTCTTCTGTTATATATAATAGAGCCGGAAAAGTAATATACACTCTTTGTCAGAAAAGTTCCAGGACAAAGCTCATAAAAAAATTGCAATTACAAAGTAATGATCCTAGCTCCTGTCAAAGTAGTGCCCTCGGCATTCTATACATAATTGCCAACGTTTCTGGATGTCTTGGAAGCAAACAGATAAAGCTTCAAGTGTGATGCATGTTAGCTCATTTGTCACAACCCGTTGGATGTCTGCGATATCTTGACGAAACGTCCCTTTCAGTCGCTTTTTCACTCTCGGAAGTAAGAAAAAATGCACCGGGTGCCACTCGCAGAGGGTGCCCAAATGGTCTCCAAGACAAACTATATGTGTTTCTGGAGGGGGAGAGGGGCGCCAATAAAGTGTCGAGCGCCAGTTATGTTCGCTTTATAATTAAATTTTCGTACGAAATTTAAGGCTCAACGACTAAAATCTTCAATTAAAAATCATGGGCTCGAGCTTTAATTTGTACTGTACCTTGATGTTCCTTCACTAATACTGCTAAAAAATACTCTAACGTTCAGTCAAACAGGGCCGCCCCTAGGGCCGGGCAACTGGGGCAACCGCCCCGGGCCCCGAGCTTAAGAGGATGCAGAATAATGCTTTATAATTAAAATGTAACAACTTATATTCCAACGCAAAACTTAATTTTAAAGTATAATTGTAAGGTTAGGACCGGTCAGATGGGAACATCGAGGACGATGTCAACTGTCAGGATGGCCGAATGTGAGGTTTAGACGAGAAACATTCCTAAACCATTAAGACAATAAATTTACGAGGGGTTGCGAGGGAGACGAGGAGAACGAGGAACGAATAAGGGGAGAAGTGAGGCAAGATGACAGTTGGGGATGGCGCGAAAGGAGAAAAGGACGAAAAGACGTTACGAAGGCGAGAACATTATCGTTCTATCAAGACAGTTAAGAACGCTGGAAGATTATTGTTACTTCTAGTTCCCTAGTTCTATATCTCAGGCCGGATGGCCGAGCGGTCAAGGTGGCAGCCTACCGCTCTGGGGGACCCGGGATCGAATCCGAACGGGTCGAAAATCCCCAGGAATTTTTCGGGGGGTGGTCCGTTCGGATATGTCGGGCCCCGTCCCTCACCACCCGGTCGCCCCATTGTGGGCCTGGCCGAACCCATAATGGGCCTTCTAAAAGAGGCCCTCTTAGTGCCCAAAGGGCGGAAAGAGTTAAAAAAAAAAAAAAAAAAAACTTCTATATCTCTATCATTATCCCTACACGTATTGTAAGCTAATAAATGTTTTAATTGAACAAATTTATGCTGCTTAATGGTACTTTTTTAAATTTACTGAGGTGTTTTAATTTAACTTCGTTCAGTATCCCCGTTACCGTAAAACAGCAGAGGAAAGCATTGTTATAGTGATAATAACTTCAAAACTTGGGACTGGAACTTTACTGACACAAGCAAGTATTTCAAATTTTCCAATTATTATATTATTTTTGACAAGACTATGTTTTGTTTATAAAATCGTACTGCCGGCCTGTGTTACCAGCTTAGAGGTATGAAGGAGTCAGGAATTGCAATTTGGCACAGAGTATTAGGTGCCCAAATCATGCGCGCATAAAAAACATTTGTAGGTAGTCAAAATAACATACAAGTCAAAATAAAATACAAAATGACGACACTCTTTCTACATACAAACAGGCAAAACAGGTACCTCACCCCACCGAAGTCAGGTGGTGAGAGTACCACCCACAGTCGTTCTAGGAAGTGAACTCTGACCCTAGGACTGAACACGTAGTATTTTCTTTGTTAAATAAAATTTGTAATCTAATTTTGTATTATATCTCGACACTATTGTAAATATCGCGTCGCCGATCCAAATAAAGTAAATTATTTGCCTGGATCAGTTTCTCAGTTGACCTGTTGCCCCTCCCCAGAAAATTACAGCCTCTACTAGGCCCCCCATAACAAAACCCTGGCTACGCCAATGAAGTTTAGTAACTAAGCTTTTAAAAAGGTTGATGGATTTTTTTAAAAGTAAAACTAAGTATTAATTACATTTCGTACATGTTACAACATGTACGAAAAAAGTAAAGAATTAATACAACGTAAACTGTTGATGAAGAGAGAAAATGATATGTACCCAGAGATAGGATGCAGCAAATAACAAGAAGTGACACAGACAAAGGCAGTGAGCAAATGATGATATTGTAATGACGACATCAGCTTAATGTATAACTGAACACGTATGATATTTAGGAAAAAGACACGAAAAAAGTCCAGCCACGAGTTGTGTATCTTTCCCGGCAAAAAAGGTAAAAATTCGTCGGTGGCGCCATCTGTTATGGATTTTATTTTAAAAATTTTATATTATTAATTATATAAGATGGCAAAAAGCTTAATTTTGACGGTACAGTTTTATAAAATAAATAAATAAATGCTATCAAGAAGTAAAATCGCACAGCGTACAAAAACATTGTGGTCTTTGTTGAAAAAGAACAAGAGAATTATTTCTTTATGGGCATAAATTATCATATAAAACGATTCATTCTGCACCCGAGATATGATGAAAATTATATTTTGACCTATAACAGTAGATTAATAATAGACTCTGAGAGTTAAATTTTACTAATTTCAGATTTACATGATATGTATAAAACGATTATTATTATGTTTTATTGTATTGTATTAAGCTGTTCTATTAATTTGTTACAATGTACTGACTTTTTATGCTACTTTAACTACTTTGTAATGGACTAAGGTTCATACAATTGAGTTAATTGTATGAACCTTAGTCCATTACAAAGTAGTTAAACCGTTTCGGCTTTGCACTTATTATTATTATTATTATGTAAGGTTGCCGACCCGGTGGAGATAGGGGGGCTTGAAAACTCACTCCTCGGCACCAATGTGAGTTTGCTGTCATTTAGGGGAATCAGTTAATCCCGCGACAGGATGAACCTAAGGGAAGTTCGCATGTGGGCTGTGGCGGAGGAGGCAAATGATGACAAGTGTTTTACAAAAGAAAAGCCGTTTATTTGGTAACATTTATACTTACGTGGATAATTGACAGTTCCAATTCTCTCTAGTCCTTCGGGATGGCGAGAAATTCGAACTTGGTCGTAGCCCCGGGTCCCTTGGTCGTAGCCCCATAGTCCGATTCGAGGTGTCTATTCGACACCTAGAGTGGGACTATGCTCGGAGATTGTTGATAAAATCATACGACTCGCACTCGTAATTTAACCAGTTGTTGGTGATTTCTGACGTCTTGGAACTTTTTAACGATCATACGCGATGTTTTTCTATCCATCAAATCTTTCCCCTTTTCTGAAATTGTTTTTCTATATTGACTATTTATGAGCGTTTGAATCTTAGTTCTTTCTTTCGGTTTGACATTGACAGATCGTTTAACACGTGTTGATCGTCCCGGGACTCATTGTTTACATTTTTGCCGCGTTATTTATATCAAGGTTTTTTTCTCTCTCTCTCTCTCTCTCTCTCTTATATAGTTTATCATTATAATTTAAACAGAAGAATTCTGCGATTTACGCGATTTCGGACCTCGTGTGGGACCTCACAATTATTATTATCATTAATCCATCTCGATTATATATAATTATAGATTCAAGGAATTAAAACAATTATCTTTGCATTATAAATTTACAATTGAAATTAGAATAGGAATCGTTTTTAATTAATGCAAGTTCTGTTTTCACAACATTGACTGACTTTTCTTTGAAGAATGGAGAATTTCAAAGAATTGAAGAAGTAGCACACCTAGGGCCATGCCCAGCCCCTGGATGGCGCCCGGTCTTGGCTTAGTGTAATACGGGTGCTTCCGAAAGATACAGAGGAGAAGTGGCATACACCCGACGTCAAACGGGTGGTGGTCGTAACTCCGGACGACAGCGCCTCGTCTCTCGTCCAATATCTGGAGCAGCGATATCCCGAAGTTCCGGAATGGACGGTGGAAACAGGACTGGACAGAAAGGAGTCCGAAGAAGTGATGGAAGAATCCGGCGAATGTAAAAGGCCTTGGTGGAAAAGTTTGTTTTACTGCCGGAAAGCATAAATCTCTTCTCTGCCCAGGCCTTCTTGCAAGGAATTTCGACTTTCTTCCGAATGTAACACAGCCACTCGGAAGTGACCTTTTACCCGACTACGACTTAATCGACTGGATTTGACTTTCTATCCCAATTTACGGTCGGATAATTCGACACCGTTCGAGATTCGGTTAAAGTACATAGAAAAACGACAGTGACAACGAACATTAAGTAGTGTTCTCGTGTTTAATTAAGAACTGCGTTAAAAACGACTATAACTAATCGAAGCAACTTATAATAGGGCCTACACAAACTGTATTTCAACCGACGTTCTATTAGTAAAAAATTTCACTCCAAAATAACGGATATTGGTCACTAGAATGCGCTAAACGTTGAACATTTCCATGTTAAACATTATAAAGACAGGTACCAGCTAATAGTGTACCAGCTAAGGGACGATCGATCCTCCTTCGAAGAGTTATCTGATTGTCCAAATTCTGCGATATAGTTACCAAGCAGAGCGTTCAATGTATCGCGTATGGCTCTGTGTTAAAAAAGTTTCAATTGCCGAAGTATGTACACTATTGTTTGATATTTGTTCTTTACCGTAATCATTTACTCCAACTGAAGAAAGATTTTACGTCCGAAACGGACAATAGGCCTACATTTTGGAGAAAAAGACATAGAATAATGAATATCAGTGTGTCAACCTATGGCCTGTAGTGTGACTCAAAACGATAAAAAGACTAAATATTTCAAATACAATATACTGATAAGACAATTAATTTATCAAAATATTTAAAATTGGTTTTGTCTTAAAAAATCAATTCATACTTTAATAGATTAATATATTATCAGTCACACGTTAACGACAATTATATTATTAATCATCACGTTTGTTGATAAAATATCCGGTTAAATGTTATTAAAATAACATTTAAATGGTTAATTAATGCTTAATTAATAAAGAAACATTTTATGTATTTTATTTATTCAAATAAAATGGCAATTCTAAGGGGCTCTATAAGCTCCCTACGGCCCTGTTCTCTAGTAACTCTTATATTCATTTTTTCTAGTAATATACATTTCTGCGATTCATTGTCATTCTATACATCTATTCTAACAGGTTTCACTCTTATAAGAAAAATATTCCCGTAAATAATCATTAATCATCTCACCAAATATTAAAGGAGATATGATTAATCGCACACGCATCATCATAAATAAAACAATTAATTAATTTTTTTTAATTAACGTGTACAACATATCTATGAAAATTATTCAGTTTATTTTTTAAATAAATTAGTTTTTATAATTAAAGCTTTAATATTAATATATACGCTCGCTTAATTATTATTCAAATTATGAAATGAACTCATCTATATTAATACATGCAAAACAAAAAGGTAAATATAAATACCTCCTTATTTGGCAAACAACCGAATAATCATGTTTATCACTTTAACATAATTATAGTTAATTAACTGTCATTAATCTGTTCTAACTTATACATTAAATATTATATTACACTGTACGAGTATTATATTGATAAACTATACAGCAATTAATAACATTATTAACTTTAAAGATATATAAAGAATTATTTGTATAAGGAATAATTATTTTAATCATTTATTTATATACAAGAATGACTAATGAAAGACAAGATATAAGAAGATGGAGAATTCTTTGTTGAATATCTCGTCATAAGGAGAATTCCTATTGAGTGCTTCTTACATTACATTCTTCTTCATTACTTTACGATCGTAAATATGGTATTTTATGGCTATTTTATTTCATAAAATGTTTATTATAACTCGACAGAATATTAAAGATAAATATATTACAGAAATTTTAGAAGCGAAGAATATTTATTAAACAATTTTATGTTATTATCGTATTATTTTACTTCACTATTTGATATTAATTTGATACTTTTTCTCCTTTAATTAGTTAATTTTTAAAGTATTAACAAAATTACAAGTAATTGAATTTTATCATATGATCAAGGTCTGTTTCTTACCAATATTATATACAGTTAAACCTGTGTACAACGGCCAGTGATGGAAATATTAAAAATGTCCGTTGTTAGAGGTTCGACTGTATTTATTTATAAATATAAATAATAAGTTATTCAAAATGTTTACTTAAAATTGTTGTGTTTACGATTTAATTAGAATCCATATTATATTTTTAAGGGCTTATTTATTTATTTTTTTATTTATTACATCATTCAAGTATACACCTGTATATATTTAGGGATCATCGTAGATTCCTACCAGACAATCAGGACTAAATCCTAACGGACAGGTGACTACCAGGTGTTCGTGCCTCACCAACGAGCTGGCCATGTTGAGTTTCTTGGCTTTCTTCACGTGTAACACACTTAAATAGGGGTCAGTTTTTCCATAGAAAATCCTCCTGGGTGGCATTCATTGGAAGATGGCCGAAGTGTTGCGTTGCCTTATCCATCGATTTCTAACGGTAATTATGATCCATTTTTAGGTCACTTCAGCTTTAATTTCAACTTTCGTTCGGAATTCTTCCAGATAAGGACTCGGAGGAAACAATGGGACTAAAGCAAAATGAATGTAGTAATGGCTGCAATAGGGCGGTGATATAGGTTATGTGAAAACATATTAGCTAAATGAGGTACCCCGTTCAATCTTGGAGAGGCGTGTTATCCGGAAAAAAATGGCTATGTGAATTTCTCAAAAGACGTATTTCGTATTATGGGTATACCATATTACGACCACCTTCATCCCATACTATGGCACATGGACGTTAACGATGCTTGAGAAAATTTGTTATAATATTAAATTAAATGTTTTCAGTAAACCTGTATGCTTCGAAACAAGTTAGAGCATTAAATTCTCTATCAGAATATTATCTCCGTCATTTATAGGAGGCCAATAAGAAAGAAAACGAAAAAACTAAGTTATCTTCCATATTACTCCACTCTTCACTTACTATTGTATAAATACTGTATCAGTGGCGTAGCGTGGGTGTCAGCCGCCCGGGGCGGAGGAAAATTTCGTCGCCCCCTTATTTAGGTATCTCAATTCAAAAGACTAAAATATACAGTAATTCTAAAGAACTTTTCGGCAAAGAACAATCATCATTATTGTGTATTGTACATTGTGTATTTATTGTGAAATTCTGCTGCCCCCTAAAAGTGCCGTCCCCACTACGCTACGTCACTGCACTGTATTATCATACTACACCATTTTTCACTTACCAGTATGCCATTGTGTAGTTACTCACAACATACTGTTCGTCATGAATCGCTATATATCACTGTCTTATCAATAGTTTATTATATTAAATATTATACGCAGTCAAACCTTGTTTCAAACGCCTCTGTTTACGATTCGGTTTACGAACAAAATTTTAATCGGTTGTCGAACAAGCTACTATATATATTCAAGTTTTAAATAAAATAAATCTAATTTTATTACTTAAATATTATAAAATTGTGTCTATGACATGTGGTAAGAAAGGGGAACCAAATCTGTAGCTGGTATACATCATAATTTCACATTAACAGCCCTTCACATTCCATAATTTTATACTGCTGTAAATTATACATTAGATAAAAAATATCAATGATTAATTATTTATAAAAAAATTAACCAATTTAATAATTATAGTAAAGAATTAATGAAAAATATTAACATCATGTTTGACATTTATCAAGAAATTACAAAATATATTCTAAGAATTTTCATTTATCTCATATAATGTAATTATTGTTCATATTTTAAATTATTATTTTTGCCTGGAGCCTTCCATTACATTGATTATAATTACTTCAACCAATCCAATAACAATCAAGAATGACCTTAAAACAAGTTATTAATGTAAACTTTTGTTTCTTATGCAGAATTAATATTTTTCTCAACCAAAAAAAAAAAATTATTTTATTTTATTTTTTAAAAATTCCAGTTTTATTATTTTTAAATATTTAAAAACATTATATTAAAATAGTTATTTAATAAAATATTTTTAATATATTCTATTAAGTTTATACATAATATAAATTTTTATTATTACTTTTTCAAAAATTATTTACAGTATAGATAAAATTAATTTAGTTTATTCTCAACAGATGGAGACAGGAGTAATTTTAAAATAATTAAATTTGTACAAAAATTTTTGTTTAAAAACATAAACATTAAATTAAAATTATGTTAATTTTAATTTAAAAAATACATCTGTTACTATTTAAAATTAAAAAAAAACAATCTCTACTTGCTGATTTTTTTCATGTTCATGAAAAATCGAGAATGTGTGTTTGTGCATTAGAAAAAATCGAGAATGTGTGTTTGTGCATTAGAAAAAATCGAGAATGTGTGTTTGTGCATTAGAAAAAATCGAGAATGTGTGTTTGTGCATTAGAAAAAATCGAGAATGTGTGTTTGTGCATTAGAAAAAATCGAGAATGTGTGTTTGTGCATTAGAAAAAATCAGAATTCTGATTTTTTCTAATGCACAAACACACATTCTCGATTTTTTCTAATGCACAAACACACATTCTCGATTTTTTCTAATGCACAAACACACATTCTCGATTTTTTCTAATGCACAAACACACATTCTCGATTTTTTCTAATGCACAAACACACATTCTCGATTTTTTCTAATGCACAAACACACATTCTCGATTTTTTCTAATGCACAAACACACATTCTCGATTTTTCAAGTATGTAAATATTAATAAATTCACAAACTAGACATATAAGAAACGAAAATTAAGTTATATAATTTAATTTTCATGCTAAAATTGAGTTTAAATAAAATTTAATTTTACTTTCAAGTAGCAAAAAACATTTAGATAAGTTTCATGTAGGAAGTTGGATTCTGTTTAAACTTATTTATTTATTGCTTTTGTAGAGGAAAGAAAAAAATAAAATAAAATAAAATGAATATATTTCAACCCGTATTTACAGAACACTCCGAGAAAATCGTTTTCTATTCAGTTTTATGACATTACAAAAACAGTAAAAGTGTCTTTGACAATACGGGAAAAAAGTTTTATTTTACACAATTCAAATAAATAATTTACTAAATTCACAGGCTTAATTTTATTTTATGAATTTTATCATATTATCTCTAATTTTTTAAAATTAATTTTAAACTAAAATTATTTTTCCCTATTTTCTGATGATTCAAGGAATAAAATTGCAATATTTTACATAAAAATATAATAATTTTACTAATTGTTTATTTAATATAATAATTTTTTTTAATAGATTTATAATTAAAAATCTTAACGTATAGTAAACAATTTCTTTATAAAATTCTATTTTATTACATTAAAAACT
This sequence comes from Centruroides vittatus, assembly GCF_030686945.1. Lineage (NCBI taxonomy): Eukaryota > Metazoa > Arthropoda > Arachnida > Scorpiones > Buthidae > Centruroides > Centruroides vittatus. The sequence goes on from NW_027122193.1 coordinate 1,766,110, forward strand.
CTAAATAACGAACATAGAAAAATGTCCGTTGTTAGAAGGTGTCCGTGTTTAGTGGTTATTTTGCATGTACAGGGTGGGTATAATTAAAGTTGTCGTACTCAGACCTGTCCAGAGCCCGTTCTCGTGGGCGTATTTTGACGAAACTTGGTATATATATGTTATATGGACCAAGGGAAAAAGGAAAGCGCAAAAAAATATTTAGTTCGAATTTTTACCACTAGATAAAAAATGGCGCATGAAAAACAAGAAACACAAAATGGAAAACACTCAAAAGGTTTTTATTCACATCTGTTCAATGTGCAATCCATTTGCATCAATTCATGTTCGAAACGCCTTACAGCATGGTAAGGCGTTTTGAAAACGTGGCTTATGCAAATGGTTACATTGTATGCGCCATTTTTTCACCTAGTGGTAAAAATTCGAACTAAATATTTTTTTTTTTTTTTTGCATTTTCCTTTTCTCCGTGGACCATATAACAGATATATACCAAGTTTCATCAAAATACGTCCACGAGAACGGGCTCTGGACAGGTCCGAGTAAGGAAACTTTAATTATAATTACCCTGTAGCTTTAAATTTATTGAATTTATTTTTAAATTACATTTAAAACAAATTTATTTATTTATTTTTTTTGAGCCATCAATCAAGGAACTTAGATTAATTTGAAATAAGTTTTAATTAATACTTTTAGATTTAAACGTTCTTTAATTACCGTTAAAATAAGAAACCGAATGCCAGAACTTGATTCACGTGTCGATCACCTTCGTGACCTTTAACCTTTAACACTCCGTTTGAAATATTGATAAAATTATTATTATTTTATCGATATTTTAGTGAATAAAGCGATTTTTATTCGAACCATTTCTAACATAACCTTTCATAACTTTTTAAAATTGTAAGTGAAAACGTTATTTAATATATTTATTAACCGTGAAGATGTTCCAAATAGAAAAAAATGAGAACAATATTCTTGCAACAATTGATTTTATTTGAACATTTTGGAAATAATTTTTTTTTTTTTTCTTTTCTTTTGGAGATTATCTTAAGAGAAAATTCGATATAACTTATTAGAAAGAAACTTTTATAAATTTTTTTTTTTTTATATTTTTGTAACAGAAATAATTGAATTTTTTGATTTTGTTGTAAATAAAATATCGAAAATTAACTCTTTTTTATTTTTTTCAAATCAATATATTTAATAAAATTGATAACATTTTTATGTATTTATGTCACTTATCTTGAATAATGGTTAAAAAAATAATGGTTATAATGGTTAAAAAATGGTTAAAAAATGGTTAAAAAATGTTAAAAAATGGTTAAATGGTTAAAAAATGTTATAATGGTTAAAAAATGGTTTAAAAAATGTTAAAAAATGGTTAAAAAATGTTAAAAAATGGTTAAAAAATGTTAAAAAATGGTTAAAAAATGTTATAATGGTTTTAAAAAAAAACATTTTCAACCTAATTTTTGATTTTTGGGGAGGATTTTTTTATTTTAATTTTTTGTAAATTAGGTCAAAGCTGACTTATTTAACAAACAATAAACGACGATAAGTTATTTAAAAATATATTTAAATTAATGTATATAAACAGTGTCAATGCTTCATGAATATTTTATATAAAAATTTTTGATTGATATATTATAAATTTACAGCTTTTTTTTTTTTTTTTTTTTAAAATTTATTAATTGTTAAAAAAGTCATTTATTTATTAAACTTTTTAAAAACTTTTATTAATTAAATATGTATTAAGGTATTATACGTTATCTGATTTAACCACTTTTTTGATCAGATTCTTCAAATTTTAGAATAATTAAAGGAGTTTTTAAAAAGATTTATGAATCATAAACAGCAGCAGGAACACTTAAAATACTTTCGATCAAAATTTACATTATAATTAAGTAGAATTTGTTTATTTTACCAACCTTTTAACAACTTTAGTGAAGTGCAATATTAAGCTTAATATAGCTCTGAATACTTTTAAAATAAACTTTTTATAAACAAAATTACGTATTATGCTGAAATTTGATATAATAATATGGCTATAAATTGTATTTTTTTTCAATGGAGAATCGAACCCACGACTCTAATTCCTCGCTAAGTTTTTCTTCTGTGATGTACTTTTATTTATAATAATTGATAATTTATTCGATTATTTTATAAAAATATATAATATTATACTGTATCGATAGTAAATTTATGTATTATTTCTTATCCTGGTGAGTAGTTCTTACGAATCTAGCAAGTAAGAACTATATTACAGGCATTGCATCTACTATAAAGGTTATCTAAACCGAAGAGATCGAAAAAGGGAGGGTCGAACAAAGAGAAAACACCCTTACCTTACAGAGTTACATGCTCTAACAACGTCGTTCTGGATATTTATAAAGTATTACCGTAGAATTACGTGGTAAAAAATAAAGTAAGATGGAAAGAAGCGGTGAAAACGACAATAAGTCCATAAGTCTGATGTAAAAAAGGGCATCTTTTGACCCTTCTTAGAGGTCAAGAGAGATCCTTTATCAGTCTTATATAGCTGAAAAAGATAAATTGTACATTGTTAAAGTGTATTAAAAAACGAAACGACATTAAAAACTTGTATTATATTTTTAAAATAATTAAATTTGATAGAAGTTAAGAGTGTTTTTTAACTTTTATACGCTATTAAATGCTGAACCTCTTGGTGATAGGGTCTGTCATAACAGTCAACTAATATTATCATTGTATAATATAATTTAATGAAAACAAAACAAACTAATATAACGATCATATAACTCAATAAATAGATAAAATACTTGTTTCTATAAATAATTTTACGAATGAAAGAAAAATATAAATTCGTCGAATATTAATAAATAAGATGTTTATACAACATATAGACACAAATATGCTTGAATAATCATATTAATATGAGATCACGTGTGGTACTTTCGGTGGAATTCTTATTAATAGATCTAATATCACATAGCAGGTTATTTTTATTATTTTTTTGGTTCTGTTACGTACAACAGATGGAAAGTATGGCGATCATTTTTACATTTTTGAATGAAATTTTGGTTAAATTTACCTATGGTATACAAAATGGCGGCTCGTCTCTAATTCCAGCAAACAGAAGGGAAACAGTTCTAACCTAACCTAGCCTATAGGTTAGGCTAGGTTAGGTTAGAACTGTTTCCCTTCTGTTTGCTGGAATTAGAGACGAGCCGCCATTTTGTATACCATAGGTAAATCTAACCTAAATTTTAGATATTTGCTCTCTTTGAAGCTTAATAACTCCCGTGATTTTTGTCGAAAATTAATGAAATTTTGCAGGGAGGTTGGTTTATTAGTGGGATTGACGCCATTAAATTTTGGTGATTATAGGTCGAGGGAGTGGGGAGATAAAGCGGGTCGTGTGTCTCTCCAGTAGGGTCGGACTTAATGATGATGTTCCTCTTTTTATAAAACCCATTTCCACCCTGAAAATTAAACTTCTTTTTTGCCATTTTATAATAGTTAAAAATATAAAAATGACTTTTTTTTTCGGTAAAAGATATTCAGTTAAACCTCGATTTAGCGACGAAATAGACACTAAATCGAGTTCAGCGATAAACTGAAGTGTTTTAAAGCAATCAGAGTTATACAGTCGAGTTTCTGTATAACGAATTGACTCCGAAGAATTCGTTATAAACGAATTCTTAATATAGAAGTCGGTCTGGGATCTACACAAGTTCGAGTGTGAATTCATTATTACCGCTATACGGGGAGGCGCTATTTGAAACGGCGCTAAATCGGGGTTGACTGTAGTTTTTTTTATTTAAAAAATAGATTTTACAATAAATAAATCGAGATTTAAAGTGAAAATTAAAGGCGTAAATTGATTTCTTTTTGAAAAAAAAATCTTTATAATATATTAATAATACGGTTTTACTAATATTCTTAGCTAAGAATTGATATTTTATAATTAAAAAGTTGTAATTAAATAGTAGTTTTAACGAAATTACAAGCGAATTAATCACTAATTCTCGCTCTCTTTTTTATTTTTAAATTGAGATCCGGCATATATTTTGTTAATTAATTAAAGTATTTAATTAAGAAAATTAATTAATTTTAACTATTAAATATCTATTCCTGATCCCACTACAAATAAATATATAATAGATTTATCATTAAAAATTCTTAAAATAATATCGAATTATATTATAAAATTCACTCTTCTCTACTTGATACTCTCTTCTCATTTAGTTTGTGAGAAATATTGAGGACAGACAACGAGACTGACGAATAAATAAAGTCTTTTCTTAGCAACTCAACGGGAATAAAGATAAATAAAAGATTTATATACGAGTCTATGTTTCTATATTTAATTTTAAAATATTTAATTTAATAATATTTATGTAGAAGAAAATTAACGTTCATCATCATTAATGTTGGAAACAAATTTAGTGCTTTAATTCAATCTTTAGCGTGGGGGTGTGAATTCAACATAATTAGAATAACAACATTATCACTTTGATGTTTATATCAAACCATTCGAATGTCAAATAAATTAAATTCCTGTAAAGTAGTTTACAAGTATTTATTCAATTAAAAGATTAATTAAAATTTTTAAAAACTTTCTTTAATTACTTACAATCGGATAGACAAACAAACAAACGATTTATTGTATTACTATTTGATTAAAATATAAATAATGCAAAATATTATACTATAAATTGTTAAATATATGTATAATTTTTTAGTTTTTTTGAACAATTTTACAGTTAAACATACGAACAGACAGAATAGAATATTGTTCTTATGTAGCTCATTTCAGGGATAATTCTGTATAAAATTGTACAAGTTGACTGTATTTATCATAGAATTTCTAAATATTTCAATTCTAATTCTTTTATTTTTTCTAAAATCTCGTAGAAACAACGAACAGACAGACAAATCTACGGTTCCTTTTCTTTTAATCTCCAGAATTGATCATTTTTTTTTATGTATAAACATACACTAGCATATTTATATATTAATACAAGCGAACAGATATTAGATAATAGTATGTGTCTGTTTGTCTGTACGTAAATAAACTTTACAAAGAGGAAATTTTAAGCCGTAAAGTGGAATTTATCGAAGAATTTATTTATAAAATACAGTTTCAAATTGCACTTCTGTTTACAGTACTATCGAGACTACTTTAGAAAAGGGGTTTTTATAGATCTATACGTTAAGAGCGAAGCAAATAAATAGGGAAAAAAATTATATCACATCTTCAACGTAAGAAATAGTTAAAAAAAGATTTATTTTAAAAAAAAAACACAGGTAAGCTACTGATTTTTTCTCCCATTTTTACATCTGATGTTTGAGCACGTACTAAATTTCTCTGTCTCATTCGAATTCACTACAAATGCGGCGTATTTCTTCTGTAGTTTATCCAGTTGTGTTCAGATAAAATTCCGTTTTGGGCTTTCATCTCCGACACCAATTCAAAAAATGTCTTGAAGTGCTGCCGAATGGCTTGGGGTAATGCCGAACGAGATGCTCGGTTTCACCTCTGTGACACCGCCATAGTTTAAGGTTATAAGTCGTGAAGAAAAACGAGTAAAATTGATTAAAGAGAGTGACGTTCTACATACTTCTTCATTACGTATAGAAAGGTAACGGGTATCAACTTAACACAAAGTAAATGCAAGGGGTTCAGCCATCATTTTAACTTTAATTACAAGTTATTGCAAACTTAACTGTACATTTTATATTGGTCGATAAGTGTAAACATTAATACAAATATTGGTTAATGTAACCCTTGGTGCCAAAATGGCGGCTCGTCTCTGATTCCAGCAAGGAAACAGTGGGACGCACGTTCTAACCTAACCTGACCTACTCTAATAAATTACCATAATTATTAGCAACCAAATTAACCAGAGACGAGCCGCCATCTTGGCACCAAGGGTTACATTAACCAATAAACAATATAATCTATCAAATTAGAATTACAGTATTCAAATTACGAAGTCGTGAATGGTGTACTGTATTTGAAGTTCAATAATTCTCTATGATTCTGTGTGAACTTTGTTTGACCTAACATTAGCTTTTAATGTTACTTATCTACATAAGATAAATACGTCATCTGCAAACTAGCTGTTTACATGCCGACGTTGCTAATTTAATAAAATTATATAAATTTAATTATGTTTTAAGAGAAATTTCTTTCCAAAAAAAACTTGTTTTATGTCGATAGTGGTTTGAGTGCTGTTTTAACGTTTTTAATCGATCGACAAGCGCTGCTAATTACTTAAAAGTAATTTTAATTGCCGGATAACATGAAAGGGAAATGTAAAAAAACATTGAAAACATGTAAAAAAAGTTTAATTATTCGAATTTTTCTTGCACTTTTTAACGTTTTATATAGAAGTACCCGAACGTGCTGAAACTAATTCGTGTACGATGATGTTTATTGTACACACTCTTGAATATTTTCGCACACTTTTCAATGTAAATTCTTGAATTTCGAGCTGAATTGCCAGAAAATATTTGCCTTTTTCTTTTTTTTTTTTAGATTACACGAATTCATTTTTCTATTTTTCTGTCAATAACTGTTTCTTTGAAAGCCTCTTAGCTGTCTACCAGCTTCAAGACAGTTTCGCTTCACTGTTCGAAACATCAATAATGATGGCGGGTGACTGATATTCTTTTTTCCAAATATCAAAGCCTGTTCTTTGGATTTTGAACACTTTTTCCAATAATATTCCATGTCCGGGAGCAACACCGATCAGTTATTATGGCTACTGTACACACTACAGCTTATGCTACTGTAAGTGAAATATTTCTAGGCTATATTTTATCCTTAATACATCCTAATTTATAGATTTAAATCAATTGTTTGATTCATTTCTTAAAGATCTTAGCAATATATTACATCTCGATTATGATTTAATGATTCATTTCGGCAAATTAGACATTTGCTTAAGTAATTGTATAACTTAACTTGCTGCTAAATGGAACCATTGCATTGTATTTTTCTCAATTTTCTTCTTTTAATCTATAATATATAAATATAAAATTGAATTAAAATAATATTAATTGGTGTTCTTTTCTATAGTTATGTGTCAAATTTTTCTAACAAGTTACAATTTGCTATTCGTAAGCAATTCCGATCGCATAAAGTTACTTATAATCAGTATTATGTCTTGTAGCAACAGTGTAATTTGTATGCAACAAAGCCCTGAAAGGCTCATTGTAGTACTGTACCTAGAAGTTGCGAGATGAGAATCGACATATTCGGCACCTCGCCCACTTGAAGATCCACGTAACTTCTTCAATCGAATTCAACAGCCAGCGTGCAATGAAGAATATGGATATTGGCAGAGAAGATGTAGCCATCATGGAGCTGTCAATATCACGATTCAGATCCAGGTTGGTATACTTAGAGTAAAATACATCGTACAGTAGTGTATTTGAAGCGAAATGGCATACAATGAGTAAATACATTGATACATATGGTATACCAATTAACTATCTCATGTAGTATCGATTAGAATGTAGATAAAATCAACAACGTAAAGTATAAAGTAGGCCTACTACAAATGCATCCTATAAATTATTCAAATATTTTCTATTCAAGTACAGACAAACCTCGAAATAACGTCCTCCTGTATAGCACCACTCTTGTACAGTGCCTATGAATACTCGTGAACAGATCTTTCTCTGTGATACTGAAGAAGCCTTTGTTATCTCTGAATTACCAAATGAAGGATTTCGCATTGCAATGGCCATCATCAAATCATGTGACTTTCAAACTCTCGATGCTCAAAGTTATGTTTATAGCTCGTTACTTTAAATATTTTTTGGATAATAACAATTTCAGAGAACATTATGGCGCTAAATCGAGGTTTGACTGAATACTTAACTAAACAATTATTATTATTATTATTATTATTATTATTATAAAGCCAACAAGTACAGGATAATATAATTTTACTTTTCTATCACATAAGAACCAGGGTCTTTTAGAGTTTGTACGAGGTCTGCAGATAGAATGGGACCAGTGGCACATTCTCCTATGGGCAAAAAAGACAATTGCCTGGAGGTCCCCATCAACAGGGGCTCTCAAACCAATGTTTTTATAAGAAAACATTTCCCTCAAAAAACTTCCTCAAAGAAAAACGTCTGAGGTCAACACTGTCCGAGACTCCCTAATTTAAATTTGCTTATGCCCTACGGAGCTATAACGTGCCACAGAATTTACTTCTTAGAGGTTTTTTTGCCACTTTTTAAACAAATAAAATACGTAGAATGTTTTTTTATTATTAAAAACGAGATTTAGAGATTTTATTTTTTGTTATTATAAATAACATTAACTTATAGAGATAGAAAGCATCACGTGTCACTACATTTTCTCCGCTTCCATGGAAAAATCCCCAGCTAATATATACTAGAACTTACTGCATTTATCTTTTTACTTTTTTAATGAAATAATAACTCTCAATATCATTACATTTTCTAGATTAAATCTCTGTCTGATGTATTTTGTTTAGATACATATTAAGATAATCGCGGTAGTAACACTGTTATTCGTACAGGATTAATTTAACAAACACTAACAACACCGCTGCCGTGATTATCTGGATAGATATATTATTGAAGAATAATTTATTTGGAAGTATTTTTATCTCGATATTCATCAAGGATGTAACTTAATGAGCTTGATTAATTAATCACCAAGATAATAGAGAAAATATAGTGCTGTGCTATAGCGATTACTTCGACAAAACAATCTTCTGTTTCTAACTGTTCCATGGAAAGACCAGTCCGTGATTTTATATTTTCGATCCACGATACTCTTGATCTCCCTCTTCTATTTTCTCTCCAGTATCGACTGAAGAACATGATATTTTTTGTTCGTTATTTTGTTCTAATTGCATTAGCTAGTTGCCATCTTCCGTGCCATTGAATGGACTTCTTCCAACGCATTTCTATCTTTACTGATAGTGACTCTTCAGCAAACTCCCTAATATAATGCCCCTTTAATACGAGATTGCTGGCAACATGTTGAGAATAAGACCACAACTCTACTACCTTTGAAACATCTCTCTTAATTTCGTAGTGCCATTATATCTAACACCATTTATGTATTTTGTGACTCTGTAAATACGCGAAATCTCATTTGTTTGCATTGTCTTCATGATATCTTCTCTTTTCTGTATGTATAGATGTTAGTGTGTGTGGGTGTGTGGCACGATTTTGTTCACCACTTCGAAGCTCGATAACTCTTGTGCTTTTGGTCAAAAATTTCTGAAATTCTGCAGGAAAGATTGTGTATTAGAAGGATTAACTTTATTAAATTTTGGTGGTTAAAGGTAGAAGAGATGGAAAGATAAAGGGGGTCGTGTGTCGTATCTCGAGTCTCTTGATCGCATTTTTCTTTAACGTCCGGGTTTCAATTCCATACGGAAGTGTAGGCACGTGTAATCTTTCATCATCGTCATTTAAAATATAGTACTATACTAATGTTATAAAAACCGATAATTGCACTTTGAAAATTTACATTTGTTTCATCTATTTGTAAAGACTCTTTTACATTAGAAAGATATAAAAGAATTTGAGAAGGATTTAAACACTTAAAGAGTTATTAAAGATTCATCGTTGTTTTAAAAAAATAAACATTAAAGTTTGTTTAAATAGTTTAATCGAGTTTAATTCTTTAGAGGATTCGATTTGAAGACGATCTAAGACTATATTTTTCCTATTTTCCTGTTGAAAATATTCCTATCAATCCAAACATTTAAATTCTTGTAGATAAAATGTCTTATTCTTTAAATTTGCCAACTTTTACTTGAATAAAGAATAAAATTAATGAGAAATATTCATTCAAATTTGGTTTTTTTTTTATTGTTAAACCATAATAATCTCAAGATCTTGTTGATTATTTTATTTTCTTGTTCTCTTTCGCTTCTATTTCTGTTTTAATCAATTCATAGCAAATTTGATAAAATAGTTGCTGCTTAAACTTTGGTTACACTTAAACCTCGATAAGAGATTGATTTCTTATTGCTATAATTGCTAATTATTCAAATACAGTAGACCCCACTATAACACGGGTTCGTATAACACGGAACGTATCTACCGTGTTATAGGGGGGTCTACTGTATTTTAAAAATAAAACTATTTTTATTTAGGGTAAAAGTACTTATCTAACGTCTAAAATTATTTATTTGTCTTGAGAATTATAAATTAATGCTAAAAGTCTTTCAATTAATCCTAAAGTATTTATTCATTCTGAGCTTTCTTTAGATTACTCCTGTAAAACATTCATTCTAAAAGTTTCATTTAAATTAATAAATCTTTTGAAATATTCTTTCTGAAAGTTTAAATTAATGTTAAAACAGCCGAGTATCAGTTGATTTTTACAAAGAATTTTTCTTATTCATATGCATTTTTAAAGATTTTATAGCTTTTTACATTAAGCAAAGACTATATTAATAATAAAGAGAATTAAATACCATTACTAAGCTATATTTATTTTAAATTTTGTCACTTAATGCAATAAATTGAGCTTATTTGGCACATTAAAATCCAATAAATTTTTTAAATTTATTTACTGAAATAAATGCACGAAAAGAATCAAAGATCCATGAAACCATACCCAAAGCATTGTGTATTCTTTAGTAACGAAACCATTTAGTAATGGAAATGCCCATTTAGTAATGAAACCATATCAAGAATATTGTAGTCGCTGGTAATGAAAAAATGCAGCATGGAATTTTCCAAAAATTTCAGGGAAAATAAAGGAAATTTTCGGTGTTAAATATTACAGTATGAAGCCATCTACTAAAGGAATGGCATTCATAATGCTAAATTTCCATACGTAATAAGTTTATAAAGACTTAAAGAATATCAAGAAAAGTTTGTTAACTTTTAAATATTTTAAAAAATAGGTGAACTTAATCAAAGAAATATGAAATTTGCGTGTCTGAAACACGATTCGGGTCATTTATAAACGAGAAGTTTTTTAGAGAAATTAGGGGAAAAAATGAAAGTGAAAGAGAAAAGGATGTAAAAATATATATAAATGAGAAAAAGTTGAAGAAAAGATAAAAGACAATAAGAATTTAACGACGAGAAAAAATCGATTTATAACAGGTTACTATATCTTAAGGTCGAGCACGATAACTGTACAGCAATGTATAAAATAAAATTCTTTATTATCTTTATCGATTTAAGAGCATATTTTTGACCGAATATAAAATATAAAACGGTGAAAAAACTTTATAAAAGAAGAAAAAAACAAGCAAGCATTGACCTTGTTCGTATCGAAATTGTTGCAGTAGAAAAGCAGGATTCCTTATGATGAATTGCTTTACTGATCTTCTGCCTCTGGTTAATGGTTTATCGTTGATAAAAAATGACTTTAAAAAGTCAAAATCTTTTATTTTAATAACGTTTTAAAAGTTTAAATCGTAAAAAATAATATAACACGCCTAATTTAGTTATAATAATAGCTTATGATACAGTAGAGTTATTCTAAGAAAATAAATAAAATCTGTAGAGTATTATCTAAAGGTGGTTTATTTTTTAAAATATCCATCTTAATTGATTTAAATTATTATTAAAAAAACACAATGGACTTTTGCAGAATTTTTTAAAGTCCAATGTTAGGGGGTCCATACCAACAGTACACTATTGTACACTACAGGGAGAGAAGAGGTTAAGATTAAGTGATTTTATTATTATTGTTACTATTATCATTATTTCCTCTATAAGCTATATAAATCTAGATACAAATATGATAAAAATAATAATTTTATGGCAATAATATGTGAAGATAATCATGGAAAAGTAGATAGACGAGTCAAAATGATGAATATTTTGGGCATGGACCAACACCATTACGAAATAAGATAATATAACGTTACACTAAAAAAGTGAATAAATGTCTTCCTAAAAAGCTATTTAAATTCAGAATCATCCTTTTATCTTTAATATTACAGAAGTTTGTATCGTGTATATTAAACTGAAATGTGTTGATAAATATTATCAAATTCTATTATATATATTTTTAAATGTCATGCAATATATAAGCTGAAAAATTCTATTAAAAAATATTTAAAAGGATTTCAAGTTCAAAAATATATTGAATTTACATCAGCATCTGCATTGGACAGATATCAAAACAGCATTAAATAAGGAAAGTTATCAAAAAAAATTCATTATTAGAAAACTTTTTAGAAATTTTATATATATATATATAATAAATTATAATATATATCTACTGTACAGTTTATAATTAAAAGCATAATTTTCATATGAATATTTATGAATCTACGCTTTTATATTCATTCTTATAGGATCGTTCATTAATTATATGTAAAGTTTAAGGGGGAGGGAGGTCACAGAGGTCCCTATTCATCGTGTAAATCATTGTACACGTGGGTAGGAAAGGGTGGAGTCGTTACCTACATGGACTTTTTTAGTAGTATTAACGGAATATAAATTTATCCTCATAAGTCTATTCATGAAAATAAACTATCAGAAAATTTTTGTACAACTTTCTTCAATTTCAGAGAGTCCATGAACAATTGAACAAGAAATTAAAGAGACCCTACTCATTGCTAAAAGTACTGTACATCATTGTACACAACAGGAGAAAAACTGTATACGTAATTAATGGACGGATTCCTATAAAATTCAATAAATATTTTCAATAGAGGTGTAGATGTTCTCCGTATGTTCTATTGATTATCCACAAAACCCGCCTCTACCATCAAAATTAAGCTTTTTGCCGTTTTATAATAGTTAAAAATATAAAAACTTTTTAAATAAAATATGATAACAGATGGCGCTACTAAATGCGGCCGGGAAAGTTGAGCAACTCGTTGCTGTATTTTTCTAACTGTAATTATTAAACTAATTAATATGGTAATATATAAAGTATAAGCACTCGTGTCAAATGTTTATATATGATATTATCTCATTTCTGACCTCTTTACTAAGATAAATATAGTTACTTTCATTCACAAAAGTTTCTGTATTTATCTAAAAGAATGTAATTTTCTTTTCATCTGAATCAATTTCTTGTATTTCATGATGGATTCTTTTATCGTTTAGTTCAGGATTTAATTATTTTGTCTTAAATAACTTGAACAAACATCAAATAATATAAGAAACCAAAAAGAAATTGGTTAATGTAACCCTTGGTGCCAAAATGGCGGCTCGTCTCTGATTCTAGCAAGGAAACAGTGGGACGCACGTTCTAACCTAATCTATTCTAATAATTTGGTTGCTGATAATTATGGTAATTTATTATAATAGATTAGGTTAGGTTAGAACGTGCGTCTCGCTGTTTCCTTGCTGGAATCAGAGACGAGCCGCCATCTTGGCACCAAGGGTAACATTAACCAAAAAATTTATACGGGGAGAAATGTGACCCATCTTGAAATACGTGAAAATTAAACAAATATAAAAAATAAAATCAATTGCCACAAAATAAGAGAATTATTTAGTTATAATCAGCTTAAATTTTGCTTAATTTGAATGATTTTTAAATTTAAAATTAAAATTCTGGTCAATTTTTATTGGTATTATTTTAATTTATTTAGTGGATCTTTTGACGTTTTCAAGTAGAAAGGAATAGGAATTATATTTATTTCAATGAAAATAAACCTTAAAATATTATCTTATTGAAGTTGAAATATATTTCAATAAAAGTAGAATAAATTTTATTGTAAATTAAATCAAAAAAATTGTTTTTAAAAACAGAAAAATCACTTCATGAAGATTAATTTGGAAAAATGATGAATAGAATATGTTTTATTTTGAAGTATAAATGCCAACTTTTGTTATCTTTTATTGTGTTTTCAGAAAGAAAAGAATTATTTGAAATTTGATAGGTATAAAATATAGTTGTAAGATACTTAAAAATTAAGATATACAGCATATACAATATATCATCTCTTCTGACAATGGCAACATTCTATACAATTTCAATCATCTACAGACAAGCCAATGAACCTAAGACATTGAAATTTTGTTATAACTTCAGTTGTATTCTATAAAATAACATATCATTTCTTTAAATTTATAAATAGAATGTTATTCTATGTTGAATAATTTCAGCGTGTTAACGAACTATATAGTTTCCCAAACGATAGATCGCGATTCCTTTGAGTATTTTTAAAGAATATCCAAGTGAAAAAAAGATTTCACATTGATATTTAACCGTTAAAAATAGAAAAATCAATTTATTAATTACATTAATAATTACTTATTTATATATGTACAAATTATAACTTTTTTATTTAATTATTCCATAACATTATTAGGGAATACTCAAAGGGAATGGCGGTTTATCAGTTGAAAAACTCAACTACTTCATTATAACGGTTCAATTATTCAACCTAATTTCTATCAATTGATTTTAAGATTTTTTATATGTAAATATTTTTAAAATTAAATATTTTAAAAGGATTTTTATCATATTTTTATTATGAAATATTCTGTGTACTAGTGATATTATGGTATATTACTTCAAGCAAAATGTGACATTTTGGAGTAAAAATATTGATCTATAAACAACAACAAATTTTGATAACCCCCAGAGGATATTGTCAATATATTTACATTAATTTATTTTATAATATATATATATATATCAATTTAAAAAAAAATAACATTGATTTTATATTTTATTCTTCTGTTTTCAATTTTTTACACAGAGTTCTCTTGAATATGAATAATGTGGAAACTTCTAAACTATCTCTAATCACTTCCTGTTTAGAAAAAAACATTGTTTTATTAAAAAAAATGATAAGTAGGGAGCTTAAATTTACTAAATTCAAAAAAAAATCTTTAATAATTTTTCTAAAAACAAGAGTTTTTTTTGTAGAGTAAATAATGTAAAACATATTTATAATTTTGTAGATATTGTATTTAATACAAATAATACACTTTAAAATAATTCTTTATACTATTTATTATATAAAAATTCATATAAATATGTGTAAAATGTTAAATTTCCTAACAAATTTAAAATTGTATTGAAGGAAATTTAGTAATATTAATTAATTCATCTGACTTTTTTAAATTTCAAGGAATACAAAACTGATAGATCACCGGACAGACAATACAAATGTAAAATGTTACTTCACAAAATATTAATTTAAAGTGTAGAAAATTAATTTATAAGAAATATATTAGGCTGGAAATATATATATTAAATTTTATATTTGATTCCCAATATAGATTCATATATTAGTTGAAGTATGTAATATTAAATTTTAAATAACATATATGAGTTACTATATATACATTTTAGAATGTGTAATATAAATGTTTGAGGAAAATTTAAAAAGAAATTAAATAAATATATTTCATTTATTTTAGTTAATTATTTAAAAAATGTTTATTTATATTAAATAATAAAAGAATAATAATAAACAATTTGTACTTATAAAATATATTCATTCAAAAATATATTCTTAATTCATATTTTATAATAAAAATAAATAAACATAAAGAATAATGTCATATAAATAAAAATGTGGAATATTTTATCTTTATTTAAAACAAAAAATAAAATAAAATAGTAGAAAAGAATTAATTTTAGAATTTTAATTAAAAACTTTTATTCATTTTTTACTTTAAATAAATCAAAAATAAAATTATTCTTTAGAATCAGTTAAATTAGAAACATTTACAATTGTATTTAAAAATACATTTTATAAAAGCAGCCTAAAAATAGTCTTTAATAGAATTTTTTTTAGAATTTAGTAAACATTATTATTATTATTTTTGAAGTCGAATGATAAAATGTAGTCATCGGAATGCGTAAGTGAATATTAATATTGATTCCGAGGGGTAATTTAGTTGATATCTATGAAGAAAAATCATATTTTTAGTCTCATCAATGACATTTTTGGATGATTTACAAACCGAAAGCAAACTAATAAAAGGTATCAAATAGCTCCATAAAGATTATAAATGTTAGAAAATTTTCCTGATAAAAAAAAGTTATTAAAAAATAGTTTAGAAATTTACAAAATCATTATTATATGATTATAATTTCCTATTTAAAATTTAAACTTTTATATATATATATATAAAAAAAAAAAAAAATTTATGTAGCTTCTTTCTTTTTATTATAATCAATATACAGTAATTAAAAGTTAATGGCTTGAATATTTAAATAATGATTAAAAATAAAAAAATGTCCATTAAAAAATTACTGATTATTATCAATTAACTTTAAAGTTTCCTGTTATATAATATTTTGGTTGATTGATTGATATTTGTAGTATTAATTAGAAATGAATTAGAATAAATGATTTTAAAATGTTAATAATAAAGTCTTATTAAATGATAAATATAATTTACATTAACTTAAAATAATAATTTTATTCTAATTTAAAAGGAATAAAAATTGCATTTATAGTTTTTAAAATTTAATGAG
This sequence comes from Centruroides vittatus, assembly GCF_030686945.1. Taxonomy (NCBI): domain Eukaryota; kingdom Metazoa; phylum Arthropoda; class Arachnida; order Scorpiones; family Buthidae; genus Centruroides; species Centruroides vittatus. The sequence continues at coordinate 1,782,516 of NW_027122193.1, forward strand.
TTTAATATACTTTTTTTAAATAAAATTTTCCACATTTTTATAGTTTGTTTTAAATATTTTTAAATATTTATAATAAAGTTTAAAAGCTTTTTCAAAAATATTTATATAATTTATAAAATTGTTTTAAATTTTTTAAAATTGTTTTATTATTGAAATATTTATTTATATATGGCACTTGGCAAACCATAAACTTTTTTATAAACTAAACATTAATTTTTAAAACCTAAAAAAAAATCTGGAATGATTTTATTCATTCGATTTTAATAAAATGCAATAAACATATATACATATTTTTTAATTTCTTTCAAATATGAAATTTCATATATTAAAGTTTAAATATAATAAATAATTTAAATTCAAGAGAACTTTAATAAAATTTTTTTAATAATATATATTACATATACGTAATATATATTAAAAAAAAGAATATTATATATTATAAAAAAGTTTTATAAAAGTATTATATAAATTATTTTTTAAATTTTATTACTGATTAATAATATTTTTAGATTTTTAAATTAATCATATGTATTAAAAGTATATTTTCCTGTATTAAATGCATTAAAAACTATGTAACATTAGTTACATTTTTAAAGAAAAAACATCCATAGAGGGGTGGAATTTTATTTATTTATGAGGTTTTTTCTATAAATATTGATAAATAAAATGCAATTAATTATTATCATGTCGGCATTTTTTTTTTTTAGAATTTTATTCAATTAAAATACACAGATTTTTATTTTTATTTTATTTATTTTTTTATCTTTTTCTGGTAGAAATTTGCTGATCTTAGATAATAGTTTACAAGAACGATGTTATTATTCACATCAGTGTAACGAAGGGATAATCAGAGGAAGATAACAAAGGAAACCGCAGTAAAAGTTATAAGTGGTATCAGTGAAATAAAGCAAGATCCGATAAGGTTTTATCGAGCCGAAGTCTGCAACAAAAGGGACAAAAAAATACAAAAAAATAAAATAAAATACAAGATGGATGTAAGAAGAGGATACTGATCCAAGGAGGACGATAAAACAACTTTTTACATTAGAAAGATATCAACGATTGTTCTGTTAGTTTGTACAGAATATACCATACATCATTACACTGTGGTCCAGTTTTTAAGTAAAGTATTTCGAGTGTGAACTCGTGTGAATGTGTAGCTAGTGTTACGGGAGGCAAAAAAAGGTCTTGTATAGCCTATGCGGTAATACAGATAATTTCTCAAATTTTTAGGATTTATTAAAGTGTATGCAAGCTTATGCACATTTATTAAAGATTATGAAGAGGTATAGTACATGCAAGTTTATGTAAAGTCCTCGCAAGTAATGCAAATATTATACGTGATTATCGTGGTCTTTGTATGTTTGGATAGAGATTATGAGAATTTTTTAAAAAATAATACTTATCTATGCAGATTATCTTATATGTGTGATGATACAATGTTATTAAAGACTATATAAGTTTATGCAAACTTTATGCATTCTACCAAAATCTATTTAATATAATAAAATGTTTACAGTAACGGCAAGTACTTTATGCTAGTTACTCAATAAAGTTATTTTTAAAATTATTTAACGAGCGAATTAATGATTAAATAAATTACAAAACAATTATATATATGACCGTTATTTTAGTATTTAAATATTTAAATTTAAATGTTAATTTCATATTGTAAATTTACTTTAGTTAATTAACATATTTTTCAAATCTCAAGGTTAAATTAACGGTTTTTTTAATTTGTTTGTTTATCGACTTAAAGAAATTACCGTAATTTTTGAAATAAATAATAAAAAAGCATTTTAAAATCTATTTACATGTTTTAAAAACACATTTTTCTTTAAAATGGAGTCGGATGTTAAAAGAATTTTCTTTTTTCATTCTTTGAGTGGGTTGTAGTTGAAGATTAAAAAAATAATAATGTTTTTTCATGAAAAAAATTGAAGTTAAAGATGAGAAAATTACGTTTTTGATAAAGTATAAAAGTAAATAAAAATAAAGAAAGTTTATATAAATTACTTGTGATGATATTCGGTTATCTAGAACAATTACTTTTTTATTAATAGATATTATTTAAATGGAAAGGTGACAGTGAGAAATATTATAAATTTTAATTTATTCTTAATTGTGCTTTCATTAAATCAATCTCTGTCAGATTATCTATAGTTAATGAAAGTAGTGTTAATGGCAATCATTGTTGTTAAGTACCCCCAAAGGGGTCGTTGGACGTTCAGGTATTTACAGAACGACATTCAATGTCAAAAAAGCAATCTGAACTGTGTCATCGGCCCTATGTTATTGTGACTGTGTGTAATAAAGTCACTCGGTCCTTTTGTGTTATATAGAAATATATAATGTCCCGTCGGAACGATTTTTCGGAAGTGAATCAATTGCCCTTTCATCCAGCAGATCAGTTAACTCGTGTGTCAGCCACCGGTGTCTGTCAATGGCTGGCGCATGTCACGTGCCCGCGTGTGACGTATGACTAGAGACGGGGTTAAAGGGCTGGCAAGTTGCACACGGCAGTTAATACCAAATAAGCGGCAACACTGTCCACGTAACGATATTTTTCCGCTCTGTCATACTCTGTGTTCGTCTTCTAGCATATATAAGTCGATTGTGAAAAATATTTTGGCACGGTTCCTCACTTAGTAAGGATGTGTTTTGATATGGTATGACGGAAATTTTCATCATGAATCCCGGAATTGAAACACGTGTCGAAGAATTGTCAACTGTTGTACTGTTTTTGATCGAAAACGACACGGAAGAAAATGAATCTTCCTTGGATCTAGGACCAAAAATGGAGCCGTTGTACATTGCCATACCGATGACATTTGTTTACGCCATTATTTTAATTACGGGAATGATCGGAAATGTGTGCACGTGTGTAGTAATTACTCGTAACAAATACATGCACACTGCAACTAATTACTATCTTTTCAATCTTGCAATATCCGATTTATTGTTATTGATTATGGGACTTCCTCAAGAAATGTATCAACTTTGGGTACGTTATCCTTACGTTTTTGGTGAATTTTTTTGTATTTTTAGAGGTCTAACGTCCGAAACTTCTACGAACGCTTCGATTTTAACTATAACTTCTTTTACAGTCGAAAGATATTTAGCAATTTGTCACCCTCTTCGTGCTCAAACTATGTCCAAACTCTCTAGAGCCGTAAAATTTATAATTGTAATATGGATAATGGCAGCTCTGTTTGCAACTCCATTAGTAGTCCAATTTGGAATTGTCGTAGAGACTTCGAATGATGTTGCCATTACAGATACAACTATTTGCACAGTTAAAAATCCTTTAAAACACGCTTTCGAAAGTTCGACTTTTTTATTTTTTATTTTGCCCATGACTATAATTTCGGCTCTTTACGTATTAATTGGGTTGAAATTGCGCGAATCTTCAAATTTATCTCGTTGTGTTCCCACCGATTCTGCTCCTATGACTAATGGGTGGAGAAGAAATGCTAGTCCTTCCATACACGTTGATAGAAGGCACATTTCCAAGCATGGGATCAACCGACAGACGTCTTCATCTAGACAAGCCGTTATTAAGATGTTGGGTAAGTCACGTTATTTAATTAATAAATAATCGAAAAACTTTTATTTGTATTTTTAATGTTTTAAGTACAGAAATAGTATATTTATAATAAATAATTTAAGCTTTATGTAAGTAAAATTTGCTGGTATAGGGGTGAATGTCCTTAATCTCCGACTATCTATTGTACTAGATTAATTCTTATTTTTCAAAAAAAAAAAAAAACAAAAAAAAAACCTTGGAATAGACGGATGTACGGATAGGAGAACAGAGAAATAACGTATTTACAAGAGTCCAGCGTTAACGCTTTCAATTTCCTAGAAATCTTGGAAGAGAAAAAACTAACAAATAAATAGTACAGACATTCAGACAGACGAATCGAATACGAAATTTCAACTGTCTAGCTTATAGTTTCCAAAGATATATATATATATTATATTATTGTTTATCAATCAACTTCTACGCGACAATGGTACATGTTACATGTAATTTGTACCTTTGTTGCATCATCAGAGTTAATACTCTTGTAATATTCTTGTAATAAATAACCTGATGATTTGTTTATGAAATCTAAAATCACATTTCGAAAATTTCAATTTAAATAATTGTAAAATTTCGCTGACTAAGGAAATTTAATTTTAATTATTAATTGCAAAATGATTTTTAAGGCGTGTTAATGGTATGCCATTATCTCTTTGACAATTTAATTACTGTACACTATATCGAAATTACGTAAAAAATAAGACGAGCAAGTTTTTATCCTGACAAGTTAAAGTGACGAGTCATAATTTGAAAAATCAAAATTCAATTTTTATTAAAGTTATAAAAATAATTTTTAAAACATTTGCTTTTTATTAGGCTTTTTTTTTTTTAAAAAAAATAATAATAATTTTACGAGGCTTTTGCAAATTTGTAAGACTCCTTTAAAAGTATATAAACTATGAATTTTCTTCACGAATTAACTATCTTTTCTAGGAGAAAACAACCAAATTAATTACTTTTATATGGGTCAAGTGTAGCTTAACTAATAAATTATTTTAATATATCTAATAAGGCAGATTACACTCGCTGTTTTTTGTCAACAACTAGATCATTAACTGTTCGTTTCCAACATACAGATCGCCTTACATGCCCTAAATTTAGGTAAATTATATACTAATACTAATGTAAAATAAAGTCTATTCTTATTAAATTTTTTTATATATGTATATATATTACAAATATGAAAAAAATGAGAGATTATTTTATTATTTTGAAGTCTAAACTAATAGGTTTTACTATAACGCTAGTGTTTCTTTGCCCAACTTCCTATGTTTTTTTTTTTGGTAACAAAAAACTAGGAAGTTGGGCATTTTTCCAAAAGAAATATAATATAAATAAAATTTGACTTTTTAAATTTGGTAAATAAATCGATTTAAGTGGATACACGATCCAAAAAATCATGCCAAATTTATAAATTTATAACAAATGTTTATGCGGAAATATTTCCACATTCTAAAAATTTAACCTTATAAAATAACATATATCGGCTTATATATCAAAAAATTCTTCAATTCTAAAGAATTTTATATGTCTTTTTTTTAATAAAAAAACAAGATTTAGACATATATTTACATATGGCACACATATCTGACGTATTGAAGGGACGGTGACAATGAGTCAACATGTGAGAAAAGAGCACGAAAATATCTGTGACTTTCTCTGCGTGTTTTTAATATAAAATAATCGCTTGTCCTCGATTTAAAAAAACATTTAAAATGTGCATTATTTGGAAATAAGAGCAGAACAAATCATTTAATTTACTGCTCTACATCACTTTATACTTATATTCTTCCCCTTATAAACCTGACCTATATTTTAAACGGTGGTGATGCTAGATTATTACATCTAAAATTAAATTATATTTTATATTTTATTACATTTTAAATGTTTTCTTTGAAAAAACTAGGACGTTAACATTAAAGTATATATATATAGATTTTTAATACTTTCGATAGAAGTAGTGGTGCGTATCGATAGAGGAATTTTTGATTTTATTTATTTTTTGAGGGGGGAGGAGGAGAAAATTTAAGTTATTTTTACTAACATTTTGCTCCTTCCATCATCTTATGCTGTGATAACAACTTGCAAATTTTATGAATGACGTGTAGTACGTGCTCTGTAAATTCTTTTACTTTTATATTAACATATCTGAATCGATATATCCTATTATAAAATATATATTTTTGAAGTTAAGTTTTATGTTAAAACCATCGCTTGGTAGGTTCTTATTTTTTTAAAAAATGCCATAAGAAAAGCATATAAAAATTCATCGTGGAGTAAAAGTAATGCTTTTAGATGCGGATTATTTGATTTTTCGTTTAGGTTTTTACATAATAATCGGCATGTAAAAGTCCTCTTGAAAGATTTTTGTTTTTAAATGTATGCTTTACTGAAGAAAAATAAACTTCAAAATGTCAATTTTTTGTTAAAGAAATTTCGTAATATCTTTTGTAAGGATGCTTAAAATGGATCACGACACGATACGTTACATCATAATCTTCATTCTTTTTCTTGTTTACTTATAGTAAATGTCGACTTAAGTCGAGGAAAAAAATGTCATATAACACTGAAAATAAAATATTAAATCTCTTAAAAATGAATAAAATACTATTTTATTAACAATTGTGAGATTGTTATAAAAATATTATAACATATCACTTCATCCAATAGGTCGTCATGGTAACGTGACTAGATTGTAGGAGGTTGGAAAGATGTCGTCGATCTTAAAAAATAAATCTTCCAGAAAATGATGCGAAAATTTTTTCCTACCGAATGATTTTCTTTACATACATGTATTCACACATTCAATTGTATTCTGAGTCCTTTAAAAACCTCTCCTGCAGAATGATCCTAAAAATATAAAATCAGTTATTTTCAATCGGTAGTTCACGATCTACGTTAACTTATATTACATTTCACAGCTTCTAGAACGTTAAAAAATGAATCCTCTATATAAAAATCGTTAAAAAGTTTTTAAATTGGATATCTAAATTACTTTATAAATAAAATTTCAAACGATTTTTCCAGGAAAAAGACGGAAAAATGAAGGGAAAAGACATCACAACGTATGTGACATGTCTTAGAATTATGACTTTTATACTCCATTTAATTAATGACTCGATTCAAAAAACTAATAAAAATAAAAATAAAAAAACACTGAAAAACGTAGAGATAAGAACATTTTTAAAAGTAGAATTACTTAAGTGAAAGTAAAGTGATTTCTGTTGAAGTACAAAATTTCATTATATGTCGATGGCTGATAACCTTGAGCTGCTTGCAATTAATTATTTCTAGATCATCGACTGCAAATACAATTATTCGCGGATAAAGTATCCATTTTGATTCCATTTTTACTTGTTTTTAACTAATTAAATCATCCAGCGATCAAACATGATATGTAATTGTCATACAGAAGAAAGAATAAATGAATCTACTCCACTTCCTAATGGAATGACTCGATATGAATTAACTTAATTAATGTTATCAGTTAAGAAAAATCAATCATTTTATAAAGTCGTGTGTTTACTAATATCAAATTATACAAGGATTTAAATAAAATTAGCACAATTCTTCATTATACAGTCATTAACGTTCTTTAAATGATGATAAAACTTTAATATAATTAGATAGTTCTAAATTAACTATACTATAAAATTACATTATAATGAAGTTAATTAAAAACTAACTCATTATAATTATATATATATATATATATATTTTATATTAACATGTTAATTATTATATAAAATTTGAGCATTTTATATTATTTTAAAAGTTACTTTTTATATAAAATATTTGAAGTTAATTCATTAAAATTCTTGCTTATTCTAAGTAATTTTTTTTATTATTTATTAAGTATACAATTTATATTTTATGTATTAATAGTTTAAAAAATAATAAAAGAATTCCAATTACAATAAAACCTGCGTAAACCGGAAGTTTTCCGTTTTAGACAGGTTTTACTGTAGAAAATATCGAGAGAAATAAATATTTTTTAATTTTATTTTTCAGTAGTCGATGATATATATTCAAAGAGATTTTATTTAAATTTTATAGCGAATTTATTAAGGTTTTCAAGCCTGTGTATTAACATTTTAAATAAAGTTTTGGTTATATACAAAAAGTTTATATCCACAGCTCTCGAGTTTCTTGAATGGGATCTACTCACCGAGAAGAGCATTCGTATCTGATTAGCATCGATCAAAACAAACCATTGAATTAAATAGACTTAAATTTCATAAAGCCATTTTTTTCTCTCTTAATGTCCATTCTAACGACATTTTCTTGTTTGTTTTCATTCGGATATCTTCCATTCATATCTATCGTTTACATTTACTTTAAAGGCATTTCATACTTTCAATTTTTTACATAATTTAGATCGTTAATAAAAAGAAGAAGAATAGTTCCATTTAATATTAGCTTTGATTTTTATCTACTTTAGTAGAAATACAATAGCATTCGAAGTGAATGAACCTTCTTTTTATTTTATTGATCTTTAAACTATCTTACTGTATAAAAGTTTAAAAGTTTAACCGGAAATATCTCAGGATTAATATGGTAATTAAAAAATAATTATTGGGATTTTATATACTTTAATGTGTAGAATTTTGTGAAGTTTTGATTATTCGAATAAACAGCATCCAGGATGAAGATCCATAAGAGATGCTCTTAGTTACAGCATCCTTTTCTCTTTGTTTTCTTGCTCTATCAGCTAAATTTATAAATGCTGTTGATCAAATAAGTTTAAGAAGATTTAATAATTTATATAATTACTAATATTTTAGTAATTTATGCTAGAATTTTATGTAATTTAAAATATACAGTCGTACGGAGATGGTCAGTAAGTGAGGCTTTTAGTTACAATATATTCGTTTTTTTTTCTTTCGTATTTATTTGTAAGTCTCGTATCCAAAAAAAAAGCTCTCTCTAAGTGAAATATTTATAAAGATTTGTAATTAACTTATTCAATTATCTTTTGCTCGAATCGTGTTTAGTGAAAGATGCCAAACATCTCAATTAGGAAGAGTATTCTCATTTGCTTTAACAAAGTGGTTCATTATTCAATTCGTGGCACACATTTTTTCCTCTATTTTCATCCCAAAGTATAAAAGTGGGTCAAACAGATTTCAGAAGTATTAGAGAGCATTTTTCAATAAAGAAAAAAAAAAAGAAACTTTAATAGATTAATGGTTAAACCAATTTCCCCATAAGATCCCCAAACTAGCAATTTGATTCTATTCTCATTACAAATAAAAATAATAAAATGAAACAACATAAAAAAAAAAAATTTTTTTCTTATGTTCTTTGCTTCGATTGATAATAAATGACATGTTGTTCACTTTACTTTTAAATTTTTTTCACATGATAATTTCCCTGATGATCAAAAACATTCATCTTTTTATATATATACAAAGCTTGCAATAATATAATAAAATCTAAAACTAATTTGTATAAATACATATATATATATATATATATATATATATATATATTTTAAATATTAAATTAAAGTAAAAATAAATTTTGCTTTTAAATATAAATTAAAAAAAAAAAAATTCAAGTTTTTCTCTTCTTAATTTGATTTATTAGAAATAAAATATCTAAAAAAACAAGCAAGTTCTAAGGTTATCTTCCAGTTTTATATGACTTAATATTTAATTATTATTATTAATTAATTAAAAGCTAAGTTGCATGTTAAACTTTTAGAACTTTTTAAATTTTTATTTATTAAAAATTTTTTTTTATGTTTATTAAAATTATGTTTATATTTAAATGATTAAAAATGAATTTTTAATTTTTTAGAAATTTAAATTTTAATCCTCTTTGATGTGTTTTTTACAAATATATTTATCTAAATTAAAAAAAAAATTGTAGTGAAAATAATTTTATTTCACACAATTTGAAATGTCACATTTTTGAAAAGATTACATGAATTTTTTAAGTATAAAATTTAATTTTTAAAATAATCCTTTTATAATAATTTACATTTTTTTATTGCTATGTTTTCATTTATTTAATTATTTATAAACAAATTTTATTTTAGAGTTTATTCTACTTTCCATTAGAAGATGTGAAAATTTTACTTTGTTTTTTTTTATAAAATAATAAAATATTTTAATATATTCTACTCCCTTTTTACTAATATCCATTATATTCCAGTGAAAATTTATTTTAATATTATAATGCATACATTAATACATTTTTCTTCTTATTTTATTGGATAAATTTATATAAATTAATTTAAATTACTTTAAATAATTTTCTCTAATTAATAATTAAATCATTTTTAGAAGTAATCATATGTTTGAATTGATCAATATTATGTATTTATAATGTAAATTTGTGTGTCTAATGTAATTACTAAGTTTGTAATAAGTAATTGTGTAATATATTAAAATATATATAAAGTCTAATTACTTCTAAATAATTATTTAGAAGTAATTAGACTTTAGAATTATATTATTTAGAAGTATTTAGATTTAATAGTGTGTATATAGATATTTAAGGGCATAAAATTACTTGAAATATGTATATTTGATATGATTTTGGGTTAATGTAACCTATGGTTCCAAAATGGCGGCTCGTCTCTGATTCCAGCAAACAGAAGAAAGGAAACAGTGGGTACGCGTGTTCTAACCTGACCTAACCTATTGTAATATAATAAATTACCATAATTATTACCAATAAAATTATTAGAATAGGTTAGGTTACGTTAGAACATGTGTACCCACTGTTTCCTTTCTTCTGTTTGCTGGAATCAGAGACGAGCCGCCATTTTGGAACCATAGGTTACATTAACCAAATTTTGTAGTCATAAACGTACATGAAATTACATAAAAGTAAGCATAGAGTTAAGTACAGAAAATTATATTTTTAAATGCATTTTTTACGTTTTTAATTAAAAAAAATGTTTGTTTTTATCTCTTTCAGTTGCTGTTGTGGTCGCATTCTTCATCTGTTGGGCACCATTCCACGCGCAACGATTAATGGCCGTATACGCCATGGAAAAAACACCCACAAACATAGTCATATATTCAGTATTGACATATATTTCTGGCATTACTTACTACGTTAGTTCTACCATAAATCCTATACTTTACAGTATAATGTCATTAAAATTTCGTCACGCATTTCGCGATACTCTAGCACGTTGCTTCGGTCGTAAGAGGAATAAAGGAATGAGAAATTTAAATTCTAGATATAATAGTACCATACGTTCTACAGATTTTACATTAGTTTCAGACTGTTTACATACTGATAAAGATATAAAAACCTCTCGATTCTTGGCACGAACTAATACTAATCCCGTATTCCGTATACACGACTGTAAAGAAGATAAAATAACAAACATTAGTTCCGTCAATAATAGTAATTTACATATGATGGATGATAACGTCTGCGATGATAATAACGAATTATCCGAATCTATGGCTAAATTAAGAAGTAATCGTGGTTAAATATAGTTAAAAAAAATTAACAGATATTTAATACAATTAAATAAGCCCTCGAGCGTGAAAATGTTTTAAAAAACGTTAAAAAAAAGCTTCTGTAAACCCGGAATAACACGGTTCCGTTTTAGACAGGTTTTACTGTTCAATAAATATCTTAATGATAAAATGTAGTTTTAATTTGGTGAATTTTAAAACAGAAACGTTGACATTTTTAATTAAAATATATGAGTTTTTAACTCAATTAATTTGCTGAAATTGCAATTAGTTAATTACAATTCGCTATAGAAAATGTGGTTAATGTTACCTATGATTCCAAAATGGCGGCTCGTCTCTGATTCAAGGGAACAGAAGAAAGAAGGGACACACGTTCTAACCTAACCTATTCTAATAATTTTGTTGGTAATAATTATGGTAATTTATTAGAATAGGTTAGGTTAGGTTAGAACGTGCGTACCCACTGTTTTCTTTCCCCTGTTCTCTTGAATCAGAGACGAGCCGCCATTTTGGAACCATAGGTAACATTAACCGAAAAATGTTAAATAAGCATTAAACATCTTCCAGCCTTTTAAAAAAGTTTTTTAATATTCAAATATTTTCGGCATTAATGCTTTTTTATAGAACGAAAAAACACGAAAAAAATCAGTCAGAAAAGTCAGTTAATACGGAAAAACTTTTAAATATATTTACAGATTTTTTTGAATTAATTTTTGTAATTAAATTTCAAATAAATAAAATTTAATTATATTATATTTTCCGTCCGAGGAATTTATATATTTAAAATTTAAATAAATAAAGTCGATAATCAAAGATTTTATACGAGGGGGGATACGAGAAAAAAAAAATATATTTATAAATTAAAAAAATAATTAGGAAAATTAAGTATATTTAGAATGTTTCTACGGTGAAAAATATTAATAAATCTTCTGCTTTTATATAAAAAATAAATGATATTAATAAGAAATTAGTCAAGAGAATAGTAAATGAATAGAATAGAAATTGTAACTATGTTAAGGAATATATTTAATGCTTTAGATTAAATTGTAATTTATTATAAATCACGTTCGTTTATCATTAACCAATAGATTTTCTTATACAGTTTTAGTGTATAATGTTTTAAACATGTGATTACTTAACTGGTTCTAAAATATTTATGAATCAATCTATAATAAACATCACAACCACAAGTTAAAGTACAGGTTCATTTAAATCTAATGTGACTCCATCTGTTGATTGTTACACTACTCTTCATACAGGATTATAAATAAATAAAAATTAAAAAAAAAAAAAAAATAGAAACTTTTATGTTGTTATTTTTATATACAGAATGTAATAATTAATAAATAAAAATAAAAATTAAATTATAGTAAAATTATAAAATTAACTAATTAATTAATTGTAATATTGTTAAAATTGTGTAAAAAAAAATAATTAAAATTTATATTTAATTCAATGTTTTTAAGTAAGTGATGTTTCTTTTTGTGTATATAATAAATATATATATGTGATGCTCAATTTATTGAATAAAATAAAATAAAATGTTAAATAAATAAAAACATGTATATACAGTATGTATCTGTTTAAATTATTCATGTGTTTTTTTGTTTTTTTGCTTTAAAAATTATAGAAAAATATATATATATATCTGATTTGCATGCGTGCATAGTTCATGGGAATGACGAGAGGAATAACAGGGCCGTAGCTATAGGGCCAATACTTGTATAGGGGCCTACTTTGAAATCTGTGTAATAAATTCTAGAAAATTAATTTAGGCAATTTTAAGTGAATGAAGAGAGAAAAAGAAATATAGTAAACAGAGACTGTCGTGTCAGAAAGGATTTTAGAAGTTCATAAGGAGCAGACAAGATATTCTATTTAAGTTATATACCATAGGTAACAGAGGGTGATCAAGGACCCTAGACTGGTTCGAACCAAATTTTTCAGTTATTCTCTATGACCCTTCGAAAAATAAAGGTTACCGTGAAACCTGGAAGTCCCTGATCTCAATTTCTTGATACATTATGATAATTTAAGTGAAATTCACTGTTATATAAGTATTGAATAATAAGCAATGAAGACACATGCCACGAATCGTATTCTTTGTGATGATTTTGGACTACAAGATTTTTTTTTTCTTTTGGATTTGGAAGATCCTCCGAAGTAACTCTGCTGATTTGAGTTAACCTAAAATAACTAAAATTATAAATGTGATTTTTAATTCTAATGCTTGTCTTTATTACTTTTTACACACATCGCACTGTAGCTTCAGTGGACCCAGGCAAATTTGACTTTGCTTGGGTCTCTTGAAGCTGGGTCTTTGCAAATTTGATCCTGTACCTAGGTGGCCTCAGGTACAGGGTTGACTTCAGGCATTTTTCTTCGAGGGATGGTTTTGAGAAAATATTTTCTTATAAAAGATTGGTTTGGATCCTCATGTTAGTGGGTCCCCAGGTAATTGCTCTTTTTGCCTATAGGATAACTATGATTTTGCTCTTGGGGGTGATCTAGGAGGAAGATGTAAAAAGTACAATCAGAATGAAGAAAAATTAATTAAGCGTACTGTTTATTTTATACATTTATTTATTTTTTAAATAAATTTTGTTTTAGTTTAGATTTTATTCTTAAAACCTCTGGGGATCCAACACCCATATCACCCCTCACAAGTATGCCACAGATTATAAACACAGTACCTAAAAAATGTATATATATAGTTAAAATGTTGATTAAATATGAAGTAAATAAATAAAATATATACATATATTTTAGTTTTCTATTGTCAATAGATGGCATTAAGTTACTTAAGTAGATAACATTAAAACAGTTTTATGTACTGCAACTTGAAAATTTTTCTCAAATTAATTCTATGAGTTCTGGTAAGTTTGTATTTATCATGTTATAAAATTTCAATAATAATTAATATATATTTGTATCTAAACACGTGTATATGTAAGTGTTTTATGAATTATTTTAAATATTCTATACCTTATTTAAGATTTAGAACTTGGATACATAATGTTAATTATTAAATATTATTTTTAATAATTTGTATGAAATATTACACATACAGTATATTTAAATATATAAAAAATGTAATATATTGTTGAAAAGTTAAGGATATTAATATTTATTAATTTTTTTTTTAGTTGATAATTAAGAATTAATGATATTTATTGGTATTTAATAAATAAAATAAATAAAATAATAATATAATAAATTTTATTTATTCTATGATAAAAGTAGTACAGTTATATAAAACAATTCTTTTGGCCTCTTCCTGTTTCCTTTTATTTTCCTATATACTCCATTATAAAACATTATCTTTATTTTTTCTAATACTATGTTACTTTACTTATTCTTTATAATGATAAATAAAAATAATATAATATTTAAAAATCAAATTAATTTATTAATTCCTATTATTATTATTATTTTATAAAATTTAAAATGATTAATAAAATAATAAATTCATTTGGTTTAGAATGTATTTAGATAAATATATTTTGAAATATATTCCCACTTTTAATATATTATTCAATGTTAATATTTTAAGATTTATATTTTAATTAATTAATTAAAAGCATATAAATAAATATAGATGTATATTCAATTCTAGGAATTGAATATTTTTCTATGTACTCGAAACTATCATTTTAGAGTTTACTTTATCTGCATTAAGTGCAACCTTAGAAACTCCAGTAAAGTTCCTTCTTTAAAATTGAAAGTATTGTTAAGAAAATACAGAGAAATTTAAATATAAATCTTTAAAAAGTTTTATTGATTTTTTTTTTTTCAATTTTTAAATTGAATTTTAAATTAGTTCTAGAATAAACATCATACTTTTAATAGAAAGGTAATACACTACATTTTACTTTAAATAAAGTTGATATTTACTGAAGATGAATAAAAAAAAACATTATTGATTAATAAAAAAATAATATTTGTTGACATTCCCCTAATTATTATTCATATTTTAAAAAAGAAATTTAATCTAGAATATTTAATATGATTGAAAAAAGCTTACTGTTGCTATTGTTAATCAGTTTTTTTTTAAAATTACAATTATATTAAATTACAGTTTAGTATAAAATTAACAAAAAACTCATTATTAATTCTGTATTTTATTGATCGATTATAGGAGCTAATTATTATGAATAATATTTGATATACTAGAAAAACTCGATGTAATGAACTTGTAGAATGTTTATTATATCGAGATAAACTCAATATAATGAATATTCTATAAGTGTAAGACCGAGCTGAATTTTCCAATAGAAAACTAAATTACTGATAAATATCGGCATCTTGTACTTGTTGATACTGGTTCCAATATCTTCCCGGATATATACATAGACTTATTGATTAGAATTAGTTTATATACTTTAATTTTTCTATAAAATATTCAAATAATTATTCTTTGTAATTTCTTTAATTTAGAGGTTATCTGGTTATTTAAATTTTATATAATATTTAAAATAGATTTGTATTTTATTAAATTCATTAATGATAATTTAAAAAGATTGATAAAGTTGTCAAATATAAAATTCTTAAAACTGGACTAATATAGGACAAGGTAGTCTACCCATGTTTTCTTATTGTTTTGATATTTTGAACATCCTTTCCAGTATTCAATTAATTATTTTATTTTATAATTTTTAATATTATCTTATTATTTTTTCAAAAAATTATAAAAATAATTCCTAATTCTATTGTTAAACATGGTTCAATGAATATGGCTTATTCCTGTGGGTTACATCAATTCCTTTGTGATTTCATGTATATTAGTAAATCTTTAAACAATAATTTTTAAAAATATATTATTATTTTTATTTTTAATTCAAATAATATTAATTTCACAATTTAAAAAATTAAATCTCAACCAAAACTGTTTGAGTTTTAGCAAGAGCTTACAAAAGTCTGAGTTTTAGATTTAATATATTTTGCCAATAAAAAATAATATTTTATAAATATTTGCATGAATTATTCGAATTTAATGCACAATAGCTTATGTAAAAATAAAATATTCCGTTAAATTTTCATGCATGGACGGTTACTTGATCCTATATTTTCCTGTTTATAATGATTTCTGACATTTGTGCCATTTTACCTTGAGTTGGTATTTTCCCTTATAAGACTTATATCACACGACATAATTTATTTTATACTTGTTTTCTCCCTAAAATCTACATTAAGACCTTTACAAGTAAAGCATTAAAGTTTGTAAGAAAAAAAATATTATGCATATAAAAATGTTCTATTATTACTGATATATTTTGACTACAATGTAAAATAAGTAATTTAAATAATCATTTTTACAATTACTTAAAACTGTTTTGAATTATTTTTAGAGATAATTTTACATTAAGGAATTAGAGAAACGTGTAAATATTGTTTTATTATACAGTTAAACCTCTGAAAAACGGACTGGAACATAAAAAAAAATAAAAAAAAATGGCTGTTGCTTGGAGGTGGCCGTTGTTAAGAGGTTATTTTGTTTTAAAAAAGTTACCGAACAAAATGGCCCCACTGTTTAGAAGTGGACATTATTGGAGATTCGACTGTATTAAGTTTATAACTTAATTTATATATTTGCAACATTTAATAAATATTCAAATGTTGCAAATATTGCAACTGAATTCAATTAATATTTCACATCTAAATATTTAAACAGAATTAATTTTATAGAAATCATTGCATCCTTTCTACCTTCGAATTTCCTATTTTATTCCATGAGTTTTCTTCCCTACATCCTGCCAATTTTTCCAATAATCTCTTTATCTTTTCAAATGTAAAAAGTAGGACAAAAATCTATGAAAGTCACCTGATTCTCAGAAGATATTTTATGTAATTCCTTTAACTTAAATCAATAAAGACCAGATATTTTTTTTCCCGACGATTTAATAACTAAAAATGTTTTAAATTTCGGTATTTATGTGATTTTTTTTTAAATAGAAAATTTAGTTAGAATTTCGTCTTTTCCCTCGACTGTGTTGATGAATACATTAAGAATCAGACATTTGTAATTCAAACTTTTAATTTGGGCTAAAACTAACTGAAAACACGATAAAAATAAATTAAAATGTAAGAAAAATTAGTTGTTAGATATGATTAATTAAGGTTGTAATTGACTGTTTACGGGCACCACCTCGCTGGGTGAAAAATGACAATTCCTGTATATTGTACAACAGTGTTCATAACAGACTGTCATACAATTAACGAGATCGCGACTATGAACACGAATTAAAATGGTAAACGTCTATGTAATCGGAAATCTCTAATTTTTGGAGTGGTTTTTCTCACTTCCCTACGTTTAGCGTAAG
Source organism: Centruroides vittatus (assembly GCF_030686945.1). NCBI lineage: Eukaryota > Metazoa > Arthropoda > Arachnida > Scorpiones > Buthidae > Centruroides > Centruroides vittatus. The sequence goes on from NW_027122193.1 coordinate 1,799,867, forward strand.
TAATTTCCGCGGGTTTTCATGGATACGCGGAAATAAACAATGATTTTATTCAGAAAAAAACTGGTAAAAGAAATTTTTGTACTTCAAGGTTTTTTTACAACAGTAAAGGGAGTTTGTTTAAAAAATCCTTATTAAATAACATTAAAACAAAAATTGTTATCTTATCTATCCATATTTCTTTTCTACTTCCCCTTAATTCTCTTTTCATCCCTCAGAAAGTGTGAATGCCGTCTCGTTGTTCTTCACCAATTAGTGGGCATCAGTAATAGAGAAGAAAGTTTTTATCTCGCTTATACTTAATTTTCGACTGAAATTAATCCTAAATACGATTTATATAAATCAAAATTATAAATTAACGATTGATATTTGCTTAAAAATAAGGAATCAAAAAGAAACCATTCAAGTAGATCAGTGTTTACAGAAAATGTTCTAAGGTTTCTAAGGTTCTAGTTTTCTGTTATCACTTATAAATAACAAAATGAAGATTCTAAGAAAGATTCCAACGCATTTCATCAAACCAAACCATAGAAATATAATTTTTCTCTTAGTTTGTCTTATTTTTATGGAGTAAATATTTTAATGAGCCTTCTCCAGACTGTTCAATCTTTTATCCATTATTATCTATAACAATATATACCACTAACAAATAAGCTTAATTAATTAACTAACCGATGACCGTGGTGGTTAAGGCATCACCTATTGCATTGGGGACCCGAATCCGGGGCAGAGAATTCCAGAAATTCCTCACGGGCGGTCTCTTACAGATATGTTGGGCTCCCTTACTCAATACCCGATCGCCTTCATTGTGGGCCTGGGCAAGCCCATAATGGTTATGGAAAAAGTCTTATTAGTACACACGGTGATGGTCGGACGAAGGTGAGGATCCAGGATCGAATACGGATGAAAAAACTTCAGGAATTTTTCGGGGGTGGTCCATCCGGATAGGTCGGGCTCTGACCCTCACTTCCTAATGGTCCGATTATGGACCTGGCCACCCCTATAAAAAGGCTTACTAAAAAGCTCCTCTTAGTGCCCACAGGGTGGAAAGAGTGAAATAAACCAGCAACGAGTTGCTTAACTTTTCCAATAACATTTGAAATTTTGGTGGCGCCTCCTAATAAACATACCATCCGGCAAAATTTCAGAAATTTTTGACGAAGAGCATGGGTGTTATTAAGCTTCAAAGAGGGTAAACAAAATCGTGTTCCACACATACACTAACATACAAAAAAAAACCCGAATTTTTTGCATTTCTCGATGTTTCATGGTGTCCCGAGCCCAAAAATCTTGAGGGACCATTTTTTTGACCGATAGCCATACTTTCCCTCTGTTATATATAACAGCCGGGGAAATAAACAAGGGGAAATTAACTAATATAAGAAGAGTACATTAAATTCGTGATTGATTTAAAGTTGAGAGAAAAAGTTATACAAAGAACTTCGATGACAATTAATTTTGCTTAAAATTTAATTAATCCTTTGTTCATAAATGAAGGGAAATTTGATAGTTACTTTCCCGGCTGTTATATATAACACAGGGAAAGTATGAAGATTGGTCAAAAAGTGACCCCTTAAGGTTTTTTGAACTCAGGAGACCTTAAAATGTGAAAAAATGCAAACAAACAGAAAAAAATATTCGAGTATTTTACCCTTCTATGTATGGATGCTAATGTTTGTGTGAGGGGAGCACGTTTTTTTCACCCTCTTCGAAGCTTAATAACTCCCGTGCTTTTTGCTTAAAATTTCTGAGATTTTTCAGGGAGGTTTGGGTACTAGGGAGACTGATGCTATTAAATTTTGGCAGTTAAAGGTCGAGAAGGTGACGAGATATAAGGGAGTCCTGTATCATATCTCGAATAGGGTCACGGACGTAATGACGATTTTACTCGTTATTAGCATTTACAATTTTTTTTTAATAAAACTTATCTCTACCTTCATAAATTAATCTTTTTGCCATTTTATAATAATTAATAATATAAAGAGTTTCTAAAAGTAAAATCTCGTAATAGATGGCGCCACATACAATTTTAACTTGCCTGGAAAGTTATGCAACTCGTCGCTAGAAATAATATGATTTATTTACAATTTCGAGATCAATTTTAATTAAATGTTTCCGACTTTATTCCGGATGCTACAGTTTATGAAAATTTATATAATTTAATCAATCATTGACTTAATAATTGTATATATTTAAAATATTATGTATCATAACACAGTGCAAATATAAAAAAAAATTATGACGTAAGGTCCGTGATACGTCATCATTTTTTTTAATATTTGCACTGTGTTATATGATACATAAGATTTCATTCGTCGTAAAGTAAGTACAGAAGAACTTTCAACCATCTCGATCCTGTCATATAGGCTATAAATGTAAGTTATAAATTTATTTAATAATTGAAATAATGACCATTTTTTAAAAATTTCTTTTATAAATATTTAATTTAGCGCAATTTAATTCATTGTTTATCTTCGATAATTCTGTACAATAGTCCTGTACAAAGTACAGTGCAGGACAGTCAATGACAAACATAGTAATTTAATTATTATATATTTTGTCAACGTGGACATTAATTATTAATAGGATAATTATACTGGTTTTAAGCTTTTACGCAAGAATTGAGGAAAAAGTTCTTAAAGAAAACAGACTTACTTTATTAAGCTACTTGTACACATACATCGATTCACATGTGTTTCGGGCTATTATGCCCTTCATCAGCAGGATTACAATTGTGATAAATTTTGATTCTTTAAGAACCTTTTCCCTCAATTCTTGCGTAAAAGCATAAAACCAGTATAATTGTCCTATTAATAATTAATTAATACCTTCATCTATCTTTGGTATCAATAACATATCTTAAAATGGAGAGATATTCCTGCAAGAAATAATAAATATAGGAGTGTTTCCCACAAGTTGGAACTACAAAAATACTGGGAAGAAAGGGGATCTTAAAATTTTTTGGGACAGTTACATCAAGATAAAGATTGTACTTTATAATTTACAGTAACAATACAGTATTTTTATAATTTTCAATTTATTTGTATACTGAATATTTTTCATTTTAAGAAAATATATAACCTAGATTCAAAGGGAAATCCTGTTGAAAGAAACGTGAATCACGAATTGAATCATTGAATAGAATTGAAGTTAAATATATTACGAAGTTTTTATACAGTTTTTTTCTTTAAATTTTTAAATACGAATTTGTCGATTGTTGATTCTAGATGACACAAAGTAGTAGTAAGAGTTACTTCTTTGAATTACAATATACCATCTCAGCAATTCCGTTAGGAATTACATGGAAATGTAATATTATCCAAATATCATGCCCAATCTTTTCATCGGGAAACATAAATTTATGTAAAGTTATATATGAAACATAATATAAACTTATATAAAATGCAATTAAAATAATTTCTTGTGTATTACTGTAATTTTCTATATAAACATTCGTCATCAATGTTCACCACATTATTGAATAATCCATTATGAAACTGAATTACAAAATCAGAAAGAAATGGCAGGAAATCGTGTTATCCAAATAATTATTATAATTCAGAAAATATCCACGAATTGCTTAACTTTCCAGGCGACCTTATCATATTTTATTTTAAAAACTTTTATATTTTTAACTGTTATAATGGCAAAAAACTTAATTTTGAGGGTAAGGATGGGTTTTCAAAAATTGTAAATGCTAATAACGAGTAAAATCATCATTAAGTCCGATCTTACTAGAGATACACACGACCTCTTTAACTCCCCATCCCCTCTACCTTTAACCATCAAAATTTAATAGCATCAATCTCTCTAATAAACAAACCTTACTGCAAAATTTCAGAAGTTTTTGACAAAAAGCACAGGAGTTATTAAGCTTCGAAGAGGGCAAACAAAATCGTGCCCCCCATACACTGTCATCCATATTTACTATAGCTAGCTCTTAATTGATCTTCGTCGAAGATTGGTTTGGATCTCTTTCCAATTTCATTTTCGAGTTCAGATCCTAAAACCAAATCTTTAGAACCACTGTCGAATAGTCCTTTGCAAAAAATCTCCATTACCTTTTCATCTACATATATATCTTGAAAGGCCAATTATTTGTCAATCAGGTGTTTTGCGGTCGTGTATTCATCATATAGGTTATCCACATCTAATATATTCATCCATCATTTTAAACACTTAAACACACTGGATATCTTCAAGTTTAGCTTCTCGTTTTGATAAAAAATATTTTTAAAGCACAGACGCAATTTGCAATGGCGGAGTGCCTAAGAGACTTTTGAGATTAAGCTTCTTAGGCGTACCTCAAAGGGTACTAGAAATTTGAATTTGTGAAACCAAAGTTGGATTCCAGATAACAATTGGTTTTAGTAGAACAATTGATAAAATTCTGTTCAATTTTGCTTGTTTTTGTCTGGTGACGTTTTATGCAGCGCCGTAACTAGCCTTTTATGCGCCCGGTGCGAGCATCTGTAACTATGCCCCAAAACTATGATCCAAAACTTGGTCCAGGTCATTTCTGCGCTCCACCCCAGGATCTACGCCCTGTGCGTGGGCACCGCTGGCACCGCCCTTGTTACTGCACTGGTTTTTATGAAGTTCTACAATAATCATATTTCCAAAAAACGTGTTATTTTTGTTGAAGGAATTTTTGCCATAACTTAACATAACATCAAATAACTTAGGTGCCGTCATTTCATCCTTTTGTAGATGTCTTGTGACCTCTTCAAAGATCTTCAGAAAGTTTTGGAACAATAGAATGTAAATTTCTGTTTTACTGTAAATTTTTTCCCGGTCTCATTTTTTGATGTATTTTCATATTAAAGAAGGTCATTCTTCTTGCTCCAGGTATTGAAAGTATGATTTTATGGCAGGCAATAACTTAACATGTTTTTCTATGCCTGGCAACGATGACATCCATTTCGTAACACATTTCAGGCGGGGTATTAGCGAAGTTTCCTCTATCTCCGAAACAATATTATTGATTTGCTAGCTCTTTGACTCAATTCTTTACTGTTCGAACACAAAACGAACTGTGCGTAGTTAATATATTGTGGAAAGCTTAAAGCACTCGTAAGGTCTAACAGAATCAACAGTACACTATAAGAAGTTGAATTAGGGCCTTACTAGTGTTGAAATCGTTATCACTCTCATTTTCCGAATTTCGAAAATTCTGTGAGTTGTGACAACGTTAAAAATTAAATAAGAATTAGTACTAGTTTGATGCAAAACTTAACACTTAAATGTAAGATTGCCTGTAAATAATCGTGGGCCCACGATAACAAGGCCCTTGATTTCAAAGAAGCGATAATGGATAATTTATTAAATTGTCAACTACTCGTTATTGTAAGTAAAGTCTCCAGGTTGTTGGATTTATATGCCAAAAATAGCATTGCTTTCAGCCTCTAAACATATATATTTATAGTTTAAAGCCATTATATGAACGTTTCATTGTCTTTCACGAACTTTAAAGAACACCGGGATTTTAAGTGTCCTGAAGAGGATTAACCCGAGACACGAGATTAGAGTGTCAAAACCAGGACGGCTGGTCACTGTAAATTTATATCCCGCTTGATGCTTTAAACCAATCATGAGAAAACCGTGGTCCCCGGGGCTGTAACAACGAAATTTTATCTTCGTATTTTCTGCCTTTCGCCATTATTGCAACCCTAATCAAGTTGATATTCGTGATGAAGAACATTCAAACTAAACTTGACCAGTGAAAAGACTAGAATAAACTCTATATTACTAGTTTGCATATATTATTAGGTTAAGCATACATTATTTCAGTACTTAATGTATTGGCAGTTATGGAGTATGTTGTCACTCAGCAGGCAATTCGTAAGAAAAACAATATATGTGACCCGTCGGAAGCCTACGAAGTCCTCTTCCAGAAAAGGTTGTTTACCACATTATAGTTTTTTAGGTTTTCTTTACGTACTGTACAATAGAAAGTCCTCCCGGGAGGCATCATCCATCGGCAGATCGCGTTGCCGTAAGAAAGTAAAACAGCAAACAATTAAGCTTTAGTACCATATTTAAAATTACATGGTTTACGATTATTTGGATGTTTTTTGGATAAATTTCCGAACGACAAATGACATTTCAACTGGTTCGACTTTATAGCATGCCTTGCGACTTTGCAGCGGCTCCAGTCAAACGACAAGAATTGCACAGTGTGAACCAGCTTTAATCATTTCATATAACATATGTTATATATATATATATATATATATATAACTGTGCTTTATTTCATTTATTTCGTTCTCGCTCTTTTTACATTAATTCTTATTTTAATTTATTAAAACACTTAAGAATATGATCGTTAAGTGTAACACCTTTTGATGATTGAATAAAATCCGCCATAGTTTAAACATTCTCAAATGATTATGCAGTTACTAATTTCATAAAATAAAATATTTAAGTTTATACGCCGTAATTAATTAATATTCAAATTTTGAATTATTTTATGTTAATTTCATAAGTAGGTCAGTCAACAGAGGGAACACTTGACGTCACAACTAGATATCTGACGTCACGCGCGTAACGGGATCACTTAAATTCGCGGGTTCGCCTTGTTTGACAAGTTTTTTTATTATTATTAGTTAAAGGTCGTAAATAAGACATAAGTTTAAGATCGTAGGACGATTTTATATTCAGTAATTTTAGGTAAATAAGTTTTAGATATAAAAATCTAACAATATATAATCATATCAGAGATAAGTCATGCTGTATTTAAAAATAATTGCTATATGTTAAGTAATTTTTCAAAAATTTTGGTATATTTTTAATTAATTCCATAACTTCATAACTTTCTATGAACTAAAAAACAGTTTAAAATGAGTTAGAACCTAGAATATAGGCCAATAATTTGAATATTGTTTTTGTTTCCCTTTTAAATGAGAAAAATTTGAAGTATTTTACATCCAAATACAGTATATGAAGTGAAATTTGAAATTCTTAAATAATTTTTATATTTGCTTACTAGAAATTTACATTATATTAAGGGTAATAATATGAAAAAAACAGGTCGTATAACTGTTTTCCACGTTCATATATATCTAGTATTTGGTTAGCTGTGTCGTGACTTCCTATATACTGTATTTATATGAAGTATACTGTATAAGTTAACATAAGGGAAGCTGTCTATTCATTAAATTCAACTAAAAAATTTAATTGTTAAATAATCTTAAAGTTAAAAACATTTGTCGTAAAATATAATAGATACCGATCGTATTTAAAATATATATTCGATAATAAATGCGAGAGTAAAGGAAACATCACGTAAAAATAAGGTTTATTTCAGAAAGCAAGTGCTTATATATGTTTGCCGCGAGTAACGTAAACGACAGAAATAACATACGGTACTTGTATTATTGTGTATTATCATCAATATATACGCATTATGTGCCGGTTACAGATTCCAGAGAGTGTATTATCATTTTGAGACTTTTAAACTTTAGTTATGTTCTATTATTTCATATTTTTTGTAACATATTTGTAAATATTTTTGTGTATAATACTTTTCTATATTTTCTGTTCATATAAAAATATTTATGTTAAGATAAAATAATTATTCTAGAATTAAAATATTTCAAAAATATTGGATTTATTATATATTTTAATATAATTATGTCGGTTTGTTTTAATTAAAACTATATTAGTTATGTTAGTAGCGGATAAACTAATGTAATTTAAGTTGAAACTTTAGTCATTTTCAAGCGTTAATCATTTTTATAAAGGAGTCTTATCAATTTAATTGCATTCTGTGATTAATATAGTCTTAATCTGTAGATTGGTAGATTATTAAGATAGTTTTGTTGATTAAAGTATTATAATACTTAATAGAATGTAGAAATTTTTTAAAAGGTGTATTTTGAATTCTGTTTATTACTTACAAATGATAATCTTGCTTCTTTATTAGGAATACAAGTACAGTACATCAGTGGCTTAATAATCAAGAATTTTGTATAGGAATGTGTTAATAATTTAAAAGGTAATCAGTTTATACTTGATTTTATATTATAAGTGTTATATTTTTAACATGAGATATCTAACAAATGCAAAATTAAAAATATAAAAATATATTTTTAGTTTTGCATCTAACATACAAATTGATATAGTTTCTCATTGGGATCTTATTTATTAACATTTTAAAATCTAATTTGAAGTCAACCACAGCTTCCTCGAAAGGAAACAGAGTCTATCGTTAGAACATCTATAATTGTTTTCCCAGTGATGGACTTTGTTGCCCAATGGACAGTGATAAGCGTGGCTTGATTGCCTGAAAGTACTATGGAAGCTAGGGTCGATTTTAAATGTATTTCTGTAATAAATCAGAATTTGGAGTTTATTTAATATATTCAATGACAATAATTCATAAAGAGAGAATTAACTTTAACAGAAAGTTCACAAAAATGCTTTATTAAATGCAATCGTGTATTTAGAGGTGAAAACAACCCAAATGTTTTTGGACCTCCTGTCTGTTCGGGACTAAAACATTGTAAAGTTTAAAATAAAATGCAATCACTTTGTTGGAATGGACAACAAAAGGTAGTTACTAATAACAATCTACTTGTTTCATAAACGTGTTGTCATTGATTACTTGCAGGCTTTTTTTGTAAGTTCTTTCCTAAGATTTTCAGTTTAGAGAAATTTGTATAATCTTGAAGCTATTTTATTAAGAGATCAAATTAGGAAGGTGGTAATTAGAAGTTGCACGAATAAAAGTAAAGTAACTACCGTATATTTCCGCAGATAAGACGAGGTATAAATTTTCGTCAAAGTTTTATAGTTATAGCATATATCTGTCCTATAAGACAACCCTAGATTTTGGGGACCTTTTTTATGATTCAACTGTCGTCTTATCTGCGGAAATATATGGTATATATTTATTATATTTGGGGTTTGTAGCAAACACGGTAAACTTGGAAAACATGGAATTCTTATGGATTTAGAAAATAGAATTTTGTAAAATTTCTATAGAAATTGCTGCCATGTGTTAATGTTATATGCTTTTGCCCAAAGTAATTGATTAATTAGATAAGAGTACTATTCTGAAATATTTCTTGCAGTACTTGTAAACCAAATGATGCATTCTTTCAGTTCTTCTGTGATGGATCTTACAATGGAAAGTAAACAGAAACTATTGAGCTAATTTAATATGAAAAATGATCAATTGATTTATCAGTTTTTATAACTTCTATGTAGATATTGTATATATTTATTACTACAAATTATGATATAAATAATGAAAGAATGAAAATAAAACAGATTTTTTATGTGTTTCTGTTAGGGGACTTATCCATCTTAAGGAAAAGGGAAAATGTTTAAACGAGGGATAAATTATTGACAATTTATTAATGGAATTAAAAAAGCAAATTGTTAGAAACAGTATTGGATGCTTATTTTACGAATAGCCAATATAACTTAACTGTTACAATAGAAATTGAGAGAGAATGACTTAATTTTCTTGATCTTCAAAGACAAGTGTTGAAAGTAACCTAAAAAGTATTCAAATAATCACATATATTACATACCACAAGAAGGTATTATTAAAAAGGTTAAAAATAAAGTTAAATAATCATTGATTTATTTTATACTTTAAAATAACCATAGTTGATCCTATAACAAAGTAATATCAGTCGAGATGGACTGATGAAATTCCAGACATTTTCACAATTGATCAGCAACAAACTCATATTAACAGTATAAGGTTAAAAAATGTGAATTCCGATGACAGTTTCACACTCCTATGTATAGTTTAAAAATATATTTTTTGTCACCCTTTTTAAATCTATTGTCGTTAAACTTGAAATTTCTTAAACAACATTTTGGATTGGAGAGTGAATAAAATTTTTAATTCGGCAGAATAATGAGAAATCGAGGTCTGAAAATGTTTTTAAATAAAGTTTGATTCGAAAACACTTTGGTGTTTTTGTGGATGTACAGTCACTTTAATAAAAAACAATACTGTGAAGTTTTTGTAAATTGATACCTTGAACTTTGATTTAATTTTAGCACTAGATTTTACAGTTTTTGTATTTCGACTAAATTTATTCCCGAATTTCCGTCGGATGAATAAATATATTGTTTTTTTACAAATAAAATATATTCATGTTTCATATATCTTCTTTTTTTATAATGGTTTAATGATTAAAATTTGAATGCATTTTATATATTATCTGTTGGATATCTAATATGCATTAATCATAAGAAATGTCAGCTTATCTTGTTTGTTTTAGTCTTATATGTATTCCAAGATAGAATGCTAAAATCAGAAAGATCTGATTTTTTTTAGGGAGTTCTACCTGAGTAAGATCCTAGGTTTGGACCGTAAACATTAGTGACGTAACAGTTTTCATAACTAAATGGAAAGCACAATAAGCTTTGAGAGTTTTATTTATAGTGATTAATGCTTTGTTGTTGGAAGATTACTTTAAAATCCTACCCATTGTGAGTTCGGCCAAACCTACTATAATGGGGGCAGCTGAGTGTTGGACAGTATTAAATATATTCGTGACAAACTGCTCGTGTAAAATTCCTGATATATCTCATCTGAATCTTGCAGAACAATAGGCTGATCCCTTTAGTTATGTTGGACATCTGGCTATCAATTCATGAATTATATGATGTGACAATTTATAAACTGTTTAGTTGTAGACTTGGTAAAAGAAATTAGAATCAAGTTTAGATGTTCGTGTTGTAACAATTTATGCTATAGTTTTCATGCACAGTTTTTGTTATAAGCTTTTTTTATAATTGTTGCAACGATCTTTCTCACTTAGAGAAAGTATATTGTCTTTGTTCAAATTTAAAATTCCAGTTTCTTCAGATTTCTTCATAATTTTATGTAAACCATTTGCAATCAGAATTTTCCTACATCTAATGTAAATAATGCAGTTATTATTCTAATACAACAATTTTGCTTATGTTGGTTCTTAATGATAATATATTTGAAACTGTTTCCTGCCTGATTGTTCAATATTATTTATAGTATGGCTCTAAGATCACTGTTTAATATCAGACTTATTATACTGAGACAAGGAAACATAGGTTTGTGTGTGTGTGTGTATATATATTCTATAAATTATGTTATCAGTCTATTTTGTTTTCATTTGTGCATGTTCTAATTGCACGATGTGTATAGCAAAATATCAACAATTAATGAATTCTAATTTATCCAGTGTTATTAGGATTTTATATTTGGGACAGATTGTCATTTGCCTCCTAAAGCAACAATAAATACTATTTAGATTACTTTTATTTACTTAATAGCGAGGTTGAGGCCGAAGTTTTAAACGCAAAAACGTGTACGTCGGACGTTCGGTGGCGCTTTCCCGTAAGCCTAGAAGTTTGACAATGGTGTTTAGAAAGTCAGTGGAATCGTGCTCGACATTCCAAACGCCATCGTCAAACTTCTAGGCTTACGGGAAAGCGGCGCCGAACGTCCGACGTACACGTTTTTGCGTTTAAAACTTCGGCTTCAACCTCGCTAATGTTTTAATAAATATATTTATAATTTCATTTTATAAAGTACTGTACTTTTCATACTTTCGTGTCACAGAAGTTTTACATAATATGAAATTTATTTTTGGCTTTAAAAATTTTACATTTGGTCCTGTAATAAGAGATTACATTATTTTATTTAAACTTATAAAATAATAAACAGCATAAAATAAATTCAGCTTAGATTAAGAATTTATGTTGTTAATCTGATTTTTATGGCATATTATTTTAAAATAACTTTTTGGATAATTTTACTGAATTTTTATTTTCAAAACTAATTTTTTCATAAATTTGTTTTTCTAAATTACTGTTCTGTTTTTCGACAACTTGAATTCATACGGAAGCAGTCTTTTTTGAATCTTATCTGTACGCAATTGACACTGAAATCATTTGAATTTTGAAAATAGTCCAACTAACAAATTTCACAAAAGAATTTCATGAAATTTAATACCATATTTAAAACAAAAATAAACTGTTAAATTTAGTCTGACATCAGCTCAGCGAGTAGAAGCAAGTTCTACTCGATGAGCTGATGGAATTCATATGGAACAAGTAGTAGTCATTTGGGTTAATGTATCCGTTGGTGCCATGATGGTGGCTCGTCTCTGATTCCGGCAAGGAAACAGTGGGACGCACGTTCTAACCTAACCTAGCCTATTCTAATAATTTGGTTGCTAATAAATTACGGTAATTTATTAGAATAGGTTAGGTTAGGTTAGAATGTGCGTCCACTGTTTCCTTGCCGGAATCGGAGACGAGCCGCCATCTTGGCACCAAGGGTTACATTAACCGTCATTTGAATCTCATCTTCACATAAAAGTATAATTTACAATGCAGAGTAGCTATTTTAGATACAATAAATTAACATAGATAGTTGTTTTGAATATTTTCTTATCAAAATGAAAAATTGTCCAGTCAACTACTTAATGTTAGAGAATATTTAATAACTATTTTTTATGATTATTTAATATTCTGTTTGTTGTAAATGTAACATTAACAGATTTTTAATTGATAATCATAACATCAAATATAAATATTATAACAACTATGTTACAGCTGTTAGTCTGCATATTATAATAGGTGGAATAAAGTGCTGTTTTGTTATTAATATTGTATAATATACTGAACATTTAAAAAAAAATATTTTAATAGATGGTTTTTATTCAAATGACAAACCTGTATAGAATTCAAAGTTTTGTTTACTGACTTTTACATGTCAGAAAGAACATAAACTGATGACATCACTGATCAGTTACAAGTTCTGTAAAGATGATTTTGTAGCTGTAATTCCAGTATAGAGTAAAATCTGATTAATTTGTATACTTTTTCGGATATAAAAGGGAATAAAGAAGACTTACATTACGTTTGAATTTCTTTTTAAATTTTAAAAACACCGAATATTATGAATACAAATGACCTTGATTAAATTTATGTAACATTTTGACAAATGTTTTTATCCCCAAAGCAAAAGCATACTTTCTAGGTATTTGCTAGACATGTTGTGTCAAATATGTTTTAAAAAACTTCCCTAACAAATTTATATAATTATTTCATAAATTGCAATTTTTTTGCGATACTTTTACACAATACAATGAATGGTCTAAATTTTTTCTATGGGAATTTTGCTGTATGTTAGGTAAGTTATCATCAAAATGTAATTTTATACCATAACAAAATTTATTATTTTAATAATTTAAAAAAACTACTGAAAAAGCATATGAAATATTCTAAAAAATGAAAAATTAAATTCAAATCTATTACTTAGTTTAAATTCAAAATATGGGTTAATGTTACCTTAGGTGCCATGATGGCGGCTCGTCTCTGATTCCGGCAAGGAAACATTGGGATGCACGTTCTAACCTAACCTAACCTATTCTAATAATTTGGTTGCTAATAATTATGGTAATTTATTAGAATAGATTAGGTTAGTTAGGTTAGAACGTGCGTTCCACTGTTTCCTTGCCAGAATCAGAGACGAGCCGCCATCTTGGCACCTAAAGTAACGTTAACCCAAAATATGAAAACAAGTTATTAACAACTGTATAAATTCAATATTTATACCAATATAGTATCAATAAAAATGTGTGTTATTGTTTTTAATTTATGCATTAAAACATGCATAGAGTACATACAAGCATTTTATAATAAATCAATAACGATAAACTTTACTTCCTTTGAAGAAGCTTCTACACAGAGATAGTGTACGTAAAGTATTCGGGCATACGAAACAAAGTTTAGAACATAACTATATAGAAATTTAAAAATTTTAAATGAAATTTAATGAAAAGCTGCAACTCCTAATGATAACAATATATAATACATATACATTATAATTTGAAAAATATCAAATTCATTTCACATAAGTAAATGGAGAATGTAGCATTTTAATTTAAAAAAAAAATTTAATCCTTTTGTTCTGAAGTTTGGGAAAGTTTGGTTGGTATGAAGTTAATACCAGTGACGTAGCGAACATAACTGGTGCCTGGGCATAACTGGCACCCGACACTTTATTGGCGCCCCTCTTTCCTTTCCAGAAACACATATAGTTTGTCTTGGAGACCATTTGAGTGCCCCTCTGAGAGTGGTGCCTGGTGCATGATACACCCCCTTGCACCCCCCTCGCTACTCTACTGGTTAATACCTATGAATTTGCACATATAATATCTTTATGAAAATTCAGCAATTTAGACTAGCATAACTACACCATAAAAGCCATCGTTTTCGGTAACTCTTCGTCTTAGTCTACATCAGATTGAGTTTGTAGGACTACTATAATACTAAAGACTTGAATAGAATTGAATTAATTGATTAAAAATGATAAAGTAAGAAAGCATTTTCATCTAAAGAGTTAAATCCTGTTTTTTTTATCAGTATTTATTAATTCGCAAATTTTTTTTCTTATGTAAGATTTGAAAATTAATAATTCTTAGAATTGCTGTTTTATCCTATCTTCCGCCGACTCCAAAGGGAAAACTAACTACACCAATAATTAGTCTCAAAAAATGTTTTATCTGAAAATAAAAGGACTCCTTATCCTGTTAGTAGTCAGTGTATTTGAATTTTCTTAGAATTACTTTGAAAATAATAGTTTATAATAATAAATAAAATAATAAAACAATGGAAGAAAAAATAAAGAATGAAATAATTTGAGGCATTAACCAAAATATTTTCGTTATGGATCCAGAATGCTTAATAATGATAATCAGGCTTCATGATTGTCATAATGTGGTCTGCATGTTGATGCTTGATATCAAGAAAATTTAATAACTTGAAAATCTGGTTGTGAAAACAAAGAATAACTAAGAACTTGAAAATAGATGCCTTTTGGGCATAATGCATTTCAAAAAATGTTTACAAAAGTTGAGCATTAAAGATGCATGTTATGAAGGAAGTTCCATTCCCAGAAGATACCTAAAAAATTATAAAATTCTATTTTAAGAGAAGAAAGTTTTGCTTTTTTAGAGCACTTATTAAAAACATTATTTAAAATATTTAGATTAAACAGAAAATGACAATAACAACTAATTTTGACGTATGATTTCGATGTTACTGATACCAAAACTGGTAGAAAGTGTCATTGCACAAGAGCTTGAATTTTTCTTTCTCCACTGAACATATAAAGTCTGATCTTGGCATACGAAAAGCAATTTAGAGGTATCAAAGTATTATGTATGAATGAGTAAATTGTCCAAAAGTGAAATGTCCAATAGTTCAATATTGCCTGTATTTCAATCTGAAAAAAAAAACTTAAATGAAAAAATAAGCATGCTTATATTTAAATTTTTAGTTTTTTTTTATTGTTTGTGTTTACCTAATCATGATTGAAATAAAATAATATCTACTTTCTGTTATCTATATATATTCTTTAATAACTAAATTTATTAAATCAAATATCGTAATAGGTAATAAATTAGCAAACAGTTGAATGGTTTGACAAATTAATCTGTACTTAATTCAACATCCAGTTAAAGGAAGTAGTAATTCCATTTCAAATTTTTATTTTTATCTAGTGAGTTTGAACAGTTTATGAATAAGTCACTCGATTTCAAATGATCATTAAAATTTTTCTCCGACATCCTTAACACTACAGTTCTCTGCTTTATTGGAGATCAAAACAAAATATAGTAGACCCCCCGTTCCGTGTTATATGAATTCCGTGTTGTACGAGTCAGTTAGATTTTACAAATATTTGAGCCGTTCACAGCCCGGCACTTCTGCAGTTTAGGGGGTACGGCTGTTTGAAAGGTTTTCTTCCATAAAATTAATCGATTCTGGACTAATTTGACTCGAACATTTCCAAAACACATATAATTTTTTGGGAATAATCCATATAAAATATGCTATAAACAAAAAATTGTAGGAATACTTACCGAGTGTGCACCGTTCGAAGACGCCATTGCTTAAGCTTGTTTTCGTCGCGGAGTGGCTTGTCGAATGGCGGATGCGTTTCCCAATAAGTTATTCTTTCTGCGAAAAATTTGCCAAACTTTGGAGGCATCATTAATAGAAATATAATTTTTATGGCCGTCGAATAATAAACGTTTTTTAGTAGGTCCACTGCTCGTTTAAACGCAACGGTTTGTGCAATGTCCACTATTGGTCCAGATTTGACCAATCCTGTCAAGACACGAGCCGGCCACGACAATCTGTCTTATTCTTTTATACGAGCCTCTTTTATTGTGTTATATGAACACGATCGCAATTTTTCTGCCGTGTTATATGAATCCGTCTTATGTGAACCCGTGTTATAGGGGGGTCTACTGTATATTCCACTTTAACTGTATTACTTTCAGGCTTTCCAACCCATTCTTAGGAATACCAAAATCATTGACAGAAATGTGACTTGGATTTGAACACAACATACGAGGGCTGTTCGGAAAGTTTGCGGCCTCAAATAGAACAACAAACAAAATAATGTTAATACTTTTTTTATTTTTCAATGTAGTCTCCTTTATTAGCAATGCACTTATTCCAGCGATGATCTAGCTTTTTTTATGCCATCACAATAGGTCGATTTGTCAAGGTGCGCAAAATACTCGTTCACTTCAGAGATGACTTTGTCATTTGAGTGGAATCTCTTTCCAGCCAAGAATTTTTTTAGGTTTGGAAAAAGGTGGAAGTCACTGGGGGCCAAATTAGGTGAGTACGGTGGATGTGGAACTAATTGGAAGCGAAGTTCGTTTACCTTTTGTTCAGTGATTCTGGCGGAATGTGCAGGTTCATTATTGTGGTGGAACAGAATCTTTTTCTTCTTCAAGTGTGGCCTCTTTTCTTCTATTTCTTTCTTCAGTTTTTCCAAAAGTTTACAGAAATAGACAGCATTGATGGTCTTTCCTCTTTCTAGATAGTCAATAATGATGATTCCTTTAACATCCAAAAAATCGAGGCCATCACTTTCCCCCACTGATGGAACTGTCTTTGCCTTTTTTGGTGATGGCGAACTGTGATGTTTCCATTGCTTCGACTGTTCTTCTGTTTCAGGAGTGTAGTAGTGGACCCACGTTTCATTAGTAGTCACAAACCGACACATGAAATCCTGTGGGTTTTTCTGATAGAAGTCCAAACACTCCTTTGACATCAAAGTGTGAACACGTTTTTGCTCGGCGGTCAGCAGACGCGGCACCTGCCTTGCTGAGACGTTTGTCATACCCAAATTTTCGGTTAGGATGTGGTAAACTTGGTTGACAGAGATGCCTGTTGTCTCAGCTATCTCACGCATTTTCAAACGGTGATCTGCTAACACCAAATCATGAACTTTGTCAATATTTTCTTCAGTGACAGCAGTTGACGGCCATCCACTGCGAGGGTCATCTTCCACACTCTCTCTGCCAGATTTAAAAAGGGCTGTCCATTTTTCAACAATGGTGTATGAAGGAGCAGACTCTCCCAAAACTTCATCCATGTCAGCTTTGATTTGAGATGGGGTCAACCTTTTTTTCGTCAGGTATTTTATGACTGCACGAGTCTCCATTTTTTCCATTTTTGACAAAGCATGTGCACACTGACTATCTGATAAGCTGTTACGACAAATCAAGCGGAAATTCATATCGTATCTTTAGCAAAAATGACTGAATTATTCCCGCCAAAAATTAAATTGATCGCAGCACCGCATATAGGCAAGGCTGCGAACTTTTTGAACAGCCCTCGTACTATAAATACATGTCGCTCCACACAACTCAATAGCTCCTGTCTAACTCTCACCTTCTGCCAGACAAATTATGCAATCACAACAGGAGTTAGATGGAAGCTAGCAAGTGGTGTGAAGTGAAATATGTTTACAATATGTAGTATAATAATCAAAATGGTTTTTGTATCCTGAGGATAAAGAATAAACTGGAAGAATTGAAAGTGTTAGAGATTAAAACAATATTCCATTTAAACCCTAAGAAAGTAGAGAACTGTGTATGTTAAATGAAAATGATTTCACATATTCAAAAATTAGTTGAACTTATTTACAACATTCATTTACAAAAATTGATTGTAATAAATAAAAATTCATTTTTATTAAATTTTATTTACATGACAACTCCATAATGTTATATGCTAAAAGGCACATCACATGTTACACATAACAGAAAACATGTTAATATGAATATTTTAATGAATGTATTAAATTAATATAAACGAAACAATAAAAGTTATTAAATTTAAGATATACATAAAATGATACATAAGCGCAGTAACATACTTAAAAATTGTTCAAATAATTATATCTAATCGATAGCAAGATTCATAAATTAACTGAATAACTGATATCCTTAATACACAAATTACATTTACTGTATAAATTCTATTGTATAAATCCATGGAAGCGAAGCGAACTACTAAAAACTGTCTACTAAAAGAAAAACAAGATTTCGTTATAAATATATACATTTATTCCTCATTACTAAACAACAGTTGAATTAAAATTACGTCTTTTGATAACATGCCAAGTACTCTAATCAAATAAATAGAAATAAGTTATGTACTAATAACTAAGAATAATAATTAATTTATTTTGATTTTATCTTACCTGTATCATAAATACAAAGCCTTTAATATTAACAGTAAAATGAACAAAAAAGTTTATGGTTTTGTTGAATATCCATCTTGTGAAATTCTTTATCTAGTTTTGCTTCTTATAGTATTTAATTTTATCATAATAAGAATTTGAATACCATCTGGAATCAAATATTTTGACCGAATCTTGACTTTGGATAGCTATGATTTACGTAACTGTTTTATATCGAATGATAATGCTGTATACAAAATTGCGGCTCGTCTCTGACTCCAGCATACAGAAGCGAGGAAACAGTGGGGGCGCACGTTTTCTAAACGAGCAATAAATAAATATAAATGTATTAGAATAGCAGCCACATTGAAGAAAATAAATGTATCCACGTAACACAGATGGTTATATTTCCTCTTTATTATTTCTATAAATAAATAGTTTTTATTTTGTCAGAAGCCCTTTTCGGTTAATGTTACCCTAGGTATACAAAATGGCGGCTCGTCTCTGACTCCATCATAATTATTAGCAACTAATTTATTAGAATAGGTTAAGTTTAGAAAACGTGCGCCCCCACTGTTTCCTCGCTTCTGTATGCTGGAGTCAGAGACGAGCCGCCATTTTGTATACCTAGGGTAACATTAACCATTAAGTGTTTTGAATGATTAGAGCATTCAGCAAGTTACGCAAAAAATGAACTTTAGGTGACCTCAAGAATCAAATACAGTTTTTCCATCTTGATTTTTCTTTGCAAAATTAAGCTTAAAAAGTTTTTTTAATAAAATATCATAACAGATGGCACCACACACGCAGTTTTACACGTTGCCTGGAAAGTTAAGCAACTAGTTGCTGGATTTTTATACCGGCTATACCTCATTTTTATAGTAATAGTCATATAACTCCATTATGAATTTTTCGAGCTTTTAAAGTCCTATATTTAGCTATCATTTTGAAATAATAATTCCCATAAGGAAAGTTTCATATAACATTTATGATTGAAAACTAAAATAGATATATATTTTGTAAATATGAAATTCTAGCTTTAAAAAATAAAGATTGCTTTTAATAAAAACAGTAAATAAAGTATAATAATATACGATACAAATAAATAACAAGGTTTAAAGTATTATAGATGCAAAACATGTACGATGGGAAAATTGTGAAAACGTTAATAGTAGTAAAAAATAAATATGGGTAATTAGAATAAATTTCTAAGATATTTGGTCATGGCCGTTTAGAAACGTTCTTAAAGCCGAATCAAGGTAACAAAAAGTGTACGTGATTCGTTTCAAAACGTAAACAAACGGAAAAGTATTACGGAAACGGGATTAAATCGTGTTATAACGTTACCACATTTATTTATTTTTTTCTCTTTTATAACATAATACAGTAATTCGAATAAATATATCATAATGAATGCTTTTTAATTCCAAGATAAAGTTTATTTTCTAAGAGATAAGTATCTAAATCGCATGAATAAATATCCTTGAAAGCGTCTGTAGATAAAAACCTTTCATCAAAAAATAATTTCGGATTTATGTTTGTAAAAAAAAAATTTAGTAGTGTTTTTGCGTGTGGTTCCCCCCTTCCTTCAAATAAAATGGTAGAAGAAGAACCCCCCCTTTTTTTTAAACCCGCACGAGTTCCATAGTGTTCGTGAAACTGATTGTTTACGAAAAGACACAGACGTTTGCGCATGTGTGTTCGCGTAAACTCGACTGACGAATGGGAACGTAGTGTAGTAGTCCGTTGCCTAGCACGTAGTATGTGACATTGTTTTCCTCAACCTCTTGGTATGCATATGCCGCTTCCAGACGTGGAAAATCGGTTCGTAGCACGTGATTTAGGTAAGCCAAATTGATCGAATTTTCCAATTTAAATCTATAAAAAAAATATATATATATATATATAGTTTTATTCGTTAATATACAGTATATAAATTAATATAATTATGTAGTAGTTCCGTGTATTTTCTGTTGTTTTGTTTCACGTTACGCTCTTTCCGATTCTCAGTAGTTGCATTTCGTAATTAGAAAATTGCAAGTGGTACTGTTAGAAAGTATTTTCTTTAATGCAAATTTTAGTTTGTTTTCAGGAAGTTTTTTTTAAATAAATTTATTTAAAATTCTATCAACTTTTATAACCGTTATTGATACGCCGGATGAACGTATTTATCGAAATTTTAATGTGTTTTCAAGAGGTAGAAACTGTTATCGCGGTTTTTAAATCTTTTAATTTAACTTTAGTTTGTTTTCCTTATCTCGTTTGATTTGTGATAAATATAAAATTTAATAAAGTTATCGCGTTGATCGTGTCAAATCCATATTATCTTTCGGTAATTTTATTCGTGTGGAAATTACAGTGATAATGTTACAACTGAAAGTAGAAAGAGAACGGCTATTTTAAATAATAATAATTATTATTATTATCTAAGGCTTTATATGTATAATTTTTTATACATTGGAATGTATATTCGTGGCTCCACGTCTTGAAAACTGTTTGTTGTGGAGTCATTTTAGTTTGTTTGATATTCCTCCTTTTGGAAATAACTTATTTACATGTTTGTGCGCCGTTTGTATCGATTAAACGAGTTTTTTAAACGTCACATCGCGTGCAAAATTAATAAATTAATCGTTATTTATTTAGAAAAGAATTTCTTGACGTTTATTTGCAGTAAGAACATCCTTTTTTGTATGAAGCTGTACGGATTTCTTATGCGGAATGCCTGATTTACACAGATTTCATCTACTTAAAAAGGGGGGGGGCAATAATTAAAAATAAATGGCTTTACTTGAAATAGCTCAGTTTTATAGTCCAGGATTGTATATTTTTAAATTTAGTTCCTATAATCGTATTTAAAACACAAGTATTATATTTAAAAAGGTGTATTTTTTCTGATGATGATTAATCGATTTTCTAATGATATAGCCAGAAAAGTGGTGTTATAACTGAAGACTGGGACAAGATCATTGTGAACTTGCTAGGAACTCGAACTCACTTCGTTAGTTTTTATCATATATGTTTGGCTTTGCCCTTTCGGGAATTTAAAACTTGATTGTACAGTATAAACCCATAAAAAAAAAAGAAAAAAAGGTCCAGTCTTAGTGCCATTGAACCAATATGATTGATAGATTTTTATAGAACTTAACTAATAATAATTAATTTTTCTTCTCAAAAAATCTTTACTGTTATTATTGCCCATTTCAATTTATTCTGATATTTTCATTCTAACAACGAAATTAATTACTCTTCTCTATATAAATCTGAGATTTCAGTATTAAAAAAAATATTATTTTAATCGCTAATTCATCTTATTGTTAATTAGTGTAAATTAGTTGTTCTCTTCTTACTCAACCAGCAGCTCGCGAGTCCTTAACGGTATTGTTTAACACTGTTACGGTTCTGTACGTTAATAAGGGGGGTCTACGATTTAAAAAAAGTTGGGAAACTTGTGATAAATGAAAACGTTTTATCTGCTGAGTAACGTTAATCTTGTTACATGATTTAAAAAGAATTAAAACTATTAAATTTATTGAGGGGGGGTTTAAACTAGAGAACCTACAACACTGTTTTGAATTAATAAATCTGAATTAACTTTAGAATAAAACTAAAAGTGTAGTGATTTATTTAGAGCATAGATTTGTTAAACTGGTTAAGTTGAATTTTTTTCTTTCTGGAGTCATTTATTTTTATCTGTTCGAGAATCATATTAAAATTCGAGTGATATCTCTAACGTACTAGTAGAACTGGTACTAATACCCTTCACGACATTCTTGTTATCCAGATTTTCTTTATTATATTCTACAAAATCAAAACCTTGTCGAAAATTATTGGATCTTTTCCAAATTCTAGTTTTCTCCGGACTCGTTTCCGGGATCATCATGCCCTACTTTCAACAATTTATAACCGTAAACGGGAGTTTTAATACCCCCCGATAACATCATTGGATTCTGTTTATTTTATTTTATTATTTTTTTGGATGTAAGAACGGAAATTTCTCTTCGATCGAATTAAATTTCACGAATCAAAGTCTTCATTTCGCAATTAGTCTTTTCTAAAATATTATAATATTTTCGTGGTATTTATTATCCCGTATGATCCTTGCTGGCAGGGCGTCAGTAGAAGTTTCTTAGAAATTCCTGGCGGACGTATGCTAATGCATTGAGGTCTTTATCAACAAGCTAAACACGTTACTACGGCCTCTTCGCGGTTATCTTATGTTGCATGCTGTCCAAGGTCAACATATAGAAAACTATTCTTAACCGCAATATATAGATTATAAAAGAAAAAAAAAATAGTACTATTGTTAAAGACCTACTTACATTTTCAAAATTGATTTCTCTCTAATAATTTAATAAGCAATATATATATATTTTTAAAGTTTTGTTGCCTTATTTCTCAATTTTTATCGAATATTCACTCTAAAATGAACTTTATACACTTAAATTCAATCTTCAAAAACTAATTTGTATTAGTATACAGGTGAATTTCTGCAAATTATGTTCTTGATTATCAATGGGATGCGATGGGTTTTGCTTAGTTTTTCTTTCCGCCGCTATACTGAAACGTGATTTATATTGTTTTTTTCCTTTGTCTTTTTTGTGTAATTGTAAAAAATATGTACATAAATTATGAATATTTTTTTTTTGTTGTTTATTTTATATACGATACGAAATTTAGACGGACTCTATTACTGCCACGTTCCTATTTAATTGCATGTAGTAAAAACCTGTTTGGATGTATTATTATATTTTTTTTTAAACTCGTCTCATTTATAAGCAATGGCTTGGTCTTATTTACTCCTTTCTCACGTTTAGAAAATTAGTTATCCCGACATACTTTTTTATCTTTTTTTATTTCAAGTTCAAAGTTGAGGCGGGTTTTTATATCGTTTTATGTATTCATATATTGCTGGAATCCGAGAATTTGATTTAGATGAATTTTAATCCAGTTCTTTTTAATTAAGGGGAAAAAATATCTCTGTTTTTAATTAAAGTCGTCTACAACTTAGTTTCTTTTTTTATTCAGTTCTTACCACGTTTTCATCACAAAAATAACAAATTTATATGAATTTCTGTTCTTGTTTTTATGTTATAGGAGCTTGCATAATTTCAGTTTTCTGTTAATTAGTGATTTTTAAATATAATTTAAAGAAAAGAAAATCTTTTCTGTACTGAAAATTGAATCAGTAAATATATAAAGTTTATTTTTGGTTAATGTTACCCTAGGTAAACAAAATGGCGACTCGTCTCTGACTCCAGCATACAGAAGCGAGGAAACAGTGGGGGCGCACGTTTTCTAAACCTAACCTATTCTAATAAATTATCATAACTATTAGCAACTAAATTATTAGAATAGGTTAGGTTTAGAAAACGTGCGCCCCCACTGTTTCCTCGCTTCTGTATGCTGGAGTCGGAGACGAGCCGCCATTTTGTATACCTAGGGTAACATTAACCGTTTATTTTATATACTTAAATGTTACAAAAATTAAATTTTAAATATAACTCTGATGTATATAGCAACTTTTATAGCGGAATTTATAGTTTAGTGTTCAAAATTAATAAATTAGTATTATTATTAGTATTTTCTTTAACATTTTAACTTTGAGATAAATTAGATTTTATTTCAAATCAAATGAAACTTTTTAATCAGACGTAAACTAATTTATTAAGATATGAGAGAAGTCATTTTTAATATTTTTGTGAGAGATTTTATTTTGAATTTAGTTTTATTAAATCCAGTCTAAAATGATTTTATGGATGATAAATAACTTAAAAGAAAAGTATTGTGTAAAATATATCCAGTACTATCAATTTCTTTATCTCTATCTTTCCTTCCCTTTTCTTTGTTTTTGAACAGATTATGTATTATCCTTATCCTTCTGTAATAGATTGGTGCATTGACTTGTTGACCAGGATTTACAATATTTTCCCATTTTCCTTGAAAATATCTCTGCCAGTAAAACATAATAATGTGTATATATTATTCATAGATATTTATGAAAATTTATTACTATTATTATTGTTATTATTGCTGTTGTTTTTTTCCAGTAGTTTTCTTTGTGATAATATATGTTATAGAGTCAATAAATATTGCATTATTATATAAAATGAAATATTCATATTTTCCTCATATGTAAGGTGACAAAATTACCCATTTAATTAAAACTCGGTTGATAATGTGGTCGAACAATTTTTACATTCAAATATATAAAATTAATGTCAAAGTTAAACTGTATTGTTGTCGAATTTAATTTATAAAAAAAGTGAAATTAATAGAATGTAGTAATAGAAAATACAATATTGTAAGTGAAATGTACCATCAAATTCAATGATAAAACGGTAGGAATGCAGTTTTGTCGACTCGTACGTTAATTTTATAAGTCGGTTTGAAAGTTTGTGTTTAAAATAAATGCTTTAAAATTGTCTTTGGAATTTATTCTCTTTTTAAAATATTAAACTTTATATTCGAAATTATGATTTTGAAATGAAATTTAGTTTGCATTGCAAAAACAATGCGATTACAAAACATTATCTATTTGCGATAAATTTGTGATTAAAGTTCCTCATTTTAAAAGTTATTTCATTTTGATGATTATATAATATTTAATATTAAATTTTACATAATTAATTTACTTATTGAAGTTAATAATTATTAATTTTGGAGGAAATTTATCAAATTTGGCTGCTTATTTTGTTAACCGAATATTTTTACATCGCACGAATAATCTTTTGAATATTTGAATAATTTAATATTGTTTGAAGGATGAGTTTTCAAAAGTTTTTTCTTTGTATGAAATAATCTATGATATGGTCTCTTGATTTTAGTAATTGCTTTTATTGTATTTAAATTAAAATGAAGCAATTGTAATATATCCTGTTTTCAAAAAGTAATTTTGATTTTTATAAATCAAAATTGCTATTATTAAATATTAAATGAGGATAAAATTTAAAATACTAAAATACTTTGAATTTATTTTTATTCAATATTACTTTAAAAGTTTAATTTTTTAAATAATTTTATATGTATGTATACATGAAATCTGGTAATGAAAATACATTGTAAAGCCAAAACTTTACTATTTCTTTAAATTTTTCTGAAATTTAAAGTAATAGTAAATTTGAATAGGATGGGTTAGAACAGGGATGGGCAACCTGCGGCCCGCAGTAATATTTTTTGTGGCCCGCTTCATATAAAATATGAATAAATGTATCAGTTTCCCAGCTTAACAAGATATTCAACGAAAATTCAAACGTTATTTTTTACAACTTACATTTGTGAATAGTTTTTTCGCAATGAATTTAGTAAAAATTAAAACAAGGAACCGGGTAACAGACACATCAAAACCAATTTAAAACTAGCAGTGACGAATATTTAACCATATATTTTCAATGTATTACATTTACATCAGTTCCAGAAGCTAAATTAAGTATACCTATGCTAATTTATAATTATATATGAATAAATAATTGTGATTTACCGACATTTTCCCCCTCTTTTCTCTTGTGTGCGGCCTGCATCAGTTCAAAAGTTTTGAAATGCGGCCCTTACATAGAAAAAGGTTGCCCATCCCTGGTTAGAAGACCATCCTATTCAATTTTCCTGGTTTAACATTAGCTACTCGGCTGATGTTGAACAGGGTGGTTCAAAAGATTTTTGCTAAATAAAACTACTGACCTCTATAATTTAGTTTTTGTTTAGATGAATGTGGAATTGTTATATTTTCTGATTTAAATAATTATATACATCTTTTTATTATAAAGTAAGAACTTTTTAAAATAACTTATTAAATGGCTAATGCTGGCCTTATTTTGTTGAAGTCAAAAAGTTTTTCATTGGTAATTCTATCTAAATTACCTACACTAAAATTTTAAAACATTATCATACAATTCAACTTGTACTTTATATACAAAAGTTATTAGGCCCTACATATTTATAATAAAAGCATGACTAGACTATTTTTCTTTCAATATTATTTGTCTATGTATTTATCTTTTTGCATGGTATTATATTTCATATTGATTAATTAATATTATGAAATAAATGTTAGTACAGTGGACCTCCGATATGACGCGCATGTCGGGTGGGAAACAACACTCACGTTATAAGGTGAACCGCGTTATACCGAGCGATGTGCTGTAACGCGGTTCACCTCTTTACTTTAGCAATAATTCAAGCTTTTCGTTCACACTGTAAGCTTCTTTTTACTCATCATGCATACAATAATTAAACACTATTCAAAATACATTCAGGAGCTCAATACATACACAATTACTCAATATGCAGTAACAATAAAATGTGCTACCCACTAACGCCGCACGGACCTGTATAAACGTGTTTGAACTTATCATGTCACAAACATCGCCTGCGCTATAACCGAGTATGCGGTATAGTGAGCAGCGCCATAACGAGGGTCCACTGTAATACATTTGACATATACAATTAATTAAGTAAAATAATAAAATATTCTTATTCATTTATAATATATATAAAATTATTTAAGGCATTTTTCCATGATAGCTAATGTGCAATAAATTAATTTAATGTATTATTTTTTAAATGTGTTTGCGGTAATTCAAGAGAATAAAGTTTAGACTTTGATCTGTAATTTAAAAATTTAAATTAAAAAAAGCTGAAATAAATAAATTCATTAATTTTTATTTTATATGTATTTTATTTATTATAATGCACAACATATTTTGCATATAGATATTTAATTTTAATAATATAAATAAAAAATAAATGCATATTTCAGGTAGCCAGCTATTTAAATTTATCACAAATGAACATCTTTGTCCTGTTTTTAGAATAGCTTTAGCTTCCTAAAACAGCAGTTTAGGATACTTTTGTGTATTTTTTGTTAATACTGTGCATGTGTATTATTTGTTTTAACAAATGAGAAGAAAAATGTCTCTCTTTAAATATTGTTTAATCCGTCAAAAGCAGTATAGAAGTTTGGATTTGATTTGAATAGTAACTTATATTCATTAGGAAGCAGAAGCTGTCCTAAGATAGGACAAAATGTTTCTTTGTGGTAAATTTCTACAGTTTGCTACCTGAAATAAGCATTTAATATGGAGCCAGAAATGCATGAGGTAAAACATATAAGACAAGGTTTTATATTTTATCCATTCTTCACTACTTCAAAAACCTAAGTCGTCCTATACGCGCAAGCGAAGGATTCTTTTCATTTTTGTATAATTCTTTTAAACTGTATTCACATTTTTAATTGGATTTTCACCTTCTGGTATTTAAAAACAATAGTATTTTATCTGGGTTGTTTGAATTGTTCTTGTGTATTGTCAGGAGTAAAGATGAATTAACAAAAGCAAAGCTTTTGAACTGAATTCCAAAATTACATGGGAGCTGATTGTAAGTTTTAATTCATTTCCATGTGAAAACAGGTAATTATTTGGAAATCAGAATTCAAAGAAACTCGTGAGTGTAATTGACGAAGAGTGGATTCGACTTTTAAGAATCGGCAAAAAAAGTACCCGATTGTGCAGCTTTACGTGAACAAATTATGTCGATTTTACAAGATTTTTCCTTGAAGTTTAAAATGCCAGTAATTTTTGCGGGACGTGTGCATTTACGTGCATCTGTGTGGATTACGTGTACGAAATCCACACAGATTTTTTAGATAGTCAAATGTCTTACTATATGAAAAAATAGTAATCCTTTTTCTTCTCCCAAATATTAAAAAAAAAAAAAATTAATGTTATCTGCCATTATTATTATTGATAATTATCAATTGTGCCTTTACTCTTGAGAAGCATACTGTCTCCACTGCTGATATACTAGTTATCTCATATGATAGTCACTCCTGGTAACAGTATTAGAGATAGTAAGTAGTACTTTCAGGAAATCCTGTGCCCTTATATGTTGCCTTTTATGTCAGGGCTTCAAACAGCCATTTTCCTGCTTGTCTGTACATAAACATTTTTAGGAAATCTAGCTGTTAATTTTCCACACTGTTGGCCTGCTAGTCAAATTTGTCTATCAAGCATTTATGGGATAAGATGGAATGTCAACTTCAGCCATCTACAAGTTTGAGGGATTTGGACCGATGATTGTAATATCTACAGACAAATCTATTGCAGGATAGCATAAGGTGTGTGCGCGCCTCAATCCCTGACAGTATAGGACCTCCTCTTACCTGAATACATGCAGCAAAAGTGTACTACAAGTTCCTGTAAATTGTATCATTGTTCATCCTTTAGCCGTGATGTAATTAATTATTTATTACAATTGTTATTACATTCACTCTAATAAAGTTTCATTTGATTCAAACACTTCATTCTTGGTACAGTTTTTGTCATAATTTATCATAATTACAAATAAATAAATTGTTATAAATTTCTCTGTATTAATATGATAAATATGTAAGGCATACGTATTTACATATTTCTTTTATTATTACTGATATTCACGTTGATTATTAAAAGTATATTATGCAAATGTCTAGTTCTTTTTGATTCTATTCAATAAAATTTAAAACAGATCTAGATCTATTTTACATTTTGTTGAAGAATGTAATTTATATATAATAACACTTAATGTATTATGTCATCTTGGGCTGTCATGACTTATTTGCATTTTAACTTTTGTCTGATTTACAAATTTCTGTTACCTTAGATCAGTGATTCTCAAATCGTATGTTGTAAGAGATGGCTGAATATTTCATAAATATTACAAAAGTAAGGTATATTTTAAAAATAAGAAGAAAGTAATTTGTAGTACAAAGATTTATTACATCCATGACAAACTAATAGCTAGGTTATGCCTATAGGGTAGCAGTTATTATAGGTCACAGCTATTTATAATTTTGTATATGAAGTGTGGCGGAAAATTTTTTTACATTTTACAGTGTGCCACGAGCCAAAACGCATTAGAGAACTACTATCTTAAATGCATAATATTATAATGTAGAACTATTAATAATTATTGTTAATACTTTTATCATTTTTATTTGAAAAAAAATAAACAAATTTATAACTTTTTCTAGTAACATTTTCAAATAAAATAAGTAGTATTGGTTAAAAGAAATGTAAAAGATTAACCATGGATATAGTTTATGAAGTTAAATATAAAATTCAATTTATGTTAAACA
Source organism: Centruroides vittatus (assembly GCF_030686945.1). Lineage (NCBI taxonomy): Eukaryota > Metazoa > Arthropoda > Arachnida > Scorpiones > Buthidae > Centruroides > Centruroides vittatus. The sequence continues at coordinate 1,829,473 of NW_027122193.1, forward strand.
TCTTTAAAAGAGGAGTAATTAATTCCAATTGAATTTATTTTACATTTTGTTATTGGTACCTTGTTAAGTAAATCAGAGATTTAATTCATATCCTTTAATTTTTAGCTTAATAATTTAATCAATCTTGTTTTTTAGAACAGTTTAAGTCTAGTGACAATTATAAAAAGTTAAATCTTATCAGGTATATTTTTAATGCTTGAAAATGTTTCAAGAAAAGTTAATTGTTAATAATTTTCAATTGCGTTTACTTAGAAATTTTTAAGTAGGAAATATATTGATTCAATCAAACACTATTTAAATAATGAGTCTATTTAAAATTGTGTAATTATTTGTAAGTGAAAAACTTGAATTATTTTGCTTGAAATTGGTTACTTTATTGTCTATAACTATAATTTATGTATTGAATTAGTGTTGTTGTTATAAGATTTACATTAGCATTATAATTAGCGTGAGTATTAAAATATTGCATTTAATTAATATTAGAAAAAATTAAAAATTTATTAGGATAAATTTTCAAAAGTGATCAAATATTGTTCAGTTATGTATTAATTTACTTTTATATTTATATATAATACCCTATGAATTTTATTAACTTGCTTGTTATGTAATTCTGTTTCTGACAGCATATTATGTAATTATACTACTGTAAAATTTAAGTTTGTTAACTTTTTTATTATGTTTATAACCATTTATAAATTAGTATACATAAAAAGAATGTATTTAATGATAGACACATGCATTCATTTAGTTTTAAATGATCTTACTATGAATAATTTTAAAAAAGTAATGTTAAAAACATTTCATATTTTCCATTGCATTGAGACATTAAATAAGTTAATGTTTCGTTATATAATTAAATTAAAAAGTTATTCAATAATATAGTGTAATTATGCCTTTTTTTTTATTTATTTCTAAGGACTCTTATCAATAATTGTATTTGCAAATACAACGAATAACACACCCTTTTAATATCCGTCAAAAACTGCTTGCCAAAGTAACGTTCTTGAGCTAATTGGATAGATATAAAATGCTTTGAAAACATGCTTTATCAATTAAGTTAAATTCCTCAAAATGTTTGGTAGAAATATGATAAATGATCAAATAATCAAGCTTCCAATGTATCATTTTTTAACTTGATGGATAAACCGAAAGTTTAAACAAACAAGATTTTGGATACCGTAATCCAGAAACTCATTTGTTTTTGTGTTTTGGATACATCAAGCATTGTGCATTTAAAGTTTTATGAACTATAAATGTTGTAAAGCAATTAGTGTATTTGAAAGAAAATTAATTTACTCAAAATCTAAAGTAATGTTATGTATATGACCTAGTTTCATGGCACTGCAATTGACAAATGACCAATTAAATGAAGAGTTTGATCTCTGTGTATTATACTCTATGGTATGTACAATGCTACACATTTTCTTTTAATAACTAATTTTAGATAATTCAGTTTCTACTGCAACTGCAGAAAAAGTAAGAAACAGTTGATTTTGAAAAGACCAGTTGAATTAACCAAGATAAGAAAAGCTTACTATAGTTGTTGATATTATATTATCAAAAGATAATATCAACTAACATATCAACAATATATATCTTTTTTAAAGTAATAAAATGTGTAGATAAATAAATATATGTATATACACAGGCAACTATGTAGCTAATATATCATTCAACAAATTTTTTTTCTTCAGTATGAAAGTAATTGCAAGAATTTCATAAGGTTTCTTCTACTTCATAAAAGAACGTTGTACTGTAATTATAAAATGAATAAACAAAACTGTATGAATCTTTTCAAAACTACAGAATTCTCTAATGTTTATTAAACTATATATTGGAGAAGTTTTTAGCTTTTTTTCATTTTCAATCTTCAGAAATCCACTCTTTATTTATAATAAAAAGCAGAAAATAATATACAGATGTAAACTGTCAGCATTTAATTTACAACTTATTATTATGACAAATTTTTGATATTAATTTAAATTATCCTTCGTACAAGTGTAAATATAAACTTAACACTCGTTAAAAATTTTCCCGGGATTTATTATTATAAAACTTACTCATAAAGCAAATAACACAAGAAAACACCATGCAAATGGAAATTGGAAAAAAAAAAAACTTATTGCAATTACTTTAGAAAATTGAATTTAAAAAGTTAAAATTCACAAAAAAATTTATGAATTTTTTTGTGGTAATTTCTTCACATTCATAAAATATTTTTATAAATACTAAAAATATTATAAAACTGCTGAAATATGTATGTCTGTATGTATTATTAAGTGTAATGAATTTCGAAATATTGATGATTATGACTGAAACTATGTTGTTGTATAAGCATAAATCAATAATTCGTCTGGAGTAAAGTTCAATGTGCGCTTTGCATAACTCGTGAAAAGCACACATTGTGCTTTTCACGAGTTATGCATAAGTGATACAATAATGATTTACATAAGTGAAAAGCACAATGTGTGCTTTTCACTTATGTAAATCATTATTGTATTATATAATTATTTCATTAAAGAACCTAGTTTTTCTCAAAATTTAGTTTACATGCCTAAAAATATTTATGTACTAAAATGATTATATCATAAAACCTTTTTTTATATCTCTGTACAAACAGATTTAGACAAAACTAACATTTCAAAATGTTAGTTTCGTCTAAATCTGTTTGCACTGAGATATAAAAAAGGTTTTATTTTGTCAATTTATCCTTCCCCAGGGATTGTGCGAGAAGTTGTTTTATGCAACTTGAATTTTGTTTTAAAACAGAAAATTTCTTATTTTCATTTTTGCTATGCATACATATTGAATTTATAATTAAGAAAATGTCATTTAAGTCAGTAATAGATTAATAATTTAATTCACAGATTTAACAAGTAAAAATTTTTAAATTGAGAAATATGTGGAATACCTAATGTATACTTTTTTTCTTTTTTCTCCATTCCTCTGTCTGATGTGAAAGAATTATACAATTAGATGATGACACTTCATATTTATCTGATTTTCAAGTCAATGCTCTTTCTTATTAAATTACACTAATAATCAAATGATAGAGCTAGATTAACTATCAGGCTAACGATTATACAGATATTATGTAATTCGGACTTTATAATTAACTAGCTAAGATGTCTAGTTGCACTCAGGAAAATGATATACATATTTTACAAAGTTATTGTACACCTGAAATTGCAATATTCATATATGGTTTAGACAAATTTGAGATGTACCAGCAATTGTTTGACACAACACAAATTATGCAGCAGATAAATGAGAGAATTCAGTCTGTTGGATTTTTTGCTCAGAGTTGCATTACTAAACCAATCAGTGATAAAATTGAAGTCATATGCTCGGTGTTCAAAAAATAATAATGGCCAATACAAAAAATAATAATGGCTAACTTCAGTACTGTCTTTATAGTTCTAAATTAAATTTCCAAGATCAAGAAATCTGCAGCAAAAATTTTAAAATTGTACTTTTCTAACTTTGCAAATATCAAAGATTTTGTAATGAAATTTCACAGTAAATGCATCAACTCATTATTCTTTTCTAGAAATTTATTGTGTTACACAATGAGACAAAATGTAATTACAGTAGAGTGTCGTTAATCCGAATTCCGGTTATCCGAATTGCCGGTTATCCGAACGATTTTCAGTCGGACTGTGTCGTGCCGAATCGAATGTTTTTGATACTAGATTTACTTCTAAAGTATAATTTTCACATTTTTATATTTTTCAATATATTTATTTTGTTTGTACAAAATAAAGAAATAATTTTTAACGATACAATAGCCTCGATTATTATTATAAAAGTTTTCGTTAGGCTTAAAATCAACAAAAATTCAACACGAAGCGACACGCAACGGAGAAAAACTTGAACATCGGACAGGTTAATATATTTTTTCGTACATAATCAGTTATCCGAACAAATCACTAATTCGAACAACCCCAGTCCCCAATTGATTCAGATTAATGACTCTCTACTGTATTTTAAACTTCTCCATCCCTTCTATTCCGAACTTTCTATACAATACAATTATAGATACATTCTTGTAAAATTAATTTGAAATTAGTTTTTCACAGAAATCTAACTAAAGAGCTAATCTTCAAAATTCAGTTCATAAAACATCAAAACATAACAAATTAAAAATCTGATGCTGTGTAATCCACCCAAAAACAATTTTACATTGAAAGAAATTCTAGATAAAAATGATAATGGTCATATGTTCGGTAATGCATACATTTTGCTCAAATAACAGGCTAACCAATCAAATTTCATTTGATCAGCTGATGTCCACTTTTGCTCATTAATGACCACATTACCCTATTGTATTCAATTTTTACAGTTCACTTCACACCCACTGACCTTCAGACAAAACTTCCTATTTGTGCTAAAGACCTGATTGTGACATGATTCATAAACTGATGATTTTATTGTCTTTTTAATATAAAAAAACACTTCTGCATAAACAACCTTATAACAAAATTGTGCCCAGGGCTTCAAAGGAACATAATCTGTTACTAACAGACACGAATTTAATTGTGTTTATGTAGCAAAGTTCTAGTTCGATAGTAAAGCTAACTTTACCATTTGATGGTTAGTATAATTTGGGCTTGGTTAGGGCTATTTAGTTATTAAATTTTGGAATTAATGTAAAAAATGTTCATCATCACAATCAAATACTGTATATTGCTAAATATAGAATTGTATATAAGATAATTTTTTCTGAGTTTAATAAAATATAATCTTTAAAAGCCAGAAAATAACTTTATTATTAAATATTTGTTAAAACTTTGAACGACTACTAAGCCTTCATATATATCAAACTATATTGTAATTAACCTTGTAAGATAACTGTATGGTGGCAATGCCTCTTAAAACCTTATCTTTAAAATTTGCCTTTAGCACTTCTTGTTTTTATTCAATACTCTATGATTTATGAGTAATTGAAGAAAATTAACTATTAGAATTTAAGAAATTGTATATTATTATATGTAATTTCTACCAAATTAATTTTTTATATATATAAAAGCAGCAATATAGACAATGATATGATAATTAAGAAATGAAATTACTTGTACTGTACTAAGAATTAGAAATTACACAGTATTTAGTCTGGGAATGGATATTATCGAGAAAAAAAACTTATTAGATTGAATTGTGAATTCATTTAAGTGAATTTTATTTACACTACTTCCTGTTTCCACTGCTTGGTAAATATTTGTTCTTTACAAGATGCAACAGTATTCATATAAACGACAGCAGTATAAATTTTCAGTTTATCTAAATAAATTTTAGATTAGATATACATGTAATAAAATCAACTGTTTGTCTGCTTTTTAGTCTAGATTATAGTTTTTATCTTTCAGTGCAAATAGATTGTAAATAATATGGTGGCTATATTATTCATTTTATCTTTAAACAGTTCAAATAATAAAACATATATATATTTTTAATTCTTGATTTATAATATCTACCTTATGTTAATTTCTTGTGTTAGGTAATTAATAAATTATTTAAATGATTTTGTTATTCTAGTACATTTTTTTATATCGTAGGTCCTTTAGAAACACTAAGTTTCTAAATTCATGGAATGTAGGCTACTGTACATTTGCAATTTTACTTTTTATGGAAGAGTTTCTAAAGGACCTGTGATGTAAACAAAACATACAAGAATAGATTGAAAAGTAAAGGCAGTTTTAAGTAAAGTTAAGAAAAATAAAGTAAGTTTTATAGTTTTTTTGCATGCATACTTGCATGCAAAAACTATAAAACTTAACATTCTATGTCAGAAAACAGTTTCAAAACACATTTAAACTTGTGTAACAATATACATTATGTATATTGTTAAACAAGTTTAAATGTGTTTTGCTAGTTGGCTATATGTAGTCAGTCTAGTTCTGACAAATTATCACTGGTTGTATTGGTGCAGCTTTCTAGCTGCACCAATACAACCATACGATTTGACCAACTTTTTTCTGGTTAGCAGTCAGAAGTGATATTTGTAAAAAGAATATTAGTGTAATATGAAGAAAAACATATCAAAAAGAAATTTAGGAATGGATGGAAAAGTTTAGGAACCATAAAATAGATGCGATCGACGAAAATCATTTAGGCCATCCAACGTTGACTCGGCCAATGATTACTATTATTTTCGGTAACATTACTGACCAGCCAGTATTTCCTTTAGCCCATCGACGGCTAAGTGGATAAAGCCACTAAACACCGGTAGTTAGTCACAAGTGCACCTTTTACCAACAAATTAACCATGCATTTTCTACGTTTTGTTGTCTAATTCCTGAATATGGACCAGTTCCCATAGAAAGCCCATCTGGGTGGTGGGGCAATTTTGGCAAATGCCTCCTGGATCAGTTAACACGACACTTGAGTTATTCAAGAAATTAATAATTTTAGAAACCATCAGTATTCAAATTTTAGAAGTTATTTAGTATTATTTTTTTCCTTTAATCGAACAAGGCTTTTTAGAAAATCAGTGGGCCGGGGCCGAATTTTGTTTCCAATCGGACTCTGCCAGAGATCCCAGACAGATTGTCCAACTGTTGCATTGCATTATTGCATTCATCTAATCCATATTCCTTCAAGGAAACTGACTGTTCTGTTTTTGATACAGATTAAATATTAAAGAAGAGGTGCATAAGTAATCAAACAATAGAAAACATTCTTATTTAATATATTTTTTTAATAACAAAGCTTAAACCGAAGCAAAAATATTTCGGAAAAATAATATAAAATTTTTTTGCATATTTTCTTGATTGATTAAAATAAATTCCTTACTTGATTTCATCTCCTTAGATGATGGATGGAGCCATTATTGGATATCTTTTTCCCCTTTCTTTTTCTCTCTTTTAAAGAATGTTCGACTTATGGTAAAAAATAAAATAAAATAATCCTTAGACTTGGTATGACCTTTTATCCAGTTTATTAACTTCATTAACATTTGTAAATTGTTTTTACTAAGCTGGAAAAGACGACTGTGATTGCATATATAATAGCTTAAAAGTAATTTAAATTTTTACAGAATTTATATTCAACATGATACTAAATTAATGTTTTTTAATTCTTTAACTCATTCGCGAATTTTATAACAGTTTCTTAAAGATATTTAAATGTTATTTTTAAGTGTTTTCCCGTGTTTTATGATTGATGAAAATGCTGTCGAAATCCTCATGACAGGCACAACATTTATTAGAAGAAACATTATAATTAAGTATTATAAACGATGCATTAATTATAATAATAATAATAATAATAATAGCTATTTGCGTTATTTTTGTAAATATGCCATGTATTAGCATATAGTTTAATGTAGTAAATTATTATTTAGATTATTTTATTCCGAGATTTTATGTGAATGGTTTTATATTAGTTTAAGAAACTGAAATTATCTGCATTTTATTTACTAAAAATTGGTTTAAAAAAATATATATATGTTTTTTATTCTCCGAATTCGTTCCCGGAACACGAAGGTCACGACGTTAATGACTCGGACGAACGAGGTGAAAATGTCCTTGCTAATATTATATTGTATACGAACTGTGGATTGGGTAAAAAGGGCAGGTGGTGGACGAGAAGTCGAAAAGTTGCGTGCTCGTTTGCATCGTTACGCGTATTACATATCAAATAGATGCGATCAAGGACGTTAAACTAAATATAAAATGAATGCTAATCCAATTATTGAACTTAATTTAAATTATGCAAATGAAAATAAATAAATTTTAGGATAGGTCTATCTATCTAATATAGCTTATTTTCAATTAGAAAAACAAATAGGTTAATGTTACCCTAGGTATACAAAATGGCGGCTCGTCTCCGATTCCAGCAATCAGAAGACAGAACGCGCGTCTCCACTGTTCACTAACTTAACCTAACCTATTCTAAAAATTTGGTTGCTAATAATTATGGTAATTTATTAGAATAGGTTAGGTTAGAACGTGCGAAAAAAGATTCTGTTAGTGATTTCTATTCATTTAGCATATTATTAAAGCTTTTAAGTGGAAGTAAATTTAGAAAACTAGAAATTAGAAAGCTTCAAATATTGGGAACAATGCTTAGAATTATGCCCAATTCTTCATTAAATGTAAGGAGATTTTAAAAGCGAGAGGCAAGAAAAAAGACTCCAGAAATGGGGCTTCCCATCTTCCACCACTTCCTTGTGGGGCGTCCTGTTTTGAACCACCATTATGCAGTCAAAGTGATAAACACGATTAGATTTTGTAAACAAGATACGAGGATAAATGTAAACAAGATAAACATAGATTGATTGCAAACGGAAGTTTTGCTATATTAATTCTCAAGTCATTTATATTGATACTGACACATCGATTTCTATGACGATATCAAGGAACTTTATATGAATTTGTTAATATTTATGTACTACCGAGTAAGGAAATTTTTCTTCTAAGTCTTTTAGAAATTTATAAGATGAATATAATATAAAACATTCGTAGTGATTAATTAACATGATCTAAATTGCAATAAAATTTCCATATTTTTAAAATATAACTCCAGTTTTCTCTAGGGGGACTTGTCAAGCCCTCCCGCTGTTTGCTTCACACTCGTCTATTCCACCTCCTGAGCGTTGTAAACGTAATTTACACGCAGGCAGTCCACGAATTTAGCATATTAGTGTCTCAGATTGAGGATACAAATTACTTATTTACGTGTAAAAATTCTTGTGGTGATCCAGTTCCAATCAGTGTTTTACCGAATAGTGTCGTTTATTTAACTTACAGTTAGTGTGGTATTGTTCAATTCTAGCATCTTACTTTCCTACTAATTAACTAAGAATTAAAACTTAAGCTCTATTATAAGTTTGAATTTATTAAATAAAATAATTCTTTTCATTAATTCTAGATATTTAAACAGATTTTGAAGACTTCAATATCATTTACAACTCGAAATCGAACCCGGAATCTCTTGGAAGATCAGAATTTAAATCTTGATCCTCCGCGAGAGTCTGATCGATTTGTTTCGAAATCTTGATCCTCCGCGAGAGTCTGTGATCGATTTGTTTCGAAATCTTGATCCTCCGCGAGAGTCTGTGATCGATTTGTTTCGAAATCTTGATCCTCCGCGAGAGTCTGTGATCGATTTGTTTCGAAATCTTGATCCTCCGCGAGAGTCTGTGATCGATTTGTTTCGAAATCTTGATCCTCCGCGAGAGTCTGTGATCGATTTGTTTCGAAATCTTGATCCTCCGCGAGAGTCTGTGATCGATTTGTTTCGAAATCTTGATCCTCCGCGAGAGTCTGTGATCGATTTGTTTCGAAATCTTGATCCTCCGCGAGAGTCTGTGATCGATTTGTTTCGAAATCTTGATCCTCCGCGAGAGTCTTGATCGATTTGTTTCGAAATCTTGATCCTCCGCGAGAGTCTGTGATCGATTTGTTTCGAAATCTTGATTCTCCGCGAGAGTCTGTGATCGATTTGTTTCGAAATCTTGATCCTCCGCGAGAGTCTGTGATCGATTTGTTTCGAAATCTTGATCCTCCGCGAGAGTCTGTGATCGATTTGTTTCGAAATCTTGATCCTCCGCGAGAGTCTGTGATCGATTTGTTTCGAAATCTTGATTCTCCGCGAGAGTCTCTGATCGATTTGTTTCGAATTTTATAGTGTTTTTTCCTGGATGGGATTACTAAATGATTTTTTTTTGTAACCATGTTTACCGTATTAGTCATAACTTTTCTAGTTTTTGAGGTAACGTTTTTGATTCGCCATTTTACTAAATGGCAAGCGCAAGTATAGAATTTTAATTTATTTAAAAAAAAAAAAAATTATTTATTAAATGAAAACGGGTTTGATACCAAAAATTTCGTCGCAGTTTAATTTTCATAACTAGTAGTATTTTGAAATGACTGTAAATAATAATGTAAATGATGTAGTATAATTAATTACTGATTATAAAATCTATTTTTTAAATTCATTTTTAAATAAAAAATTACTTTAAAAATGTTTTAAATGATTTTTAATGTTAGATAAAAATGACTTATTTTTTTTTTTTTTTTTAAATTCTTACTTTACATGATAAAGCTATTAAAATCTTTTTAAATTTAAACAGAACTTTAGAGTCGTTTCCATAATTTATCACAATTATTTTTGACTTGCGGCGATATTTGTGTGATTGATTTTTTTTCATTTTAAACATGCGATTAAGCACGTATATGCGGAACTAAAAATCGAATGAAACGAGTTTTAAACAGTCATAATCATGTTTTACCTGATTGTATTATATATATAATTACCATTATCAGTAAGTATAGTTTATGGATTGGATTATTTCATTTTAAAAAAAAGGCTTTTGTAGCTCCTAATTTTTATTAAACACTTGCTTTTTATGTCCTCAAATCTTGCAGCTTAAATTTCATCCATTTATAATTAAGACAGAAGCTGAAACTTCAATGACCTGCCTAAGTCTGACGACACTGCATTTTAATATTTTAGGGTGTGGGCCACTTACCTCCACCATTTCCACCCCCAATCTTAAAAAAATCACCAATAAAAGCGGTTTTTTTAATATATCGAAATTATTCCAATGTGTTATTGAATATAGACAGAGGCATATGTTAGCAGAAACTGTTTCAAATATTCTAAAGTGTTCATTTGAGTTTATTATTATAAAGATTAAATAAACTAATAGAAGTGTGTATTTATTTTAATATCTTTTACTATATTTAAACACTTTAAATATATAAATTAAACGTTGTTTTATGTCAGTATAATTATTATTTGACATATGTTTTTTGTCTAATCATTATAACAGTACAGAATATATCGATTTTAGTTCATTATATAGTATGTAACTTGTTGCTACTCACAGTATTAGAAATAATATACAGATTTAATTTTTAATGAAATTTCGATAATTTATTACACGCAGAATGAAAGTAAATTTAAAATGACGTATACATTTTATTCATAACGTTTTGCCAATACAATGAGGCAACTGGTGTGGTGTAATCACTCTGTGTGAATTAAACTTAACAAGCTTTTATGATTTTTCGTGCCTTAATGAAACACGTCAAATGTTTAAAATAAAGTATTATTTTTCTTAAATTTTAGAATTTAGTAATCGATACAAAATTTCTAAGGTGTTGACCTGATATTTCTATTGAATGATCTACCCTTTCATTTAAGGGTGAAACCAGTTAAACCTATAACAGTGGGGCGATTGGAATAATCTATATTTTTGCTTTCTTACGCCCTGAAAATTTCTCTAATTTCTTAAATGGTAGAAAGTACCCAAAGTTTCCAATTATTTAAATATTTTCTTATCCTGTTTCTTCAGTTACTCAGACTGAAGCTAGGAATTTTACTATTTGATAACATTATCAGTTAATTTTGTATAGAACGAAAAAAAAATTATATGTTTTTACCAGTTTTTATTTTCGAATTAGCAGATTTTTAGCTTTTACTAAACACAAGAATTTTGATAAAATGTTGGCTACGTTAACAATAATTATATTGATTACTAGGAGCTTCACCCCTGCAGAAACACTTGCATTTCTCATCGTTTAATGAATTTTTTTCCAATTTATTGACTTAAATAAATCGTCTTCTGGGACTATTGAACTTTAGCACCTCGTAGCGCATAAAATATTTGATGTTTTTTCCTAAATTTCCGATGTTTGGTAACGTATTCGATGCTCCTTTCCACCGTATCGTTTTTCTGTAAGAGGTATTCTTTTATTCAAATATACATTGTATGTCAGGTTTGAGTTAGAGCATTGTAGCTTTATGTATATAAAATATATATTAAATTTGTATATTGCATATATGTATAAATAGAGCAACATTGGCGATTTCCTTTAAAAGAAAAAAAAAAACACACTTCCTGTTTAAAGGACTCTGACCTCGGATAGTCTACTTCTACTACACATTTCAACGCGAAAAATACATAAAATTTTCGAGAAAATAGTAGTAATATATAGAATTTATTTAAATAATTTCGTAAATTCGAGTTATAAACACAGAAAATTTCGTTTTTTTTTTTTTTTTTTTTCGCGAAATTTTAACAAAAGTTACATTGTGTTTCGTTCATATATACACAGTACACATACAATTAAATTGATTTAATTGTAAATTAATGGGAAAGTAATTAGATAAAAGTAAACAATTTCGTTTTTTTCAGTTCATTTTATATGCAAATTAGCAAGAACTGGACGAAAATTTGAATTTCTAGATCGAGTACAGTACATAGTCCTAAACGTTTAATTCGGTTTGTTGTTTTCATAAAAATACATTCGCGACCTCCTTAATATTTAGATACATTTTTATAGGTCAGTCACGAATCGTTAAAATATAAAATTAACTTTAACTTTATAAAAATGTCATTTCGTTAGAGAGGGGGGGGAGATCTTCCGATCCAATTTTTAAAAATTTTTCCCTGGATATTTAACGGTAAACAAATGGAAGAAAAAACTTTTTATTATGTTGTTAGTTTATTTTTGTAATTAATTGTGTAAAAATGCCGTTATTCTGTACTCTAAATTAATTATAAATCATTCGTTGACGATATAGCGCATTAGCTTGCATTTATCTTTATAAATATTAACGACTGTCTGTTAGGTTTAGTCATAAATTACAGATGAAAATGTGAATAATCATGATTTTCCGCTCCTTTTTAAATATAATTTAATATATTATTATTATTTCCAGACTGTTTTTTAAATATTTTAAACATTATTTTTAGTATGTGCGTTGATAGAATTAAGCGTAAACGAAGTGAAAAAAATTAAATCGATCACTTTTATAAACAGTTCATGTTGGTTTGCATGTTACTAAATATTTTTCCCAGTATTAAACATCAAGATATTATACTCAGAATTGTTGATACGTCTCAACTTTGTACCGATTTTGTTTATTCGATTTGAATTACGTACGTATATACGAAATACAGTATATACAATACTACCTTTTTATAATTTCAATACGCAACACGCCGTACATGAAACTGATTACTTATCGAAGAACATGCTTCCTGTACGGTTTAATTGTCAGATTATAGAGAAAAAATACTGTAGTATTTTTAATATTAAGTGTGTAGAATATTGTAAATTTATGTCTCTGTTGTATAGCTGTTTACAACTCTATTGTTACTATAGTAACGTGAATGACATAGTTACATGTACAGTTAACTCGCATGCTGCGATATTTGCAGCAATATATATTCAGTGTTTTTGTGTGTTTCTAAACCTAGAAAGGTTTGGTCTACGTATACAAATATATAACAAGCAATTTTGTTGAATTAATTGGGAAGAATTCGTTAGTGGAAAATGTATCGTTGACAAGAGATGAATTCGAGGTGCAGCTGTACACTTCATGCTCATTAAGTTGTAGCAGCTGTTTGTAAGCTTTACCGTGCCACAGGTGGGCGGTGAATATATTTTTAGTATTTTATAAAAGTTTTTTTAAAATTTATGTAAATTAACTAAGTTTTCATGCAGTTTTGTCAAATTATAATGGTGTTAAATTGTGAATGATTAAGTGTTTTGTATAGCTTTTAGGTATTAAAAATATAATTAATATATTTTTATTATTTCTTGTATGTTCTAAATCTTTAGAATATCAACTTAACAGACTTTCTAAATTTTAGATTTTCTTGCTGGTAATTTTATTTGAAAAATCTTAAATATTATAGAAGCTTAAAATTCATATTCTAGGAAATATTTCCACTAGTAATTATGAATAATTTAATATTTTGTAGTGAATTTATACAAGCTGTCTTAATTTATCTTCATTTTTTTGATTTATTATTATTTTATATCGGTCTTAACGTCATAAAATCTTTTCTTTCTATAAATTTTTCACTAATTGTTTAGTATATAACACATATACAGTACGTATATATAAAAATAATTTTAAAATGCTCTTATGTAAATAATTATTTTAAATTACATGCAGATAATACTAACAAGAAGTATGAACATTTTCTCTTCTTCTACAACAAATATCATTAAAGCTTTACATATAGACAAAATATTTAATGCTCTCTTAATACATGTTAATACCCATTTATGACCAGGTATCAGTTATTTATGCCACTATAGGATAAATATTTGCCCTTAGTCATTGATACCCCTCCATTCGTAAAGTGTTAATACAGATCATCCATGAAATAGCAGCATGGAGTCTATCTCAAACATAAATCAAACCTGGTGAATCTGCCACCTTCAGATATTAGTATAGGTAATGGAATCGGATACAGATAGTTGTCTAAATTTTTATATTTTATTATTTATAGTAGGCATTCTTCCTTCTAACGACCGATAATAGAAAACTTGAAATAAAAGAAATGCTACACAATTTAGAGTCAAAACATTTCATTCTTGATTAAATATTTTTTGAGACATCTCATCTTCAGATCAAGCACTCTGATCTGTCAATAAGATAAGCCATAGCTAAAAGAAATTTTCTTCAAAGTAAAGTCTATTTTGACTTGTTAAACTGTACTGTGTTTCTTTTCTTTCAAAATTCTAATGTAAGATATTACGTCTTACTTGATTTTGAATCTAAAATAATGGCATTTACTATTTATATTCGGATATTTATATTCGGATTTATATTTATATGTCCAAAACATTCTATTTTCGAAGAATATACAGACGTAAGAAAGAAAAACTTTTTAAAATTTTATTAATTATAATTTTCACACTACTATTTTTATTTTTATTTTTATTTTAATAGGTTTAAAGTAATTATTTTGTATACAAGTTGTTATTTTGTTTTATTTATATTTTCAATTTGTCTTTAAGCAAAATTTTTTATAAAGATATTATAATGCTAAATTTTAAACGAATAATTTTTTAACATTAGAGAGGTTGCGGCCGACGTTTTCAATGTGAAAATGTGTACGTCGGACGTTCGGTGCCGCTTTCCCGTAAGCCTAGAAGTGTGACACTGGCATTCGGAACGCCAAGCGTGATTCCATTGACATTCCAAATGCCATTGTCAAACTTCTAGGCTTACAGGAAGGAGACGCCGAACGTCCGACGTACGCATTTTCACATTGAAAACGTCGGCCGCAACCTCTCTATTATCTACACGAAATACAGACAAATTCTTACCATGTGTTAACAAATTAAATTAACAATTATTTATTTTAATAGAATTTTCTGATGTTGATTTTTATAAATATTCAGTGTCATTAATCGACAACAGAATGAAAAATTATATAAAATCAAAAATATATATCAACTAATGGATCTTCCTTGCCGCGTTTGCGATAAAAACAATTAAAGTGTCTGTTGTATTAAGATTATCTTTAATGTAGTGTTATAAAGTCGTTAACTTAATCAACGATCAATGATGTCGATTATTCATTATTTACTTTTTCTATTTTATTATAGATGTTCCAATTTTTAGTTCTTTTTTTATATTTTATATGTATAGTTGACTGTAAATAAATAATTATTGTGAAACATCAGTTACAATAACAAAATATGAATAGTAAATTTACTTCTTTGCTTTATTATTGATCTGTTTACTGTGATCATTATTCAGTAGTCAATTTTTTAAAATAAATATATTTGTATTTATATTTAAGGTGCATCTAAATAGGATGAGTGAATACGTAACACAAATTTATTAGGAGTGGGATTACATTGCAAGAATAAAAATCCATTTTGTCTTCATTATATTCATTTATGAATGTCTTATATACAGAAAGTTGTGGTAATTATCATATCGAAAGAATTATTATTCAAAAATAGCATGAAATTTAAAACGAATGTTAGCCTATATTATGTAATTTTCTTTATATAGAGATAAGTGATTCTTAGATATCTTTGTGTATATCTACATTTTATACTTTTAATTTTGTAAATAATTTATATATTATTATTTAGTTCCTAACATATAAATGATGATACCTTCAATTATTATAGAAGAATATATTCGTGAATAATTTGATTAATTTTTACCTAATACAAAATTGTGATTACTGTAATGAATTATACAGAAATTAAATAATTTTATGGCTTTATTTCCTAACATTATTATTTATTGTAGTGTTTCTCAAACATATTTAGAAACACGTTCATAAAAGGTATTTTAATGTGTGTGTTAAAAATGCATTCAATATTTTTATTTTGTTTAATCAGAAAATTTTAAAACATTGAATCATTTACAATTGAATTCGGTAGCAACTTTAATATAAAGTTTTTGAAATTCTAGCAAATAGAATTTTCAAGTTTTGTATGCGATCGAGTGAAATTTTGTTTGTTGTACGTTTGTTACAAACATTACTAATTTCATAAGATTTTATTTATTATATTTGGGAAAAATTTCATTTATTCTGTGTAAAAAAAAATTGATTTGATCCTTAATATCCACATGAAACTTGCAAGTTATATTAACAGACTAGTTTTTGGGGTTAAATTTACCTATGGTAGTCAAAATGGCGGCTCATCTCCGATTCCAGCAAACAGAAGGGAAACAGTAGGGACACACGTTCTAACCTAACTTAACCTATTCTAATAAATTACCATAATTATTACCAACAGAATTATTAGAATAGGTTAGGTTAGGATAGGTAAGAACGTGCATCCCTGCTGTTTCCCTTCTTCTGTTTGCTGGAATCAGGGACGAGCCGTCATTTTGACTACCATAGGTAAATTTAACCGTTTTTGGAAACCAATTTGAGAAAACAGTTCTTTTAAATAAAAGATAGAATGAGATTTTGAAAACACATAGAACATCAAATGCTTCGGGCATTTATTTGAAAATGAAAGTTGCAGTTATGTTGGTCCCTGAAGATGAATTTGACTGGCTTCAAAGTACTTGGCTGTTAGAAGAGGGAACTGTTTTCTCAGATTGTTCTCCAAGAAGTAATTTGTTGATATAACTTATGATTTGGTGTTCTGTGCATACAAAATTTATGAAAGAGTTTAAAACATATGCCTAATTAACTGTTTTATACACAAAGTATTAAATAAATAATAAGAAAAATAATATCCCCAGTAATAGCATAATGTAAAAATTTTACATGCAAATATAATGTTTCAAAAATGCTTGTAAATTAATCTAAATTATAATTCACTTTTATAAATCTTCAAAATTGCTGATTCATTCAAATCAAACATGTTAGATATGTTAAAGTAGAATATTTGTTTTGTGTTGAAATTGTTTATTTAAATTTATTGTAATCCGTAAAAGCCATTTGACAGTCTGAAGGTTGTGATTTATCAAGTAGATTCTTGTTATAAATTCTATTTTATAACAAATGTAAAATATACTTTTTTTAATATATTAAGGTTCTAAACAAGAAAAAAAAGTAAATTGAATGAAATAAAATCAGATGAGACTGCAAGACTCAAAAGTTCTTGCATCTTAAATTGCTTTAAAAATTTGTTCTAATAAGTGATTTGAGATTTCTGATGAACTCATTTTAAACTTTGTTTTTCTTTAGCATTTTTTTATATTATATGTGCATATATAATATATAGATATATACATAGATACATTCCAAAGTATTACAAGATATTAGTGCATGAATATAGACATTGATCACAAACTGCTGGAGATACGCTTGAAAGCCATGGTTAATAAAACGAGGGTTTATACAAAAACTGACTTTTTAAAATACTGGTTTTCGAATCTCGACTTTCTTATGAAATCGGTTTTAATCGGCTTTCGGATTTTCACTCTCCCCCAAAATGGAAATAAGGAATGTTACAACTTATTTTAAAACTTTTTAAATTTATTTAATATTTATAAAATTTCAAAAATATAATAAAATAAAATCAACCAGTGTCTACACAAAACGAAAAAGAAAAAAAAAAGGAAGTGCTAGATTATCGCATTAAACTATAAAATTTACTTCATAGAAAACCATAAAGAAAAAGAAATAACAATGAATGCCTACAAAATATTATTTTATTTCTTATTTTTCCTAAGAAAATATGATTTTAGAAAGCAATAAATGTCTATAGATCTATTGTTCAACCGTGTCCTTATTTTGTGCACAAAATTGCCAGAAATAGAAAAAAACTCTAAACCCAGCTTGGTAGCAAGTGAGAATCATCTTTAAAGCATTAAATAATAAATCTAAATTTTTCATTCTTCTGTTTATACCCTCTAATACTAAAAACTTCTTTTTTTAGTGTCTTAGAGCTGGACGAAGTCACTTCCAGGTTTTTGGAGATATTTATTTATTTTTCCATAGCATTTTTTAAAGCTATGGCTTGATTTTCTTCTTTGCTACTTTTTCATCATCGCAGTCATCTTCTATAGAATAATTTGGATATAATCTCGATAATATTTGTTCAGATAACCTAATGATATCAGATTTTGCAGCTAGTGGAAGAAATACGCTAGATGCCTTTGTCCAAACATTCTGTGAATTTTGTAAATAAAGGAGATCTGTTACTAATCCTGTTTGTCTTTTCTCTTGAATTCGTACCTCTATAGCATGTAACAACTTGGAACTGATTTCAGTTTTCAGATTTTTCAATTTACATAACAGAAATTTCAAATATACCTTCACTTGTTAATAAATAGGACGACAAGATCCAAACTTTGTCGTCCTAAGGCATCCATCAGCTACTAAACGTATTGGTCCTAAAACTTTAAGAAGCTCTACAATTTTACAATACTCTGCTTTGTTCCACTTGTGAGAAGCACCGATGTCGTTTAAAGCTAAAACAATGCATTCTTTTAAACGTACAAATCTTTCTATCATTTTTTGTTGTTGAAAAATTTCTCCCTATTGTAGGGAGAATTGGATGCTTTTTAGGCATAGGGGGATATTTCTTGTGTTTTTGTAGTTAGTTTTATGAAACTTTAGTATTTAATAATAATCTCATTTTATGTCAGAGATGAGTTTGTGTCAAAATGTCTTATGTTTTTAATAAAATAATTAATTAATTTACATGTTTAAGTCTAGGCTCAAAAACTGGTTTTATAGTTGGGAAACTCGTTTTCAAATTATATAAATTTCTTCAAAAAACCGGTTTTTCAAAACGTTTAAAAACTGATAAACCCTAAATAAAACTGTGATTGCCAAAACAGAGACTTCATGGGCAGTAGGAGTTAGGGAAGAATAATTATGACATTGAATCTTATATATAAAATTCTCGTGTCACAATGTTAGTTACCTTACTCCTCCGAAACGGCTTTACCGATTTTTACCAAATTTTATATGCATATTCAGTAGGTCTGAGAATCGGCTACTATCTATTTTTCATACCCCTACACCATTTCCCCCCTTTCAAAAATATATTTATATATGGATTAAGGCTTTTATGTCCAACAGATGGCGCTACCTTCCGACGACCTAAGTTTGCTTTTCTGTGAGGCATTATGCTTTTCTGTGAGAATGGACTGAAGCAGATCATTTTCTATCTATCTATATAAATAAAATATAACGTTCGTTTGTTCCTACCGATTCCTTTGAAATTTTGACACAACGTTGCATTCGAATACGCACGTGTTTTTATATAATATACATGTCGAAATTCCCCCCAGTGGGGGGAGATGGACGGGATTAAGGCTTACTGTGAAGAACTCGGCTTCTATTATACTATTTTATATGCGGTTTTTTGCGTTTTTAATTGCGTTTTAATAGGTTACGTCAACAGAATATACACTAAAACGGGGTTTTTCGATATTCCCCAGCGGGAAAAGTGACAGGATTAAGGCTTACTGTGAAGAACTCGGCTTTTATTATACTATTTTAGATGCGTTTTTGATTGCGTTTTAATAGGGTACGTCAAGAGAATGTATACTAAGAAGGGATTTTCTGAAATTCCCCCCACGGGGGAAGTGTTATACATTTATAATAGATACAGCCACAACAACGCGTGGCCCGGTCAGCTAGTTGTATAATAAAAAATATAATGTTGTATCAAATATACAATAATATATGAAAAATTTCTGTAAACCGTAAGAAGCAAAAAATTGGTAAACTGTTTCAAATTGATTGAGAAGCATCAAAACTCCTCTTAATGCTAAGAATTTGAAGGTTAGTTTACTTCTAAAATCTTTTTGAATTTTTTCTTAGGACCTCAACATACCTTTTAATCCTTACTTATAATTCAAATTTTGTTTAATGAGTAGATCAATCAAAAGGAATAATTTAATAGAAAGTTAATTCAATAATAAACTAGATCAATGTTTACAAAATGGTTAGTAAGGTTGTATGTATGTAGTAAGATTGAAATTGAAAAGCTAGTGTTAACATTAACTGATTTTATTGCCTTCATTTTAAATACATTCCACAAGATCCTGTACTTGTTTTTAAAACTATAAATAATGATTTTAAAACACCACAATAAATTAAAAGCTTTGTATGAATTAACAAATACAATCGACTCCACATAAGTCGACACCCGGATAACTCGACACTAGTCGGTTACATAGTCTGTTTTTTGTGGCCTGCCGACTTACATAGGCATTAATGTTATTAACCTTAAAAAACTCTGTTTACTCGACATTGTTTAACTCGTCACCACTGGATAAATCAACATACTTTTTCTGTTTCACACTTTTTAGAATTCTGATAAGTCGACTCCCCTCCTGAAAAAATGAGTACAACACCATACAATAAGCTGTGTGGTGTGAACTCGTTTCTCAGGGGGGGAGTCGACTTATCAGAATTCTAAGTGTGAAACAGAAAAAGTATGTTGATTTATCCAGTGGTGACGAGTTGAACAATGTCGAGTAAACCGAGTTTTTTAAGGTTAATAACATTAATGCCTATGTACGTCGGCCGGACCACAGAAAACTGACTAATTAACCTACGGTGTCGAGTTATCTGGGTGTCGACTTATGCAGATTCAACTGTAAATGTGTTTGCAGACCCAGACAAAGATATTGATGGGATCATTTAGCTTAGTCCCAAGTACAGAGGGTCCAAAATTTATCTAACAAGCATGATACAAATTAAAATTACTTTTGATAAATGATGTGTGTGACTTTCAGAGATAGATTGGTCTCAAATTTGTGACCATTTTCATCTCACATCTCAGAATGTGCATATAGTTTACATTAATAAAAATTATCTACAGTATATATACTCTGTGGTCTTACTTAGTTCAATCACATGCCGCATTATATAAAATGATATATATATATATATTTTGGCAGATGTATATTTATATTAGTATGTAATGTAAATACTAAGCAGTCGAAAGAAAACAAATAAGTCCATTTTTCAAATTCAGACATTCAGGATTTTGAATATATTAATTTTAATATGTATAAGTTATCAAAACTTTGTTAATATCAAGGTTATATCAATTTTTTTTTTTTAATGTGATTATTTTAAGTTTAAAGGAAGTTAAATGATGTTTGCAGTTTTCTTCCATATACGTTATTAATAAAATCGAGTTGATAGCGTATATTTGTTTTTTGATTACATCTTTCCAAAAACCTGTTTAATATTTTATGTTATTACTGAAAATATGCATAATTTATTACAATATTACTGATTTTTGTTCTATTTTAGTTCTGTATATAAGAAGACATTTGGAAATACTATGTAATTTGAAATAACTATAGGTATAATTCAAGTTAGAAACAGTTAATTACATTGAATCAGTGGCATAGCGAACATAACTGGCGCCCGACACTTTATTGGCACCCCTCTCTCCCTCCAGAAACACATATAGTTTGTCTTGGAAACCATTTGGGCACCCCTCTGCGAGTGGTGCCCGGCGCATGATACACCCCCTTGCATCCCCCTTGCTTGAATCTTCAAATAAATATCTTTAGTTTCTTCAGTTATGTTTATCTAATCGTTTACTTCATATCATTCTTTTCATTGAAAATAATAATGTATATTGTTAATAAATTTAACATGGATGTCATTGCTCAAAATAGTTAAATATTTATTCCTTAAAAATTATTTAAAATTTAATAATTAGTCAATTATACATATAATTTTTCTGTGGAAAATATTTATTATTGTAAAATTGTTTAATTATAACTTTTTATTAAATTATTCTCTTTCTTTACAGAGTAGAGTATATTTCAAATGTTCAACCGTAACATTAAATGTTTGTTTAGAACATCAGCTGAAATGAAAATAAATTTTATATGTTGTTATATTAGAAGTAAGTAGAACACAATTTTACTCATTAATAACAAATAGCTTAAATTAATATTACTTAATTCATTTTAACGTCAAAATAACCGTGAATATATATATATATATATTTATGATCAGAATTCAAAGCGAACCTTTATCTCAATAATATCTTGTTAACATTTATTAGAATTTTTCATTGTAAGATTTGGTTTTAGAATGTATAAAATAGATGTTATAAGTTCTATTTTGTGTGTTAACTTAGTATTTTATTATGATTATTGCCATTCAAGAATTCTCTCCAATTTAAAAGAATAATAAATTTTTATAATAGAAATAACTTGATCACAAAATATCATTTTTAAGTATTATTCCGATTTAGGTTTTTAAAAATATTTTTAAATGTTCAAAAGAAATAATTATTAAATTTGAATATGAAGTATATTGTTTAAATTATAGAAATATATTGACTTTTAACTGCTTATGGAATATCCACTATAATATTTCTTAAGAAGAAGAAAATCTTCATTTAAATTATAGGAGAAAATCTGTACAAAATCTTGAATGAAGTTGTCTTCACATAAAATCTGCTTATAAGTGAGATTAATTTTGTAGATATTCATAAAGCAATCATATAATATGAAGAGTAATGTCATTCTTCTAGCTGTAGCTTAATTTTTACTCGTCACTTATCCTTAATTATTAAACTGTCATTTCTGTTTTTATTTGTCAAATATTCTTATTTGAGTCATATTGATTCATTTATATATTTATTTATTTCAAATTGAAATGTCAAAAATAAAAAGACAAACCTTAAAAACATGTTAAAATCAGGAACACACAAAAGAAACTTTGCTAGCATTTACCTTTCTTAAGAGTCTACTTGGCCTTCTTCAAAAATGTCCCAAACAAAATCACTAGGTGTCATCTTTAACTGCTGTACTCATATCTGGGAAAACCAAGTGCTGATTTTATATTTGTTATTCTCTTCAACATGCTAATATCGTACTCAAACATTCTCTGATAGATAAAATACATTCAATTATTTTCATTTCTGTTAAAAAAAAAATTCTACATTCTCTGATAGTTAGAATACATTCTGGGTATAAAGATGTTACACCAATCATAGGATGTAAATTTAATAATTACAAATAAATTAATTTAGATTAATTTGGAAGAAAAGATTGATCTGGAGCTGAACGTGAACTCGCAACTCCTGTTTATCATGCAGATACATTAATTTCAAATTATTAGATTTAATACAAGATGATGGCTTAACCATCTACCTTTTAGTCCAATTTATGTAATATCTGTATAATTAATTAACCAAGTTCTAGTCCAATAGTAAATCTAGTCATATCATTTCATAATTCTTAATTTCTGTTATAATTTATCTACATTTTTCTACTGTAATCTCTTTTTTATTAACATGCTTTGTTCTGTTTTTCATGTCTTGCTGAATAATGTTCAAAGTAGTCAATATTAAAATTTAATTTTTAAAAAGTCGAAAAGGAATTTAAGTTGTTTAACCTCACTTTGGAATTTATTCTTGTGTTGCACATTGCTTAAACTTAATTAATATCTGAATAAGCATATATACTGTAGTTGAGTGGGTAATTCTAAATTTATTTGCTCTTTTTCAAAGCTCCTCATTAGTATATTAATTTCACTCAAATATAATAGAGAAAATCTATTGTAGACTTTCTAAGTCATCTCAATTTCAAGTTTTGAGTTCAACAGCTATAGTAAAAATGTTAGTACTGCATTGACTTTTACTATTTTAACCAACTTTAGTATTATTATTTTGCAGAATTTAAAATTAAAAAATTACTTTTACCAATTACTTTTCTTTATAATTCTCTTGAAGGAAGTTATTTCTGATTACAGTATCTTATTGCTCAATTATTCTTTTAAGTTTTCCAGAAAGGATATTGTGTATGAATTTAGAAATAATTTCTCCGAAAAATGGAAATAATAATCTTTTCTTCCAATAATCACATTCTCACAAATACATTAATATATAACAAAATGAATAAAATTAATGAATTCAGTGTTATATCAATGATTTAAATCTACAAATTTCTGTTACAAATAGTAACTTTTTTACTCCACTTCTATTGTTTATATATCACTTATACTAAATACTCTTTGAATTAACTAACTTAAGAAAGACAAATTTATACTATAATATAAAATAACTCTAGACTTACACTCTGCGGAAGTCATAAGTTTTTTATTATTTAAATAAACAAAATATAAAAAAGATTCAATTAAAACCAAACTATTACCTGATTATATTGGGCTATAGTAATGCTACCATTAATAATTAAATGTTAAGTGATTTAGCCTTGAGGTAGCCAAGTTACTTAACATTATATATATTAAGCATGATATAATCTGGTAATTGTTTGGTTCTAAACTAATAATTGGGTTTTTAAATATTTATATTTGTATAAAATTCAATCAGCTTTAATGCTAGAATGTCCATATTTTCAAGCTATCGTAAGACAGCTGATACTCTTGTCTCCTGAAAAATTCACTATACTTTCACTCACTTTTTTAATGAAAATAGTTACATAAAATTTTTTATCTGATAATGTTTTATTAACATTTATTGTAATTTTTTAGATTTTTAATTTCTGTTGACTAAAAATATAAATTTTATAACAAATAATCGGATATTTTAATGTTCATTTTTGTTATTTGTTTTATTATAATAAGAAGAAAGCATATAAAAGATACAAAGAAGATATAACATAAATGGTTCAGTTGTTTTATGAGATTATATATAAATAATACGAAAGACATTGTTACTTATTATAATCGTAATAGGTTATAATTTATTTTTGCTATACATAAAAATTTACATAAAATAAAAGATAAGATATATTGTGATTCGGTTATCTCGGTGTTTTTTACCCGATGCAGTTGACCATGCATACAGTGACATGTTTGTTTCCCATGCACATTTTGTAGGTAACTTTTTTGCATTTTTGAGCATATATCAAAACATTTCAATGCAAATGCCTTCCTTGGCATTTGCATTGATTCAGAAGTTGACCATGGTTTCTTTGTTCACCTGCTTCTTGTTTGTTATTGATGCTTCAAGTTTCAGAATTTGGTAGGAAGAAGCCAGTTCTAACTTGCTCACTGTTGTATTCATCTCAAATTGCAAACTTGCAGGTTGTGACTTGCAATTTCTGACTTGCTAGTATTCAAGTGTTTTTATACAATTTAATGCTTATAGCATTAACTTTCCATTTTAACATTTTTAATGTAATTTTGTAATTATATAAATAATCAAAAAATTATTGTTTATAATTATCGTCAATATAATAGATCTAGATTTGCAAAATAATTTTCACGCAAAAAAATATACACAATATAAAGTTATACATTATATAAAATAAATGTGATTTTTTTCCCCCTTCTTTAATTAAACAAAAATATTAAATAAATTGTCATATCTAAGTATCAATGCAACATTTTAAATGTATTTAGACAGATTTTAATGATTGTTCATTAGGGGGGAAAAAATGTCCCTACAGCCTTTCTAGGTAAAAATGGTTATAAAATCTGAACTGATGTAGAAAGAAGAACAAAATTCTGACCAATTAAGCTTTACTATAATTACAAATAATCCTTCAAAAAACCTTTAACCAGCATGAGGTATGATTAATTGTCCAAGCAAATGTTTTCGGATCCCTCCTGGGTCCTAAAAGCTTCGTTTCAAGGTGATTCACTTTAAACATTCAATAATGCTTATAATAATTAGGGAATGATAGCACTCATTTTTCTCCAAGTTCCGACCCGCTAATACGGATTTTATTCGTATAAAAATACATAAACCTTCATTATAAGAAACCAGTCATTACGTAATGACTTTAGTCTAGCTTGCACGTGATTCCCATTGGATTTCGAAGTTCGCTATTTGAAATTTCGTTCCAAAATGGCTGGTCTTCGTTCTAACGGATCGTTACAAACGAAATAGAGCTTGAAGAAGGACCCAGGAGAGATCCGAAAATGTTTGCTTGGACAATTAATCATATCTCACGTCGGTTAAAGGTTTTTTGAAGGATTATTTGTATATTGCTTTGGTGTGCGTCAATTCTTTACTATAATTCATGAAAAATCATAAAATTTTCATTTGCTAAGTTAAAAATTATGACTTTAGGAATAGTTTAAAATTATTAAGGGGACAGAATTGCCCCATTGGCTGTTCTAGTGTTAAAATATAGAAGACACAAAATTTACTAATTTAAATCTTCTTCTTGAATGACAAGGACTCAAAAATTACACATTACATTAAAAACTGGAATGATAGATGAAAACTTTGGAAAAATATGAGAAAAGAAACGTAAACACAACTACATAACCACTCATCTCTATGCAAGTGAAATCTAGATATTAAAACAGAAAATTCATCTGTATTGTTTCTAATCTTTTTATACCACATAATTATGGATGTAGAAAATTCAATAAATTCCAAATAATCTGCCAGATTTGTTGGATAAATGAAAAATTAACAATAAGTTAATGAGAAAATCAGATAAATTCTTAAAAAAACAACCCGTGTTCTGTGAACGTGATGATGACCATTTAAAATGGAAGAAAACATTTGTTTTCATATTATTTCTTTTATTTTTGCTGGTTTATTGGTATTTAAGCCTAGTTGAGATTATTTATATTAAAAAAACAGAAAATATACTTGATGATATGTAAAAATAGTATACAAAATGGAAGTAACACATTTAAGGGATGGACAATACAAAATTATCAAAACTCTATTAATTTAGTAGAAAATGCTTGCATGGTTGGCTTCCAGAATGACGAAAAGAAGTTTTCTGTGTAATTTAATTGACCGAATTGAATAATTTCCTATTCTAAACTGAAATAATGATGGTTCGTAATTCGTCACCTTTGATAAAGAATTATTAAAGAAATAGTTTTAATTAGGGACTTAAATAATGTAATAAGAAGTACTGTAAATAAAACTAAATAAACTGATCTTTTAAGAACTTTATATTTTATATTTAAAAGTATAAATATATACAAAATTAATATAAGTAATTGTAAAAATTGTTTCAGAATTTTTAATTTTAATATTTAAATTAACAATAGATTAAAAATTAACATTTAAAATTTTTCTTTTTATTATAATAAAATTAGATGAATGATTGTATTATTATTATACTTAAATATTAATTTAAAAATTTTGAAAATTACAGGTCATTCATTTTATTCATAAATTTTTAATTGTAAGAAATTGAATTTCAAGAAAATAAAATAAACAAATCCTGATGAATTTTAAGTTTTAAAGATGAAAATTGAACATTTTCCTTTGTTTAAAGGTAATATATATTCTTTCAGTTATTGAAAATAATTTACATTTAAAATATAACAATTTGTTTTAATGTTTAGAAATTCTTAAAGCACTCGATGCCAATAATTACATAATATAATAAAGATAAGAGACCGTCTTTCGGCGTTGGATATTTTTAATCAAAGTCATTCTAATTCCGAAAGACAGTTACTTACCTTTATTTTATAGTACTAATGTTAATTTGAACTATTTTTAATGAAATGTAATTTAAATGAGACTATCTTTTAGCTGTCATATTTTATGATTTTAAATATATAATTACCTTGTGTTTTGACGTATTTTGAAACTTCTGTACACCATATTTAAATTTTTAATCATTTACTTAGATCTACTTCTGTTCAGATGAATAAAAACTTTCAAAAAATTACAGGTAGTTTTGCAAATCTTGACTGGGAGCTGCATGTTATCCAAATTCGTTTTTAGAGTACAGTAGAGCATCGTTTATCCGAATCAATTGGGGACCGGGGTTGTTCGGATGACTGATTTTTCGGATAACCGATTATGTACGAAAAAATATATTAACCTATCCGATGCTGAAATTTTTCTCCTTTGCGCGTCGCTTCGTGTTGAATTTTCGTCGATTTTAAGCCTAACGAAAATTTTTATAATAATTATCGAGGCTATCGTGTCGTTAAAAATTATTTCTTTATTTTGTACCAACAAAATGAATATATTGAAAAATATAAAAACAAAAAAATTATACTTTAGAAGTTAATCTAGTATCAAAAACGTTCGATTCGGCACGACACAGTCCGACTGGAAAGCTTTCGGATAAACGATGCTCTACTGTATTTGAGAAAAATGTACTTTAGTGACTTAGGATAATCTTCATATCCTGTTTAATTCATATAACTTGTACTCTTTGCTTACTAATATACTCATCCCTGCTACTGTTCATCGCAGCTAAAATCCGTGAAATGTCCTTTATTTCACATTACTTTTCTACATTAATTCCAATTGAATTTATTTATTACAAGAAGTTAAAGCTAATGCCCATTGAGATGAGTAAAAATTTGGTTTTTTAAAGAGTGAAAATCAAATAACTTTGTTAGTAAAGATGTGTGTGCATACATACATCCGAAATACTTTTTATTATGATTGATGTCAGTTGTGGTAATTAATTATCTGTTAAAACAGATACTGAATACGTTCTAAATATATAATGTTTAAATTTTGTAATGCATATAGCTATGTTTTGTAGTTTGAGGAGGTTTACAACTTAGACACATCATAAAGTAAGAATAAGAACGATGCTAGAAAACTGTCCGAAAATCTTTTGAGTGATTTGCTTCTATAGATCCCATTTATTTTTGGTTTATCTTCAGAATAATAATATATAATTTAACATATCTTCAAGTGAACATACAGTGCATTTTGTAATAAGTTGTGAACCAAGAATATGCTGATTTTATTCTCTAGTTCAGTGTTTCTCAAACTTTTTTGTCTGGTGGCACACTGAAATTATTAAATAAAATTCACGGCACCCCTATTATTATTATTATTTGCTTTTTTACGGTTAGTAAAGATATGAAGGATGAAAAGTCTTTGAAAAAAAATGAAAGTTTTTTAAAGTAAGTAAGTTTATTTCCAAACAACACAAAAATATTCAAAACAAAAGTTATTATTATAAAGGTATCTGGTGATAAAATGAGCTCTGAATTTTTGATGATTTACTAGTGCTAATTGATTCCTTTGCTTTGCTACCAGTAACCACTTCTTGATCGTTAGAATCTTTACATTTTGTTTTTTTAATGAAAAAAATTATTCGTGATATTGAACGACATAATTAACTTCAATATTTTATTATAAAATTTAATTACAAGTTAATAATTTATTTGTTCTTGTTGTAAAGAAGAAAAATATTTGTATATGATGCTTTCTCGTTATTGTCTGAACATATAACAATAATAAAAACAACTATTTACCGCATTCAACGCATTTATATTGCACTTCTACTCGCTGCAGGAACAGAAGAACAGACAACTAGTAACTAGTTCGTTTTTTTTTTTAAATAGTATTTACGTATCGCCAATTACAGAGTCATTGAGACAGGTGGCGATGTAACAAGATTAGTAGAAAAAGCCAATATTCATTTTTTATAATTGTTTTAATTATTTATTTAATTTAATACTTTAATTCCATTATTTTAAGTAATTTTAATTTAATTATTTAAAAATTTCGCGGCACCCTTGTGGCGTACTTGCGGCACCCGCTTTGAGAACCACTGCTCTAGTTGATAAGCCAGGATTGTGATTGATGGTCCATGTAGTTGGACAATACTTAAAGTAATAAAATTCAGAAGTCTTAAAATTAAAAAAATATTTTATTGTTGCAATTAAAATTTTTTTAAATGTAGAACTGAATATTTTTATAAATGTTTAACTGAATGAAAACTGGCACTAGATTACATTAATCATTGCTCATTATTGCTAATGAAAATGCACTGTTTTTATTTTTGGAATGATCTGTTTGATAGACTTAAATCTTTCAGCAATTTTAATTAATTTTTTTAAGTAGAATATTTTCCTACATGTAGTAATTCTCTCTCCTTTTCTCTTTCTTTTACTCATGATGAGTAGGAAAAGTTTTAGGATGTATTCGGGAATATGAATAAATTAATATTTTTTGTTTGATTATGAAATACATTATTAAAGTTTTATAATTATTTCAATTTAGATTTAAGTATTCATTGTATATTGCTGTTAAGTGTTTCTTTCACTAAAATATATATATATACACACATACGTATATATATATATTTTTTTTTCCTAGAAAAATTGCACACACACAATGATAACTTCAGTGATAATTTTCACAGAAAACATAAAAACTACTATACTGTTAATGCAATTTCTGAATATTTTTTTCAACTTTCTAACAAAAATACTATGATTACATGTACTCAGTATGTCTCTATTCAACGAATATAATAAGTTTTATCAATGTTGTTTTTAAATTTTTTAAGATACTTAAATATAATTAGTTCATTGTAATTGATGGTCTCATCAGCTATTTGAAGATTTGATGATATGAATTAGATAAGTCATTTAAGTTTCTCTGCAATTAAGCACTGGTTAACATACTTTATTCATAGAATAATAGCTTAAAATAATTTACTGTATAAATAATCAGGAATATTATTCATTTCTTTGTGCAACTTCCAATTGCTAGAGAGGGGGAAAAATTTGTATTTAAAAAATTCATGAATTTTTAATCTATTAAACTATTAAAATTTATGATCTTCAAAGTAACATGAATTAATTTTTTTGAATATGAATTTCTCATAATGAATAACTTTCGCAGAATAAATGAAATTTATATCACAATTTTCACGACTTTACTGTTGAAAGTGTATTGTTTTCTAATAGAATATCTTTTTAAATATGAATTGTAAAACTCGTTTTTCAACTTGAGATAAAATCCAATGCTTTGCAATCAATTGTCATTGCTTATGATTGAGGCTGATAATTTTTTACTGCTCGATCTATTTTATTGATACGAGGCAGATGAAATAAATAAGGTTAGTAGTGCTGTTAAAGAAAAATAAAATAGAGCATACAAGTTGAGACTAATAGTAGTAGAAGAGTATACAGTAATGCATTGCTGTACTAATAGTCATCTCTGCCAGGCGGCATTTGTTTATATCAGACTGCAACAAAATTGAAAAGAAAACTGTTGTTCAATTTTCGACAGCTAAAAGCATTATACATAGTGAGATCCATCGCAGGATGTATGCGCAATATGGAAATCTATGCATGTTGCTAGAAAAAGCCTAGGTTCAAAAGTCTACACAGTTTGTCTATGTTCATTCAGCCCTTCTTTGAACTTTTGAACTCAAATGCAAGCTTTTTGTAGCAGCATGTACTACTAATTTATTTCATAATTAATTATTGGAGAATTGAAATAATCTGTATAATTTTATTGAGATTTTCATATTGAATATAGGATGCTAAAAGTGTTAGTTTTAAATAAATAAAAGTTGCTTTAATTACTTAATGTAATTAAGAAATGTTTTATTTTCAATATTTTTCAAATTATTTTAAATTTGTTTTTTTTTTACTACTACAGAAATCAACTATAGCTTTTCTGTAAAACAAATAAAATTACCAGTTTATTTAGCAAATTGTCGTCAGGATACCTATGTTTAAATTGCATATATTAGAACATTTAATGAAAATATTATGTATTACGAAATTGATTTTAATAATTTTCAAAAGTAGCTGGAAGCTCCTTTATATCCGGGAAATGCTACTAAACAGCTACTCTAACTTTTGCCTCTTACTTGCAGTTTAGCTAATGTAAAATAAATAGGGACACCCATTTCCTTCCAATGAAATTACCTATCTTTGCTGTCATCTGCCATTTATCCAACATCCTGTGATATGTATAAACTTACTCAGGTAGGGTATTATCTGGAGGAATAAATTTCCTGCTTTCTTTCAAAAATATTGTGATTAATATTTTATTCTTCTGAAATTTATTTTTTTTTTATCTTGATGATGATTAATTACTACATATTCTCTGTATAAATGGTAATAATTTTTATTTTTTCTTAAGTTATTAGAAGTTTATCAATTTATCATTCGTATTTCTATAACTAGAAAAATATTTTAAAATAATTTTAAAAAATTATAGTGGAACGATAATTATTTTCGTTATTTTTAAATAAAATAGTTTTGTTATGAAAAATTTATTCCTTTTTATAATTTTATGTACTTTTTTTTTTTTGACATAATAATGAAATTAAAACTGTGTTCGAAGTAAAGTAATTTTCACATAATTAAGTTTTTGTTTCTTATAAACTATTATTAAATTAATGATTGTTTATTTTTTCATTAATCCACTTTTAATATTAATAATGTAATTTTCATATTTTTCTTTATTTATAAGAAAGTATTTGAATATCAATTTGTATGTATCCTTATTTACTAACAAATTTTTTGTATTATGGGATTGTCCCTAAATTACATAATGCTATTTTTATACTTTTCAACTATCATCCCATACCCTTGTAATACCCCATTATACTGTCACATATACATACTCATTCCAAAAATTGTGTATTGCATATTCTTGATTAACCTCCTAAATTGTATTAAGGAATAACATTATGTTATTTTATTAATTACATGTATAATATACAAAGCAGTGAAATAAACAGCGTGGTTCACTGCGCTACACTTGAGAAACAAATTACTGTTCTACTGCTACGAAGGGTCGAGAGACTAGCATTACGTGATGTTTTTGCATACACTCCTATTCCCAGGTAACTATCGTAACAATTATCTGCCCATATCTGCATTATGTAATTTATGAACGGCCCTTATATGGAATATACAGAATATTACGCCCACCTATTTAGAATTATGTGTACTTTGTCCTAAGACTTGAAAAGTTTGGTCACCTCCTAGATTAGACCATCTTCATTGCCAATCAGTCATCAGTCTAATTAAGCAATTGATTCATTAGTTAACTATTGTTGGCTTGTGTTTAGACCAGGGTTGTTCAACCTTTTTCCTAATGGGCCAAATTAGAAATTTACATATATTCAGTGGGCCACAAAGGTACCTTATATAAATATATGCTTTTAAAATGTTCAAAATTAAATTTTAACAACAAAAATATATAATTACATAAAATACTGTATTATTGACAATAAAAAAATTATACTTGCACAAAATAAAAAATTCAATGGGATTTTCGACATTGCCTTCCTTTTATAATATTGCTAATATCTGCTCTTATGGTACTAGTCTTAATTCTAAGAATGTTAGTTAAATGGGAATCACTCAATCTATTTCTTTCAGCAGTTTTGATGTTTTTCATGCATGAAAAGAATTGTTCACAACAGTATGTTACACATGTGGGGTAGTACTGCTTTCTAGCACCAATTACGTCATTACATAAAAGTGTATCCAGTGAAACGAGAATAATTTTTACAACATTCTTTACCAAAATAAATGAAAATGTACCTACGAGGGTGAATCAAAAATTATCCGCAATGTAGCTATAACTTTTATTGCAATACAAATAGGAAACTGAACTTAACATCATTTTTTCAATATAGTCCCCTTGCTTTTCAATGCACTTAGTCCATCGTTGCACAAGCTTCCTGATGCCCTCAGAAAAGAAGGTTTTTGGCTGAGCAGCGAGCCACGCATGCACCGCATCCTTCACTTGGTCCGAGGTGTCAATCAACGGCCCATTAATGCCTCTTTGAGTGGACCAAACAAGTGGTAGTCAGAAGGGGCAAGATCAGGACTATACGGAGAATGAGCCATTACTTCAAACGTGAGTTTCTGGAGCATTTCAGCAGTGTGGGCTGCAGTATGTGGACAGGCATTGTCATGCAACAACACATCATCTTTCGACAGTAGTCCTCTGCGTTTTGTTTTGAATTGCAGGCTTTAGCTTATCAGTAAGCATCTCACTGTAACGCTCACTGTTTATTGTCGTGCCTGCTTGTTATTCCTCTTTGGTGCAAACTTCTAATGGTGCGTCCATTATCTATCTGCAATAAAAGGAAGACAAATGGAGGAATTAGGATCGAAATTCCATAGCAGAACCACAACAGCATAACAATAAAATAAACGAGGACAGAGGTCAGTATGAACAATGTAAGAAGAGTTATGTCAACATTGCGGATAATTTTTGACTCACCCTCATATTTCTGCTTGTGATCTTTAGCACACCATGTGTCTGAACAGATTCCTGTTTGCAGAATACCAGATATAGCATGTTGGAATACCAGATATTCTGGATTATTGTGCATTTGTTTAACGAACTTGAATTAGTTTCTAAAATAGACTTTTGTAAATGAATAATTTCAAAATTTAACAATTTAATAATATATCCCATATCTGTAGATCTGTAGCACTTTTTATTAATGGAATGTTTAATTTCACAGTACTTGTTCTAAAAAAATTTGAATTTGGTCTGTTAAATTTTAATGGTTAAGTGATTTATCATAAAATTTATAATAATTTTTGAGTTTCAATTCAGTTATATTCAAGAAACTAAATTTCTTTGAATGCTGTGGTTCATCCATTGATAGGTTTCATTTCTTCTCTCTTCATTTTTGATGGTTTACAGCTAATTTTTATACAATTGTTAAATGCTGATATTAAAAAAGTAAGCAGAACAAAATGTTGAAATAAAATAATTCTTACATCAATTCATTGAATAATTTTTTAAATTTATATCTTGTTAATTTATGAGAGCATTTTTTTTTTAACCTTCAATGGTCCATAAAACAAAGACAAATGTAAATAACAAAATGAATTTATTACCAAAAGTGAGATACAAACATGGTTACTTTTTGACAATCACCGTGCTGATGAGGCATTTGTCATATCTGTGGACAAGCTTTGCAATTCCCTCTTCATAGAATGTTGCTGCCAGTGACTTGAGATGGGCCTTAACGTTGTTTTGAAGATCGTCATTAGTCTCGAACCTCTGCCCTCCTAACCTCTTTTTCAGTTCAGGGAAGAGGTGGAAGTCTTCACACATTTAAGGTGTGTGAAGAATTTCACCTTTCAGACATTCACCCAGCTTGGAACTTTTTAAACACCCAGCATATAGCCCTGATTTAGCATCGAGCGACTTCCACCTCTTACCTGAACTGAAAATGTGGCTAGGAGGGCAGAGGTTTGAGACTAATTATGATCTCCAAAACAACATTAGGGCCCATCTCAAGTCACTGGCGGCAACATTTTATAAAGAAGGGATTGCAAAACGCGTTTGCAGATTTGACAAATTTCTTAATTTTCACGGTGATTATGTCAAAAAGTAACCATGTTTGTACCTAACTTTTGATAATAAATTCATTTTGTTATTTACACTTGTTTTTTGTTTTATGGGCTGTCGGAGATTGAAAAAAAACCGCTTACATACAAATAATAAAAATAATTGAATATGTAATAATCTTAAACATACTTTTACATAATTACAAGAACAATTAGAAAGTTAACTAGTGTGAGCCTATACAAAACAAATAATTTTCTACTAACTACTACTAATAAATTGTAATGTACAACTTGCTTTGAAGAAATTGAATGTCATACGTACCATGTAAAATGATATTTCATATATATTTGTGCTCCATTCAAGTAGTTCCAGACGATTTTCCAGACACTTTGTGTTTAATATATTTATTGAATTGCACAATAAAAATAGTCAATGTATGCATTTAATAGTTAGAATTATCTCTATGAATTTGACAAATGATTAGGTTAATTTTTATTCACAACAATATAAATGTCACTTATCAGTTTTGGGCTTTCACTAGTTTGTATAATGAATGGATGTTCTTCCCAATTGATTGATTCAAATTTGTTATTTTAATTAATTTTCTCGGTTTATGATTGATATTTTGAGATTTGCAGGGTTAACTTATACGGTGGATTTAAATTTACGAAAGGCAAAAGACATTCTTAATCAATGTAACGTTTTCATACGATGAATTTAAATTCCACGTATAGAACTTCTCTCCATGAAAACAATTGCTAAATAATAATAAAATACAGAAAAATTATAAATAGCTATTTATAATATAACATTATGTGTATACACACATAATCATTCAATATTGCAATTATATTTATTATAGAATATTTGCTATTAAATAAACTGAGTGCTATATTTTGCAACATTTCTAGCAAAATCAGTGTAACTACACAACAAATAAGTTAGCAGATTTTAAATCTGCAGATACATATGGATTGTCATAATACTTCACTTTAAACGTTGCAAAAAGTTCACCGAGTTCAGCGTTATATCCACATTTGCTTGTCACAAGTACTTTCGACGAACCTTACTGTCGTTGTCTTCGGGCGAGAGCATAACTTTGCCGAAAAACTTTAAAAAGGAACTAATCCGATGCAGAATAGAACGCATAAAGCTTTACCAAAGCCGTTAAGAACGTAAAGTGAAAATTATATTTATTACAATATTATAATTTATATGGTGTTTGGCGTGAAAATTATCGTACCAATTTTTTTACTTCACTTTATTAAGTACTTTTAAAGCCAGAAATTGTATAGTGAAGACCAAAGAATTGAGTAGACTTCTGATATACACATGTTACCCGATCATTCAATAACAGTAGATATGTAGTTTTTTTCCATCAGAAATATTGTTTACGATATAAATATACAACTAAAGTAGTTGTGCACTTTTTTCCTATTGTTTAACATTGTTGTTACATAAATGGTTTCTTCATTGTCCTGTTGTTTGTCTCTTACAACCTTCAGAACATTTTATATACATATATTACATGTATTTTAAAATTACCTAGTGAATTCTTTACTTCTAATGAGGAATTTTTTTGTGTTTTGTAGTATGTTTAAATCTTTTTTGGACTATTGATGAGAAATGACGTTTATTATATGTTAAAAATGGCTGAAAATACTATATTAATTTTTTTCATATTCCATCTGAAATACATTGGTTATGTATGCTAGTCGGATTTAAAATACTGTTTAATTAAACCCTGTAACCTTATTTTATACTGGATCTGCAGTGTAAATGAATGTTTAGAAATTCAGCAATATTTATTTAATAAATGTCTCTTTTCAAAAGCCATCTTCAGGATTCATTAAAATAGAATTAATCAGAATACATACAAAATTTAGATTATTTGATTTATGAAATAAAACTAACAGTAAATAAACTTGTAGATTTTTTAACAAAAATTTCTATTTTTATTAAATTATTATACTTAAATATAAAATAAATATAACGCTACCCAGACCTTCGTTCGATCCTTTGCTTCCAGATACGTCCAGTTCTAGATATAACCATTCACAGTTATTGGATGATTATAGGCCACGGACATAAGGTCGTCCCCAGTCGCACTGCAACTATACTATACATAAACTATACTATACTATACGATCAACTATACATAATATATGTTTGCCAGATTGATTTAAGATATTAACCACAACACAAACTGGTCATATTTGTCACAAATAACATAAAAATGTAAATAACTGCTTCATAATAATCCAGATTATCAAATGCCAGCCTACCAGGCATTTTTGCATTTGTATAAAATTTTATACATTATATGTAAAGTGAACAATGCAAACATTATTTTCATTTTGTACTAGAACTCGCTGCTGTATACTTCTGACTTGTTTGCACGTGTTCTTTAATCAGTCTGAAGTTGATACAGTACTTGACTATATTGTGATAATATTTATTTTGCAGATATGATTACTTGTGTAAAGTGATTGCAGAAGTATCAACATTTTTAATAAAATGAAAACTCAAATATATAAATATATATATATATATATATATATACAGTGGAATCATGCTCAACGTTCCAAACGCCATTGTCAAACTTACAGGAAAGTGGCGCCGAACGTCCGACACGTTTTCGCATTTAAAACTTTGGCCTCAACCTCACTAATATAAATGTAATATACAGTAATATGTAATATAATAAATGTAATATGCTTCAAACTTGTTAAGAGCATTAAAATTGCTTTATCTACATTGACATAAACACAAGATTCTAGCATGTTTTCCTGTAGGTTTCGCATCATTAGCTAATTTCAAAATTGATTCATGATTTGTTATTATGGTTGATAAACTACTCATAGGAATTCCAAACTTTGCTACAATGTCTTTCTTTTTTGAACTTTCCGCAACACGTCAGTTTTTTTTAATAATGCTTAAACACTATATTAAGTTCTTCAAATTCCAGTCCATGACTTATTAAATAAAATCTCACTAATTAGTCCAGCAGTTGTCAAAACTATCACCTTTGTAACGTTTTTGACATTCATTAATTTGTAAATCGTTTATCTGCCAACAACAGCATTTGGACCTAATCTCTCTCTTCCTTGTTTACAACCATGTGGGGGGCATATTACACGACGACCAGTATTTCTCATATCTGGGCCATGGTTTTACAAAGGGTTTTCAGGTTAACGCCTGAAATTGAACCTAAATTCAAACTCTTGCCGTAGGGATTAATCGACTTTTAACGATCGACGATCCTTACAAATTAAAAAAAAAATGTACACAATAAATTTTATAATCAGATTTTAAGAATTGTTCCCAGTATGGATGTTTTCAGGTTTTAAATGGGGATTATTTAGAAAAGAACATGTGCGGTCATGGTAGTATGTGATATGGTTCTTAATTAAAAATTTAATTATTTGTTATTTAGATATTTAAAATTGGATCGTTGTATGTGTTTTTTGATTAAGAAATTTATTATAAAAATTCTTCCATTTGTGAAAATTTCAAAAAATTATTTTGTAAACTCAGTTAATGTATCTACATACTTATCTTTTTAATTTTCTGATAATATAAATAATAGTAGTAATAATAAATAAAATTTATCCATTAAAATTTGTATGCCAAATTTGAGAGGATGCTATAACTACAAATAGATCTTTTTGTTCGTAATTTTCATTTCCTGACGGCTTATCAAAATTTGTCAGGAACAGTCTTCTTCCTGTGAGTTTAGCTATTCCTTGTATATCACTGACAATATTATTTTTCTATTTTATCTGTTATTATAAATCATAGGTTTAAAACTGGATGTTTAATTTTGTATAAACTTTGTGAAATTAATTGTGTTTATATTATAAAATGAAATGTTTTGCATTTATTAGTCAATTTGAATATTTTTTTGGACATCTTTATATTTAAGCGTGTTTTAGAAAATGCCTATATTGTTGCTAGATGACCATTGGACTAAAGTGTTTTGAATTTATTCAAGGGCGAAACTTTAAAAACTGATTGAGTTTATGGAATTTTATATGAATAGAAGATTTTTTTCCTCGGAAATTTACTACTGAAGATGAGCATTATGTCGAAAAAACACTAAAGGTTAAGAATATTATAAGTGATTTGCTTTATTGATAAAATAGTTTGTTGTTTCATTTTTGAAATTGTCAAGATTTTAATCAAAATCCATCTAGCAAACAAAGTGATAATTACAGTTACGTCGTACCAATCTTTTATAGCTTTGCAGTTAAAAGGTTGGTACGATGTATCCGTATATCAAGATCTCACATATCTTTGAAAATACAGTGATAAATTTCATTCTGATAACAATGTTATTTCTCTGAGTTTACAGACATTAGATTCATCCAACATTATTATTTATCAAAAACTAAAAGTTAATCAATTATGTTCATATAACATACCAAGTTTTAAAATATTTATTTATAACTACAAATTCTGAATATTATTTAAAAAGATATTGAAGCATTGAATGAAAAAAATCTGTGTTAGAATTGGTTTTTCCCCATTTTTTTCCTAATTATATATGGTATATTTTTCATCTTACTTTAGATATACACTCAAAAGTGAAATTTCAGTGTCATGAAAAAATTTGCGTACCCATATGCACATTACGGGACTGGTAGACGCGAGAGATAGGCAAATGATTAAAAGAACAAGGATATGCAACAGATACCTGTTTATTCAGTAACGAATATGACCCCCACAAGCATCTATACAGGCTAGGGAGACTATCTATGAGGTGATTAACAATTGCCCGCGATATCCCTTGTCAAGCTGTCCACTGCAGCACGCATGTTGTCTATGGTATGTGGCAGTGGTCCCCGGTGCACCTTGTGCCAAACAAGGTCCCACAGGTGAGATGGGAGAGACATCTGGCAAGGTTGCCAGCCATGGAAAGATGTGAATTTTGTTCAGGCTGATGAGAGTTTGCCATGAGATGTGCTGTCGAGCATTGTCTTGCTGGAACATCGTATTGGGTGTGGCCTGAATTAGTGGCCAAACCACAGGCCTTACAATTTGTGTGATGTACTGGTCCATTGTCAGAGTACCAGAAATGTACACCAACGCTGTCTGTTGATCGAACACGGTGTCTGGTTTGGAGCCTGTGTGATGTTTGGCAAAAGTAGCATTTCCCGGGATACTGCCACACTTTTCCAGGGCTGTCATTCCATCATAGACAGAAGCAGAATTCATCCGTAATCAATACCTGATGTCATTCAGTGGTCTAGTTTCGATGACGACGACATCGCCAGTGGTATTCAGCTCGCTGACATCTCTGAAGCATTTTCTATTCTTCTTCAAAAGTTTTGCTGCTGAAGACTGTTGCAGATAGCATTTATGGCCTAAGCCAGCTACTGGTCTTTACATTATTTTTTCTTTACAATATTAATTTTCTTATCTATCAGCTTTATTGAGGACTGTGTTCTTCTGTAATGGAAGAATTAAGAATTAAATTATTCACATTCAGTATAATTAAAAATTCTCAATTATAGCTAACAGTATGTAAACATTATTTATAATATAATTTAAAACATTGTTTTTTCTTTCAGATTTTCTTGGAGTATTATATAATCGAAAAATGAATGTTTTTGCAAAGATTAAACGAATGAAAATATTTTAAAAAGGAAAATTTTTGTATAATACTAAAGAACAAAATGAAAAGAGTGGCAATATCTCTTCACTTTATTCCTTATTTTTCCTTATTTTTATTTGTATTGATTTCTAAATCGGCTGCAAATTGCTGGGACAAAGAGAAAAGTGTGGGCAAGTATAGGAATTTTTATTTACCACAATTGATAAATGCAATTAATTTCAGAATTATTTAAAATCATTTTCATATTATATAGTAATATACTAATTTTTTCTTTAAAATTAACATAATAGATATGACTCAAGACTTTGACGTAGAAGTGGGATCGCCTTTCACATTAAACTGTACTTTGCATCGAGAAAGTATAATTATAGATGAGAATAAATATTATGCAAATGCTTCTTATATTATTTTCAAGAAAGGTGATAGACTTATTGAACATGCAGAAAAAATTGTGGTTTCTCCATTAACTGCACTGCTTAAAGTAAATGTTAGTGAAGCTAATGATACTGGATATTATAATTGTATTATAAAATTACCTGATACCAAGAAAGATATTACTATATGTAGCAGTCGTGTTTGCGTTGGCTGTAAGTATTATCAATTGTTGTTTTTAGTAATTAAATTTATCTATTTGCGAGAAAAAAATTCTTATTTAATTCAGAAAATTTCATTTAACAAAACATAAATTACAAAACAAAAGCAAAAAATTATTAAAATTCATAAAATAAACATGGATCATTGTCATCTAATAATTGTATTAATTCTTCCTAATATAAATTATCCACCTCTTTAATTCCTGATATCATTTTCATTCATATCGTAAAAACCCTCTCCACCAAAAGTGTGGTAGGCATTTACTATACAATGTAAAATTGCATACTTGTTAACAGAATAGTTTATTAGATTTGCTAACAAGACTGTCGTGAAAAATAAGTATGTCATCATTAAAATTTCATCATATATGGAGATAATACACAATCTATATTGGCAAACTACTATTTGCTGAAAGAATAAGATAAACAAGTGATTTTACATAACCTCTTATATCAAAATTGTTTTGTATAAGTACAGCATTATACAAGGATCACTGCAGTTTGTGAACTGTGTTATATCTAAACCATGTTGTATAAGTACCATCTTATACAGAAGTAACATTTATTTTTTTATTTGATTTTTTTTTCTAATTCATATTTTAAAACTTATTTTTACTTTCCTGGCTCTGTTATATATAACAGAGGGAAAGTACAGCAGTCAGTCAAAAAGGACCCTCTCAGATTTTTACATTTTTGGACTGACTTTGAAACGTTAAGGAATGCAAAAAGAATTTGGGGTTTTTTCTCTGTGTGTGTGTGTATATGTGGTATGATTTTGTTCCCCTTCTTTGAAGCTTAATAACTCCTGTGCTTATTGTTGAAAACTTTTGAAATTTTTTAGGGAGATTGATACTACTAAATTTTGGTGGTTAAAGGTCGAGAGGTGGGGAAATAAAGGGAGTCATGTGTTATATCTTCAGTAGGGTTGGACTTAATGATGATTTTATTAGTTATTAGCATTTACAAATTTTTATAAAACTCAATCCCTATCGTCAAAATTAAGCTTACTGCCATTTTATATTAGTTATAAATAAACAACTAACCCATTATACATAAAGTAAGACACCAACCAATGCCGAATTATGGGGCTAGAAATTTCTAGCCCCATAATTCGGCATTGGTTGGTGTCTTACTTACTTTATATTAGTTAAAAATATAAAAAGTATTTTAAAAAAAATATCATAAGATGGCACTACCAAATTTTGCCAGGAAAGTTAAGCAACTCATTGCTAGATTTTTTTAATAGATATTTTAAAAATTTTTATTTTAAACATAAAAGTAATCTGGATAGAAAAGTTTAAAGCCAAATGATTGCCAGATTAAATGTGGCTACATTACTGCAACTATTAATAATTAAATACTAAGTAA
This sequence comes from Centruroides vittatus, assembly GCF_030686945.1. Lineage (NCBI taxonomy): Eukaryota > Metazoa > Arthropoda > Arachnida > Scorpiones > Buthidae > Centruroides > Centruroides vittatus. Next base: position 1,872,219 of record NW_027122193.1, read on the forward strand.
TTAGGCACTAGAGGTAGGCATTATGTGACATCTCTTATTAAATTTAATAATTATAATTTAAATCAATATTATTAGCAGTATGTAGCTTGATTTTAAAATTGCAATTGTTTAGCTTTAATATGATCACTATTATTTGAAATGTTAAAATTTTTTAATATAATGGTATAATGGCCAGTTGAATAAATTAAAATAATTTAAAAATTAATTTTCTTATATCTAATATATAGGTATAATATAATCTTACAGATAAACCAACACCACCTGTAAATTTTTCATGTAAAATTCTTCACTATAAAACATTACAATGTGGATGGTCAACCGAACCAAACAATGTTACTATAACGTCAAAAATTTATCAAAAGCAAAATTCAAAACAGTAAGTCTAAATTTTATGTTTTACTAATATTATTGATCATTAATATAAACAGATCCTTACAATCAACAAATTATATTCTGTGTTTATTCTGCGACTACAATATCACGAAGACTAAAATAATTCATTTTAATATCGGTGACTAAAATTAATTTTATCCATCCTCCACGTATGACTTACTTTTTGAGCAAGTGGAGTGTACTTGTTGATTTTTTCAGTGCGGGCAATTTTTATGTTGTTGCTACTATTAAATACTTATTTATACATTTAATTTTTACCTTAAAGTTTTTATTAGCATTCAGCATTATTAATTTGCATGTAAAATATGAAAATGAAGTATATTATCATAGCTTTTATCATATTTTAAAATTATATCTTCCATTTTGCACTGTTTTGCTAAATTTAATCTTTATGTCAATAAATAAACAACAACAATAATAATAATAGTCTAAAATGTGCCCAAATTTAATTTGTAAGAAGTTAGAATTATTTCTTTAGTATGATAAAATTCACTGTATAGTACAGAAACGAAAGACTTAAATCTTTTTAAAAATCTTCCAAAAATGTTCATTCCAATAAAAATACTTTGTGTATAGTTCTCTAAAATGATTTTTGCAACTAAAATGTGTTGTAATTTTTTTCCAGCAATGTTTTTTCAGTTCAGCAATGTCCACATAAAGAACGTAGTTCAAGTAATTATTGGATGTGCGAGTGGAAGCTGACCTCCAATCCGGCTTTTAATCAGTTTATATTAGATTATGATTTTGTTGTTGAGTCAAGCAATAGTCTTGGATCCAGAGATGATACATTTAAGATGCATCGTGATGAAATTGGTAGGTTTACTTTTTAATTTTTTTAAAAAATCAAATACTTAAAATAATTCTGTAAATTACATTTTTTTTTAAATGTAATGAACAAACAGAAAAACAAAATAAATATAACCAACATGAAATAGCATCAGATTAAATTTGTATATTTTGTGACATCATATTTAGATTTATAACTAAAATAAGAAAAGAATTTAGTGATAACAATTTTCGTCTAAATTTTTTCTGGAAAAATAATAACAATAAAGGGACATTACTATAATCATTCATATAGATCAATCGCCAAGGTATTTTTATCTAATATAATAAAATTACCGTATATTTCTGCGGATAAGACGATAGTTGAATCATAAAAAAATACCCCGAAAATCCGGGGTTATCTTATAGGATAGGTACAAAAAAATTAGATTGAAATTTATATAAATTAAAACCATTATAAAAAAAATGGACAAACGGTAATTATTTACTAGTAGAGAGTAGGGCACGTCCACAAAATAGAATAGCCCGTACGACATTTTTGTGAATAGTCAAGGTCATTACCCGAATGCCCGAATCGGTGCGAATGTTTGCAACAATAGCAAGACAGAAAATAAAATTTGTTCGTTCAAAAAATTACGGAATAGGACGTAATTCCGTATACGCTATAGAGTATTATTATCCAGAAGATGATTGCCAATCTAAACTAAATTCATAGGCCGTTGATAGTTTGGGGGTTGTCTTATAGGACAGATATATGCTAAAACTGTAAAACTTTTATGAAAATTTACACCTCGTATTATCTGAAGGTCGTCTTATCCATGGAAATATACGGTATATTGACTTCACTTACTGATTCACTAGCACTAATTTTTTTTTTGTCAACGTTGTTGTCTCAAAGATGCATATTAAATTTAAAAATATCTGTTTTAAAATATAACATTTTCAATTTTTTTTAATCTTGAAGTATTGTTAATTTTGTTTTTTGTAAATTATTGCATTTACATATTCAGGAAGTCTTTAATAAAAAGTTGAAAGGGCTTATTTATTGTTCATGTTTTTCTTCAAAATTACTTTATTGAACTTAATTCAGTAAATGAGTTCCAATAAAGCAATTTTTTGTTATTAAGAAATTGGGAGATTTGCTCACAATTTTATAAACATTTTAATCTGTACAGTTTTTAATAATTCGAATTTAACTTTCTCTCACACATACGCACACACATTAGTTAATTTTTTTAGTTCTTTCTGCTCCGTAGGCACTAAGAGGGTCTTTATAGCAAGCTTTTTATGGGTTTGGCAAGGCCCACAGTGGGGTGGCTGATTTTGAGAGATGGAACCCAACATATCCATATAGACCCCAAAAAATTCCAGCAATCCATCTAGATTTAATTCTGGGTTTCTCCAGTGATAGGCTGCCAGCTGGCCATGTCGCCGGCCTTTGTTAGATGTTTATGAAATCACATGGATTACTAAAAATAATACATTTTATCAAAGTTTTTTAAAGTTGTGATTATGATATAAACAGACAAAATTATATATATTTTTACATAAGAAATAGTTAAAATTTTGTGCTATTAAGTCTTTTGTATTTTGTATATTTCAGTATTGCCAGGTCAACCTAAACATTTAACGTATCGCAATTTGCAGCCAAAAAGTTTAACATTGGAATGGCAATATCCAGATGAAATGGAAAATTTTTTATCACGTCTTATTTATCAATTAGTATATTATAAAGTAAACAAAAACTTCACTAAAGATTTAAAAGTATGTATTTTTTTTATAATTTTATAAAATATATTTAAAATTTCTAACACAATCTCTTTCTAATTTAGTTTTATTGTTTTTTTTTTCTCGTATCAAAATAGCATTAAAATCTAAATATTGATAATTTTATTAAAATAATTACATTAAATTCAATCGCCATCTAATTAATTAATTCAAGATAAATAGGAGAAATTAAACTTAATTTCTATTTAATTATTCCAAATTTCAAAGTTACTGATTTGTCCATTAGATGACAAATCATTCAAAATAATTAATAACTAAAAAAACATTAATCTGATTAATTCGGATTTGAAAATATGATCTACTTACTTTTTATTATTCTGGACAGTAGTTCAAAGCAGTGAATGGAAGATTCTAATATATAAAAATTATGAATTAGTATCTTTCATTCATTGTCTTGAATCATTTTTCATTCTTTGATAATGAAGTATTATGCAGTACTTCTGATATAGTTTGTCGTTCTCAATTCTGAAAATGTAAAGAATAATTTTGTACGTATCAATAGTTTAAAGAGGATGTTAACTATGTTAAGAAGTAAGAGATTATTGTTTATTGTATTTTAGAAACAAAAATAAAATTAAAGACTCACGCCAAGGTTTATACTTCTTCTCACTGAAAACTCACTGTGTTCAGCATTAATAAAGTTTCTTTAGTATTAGCACAAGCACTTTCGACGAATGTATAATCGTCATCATCAGATGAAAAGAACTATTTTTAACGAAACGAACGTGCAGAATGTTCCAAACAAAGAACAGATTTTTTTTAAAAATTCGAATCAGGTGTCCAGTAATTCCGTTAAGAACATATGTGGTCCGGAATGGAAATACTAAAATGCAGTAACAGTCGAGGGCTTGTATTCATCTGGGAAGCTTTTATCACAGCTACTACAGAAGCATGCAATGTTCCCACTCTTGATCTACCCGGGATGTGGGTAGCTTTGTACCAGTGTTTAAACAACCAAATGTGCCTGACATCGCATCGCAAATGCGGTGTCAATTACACGCATGCGCCGCTCGCTCCATAATTTCAAGGATTTGAACACGACAAAAATTATCTGTATGTTCTTAATGGAATTACTGGACACCTGATTCGAATTTTAAAAAAATTCTGTTTTTTGTTTGGAACATTCTGCACGTTCGTTTCGTTAAAAATAGTTCTTTTCACCTGATGATGACGATTATACATTTGTCGAAAGTGCTCGTGCTAATACTAAAGGAACTTCATTAACGCTGAGCATGGTGAGTTTTCTTCCAGAAGAAGTATTTTAGAAAATTACAGAAAACATTTTGTCAAATTATTTTTTAATAATTTAGATATCAATGTTGTTATTGATATATACAGGTATCCCTTGTATAACACAGTAGCTACATTTCTAAAAAGTGCCATGTTATGTGAGTCCTTGCTATACAAAACAAAGGACTAGTGCAAAACGTAGTTATGTTCCAGAAGTTAAAAAAAGTATTTGGTATTTGAATACGGAATTGTTCCCAACTGGAACAATTCTGTATTCAAATACCAAGATATCACTGTTTCATTTGTCACTTTTATGAATGATTACTTACCTATGATTAAAAAAAGTTTAATAACATTTACCTAAAAATATTTTAAAAAACTTTACTAAATATGAAGATTAATCTATAAAAACAAAACACAGTGACAGTCTTAAAGGCTAAAATCTGAAAGCAACAATGATGACAGGAAGCAAGGATAGGAATAAAAAATTCTATCAGTTTTCATTAAACCTGGTGAAAGGCACAAACAAATCGAAAATTTCAATATTCTAAAATTCATGGGCAAATTTGAGACAACACACACGCTTACTTGAATAAAAAAGTACTGATTAACGTAGTTTACACTTAAAACTGTGAAATTTTGTACTGAGAATTTCTAAAACTGTGTTAGAACGATAATCGGAAGTCGTGTTGTATGGGGGATATCCCCAATTTTCAAACCGTGTTAGAGCAAAACTGTTGTAGAAGTACCACGTTGTATGAGAGATACCTTTATATCGCTACTAATTATTAAATAATTTTTTGATTTCTTATTAATCCTTTTTTTTATTAATTAACGTTATTTACATTGTTAATTTAAGATTTAATCACACTTGTAGAAACATTCAAATCAAAAACTGGAATGAATATTTTTACTTTTGAATTTGGTAAAAAACATTTTAAGTTGTTTATTTCGCTCCAGTCTGTTTTAAATGATAAAGTTTTAATGGAAAGATTAAATGTTAGATTATTAAATAAACAATATTATACCATAAAACTTAAAATAAAATAAAGAACAATAAGTTCAATTTTTAGAATTTTAAGCGATCAAATAATAAAATTTAAATGATTTCTAGATATCCGGAAACAGAAGTCAAAATGAGATTCCAGAGACAATACTTCCAGAGATAAGTAATGTCTTTGGAAAAACTATCTTTATTCAGTTACTAAAATATATTTCCTATGGATAATTAAATTCCTATGGATAATTTCTTGTTACAAAACATCCCTAGACTTCTAAATAAAGACCTAAAACACTTCTAATATTAAACATTGAAATAAATATGAGCTATATGTAAAGATTAATAAAGACAAATAAGATAATTATTTACTCAATTTTCGGTGAATCTGTAAGAAGCAGCAGTCACGAGAGGGAGAAATTATCCTTATCATTGATGATGGGTGAATATAAGTAATAGAGAATAAATGTTTGCAAAGTGAAAATTCTAAGGATCATCTCCTACCATCAGATGGTCTGTTGGTAATTAGTGATTTCAACAAATTTAAAGAGAGTGCTGTATAAATTTTAAATGGCTAAATACAAATAGAGCAAATTTGTTTACAATTTACACTGACGTTAAATGATGTCTCGTGTTGTTAATATAGATACACGTTTATGTTATTTGAAAGTATAATGAACGCAAATTATATTAATCAGATTTCAAGGGAATTCAGTTAATAATAAACTTATTGGATTATGTTTGCAACCTCCAGCATTAAATTTCCACTTGTAGAATCTATTTTACTGTTTATAAAGAAATTTCAAGAACAATAATTACAAATGTACTTGTATTTTTTTCTCATTAACATTGTAATAAAACAGTGTTAATGAGGACTTACAAAACATATTTATTTGAACTCTGTTTATATTATAGTATTTGTATATAATAATTTTGATTATAATTACAGGTTATTAATGTTACGAGTAATGAAAAACATATATTTTATAATATTACAAATTTAATACCACATATGCAATACAAATTTGAAGTTCGATGCCGCTCAAATGCTTCCAAAGGTGACTACATGTGGAGTAAGAATGAAACAATAGTTATTCAAACTAAAGAAGATGGTAATAAATTTCTTATTTATCTAAATGTTGAGGTGAATTTATCCGATTATTTCATTAAAATAATCAATTTTTCAGTTCCTTATATTGTGCCAGAAATAATAAAAGAAGCTTTTGAAGTTCAGAAGTCAGAAAATAATTATAGAATTACCCTTTATTGGAAAGTAATGAAACATATATGATTTTTTTGTATTTATATATTTACTTGATATGTATTACAATAATTAAAATACATAAAAGTTTTATCCTGTTTTTGCTCTATTTTAATGAAAATTATTTTTAATAGCCCGTACCTGAAGAATTTAGAAATGGAAAAAACTTCTTCTACGTGGTGACTTATACACCATTAAATATATCATATGAAGAAAGCAATATTGTATTGTATAATAACAAAATCAATTCATCATCATCACACGTCACTTTCAATAACCTCAATTCGAGTATAGCATATGAATTTAAAGTATATTCTGCTAATGATAATGGTATTTCGGAAAAATCAAACACTATCGTGGTGGACAAATGGGATAATTGTAAGTTCAATCAAGAATATTTTTGAAATTTAGATACTTACACAATGTTTTTTTATATCAGTTTTTTATAAACATTTTAACATTACTTTTAAAAATTATATATTTTAATGTCAAAAAATCATGACACTGGAGTAAAAATATGCCTGATATATTTGTTGATTATATGAATAGCTATTTTATTTTAAAATAATAATATTATTATTATTTTTTTGCTCTTGTTTTTAGTATTACCATCTCCTGTTGATGTTGCTGTGATATCATATGGTCAGGATTATTTCAATATATCTTGGAAACCAGTTTATAAAACGGAAAACCTAATTAAAGGTTATACAGTATTTTGGTGTACTAATCTACCAAGATCTTACAATCTCCTTTCTAAACCATGTAACGGTTCCATTCATTGGAAGCATGTTTCAGCAAAGACAACTTCAATAAAACATCCAATGTCAGATCTCCAAACAAATATAAAGTTTGCTGTAGCAGCAGTTTCAACCTCTTCATCTTCAGGGATGGTATGGGCACCTTGCATGATTTCATATAATGACAGTAAGTATTATATAAAGTATTTTTATGAAGCATTATTTGTATACTACGTTTTAAATCTAAGTTTTTTTTTAGAATTTGAAATCTGTTTTTTTGGTATTTAACATCAAAATAACTTATTTAAGATGCTTCCCATAAATATAAGTCCACTTTGAAAAACAGTAACAAAACATGAATAAAAAATTTCTTAATGCCCAATGTGACATCCTTGAGCCAAAATTAAATTAAATACGTGATTAGGCATTGATTTCGTTAAAGTTTGCAAGTATTTTTCTTTAATTTCCTTCCATTCAGTTAATATTGCATTCTTCAGTTCCTATATTATGTTATATTGCTGGCCTCTTGCATACACAGCTCTAGTAAGTATTTTCTACATGTTCTGAATGGGGTTGAGATCAGGACTGCAAGGTAGCTAATCCAAAATTAGCACTCCATTACTCAAAAACCATTCATAAGTGGACTTAGCATTGTATATTGAGGCATTGTCCTGGTCTTAGATCCATCATGGGCATCCTATTTTCTCTGCAAATGGTAAGAGATGTTTCTCTAGCATTTCTTGATAGCCATTTACGTTCATTCTGCTCTGTATGAATGCCGCATTAGGCTTTACCTTCCATCTGAATGATGCCCATATCATCACAAAACTGCCACCCTGTTGACATTTTGAACATAACTGTTCTTCTCGTCTTAAACTGTGCCATCCAACAATCCATATAGGCCATCCAATTAAACTTTTTTCGTAACTCCATATAATCCTTTTATTTTTCTTTCCAATACATCATTTCTTTGATCCATTTTAATCACTTCTGCTTGTGTGCTTTTGTTAAGGCAGAGGTAAGTTTTTTTTGACTAAAGAATTATTTTTCAAAGAAAAATGAGCAAAAATTTCTCCATTGCAAGAAATTAAAAAAATAAAATAATCATAATTTCAGATTTGATTAATTTCTAAATAATTTCATAATATTTATTATGAAGATATTTAATTTTATTAAAATTATTTAAAATTAATTTTAATTACAGCAGTCGTGAAGATCAGAGAACCATTTTCCATTACTGCAAAAAACTTTTCTACTTTACATATTGCTTGGAGTTTTGATTGTAATGCTCAGAAAGCTTTAATAAAAGAATTTTATATTATTTATTGTCGAACAAAAGACGAGAGAAGTAATTGCATTGGTAAGGTTTATAAGTACCGTATTTAAAGCAAAATAATAGTTACGTAAAAATCAAGTAATAATGATCACCAAATGTTAAAACTATCGGTTGATGTTTATTTTATAATGATTCATCAGAAACTATTTTACAAATTTAACCCATATGTATATTAATTTTATATATATATATATAAACAAGATGCGGAAAAAATATAATATAATATAATATAAATTTATATTTAACAAAAATATAATATAAATTTGTGGAATGGTTTTCGAAGGTGGATTGTGAAAATAATCCAAAAAGTGTTAATCAAAGATTAAATGATTAATTAAATCAATTAAAGATTTAAACTGTCAGTGTAAAACTGTCTATTGATTTATTGATCTAGAACAGTGTTTCCCAACGTGGGGCCCACGCTCCACAGAGGGGCAATTTGATTGTTAAGGGGGCAATTCGAAAATGGACTCGTCCAGAGTTTAAGTTAACCGTATAGCCGCTGTATGCCATATTTATTATAAATATTGATTTAAGTTAGTTTTAATTTTCTTTGTTCTTTGTTTCCCTTTTCTTTTAGAACTTCCCTTTATAACTCTTTGCCCTTGGGGTGGGATTAACAATTCTGGGAACCACTGAGAACAAAGAGATGAACGAGGCCCTGAGGCCGGTGAAAGAAGAGAAAGGACATTTTTTGCCCAGACCTCGAGGTGGGCAGACACGAGTTGTGGTGTTCCAGGTCACATTTGGCAATGACTGGAAAGTGCAAAAGAGTTTAATGAAGGGATGGGTTTTATCGTGATTACAATGGCAATTAAGTGCAAGAAAAACTTTAACGAACACGACAATGACAGACCTTCCAAAAGAGTTCAACATATATGTTGGGGGGCATAAGAATTTTAGAAAGGCTTAGGTGGAGCATAGCACAAAAAAGGTTGGAAAACACTGATCTAGAAGAAAGAAAATTTACTATTAATTTATACTGAATTTTAATTATCATGTCATTGAAATTACATTAAATTATTACTAAAGTTTTTGAATTATTAGAATACTTAAACGATATAAGAGAGCTTATTTATATTGGAATTTTGTAAGATCTAGAAAAGATTGTTTTAAAAATTTAACTTATCTGAATTGAAGTTAATTGATAGGTATTGTCTACCGCACCAAATTGTTTGAATCATGAAATAACCGAATAGTCAAATAATAATTCTCTAGATTTTAGTTAATTATTAAATATTTAGCATAAAATAGAAACATAATTCTAATGAAATAAATTTGATACGTTAATAATTTATAAATTCCGATACAAGATAAATATTATAAATATAATGGATTATTGAAATTGTAACACACCAACACTAATTTTGTCACAAAAGTCATACTATTATTTTATCTTGCAACTAAACAGAATACTTCTATACTTTTCTTCGTCTCTCTCCTTGCTGGCAAGTCTAGCCAGTCCCAGATTCTAGAACAACAGAACCATTGTCCCACAAAAGAGCAGGATCCCTGGGTCATAGAATAACAAAAATGATGAGTTAGTGTTAATTTGCAATGTTATAATGATAGGAAAAAAACATTTTAAATATATAATAAAAGTCTTATAAAAATATATTTGAATTAAAACATTTTTACATATTCTTTACAATAAATAAGGATTCAAATTCATTTTTATTAAATTTTTAAAATTTATTTCAAAATTTTCATACTAGAGGCTTTGCCCCCTCACTCACCCCACAAGCCTGCTTACTTGTTTGAAAATTTCTTGTTGATTCATTGCTTTCTCATACCACTGTTTCTATTTTTTTCGCTACGACGGAAAAAGTATATGAATGAATTTAAGCTAATAATTTTGATTTATGTTGAGTAGATGACACTCATTCATCTGCTACAAATTTTAATTCGTAAGATGAACCACAAAACAGAAGTAAAAATGTCTATAAGAAACTGTGTCTGTCATTTTATTTCCCCTTTTTTTCTACTAACAGAGAAATAACATTACATAATCACGGGGGAAAAATAGAAAACTGCCTGTATTTATTTAAAAGGTTCTAGTAATTTGGATCTCAAGATACACAATTTAGGCAAACATACAAAATATGCACTGTGCAAACACTATCAGTGCATTGCTAATAATTAAAATAATGTCTAGCTTGGCTGTTTTACAGTTTGGGAATCACTGCTCTATTTCCTCTTCTTTCTAAAGCATTTGATTTGAAATCCATTTCATGTCGTCAAGTAACTCTAAATATTTATAATTTTTAAATTAAAATTAGACTTGATACTGTTTAGCTAAATTTTTCTTTTAATTTAAAATGAATAAATAAAACATACCAAAGCAAAAAAATAAAATAAATTATATTGGTAATAGTTATTAAGACATTATATATATTATCCTACATCCAATATATTAATGTAATAATAATGTAATGCAAAATAGAAAAATATATGGCATCGATTTGATAATATTAAAATATACTTATGTATTTCAGACAAAATATATTCACATAAGTTAGAAAATAAGAGCGAAGAACATTATTATATAATTGGACTGGCTTCGAAAACATATTATCGTATCTTCATTAGAATTATTACTACAAACGGCAAGAAAGTAGATAGTGCTCATCAATTTGTACAAACGCCATCTGAAGGTATGTATAATTAATGGAATTATTATTGTATTTATTTATTAAAAAGAATAAAATATTGTTATGTATCATATACTTCTATTTCAGTTAAATATTTGTAATGTATTAAATAAATTAATTTGCAGCAATTTTAAATTAATATAGTCGTAATTATAAACTTTGTATATGTATATGTATATAAACATTTGTATATGTATATAAACAATAGTTACTATGAATACTTCTAAATTGTAATAAAATTAGTACAAAATCAATGTTATATTACTTATGCAATATATTCAATAACACGTGCATTGTAGTATTTTTTTCAGAACCCAATGCATATTTTTTATATTTCTATTTGCATTTGTTAACTATAATAATCTCAAGTAATAGCAACATACGTAGATAATAATTATAAATAGATTAGTTTTATTTATATTTTGTTAGTATAAATTGTAAATTATGCTAGTTTATAGTATTTTCTGAATACAACTATATTATATTACTGTATATATAAATTTCTAATATAGCTTATTTTTTAATAATTTAAAAATTATTAATGCACGTATTAATTCTATTATTAACACAATTCACGAATAACTATCTAAACAGGATATAGTTTCCTGTTTGGTTATCCAGTTCCTTCGATACAGTTTATATCTATTTTTACATATTCATTTAAATGTGAGTCTATCGTAGTAGTTATATAAGATACCGGCTATTTAGTATTAAAAATTATAATTAATAATAAAATATAAATAGGAAAAATAACTGAATTTCATCTTTTCAATTTTGTTTATTCAATTATTTTACTTTTCGAGGTACCTCTCCAGAAATGATTGTCAGTATCATTGTCGGCGTGTCCTTCACTTGCATTTGTTTAACATTCATAATTTGTTTTCTTGTGAAATGGTGAGTATAATCTTTCATTTTTACTTATTTTATATTATTTATATAAAATAATACGATTATCACACAAATATTGCAGAATTTAAGCGCATAGGTTTAAACATTTTTTCGAATTTATTGAAATTATTACTATCAAAATTTTAGATCTCTGTGTGTAATAATTTGAAAAATTGTAATTGGCAAAATTCTATATCCATATGCTTATCTGTTATCAATTAACTGATATCACATCTAATTTTTGTGTACGTAAGGTTAAGTTTGCATTAAAAATTCTATTACCGCTAAAAGCTTTGATTAAACATAATTCATTAATTTGCAAATTTAACAAGCTAAGCCAATGCAAAAAACAAGCCAAATAAACAGTTTGAAGACTACTTGAAATTTTTTCTCCTAAATTATTCTTTTCTTTTCTTGGACTTTTTGACGGAACTGTTGAAGTTAGATAAAAATTGAAGCTTTTTTCTGTGAAAAACAAATTAGAAATCCGATAGTCGTTAGTTATAAAAAGAATCGGGCATTTTTAAAGTTTAACTAGATTATTTTTAACGTGATAGAAATTAATTACTTAAAAATTTAGCCTTGAAGTTATCGACTGATAATTTTAATTAATAAACAATTTGACATTTTTAATTAATAATTTTGACGTTACTGGAGGAAAATTTTAACTTTGATTAATAATATATATTGCCATTCAATTACGCAAGCAGTTTATTTTGAAATGGGGCAAGTCCATTTTTTGTTGTTGTGATATATTTAAGGATTTGCATTTCAATAGATTTAAAAAAAATTGATATATACTAATAGACAACATTCATGTATTTTATGGTGTTAGATAATGTAAATTCATTATCCAATAGAGTTTTTGATGATAGGTGAAGAAGAAAAAGATTTTATTATACTTAAATGAACTTACCTCGCTTTCAAAAGTAATGAATTATAGTAAATGGTAAACTGGTAATATTTCAGTTCAATCAATCTTATTTTTAATAACAACAACGACAAAATATTATATTTTACAGTAGAGCATCGATTATCCGACTCAATTGGGGACTGGGGTTGGTCGGATAACCGAAAAGTATGAAAAAATACATTATTAGTATAGTATATTAGTATATCCCATGTAATTAGTATATTACTATATCGCTATTAACCTACTTTGCGTTGAATTTTCATAAATGTTAAGCCCAACAAAATTTTTTTAAAAATAATAATTGTCGCTATTGTATCGTTAAAAACTATTTCTTTATTTTGCACAAAATAAATACAAAAATAAAGAAAAAAATAGAAAATTAAGCCTGGTTTAAATACTGGCCTCCCTTTCATGGTCGACTCGGTGTTGCCAGCTAAAACGCAAAAATTTAACAAAAATAATAATAAAGTAGCTAAGACATATCCGAATATTGTAGCGCCGCATCACGAGCGGACATTTGAATTTGCCGACTAGAACACTGTCGGTTAACCGACGTGAAGGTTGATCAGGGGTTCAATGCTCTACTGTAACACTGAAATTGTTTTGAGTTTTGGGGACTGAGACTAAAACAAAAACCATGTTGACTTTTTCAAGTTCTTACTGTAGACTGATCTAAAACTTACTTGCCAGCTGATAATATAAATTTGCAATGATACACGCACGATGAGGCTATTGATACAACCAAGCAGTTTTTGAAAAAATAAAGATTTTATGATTTTTACACTCCTATATGTTCCGGTACACTATTTGAATTGAACAAGAAATACCCACGTTTACAATTTTAAGTTTTCAGTGTTGAGATTACTGCTAAATTTTACAGGAGAAATTATACTGTAAAATATTTGGCTAAAACTAATCATTGATCCAAGATGGACTGGCACCACTTTCAAAATTAATGTTTTGCGATACTGTTAATCATCAGAACTTTCATTGTCAAAATACTAAGGATTTTGAATCAATTGACAGTAGATTGTTTACAGGTAAAAAGATTGTATTAAGTTTTATCTATTGTTGTCATAACCTTCATTTTTTTTCAAAGATGGGCTTTCCTCAGTTTCAAAATAAATGGCTCATATTAATATATTACAATATACTGATTGATTCACCCAACCACTCATTGTCATAAAATATTCGATTTGAAATAAATGTCTTACAAAAGAAAAACAAAATAGAATGTGATTTGATTAGACAGGAATATCAAGTACATCACCAAAAATCACGAATCTTTAAAAATTAAGATTTTATTCATTATTAAGTGTGAAAATTTGACTCTTGACGTCTTATGGAACATGTGGGCATCTCAGAAATTAACTAAAGCATCATCTACTTTTTAAATGTTTACTATTATTAATTTGTTCTGAATTATTTCAAAGTAAAACATTTTCTTTTGTCTAACTTTGATTATTCTTCATTAAATTTATTATTATTAATTATGTATAAAACTTATTGTTTATAAGGAATTATTATAAACTGCAACACAGTATCACATAGCAACCAGATGCAATTAGGAGCAAAGCCTATACTATCAGATGTAATTATGTGAAAATCTAAGTTCTTTTGTGTAAAGAGTACAATTTAAGTTTGGAAGTTGTTACATTATGCATTATACTTTTAAGCCCTGCTATTTTAACTGCAGGGTTTAACAGAAATTTCATATGATTTTTAGGAACACAAATACCATGTTACAGGAGAAACAACTGTAGATATCATAAAGTAATTTCACTTAGGATTTTAATTGGATTAATTTGGACCTTATTTAGATCTAAATTAACTCAATTAGACTTTAAAACGGGGCTTGATAAGCGGCCAAAATCTAATAATTAAGTTTCAAGATTGTGAGAATTTTTAATTCTCACAATCTTGAAACTTAATTATTAGATTTAGTATTAGATTTTGTTTATTTTCATTCTTTATAGAAATTAGTAATCAGTTAAAAATCATATAAGAAAAGCAGCTTCGAATCAACAAGATCTATTTATTTATATAATATAAAATTAAATAACAAAGTTTGTATCCTTTGTAACATATTCCAAAGTACATGAATTTGTTGTAAGAATGAGAAAAATTAAATAGAATTAAGTAAAATATGGAATAAAAATTTGTTTTGATGATTAAAATTATTATTTGTAAGGTTTTAATGCAGTAATTATAATTTTTTAAATCTTAATTAAATAATACATGTAATTATTACTGTGTAATATTTTAATAGGATGAAAAAGAAATATGATGCAGTGAAGGGAATTAAAATAAAATTACCTGAAGGTCTTAATGTAAGTTGCTATTCAGTTTACAATTACATACTGATAAGAGAATATTCTTAATAAGGAAATAATTTTTATACATACGAGAAAGTAAGATTAATGTAAATAATAAACCAGATGATTGTCATATTTAATTGGGCTAATTAAGTGTTATTATTAATGATTAACTATTAAGTAATTTGGTACTAGAGGTAAGCATTAGGCATCATTTCCTTATTAAATTTAAATTAAGATAAAAAAACTAGTAAAAAAAAAAAACATGATTTGATACTGGATGTGTGATTGCATCTAAATAGAGTACCACATTATTTGTGAATAAGCCTCAGTCTTAATAACAAGTACAGATAGATCTTGACACTCATTGAAAATGATTTGATACCATTAATATGATTTGTTTCATAAACAAAATATCTTAAGAACAAAAACTAACACCAGTAAATACTTTAAGGAAAATCAGGACTTTTTCATGATTAAAGACGATCAGACCGGAGGTCTGGGTAGCATAATTGGCAATGCATCCGCACAGTAAGCAGGAGTTGCGTGTTCAAGTCCCACTCCAGGCCGATTTTTTTCTTCCAGTAGATCTAAATTATTTAATTAAAAATTATAATTATTAAATGTATTAAGAGATGGTACCTGATGCCTCCCTCAAGTGTTAAATTATTTGGTGATTTATTAATATTATAGCCATTATTAGCCCGATAGCATACGTTAGTGGTTGGCTTTGGTATTACAATATGTCGGGTTTAGTAGTGTAGTTTGTTTAGGTTTGATTATTAAGAACTTTCGAGCGACAGCTGGAAAGTGCTTAATGATAATCAAACCTAAGATTTCTTACATATAAACCCAGGATTTTATTTGTCATGATGAACTGAGTTTAAGCAGGAACTCTATTTATTTACTTCAATGTAAAAGAAAGAGATGCATTAAACAATATTATGAACTTAAAACTATAAATTGAAATTAAATTGCATTGTTAGGTTGTGTAATAGTTTACAAGCTGTTATAGAGAAGGGAAAAGACACGCACAGCTTTTTAAGTGAAACGGTACTTCTAAAACAGGTGATGGATCTAAAGTGGTTCCTCTGCTTTTTCATTCCCTCAGTTGATTTTTAATTTCAACATTATTATCTGATAACAGAAATGAAGTTCAGATTATGTTAAATTATAAATATTTTTTCACTTAATTTTGATAATTTAAGTAATAATAATAATAATGCGGTGTCATGCAAAATGTTTTATTTTTGATATCATTTCTAAATATAGAAATACTTGAAAATTTTAATAATGTATTCATTATTAAATTTGTCGTTTTATTTACATTAATAAAAGAAACGACTTCATATTTTATCAGATTATTTTTATGTTTATGCAATTATACACAATGTTTACATGGAAACCAAGTGAGATTATATTTATCTTAATTTTATCATAAAGTTTATTTTCATTATAACATGCTTTACTTATGTGTTCATTAATCACAAATTTTAATTTTAGGGCCCCTTAGGATCATATGAAAACTTTAAAAAAGGTTTATTACAACAGAATACAAGCTTACCTCCACTGAAACCAAGACCTGGCTCTTTTGTTTTGGATAATAATAAAAATAGATGCATATCTGTCCTCAGTAATAGCTCTGCAGAAGAGGTAAGTTCAATTATTAAATAATCTTCAAATCCTTTCCTTTATGCAGATAAATAACTTAAGCTAACATATAAAATAAATTAATAATAGTTGCAAACTACATAAAAGTTATCACAGGAATTGTGGTCCATGTTGATAAGAATCATCATTCTGATTTGATTATATCGGTGTTTCTAGAAATGGAAATTTATCTCTTAAATTGACAGAAATTAGAAGAAATTATATTGCCAGTACAAGATAACATATCCTGTTGAAATTTCTTTTTCAAAATACAAACATAATCAAGCAGCAAATGTCATTTATTAAAAATAAACTGCAAAATACAAACTTTGAATTCAGATAAAATTCCTTTAAAAAATACATCCCGACTAAAATGTCGGCAAAGCGGAATATTCTGTGACAAAATATTTATAGAAAGAGTTTTATTCTGATTCTATATAATAATTAAAAACTTATGTTCAGCCTTTTCTTTGCTTTTTTTCCTTCACTACTAGATGCATTAATAGACACAAGGCATTTTTACTTTATCTTTATTCTGGATCCGCTATAGTAGTAAAGGAAAAAAAGCAATAAAAGGAAGACACGGTCTCGGAGTACATAATTATGTTCAGCCGTCAGATTCAACGTTTAAATCATACTTGTTATTCAAAATAATTACTAAGTATTCAGTTTTATTTATTGGACTTTGGTTACATTGCCCTAACCACACCTCTTACTATTTAAGAAATAGTAAGAGTTAGAAAACACAATAAACAGAATCATTATGCATAATTACAGATGATGATGATAGAATTTGCATGCCCCTAAACATGTAAATTGGTAATGGTGACAGTATCATATTATAATTGATTAATATTCAAATTACACATTTTTTTAATTGTTTTAACAATCTTTTAATGCTAGAATCAATAAATCAGAATATTCACTAATTGTATTCTTATTTACTAATTACTGATTATTCTTATCCATACAGGCAAGTACTAAGGTGATTACAATAAGCAGATTTTACTGTTTAAATTAATTATACAGGAAATTCTTGTTAGTTCAAAATTCAAGGAAAAAAATTGCGATTTCGAATTATCCTACGTATATCTGTACGACATGCTAAATGCTACATAACTGATGTAATTTATTAAGCAAACTGAATATGGCTACATATACAGAATGCTATTTTCAATAATTAATAATAATAATATAATATAAATGTGAAGGTAAATGGCAGTGAGAACCTCACAGGTCACCAGATAGTTTTATAAAAAAATAAAGCAGAATTCCTCGAAATGTAGCCCAAATTATTTTTAAAGTGGCCCAAAAAGTAGTAAGTAGCCTAGAGCTCTACAAATATCTCAATCTGCAACTTGTAGCCCAATCTTGCAATCCCGAAAACCAACTGTATTTTATAAGCGAAAAAAGAGCAGCCCATTTGTAAGGTGACACCCGAAAACGTGTTACTGTAAAAACAAAGCCATATTGATCAGATTAGAATTGTTCTTGGTCTATTGTTCTCTCAGAGCGTGGAGACACTTCAAACTAACTGTGAATTCCTTTACATATAAATCTCTCTATCCCCAACCAGGAAAAAAGTACAGTTATGAACTAACGGGATTTCAAACTATCCGAGTTTGAATTAACAAGGATTTTCTCTATTGATAAATTTCCTACATGTCTTATAACAGTGATTCTCAAAGTGGGGGTCGTGAAAAATATTTGGGGGGTCGCTGAAAAATTGATGCCAGATCAATGTTTTTTCAAATATTTTATAAATTTACTATGGATTCATGTTTAGAAATAATAGAAATAAAAAATATATAAATTAATTTTTACTATTGCACATATAAATAATAAAAACAATATAAATATTAAAATACGAGCCTAAATATAATATTTATAAATTTGTGCGCTATTGGGGAATCCCCCGAGTTCCACTCTCCGCCTAAACTATGATAGAACAGCATTGTCATTTGGAACGGTGTTCGCTAGCAGCGTTGCGTCTGTAGGCAAGTCGAGTTAGAAATACAGTAGAGCGTCTATTATCCGAAAACCGATCAACCGAAAGCGTTTCAGTAGGCTAATTTGAATTTCTGCTAGTGCTGTGGCGCTGCAATATTTGGCTATGTCTTGGGATACTCAGATATTATTTTAGTTGATATGTGTTTTTAGCTGGCAGCACTGGCGCAATCATGAGAGGGTACTTAAGGACGCCCCAGTATTTGAACGAGACTTTTTTCCTGTCGTGAGTGGTAAGTTTTGCTTGTTTTTCTGAGACTGTGTTGTGCTGAATCGGAACGTTTTGAGACGAGATTAACTTCCGAAATATAATGTTTTTTGTTTTTATATTCTTCAATATATTTATTTTGTTTGTGAAAAATACAGTAAAGAAATAATTTTTAAAAAATTTCGTTAGTCTTAACATTGTCAAAAATTCAACGCAAAGTGGCGCGCAACGAAGAGAAATTTGAACATGGAATAGATTAATTAAACAAAAGAAATGAACTCCTCCTGAATTTAAATTAACCCCCTCCCTCCGGGATGTTTTTCTACACATACTCATTCTTCGGGGGTCCTTCGAAATTTTTAAGTGCAAAAGGGGGTCGCGGACCAAAAAGTTTGAGAAACACTGTCTTATAATATACTTTCTAATATTTATTTAAAAGTCATTTATGAAATTTATTAATGAATATTCTAAAACTGTAAACTTTAAACAGTGAAAAAATCTTAAAATTCAAAATATTTTGAATTTAAAAAAATAAAATTCAGATTTACTATCAATAACATATTGTGAATATTTTAATGATTGTATATTGTAGAATGTATTTAAGAAAAAACAAACTCTTTCACAAATGACTTTTTTTAATTAAGATAAAAAATTACATTTTTGAACCTAGATCTAACTGTAAAAATACAATTATTTCTTAAATTTACATCAGATTTTAGAATTAAAAATGCTCTTATTGTAATTAATTATTTTTACTTATTTTTAGTTGTTGTACAAAAATATCGACCGATGTAATAATTATTGGAGAAATCCAAGTGGAGATAGTAGTAGCGGATGTAGTAGCAACGGAATTCACGATAGCATTTCGTCGTCTAATACCAATCACACTCATCTGTCGACGGATTCCGGTGCCGAATTAGACATTTTGCCAGTTAATACCATCGACAACGTTTTCTGTGACCCGAGTCTAATTTTAAAATCGAAGATCCATTCCAAGTCTGAAATAGACATACAAAATGACAAAAGCAGTGATTCTGGTTTAGATAAGGAAATACCTGTAGTGTGTGGAACCAAAACTGAAATGGAACAGCCAACTTCCACTGCCAACTTTATTTTGCCATTAAATAATCAGTCGTTTCAGCATCCGTATAGTAAATTTGGTTTAAATGGGCCAAATTCTCTTTATTCCAAGCAGTGGAATAATATATTAACAATCAATTCTAATTTATGCAACAGTGAGCCCTCTATTATAAACATTAACAATAATTCTAATGATAAAAATAAACCTTTGGCATCGATACCCTATTCTAAAATAGGTATCTCCAGGAGCTCAGAAAGTATTGATCATTTTCCTAAAGATAATCAGGATTATTATAAAAATGAGAATTTCATAGAAAATGCTGACAAAAACAAAGATTTTGAATTACCAGCATATGTTTGTTCAAATTTACAGCATAAAAATAATGTCTTAAAGCCTTATATTTCTATGGGATCATATTTTGAAAGCATCGTTAAAGTTCCTAATTGTAAAGAAGGCTTGCCTGTAAATTCGAAAGGTAACGACGATAACATGGCATATTCTAAATTTGATATCCATCCGTCAGTAGATGTGGTATCGAGCCAAGTTAACCCTTATATTCCAGTACAGCAGGCCCATTCTATGATGCAAGGGGTAATTTTGCCAGAAATCAATTTAAATCCTTCATTTGATATCAATATTTTTAATTTTAATAACAATTTACCACCGTCAGAAGTCTCGTCACCGGATACGAATGTCGGCGAAGAACTTTTAAATACCGACGAAAATTTTTATTCTTCAAAAGAACATGCCATAAATGGAACCGCTTGTACTTATGGTTGTGATAAAGAAATTGACTTAAGTTCCGAAGACTGTATCAAAAGGCAAAAATCTGACGCGACAGAAAACGAAAGTCCACAGACATCGAATGTTTGTTATGCGGAAGAGCCTTATAAAAAGTTTAAATACGTGAATGGGAACGGTACCACACCCGAAGGAAATAACTTTGAAGTAATTATGGCACCGCAACAATTAGAACAGTCGGATTGTGCTCCGTCTTACATATCTCCGTTCAGGTTCGAGGAACAATCCAACGAAGTCAACTCTACGAGTAACGAAAACGGTTACGTTCACCTCCCTGCCGTTTATTACGTATAGAACAAAAATCTGTGTTCAAAATTTCCGTCGATTACCACTTTCATAAAATTGAGCCGACTCAGGGGTTTACGTGAAATTTCTTGTATAAATGTTACGGAAAATGTTTTATAAAGTCAGTTTATTTGATACGCGATAATGCCACATATTTTATATAATTACACAAAGACAGTGGTATGGGAGAACTATATTCAATGAAACTAGGTACAATATTGTAATTATACAATGAAAGAAACTTTTCTTTATGTACCAAATTGAAAGTTTGCTTAGTTTAATTCATTACGGCCTTACATTACGTTGGCATTATTAAACTAAGACTTCATTTTTTGTCATTCCGAAAAAATTGCTCTGTTGTCATAAGCAGTTGCTGCTTCACATATTTGATTTTTTAATTTTTAAAAAAATCACGAGAATTTACAAAATTAAACAAGCGTGGAAAATTGTTTCCCGATTTCTCTATTGTTACACGATAAATTTGGGCTATTGAATTAATAATGACCTAAATTTAAAATGATGATTTTGATTTTTAAAAAATCTCACGGTAATATTTCCGTTTGATATGACATAATTTGGTATTTGAATTGTTTTATTACGAAAACAAATATCACATAAGTTCAAAAATTTATAAATCTAGTCATTTATAAGCTCAATTTTTCTACTGTTACAAAGCTTTTCAGTTCACTTTCTCATGTAATTTACTTAACATTCGGACAAAATGGTCTTTTTTATCGTTCGCATTCACGAAATTTTCTAAAAACCAATGAATAAATGTAAGCGACACCCGGTAACAATTCACGGTAACTGTTCTCAAAGTCACTTTTCTGCCAAATTTCCTTTCCGTTCGGTTCAAACCGTATTGTAAATATTTTGGTGTATTTTTGTGCGTCGTACGAGGATAGGAATGGATCATTTCCGACATTGGCGCGTTGCACAATTATTTATGTAAGTAATCAAGATCGACTCAGGTTCGACTGCTCATACGTGCATAATTTTTAATTGACCGTTGTGCCATTATTGTTTGTTTTTAATAAAATATAATTAAGATTTCTAATAATAATAATAATGTTTAATAAGAATTTGATCTTATATTAAAATTGAAATGATGTTTATATAAAATATTACATTTGCTCAGAAACATTGTTCATAATTTATCTTTTATAAGTAAAACTATAAACGTTGGAGCGAGTTATATATTTTAAGCATAGTAAATTAATGAATTTACGGCCAATTTTTCTTGTTTATCTGTCAGCAGATAGTTAATTTGAATGTAATTTTTTTCATTATTATTATTATTATTATATTTATTTAAATGAATGAAAATCTAGAAATTAAACAATTTCTTATTTCTTTGAGTATTTCAGAACAAGAATTATTTCATCTTTAATTAAAGTTTTGTTTGTCATTCAGAAGATGGAATGAGCCTTGCTTTGATAACAAAGAAAACAAAAAAAATGTGTGATTTTTTTCAGATTTTAAGCAGAGTTTTTAAAAAATATATTATAATATAATAAACTTTCCATTCTGTTAAGTTGTTAGTTACTATTTTCTTAATTAGAATGTTGTTTAGCAACAATTTTTTTTCTGGATTAATTATCTAAAAAATCTAAATTTATTCCTCAAATTCCTTGCTTTAATATTAAATTTAAGCGGCGTGTTCATCCCGACAAACAGAATCTGTCCGAAACTCATTAAAATCTGTGATAAAAATAATCATGATTAGATCTAATATCAGTTGTGTAATAATAAAAAAATGAAATTTGTAAAATGTTCATATATATATATAAAAAAAAACAAAATCATTTATAGTCTATATTTAATTCAATAATTATATTTTGAATATATTTACATTGTTATCATTTAAGAGGTCTTTGTTATGTTAATGCGAAAAAGAAAAAAAAAACATTCCATCAACCTTAAAAGTGCCATATCGAATCCAGTGGCCTCCGAAATAAACGGGACCAAAAAAATCAATTACAATTTAACAAAAGATATCGAGCAAATGCCCAAGCACTAATCAAACTAATGTCTTTGTTTTTGTATCGGCGGCTTGGAAGTTCCTATTAAATCTGATCTTTGGACAATTCCATATTTTATAAATTTTCCATTTAATTTTTTTAAAAATACAATTCAAAAATTCTCTTTCTATCTTTGATTTGTTGTAAATTTAAACTTGTAAGATTTTTTTTTCTATTAATGATATTCCTGATATATATATAAATCATGTTGCTTTATTTATATTTATATATGAAATGGAAACTATGTGAATTTTGCATATGATATAATTACAATCTTTTTTTTAATAATCAAATTAAAATTTTACTAATGTATATTTGGTTGAAGAGTGCACAAATGTCTTTTTTTTTTTTTTTTTTTTTTTTAAATCATGATTCTGTATTGTTTAGAATGCAATGTATGTGTAAGAGATCTCATCTAATAATTCATTGGTCACTTTTATTTTATAACATGTTCCTGTAAGTGTTTCAAAATCAGAATAAAGTTGTTTATATTAAATTATGAATTGCCTTTATTCGCTATCTGTACAGTGTATGCCACGAAATCTGTGCATTGCGTGCGATTTTCCCTGGAAAGCGTGTGCACAACAAAAGGGGCAAGATTCTCATGCAGTTTTTTTTTTAAATCATGCATAAATTCTCGCATATGTGAGAATATTTGCATGATTTAAGTACACAAACTGCATTGAGCATCTTGCCCCTTTTGCTGTGCACACAAAAGGGGCAAGATTCTCATGCAGTTTTTTTTTTAAACATGCAAATATTCTCAGCATATGGGAGATTCTATCAGATTTGGCAGATTATACGTATCTACACCCTGCCCCTTTTGTTGGATGCTTTCCTGCAAAATCTTTGTGTAACATGGTGCAGCATAAAAAGTGGATTTCGCGACATATGTATATAGAATTATTAATTACATACATTAAATTCTATAATTATAATATTACTAACATAAAACGAAAAAAAAAGAAAATATTTACAAATATAAATATACAATAAAACAAAAATAGCGGAAATAAGAAGTAAAAAATAAACATAAATCTACCGGTGATACTTTATGTAAACATGGTAGCAAAGGAATAACCGCTTCCTCCCATTTAATTAGTGAGCCTTGGGTCTGCGCGAACCGCGACAGTACCGTTGCTTTGGAACTTTTTCTGACGTCATACTTGTGTTCTTTGAGTCTTATCCCTAAGTTTCTTGTTATGACTCCAATGTAGTCTTTTTCGATTTCTAGTTCCGTGTTCTCGTAAGGGATGTTGTACACTCCTGCTTTTTTCTTCTTTTTTTTTTTAACGTGATCGTTATCATTTCTTAAGATTGTATATAGGTTCGGAGCTCTTTTTAGAACCATTCTGGTCTCCTCGCGGTTTGCAATTTCTTTCATAATGCCTTTTGTGTTCTTGTTATAAGTAAACTTTGCGACTTTACTGGGAACATGTTTTGAACTTCTTGCTGTGCCCATCTCATATTTTCTAACTATTCCTGCTATTGTGCCTTTTTTATATCCTAGGGATTCGGCTACTTGTACGATTCTGTCGATTTCCTTAATTCTGTCAACAATGTTGTCACAATAGATAAAGGCTCTTCTTATAAGAGCTCGGAAGGCTGCCAGCTTATAACGGTAAGGGTCATTAGATTGCGATGGAATGTAAAGTAGGCTGTGCGTTGGTTTGATGTAAACGTTTGTAGAAAAATGCCCTTTTTTGAACATTTTGGTTAATGTTACCTTAGGATCCAAGATGGCGACGGGGAAAATTTTTCCCTACGTTGGAGACTGCGACGGGGAAAAAATTTTTTTCCTACAGTCGAGACGTCGACGACGTGGGGATTTTTTTTTTTCGGTTTCTACCTTGCGTTCGACGTGGCCGAGTTTTCTGTAACCTCGAAACGGAGACGGTAGTGTAGATTTGCGACGGTAGAGGGAGCTTTTTCGTAACGTCGTGCGAGAGTTAAATCGGCGGGAAATGTGTAGGGGTGTTACGAACGAATATGCAAATGCATAATCTACGACGTGATTTCTGTTCCTTTCTGGGCAATTTTATGCAAATCGACTTGTTTCCAGTTGGAATCGTTCACTGCAGTGTTGCGACGAATTGCGTATTGGAATAATTGCTGTTTTTTTTTCGTTACGATATTTCATTTTCACACAATTTATTATCGGTAAATATATATATATATATATATATATATATAATTATTATTATTATTTTCTCCAGTATTAGTAATTATTGTTATTTCTTTTATTACAATTTAATCCTAAAAGTTAGAAAAAAAGTAATTAGAAATTAAGAAAAAACCGTGTTTTTTTTTCTCCCCACCTCCCCGCGATTAGTTTATTGCCAATTGTTCGATAATAATGAGTAGTTTTGCCGATTTGAGTTGCAACGACGAATTTTGGTTGAGCTGCACCACCCGTGATTTCTACAAGTTAATGGAAGATGACTTTTTGGAGCTAGGTTTGCCTCCCCGTATCGATAACGCATTGAAATTTGCTGTAAAATTAGGCATACAGCCGACCGATTCCGTTTGAATTCCGTGCGATTCTAAATGCAAATTATATTATCGGAGTAATAGAGAAAGCTGTTTCTTGCGATGTAGTAAGTGCGGAACGAAGACTTCTGCCTTTGAAGGAACATTTAAAAGTAAATTTGGCCACATTTCTTGGGGTTGCATTCTGTCGTTTATATGGCACTATCTATGTCTGGAATGTACGGCGACGACCTCTGCGATTGCGGCGGGCATATCCAAAAAAACGGGAGTCGATTGGTCCAATGACACACGGTTGGTAATGCTTATAGCTTTGAGTAATTTGACATCGTTTAAAATAGGAGGGCCGAATAAAACGGTGGAAATCGACGAGACCGTAAAAGAAAGCAACCGGCAATTTACCAAAAATGGGCATTTACATTGGCAGGGGGGATAAAAGGCAAGAGGACAGATGACGACAGAGTTCGCCTGCCTAAACTATGTGTGTTAAACTTCCACCGCTCCCCGGGACGAACAAGTACAGACGGAACTAGACCCTTTTTGATTGTTAAGTTATAGCAACGCAACACTCGGGCGATCTGCCTAGGGGAAGTGGGGAATGCCTACCGGAAGGTCTTTTAAGGGAAACCGGCCCCTATTTAAGCGTTAAAAACGTGGAGAAAACCCGGAAACTCTCCGCGTAGCCAGCCCACCCGAGCGAGGCGCGAACCCACGATCGAACTCCCAGTGTTCAGGGTACGAAGACAGTTCGGCCACTGGTGGGCCTGACTCATCTTGACCCGAACCAAGCCTTCCCTTTTTGAGAAATCAGGATCACAACTAACCATTCAGGTATTTATTAACTCACGTCCGAAATTGTAAATGTTCTCTCCCTCAGTTCGGCGCGCTTGTAGGAATAGACTTTTCCACCGTTCTACGCCGTTGTAAAATAGTTCTAACTTAGTTAAATAAATTGTTATTTAACGTTTAAATGCGTAGTGGAGTGGGTCATTTTCGGCGCGCAGTCTCTTTACGCCCTTCTCCATCTTGAACCCGATCGTTCTCATTCGCGACCGCTCGCGCGAGACTCGCGTACGGACTTAACAGTCACAATTCAGTTAATACACCACAATCCTAAGGATTTTGGTGCCAATTTCTAATTCGAGATGCAATAAAAAGGATCAAATCATAATAATAAACGCGAGAATATTGTCCAGCCCAAATGTTCTTTATTAGTATTTGAATATTCAAGTTAGTTTCTCAGACAATCCAACAGATATGAAAGAAGTGAAACCGGTAGATCGCCGATATTCGGTCCACCTCGGAGTCAAACTGCAAATATTTTAAATTAAAATTATATATGAATATATTATAAAATATACTTATAATAGAATTTTAACCGTTTTCCTGAAAACAAGGGTCAAAATTTTGTAAAATATTTAATAAATAAATAACTATAAATTTCGACAAATGTAACACTTATAAATAGAAGTAAATAGTATAAATAATTAAAACCGAAGTGATTTTATTCTATAACAAATGAATAAAATTCTGTTTTATTACATCAGTACTGACCTCCTTTAATTCTATTATCGAGTTAGCTTCAATTTTCTTTCATCATTTGGTGAAGCATCGCCAACTCGACCAATGGCCGCACTTTCTTTTCCAAACATGGGCCTTTCCCTAAAACCGATAAATATGTTTCTTCCTTTCGAATTGGATCGATCACGTCCTTCGATTTTCGTGTATCGTCCATCGCTACTTTCTAATAAAATAATTCCTGAAAAAATATATACATATATATATTTTATTTAATTTACTTTCAAATACGTTTAAAAATAGCAAATTTGCAGATTATTTTCTACAAATTCTTCTTACAATAAAGATAGGGTGGGGGAAAACACCGTTTACAGATTTCCGTTGCTACGGGTTCGAATACGCAAAATCATTCTAAAGTATGTATGCCGACGGCCGGATGGCCGAGCGGTCAAGGTGGCAGCCTACCGCTCTGGGGGACCCGGGATCGAATCCGAACGGGTCGAATAATCCTCAGGAATTTTTCGGGGGTGGTCCGTTCGGATATGTCGGGCCCCGTCCCTCACCACCCGGTCGCCCCATTGTGGGCCTGGCCGAACCAATAATGGGCCGTCTATAAGAGGCCCTCTTAGTGCCCACAGGGCGGAAAGAGTTAAAAAAAAAAAAAAAAAGTATGTATGCCAAAAAGGTACAATTGGAGATGTGAACGATGCTGTTGAAATCTTAACAGAGCTATAGAGCGTGCCCGTAGGAGCAAAAACGTCAAAGAAACCAGCCCCTAATGTGACCCTAGCCCCCTAAATCAGCCGTACGCGATGGCGAGAATCGCGTGCGCCTGATTTCGCGGATCCTCGCACTGGGTTAAGACTATCGCGTTTAACTATTTAGCTCACGCGACTACGCCGGCTTCGAGTAGTCCACTTGATTGCTCGTGGCGTACTTGATGTTTTACAGTTTTAGGGGGTGTAGGGGTTCGCCCCCACCCGGGCACTGAGGTGCCAGCGTTAGTCAGCACCGAAGCGTACTACTACATGGGAGCGTAGATCGAGGCTCGCTGTCGCTCGTCTTGACGACGCAAATCATAAGAGAATAGGCAGTTCTGGTCCGAAGTAAAAACTGCTTTCGATCAGTAGAAGTTAATGCATTTATTAGAGAGATTAAGGCCGAAGTTTTAAACGCGAAAACGTGTACTTCTAGGCTTTCCTGTAAGCCCAGAAGTTTGACCATGGCGTTTGGAATGTCGAGTATGATTCCACTGACTTTCTAAACGCCATTGTCAACCTTCTAGGTTTACAGGAAAGCCTAGAAGTACACGTTTTCGCGTTTAAAACTTCGACCTCAACCTCGCTATTACCTGTTATAAGTGCTGTGCTGTATCACTGTGCTGTACTGACTGTTAATAAACGTGCAATAAGCTTAGCGGAGCACGCAGCGTAATTCTCTACAGCGCTTGGAAATAGGCTTTATGCCGATTTCGGGAGCTGTATCTCGCAAAGAGTCACATTTAGAGGTGTGGTTCCTTTGACTTTTTTGGCTCTATAGCTCTGTTAAAATCCCAACAGCGTCATTCACATCCGCAAACTTACCCGTCAGAAGATACTTTATAAGCGTTACTTAGCAATAATGACGAATGTAAACAGGAACTGGTACATCTTCGCTTATTAGTTCTGCTTCCGGGATTTCCTGAAGGTTTTGTCCTACCGAATGCTGAAAACACGCAACTTGCACGTCTTTATATAGGAAAAATATGCAATTAGTCAAAATTTCATTGGTTGCGTGACAGATGTCGATCGAAGTCGATGATGTTGCGCGTGGGAATGTTAAAATGTCCAATCGCGTGAATGCTTGTTTAAATTTATATATTTTACTTCAGTTACTGACCAGGTTCCATGATACAAACATGTCTACTGGTAGAATATTTCTGTCCGTATTTGTGAGAAAATAGAAGACTTTTACCGACGCAGAAAACAAAAAATTCCCGAGCACATTGGTCGAAATTTTTCGTATGCGTGTTTAAAACATCAAAAATCATTTAAAAATTGGAATTGCAACCAAATATCTCTTATATGACGTAAGAAATTATACTTTCATTTATTTTTTAGCTACGATATATTATAA
The DNA here is from genome assembly GCF_030686945.1 of Centruroides vittatus. Taxonomy (NCBI): domain Eukaryota; kingdom Metazoa; phylum Arthropoda; class Arachnida; order Scorpiones; family Buthidae; genus Centruroides; species Centruroides vittatus. The sequence goes on from NW_027122193.1 coordinate 1,901,687, forward strand.
TTGAATAAACTAATAGAAGAAAGGATTAAAAATGATCGGATTTTAAATGTCTTAAAAAGATTAAATTCACCCAATATTAATTTACCGGTAAATATTTTTTATAATCGTTTATAAAATAAATTTATATGCTAATTCGGTAATAATTTTAAATAAAATTTATAAATATTTTGTCTCGGGACTTAAAATACAGTATATTCACGAAAATGAGAGAACGAAAAACGTTGTTTGCTTGTCTGACCCGAACCATCAACAATAACATGTTTATAACATTTTCAGGTACAGCAACATTTAAATATTATAATATAAATCAGTGTTTCTCAACCTCTAACGAATCGTCGCACCCTTTAATAAGACCGTTATACCCTATTCACACTGTACATTTTAAGCGGGATTAAAATTTAAGCAGAATTAAGTTAAGTCGCATTGTCGAAAACAAGATTAACTACTCGTTCACACTAGGTAATTAAAGCGAATCATTCGCTTAGCCCTCGAGTGGGTGTACTCAATATTACATTTTAAATAAAATCAAACTTTTGCCTATTTTTCATAAATCATCATAAATTAATTTATATTTAGTAATTTAAATTATAAATAACTTATTTAAAGAGCATAAGACGTCAGTTAGGAATTATTAACATTTATTATCAGTGGTGTCGTTGTCGTTGGCAGCACGATTCTCTCAATGTTTATATCACTTTAGCGATAGAACTGTGTAAGAATGGATTTTTGACAGGAATTTATATATATATATTTTCGTAAACAAGAAATTTATATTATCATTTAAACTTCTTGTACCGAAGCAGCATATACATGCCAACAGAGAAGAGTATCGTTTGTTCGAACATTTGTACCCGTACATCTGCTTCCGCCATTATTTTTGAACTTATGGCGGGCCTCGTGGAAAGCTTGAAACGACTTAACCTTTTTTGAGAAAGCGATTTAAGCTGAGCCGGTTGTTTGTAGTTAAACCGGTTTAACGTTAAGTCAGTTCCGTTCATATTTCATACCTTAAGCTGGCTTAAAATGTAAGTTTGAATAGGGTATAACGCCAAATTTGTATTACATTGAATAGACTGGCGACTAGTATAATGTTATTTGTTTAATTATTGTGCGATATAACGAATAAAATATCTAATTATTCTTAATATAATGTTTTACAATATCTCCCATAAAATTGTTTTTCGCCCCCAAAATATAAATTGTTACTAATCGCCCCCACATGGAAAATCGCCCACGTAGGGACGATATCGCCCCCGCTGAGAAACACTGATATATATAAATTATTATATTAAAATTAATTTAAATGCTAAGATAACAATTCTAATGTAATAATAATGGAGACGAAATCACATAATATGCAAATAATACGAGGTAATCGCAATTAAAAGATCCCTATTACACAGATATTTGGTGTAATGGCATTCGGACACGTGGAAGAATTGTCGTAAAAGATAACAAATTAGTACCAATTTCGCCACTATGGTAGATTTGGTGCTGCAATCCGTGTGATTTTTTTTTAAATATTTATTTATTCACAAATTATTCTAGAGAATTTTCTATAGAAATTTTTGTATAAAAATTTTTAAGAGGCAAATCACACAAGGTAGTCGGTAGCCTTTATACATAATTATAGAAGAGGAAAATAAAATATATAAATTTATAACTAGAACGTTACAAGTTTTCCACCTGCGTTGTCAGATTTTCGTTAAAATTCCACAATTGAGTAGTGACGTTAACAACTGCGTGATTACAGGTGTTCGAATTTAAAAGGTAAAACACAACAAATATGTTTTTAATTCTAATAAATTTTCGATAATTTTATATTTTTCATAATTACTCCTTTAATTATACACAGGAATGAGATTTAAAAATACGATTATCGCCATACTCAAAAGGGAGACTTCTTACAGCAGACTTCAACATCTTCACTTTAAAATATATTTTAATTTGTATATATTCAGAAAAAATTAAAACTAGGTCAAATCAATTTTGTTGTTGATAAACAAAAATATAAACACATAAATTGGGTTAATGGATGCACAGGAAGTAAAAATGGGGAAAAACCCCAGCTGTCTTATCAAGAGACGAGTTCCCACTTCGTGGCATAAATTCGTCTATAAGTAAATTTCGATTTTTTATTTAAGCCTCTAAATAGAGTTAAACAATAGTAATTAAAATTATTAGCACAAATTTTACTTAACAAAATGATAATTTAGTTATAAAATTTAATTTGGAAGAATCGTGGAAGACCCGGATCGGTAATCTATACATTAATTCAGTAAGTCCGGCTTGGTTTGTCAGAATTACCGAGGGTACAAACGTGATTCGAGTATCAAAATAAAGCTCTTGCCGTGTATTTGGGTCCATTGCAATCACAAATGAAAAATTCACAATCGTTTTGGCGTGGCGGAGAAGCAAACATACAATGTTAAGTCTGTGGAAGAAACATGTAGGACTCGAGCTTCATCTAACGATTTAGTTTATTTATTTTAATTATTAGAACAACCCGTTGCTCATTCCTATTCTGAATTCATGCTTTATTATTAATTACACATTAATTAAAAGAAGCGTCTTCCTCATTCACGGTACCAGTATTTTGTATTGTTTGTATAGCGTGGTATCCTTTACGAAGCTTTAAAAAGCGTGCATAAGGGGCCGTCCATAAATTACGTAAGGGCGATTTCGGCCATTCTAGACCCCCACCCACCCCTGTGTAAGAAACCGTAATATTTTCTTTGATCCCCTCCCTTTTCCTATCTTACGTAATATTTAGGCATGATTTAAAAAAAGATTTTAACATAAAAATTTTTTAATGAAACCCTAAAAATCTTAGTCCAAAATATATAATTATTAATTAGTTAATTAATATATACTACTAGCAGACCCGGCCACGCGTTGTTGTGGCTCAAAATGTATCTATTATAAATGTATAACATTTCCCCCGTGGGGGGAATTTCAAAAAATCCCTTCTTAGTGTACATTCTCTTGACGTACCCTATTAAAACGCAATCAAAAACGCATCTAAAATAGTATAATAAAAGCCGAGTTCTTCACAGTAAGCCTTAATCCTGTCCCTCTCCCCGCTAGGGAATATCGAAAAATCCATTTTTAGTGTATATTCTGTGGACGTAACCTATTAAAACGCAAAAAACCGCATGTAAAATAGTATAATAGAAGCCAAGTTCTTCACGGCAAGCCTTAATCCTGTCCATCTCCCCCAGTGGGAGGAATTTCGACATGTATATTATATAAAAACATGCGCGTATTCGAATGCAACGTTGTGTCAAAATTTCAAAGGAATCGATAAGAACAAACGAACGTTATATTTTATTTATATAGGCAGATAGAAAATGATCTGCTTTAGTCCATTCTCACAGAAAAGCATAATGCCTCACAGAAAAGCAAACTTAGCGCCATCTGTTGGACATAAAAGCCTTAATCCATATACAGAGATATTTTTGGAAGGGGAAAATAATGGTCTTCACATATGCCACAAATCTTCGCGGGAATATATTAAACAACTTCTCAAAGTTTCCTGGCAATCGGATAAATGGTGTGGTAATGCACGAAGGACAAACACACATACAGACAGCCATACATTCGTTTTTATATATATAGATTATTTATAAAAGATTTTATGTGAACAAATTTAAAAATATAAAAATTTAATGAATTCGAATGAACAATTTATTTTAACAACTTTATTCAATTCCTACTATTAGTTTACACTCTCCCTATATATACATATATATATACAGTCAAACCTGTTTTTGTGCGGTCTTTTTCTGTGCGATTTTTATTTGTGCGATTTTTTTGTGCGGTATATGAAAATTTCAATCAAATTGGAACATAATTGACTCCTGTAAAATTTTTAAAAACTCTATTGGTTGTTTTCTATGACATCAGCAGGTTTTTTCATTTTTTATTCAGTAAAATTTTTTTCTCATACGTTTATTTCGGTCCCCTCTTATTTTAATAGCATAAAAACCATAAATATTATGTTATATTTGAACAGATGCGGTAAGTTAGCTCCCCTCCAGCTTTAGACTGTGGGTGTGAAATTTCACGCCTTGTTAAATGAAATAACACTTCCTGCAGCTATATTTATCAAATAAAATCATTATTTAACGATTATTTTTAACTTTTTAATGTTAGATTCGTATTTAAGTGGAAATAATTAATTAATATAAAAATTAAAATTCTTAGAGGATTTTTTTCCCCATTAGGTGTTGCAGAAAAAGGCCCAAGGAGTTAAAAAAGCAATTCCTAGTTATTTCGTACGGTTTCGAGTTATTTTCTACGTGAGACTTTTTTATGCGGTTCCTATTCACCGCATAAAAAAAATATTTTTTTAATTGTGTTGCGAAAACTATTTTTTATAGCCACTCGTGAAGTTTTGCGCGATTTTTTTTATGCATTTTCTTTTATGCGGTCCCTATCCACCGGACAAAAACAGTATGTATGTATATACAGTCAAACCTGTTTTTATGCGGGGGATAGGGACCGCATTAAAAAAAACGCATAAAAAAATCTCACGAAACTTCACGAATGGCTGTAAATAATAGTTTTCGCGACACAATTAAAAAAATTTTTTTATGCGGTCAACAGGGACCGCATAAAAAAGTCTCACATAGAAAATAACTCAAAACCGTACGAAATAGAATTTATTGACAACAGATGTCAGCACTTGACTGCATCGTCTGGTCTATCGTCTGTTTTACATATTTTTGTCCAGGTGGTGTTTTGTTGACTTAAAAAGTAAATTATTTCATTTTTCGCATATTCATGCAATAATATTACTATAATAAGTGCATTTATACTATAATAAGTTTATTTAGCTATAATAAGTCAACGTAAGACATGACGAATCGCACGAGACTAGTCGCCAACTATACCGCACAAATTAAAAATTCGCATTAAAAAAATCGCACAAATAAAAATCGCACATAAAATGAGCGCATAAAAACAGGTTTGACTGTATACATACATACATACAGTCAAACCTGTTTTTATGCGGTCTTTTTGTGCGATTTTTTATTTGTGCGGTATAGTAGGCGACTAGTCTCACGCGTTTTGTCATGTCTCACGTTGACTTATTATAGCTAAATAAATTTATTATAGTAATATTATTGCATGAATATGCGAAAAATGAAATAATTTACTTTTTAAGTCAACAAAACACCACCTGGACAAAAATATGTAAAACAGACGATAGACCATGCAGTCAAGTGCTGACATCTGTTGTCAATAAATTCTACGTCTGTTTTAATTACGTTAATTAAACCTTCAAAGTGCTTTCACATTCCTGGACCATTAAGATAAGATTCATTTCAAAGCGTAAATTGAAGGTAAATGTATTATTTACGTATTTTCTAAATCAGATTCCAAAAGGTTTGGCGAGATTCCAAGTAGCTGCCAAGCCTCGTCATGATTTCGTTTAAAAAAGCAATTCCTAGTTATTTCGTACGGTTTTGAGTTATTTTCTATGTGAGACTTTTTTTATGCGGTCCCTATCCACCGCATAAAAACAGGTTTGACTGTATATATATATATATATATATTATATTTATTTATTTATTTATCTTGTTTACATTTTCAATCGTTAATAAAATACTTTTTATTCATCCACTCAAGTTCAATACATTTCTTTAAACTTGTAGTGGATGACACTTGATGTTAATACAGTTTTTTCAAACATTAATTAATTAATATTTGGCGCCCGTCAGCAATATGCCCATTCCGACCGCTAGAGGACGCGAGGAGAAAAAAGCGAACTTAGTAATTACAGGTACTGTACGTACTCCTCACTTTACGACCGAGTTCCGTTCCGACGACCACGTCGTTAAGCGAATTGGTCGATAAGCGAGGAGCTTGCGCCGGGATTATGGGATCGTTGTAAAATTATACAAATTATGCAACAAACTTCAAATTTATTCACGAAAAGATTGTTATAGAACGCTTAATGCGCGTGTCACCATTCGCCACTGATCGTGGCTCAAGCCGAGAAATGGGATTTCCCGAATTGCAGGTCGAAACTCGATTGGTCGTAAGTGCGAGTGGTCGTTAAGCAGATAGGTCGTAAAATGAGGAGTACGTGTATTTAATAAAAAGTAACTTAAATAAAATTTTTTTTGTTGACCTAAGTAGGAATTGACTTTAAAAAAATGTTTTTTTAATATTATTAGTTTGTTTTTTAATTATTAACAATCTTTTTATTATTGTCATTAATCAACATCATAATATTCATTTTTATATTAATTTTAATTTTCACAAAAAGACTTCGACAGATCGACCAGCTTGTGCTCGTGTAAACAGAAACTTCATACAAAATAAAATAGAAACCATATTCTCTTGTCATATTGGCTACATCTTGGCTAAGACTAAGAAAATAAACCACATGCTGCTAAAATGTGCTAGGTGCACCGGGGAACTAAATCATAAAGCTTATAAAACTGTATATGATGGGGCAATACAACCAGTGCTATTTTACGCCGCCTCTAGCTGGGATCATGTAACTAGTAAAAATTCAGTAGCAAGTAAATTACTCTCTCTTCAAAGACAGTTTGCCATCAGAATTTCAAAGCGATGCAGAACTGTTTCTACTTTTTTTTTTTTTTTTTTTTTTTTTTTAACTCTTTCCGCCCTGTGGGCACTAAGAGGGCCTCTTTTAGTAGGCCCATTATGGGTTCGGCCAGGCCCACAATGGGGCGACCGGGTGGTGAGGGACGGGGCCCGACATATCCGAACGGACCACCCCCGAAAAATTCCTGGGGATTATTCGACCCGTTCGGATTCGATCCCGGGTCCCCCAGAGCAGTAGGCTGCCACCTTTACCGCTCGGCCATCCGGCCGTCTAACTGTTTCTACTAATGCCTCTCTGATTCTAGCAGAGCTCCTTCCTTTGCCACTATGTATTGCAGAAAAGGTTCTGAACTACTACATCAGAACTACAAACATCAAAGCTCAACAACAGTCTCTATTCCTATCTAAGCTGTTCAAATGCTACCATATTGCAATTACCCTATCTCTGATCATCACCCTGTAAACAAGGTTATCCCCAGGGTACATTCCTCCATGGATAACCGTGCAGACATTAATATCTACACAGATGGGTCCAAGAGCCCCCTTCATGTCCGTTCAAGTATCTTCCTCCAAATTGACATATTTTGCCCAAAATATGTTAGAAGATACTCCTACATATCAAGCTGAAGAAGATGCTGTCTACCAAGCTGTTCAGTGGGCCACTTCACTACCAAACAAAACTCTATTTATCAACATTTACAGTGATTCTTAGTCCGTCCTAAAATTTCTAATAAATACCAATTTCAATAGCAATAAAATCACATATATCCAGCACCAGTGGCATGCCGTCATTGGAAGAGGTGAAAGCGGCGCTTCCACCTCTTCCAATGGCCTTTCTTCCCTTGTATTTTCTAAAATATAAATTTTCATATTTTAACGTACTTTGAATTAATTAAAATTAATATTTTATTATAACCTCATTATGTATCTTATTACAAATTTCTATACTACACGAGAAAAATACGATAAGCTTGCTATTGTATATTCGAATACCAGTGGCGGAATGGAAGCGCTTACCAGACAGTTTCCACGGCGAGAATAACTGAATGGTGTAATGCAGCCAGAGAACATTGGCGCATGCGCTTTACAGAGCACCAACCTCACCCGGTTTAGCTGGTGGAAGCTACACACGTGTAACGCTTCCAACGATTCTTTCCCTTAGCCACTGTGTAGGGAGCTATCTGACTAAGTGAATTGTTTAAGATTTAAAAAGTAAAGAGTACTCAATGTTATTTCTATGTACGTTTTTTTGCAAAGTTATATTTAATTATAATTTTCTTTTAATTATACTGTAATTATATTGACATAAAATATTCAGAATCTTTATCACTTTTACATGTTAATAATTTTAATATTACGAAAAACAAATTTTCCAAGCTTATTTTAATTCTTTAAATTAAATTTTATGGGAAATTTTTTGATTTATCTAAATTACGTAGTGAATCGCAATATTTATATTCGTGTCCTGTCTATATTGACAAGTAACTCTTACATTGTTAGACATAAAAAGTATTATAATTAATGACGATCCGAACAAAGACGTACTAAAAGAATTATATGATTTAATATCATTAATATTTACGGTACCATCTACCGGTGGGTCTGCTGAGCGCAGTTTTTCGACCACGAAGCAAATTCATACATTGGCCGGGAACACTGGGTCGGAGGAAAAATTGTGGTCGCTAGCGTTGCTTTCGATAGAAAAAAGTGTTTTAAATACGTTGATGGAGTCGACGACCGGCGACTTTTATGTTAAAGTAATTAACGACTTTGCCGAAAAAATCGCCGAATAGAGTTAGTTTATAAAAAATTGAAAAAACAAGTTTTTCTATCATTGTTTGTATCGTGACAATTTGTATTATGTATGTATTAATTGTATTTTAGAACTAAAATGCATAAATTGTTTATTTTTGTCATTTCCAGTATTTGTTTAAAACTTTTATGGAAATGTGAGGTTTCGGACAGGTCTGACCCGTCTCGAAAGACGCGAAAAAACGGTTAATTTAGGGAAAAATTTATTAGTTTAAAAAAACATAGGTAAAAGTCGTTTGTAGTCGGACACCCATTGTTTATATCAAACTGCCGGGCAGAAACCATAAATCGCGGAAGGAAGTCGTCCTACGATCGGTGGAAGATCGAATTCGTCTTCGATTTTGACTTTTCTCGCGCTCCGGGTAAGAGTCTCGTTACGTTTAGTAACCAGGGACCGACCACTCGGGAAGCGTGATTGGGGGAGAACGACCAATCAAACTGGACGAAAGAAAGAACGGAGATTGATATAATCTCCGACAATCGAGGACACCTGGCACTCGATTAACGTTCCGAATAGCCAAAACGGCGCGTGTCAATGCGCAAAAAAAAAAAAAAAAAAAAAAAAAAAAAGCAATTTCTCGTCTGTTGTGCCAACCTGTAATCCGTGGCACTTCGGACTTAGACCGTGTCGCCGACGCCAACGGACGACGTCTCCCCGTGACCTACAGACTCGTCGACGCCACTGTCCCGGGGCCACCTTCGATCGACTATCGAAGAACCACATCGACGCCCAGGATGTCCGATCGGCTGATTGTTTTAAAGCAAACTATTTTGTACATAGTATATGTTTATTTTTGTCAGTTTTTGTCAGATACGTCTCTTCCGCCACCACGCACGTACGAATGGACCCTAGACCATAACTGACGCGCAATTAATTGATCGCCCCTGGAAGTCGGCTTCTTACAGAAACACAGCTTCCCTATCATCAAATGTCAAGGCACGCCACTGCTACACAGCAGTTCGGCAAACTATTCATGATGATGTCCAGCCAAGGGCGTCGCCAGGGGGAGGGGCAGAGAGGCAGTTGCCCTCCCCTAGAAATTCGAAAAAGTTATTTAAATGCTAAGTTTTAATTAAAATAATCTTCTTAGGCTTCTTGTAAGTTAAAGAAAATGTTTTATTTGAGATATTTCTTTTCCGGTACATAGTAAATGATTAAAACTTTATGAATCGTTTCTATTTTACCTACATACAATTCATATCCTCTATCAATTTACATCATCTTGCCCTCCCCTTACCCATTGGCTGGTGTCGTCCTTGTGTCCAGCAGTTCCTTGAGTAATGAATTCCATTCTTGCACAAGTACAGTAGAGTCCATAGTAGAGGATGTGTTGCAACTCTGCGACCAAGGGTGTCCCATACATATTCTGTGGGGTTTAAGACTAGCGAATATGATGGCCAATCCAGACTCCTCATATTTTCAATGGCCACGTATTCCTGAACCGAGCCAGACCTGCGAGAACGAGTGTTATCGCCCATTAAAATGAACCCAAGACCAAATGCATCTCTAAAAAGTTGCACGTACTGCTGCAGGATAAATATAAATTTGATCTGTTACTGTACAAAATTCGAACACGTGCCGTAGCATACAAGACCCTACGATGATACCACCCCAAGCAAAGACTTCACCTCCGGAACGATGATATTCGACGACGTGGGCAGGATTATAACGTGTCCTGGGGCCCGCCAGACAAGAAAACATTCGTCGACTATCAGTCTCTTGGCTGTAACAGGACTCGTCAGTAAAGAATAGTGTTCCATTGTTGTGAAATCCGTGCAAGGCATTCAGTACATCATGTGTAGTGCAGTTAAAGAAATGCACTCTATAGGCCAATGACCTGTAGCCCTCTGTAAATATTTTTCCTGAATACAGTGATCAGGACCGTCACTAGCGAACATGGGCCCTTCAGAAATATACATTATATAGAATTATATTAAAATTGAATTATTTGTACTCATTTTATTTATTATAAAAATTGCATCTTGAGATTTAGTCTTATATGCTCTTATGGGTTGAAAGAATGTTAAATATGTTACTATTTAATGTTGAAAAATACCGCATATAAGAAATTATACTACAATTATGTATCAATAGTATGTTGTAATTTGTTTAGAAGTTAATAAACATTTAGAAATTGCACAAAACGACCAAAATTTATGTGCATATAAGTTTTTAACTTTTATGTTAGGCTTTACACAAGGCTTTTAACTAATAATTTTGAACAAAGCATTTATAATTTATAATTATGAGCAGAACACACAAATACTGTACTGATAGATCACAAATCGTACTGTTTAATTAAACTATATTTTAAACCATACTCACTATATTCCATTTTATTTAACGTATAGAGAGGTTTCAAGTCGACGTCACGAGTATGCAAAATTGTTCGCCGCCATCTTTGTGGTTTGTTTACGTTTAATTTGTATTGAGCACGCTTTAGCTGGAATTCCTGTGTTGTTTATTCGTGGCGAATATCACTATGGTGAATTGTTGTGTAATTGGGTGTAATGCCAGTTCATTCAAGAACAAAGAAACGTCATTTTTTTTTTTTAAATTTCCAGCATTATTTATCATCAAGGACCCCAAACCGAGGAGCTTTCAAGACGAAAACAATTTGCATGGCTCTCCTGAATTAACCAGAAAAATTTCAATACGAATAAAGTGAATATCAGTACGAGTTTGTCAGAAACATTTCATTTCAGGTAAGCAATAACATTTAATTACTATTTATCCATACATGATTAGATAAATTTGCATAAGTATCGTAAAGTGTGTACAAGCTGGTTGCCTAAATCTCTTTGTTAATACCGACAAAATAAAGTAAAATAATTTTAACAACTGCAGATTTTAGTTTAAATAGATAATGATTGTAGTTTAATGTTACCCATGGTTCCAAGATGGCGGCTCTATTCTATTCTAATAAATTACCATAATATTACCAACAAAATTATTAGAATAGTTTAGGTTAGAACGTGCGTCCCCAAGGGCGTCGCCAGCCAATGGGCCAGGGGGGGCAAGATGATATAAATTGATAGAGGATATGAATTGTATGTAGGTAAAATAAAAACGATTCATAAATTTTAAGAAGCTTAAGAAGATTATTTTAATTAAAACATAATCTTCTTGGGTTTTTCGCGCGGGAATTATAAATCGGGCAATGAATGACTTAGCATTTAATTAATTTTTTTCGCATGTCTAGGGAGAGGCAACTGCCCCTCTGCCCCCCTCTGGCGACGCCCTTGTGCGTCCCCACTGTTTCCTTGCCGGAATCAGAGACGAGCCGCCATCTTGGAACCATAGGAAACGTTAACCTGATTGTGTCTACCTTTATTTTTCACCTTTGTTTGTTTTCTTAGACTCTGCTTATAATAGATATACAGTAGAGTTAATATTAAAGTTATAAGCAAAGATAATCGCTTAGCGGATGAAGAATTAGAAATGAATTTTGAACCAATTGTCCTTCCGGTCTAATTTACATAAATAAAAGCTCGTGTATTTTTAAAAATATAAACCAATAATTTTTATTGTTCGTTTACAAATAGCCAAGTTAGGTTATTTTGGTGAGCAACATTACATTTCTTTAAGATGTTACTATTACGTTTATTTGGCATCTAATTTGCATAGAATGTACAGTACATTGAGCGTCATCTGTTTGGCTGTGGACGTGAGTGGTCGAACAGCTGTTGACTGGGTGAATTTCGTACGACACATTGTGATTGTTTCATAGTCTAATTTTACCGGAATGAAAGTTGGATGGACCTGGTAAGTTTGTCGAAATCGTCGCGATTGTTGTGAGAAAGAGGTTCGACCTGTTTGTTCCGCATACGAATAAGTTCTATCCGGGAGCGGGACGTGTTTTAGTTTGGAAACAGCTAGAGATTGTACTTTCTGCCCCGAAAGTAAGTACCAATAAATCCAAAAATCGTAAAAGGAAGAATGTAGACATTTGTGTTAAGAATGTGGAAAAAGTTTCTATTATGGAAAAGGGATGAAGTTAGGAAAGAATCATCCGAACCATGTTTTTTACCAAATAAATCGGAGAAAACGAATTAGAAATATGTCAAAGGTGAGTGAAAGATTTTTTTTTTAAATGCCGGGTATAGTAAGTAGCTGAGCCGGTTGCCACCCTGTCAAATAACAAATCACGTGCAAGCTAAGCAAGCGGAAGCTAGACCACAAACATGGCGAAAGAGCGGAACAAATGTGCGTTGTATCACGTGAAATGCCACCTCGAAACCTCTAACGAGTGGAACTCAATAAGGCCACTCGTTATCTTGTGTTTCTATCTACTAGGCCACTAATAATTTTCTCTAATTTTTCGCTTTGTTCGATGTAACGTCTATACGGAAGAAATTAATAAATTATTTGATGTATATTGCATGGCTCTATTGCAAAATGGCTTTTATAGATGCTTTTGATCAGCGTCGGACTGGCAACAAATTTCGGACCGAGAATATATACCAAATATGAGAACATACATCACACTCGAGGCCTTTTTAAGGGAATCCGAACAGTTAACAACTGCAGTGTGTGCGCATATATAGTGTACCAGAGCCCCTATAGTTGACACTCAAAATTACCATGTGGAGTTTCTATTTCCCGGGACAAGAATTTACAGGTTGGATATGATGGCCGACCTTTCCACTGCCCTCGGAAACCCGGAATCGAGTACGAACGGGTCGAAAAACAGAATTTTTCGGGTGTCTTGCTAAGAAAAAGTCCTTATAAATGTGGAGACGGTACTTAAAACCAATAAAATAAACAACTTTTGATATCAAAAGGAAACACACATAATTGATCAGTCTATTTTTTTTTAGCTTATTTGGATCTTGACGAATTTCACTCGCAATATTGTTTCACTCGCAGTAGTAGTTTTGAGGACAACGGTAGGAAAAATTGCTGTATTTCGTTGCGAAAAGAAATTAAATGGCAATTGAAAATTTAAAATTTGGATACAACAAAGCGCGATATAACGAGGGGCACTGTATTTTGAATTTATTTCAGTTTCATCAAAGAGTTGCCCACCAATGTCCGAGTGGATAAAACTATTGAACATTGGTCATGGGTTCGCGCCTCGCCAACGGACTGGCCACGTGGAGTTTCCCTGGTTCTTCACGTTAGTAATATCTAAATACGGGCCAGTTTCCTCCCGGAACTGGCACTCCCGCCGAGGGGTGAGCGCCAGTACACTAGGGTGTTGTGATGTGAAGTACCAACAAATTACACGTGTATTGCATTATAACTAACCTGCATTAAATGATTTCTCGAATGCTGCAAATTTTATAATTGTTTTATAATTTCTTAACATAATTCATTCTGCAATGTTTTATGTACAGTACGTAACTCTTGTGTTTAAACTAAATATATTTGCATCTTTTAAAAAATGATTCCAATACAACTTCTATAAATTTCTGGCATATATTTGGCATCGATGCCATTAGAGTAAATACAAGAGAAGGAAAGAAAAACAAACAATTAAATAAAGCTATTTTTTATTTATTGAAAAAAATTAATTTTTATAATTAATTAGCAATCGGGTTGTAAAATTCTTCATACTGTAAGGACGGGCCGACAGTCGGTCGGAACAGTAATCATCTCCCGTAGATCGGCGGCCTTCCATTTCATTTGAATTACGCCTTCGTCGGCTTGTCTCATCAATTCTCGAGTGTAGGCGCTGCTTGCTGGAAGACAATGGAATGCCACAGATAATGAGGAAATTGCCTGTTCTCTACAAGGCAATTTGCATTCTAAAGTTGGTTGCAGTGCGAAACACACTTTGTCTCCACGTTGTATATATCTGGTTCTGTAACGTTTGCAAGCCATAGGCCCTAAAAATAAATTTGTTTTCATTGTAAATGTATCGGTAATGTTCAAAGAGTTATGTTTACTTCGTATATTGCGTACCTGTGCTACTCCATTGTGTTACTAAATCGCTGGACCCAAGCAGGCTCCGATTGGCTTTGAGATGCCCATAGAGGTTCCGATTGACTTTCCGGTGCCCATTGGCTTTCGGGTGCCCATTGGCTTTCGGGTGACCATAAAGGTTCTGCTTGCTGATGTGGATTGGTTCTCATTGTCCATGCTTGAGGACGTGGTGGGTTGAATGGATGGTCGACTGGTGGCATGTTCCAGAGTTTTGCAGGATGTCTAGCTCTGTTTGGGAAAGGGGGAAATGGGCTTTGGTTCGGACAATAAAACGGTCCTACCATCCTGGATGAACAACTATCTTCTGTGTATTTGGCAATAAAATCTTCACTCCGTTCAAAAAGGCATTCTTGCGGACCCACGAAATCTAAATAACTGTTTCCATTATAATCTCCACATATACCGCATTGCTTTCCTACGTACAATGGACTGACCTGCAATAATTAAAAGGTCATTTATAATACTTCGTCGTATTTAAAATATATAAAAACCTTATCCTTACTCGTATTTTGGCATTTACTCCATCGAATTTAATGCTGATTCCCAATCTCTCCAAAGTCAGAACTACGATGTTCAAATTGTCGCTCGTTTTTACAAGATAGACGTAGTCATCGAGGAAGCCGCCTCTCTTGATGACGTACGCATCGCCACACTGTATTACGTGTGTGGTCGAATCGACAGTAAATTGATATTCGCACGCCGATGGATTTGTAAGAGGAGGAAGTTCTATAGTAGTGCTTTCGGCAATTACTGTAAGTACCTGTCGAAGAGAAGTAATTATAATGGAGATATTATACTCGCTGGATGAATTCCGTCTTCGTTTCTGTAATTACTTTTTTATCGCCGCCGACTCCTTTAGCGTATACGGTATACAGAGACTGAGGAGAACAATCTTTCGATAATATGCGTGTACAGCTGTCTTGAGGATACGGAATGGTGACGTTATCCAATGTTGTGAGATAGTTTTCCATGAGTAGGCACTCGGCTTAAGGAAGAACAATGCAATATATTAATAAAATTAAAAGAAAACTACGATTATAAGTGATTATAAATTCTTACTGGTCAGATCATAATCGATTAATTCGTTCAAATACAAGTTTCTAGTTGGACACCAGCTGGATAATGGGTATAAGTAAGGAACGTAAAGTTTCTTCAAAAATAGATTTTGAGTAGGCATAAATAATAATAAATCAAGAACTCTCATGTCCACGGTCGGATTCTGAAAGAGGGCAACGAGTTTGACGTGGTTTGGATTATGATGCACGTCCACCGTGTTACGATCTACGTTGGGATACAGATAATGAGTAACCGCAGTTATCAGTTTTTCGGTCAAGTTTCTCGTAAACGGTGTCACCTAAACATAATAACAATTAAAATTTCGTTAAATCGAATAATAATGGTCAAAATTTTATAAGACGTGGCTTAATACTAACGGAAGATGGATAGTAATGCGCTTCTAAGACAAGTTTGTTCAAGAGGTCTTCTTTTAAAATGGCTAATCTACAAGGGAAGCTTAAGCTTTTTCCCATGGTCGTGTCAATTCTGATTGAGTCACGTACCAAGGCTCACTCGAAGACATCATTTGGTAATCCTGCACGTAATCTACTCTCAGCGAGGGAAGGTGTACTTTCTCGAACAACCCCTAAAATTAAAGGAAAGTAATAAATAGTCGTCTTTTGCGGTTTTTTGTTTTTTAAACTGAAAAATCGAACTTACCCTGATTTGGAAATAAGGCAACGAATCGATACAAGTGGGGGAAACTTTAGCCGTTATCACACACTTTGTACTAAACGGTGATTCTTGGTGAAAATGCAAGTCATTTGTTAATCCGGCAGTAAGCATTTGTGTTTCGATGCAAACCTATTACGATAATTTTCGATCACTGGACAATCGAAACATAAATTTTAAATATTGTAAAAAGTATAAAGTACCTTTTGGGGTAGCCACGTGGATATACTTGGTTTTTGATGCATAATAATAGTGGAACTTGCCGCGACGGTATGATCCAAAGAGACTGCGTAAATAAGATGTAAAACAACGGGACTAGTTCCGGTGAGGACGGCTTGAAAATTGATGATAGAGTAAGCGTTTTCTACTAGTATAGTGGGAATGGGAACGGGCAGGTTCACACGATCTTGAAATTGATGTTGCAGTTTGTGAATTATAGAAGCTACACGCGATTGGACGTCGGGAATATCGTGTGGCATTTCGTACGGTTTCCATAATGAATTGTATTCGTCGGGCAAAATATTTCTTAACGGTGACGAATCCTGCGCGGGATAACGTACAATCTGTCTGTCGAGATTCAACTGTAGCTTTACCTAAAATAATAAATCGTATTACTTAAGAATTAGTTTTTAAATAAAACCACAACTATAAAACAGTTGAAACACCTACTTGATGAGAGGGACTTGTTGGATCTGGTATCAATATAACTTCAAAATCTCGTTCTTTCCACGAAGGATTTTCTAAAGCTTTCCAACATTCTATTAAGGTTTCTTTCAAGGTTCTTCCTTTCTTCCATAATGGCAATTGAGCCCAAAAATCGTTTGTACGTGTCGAATACATTATACCCATTCCGATCAGAGAGCTGGTATATGACTTTTGATACTGCAGAAAAATATATTATTACCATCGATGTCGTTAATAATACGTCGTCAGAAACGAATCTTACTTGAATAGGATGAGGTAGGACTTGAATTGGCACGATATCTTTTAAGAATACCGGATCCTGGTTATTAAGCCAGACTTTATGAGCAAATGTTCCCGGAGTTGTCTTGTGACTTAACAATGGCGCATTCATAGATGGTTCTACAGACATTTCTATGTGTTTGGGTATGTGACTCGAAAAAGTTTTGTATTTGATACATATCTTTGCGGTAATTCTAGTGTGGTAACGTCTAAAAACAGCGCTTCCGTAACCTTTTCTATCGGGAAGAGTTATAGCCATTCCTACCATTAGCGGGTCGTAATGTAATCTGAAATAATTAAGAATTTATGTAAATGTCCTGGTTTCTAGATCCGCTATTAAGAAATAAGGGCGTATATTTACCTGGGTGTAACCTCCATTTTTATTTCCTTATTTTGCGGACTCATTTCTGTAGTGAATGCTTTGAATATAATTGAAAATGCGAGAGGATTTATCGACATTTGCGTTACGGGTAAACCTAATTCGCTGGGTACTATTTTATGTATAGAATTAGGCAACATTACCTTCACATAAACGTGACGTTTTTTTTAGACTCAAATCGTAAATGAATTGTTTAACTGTAGAAAGATATTCAATAAATTAGTTTCTCGTTTAAGCCTTATTTCAAATTAAATACTATAATTATCTTACTCTCGTGTATTATTTCCATGGCGGCTTTTTTATCTAATGGCACGAAACTAGTCCTATCGAAATATTTCAAGAAGAAAGTTGTCTTGAATATTTCTAGAGTACGGGGGGTAATAGGAATCTGCAAGAAGAGAAATTTTATCATTATTCGAATTAAAATCTTCCAATCAATTATAATCGGGCAAAACTTACGTCATCGGGGACTTGTCTCATATTGTCTGGCATTTCTCTGTCCCATGGACGAGGAATGTTCATTACATCGAAAATTTGCTGAACAGATTTGAGAAGCTCTTCGGTTCCTTTCATACTCGCTCCTATCTAATGATTACAAAGTATTTATTAAATGTAATTTGTATCGAATATTAAAATTAGGTTAATGTTACCTATGGTTCCAAGATGGCGGCTCGTCTGATTCCGGCAAGGAAACAGTGGGGACGCACGTTCTAACCTAACCTATTCCAACAAAACTATTAGAATAGGTTAGGTTAGGTTAGAACGTGCGTTCCCACTGTTTCCTTGCCGGAATCAGACGAGTCGCCATCTTGGAACCATAGGTAACATTAACCTAAAATTATTTTTAAAAATTTACCTCGAGTGGCATATTAAAGTACGATGCCCAATTGTGGGTTAAACTATGGTAGAAACTTCTCGGGAAGACCGATACATTGTTACTCGTGTAAGAGAGGAATGCCTGTAAACCACTCATAAGAGATTCTAGAAGATTTGAGAAATTTTAAATAAGTACAATTGAAAATTTCGTATTAAATGCTTGGAGAAGAATACCAGTTACCAGAATAAATATCCTTGAACATGAATTTAGAATATTCCAATCCAAAACTAAACTTTTTCAATTTAGGGAAGACAATTTTAATCCTGTCCGCTCTGTTAATTCGAAAGGTTTTTAATTAGTCGCGGTTTATTTTTAATAGTGTATAAAACTTCAAAATTGCAAACTTACATAGATCGTACGCAGGGATGGGTTCCATTACCGAAGTGTTTAAAAGTGGAATAAACGAAGCTACCCACGTGGTTGTCTTGTTCGCTGTGAGATTCGGTTGCAATTCTCTCTAAAACATGCATAGGTGGATCAGCGAACAAGATGACAGTGAATGCCGCTACCCTCAATTCGTAAGGTTCGGCTCGGTTGAAGTATATCGGAGTAACCAAAGGTAATATCTGAAGTAACGGTTACGTTATTCTTTACCTAAACACAATCGTTACGTAGACAATTTAAAGAGTGACTTACGTGTTTCGAATAATGTCCGACCATGTGATGCAAAGCGTATATTGTAACTTGCCTCAAGAAAGTACAAGAAGCGTGGTCTGTTCTGGTCTCGCTGGAATCGAAACAATTAATTGCCGTACCTTTAACGTACGGTTCCAAAGCACGTATTCCACTTATGTGAGCGACGTGAGCGATGGTTTCTATGTATATTGACTTTTCTCCGAATTCCATGGCCGATTCCAGTTTCTGTTTTATTTCCTAAAATGCGTATAAAATGTTAGAAATTTTAATAACAATGGGTAAATTAATCGATTTACTTACTCTAATGTACTCTTGCGCATTATGGGGGGTGCACGTGGAACGAAGATAAGGTTTCATGCGATCTCCTATATTACGATAATCGCGACCGGTGACGAAACTCTGGTAAATATCATATTTTTCTCGCATGATGTCTTCGACACGAGTTTCCATGTTTTCAAAATGGAAAGGATGAGGCTTGACACACGCCTCGTGAACTAATTTACCGAAAGCCACACACGTAGATCCCCAAACGTATTTCTTCTGTTGTATTACTTGTGTATTAAGACAAAGATCCTTCGAGTAAAATTGTATTGTTAGAATAATACAGTATATAAATGAAAGTTATATGCAATGGAATACTGACCCTCATGATATCGACGGTTTCGACTGTAGGAAAAACAATTGATTTTGGTACGGCTTCTATCGTTTCTTTGATTTCCATGTGTGTTAATATTTGATTTTCAATGAGTTGCTTCAAATAAATCACAGACTGTGTAGCACCAGATAATGGAAGACAATCGAGGAAGACTTTTCTATAAGCGAGGATGTTAGTCAAATAATTTAAAACACAGCAATTATAAAATTATTTCGAATACATTAGGATAATGTATTGTTTTACCTCAAAGCAGCGTCGGTCAATGTAGTTGGTTCTATTAGAATTTTCTTTCCTAATTCTTGAAACCCTGTTAAATCTAAAAGGCCCATTAACTTAGTAACTTTAGCAACTAATTGTCCTACAATATACGGTTGTTCACGATCCTGTGGATTCGAAACGAGTCTACTGGCCAGATTTTTGGTCAGTTGATACAGTGAATCGACGGGGATTCGGAGGTCAGAACCGGGGAAGAGAACATCAACGAAAGCACTGGCGTAAAGATGATCAAAGCCGTTAGGTGGACTAGGATTGGTTGTAACTTCATAACCGAGTGTAGGAAACGATACTGGGTCTGGGACGTTTGGTACGGTTCCTTTTGGTACACATTCCAGTAGAGTGATGTTAGTGCTGCGAAACGATTATAATGTACATACACGTTTTTTAGACGTTGAAACCAGCAATTAATCGAATTATAGAATAAAATGGTTTTCTTACCGAGTGAGAACGTCGAGTTCGCTTCCATCCACGTGTAAAGTAACCTTTCCATCGTTAACGAGACCTTCAATAATAGGCGCTTCTTCGGCTAAGCTTATGTTATATTTAGTAACAGCGTAAGACTTAATGGGGCTAATAGCCTGAAAAATGTGATTATGATGTAAATAACATCGTCAATTTGGACGTAAATTTATTACCCC
Source organism: Centruroides vittatus (assembly GCF_030686945.1). NCBI lineage: Eukaryota > Metazoa > Arthropoda > Arachnida > Scorpiones > Buthidae > Centruroides > Centruroides vittatus. The sequence continues at coordinate 1,922,162 of NW_027122193.1, forward strand.
CTTTTTTTTGCATGTTTTACCTGTTCAAATCCGCAAGGACACGCTCCAGTAACAGCATCGTAATCACCATGATGATGTGACATTTGCAAAGGATCTACAGGGTCGGATACCATTTGCGAGCGCGGATGTCCGTGACACATCCACGGGCATCCTTTAGAATCGAAGTTTTCGAATTCGAAAACGGGACGATTACGACAGTTGTGATAATCTCGAATTTTGGTAACGTTCAGAACTTCCGTAAATTGAGGATAGAATATATTATTTTCGGAAACCACGTCGTAAATGGATGTACATAAACCTCCAATTCCATCCTAGAATGAGTATTATATATAGAAATTTTCCTTCTTTTCATTTAGAAAGTCGTTGTTATTAATCGAAAATACCTCTAGAACACTGAATTCGGTAGGAATGATGTGTTCTTGTGGTTGCATGTTATCTGGACGGTGAGTCGGTGGCGGAGATAAATGAACTTGGAATTTTTCAGCGATGGCTCGTTTTACATTCCTCGACCATATTTCGTCTTCGCGAGACATTACAGTAGAAACAATCTGTAAATAGCATTTTGTACTTCCGTAAAACGAATTTTTACGTCTCAATTTAAAAATGGCCGAAGGTTATAATCGTTAAAATACGAATTACCCTTCCATCGAGATGTTTAAAAGCGAAAGGATATTCGGTCAAAGATTGGTACTTTTCATCCGGTGCTACTGGACAAGGAATATCTTCAATATCTACATCAGTTAAGTCAATCTGGGGAACACTTCCAACCATGACGTTTGACATCTAAATGTGCAACAACCATTAGTTACTTTTTCGTGGCACTAAAAGGACCAAATTGTGTGCGAGAAGACTTACTTGTACGACAACAGTTTCGGCATCAGTTGGGAAGACTTTCAAATCGCATGTCAGTACGAAAGCAGAATACAGTTGAGACATTGCCGGCAATCCGCTGTAGACGATCCCTTTGTATTTGTACACATATTCCTTATTTATCGAATTAGCTAAAAATATAAACGTTTTCGTGTCATTGTAACCAAAACAATTAGAATTTTTCAAATTTCGAAGAAGCAATACTTACTCCAAGGATCGCTCTTCCAGTGATGAGAACTCTCTGACGAGATATAGAAAAAAAGAATCGAGGTTAATTTCTCAACACCGAGATGGATTTAATTTAAATAATTACATTTTTTAAATGAATTCCGAAGTATAGAAACTTACCTGCAATGCAGAGAAGCGCCAAGCACAAAAGGAACCTCATCCTGTGGATGGAAAAGGTACCGAAAGAAAGGATTTGCCACGTTATATAGTCGATCCAAATAATCCTTCGACCAATAATAATTACCTAAAAACATCAGCTGATCCATAATATACAAAATGACCTTTGCGTGATTGCTTACTAAGCATCGAACAGCCAATTGATAGTCAAAATTCAAATCAGCAAAATGTAAAAAATCGTTTACTTGAAGTTTCTAGATATCTCGACGTCTTATTTTTTTGTAAATTACTTAAAAATTTAATATCATCGATAAATTATAATGCATTTTTTCAAAAAAACCCGTGTAACAGATAACCGGAGGAGAATTAATGAACAGTTCTACCAGGAGTCTCTTAAAGCATCCTTGTTTAAAAATAACAATAAATTTTCATCTACTTGTAATAAATTCTTGGCCTTTCTGGCTATTTAAATATAATTTATTAATTAGTGTGTTTTTTGCGGTGTAGAATGCACTGTATCGTCTTCGGACTGATTAAAGAGCGGGCGTAAACAAATCTAAAGCATAGCAGCGGGCGTTGGTACCAGATGTATGCCAATGTCTGCAACGTTCAGATCGCATACAACTTGTCGAATTTTACGATAAAATGCAAACTTCTGGTGGTCTTGACCAGCTGGAATGAGGAACAAGGAACATACAATCCGTTTTGCACGTGGAATTTAGGCAAGTTTCGAACCAGATTGCCAATGGTGGTAGGTGGTAGGAAGAAGAATGTGGAAATCGCATCGTTAATGCGTTAACGCTAGTAATTTCTGTGTTATATGTATAAAATTTCGAGTGTTTTTAATAATAGTTAAGTCGTTTCATGTGTTACAATATTATGTTTTGGCAAATTTGTCTAATTTTACATTTCCGGCTGTTACGTCGGCCTATACGTAACAAGGGAAACCATGGAAACTGTGTCGAATTTATCCCTCAGAGATTTTTTTTGCAAATCTTCACGTTTTGAGACCTCCGTTACTAATGTGAATGGTGGTTTTATCTGTATGGATGTGTGTGTTTGTGGAATGGGCACGATTTTGTTTTATTCTGTTTTAAAATTTACTTACACTGTATCTTCATTAGGTGAACAATTCAAAGTTTACACTTTCCTCCATTTAAAGTTTGGTTACTTAGATATGCAAAGCTTAGGGGTAGGAGGCCCCGATTAACCCTATACGAATTCCCTATGCAAACCGGAAGTCACGTTATTTCAATTCAAAAACTTCCCCCTGAAAAGAGTTAGATAGATGACCAGCATGACTATTGCTAACAGAAAAAGTAGATGATTACTCCACGCACAGGGCCAATTTGAGGTGGATAGCATATATTTTAAATTAAATAAATCTAAAAATATGATTAAAAATTGCAGTCCGGCATTGTGACGATGTGACAATAAATATTTGCTTGTTAATGCGTTAAATTTGTTTAAGTTATGATAACAGGCATTAGAGAGGTTGCTGCCGAAGTTTTCGTGTCTAAAACGTGAACGTCGAACGTCGAGCGCCGCCATCTTGTAAGCCTAGAAGTTTGGAACGTCAGTGGAATCATGCTCGACGTTCCAAACTTCTAGGCTTACAAGATGGCGGCGCTCGACGTTTGACGTTAGCGTTTTAGACACGAAAACTTCGGCCACAACCTCTCTATTGTAAATTCCAAGTTTTTGCAACAGAAAAAATATTTCTTGCAAATGTAAATTTTATGTATATATTAATATAATAGAAATTTCTACATTTTTTCAAGCCCATTATACTGTAATATATTCTCACTCCTTTGGGATGATCTCCACAATTTGAACCATTTACAGCGGGGCGTTATAACTTCGTGAAACCCAGGAAAAATTTCAATTAGGGGCCTTTGTCCAGTATTGACTTCAGATATTTTTCTTCGAGGGGGATTTTTTTGGAGAAACATTTTCTTGTAAAAGATTGGTTTGGGGACCCCGGGCCATTGCCCCTTTTGCCCATAGAATAACAGGCTATTGATCATTTCATTTATAATTATTTTGTAAACGTTTTTATTTGCTTCTCTTTAACATTTTGATCACGAATATTTCTCACAATCCGTAGTTCTAATGATTATTCATTGAGTTTTGGATCCTGAATATTAATTCTCTAAAGTCCATCACCTACCAATTATCAGTTTAATTTTATTTTCACTTACGTAGTAAAATGGAGTTAGAATCCCACCCAGATATTCTTATATTATCCCCAAAACAATTTACTAATACCAACACTCTACAATAGTAAATTAAGCATCAATTGATCCTGATGTATCCTGAATATAAAGAAATAACTACAAATTCCATACTGAAAGAATAAAGTAAATTGGAATATGTTCTTTACATTTTTTACTTACTTACTTTAATTATTTAGACTTATCATTTTATTTACTTAATAATTACATTAAGTAATTTTTTATTTATTTCCATCAGTAAACATAAAAGGTCTGTTTACACACTATTATACAAAAAGATTGTATTTTGCATGTTTGCAACTTTTTTAAAATAAATAATTACTATATTCTCTCCACATTTCAGCATTTATTTTAATAATATATATATATATATATATTTGATACTGCACATTTATTTAATCATCAATAGCTTGTGTGTGATGTAGTATATTGAAATGTATACATTTGAACATATTCTCCTTCAATATTTCAGCCAGGAATTATCTACTTACAGTTCATTATCCTTAACATTTTATCTACAAAATTTTTAAATTGATTAGTTTGAATTTTATACTGATTATTTGCAATCCAAATCTGTAATAATTACAATAATGATAACATACTCGGTTGTGTATATTTTCTTTATAATTTAATTTTAGAGAGAGCTGAAACTGATTTTTCCATCTTGGCATTCTGTAATTCCCATAATTAAATAATACAACAATAGTCTATCGGTGGACTTTCTTTTATGTAGATTTTAAATCAGGAATCCGAGATTGATAATTAAGACGATATGTGATTTTTCTTAAAATTATAAAGCAAATTTTTGTGATATCGAAGATCAGTGTTTACCTGAATATGCAAATAAATCTATGCTAGCTTTGCATGATTATAGATTGACTCTGCATTTGTTATCATTGATGACAGATATTTGAAATGATTATCCATTCTTAACTATATATATACACATAAGAGAACAATTATTAAAAATGTTTCCAACATTTCTGTTTGATAAAATTAACTAACATCCTGTTCAGTTCTATTAGTGTTAATAATTAAATTTTTTTAATTAAAAAATTACAGCATACTTTAATTTTCTCAGAAATTAACTTCTGAATTGTCAGATTATGTTACCAGTTTTGCCACATTGGCAATAATTAATTAAATCACATATTTTATTATTATTATTATTCTATTTGCCATATAAGAGTCTTTAATTTTCACCCGGCATCGCTCGACAATTTAATTAAATTCTGTATAAAATTTTTGTCTCGACGCGCCCTTTAATGGGATGCAAAACTCTTATTGAATTAGGTTTTGTACCGTTTAAAATCAAATAAATTCCAAATTCAAATTCTAAACACTTAATTTTATTTGAAAATTATGCATTTTCTCATTATCAATCTTATTTTTCTTTTTTTTTTTAAAAAAAAAAAACCTTGCAAAAACTGAACCAACTCATACAATGATAAAAAATAGTAATGTAATAAGTCATAATTATATGTTTATATAGAAAAAAAAATTATATATATATATGTATATATATATATTTACATAAAGGTTAACAATAATTTAAGTTTTAATTAATTAATTCAGTTTTCTAAAATAACAACAAATTAAAAACTGGGATATTTTACAATATGGGTATTTTTTATTTTTGTATGTATGCAAAGTGAATACGAAAACATATAACACTAAAACTGGCCTTTATTCACCATCTCATTGCTTTTCCAGACCACAGAGAAACAACATACATCTAGAATAAATAGAATTAAATAACATAGTAGACATAACAAAGATACACGGAACATGAAGATACATAAAAACCCACAGAACTAAATCTGCAACGTGGAATGTAATTGGGAAGAGCTCTCTATAAAATTGTTGCATGGGCACATTTCAATCTTGTTTTTGTTTTTTTAGTTCTCCCAATTACTATTATTATTAATTATTATTGTTACATTCCACACGGAGCAGTTACATTTTTTTCATATTGTGATAACAATTTTTTTTTTTTTTTGAAAACAATTATAACAGAAAATTGGCAGTAGCACTTTTAACCAGGTGTACAATACCTGGATTAATATGTTGTAGATACAGATATTTGCATAGCAGGTCATATTTCCGACAAAAAAAAAAAAAAATTATAATAATAATAAACTAAGACGTCTTTCACACGCGCACACACGCACACAGAAAAAAAAAAATTGTTTGGCAATTATAATTAAAATAAGTACCTTAACAATTTCAATACGCATGCAATTTCTTGTGACATGACTGCAATTAACTTCGTTCTTTACTAGACGGGCGTTTGCTCCGGAGAGACCCAGATTTCTCTGTAACCGAATGTCTTACTCGAAAATTAATTGTCAAAACGTTCCAATATAAAATTTTTTTCTTTCTTTTCTCTCTTTTGTCTCAAATAACTTGGATAACAAATTGATTTATAATAGAAATTTAAGCCACGTAAATTTTTAACAAATCACACCAATTTCTTAATCTTTTTTTTCTTAAATTATAAAGAAATATTAACTATTTTAACAATATATAATAATAATAATAGTCTCGAAAATAAATCTCGACAAAAAGTATACAAATCTCCTTTTGTTGGTTTACAATCATATTTTTTTCCTTTTGTCAAATGAGAGATATTTATATCTTTTTTTTTATTTAATTTTTTTCATTTTATAAAGATGTTTAAAAATATATATACAAATCTTAAAAAGAAACATTTTTTTTCTTTTCTTTTTATGTGAAATTTTTCATGAAATTTGATATTTAACATTTAGTATTTTTTATATAATTTCAATTGTAAAATAAGATAGTTTCAAGAGATATACACACTTCTTTTTTTTGTTTTTATCCTTCTTCTTTTGATCTGATACAATTATTATTATTATTATTTTATTAATACATGATTTAAAATTAGAAAGTGTTCAATATAAAAAAGTAATCTTTGCAACTTAGTAAATACAAAATTATAGTATATTTTTATATATATATGTTACATTTTATATAATAAAACATTATCCTTACTAAGTAGGGAAAAACATTCTGTAGAATATCATTAGCGAAAAAGAAAAACTATTCGTAACAATCTCTGTCGTGCTACTTAATTAAATCTGTGGCCAAATCTCCGTTCCGTAAGACCGTGATTGACGTACGAAATCAATTTCGCACCTTCCAAACAAGGGGGAAATTAAAATCGAATTAAAAAAAAAACAAAAAGTTGTACTACGATATTTCATTTACAGATGGTGACAAAATATTTGCACACACATCACCAGAAGAACATTTGGAGCGTGCATATTCAAATTGTAATGAAAGACAGTACACTGGTATACACAAAGTTTATATACACATTCAATGTTCATATTAAGTTACAGTATGTTTGTTTGTTTTTACTTTTTTTCATTACAGGAAATGAAAAGATCTTTTCTGGATTGGTCGTAACAGCGAGGGTGGGAAAAAAAATAATAATAAACATGATTTACTAAAAGAATGTTTGCAACAAAACTTTGAGGTAGCTGTGGCTGAGATTCCACTGATATATATATGTATATATATATTTTTTTTTTTATTATTATTTTTCCTTTTTTCTGTACGGTCACAAATGTTAAAAACTAAAATATAAGACAGTGCGGACATAAAAGTTATAAACAGATAATCTATCGAACGATGACAAACTACTTATTTACGGATTATGCTACTGCATTTGGACTGCTGTCTGCATGATTTAATGTATCACAATCAGCACACTTCATCATGCTATAAAGATTATTTTGCATTGTCTGAATTCAAAAGAGGCACTGCACAATAAGTCAGTATGGCTTATAGGATGAACTTTTTTTTTTTTTAAATTTGGCAAAGCCTTCGTACGACGTGATATCCGATCTGCATTCGTTTCTTCAAACTGATATATAAGACTCGAAAAAACTTTGTACTCTCGCGTTTCCTCCGTCCCGATTATAATGCCACTTTAGGACCAATCCAGACGATAAACCCAGAACGATAAAGAGATGGCAACAAAAGAGGGAATTGATTTTGATATCTGAAAAATAAATCTACGAGACAACATTAATTTGATAAATTGAATTTATTAAATTTCCATATCAATCAATTAACCCTTCTTGCATTTTTCGTAAGTATAATAAAGAATTAATCGATATTCAATCGATTTACTATAATATATATATAATTTTTTTCCAAATGGCGTGTTATACTGCCTAAACGTAAGATTTTGGTTTAGAATTAACTGTGTTCGGTTTTTTATTCTAATTTTTTGACCGAGAGTAAGAGTTACGCTTGCTTTCGTTAACGCAGAAAGGTGTTGCATTCTGTATAAGATATGCAAATACTTTGTTGGAGGCAATTTCCAATTGTAACAAGATTTAAAAATTCAACATATTAGACACTTATGTACATAGATATATAAATCTTATGAAAGGAGAAAGGCCGTTTTCTTATTAGAAAAAGTCCTCCTCAAAATATCGATTTATCTTTGTCTAGTATGTAAAATCTTTCTACCTTATTACAAATGAAAGATAACTGTCGACGTTATCTAGTTTTATTCATTATAAAACGGTCGCTTTCCGCAAAGAACTGCAATGTAGTAGTGTCGAAACAATAGAAAACCTAAATTTTTCCATATAATAAATCCTATCCCTTGGAAGTCCAGATACTGCGCACATTATAAAATGCTTAGAATATCATTATGCAAGCATTATAAAACAACAATTATAATTGCATATTATATAAAGTGTAAAATTGCATTTTTGTTTTTTAAAAAGAAATCAAAACTTTATTGTTTCTCAATAACATGAATTTATTTTAATTTTATAATATAATAATAAAATAAATTCAAATTATTTGCTTTACCTGTAACGGCAGTGCCCGAATTGTTGGGGAACGTAAAGGAAATTCGAATAATCGTAATATTAATAGTGTAATATTTACTATAAAACCAGAAAGCTACATAATTCTTATCGAATTAAAAAAAATTATCTTTATAGTACAGTAATTATTTGCATATCGTGACTTCATTTGCATAATTAAAAAATTCTAAATCCAATAAACAGATACGACAGAAGTTTTATTCTAAAATCTGTTGTAAACCTTTATTATTTTAGTATAGGAAATTTTATAAATGAAACAGTAAAGATACTTTTAACTAAGCATATAGTAATTTTAAATACTTTCAATCTAGGATATGTTAAGTATGATAAACGAGAGTTGAAGCAGCTTTGATTTATAGAATTTTATATTCTATTCTTGGATCTATTTTATGTGGATGCGAGAGAGGTTGAGGCCGAAGTTTTAAACACAAAAGTGTGTACGTCGGACGTTCGGCGCCTGTAAGCCTAGAAGTTTGGCAATGGCGTTTGGAAAGTCGATGGAATCGAGCTCGACATTCCAAACGCCACTGCCAAACTTCTAGGCTTATGGAAAAGCGGTGCCGAACGTCCGACGTACACATTTTCCCATTTAAAACTTCGGCCTCAACCTCGCTATGCACCAACCGTAATTCAATTACCCAATCATTATTTCTCTTTCTTTATGGATAATCACAAGTCTACTTTCTTTTTGATTTAAAAGTATTTTTATGTGAAGTCTATCATATAATTTAGTATATAAATGTGAAATGATCAAATGTATTTGATACAATAATAATAAGAATGCTGCATTTATTACACACCCATCCATAATGTACATGATCAGCAGTGAATGAATACAAATATACAGCAAATAGCAATGTATACACATTAGTATTTGCTGTATATTTATGTTATATTTGTATGCTGTAAGAATATATATAATAATTAATAAAAATAAACAGTTTAGATTTTTTACTTCCAGAAAATGTACTATAACTTTAAACACACTATTTGAAAAGTATATAAATATGTAAGTGAATTATTTTATTTATTTTACACAAAAGATTATTATAAATCTTTTGTAATCTTTGGATTGTGATCTTTAGTCTATTTAATGTCAAAGCAGCGTTTTTATAATTTATAAGAAATAAACAGTTGCTCTAAATCTTACAATATAATCAAGCTGGGTTAATGATAATGATGATGATAATCACAAATCTCAAATAGTTAGGAATTGAAAGTTGAAATCTGGTACACAGTTAGGGTACGTCACGAGAATGTACACTAAGAAAGGATTTTTCGAAATCCCGGCGGAAGAGAGGGAGAGGGTTAAGGGTTACCCCGAAGAACTCTGCTTCTACTGTACCATTTTAGATGCAGCTTTTTGCATTTTTGCAGAAAATCAAACATAGTTTTAGACCCATCTAAAAATTTTCTAATTAGTCTCGGAAGAGGGGGACCTAATTCTTGCACCCGATGAAAATGGGTAAGATTGGCTATAATCTAATAATCTTGATCTTCGCTATTGTTACTTTTTCCCGAGCAATGCTGGGCTCGTTTGCTAGTATTCAATAATGCTAATAGACTGATAATACAAAGAATGCATAAAAAAAATATTCAGATGGAATCTGAATCTCAGTGATATATATAAAGAATGAATAATTACACATAATTTGGAGAGGAGAGTGTGCGGAAATGTTATTGGAATCTAGACGTAATGCATTGTTCAAAATCTGGAAATCCCAATCTTGTTCTGGCAATGGTTTTAGAATCATAATATGGTGAATAAAACAATCTACCAAACAAAAAAATATACTTTATGTACTTTATCCAGTTCAAAAATCACCTTGGAATAAAGATGGTCCTTCTTTGCTTTTAAATGGGCAAACAATAGAAAAAGTATTGTTTATCTATTTATTACTTGCCTATTTGGCTGACCACTGTTTGAAAATTCATAAAAAGAAAAGGGCCTCCTAGTGAAATTTACTATAAGAGATAAACCTGACAATTGGTTAGTAACAAGTTAATGCACAATCTTGTAAAGATTGTGCATTAACATTAAATAGTTAGAAAAGCATACAGTTTTATATTACTGAAATATCTTTGTATATGCAAAGGTTTATTTTGAGAAATGCAAACAACTCAAAATGATTAAATATATTGTGGTATCTGCAGTCATAACTTCAAAAACAAACTTTCCAGTTCCGTCTCAGATGATATGATGATTACATGAAAAACCTAGAGCATATTTAAATATATGTATACCTATCACAAAAATGAAATAAGAGTTGAGTTTCCAATTTCTCTCTATATTTTATAGTGATCGAGCATAATATTCTACAAATATTTAATAAAATAAACATCGGTAATATAGGTTAAGTAGTTGGAAAACGTTTTCCGACTCCTTCGGAGTTCTTCGTCGGGTTTACCGACGGTTATTAGGTGGAACGTCGATAAGCTTTTGGAATATAATGTATGAATATGGATTTGAAGAGCTAGTACAAAATTCAAAACCCAAAGATAGGTTGCAAATGCATATTCTCTCGTTTAGTCGAGATTCGACAAAAAAGTTAAACCGTCTCGTCAAGCGGGGCCTGCCAGGCCGTCGACAAGACCGTCTCCTCCCCGAAATTTATGCACGACGACGAGAAATTAGTTTTAAATGTCTCTGTTGCCTCTAACCATTTAAGACGCTCCATGCGGGGAGTAGTGAGGAGAGTCTGGCCCGAGAGAAGTCTGCTATAATTTCGGAATCCGCAGCGTACGTAGAGAGGGGCGCGGTAGTTCTAGCGTGTTGGATGTCACATTATATATATAATTTCAGTTTTATTAATAGGATTGTAATTTTATGAAATGTAAATAAAGTTATAGATGTCTGAATTCTGAACTTATGATGAGTAGGATCCTATTAAGTCAATCAGCTTAAGATTAATTCACCCAATTTAAATTGTTACAAAATCTTTAAAGAGCAGTAATTTAAATTAATAATGCCTTGTTATTTGATTATATATATTGTATTCAGTTAAATCATAATTTGTTATATTCTCATTCTTTATCAATAAATTATAATAATGTGGCACGCATTAAAATTACTGGTCTTTTTTTTTTTTCTTATTATATTTATTTCCTTCCTAATAATAAATGATAAAATATTTATAATGGTAATTGTTGCTAATAATAAATCATTTAATGTATAAGACGAGGATTGACAGACCCCACTTCACTAGTTAATTCTCTATTGATGTGCAATGGATTAGAGTTATTCGGAGGATGCGAGCAACGTAACTATAAAGCCATTCGCTGTAATAACAGGCAGCAACTATCTTATACGAAAAATATTACGGTTACGCGTAAGCACCGTGTAATATTTTTGAATTACAAAAGCATTTGATTAACTAAAAAAAGAAAAACACAGCTCTACATAAATGTGAATTCATGTAAATTAAGGAGATTGTTAAACCATAATTCAAGATTAATTAGATAATGCATATATGTTTGCACTAATTACAATATCATAGCAAATTTATTTTGTAAACTTTTATTTGTGCATACGTATTTTGTAATATAGTAGACTTTTGATTATCCCGAATTGGGTTAATTGAGATGTCGAAGAAAATAATGCATACGGTACGATCATAATTAGTAACAGAAGAAAAAAGAATATTTGTTTGTCTAAACCTCAATAATACTCTATATGTTGAGGCTTAAACATTCGCAAAGACGTAATAGAGACTACTAAAATACGAGGCAGTGATAAAAGATTTCGTAAGAAAAGAATTCGCAATTAAATACTATTAGTTTGAAGATTTGTATAAGCTTATAGAACAAACACCATTTTATTTAATATATTTTCTAAAAATTTTAGTTTTATACGAATGGGCAAGTCGACCGGAAAAACATGTTTTTCCAATCTAATTAAATAATCAACAATTTAACAACTATTTTATTCCTGTTCCAAAATATAGTTTAGATTATATTTAATATGTAAAAGGTAAATTCATTTGAGTGTAAATTTATAGAGGATTTAATAAACGGTTCCGATTCTAATTAAAATATAACAGCGGAAAGGATAAATTACAATTAATACGAATATGTATAAAAAATCTGGATGTATCAAAATACTTTTTAAAAACAAAAATGCAATTATTTAGAAAATACATTTAGAAAAACACTAACAAATAGTATTGTAAAAATATATATATTTCGGCCGCAAATTAATTTTGTTTATATATAATATATTATTTATACAGAATTTAATTACGTTCTATGCTTTCTTCTATCATAATCCATTAAAAAGAAAGTTTAAAGCTTTCTAATTGATGCTTACTGCAGTATAATACATGTTTAAAACATTACTAATTTGAAAATAGAGAAAATTCTAAGGCATGTGACGTAAGTCACGCAGAAACTAAAGAATCGGGTTTATGGTACTTCGTCCAGTTTAAGTAAATTATGACAGAATTTGATACGCATTAAATTTCATATTTGCATTTAATCTACGTTTAGCAGTTTATTTTTATAAAAATCGTATTAATATAATTAAGCGACGCGAGTTAATCCCGAATTTTTAATGCCGCAATTATAAAGTATCACAAAATTAATTTTTGAACCGTGTTAACGTTTTACCATCCCCAAGCAAGCGCTTCGATATAAAGTATTGATATGGAAATAATAATTTCAAGTTTTTATAATAATATATACAATAAACTTAATTATTCTATTATTATTTTCCCAAAATAAAATTTATAAAAAGTTAAAAAAATATTTTTTTTTCTATCATAAATTAAAATAAATCTATAAAGAAACAATTATGGTAAAAGAAGAAATATATCATATACATATATATATAAAACTTTTATATTAATTTCTATTTTATAAATGATTTAAGAAGAGTATTCTTATATATATATAAAACATTACAAAAATACTCTAATGTTGCCATCTCTGAAAAACTTAGCTTAATAAAATTTACCTATTCTTTAATCTATATCATATTTTAAATCTATCAAACAAATCTAATATATTTCAAATTCATAATAGATAAATATATACATACTTTTACACTAAAAAACAATATTAAATATATTTTGCTTTGATAAATGAAACATTTAACACATTTTCTTTTAATATTAATTTAAATTAGTTTCGTTAAAAAATGTCGTTTGTATTAAAATTTTCCTAAAAAAAATTTTTAAGAATTTGTAGCACATTTTTTAAGGCATTGTGCAAATAATTTTTTTTAATCAATATTTTAATTTGCTTATTTTTGGGACTTTTTTTTTTCTTCAACATTATTTATAAGATCTCGTCGAAATGAAAAATACAAGCCGTTTATTCACACAATTGTCGTCTTTCCTTTTTGGTTGCAAAATGATCTATCTATTAACCGGCTAACGATAATCGTTATTTTAACAGAGGACAAATCATTACCTTCTCACAACAAAATTACCTACTGTCAATTGCACCATTTCTTTTATATAGATACTCAATTTAAAAACAATTGTCCAGAACCTGCTGACTCACCTGGAGTGGTTCCTTTGCTTGACCATGTTCAGCCATACGTTACAAATACAAATACAAACTTCAGAAGATTCTACCAGACTTTCATTTTGTTCTATAAATTTCAGTGCCTAGAGAAACTAGTAGTATTGTTTTAATAGCCTCAAAGGACTGTCCTATACATACAAGCAATTTACACATAAAAAAAACAAAAAAAAAAAAAAAAAAATGTGCACTGCCAGAATTTTCACTCCAACAGTATTATGTCCTGAGTCCTACAAATCTTCCACAATGATATAATGAGATATCTGTGGAAATATATATACATATACATATACACATATATATATTTATTTATATATATATATATGTATATATATATACATACATATATATAGATATACTGTATATTTATATATATATATATATGGAATGGGCTTGCTCTGTGGACAGTTTATATTCTGCCAAGGAATCATACAGTTGTGGCAGTTCAATAATAAAAATGGCCTAAGCACACTTTACTGACTATCTGCTTGATAGAAAACTTCTTTATATTTCAATCTCCTTGATATAATAATCTTTCGGGGAGCCGTCGACAGCCGACGCTCTCTGTGATGCATACTTTAAAGGTAAAAAAATTTCATGCACCATTTGATTCTTAGTTGTAAATGAAATTTGAGACACAATTGTCTTTTCCAAAATCAGTATTCTTGAAATATGTTATAGGAGTAGATGAATGAGGATAAACTTTTAAAGTATGAATGATATCCACATAGATAGTATTATTATTATTATTAATTATTATTATTATTATTGTGATTGCCTCTTTCATTTGGAAGTATAATTCTTATTTCTGTGAAAAATAGTTATATCACAATATTAGATTCTACCTCAGTACGATTCTGAGTATAGGCAAAGGGTGTTGCTTCCATGCACTATTAACTTCCTCTATGGAGGACAGTATCTGTCTTCAACATTATAAAACCTATGCATACAAATGAGGTTTTGGCAATTTTGACAAATGGATAAGGAAAGATTAGACAAAAACAAATTTGCCCAGTTCTGCAAACGGTATCACACAATCACATTATACATTTATACATGTACTAAACAAACAATTTACAAAAAGGAGCAGAGAGCACAGATCTACAAACAATCTTCATGATATTTGTCTTATTTGAAAGCACTATCTTTGGTTACCTTGTCATGTCACAAAAAATGCATCAAGGAAAGGCCATCAATCTTTACTGAAATCATTAAATTCATCACAGGTATCTAACTTTCTTGCTTACCCAAACCTCTCCTTGACTAGAAACATTAATTTCTTTTTTCCTTTATAAGCAGACTTCATATTGTCTATAAGCTGAGCAAATTGTAAGTGGCCATCCGGTGCTAAGAGAAAAGTCTCTCTTGCTTTGCTCAGGAACTCTATAAAATCTCCGTAATGACGTGGACTAATGTGAGTTAGACGGGAGTGGGTAGTATTCACATATGCCGTAATGGCGGCTTCCAGTAATTGCCTTAATGGAGGCTTGTCGAGAGAGAGGGTTTAATACATCGCCGTTTTGCATCTAGGGTGGCAATTCCCGGAGCGGCCATTGAGCAACGACGTAAGATGTCTGACAACACGGTGGCACATTGCACATTTTTTACAAGCAGTGGCACGAGATTTGTTAGTTCAGACTTTCCTAACGAATGGGCGAGTGCACACGCCCAATGAATATCGTTAATTGCAGGATGGTTGTCTTGATTATATGCCAGATGAACTCCTTTCATTGCTAACACTGCAAGTTTGTAAGCACGGTGCGGATAACCTCGATGCTCCATATACCTAGCCACAGTAAACAATTGGGAAGATGTCATTACATTTGTCGTTGCTGCATCTACCACTATTTGGTATGCTGCCTCAAAGGCAAATGGTTCACTCTCACATAACGTTAAAGCATTAAGAGCACAATTTGGAGGATCCTTGGTGGCACACTGAAGAGCAAGAGTACGACCACAACCCGACATTTCTTCCTGTTGCCTAAAATCAAGATTGAGTCGCATCACCGTTGCATGGGACATGACCGTCGTAGCCACTGGACCTGAAATAATTACCACAATTAGTAAAAATTCAATATATATTACGATTAAGGGCTGGATTTGTATGTACGTGCATGCTTTTTTCCTTGCTATGATGTCGAAGCTTGATATAAACATTATTTGGGTCCAAGTGGATCAAATTAAACCTGTCCAATAATGCATATTTTATATGCATTTATGATTTTTTAATGTATACTTTGTAGATTTTTGGGACAAGTTTTTTTTTATAAACTTTTTAGCCTGTTTTCATGATTACAAGTGCTATTTTTTCAAATGGTCGATAGTCCATTCCTGATGTCTGTGCAGTGAATCTTTTTTGACATTTATAGTTCGTATGAAAACTATCACTCTACACGTGAGAAATATCAATTACAGACGAGAGTGTAAAATTCAAACTGTCTAACTCGCATTCTTTTAAAGTTCCATAAACCCACCTTTTATTTCAGTCATGAAGAGCTCTCACTTTTTAAATTCTCAAAATTCTTTAAAATTATATTAAACATTTACAATAATTTTAATTCAAATATTCCAAAAAATTGTGCACTGCAACTAACATTGGTAAGCTTACCACACACTACGTAAGATTGGAATGGAACAGTTGGAACTTTTTAATAATAAATAATTTGAATTAGTGTGTGGCAAACAATAAATTTTCAATCCCTTGTGTTATCTATTGCCACGTGTTTATCCCTTCCCGTCGAAAAAGTGTGGTGTAAGCATGCATTTCAATGTGCATATGTATATACATGTACTGTGATTTTAAATGCACATAAATCCAGCCCTTAATTATGATTAACAAGAAAGTTGTACAGATTCATATAATCTGGATTGATGGATTGTTTTCCTATAATAATTAAATTCAATTACATAAAGTTATAATTATTTATGAATATTTTATGTTATCAAATAAAAAGAGATTGTTCTACCGTATAACTATCTTCTATAATCAAAACAAAAAAATATTTCGCACACTTCTTGATTTTAAACTGTTATATTTTGAACAAATTTATTGCTTTCTTTTTCTTTTACTTTAGTTACAAAAATTATTGTATATTAAACCATGACCTTCATTAACATAACACTAAAATTAATACAAGCATTTGCATTATTATTATATTTTTTTTTTTTTTAAAGAAATACATACATAAAGAATTGGTTGAACGGCTTTAATGTTATAGCCATTGATTGGTGTGTAGCTTAATCTTTTAGCCATAGTATACACACACATTCAATAAGTATTATGAATAACATAACTGATAGTATTTCATAATGTACAGTATATTCTATGATCAGTAATATGATACTATTTCAGATACATTAAACTTGTTAATGAAAATTAAAAAACTGAATAAGGAATTCAATTATTTAAAAACTGATATCCTGCAAATTAGATTTTACTAAGCCCACTAAAGGTAATGAATGCAGTGGTCCATCATCTTTGATACCGATTCTTGTTGGAAGCAGGCAAGCAAATATGACCGACTGACATGCAATACCGTATACAGAAATGAAACCCAATTAAACAGGAAAACAGGATGGTATATGGAATAACTGACAGTCTCCTGTATTTTAATCTATGCTAAAGTAATATTTAAAACTGAATAAAAAACATTTTAAGATAATAAATTATTAAAAAAATATTGATCAGTAAGAATAAATTAATTATATGATGATTCTATATTAAGAAAAGTTTTAATAGTGAATATGTTCAATTGTTCAATGCATTAAACATAGAATATTACTTTAGTCTGTTTTTCATTTGTTTATCTAAACATTAATTTTTATCTTTTACAAATGTTTTAGCTGTTACTAAAAATGGCAAAAGTAACACTACAAGTTTGCACATTTTTGGTCAACCAACAAATTCTAAGGTAAAGTCTAAATTTGCAGGAGGGCAGGTTGTTTCTGAAAGGAGTTGGTGATCTAATCGTCACAACAGTAACAAAAATTTGATATAAAATTAGAAGTAATAATTTTGAATAGTTCATAAATTATACATAATTAAAAACGAGAAAGAAAAAAAATGCATAAAAATGTTATTGCTTTATTATAACAGAAAATTTTTTTACCAGTTGCTTCAGTGGGAGTAAAAAACTGATACCAATTTTGCATAATTGAAATGAGAGCGTCTAACCCAACTTCCGTCGCACAGGTGACGAGCCATCTCACCATTTCTCTCCGCCTCCAATTAAGGGAAGACAACGTCATCCTCATGACCTAAACAAAGTAATTCGATTTATAATTTTATTGTCTATTAAATATATTTTCTAATAAAAATTGTGAAAAATTAGTTTTTAAGATTAATAAATATCAAGAGAGATAACGAAGCAAGTATTTTAAAATCGTAATTGAACTTCCGATCTTAATTTTCTTCATATTAATGTAAATGGCTATAACATAAATTAATAATAATAATGTACGTAATAACATAATTCTTGAAACAGAGAAAAAAACATCCACTGGAAAACATTTATCAAAGGTTACTAATAATATAAAAATATGAAAATGCTAAAATAAATAGTATTTTCTATAAATAAAAATTAGACTTCAACAAAATAACATAATAATGTATATATATTATTAAAATCTAAATTTTTCCATATGTTCCAATCCATGTGCATAGCTTTGGATAGGAGTTTAATCCCTCCCATTTGGGAAGAATTAAAAAGTTATGTATAATATATTGTTTAACTATATTTAGCTTGAATTATTTTGTAGCCATTTAGTTCCTCTTTAGTCTACTGTATTATGTTACTCTATATACTTTATGAAAAAACATTTTTTACAATTTTATGAATGGGTGTGGCTAGGTTAGGATCACAAATTTGTTCTGTTAAAGACACTATTTCTGTCTCAGGTATTCTAATATTTTGTTGCCAAAAACAACATTAAGTGAAAAATAAATAATTTAATTTTTACATAAATTATATATGTTTAAAAATGAATAATTTTAAAATATACAGTATAATCTAATACAAAGCCAAATGTCTAATTAAAAAAAACAAGCATTATTTTTTTTGTGTGTGTGTGCATGTGTCAATTAGTACACAAGCATAGTGCCAAGTTTTGCTAACTTTTGTAACATTATAATAGTTATAACAAAACAAACTATTAAAATTTAGCAGTTTTGTTATTATTAACATTTGATATGTTTTTGGAAATAATTATTTCCAAGACGATTTAACAAAAATACACTAAAAGACAGAAGGAATGTCTCTCAATAGCTTAACTGGTATACATTAGCAAAAGATGTGTGTTCGGATCCCATCTGAACCAACATACTTTTCTATTTGAGTTTTGGTCAGGGCCTTCTTATTTCTGAATTTTTTCATTACCAAAAACAAAGACAAATAAGCTGGCCCTGCCACATTACAAGACTGCATTTTATTTTAAATTGCAAGTCATGCAAATATGATATTTGGGACCAAGCATTAAAAGTGATATTATTAATTCCTTTTATTAAAAAATTGATTATATACTTTATTTCTTATTTCATTTTAAAAATAAAGAATTTAATAATGGATGCCTAAGTTGATTTGTAATATTGTCTTAACTTAAAACTTTCTAAATGCAGTTGAATGCACTAGTCCACTTGTAAAGCATCCTACACACTTATGGAAAGCATTGTCTGTTTGGCATTTTACCATCTCAATATTTCATATTAGACTTTTAGAAGAAAATGTCTGCTTATAACCTGTATAAACTGCTGCTTATTATATCTCTTTGAAATAAAAACTAAAGTTTAATATCTCTCAAAAATAACATATGAAGTTATCGAAGTAAATGTGCATTGTTACATAAAGTCGTTAGGTAACGAACGTTTTGACCTCGGCAAAAAAACTAAAATATTTTGTGGAGTATTGTATGTTTGTAAAAACTCGTGGATAATGATATTTTACGCAATTCCAGATGTCAATACAGCACATAAGCAGTGTGTCATTATTTTTTGAAGACACTTGATTGACAATGATGATATATAATTTCAAAGTTTCCTACTAATAAAATTATCAGTCTGGATGTATACGGTAAATGCGGAAAATGCATATCCGAACACATTTTTGACCATTTTAAGTTCCCTTTTCTTCAAAAATTTGTTGGTTGGAATGTTTTCATCTGAATTAAATTCTTCTCTATTGCTTTGTAGAAATCTGGAGTGTCACAAACAAGTTATTTTGTCCATTTGGCTCAGCAAAAAGTAAGCATCATTGCAAAATTTATTGCATAAAGAGAGTTTACAGAAGGTATTTCTTTGCCACTGTCTAAAAAACTGACCATTTTCAAAAGAATAATTTGTTTCTTATCTATAAATAAGATTTCCTCAAAAATGAAACGCATTTTTCGAATTGTTTGTTAATGTTAAGCTTGATTTCCCAGGATTTCAGAAGCTGAAAATACTGGGTGTTGAGCCACAGTCTTCATTTCTTTCTTTGGACAAATATATGATTTACACACTATTTATATTAATAATACATTTATTCTTTTTAATTTCCGCTGAATTAAAATCTGTTTGATTGTAGAAAGGAAATCATATTATTTATAATGCTTTATTTTTTATATTTTTAAAGAATGACAACAATAGTGTTTCCTTTTCTATGAAAGAATCAACTAATTTATTGACAGATTTTTCAAAACTAATGATAGGAATGATAAAATTATTAATGTTATAGCAATCATTGAATACAAATAAGTTAATTTTACCTGTAATCCTAACTGGAAGGCTGCATCTAACAAAGTCGGATGCCTCGTACCACCATCCGGAGGAACTGAAATTCTGAATGCATCTTGTGCAAGCTTAAACAATTGAGAGGAACTATGAATGTTACGTTGTGCCGATTTCAACACAGTCCGTAACCGTAATACATCACCTGAAAATAAAATCGAATTTCACGTTATTTAATATAAAATATTATATTTTAATTATCACTGTTAAACAGTTTAATTTTAATAATATATATTATTTCTTTAAATATCAACATGTATCAGCATATCAAGTGTTTATTCTATAGTATCTATGTAGAAGATCCTGAATAAACATGTCAAAACAAATTCTGATTTGCAAAATACTGGCATGTTAGATTAATATATATTAAATGTAATAATAGTTTAAATATTTCTGTCATTTCATAGACATTTTAATGCTTTTTATGACTAAAAACTAAAATAAAAAAAATTGTTTTGGATATTTTTAAAAATCTTTCTATTACAAGAAAGTAAGTTCTTAAAACAAAAAATTTAATTTACTGAATTTTAAATGCTATTAATTAAATGTATGGACTCAAAATATAACTTAAAAAAATGTATAGTCGTCGTCATACTTTTTGCAGCAGATAGCATTGTCGACGCTAGGGCACACTGCTGTACTTCTATATGGCCCAGAGTAAACCACCGAGGATACCGACTTAAAACTGCCGCATTTATGACCGGATGATTTGATTCTTCTAAATCATCTTGCTCCTCAAGAATTGGCAATCTAAATGAAAGAGAAAGTTCTAAATGTAAATGTAATATATAAACAGAAAAAATTTGGCAGAAAAGTATATTTTGAAATGAAAACATGTACAATTATCATTTAAAGAATATATTTTAATTTAATATTCTATTTGTAAATATGAAATTAATTAAAACATATTTGAGTGACAACAAAAATTCTTCTGATTTAACTAAAACATTTATATGTCCCCTCTGTCCAATGTGAATCGATGCCCAAGCATCCAAGAATGCTAAAGGAAGAGATCTAGTTTCAAGATGATAAAATTTGTTCATTACATGGCTTAAAGAATAGTTGCAATTACTTGTATTTAGTAACTTCTTACCTACAAATAGATATTGACACAAATGTTTTTGGTCTTATCTGTACAGTACCTAATCTTAAAAATCCAACAATTAGCTACTGTTGAAAGAATCTTTTCATAAATTTTATCTTCAGATTTTATAATACAGAAAATTTTGAAAAAATGTTAATTGTTTGTCTGAAAATTAAATTTCAGTGGTAACAGACTTTTATAACATTTAGAAAAAATATTTTTGTGTTTAGTTTCAGACAGTTTAAATAAATTGTTTGAGTTGTACTATAAAATTTATTCTAAATAACAAAATAACTTATCTTTACCTCTTTATCTCTTTATTTAATAAATAATTTACCTCATTGCTCTAAGACCCACACTGTATGCAAGGTCAGGATCATAAGGCAAGAGAGCAGTAAACAGGTACTTAGCAAAAGTGTGCATAGGTACACTTTCTGGATGTATGCCACAACCGAGACCGCTGAAGGGTCCACCTGTATTAAAATATAATCGCAATGTTAACGAGTTTATTTGTCGGAAAATATTCCTTTAAAATTAATCAGTTAAACTTTTTTTATTATATTAATAGGTTACATTTCATTTAATTATCTATTGTTAGATGCCTTACTTCAACATCATCAGGTTAAAACAAAAATGTTTTATAATAATTAAGATATTCAACTTTTAATTTCACTGCTATTATTATAATTTAAGCTACAAAATATTTATATAACATAAGAATATATTGTGTATATTATAAATATAAATTTATTAATGTAATAACAAAAGTTTCACACATAATTAGAATATATATATATAACAAATTCATTTTTCAAGTGCATTTGCAAGTTCATTTTAGTTTGTATTTAAAAGAATAATGCTCTCTAAGAAACGTAAAATATTTTTGTTGATTTTAAGGATAACATTGCCATGAAATTTAAAATGGAATTTGCTTTTTAATATCTGTCAGCTAATGAACAAGACGGTAAAAATTCATTTGCAGTCTTGAGGTAACCAGTTTGAAATAGATATTTTTTTTATAGCTGTTCTAGGCCCAGATACATTAAGCATTGTTCCTCAGTATGCAGTCAACCACATTATGGGGTGGAAATGTCTGTAATGGGCAAAAGTGAATTGGTTTTACAGATCATAATATACTACTGCTTCATGTCAACAAGTTCATCTTTAATGTGTGATGTATTCAACTATGAAAAAAAAATCATATTTAGTTACTTTCTATTACATTTATCATTTATTAATTGAGACTTTGACACCTTATTAATATTTTTAATAATCATCTTTATCATAAAAAAAATCACTATTTATACTTGACAAATGAAAAAATAGTTTATGTTCATAAAATAATGGTTTATATAAATTAGATCATACCATTTCTTCTTCACCTCTTTTTATATATGTTTTCTTCAAAGAACTTTTTAAAAAATATTATTTATTCCTATCATTACAAATAAACTTTTTTACTGCATATAAGAATATTCATTGAAAAATGTTTTAAACAATTCTTATCATTGTTTAGAATGCCCCAAAAAAGTATTTGAAAATGTTATCAAAAGTTAAATACCTTCTAATAATAACATTGCTTGCTTTCTCAAAACAGCAACTAAAGTACCATCCAATTCAATGTCTTGCAATTTAGTGATAAGATGATCTTCTTGTTTGCAAGCTTTTTCCTGAGCATAAAGGCCTGGAGGCATGATTCTTTGTTGTCCTAGACCGATTAGAGCGGCTTCTACGGCAAGAGACAAAAAAGTTTCACTTCTGTCTCGACTACCGGGAACGACGACGTGTTGATAACGAGGTTGCTCTCTTGGTGGAGAACTGCCGTCTTCATTTGAATTTCCTATTGTAAAATCTGTTGGAAGAAGATTAAAAATTTCATCAGTTATAACAAAAAATTGATCTATTTTACAAATACGAATTTAAAATACATCAAATTTTAATCTCTCAATTAAGTAGAATAAAGCAAATTTACAAAAATTTGCTTTATTCTATTATTCTAATAAATAGAATTAAATAGTTAGTCTAAAAATAAATAATTCTCTGAGTAAAACCAAAATAAAATTTAAGAAATTTCAATAAATAAGACACACTATTTCTTGCATTTGCTCTAACATTAATAGAACTAAATCACATAAGATTACCTATTTTATAAAGTCATCACTTGATACATTAGAATAGATGAATAAGTGTGTACACTTGAAATTTTAATTATTAGCATAGATTAACAATATTTCATGAGTCTACATTAACTACAAACTGCTTACCAGACAAACATTTCTTCACTAGATAACAATACAAACTTTTAGAAAGTAGATTTTATAATACGTTTATTTAATATAAGTTCAGAATTTTTCATAAATACTTGTCCAGTCTTATTTAAAGACAATCTGTAGACTCAAATTCACTTGACAATTAGGATACACACTGTCCTAAAGTGAGGAGTACCCGTAGAGTTCCGTTCCGACGACTACATCGTTAAGCGAATTGGTCGATAAGCGAGGAGCTTGCGTCGGAAATATAGGATCGTTGTAAAATTATACAAATTATGCAACAAACTTCAAATTTATTCATAAAAAGACTATTATAGTACGCTTAGTGTACGTGTCACCATTCGCCACTGATTGACACTCAAGCCGAAAAAGGGGATTCCCCGAATTGCAGATCAAAACTCGATTGGTCGTAAGTGCGAATGGTCGTTAAGCAGATAGGTCGTAAAGTGAGGAGTAACTGTATATAATTTTGATTTGATACAATACCTTCTCAATGAAAAAATGAAATATTCTGTGAATACATCCGGATTGAATTATATTTCTATTTTCCTATCAATATCAAGTTATATTACTCCCACATACAGTATGTATGCGTAAAGTGACTAGACTCCCGAATTAGGCAGGACAGTCCCAGTTTTTAATATGCTGTCCTGATTTTTAAACTGTTTTATAATCATATTCAAAAACAGCCAATATTCATTGCATGAACTACAAGTTAAAGAAGAATTGCATACAAGTTACAGCATAAAATTTTTAATATCCAATTGTGTGAATCATTTATAAAAGGGAATTGATGGTTTTTGCTAATTATCTGAGTAAAAAAAAAAAAAAGTTAAAGCGAACAAAGCTGCATTGAAGCTATAGTTGAACCATTTATATGTCAAATTGATTACACAAAGTTATACAAAAAATGTAAAAATAGAATAATAAGGATTATTCCAAGGATATACTATTTGTTAGATAAAAGCTATGCCTGTAATAGCACATTCTACAATGTTTATTTAAATTTAAATTTTAAAAAATATATGTTATTTTTTAATTGATTTCTATAAATTTTGTTTAATGGAGTTAATCGATTTGGCAAATGAGTAACTCAATTAATTGCTCATTGTGACTATCACTGTAGGTCATTATTTTGCAAATAAGAATATATGGATAAGTAAAATGTTCGTTAGTTATTTGTAACATCTGTCATTGATGATGTCTGAAATGCAATGATTGTTGGATGAAATTGATCACACGACAACCTGAACACACTGAAACACCCAGGCTCATGTCCTGCTTTTTACGTTTCATAACAAATTTGAAATTATAAATATTACAAATATCAAAATGTGTTTAATAACCTTATTTTTAATAGTCTAAAAATGCATTAAATTCTTACCATAGAACTGATCAAATGATTTGGCATCTGGAAGTAGAGACGATTCCGCTAAGGTATCAAAAAGTGAACCGACGGGATCAAGAGGATGGCCTATCCAACCTTCTGTGTTGCAGTGTAATGGATGATTTGTTATCCCAGAACTAGAACATGACACCACTGTAAAAAGTAAGTTTATTTTAATAAAATGTTTTAAAATTTACTTTTAAAATTATTAATAAACTACACATTTTTATTACACAATTATTTATTAAATTATTAAACGTATTACTAAATTATCCATTTTCCTTTAAAAGTATGGGTAGCAGCATTATATTAAAATATTCCAAATTTGTGTAGTAATTTATTATTAACATTAATATTTTTGGTTATAATAATAATTAATGTAATTATCTAAACACATCCAGATCTTTATCGGTAAAAACACTGAGCAAGAGAGAATAAATACAGCAGATCCCACTTTTTATAATGTAATTGGTTCCCAGAAAATTGTTATAAATTAAATTATCTTATTTTCTTGAAAAAACAGTTTTAATTACACAATAATTTACAGAGACAACCAAAAAATACAACGCAAATACAGTACTTAGAAAATAGCGAGGTTGAGGCCAAAGTTTTAAACGCAAAACGTGTACGTCGGACGTTCGGCGCCGCTTTCCCGTAAGCCTAGAAGTTTGACAATGGCCTTTGGAACGTCGAGCACGATTCCACCGACTTTCCAAACACCATTGCCAAACTTCTAGGCTTACGGGAATGCGACGCCGAACGTCCGACGTACACGTTTTCGCGTCGAAAACTTCGGCCTCAACTTTACTAATTTTTACCTGTGTAAAGTGAGCAACCGTAATGCAAGTGTCTACTAGATAAACAAATACTGCACTTGAATCTAATTTTCAAAAGAAGTCAAACATTTCTGAATCAAATTTGATCCATTTTTGGACATGAGATTATATAGGTAACAAAAATTTAGAAAATTTTATTCATTTTCTAAAATCTTTCTTGGTACACGTTAATATAAGGCCATGCACATGAAGATTAACCTCTCCCATATTGTGTATAACAGCCTTCATTCAGTTCCTCCTTAATCTACTGCATTGTTTTACTCTATGTACCTACACTGTAAAAATAATAAACGATACTTTACATCAAAATTTAAATAATGTAAAATATTCTTTTAAAAATCCCATGCATTGGCCTTATTAATAAAATTCACATTATTGAATTACTTTCGATTCCTCTAGCTAGCAAAACTTTTGTACATGTACTATTGTACTATTACTAAACTATGTCAAACTAGGGAGACACGAAATGTCATGGGGTCATAAAGCATTTAAATATTTTCAATAAATACAGAAAAACATGCCATAACAAATTTATTTCTTACAAACTAAAAGTTTAAATAGAAGCTGAGTACTAATGAACAAATATTTTGCTTTATTTTATTCACTGATATAAAATGCCTCTATCAGTCATTTCAGTTGTCGGTAGCTATTAATTGAATGCATTTCGTGTCTATGTGTTCGTAAAATGTGTATATGCAGTGTTCTCAGCAGAAATTTTCATCAACCAGATAAAACAAAGGTATAGTCAGGTGGACCAAAAAAAAATAGTGCATATTATAAAATTCGTTATTATTTGAGTCATGTTCTCATATATTTTATAAATCATAAGATTTCTGTTGTTTTCTGTTGAATCAAAAGATAGAATTTTATGAAATGTTAATGATTGATATTGTGAGAAGGTTAAGATGTAGAATTTAAAATGGCTACCTTCTTCAAAATTAATTGCATTTGCTATAATAATAGTTATTTATCTTAATCGTAACAAATTGCCAATGAATAATTGTTGTTATAATTTTCTTAACAACAGGAAAATTTCTTTACCTCCTCTCTCCTGCTCGGTCTGCCATCTACACTGCCATTCTCTTTGTTGCCGTTTCATAGTTCTTACGATTGCAACGGCCAAACGCAACGCTTCCTGTTGGTAGCCATGAGAGCGTAATGCCTCGACACGAGCACAGGCAGTTGGGATATGTTCTGAGAAAAATGAATGCAAAAAAGTTGCAACGTTACCATTTGCAAATAAATTTAAAATACTTAATATTTTAATAGTTATATTATATAAAAATAATTTGTTTTTATTACCATGCCAAAGTGGATAACCCTGAGAATTAAATGGTCCTGACAATGGAAGATCAGCACTCGACGTCTGACTATCATTGGCAAGAATAAATTTTAAATGGGGATCGTCCCAGCTGAGATGACAAGCTTCTAAAGCTCTGTGAAAAATTGTTCGAGGTTGAGGAGGTTGATGATGGCTAGGCGAAGGGGGAGGTCTCTCTTGACCGTGAGGCTCTGTAAACATGTCAAAATTTATAAATATTAAATTCTGTTAAAAGGTATAATTACATCGTTGATGAGTAATTTCATCAGTCAAACTGAATCTACCATGTTATTTTATACATTCCAGTATAAATAGATTTAAATTAGTGATAATCGTTATAATAAATTACAATTTATCACCAAGTATTATAAGTTTATAAACATAAATTTTATAGAAGTTTTTATATCTGAATCAAGTTCTTTCCATTAAGTTCTATGTACATATTCTACAATATAGACTTTAATTACTATTTATTTATATGCAAAATATATTTGAATGTTCAATTTTTATGCCTTTGTGTCCTTAACTTAAGTTCTAGTTGACGATTTATGTTGAAATTATATTTGAATGTCTTATTATAAAATACTGTTTATAACTAACTCATGAAATGACTGTATTTAGTTTGAGTATTTATAAGTGATTTGAGACAAAACTTTTCTAAATGTAGTGTCACTGTTTTCAAAATATACAAACGCTAGTCACTGTAATGAAAAATGAAAATACACTTTAATCTCTTGTTAGGTTTCTTCTTGATAGTAGAGAAACCAACATAACATTCAGTTAAAATAAATAAGTCTCTATTCTTTTCTTTATTTCATAATTACTTAACTGCAATCTTTTTAACGTTGCAATTTTAACATTTTTGCTTAATTTTATATAATACTTCGCAAATTTCTTAATATACTTTTATAGAAATTATCTGGGAGAAAGTTGAATTCTTATAATAAAATAAACATTGTCTCAGTCAAAGAATAGCCAAAGTTAATAAATCAAAGTTATAAAATACGTTAATAATGAATTTCATAATACCATAAAGTTAAGATGCAAAATTTGTAATCATAAACAATAGTCCACGTTTATCATTCTGAGTTAAAGCTTTTCAAGTCCTACAAAGTGACAAAATTGAACTGTTCGAAACTACTCTTAATCATTCTAAATTGGTTATTTCATTGCATATGTATAAAAAGAAATAAACAACCAATACAGAGCAGCAATAGTTTTCAAATGAAATATTAATGATAATGAAGACAATCAAAAATATTCGTTTTCATATTAAAAAAATTGCTGGATACGTATATGTATGTGTGTGTTGTAGATTTATTGTTTATTTTTATTTAAAATTGTTCTTTAAAATATATATTTTTTTCAGATAAACAATGACAAACATACTTCTTGGTGAGCTTCAAGAAAAAAAAAGAATATATCTGTTTGTTTATTAATTTTATTTTTAAAAATAGAAAAATATAAATAAAAATTTATATATAAAGTTCATGAACTTGGTTTTTATGAAACTGTTTACTTAGAATTTTATATAAAATAGACATGAATTTCAACTGAATATTAATTTAGATTTAACGTATTTCAAAAAATAAACTCGGACAATTTCTATATACAACTCTCCTAAGTTTTAATTAATATTTATTTCAATTACTTTTCAGTTATAATTGACTACAACAATTATATAAATTATTATAGATATATGTATAAAACTATATATGAAATTTATAACATTAATTCCAGAATACTAAGTATTATATCTGGAAATAATTTTAATCGTGTTTGGAGTGGTGAGATAGATAAGATTTATATATTATCTTTATGGTGTTTGGTTTTCTGTTATAAAATAAATGACATAAATCAGTTTGGCTTTTCTAGATTTGTAAAACTCGAATTAAAAGGTACCATTTCCTTCGTCGTCCGAAGAATCTGAAGAACTATCGTCCACCAAAGGCATTCTACCACCGCCATTTACCATTCTTGTGGGGCGGAAGTCAGCATCTTCCAATGGACAAATGTGCATATTTGCCCATTTTTCTAACAGGCTTCGACACTGCTGTCGCTCTAATTGTGTGGAGTGGGGATTCAGGACTATGCAGACCCATAGTGCACCTAAAATTACACATTAAATACAATCAAACGAGTAAGATTATAAAATTATTTATTTTAAATGTAATTCTTGAATTATTCATAATTCTTGTAAATATAAATTTTTTATGAAATTATTTATTAGAAACAATAAAACTCACATAATTGAGAATTTACGTGATGTTTATACTAAATATTCACACAAATTTTTAAATGTACTAGCCATCAGATCAAAGCAATAATTGCATGAATAAAATATCAACACTCAAGTAAGCTATCAAATTATAAAACCTAGTTATAAAAGAGTGAGCTTGTAAAGAAGTTCTTCACTATTTTAAAACTTTGCAAGACTTTATCAAAATAAGAAAGGATAACAGACACTCAGAATGGGAGACAGTAATCAACTGCCAACAGAAAGTAATTCAACATTTAGAAGTATTAAAGTCAGATATTTTTCTTTCCTTTAACGATTTCAAAATCAACATTATAATTGATCTTTATCATACTGACTGTATATTGCAAAACCTGTGTAAAATAGTAGTAGACACTAAAAAAACAGAACAAAGTGAAATACTTGCTTGTCTAATATAGAAATAGAAGGCCTTTTGGAAACTAATTTCTTAATTTTACCTGCATAACAACAGTTAAATTTTAAATCATAATTAATATTGTAACTTGTGGATTAAGATCAAGGTCGACTTCTCAGTGACAAGAGATACAGTCTATCCTCTTTTTTTCTTTCTTTGTTAAAATTGTACTTTTATCATCTGGAAAATAGAGGTGAAAATACAACACCAATGTTTCTCTCCAACTGTTCTCTAGAAGAGTCAATCAATAAAAACCTAATCCTCTATATAACAGAAACCTAGAAAATAAAATTCTGGCTAATACCATTGCATTCCATTTTGGCAAGTTTTACTATACAGGTATCCCTTGTACAACATGGCATTTCTACAATGCGGTTTTTGGTTTCTCTGTAACACACTTCAAGAATTTGGGAAATCCTCCATACAAAATTTCACAACTTTTAAGTGCAAACTGTGCTTGAATAAAAAAAAAATCAAATGACAAACATGCGTGTTGTCTCAAATTTTCCCATCAATTTAAAATATTGAAAATTTCAATTTGTTTTGTCTTTCGTCGGGTTTACTTCAATGAAAACTGATAGTGCAATTAATTAATATGCCTTTGTGTCCTTAACTTAATTTAAACTTATCTCATCTACTAGTACTTTATCGATTAACAGGACTTATGGATGCAGCAATTAGGTCTTACAGATCAGAAATAATATTGTTTATTTAAATCACCTGTACTGTACTTTATCAATTAACAGGTGCTATTTAAATAGCACCTGTTAATTGATAAAGTACTAGTAGACGAGATAAGTTTAAATTTAAACTGATAGTGCAATTTTCTTCTTCCTTGTCCTAGCTTTCCTATTAACCAGACAATACCTCCTGAGGTCTTTTATGGAAAACTGGCCCATATTTAGGTTTAACTAATGTGAAGAAAACCTGAAAAACTCCACGTGGCCAGCCTGTTGGTGAGGCCACAACAAACTACCAGTGGTTTGCACTTTGCAATTGATGAACCTTAGAAACAGAAAAGAATACTATACTTTTGTTAACTTTTGGAGCTTAACCCCATGTTTTGTATTAGTCCTTTGTTTCATATAGAATGGTTTTGCATAACATGACGCTTTTCCATAATCTAATTACCATGTTATACGAGGGAACGTGTATTTTAAAACAGATTAATTCAGTGCAATAGATAGTACAATTTATATTATTTGAGTTTTCATAATCTAAAAAAATTTCCTTATAGAAAATAATGAATTAATATGCTATAAACATTCCTGTTTAGACATTAAAAAAGGACAAAATTTTTAACTTTATTCTATATTATGAACCCTGAATTTAACTGAATACTTCAGTGATCAATTCATTGACATCATCATTTTTTCATAACTAATATTAAAATCAAGATATTATTTGTTGATTTAAAAAAATACATTGACCATAGCAGAAATAAAACCATAATGAATATTTAAAACACATTAACATTTCTATAAAATTGAACATTTATATATATA
The DNA here is from genome assembly GCF_030686945.1 of Centruroides vittatus. NCBI lineage: Eukaryota > Metazoa > Arthropoda > Arachnida > Scorpiones > Buthidae > Centruroides > Centruroides vittatus. The sequence goes on from NW_027122193.1 coordinate 1,953,843, forward strand.
TATATATATAAATGTAAGAATAATAAATATAGTTCTTACCAAGTTGGTCCCATAGTTGACGGCATTTATCTGTCATGGGAGTACCCTGAGAAAGCCAGATAACCAATCGAGGATCAGCTAGGAACTGTTCTGTGATTAGCCTAAGCATACGGGCACCATTAGAATCTCTAGCTCTTAACATTTCCTTAACCTATATAATTAAAGACATTATTAAAAAAATAATTATTACATATAACAACAAATAAATGAAATCTTTAATATATAATAAAATACTATGCAATAAACATGATGATCGTATAAGTTGACTCAGACACATATACATACACAGTATGTAAGTATATACTATATATACTATGTTAGGCTCAAAGATTGAAAACACTCAATGAATAGAAAAGACCACAGCATGTTCTGATATTTTTTAAAATGCCATGTTGCAAAATTTTTTTCAGGACTGTTTAAAAAATTGACATGTTCAAACAACATTAACATACCAGAATGCATTGTTGCAGAAGCAACAGGAGGCATTTTTATCACACATGCAAACAATCTACCATCTTAACCTCATTAAGGAAGCAGAGTGGAGCCAATTCAGTCATTCATCAGTTTTCATCTGATGTCATATCAGTGAACACATTTGTGCTTTATCAGTTGGACACCAAAGAAGGCCTACTTGAGATGTTCTAAGCTTACAATGACTTTACAACTGCCGACAAAAAGCTTCGTCGACATACGTGATACGCCTTTGAGTTCACTATCTCTTCAGTCTCAAATATAACATCTGGAAGTAAAAGGGCTTTGTAAGCTGTACTGTATGTATAAAAAAGATATCAACTGTAATATTAAGTGCCATTCTAACAGTTCCTGCAAAATTAACTAAGTGTAGCCACTGTTCCTGATTAGGATACGTGATTAAATATCTGTATTAAATTCTTTATTTGCTACCTACAAAATAAACAGAAAATGACTGATATGATACGATACATTGATAATGTTGGAATGCATTGTGATAATTTTTTTAACAGTCCAAAAACAAATTTTGCATTGTGGCATGTTTTATAATATGAGAAGGCAAAATTTCTTGTTTTGATTATTTCTGTAAAGCTACAACCTGCTCAATAAACAGAAAAGAATAACCAGAATATTTTTTATCTTTGCTTTACATATATATCTGCAACAATGCAGTGTGTATATTATATACAAAAATACATTTGTATTTCTGTAAAATGTCAGGCAAAAAAAATTCTCTTTCCAGTTCTAGGATCCACACTGAATGAATAACTGGAAATCTCTAGGAAGATTAAAGAATTTTGCAAATGGGCATGGGAAAAAAAAACAATAATTCTGTTGAATGGCATTGATGCCATTTAACAGAATTATTGTTTTTTTCCCATGTTCATATCAGTGCTCTGAGGGAATTTCTTTGTTTTTTTTTTTTTTCAATGAATCGATATTCAGTTTTAACATTTATTATTGATTTTGTTTCATCTTATATACCAGAATTATTATTTAGTGTAGAAAGTCTATTATACAAATTTAAGAATGTTTTTATTTGAATAATAAGTAATTTGTATTTCACTTGTAATATTAAAATACTACCTTGGAGAAAAGAGCATTGAGTTGTTTATTTGCACTGTAATAGCCTCCCTGAGACAGGTATGTACGGACTTGTTCACTAACTTGCTCCTCATCTAAATGCCACGAATGTTCTTCATCTGCTGGAGCTCCAGCGGTAGGATCAGGTGCCCCTACGTAAAGACATTAGTTTTACTGTTACTTTCTACTTTTTAAGTATTTAAATATTCTACACAAGTTTAAATAATTAGCGAAAAAATACCTGCGATGCGATTGATAATGGAACGGGTCTGAAGTATATCATCAGCTAGTCGTTGAGCTGTTGGTAATACTTCCGTATGATGTTCTGCAATGAGGTATTGTACTAACTTTTGCAATTGTTGCCTGTCTAACTGGAGAAGAGTTTCTACATAAAATATATTTTATTATTTAATTTAAAAAAAATAAAATTATTGAAAATAATAATTTTAAATATATTTAAAAGTTGTTTAAAAATTAGCAGTTACATGACTAAGTGGTTATTTACAATACAGAAATTCAATTTCTTAAAAGTTATACATCCAATAACATCTATATTCACGTATGTGGTTACGAGGTTTTACATGGCTAAGATGGAGGTAACAACATTCTACAAAATAGAGAGAGAACACACAATAGCTTAGTTTGTCGGTTGCATTTAGTTTTTTTGTCTTGACTAGTTACCAACTGACAATGATAAAAACAGAGATGATGACTGCTCACTCCAGATGTCTGTCCCCACAGTTTCATTTGACTTTTACCAATTGAATATTTGAAGCAGAGGTCTGAAACACCCATTTGCCAATCAGCAGCAATTGATTAAAGCCCAAGAAAAAGGGTCTATTAAAGGTTAAGTAAAAGTTTACTATTATCGAAAACTCAAATATTTAGTGTTTTAGTTTCACATCCTTTCTCTTCTTACAATTTTGAAAAGAATGAAGTTTGCTAATTCTGTGGAAACTATTGTTTTCTATAATCTATTGCTTAAAATTCCTTATAAGTCTTTAAAAATTGTTCAAAGAAATCACAGATTAAGTCTGGAATCTCATATACTCTATATACAATTAAAATTTTGTGTTGTAATATGTATAATATAAAATTTTTAGACATATTTTTGCATGTTAACAGGTATTTTACTATTGTTTATTAATTTTTTTTAATTCTGTAAATTGATGACTGTGAAGTTTTAAAATTATTTTACCGAATAGAAAATATTTAAGTTGGTCAGATGACTGCATCAATAACAACTTCCTTCTCACAAGAAACAAATACTTCCAAACTAACCAACCCATTTTCATCAATGAATATGAACTGAAATATCAGACATGTCATTCCCCGATCCTCATTCGGATACGATAAACCTGTAAATCAGTATTGATTATTGGCTATTTAATTTAATTGATGAAGTTATAAATTTCTATACCGTACTGTATTTTTGATTATATATTTTATTTTGGTACAAGAGAGCATGATGATATAAAACGTGCTCTAAATAAATTTTGTATTGTAGCAGATTATAACAATTATTTAATCAAAAATTAAATAAATCTTTACTTAATGTATGAGTTGTAATGGAACAAAATTTAACGTAAATGGTATTGTGAATAATATGTAATGGTAAATACAGCTAAATATAATATAATGAATTATAATTCAGCATAATTGAATGAATATATTAACAAATTTGAATAACGTTTAGTTAATAAAACGTCACATGTGTAATAATAATAAATAAAATTCCAGTTATATATTTCTAAACAATTTTAATATCAATATTAACAACACAAATCATTATTAATAAAAACTGTGTGTCTGGTTTACTTAAATTTTTCCAGTAAACATTCAAATGCAGCAAAGGGGCAGTTAAATCGATGTATATTAGACAAACAGGCTGTATTCGATATTAGTTGGTAAACTAAAACATACTGTAACAAGCAATTATTTACACAATGCCGAGCTGCAATTTGTAATTTATTTAATTTAAAATATATGCTTTCTGCCTGAAATTAACAGTGTCTTGCCCCTGTACACCATACTTTTCCTGTTATCAAAAGAGAGAGTCGTGCCAGTCATCTATTTAACTCCATCGAAGGGAAAATTTTGAATTAAAATAACATAACATCTAGTTGCATCAGATGTTTGTATACAGTTAATTGGGACCTCCTGTCCCTAATCTCTCCATACCTCATCTCAGCTTTCATCTGTCCAACTCCATTCTTGAAATTAAGGAAGGACAGACAGACAGGCAGACTGATGACAATGGGAATTTGTCTATAGTTTTTTCAAATTGCAGCCCAATTAAAATAAAGGCTCTAACAAAGACCATTTTGTTGTCAGGTCTTTACAACTTACGTAAACAGTTAGATGTTGGAATTTTTTCTGTTTAAATGCTTTGCAAAATGTTGGATAATTTCTTTTCTAAAAAGCAATGTTTCTATCTCATGGGTCACATATAAAGCCTTAACAGGCCGTATCTGGCCACTAGTTTGCAACCCGAGTTAGATAGACGACCGACACAACTCTGTTGCTAACAGAAAAGTATGATATACAGGGCAAGACACTACAGTACTAATTTGAGGTGTAAAACGTACATTTTAAATTAAATAAATTATAAATTGCAGTTCAGCATTGTGATGATATCACAATAAATATTTTGCTCATTTATTTTGAGGTTATCTTTCTTCAGCATATATGCATATGTAAACAAGATTTGCAAAACTTATGACTAATTATCCCATATATCAGAAATGGACAATCTGCGGCGTTCGCCGACTTTTTCCACGAGTCGTATGCTATCGAGATCCTTAAACATATTTATATCGTAGGTAATTTACAGCATATTCACGGGCCCAGTGAACAAAAATTAAAAAGCTATATATGATAGAAATTGAAATTGACATTTAATTAATTGAATTGCAATATTAAAATTCTCACTAAAAATAAATAAGTACAAATATTTTTTCCTAAATTTTTGTCAGTGATTATAAACAAACAAGAATTATGTAATATAAGTAATAAAATTATATAAAATCTAATGTCAGATTGCGCCAAAACACTAAAAACATCAAAATAGCATCGTGTGGTCGGTCTCTTGCTGTGGAAAGGTTGTCTATGTCTGCCATATACATTAAAATTTGGAAAAATACATTCCACAAATAAATAAATAAATATATATTAGAGATCAATTTTTTAAGAAGTCTTTCTATTCTACATAAACTTTATTTTAATTTTTATATTATTACAGTAGGTGTATAACTTATGTAATTGTTTAGAATGAAGAAAAAGGGATGAGAAATAGGAGAGAGAGACCAGAAAAGAAGTATACAAGGAATAATAACATCCAATATGTTACAAAGAAATAAGCCTGTTTTCTTCACATTTATGGAAATGGGAATGAAAAAATATTATGCATATAATCACAGTAATAAGTCATATATATATCAATTATTATAAAATAAACAAAGATATTCTTTTTAAATTAAAAATTAAAAATTAAACAAAGAAAGTGCCGAGACAAAAATAGTAATAAAACAAGAATTAACGGCAATGTGCTTTCATCATATCTGTATCTAAGATATTACAAGATGTAGCAAATGCAATATATGACATTTCCAATTTAATTAGATTTAAACAAACGTTAAAATATCATTGCATATTAAATAATAGATGTGAGTATCAAATCTGCTTATTAAAGTTTGTAAGAAACAATTCATTTCAATCTTTTCTGCTAATATTTTCTTATAAAAATTAAACCAATTACTGTTTAATCAGAATTAATAAAATATTAATTATATTTAAATGTAGCCTTGAATGTTCTTTTTTTCAATATATTAATAAAATATTTTATTGTAATAACATTAAAGATGGATAAATAAATACAGTATAATAACCACATTGCAGTATATGTTATTTATGCTTTGATATTTTTAATCAAAACAGAATAATCCCTGTTTAACAGGTTATTTTCTTTTTTTTTGTCTAGATAATTCTTTCATTCTCGTTAACAATTTTGCCAACAGATGGAGTCACTTTTGAGTTCACGAATTTATCAAATATATATATATATATATATTTTAATTGTAATTTAATACGTTAATTGTAATTATAAGAATTCTCTTTATTTTCTTGGTAAAATCAAAATTTTCTAAATGCAAAACATATATTTTAATCAGAAAATAAATAGGAAAAAAAGCTTTAAAGTATAATTTAAATATGTATTTTTATGCATATAAATTGTGGATTGTGAAAACCTCACCGCCAGTAAGAATAGAAATTTTATTTCTACTAACTTTTTCAAATATATTGTACTTTTTTAATTGAAATATATTTCTTGTCAACAATTATATAGGCTTATATACTGTAACAATGTCAAATTATAAATTACTTTTTTTAATTAATTTCTTATGTGTTATGTTTTACATCATATATAAAATTAAATATTATACAAATTTAAATTACACATAAGATATTATTATACAAATAAATAATCTCAATAATTATATTGGAAAATTTGGTTAGTGTTACCTTAGGTGCCAAGATGGCGGCCCGTCTCTGATTCCAGCAAGGAAACAGTGGGACGCACGTTCTAACCTAACCTATTCTAATAAATAATCATAGTTATTAGCAACCAAATTATAGGTTAGAACGGTCGTCCCACTGTTTCCTTGCTGGAATCTGAGACGAGCCACCATCTTGGCACCTAAGGTAACATTAACCGAAAATTTAAGTGTGTCACAAATAAATTTTAGGATGTGATAATAAATAAAATCATTTTATTTTTTTTAATCAGTAGCTGACCCGGCCACGCATTGTTGTGGCTCAAAATGTATCTATTATAAATGTATAACACTTCCCCCGTGGGGGGAATTTCAAAAAATCCCTTCTTGGTGTACATTCACTTGACGTACCCTATTAAAACGCAATCAAAAATGCATCTAAAATAGTATAATAAAAGCAGAGTTCTTCACAGTAAGCCTTAATCCTGTCCCTCTCTCCCGCAAGGAAATATCGAAAAATCCCTTTTTAGTGTATATTCTGTTGATGTAATCTATTAAAATGCAATTAAAAATGCAAAAAATCGCATGTAAAATAGTATCTTAGAAGCCAAGTTCGTCACAGTAAACCTTAATCCTGTCCATCTCCCCCAGTGGGGGGAATTTTGACATGTATATTATATAAAAACACGTGCATATTCGAATGCAACGTTGTGTCAAAATTTCAAAGAAATCGGTAGGAACTAACGAATGTTATATTTTATTTATATAGATAGATAGAAAATGATCTGCTTTAGTCCATTCTCATAGAAAAGCAAACTCAGGTCGTCAGAGTTAGCGCCATCTGTTGGACATAAAAGCCTTAATCCATATATAAAGATATTTTTGGAAGGGGGGAAATGGTGGTCTTCACATATGCCAGAAACCTTTGCGAGAGTGTATTAAACAACTTCCCAAAGTTTTGTGGCAATCGAATAAATGGTGTAGTAATGCATGAAGGACGGACACACACACGCACACACACACACACAAAGACATACATTTGTTTTTATATATATAGATTACATCTTAATATTATACAATAATGTAATTTCTAGAAATCACAAAACATATTAAAAACAATTAAATATTTTTTATCATCCTAACACTTCCTAACGCTAAATGTTATCTGATGGTAGACTTAAGTAGATCTAAAGATAATATTTCTCGAAAAATGGGAAGTTGTCATTGGGCTGCAATTTAAAAAAATTGTAGACCTATAAATTTCCACTGTTGTCTGCCTGTTGTCTGTCCTTCCTTAATATTGAGAAAGGTGTTGGATAAATGTAATTCAAGACATGATATGGAAACCTTACAGGCAGAAGGCTCCAATTAATTATATATGAACTTCTGATGCAAACCAGAAATCACATTATTTCAATTCAAAAATTTTCCCATGAAAAGAGTTTATATAGACGACCAGCACAACTCCGTTGCTAATGGAAAAGCATGATATACAGGAGCAAGACACTACAGTACTAATTTGAGGTGGAGAGCATATACAGTAGAGCGTCGAAAATTAGCATCAATTGGGGACTGGGGTTGTTCCAATTAGTCATTTGTTCCAATTTCCGACTTTGTACGAAAAAATATATTAACCTGTCCGACGTTCAAATTTTTCTCCATTGCATATCGCTTCCTGTTGAATTTTTCTCCGTTGCATGTCACTTCGTGTTGAATTTTCGTCGATTTTAAGCCTAACGAAAATTTTTATAATAATAATCGAGGCTATCGTATCATTAAAAATTATTTCTTCATTTTGTACAAACAAAATAAATATATTGAAGAATATAAAAAACATGAAAATTATACTTTAGAAGTAAATTTAGTATCAAAAACGTTCAATTCGGCACGACACAGTCCGACTGAAAATCGTTCCAATTTCCGGCCATTTCAATTACCGACGTTCCAATTTTCGACGCTCTACTGTATTTTAAATTAAATAAATTAAAAATATGATTAAAAATTTCAGCCCAGCACTGTGACAATGTCACAATAAATAATTGCTCATTGTGATTACTAATGTTTTTTCATTATATTCTCTTGTTTTTTTTTACGCATTAAGAGTTAAATTGGCTGTTATGATGATACGAAATTGGTTGATTTTTTTTTTCCTTTTTTGCCTTAACAGATTGTTTTTGTAACAAACATTTGTTTTATTTCTTCTTCATTTGAAATCACTTGCAAATATAGACAATCGAGAACATATTAAACCAACAAATTTTTAAAATCTCTAATGGAGTGAATATATTTATATTTTTATAGAACTTGTAATACTGTTATTTGATTTCATTATGACAAAATTAGTATAATTAGCCTCGGGATGCCCTTATATTGGAACATATGCGCTTTTTCATCTGGGTTACCCTTTTCCTAATCCCCGAGAAGCCCCAAATTCCATTATCAACAAATAACAGAAAATTCGTGACTTCTAGCATTTTCTGCAAAGATACAAGAAACTAATAAAAATAGCTGCATGGTGCAATGGACAAATACCATTTATGTAGTTATTTGTTTGTTGCATGTCGATCAAAACCACATTCCGTGTTTTCGAGGCCAAGCTAGCCCCGAGTGCCACCTTGTGGGAGTGCCGATCGGATGTTGAATCATAGAAGCTTCTTGAATAATGTATGACGCCCCCTTTTTAATCTACAAATGCCACTGATTAGCCTATGACTGCATGCTTCCCACTAAAACAGTTTTTAACATGCTCATCATACATTAATTTTGCTTGGATGCTCCATTAATGAAAGGTAATTCTATTTTATTGTGTAGAAGAAATCTTTTAAACAACTATTTTTCAACACAAATTTACTAATGTTATTTCAGAGCCAAAATTCATAAATTTTAATTTTAAACTGTGTTTAATTATTATGAATTATATACAATAACATCTTCAGTGAAAAGAATAACGTGTAAATCTATTTCCATATAACTATCACATTCCAAATATTGTTTTTAATTTCTTATATGTAACACTTCTTTATCGAACTGAATTTTAATTTTTTCTTAATTTCTATAATAATTTGACCTCTCAAAAAACAGGAAGTAGAATTTATACTTTCAAATTAATACTGAATAAATTATAATAATCTCTTTCACTAAAATATTCCTTCTAGAAATAATTTAAATTTATAAATCTAATGTGAAATTTAATATTTAAATAAAAATAGAACAACACATTTCGAGATTTTCAAACTTAGAGTTAAAGTAAAACAGTCATAACTACAAATTTACAAACTCGAAAATATAGTATGTAAAAGTCTAGTATATTTTCATATTTGCCGTCCCTCTGTCTTCTGAACTGAGAATCTGTTTCTGAACTAGTTGTCAGCCTGAGCTAGAAATTCTCTGCCTTTTTCAGATAATCACGACATCTTTAATGCACTGTTTTCATAAACACAGATTTACAACCAATATTAAAAAATCTCCAAGTTTGCTTGTATGGCAGTGTCTTTTTAGAAATTATCCACTCTCCAAAATTAACATTTTCTTTGAGTTCAACATTGCCAGACATACAAGAATTCCATTGAAAGCTTTAAATTTCCATATGCCAAAACCACGTTCAGCCACCAGTGGCTAAATACATAACAACATGGATTTGCACCTGATTAACAGGATGGCCAAATGTAAGTCTTTCAGGTTTTCTTCACGTGTCTGAACCAACTAGGATCCAGTTTCCTGTTAAAACCCTTCCTAAGTGGCATTTCCTGTTGGCAGATTGCCCATGTGTTGTGATTTTGGATTGATGGAATAAGGCAACACATTCTCTAGGCAGGGCCGGATTATCGAATAGACAAATTAGACAAATGTCTAGGGCCCGTAATTCGGAGGGGTCCGGCTTCAGTGCAGAAGATTTCTCAGTTTTAAAACGAGTTAAAAATTATTTAAGAAATTCGATAGGACAGAAAAGGCTGTATTTAACAATGCTTACTAAGCTCCGCTTGACCAGCCATTACCTAAAAGAAGAAAAAAACGGTCAACAGCCACCCGTGTGTCAGAAGTAATGTACGCCACGAGATCTCTCGCACCATCTAGAAATCTTGCTAGGGCCATCTCTCGTGGTAGTACTGATGTATGGTTACGATTTATTTTCTAAATCTAAACTTATACGTCGCGACATCACATATTCGATATAGCGTTCGAGTTGCTCGAGTGCGAAGATATTACAATTCAATAGTGTTTTATAAAAGAGTTAAAAAGGATGACACCACGATATCCGCACCGGGTATCACCCATGCTAGCTACGCTAATGTCACGTTATATAAGATTTGTTTAGAAGCAACTTATTTAAATGGGGCCCCGATTTAAATTTTGTATGGGGCCTGCTAGAGGCTTAATCTGGCGCTGTCTCTAGGCGCTATCTATTTTTGTAATTTTTTTTTCTACAAATAATTAACTTTTTATGTAATACTTATTACTCTGTATTCTACTTTTTTACTAGTAGTAATCTCAGTAGAAAAGTCAATATTGTGATAAAGAAATGAAGAGTGAATAAATGCTTAGAATGTCAACAAATGCATATTTTTACATAAATAAGTTAGCATTTAATTAAAATTTGTTGCTCAAAATTCTAGAGAAAATATAATAACTTATAAATTGCAAAATTGTCAGAAGTTATTATCCATAATTACTTTAAATTAAATTATAATTTTTTTAAAATGCCATTAGTTAGTATATTTGAATCACACAATTTGCTATTGCTACGTTATCTGAAAATATTGACAGAGACAATTTCATCATACTACACAAAAAATATACATTGTAATAGTATGGTGTACCTTTCTTTTATTTCAATCAAAATTATAGAAACAGTTTTTAAAAAAATGTATGCTTATGACATGCAAAATTAATAGTACATTTACTTTCTTATGTTCATAAACACATTTTATAAATCATTGCTCCAAAAGAACAATGAGACAAAAGCTGAATAAATGATTTTTCATTAATTCCAGATCAAAGGTTCATAATAATAATTAAGATTAATTTATAAAACATTGATTGATTAAAAACATTTTGGTCTGGAATTGATAAAAAAATTATTAACTCAGTATTTATGTAATTAGAATCTAAGTAGTAATAATAATAAAACAAATTTATTACTAATCCATACAGATAATAAAAGTTATTTATACCATAATATATATATGAGTTTCCAAATTTAATGTCGTGAGGTTCGTAGAAGCATGTCAAAATTACGAATAATTATAAAGTTCTGAAGTCGGGAAATTTCGGAGGTTGAACCGGAACAAGAAACTGTATTGGTAATATAGACCAGACAAAAAGGAAATAACATGTCTTAAGACAAATACGACGGGTGACAAATGACAGAGGGGGGGTGTCGACCGAAAAAGAAGCTTTGTCAAGGTGCTTGCAAACAAGTGTTGGAATCGAGAAACATAGAGGGGTAAATGGCCACAGGAACATCTGGCAGATCGTTTGGGGTCAAAAATGTCAGAGAAAAGGGCCATAACGGAATAAAATACGAGCGCGGACTTCAAAAAGCTCCGTCAACGCCGCTCAGACCTGTCCTGAACCAGATCGGTCTCGGTTTTCAGATAGAAACAAAAGAGTGACCAATCGGGATGCGGGAGAGGGAAACTAAGACCAATCAAAAGGGTGAGATTCGAGGGAAAATCTTATAAAATCCCCGAATCTCAAGGTCAAAAGGCTGTTCTCCTTCGTACAAGTGAGGTTCCCTTCTGAACAAGTGTTGCCGTAGGAGCTCAGGACCTCCGTCCACCAGACAGTCTCTTATGTCCAAGCCTTTCCTTAGAAGATTGCAGATCCTGTACTTGGTAAAAATTTTTGATGTGGAATTCTTGGGTTGAGGATGCTGGGCCAGAACATTGACCCAGCATCCTCAACCCAAGAATTCCACATCAAACTCCATGGACGTCCACTCCCAGGAAGCTCCGGAGACACCTCAAGTCTTACGTCTCGCCCGTCGGCCAATGATCTTTGTTTTTCTAGCATTATGTAAGTTAACTAGTTGCTAAAATAAACGGTTTTGTGTAAGACACTTGTCATCTTTGTCTCCTCCGCCCCTAGGTTTTTCTGACGTGCAATTAACTTATTGCCCCCTAAAGTTGGCAACCTTATGGTCAATCAAGATATTTACATTCACATTGAAAAAATTACTCCTATTTGCAAAAAAAATATCAGACAAATATCAAAAGCTAATTTTTATATTTCATCTAATATTTCCTAAAGGAAACAAGCACGTATCAATGAGTATATGTGAGATATTAATCTCTATCAGTAAAAACATTTTGACAAAACAAATTAAACTCTTGAAAAACAGAAATAAAAATAAAATTCTCCACCTTCAAATGATACATTGGAGAGTCAAACAAATGTATAAACAATTAAGAGAGTTGTTTTTCCCATGAATTTACAAATGAAATATAGCAAAAACTAACTGACAATAAAACATTAAAACAAGTTTTCATAATGTTGTTATGTCGGATTGATATTTTGTTTCTTTGTCTGTCTGAAAATTCCAGTTTTTGATGTGTTCACATCAAAAACTGGAATTTTCAGACAGGTAAAGAGAGAAAACATGACCAGTAAAGAGCATTTATTTTCTGTCTATTTCACAGCGTTTCTTCTATCAATGTACAGTACCAATGTGTTAATATCCACAGAATAGAACTATTTGTCCTGAAGTCTGAATCATTGAAATGCAGTTTTTAAGCTCATCTTCTGATTGAAATTGCTTGCAGCCCAAGTATTTCTTCAATGGACCAAACAGATGACTGTCTGAAAGTGCTAAATTGGAACTATAAAGGGATGCAAAAAGATTTCCCAACTAAATATTTTCAGTTTTTTCCTGGTTTTCTGAGCAGTCTGCAGCTGTGCATTATCCTACAGGAAAAGCATGACTTTTGATAACAAACCATGCTTTTTGTTGCAAATCGCTTTATGAACAGAATCCAAAATACCACAATAGTATTCACTCATTGTGGTTCCTTCTAGTAAAAATTCAAGATTCACTTTATGACCACAAAAGACAAATGCCATGACTTTTCTATTACTGTCACTCTATCAGCAGACAAATTTAAAAATTTTTGCATCCTTATTCCATTTTGTTTATTTGCCTGATCATGATAATGTGTTAATTATCAAAAGTGCTTGCAATAAAATTTTGAAAAACAAAAAGTATATTTGGTGATTTAGTTTTAATACAATCAACAGTTCTTTTCTTAGTTAATGATAGAGTGACTTTAAACTTTTCTGGTTGAGAAAATCCTTTAGGCTAGGCAAGAGACGAGAAAATTAACATTCAGGTGTTAAACTGAACGCCTGAATGTTAATTTTCTCGTCTCTTGCCTATTCAGCAATCCGCGTGAAGTCCACCATGGTTACAATTATCCTTTAGGCTTCTTCTCAACCACCTCACAGAGACTTTAGCAAGACTATATACATTTTCTTAATTTTTTCAGCACATCCAATATTTATGGATGTTTGTTTCACTCATTCATGAATTACTTGCCTATCATTCAAGATAAGTGATATTCATTCAACACATTGAATCTAGACATCAGTCACCATCCTCCTCCTCCAGTGTTGTCTCAAGCAGATTTGTATCATTCATACACTTGTATATTCTTCAGAGTTTGTTCTCCAAACTGGATGCTGCAAGTCATTGCAAAATTTCTGCTGGTTGACATTTTCACTTAATAGAAAACAATAATATGTTGTGCAATAGCTTCACTGGGTGCATCATTTGCTTTCACAAATAACTGACAACATAGTCGCTGTGACATCATACTATTCTGACAGAACATTCTTGTGTCTATAGCTAAGGACCTCATATTTTTACATGCATCATTATTTAGTGAAGGGAAAGGATCTGTTATATGTTATAGCTTAAGCAACAATAAGTATAAGTCCAGCCTTGCTTATACCTAAAAAACACCTAAATCAGGAGTGGCGAACCTATGGCACGCAAGGAGAAATCATCTGGCATGTAATGTATCATACGATTTCTGTCTTTTTCAATCATCCTTACAGTTTATCATCTGATCATCCTTTTTTCAATCAGCTTTTTTTACATTTATTCTAATTAAAGTGTATTCGTGTAATTTCTTTAAATATCGTTATTCGAAGTCCGAAACTTTGGCACGCATAAACGTCTTTAAAGCTAAGTATGCTTACAATATGGCACGCGAACACAGAAAGGTTCACCATCCCTGACCTAATTAATGCTTTAGAGTGGAATAGGCTAGTTCAATACTTCTATTATTTTTATAGTCAATTTACAGATAATCAATATTATAGACAATACTGAATGTCAGTGTTTAAACATTTGATGTTATCAAATACCAGCCAAATGAGAAATCTAAGGTTAAAGTATTTAATTGCATAATAAAGGACAAACTAGCTTATGATGAACACAGATATGATACTATAATAGAAGACGAAGATTTTCAACAGAAATAATAGTAGAAACACTAGATAAATTAAATTTATTTTAAATAATTACGTAATATTTTATAAAATTATTGTTAAATTTTCTATATAAATAGTAAAATTGATTCTATGTAGGAAATAAATGCTGGAGGTTGTAAACATGGACTAATTACAATAATAATAATATATCTTGTCTATATCAATTAGCATATGATAAAATTGGTTTTGTTATATATCATTTTGTGTAATGTCATTTCCAAGAACCTATTGATGACATTGCGGACTTACTATATTATAAGTTTAAAACATTAATAAAGAATTTAATAATGATTTCAACAATTTCAACTGCATTATTAAATTTAAAACTTTTTCAAAATATACCTGAAATAGGAACACGTAGTCTGACGCTATCTGCATTTCGGATGCGATGTAAGGCCAATGCCACCACATGTTGACACCAAAAAATATCTTTTGTGCCACAGCTACAAGTCACAGAAGTTATTTTACACCTACAAAAATAACAAATATACATGTATATTTTATTCTAAATTATTTAAATATATAAATAAGAGTCATTTAATACAAATGTATGAAGCTTAAAGATAAGTTTAAACAAAATTTCTAATTTACAATTTATATAATTCACTTTTCATCAAATCTCAAACCATTTTAACAATACTGAAACCCACTTCAAAGCTCTATTAAAAAGTGTTATGCATGTAGATAGATAAATATGCAGTTTAATTACTGAATAATTTATATCATTAAGTTTAAACTATTACCTGTTAATAATAATATACAAAATAAAATTAAAAGTCAATCTTAATTCTAAATTGCTAGATTATTTTCAGATACACTTAACCTAATTTTGATTAATTAAATAACAAAATTAGCCTAAAGGTTGGTAGTTTTTATGATTAATTAATGAAGTTTATCAATCAAAATTAGCTTAAATACAGCAGAAAAATATCTGACAATTTGAAATTTCTCTTCAGTTATTTTGTATATTTATATACATGAAAAGTTGTTATTAGACTAATTAAAATCTCTGATAATTATGAAAATAATTTACAATTCCTTTTTGATTTTATATTATGTTTGTAAATCAGAACAAAAACAAATGTCACTAATGCTGAACTTATCAACTTGGTATTTTTATTGGGTGAATACAAAACGTACCTAAGTCAACCTGCTATGACAGTTGAGGCTGACAGCAGCTTACAAACCAATGGTGAATGATATAATGAACTGATGAGAATTTCCACAATACAGTGGACCCCCAAAATAACGCACATGTCGGGCAGGAAACAACACCCGCGTTATAAGGTGAACCACATTATACCGAGCGGCGCGGTGTAACGCGGTTTACCTCTTTACTTTAGCAATAATGTCAAGTTTTTCTTTCACACTGTAAGCTTTTCTTTTACTCATCATGCATACAATAATTGAACACTATTCAAAATACATTCAGGAACTCAATAGATACACAATTATTCAATATGCAGTAACAATAAAATGCGCTACTCACTAACACCGCACGGACCTGTATAAATGTGTTTGAGCTTATCGCGTCGCAAACATCGCCCGCACTATAACCGAGTGTGTAGTGAGCAGCGCTATAATGAAGGTCCACTGTATTGTGAAAATGTTAACTACCTGTAGTGAGAGTTGAAATGACAATAACCAAACCAGAGTTAGCATAGAGTTTAACAATAGCTCGTATCTGGTAAACTCTTACTGGTTTTGTATAAAATTCTAATATGTAACATTAGGTCATTTGTGGGGGGAATTTTGATAGATAGCAAAGGAACCTGGATTTGACTCTGTAGCTCAGAATAATCCCGTCAAATCAGAACATCTGGAAATTCTGTTCAAGATAATTATATATTCTTCTGTCACAGATAACTGTGAATATACAGGAGTTAGAATTTTATTTATATCAAAGTATTAATGATAAATTCTAATAAAAATACCATTAAGAATAACTTTATATGTAACTATCAAATCAAATTTTTAAATCCGCTCACTGTATATATTTTTAAGTTAATATATATTTGAAAATATAAAATAATTTCTTTCAGATTTATTGAT
Organism: Centruroides vittatus; assembly: GCF_030686945.1. Taxonomy (NCBI): domain Eukaryota; kingdom Metazoa; phylum Arthropoda; class Arachnida; order Scorpiones; family Buthidae; genus Centruroides; species Centruroides vittatus. The sequence goes on from NW_027122193.1 coordinate 1,970,471, forward strand.
TGTTGTTCTTAATTTACATACATACATACATATATTTCTGTATTATAAATGTCTTGTGTCACCTGCAATATAACATTTGCAAAGTTTACATGTACATATACTACAGGTGGTATTCTCTGTAGCAAGCATGTTAACAAAATCTGTTTACTGATCTGAAACCAGAGAACTTTGTTATGCCTTTTAATAACTAAATTTATCAATTTTCAGAACATTTCCAAATACAATAATAAGATCTACGTAATCAATTAATGTATCCCTGTATGATTGAAGTTACTAAAAGAAAGCCAAAAGTTTGGCTTAGTAAATTAAAAGAAACTAGTAACGGAAACAATCGATCAAAATTTATCAAAATAAATAGCTATTATTCATGAGGTAGACATTAATTTTACTGATTATAAAAAAGTAGTAGTTATCTGTTAAATTTATAAGTTTGACTTTGGAGAATTCAGAAAAAAATTTCATATTCTTACACAAATTAAGGGTGGAGTTAAAGAATTAAAAAAAATAATTAACCAATAAAATAAATCATTTAATAATCTAAATTTTGTCCTTTCAACAATTTCATCTAGAACAATACAGAACAATACAGACAAAAACAACTTTTAAACTGTCTTTTGGAATGCTTCATCGAAAATTTTATCATAACTTCTTCTTCTTTAATGCTGCCGAATGACGTTTGCGACTTCATTATTGATATAGTTCTCTGTCTTGCACTGTGTGTAGAATTTGTGCTATTGTCATGTGAAGCCAGGTGTTGATGTTGTCTAGCCAGGCCATTTTCGGTCTACCTGGACGTTTCTTGCCTTCAATCCTGCCCTCCAGGATGAGTGGCAGTAGATGGTATTTTTGGTGGTTCCTAGTGATGTGGCCTAGGTATTTGCATTTCCTGCTGATGATGGTTCTGATCAGGTCCCGGTCCGTGTGCATGTTCTGCAGGATCTGTGCGTTGGTTATTTTGGCCATCCACAGGATTTTCAGCATTCTTCGGTAGAGCCACATTTCGAAGGCCTGTAGCTTTTTTGTAGTGGCTGATGTTAGAGTCCATGTTTCTACACCATAGAGCAGGATTGGCCAGATGTAGCATTTCAATGTGCGTAATTTGAGCATGATGTTCAAGCTTCTGTCGGTAAGGAGTGTTTTCCATTTGGTGAATGCGTGCCTGGCTTGTTCGATTCTGCTCTTGATTTCGGCCTCGTGGTTCAGCTGGTCATCAATGAGTACTCCGAGATACTTGAAGCGGTGTACTTGCTCCAACTTTTCGTTTTTTAATTTGATCGTGATTTCACTTGGAGTCCTGCTGACCTTCATCACCTTTGTTTTCTTTTTGTTGATTTGTAGCCCCCATGCTTGGCTTTCTGTGTCCACTTCATTCAAGATGGTCTGTAAATCTTGTTTCGGAATCTGCTATTAGTGCTGTGTCGTCGGCATATCTTAAGTTATTGATGTATTGTCTGTTAACTTTTATGCCGATGTTCTTGTCGGCCAGTGTTTGGTCAAAAATCATTTCCGAATAGATGTTGAAAAGAATGGGAGATAATGGGCAGCCTTGCCGGACGCCTTTTTGTATTGGTATTGGGTCTGTCAGGTCGTTGTCATAGCGGAGCTGGGCTGTTTGATTCCAGTAGAGAGTTGCGATAAAGTTGATATCGTTGTTTTCGAGCCCAAGTTTTCTCAGTTGGTCAATTAGGAGGTCGTGGTCTACTGAGTCGAAGGCTTTCTCATAGTCAATAAAACATATGTATACTTCTTTTTGGTGTTCATAGCACCTCTGTAGCAATATTTGTAAGCAGAAAATTGCCTCTCTGGTGCCTAGTCCCCTGCAGAAGCCAAACTGTGTGTTTCTTAGTGCGTTTTCGCATTTGCATCGTATTCTTTGCTGAATCACCTTGAGGAAGACTTTTAGCACCTGGCTCATTAGACTGATCAGCCTGTAGTCTTCGCATTTTCGGCTGGTAGCCTTTTTTGGTAGGGCCACAAAGATTGATTGAAGCCAGTCGGATGGTATAATGTTGTTGTTGTAGATTTGATTGAACCATTTCGTTAGTTGCTGGATGTTGTTGTAGTCTAGTTGCTTCAGCAGTTCCACGTGAATCTGGTCAGGTCCACAGGCCTTGCCTGGCTTTGCTCTTCGGATGGCATGTTCCACTTCAGACGTTAGTATGTGGAGATTGTCTTCCTGTACTCGTTGTTGCATTTCTGCTGGTTTTCTGTTGGTGCCGAACAGATTGCATATATAGTTCTTCCAGGTGTCGAGTTTGGCTCGTTTGCTTAATATAGGTTGATTGTTGTCCATATATAAGCTTGGATAGGAGCCAGTTTGTAGATGCTTCCAGCTTCTTTGAGCTTCTTGTGCAAGTTAAAGTTATCATTTTTCTTGATTAGGTCTTCGATTTCTGCACACTGCTCTTCCATCCATTTTTCCTTCGCCTTTCGGATTTCTTGTTTGATCTTTTGTTGTATTTCTTTGTATTTTTCCTGGTTGTTGTTGCTTTTGAATGTTCTCCGCTCATCCATTAGATCTAGAATGTGCTGGGTCATCCACCGTTGTTTCTTTTTCGGTGCCTGATGTCCTAGCAGGGTTTCTGCTGTTTCATTGATGCACTGTTTAAGTGAACGCCCGAATGCTTGCACGTCTGTTGTTGCTGCTTCGATCGATTGGATTGTAGTGTTGAGATGAAGCTGTAATCGTTGCCTGATGGTGTTGTTCTTCAGCTTTTCCAGATCGATTCTTTTTGTTGTGCTTGTGCGTTTTGCTGATCGTAGTTTAAGGCGTAGTGTTGCTGTTACTGGGTTTTGGTCTGATGATATATCAGCTCCAGGGTATGTTTTTGCCTTGAGGACACTTGACTTATATCTGGTGTTGATTAAGATGTAGTCAATTTGGTTCCTGACAATGTTGTTGTCAGAGTCTTGTGGCGAGGTCCAGGTGTACAGTTGTCAAGGTGGTAGTTTGAACCAAGTGTTGGCAATGCTAAATTTTGCTTCTTGGCAAAACTGAATGAGTCTGTCACCCCGTTCATTCCGTGTCCCCAAGCCATGTTCTCTGACTATGTTTTGTATCTTTCCTTGGCCGACTTTGGCATTAAAGTCACCAAGGATGACTGTAATGTCGTGCTTCTTTAACGGCTTTAAAGTGTTGCTTAGCTGGTCATAGAACAATTCAATTTCTTGATCGTCTTTGTCCGCTGTTGGTGCGTAGACCTGGAGCAAGTTCAGGTTGATCTTATTGCCTGCTAACTGTAGTAATGCGATTCGTTCCGATATTGGGGTGAAACTGGTGACTTTGTTGGCCAGTTGTTTGTGGACAGCGAAAGCGACACCGTATGTCTGCTTGGTGTTCTCTTCTCCTCCGGAACAGAAGACGTGGTGGTCGTTTGATGTAAACTTCTTTGTTCCAGGCCATTTGGTTTCACTTAGACCGAGTATGTTGATGTTGATGCGCTCCATTTTTTGTAAAACGTTGGCTAGTTTCCCTGCTTGTAGTAGGCTTCTGACGTTCCATGTAGCTATTTTTAGAGAATTCTTTGACATAAGCTCGGAGATTCTTAGCACCCCTGTCCCATTTAAGGGACACCGAGACTCAGGGCTGTGGTTTATTTTGCTTGCTATCATGAAGTTTTCAAGGGAAGAATAATCCACGTAGTTTCCCATTGCTTTCTTGGATCACAATTTAGTTGAAAAAGTCGTGTGTAGACCTTTTGAAACGGGTTTCGGCTGACGTCTCCACTGAAATCTTTCCACCATGGGTGACCCTTCTGGGAGTGTATAGCTCCCAACAGCATAGCTTTCAGTTTCCCAGACATACACAAACTCTCTCTCTCCACGTTAAGGCACCGTCTCACGAGAGTGTTTATCATAACTAACAGCACCATTATTAAATAAATACAACTCACTAACTATATTCACAAAAGTACATTAATACTTAAAGTAACTAAATATGTACTTGTTCTCATTATTTATTGTAATAAATAGTATATAAATTGATATAAATTTTTAGTCATTAATTTTTTTTAAATGTTACTATGCTTACATATTTTTAGATCAAAACTGATGCCTCACAGTTGTCAAATTTAGAGAATTTATTGAATTTTTATTGTAAACATAAATTTTAAATGTAAAAACCATGTGTAAATATTTGGCAAATAACAGCACAACTTATCTGTTCAGTTTCTATTAGCATGACACTTAACTACTTATTGACTTCATTACAAAGTCTGCACTTAGTATACAGCAATATATCTATTCTTTGGTTTTCACTGTAAGATTTTGGATCCAATCCATGCTTTGACAGAAATTTTAAATAATAGATTCAAGAATATCAAGAATGTGCATAGGCTGCAAAAAACCTAATGGACTAGCCCACAGATCATAGTTCGGTCATATCTGAGATAAAAGTAAACCGTATCCTCATAAAAAGATTGTGCGTCAATAAAGAATATAAGAAACTTTTAAATCATTCAGTATAGTAAAAAATCATTAACGAAAATTTCTTAGCTAATATTGCATCAATCCTGACAATTCTAATAAATAATTGGTATTATATTATGCTAATACCTAACTTTTTAGATGTAACTTATAAGATATCATACAATTGGTTGCACAGTACAACAAATTTTGGAATGCTGCCTGAAAATCTGATAAATCCAGTTTTTGTTTTGTTGTTTTAACAGGTTTTTCAGTTTTCAGAAGTTTAAAAACTTAAAACTTCTTATCTGCATATCCTTCTATACAATTCTCATCAGCTATCCTTCTTACTTAAACAAGAGAAAATAAAAATACAACTGGGTTAAAGAATATTTTTGTTTTAGATTTTTTCATTATAAACTTTTAAAAGTGTAAAAAGTCTTTAGGTGAATGTTTTGGGCTGGTCCTCTTTGGCTTTTCTTTTTGCAAAAGATCTTAAAAGAAATCGTAGCGACGAGTGTAGCGGGAGAAGGAGAAAAATAAAATGGCACTTTTGAAAGGAGAGAAAGGATGTTTTTTCCTTGCAAATATTGTCTTGTTACTAGAAGACTTAACTGGTAATTATTGTATGATGATTTATTGTGTTGTATAATTTCTCATACTAATCATAACAGGATAGTTCCCTCCATCTTTTTGCTTTACTGTATACTTAATTTTAGTTATAAATTCTCTTCTCATTAAATGAGCGAGTTGTTATACCAATCTTGTTTTCATTGTTTACTTGTCATACATGTGTATTTCTCATTTCTTATCTGGACCTGTTTAGAAATGACAGAACATTTAAATATATAAAACTGTATATATATTGTAATTACCAACATTTTACTTTTGTTAAAAAATGATAGTTATAATTACTTTCAATTCAATTCTAATAACTAGCTGTGTAATTTCTGACAGATAATATTTGATAAATTGAAAAAGAGCCCTCAAAGATTGTCATAAACTTATTACTAGATCTAAATTATCTAACAAAGGAATAAGGAATTATACTAACAATTCTTCAAAAAGTGACTTTTTTTTTATTATTATTAACTTAAAACCAGTTTATATAACTCGACTAAAAAAATATTCTAGAACAAATTATATTAGTAAAAGAACTAAGAATACATTATATCATTCAAAACTGGATTAGCTACATATTTATCAACCTTCACAAAGAGAAAGTTTGATGGTTAATTATCTATATCACAATAACCTGTTATAGTAAAAAATTTAAAGGAAATTAAGTGCTAATGAAAATCAGAACCACAAAACACAATCTGCTTCAGTTTGTTAATAATTAGTTTTCTAGCACTACAAAGATTATTCATAAGAAACCTTTTTGTAAACAAGTAATTCATCAAATTCATCTGTTCTTAATTTATAGGAAATAAAATTGCAGCAAATGCTTTAACAAAAACAATACACATACAGCACATTATTTCAGAAAGATACAATCCTGGCAAAGAAATGTTATGATTAAAATATAATTAAATTTTATATTTAGAATAAAATAATCTAAATTACTTCCCCAATAATTCATTTAAACAATCTAATGATTTGCATGTGAATAAGACATTGCAACTGCTTATTTTTCATATACTGTATAACAAATCGGTTAATGTTACCGTAGGTATCGAAGATGGCGGCTCGTCTCCGATTCCAGCAAACAGAAGCAAGGAAACAGTGGGGATGCACGTTCTAACCCAACCTAACCTATTCTAATAATTTTGTTGGTAATAATTATGGTAATTTATTAGAATAGGTTAGGTTATTAGAACGTGCATCCCCACTGTTTCCTTTCTTCTATTTGCTGGAATCGGAGACGAACCGCCATTTTGGAACCATAGGTAACACTAACCCAATCTTGATTAAATAGTTTTTGTGCAGTTTGCATGCTCATCGAATAACGGGGATGTAGAATGACTTCCTCCCCTCTTACCTAACCTAACCTAACCTATTCTAATAAATTACCATAATTATTAGCAACCAAATTATTAGAATAGGTTAGGTTTTGGAAAACATTCATCCCCAGTTTCCTTGCTTCTGTTTGCTGAAATTGGAGACAAGCCGCCATCTTCGACACCTAGGGTAACATTTAACCAACAAATCTTAACCCAATGTACTATATCTATATATAAACTAAGTAAACAAGGAATTACAAGCTATATATATTTATACTATATCTAATTGAATTTTATTTATTTACTTATTTGAAAATTTTTAAAACAAATATTTTGGATTATTAAATTTATTTTAAAATGGTGGCACTATCTAACTTTAGTGCCAAATACATTAATAATTCATTTTTTAGATAAAAATTATACAGTATATTTAAGTTGTTTGAGTAATTTATAGAATTTTTAAATGTTCAACCAAATTATGGCAATACAAATCATCTTAACAAACAGATATGTTTATATTTTTCGATGACTTCGATTGTTAATTATATCCGATATTTATTTCTCTCTTTGCGCTCTATTGAGTAATACTAATTTCAGAATATAAATAATAATAAATGTATAGAATTTATTTATAAATGGATAAAAAGTCAACATGTTGACAAGTAATAGTTAATTTCATATGATATTCTTTGAAAAATCTTTCAAATAATGCTAACTTTCAAATTTATTGAATATTGCATAGTTGCCAACTCTCAGTCTTTCAGGGTGAGATTCCATTTGAACTAGAAATTTTTCACTTTTTGGAGATAATATAACATCTATAATCCATTGTCTTCATAAATTTGGATTTATTGATACAACTAATACTAAACATCCCAAGTTTGCTTGTATGACTGTTCTTTTAGAAATTGTCCATTCTTTAACATTATTTTCTTTTGAGTTTAAATTTCTACGTCTAGCAATGTTGAAGGGTTGAAATTCTCGTAATTAAATTACGAAAAATTAATAATTTCCTAACAAATTTTCCAAACAAAATTCTGTCTGAAAACATAGAACCTATACAAAATCGTACTTTTTGGCCCAAGAAAACTTATCTGAAATTCTGTCAACATTTGATTCTTTCTCAATACCACCACCACAATGACAATAGTATATTCAAAACAATGACAGCTGTATGGCTGGACAGTTAAGGTATCAGCCTACTTCTTTCGGAAATCCAGGAACAAATCATAACAGGTTGAAAACCCAGAAATTTTTCGGGGTGGTCTGTGACAGATATTATCTGAAAGTCCCATCCTTCGTCACCCGGTCACTCCATTGTGGGTCTGGGACCAACCCTGACAAATCCACAATGGGCTTGATAAAAAGATCCTCTTAATGCCCACATGGCAGAAAGAGTAAAAATTAAACCTAAAAATACCTAGTGTTGTCAATTCAGTGCTTTTGATTAGTTATTTAGTACTATGTTTGTTAAAATTTAGATATATCTGAACTTATGTATAGCATAATGTACTATTACTCTGTATTGTTTCTTTTTTTACTAGTAATAATCTGTCTAATATGAAAAGCCAATATTGTGATTAAGCTTTTATTCAGTCTTCAATTTCTTTAACACGTGCAAGTTTTGTCAACAATCTTTTTTATTTCTCAGCCTTTTTTAACTATCAAGTCAGCCCATCTACAATCTAAGGTTGGCAAGTATGATACTACGATCGGAGAAATTAATCGCTTTAATATTAAATTTAAATTTTATAGCTAATTTGCAAATCTCGTACAACTTTATAAATTCTTTAAGTTTCTTAATTAAACCATTGTTTATATAAGGATATCGAAGTTTATTCAGACGGTTCTGCAAGTATTTCATTGAGTCACAATCGGAAGCGAAATCATGACAATAAAAGCAATTACTGGATTGACATGGTTTTGCTAGATAATATATACATAATTAAAGGTCAAATGGTATTCATCATTTAAATTCAACGTAATATTCCAAAAACCAATCAAAAAAATAAAATCAATGAATAACAAAAGAAAATACATGACAATAACTATATTAGTTTAACTATAATTGTTATAATACAACTGCTATTTCCTAATCCATTCCTCGGGTCATAAATTATTTTTCTGGACAATATGCAATGGTTGGGTGATTTATCTGAAATTAACATAGGTTCATAATGAAAACAAAACACCTTGGTATTTCCAGCAAACAAGTAAAATTTAATAAAATAAAAACGTTTTCGACTATTTTTAATAGTCCTCTTCAGTTACTCTTTAAATTGAAAATGGAACACTTCTTTAAACAGAATTAGAACAAAAAATAGAATGCCAGCAATAACATCATTTAAATTTAAAAAATAAAATAAAAATAACATGAAATAAAAGTAGCATAAAAATAGTACAAATTAAACAGTAAAATAAAACAAAGTATTAATATAATTAATTGTAGTAAAAAGATTTCCATGCACTAGAAAGACTATCAGCATCTCTATGGTTGATGCAACCTTTGGTATTATGCGCCTTGTAAATCTTGAGTTTTACAATGTATTTAATAAAATGTTTGTTAGTGGCAGTCTTAATTATGGAAGCTTTAACCCAATAAATATTGATATCTTGTTCTTTTGCAAAGGCTGCCAGTACAGTACTGTCCAAGTGTTTAGTAATTGAATATTTATGCTCCTGCAACCTCTGTTTTAAAGACCTCATGGTAGCACCAACATAAACTAACTCTGAATTAAAACGGCAGTCAGTTAATGGGATTGAATATACTCCTGATGTGTTGTTTCGATTTAGTTTCAACTTATCGTTCCGTAGAATTCTGTAAATCGTAGGATTACGTCGATAGATCATTTTAACATTGTTCTTGCGAGCTATTTTCTTAAAGATGGAATGTAGGAAAGGAATATAGTTGAGAACTACCTTTCGGTCTTGGCTGGTGGTAGTAGGATGTTTATTTGTTGGCTTACAAAATTTATCAATAAGAGCGTTAATCTCCCGTAAATGATATCCTTGTTGTACAGCTATTGTGCATATGTAATTTAGCTCTCTATATGTGTCATAAATACTTGAACAGTGGGTATAGGCCCGTTTTATCCAAGATCTAAAGGCTGCATGTTTAAAGTTGCTGGGATCGAAAGAATTCTTTATTATTATTCCAAAGAATTCTTTCGATCCCAGCAACTTTAAACATGCAGCCTTTAGATCTTGGATAAAACGGGCCTATACCCACTGTTCAAGTATTTATGACACATATAGAGAGCTAAATTACATATGCACAATAGCTGTACAACAAGGATATCATTTACGGGAGATTAACGCTCTTATTGATAAATTTTGTAAGCCAACAAATAAACATCCTACTACCACCAGCCAAGACCGAAAGGTAGTTCTCAACTATATTCCTTTCCTACATTCCATCTTTAAGAAAATAGCTCGCAAGAACAATGTTAAAATGATCTATCGACGTAATCCTACGATTTACAGAATTCTACGGAACGATAAGTTGAAACTAAATCGAAACAACACATCAGGAGTATATTCAATCCCATTAACTGACTGCCGTTTTAATTCAGAGTTAGTTTATGTTGGTGCTACCATGAGGTCTTTAAAACAGAGGTTGCAGGAGCATAAATATTCAATTACTAAACACTTGGACAGTACTGTACTGGCAGCCTTTGCAAAAGAACAAGATATCAATATTTATTGGGTTAAAGCTTCCATAATTAAGACTGCCACTAACAAACATTTTATTAAATACATTGAAAAACTCAAGATTTACAAGGCGCATAATACCAAAGGTTGCATCAACCATAGAGATGCTGATAGTCTTTCTAGTGCATGGAAATCTTTTTACTACAATTAATTATATTAATACTTTGTTTTATTTTACTGTTTAATTTGTACTATTTTTATGTTACTTTTATTTCATGTTATTTTTATTTTATTTTTTAAATTTAAATGATGTTATTGCTGGCATTCTATTTTTTGTTCTAATTCTGTTTAAAGAAGTGTTCCATTTTCAATTTAAAGAGTAACTGAAGAGGACTATTAAAAATAGTCGAAAACGTTTTTATTTTATTAAATTTTACTTGTTTGCTGGAAATACCAAGGTGTTTTGTTTTCATTCTGTTTATATTCCAGTAAGTGTTTTATTTTATCATAGGTTCATATTTTTATTTTTCATAAAATCCAATATATTTATCCAATCAAATTTCATAAAACTAATATTTTTGACTAAACCAAATTTATCAACATGAAAAAATTATGTAATAAGGATAATAGCAGACTTTTAAAGCTGAATTCAGGTAGCAATTTAAATTAAATGACCAGATCCTGAAATGTCAAAAGCAAGACAGCAGTCAACATGATGTGTGAGTCATGTGATCAAATCTGGCCGCCGATGATCAGTTTTCTAGGTTTATGTCGTCATCAACGACAGATGTTATGAACAACAAACTAACACATTTTACTTATCCATATACTTTTATTTACAAAATAACAACTACAGCGGGATCAATAATGAATAATCGCAGCTCGAACAAAGTGTAGCTTTGTTTACTTTAACCACCATTTCTTTTTTTTTTTGAACTAGCGAACTTCAAACTCCCTAGGAAGTTTGCTAGTTCAAATTTCGTTCCAAAAACGGCTGGTCTTCGTTATAACGGATCGTTACAAACGAACGTAGCTTGAAGAAGGTCCCAGGAGGGATCCGAAAACGTTAGCGTGTACAATTAATCATACCTCACGCCGGTTAAAGGTTTTTTCGAAGGATTGTTTGTATTTAAACAATATTACATTAATAGTAAAATAATTCTGAAACAATGTTTATGAAAGACAACTGTAGTTGATAATTTTTCAAATAAAAAATTATAATTCTAATTATGTATATTTTTAAGCTTATAAATTTTAATAAGCGTTTTTTTTTTTAACTCTTCCTGTTCTGTGGCTGCCAAGAATGTTTGATTCATGTCCATCACAGATTTAGCTAAGGGCTTGCAATACAGGCAAATGCAGGCAGACTTAGCTAGGGGCAAGTCAGGCAAAACTGTGATAAGAAAACTAGCAAGGAAGTCTCTGAAAAATTTCAAAGGATCCAATGTAGCTTTGAACTTAAGCCTCTCGGAAAGAGATATAAGTGTCTTAGCCATTTGTCTGTCAATTTTAAGTGCTTATGTAACGAGTTCTACCTTTAATATTATAAATTTGTAGACTTAATACCTAGTTCTTTATTGTTTATTAAATAATAAACAATAAAGGACTAAGTATTAAGATTAAGTTTTACATAATTGTTTTTGTTAAATTTTAATCTTATAAAAATGAAAATCTCTTTCTTTATTTTCTATCCCGTTGCAAAAATTTCAGAGAAAATTATATCGATATTTTTTTACTTTTACATTTATAACATAAAGTATATCATAAATTTGAAATTTTTAACGATCTATTAAATGAATTTACTAACATTTAAAAATACAAAAAAATAAATTTATGATTTTGACTAAAGTAACATAAAAAAAAAAATAATTTATAATTAGATGATAAATGAATGTGCTACAAAATAAAAGTTAAATTATTTTAATTAATGCAGTCAAAATAAATCGGTTTTATCCTCGGAATAAGAGAGTTATAAATTACCAAACACATTTTAAAATATTCTGATAGGAATTTAAGTGTTTTATCTTATGTTTTGTGTATCAATAATAAGTTATTCTTCGCACATACAGAACATTTGATATTAACAAACAACAGATTATATATATTTTTTTAAATTATTAATAAAGAATATTATTGTAAATTAAGTTTAAATTTTGGAACCGACTATTTTAGTCGCTTGAAAAAACAAAATGTATTAAAAATTTATCTCAAAAAATTAGATTGAGAGAAGATTTAAAAGGAACGCGTTATATACTTTTCACTTACTTTCAGACGAGTTACAAATTTCCAATTATATAAATATCAACTCGACGGACGGAATTTATCATTAGTAATCGAAACCAAATTGCAATCTAATGTTCTTCGGACAACTTGTAAAATTAAAGCCATTTTTATAAATTTAGAAAACTCATAAATGCGTAAATTTGATATTAATGTTAGTAAGAAACAGTTTTGAATTGATTTAAAAAAAATTAAATTTGAAAATATTAAGCTTTCAAATTTAATTAAAAAATTTTGTTTCTATCAAATTTAGTATTTTCTTCTTATATTTTAACTTCAAATCAATAAAATGATGTAATCAAAACATATATTAAAACAGTTTGGTGATAAAATATCTTTACTTTTATCACTGTATTTAGATACAAAGAATCCATAAGTTTCATAAAAATTTTCCAATTTTTCAGAAAATATTTGAAAAATAATATTCATATTAAAATGTTCAATTCGTACTTCTTTGCATCCCTTATGAATTAGTACAAACGTATCACAAATTCCTATTTTTTAATCATCAACAAAACTTCTTTGAATTGAGTTTGGATGGGAACATTGTTATATACTAGTCTATACAAGTTTATTCTTCACAAGGTGAGAAATTAACCACCAGGACATTTGCACATGTTTGATCATGCAATACTATAAATTCATACATGTAATGCAAGCGTTAACGCAGACTGTTCAAGCTTATAATTTTACTTCGACATAGTTAATTAGAAATGTCTTTTTTGGCACCCCCTTGATGACAAATTGCATGTCCTGCACACCCACTTGCAATAGTTCTGTATGTGATTTGTGAGCTTCGTATTCATTACACAAGTTTCTAAAATGTGGTATCGCAAAATGAAACAACAGAATATCGACATACAAAGATATCACGGGTTAGATAATTAATTTTTAGAATTGTAAAATTCCATAATTAAAATTAATTATTTTATTAAAAGGTTGTTTGTTATTGAATTTAAGATTACGTGTTTTGTTGTTGTGTAATTTTTTTCCGTTAGTGACCTCTCACCAATGGAGCAAGTTTGACGGTACCTGCCAAACTTGCTCCGATGCGCAAAATAAATGTTAATTATGCGAAAAGTGTTTTGTTAATGTATATATATATACATATACATTCTTTATTTAGGTACAAAAGTACATTTCTCGGCCCCGCGTATGCATTACCGAGAGGTTTGTGAAATATTAAATAGAATAACAGTGGGTACATTGAATAAATATATACATACATTAATACAATTAAAGTAAGTAAAAGAATAAGTAGGATAAGTACATAAGTATATGTAAGAACAATATGTAATATGTGTATTTTGTTAATGTATACACATATTATTTTTGGAATCTGATTTTAATTGATATATTTTTGACATTGAAGCAAACGATAATTTTTTATATTTAAAAATTGCGCCATTAGAAATAAAGGTTAATAAAGTTGTTTTGCATTAAAATTTGTTTTTGTGTTTTTAAAGTAGGCTGCCAAACTTGCCTCATATGTAGGGCAAGTTCAGCAATCTGGAGCTCTTAAAATTCATTTATTACTTAAAAACATTAACTCACTTCTGACAGCACCCTGTGCCACCCTTTAGATAAAAATCTTAATCTTTTAAAATGTGTCAAAAGTAGATACATAGTAATTTTTATTAGCATGCTGAACTTGCCCTGGTTTTACATAATATCACTTTGATTAAAGTAATACCTGATAATTACTAATTAATAGCATTACAATCCAAAAAAAAACGGGCTTCAATTAAGGAGAAAAATCAAAAAACCAAATTTTTCTTCTATATTGTTATTCAGTTTCTGCATTGTTTATATTGGACTCAATTAATTCTATATATATTTGTAAATCACAAAGATACTTTTTTCGTCTGTCTTCCCTTAATCGTGAGAACAGAGTTAGATAGATGAAAGACGAGACCAGATATGAAAACCTTAGAGATGGGAGGCCTCGATTGACTATATTAGAATTTCCTATGTAAACCAGAAGTCGTGTTAGTTCAATTCAAAATTTTTTCCTGAAAAGTGTCAGATAGATGACCAGCACGATCCTATTGTTAAAGGAAAAGTATGATGTACAGGGACAAGCCACTACTAATTTGAGATGAAGAGCATATATTTTAAATTAAATAAATTAAAAATATGATTAAAAATTGCAGCCCGGCATTTTAATGATGTCGCAATAAATAATTGCTCATTTAGATTTTATTATTAATAAATTTAAACAATATATTGTACAAGATCCAAGAGTGATTAAATTTTATCTCATTTAAAGTCTATTTTTGTATCATTTTGTCTATAATTTCATATGAGTGATATAAAGACCAGTGCCATTTTCGTGTCACTTAACACAACTTCTCATCCTAATTGATCGTAACAAATTTCATCATGCACTGTACAAAATCATTACATTATTATTTAATATAAAATTTATAAATTTAAAGCAATTATTTCAAAACTGAAAAGCAGATTATTATGACAAATAACATAGCATTAAAAAATTTGGAATTGTGAATCAGAATATTGCTCATAAATTTTGCAATATATTGTTCTATTATAAATTAAATATTTGAATTAATAACCCAAATAAAAGAATATCAGTACTAGTCAACAAAAATATAATATATATCAATGCAATATTTGAAAAAATATATAAAAACAATTACAGAAATGTTTAATTTTTTGAATTATATACGCTTTACGATTATTTTCTTTCATTAAAATAAATATAAAAATATTTTAAATCGGCACGAACACGAATCTATTTTTAAGATATTCCACATTACCCAATTTTCTTTGGTATGTCAGAAATTAATTGCAAGATGTATAAGAGAAATTTTCTCAATACTGATTCAATTATATCATATAAATACTTGAATTATAACATATAAATCTCTGAATCACTGCATTAATTAAGATCTGCATTACTTAGTAAACCAAACTAAAATAAAACAATAATTTGATTTGTTGTTGTTATAAAAATTATAATTGTGATGGAAAATATTACATACAAATTTATACTTTAAATTGCATTACAAATTATTTTTAACAGTAACATATATTCGATAAATTACTAGTCAATTTAATTCTAGAAAATAAATATTGGTAAATACTTTAATAATTAAAAAGGATAAACACAAACATATTCTGAGTTAATATTTTAATTTAATTTAATTTACATTGATAGATATTATATATGTATATCAATATTAAATTAATTCTATTCTAAATTCTAAAACAGTTCTATTCTAAATAATTGGATCGATTATGAAACAAGTCCAAAAATGTTTATGTATTAAGATTATTCTTCTACTGTAATATCAAATTTTAAAATTGGGAACCACTTTACATGATAAGTGGATCAAACTGGGCAATATAGATGGATAAATTGTAAAATACAAACAGGAAATAAAAGATAATAAAGTATTGCAAGTACTTTCAACATTAATTTTTCACGTAACTTATGTATTTTGAAATAAGTAAAAAATATTTTTTTCTAAAATTTTCCTTATGAATGTTAGGAACGGAGGATTATTAAGCTAAAGACAAATTAATTTCATAAACAGTTTGATTTCTTAATTAAAAATTAATATTTTGTAACAATTTAAACAAAAATTTTTAAAACAAACTTAATTCTTATGCATTTGGGTTAGAAAAGTTTGATAATATTGAAGAAAAACTAATATATAATACATAATATAAGAGATAGATATAATACCTATTTGCCTTCCCACAATGTTCTGAAGTTTAAATATTAAGGACAAAGATACACGCTCATAATTCATAAAGAATTAATATGAAATATTTGTAACTAATTAATTAATTTTATAAAATTTATTACTTAAATTCATTATATATTTATATATTATATGAATATATAAAATACAATAAATTTAGAAATAAATTATATTTAAAATTAGCTATAATGGTGATAAAAATAAAGCATTTAAAATTCTGTTATATAAAAGCAAATAAAAAAAACGTATTTATTAGAAACAAAATGAATTTGGCATGTTTTAAGCATGAAGAATATATGCCAATACACATTCTTTTGTTATCTTTTTTGATGAATATCAATTGTTTTAATGTCACTTGCCAAATTAGGCAGATTGTTCACTATTTTTACGACTAATATACAGTGCCAAATATCTCAAATTAAAATTCCTGGAATCTATTTTACTTCTAGATATAACTTTTCTTAAACAAAAATGATTCGCGTAAATTTTTTCTCGTTAAAAAATTACGGCACTAAATATTATCTTTATAATACAATTTCTACGTTTATATGAAGAAAAAAAAAAGTAAAATTTATAATAGGAACAAAGAATTTTGTCTATCTGAAAATATTCTAAAAATAACTGATACTAAAAATTTTAAATCCAAAATATTGTTTAAAGCCTCATAAGAAAAATTAACTTTATCTCTGGCTAGCAAATATCTTATACAAACTGAAAAAACCTACTTATTGTCTAACTATAGACAAAAAAAAATTGTCTACAGATAGTTTCAATAGTCTTGGCACTCCAATGTATTATAAAACAGTCATGAGAATTGGACTGGTTTATATCAAGTGTAGTAGTTAATGCATGATAAGTTGTATGTTTAATTACAACTGCCTATATTCTAGTTTAGGAACAATTGGATTATCGGTTTAATTGATTGCCGAGTATACGATTATTATATATTAACACTTATATCACTTATAATATAATATAATCATATATATATGAATTATATAAATTTATATCAATATTATACAGAGTGAGTCAAAAGTTCCTTGCACTCTTTTCATTCCAAAAGTGCTGAAAATATTAATATAGTTACCTACTATAATAAGTCATGTATGGAGAATCGGATGGGATCTTTTTTGTTGACCTCGAATATTATTTTCGAGGTCAATAAAAAAGATCCCATCCGATTCTCCATACATGATTTCCTATGTAAGTACTGTACGTTAACAAAATTTAATACATCTTTAGTACTTTTAGAATGTGGTCCAAAGAATTTTTGACACAATATATTATGTTCATATAATTTTATGTAATTACAAAATTAATTAAATTTCAAAATTAAATTCGGATATTTAAAAAATAGCAAGTTATTTTATTAACGATTCAATAAAATGCAAAAGAAAAAAACGACTTCAATGATGAAAAGTTAAACTCAATGTAACAAAAGCTATTTCAACATAGATGACTCAAGAACAAAACACTTAAGAAAGCTGAAACCTATATGAAATAATTAGAGGATAAAATGGTTTTGGTTTAAAAGATTTAATGAGCATATGATATATATAATATTTTTCCAACTAGTTAAGAATATTAGGAAGAATATAAAATAAGAAAACAGATCTAATAATTGATAATAGCTAAAAGAAATCTATATATTAATATCAAACTAACTCTTAAATTAAATCTTTAATTTGTTTCAATATTTTAAAAAAATCAAACACTGATAAAGAATAACTACTAAATCAAATCTAACCTTGCTTTAAAGTTTTATAAACAATATTATTTGTAATCAAAAGAACTATCATAGACTCCTAGATATAAGTCATTGCAAATCTTAATTTCTGATGAGGGCACAAAGAACAAATGCTTCTTGCAGATCTGTAAAATCCAATGCATATAAGCATAAAAATACAAAATATTTTGCTGATAAAATGCATACATAAAAAGTAAGATACTTTTATTCTGATTTTGTTCCGTATGTGAACAGTTATTTATAAAATGGACACGAAAAATACTATTTTATTCAGAAAACCTTCCGACTCGTTATCAATAGTATTGTATTTACGTAACATTAAATCAATTCTTTTTGTATATAATATGACTTCTATTAGTTGTCCACAATAAAATAAATATTCAAATTATTGAAGACTATCATAAAAAGCTTCTTGTGTTCTATATTGTGGCCAAACAATCTTCCAGATTAAATCAGGTTATAATATGGCTATTATTAATAATTAGATATTCAGTAATTTTGCCTATAGGTAGATGTTAGGTGCCATCACTTAATTGATATTTAATTTAGAAAGTTATGAAAGAAAAGAATTGGTCTAGAGAAGAATAGGAACCTGCAACTCCCACTTACTATATGTTGTCAGTTATACTACCTAGACCACCATCCAATTTCACCTCCAGAATCATTGATAATTTAGATATAATCATAGTAGTTATTCATGGCACTTACTGGATTATTTTTTGTATTCTACATTCTAATTAAAATATTTGGAAAGATATTAATTATTGAATAGATAAAGATTGAAATAAGGAAACTGATGTGTTAAACAATAATCAAATTATGGAAAATTCGGAAGAAAAAAAAGGAAATACTGACAATGAAGGTGATGATTCAATTTGAGAATTAGTCATGCAGAGGAGACAACGTCACTGACTAAATAAAAGGCTATGAGTAAGTAAAACAATCGGTAACGTTTCTCCTATTGATTGAAGTCAAGAAATTGGTAAAACCATACAGTAATTGAATGTATGTATTTCAAAAAACTTTCTAATTCAATAATTCAAAAAATGTCTCCATGTTTCTTTAAAAAAAATTATAAAGCAAGCAAACTCTATATATACATTAAAGAATATTTTTTCATAAACACCAACCTTATAACTTCAAAAATCAAGCTGGAACCGAGGTAAATATTCTAAAGTACACACCTTGCTCACTTTTACCAGCAGAATACTATATAGTTTACATTTTCAGCTTTTCTTGAGAAGCCTGCTTCAGGTGATTCTGGTTGGAAAATCTAATGTTAGAGGGCATTCAATTTTGTAATGCCCTATGAATTCCAATTATTAATTAACTGTAAAAATAATGTCAATATAAATAAAGTTCTACGAGTATATTTAATTCCAGTCAATGACAGCAAATTTAATCACCAACTAATATATGTCATATCCACAAATAGTTTCTTAGCATGAAAGATTAAAGAACACCAGCAAGATGGTGTTTTTTATACAAATAAAACAGGAACCACGTTAGCCCAATATACCAGTAAGCCTGAGGTGTCTGTGAGGTTAAACATGACAATGCTAATAAGGCCAGTATTTTAAGAATATTATTCGTGAACTTTACTTTAAAAATTTCTAAAGTCACATCATTGTCTGCAGCATGAAAATCATTGTTTGACAATTCCCTACGAACAATGAAAAACAAGATACCTAAAAGGAAAAACACAATCTTGCATAGTATGGTATACTTCGTAGAAAATAATAGTTTCCTTACCTGCTACTAGTATTGCCACCTTTTCAAAACTGCTGACCCAGACAAGGTCGACAATTCTGAAAAGGTGGCAACACTGTCTCAAACAGGTCGTAACCATTTTTGAAATTCGTTTTGTGTCAGCCAATCTTTATTAAATTTACAAGTTGGCTTCCTTTTTTTGGGGGGTTTTCAATTTCTTGAGTTGTCATATTAAATAATTAAAATAGAAATTATAAACTTGTAAACCAAGACTATCACATTTGCTTTACAATAGGTTTGTTCCCTCACAAGTCCCTGGTTTAAATTCGAAACCGTACAAGGCATGTGCAATGTTATTTTACAGCCAAGAACTGAACAATGCACATGCCAGTTTTAAACCACTTATTAGGTTTGTTCCAACACAAGTCTCTATTTGCCAGAGATATTTGCAAGTTAGAATTTTAAAAGTACATTTTCTGTTACTCTTAGCCTAGGGATAAGACGGGGATAAGAAAGTTTGGGCGGGGGCGTAAAGCTAAAGTCTTTAACCGTTAAAATAAAATATTCGCAAATATTTTTATAAATTTATTTCGTTTCATCATAATTTGACAATTTCTATGAAAACTGGACAAATTAATAATTAATCCGGACCAACATCTGAAAACCGGCCTGGTGGCAACACTATCTGCTACTATATATTGTATGATATGCTTAACAACATGCACTCTACTCATTTGAATTACATCTCTATATAAAAAAATTTATAAAGCATTCCAAAATTAAGTGTCTTCCAAAGTTAAAACCTGAAGCAGGCTTCTCAGAAAAGCTAAGAATATTCATAAACCATATAGTACTCTGTAGGCTAGTAAATAATTAAATATAAATTATTTACTAGCCTTAAAATAGTCCCAATGGATAATTCAGCAGATCATTTGGCAATTCTTTAGTATTTTTACACTAAATCTTTTTCGAAGTGTTTGTTATATGAATTTTCATTTATCTGATTAATCATTAATTGAAATCTGAATTAATTTTGATAAGCAAAGTTTCACTACACATGTAGCTTATTGTGAAGATAAATTATTTTTATATACCATCAGATTTAAGTTTAAAGAATCATAAAGATGACAGAAAAATAATAATTTTATCCAATAATAAAATTAATTTATTTTGAATTTGTATATTTAATAATATTCTGAATCTTTTGATCCATAAGCAATGCAAATGATCAACACGATGAAACAAACACTAGATTATAATTACAAACTAAAAACAAAATCATTTCAGTTCCAGTAATATATTTAAATTCAGAACAACTGAAAATCTTGCAATGACCACCAACAGGCAGTGCCGTAACTAGGGCGGTGCCAGCAGTGCCCAGGCACAGGGCGCAGACCATGGGGGTTGCATAAATGACCTGGACCAAGTTTTGGGTCATAGTTACAGAAGCTTGCACTGGGCACATAAAAGGCTAGTTATGACACTGCCAACAGGTACAGTACATTCTGAATACATACAAAATCAAAACAAATTGTACTGCAAATGATTCTCTAATAAGTAAAAATATAATTGAACAAAAAAGTCAATTTAAAAAATGAATATTACACAATACGGTAATAAAATTTAAATCAATTTTATCTATAATCTTTATATTTCAGGAATAATTCAAATGGAAAACGTCAAATCAAAAAGAAAATATTCCAAGATTATATTATTTAATGTTCTGCATATAATATTGAAAGTAATAAAGTAGAAACAGAAACAAATAGTTACAACACACAAATTTGATATTTATGTGCTAATCTTAGAGTGATAAGTATTAGGAACTGTTTCATTGGAGTCAACATTACATTAATATCAGAGTCTGTAAGTCAAATAGTTTTAAGCTTTCAGATTCTATCTTTAAGGGAATAAATTGCAAACATTAAATAATAAAGAACTTTCTGTCAGTCTAACAAAGTCAGGTATCTGAAGTTAATTGATCGGCATTGCAGTTATCTTTCTGTGATGCCACAGATCATCAAGAAAACTGATGCAAGACATTGAGCTGATAGAAAGTTTGGTACCATTTTATTTTTATGTTTTCCCGAAGATAGGATCTGTAGACACAAGTATACATTATTATTAATGTAAAATAAGCTTCAATAAATCAATTTCTTATATTTAAAAGTTATCATGTAATTTTTAAAAATTTAAACAGTGATAACTGTTAGTTACTTTTAAAATCTATATTCATTAACCTAGTTCATATACAATATGATGATAAAAAAATTTATGTTTCTATGTTGACTTAAATTTTTGCTTAACATATTTATGTATTCTGTGTCTTTGCTTGCCATAAATAGCAATCATGTGTAAAATTTACATTTAATAACAGAAAAACTCACTAGTACTTTTGAAGCTACATTAATGTCATCTTCACACCAGTGGTGTAGCGTGGGCGTCAGCCTCACAGGGCGGAGGAAAATTTCATCGCCCCTTAAATAAAATACAGGGAATCCTACAAGTCAGTACAGATGATGTTGTCAGCCGCTACAATGAGCAAGATGTCATTATTATACATTCATTTAAAGCAGTGTTTCCCAACCTTTTTTGTGCTATGCCCCACCTAAGCCTTTCTAAAATTCTTATGCCCCCCAACATATACGTTGAAGTCTTTTGGAAGGTCTCTCATTGTCGTGTTCGTTGAAGTTTTTCTTGCACTTAATTGCCACACTGTTTTATTGTAACCACGATAAAACCCAATCCTTTCATCATAGTCTTTTGCACTTTCCAGTCATTGCCAAACGCAACCTGGAACACCACAACTCACGTTTGTCCACCTCGAGGTCTGGGCAAAGAATGTCCTTTCACCAGCCTCAGGGCCTTGTTCATCTCTTTGTTCTCGGTGGTTCCCAGAATTGTTAATCCCACCCCAAGGGAAAAGGGTTATAAAGGGAAGTTCTAGAAGGAAAGGGAAACAAAGAACAAAGAAAATTAAAACTAACTTAAATCAATATTTACAATAAATATGGCATACAGCGGCTATACGGTTAACTTAAACTCTGGACGAGTCCATTTTTGAATTGCCCCCCTTAACAATCAAATTGCCCCTCTGTGGGGCGTGGGCCCCACGTTGGGAAACACTGATTTAAAGAAAGGGGATTCCCCAGTTTCGTCACAGAATAAGTAATGAAAAATTCCATGTTCATTTCAATCGGTCCGAATTGTAGGTGCGACAAAAATATGAAATGAAATGGTTCAAATTTTTACAAGATATTATTATTATTTATTGTGAAAAAATGCCGCTCCTAAAAGTGCTGCCCCCACTATGCTATGCCACTGCTTCAAACATATCAAACAGAACACACATAGATTTGGAAAGTTTTTAACATATTCAAAAAGAACTTGGAATGGCACATCATATGTATTTAAACCACAGATTTAATGTACAAATTTTAAAACAATTTTTTAAGCAGAATTCTACTACCCCCTTTCATGCAATCTGTTGTAGGTTACTTGTCACAATTTAAGCTAAATATATTTAGTAGAGATTAATAAAAAAGTTTATTCAAAATTTAATTTAAATCACATACAAGATTTTATTAAACACAGATGTTATGTAAATTTATGTAATTAATATAAATTTTTCCTTTAAAAACTCAAAAAATTGTTCCATTTAGTATAATTCTACTCTTAAAATTTACATATGATTATTTAAATAGCTTATTAATATAAATAGTTAAACTTGAAAATATTAAAATACTGTAATTACGTATACAAAATTGATGTTATATGTCTATATTAAAATTTTATATCATGCATTTTAGAATTTTCTTTTTTGTTTAAAAAAAAAAAAAAAAGACAACTTTAGAAAAGGTAAATAATAGAATATAACAAAATTTAATATTCTAAAAAAGATTTTTTTAAAAAATATATGCATTATTAATAAATATAAATATTTAAAAATTGTATATAGTAGTATGTAATTTTTTAAAGTACAAAAGTATGATTTTAATACAAGGGAAAAATACATTTTGGCTTATATTTTGTCAAAATACATATTGAAATACACTCTAAATTCCTATTATAGCATTACGTGATGTAAAATTTTTATTTAAAGATCCATTCATTTTCTCATTAACGCTCTTTAATAATTCATATGTTTCTAAAAAATCTTTTTAAAAATTAAATTTTGTTATATTTTGTACAAGAAATAAAAGTCTATAAATTATCTTTTAAAGCACCTTAAAAAATAAATGGATAATACTGAATATCTATTATGATCATTATTTCTGTTCTAAATCAAAATAGAACAAGAATAGATTATAAATATTACATAGATTAATGTAGTATTTTAACGATAAAAATAATATATTTTCAAATTTTTACTTCCTATTTATAAATACAGTGGACCTTCGTTATAGCGCTGCTCACTATACCGCACACTCGGTTATAGCGCGGGCAATGTTCGCGACGCGAGAAGCTCAAACACATTTATACGGGTCAATGCGGCGTTAGTGAGTAGAGCATTTTATTGTTACTGCGTATTAAGTAATTGTGTATGTATTGAGTTCCTGCATGTATTTTGAATAGTGTTTAATTATTGTATGCTTGTTGAGTAAAAGAAAAGCTTGACATTATTGCTAAAGTAAAGAGGTGAACCGCGCCACTCGGTATAACGCGGTTCGCCTTATAATGCGGGTGTTGTTTCCTGCCCGACATGTGCGTTATATCGGAGGGGTCCACTGTATTTTGATTGTTTAATGTCCTAAAGAGTATTTGTTCATAAGTTTCAATAATAAACAAGAAATAAAATAATAAATTTATCCAAAAATATTGTTTTAAAGTGTTTAATGTATTATTAGAGTATAATCTCTTCAGCTTCAGATCTGCTTTCTGACCAAAAAAATAATCAAACTGAACATTAAAGAAGTCTGATTTGACATTTCATATCAATAAACGATACACTAAAGACGTAGCTATTACTTAAAAAACATTCAGTTTTATGTAAAACTAAAATATGTTCTAATTCTAAAATACCGATTTAAAACAAGATACATAATAGAGAATTCACGTTATTGCAAAATTTAAAGAAATTTATAGAATAATAACCAAATTCATTGTATTACCATAGATTACGACTTTACAAATCATGTCAACATTATATTTATTTCACATACCTGTCAAATGTGATAGACACTCTGAATCTCTTCTCTGGATCCAGTGTATAACTAGGATGAGGTGGAGTAGAAGGAATAGGTGTTGTTACTAAACCACTTAAATGGAATCCTGTAAAAAATTCAAACGTTTATATATTTATTTATATAGGAATAGTAATAATAATCAAATGCTTTTATAATTTAAAATATACAATTTAAGATTTTCTTATACGCAAATTTTATATAGAAGCAGCTGTAAATAAATCTTTTTTAAATATAAATTTATTTTTTGAATTATTTAACAATTTTTCTTCTATTTATTGAAATATGCTCTTTCTTGCGCAGAATGTAAGATTTTAAATTTAAAACTATTCAATATTTTAATAATTATAATTATTTTCGTATAATTATCCAAATATTTAAGGCAATTATGTACAAACTTATCATAACAAAATACGTTAATGATACTTTGATTAAATGTAAAAGGCACATTTAATTACATAACATTGCGAAATTTTTTTATGAATTAAAAATTAAAGAAATAATCATTTTCATTTATTTATTGTTAATTACCTGTGTTTGTGTTTATTGTTAAATTAGCATTTACTGTTTAACTATGTTTGAATAAAGGCATTTTATAAATAAAAAACAATGCAGATTAATACTGATGTTATCTGATATACTGTATATCAGGAGTGGCCAACTTTTGTGCACATAAGATCTACTTTTTATCGTAAAAATGTGTCGCGATCGACTTGTTGTCATAGGCATAGTCTAAGTGGAAAGGGAGAAGTGTGAAATACATACTATGTTTATACACTGTTTCAGTACGAAGTGCACTCACTGCTTATGAGTCGAGTCATAACTGCATGCATACAGTTGCATTAGGTTACAAATATAATACATTAAGTCAAGACATCGCTAGCGATCGACCAAAATTGGCTTGGCGATCGACTTGTTGGCCACCCCTGCTGTATATAAATCATTCTAATTTTTACTGTTATGTTTCTGTATGATTTGCAAATAAAATGTTAATAAAAGAGAATAATACATTAGCTACGAAATATAAAGAATTAATAAAATATATGTAATGCCACTATAAAATTGAAGAAATATATAAATAAACAAATAATCGACACACACCGGAGAAATATACAAATAATCCTTCAATAAAACCTTTAACCGGCATGGGGTATGATTAAATTGTGTACGCTAACGTTTTTGGATCCTTCCCTGGGTTCATCCTCAAGCTACGTTCTTTGTAACGATCCGCTATAACGAAGACCAGCCGTTTTTGGAACAAAATTTAAACTAGCGAATTTAAATATATAAATTACAAATGGAATATATTTTTAAAAGAATTAAACAAATAATATATCATTCTGTTCTTAAAGCCTTAGTTTAAACTTATCTCGTAGACCAAATTTAAATAATAAATTGATGAAATTAGATATGACAAAAAAAATATAATCATTTCTGTTCATTGTTCATTCATATTCTAACAAATGCAGAATTCTATCAAAACTATTATAAATCTAAAAAGTTTGCCCATTAAACAATATTACATCATAACATCAATATTACAACAAAAAATGTAGTATTGATTTAATATTGAATAGCTGAACACTTTTCTTCTTGGAACAACAAATAAATATACCCATATATAGCTATATAAAGATAAGTAATAAGGATATATACAGTTTATATATATCCTTATTATAAAATTATAATGAAGGTGTTTTCAGCTGATTGAAACTTTCTTCAGAAACAGATTCAAAAGCATACATTTTAAAATTGGAACCCATCGATATATTAGTAACAATTTTTAAAAAAAGAAAAATTACAGAAATAATTTTAAATATCTATTATTCTATTATAATGCTCTATAAATTATGAGATTTATATTGTATAGTTATGCATTTATCTTCTTTTGAGCCTCATATATAGTCTAAACTTTTATAATTGAACTGACTGGTCAAATCATTTATGTGTTACAAATACTAAAATAATTTATGAAGTACAACAAGCAATTATTTATTGTAATGTCGTGGACTACAATCTTTAACCATATTTTTAATTTATTTAATTTAAAATATATGCTCTCCACCTCAAATTAGTAGTGGCTTGTCCCTGTATATCATACTTTTCCATTAGCAATGGAGTTGTGCTGGTCATCTATCTAACTCCTTTCAAGGGAAAATTTTTGCATTGAATTAATATGTCTTTAGGTTTACATCAGAAGTTCATTTATCTAACACTGTTCTCATTATTAAGGAAGGACAGGCAGACAGGCAGACAACAGTGGGAATTTATAAGTCTACAATTTTTTTGAAATGCAGCCCAATACAACTGTTATGTATGAAATTTATAATTTACCTATTTAGGTGCATAGTAAACTATGCCTATTATTATATGTTTGCTAATTACTATAAATACAAAAGTATAAAATGATATTTGTACAAAATTGTTTTCAAAAGTTTAATGAGTTTAATAAGCAATTATTTTGATACTACGAAGCTTCTAACTCTGGTTATCTAAGGTGGCCCAACTCCCTTCTTGCTTCATCTATTTGTTCCTAATATAGACTATCCATAACAGAAATTAATATATATACCTTCATCTGCCTAATTTCAAGTAAAAATTCCATAAGATAAACTAAGTTCAAAATGCATTTTGAAATGCACCCATGCACTCAAATTAATTGGAAAAAGTTCTTATTCAAATCATATAAAAAAACTTTCCTTTCAAATTTCCTCCATCAAAATCAAAAATAGAACAATGTTTCCAGAAAAAGAAAAACATTCTTTTTTTTCAAATTGATTGAACATCACAATTTTTTTGAATATTCCACGGAAAAAATTCCAATGGTTACATGGTTTGCTTTGTTCATTCACTCCACAGACTTGGCTCACTTGCTTCCAATATAGACTATTCATAACAAAACTTTTACAACAATTCAACCATCTTTGAGGAACCAACTTAACAAAACATGTTATATGCACTACTCTATAATTCGACGCATATATTGTTTGTTATATATTATGCCGTAAAATAGCGAGGTCGAGGCCGAAGTTTTAAACACGAAAACGTATACGTCGGACGTTCGGTGCCGCTTTCCCGTAAGCCTAGAAGCTTGACAATGGTGTTTGGAACGTCGAGCGTGATTCCACTGACTTTCCAAACGCCATTGTCAAACTTCTAGGCTTAGAGGAAAGCGGCGCCGAACGTCCAACATACACGTTTTTGTGTTTAAAACTTTGGCTTCAACCTCGCTAATGTTTACCACTGTACATATTAAGTAATATATTAATAATAAGAAAAATAAAAATATTTATTAATATATACTAAGGCCAACATATATGGTTAACTTTACAAAATAGTTAATACAAAACTTATTATGTTCGTTTAGTTACATACAATTATTTAACATATGATAATAATATGTGGGATATTTGTAAATAGAAAATAACTCTTGTCACTGTTTTATGTAAATTTTTATTTTTATTATGAAAATTTAGTACCAAAATAATATTTTTATTTAAAATGAACCATTATAAAATATTAAAATTAACTTATATTTTAAAGCAACAGTAAATCTGAACTTGTTTAAATGATTTTTATAGTATAATTTTATGGAAATTATATAAGCAAGTTCGTATTTTTAAAAATATTTTAATTGGACAATCATTTAATTTACATAAATTAAATAATGTAAACAGACATAAAAGAAGTGTGTCTTCATTTTAATTAAACAAATATTCTATTAAATATTAAATATGTAACTAATGAATCAAAAAGAAATCTAACATGTTATTTACATGTTTAAAATATCCAATTACTATTTATGAGAATATTAAAATCATTATTAACAGCCAAACTAATTTATTAAAGTAATATTAATCAATAACAAATGTGAATAGTGGACGTTTGTTTCTTTGCCCTGTTCTAACTCACATTACTTATCAGAAGTAACCTATTTTTTTTATGTAAAAGTAACTCAACTGATAGTGGACTTATACAGAAGATGAGTGAAAAATCTAGAACATGAACTTATCAAAAACTTTAATAATATTTTTCAATTTATACAAAAAAAAAGTAGATAATTCACTAAAAGAAAGCTAATCAAATTATTATTATAAATGATCCATTTGGTTTATTTTTCTATAATATTTGTAATATATTAATATAATCAAAATATTCATGACTATAATGTTATATATATATATATTTACATCATATATAAAAATAAATATTAACAGCTGCTAGAAATGTTATTATATACCTAACTATCATATTTTTCTTGCCACTTTAAAATTTTTTCTAATCTATGACAAATTATACAAATATTTAGATAAATAAATACTCCATTGCTAGATTCTCTTTAGCGCAAGACTACGCAAACCAAAGCGGTATTTATTCACCGAATATAAATTAGTTATTTTAATTAAAATAACTTTAAATGCTAAAATTTAGATACGTAGCCAAACGATTGCCTTAAATACTCGGGCTATAAATCAGTATTAATTATTAAGATTAGCAAAGTAATTCGCTACTAAAGGTAGACATTAGGTGCCAAATTATTTAGTATTAATTATTAAAATTGGTAGATTTATAGCCGAGTATTTAAGGCAATCATTTGGCTGTGTATCTATATATATAGGCTTTGGGTTGTTTAATATATACTAAAATTTATAATGAATAAAAATTAAATGATTCTTTGCAAAACATCTAATACATATACATGGTTCCATTAAGATAAATTATATTTTACATGCTCTAAAAAATTATTCTAAAATATATTGGCTTAAGACTTGAATTATATTTTTCAATCGTTAAAAATGTTTCTGAAAATGGATCAGAAAAATTAAAAAACACTTAAAGTTAACTGTTTAAATAACTATTTTGTTAAGCAATTTATAAAATTTATTAGATCAATGAATTTTATAAATTGCATAAAAGCTTTGAAATTATCATAAATATGTCAAAACATATTATTTAAGTATTGTTTTAAAATCGTATTAACTGCATTTTTGAAATTTCATTATGTATAAAGGGTACATATCATTGAATATTTTAAAATTCTATTCAATATAACTATATATTTAATACATTTATTGCACGATTTATTACTAATGAAATGAAACTAATATATAATATTTTTTATTCGACAATTTCAATTCCGTATATGAGTTGTCACAATAGTAAATTAGGACATTCAAATTACTAGAAAAAGTTAGAATTACAATTTATCAAAAATTTAGATCAAGGACAGGAAAAACAGATGCAAATAAAATTTTCAAACCGCATTGTTAGTTTCATACATTATATTATTTGAGACTAGTGTATACAGATTTTATTCATCTACTTGCATAAAACTTTCGAACAGATATTGAAAAGATATTCATATCACATGTAACTTTTTAATAAAATTATTTTATAGTTAAATTTTCTCTGAATGTAAATGTTCTTTGGCATATCTAACTTATGTATATTATATTTATTTAAATTTAAATTAGCTTTCATTACAATTAAATAAAGCAAGGTTTAAGATATAGCAGCAGCTGCACTAGAGAAATGATTATTATTGTTGAATATGTTATAATATCTGCAGCTTGAATTATAATTATTACAATCAATTTTATTTTTTTTTATGTTTTAAAAAAATAAAATATACATTCATTTAATTATCACTCTAATTTTATTATATAACCTAACAGATTTGATTAATTACATTTCACCTATGCATAAATATGGATATATAGCGACACTTTGGTTAAGGGAACAGAGGAAATTGATTTCTCCGAAATTTCACACAAATAAAAACACGAGTATCAATTTTTAATTTGCTATCTCTGATTATCTGTTAACCTATCCATTTTCTCGGACTTCTTTTTTTGTTTGTTTTGTTCTTTCCTTGTTTGAATTCTCCTAACTTGTATGCCCATGTGTATATTTTAATTTTTTTTTGTTTCGTGATTATTTGTTTTATGTACTATGGTTTACTACAGCTAATTTTAAATATTCATTTCATTTTATTACTTATTGATAAGTTTATAGTATCCAATCAAGTATGCTGATTTTGTAAACAAAGTTTTAATATAATTTTATAACAATTAATTTGTAATATATATCACATTTTAATATACTGAAAGCAATAAAATTTCAAAAATAGTAAAAGTATTAACTTTATTTGTTATCATTTTTAAAATTTTTTGTAGATAAAAAATATTATTCTAAAAAAAGCTAAATTTCTAATTTCAAAAATACAATGTAATATAATATACGTAATGAAAGTAGATTTTTAGGTTAATGTTATCCTAGGTGCCAAGATGGCGGCTCGTCTCTGATTTCAGCAAGGAAACAGTGGGACGCACGTTCTAACCTAACCTATTCTAATAATTTGGTTGCTAATAATTATGGTAATTTATTAGAATAGGTTAGATTAGGTTAGAACGTGCGTCCCACTGCTTCCTTGCTGGAATCAGAGACGAGCCACCATCTTGGCACCTAAGGTAACATTAACCAATTTTTATATAAGTGAAAAAAAATTGTAAAACAACAAATTATATGTAAACAAATCTCTATCTGCTTTATCAACACTATGATGATGGATATTAATAATTATATCTATTGTATATAATAGAAAATGTATATTAACTTATCCGTAATAAATAATTGAACTACAGTGCCATAACTAGACAGGTGCAACAGGTGCACCCTCACAGGGCCCACTCGGAAGGGGACCCAAAATGAATGTATTTGTTTTATTATTTTCCCAAACCTAATTAATTAAGGGGCCTAAATGCAAATTCTTGTAGAGGGCACAGGAATGGCTAGTTATGGTATTTATGAAAAATTAATTATTTTCCAAACAATTTCCACATATGAAATTTTATCTAAAAAAGTGATATATATATACATATATATATATACACAAGATCTGCTCTTTGGTATGATAAATACAATTCAAAAGTTCTTGTAAATCACAAGCCAAAATCACATTCTCTAGGCCAGGGATGGCAAACCTTTTTGAGTCCGCGTGCCATATTGTAAGGATACTTAGCTTAAAAGATGTTAATGCGTGCCAAAGTCTTACACTTCGAATAATGATATTTAAAGAAATTAAACAAATACGCTTTAATTCGAATAAATGTAAAAACTCTGAGTGAAAAAAAAATGATCAGGTGATAAACAGAAAGGGTGATTGAAAAGGACAGAAATCATATGATACGTTACATGCCAGATGATTTCTCTTACGTGCCACTTTGGGCACGCGTGCCATAGGTTCACCATCCCTGCTCTAGGCAATAGCTTATAAGGAATTACTAATATTCATATTTTTTTCTACAGATAATTAACTTTTTATATAACACTTATTTGCATATGGTACAAAATATGCCATTATTCTGTATTCTAGCCTACTTTTTTACTACTACTAATCTATCTAGCAGGAATAGCCAATAATATGAAACCTTATTGTAATAAAGAGAATGAAGATTGACTAAATAGTTAAAAGCGTTACAAGTTTTGTCAACATCTTTCTACAAATTGTGTTTTTATTTCTCAGCCTTTGTATTCTAAAATCAACCTTTCCTATCTAATAAGTCAAGTTTGTGTATAATGTCGGGTTGGTAAGTATGTATAACACAGTACATATTATCTTTCTATTAAGCAAATTGCCAAAATTCATTTTGTCATAATCATATAGAAATAAAACCTATAAAGAAGTTCATAATAGACTAATTCAACAAGAAAATAATTTATAATTCATTCTCATATAAGCCATAAATATAAAACATTCATTTATTACCAATAATTCATAAATTTTGCTAAAATTGAATGAAAAGAATTAAAATTTTACACTAAAACATATAATAAATGATGAAAAATATACAGTAAATGCATGTTAATAATAAAATATACTATACTATAATATACTATAAATTTAATGGTCAAAAATAATCTTCATTTTTCATATAAATCTATGTTTCAAACATTTATTTTATCTACACTCATTGAAAAATTCTGATTAAATATTAGTGAGGTTGAGGCCAAAGTTTTAAACGCGAAAACGTGTATGTCGGACGTTTAGCGCCACTTTCCCATAAGCCTGGAAGTTTGACAATGGCCTTTGGAATGTCGAGCATGATTCCACTGACTTTCCAAACGCCATTCCCAAACTTCCAGGCTTACGGGAAAGCAGCGCCGAATGTCCGACGTACACGTTTTCACGTTTAAAACTTCAGCCTTAACCTCGCTATTCTTGTTCCATTAATGTTTTATTCTGCTGATGAGAAAATAAAATAGATGCATTACTTATCTTTAGTTTAATAAAAATAATTTATATTTCTCTGTTACTAATCAAATATCTGTTTGTTATAACAAATTTGTAATTGATAATGTTACAATCTTATATATATTTACACTTTTTTTAAATTTCCTATAACTAACTTAAATAATATTGAAATTGTCTTAATGATGTAGAGAAACATGAATAGTTATTATTAAATATAGAAAATAAGTAAGTCAAACATGAGATAAAAAAATATGCAGGTTAATGTTACCTTAGGTAGCCAAGATGGTGGCTCGTCTCTAAATCCAGCAAGGGAACAGTGGAAAGCACGTTATAACCTAACCTAACCTAACAGATTACCATAATTATTAGCAACCAAATTATTAGAATAGGGGTAATCTATTAGGATAGGTTAGGTTAGGTTAGGTTAGAACGTGCGTTCCACTGTTCCCTTGCTGGAATTAGAGACGAGCCGCCATCTTGGCTACCTAAGGTAACATTAACCCAAATTTTATTACTGTGATCAACATGTCTGCTTTTACCCTTTTGTCTGCATAGACCTTTCCCACCCAGACTGACTCATCTACTCTTTTGCTGCACGGACTATAATAATGTATTTATATTTCTTTATGCTTAATTTCAATAAATTTCACGTATTATATATAATTTTGCAATTATAATAAATTTTTCTACATGAAAACTATTATAAGATATTTACAAATACCTCCCTTCTTAAAAATATGAAAAGTTATATCATTCCATACTCATAATTTTATATTTTCAAGGAAAACATTAAATATGTCATTTGGCACACAAATCCCACAAATACTACAAATCTTTAATTATATATTATTAATAACCCGAAATATTGCAGCTTTTAAATGATATATTCAAATAATATGTGCATAAAATATGCTAATTTTATATTTATTTAAAATTATATAAATTTTTATTGCACTGTTAAATTGTTTATTATGAAACATTAACTTAAAATACAGTATCAAAATAGAAATAAAATCAGAATCCTTATTTTATGAAACTTGCTTTAGTTACATTTTCATAGTTAACTGCATCTAAATTTGTTGTCTTGTTTTTGAATAATCATCAGGTTTAAGATAATCATCTAAATAATATTTTCATAAATATGTAAGGTATCTTAAAAATGCTTTTAGAGTCTCATAAAAGCAAGAAAAATATAAATTTATTAATGGGAACACATTTAAATCCTAAATCAACTACAGTAAAACCAATAATGACAAATTTTATGATAATTTCGGGGTCAAAATAACTATTAAAATTAGCAAAAAATAATAATATTAATAATAATAATTCAAATTACAAAGATATAAAATGAAAACTCTTGCAAACGAAACAACTAAGTCTTTCAAACTGACAAATGAAAACTACTAAAGACAAACTATTTTCATACTCTATCAGTGGCGTAGCGAACATAACTGGTGCCCGGAGCATGGCACTTTATTGGCACTCCCTCCCTTTTCAGAAACACATATAGTTTGTCTTGGAGACCATTTGGGCGCCTCTCTGTGAGTGGTGCCCAGTGCATGATACACCCCCTTGCCCCCCTCGCTACGCCACTGTACTCTATAGCAAATTTAATATCAGCATAGCTAATTATTATTTACAATAATAAATGCAGTCTAGTTCAGAAATTATCTCAAATATTGCAAAGGATATGTTAAAACAGGATTGTAATCATCAGTTTGACAATTAAGATATTATTATTGTTTTGTTATTTAACAATTCAAAAAAAAGAAAAAAAACTAAGTATACAAAATTTGATATTACAAGTTACATAATAAACATGACATAGAAGAAAAACAAGTACTGTTACCTTATCTATTAACATTTCTTCAGGGTGAAACCTTTAATAAATAATGTAAAAGGGCTTGTTTTCTTTATATTATTATTATTATTATTAATTTATAATGATTATCTTTCTGTATTTACTTTACTTTGATCAAAGTAAAAATAAGTGTTTTTATGACAATTACAACATAAACAAATGTCCAAAGATGTGTGAAGGGAAACCATCTGGAAATTTTGATACATAATGGAATTTGAATATTTTAGTAAATCATAACTTAATGTTAAAGAGACCAGATTTTCTAAATTTCAATCTGAGATGCTCTAAAAATTGAAGGTAGGAAATATAGGATGTGAAGTTCTTATTTGAATGATTTTGTTTCTTAATAATGTTATTGTCTATATCAATGAATAATGTTTACTTATAAACGAAAATGAAATAATCCAGGATATTTTATTCGAAACTGAAACTGTACTGGTTAATTTGGGACGTCTGGTCACTTTGCCTAATGTTCTAAAATGTTTTCTTTCATAAATTTTTAGAAAGAGATAGGAAGTACAGTGAAAACAGAATACTGTATCAGAGAAATCAGTATTGAAGTTTCAACAGGAAATAAAAGCAGATGGATCATTTCTTAACAGCTTTGATTTGTGGGTTTTAAAACAGTCATTTCATACATAACTGTTCTCATTTTACCACTTTATAAGTTGAATTTTATCCTAAATTTTCAATGATTCAGATTGCTTGACCCCTGAAAATTAGGTCAAGGTCATGTTTGGTAATGCAGGCAAACTAAATATATTCAAAGTATCAAAATAAATTATTTATTAACTCACATTTTGATATTCATATCAAGATCACGGTTAATGTTACCCTTGGTGCCAAGATGGCGGCTCGTCTCTGATTCCTGCAAGGAAACAGTGGGACGCACGTTCTAACCTAACCTAACCTATTCTAATAATTTGGTTGCTAATAATTATGGTAATTTGTTAAAATAGGTTAGGTTAGGTTAGAAATGTGCGTCCCACTGTTTCCTTGCCAGAATCAGAGACGAGCCGCCATCTTGGCACCAAGGGTAACATTAACCAAGATCATTACATAGCATTTTAAATTTGTCACATTGATTTGATATGCAGACACTCTCATTTATAAATTTGTAGTTATCTAAAAGTTATTAAATCATTGGATAAATTTGTAATAGTCTATATTACATGATTTTTCTAATTTTATTTCATCCTTTAATATTTGAAACACAAAAATAAATGATGTTATGTTATTTTTATAACAAGCAATTTTATATCGTTTGTGTGAACACATCTTAATTTTTGGTAAAAATTATTGTCTACACATATATTTGTGAATTCTGTTTTGTCTGCATTTCCAGCAATTGGGACATTTTTCTTCACTCGGGCAGTAAAAATATGAAAATATAACCCCGCAGAAAAATGGAGATTTTTTCTTGATAATAGCATAGCATTAATTTTGAATTTGGAAGTTGGTTAGCATTGAGTAGTGTTTCCACTTTTGATATTACACTTTTAACATTGTTTTTCAAGTCACATTTTCAGTTTCAATTCTAATTTTGATTTTGATTTCAGTTCCAACCTTCATTAGCAACCAGCTTTGCATTTCGATCACATGTTGCCAACCCATAAAGAAGACAACTCAGGCGCTAATAAAACCTTCCAGTCTTTTGGTCCCTCTTCTAATGACATTTCCTCACTTTCTAATCATATAACTAGACTCAGCCCACCAGTCTTTATTTGGGGGAGACTTTTTTATATATCCTCCTCCAACATCAAAATGGTAAGTCCTTGAAAAGAAACAAAATGGGCTCTAGGGCTCCTTGATACAGCAACATATTTCCCTTCTCATCAGAGTTGCTTGTAGTGTTAGCTTTTATCATATGTTTATTATTTATGACAATCTACAGTTTATCCATCTGGATTCATTGAAACAATTGCTGCTTAAATTGGCTTATCATGTATATAGAAATATGATTTCATTCATTATAATATATTAAATATAAAAATAAATAATATGAAAAAACATCACATTTTACAAAGTTTCAAGAATGTGGCTTGAGGATGCATGCACGTAGGAGTTGGAGTTGGAGTTGATTGGACATGTCCTCATTTGGATTTTACAATAAGGTAATCATATCTATACTGGACAAGCCCTTATAAGTTAGGTGTTAAAGAAAACGGTTAATGTTCTTAGGTGCCAAGATGGCGGCTCGTCTCTGATTCCGGCAAGGAAACAGTGGGACGCACATTCTAACCTAACCTAACCTAAGCTACTCTAATAAATTACCATAATTATTAGCAACCAAATTATTAGAATAGGTTAGGTTAGGTTAGAACTTTACACTGTTTCCTTGCTGGAATCAGAGACGAGCTGCCATCTTGGCACCTAAGGTAACATTAACCAAAAAAACAAATATCTAGAAAAAAGAAAATTCCCATATAAACATAGATGTGAGCAGTAGCATGTTCCAATATTGGCTTAAGGCTAGATACTGGAGGACTTTGTCCAAAAAGCTGTAATTATGAAGAAGATAATGATTCTAAGTCTATCTTTTCAGATTTTGTCGCTGTTTTTTTGCTACTGTTGATTCATTAGCTTGAAAATAGCAACAAGCTATTACAAAGAAGAAAAAGTGATAAACACTGAGAATATAATGAGCACTATCTCTATCAAAATATGACATTTTATTAACATTAGGATAGTTAATTTATAAACTTTAAAGGCAGCTTTACTCTCTTGATTGATAAGACGATAAATATAAAATATAAAACTAATGGCTAAACACAACTTTTTGTCAGAAATATGAGAACATTGGAAAAAAATGAAAGCTTTACTGTAGTTGAA
The DNA here is from genome assembly GCF_030686945.1 of Centruroides vittatus. Lineage (NCBI taxonomy): Eukaryota > Metazoa > Arthropoda > Arachnida > Scorpiones > Buthidae > Centruroides > Centruroides vittatus. The sequence continues at coordinate 2,008,067 of NW_027122193.1, forward strand.
AATACTTTAAAGGATATTAAACAGAATATCATTAGTCTGTGAGTTTAGAAGAACCCTTTTAGAGAAAGCGCAATACTTTCTTTGCAACTTTTTATGCAATTAAAAAATAAGATTAGTAAGAGTTAGCTGCTAAATCAAAAAGAAATGGAAGAATAATTGGAAATGCTGAACATGATTCCATATAAAATTATTTTACAAATATTAAGAAATAAAACAAGGTTAAAATTATGTATAAATTTATGTTCCCAATTAAGATTACAATGATAATGAACTTTATTCTGAACATCATTGTTTTTAGAAAATCCTGTAAAATTACAATAATGAGAGAGTTTTACCTAAAAAAACTAAAAATAAAAATTCATTACTCAATTATAAATATGACGGAAAAAGTTCGACAAGTTAATTTTTAGATGAATATACAAAATGTTCAGAATCTTTTCATAGGATTCACCAGAAAAATTATCAAAAAGTTTTAATGTATCAAATGAATTGTCTGTTTAAGATTTGCTATTATTTTGAATATATATTGTTTTATTCTTAATTTTTTTTTTGTTAGAAAACTTCTAAATATCTTGTAACAAGTAAAAAATGAAACTTTAGTTTTAAATACTATACATTAAAATTTGCCGTTATTTGGTAGAGGTAAAGGCTTCTTATAGACAAAAACTTATAGATCAACAAGATTAAACCATATAAAAATCCAGAATGTATATCTAGATATTCAACAATTAATCACATTCATAATGTATGCCAAATACAGTAGAACTTAGTTAAGAAGTTTTTAAGGGACCAACTTAAAAAATTTCTCAAGTAGAAATGCAAATGATATAGCTTTCTTCAATAATCCATATTTATTTAACAATGTTCCACTATCTCACAATGAAGACTTATATAGTATCTATTTATTTAGATATTTGTCTAATGTAGCCTTCTTTATCCATTTTGTCATATATATACAGGTACTCCTCACTTTACGATCTATCTGCTTAACGACCACTCACACTTATGACCAATCGAGTTTCGACCTGCAATTCGGGGAATCCCCTTTCTCTGCTTGAGTGTCGGTCAGTGGCGTCTTGGTGACATGCGCACTGAGCTATAATAGTACTATACTAGGCTAATAGGATACTATAATAGTCTTTTTATGAATAAATTTGAAGTTTGTTGCATAATTTGTATAATTTTACAACGATCCTATATTCCCGGCACAAGTTCCTCACTTATTGACCAATTCGCTTAATGACGTAGTCATCGGAACGGAATTCGGTCATAAAGTGAGGTCATAAATTTTACAATTCCTACAAAAAAACCAGAGGGGTCTACAGATATCATGCTAAAATTTATTGAAGACTTTCAGTATCACCCACGTGTTGATAACACCTCTCAACTTGCTGCAATGTTGCATATAACTATGTAAGTAAGGTGACCAACCGTCCTCCTTTAGGGAGGACAGTCCTTCTTTTGTAAGTTCTGTCCTCCCTCGAAGTCCTTCTTTGTAAGTGTCCTCCTACGTGTCCTCCTTTTTGATATTTGAAGACTAATCCGTAAATCTCCATATTTGATTGATGCCGAGCCGATCTGTTGCATGTAATGCGATGTGTTTGTATTTGACGTGACGGTTCGTCGAGGCTCGGTACAGTGCAGCAAAATGCGATTATGAAATGCATGTGCTCTGCACAGGAGACCTTGAGAGAGTGCGCTGCATGCAAGTAGCTTTGTTTACTTCTTACCGAAACATAACGCGGCACATAAGCATGCAGTAGAGATTATTATAGTGTATTATTGTTGCAATAAATAAAATGTTTCTTTTATTTACAATATTTTTTCCTTCAATTTATTTGTGTCCTCCTTTCCATTGTAAGAAAGTTGGTCACCTTAATGTAAGAAAATTCTAAAATCCATGTTTAAAGTAGCCCAAGTCTCATGTGCAATGACACACAAAATTTTGTTTGTGTTCTAATGTAATTTTTTCCACATGCAATTAAATATATAAAAGGGGCTATCCATAAATTATGTAATGCAGATATGGATGGTTATGATGGTAGACTAATCGTTATAATGCATTTACAACGCTGGAAGTCTTTTCAACAACATTATGTAATTCTAGTGTCTTTAAATCACTGGTGTTGTTTGTTAAATATGTAGGAATTAAGCTACCAGTAGTTGTTTTTTTTTTGCCAAACAGTGACTTCTTGAATTTGGCAGTAACTTTCATTGTATAATTTGTCAGAAATGAACACAAAAACATTTTAAATTAAAACAAACTATTTGTTATTTACATTATAAAAATGCTAAATTAATAATTTAAATTTAAAGTTTCTTTCTTATCTATTATCAACAGTCAAAATGATTTCTAACAGATTTTGATGGATTCCTGATCATTTAACATTCAGAAGTTTACATAATTTTGACAGTGGATATGCAACAGCATTGCAAACCATTACAAAAGGGTGGGATAGTAGTTGGAAAAGTATAAAAGTAATGTTATATAATTTATAAACAATCCCAAATTTTCAATAGGATGCAACTGAAAAACTTCTTAAGCATATTCATTTTCCAATCATGGATAAGGATTTCCATCTACTTAAGCAAAAAATTTTCTTAAACAGAAACATTTTATACAAGAAAAATTTATTCATCTCTTATAGGGATAATCCACATTATATTTGTTGATTTTGAAAATTGTTTAATAGCTGTTCCCTTCAAATATATTAGAATCACAGAAGAAATTACCCTAAAATATAGTTATAATATAGCTGGAAAAATCAAATGCACACTTGCTATCCAAATACGAATATATCAAGTGGATTAATTTTTATTTACATGTATATATTTCTACTGTTGAAAATTTAAAGAATTTCAACTAGAAAAACTGATCAATATATATATGAAATCCTCATTTTGTAGATGATATACTTCTTTTTTATAACAACAGAATATATTTGGAATTAAATGGAAAAAAATCAGTAAATAAAGATTAAAACATATTCTTTTAAAAAAAAGTGGAATATATATCAAAAACATTAATAAATGTGTGTATATTTTACAAGGTGTAGGTCAATTAGTAAACTTGAACAATAAACATGAAAAACATTAATGATAGATTGACATATACAACAACCTGATTCAAATAGTATTGCTAAACAATCTGCCAAATTATTTATCAAGCTATTTAGTTGAGTCCTGCTCTAAGCTGACCTTTTCTTTCAGAATATTCTAAAATTTAAATTAAAATTAATTTATTTTCTAATTATTAAATTTATCGTGTGATTGTGGCCTAATTACCGACCAGACTGCTTGATATCTAATTATTAAATTAGCCTTAATATAGTCAGATATATAATCCAGTACATCATTTGGTAACATCATTATTAATAGAAAGATCACTCGAAGAAAGAAATTCTAGAGATTAACGAAATTTATGCTAGAGCTCGCGAAATTCTCGAGATTTACAAATTTATTTAGAAAGAAAACCGTTCGATATGACAATATAATCACCACTTAGGAACAAAATGATAAATTAGAAATAACAGATCTAGAAAGAAGGATGTTGAATATTAAGAGAAAAAAAACAAAGAAATATCATCATCTTTCAGTTTTGAATCTGTCAATATGACAGATTCAAAAATGAAAGATAGATAAACTTGTGGCGGAATGATATTCGAAAGTGAGAAAGAAAAGGAAGCAATTCTATAAGGAAATGGAGAAATAAAGTAAAATTGTAAAATGATATTATTGGAAGAAAGAAAAGTTGGAATATTCCAGATAGATCTAAATCCAGCAATGAATATAAATAGTTGATGAAGAAAGGAAAAAAGATAATCAGTAAAGGATATATCAATATATATGTATATATCTTTTCATCTGTAAGTCAACTTTTTAGCATCTATTCACGAGTATTGACTATTTTTGTTAAACTTTTCCGAGTTTGTAGTTTCCTATTAATTTGATTAGAATTTCAACTCTGGTTCAAAATCGAGGGTCCATATTTTTGTTAGCAATTTTTATTTTATCTAAAATGACTTCTCGAATACAGCGTAAAATTGCAAATGTACTACTTTTCATTCATGCTTGGGTGAATGTAGGACAGACCTGTTGATGAATGAAGTGAGTTTTTACTTTTATTTTTATTGTACTGTTACTTTCTTTTCTTTCAAACTTTCCTTGCAATTACTTTTTCATTATTTCGTATTAAATAGTGTATGCTATCATTCATAACTCAAATTTATGTTAATATATACTAAACACACATTTTCTTCTGTTTTTTTTTTTTTTATTTTAAGCAAATGTAATTTTTGAGAAATAAAGAGTTCATTATTAAAATTATTCAGTTCATCAAATGAATTTCACTTTTCAATCAAGCATTTATTTTATACAATTCATTGAGTATTTCAACTTAATGAATAATGTTTTGATTTTTGAGTTATCTACAGAGGTTTAGATACAAAAATTTTCTAGTTTTAGCTTCAGCTGATTTTTTGAAGTCATTAAATACATCCTATAGAAAATTCTATTATGCTGGAGTAACTATAAATTCTAGATTTGCCCATCAAATTTTCCATTGTAACTCTTCCCTAAATGATTTTCCAAACCTTCTTCCAAAAACATATTTTAAAGAAAAAAAAATTAAGTTAATAATGAAATATTATACCTATAAGAATTCTATTACTATTTGAAACAAGAGTCAAAATAAATAATTCAAAAAAACTAAATTTATAGAACTTTCCAAGCCTTAAGTCTCTATATAAAGGCTCTTAACCATAGTGGTTAATGTTACTTTAGGTGCTAAGATGGCAGCTCGTCTCTGATTCCAGCAAGGAAACAGTGGGATGCACGCTCTAACCTAACCTAACCTATTCTAATAAATTACCATAATTATTAGCAATCAAATTATTAGAATAGGTTAGGTTAGAGCGTGCGTCTCACTGTTTCCTTGCTGGAATCAGAGATGAGCCACCATCTTGGAACCATAAGTAACATTAACCAATACAGTAATTAGGCTTTTGCTCAATGTAAAATTTTGCTTCTTACTTAAAACTACAAGAGAAATGTATTTTACATTTCAGATAACAACATTAAAGTTCTAAATATATTTACTTCGAGTTGAAACTATATTTTAAATATTTCAATCCTCTTAAATTTAACACAAGCTAATTTTAAAAATATATTAGAAATATAGTAATTAAAAATTGATTACAAGAGACGATGTATCATAAAAACATTATTAAATATTTCTTTTTATTCTACATTAAAAGTTTATTCAAAATTCAAATATTAATACTTTAGCAACTTTATTAAATAAAATATTTAAAACTATTTATTTAAGATTTCATTTATTTTTGCTTACGACATGCTAAATTCAAAAACGACAAACATTAAGGCTAAAAAAATATGGTTCGTTTTTTTCGTAAAAGAAAAAATATATAATTAAATTCTTAAATTTTTTATTACATTACAAAAAATAAGTTTTAAATACTTGATTCATAAATATAAAGAATCGGATAAAAATCAAATAAAATCTATGTTTGAATTACTCCACTTATTTCTGTCTAATTTCCATAATAATATAAATATTATACATAAAAAGTATACATTTTATTTTATAAATGGAATTAAACTTTGGATCATTAATAAAGTAAAATTTATTTACTCATAATATTCATTTAAAATGCAAAAGAAAGAATTATCTAAATTATAGAACTTAATAAATCCATATGAATTACATAGCGTACGTATATAATTACTTATAATGAAATATATCCACATATTTCTTTTCCTCTAAAATGATTGAAATAAGGTTTTGTCTTTAAAAATTGCTAACAATTAAATTTTATTAAAGATTAAAGCATTTATTTATACAGTGTTTGCTAAAATAATATACAAAAAATTATTTCTTAGAATACGTATATCTTTTTTGTAATTAAAATTAATAAAATACCGTATTTTCCGGCGTATAAGACGACTTTTTAACCCGGGAAAATCTTCTCGAAAGTCGGAGGTCGTCTTATATGCCGAGCATATCCCAAACTCTATATTTTAACTGTGAAAATTGGGGGTCGTCTTATATGCCGGAAAATACGGTATATCAACAGTATATTAAATTTTTTTGAGGAAAAAATGGCTTTTAAACTTTATAACTTAAATCTTTAATTTAATTTTTATAAATGATTACAATTTGAAATTAACATTAATAATTATTACTAACTTTTATTTTTAAAAATTAATTAAAATTTTTATTAGAAATGTTCGTTAAATTTTTATTTTAATTCATTTCAATTTAAATAATTAGAAAATATTAAATTATAAAAAATTTTTAATGGATCAATTTTACTTTTGTTTGGTAATTTACAGGAATGGTTCGATAATTCGACGATAATCTATATCAGACATCAAATTGCAACGATAAATTCCGAATTATTCAATATGTAGATCAGTGTTCTAACCATCTTTTGTGTGGACAATTAGCTTTTCAAGGATGCTGTATGCTGTCCGTTTGTTGTTTGTCTGCTTTTTTCGTCTGTGCTTCCAATTACTAATGTTTAAAAGCATAATTTGGTTTTAATAATAAATTTGTTTTTACATTTTTTTAGGATGCTGGATGGTTTTCTTTTGAAAAAATAAAGTGAGCTTTTTCAACAAAAATTGGATGATTTATTTCCGAACGTATTTAAGAGCTTAAAACTTGCAATAAATTATAGAAAATGATAGATGCTTGCCATTAACTTCCTTATATGGAAATCCATATTTTAAAAATTTCCCAATATATTTCCTTTTTCTTATATACTGTATATTAGAATGACATCGTTAGTGAACGCACAAAAATCTACTAACTCGTTTTGTTGATTATGACTGGCAATCAAGTGTTTTATTTATTTTTAAAGAATTTTAAGCGGGAGAATGATGGTTATGAAAAAATGTATATGCAACCACATAATATTATAATTCCATTGGAAATCCTATATTTAGGAATCACTATTCTAAACTACTGTATTAATATAATGAGTGCAAAATGATCAGAAGTACAAAACAAGCGATAAAATAAATTGTTAAATAAGATTATCATTTCTTTACTACTTGCAACTAGAAATTATCATAAAAACTGTCAAAACCACAGATTTTGATTAAAATTTTTGGCTGTCAGCATTTTTGGACAAATTTCAACCTTTTTTTTTGGCTAAGATACCACGTTTTTTTCAAAATTACACACTGAGAACTATGATAGATACTTTAAACAGAATTATTATTTATATTGAAAACTTTAGATCAGTGATTCTCAGCCTTTTTTCCCGTCACGGTACACTTTTAATAATTTAAAAATTTGGCAGCACACACGGTTACGTCGGTAAATACCGCAGGACAAACGGTGACGTCATAACAGTGATTTTTAAACGCAGTTATTATGTAGGTCACGTTTTCTAAACACCTTGGTAATTACCGGCAGTTACCGGTAACACCGGTTACAATTTCCAAATGCACCCTTGGTAGGTAGAACTAATGGAACCACTTGTTTGACATCGCTTATGTATGGGTATTTGCAGCGACGGCACACTTCAAAAATCTCGCGGCACAGTGGTTGAGAATCACTGCTTTACATAATGAATTATGGACAACTTTTTAGCTATTTATTTATTTTTTATATTTATTTCATTAAGTAAAATACCACATATAATATGTTTCTTCCAAACAATACTTCATATTAGAATCAATCAATATAAAAATCCCAAAGAAGGATTCAAATCTATGATGGGATTATCAAAAATGAATATTGCAACAAACTTTGCCATTAGATTGCCAGTTATTATATTAAATCATTATTTCTTATTTAAAAAAATCTTACTTTTACTGAATCAATAGAAAAAAACAGTTAAAAGTTTCGGTTAATACAAACAAGATAAATTAAGGTTAATTTTTATATTGAAAATAACATTAATTTATTATTTATTTATTTATTGTGTACCATTCAAGATGAATACAACACTAAATATATAAACAATTATGGGAATACAGATTTGATGAATGGTTTAGGGTTAGACATTGTGTTTTGTTGAGTTAATAGTTGTACAGCTGGGTTTTTTAGAGGTTAGGATTTTTAGTGAGATCGGTAATTGGGCAGGACCAATGAACATTTAGATCTGCAAGTTCCAGTTGTAGCTTAAGTCTGTCATAAGCTTATATAACACATTTAAAAATTATGTGAGGAACTTTGTTAACATAAACTTTTTAGGAATATCTTTTTATAATCCTAAATATAATAGATACTCTTAAACGTAGTAAACAGTAAAATAACTTAAAATTACTAAATATAGTAAATTTAAACAAGTTTAGAAATTAATATATGATTAAGATTTGGCAAAATGTTTTAGGGATAACTCAGAATGTTGAGAGTAGAAAGAAGGTGCAAAAACCCTACAACTTGCACACCCGAATTTGCTGTTCAGCTATCCTGCCTGGGTTATGTGTTTTATGGTTGTGAATTTGTCACTGAGATTACAATTGCAGTGTTGGATAAGTTATAAGCTATGTGGATTTGTGTAATAGCAGAAGTGTTCTTGTATCTACTGGTTGAAATGAACAATATATGATATGATATGATGAGAGAAAATAAACCAAATTTGTGGAACACAGTAAATCTTAAGTCTCAATTAGTTCTCTTTAATAAAGTATCTAGGAACACAATAGTATCATTGTGTTCCTTTGCCTTAAACAAGAATTTTATGGATGGGAAGACAGGCTAAGAACTCTTTGTGTGTGCTCTGCCAGGCTAGAGTAGCATCATCAACATATCAGAGATATAACAATGGCTAATTAATGGTGAGCGGAAAGTTGAAAACATAATCTTCAATCCTATTCAGTTGAACAGAACTTTCTATTCAATTTAATAAATATACAAATTGTATATTTTATTACACTACACAATTTTGTATATTAATTAATAAATATACAAAATAATAGAAGAAAAAGGAAAAAAAAGCATCAATTAATGATCATTAAAAAAATTTAAGTTTTATCTATCAGTAAATTAATATTCATCAAGATTAATTATATGTTTACAACCTATGTATTTAGTCAAAAATTCTGAATAAATTATAAAATGATAAGTTGGTCCAGTGGCGTAACGTGGGTGTCAGCCGCCCAGGGCGGAAGAAAATTTCGCCGCCCCCTTATTTAGGTATTATTATTATTTATTGTGAAATTTTGCCACCCCCTTAAAGTGCTGCCCCCACTACGCTACACCACTGAGTTGGTTACTGTTACCCTAGGTATACAAAATGGCGGCTCGTCTTGATTCCAGCGAGGAAACAGTGGCGACGCACGAAAGTGGCGCCACCATCTTTCTTTCTTTCACGGTCGTTCCTAAATGCCTACAAACAGCAGTGCACTCCCGTAGTAGCGGAGACGCAGAGCGACTGCTATTACAGAACACATCCATGGAGCAGTCACCAATTATGCCGGAAAGTCTGTTGTTTGCAGCCAGTCCGTTATACGAGGTACCACTGTACTAGCATATATTTTTTTATATATTTACTTTATTTTAACAGCGAAAGACTTCACACTCTCACCAAAAGTTAATTTGCCATCTTACACCGACATATGTCGAAACCTGTCGACCTGTTTTCTTTTTCTTTGCTTCTCGGCTCTTTAAAGCTAAGTTATTTCATTTCTTAATTTAAGTTGTTCCTACACAAGTTCCTAACTGTAGAACTGGCGTGCACGTTATTCTTCGCATGGTAAAATAACATTGCACATGTGTCAGGGACTTCTGTTCGAACAAACTGACCCGCTGTTCAGGTCAGCAAATTTTCAAAAGGTGGCAACACTATTGGGACCATAAGCAGAAATGCAAAATTCCAAACAATTTCATAAAATAGCAAATTTTTGGTTGGTCCAATTGTCAAATTCCATTTTCTGCAAACTACAGTTTCACAATTAGCTACTTATGGTTATATATGTTAGGCTCAAAGACCGAAATCGCTACTTGAGTGAAAAAAATGACCTCAATACGTGGCTAATTCAAAACGGCCACAATGCAAATTTTGTGTTATGGCTTTCATGATATTTGACGACGACGCGTTGTGGTGATCAAGAAAAGCCATAACACATTGTGGCTAACTTAAAACTACCACAAAGCAAAATTCATGTCATGGATTTCATGATATTTGACCACGACAGGTTGTGGTGATTAAGAAAAGCCATAACACATTCTTAACGTTAGCTGATACAACCACGATAGAGAATCATACGATGCGCAGTGGTTTGTAACTTTAAAATATGGATTCTAGCCTCAAAAATTTTTATTTACAATTTTTAATGCTGAACAACATTAGTTCTATAAGTTTTCCTAGAAATTTAATTTTCATACTTAAAAAAATTTCAAAGAAATAAAATGTATGGAGAAAGATACACATTTGTTTCTTTTGTTTTGCTAAAAAGTGCTAAAGGTTCTAACTACATATACTTGTAGGTGCTTGATATACTATACACAATGAAATAAAAATTAGCTGCTAAAAAGTTAAAAACCACTGTGCAATGGATTTATTCTGGTTAAAAGCCACCACATGTTCTGGATGTTAACTAATAATGAGATAACGATAAGAAAATAAAACTTTCTTCTTCATTATAATTTATTTATCTTCAATCATCTTATAAGCAGGTAACAAAATTATTCATCACATACAGAAATGTAACTTGATTACTTTTCAACATTTAATCATTCGTGAAAATCTGTTACGGTGCTTGAGACGTCAACGTTTTTTAACAACTAATTTACTAAAAATAATTACTTTGTCAGGAACTTTTATTAATAAATCAGTCTTTTTTATGAGAATCAAGAATGTTTCAGTTATTTTTGCTGATTGTTTTCGAACAGGCTATCGACGAAAACCGAGGTATTACTGTACAGTGTACACCCATGTACCTAGCATCAATCTGCATTATTTCTTTAGCTTCTGTTGTCCTATCCTAAAACCCTCCAGTTATAGGAAAAAACAGAATGGTTTTAGGTTAAAACTTTTTCCAGCAAAACTTGTGGCGTGATGAGTAATAGCATCAGAACACAGGGTAGTTTTACCCTAGATTTACCCTAAATATAAGACTACCTGAAACATTAGTCTGAGAGGTTAAAATTACTCTAGAAAAGGGTAATTACCCTAGAAACAGCAGCACTGGTCAAGAATGAACACAATACAAACTCTGCAAGTGTTTGCAATGTGCTCATTGACAAGTTACAACCTATCCTTTGTATCGTGGGAACATCAGCTAACGTTCGGAACACGTTATGGCTTCTCTTAATCACCACAACATGTCATGGTCAAATGTCATGAAAGCCACGACATGAATTTCGCTTTATGGTAGTTTTGAATTAGCCACGCGTTGTGGTCATTTTTAAGAATTTGGTACTGTGCTGTTTGAATCCCTCACCTCACATTACATGTTCCCATGGTGCATGGTGCTGAGTTGTGTTGCAAGTAGTCACATTGCTTAAGGAATGACAGCTCAAATAAATAGATATTATATATATGAAATTGTAAATTGTGTATGTTCCAGAATCAATTTTAAAATTTTGTAATGATTTCTGTCTCTTTAATTGTAAAATAAAAAAAGTCAAAAAATATTTAAAATTAAAGAATATAAAAAGAACTTTACATCCTATTCAGATCTTTACATAAAATTTGAGAATATACTCTAGACAAGGGTTCTTCAACCTGGGTTCTGCAAAGTTTTTAAGGTTTTCTTTACATCATACACATCTTTCTCCGAGGTTCAACAAATTTGTATTATTTTGTCCTTGTGTTTGTGTGTAATAATTTGTTTTGTATTTACATATTTCATACAAAATAAAGTTTTATTTTGTTTTTTTCCCCACTTTCTAAACCCAGTTAGAAATGTGCCTAGCAATTATTTAAAATGGATAGTGTTTAGTTTGGTCAAAGGTCAAATCTTCTAAGAATAATACATTTTATCTTTATTTTTTTTTAATTAATGTAATATTCAAAACAAATTTATTTTCCCCTGATTTACTCCTTACCCTACACCCTGAAGATCCATCCCAAACCATCATTCCTTCCTAAAACCAGCGTTCAGTGTTTCTCAAAGAATGGTCTGCAACTACATTTTTTCTGGAGTAGTCTACTCCATGGTTTTTTGTGATACGTAAAAGAATGTTTAGGTGGAACTTGAATAGATAACCGAAGTTTGAAAACACTGTCTTAAATTGTTATCTAAATGTAGGGTTCATTGAAGAATATTATAAACTAGAAGCATTCCAAAGGCTGTGGAAGGTTGAAAATCCCTGTTTTAGATGTTAGAAACATTCTAATAAATTCCTTCACTGATTGTAAATTTTCATTTCTAACTAAAGTATATGGTAACCAAAATGAAAGAATTTCACTTATTAATATAATATTAATTATCAAATAACTCCTATTCTCAATGTAAATATAGCAATGATTATAATTATGAGAAAAGTAAAGAAAACATATAAAAAATAATATTTATGAAAAAAGAAGGTAATAAATTATTATAATACTTATAGAAGCAGAAAAAAGTTAATTTATTCGGATTATCAACATTGAAATTAGTTTATAATCAATATCAGAAATGCTTTGACAATGGATGAAGAGTCTAAAAGTGTTTAGAATAAAGTTTTTTTATTTCTGTTCACTTAGACATCATGATAATTGATTATAAGTTTAAACACAAGTTTTTAAACACAGGATATTTTAAAAGACAATTTATTTAAGATTAATGAGTTGCTTCGTAATGAAATATTTCATTATGAAGCAACTCATAAATATAATAAAATATAAATTTTATTATATTTAAATAAACAATAAAACAACTAATCAATAAAATGACACTGAGTAATAAATAACAATCTTACTTCTTGGAATGCATACATTGTGTTATTGATACGATTGGGTTCTCGGCAGCTGATCAATTCACTCAATTCGAAAACTAATGTTATTAAAAGAATGAAACTTGCAGAAAGAGTGCTACTAAAATTTTTTAAATCAATAAAAGTTACTGTATTTTCTCTCTATATAAAAATTTTTAACCAATACTATTATTTTTAAAGCATTTCAAGCAAGACTAATTTATACAGAGAATATTCCATATAGCATTTTTTTCTTTTTTGTAATAATTATCAAGTTATGAATTTATTTATAATGGGTTCGATAACTAATTTATATTCTATTACACAAAAAAAGAATACAAAATATATATCAGAATATTTAGTCTTCCACATTTTTTCTTTGAATAGGATTTTTTGTTTTTACAGAAAGAAAGCAGCATTTGTTTATATCAGGGGTTCTCAAAGTGGGCGTTATCGCCCCCTGTGGGCGGTGAGTAAATCTAGGGGGCGCTGGAGGCAGGTACTGAACGGTGACCAAAGGCAAAAGTTGGGGTCACTGATGGGTTAGGGGCGTTGGGTATAACTTTATGGAACAAAGGGGGCGGTGGATCGAAAAAGTTTGAGAACCCCCTGGTTTATATGATTGACACAAGTATTATGATTTCAATAAAATCGTTTGTATTTCAACTCATTTGTTTTTAACAATTATTTAATCAATGTTTATGGAATTTCCATTTAAATGCTACCTAAATATTTTCCAACTTTTGTCCATTTCAAAGTTTTTTAAATTTCCGTTGATATTCTATTCTTCTTAACAAGCTTTACATAAAATGCAACTACTGTAGGGACCATCCATTAATTACATGTACAATTTTTGAGTCACTTTTGATCTCCTTTCTTATTTGTACGACAATATGTTTTTGACAGACTCTCGCCCTTTTACTTACATGTACAATAGATCATGGAACCTCCAAAATTAAAAAAATTATTTTAAGAAGTTCTGTAAACATTTTCTGATAGTTAATTCACATGACTAGTGAATAGACATATAAGAACAAATTTGTATACTACTAACAGCACTAAAAAGTCCACCTAGATGTTACGTTGACCCTATCTCTCCCTACCATCGTAATGTATTTTTCACAATACCTTCTATCTCTTAAACAGTACACTTAATTTAATGGACAGCTACTATAAAAGACTACACACATGTTATATAAAGAACAGAACATATTCATATTCATTAAAAACAATAAGACATTGATAAAAATTTTTAAAAATCTCAAAACTTCTAAAGCTGGATGAGAACCAAAAACATTTAGGTAATATTTAAACTTGACCAGTCAAGTTTAAATATTACCTAAATGTTAAATTTATGTACCTAAACTGTTTAATTATTTAATCAATGCCTGATAAGCATTGATTAAATAATTGCTGTTAATACTTTAATATTTTATAATAAAATGTGTGTATGGACTTTTAAGTAATCAACATATTTTATATTATTACCAGCAGGTAGGACCAGCGTTGCTCGGGCAAAAGTAACGATAGCGAAGATTATGTTATACGTATTACGTTATAGTCGACCTTACCCATTTTCACAGAATGCAAGAATTGGGTCCCCCTGTTTCCAGACTAATTAGAGAATTTTTAGATGGGTCTAAAAATATGTTCGATTTTCCGCAAAAACAAAAAAAACTGCATCTGCGTCTTGCACGTTGCTTTCTCTTAATAATTCCATTGTTACATAATACTTCCATTGTTGATGGAAGTGTTAAGCCTTAATCCTGTCCCTCTCCCCCGTGGGGAGGAATTTCGAAAAATCCCTTCTTAGTGTGCATTCTTGTGACGTACCCTAACAGTGTACCAAATTTCAACTTTCAACTCCTAACCGTTTGGGCTCTGCGCTGATTATTATTATTATTATTATTATTATCAACTCGTCTCGATTATATATATAGATTTAAATTAATCATTTTAACTTGTTCTTAATTGTTATAAAATGTTCTAATTTCAGAACATAAAGTTTACTGCTCTTTTTCTTCACTATATAATGCTCAATATTAATTTCACTAATTTTAAAATATTTTTTAAATTCCCAAATATAAATATAAAATATAAAATTAAAAACTCACAATTTGAAATCAATGAAAATATTTTAAGCAATGGAAACAAGAAACATGTTAGCAAAATTACATGTTCAACATATCAATGTATTCCTCACGAAAAATACCGATTTGTTCATAAAAAATAACTCAAATATATTTAAAGCAAAAACAGAAAATTAACACATTTAATCAAATAAAATATTTTCTATATATTTCCATCTACAAATTCTATTAACTTATAAGAAAAAGCTATATATCAAATGTGATATATTGAATGTATTGGTTTCATTTAGCAGTCATAATCTAGTAAATGAAATATCAAAAAATATATCAGATTAAAACCACTGATAACATGATACTTTAAAATTTTCAATCATATCATTTACTATTTTAGATAAATGATATATAAATAAATATCTTATTTCATCAGTATTTAGTAAAATATAAATATAGTATATATAGTATAAGGAATATAGAAATAAATATAAATTTTTTAAATTATACCTATACTATCTTCATAATATTCTTGCACTTGATATATTATGCAATGTATAATCATTCAACTATTTTCAACTACTACGGTCAAGTCCAATTAATAGAGCATTGCTTTAGAGAGAAGTTTGCTTAAGAGAACACCTTCCAATGTTCCCAACTTTCTCCCCTATATTTCATATTAATGGGACTCCTGTTAACAGAGCATTGAATAGTACAGCAGTCCATTTAAACAATGTACTACTACATTGAAAAAAATGAAAGTAATATACAGTAAATATAATGTATTTGCTGATTATTTGATAAAACAAATTGATGATGTAAAAAACATAAATCAATGAAAGTTACAGTAAAATTTCGTAATAATGAATTTTAACATTTCCAACTGTGTTATAAGTTATTAGATCTCCTATGACACAAAAGACTGGAGAGATTTGAATAGCATAAACTCACTGAAAAACCCTGGTTGATCTTGTTACTTCAGATAAGGGAGAATGATGCAGCAATCCCAATCTTTATATTATATATTTATAATATGACTATGTATATTACTTAATAAAACAATTGTAAATGAATAAAGCTTGTGTTTTATTGGGATTTTAATAAATAAGCATACACTTTGCAACTTTAATTATCTATTAGAAGCACCAATAAGACAGTTTAATTTGTTCTTAATAACAACCTTAAGAATTAATATTTGAATTTTGATGAACAGTTAATCTTAAGATGTAAAAAAACACAATTCAAATTTGTTATCGCAATTACTATATTAAAAGTTCAAAAACAAATATAAAAATATAATAGCTGAATTTAACTTTGTATATAATTAAAGCTTACATTTATGCTCACAAAAAAATATTTTTAATTTATCAGCTTAAATTATAGTATTGTATTGTATATTATAAAACTATAATATTTTTACAAAAGTATTTTATATTTTTATATATTTGATATTTAAATTAACTTTATAATATTTGTAAGGTTCTGTTGCTGTTTTTGATGTGCAAATTTTTGATTAATTACAACTGCTGTTTAGAAAACGTTATGTTCTGCATCCCCGTATTAAATGGTTTACTGCTTGAGAGTAATTTAAAATTAAGCCAACTGAAACTTTGATTTGAATAATTAATATATTTCCAGCACATATGACAACAAAGGATTTTTTAAATTATGAGAATTTTAAATTAATAATAAAAAAAAAAAGACATTAAAAATTTAAGTTTCTCCAATCCATTCATATCCATTTATTTTTTACTATAGAAATACAATGAAATATGTTTTAATAAAAATGTTGTTTTGTTTAGTTTCTTTCATCATATCAATTACATCAATAACATTACATATAAAAAAATTCGGCAAAAGATTTTTCAAACATACATTCTTTAATAATTTTATCCTGAACTAAATTATTAGCGAGGTTGAGACCGAAGTTTTAAACGCAAAAACGTGTACGTCGGATGTTTGGTGCCATTTTCCTGTAAGCTTAGAAGTTTGGCAATCCCACTGACTTTCCAAACACCATTGTCAAACTTCTAGGCTTACGGGAAAGCGGCGCCAAACGTCCAACGTACACATTTTCGCATTTACAACTTCGGCCTCGACCTCGCTATTAAATAAATTTTAAAGTGAATTTTTCAGACTTAATTATAATTTTACAAATTTAAATCTCATTTAAAGATTTAATAGTACGTTCTCCATATTTATAAATAAATAAATAAGTTATGCGTGCAAATAAAATCAAGCTACCTTTAAATAAAGCATTATAAGAACTCCAGTAATTTTATTAATCTTTCCTTTTAATTTAATACAGTATATTAAAATACTGATAGAGAAATATAATAAAAATAAAATAATGTTAATTGGCGAATCGGGAATGTCACTTATTATTGTCTTTTTGTAATTCTACGACGATCAAAAATTGTAAATGTGATATTTTAGTTAAACAACAATATATAATGAATGTAATATTATAAATTCAAATAAAATTGCAACAGTATATAAACATATTGATATGTAAAATAGTAATATAGAAATAAACCTAAATCAAATGGAAATGAATGTTCTATGATTTGAATGAAATTTGTTTATTAATGAAAAAGCATTCGCTTACAGAATAATATATTTATTAAATATCTCGTGACATAAAAATGAAAATAATAATACTTTTAAATAAACAAATAAATTATAATTAAAACATTTACTTTCATTTGTCATGTGAGCGTATGAAAAACAAAATTGCAAGTAACTTTGTACACTAACTCGTAACGTACGCGGTATAAAGATCTATATAATATACCATTCCTATAATTTATGACTTGGATCAAGAGCTTAGTAATTTATTATACAAATCAATATAAATGAATAGAAATATAAATATTAAATTACATAGTGCCATAAATATTTTTTTAAATATTTAAGTTTGTTAATTAAAAATGTATTGATTTCAAATGATAAATTTATTTACCATATTAATATATTTAGCACTACTTTTTAATTAAAATTTTTGTGTTAAATTTTATCAATTTTATGATCTAACAGATAAAAATGCAGTTCTATGTTATATTACAATTTTTATAAAATGTTTTTTCCGAATATATAGTAGAATTTATAAGCAAATTACAGTTAAAGACTGCATCAAACCAAATGTAATTTCAATAATGACTCAACTTGAAAATGTGTGAGTCACTCCATGAAAATCAATGGGTTAACAGAATACGGGATTTTAATATAAAAATATTAATTTTTTTTATTGAAGTTTCTAATTTTTTATATCGTTGAAAAGATAATTGGATCCATATTCTAGTTTTTTCTTGTCGTTATCAATCGGTAATTAATGTTTAGTTGTTTGTCAAAGATGAAAAAACTCATTGGAATACAGCCAATCTATTATTTCAATTATAAAGTATTGGATTATTGGAATTTAACTATAATTAAAAATTTTGTTCAATTATCAACATTGACAAATATTAAAAAGCTGAATCTTTCCAACAGATTTAATTAAATCATAAATATGTAAAAATTTAGTTTGTATTTTCAAGTAAAAAGATCTAGCAATACTAGTATCTGATTTACATAAATAATAGTAATAAATGAATTTTCAGTGCTTCGTTATATGTATACACATAAGGTACATTTAAACTCGATAAAATAAATTTAATACAGAAGAAAACACATAACAGTATTTTAAATAGAACATTATTATACATCTGCTTTTGGTTTTGAATCATCTTTCTCAATATAATTTCTGAGAATGGAATTAAAAATTATTTCAAAACATTAAAAATCTTAAAAGAATGTATTATCTACTCGAATTAAGGCTGTTAAATTTTATTTTGTCGTGTTTAAAGATAAGGAGCTAGTTATTGTTAACGTAATTTAAGTGTTATATATTTGAATTTCTTATTTTAAATACGGTTATTTTGGCTTTATTGTTCATTTTATCAACAGAAGCTCCTGAAATGATGCTAACAAACATCTGCATTCTTAAATAAGAATATAACAATAAATGTAGTGTATATGAAAATTCCTCATAATGTATCATTCATTCAGAGTTAATATAATTAATAGGAAAATTCTTTAACATTAATTCTTATCTATGACATAATAATAGCCTGCATATTTTACAAACTGCTTAATTTTTCAAAATATGTATCATTATGAAAAAATGACATATAACCTATATTTCTACTTTTAATTGTTAAATTTTGTGTTAATTATTTTTTATAATAATTAACACAATAATTTTAAAAACAGTGAAATACATAAATTATGTGTATTGGAGGTATTAATTTATCTATGATTATCGTTACCGTATTTACTCGCATATAAGACGAGGTTTTTATTCATTTATCATAACTTCAAATTCCTAGGTCGTCCTATACGTGCAAGCAAAAGATTCTTTGTGTTCTTGCAAATAATTTTTGTGAACAATGTATTCACATTTTTTACGAGATGCTTACCCTCTTATATTTAAAAACATAAGTGTTTTATCTGGGTCATTTGAATCGTTCTTGTATACTGTCGGGAGTAAAGATGAATAGCAATAGGAAAAGCAAAGCTTTCGAATTGAATTCCAGATTGAAATTCCAAAATCACATGGGGGTCCGATATAAGTTTTAATCCATTCTCACATGAAAACGGATGATTATTTGGAAATCAGAATTCGGAAAAACTCGTAAGCGTAATCGACGGAGAGTGGATTCGACTGTTAAGAATTAGCAAAAAAAGGTTTCCGATTGTCCGGCTTTACGTGAACAAATTATGTTGTCGATTTTACAAGATTTTTCCTTACAGTTTAAAATGCCAGTAATGTTTGCAGGACAAGGTGTGCATTTACATACATTTAATATTTTACTTGTAATTAAATGAAATAAAATTAGAATTGTATTAATAAATCTAATTTTCTTTATTTTGATCTTTTAAAGTCACGCCTCGTCCTATATGCGAGGTCGTCTTATACGCGAGTAAATACGGTAAACTCAGAAGGTTTCAACTGGCATTTAATTAATATATACATACATATATGTTATTTTAATATTAATCACAACAAATAAACATTTAGAAATAAAAATACCAGATGACAGCAATTTAAAAAATATACTTTTGAAAAAACATTACATAATTAACAAATTTTAATTGTAATATCTTAAATTATTGTAACAAAGTTTAAATAATGTCATGTAATCGTAAAATTCTATATACAATATATATAAATAAATGTAAATAAAACATTTGAACATACATAACTACCACAAAAAATTCTACACTATCCTATTTAACATTAATTACCAAAGAAAAAAACAATACCGGCTTAACAAGTGACATTTGAGAAAAAAGAAATTATTGCAAAGGCACAAATTATAATGATTTCTATTTTATTTATTAGCAAATTTATAAATTTAAATAAATTTTTTAAAGCTTCATAGTTTTATAATTATAGTATAATAAATTCAAGAGTTTTTCTAATTGGTAAATCTATTAACAAGCCTCTATAGCAGTCAAGATGATGATTTGTAAGTCTTCTGCAACTGTAAATTGTATTTATGAATATTAAGAATTTATTTTCAAAACATTTATAAAAATGTATATATTTTGTTTCCCCTTTTCTATATATTTTATCAGTGACTTCAGAACCAAACACACATTCATTTCTATGATCTAGCATATATTAAATGGATAGCTCTTTGTACAACAGCACTCAGTGTTTTCAAAATAACAACATAAATGCTAATTCAATACCATATTACTTATCTACGGTATTTAAACAGAAACTAATGTTTTCAGCATAAGGGGGCTGCTACACTATAAAAGTATATAAAATCAAATTATATCATACAAAAAAATCTCATATATTTATTTTAAAATATCAAAATTCTAAAATTATGAACGTACAAGTAAGTTCTTGATTTAATATACTAATTGGGGAAGGGAGATATCCACTATTGCCGAAAGTACATTAAATCAAATGTATTTTAAAACATACAGTATATTAATAGCAAACTTACAATATACATAATGTATTAAAATGCTATTATAATGTATAAGTATGAATAAAATATTATTATAATGTATATTGAGTACTTTATACTCATTAACTTGTTGACCCAACCCTTTAGCATATTCCATTAGCAAATAAAAAAAAAGGTTCTAAATTTTTCCTTTCGGACAGAAACTTTTTGTACGTTAAATCAGGGTTTAAACTGAGGGCCTACTAAACATTTGATTCATTTGGAAAGTCGTTTCGTGCAAACTGTTGGAAATTATAATTAACTAGATTATTGGAATTTTACTATACTAAATTAAAAATTCTTTTCTGTCACATCAATATTGACATATTAAATATTAAATAGCCTGATCTTTTCAATTAATTTGAGTAAGAAAAGTAAAACAAAAATTAAATTGTTATATTAGAAGAAAGTTAAAAATAAAATTTTTATATAACATATTTATTTTGTATAATTTTCCTATAAAATGTTGTTTTAAAATTTTCATATTTAAAATTACTCATTCGATTTATAATCTAATTTAATTAATTACATCTTTTCACTTGTAGCATATTAAAATTTGTCGAATAAAACAAAATCAATCCTTCATTTAAGAGTAAAATTTAAATTTAAATTCTATATTATTTTATAAAATTACATTTTAATTTTAGTATGCTTTAACTGTTAAATATCAAGTTAATTTAAATATATTTTCGGTTAATGTTACCTATGGTTCCAAGATGGCGGCTTGTCTCTGATTCCATCAAGGAAACAATGGGGACGTATGTTCTAACCTAACCTAATCTATTCTAATAAATTACCATAATTATTAGCAAACAAATTATTAGAATAGGTTAGGTTCGGTTAGGTTAGAACATGCATCCCACTGTTTCCTTGCTGGAATCAGAGACAAGCTGCCATCTTGGAACCGTAGGTAACATTAACCATATTTTCTAATATAACAATATAATTACAGCATCTTTCCTATTATATTGTTACATTAAAAAAATTAACTTTTACAGTTATTGAAATGATTATTTCCAGATTACATTTAGCCTTGAATATAAAAATAATATAGGAGATGAAATATAAATGTTCCAAAAAAAAAAAACAAATAAATAAAACAACTTTAAGAACCTGTAATTGGAAATAAATAAATGAATAATAAAAAGAAAAAAATTCTTGTTTACAATAAATATTTTATCAAGGAAAACTATTCCTTGAATACAACTGTTAGAAAATAGATTATTCTAACCATAATTTTTAAATAATTGCAATTAATAAATTTATAATATTAAGAATATATTATTTAAACAAACTGAGCTATAAATGTAATATATTATAGCACAGTTCAAATATGATTAATACTAATATTTAATGTACGATTTACATACTTAGTCAATTTGAAAGATTAAATTTGCGTTATTATTATTATCATTGTACAAATTATAAATGAAGTATATCGTCAAAATATTTGAATTTTACAGCAAGAGAATACCAATTTGAAATTTGAATATAAATATAACTAAACTAAAACCAATTTTATAAGAAAATAAATGATATTAAGCCTTAAAAGTGATAAATTCATCTCTAATATTTATCTAGTTTAAAATTCTTTTCTATTAATTAAAGTAATTATATAAATACATATTTAATAATAATATAATTTAATTAAATCCGATATTTTGCACATCATGCTCTTCCTTCTGGCTTAATGCTTCGACGAAATAAAATATTGCAATATGTAATTTCATAGATCGAAACATTTTAATTTTATAAGAGAAAGAATTATATAAATTATTTAATTTGAAAACATAAAAATAATGTCGCATTCAAATAAATAAAATAAATATCCCGCCAAAGTTAAACCTAAGATTTTTTAAAGATTTTATCTCAAATTATTAATTTCGTCAATTTACACTTGTATAATTTTATTTATTTATTTTTTTAATATATTATAAGATCAATCCATAAATTTATTAAAGTAATTACACAACATTATTAATTATTTAATAACAAGTTGTGCAGAAAGTTAAACAGAGAAACAATTTTCGTTTATCTATATTAAACAGCATGTTTATGTATTAATTGAATAAATAATAACTACAGTATTAATTTGTCAAAATTCGGATTTATTACATTTTCCTTTATTAATTTTAACGAGAAAATTTTTTAATTAATTCATACTTTTAATTTGCATTACACTTAATTCTGCATATATATAAAATTTTTTTTTTTTATCGAAATTAAAACTTTCTCTTAACTAAACAAATACTATGGATTTGGTTTATTTAAATACGGTAAGTGCTTTTAAATTTTAATAAAACAGTAAATAAAAATAATAGAAAAATTTATGTAAATTTTTAAAATCGCTAAACTGTGTAGAAAAATAATTTATAAAAATTAATAGAAGAATATATTAAAGCAAACTTCATATTCTTATGTAAAACTAATGAATTATTAATATAAATATAGGTGTGTGTGTGTGTGTGTGTGTATATATAATATAATATTAATGAGGTTTTATTTAACATATCTGCTTTATAAAATACATTTATTTTTATATGCAATTTTTTCTATTAATTACAGAAGTGATCTTAGATTTTAAAAATAGACGAGTTTATCAAACGGTATTTCGTATTTCACGCTCGAAGAAAAATTGCGGATTTTTTACAATTGTGAAATAGATTTTTTTAGATTCGTTAGATTTATTTTTCAAATTTTCTCATTAAAAAAATAACAATAATCATTTTTTTAATCAGAAAAAACTCAGAAAATATTTACACTCTCACATACTCTACATTCTTGTATCTACTAATCAATACATGAAAAAAAAAATTAGTAAAAAAGGAAAGAAAAGAATTTTTTTGTCTCAGGAAAAGATTTTAATTATTAATGTAATTTTTGGATTTTTTTTTTATTTGAATATTTCTATCATAAAAAAATATTTAACAAAAATTTTATAATAAACAAATTCCAAATTAATACAAAAATATTTAATTTAAATTCTAATCATATAAAATAAATAAAACTGTACAGTTAAAGAAATTATCATTAATAGATAAATAATTGTTTTTATTGGTCATTTCCCCCCATTTATAAAATTATACGTAAAAAAATGCAAATAATTTTGTAATTAATATTACAAGTATTTCTTGGAAAATATTTTTAAATTGTTGTATTTATTAATTATTATAATTACTATTAATTAGAATAAAATAAATTATAAATATTTTTTTTAATGCAGAATATATTCAAGATTTTTTTAACGACAGAATATAGTTTGAGGAATGATTTAAAATGCAACCAATTTTTTAAATTAATGTACTCACAAATGAATTGTTTACTACTAAAAGCATTAAGATTTAAAATAATTTACATATAAATTTTCAACACATTATCTTGGATAATTATAAAAAAAGAATTTATTAAAGAAGTCATTATTAAAGAATTAAAAACTAACAAATAAATAATCTATAATTGTTAAATTTATCGCAAAGTTTTATAGTAATTTAATAAGGAATTAACTAGCATAAGTTTATTTTTATCAATATAGATAATAATAGCGAGGTTGAGGCCGAAGTTTTAAATGCGAAAACCTGTACGTCGGACGTTCGGCGCCGCTTTCCCGTAAGCCTAGAAATTTGACAATGGCATTTGGAAAGTCAGTGTAATCGTGCTCGACATTCCAAACGCCATTGTCAAACTTCTAGGCTTACGGGAAAGCGGCGCCGAATGTCCGACGTACACGTTTTCGCGTTTAAAACTTCGGCCTCAACCTCGCTAATATTTTATTTAATGTATGATATTGAAATTTCATCCTTCAGTTTAGAAAATTGTTTTTTAGAAAAATTATTAAAACTAAAATAAATAAAATAAAAATAATCACACACACACACACACACACACACACACACACACACACACACACACACACATATATATATATATATGTATACAACATATATATTTCTTCATAATAGCTTTGATTTACTTTAACCTTTTTTAATAGTAAGAATAATTATAACTGTAGGTATTTTTGTTTCAAAAATTTTAAAAATATGTTAAATTTTATCAAGATATTGAGTTTAAAAACTATAAAGATGAAATATATAATATACTGTATATTAAACATGCAATGAATTGACAGAAAATTTGATTTTAAAAGGTATTTCTTCACTAAATTTTTTCAGGTGATTCAAAATGTATCTTACTATTTATTTAATAAAATATTTGGCTTTACACATATGTTAATTTAATAATAATATTCAAATTTGCATCTCAAAATTACATATTTGTATAAATTTAAAGCTATAATATAATATTACTTATTTATGTTTTATTAACTATAATAAAAGATTTTTACGAATGTGCTACTCATTTCAATTTATATAATAAATTTTCAAATGTAGAAAGCATGTAAAATAATTTTTATATTTGGCATGCAAGTAGAATGTATTATATTAGGAAATATATATAATTTCCTTCAAAAAAATTATCTGAATTATTTTAATTACAGATAAATTATCTTTTTATATAACTCCAAGGATAAGCTAGTTTTTTTTATCAATACATTTTATTAACAATTTAATAATAATTACAAAAATAAAATAAATAACTGAATAAAAGAAGTATAAAATCTAAATTGGAATTACTGTTGAAAAATTTATTCACACACACACATACACACACATTAATGTTATTTGTGAATGAAAATCATTCATTGTTTACATTCACTAATCAAGAATAATTGATATTAATAGCTACAGAATGAGACCTTGGTATTTTTATGGCTTTTTTTAAGTACACCTGACTGATAATGCTATTTTAGTAACCGTATATAATTATTAGAAATGGTTTGCCGAGTTTTATTTGTACTTTTCGAGCCATATTTTAAAGACTTATCAAAAATAAATTGGTTTTATAATAAAGTATTCCCTCTTACAATGATAATAAACATTGAAAACAATATAGTTTATCAAGTTTAACATCAAGACTTAAATTTCTTTGCATCTACAGTTAAAAGGCAAATGTGATAAGATTATATCCTAATAAATATTTTGTCATATGAAATTTCCTTAAAAATATGTATACCAACATATTTTTCTTCTATCCAATTTAAAACTAATTCAAGTTACATTTTTATAATTAACATATAAAATATGTTTCCTGTAAATTATATTTAAGTTACTTAATTAAATGTACTTATGCTTAAGCTATTTTAATTAATGTTATAACAATTTACAATAATAATAAGAAGTGAAAATAAACAATGATTTATTTTAGCCGGAATATAGTTTTTAATGATTCTGATAATAGTAAATAATGTAACTTCATTTTAAGGCTACCAGTTAACAAAAAGAAATAATAACTAAAGTTTGCATGCTCCTAAAGCAAATAATTTACCAGAAAAATTACAAAATTTCCTATTTACTATAAAAGTATCTACTTAAGATTTAAAAAACAAAATGGATAATGTATATCTTCTTGTACCATATCCAATAATAAAAATCCGAAACTTTACTTAATGTAAACTGTTCTCTTTTTTTTTTTAATTAATTTTCATTATTTAATTTACGCGATTCGACGATTGTGTCGACTAATTATTATAAATAAAATAACGATTTAAGAATAAAAGCTCCGACGATAAATACATAAACTACAAACTCGATAAAAAAAATAATAAAAATCATTTGTATTTTTCACTATCAAGAACGAATTTATATTATTTTTAGAAAAGTGAAATATATAAAAGCGAGTATTTTTCCGCGTTTTTAACGGGTTAAATTAAATATACGAAAGAAATACTTAAAAGAAAAATATTATTTTTCATTCC
Source organism: Centruroides vittatus (assembly GCF_030686945.1). Classification (NCBI taxonomy): domain Eukaryota; kingdom Metazoa; phylum Arthropoda; class Arachnida; order Scorpiones; family Buthidae; genus Centruroides; species Centruroides vittatus. The sequence goes on from NW_027122193.1 coordinate 2,034,839, forward strand.
AAACTGGTAAAAATGCAAAATAAAACATTTAATTTTTTATTTTACTATAAGTAAAAATAGTAAAAAAGAAATAAAAAAATAGTTACAAATATTTTATAATTTATAAAGAATACATTTAAACAATGTTTTACTACAAGCAAGCATTATTTTTTTAAATTGTCATTCATTTATATTTAACTGCATACATAAATACAGGATGGTATTTTATAAATATAAAATTAAACAAAGTATTGATCTCATGATTTTATAAAATACTTCTTTTTGTTTTTACTATTCTGGCTAAATGGTAGTCAATTTTTAAAATGAATTTTTTAAGAAGGAAAGAAAAAAAAGAACTTATTTTTTAGTACTCAATTATATTTAAAATTATTATACCATAGGCTATGATGAAAGACAGAATATAATTTCAAAACAAATAACATATTATTCCCATTTTAGTTATTGCTTAAAGCTACACTGTAATAAATTTAAAAATTGTTTTAAATAATTGATATAATTATCACTAAAACATTTATATTAAAAAGAAGACCTCAGAATTATTATTATTATTTTTTTTTTCAGTTTCGATAGCTTTAACTAAAGGTTGTTATTCTTAAAATGTTTAAAATAAAATAATAAATGCACAATTTAAGTAGGAAATTTAGAATATTCTTGGCTTTTAAAACTGTTTTTAAAATAATACTTTTAACATTTAGCATGTAAAAATGAAAGGAAAAAAATTTAACAATTTTATTATAAAATAACTAAACAGAATCCACATTATACTTTAAAAAATCCGCGATTTTAAGCAAGAAATTCGGCTTTTTAAAACTGTTTTTCGGAATAAAATTTTAATATTTAGCGCTCGAAAAAAAGGGGAAGACAACTAGCAATTACTTCACACAATATTTAAATTAAAGATTTTATTTCTTACAATAAAATAATTGAGTAATCCCCACGATATTTTAAAAATCCACAATCTGAAGAAGAAGAAGATATTAAGAATTTCCTCACTTTACCTAAGCTATTTTTAGAATAAAACTTAACAATTCACACGTGCAATAATAAAAAAAAAAAACAATTACTCAAAACAATTAATAATTTTAGTTAAAAAAATAATAATAATAATCAAAACATTTATCATATTTATAATTTAAGGTGATTTTATTGAGGATATTGCGAAAAATGTGTGATAGAAGAGGCAATGCCTTCTTAATGCTGTAATTAGAGAAGATAATGGTGACCACGTGGAAGGTCAAATCCGGATTCTGATCTGGTAGGGCCTCATTTCGTTTCGACATTCTGTAGGTGGGACACACATACACACACACACACACACACACGGTAAATATGGATTGAGTCAGGCTATTAACTAAAATTATAATAAATACTTTACAAACATCGATTTCGAAATGCCTCGTCTAGTTTTTTTTTTATGAGAGAAGAATATATATATCCACTATAATTTTCTATGAAGTGTAATATACATAATGTAACACACAAGTAATAATTTTTTAACAGACATTCTCTACTAATAATACTTTTAAAATATGTAAATTGCAATTTTTCGTGTTAAATTATCTCTCTTTTCTTTTTATTAAATTTTTGCGCTTTTATTAATTTAAAACTGATAAAGGCAAAAATTACACTCTTTTTTGGGGGTTAAATAAAAATAAATTCAATAATTTACGTATCAAACTTATTGATTTTTAATAGAAATTTATATTTTAAACGTACCAATTCTGCGCTTTTATTAATGTAAATCGTATGCGAATGTTAAAAAAAAAAGACAATAACTATACTTTTATAAGTTTAAATAATAAATAAACTAAATATTTCCTATCAAAATAAACGATTGATATTACTTTTAAAATATATAAACACCAATTTTTCGCGTTAAACTATCGTTTTTCTTTTATATTTGTACGAGTGCAAAGCCTTTAAAGTTACTTCTGTTAATAACTGTTTAAATACAAATTAAATGCAATATTTAGTATAAAAACCATTGATTTTTCCTGATATTTTAAAGTATACTTTATCTGGTATCCTTGACAATTTCAATAAAAACAACGCAAACAACCTATTTACTAAACAATTCAACGTAATTAGATCTTATTGATGTATACTAATTGTGATAGATACGAATAAAATTTATGTAATTATTTTAAATTATCTATTATTATTTCGACCACTGTATTATATAGTTATAAATTAGAATTTCCTAAATGTTTTATTATTATAACCTTTTTTTTAGAATGTATAGAATAAAATATTATTATGTTGGGTTATGCGAGATATACTCGGTTAACACCGGTAGATGTGTACTATGCCGGACCAAAGTCAAGGCATAATAACCAAAACAAAAATTAAAGAAGCGTATCAGTGTGTGTATCTGTATTCAGGAATTTCCTCACATTATGACATGTATTAAATATAGTGGCCTTATGTAGTGTGATGTATGTGTTTCTATTCAATTGTAATGTGCCCAGGCTTTTGTGTAGTGTGTGTGGTATGACACTTGTAGAGAGAACGACGGGTACAATAACACCCTATCCATCCTCCACAGATGCCTTATTTCCTGGGCGAGTTCTGACTTAGTGCATGTGTTTTATACATTGTGAGTGTTTGGAATGGATATGTCTATAATGTGTGTGTTTTATTGTGTTTTTCAATGAGTGTGATGTCTGGTCTGTTGTGGTAAATTGTTTTATCTGTGATTATGGCTCTGTCGAAGTACATTTTGGATGTGTTGTTTTCCAATACTGTCTGTGGAATGTATTTGTAGTATGGTTCGTGGATGTCTAATAATTTGTGTTTCTTCGCAAGCTCTTGGTGTATTATATTTGCTACTTGATTACGCCTGTGTAAATAATCTGTCTGTGCCAATAGCTTGCAACCAGAAGTGAAGTGTTGTATAGTTTCTGGCATTTTCTGCATGATATTATTATTATAAACTTTCGAAAAAGGCGACCAATTTTTCAGGAACGTTTTTTTTAAATGCATACAAAATAACCACCGAACAACGGCCACTGACGGAAGTGGCCGTTGTTCGGAGGTTATTTTGTACGTTTTTATCCCCGTTTTACGACTGCTTGCTTTACCATTCTCGGTATTTACTAGTGTAAATTTTCTATTATAATTGCATAAAATACCGTAATTTGTTAACCATTTCTAGATATTCAAAGTTCAAACTAATCAGGAACGTAAACTAAATTTACGACACTAAGTTTAACAGAAATTCGACGTCTCGCTTTACGACGGTTTCCAGGAACCAATTAGACTGTAAAAGTAAGGTCTACTGCATTAATAAAAATAATAATTCACAGTTTACGATAATGTAAAAACGTAATATTATAATACCAGCCTGTATGAATCCATATTCAACAGAGGGGTGGACTAATTTATTCACATAAATGCTAATTATTAAGCACATTTTCAATGAAAAAGTAAGAAGTCTAATCGGAAAACAATTCACTTTTTTGTTTTAATTCCTTGACTAAAAGGCTAATATGCAAATTCGGAGAGACATGTGACATATGAAATATTCAAAAATTGGTCACATGACTACTGATCACTTTTCCGATAAGATCTTTTTATATATATATTTTTTTTTTTTAAATGGAAACTGTTATCTGCAGAAAGAAACTTCTTTTCGGTGAACCAAAACTTTTGAAATTATCTCAAGAACTTCACAAATTGGCCTTTGATCATTAAAAAAGTACTAACTAAGCTCAAAAACGTCGGCATGCCGTCCTTCTAACGATTGGCACGCCCATTATAACTACTTGAACATTCTTATAATATAATTCTAAACTTTACATTAAGTTATAAAGTTATATCATCAATAAAACCTTCTTTTAAATTCATTTTAAAAAAAGAGAAAAATTATTTACGATTAACGAAATCCAGTTTTGCAAGTTGTTAATGATCAACCCGTTAAAGTACTATCGAAAAAAACTGGTCATTTTCGATATTATTTTAATAAGTAACGCAAATAATTGTAAGAAATATAAAAGTTTATGTAATTTACTAACTGAATCGTATAAAATATGATAAAAGTTACGCATCAATTTATGAGGAAAAAGAAAAAAAAAAAAGCCAAGAAATGAACTGCATTATACACTCTTCCAGTAGTTTAGATGCTGGAATCATTGACTTAATTGTTAACTGTAACACAAAATTTAGTGACGCCAAACTGTTCCAGATTTAAGATTAAATGTTATGACACGTTACGCATGACTTCACAATACAAAAATGTAATACTTTCTTACAAAAAAAAAGTCCTTACGCTCGCTTTCTGCAAGCGAAACTCGCCTGTTTCGCTGGCAGAAAGTAAGCGTAACCACCGAAATTATCGACGAACCTTAAATTTTCATCACTCTTAAAGCACAATTTGTAAATTTAACTAAATAAGTCAAAAGTCTGACGGTGGGCCTCACGTTTTTACTCATAATTTACTGTAAAAAACTCGCTCTTCTACTTCAAAAAAAAAAGAAAAAAAGTAAGTTAAACTTCAAATGCCAGAAGCGATATTTTATAGACGATCAATTGGTAACATTTTGAATTATTTCGGGGGAGTTTTATAAATGTAACGCGAACAATCTCTAAATTATAGCGTTTATATTAAACCGTGACCGGAAAGGTCACGGGCAGGTATTCACCTTTAAATTAAATGGCTGTTGTTTATGTAGAAGGGGGCATACATTTTTAAAACTCACTTTACGGGATGTCGCGTGCAAAATGTATATCATAATAACCCCAAATTAGGAAACGTACAGGACATCAAACGCCATGTTCTGCATCCAATTAAACTTATAGGAAGTCCAAACAATTTAGTGACTATATATTATAGCATATATATTCAAATTTCGTAACAAAAATCGCATAAAATAATTACGTTTGCATTGTTTTATCTGCATTTTTTTATATTATTTTAACGTGTAAAACCAATATAATAGAACAGAATGCTCTTTTAAGTTTCTTTTTTTGTGTGTTTTAGATAATTCTATACAATAAAAATAAATAAAATCTTCAATTAAATCTTTGAAATCTCTGAATGAAAATCTTTTCTTCTAAAAAAAACAATGGAAAAACGTGTAAAAATGAAGATATTTTCGAAAAATCTTCATTTTCTTCATCTAATTTCAGGATATTTTCGAAAAATCTTCATTTTCTTCATCTAATTTCAGGATATTTTCGAAAAAAAACTCATTTAAATCTTCATGCATATTTCTTAATTCCATTTCATTCAAAAAAATTCATAAAAACTTCATTTGGAACCATCAAAAAAACAAAATCTTAATTTAAATGAAAGCATTTTCTAAAAATTCATTACTTAAAGGGCATTTTTAATATGAATAAAACATCATATATAAAAGAAAAGTTGTAGAGATTATTAAAAAAAAATCATTTTGTTAATTATAAAAGAAATTACATGGATATAATAAAAACATTGATATTTTTAGAATATATTACATCAAATTGATTACATTCTCCTCAATTTATTTTTCGAAATAAACAAATTATAAATAATTCAAACAAAAAATCCGTGACTATATTACCCATAATTTGTATACATAAATATAAATTGTGGATAATATAATAATTTTTTTATTATTCAAAAACTCTTTCGTATTGACCTCGATAATTTAAATATATAATTTATATAATCTTAAGAACATAAAGAAAGCAATTACTTTAATTTATATATACACAATTGCTGAGATTAATTCTCAAATTGTAAAAGTATATGCTCTGAAAGCTAAAAAACACATCAATTTTTATCAATAAAAAGCTTAAATTCTTAACATCAAAGCTTATTAAATCACAAAAATATGTTTAAAATATAAAAAATTCCTAATTTCTAATCCAAAAACCAGTAAAAAAAAATATTTATACGCTATTCTATGTCGAAACAATACGTGTATTTTCCGATACATCCGACTTTTTAATTAAAAAAAAAAAATCCATCAACGAGTTGCTTAACTTTCCCGGCAACGTTTGGTGGCAGCATCTGCTATCATATTTTATTTTTTTAAATTTTTTAAATATTTTTAACTATTATAAAATGGCAAAAAGCTTAATTTTGAGGATGGAGATTATTTTTATAGAAAGAAAAAAAAATTTTAAGCGCTTTAAACGAATAAAATCGACATTATATCCAACCCTACCGGAGATACACGCGACCTGCTTTATCTCCCCACCCTCTCGACCTTTAATCACCAAAATTTAATAGCATCGATTGCCTTAATAAACAAACCTCCTCGCAAAATTTCAGAAATTTTCGACAAAAAACACCGGAGTTATTAAGCTCCAAAGAGACTTAACAAAATCGTGTCTCCCCCCACACATACGTACAGAAAGACCCAGATTTTTTGCATTTTTCGACGTTTCAAAGTGTCCTGAGTCCAAAATATGTAAAAATCTTGGGGAAGGGGAGTCATTTTTTGACCGATCGCCATACTTTCCGTCTTATAGCCTATATAAGTGCTGCAAAAGTAAAAATATGTCGAAAATTCAAAAAATTTAATTTCTAACCAAAGGGCAACAAAAGAATATTCGGCGAATGCTACCTATGGTTCCAAGATGGCGGCTCGTCTGACTCCAGCAAGGAAACAGTGGGGATACACGTTCTAACCTAACCTATTCTAATAATTTTGTTGGTAATTGTGGTAATTTATTAGAATAGGTTAGGTTAGGTTAGAACGCGCGCCCCCACTGTTTCCCTTTGCTGGAATCAGAGACGAGCCGCCATCTTGGAACCATAGGTAACATTAACCGAATATTCATATTTTTTTTTTTTTAAATTCAACTTTTTATTAAAAGAATTCAAATTTATAATCAAAATATTGATATTTTCCAAAAAATCCAAAGTTTTAATTTAAAAAAAAAACTATAATTGCGCGCTTTATGCCGCACGATTCAAACAAAAATAGGAAAAATAATTAATAAATAAATATTTTTTACAATTATTATTTGCTCTAACGCATCGATAATCGATATTTTTTCTGTAAATATAATTTTTTTAAAAATATATATATATTAGGTTCGGTATTAGATACATATATTGTATAATAATGAGGCAAAATCAATCATAGAATAACTTTTATAAGTCTAATGTTTGAATGAAAATAATAAAAATAAAATTTAAAAAAAAATAATACAGCATAAAGTAATGGTTCATTTCCAAAAAGAAATCTAAAAATATTCATATATAAATCATAAAAATATGACATCGATTTTAACATAATGAACTTCATTGGATATTTTCATAATCGATACAAAACTCTTAAGACATCAAAAAATAATTATGCTAATTCGTTAATTATATATTTATACAAGAACCTGATTAAAATAAAAATGTAATTAATAAATTTTCCGGTGTGTAATTCTTCTAAAAATACAAAAATATATATTTTTAAAGTAAGTTAAAATGGAAGAAAAATATTATTCTCATCCGTTACGAGAAGTGGTCAGAGGATTTTTTTTTCCTCTGTTAAAGTTTTTAGAATTTATACAGACTTTTTGTAAGCTTCAGAGCTATATTTTTAGAATATTTACAATGTATAAATATAAATTTAATTTTTTACAACAGTTTTAATCTTTTATGATACTATAAAAAGCTTGTTTTATATATATATATTTGAAAAGATTCGATCGAGGTCAGTCCTTTGGAGAGCAAAAAAAGGAGGGGGAAATGACTTTAAAAATGAACCAATCAAATTGATATTTTAGGTGAAGGTCAAAAATAGTCTTTTGAATATAGTCCTATTGAATGTGGAGGGGGAATCGGCGACCACGTGCCATACAAATTGAAGTCGGTATGGCACAATGAAGATAGCGAAAGAGAAGAGCAATCCGGCTCAACTTTTAGCCTCTACACGGGGTCAAACGGGGCTAATTTTGGAGAGGACAACAGCAACACTTGCCTCGGGTCTCAATTTGGCAGGGGGCCTCGTTTCAGCTATTTTGCCGACCGCAAAAATGCCGAAATAGCTTGTTTTACTAACTTTTGCTTGTATGCCGAATCGTTGCTTGCGTATTGCTTGCTATTTGTATAACGAATTGCTATAGGAATTGTTATTTTTATACTAAACTACCTTTTATTTTTTATAGATCACTGTTGGTAAAATACTTGCTACTCGTATTATGAACAGCTGCTTTAATATTTGTTACTTTTATACCGAACGACTACTTAGATATGTTTGCTGTATGTAAAACATGTACCATTTGTGTAGTACTCGCTACTTGTACAGTAAACTGTTGCATATATACCAAACTTCTTGTACGGTAATATAAACTTAGATTCAAAATAATTCTAGTAAACTGTGAAATAAAAACAATTAAATTCTATTATATCTAAGCGCTTAATAAATGGCGGGGGGAAAGAAATTTAGCCGTGTTAATGCCTATTTTATTTAATAATTTACAATATCTATTCGTCTATTTTTGTTTTTGTTAAGCGACCATCGACTTATTAATTCTTTTCATCAACAAGAAAAGTTAGGAAATAATGAAAAATTCACTAACTTATTTAAAAATTGGTAAACCTTAATTTATGCACTTAACTATCGATTCTTACAAGAAGAATACAGTATATATCTATTTTTTTAAAAAAATTCTATGAGTTTCTATCGATTTAATTTCTCGATATTTCTCTTATAATGCATTTTCTCATCCCATCAATTTTTCCTGAATTTTTCGTTATACGTCTGAAGTTCAATAAAAATTTCTGATGTTTTTTGGTAATATTAATTAAAAAAAAAACTGCATATAACAGCATACAATAACTCTTGTAACTGTTATAAAAGTTGCAGGAAAAATTGATTAATTAGTAATAATATAACACTGAAATTAACCTGGCAAAAAATTGTGTAAAGGATAAATGTATAAACTTATTGTTAATTAATAACTGTTATAAAAATCATGGAAAACCTAATTAATTAATTTTTACTTAAATAACACTGAGTTTATAACTTAAAAATTAAATTCTGAAAAGGATAACTTTATTGTTTTTTTATTTTTTGTGATATTAATTCAAAATAAGCAACATATACAATTATATAATAATCCTTATAACTGTAGTAAAAGTTATAGAAAAATTAATTAATTAATTTGTGATTAAATAACATTGAGTTAATTAATAAAAAAAATACAATTCATTAAAGGATAAAGGTATTAATTTATTGTTTTTAGTGATATTAATTGAAAAAACAACGTATATCAATTTATATGTGTTATCGTAGATGCTATAAAAGTCGTATAAAAATAATTAATTTATAAGGAAATAACATTAATAGCGAGTTAATTATTAATTAAAAAAACTGAATTCTGTAAAGAATAAGTATAAAAATTTTTTTATTATTTTATTTATAAGTTTATTTACTTCAAAAAAAAAAAATAAGTTGAATTAACATTTAACTTTCCACTGAACAGGAAACATTCTTCTGTCTAATAAGAACTAATTTTATAAATAAACCTAAATTAGTGAATAGAAGTCAGTACTTTAAATTGTTCAAAAAATTTAAGAGATTTGTTTATATCATTAATAGAGCATGATATTAAGGATTAGAAGTTGTTACTGTAATAAATTTTAATAAAATCTGATGTATACTATATATATTTTTTCTAATATGAAATTAATTGTATATATATCGCTTCGATACTATCCCGTAGGATGTAATTTAAAATACCGAAGGTTCGGAAAAAGGAAGAAAGATTGTTCCGCGAGTAAAAGTTTTAAAATATTAAATATTTTATTTGCTATGCAATTATATTTCGGTCCGTCTTTTAATTTCGGGAATATAAGGCACATTTTTTTCAGATTTATATGAATCTATCGACGTACTAAATGCTATAACATCATTAGATAATCAAGTTGTGCTCCACTTCCACTAATAATTTTGGAATATTTCTTATTCTTTTCGGCAATTATGCACATTAAATGTTTTTGGTGAATTAATACAATAAAGAAATTGAATAAAGAAAAATTGATATGATATAAAGAAAAATTAATCTATCCAAATATCTAAAATTTAAACTACTATCAGTTACTTTTGCATATTCTTCATTGTCTACAACTGTATAAATGAGTCTGCCTTTATAAAGTGATTAGAAATCTATTATAATTAATAGAATTATAATTTTTATTTAGCTTTTTCAATAATAAAAGAACTCTTCTTTAATAAGTAACTGCGTAAGTTGAAAAATTGCTAACAGAATTGATACTCATTCTTCCAATAAATCTCTTAAATTTAATCTTAAACTTTTTTAAATTATATGCTTTTTCAATAGAAATTCACAAATTCTACGAAAATTTTATCTTATCAATTATCAATTTCTATTGTCATTGGTATTATAGATTTCAATGAATTTTCCTGTAAATTTCTTAATGTCCTTGTAATCATTTTGATCATTTATATTACATACAGACATTTATTTATAGGCGAATTTATAGCTTATTTATCTAAAAAACTACCACTGGCTGTAAAGGTATTGAAAACTTTTAAATTATATAAAGATTCAGCTAGTCGTAACTAATTTTAATATATTTGATCATGTAAATCATCATACTACATACGCTTCAATTAAATTTAAAACATTAATTCAACTAAAATTAATAGAATAAATAACATATTCCAGTTTAAAATTAGTCAAACAACTTGATTTTTTAAAGACGTAATAAATTTAGAGGCTTTATAATGAAACCAAAATGATTACGATAGCTAAATTAATAGTCATTTTGAGGATTTAGCAATAAAAGATATGGGAATAATGAAATCAAAGATGTATCATATCATTAAATTATCCAAGAAAGAGCCATAACATATTAATACTGATGATGATGATAACCATGATAATTACTTATTTTTTTGCTTTGTAGTGCTTATATTTATTTTATTTAAAGAAATTACTATAAGAGGAAGGTTTAAATAGTTTTAAATCACAAAATATTCAATATATTTATTAGTTATATCTAATTTTAATCTTCTCTTGATATATTCAGTTACATAAATCATTGTTCTTTACAAATTGATAGAATAAATAACACATTCCTGTTTAAAATATTAAAGAGATTTATAAATTTACAGGCTTAATAATGAAAGTAAAATGATTAAATTAGCTAAATTAATAATCATTTTGAAGATAAAAATGATAAAAGATATATAAAAAACAATGAAATTAAAGATGTGTTATGCGTTAAATCATTTTCATAAAAAAAACCAAAGCATAATGATACTGACAATGATAACCATAATAATTACTCATTTTATTTTAAGAAATTACTATTAGTTTGAATATTTGAGTAGTTTTAAGATATAAACTATTTTTTAAAAATCAGTTTTCCGTTAGCTATATCTAATTTCAAACATACAGTACTTTGATATAGCTAATCGCATAAATCATCATTCTATATGAATCTATAGAAGAGATAACATATTCCTATTTAAAATATTAGGGTAAAAACTTGGTTTTTTTTAGAAATTTAAAACTCTAGAGGCTTAATAAAGAATATGAAATGATTAAATTAGTCATTTTGAGAATTGGAATGATAAAAGATATAGAAACAATGACAGTAAAGATGTGTTATGTTCTTAAATTATTTAAGAAAGAAAAGCCAAAACGGTGATTCCGACAACGATAACCGTGATAATTACTTATTTTTTTTTGCTTTATCGTATTCATATTTTATTTTATTTAAAGAATTTGATAAATGATATGATCATCTTTGAAACTGGTCTACAAGATGGTTAATGATCAACTCTTTCTTCTCCGTACTGACTCAATAGAATTGAAGAATAAACCCAGGAGATCGTACCATACCGAATCATTATTATATAAATTATCATTATAAAGACAAGTAAAAATTATTTATTGTTCCAGTTTCTATCTCTCATTTTTTTAGAAGTAATAATTGAGAAATATAATCGGAAAGGATGTGATTATTTAAAAAATAAAATAAAAAGTACATAAATAATTTTCTAAGAACACTTCAAGGACACACAAGCCAGAATTTCATGCAGAATTTACAGTTTATGAATATATATTTTTTTAAAATAATAATAATAATAATAAATAATAATTTTATTTTTTTTCTTTAGGTATTACCATGAATAACCTTGCTACTTTTAATAATATTTAATATAATTATTTTATTAATTTATTAAGGAAATAAACTAAGTTATTCAATCTAATAATATTTATTTTATATGTTAATTTGACTTTTACTCAATTCTATAGTCTATTGTTTAGTATAATATCAGTAATCAAGACATTTTACATGCACTTTATACCCATTATTTTACTTTAAATTTAATATAATAATTCGATATTACGCTAAACGCAGCATCGTTAGACGAACCGTAACAAATTTCTTTGATGTGTATGCGTATATTAAGCTAATTATCTCGTATAAACGATTTGTTTAACTAGTTAACCAACGGGTAGATCGCGGACCCCTAAACGGTATTCCCGATAACGAGTGGAATCGAGTACCGAAAGACGGTTGAAGAACTTTCATTTTAACGAATTTAACAGCGTTCTACACAATATTTAATCGTTTTTTTTAAATTCTCATTTATATTGCGACTGTATGGATATTTAATCTCAAGGTAATAAAGTGATTAAATAGGGGAAAAAAAATAAAATAATAATAATCGACCTTTGTGTCCTCTGTGCTTGGTTGCTCAACACTTAGTTACAGGGAGTGACATTATTTAAAGAACATGTTCAATATTCCATCTCACGATTAACACATTCTCCTAATCGAAAAAGCGTGTTTCTCGCTAAATGTTAGCAAATTTTTCATTCGAAATGGTCCCTCCAATTACTTTAGTTTAAACAGTAACATTGCGAAACGTTAACCAACACGTGCCCGTGTTTCTTTCCATTTACTAAACTACAAAAGTCACAATTAATAATAAGGATTTACACATTGATACGTCTCGTCGTTAGCTATAAAAGTACTCTTAAAATATACAAAAAAATAATTGTACCTTTATGAATTTATATTGTAAATGAATCAGCGTCAATGTCTAATACATTTTTATTCGAAAGATTACACTAAATGACATTAGTGGAGACTATAAAATGTTTAATTTTCTTAAATTCGTTTCCCTCTCTCTCTCTCTCTCTCTAACCTTTTATAATTTGGTAGTTGTGATGGGAACGGAAGGAGACGGTTACCAGACATCACTTTAATTAATGTTGAGATAACCATTAACTCCTTTAACCTTTCAACAACAAATTTTAGTCTTTAGTCTTTCAATTTTCTATTCTGGGAACGTGAACCAGAGCATTATACAAAAGAAAAAAGACATAAAATCATTTTGAGAATTAATCCGATAACATCTCTTAATATAGTAATTTATGCGAGTAGATACGAAATTGTTACTCATTCTCACGTAAAAAAAGAATGGAGTAAAAGTAAAAATGACTTGTCATAATTGAAAAATATGGAAATTATCAATTAATCACTAGCATAATATATATATATATATATAAAACGATTAAATATTACACCAAATTAACGCCGCGTTATATAAAAGAAAGAATGAACATGGCGTTATTTACTGACTCGAATTTCATTAGATTATCAATTAAAATTCGTCTCTTCCGACCTTTAACATTTAAAACAAAAATTTTTCTACTAATTCTACGAAAAATCTTGTTGTCTCTATCCTATTGAATCTAATGTAAACTCATTAGAATTTTAAATATTAATTAACTTTTCGATTTAAATCTTAGATTTCGAATCCCGTCGTTTAGGAATTTCGAGCCATAGAAGATAAACTTACTTCCGATTTTAGCAATCGATTAATTTTATAATTAGATATAAAATTCTGTGTTTGTTTGTACCCGCGTATAAATGAATCCGGTGGTTATAAAATATATTTTTAAATATATCCAAAATATTCTAATTATAAATGCCATTGTGTGCTTTAAGTTTGAGCAAATTACAATACACCCCCTCGCCCTTACGACCTATAATTGGAAAACCCGTCGTAAGGTAAGTTGCACAAATTTAGTTTAAATTGTATTTAATTTATATACTAAAATATGTGTAGACCAAATCTATACAATCTATTGGTAATATTTAACTTTAAAAAAGGGAGAAAATCAGCAACAATTGTTATCGTTAGCTTGAAATAATATGGAAGATGCGAAATGTAACTTGAAAAAATAAAATAAAGAGCAGGAGGAGAAGAAGGAGAAAGGAGAAAAAAAACAATTAATCAACGATCAAAATCCGGGAAATCCAAGATCATTCGAGTCGAAGCAAAATAATAATAATAATAATACTAAATTTATCATCATTTAAGAATAAAAAAAAAGAAAGCGAAATCAAAATTGCAAATATGATAATGGTGTTAATTCAATTAAACATAAGATATTTTTAACGCGATTACAGGGAGGAAAATATTTAACATTCGGAGGATGGAGAACAGCGCGCGCGCACACACACACACACACACACACACAGAAATCGTGGGAAAAATCACTACTTATTGAACTAAAAAAAACATCTTGTATATAATATTTTTATTTTTTTAATCTGTTGAATGTGTTCGTATCTAATTTTTATTTCCAAGTGAATTCTCTTAAAGCAAACAAAATGTGAGCTATCGAGAACATAACGGTAACTTACACTGAATAACCTCAGTCTGGGTTGTTCCGATGTGCGATGTGACAGGTGTTTTATCACGTAACTAATAGCCGTTCTCTGGCGACTTGCCAAGCCCTGACGTCAGCCGATGACGTCACAGTACGTAACTTGTCAGTCGTCCTTTCACCTCCTCTAAACACACGCATTAATATTTTCATGTTTACTACGATAAACTTTCATTTTTTTATATTTATTTATTTATTTAATTATTGTTAAATTCGTGGTTTACGTTTATAATAATCGAAAATAACCGATCGATTTTTAACACGGATCGAAAACAATCGAGAAAGGTTAAGTGACCTTTTAAAGGTCATCCTTCTTTGGCATAGAAAATGGTGATCTTTATGGTCTCAGGCTTCTCCTTTACTTTAAAAAAAAAAATGTCGAAATTTTTAAATCCGTTTCGTATTAAAGTGTCATTTGTTGAAACTCGATGCAGAATGGTTAAATCAATAAAAGCGTCTGAAATTTTTAAGAACTGATGGTATTATTTTATGATTTTTTTTAATTTAGATAACACGTATATCTATTTTTTAAATACCTTTTCTTCTTTATTCTAACAAATACAAATTTAAAAAAAAATTTTATATATATATATATATATATCTCAGTTTGACGCCTGGTCTAACTCCGTTAATGAAAAGATGAGGGAGGAGTTGGGATTTTTTCCAGAATCCACCCATGCGGGTTTATCTATAGATTCAGTAACTGCATTTTTTAGTATTTAGTTTATCGATTATGAGTTAAATTGTCGTGATTTCACTTTCTTTTTTTTCTCTTCATTTTTTTTACAGTTAAAAAAAAATACTTTTGCATTTTAATGCCATTATACAGTACGTAAGGATATTCAATTTGCTTATTTTTCGATAAATGTATAAGAGATTTTTCTTCGCTACGCCGTAGAATAATAATAAATTCTTCTTTTTCTGATACACAATTAGGACCTTCTATAAATTCGACTTTAATGCGAGGCAGCAGTGACTCTAATGGTTCCAGGGTCAGTTGGAGAGAAAGAGAGAGATCGATTGCCACGTAATCACAAAACAAAACTTGATTGTAAAAACTCGGGAAAAGAAAAAAAAAAAAAGAAATCAATCGATATTCAAAATATATGAAGAATCTATCCTTTCATTTTTCTATAAATATAATTTTATAGAAAATTATATACCTTTAGTAGAATATTTTCAATGTAACTAGTCGATACAATTTGCTCTAAAGGCGTCGGATCGATTTCTAGGAGGGAAATATTGTAAAAAAATAAATAAATTATTTAACCTTAATGCCATAGTTTTTTGAAGTTAAGCTTAAAATCTTCAGAAATCTGACAATATGTTCTGACAGGTGAATCACGATTATAATTCAGGATGCTGTTGTAAGCAGATAAAAGCTTTGTTAAAATGGATAAAGTATGGAAGATTTTTTTTTATAAATATATATATATATATAAACTATATCTCGTCTTTAGTGAAGGGAAATATTTTTTTTTCTTACAAAAATATTTTTGATGTTTGCGCCGAGAGGATCAATTTCACGGAATCAATATCTTTGGCCATACCGGACCATTATTGTGGGTAGTAGAAGACTTCCTACCATTTGACTAACAACGGCTTCTGAGTACAACATCTGGTATTTGTACCTCTCCACCCGGGCGTTTCGAGTCAACCCACCTGGTTCCCACATCTTGAAATGAATGCTTTCCACCTCTAACAAAATAATGTTTTGTATAGCTATCCTGCTGATTTCTGAATTTACAATAAAGATATATTCCACCTCTTGTATTACTTCAATTTAGAAATTGAAAACAACATCGATTTTCGTCGGAAATATTTAGAAAAACGCGATGTTTTGAAGATAATTAGGATAAAATATATATATATATATAAATCTAAGCATTTGTCCCACATTTAGGAACACTTTCAGTTTTCTTTCAGAGGACCAGACAAACAGTGATCAATAGCCGAGAGACAGGGAAAACGAATCTCAAATCTCATATTCCTTCAATCAATCCTGCTTATGTCAAACTACCCAACGTTCTTTTATCCGTCAATTGATTAAATTCTTATTATTTTGAAAGGAATTAAAACTTGAAAATTTCCAATTAAATAGATTTTTCTTTTGTCGTAAAGAAAGACGAGATAAATTTTTACATCATGTTCATTCAACAGAAACACCATTAACTTCTGAAATATCTTGAATGTTTGCAACATCCTGATAACGAGTGAAAACAATGTGGTTTACCGTGTAGTCTTTGACCTTATAATAAATTGACCAATGGAGAAAGAGGTACTCGACACAGAGAAAAAAGTTCACACACCTCAAGTCAGCAGGTTGGAACACCAGGTTTCCGGTGACTCCAATGATGTGTAGCAACCCATTTAGGACTAAATGAAAATATGTTACTGCTTCGAAATCATAAAAAAAAGCCACGTCGTAACAATATACCGTTGTTTAAAATAAACATTCTGTAATTTTTTTTATAAGTAAAGTAATTATCGAATCAATTACTGTAAGGATGGTGTGTATAAAAAACCGAAAATTTGAGCTATTAATAGGAATTTATCGGCATATAAAAAAACAGATGTTCATCAATTCATATGCTACAAAACTCAAGGAGTTAACGTCGTTTAAGGTCTCGCAGGAAGTAGCAAGGACAATGAGAAGAACGGAAACAAAAGCTATATTAAGGTAATGACACAGTGTGTGACAGATCTAGCAAATGCTGGACATGGGAACCAATTCGGAGGGTCTCTTCATCAAACATACTTAACAACACGATGATTTCATTTCCGCTCAAATTTAATGATGATCTAATAAACCTACGACTTAATAAACATCATGGCAGTAAAGATAAATAAAATTGTATAATAATTAAAAATAGTTTTAAATTTTAAGGAAATTTTATAATTAATTCCTAATATATTTCTTTCATTATCATAATAATACACTCCTGCTTAATAATTTATAAAAGGGTATGACATAAACTTGCCATTTATTTAGTCCCTTCCTTGTTTTATGGATGATAAGCACGCATCTGCTTATTTAAAATTAATAAAGAACTGGGAGAATATGTCTTTAATCAAAAGCATTTAATGATTATTTATTTGAATTATTCTACATCTATATTCATTATTTATATGTGAATTATTTACAGCTATAGAAATAATGTATTGAAGCTATTTTCTGAC
Organism: Centruroides vittatus; assembly: GCF_030686945.1. NCBI lineage: Eukaryota > Metazoa > Arthropoda > Arachnida > Scorpiones > Buthidae > Centruroides > Centruroides vittatus. The sequence goes on from NW_027122193.1 coordinate 2,052,668, forward strand.
TTTCTAACATAAAAAAGATAACATTTCCTAATATAAAATAACGATTTAATCTAAAAAAATGGCTAAAAACATTTTAAAAAAAAACTAAATTTTGTGTTTAAAGTATACGAATCAAATCTATTTATTTAAATTTTTTTTAAAATGATACCTACAGAAAAATAAACAAAATAGCTTTCTTAATACAATATTAAATTAAGCGCTGTGTTTTAATAATATTAAATATTTTATTGACTAAATATCATGTTTATTTACTTAAATAACTTTTTATGTTGTTGTTGTTGTTGTTGCTGCTGCTGCTGCTGCTGCTGCTGCTGCTTGTTTATCACTTCAGTGAAAATAAATTTAAATAAAGTTTTTATAAAGAGAATTTCTTTATATTTTCGAGCATTAAACGTGAGAAAATATATTAAACTCTACAGTAAACTTGATTAATTTATGCTTTAAAAAACACTAACGATAAATCTTAGATTTAAAATGATAAACTTGAATAATTTAACCAGAAATATAATGATAATAAATTTATTAGTATTTTTTATTTTTTTGGTAATGTTTTCTAATTATAATCAACTAGTAAATGTTCTTCTCACGTTCTGATCGTTAATAAAAGTTAAGAATATTTTAAAACTCCTTTAAAGTAATTATCTCGATCCATTGACGATTTACTGTAAATCCTATTTTACCACGTGGTTTCCTCACACGTGGTTTGATTTTCTGCGACTGCGCTTTAATTTGAAATCCCGTTACCATGATAACAAAGCGGGCGAGTCGATTGACGTCAAGAGGAAAGTTCTGAGAAACGAGAGGTGTGAATGAGTCCCGAAAAACTTCCTGTTACGCGTTATAAACACTTATAATTCCTTATATCGATTCAAAATTAAAATAAAAATTAAAATACTACGTCATAAAGTAATAGCGATTTGTTACGAAATAACTAACGCGTAACGTTATCGTTCCTTATTTATCTATTTATTTATTTTTTTTATTTAATTTACCATTTGTTTCGGTCTTCCTTTGATATTTCGCGAAATAAGCCGAGGAAATGACGAAATCTTCGAACAAAATGGATAAATTAAATTACTTTTACGAATCACATCTTTCGACGATTTTATATTTAACCACAAGATGGAGGCACTGTTTTCCAAAAATTCAAATTTTTTTCTTTTTTTTTTCGGTTCGAAATATCGAACGTATTCGATTTACGAAAATAATTCTTTAGTTAAAATGAATATTTTAAATATATTTAGATAATTCGTTTCAATTCGTATGATAATTTTAAGTGATCTCGCGCTCGGACGATTCGTGAGAATTCGAAAATAAACCAATAACGTTGAAGGATGCTTCTTGCGTATTAATATGACGTATTGATATAGAAATTCAAATTGAAACCAATAGAGAATGTGACGTAATAATATAGAAATTCAAATTCGACCAATAGGAATGAATAAATTGTTTTTTTTGAATAATTTTCCAAGCTAAAAAATGGCGTTTGGGGATTTCGAATTACTGATTTATTAGTCTCAATGTAATCGGCTCGGGATCGATTATTTTTTTTTTAAGAAAATATTCAAGAATAACGCAATATTTCCATGAATCAGTATGATAAATCTATGGATAACTATCGAAAAATTTTATAGATGCTCATGAATAAATAACATATACCTTCAAAAAATACATATATATATATATATTTTAAAAAAACAGAATATGTATTTTAAACGTTAAAAATGTTTAAATTATTAAACATGTAAAATTTGACAGTATATAAATAATAATAATAACATGAATTTTAAAGAAAAAAATAAAGCTGTTGTAATCATATTTATTTTTAAAATTTTGATAAACTTAAAACCCTGGCATGACTTTTTTTTATTTAAAAATATAAAAAATCCTTCTATCAATTAATTTTAAAAAATATATATTCATAATTTAATAATTTAAAAGGGAATTCTTTGCATTTCATTTGATTTTCATGAATGTTTTAAACCAAAAAACTTGTTTTATATTCACAAATTTATTTTTTTTTAAATAAAAAGAATAAATTTACATTTACATAAATAAATATATAACCTATATTATATATATATATATATATATATTAATAATAAAAAAAACAAGATCAAGTGAATTAAATTCTAGATCAATTCAAGATCATTTCTAATCTCCAACAGATTTATTAATACTGATTTTAAATTTATATCATAGAATTTGGGATTTTTCTATCTATAATATTTTTAAACAAAATATTATTTTAAAAAAGTTGAATAAATTTTTTAATATTAAAGTAGAAGAAAATAAATTGATATCATCAGAATTTTAAAGTTTTTCTATACAAAAAAAATAATAATAATAAGAATTTCTTTTTTTATAGTACTCGATACTTAAATATTGAAAAGAATTTTTCTTATTCATTCCTTAAATATTCAATAAAGAATACTCGAGATATTTGGAAGTTTTCTATACTTAAACGAAGCTTACCGAGTTTACAAAGAATCACTACAGACAGACAAACCTATTCAATCACTGTTTGCCATCTTTATACCAATTTTACTGTCGAGAAGATTGAAATATTTTTCTAATTAAATCAAACTTTACTTTTGGAATTTATAAGAACAATTTATAAAATTTCTTTTTGGCAATTATTAATAAGCTAAATAAAATTTCATGAACATTTAACTATTGAAGACTATCATCATCATCAGTTTCCCCAATATTTATCTTTTTAAAATCTGCAGTTTCCATTTATTCTAGAATTTTTATATTCTTGAAAATTGATATTGATATTGATATTATGGAATAAAATCCAAAGAGCTACTGCATTTTTACTTTAATATTCTTGAGAAATAACTTTGTAATTCTAGAATTTACATACTAGAAAATTCATACTAATTGTTTATTCTAGAATTAAATTGGTGGAAAATTTACAAATTTACAATTTATTCCAAAATTAATTTATCTATTCCACAATTTATATGTATGACAATCCATATCAATTGTTTATTCTATAATAATTGAACCCGCAACCAGCATAGAGAAGTAACTAATTATATGACCACTTTTTTATTCTATAATCTATATTCTTGAGAATTCGAATTATTCCAGAATTTTATTAATCGTTTATTTCTAAATCTAGAGTTAAAATTCAGTTGATTTGTCAATTTCACAATTTAAATTCTTGAAAATCCTTCTAGAAATTTTTGAAAAACGTCGATTTCATTACAGAAATGGAACGATTTATGATACTGAAAGTGATGATATCATCACAGAAAAAACCCAAGTCTATAATAACATAATAATAATCAGGAAACTGATTTACAGATCGGCTATTTCGTTTTAATTTATTAAATTGAACCCACCAAGTTAGAAGCATCAGGAAATTTGGAATTAAAAATATAGCCTACAATATATTTTACTAAATTATACAAATTAAAATGTGTTCTTCCTTTGTAAACCAAGCGAATAAATCATTATATTGTATACTTTTAAAACATTAATATATTCAAAAAATAAAAAATATAGAGAATAATATCGATCTAGAATTTTAACAGTTTTCTCCATAACAAAAGTACAATATTGGTTTCGGATATTGTAACTTTAAAAGTGTATTATTAACTAAACAAACCGAAAGTTTTTTTTTACGGAAGGGTCGAATTTGATGTTAAAAAAACGAAGTAATGGCCACCCGGTTACTTCAAAATATCGACTTATCATTGAATGCAATTGAACTACCTTCCTAACAACTGTATTAGTCATCAGTTATCTTCCTAATCCTTCTCTTCTGACGTAACAACGGGTTATTGACGTAACTTACTCGTCTATTGATGTGTCTATGTGTGTGTGTGTCTGCGTGAGTTTGTGTGTGCGCTCGCTCTTATCTCAGCACCTCTTTCGCACTTCGACACTAACAAGCGAGGCTCCATCATCTGCTTCGATTCAACTAAATAAAGAAAGAAAGGAAAAAAAAAAACTTTTTATGTATGAAGATGGAATGCATACGTGAAAGAATGAGTGGAACGTGATTGTAAAAGTGAGATTTACAAACAAGAATAAAACTATTGTATTCGTGACAGGTAGCCTATCAGAACACCTGGCGGGTCTCGCAATGCAGATAAAGAGAACGGCACTGCATTGTAGAGATAAGTATATCAAGGTGGCTCGACACTGTTGCAAAAGCTACGATACGGAATAGAGTGTGACGTTATTGTTCCATCTCGCTGACACTGAATTTTATATAAGTCATCACAAAATCATTTTTTTTCTTTTTTTAAATAAAAGAAAGGGAGATTTGACGCTACTGCAAATCACTTACTTATCTTAATTACTAGTTACCGAATAACGTGATACGCTCCTTCACGAATCGAGTTATAATGCTATATATATATATGTATATAAAATTACTATTTTTGGACCGAAATATGTGTGAATTTCCAGAGTTTAATTTAACATTACCGCACAACGAATACATACAGAAGAAGGTAGGAAAAAAGATGTTGAAAATTGGCTAGAAATGTAAATGAGTTATCGAACGAAAAAAGAAAGAAAATCCGTGACATTTTACAGAATTTTTGTGGAAATGCCAACAGCATTCAGGATCGAGATTTTTTTTTTTAAAGGAATTCGAGAATTGCACTGTGTAAAATCGAGATTTATTTATGTATATGTATATATATATATTTACTATTTTAACAAAAGAAATTTCAGTATAAAGGTGAGAATAAAAGGGTTTTTGGTCATCCATACAAAGAGATTTACATAGATTACAAATCAACCTGACGCGAAGCGATTTTTCGTTGCCACACACCACCACATGACAAATCGATTTTTGTGTAGTGCGCCACTCGTCGGTCTGTCTACCAATCCAGACCGACCCGGGCCGAGGAATCTGAATATAAAATTTCATTTTATATTTTGCTAACAGCCATAAAAGGGTATACATACAGCCTGACGAATGAACATATACATAAAGCCTGTGTTAAAAATGCAAAATGCGTCCCACGGCTCTCCTTAACTTTCTAATTACTTAATTTGCCGACTGGCTCTCCTCCTATCTATAAATTTAATCGCATTCCGGACGAAATATGTGTTATATAAAAGTTGTAGTAACGACGGCTGAATCACAATACAGTATATAAGGGAACGTCACTAGACTGAACTGTATTATACATCTGTATAGAGTTGGATGTAAAGTCGGCCAGCAGGCGACGGTCAAAACGGAAGTCGCTATCACCCTTGACCTTGTTTCTCCAACTTCCTGTCGTCCTATATATCTTTGCTTTCTCTCTCACACTGACTGTGAAGAGTTGATTGACCCGTTGAACCAATGACGCCATCATCAGCTGCCAACCCTTCCTTTCATCATCATCTACTGGCAATGGACAATCGGGATGTCTTTTCACAATAACGACTTAAAAAATATACTAGAAAAAAAATAATAATCCGCTATTGTTTTAATTATAACCCATTGAAAAATTAATTATTATCAATTTAAATTAATCAGATACTGTATAATCGAGATAGAGTGACGTATATATAATTTACGTAAGGAAATTCGAAGACATCTTTTTTTTCTCGTGAAGTTATGGCTTCGCGTGTGATTAATTTTTAACGTACATAATGGTATTTTGAAGAAAAGACCACTAAAAATTAGTACTGTTATAGGAAAATTAACACAGAGACATTAATAATGGGCCTATACATTATTGTTTGATGGCAATTTTATACACTAACGTTAACATTTTTCGTGATAAATTAGCATGGTAGTTTATTAATAGTAATAAAACTCGATAGAATGGACCCGTATCTGCATTATTTAATGGTAATTTTATGCAATAAAACAATCCTTATGAAAATTTACATAATAGTAAGAAAAATTAATAGAGTTTAACTTCTGCTACTATCATTTAATGGTAATTTTATGTATTGAAAATGATATTTTTCACGAGAAATTGGCAATACAGATTATTAATAAAAGGTATTTCTATTGTTATTGTTTAATAGTAATTTTATATGATGAAAATGGAAGAGATTGGTACACAGCTTATTAATTGAAAGAAAAATTAGCGAATCGAACCCACATTATTGTTACTTAATGACAATTTTATGTATTGAAATTGATATTCTCACGGAAAATTGTTATATTGCTTATTAAAAGAGTGGGAAAAATCATTGAATTGAAACTACATTATTGTTGTTTAATGGCAATTTTATGTATTGAAACCGATATTTCCATACAGAATTAGCGTAATAACTTATTAACAACAAGAGAAATTAGTAAATCGAGTATACGTCGATATTGTTTAATGGTAATTTTATGTTCTGTATTATTTAAAAAAAAGAAAATATGGTATAATGGCAGATAACTCGGGAAGAGTTGCGATTTTATATACCATTTCCGGCAGCTGCATTTATTTATTTTGTTTTTTTCTGGGAAGAAAAATAATCTATGGAAGGAAGAAAGGATGAGCCATTTTAATTAGAATAATTTCAAAATTATTTCATATAATCTAACGGAAAACCACACCAACGACTAAGTAGCATCTGGGTTGGGAAAGGCGAGAAATAATTGTTACTTAACCTTAATAATGAGGAGAAGGACGGGAAGAAGATTGTTTCGGTAAAGCCTCAGATACAAATTAATGCCATGAGACTTTAATTGTCGAGGCTAATTTATATAAGGAAACAAATCTGAAATTACATTATCCTGATTTTAAACAGCTGACCTAGGAGATATTATTATTATTATTATTTTCTTCAATGGATGACTTTCACGACAATTTTGTATTTTTGTATAATATTTTAAGGCTTTATTTGAAACGAAATTGCTTAAATTTAAAATTTAAATGTGTCTAATTATACTTAATAAAGTGAAAATTATATTTATTCACGGAAATGAAAGCAAAGAAGGCATTGGCCACAATATATTGGAACACAGAAGCATCTATCGGTACACTAACTCGACAATTATCTCAATTAAATTTTAGTAAATTCGATTAGAGTATATTATTATATAAATAATATTAATTATATTATCAATTTCTATAGAAATTCATGCTTCAAAACATGTTTTTTCCTTTATTACAATCTATAACAAACTGATTACATTAACAGTAAACCAAGGTTAAATAAGCTACAAAGCTTTCAAAATATATATTTTAAGTTAGTAAAATTTAAATAATTAAATTTTTTTTTTTTAAATTAAAATGAGTCAATTCGAATTTGGTATTGTTTCCAACTCGAATTAACAGGTAATTCGGTAAGTAAAAATAAAAATTTCCTAGTTCAGAAGGTCCAAGTATACCAAATTTAGATAATAAATTGGAAATTACAATTAATTTAAAGGTTAATTTAGTTAAAATTTTAATTTGAAAATTATTCGTTAATTGTTAAACAATAATTTTGTAACGAGGACACGTGATTTCGTAGCACTCATTAATGCATCAATGAAGCGTGTGTTTGTGTGTTTATATATACATTTACGCGATTTAAAGGTAAGAAGAAGAAGAAAAAATACATTTTTTAAAAACAAAATCCCACGAAAAGCAATAAAAATTTCTGTTTTCAAACAAAAGAAAAAGTTTTTCGAGAGCAGATGACGTACATTGTTTATACAGAGGAGATAGCATAAGAGGTAAGGAGGAGTAAACCATAAATTTCAACCTTGAAACTGCTCTTCTTGCAACAGATAAAGATCGAAACCTTATAAACACGGTTAATTTATAAAATATATACATTAAAAAAAAATGTCTTAAATGTTTAATTGTTGACGTCGTAAACATTTACATCTGTTAGTATTAAAGATTTGCAACAAGGATTACGGTCTCTTGAGGTAATGCGTGAAAGTCAAGCGAGTTGATGCGGGCAGCATGTTGGAACGACAGTGAAAAAGTAGCAGTTGTCAGAAAGATTTATACGTGTAATAAAAGTGAACAAATTACAGAAGTAGTGGAGAAAGAGAGAGAGAGAACGTAGCAGCTGTCTTTGCTCAGAGTAAAGTTGCTGTTCCTCTGCAGGTCATCGACTGTCAAACCGCAAAACTAGAAGAAAGTTTTCTTATAGAAATAGGTCAAATTGTCTTTTCTTACTCTATACCAATTCTTCTATTTAATGGTTCCAACCGATACCTATAAATATCTAACAATCCCACTTATTTACGAGTCCTTCGTGTAAGTAGGAACATTGTTGCAAATGCCAACCATCTTACTTCTTTCTGGAGCGCTATTTCGAGGGGAAAAAAAATGCCATCGTAATTTTATCTAAAATCAAATTAAGAGGATCGTAAATGTATATTACGCATAGTGAAAACATACTTTAATTGTTAAGACACGTGCACAACACGGGACCAGATGTGCCAAACAAGTGACACACGTGCGTAGGGTTGATTGTCCTTATTTTATATGATATATTGTCCTTTGCGAGATTATTTATTTATTTTTATTTCGCAAAAGTTTGAGGTTTAGATTTTGGAATCGTCGAAAGAAAAAAGCGGGTGGTGTCAAGCCCGAATTTGAAAGCCTGTTTGCGAAGGTATTTATTTTTTTATTTTTATTTCTGTAAGTTTTACTCGGAGCCATCCGGTTTTTATTTCGAAAATGGCAAGTTGTATGTATGAGATTTGAAAAGTTGGTATGAAAAATAGTAGTGTGGTATGGTGAGGAGAATTATTAATAGGTACGAAAACAAATATTTTAAGCGGTGACAATTCTAATTAGACTCTCAGGCATTTACTCAACGCTAAATAAATGGAATGACATTATAGCATCATTTATATGTAGAAAGTCAGGTTTTATTACTATTCTAAGCAGGCAAAGACATGGTTAGTTCAAGAACCGAGATACCCTGCAGGTAATTTTTTCTGCAAATTATGGGGTAATGACAGAAACTTAGGTCCTATCTATAGGCTACAAATGCTCAATAAATTATGAAATTATGTGACACAATCAAAATAAATGGATGGCACATTCTGTACTCGGGGGAACGGAATGCATTAAAGTCCAATACACGAGGATAAATTAAACATACAACACCAATGCAGTAAAACAATATGCCCGAATGGATATTAGTGCCAGAGATTGGAAATCGCATTACCTTAAAGCTGTCACCTGAAGGGACGATTCTTCGAGTGACAACTATAAACTGTGACCTTACGATGAGGGAAAGTATGCGCTTAACAGGGAGCATGCGCATCTAACAAGCCTCCCCCGTTGCATTACCAGTTTGGAAGGGGCAGAGAGGCAAAGCACATGGACGACTGGTTTATTCATCAAACTACATTTTTTAAACAGAGACGATCGTTTATTCATGACCTTTTCCATTTATTCATCCGTCCAAGCTGTATGCACGTTATCAATAAATAACGGGCATTCCCCTCCCAGACAGACTATTCCCTCCTGGAACTTCAACTAAACCCAACTGGCGTTGCTAGGTTACAGTTATTGGCAGCGAACCCGATGAGGGAAAGTGGCTTGGGACAAATGAGAATCAAAAAAAGAAAAAAAAGACAATCACAGCAAATAAAAAAAAGACAACACTAAAACGATTTTCTAACGACAACGCTGTGCAAAATGAAGGTCAACATTGATACAAGGTGGCCTCGAATGGAGGAGAATCTGCCTTCGTTCCACGTTCGGATAGCTTTCCAGCATTCTTTTTTATGTAATTGTGGAAATTGCCTCGGGTAGAAAAAAATAAATAAATATTATTCGCTACTTCGAGTGTTTTAATCACAAGTTTTCCACGATAAATCCAATATTTCGCAACACACTAATGATAAACTGCGAGACAATCGAATTAAGGCTGTTCTACAATCCATATTATATCTATCCAACTACATACAACGAAAAGAAAAGGCAAATATATCCTTTTTCATCGGCGATTTTTAAAAATAAAATTAATAAGAATATCATTTTCCTCGACTTAAGATCATTTATCGATAAAGGCTTATTGAAAATAATAGATAAAACAGCCCAAGAATAGTAAAAATAGCTTAGGTAATTGCCCCAAGTGGGATATAAATTTTTTCGATAAAAACTAGACACACACACACCACATATTTATATAAATAAATTTTAAAAAATAGACTAACTAACGAGATAAAAAATGGGGGAAGAATTTTAACTGGTTCTATTTTGGGGTAGACGTAGAGATTTTTTAGAAACTTGAGCGTATTTCTTTTTATTTGTAGCCTTATGACAATCGCTACGCGTTGGGAATAATGAGTAATTGTTAATACCTTCGATGATATTGGTTCCTGTGTGAGAAAAATGGGAACCACGCAGAGATAAAAGGGAGAAGAGTAAGGTCAATCGAGATGCGCGTCCTTGTACGAACCTGTCAAGAGAAATTTCAGCTTGTTTTCAAGGTCAAACAAAAGCAACTGTTTCGTCCAGAGTAGCCTGCATTCAGGACGAGTTCATTCAACTAAAAACTGCAAGTAAAAATGCCTTATCCGATATGGTGTTTTATAATATAATTTACAAAAGCTACAATTGTGTTGGGGGGCGAGTCATTTGACAAATGTAAACAAACGTTTATCCACATGATCGTTACGAGCTTGTTTACTTTACAGGCTATTACTAAAGTATTTTATTATTGCCTAACGATACGCTCACTATTCACAATTTGTTCTCATTCCTAAATTTCTAATTAGTGAGATTTTGGCAAGATGCCACTAAATAGTAGAAGAAAAATGGCATTTTTCTTATAACGAGTAAAGGTTTTTAAATGTTTTATAAAGTAAGAGGTTTATATAAGAAAAGTGGGGATAGATATTTAATTATTGAATAGTTTTAATTGAAAAAATCGATGCGAACTCGATATTCCGAAATGTATATATATCTGGTTGGTTGCCAAACAAATAAGGTTTAAAAACGGGTTCGACAACTGGTTCTAGTGTTTCTGTAACCGCCATAGAAAAACTATCTCAATTCACTGGAGCCAACCAGTCAAGTTAGGGTTACCGATCACACAGGAAACACTTCTCATTTTACCACGCTCTCTGTCCCCTTTCCTCGATCGACACACCACGTGATGTCAAGTCTGTTCCAGTCGTCTTCTCTCCGGAATCATCACTCTGTCCCCAACGAGAAATTGGCAAACGTTCTATCTTCCTTTACCCCCAACGGCTGCCAACATTCATTTACCGACACTACACTACACGGGATAAGTAGTGGCTGGTGCCGTATTGATTACGCGCTCAAAGTTAAACCCCGCCTACGACAATGCCATATTGTTCGCAGTCTCGGTATGTCAAGACCGGTGGATTAGGTCCGCCGATGCTAGGCAAAGTGCGAGCGAAAACAATGCGTAACCGACGACACCCGTAAACAATAACAAAAACAATAAATTCCGCCCACTTCACCGGTTACGTTTCGGGACAAACTAAGATTCGGGGCGACACAAAGACTAAAAGTAGCGTGCCCCTCCCAAGGGTATGGCCTGCCGATGCGTGCAGTGGTGCCTGCGGCTAGCACGCCCGTGACTCGCCCAGGTACCCCCGGGTTTCGACTGATGAACGGCATCCCCCTCCTTTGTTCGACAGCGAGGCATCGCGCACGTTACTTACCGACTTGTAGGACGTTATCCACACTGCCAGTTTCGTATAACCTTAGTCCACGATAAAACGGTAATTTCTGATAATCACTACATCCACTATTTTCACTGGACAGCGACGAATACATACATATGTCTGCCTCGTTACGTGGAAATGACCAATAGATTATCCTTTTCTGTACAGGCTCCGGTATACGACTGTACCTCTCCTCTATCCTCTGAAAAGGAATGTGGAGAGCCACCACTTTGGCACAGATGTCCAGCAAAGTGTCCGCTTCTCTCTTATCTTCCGTTTTCGTATCACTGCCGAGCAATCGGATACCATTTTGGCCACAATTACTGCCTGGCCGAGAACAACAGAGTCTGGGCACCGCCGCCATGTTGAAACATCTGATACCAGGAGCCGGAGGGCGCATGCGTCGATCTATTTAACCCCCGTATAGCGCTTGCGTGCTACTACGACGCGAATCAGAATGCACGAGTCGGGCCTTCTGCTATCCCGGGGGATTCTGGCGCTGCGAGTCGTCGTGCCCTGCAAAGTGGATACACTATGACGGGTAATTCACATGTTTTTCATTCAAATACAAGGCGCGCCGCTTGTGTACACACGACGTGAAGTGTGTCACTGCAATAGCTCGCCTCTCTCGCATCGATCTTCGCTTTCGACCCCTGGACATGCCCAAATTTTCTTAACATTGATCACTCGCGACTCGTCCCAATCTCCAAACGCGTTTCCAAATTGCCCTCCGTCCGATAAATACTTTCTTTTCGCACCCCAAACTACTTCCAACAACTAAAACTACTTTTTTTCCCTTACAAATTCCAATATTTTACCTACATTTAAGCACATTTTTTCGTATATTTTTTCCAGCGGCGACGTATATAATTTACAAAAAAAATCGATTTTTCGCCCATTACGTAATTTATGCTATGTTTTCCTTAACTTCAATCAATATCGGTGACAAATTCCCTAAACGAATTCACTTATCTTCTTCCTTACAAAGCAATAATTATCAAATAAATTCGTCAAACGTTATATATACACTGTATAACTATGTATAACCTACTTTACATATTCTTCTACCGCACACGCTATCCTCGAATTCTTATACGACTTTCGGTGTTTAAACGAACAATACGAAATTTTACATATTTTATTGTTTAAAAAATCGATATTTCCCCCCTCCCGCTGTTTGTTCTTGTTTACGAAATCGTATACAAATTCAATTAGGTTATCAAAACACTAATCCGAATCAATGAAATTGCGCTTCGGACGTAAGTTTGTCTGTCAGGTTTTAAATTCTCTTATAAGATTCTATAGCAACGAAAACACTTGTTTGTTTCCTTTAAAACAATTTATATATATATATACATAGGCCTATATTCTTATTGTTAGATAAAAAGTATATAAATATTTACAGTAGCGATTTACTTTTTAAATATATAGGCCTGTAGTTTTTGGGGTTGATATATATACAATGCGTGTAGTGTAGTACTTAAAAGTAGCGCTTTGACAATTTTAAATAATAAAATTATTGTGGATCCGCATCTAAGAGAATTGTTCGATTAACCAAATTGTTCGGTTAATGGTAGCACTAATGATTGCGCAATCCCATTTCTGTATTTGCAAAAGTATCATCTGCGGTTTAGTGCTATTGTTTAATGATTGCTCCGGAATAGAAGGCATCTGCTCTACTTCAAAATGCAAATAAATTAACATGTTTAGTACACTTAATTATTGTGCTGGGCATGTTCTTTCTCCCTCTCTTTTTCTTCCATCTCTTCTTTCTACTTCCTTCTTTCCGTCTTAAATGGAAATACATGGAAATTACCAAATTTTTCTCTTTTTTTCTTCTTCTTCTTCTTCTTCCTCTCTTTTCTTTTTCCCTTCTTTCTTTGTCTCTTTAAAAAAATCTTTTATACGTTGATTTCTATTTTGTGGCATTTTTCTCGTATATTTTAATACATTAAAATTACTTTCCAGGGGTTTGTTTTTGTTAAAAATTAAAATAAATCTTCAAGTAATGAATTTTTACGTATATATTTATGTATATTTTAAATTATATATATATATATATTTAATGAGTTTTTATGTATTTGATATTGTAGAAATCTTTTCCCCTGTATGGATACTTCTTCGCTTTACTTTACTGTACACCTAGTAAGCTCTGTTGCTCGTCTTTTTCTCGTTGTTTCTTGGTAATTCCGGAAAAACCAAAGATATAAATACGTAAAACTTTAATTTTTATTCTATTTTTGTTTATAAATAATAATATACAAATTATTTTTAATATTACTGTACTTTTCGAGTAATGAATATGATCGATTTACACGAATAAAATGTAATTCTTAATATTAATTTATTAACAAAAAAAAATAATGCAATTTTAATTATTCCTTTAAACCGAGTCGAAACTGATCGATCTTTACATCGATTCAATCGATCCAAAATGGTGGATCGTCGATTAAACGCGGCGCTCGATGAATAAGTTATACGCAGTATTATTTTTTTTAATACGTATATATACATATTATTCTTGGATTTAAAAGGGGAAAAAAATAAATAAAAAATAAAAGTCGTTTCGAGTGAGAGAAAACTTTTTAACAATTTTAAATTTTTTATCTAAAACATTAAAGGAAATTTTAAAGCTGTAAAAGAAACTCCCAGTTGTAACAATTTACAATGAGTCGGGCGACCTCCATTTTGTATAAATTTATGTGCTACATCTAAGAGATTTACTTATTCAAAAGCAATTCTTGGCATTATTTCTTCGGTTGGTGTGGCAATTTCTAAATTCACTGACACAATCCTACTTTCTCATTCTCATCTTGTGGTTAGACGACTGAATTTTTAACCACATTTCCCGCTTCTAACTAAATATTTTATATGACAAGCACAATGGGACTGATAGTTTTCTATGGAAGATAAAATTTAGTTAAGATACGACGAATTGATTATATCGCCATGATTTGGAGGGGGGAAAATATTAATCTACGTTCTCATAATTTAAAATACGCATTTTTCAATCGAAAAATTTCGTGTTAAAAGTACTTTTCTGATTGGAAGATTTACAAGAATAGATGAAATTTTAGTTATTTACTTTTTTCCCGAATAGAATACGGTACGATTCAAACGTAAATGGCTTTCTAGACACGGAGTTAGAAAGGAAGAAGAAGTCGGGGGATGAAGTATTACCATCGATAAATATTACTACAAAAATCTATACTTCTGACACTTGGCTATCGAAGAATAAGGAAGAAAACGCAGGTAGACATTGATCTCGGCTTCTATACCGATAATTTATCGTCGAATTAGATACTTAGTAAGACAGTGGATGGTATAAAACGTGCGAGACATAAAAATGACAATTTGTAACTTCTTACAATAATATTGTAAATGTGCGAATCCGGGTCATTTATATTTGTAATTTTTCTAGAATATAATATCGATCAACTTATTCTCCAACTAACGATAGGCTATTAAGGACAACATTAATATATTTTTTTCCTCCCTTTCTGTAAACTATTGTAAAAAAAAAAGAGAGAGATTAAAAACTGAGAATAATCTCCGTTCTACTAACACGATCGTTAGATTTTTTGTTTAGATATAAACTAATTGAGATTAGAAAGGATTTTTATACCCTTTTTTTTCTCTCTTTTTTAAATAGCTCTTTATATTGATTATAATTATGCTGTTTGCATCACGCATTTTTAATAAATAACACGTTCCCGCCGCACATAAAAGAGTAGCGAGTTGTGCTTTTTAAATGTTTAATTTGACAGGAAGGAATGCTTTCGACACGAAAAAAAAGAGTATTATTGACAAAGAATGACTAAATATAATAATTTTATCATGCTCTACCGATGAAACGAAGCATTGGTTTTTAAATATATTTATGGCATTATGTCTACCACACCTGTCATTAGAATATATATCTGTAATTTTTACTAGAAAGGAAATCGTTTTCTGTAGCAATTATTCGAGCGAATGTTAGAGAATTTTTAATATATTATATATAATTTTATTTTACAGAAAAGTGTTGTACCCGCACCTGTATCATCGGGCGCTTTATAATGCTTCAGAAAAAAAGAGAGAAATAAATGAATGAAATTTCATATTTTATCGGGAATTTTCTTCTTTTGTAATATATAAAAATGAATAAATATGATTTCTAGACGTTATATCCACTTTAGAAATTGCTACAGAGTCTATAAGATTATTGGAAAAACCATCTTTGATAATGTGATCAACTAATCCCTTACAAGAAGGGCAGGTGGATATATCTTCCATTATCTGTATTTCAATAAAATAAATCTTTTATTTATAAATATTTTATTTTTCTTTAGCTAAAGGTTAAATAAACATTGAATAGTACAGGCATTTTTTTTTTTTTTTTTGGAGAGTGATTGCCCCGGGCCTTTTTTTTTTTCTTCTTCTTCTTTTCTGCTTTGGATAGAGGAAAGCCGTGACTAGAAAAACTTTATCTTTGACACGAGGAGGGCAATCTTATATAGCGGACAATCGGATACAAAAGAGAAAGTGTGGGAATGCAAGACTAACCAAGTGTGTTCTATGCCAGGAAACAGGCAGTCTTGACTAGGTAAGCGAATAATGGGGTAAGCCTACTGACTCTATACCAGATTTGGATAAGTAAAAATAATTTTTTTAATAGTCGTATCGTCAATTATCGGCAATAAAATAATTGTAAATGTAAAAATTTACTTTAATAAGCAATATTAAAAAATAATTATTTAAATATTTTTTTTTTGTGTATGTGTTTGTCAAACTTAATTCGAGGGGGCGCCTTTTACTACCAATTAAATCAAATTTACATATATTTAAAAAAATAAAAATAATATTTTAAATTAAATATATTATTATTATTATTTTTATTTTTATTAGTAATATTTTTAATATATTAAATTTTTTTAAACAAATATTTATACACCGTAATTAACTTTTAAAACAATTTTTATGCACTTTAGTCAACGTAAATTAATTGTATAATAAATTTATTTTTTTTAAAACTCGATTTAATCTTCTGTAATTAATTTTTGTGGTTTTTATTTTTCTTTCTTCAACAATTTCCATTTTTAAAATTTCAGCGGTTGCACGCTTATGAGTTTTCGGTAACTATCCAAGTTTCAACTACTTGTATTCAAAGTTGTCGCTGGAAAAATTCCATTAGCTTTTGCATGTTACTTTTGAAGAAATCATTAAGAATGTTTTTCGGGATTTTGAACTTCTTTTCATGTCCCGTAGTGATGTTTCTTCTATTTTCCTCTTCATTTTCCTACGCGAATTTAACTTAATCGTCTAAGTTACAGTTAAGTTCTATTTTCGCTCTTGATGGTTTCGTCATTAATTTCTAATACTTTTCCCACTTTCTAAATCTAAAAACTAATTATTTGGTAATTGTTTTTTTTAAAATAGTAATTAATAAATTTAAATACGAGGAAATTATCATCGTTTTTAAAATTAAATTTTTTCTAATTTTAAAAATTTAATAATCATTTTTCTTAAAAAAAATTGAAGGGGGCGTCCGTCCGAAAATATTGTTTTCTTTTTATTACTATTATTTATTTTTTTTTAAATAAATTCTTTAATAAAAATATAAAAATTCTATAAATGATATTTCAAATATCTTAAACATTTTTTAAATAATTCTCACAAATTCCGTTTTTTATTTGATTTTCTTACATCTCGAGTTTTTATCGTCTGAAGAGTCAGGGGGCGTCATAAAACGTTGTCAATTTTAATGAACAGATATTTTTAATTAAAATATAAAAACTTTATATCTAACATTTATTATTTTAAAAAAATAATTTACCGATAAATTTTATATATTTATTATTATTATTTATTTATTTATTTTTTTAAATAGCTCGAATTCTTCATCGTAGGTTTAAATTTATTAAAACAGCGCCATCTGGTATGAAATAATAAAAGTTTTGTTGATGCGGTAACTATGGAAACGAATACAATTTGTTTTTCTGTTTTTAGGCTAAAGTTACGCCTAAGTTCCTCCGCCATAGTTTACATTTTCAAAAGATATTTCAAATGAAATAAAGAAAAAAGACGTATTTAGAATCATAATAAAATTGTTAATTGGGTTATAAAATATATTCCACACTATTCTAATCCACTTTAAAACTTTTCACAACACATTTATTACGTTATTTAAAGCGAATAAATAAACAAATACATAATTAATTATCTCTTGAAATACAATTCTGAAATCTTAAACATTAATTATCCACCGAAATTTCAAAGATTTTTTTTTTCTTTTTCACTTGGTATTTGTGTTGTTTTAAAAAGTTTTAATAGAAAATAATTTAATAATTAATTTTTCTATTAGAACTTATAAAAGTTTTATGATTCTTAAACAGTAAATAATGAACAAAGCCATCGAAATATTTCTGTTTCGGGTCTTCATCCATAAGATAGCATTTACACCCGAAGAAATTTATAATAAAATGTATTGTAAAGGAAATTTTTAACTTGAGATTAAGGCTAGAATTTCTTTCGTGAGAGTTTTTTAGCTTCTTCGTGCGGTTTTTTATTCTACCGGTGGAGAAATTAAAGCCTTAAGCACTAATTAATCTCGGGGCAACCTGAATGTTCCATTTAATACTTGGGATTTAACAGTGGCGCTTATTCCAATGGGCAAAAACGTGGACCTCCATCAATAGGGGACCCCAAACCAATCTTTCCCTCAAAAAACTCCCTCGAAGGACCCTTAATTCAAATATGCCTGGGCTTCATGAAGGCTCTATTGGAATTTAATACAGTTGTATTTATAAATAGTTCAGTTCCCAAACAAAATTTTAGTATGTAATTATTAATAATCCACCATTGGTTATTATTCTGGATCCTAATTTATATATATTATATATACAAATTTAAAAAAAAAAAACAGGACAATGTTGTAGTCATTGTTTACTATGCTTAGATACTGTATTGATTATGTTACTTCTCTTATCAGCATTTTTTTCTTTTTTTTTTTTTACTGAAATTTAAGTTTATTTAATATAATTTTTGTAAACTACAAAGGAATATAAGGAGTATATTTTATATTAAATTTGAAAATTGATCTTTTTTTTACGTCACACTACTAGTCTCCCTTTTCCCCTATAGCAACTCTGAGTAAGTAAATGTAATTATGACAGATACACGCAAAAAGATGACTCATATTGAGATATAGCGTTAAAAATAAGCGTGTTTAATCTGCGGATTAATGAGAATTTATGTAAAATATTAAATAAATAATAAATAAAAATAATCTATTATTTCAACATCCGACCATATTAAAATGAGATTCGACTAATTATACGCAATCAATTGTAAACAATGAATTATTACACACTACCCTCACGTAATAATGTAGATTTGTCTGATAAACTAAATAAAATATATAATATTTTATATTATCAAAATTATATATAGGCTTATTTAGATAATAGAAAAAATGTATTGATAACAACAATGATTAAAAACAAATGCTCTGTTGTTAATTTTAATTTTGTGTATATGTCACTACTGTTTTCCTTTATTTGTCAATGTAATCGTGTATTATTTAGCATCACGATTATTCATTTTACGTTAGAATTATTCATTTTAACCTTAAATATATAGATAAGTTTCAAAATATCAGCCATTTTTTTTAAATAATTAATCTGTCGAAACGCCGCGATAAAATCGATTATAATTAAATCTAACATTAAAATATTTGTCTTCTGAATATATTTAATTAACAAGAAGATAGTAAAATGCGATTTTATTTATATACAGTATTTAATTAAGAAATATCTGTAAGAAAACTTAACTGACACATTGATAAAATCAAATTAACCACACACACACACACACACACGGGCCTTACGTCACACGTATAAATTTATTTCCGATTTTCGAAAACGGGAAAATTTCAATGTCTTTTAATGAACGTTCTAAGCTCTTTATCGGTGATTATTTTACGTAGATATATCCTTATAACGCTTTATCTGAATTGTCTAACGTAACCCGTAATTATTCTCTATTAAACGATTACATAAGACGACTATTACGAGACATTTTTTGATTTATATTATAATAAATCATTACTTTTGTTTATAAAAGCGAAACTATTGCCGATTTCGTATCATTTTGGACATTATTTTAAGTGTTTCTTCTTTTTTCTTCCATCCTCATCATCGCGATGATGAAGATGGTAACATTGTTCGTGGCGTCACCTTAATTAACTTATACGATACGTGATTAAGTGATATTTAATTTGTTGATTCTATAATTAAATTACATTTATTTGCGTCGTATTCAAATAATTTTTTTTAATATAATAGACCCGTTTTTATAATTTGACAGGTTCCCGAGTTCGTAAACTCAACTATTGCACAATGGGGAAAAAATTATTTTGTAAGTTTTTACTGTATAAAAAATTAAATTTTTGGAAAGATTTAAACGTCCAAAAATCTTATAACTTGGAAACGTATCGATAATCCCTTCGTTTGTTATAAAGTATATATAAAAGTAATTGTGTGTCTGTAGAAAAAGTCTAGTGTTTCTCCGCGAGAAGCTTAATTATGAGTTTTTCGAAGGTATAGATTACAAACTAAACCCGTTTGTAAGGCATTTTAATTACTTTAGTCAACAATTACATCAAAAAATAATTGAAAATTGTCTTGTAAAATATTTTTTCCCCCTTCTAATAAGTAGTAACACGAATTGTTAACTTTGATAACTTTTTTGTTTTCCCCCGGTATATTTGAGACAATTAAATACTTCATAATAATAATGACGATTTGCTTGTTTTATATAATTATTAATCAATTAATAATATATAAACAAGAAGACAAATAGATAATTATTTGAAGATGGCTACGACAATCTTGGGTTAATGTTACCTATGGTTCCAAAATGGCGGCTCGTCTCCGATTCCAGCAAATAGAAGAAAGGAAACAAGGGGACGCACGTTCAAACCTAACCTATTCTTATAATTTTGTTGGTAATTGTGGTAATTTATTAGAATAGGTTAGGATAGATTAGAACGTGCGTTCCCACTGTTTCCTTTCTTCTATTTGCTGGAATCGGAGACGAGCCGCCATTTTGGAACCATAGGTAACATTAACCCAAGATTGATTAAATAGTTTTTGCGCGGTTTGCATCATCATCGGATAACGGGGATGTAGAATGACTTCCTCCCCTCTTTAAACGATTGCAAGTTTCTAAGAAAAAGAAAATAGCTTAATACTACTAAAAACTCCAACAACTTTTCAAAAACTTTTTTTGTTTTCCTTTGTTAATTCAATTAAAATTCTCTAATTTAGAAGCTTGGTGAAAAGAATAATCAGTTAAATATTTAAAGATTTATTTAGCTTCGGTGTTATTAACTATAGCACCTAGTTAAATTTTAAAATTTAATCATGAACAATTAATGCTGTAATTGAAAAATAAAATACATTTCTATTAGATTTGTAATTTAGTTAAAAAAATAAATAAATAATACAAATCAATCTTTTATAATCCTATTTCTTATTAATATAGGTCAGGTTGATATTATTATTATTATTATTATTATTATTATTATTGCCATTTAATATAAGCTGTAATGAAATTTTCAAAACCTCTTCATTCAAAATTTAAATTAATATAATTAAATTTATTTACTGAAAGGATCAATTCCTTTTAGGTTTTTAATTATAGATTATTTTTCAAGATATGAGTCACAATAATCTAGATTTGAGGAATATTCAAACTGAGGAATCATTAAAACTCATTTATTTTTAATTTAACAAATACTTTTGGCCTTTTTAAAGGTCAAAATCCAGTTCTTACTCCTTAATTTTGTTGTTAATAATTACGGTAATTTATTAGAATAGGTTAGATTAGATTAGAACGTGCGTCCCCACTGTTTCCTTTCCTCTATTTGCTGGAATCGGAGACGAGCCGCCATTTTGGAACCATAGGTAACATTAACCAAAAAGGTAAACATATTGTTCTTAAACGATAGTATTTGTGAATTTGATATAAATAACAACTAAAAATGTTGTTAATTTTTTTATTTCGGTTAATGTTACCTTAGGTAGCCAAGATGGCGGTTCGTCTCTAATTTCAGCGAGGATACAACGCACATTCTAACCTAACCTAACCTATTCTAATAAATTACCATAATTATTAGCAACCAAACTATTAGAATAGGTTAGGTTAGGTTAGAATGTGCGTCCCACTATTTCCTTGCTGGAATTAGAGACGAGCCGCCATCTTGGTTACCTAAGGTAACATTAACCATATTTATAAGTTTTTTCTTTTACGAATGTTTTGCGGTGTTAATATTTAATTAAAATTATTTTATTTACGGGTATCTATTTACCACATATTTAGATTGATGGTTCCGAATGGGAGATTACAGTTTTTTGCTCCATTATAGTAAAATTTTCTCTTTTATCCTGTATTAGTTTATATATTAAATACATTTGTTCATTGTATTTTAAAGTTATGATTTGTTAGAAAACATTTGTTCTGTATTGATAAGAGTCATAAATTTGAATGGATGTCAAGAAATATAAAATAGTTTCGGTGAATTTAAGGATCGTGTTGCACTCTTCGCTTCAAAAGTGACACAAGAAAGAAATGTAAGTTTCTAGAAAAATGCTAGAATATTCAGCGATAAGAATAATGCTTATAAAATCAGGATCAATTATTGTTTTGTTGTTTAAAAAAACAATTTCTTGTATTTTTCTAGAAACTACATTTTTCAGTTGGGTCATTATGAAGAAAGGGTGTAATATACATATAACAAACAGATGAAATTTGATTATTCTATCAAAGAGCACTAATAAATATAACAATAATTTATAACCAAACACTTGAAAAAATAGAATAAAGAAAAAATCAATACAGCTGACAGATGGGTCAAAATACTTAACAAAGTGCACAAAGGATCTCGAGTTCAAAATTTTAATAATTTGATAGTATTAATCTTCTGTTTTCTGGAAACCAGAAGTTTCTGTAGAAAGAATACTTTCACTCGCAAACAGGGCCGGTATGATGCGAGTCTTCGAAATGCCGCTTATGCCACCCCTTAAATGCCGCCCTTTTACGGTGCCACCCGATGCGTACGCCTCTCTGCATCGTAGCGCGACGTGGCCCTCTCGCGAATTCCCTGTAGTTAAAAAAGAAGTCGAGATTCAATATTCAAGCCACGAGAACAACGCCAATTATAAAGGAAAACTGCAAATTACAAGGCAATAAGTTTTATGATAAAACTATGAGTGAAAACAACTTGAGACGAGCCGCCATCTTGGCTACCTAAGGTAACATTAACCCAAATTCTTAATAGTATCCCATCTTAAATACATCTCTGTTGAATATAGTAGTAGTTAATATAATCTATAATGCCAAAAGATATTATTATTATACTATATATATATATTACTGTTGTAAATATTAAACCAATACTTTAGTGAAACTCTTATCTTTAATAACATTCATAATTAGTCTTCAAAGTAAGAACGTGGAAGATTTTAAATCCAGATTTGCATTTTGTTTTGTTTTTACAATTCTATAAGACACAAGATCTTATTAAAATTTATTAGTGTTCAGTGGAAAAACAGTTCTTACAATCTTTTCTTTATATTACAGTAAAATTTCAATGTATATATTTTTATTATAGTGTTTTTTTTATAAGAATAAATGTCAGATGTTACAACGAGAAAAGAAAATCTAATCTACAAATGAAACTATTGCAGATTTTTTATATTATCTTGCTGATATTATATGTAAATGAAATGGATTATGTATAATACATTTCGAAAGATATTTCCATTGTTTCTTGTTTTATTAATTGGTCCAGAAACTATCTGTTTCGAGTCCCGCAACGAAACTGTTTTATTTTTTAAATGCATCGACAATACCGATAAAATTATCCGGTTCCTACTACACCGAAAACTAGTCAAAATTTAAAAATTAATAATTTATTATGTACAGAAAATACAGAGTTAAATTATTCATCCGATATGTTGAAGTCAAATAAATCAAAAATACGCGCGTGATGATTGTTTTTTAATAAAAAAAAAATCGGGAGAAAACCTATCATAATTTTTAAGGAAACCATTCAAAAATTGTATTTCTAAATCCTACATAATCTAAATAATGAATTATTTATGTTAATAATCAAATCGACAATTAATAATTGATTTTTTTAATACCTTAATCAACAATCATTTTAACTTATTGTAAACAGCTAATGCTTTAGTATGTTATAAATAAGATTAGAATGTAATTCGTTCATTAGAACTTGGATAAATTATATTTTTAATACTTAATTATACCCTTTTCTTCGTTCCAATAATAAGTATTTTCACCTACAAGAGGACCATTTACATATTGTAAGCTATCGAGATAATTAGGTATAAATGATATCTTTAAAATCTTTAAATTTCTTTTCTACAATGTTATTTTTGCCTTTTGTAATGTAAATATTTAGTTAAAAACACTTAGAATATCAACTATTATTTGCTTTTATTAACTAATGGACAGTTTAGAGAATAATCTATCTAAAAAATTTCATCAATCTTGAAAGAAACCTTTTAAAATTTTGAAAACTTGTTATTAAACTAAAGCAATTAATAAATATGTGTATAATAATAATAATAATAATGAAATATTTAAATATTATAATAATTACAGTAATTAAATTTATATCTGCCGTTTTATACTTTTCTTAAGCAGGCGTTAATTATACCTTGTTGAATACCATCGAATAAAAATGAAAAATTACTACATTATCCTTTATCTGACTAGAATGACTCGATAAATTCTCATTTCATACCTATTATAAAGATTAAAAATTTTTAACACGAATTCATTTCATGAGTAAAAACGATGCCGTTTTAAAGCAAAAACCGAGATAACAAATGTACAAAATATTGTTGGTTTCTACTGCCTCCGGGCAAAACACCCTATGGCCAAAACGGCCGAAACTTCAGTTACGGGCTTGGCATTGTATTTAATTAGTATCCTTTATCGATACCACCCAATATCCGAAATACGATACCGAGCGTGCGACTCGATTTTCAATGTTTCGAGATGGTCTTTGGCCTTAGGGTTGTAGACTATTGTCTATTTACTATACTACATTACTTAGACTATTTATCAATAAAACAATGTTTAATTCATAAAAGCAATCATTTTCTATTTATAATCATTATTATTAAATTACGAAAGAGAAATTTCTGAATAATCATCGTAAACAGATCCGATTATCCGAGATCTGTTTAACTGAGGTTCTGTATTATCTGTTCTGTAATTAATAAAAGAAACTTTAAAATGCTAACGTTTCTGTAACTTTTTATCATTTAACTTCAATATTTCTCAAACCATTCGTATTAAAATGTAACTACAGTAGAGAGTCGTTAATCGGAACCGCCGGTAATCGGCACGATTTTCAGTCGGACTGTGTCGTGCCGAATCGAACGTTTTTGATACTAGATTTACTTCTAAAGTATAATTTTCATGTTTTTATATTCTTCAATATATTTATTTTGTTTGTACAAAATGCAGAAATAATTTTTAACGATACGATAGCCTCGATTATTATTATAAAAATTTTCGTTAGGCTTAAAATCGACGAAAATTCAACACGAAGCGACACGCAACGGAGAAAAATTTGAACATCGGACAGTTTAATGTATTTTTTCATACATAATGGGTAATCGGAACAAATGACTAATCGGAACAACCCCAGTCCCCCAATTAATTCCGATTTTCGACTCTCTACTGTATAATACACTCTTTTTGTATAGTAAATGATGTAAAAATCATTGTTCCTATGATTAAATTTGATAAGATGTAAATCTTTTATATTCGGAGCTTTCGATCCGAAACGGCCATTTTTTCCAAATATTTGGTTATCCGCGATAGCATTAGTTTGGATAATTGGGGTTCTACTACACGGGGCCGTGCCGCGCTATTATGCAGACAGGCGGCTGCATTATATTTAACAGTCTGCTTTTTATTTACTTTCATTTGCAGATTCATTTCGATTGTGAAAAATTTGTTTTGACTTATCAGTAAAACAATGACATTGTAGTTTGAAAATATATTTTGAAATTAAATGCATATATACAGCATAACGAAATCACATTTAGATATAACAAACACGACCGTATTGCAGTATCATCATTATATCTAAATATTCAAAAGTAAATTCGACAATAGATGATAAAATATAATATCAACTAATTTATGCCAATCTTAATAATGAATAATTTCTTCAAAATATATTGTAAATGTATTAAGTATTCTAACTCTTATTTTCATTTAAAGTTATAATGTCAAATTTCATATTTTATTCATTATTGAGTGAAACTCTGCGTAAGTCGGTGTTTTGTCGGGTGTACTATAGATTATCACCTGTGGAATTTCAGGACTTTGATTATATATTTGAACTCGGAGGACCGAGACGAATTCAACGGTACATTCCGGCCCCTATTTTTGGACCGGAGACGAAAAATAAAAAAGTTATCATACTTTTTCACTTACCATACTTTTTTAATGCTCTCACGAAGACGGCACCGTAGTTGCTAGTACTGCCATCTTGCGGTAAAGTCTGCAAACCATAACGCCCGACTACGGTCATCTCCGGGAGGGTTAAACACGCGGAGAGCGGAGAGAGCGACGCAACTTCCGTTCATCGCGCGATCGCCATTTCGGTTAATGTTACTTACGGCAGCGAACATGGCGGCCGTTCCCACTGTTCGTGCTCCCGACTGACCTCCCGGAGGGGAGCCGCCGGCAGGCCGCCATGTGCTAAACGTCACTAGTTATTGATTCACGGTAGTTCTTATAATAATTTTTTTACGCTACACTTTAGCATATATATATATATATATATATATGAAAGATAAATAGTTGTTTTATATTAAAATATATAGTAGAATAAATGCAGTTTTTACTGAAAAAAAGAAATTAATATACTACATTTATTTACATTTTATTAAAAGAACAAAGTAAATTGCATAATACAGTTCATTTATCATTATAAAATATTTAAATTAAATGTTATAGATAGTTAATAAATTGAATCCTTTAATATCAGTAAGATAAAAATAAATTATTTGGTATTGTTTGTCGTCTTATAATCTATTATATAATTAATTGCTCTCGACCGACGAAAGTAAATATTTGATTTATTTCCAACATAAAAACATATTTTAAAAATTGATTTTTAATAAAAACAAAGCTTTTATAAGCTTCGTCTGCATGCGTATTATAAGAAAATATGCTACCAAATTACCTAAGCAATAAGTTTCAGAATGGTACGATATGCATTCATCATTTACCACTGTTTACTTCTAAAATGCATTGTTTATAATACAATATAATTTACTTCTATAAGCTCAATTTAATGATGTGTACAACTAAATGTATAGTGTTTTTATATAGTTAAAAATATCTATAATTAGTACCTACATTAACAAACCACTCGATCAATAAAACTTAAAATATGACTAACAAAATATAAATTTCTCAAAACAATTTGGGCAATCATTTTTATTATCTAGACACAGCAGTTCCATTTCAGTCACGTGGGAAATGAATAAAGTTAATCGCATAGCGTAAACTTTTAATACCTTAATAAATCATTAAACCCTCGAAAGATCAATTCCTGTCAACCAACGCTGCCATTTTTTTTTTTTTTAAATTTAAAAATATCCTTTTTTAAAGATAACCAACCCTTTCAATTTCAAAAGATCAGTTCTCCATTTCAAACTATTCTTTTTCTTCCTCTATCTTCTCCTTTGTAACGTTTGATAAATGTCGGGGCTTTTTTAAAATACATTTCCCCCTCTCTACATGGAAATAAGAGTTAATCACGTGGACGGGATGGAACGATAATCGCTATAATAAAGCATCAATTACCCAGCTGATCTTCGGATGTTCGATTTGTTTGTATCGAAAAAAATCATTTTCGTGTCTTTTTTAAAAAATTTATGCGTTTTTAAAGCGCATAAATTAACACCAAATTACAACAAAGCAAATTTTATTAT
Source organism: Centruroides vittatus (assembly GCF_030686945.1). NCBI lineage: Eukaryota > Metazoa > Arthropoda > Arachnida > Scorpiones > Buthidae > Centruroides > Centruroides vittatus. Next base: position 2,080,259 of record NW_027122193.1, read on the forward strand.
TCGTATATATTGACATAGTAAAAGACAGTGGTTCCATCTGTTAATGAGGGTAAAATTTACTTGTTTTCTATTCTATATATTTTGTGTATGATTGTTTTTTTTAACGTAATAAATAATATTTATTTATTTAATTTAAAATATACAGTTGTCCCTTGATAGTCCGACGTTTTGTAATCCGACACGCTCAGTAGTCCGACGCATCTCCCGTCAAGGTCACCGTAGTCCCCGTGGTTAATGTTACCTTAGGTAGCCAAGATGGCGGCTCGTCTCTAATTCCAGCGAGGAAACAGTGGGATGCACGTTCTAACCTAACCTAACTATTCTAATAAATTTACCATAATTATTAGCAACATATTATTAGAATAGGTTTAGGTTTAGAACGTGCGTCCCACTGTTTCCTTGCTGGAATTAGAGACGAGCCGCCATCTTGGCTACCTAAGGTAACATTAAACATAAATGATTGTACGTACTGTATTATTTATGCCTACACATACTATATGTACATTTATTGGCTTCCATATTTCTTTTAATCAACGTGTTTTAGTTAACCGAAATGGGTGTTTCGTTTCCATATTCACCTAGGCAGCATTTTACTCATAACATGTAGAAATATTATAGGCTACTGCTAGCAAAACAATGCCAAATATGTAATCACTTTCGGTAATCCGACACCCCTTTGGTCCCACGCCTGTCGGATTATCAAGGGACAACTGTATATGTTCTCCATCTCAAATTAGTAGCGGCTTGCCCCTGTACATCAGTTACATTGGGGGAAGATCGGGAGGAGAATGTGAATCTTGTAACGTAACTTCTATGTGCGCATTATAGAGTATTGCCGACCTCTATGTGGCTGTGTCTTCTGGAGATCTATTATGGCCAGTTCGGGTTCCACGAACTGCGCTTAGTTACATATGGCAACCTTCTTACAGAGATCTGCCCGGAAGTTCGCTTCCTTAATCCGTGGATCTCACAGAAAAGATAGCGGAATTTCCGGTTGCCGTAGGCAAAACGTAAAAAGGTCATATGAACATTTTTTAAATCACACCCGGCATTGGTTCATAATGGTGCAACCGTGTAGCGAGGAATGAGACCAGAAATATCCGGGACAGACCATCCCGGAGTTGCTAGCCGGATTCAATCCCGGGTCCTTCCTTCCAGAAGGATACACACCGATACCTTAACTAAAGAACAGCTAAATAATCGACAAGTGACACAAAATGAACCCTTTCCTACCATAGAAGAGTACAGAGATACTCTTGTATGGTATAGATACTGTGATTGAGTGAAGTTCCATAAATTGTTAGTGATGATTATACCATAAAAGTGATCGTGATACGTAACCTTACGTCCTGGACCGTGGGACACTTTGTCTGTCTTTCTATATTCTATAATCTACTTGTGAGATAAACCCAAAAATAATATGGCAATAAATTTTTATTTAATAATTGTTTGTCGCCAAGCTTTGCTCCCTGAAAAATTTTTGCGGACGTCCATGGTCTTTACAGTCGGTGTGGAATTGTTCCTAGTAGTTCCGAGTCCAAAAGGGTTTCGACTGGAAACTACATACACTTAGAATATAAGAACAGTTTTCGTAATAATTTTATATACTATTATGAAGTTATTGATGACGTAAAAACACTTGAAATCCCATAAAAACTGGTGAAACCAGGTCGAAAAGTAAAGCTCGACAAGAACACCTAAATAATAAACTTTTGAAAGTTGTAGCATAAGAATGCTAGAACCAGATTTGACAAGTGAGACTCAACGTGCGAATAAAGTGCACAATACACAGACTACAACTACAGGAAGTTTTGGATAAAGCAATGTCATCGTGATAATAAATCAGGAAAGCAAGAATCATCACAGAGCTTTATTGTTTCTTCACTGATGCTGCTGAAAGATGCCCTAACCTTCAGCAAAATTATTTGTAGGTGCAACGACTTTAACCAAAATAAACAACATCAACAAAATATTGTTGTTACTCGGGACAAATTTGGCCTGGAAAACAAGGAAAGGGGGTTTCCCATTCCTTGTTTTCCAGGCCAAATTAGCCCCTAGTGCAAGCAGCGCAACCTTGCGGGAGCGCTGATCCGACGTCGAATCATAGTTTGAAGATAAGAGGTCCTTTTTTATAGCTTGTGCCTCCCTTTTTCGTGGTCTGCAGGCGCCGCTGTGTCTGCCTGCTCTTTCTATTATTATTTTGTCTTTGTCGTTTCATGGTTTCCAAAAGAGCACGCGCCATTTAGAGCGGGTGCTCTTTTGAAAACCATGTTCGAATCTTTATGCTCTGCTAATTCATTCATAACACTCCCCATATCCTTGTTATAAGTGAACTTCAGTGATCTCGTTTCTTTTGGTTTCCTTACAACTTCTAACTAGTTCCTTGATCATATTGTTCTATAACGTATGTTTACGACAATTTCTTTTATTCTATTAAGTTCTTTCATCCTGTCGTGTATGCTGGAGCAACACAGGAAAGCTCTTCTGATTATGGTGGGATGTACTCATCTCCAATCTTGAAAAACGCCCAATAAAAAGCATGTTTTTAAAATAATTTTACTAACGTTTATGGTGCCATTTACCATTCGTATTTTTAATTATAGGTTTTGTGAATTTGAAGATTTTTTTAATGAGCGACTTGCATATTGTTTGAGTATTGTTGAATCCTAGGAATAATTTGGAAAACGAACTCTAGATGGAAGTGCATATAATATAGCCGAATACGATATGAACTGGTGAACATACGAGTTACTGGTGTTTAACAGTAACTCGTATAAGTGAACACTAGGCAAGTTGGATATGTTGGCTGTGCATAGATAAGACATTCCAGTTCATCTCGGAGATGCTGGATGGGATTAAGATCTGAATTTTGGACTAGCCAATATAGCCTGCATGTATTCTGCTACTCAAACAATAACTGCATACTGTATGGCATAGTGCTGTCACGCTGGTAGGCACACAGAGCTGTACAAAAGTAATCCCACATTGTACAGAATGTCTCTGTACCCACCAGCATTAAGGGTGGACTTCATTGTAACCAATGACCCATGTCAAATCATCTCCACACCATAAGCCTCCTCTGAACTTCGTCGATTTCCACGTGACTGCATCGTCTCGACATTCCCCGGGCAACGGCCACACCAGAGCGTGGCTATCCGACCGAAAGATGGTGTACCAATTAGTCCACACTCGATTACGCTCGGCAGTCCAAGAATGACACTCCTACGAGCCTCGTCTCGGGCACTGCTGTGATTTTGGGCTTGTGTACGGCCACTCACCCATAGTAACCCTATGGGTGGTTCCGGTGCTAATGGATGTTCCAATAGCCTATGAGACATCTGAGCAGTTGTTTCCACGAACATTGAGCTCGATGCCTTCATAGTGACTATATGCATCATTTTCCATTCATTTAGTTTAGTCTCTGTACAGGCACTAACTGTCTACTTTCCATTTCTGAATAACAGTAGACTTTGACAGGTTCAAAAGCACTGCATTGATCCATACTGATTACTTTCTTGGGTAACATGCCACCACCATCTTTCATTTTAAGCCTGTCAATTGTATACCACGTTTTCACCCCCGACCCAATGCGTGTCTGGTTTCCCCTGACGTTCTGGACGTTCGCGGATCCCACGGCAAATCGAATCTGTTAACGTCCCAATATTTTTGTCAACGTACTCTTTTATCACCTATTAGAAATATACAAAAGTTGCATCGTCTATTGAAATGGTCTTTTATATTATCTACTACAGCATTTTAATTATATATATATATATATATATGTTTTTGTACCTACCAAGTTTATAAAAAGAAATTGTACACCGAACATCAGTAAGGCTCTAGAAGAGCTGCAAGTGTGGCTGTCGTGGCTAAGTTTAATAAATGTACTTATATTAATGATTTATTCCATTGAAATATAACAGGAACTTTCTTCTGGTCTCATTTGTCAAATTAAGGAAACTGCCAAATATATTCAGTGGTTTAATCCAGTGTTTTTCAACCTTTTTCTAATAGTAGAACCCCAAACTAGGTAATTTTTTTCTTGCAGCATCCATACTTCTTTATCAATGTAGTTATTGCATTTTTCGTGCTTTCAGTAATACATGTAAGAAGTGCTACAACACCCTTAGTGTCATTGCAACACCCCAATTCCATTTTGTCATCTAAATGTGTTGCATTGCTGATAATTAATGTCATCAAGTTGATGGATTCCCATTAAATTTTGTGGAAAATTGAAGTGCCACAGGTGGTGCAATTATATAGTTGACTTTTCTGAATCGGCCTATAATAATGAACCTAAGTCTTTAATACTGTATCCAAGTTTGGGCTCGATATCATGCAGTGTTTAGTGGAAAGGTGCTCAAATTTAGTAGCGACCGGAGTTTGAACTAGTAGGAAGCCTGTCTATGTATTGGCAATAGTTTACTAGATGTGAATGGATAAGATTTTTTAAATAATAATTTAAATACACACTATTTAAATATACACACTATTTTTACAGTGTCAATTACAAACTACACATTTCATTCCTTTTTAATATTTTATTTCTTTGATAAACTAATTTACAAATATTTACAACTGATCAAACTGAATATTAGACTTAACAGAGTATTAGTTATTTGTATCATCCACAAAATTCAAAAACAATACAACTATAACCAACCAAACATAAATTTCACAAATAGCTACTTAAAGAAATTTCTCAAACATTTCATTCTATACAATATTCACAACAGATTTAAGTAATAACAATTTTTGTTACGAAATTCTCTCACGAAATCCACTTTAGAAAAACAATTACGAACGTTGCACTCGACTATCGAGAAAGGCGATTTACGGCTCGAACGAGAGCCAGAAATCGCTTCTCTCAAGTAAATTTCAGAAATGTTAGTATCTATTCTGATATGTTTTATAGTTTATTTATTGAAATTTGGTTTCCTGAGATTAAAATTTAAATATTTAAAGTAATCTTTGTCAAGTTTTTATGGCACAAATTATTATTCTCTTGTTTGTAACCTTGCATAGTTGCCATATTTTAATTTTTGCCATATTTATTCAAATAATTGTAGACCAAAATTAATTTTAATGAAAATTCATCCCAGAAAATATTATTATAATTAGCTTAAACCATAAGAAAACCACCAATACAAAGTTTACATGAAGTAAATAATAGAGATGAAAAGCCAATTTTGCTCAAAAAAATTTTTAAATTTTATAACTAACTTTTGATTAAACATTACTTTAAAGGCACAGTTATAATATGAGAATTTGTTAAATTGAATATAACAAGAAGCGAGCAATTTTTACAAAGTTCCTCGAATTAAATACGTGCAGGATACGTTGTGTGTCGTACCTAATCATACACCAAAGATCATTTATTATACATTTATACGTACAAAAATTTTTTTGGACTAACTTATAAGTTAAAGATGCTTAAGTTTATTAAATTTAGATAGCCTACAATCCTAATTAACATGAATAAAATTTGTACATTATTAAAAGAAAAACAGCAATTATGATACGGTAGGCTCTCAATTATCCGGAACGAATAAGAGAAATATTAATCCTCAATAATCCACTATCATTTAAATTACGGACCCGGCAAACAGAATAATACATTTTCAAAGAAACGTGGAGAAGAACGTACACGATTATCTCGTGTAATTATAGTTTGCCAGAGCATCGTTTCCCCTTCCTCTCTGGCCAGTAGCCCGCAAAGCGGGCGAGACAGATGTCGTGTGTCGATTTAATAATTTATCCGTAAGCACATTTGCATTCGTACATAATTGAGAGTCTACTGCACATAATCAATAACTCATTTTGGATATATTATCAAATTATACATTGGAAGATAACTGTTATATTCAATACTTTATTCTCATAAAATTCCATTTAAATTTGTGCTCTATAAAATCTGTGAAGTGAATTTAAAATATTTTCTTACAACTTGAACACTAACTATATAGGGTATTTACTCGGACACATGGCAAATTTCATCGCTAATTTTTATTCAGTCGACTGAATAAAAATTAGCGATGAAATTTGCCATGTGTCTGAGTAAATATGCTATATAGTTAGTGTTCAAGTTGCAGAATAAGTACCGGCACGGTTTCATAAATACTACAATATTTTCTTACGCTCGACACATTTGAGAATTATGACAATATACTGAAAAATTCTCATGCATTTCACCACATAAATGCAGTAACATTTATTGAAATTTATTAATTTATGTTTAAAATATTTTTATTGCTTCATTTTTTCTTCCTATAAAACACCTTAAAGTTTAATTGAAACAAAACCTAAAATCTACTCAAATTTCCTTTTTACAATGATGATTGATGAGCAAATTCAAGTGAATTTATAACCAAAGACAGGCAACTTGCCCAATGTTAAAATATTTAGTTTAACATTAAAAAAAAAACAACTTCTCGAAGTGACCTGACATAAAATTTAATCAATAATTCAAGACTAACAGGAACTTTTCTTCCAAATCTAGTAAATATAGACATAATTATCAAACAAATCATGAACTATATTGCTAATATTTTTTATGGTTGAGCACTTTTAAAAACTATAAAACTTTATCTTTTCTAACATTCAATAATTGTAATTTTTCACTAAAATTTTAATTATTGATTTTCTGGATATGTTAAAAGGTGTGTGTGTGTGTGTGATAAATTTGTTGTGCACATAATCACATCTGCACAATCTGTACCGTATAAAAATTATATTTCACGTAGATAAGCGATTCTCAATTATTTGACCCATGACCTGTTCGTTTGTTTTTTTTTGTAAATATCACGGCACACGTGTCTGGTGACTTAACACCCTAGAGATGCAGTACGTGAATAGTCCTTTCTCCTGGCTAAAGAGGATGGATAGAGCATTGGAAAAATTGCTGCGTCGGTCCGTGAAACACCCGGTGCATGCTTCTGGACCACGGATAATGTTTGTGAACCACCGATATAGGTTAAAAATCTTTGAAAAAATAGTTTCAAGCACAAAATCGTCATAATTTGAATTTTTTTGAGCGAGTGAGTCATTAAAGAAAATGCTTTAGAACAATCGCAAACATATTGCAAATATTAAGCAAAAATGACTGCATGCCATAAATAAATGATAAATTTTTTTTACCACAAAATGCCATTAAAGAAGCTTATATGTTTTGAAATTTACATTCATATGACTTTCTTATTATGAAAATAACATGATAAACTGTATTATCTAAATTATAAATTGGCTAGATTTATAATCATACTTAAATAGCTACTTACTATAGATTCAGCATGTGATGAAGACTTTCTACATTATGACAATATATATCACAAGATGAAAATGACCATTATTGATTTTCAAATACTAAAGCTGCATACAGTAATGTGTTGACATTAAAAACAAAAATTCATTAAGTATTACTTACAAGTAGCAGAAGGCAACTTTTTATAAATTTAAGTGATATGTTTCCTAGTTCCAAATTAACTAAACTAACAATTATAAAGATTGACAAGAACCGTACCATCAACGTCAATTATTTTGCAAAACAATTTGTGATCTGAAGTGTCTGAAACCTAACTTCTTCGTAGACGTTATAATGCATTATTTTCTCCTCAATTTCTTCTTTCTATACATAAATATACTAATGTATTCTTGAGTCTTGAATATGAATTGAATAATACTGTTTAAATTCTATATAAATAATTAAATTTTGAACCTTAACAAAGTAAACATTATAAAATAATTTTGTACAATAGAGGATGTATTTCTGCACATGTTTTTGACTATATTTTTAGTAAATTGTTATTCAAACATATAATAGTAATGTAAAAATCACTATTATTTTCATATAAAATTACAGATACGTTTCAATTCTTTTTTTTTTTACATTTATACAAAAAATTATTTTAACATTTTTAATATATTAAAATAAACACAAATGTTTTATCTTATTGCTTACACTATAAAAATTTAATGAGAAACTATGCAGAAGAAAAAACATACAATATAGAACTTAACAGTTAACAATCAAATTTACAAATTAAATTGTGATGATGAAACAATTAAAATTTGAGAATAATTTAATTTGTTTTTTACTCTAAAAAAGGGATGAAAGATTCTAAAACATATTTACCAACTAATCAACATATATTTTTCAAAATAAATTAGAAAAAAATCAAGCTTCTGATTAGATTAATAAATATAATTCTATCTATATAACAATTAGCAATTTTATATATAAAAATTAAAAGTCAAAAAATGTTATCACAGTTTTAAAAATTAATTTAAACAAATTATTGTGCAGTGAAATTTTGTATTTGACATACTCTTGACTAGCAAGCACTTTTCTTCATTTCAATTTAATGGGTATTTATATACCCACGTGTCACCTTTCTGATGAAACAGCTGTAAAAAATAATGAAACAAGTATGAGTAATGAAGTGACTTCTCAGACCTGTTTTAAACTAAATTTTGGACAAAACAAATACTATAAATTTGATATTAACTCAAATATTCAAATTTTGATTGAAAGTATTTTCTTATCTTAATTAGCTAGTTTTTCGGAGCAAAAGTACTATAAAATTCTATCATTAATATACTGTATTTCAATTTGGAGAATAATTTTTTTAATTCTACAATGATGAAAACGAAAAATTCATTAATTGTTAGTACAGAAACTTAATAATTTTTTTTATTTAAAAAAAAGTAATACAAATAATAATTAATATTGAATCGTCTCCCAAGCCTAGTTCTAAAATTTATAGTGAAATAATACAGGTACTCCTCACTTTACGACCGAGTTCCGTTCCGACAACTACGTCGTTAAGCGAATTGGTTGATAAGCGAGGAGCTTGCGTCGGGAATATAGGATCGTTGTAAAATTATACAAATTATGCAACAAACTTCAAATTTATTCATAAAAAGACTATTATAGTACACTATTAGCCTATTATAGTACTATAAGACAATTATAGTATGTGCAAGCCTATTATAGTACGCTTAGTGCACGTGTCACCATTCACCACTGATCGACACTCAAGCTGAGAAAGGGGATTCCTCGAATTGCAGGTAGAAACTCGATTGGTCGTTAAGCAGATAGGTCATAAAGTGAGGAGTACCTGTATTTCATCATTAAGGATAACTTTTATTAACAGAGTTTGTTTACACAAGAACACAAATTTTTATAGAATGTAATATGTATTATAATTAGGCTGAAAGTTATATGATGTTCTACTGCAAAAATGCATATTTAAAAATTGGTTTCGTTAATTGGGTTCAAATTTTAGAATTAGTTTTAGATATTCTTTAATGTTACACTAAACAAAGAAATATTTACACCTCAATTATTTTTTAATATAGTATAAAGTCAAACATTATAAATTAATTTTTTCATAAAAAATACTTTACTCTTACCTTTCCTTGATAAGTATTTTTGTCGAGATCTGCATCGGCAATTTCCCTTTGTTTCATTTCTATCTAAAATGTTAAATTTATAAGTTAGAAAAGATTGATATTATTATTTTAGGATAAAATTTATTATTAACAATAATACTGCCATGCTAAAGAAATGAATCATAAGTATTGTTTCTTTTCAAAATTGAGTTAAGATTCCTAAAAATGGTCCTACTTGTATATCTAACTTATTTCCATTTGATCCAACATATTTCAACATTTAACTGGTGAGAAACTAATTGTCAATTTATCTTATAAACAAGAAGTGTTTGAGTGCAAGGTAAAATGATCATATTTATAAATGCCAGGGTAAAAAGCTCTAATAGCAATAACTACAGTACTGACAAGTATTCTTTCCTGAAGATACATTTTGACGTTGCATCTGTGGTTGGAAGCATGTCTCACAGAAACTAACAATAGATAATTACTAGCAGTAATGTGAATAATAATTCACAAAAAGAAGTATAGTATTCAATGAGAGTTTTATTCCCGTTGGTAAGAGGATCCGTTGAAAACCCCTGGCGTCCTACGGCAAAGTTGCGTCTGAGGAAAAAAAGGAAAATATCAGCTCTTTCTGTACACTCTTCCTGTGGTTTTGTGATATACGACACATTATTCTATATGGTTTCATAACAGCAGTGGGCAGAATAAAAATTGTGCACTTTTCATTTTAGTTAGTAGAAATATCATACTGAAGATAGTTCTACTAACTAGAAAATATTCAGTTATCTAAACATTTCATTTATCTTTCTGTGTTATTAAAATCAACGTATGATAAAATTAATCCCGAATAGACATGCCAAAATGTAGCAGAATCAAAAGATGAGTTGTAAATACTTTTGAGGAAAATACAAATCTATAAATGAATATCCAATTAATGCTTTCATCAACATAGAAAAACTGAATTTAAATTACTTAAATTCTAAAATGTTTATTTCAAATTTATGAACAGATGTTACAAATGTGATGTTACAAGAGAAATGTCACATAATAATTACAAATATAAATATTTTTAATTAAAAACAAATTAAGAAAATAACAAGTACCTGTTGTTTGTAGGAGGATGCCATTTCTATATCATTATTTTTTAATGCTTTAGTAACTTCGTACCATATTCGTCTCGACTCGCTACTATCTTGTTCGTTAAGAGGACGGAGGCGTTTTTTATATTTTGTTAATTTATTTACATTAATTACATCTGTTGTTCCCTACAGAAAATTATAAATATAATTAATATTCTCGTTATTCTAAAAGTCTTTCCATTTAAAATATTAACAAACAAATACACTTTTTGCAAAGAAAAACCAGGTAGAAAAATTAGTGTGCCAATAGTTCTGGAACATATCCTAATCCTTTTATAAACATGATTTTTTTTTCTTTATTAAAGAATAATAGGTGTAAAGAAAGTAGTGACAAAATATATAGGGGTTCAAAGGAAAATCCATAATTTTTATAATCCACCTGATGTAGCACCATGGAAGTAATTGGCACCTATATGAAGTGACCACATACAATTCATTGAATGCAATTTTAGCATCCCTAGTAGTGAAATACAGAACCAAAGAAAACTAACTCAAAAATTAACAGAGAAAAGGAAAAATATCAAATTACAAAATAAAACAGCAGAAAAGATTAAGAAAGTATAAACATTTATGCACAAAACAACAGACATAATGCAAAGTTTGTGCAGCACAGATGCAACTGTGCATCATCAGAAATGACACTTCTGGATTCAAGATAGAATTTCATCTTGAACAGCATGCAGCAATGCAAGGGTTACAGAATTACAGGTGTCAAAGATGTGTTCCAAAAAATCTGCTATGGTGGAAAGTTCTGTAGCATAAACTTGAACTTTTGGGTAGCCCCAAAGGAAAATGGGCAACCACAGTGGCCATTCTGTACAACCACCATACTGAATACTGAATCAACAAAATATTCATCCGTACTAATTAAACAATACTGCTTCCTTTTGTAATTGGACTTGTTTCTGAATTAGTTTTCTTTAGTTCCATATTTTATCACTAGGGATGCTAAAATTGTATTCAGCGATTGTGCATGGTGCCAATTACTTCCATGGATCTATAGCAGATGATTTAAAAGTTACAGGGAGTGTATAGACTTTCCTTTGAACCCTTTATATTGTAGGACCAACATGCCTTTACATTCCTTTAATATAATCTCTTGCCATGTTGACAACCTTCTGCCAGATATCTGGAAGATACTAGTAGCAAAGCTTTAAGAACTTTTTCCCCAATTCTTGCATAAAATCTTAAAACCAGTATAATTGTCCTATTAATAATTAATGTCCACGTTGACAAAATATATAATAATTAGTAGCAAAGCTGTTTATTGGTGTCCACCAATGAATGCCCTACTGCTTGGATGATCTTGTTTCGGGTGTAAAAAAGCTTTCCTCTAAGTGATTGTTTGAACAGATATAAGTTGCAAGGACTCGTGTCTGGGAATATACCAGATGTTTGAGGAAGGCAATGGGTGGACATGTTCTGAAATGTTGCTATTTCCTCTGCGCAAAAGGGCAAAAATGATGTTCCAGGAAATGTTGGTAGTACATGGCATGAACAGTTCTGTTCTGAGATACTGTATGATATAATATCAAACTTTGGAATCATATGCTACTACCAGCATCACTTTCATGTTCCCAGGTTCTTGGCACAACTTTCTTTTCAAACAGAAGTTGGGTGCCATCATGCATTGGATTGTTTTGGTTCTAGTTTGTATGACTCATCCATGTTTCATCTAACGCAATTATCTTCTTAAGGAATGCACAACTTTCTCAGCTATAACATTCCAAATGTTCATTTGCAATGCATAAAAGTGCCATTTCGGCACCTCAATGGGTGTCTCATGCTGCAATTTTGTGATACGCAACATGTCTTTTGGCACATGCAACACTGTTGTTTGGCCTGCCTCAGTGGCTAACTGTCTCACTGTCCATCATCAGTCCATCTTCATCAGAAATTCAATTGTCTGGATGTGGAGAGATTCAATGCCAGAATGACTAGAATGTGCTGTATAATCCACACAATCACCTGTTATGCCACTGTTCAATACAGTAATTATCAGTGCAGCATGCTTCTCACAGTCCTTTATAATATTCTTTAACATTTCTTCCACATGACACCTCAATATTTATCCATGCATGTTGTTCCAACTTTGAAAATATTAAGTTAATGATATCAAATTGGACCAACCTAATTCAATACATTGCACTCATCCATCTTTATGAGATGAAGTGATCCACCTATGTACAGTACACTGAACACAAATCTCCTCCCACTACACTTGTTAGAAACAGAATGACATCATTATCTAATAAATATTCATCAAGAGACAGTGATTACTTTCTTTACAACCCTAGTAACTATTCTTGAAACAAAATGAAAGTATTAGTGAAATGTTAATAAAGCTCTCAAATTTAAGTGAAGAGTAAACAATTAAAATTTTACTGATTTAGTTCAAAGGGAAATTATGTCAAATATCATAATTAATAATAAATAATGGAAAATTCCATTTTTGAGGAATATTAATTCAAGAGAATGTAAGTTTATCAGATATGGTATTGAAGTAATATTTAAATTTTGACAGAAGTTACAGAATGGCTTAATTAAGACATGTTTTTATCCATAACTTATGCATTACTTAGAAATATCAAATTTGTATTTTTTTAATAGCAATAAACATACTCAAAATTTAAAAATGTAATATGCAATTTGTCACTCGCAATGTCCTTTTATGCAATTTAATTAAATGATGGGGATTAAAAAATAAACTTTCCATATGCACTAATGAATGTTTTTGATTAAAATCTTATAACTCACTCTCTAATATACAGAAATTATACATTAAATTAAAAGATTTCAACTCACTTCAGCGTAAACTATTTGTATAACACCATTCCACTGCCCATTAATTTTACAGACTAAGTCTCCAAAACCGTTTTTAACTTCTGCAGAAATCCTGTGAAGTTGATCTCCATAAAATGGCTAAATAATCATATAAAAATTTCCATTATTAATACAATTAAAATTATAAACACACAATAAATAATAAATAGTCAAATACTGATAGAAATGTGTACAAAACAATCCACTGTAGATAAAATCATTAAAAAAATTTCTTTAAACTACTGTATTTCATTACTTATAAGATGCACTCCCATTTCAACATAGAATATTTAAATAGTATTTAGTATATTTAATTTAGGCCATCTCGTGCCTTTGGCACTTGCCCCAATTCTTTTTTTTTGTTTTTTAACTGTATTCTGGTTAATTAGAATAAACATTTTGATTCATAAGGGAGAAAAGGAGTTTAAAATAAGTCATTTACAATTAAAATATTCTACATGAATAAATGCAAAAGTTGCATAACTATAGCAAAAAAATAATGATAATAAAAATGTATTTAATTAAACAATCACATATTTTTCAAGATTTAGGCTAAGTAGAAGATACCTGTAGCCTACTACGGGCCATTTGGGAAAATCATTATTCGTACGTGAAATTGCAATTTCCCGTAAAGACGCAGAATGATTTCCCGCAGCCTTTCTTTTTTGGACAAGTCATACCTTACGTGCAATAAAACAAAGTAATTATTTGTAAATATATGTATTAAAATAGCTATCCGATATTCTAATTTTATATATTCAAACTCTTTAAAAATGTGTGTTTACCTTTATATCTTACACAATTATAAATATGAAAAAAACATGTTATCATAAAATAATTATCATCATAAACTACATTTAATACTTAGCATTAAAAAATTTTCTTATAGTAGAATCAATATTATAACTTTTATATTTACATTTGTATGAAACGTAATGAAAGCACTGCATTTTGACTTGCTACAGGAGAGACTTATACGACCTCCCAATTCCATCCAAGGCACTGTAGGAATAGAACGAGCGAAGGCACTTGGGAATGTAAAATTATAAGTTTCACCATGCTCCAGAAGATGAATATTACCTAAATGCAATAATTAATTAAACAAACAAAACACTTAAAAAAAAAAAAGGAAATAGATATGAACTTTTATATTTCGTTACTAACTTTATATAGCATAATTATTAGTAGTATTTACTTCATTAATATATTACTATATATTATAACTTCATTTCATTAACAACTTTTATAATTTCAGCATAGGCCAAGCTGAAATTTTGTTTTATTCATTGAGTTACACTTTAAAGTATTACTAAATACTTTTCATTCAGAAGACTAATAAAATAGAAAATTGTTACAGAAAAATTTAAATTCTATACAAATACAATAGACTCTTGATAGCTCAAATTTTTTTTTGTCCCTTCTAATTCAAGTTAATGAAATTATTATTATTTTAATGAGATTGCAAGTATCACAATGCAAACGATATAGTTAGGCTTGAATACATTAAATTTTAATATTTTTCTTAGGTATAAAATAACAAACATTGGCACTATTAGTGAGCGTGTTATGCAAGTTTTCATCAACAATTCATTGCCTCTTTCTCAAGAATACTTTCAATGCAGTTGCCTCAAAAAGCATTTTGTTTTATGAATGATGGGCTTTCTAGAAAACTATATGTTTGCTGACTTACCCTGTTCTCCTACTTAAGGGATTTGTCCAGGGCAGCATTTATTTCTCTTCAGCTTCATTGCTTGTTTCTAGCACTTGTTTATTTAATTAAGTAGTGATGATGTCTTCAGATAAGTGTCCGCAGACAGTCAATATAAATTTTCACATTATGTTTCTTCACTGCTTGTTACTATAATGAAATTTGTTCAATGTTCTTCAATCTAGTCACCAGATTCTGATGAAAACTCCAATTAATCATCAGCATCAAACTGATGGCCAAAATCTGGTTTTGCGAAGCAATTTGCAATGATGCTTTGTGGAACTTCAATCCTAGCTTTATTAATCATTTGAATTGAATCTAGCAGGTTCACACAAACTCATATGATTCATTTTCAATAACGTGAATAACACCTTTTATACTATAAGCTTTTTGTGTCATAATTTAAAGTTTTGAAATCTTTAGATTAGGAAATCATTCAATATAGAAGTTGTATCTGAAAGCTATAACAGTTCAATTTTCATCACCAAAGCAGTAATTGTCAAATGTGCATTGCAACTGTCGAAAAAAGAATTCAGTTTTTGGCAATCAAGCGAGTGTCCAATTTTTTCAGCCAGTTAGAAACCATACTTCTGACATCATCTATGCTTTATTTGCTGCATAACTTTTTTATAACTAATGTTTTGGCATTACATTTCACATTGAAGCTTTAAAGATTTTTCCAATTAATAACAATGGCAGTTTTTCACTACCTGTCATGTTTTCTCCCAAAAGAAGAGTTGCACATTCTCTGTTTTTTTTTTTTTTTACTTCCATGACATGAATCACCTTTAAACACTATTGTTTTGTCTAGCAGACATTTAAAAAATAAGCCCATTTCACCTGTATTTAGAACCATCATCTGGACTACGAAAATTTTACCAGAAAATTAGTGCTAATCATTTCATGCACTCTCTTCCCACAATTCTTTCATCTCTTCTCACACTTCTGCATTTTTCACACAGATTTTATTGAAAACTATTCCATGCTCCTCTTAAATTAATCTAACCATCTGCTGCATGCTTGAATCCATTATGTTCCAGTTGTCTAAATTGTTCAGCTCTCTCTAAGAAATTTTCATCGACAGGAATATTGTTGATACCGTACAAACCACTCCAGCATGCACTTTTCATTAACTAGATAATTGCATTTACAGGCTTTCTTTTTTATTCTGTCTGATTCTCTTGTTCATTGAAGCTTTCTGAAATCCTCTCCTTGTTATTCAGATAGAGGATATTCAATAAATGTCAAATTCTTTTGCAAGGTTTGCCTTTTTTTTTTTTTGCTTTCCTCCATAGTTTTTATAATAGATACATTTGCTGCCATCAATAAAATTTTCTGTTATTTACCATTTCTATTTACTTTGGAATAAAAATGGTCAATATACCAATTAACTGTTTATTATCCATGATGAAAATATCAACATACAAGTCAAACTGTACAGTGAAATATATTCTCAATTCCAGCCAAATTAATGCTCACTGGCAGCAAAAATTTTAAATAATACAAATGGCAGAAAGACATCTTGCACTTTAAGAATTTAGAACGACCAAAAATGCTTAAAAGATTATTGTCATGTGCCACAATTGTACATCAATTACAGGTATACCTCGCCTTACGTCGGTAATTGGTTCCAGGAGTGGCGACGTAAGTCGAATTTTCTTGTGTAGTTACGACGTACGGTGGAAAACGCCAATAATGAACACTTAAAGACCGCTAAATAAGACAACACAGAAACACAGATGTTTTCGTGTTTCGTTCTCTAGGATTTATGATGATTATATTAACATTTACTGTAAATGTACATATTTTAATATGATTTTATGTGCTTTTAATGCTTTTCTAGTGATATTACGACTTCAATATTTGTGGCGGACGGATGTAAAGTCGAATAAAATGACTTAAACTTGATTTTTATTTTACCATATACTTTTTTGACAAACGACGTATAATCGAGAATGATGTAACACAAGGTATACCTGCAGATGGAAAAAGATACATTATTTTTGATTATTTCAACAGAAATAATTCCTGTATCATGTCAACTAAATTAATGGGCATTTTATGCAATTATTATAATATATTAAAAAAATTTCAAAAAAATCAATCCATTTACATATGTAAATATTCTAATATAGTACTGTGTAATAATCATTTTAAAATAAGTTATTCCAAAGACTTCCCAAGCACAAGCAGAATATAAATTAAGTTGCACTTTTATTGAAAGACCCACTTCAAAATACAGGCAATTTCATATAATAGGTTTTCTGATGAGGTAGTGAACAAAAAGTTGAGAAACTTGGGTTCACAAACGAGCTGAAATGTGTATTACCCAAATTATCTCAGGTACTCAAGTAACATAATATTGGTACCTGGATACAAAAGTTTCTAGTGTTCAGCAATACGTGAGCATATATTCTCCTTAATAACAAAGGAAACAGCATTTAATGTCAATGTAGTAAAATGTATCCTGTTTCCACCCACCATTTTAAATTTATGCAACACCAGTTATAATTTGATTAAATCAGGATTAAATTGTTATTCCTGTAGACCACCTATAATTTGTTGGAAATGCCAACACAGTATGAATGTTTAATTCCAAACTTATGAGTTTGGCTAATAACTCTGTAATACCTATATCAGTGACTTAACTTGCTTTCTGAAATTCATTACATTTAAAATTTTCAAAATCTAAAGATTAAAAAAATGTACATCAACTGGATGGAAAGATAAACAACGAATGATTTTAAAGTGCTAGGATTTGATTAATTTGCATTTAAGAATAAAATCATTAAAATTTTGAACTCAATATTGCACATCCAGAGTTGTAATTCTATCCAATACCAAATTTTCAACTTTGTGATGTGTCCATCTCTTTGAAAATGCAAACAAATCACAGAAAATTAGACATGAAATAGTCTTCAGATCTTAAATTTCAAGTTAGCAAAAATGTGATCTCAAAACTATTTCAATCTATGGAAACACAGAATGCATGAGTATATGAAAGTTAAAAAAGTTTAATTTAGAGAGTCCAATATATTATTTTCACATAAAAACAAATTTATACACTATAATTTAAAAAAAGAAGCAAATAAAACAAGATGGTTATGACATCATTTTGTTATCTCCTGTGTATAAACAAAGTGAAACATTGCACAGCCAAGCTAGAGCTATCCTTTTTAAATTTTTTTTTATTTTAGTTGTCAAAATTCATTACCATAAAGTGAATTTTGATATAAAAGTAATGAGTTTACAACTTATTAGGATAGCAATTATGTCATGCATCTTAACTGTCTACATTTCAAAAATAATCATGGCAAATTTACCTTCAATTGATTTATTTGTCTACATTAACTTATGACTATAGCTATCTAACCAAAGATAAAGTGTATTTGTTAAATGAGTTTTTTACGACATATTTATATGAATATTAAAATCGGTATGCAAGGTATGCTCTTATAAGCAAAACAGAACATGTGTTTCAAAAATGTGAAAACAGTTTACATATGTAAAGACATGCACTTATTTTAATGGAAATATGCTATGTTCTAAAAAGTTCTCTCTTGATGAAAATAAAATGAAAATGACCATAATTCATTAAAGCCTTTTTTAAATGACAGGAAAAAGCATTTAGAATCTTATAAATCACAGGTATCTCTCCTATAACATGACACTTCTACAACAAGGTTTGTGAATTGGGGAAATCCCTGTACAACAGTTCAAAAATTGTAGACGTCTTACACAATGTCATAATTTTTAAGTGCAAACAGTCATTTGATATTTATTTTATTCAAGCAAGCATGAGTTTTGTTTCATATTTACCCATGAATTTTAGAATATTGAAATTTTCAATGTTGTTTCAAGTTTTTCACCCAGTTTTCTTTAATGAGAGCTAACTATATAATTTTTCTTCTTCCTTGTCCTAGCTTCCTATAAATCAAGTGTCACTGTCATCAGTGATAGCACTCCAAATGAACCTAAAAGACTGTCACTATGTTGTTTTTATATATTAAATTAAAAAATACTGCATAAAAAGATTAAATTTTTAAAGATCTTTTAGGCAAACACCAATAAATAAAAATATCAGATTTTATGGAAAAAAAAAGTAGGGAAAAATTATGATGATGTTGCTCATACTTCAGATTAAGGTCTACAGGAAAGCTCAGTTGATGATACTTCGCCGAAAAGAAAAATGTTCTAATTTAATGGTGTTTAGCAGTGAAGAAAAAAATTAATGTCTTTTGATTTTGTTTTGTTAGTTAATTATTGATTGCTTTAATAAACATGTTTCTTTTAATCATATGAAAAAGAATAGTATACTTTTGCTAACTTTTGAAACCTAATCATATGTTTTGTACTAGTCCTTTGTTTCATATAACAGATAAACATAACAATTCTTTTCAAACCTAAGTAGAATGTTATACAGGGGATATCTGTATATATAAAATATACAAACCTTCTCCTAATAAATTTATTCCTATGGATATTCCAAGAAATTTGGATTTAATAGTAATACAAGCTTCTGCAAACATTTTCTTTTTCTGGCATTCAATATAAAAGGAAGACACTGTAATATAAAAATGGAAAACATCACAAAAGTAAGTATTTATATTAAATATTACCAGAGTAGAGAAAATAATATGTAAAAACTTGTGTAAATTGTAAATAAAGATTATTAATATTAATCTACTCAATTTACATCATCAAATATATCTAATTTGCATAACTAATATATTACTATATATTTAAGTAACATAGTTGAAAATCGTTTGTTAAATTTTTTAAATAGTAATAATAATTTATTTTTATATAAATCTTCCTATAAATGACACCTAACAATTTTCTTTTCTATTAAAACATATAAAATTAGTATACAGCATTTTTATGTATTACTTTAATTAATCTATTTACTCATTGGAACTATTACACTTATTGCAGATCAAACAAAATATGATAGAGATAAATTTTTGCTTTTTTTATTCTTCTTTTTGTTATGAGGCAAGGGGGAGAAGTATGTGATCTTAATAAGATCAAATACATAGGTCTGTTCTACACCAGTGTCCAAAATTAAGGCAACAAACACAAATTGTAGGATATCTCGAAAAGTACAGTGCTAATGAAAGTCCCCGACATGTTTAGTAGTAGATAATAGTATAGAAATCACATTGTGATTTAACACTGTTATTCTGTGTAAAGAAAATGCTGTTAGAATAATGTTCAATAAAAAAGATGTGAGTTGCAGCATGTGTTCAAAATGCCACCTTTTTGGATATATGCTCATACTCTTTTCATAAAGTTATCAGCCACTTTACCTAGAGCTGACACTGGCACATTCTAAATTGCTGTAGCAATACTAACTTTAAGTTCCACTGTATGAGAATTACAGCAATATACCATTCCTTTAAAATAACCTCATAGGAAAAAAATCCAGTGATCTTGGAGACCATAAATTAGTTTTGCAGCTGCATCTAGAGGGGCCTGTTGCAGCCAACAAACTTGTTGAGCAGTATGTATACTGCTCAACAATGAATATAAGCTGGACCTAGGAAAAAAACACATCACTTGCAAAACCAATAATTATCTACTACAACTAAATCAGACTGTGCTTGTTGAAGTCAACATGAAACTTGAATCACAAACCACAAGAAATGCTGCCTGTTGAAAAAAATATCTAGTGGCTACATTGTGTACAATAATGTAGACATTTGAAGATCAAGTTGCATGACTTTTCAATTGTACTTTATTTGAAAAATTTGGATGAAATTTTGTATATAAATACTTAATGCCATTAGGGGTTAAATATTTTTAAATACTAAAAAACTATTTTATTGTAGTTTGTATCTTAGGAAATGATAACTTGATAAAAATGAGAGAAGAATATTTTACATTTTCTTTACAAAACATTATAAAATATTTTTTACATCTTCAAATGGCATCTCAATTGCTATGTATAATGTTTTAATATATAAAAATTTCATCAAATTTTTTATTACTTACTTAATGGATGATGTGAAACTTGTTCTGCTACAAAAGTAACTGGTATGTATGATGAACTAGAATCTTTCTTATCATCATTTGGAATCTTCCAAGAGCATTTAAAAGTTTCACCCAAAACAGGATTATAAGGTTTTTTTGCAACAGATCCCTATATTAATTAAAATTCATAACAATAAGATGTAAATGTGTTACATTTAATAAATATTTTCAATAAAAATAAAATTATTTTACAAAAATTATATAGATTTTAATTATTTAGAACAGCAAGAAAAGTGATCAAATAACAAAGTCTGAATTATATGGATAAACACGAAATGTATTCATTATTAAGTCATAAGCTTTTATATTTCTATTTAAAAACACCAGCTTGTGAAAATTTATATCAGACTTGACAAAAGATATTAAATGAAACATCACATATTTTTTAAACAAAATATTAAAATGATTATTATTATTTGGTAATAATTCTGTGATTATTAAACTGTGCTTACAAGAATTTAAACTTATTATTATAATATTAACTTAGGACATAAAAAAATTGTTAATATAAATTTTTAAAAATTTTACCATAAGTACTTTCCATAAAGAACATTTTTTTTAAAAACATAATTTACAGAGAAAATACAGGTATCTCTTGTACAACACGGCACTTCTACAACATGATTTTACTCTAACACTGTTCATAAATTGAGGAAATCCACATAAAACACGGTTTGAAAATGGGGAAAATCCCCTGTATAACAGTTTCCAGTTTCATTCTAACATGGTTTGAGAATTTTAGAAATCCTCCATATAAAATTTCACTATTTTTAAGTGCAAAATGTCTTTATTTGATTTTTCTTCTTCGAGTAAGCAAGCATGCACGTTATCTCAAATTTGCCCATGGATTTTAGAATATTGAAATTTTCAATTTATTTTGTACCTGTCATCAGGTTTAATGTAAACTGATAGTTAGTTAATTAATCTATATATATAAAAATGAATGTATGTCTGTCTGTCTGTCTGTGTGTGTGTGTGTGTCCTTCATGCACTACCACACCGTTTATCCGATTGCCATGAAACTTTGGGAAGTTGTTTAATACACTCCCGCGAAGGTTTCTGGCACACGTGAAGACCACCATTTCCCCCCTTTCAAAAACATATTTATATATGGATTAAGGCTTTTATGTCCAACAGATGGCGCTAACTTCCGACGACTTAAGTTTGCTTTTCTGTGAGGCATTATGCTTTTCTGTGAGAATGGACTAAAGCAGATCATTTTCTATCTATCTGTATAAATAAAATATAACGTTCGTTTGTTCCTACAGATTCCTTTGAAATTTTGACACAACGTTGCATTCGAATACGCATGTGTTTTTATATAATATACATGTCGAAATTCCCCCCACTGGGAGGGGGGGTGTGAGATGGACAGGATTATGGCTTACCGTGAAGAACTTGGCTTCTATTATACTATTTTAGATGCGGTTTTTTGCGTTTTTAATTGCGTTTTAATAGGTTACGTCAACAGAATATACACTAAAAAGGGATTTTTCGATATTCCCCAGCGGGGAGAGGGACAGGATTAAGGCTTACTGTAAAGAACTCGACTTTTATTATACTATTTTAGATGCGTTTTTGATTGCGTTTTAATAGGGTACGTCAAGAGAAGTACACTAAGAAAAAATTTTTTGAAATTTCCCCCACGGGGGAAGTGTTATACATTTATAATAGATACATTTTGAGCCACAACAACGCATGGCCGGGTCAGCTAGTTGGAAATAAATTATTTATTGCTTTTAATAAACATATTTTGGGAAAATAAACTGATTTTCTAAGGCTGATCTTGTGTCCGGAGACAGTGTAATAAGTCTAGGAATAAAGAGGCCAACTTAGTGCTCACAAATATAAACATATTTCTCTTAGTAACGAAAAAGAATAGTATACTTTTGTTAACTTTTGGAACCTAACCCCATGTTTTGCATCAGTTCTTTGTTTCGTATAACATGGATTTGCATAACATAGCACTTTTTCAGAACGTAACTACCGTGTTATACGAGGGATACCTGTATATACATGTTGCTGATGAGCAGATTTTTGTCAATCAGACCTTTAGTATGGCCTTCTGTCATTGGATGATTTTTAAAAACTGTTCAAGTGGAAGGAACTCATGAAATCATTGCACTTTTTGTGTTGTACTTAATAAAAAATTTTATTTTTATTCTTCATCTCATTTAAGAAACTTTGTAATTATCCTTTAGAGTGTTGTCTACATGACTGTACTGCAACAATAACCATAAATGTAGGATAATTTTATCAAATTGTTTACTAATCAATAAAATTAAACTAAAGCAAATCACAAATTATTGTTAAATACATTGAATTTATTTGTTATTTTTTCCATCTACTTTTGGAGACATTTTGTTTCTTCCATCATAAAATATAAATCCATTTTAAAATGTAAATACTGTCAGCCAACTTTAATCAACTATTTGTTCTAGTTAAGACATTATATACTGTGTGATAAATTTCATCAATCACATTTCATTCAAATACATGAAAATGCTATGAAAATATAAATTTAAGTAAAACTATAATCTTTACTTTTTAATGTGACACCATATATTTAGAGATTATCATTATCATTAATATTCTTTACCTTATTGTTAAAATATGTTCATTTTAACAAAATGATTTTCAGTATCTTTTTTAGAACAGTTAAATCAATCACTTTGACAAACAATAATATACTTTTTTACACAATTAGATTTAACTGATATTAAATGTTTTAACAGTGATAAAAACTTACTTTTTTTCCAGCATGAACTGAAGTTAGATACCATAAAACAGCAGCAACCATCCTCATTTCTGGAGTTGGTTCATCTGCTATCCTATAAAATTAAAATTATATTATACTTATTTTTATATTACATATAATTTATACAAAAAAGTCTTACCTTAAAAAATAATCTGGATGGCCCATAAAATTAGCATACATTTCCAAAAGTGAGTGTGGTTCTAGCAGAAATGTAGGAAAAGAAACCTAGGTAAGTATAATTATAAATAAAATATTTTCCAGTTAATCTTGCTTTATTATAATTTTATTTTTTAAATTTTTGTTTAATAAATTATATATTATCTGTATGTTATTAATTGTATAACTGAGGACAACTTTCATAATCTGTCATCATTCCAGCTACATTGTAAGACTGAAACAGTGAATCAAACTAATAAGATAATTTGTTGGAAATAAATTCACATATTTTAGGATGTAACTACCGTAAATATTGTCAAAATACTATCATATTTAGTATGTATATACAGTATATTAAAATTTAAAATATAAATTAATAATGTTTTAATTTAGAAATCAAATAAATATATTAACATAACGCTGTCTTGATGCAGTAATTTTTACAAAAACCTACAAACTTAAATGTTTATAAAATTTTTTGCAAACAAGAACATATGAATGTCGTGATTTTATTTAAATAGAACAAGAATGAATTGGAATTAACAAATACTGTACACATTTACACATACATTAAAATTTATTAAAACTAATTTTAGTATAAGTAATAAATAATAAATTTTAAAATAATAATGATACACAAAAAAACAAAGTAAATTTTTACATTATTTTCTATTCCAATATCATTAACATCTCTATCATATTCTATTTTTTAATTAAAAAAGTACGTTTATTATAAGTGAATATACATTATAACTGAAAAATCACTATTTATTTTTAATGATCATAAAACAAAACCTTTTCAAAAAGTAAAAAACTGAATTTAAAACTTTTATTTATTTAAAGTTTTTGTATGAAGTATATAACTTACAATAAATAAAATAGTGTCACAGTCTTTCTTTGTCAGTTTAATTTATACACAATTATAAGGTCGGTCAAGTCGATCTGATAGCACGCTCCACAGAAGCAAATCAAATATTAATTTTGTTTAAAATAAATTTTATAAATTCTTGGAATCAAGTAGTTGTTCAGAAGAATTTTTCGCTGAATATAAAGTAAGGGATGTGGTTTATAGATTCCAGAGGAACCACGTAGTTTTTACTATAGCTTACAGTAACTGTAAACGAAAATGTTCAGTTCCCATTTGCGCATGCACATGCACATGTGCAATGAATGGATTGAAAGGATCGTAGTCTCCAATATATATTGTCTGACAGACACACATAAGTCCTAACATAAGCACTTCACTACTATAGTGGAGCATGCCATATATACATACATGAATCAGTGTTTATTAGCTAATCGATAAAAAAATATCAAATTTTTTTTTATTAAAATGACTTTAAAAGTAGTAATAAGAAGAAAAGTAACCCTATTTTCTGTTAAAGTATAATTTGATTCTAAAGTGATTTATCCAAAATCAATTCAATGTTTCATAATATTAACAACAAAACTAAAAACTAGATTCATTTTTAGATAACTTTTAACTTGACATTAAAAAAATGCAAGTTATTTAATAATGTATTATTTTTAATCAAAAATTTATCTTCAGCTTAGTACAAATATTAGTTATTCATTCTTCATTAAAAATGTAAATAATGCTAAATTGATACACTTAAAATTCAGATTACTACTAAATCTCCATTAAAAATTACTATATATATATATATATATATATATTTTATTATCCATAAATGTCCGTCAATAATAGTGCTATTATGAACAGGAAAAAAACTGTAGTTACAAATCCATTAAAATGTAGCATCTTAATTGGTAGGTATTTGCCTTACCACAATGCAAAATGCATTTGCTACATATCATATCTCTTACTAATTTGATGCTAAACTTTAGAATCAATGTAGCATCATATAAATGAAAGAAGATATACAATAGATCAATTTTTTCATTTAACAACACAATTTATGAATGAAATTCTTGATTTAAAAAATATTTCTAACATAAGATATTTGGCAGTTCTGTAACCATGTATACTCTTTAGAATGTACAGGAGTATCTCTTTTAGTGTGACTAATGTACTCCAGAAAATTACTACAGAAAGAGACGATATTGAACTTAAATTTTTAAATGTTTGGATAGTTTTTTCCCTCTTACTAAAACGAATTTGCCTGCCTTTCTTTGAAGTTCAAGTAACACAATTACATTTTCTAATGCTCTCTTACTTAAATGCTATATTTTTCAATTGAATTGTTATTCAAAATTATGCCAAAAGCAGACATTTTAAAAATAGGCTCAAAAGTTCAAATTTAGTGAGGAATGAGTGATTAAATTGCCACTAGCCATTTTACCCATTCTTTGCAAACTAAATTAAAAGCATTAATGTCAGCAATGTATAGTATAGTGTTCTTTTGCCTTCAAGTTTTTAATCACTAAATAGGTATTTACGAGGCATGTTCAAATGGAAATGATTTGAAGCGTCGCATGTGAACAGTTTTCAATGTATTTTCGTGAAACAAACGCGATAGTGAAGGTTTATGTACCACGCATGTGCAACCAGATTTGTGATAACTTCATTCGTAAGGACGTGGCATTCATTTAAAAATGGCTGGTGTGGATGCAACTGCGTCCAAAATGGATCAGCGAGCTGTAATTAAGTTTCTAACACTGAAAGGGTATAAGCCGGTGGCTATTCATTGCAGAATGCTGGCCATATGCAGTGACATGTGTGTGTCAAAGCCCATGGTGACGAGGTGGGCGAGAATGTTTAGCGACGGTCAACACAAAACACGGGATTTGCCGCGGCCAGTCAGACGCACAAAGTTGTGACAGAGAAGCTGATTACGGACATTGACACTGCAATCAAGGGAAATCGACGTCAAAACATTCGTGATGTTGCAAATGAGTTAAACGTTTCCATCGGTACTGTTCACAATATTGTCACCAACATTCTGAAGTATCGAAAAGTTTGTTGCCAATGGGTACCCGGCATGCTGTCTGAACACCACAAGAAACAGCAAATGGGCCTGAGTTTACAGTATTTGTTGCACTACAGGGATGATGGTGATGCCTTTCTGCAGCACATAGTGGCAGGGGATGAAACCTGGTGTCACCACTTCCAACCAGAAGGGAAGTCCGTCAGCATGCAATAGAACATCCCGGCTCACCTAGGCCCAAAAAATTCAAAACTCAGCAGTCAGCCAGAAAGGTGATGTTGACAGCATTTTTCAACATGCAGGGACCCCTATTACTGGAGTTTAAGGAGCCGAATGTCTCCATCAATGCCCAACGGTACACCCAAACACTTGATAAGCTGCATAAGGCTATCAAAAGCAAACGTCCTTGTATGCAGTCGTTAGGTGTCATCATTCTGCACAAGAATGCAAGGCCACATGTCACCAAGGTGTGTGTCGAGGCACTGGCCCGTAAAAAGTGGGAAGTCCCGGAACATCCAGCTTACAGTCCAGATCTGTCACCTTGCAACTATCACATCTTTGGACCACTGAAGAAAAGTCTAATAGGTCAATGATTTCACTCCGACAATGATGTAAAGGCTGCAGTTCTGAACTGGTTCCATGATCAACCGACATCGTTCTTTGCGGACGGAATTCGTAACCTTCCTAAGCAATGGGACGCCTGCCTAAACACCATGGGTGATTTCTTTTAACAAGCTTTGTATGCATTTCACTCATTAAATATTGTTTTTTCTATCTATGTATTTGTCTCATTTCTGTCCCTATGCATTTCATGGATACACACCTCGAATCACTTTCATTTGAACACCCCTTATATATGAAACTACAAATTTCTAAAAGTGCAGAGAATATGCAACTTATTAAATTTATAAATTAACAGTGCAATTAAAACGAGATAAGTGAGAAAACTGGATCAACATTTATGCTATTTTTTGTAAAAATTTTTTGAAATTAGTTATAAATTCTCTTATACATGTAATCAAATGTCACTAATAAAGTAAGTTAGATACTAGACCACAACTGTAAAGTAAGTATTGCCTTTAAGTGAATCACAGTATTTCTTTCATTTGTCAGTGCCAGTAAAAGCAACTCAAAACAGAATTGCTCTATTATTTATTAGCTGCACAACAGTGCTATGCTTAAAAAAATGCAACAAAAAAGTATAAATAATAAATTTAAAAAAAGGAAGTTTTTTAGTGATTTTAAGAGAAAGGCAAGTCCCAGAAATTATAAACATGATTGAAAAGAACTGTATTAGCAAAGTGTCCTAAAGTGAAGTGCCTTAAAGCAAGATTTACCTACTGTATATTAAGCTAGCTGTGACCGCATTAATTAAATCCTATGACACACAAACTACACAACAGTTAATTTTACACTAAATGAAGTCATACCAAGAAAGATATCCTTATATTTGGTTGAAGCTATCAACATATTTCTAGAATACATAAAGAAATGAATAAAGAAATTATTTGAAAAACATTTTTTTTCTCATTTTCTGATTTATAAAATGAAAATTATTTGAAAATATCTGCTGCAATGAATATGATTAATAGGAATATACTCATTGAAGTAATATAAAAATTTTAAAAATATGTTTTTGATCATTTTTTTGCATGAAAAGAACTATAATTAGACTGCCTTACCCTTGTAAGATCCATTCCTAATTTTAATTTTGATAATAAATGTAAAACAACATTTTTTTCATATAAATCTTCTATTTCAGGAACTGTTACATCATTGTCATCATTTTCATCATCAGTTACTTCACCAGTAACATCTAAAAGAAACTTTTGTTATTTAAAATATCCAGAATTATTCAGATATAATTTAATTCTAAGAATAAATAGAATATACGTATTAATTTTTATCAACATTTTTACATCAAATTCTTTATAAAATTAGTCTTCACAACACTTTTTTTGAATGTTATTTAAATTATGTTAAATTTTAATAAATTATTTTAGAAATTTTATTTATATAGGGAGTTCAAAAATCTTTTATTTGAAAGTAAGATTTATAAATATTAAAAAAAGTCATTTTTCTAAAATTTCAAAATTTTGTTACACAAAAGAATTCTTACAAAATACACAGTTTAACAATGAGTGAAAGGAGTAGAGAATAATAGTTTAATTGGGGCTGCAATTTAAAAAAATTGTAGACTTATAAATTTCCACTGTCGTCTGTTCATCTGTCGTTCCTTAATCTTGAAAATGAAGTTAGATAAATAAAATCCGAGACCAGATATGGAAACCTTAGGGAGAGGAGGCCACGATTAACTACATACAAACATCCAAAGCAAACTGGAAGTCATATTATTTCAATTCAAAACTTTCTCCTGAAAGCAGTTAATAGATGACCGACACGACTCTATTGTTAAAAGTATGTGTACATGAGCAAGACACTATAATATTAACTTGAGATGAAGAGCATATATTTTACATTAAATAAATTAAAAGTATGTTAATCATATTTTTGCAGCCCAGCATTCTGACGATGTTGCAATAAATAATTGCTCATTTTGAAATAAATACTCTATTGTGTAAATTTAGGCTTATTGTCAGCATCTCAATATAAGAAAGTATGTCATTACCTAAAGTTAATGGTATATTTTCAGGCCCTGAAAGTTATTTAAAGGTTTGATGCCTGATTTTAATGAAGAACTATCTTGGAATCTGCAAAATGTAGCTACGGATATAGCTATAATCAACTTAGAGTTTCCAGATCTGTAACTATAAAATGAATAAGAGAAAACATGGATAAAAATTATGATCCTCAGCTAAATTAAAATTTTCTGCTTAGATATCTTTAGCAGGCCTGGGAGTACTATTTCCCCTCTGAAAAAGTGAGAAAAGTGAGTTGAAATACAGAAAAAGTGAATAAAAAGTAAGTGCAATAGTGAAAAAACAAAGTGAAAACACAAAAGGAAAACTCAGCAAAATAGCAGTAAAAATTGTTATTTTCTTTTTGTTCTGTTATGGTTAAACACATTTTAAAAATTATATTGTGCTTTTTTGGTCCCCCAAATATTAAAAGCATTTGAGTCGATAAATTTTAAATTACTAATTGCCACTGAATTTCTATTTGCAACGTAATATGGTATTTTATTTCTACTATTGTCCTTGAAACTACCACTGAAGGTGAAACAATAAATTCTTCAAAAGATCAAAATATGCAGAACAGCTGGATAGATCAATCATCATTTGTTTCCTTTTGATATAAAAGTTGTTTATTAGTTTTAAGTACTGTCTCCTCATTTACAAGTTTCTGTGAATTTGAGATTTCACACCTTTATGTAAATCAACAGTATTGGGTCAATTCACATAAAGGTGTAAAATTTCGAATTCACCACATAATGTGTAAGGAAAAGATTTCTTTAATTCTGAACCGAAAGTTGTTTAAAATTTTTATGGAAATGTGAGATTCCGGACAGGTCTAAGTCGTCACGAAAGACGTTAATTTAGAGAAAAATTTATTAGTTTAAAAAACATAGGAAAAAATCATTTATAGTCGGACACCCATTGTTTATATCAAACTTCGACGCAAAAATTATATATCGCAGAAGGAAGTCGTCTTATGATTGGTGGAAGATCAAATTCATTTTTGATTTTGACCTTTCTTGCGCTCCAGGGAGTAGTGTAGCTAGGGCTCTCCGGGCCCAGTGTGAAACCAGATTTGTGGGCCTCCGAAAAAAATTTTTCAGCAGGGGTGTCCTTATTCTGTAATAGTAATCGGAAACGACCAAACAAAAACAAGTAATTTTTTCTGTAAATTTCGGCTTTTGAATTTATTTATTCCATTTTGTGCGAGGTAAAACAAATTAGGTATTTTTTGTTTTGTTTACATAAATGGACTAAAATATGTTTGTGTAGTGGTTATATAGTGTATAACTAGATTAGGGTTGAGTTGCTAGTTTTCCTGTGTAATAGGGGCCCCAGCAGCTTGAGTAGCCAAATGCCAAATTTTGCTTTGTTCTGATTGTCGTGAAAAATTTTTTAGGTCTTTTTTTCCTGTGATTTTGGGGCCCCATGGGCCTATCGCGTGCTGCATCTATCACACCCCCTAGCTATGCCACTGGCTCCAGGTAGGAGTCTTGTTATGCTTAGTAACGTGGGACCAGTCACTTGGAAAGCATAATTGAGGGTGAACGACCAATCAAAATGGACAAAAGAAAGAACAGAAATTAATATAATCCCTGACAATCAAGGACAGCTCACACTCAGTTAATGTTCCAAATAACCAAAACGCCATGTGTCAACGCAAAGAAAGAAAAAAAAAAAAAAAAAAAAAAACAGTTTCTCATCTATTGTGTCAACCTGTAACCCATCCCACTTTGGACTTAAACAGTGTCCCCGATACCAACAGACGAAGTCTCCCCATGCCTTGTCAACACCACTGTCCCGGGGCCACCTTCGATTGACAATCAAAGAACCTCATCAATGCCCAGAATGTCAGAACAACTGATTGTCCTAAAGCAAACTATTTTGTACATAGTGTATGTTTATTATATGTTAAAATAAATGGTTTTTGTCAGATACTTGTCGTCTTTGTCTCTTCCGCCACCACACACATACGAATGGACCCTAGACAATCACTGATGCGCAATGAACTGATTGCCCCTGGAAGTCGGCTTCTCACAGAAACACAGCTTACCTATCATCAAATGTCACGACATGCCACTGCTGAATACATAGTGAACTTAATTACCTTATATAAAACTTATTTAGTTAAATATTAAATAGAATATTAACTTGTTTTATTATTTATTTATTTCAATATATTGAAAAGTAATAAAGTAAAGACAAAACAAATGTACTAAATTTTAAAAAACGAAACCTCAAACTTATGACTTTCAAAGTAGCTTTTTTTTTTTTTTTTTTTTGAGTCCTCTTATCTCAACTACAACAGATTAACAATTGTTCTCATTCTCACCTACTGCAGATTTTTATTTAAGAAAACAAGGATTTAAAAACATTCAGGATCTCATCTGCTTTCTTGTTCCAAATTAAACTAGAGGTGCTGAAGAGGCATTGTCTGTATACAGTGACGGATACAAGGGAATACCATAGGCACAAACAAAAAAAAATTAAAATTTATTTGTTTGAACTTCAAAATGTTTTTAACAACATTTATGATGGAAAATATGATTTATTGGCTCATCCAGAATACAATCACTGTGCACGTTATATAAATAATGACATTAATAAAAGATATTTCATTAATTATTCAAATATTTTTAATTTTTGAATTAGTTGAATTCCAGTCAACTCTTGATATTGAGTTTTATAAAAAAAAAAAAATATATATATATATATATGGATGTAACTAAAATTTACTACTAAGTTACTATGCTTGCTTTGTGATCCCATCACTTTTGAAACTGATATAAAATGCTTGAAGTGCTTTTAAACATTGTTATTACTATTTTTAAGTTGTAATTGCAATGTGTAAATGTTGTGTCAATTAATTTAAATGACAAGCTGATAGTTCCAGCAGACATTTGACAATAGGAAGGATAAAACTGGCTCCAATAGTTGTCTACAAGGAAAGGTCTGTCATAAGTGCTAAGTGCTTCAATCATTATGAAGTTACTTTACACGCATTTTTAAAATACTGTGATAGTGTGCTGTATTTTTTGTCACTCATTTCTGTGTTATATTACATAATTCAAACTGCATTTTTGAGAACATAATCTTAAGTTAGACATTATTTTTGGAAAATCTTCATTAAACTCAAATTAGATTTATATAGATAGATTAGAATTATAAAAATTGAAGAGTTCCACCAAAACAAAGTACAATAAATATGTAAAAAATAATTCTGAAATAAAACTAAATCAGCTATTTAAGTTGAACAAGTTTAACTTAATTAGCTGAATTGATTTTATTTTAAATTAGCCAATCAAAAAATTTATCTGACTTTTACTTTCTTGAAAATTTAGAAAGTTATATTAAGAAATACAACAGATTATGGAATGCTAATATAAAAAAAATGCTAAAAGTGATTGCTGATTTCTCATTTAAGTCACAAAATCAATAATATCGTTAAGTATCGGATGTTTTTCAGTAATCTGAATAATCTTAAAAATTGAAGACTATTCTGATCATCAACTAGTTAACAAAATATCTCTTTCATTAAATAAAATAATTTAAATCATCATAAGATGTAAATGTGCATTTTTTAAAAATATTTCTATTAATGTGTTAAATACAGTTATTCTATAAGTAAAAATTCAAAACTACTAATGCTTTAACTCTGATATTATAACTTAAGCCATATCAATTCCTTTACATTATATATATATATATATTTAAATTATTTGATTTTGATATACAAAGAAAAATCAAACTTTTTGTATATTATTTATTTTGTCGCTTAATTAAAGAAACATAATACTAAAATAGTATCAGTTATAATATCAATTATTTCAAAAAAGACCTCTCAAGAAATGATTATTGAAATGTGATTATCAATATCCTGAACATAAGTAGGTAAAACGTTTATTCTGCTTTCAAAATAATTGAAATGTAAACTGTAGAATCTTATACATTGTGGAATCAAACTTTTCAATGTAAAATGAATATATATAACTTACATTAAAGTTAGTAGAATCATCACAATAATTATAAAACTTGAAAAATTCTCTCTCTTAATAACTGAAACATTATTAATTTAAAAAACAGAAAAAATGCAACTACTTTATAAACATCAGGCACTGAATTTAATAAATAAATTATTCAACATATTTTATTTTATTTTATTTAAAATTGTTCATTATAATATATTAATAAACTTAGAAGGATGTATGTTCTTAAAACCTACTCAACTTAACAGTTTTCAGCAATAGCAGACATCTCTTACTTCAACTAATCCATTACACATTGAGAATCTACTGCATATATTATATATACATAAATTTTGTTTGAAAATATGGATTTTGTCTTAAAATTTAGATTGGAATATTTATGTATTTAAAATATTATTATTTTTATATGATTTCAGCCATTATTAATTGTATAAAACATACCTTGAGCAGATTGTGATTCTTGTATTGATTGTGATTGTGTAGGAGATGATCCTGAGAAAATAACAGAAGACTTCATTTCAGATAAACTATTATATGACTGTCTCCTATAATATTTTAAAATATTTTTTTTTCAGATTTAATATTTTTATTTTTGAAATTTTAAAATTAAATTAATTTTAAATAATCCATTATAAATTTTTGAAATATAATAATCCAGATAAATAGATAAATAAATATTGATAAGACAAAATATAGACATTTTAATATTTCATAGGCATTCAACATTAAATTATAATAAATATTTATGTTCAAATTTTAATTTATCACTATTTTTACATTTCTACATTACATTTCATTATGTGAGTGAAACTGAATAAGAAAATTATTTACTTGAATGGAAATAATTTTGTTGTTATATGATATTGTTAATTATAACACTATTGCTCTTAATTTTATTAACTTGAATCACGATTAATTTGATTTAGAATTAATATCTTAGTACAGGCTTGATTAATCACACATTGATTTTATTACTTAATTATAAATTAAACAATAAAAAATTAATTTCATAAAATATGGTACAGTAAGATTAAGTAACAGATGTTTTGCAATATTTGAAAACAATCTTTTAAATATATTTTTAATTCTTAAAATTACTTTTGTATCCAAATCAAATGAATTCAATATTTATTTTATAATACTAACTAAAACAAAAGAAATATATTAATTCATAGTATGAATGAAAAAACTCATTAAAAAGGAATACCACAACTTCCAAAAGAAATGAATAATTACAAAATGAAAATAAAGTTAAGAACTATATTAGAAAAATCTTAAACAGCATGATAATACTAGTTATAAAAATTAATATATGTTGAATTTGTTGTTAAAAAAAATGTTAAACCATTATTATTTTAGTAAAAAACATAATTTAATGTTGTATACTAAAATAATAATGGTTTAACGTTTTTTTTTTTCTACAACACATTCCCTTATGAATTTACTTTCTATTTAACTATTGTTAGTTAAATAGCTGTTACAGCAATTACAATGATTGCATATAATAAATATTTATACCATATTAAAACTTATGAAATATAAAACAGTATATATATCAAAAACTCAAAAGAACTACATTAACAAAGCATTATTGAGTTTATTTTTTAAAAATATCAATATTATATTGAAAACTAATCATACAGTTTAAATAACCTTTTTCATAAAATGTTTTTTTAACCTTACAATGATTTATTTACATTTCAATTAAATAACTAAATATTAATAATATTTTAGAAATTTACCTTTCTGTTTTTGTTAAACTTTCTTCTACTTTATCTTGATTAACAGTATCATCACTTAACTGAAAATTTAATGTTTTGCATTAGTACAATCTTACTTTCTATAAATTCTCTCATAAAATTAGCTTATTTTTTAAGTTAAATTAAAAAAAAACATATTTTATCAATTCTTAGAATTTAACATTTCAACAATTTTAATTTACATTATAATTTTTTTCTTTTTAATTTGCTTTTGTCAAATTCTAGATTAATTTTCTTTAATATTTTCTTACAAACTACTGAAAAATAATTATTTTTTAATAGAATATTTAACAGATTTTTAGTTGATATTCAGTTCTGATTATATCATACAAGATGAAATATAGACCAAAAATGTTTGAATCTAGCACATCCATTAATATTAATGATATGTAATATACAGTTGAGTCTGCATAAGTCAACATCCCAAGGTGAAGTGAAAATGTGTAGAGTTATCCAACACAACAAGTAAAACGTAGTTGAGAAAAACCACAAAATTACAATTAGGAAAATACAGTAGTGCTTTATACAGTACATGCAATGTATCTCTCTGACCATCTATCACTGGCACTAAAGTTGGTTTCTACTCCAAGTACCTTGGCAATTTCCATCGCTTTTTGTTTCAGTATCAGCCCCAAAACAGGAAGATTCAACAAATGAATTTGCTTTAGCCAATATACCAGAGCACCTTCGACATTTTTTATGGCGACTTTATCTGGTGTTTTCAAGACAGGCACAACAAAGACCCAAGAAAAAGTTTCATAATTTTCTTTTTTTCTTCAGAATTCCCACCAATGTTGTTCTTGGAACGTTTTCTTATTTTGCAAATTTGGCTTGCAAAGTTTTATTACATTCAAATTCAGATACAAGTTCGTATTTTTCCTTCTGATACTCATTTCTAACAGAAATGTGAAACACTTGCTGCAAATAATGCATGAATAAAAGGTGAGAAAATGGAAAATCAGATTCTGCTGTGTTATTAAGCTGTGTGGTGTGAACTCATTTTTCAGGAGGGGAGTCGACTTATGTCTAAACGAGTGTGGGACAGAAAAAGTATGGCAATTTATCCAGTGGTGACGAGTTAAATGGCATTGAGTAAACCAGAGTTTTTTAACACTAATGCTTATGTAAGTCGACCGGGACCACAGAAAACTGAATACTCTACTTCACTGACGGTGTCTAGTTATACCTATGATGACTTATGCAGACTCGACTGTATTTAATTTAAAAAACTTTTACAGGTCAAAATGATATGACTGACAAACATTAATCATAAAATCTTCTAATCTTCAAAAATCTAAAACTTTTAATTTTGGCCCCGAAAAAAATTATTCCTATTCAATATTTTTAACATAGTCCAAAGCAAAAATCTGGCCAAATTGCTATTAAAAACGGATATGTTAAGACATGCAAAAAGAATATATATTTCCTTCAAAATATTTTTTCTGTTTTTAATTTAACATACGTTTCTATATTCAATGGTTGACTCAATGGTGAGAAAACATCATTTCTAAATGGACTGTTGAGTTCTCTGTTGAAACTAGTGATGTCAGCGCTGTTTCACCATTGAGCTCGATGGTCTCAATGACCTGAAAGTCCGTTGAATATTCAACAAACTAACATGCCGGCTTCCGTGAAACAAGTGAA
Source organism: Centruroides vittatus (assembly GCF_030686945.1). Classification (NCBI taxonomy): domain Eukaryota; kingdom Metazoa; phylum Arthropoda; class Arachnida; order Scorpiones; family Buthidae; genus Centruroides; species Centruroides vittatus. The sequence goes on from NW_027122193.1 coordinate 2,117,183, forward strand.
TTTCGCTTATAGAAACTATTGATTCGCTCTTGCTGTGGATGTTGTAATAGTGGACAGATTAGTAAATGATCTGCATATGATAAAACATGTGATTGCACGATTATGTTGGATAATTTGGTCAATATTGAAATATTAAGCTTTTTCTCAGAAACAACCTCCACGAATTTGTCCAAAATTGATTATGGCTAATACTTGGCTCTCTTTAAGTCTTCCTAATGATATAAATATTCAAGAAATTCAAATTATTAAAGAAAGACAGAGTATAGAAGAAAATGATACAGATAAGGGTTCATTTGAATAAAAGAATTTATTCAAATAATGGTTAAGTGAGTTACTTTAATTATTTAGCAAAATAGTCACAATCATTGCCCTCTCCTTAATTAAGTTGGCCATCATGAAAAGTGTCCTTTCAACAGAAACGTTTCTTTTTTCTACGAAACATGACATCAGATCATTCAATGGAGGAACTCAACGGAGAGCTCATTGGTGATATAAGTATTGAATTTAGAAACGTACAGGTAGTGATTTCAGCACTTCTTTATTTCAAAAATTTTTTTAGAAAAATGGTTAAATTGCTCATTCATCATATTTATAAAAATATAGATGAAATTAAACAAGTTTTTCAATACAGATCTTAGTTTCACACTAAAAATTAGTCAGCCAAATAGAATATAAAAAGAATCGAAATTGGCTTTTGACCTTTTAAGTTAAAACTTGCATGTTATATTATCATAATCAGTACTTAACTGTTTTAGACTTTGATACTATTTGTTAAATGCATATATGACGTTTTTGATATTTTTTTTTTTATATGTAAAAGTATAGTAAAACTATCTACACCATTCTAATATACTGTTGCTACTATTTTTTGTTTTTTTTTTTAATTTTTTAAAGCTCTAATAGACTCTGATAACATAAGAAAGAAAAGGTTAATAGCTAGGTCTTATGTTTTTGTTCTTATATGTAAAAACAATATAATTTCATTTTGTCCTTTTTTTTGGATTAATAGAAATTATCTAAAGAGTATAATTTTTTCACTTATTTATATTGTTAATAACAAAATGAAGAGGGAATTCTTATATTGGTTTATTCTCCATGACATGCAAATTTTTCTAATAAAATTAAAATAATTTTCATAAAATTAGAAAACTGAGTTCTGTATTGAAATTTTTTAAAATTTTATTTCCAGTTTTATAAAAAAATCATATAAATTACCTGAATTTTTTGAAGAATAATTAAACATTGATCTAAACAGGATATAGTAGCATTTGCAGTAGCTTTAAGAATTAATAAATCCTTTAAAAATACATAAAATTTTATTAATCATTTATATTATTGACAAAATGTTAATATTTTTAACAAACTCAAATTTTTGATATAAATTAATAAATTATCATGATTACTAAATAAAAATTAAAAACATTAAATATATAATTTTTATTATTAATTTCTTTAAAAATACTAATTTTTCTTTACATCTATGTAACTAAATTATTCAAAACTTTGTATCTTACTCATTAGTTATAATAATAAAACACAATAATATTAGTTAAGAATTCCAATTAAATATTTCCACCATTCAAATTAAATATTTATAACCTTCAAATAACTAATTCAAAAAGTTTTTAATTCCTATATCTTAGATTACATAATAATCTACTTCCATAAAAAATAGCAATTGTAATTTATAGTAATCTTATAATAAAATAGTATATTTGACAAAATTTTTATCTTTGTTCTGAAAATAGTATTGAAAGATATACTAAATCTTCTCACATCTGGTTATATAGTAAATAATACCAACAAACCTTTATAATTAAACCTGCACATATATTTTTAATATACTTTGACAAGTGCTTTCAATCCTAATTGGGATCTGCTTCAGGTCAAAACGTTTTATACAAAAATTTGGAATGCTTAACCTGTCCCATGTTATTCCCAATATATCTCAGGTTGTGTGTGACCTGCTGATCTTGACCAGTGAACCCAAGAAATCTTGTTTCAGCATCAGAACATTTTTGAAACTAGATGTCGCTAGTCGTTATAATTTTTATATTAAAACTAACTTCCGAAATATAATTTTTTTTGTTTTTACGTTTATTAATATATCTATTTTGTTTGTGCAAAATAAAATAAAAAAATAATTTCAGACAATACAATAGCAGTGATTATTTTTTCAAAAATGTATAATTTTTGTTAGGCTTAGCATCGACAAAATTCCAACATGGCACGACACATAACAGAGAAAAATTTCAACACGGGATAGGTTAGAAAACAATTTTAAATTTAAAAATTGCTAGAATGATTGAATATTCGAACAAATACATAGATGGGGATTTTTGTATTTGTTCAAATATTTAATCATTTCAGTAATTTTAAAATTGCTCTTTAAGCATTCCAAATTTTTGTATAGAACATTTTGACTTGAAGCAGATCCCAATTAGGATTGAAAGTGCTTGTCAAAGTATATTAAAAATATTATAAAGGTTTACTTAGTGTCATTGAAAGATATTAAACTGTATTAAATTGAAAACTTATTATGTAATTAAATTTTTTGTGCGCCAATATACTGTAATTGGAGAATGTTAACATATTGGAATCCATTTATTGTAATCACTAAGATTTTCCTGTTCTTATGATGATAATTGTCTGACAGTAGTAAGAAGTTAAGTAAATAAGACCACAATTACTGAAAATTCTGGTTTTATTGACAGACATTTTAAACAATTAAAAACTGCACAACTTTAAAACCATTAATTAATATAATATAATAAACAAAATTATGATTTATCTTTTGATTTACTTCTTTTAATTAAAATACAAATGTAAAAGCAAGAAACAATGGTTAGTATTTTCAGTAAGTATATGGGCATTTTGGATTGTTTTGTTTGATCACCTGATAATATATTTATGATGATGGCTAATACTTTTGATTATTTTTACATTTGTATATTAATTAAAAGAATTAATGTCAAAAGACAGTAGCTTTTCTATCTTGCTTATTGATAATTTGATGTATTATCAATCTACTCATCATAATTATTATTAACCTATAGTATTTCATCTATTTTCCCACAATTTTTGTAATACCATCTTTAACAACAGCTAAGGTATAATTATAATAAAAAAATGCCAAAATTTTAAACTACTACTGCAAACAACAATTAAAATAAACAGTAAACATTTGTTAAGATTTTCAGTGGTAACTAGTAACTAATAACAATTGTATGTTATTAGCTACTGGCATGTTGAGCTGCTGGCATGAAAAGTCAGCTTAAAAATGCAAATTTATTTGAAAATAATGATAACTAAAATCAATTACAGTTTTATAAATTATTTTAACTTGCACATTTTGAGTCATGTTAATTCTGATGATAATAGGCAACTGATAAAAATATCTGCAATTACAATAAGAGGATTCTATGATAATACATATGTATTACTTAGCTATATACAAATTTGAAAATAAAATATATTTATCACTTACAGAATCAAAACATTTAACTTGAGATCCAGCAACTGGAAGTGCCTATTAAATAATGATAATATTAGTAGAATAAAAACTAATCATAAACCATACAAATTTATTTTGATTACTTGTTTAATACTTTTAAATTCTATAATATTTTCATTAAAAATATTTTATAGATTATTATTCTCATTTTTATGCAATCACATTTTCTCATTAAAGAGTTTAAAAATTGTATATTTAATTATTGTTTTACTTTTTATATTACTTATATTTCATAAGGACTAGAATTTCTAGAGATTATAGGAAGATTTTTGCATCAAAAAAGTTGTCTTATTCCAAATTAAAAGAAATTGTACAAATTATACAGTATAGGTTATAAAACAAATAACTTATTTACTGTTAATTCTTAATAGTATCACAGAATTGAAAGAGAGATCAATGTTTGCCTATAATATATGTACTTTTTGCAATCAATCATAAAATAAAATTTTTCAATTTTTCTGAAGCATAAATATTACCATTATCCACGTATGAAATAAATTCATGGAGAGTTTTCTAACATGACTATAGATGTCAACAATATGATCAAGTTAGAAAATAAGGAGAAACTTCTTATGGTTTTATTATATACATTTGAATAAAAAAAAATACATTTAAGTTAGGAAGTATAAAATATTTGATAATTTGTCATTATTATTTGTTAATGATGACAGTTCCATCAACTAAAAAATTATTGAACATCTGTTATATTTATCAATATCAAAGTAAATTTCATATAAATTAATACCAGATATCAAATTCTCACAAAATGAGACTGCTTTTAAAAGAAATCTACTTCATTTATAAGATACTTACATATGAATAATTATTGTAGGAAAATTTCAATTTAGATATAAATTTAATGTGAACAAAAAATTTTTTCATTTAAAAACAAATACGTGGTCATTTAAAAATTGTAAGTTTAATAACAGAAATAATCAACTCGAAAACAATAGTATGTTTCTATATGTATGGAGAAATAATCATTTTTGATTTCAAAGTTTCTTATAATTTTTATTATATTGCATCAAGTCTTATAATATATGTAAAACTACTTACATCTATAGCTGTCTTTAAATCTTGTTGACATTTCTCAGTTTTAGACAACATATCTTTTACAGATAACAAAGATTCACACATAGATTCTGCATATTCTTTGGATTCTGATTCATTACTCAATTTCCCCAAAATAATATTAGAATCTGTGTGAACAATATGGTTAGAATTTGTATGTCGAATTGGAGGATTTTGCTGAAAAACAACATTTACCTATATATTAAAATAACACACATTATACTTTTTTAATATTAAAATCTATTTTACAATATAAAATATTAAGACAAAGAACTGCTTTTTGATGTAGTTAGATTTAATTTAAATTTGTATAATATGGAATATTTACTATAAACTTATGAAAGCATACAAAATTAAAACTGAATTGTTTTATGCTTTTAAGTGACATCATCATCATTTGATGTTTTATTATTTATTATAATCTTTTAATTTTCAATCTAATCATAAGCAGATTCTATTGTATTATATATTACTGCATAATCAAATATTTTTATTTTCAAAATTGTTCTACATTACTTTTAAATCCAATTTTATTTGTTATACCTATAATAATATTGCATAGCAGTGTGTCCCAACAATTTATTCTATAATTTTACATCAATAAAATTATCATTAATAGAAGATTATTGCTGATATTGGTGTTGATGCAATAATAAGTATCTCCATTATAAAGTGGCTTATGATGTCTTCTTTACTATTCACATTTAAAACCAATATGACAGAAATATACTGACAATAGTTATCAGTGCATTTATCAATACTTAAGTACTAAATAACTCTCCTGATTTATTCAATGTTTTGATATAAAAGAAACTATAAATATTTAAAAAATACATTACATTTAAAAAAAATTAGTATAAAAATAACAAATTTCATTTAGTTGAAAACTTATTCATATTTTTCTTTACTATTATTTTTAATATATCATTCTTAATTTTAGAAAATCTATTGTTAATAAATAATATAATCTTAATTCATACCTCAGCAATTGTTTTAGTCTGATGTTCTGAAACTTCTCTTAATTTGTTTACCCAAAACTGTCTTTCTTTAGCATCATTTGCTTTATTTAAATGAAAGATAGCAGTTATTGTTTTGTAAGAAACAAATAATAAAATAAGAAACATTTATAGTTATATTTTTAAAATTATATCTTTAGCATTTTCAATTATTATATGAGGCTTCTCCAAAAGTTAAAATAACTGAATAATATCTAATTCATATTCAGAATGTTCAATTTTAAATAATTGTTTTTCACCATCAATGAAAACTTTTGATTTGAAATTCAAATTCTATATATTTCAAATGTAATTTATACTTTGCTAGGTATCATTTGAAAATTAGTTTATAAACAATAATTAAAAGATATGAAATTTGAATATTAATTGTTCTCAATTATAAAAAAAAAAAAAAAAAAATACAGTATTTTTGATAATTAAAACTCTCATGACAACTTATAAAAGCACCAAAGCTAATAATATAAAATGTGTAATAAAACAAAAATAAATGCATTAATGCATTATTTCAGTCAAACTGATATTGTAAAAAAAAATTAAAAACAATGTACTAGAATTTGATACTTCCTGTAGCTAGAGTCTGATGATGACTAATTAAATTAGCCATTGTTCGTTTAAAAATTAAGGATAGATTGCAAAAACGAATTCTAGATCTCAACCAGTGGTCTAGAATCCGTCATTAAAATTGTGGTTCACAAAAAAGTGCATTGCAAGAATGATGTTTCTTCTTGCAACATCATTCTTGCAATGCACTTTTTTGTGAACCACAATTTTAATGACGGATTCTAGACCACTGGTTGAGATCTAGAATTCGTTTCTGCAATCTATCCTTAATTTTTAAACAAATAATGACTTCAGTTTAGACAAAATTAAAAACTGGTTTTTAGACCAACTTCCTAGATTTGTTCAGTGGGAAATTTATAACTTGTTTCAAAAGAAAATTGCTATTTTATTTCCTATATCATCACGAAGAAATTTCATTAAGAACAAATATTGAAATATTGTCCACGTTTTAATGTTATTGCAGTAGAGAGACAATATTTGAACTATAAAAAAAAAAACAATAATATGAGATCTAAATAATTCTTTAGAATTTTATTATGATCAAAGTTTCAAACCCTACACACTTTCTAGATAAAAATTTTGTAGTTTTTTAATCAAATTGGATATAAATTAAACATTTGAGAAAAGAAAGTCAATTATGAACTGTGAAACAACAATTATTAGTTGATTGATGATTTGAAATAGAATTAAAAATTCTAAAATTAGACTAACAATTTTTTCTTTGAGGAAAAACAAAAACCTTTAAAATAATTCTTTTTAAAAAGTAATGTTGATTTTCTGTTTATAACTTTTATTGAAAAGTAATTATAAATTAATTCCAAGATGAAAATAAGTTGCCTTTTGTCAAACCAGTCAAGTGCAGATGATTAAGTTAACTGAACAATAAACAAACTAGCAAAGGAAAGCACTGAACTGAGCATAGAGAATAAAAGACACCTTCTATTTAAAAAATAAAAATGACAAAAACAACCAAAATTACCACTCATTAAATTGTGATTTTGATAGATTAAAGCAAGTGTAAACTTTTTCTTTCATATGTATGAAATATGAATAAAAATAAAATTAAGACGGTAATCTATTGTTTCCAGTATTTATATATCTTATTTTTGAAATTTTCTATTTGACAGACTATATATAACTATTTAACCTTTTTTTGTTTATAGTCAGATAGTTCTGAATTAATTTGTCAAAAACTCTTTCTTCTTTGGGACATTTTGCTACATTCACATTCTCCCTCATTTTTGTGACTTAATGAAAGGAATTTTGTTCCAGTTGATTCACCAATGTCTAAAATCTGGGAGAAACCATGGTAAATGTAACAGCTGAAGTTTTAAGGTTGTTTGTTTAGGACCTATTCAAAGACAAATGATCTGAATCTTAGCAATGAAGTTTGAACTGTAGCATAGTAAGTCAAAGACTATACACCATTTTTAATGTAAAAATGATGGGGAGTTAAAACAAAACTTTCTCTGCAATTGGTCTTAAATGTTGGCAATTAAGGTTTTGTTTCTCAAGTTAATTTAATTCAATTTTTGTTTACATTAGTTCTTTCATATTCCTTTTAAAAGAAGTTATTCAACTTAAATTCTTTAAAAAATATAAATTTATACTCACCACGTAGTCTATATACTTCTTCACAAGCAGCACTAACAAAAAATGTTTGACTATCTTCATCACTTGGTGATATCACAGCTCCCTAGTTGAAAAAAATATATATTTACTATATCAATTAAAATAAATTTTTAAATTAATTATTTATATTATATTATATATGCTTCAAGTTAGTAATAATTGAAAAAGCAGACAAAATTAGTCAACTAAATTATTCCAATCAAATATTTAACTGATGAATTAAGCAAGATTTTGATATCATCTCAAAGTAATTAAGCATTGTAATTTAATCCATGTCAGATTCTATTAAAAAAAAATGTACATTTTGATACTATGGAGTCAATCTAACCCCATGCATATAGTGATTATTGCTTATATTCTCACATTATTTACATTAATATCATTTAACTTTTTTTCACTTAGAAGAATTTATAATCATAAATACTTGTAATATTTGTTAATTGATTATTGTTAAAATTATTAAATGAATTCCAAACATTTAACATGCTTTTATTTAATATATTTACATAATTCTTAAAGAAAATATTTTATTTATTTATTTTCATAATCCTTTACAGAGTATTTACAGTGGTTATCATGAATGTAGTTATTTCATCATTGTGCTTGTTACTTGACTTGCTGTCTTTATTTTTGGGATATAAGTGACATCTTATAACATCTTGAACTTTAGTTTCTTTTTTAGGTTGTGCTGTACCTGCTAGAATTTGACTATCTGTTTCAATTCCATAGTGCTACATTATAAGTTTTAGTGACTTTGGTGTCTACTGAGATTCTAGCCTGTATATATGTGGAATTATTAAATTCATGGCCAAATCCTTTATATGTGCCCTGCTGTCTTTGTTTTACAAGTATTTGAATTAATTTTCAATAAGGATTAAATATCATTTTAAAAAAAACTGCAGAGTCCAGCATTTCATGAAATAAATGTATTGGCCAGCAATTTGTTTTTCTGGCTTTTGTATATGAAGCACACTTATCATCATGACAATCTAATCCTTTTTCCTGAGGAGGAGAAAATTATTATTTCTTTCTCTTTCAGTTTTCCTCCTCATCAGTTTTAACATCTGTTCTTTTGAAAGTGCATTGAGGATAGGAAGAATAATCATATCTTTTATTTAAAGCAACTGACAGAAGACTTAAGCTATTTTCATAGCAAAAGTTATTCTACCTTAATCTGCCTTTGTCAACAATGATTAAGGTATATATGACTTGTTTTTTCTCATAACGTCCACTAAAATCAAGCTATACTTATTTGGTTCTTTTTTTAGGATAATTAGGATATTCTAAAAATTGTTGATACAGATTTTGATTGTTTATAATTTGACTTTAATGTACAGAAATGAAAAAACCAATTTTTTTGCCATACTTTTAATAATTGCACCATTTGAAAAATGCATGCTCAATTCTGATTGGGTAGTGGTTTACTTTCATTCTATTTATTGTTTTCTGTCATCTGACAAAGACTTATGATGATGTCTACAATAAAATTTTAGGTTTTGGTTTTGTTTATATGCCATTCTGTAAAATATGCAAATTAGCTTTACATAAAAAAATGTATTTAAACCACAATAATTGTGATGTTTTTGCTTAATTGTATTTATATTTTAAAAAAGTAAACAATAAATCATTTAATAATAATAGTAGTGATAACTTCAATGAAAAAAAAATTGGCAGGAAAACCTTTTGTTGTGAAAACATTTTTATATCAATTTCAAATTTCAATCTTAAATTTTTGTCAATAGATGGTGCTAGGAGTATATTACTTACAAAAAGGATGACAGCCATAAGAAATACAGGCAAACATGTTTAGATCATAGGTTACAGGATAATTGTGAGAACAGAACTGTATGGGTCAAAGGTCATTCTTGTATCTCGCATAGAAGCTACCCAGAAAGTATTACTAGTATGAGTAATATAGCCCAATCTAATCTAGCAATTGTTCAGCTTAATCTAATATGATTTATATAGAGAAATGCTAATTTACTTTCATTCACATTTGAGTCACATGGATATGAAAGTTTGGCATATGTAATTCATTTGCTACATAATTTATTGCATGAAATGCTGGCATATTACCTGAAAAATGCTAATGATTTTAAAAAGTCAGGTCCTTAATTCTTGTTTATATTATAGTAAAAAGTGGCATATGTTTTTAAATGTTGTTACAATTAATGATTACATAAATTTAAAAGATTAAAGAAAAATATATGTAAATATATATTTTATATTTTTTATATTAAAATAAAAAAACTTACATTTATTCTCTCACAAATTATATTTAATGTGAAAATACTCACAGCTAAATGTACTCCTCCTCTGGGAACTTTTTTTATTTCATTCATCTGAAAATTTTCAAGTTTTCATCAATTTCATTATATAATAACTACTTATATCTATATTTAATTTTTCAATTGTATATGGAATGCAGCAAGATCATTATCTGAACAATCTTGTTATGACATGAGAATAAATTTATCATGTCATGTAAATTACTTGTTTCTAATGTAAAATATGACACTCAATTTTTCTATATGTTTTTCATTGATTGTTATATTTTATTTATTGAAAAGTACAGCGTGTTCCATATGAAACTGCAACCATCCATACACTGAAATAGATCTTTTGTGTTCCTTCTTGTTAACACTTATGACAAATCATTTTACACTACAAAGATCACATAAAGAAATAAGTATTGATGATAAAAACACATTCCTTTTGCAAATACACAATTTTCACCTTCACACGGCACTGAGAACACTGACTCGTTGTAACAAATACCAGAAGAGTATTGATTTGGAGAGTGTTAACATGTTGGATAAGTCAATTCCGGCAAGGGTTATGGTCAGTGGCGTAGCGTAGTGGGGGCGGTAGGGGCAACCCGCCCCGAGCGGCACTTTAAGGGGGCGGCAAAATTTCACAATAAATAATAATAATACCTAAATAAGGGGGCGGCGAAATTTTCCTCCACCCTGGGCGGCTGACACCCACGCTACGCCACTGGTTATGGTATTTCTGTTAGTAATTCATATTTCCCAAAATGATAATAGATGAGTTGATTTTATATGGGACACCCTGTTAACTCAGAATTATAACAACTGTAATGGACTGTAATAATTTGACATATAATATTTTATACTTTTCTTTCTGAAAATTATTTTCTTGATATATTTATGTTAAGATGATTTTTTAATTAAATGTGGACAAGATAAAGAATCGAAAATTAATAATTAGGAAACATATGATATCTGCATGTGCAGCTTTTCCAAACCATTACTATGGCTCCTGTATACTTATACAATTTATTTTTCTAAATTTTTCTTTTAATAAAAAATATTATTACAACACTGACTTTCGAATAAATACATATATAATTTAATTAAATAACTTTTCATTTTATAGTAATGTATTACATTTAAATTTATTAACATGATTTTGAACATATTATATACTGTATATCATAAATTTTCTTAAGAATATAAATTTAACAAAGCAGTTGAAAAAATAAGAAAGAAATATTATAAAAATTAAAAATATTCGTAAACAGAAATTTGACAAAATTAAGAACATATGTATATTATAATTATAAACACATTTAAATAAAATTAATGTATAAATTATATATCTTATATTATCATATTTCAAATTTTAATTATTATTATTAAAATAAATAAATTATTACCATGTAATATTCAAGCATTCCAGTTTCAGGATTAAGAACAAACCACCTATATTGCCAACCTTTAACAACATTTGTATACTTGTATAGTTGACCCTCAACAATCTGTCTATATAAATATAAAAAATAAAGATAACAATAAGAAAGACATCTCTAATTCAAGCAAAACAATAAATTTATTTTAAAATAATAAACTTTTTGAAATATTAATCCAACATTAAATTCAGAAGTCTTCAATGGAATAGGAAATCTGGGAAAAAATTTTCTAGTAATTTGTAAAATACCTTAGTTTTAAGCTAAATAAATTTTAATAACAGATTCTATACCAGATATATATATTGGAAAATTGGAAAGCTTATTTATTCTAGTTTTTAGAGTATATAATCATAAATTTATAATTATTATGGAGTAAATCCCATTTTTAGTATGTCTCCATAGCAAAAAATCCAATAATGATGACAATTGGACATTTGATAGTTATGCAGATTCAACACAATATTCATTATTATTGAAACATATAATCTTACAATTCTGTAAGTGTATTTCCCAGTTATGTTCCAGTTATGGCATAAATTGCATTCATGATCTTGTTATTTAATTGATCTTCAAAATCATGATGATCAATTAAATAATGAGGTTTTAGTAAATCATATCTTTTAATAAACTCATTGAAATTTTCAATGGAGGAAACTTGATGGAGAGAATAGCCAAGCAATTAAACTATCACTGCCAATCTATTTTTATTTAGAAAGAGAACAAAATTATTTTCTAATACACTTTCCGATTATTTTTAGTTTATGTTCTAAACCTTGTACAGATGTCATATAGAAGTAAAAGATTTAAAGTTTATATTGACTTTATAGACATCCTATACTATCTTTCACAATATTAGACTATCTGATTTCTCCATGTACAGGTACTCCTCACTTTACAACCGAGTTCCGTTCCGACGACTACGTCGTTAAGTGAATTGGTCGATAAGCGAAGAGCTTCCGCTGGGAATATAGGATCGTTGTAAAATTATACAAATTATGCAACAACCTTCAAATTTATTCATAAAAAGACTATTATAGTATGCTTAGTGCGCATGTCACCATTCGCCACTGACCGACACTCAAGCCGAGAAAGGGGATTCCCCGAATTGCAGGTCGAAACTCAATTGGTCGTAAGTGCGAGTGGTCATTAAGCAGATAGGTCGTAAAGTGAGGAGTACCTGTACTGTAATAATTTCTGGATGCAACTGAGTGTATAAAATTCTAAAATACATTTTGTATTATATTTTCTTTGATGAAAATAAAGTAAAAATACCCATTAAATTATTCTTAAAACTTATTTTTGAAATTATTATCCTCTGTGCTTATTAGCTTTACGATTTCCTTAAGGTTGTTTTTTTTAATTTTAAAAATTAAAAACTTATTTTAAAGTTTAACATTTCTATTAAAAATTATTTTAAAATTATGTGAAACAACTGATTTACGTTTTGTTATAGTAATAATGTGAATATGAATAAATTAACTTAAACACACTTAAAAAATATTAATATTTTTACAATAAAAATAATAGATATCAGTTTCTTAAACACCCAAATTCCATTAAAAAAAAAAAAAAAATTATCAAAATATTATTTGTCATTTACTTACAGTTACACTCAGTTTTATTTTGTAATTACTCATTGAATCAACTGGGTGTTGTAAACTGTATATGTATCACAGCTTTATAATAGAAAATTATTACATATGTACAAAAGGAAAATTCTTGCAAGGAGAATAACCTTGGTATTTATATTATTTATTATGACTATTATTTTTATATTTTAATCAAATATTTTAACATATCCAATTGCTGTTTTTTACGTGTAAATAAAAACACATACAAACACAAAAAATTAATAAAATTAAAACATTGATTTAATTAATTTAATAAATAATTTAGCAAAAAATTGATTATCCAACCATTTTTTAAAAATATTTAATCTTTAAGTTCCAACCCATGTTAGATTACAACACTTAAAATGCTATTCTAATGAAACACTTTTTTATTTTGGTATAAAATGTTTCAGGAGTCCAATTGACTTGTGTTCAGATACAACTCCAAACTAAAAAAAAAGGAACGTTTGAAGTGAATTTCCAAACATTGGTGGAACTTCAAACATTAGTTTATGTGATCTTACACCAGAGGAAGAAAAAACATTACCTTTTTCCTCTCTGCATGTATAAGATCAGGTGTACTGTAAGGACAAGACAGAAAATGATATGACAATCTTGCAAGGCTGACTCATAAAAGTTCAAGTGATAAAATATAGCCTCAGGCAAGAGAAGTGATATTGATTATAAACTATCTGATCTGAGGTTGTAACTGCTTCATTCAGAAAATATTTACAAAATTATCTTCATGAACTACAAAAATTCAGATTCAATTACTCTAAAGTGGCAATATAATATGCAGAATAATTACAGAATAAATATAATTTCCAATTAATTATTATTGTGGTAAAATTATTTAATATATGATGATAAATATTTAGACTGACTCTAAAGATTACAGAAAACAACCAGTAAAAAAAATGTTGTTCTCATTTCAATTTTTCGACAACTATTTCACATATCTTTATATACATTAATAATGACAATAAAAGTTTTTAAATTTGATAAAACATTCATAACTGAAAAAATATTACATGTGCATGAACTTCCTTTAAACAGTAAAAAAAAAAAAAGAGATCAATTTTTTAAGTGTGACTTTAATTACATTTCCTATTTATAAGTAAAGCAGCAATTAGTAATATTCATATAGTTAATAGCTAACTATGAAATATATTTCATATAAATAAACAGTTAGTTATTGAGTCAGTTCATTAAAATCAAAATTTAATTTTCAAACTTTCATTTTAATGTATTAATTTATCACATTACCATTTTTATTTTACACATTACATTTTTACTGTTCTAGGAAATTTAATTTTTATAATATTTTTTACGACTTTGAATTGGATTGCATAGAGATCTATGGGATTTGTGAATTAAATTCATAAAAGATGTCTTCAAATGTATCCATTATGATAAAAAGTTACATGTTTATATTCATATTAATTAAAAATCAGAAGACTAAGAAAAAACTGGTAAGCTATCAAATACAATGAAACCTCGCACAATGAGTATTTCGCATAACGAGTAAAACAAATTGTAAAAATTTGCCTTGCTTAACAAGCGATGTTTCGCATAACGAATTAAGAGGAGAGGGGAAGTCCCAAATTGTGCGCATGCGGCATGCTCCATCAGTCTGTGTTTAGCACTCGTTCCGCTAGCATCTTAGTGTCACTTGTGATCACATATCTTTCCAAACTTGTGTTCACACATATTACTTGTAAACACCAACAACCATAGTCCATTATATAATAAACATGCCAAATTCTTGGGTCATTAAATTTAATGACAGATTCCAAATTAAATTTTAGAAATGTCTGAATTAAGAATTAACTATTTATAATTATTAAATTTAATACGAGATGGAAACATAACTGCCTACCTCTAGTCAAAATAATTAATTTCTAATATTTAATTATAGCCTTTACATAACCCAAGAATTTGGCATATCGTTTGGAGTGTTTATCAAACATATTAGCTGTGATTTTTTTTTTCGTTTCTGCAAATCGAATTCTCATTTCAGGATGGTTCATTCCGCACTAGAGGAAAAGATAATGATGATTCACGCTCCTTAACAGTGTATATTGTAAATTTTTTAAAATAAACATTATAACATTTGAGCATTTTTTCAGCGTGGAATGCTTTATCGTATTTTCCATTAATTTCTATGGGAAAAATTGTTTCGCTTAACGAGTGTTTCGCATTACGAGTAAGACTCTGGAACGAATTAGGCTCGTTAAGCGAGGTTCCACTGTAATTGGAAATATGTACAGATACTGTGCATGCTAAATTTTACATATCAGCAATCTCTATTAAAAATTGGGGCAAAACAACAATATTGTTATCAACTGAACTGTATTAATCATACAATAGAGATTATATTTATTAAATATAACAAAATGTTTTAAGGTATAAATTATAACCATGTAATATATTCTAAAGAGCAAAACTGTTTATAAATTAAACCTACATTATATAAAATTTAATTTTCAAATAATAATAAATTATTACCTCATTTTTCTTTCTTGTTGAGCATCAAATTCCTGAAAAGATTTTTTAAAACCAGTTAAAATAATTATCTAAATTCAACAGTATAGAAAAAAAAGGTCATTTTTCTTCCAGTTTAATCAAGTCTCTCTCAATAGTTTTTAGTTTCTAACTTATGAAATCATCGAGCACAAATATTAGTCTTATCTAATACATAATCAGGTCTTTTGCATATTTAGGTAATTCTTGAAATTCTGCATTCAAGTTTATTATATAATTGTAAATAAAAATCTGACTTGAAAAATTATTCATTTATTGGTCATTTACTAAATGAAAATTGAATAAGTTTTATATAAAAATTAAGAAAATTTACTATATTATTATAAATATTTTTAATATAATTTCAAATTTTTTTTTTTAACCTTTGAATCATACCTGAATCCTATCTTCAACACTACTCTTAAAATCATCAACATATCTAATAATGTATCCCAAAAATGTGCAATAATTTAGAGAACTTTCACCAGCTGAAACTACGACATCATCAACAATTTAATTCTTTCCCTTTAGCTGATCAATGAAACACAATTTTCTTTTTAAATGACCTAATCTTTCTAAAATATTTATTTAGGAAATCATTAGACATAAAAGTTGCTGTGTTTCATCACATATACTATACAAACAAAGGATACAATGAGATTGTTATATTTTGAATAATTCTTAGTAACACAGTATAAATGAAAAACTTTTAAGTAAACTATAAGCTCATTAACACTATAATTTGTCACTAATTCTTAAACAAGTTGTTAATAAAATTTTATTATAATTATTTGTCATCATATCCAAAATACAGACGCTCCTCAACTTAATGATTAAACTTCACAATAGTAATGTATTCATTAGACATCAAACTTTGATTTTTCATCTGCGTCTACGACTTTTGATTTTCCATATGATACTTTTTACTGATGCTGAGAAATGACGCATCCTTCCAGCCTAGAGTTGCCATCTCTCTCTCTAAATTTTGAAGACAAGGCTCTAGACTTCAGGTTTTGTAATTATTTTCCAAGTTTGTAAATTACATTACAATTTAAAAATCCAAATTTTCACTATTATTAACTTCTTATGTAAAATATATAAAAACACGTATCGGCTTTATTCAAATAAATACCTGCAGCTACTATTTTAAACTGCATTTTCTCTGTGATTACTATTCAAAGGTGACTATTTTTTTTTCCACACACATCCATTTGTGATCCATTTGTGTCTATTATTTAAAAAATATTTAAATATTTCTTTATAAAATTTTGATTTTCAAACAAATTATTTGAAACAAGCTGCTATTTCATTACATTTGAAATAGCAACTTATATTTTTCTTTATAACAACTATTACCTTGTATATACTAGTAACAAGAAAATAAATAAAACATATCCTCTGTATACAATTTGCATATTTCATTTTCTATTAAAGTCTATTAAATATGGTAAATAAATACAGTACAATACCTACTTTCAATAGCTTACAGTATTTATTAATTTTACATTGTTTCCTTATATTTTCAAAAATCCTTGAATAGTAAATGCAGCTTAGCAGAAAACCACCCTCAAATAGTAGATATTATTTGAGGAGCATGTGTATTGTAATTAAAAGTGTCAGAAATATCATTCAATTATCAAATCTAGCTCTTTTCTATCAAAATGAACTCAATTTCAAATAATAAAATTAATGTGAATTAATCAAGATAAAAAATAATATTTATATACAAAAGAAATAAATTGAGATCTATAAAAAATAATCTAAATTTCATTGTAATCAATATCAGATATATAGACAGTCTAAATAAAGTTGATATATGGATCTGAAAATATATTAAATGATGACTTATTCTATAATGTATGTGTAATTTTTGAAATATTTGTAATGAACATGTTATAAATATCAGAATTAACAAGTATCTGAATAAAGACTGAAGAAAATCATATATGGTATAGATGTTTATAAAACAAAATTTAATAAATATGCTAATTTTAATGTTTGTAGTGAATTTTTCAATATATTTTTATCAATTATATTTTTAAATATAATTGATAAAAATATATTTTCTGTAAATGAATGCAAACGATTTTTATAAAACACACTTACAAGAGCTCACAAAAAGTTTTATTATAATTTTCTTTTATAATAAAAATTAAATTCTTTATTTTGTTAATTATTGTATAATGTAGAGAAATACTTATTTCTGGTAATGTAACAATAAAAAATTTAAATTACTTCAAATTAAAACTCATATTATCAGAAAGAGCAGATGTATGAATTTCACATGATTTCAATTTATTGAGAAAGTTTCATGAAAGTAAGATTATTTTATCATCATTTATTTAACAAAAAAAAATCTACAAATTGAACATTTAATCAACTTGAAATATGTAAAATACAGTAGAGTCTTGACTGTCCATCACTCTGCAAGGTGGCACACATGAAATTTTTACGTTACCCCTTATTGACCTATGTGACAAAAAGAGACTGATGTACATGTATACTGCCAGTCACTAGTTGTTTAACCACTCAGCAGTGAGGAGACGTATATATACGGCAAGGGCGATCGTGTGGCGGTGGTGAGGGACATATATATATCCGCTAAATTCTTTGGGGTATTGCCAAAAACTACTGCAAAAAAAAATTCACATAAGAAATGAATTATGTAACAATAAAAAAAGACTTTTCTTCACTAGACGTAACTGTTTACAAAATCTTTTTCCAAAACGGTAATGAGAAAAATTGCATGAAAAAGTACTTTAAAAATTTCCCAGGTATATTCTCCACTACTAAGGGATATCATCAAAAAGCAGATACTTGCTCAGCAAATAATTAGTCTAATTCACAACACAACACCTTTACTTGTTGCCGAGATAGTTTTATTGAAAGAACTAACGTTTTCGGCCTACTCAATAGGCCTTTTTCTTTTTTTCCGTTACTGATGCTTTGAATTTTTAAACGAATGTATTCTTTTAATGGAACGCCAATGTTCCATTTTCAAAAGTTAAACCTGATGATGGCCTATTGAGTAGGCCGAAAATGTTAGTTCTTTCAATAAAACTATCTCAGCAACAAGTAAAGGTGTTGTGTTGTGAATTAGATATCATCATACCTGACTATCCCACTGCTGAAAGGTTAATACATGTGGTCAGCAAAACAGTCACATGCTGTGATTAATACAATAAACCAACGCATGAACTAGGTGTGTTTTTCACTGTCCAGTACATAATATGTATATACAAAATCCAGTAATCCAACAATTAGCTGTAATCTGACACCTGCCAGTCTGATGCATTATAGAGAGAGTACTATATATTTCAAACTAAAATTTTAAATTCAAATGGAAATAGAACAACAAAATAGAATCTCACTAATCCTAATTAATTGGGTTGAACCTGTTTGGATCATTCAAAATTTTTTCCTCCACATTTTTTTATGTTAATGTGAGGTTCCTCAATATACTATAGTTGGATGAGCCTGTTGGGATGACATCAGGATGACTGATTTACATCAGGAGTCAGTTTTTTGAGAATTGACAAACTAAGTTCACATATATGAGGGTTTTCAACATCTTTACACGAGTAAGTGTATAGAAAAGAGAAAACAGATTTGCTTTTATTTTCTGTTGATAAAAAAAATTTTAAATCTACTTTGAGGATTTATACATAATGCATATTCTGACAGTGAGAGCTAAGTGCATTGGCCATTTTGAATTAAATGGAATTTCAGACTACTGGGGATTGGATTAGCAAGGTCTTACTAATATTTAACAATTAAAAATAAAGCTAGAGAGTTAACTAAGTAAAATAATAATAATTGTTTTTTGTTCTATATGGTAAAAACTAAGAGTACTTAAGTTTGTTTATAAGAGATCAAAAAATGAATAAATTTTCATATTAACACATTGAAGTTGTGAATAAATTTCTTATGTAACTTTAGAAAATTTTATGACCATGACTAATTTTAAAATCTGATAAACTGGAATGAAATGACCATAATTAACATTTTTAATAAAATTTCCACTTATAGATTTAAATATCAAATATAATTTTAACATTATACATGATATTTTTAAATTATATATTATATTTGTAATAGTAATGATTGTAAACAAACAGGAAAAAACTGTAAAATTAATATAACATCTTTAATTTATTAGAATTAAATCTAGTAGTTTTGATATTTTTTAAAAATTTTAATTAAATCTAAGTTTACAATTATTTAAAATATTTTTATAATTAAATATCTGTAATAAGAATAAAAAAAACAGGTTTTTCAATAAAAGACTAATATCTATAATTAATCCTTTGTTTTCTAATTTTATTTTTAGATATAAGAAATAAACCTCTGATATCATTAATACAGATGACTTTCTAATTTACTCTTCATCCTAATATGGTTTACATAAAAAATTTTTAAAACAGTAATAAATCATAAATGAAAAAATTAGTTTAATAGTCTTCTGTTCTCATTAATCAACTGAATGAATATATCCTTTATTGTTGGAATCACCGACTATACTTTCATGAAAAGTCGGCCCAAAATGACAAGAAGCCATAAAGTAAAAATCGGCCTGATATGGAATTTAAAGTATTATTTCATATATTTTAATCAAAAATTTAATAACTTTCTTTAATCTTGGGAAATGTACTAATACATTTACCAAGTCTTTTGCTTTGTTTTCTTATGTAAATAAATCATATATAACATTTTAATCATCTGCATGATGAGTTAATAGTTTTGATAATTCATGTCTTTATCCCAGATCAGTTTATTTCATTCTTAAAATCAAATTTCGTGAATAAAACATATTGACAAATTTACTAACTTAAATATTCAGATTATTATTATTCAATTAATCTAAAAAATTTTTCTTAAATTTAATAGGATCCAAACTAATGAAACAAAAATAGCCATCTTGAAAAGAATATACACTGTATTTACTCATAGTAAAATGCCATCAAATCTAAAATGCAACTTAATTTCCACTTAACCCACAGATTTTCTTTTATTTTTGAAAAAACAGACCACAAGACATATTTATGTCAACAGAAATGACACAAATCTGTTGACACAAATTTTTACAGTATTTATTGCACAATAAAGTAAGTTATATTACTGTCTTCCATGGTATCAGAAGTGGAAACCTTGTGGCTGTATGCCATAATTTTATGTTAGAATATTATAGTTTGCAGCTTCTGTTTTCACTTTTATCTTTTCCCGCTTCTGGAATCTTCTCTTGTCCTCATTTCTACTTCACTTGATTGATGACTATTGTTCTGAACTGTCCCTTAGAGAGAAAAAATGCCTAAGAGGCTAAAACGGGAAGGGAATCATTTTTCGGACTGGGAAGAGGGTGACAGTGGCTAGAGGAGTTCAATCCTTACCATTGCAAGGAACCAAAGAATTTCTTGAAAGCTTCGTGCAACAAGAATCCTGAGATGTCAGTTAATTGTTGGTAAAGAGAGACTCCTTTGATCCCTACAAAAGGGTACATCAACCTCCCCAAAAAGAAAAAAGGACTAATAAGGAATCATTGGAAATCATCAAACGTAATCATCTTCAAAATAAGGAATCAACGTGTAAGGGTACCTCTTTCCTTCCCTTCCCTTAGTCTATTTTAATTTTCCATTTCATCTCTATAGCTGTAAGTTAGTTTAAGTTAGTTGTAAAGATTTTGTAGTACTAGTCATGCCTGCTAACAAAATTGTAAGACGTGGGAATCTATTATTCTTTTGCTTGAGACCACATGTTGGATACTTTGTTTTTTGTTTGCTTGGGCAGAGCTGGGCAAATGCTCTATAATTGGCACTCTTATTCCTTTTTTTTGTGTTGTTATTAATTATTAAATAAATTGTTTAAAATAACATACTGTCTTAGTCATATTATACAGGGTTTGTTCAATAAGTATCTGGACTGATTTTTTCCTGTTAATGGGAAGGGGTGACGGTTTCTATGGGCAGGTTTGGTGGTGGGGAATGTCATGTAAGCTGCTAGACCCAATTCAGTTGTCTCCAAGCCTTTGGAGTGTGTACACTGTGTGCCCAGTTTAGTGCTTGTGTCAAGAGTCAAGATGCAGCGAACCATTGAGCAGCGTTTTGCAATCAAATTTTGCACTTAATTGAACAAATCCGCTACCAAATCTTTGGATATGATCTGTGAGGTTTGCAAGGATAAAGCCAGTCCAGAACGCATGTTTTTGAGTGGCATAAAAAATTTAAAGACGACCAGCAGATATTGAAAATGAACAATACGGCCGGATCAGTGTGAGAACTTTTCAAGATTAGGGTCTGCTGTGTCTGAAATGAGATCACCGAAAGCTGGATGCTCCATCATGACAATGCACCCAATCACATGTCGCTAATTATGGGGGAAGCATTGCCCAAACACAATGTGTTAACGCTGCCCATAGGTGGTTGGCACCCTACAGTCCAGAAGTGGCTCCCTCCACTTCTTTTTGTTTTTTCGTATCAAAGGAGCCCAAAAAGACATTGTTTTGGGATGATAGAGGCGATCCAAGCGGCTTTGATGGGGTTCCCAAATAACCTTGCAGTTGCCGCCCTCCACGAAGCATATGAAGATCAGAAAAAGCATTAACAGTGGTATAATGATGCAGGAAGATCACATTTTGAAGATTATTAGCTGACTGTACATATATCTTCAATAAATTTTTTTTGAGACTTCAGTCCTGACACTTATTGGACAAACCCCACATTATTACATCTGTGACCTTACGACATAAAAGTATCATTCACAACCTCTTCACTTTCCACGTTAGGCACTTGCAAATTAACACAGGATTTGTAAGCATCAAATCCTGTGTTGATGCTTACATCTTCCAAATTTGATGCTTACATCTTTCCACACAATCATCTTCAGAGCCGTTCGAAGCATCGGAAATGCAACAATTTCTGGGATTTTCATCCAAGTATTTACATTATTACTGTAACAGACTAGCGAGATTGAGCTAAGTTGAACTCTTTTATACTTATAAAATAACTGATAAATATAATAATTTGTTATTGTTATAAAAATGTTCTAAATTTAAGAAAGATTTAGATAATTTTTTTCTTTGTTTTTTTCCTCCCAAAAACACTAAGGTCAACTTGGATGGAACACCTGGCCAAGTTGACAAAGTCATATGGGCATGGAGGAACAGAATTCAAGACATCCGAGTCAACTGTCCATAAAAAAAAAAAAATTTCCAAAGAATCTACATTCGAATCAGATTCGTTAAAACTGTGAGCAGCTACTATAAAATCCACATTACTTGACCAGCAGATTTAGAACATCAAATTACCCGAAATAAAGTCGTCAACAAGCAAACTTTTCTTTTACTAAAAACCTATCTTTACGCACAATATTAATACTTGAAAGGGGGATACTATAGATTACCAACTATAGAATTTTGGGACTTTGAGTATACTTCTGAACTGAGGGGACCGATACGAGTTCAACGATACCCTACTTTTGAACTAGAGATGAAAAATAAGAAAGCTATCATACTTTTTTCCAGCAATCACGCAATGATCGGGAGTTGCGTCACTCTCTTTGCTAAGTCTATTGCGTGTTTAACAGACAGTCCGGCAAGTCAGCCATATATACCTTTCAACAGAGGCAGATGCCGATCCAGGAGCACACTGATCGTCTGCAGTTGGAGTTAAGTCCTTTTCACACATCCTCACACTCCTCGACCTCAGGGCCTACGGTCCCTCAGCCGCCGACATGCTCGCTATCACTCGTGGTCGGTTAGTACTACGCACCACTATCACCACTATCGCGACTTGTCCAACAAACCTAACCTATCCCTCCGGGAGACGACCGTCACCACTAAGCAACAGAAAAATCTGAAATGGCATGGAATGCACTGTGAAAGGCAAGAAATCGTAAATATTATAACTTTCTTATTTTTGGTCTCCAGTCCAAAAGTAGGGTATCGTTGAACTCATCTCGGTCTCCTAAGTTCAAATATATACTCAAAGTCCCAAAATTCCATAGGTGATAATCTATAGTACAGCCCTTGAAAGTAAATAACCGATAAGATCTGTCCAAGTTTCTACAACAACCTGAATAATGAAACTAGAACACGAATTCTGAAATGAAAGCACATTTTAATTAGCAATTCACAAATCTTTAATCATTATTAAATTCTACTGATTAAGATTTGATACTTTATAAACTGATAAGTTTGCATCATTTTATATTTCTTGTAAAAAAAAAAAATTGACACAAACCTGTAAATTCTTTATAAAATTAGGAAAATGCTTGCGTAATGACACAAACATAACCGAATAAATAAATTTTTTAACGTTCGGTGTATAATTAGTAACTAAAGTTGATAATTTCATATCATTTACAGTTACGATTAGAGAATAGATAAGGATTCTTACCTTGGCTCTAGCTAAAACAGACATAAGCTGTTTCCGTTCCTCTTCGGTCAGATCGGGGACCGTGCCTACGACTTCGTCTATCGCCTCCGAAGCTTCGCTTTTCGTCAAATCCGCCATCAGAAAAGGCAGCCGATCATCTTTTGAATTAGCGCCCTCTTTAATAATTGAAAAATAATTTTTTTATTGAATCATAAAATTTTTATCGTCGGTATTTTTACGGTTTTTAGATAATTCGAAATCACTGCTGCGTGTTCAGAGTCTAATCTGATAATAATATCAACAAAAATGTTATATATTTTGAAGAATTTAATATTAGAGATATTTAACAATCGGGCCCCGTCTCTCACCCCATTGTGGGCCTGGCCGAATACATAATAGACTTGCTAAAGAGAAGCCCTCTTAGGGCGGAAAGAGTTAGAAAAAAAAATTGTGCGACTAACTTATTGATGCGATTTTTAATACTTTTTAATTAATTAATTAATCGATCAAAATTGGTTAATATTGATATAAATGATATACTGTTGTTTGACGTACTTTTTTTTTAACTCTTTTCGCCCTGTGGGCACTAAGAGGGCCTCTTTTGCAAGCCATTATGGGTTCGGCCAGGCCCACAATGGGGCGACCGGGTGGTGAGGGACGGGGCCCGACATATCCGGACGGATCACCCCCTGAAAAATTCCTGGGAATTTTTCGACCCGTCGGGATCGAACCCGGGTCCCCTAGAAGCGGTAGGCTGCCACCTTGACCGCTCAGTCATCCGGCCTCTGTATGACGTACGGTAGACAAACAAAACCTGTGTGTCTTATTTCATAAATTTTCAATAAATAGAAGACTAAAAAAATTCAACAATTTCTCAACAGGCGTAAAAGTCGTATCTGTTTGAATTCTGAAAACACACACTGTAATTTGTAACAAATATTTTAAATAAAACGATTAGCTTATTTTAAAAAATCCAGTAACGAGTTGCGTAACTTTCCCGGCAAAAAAATTAAAAATGTGTGTGTATTGTCTGATATGAAACTTTATTTAAAAAAATATTTTATATTATTATTATGAAGTAGCATAAACAAATGCATAAGCATGTTAATTTAAATTTTTGCATCTTGCTAATAGCTCCAGGTTTGTTATGAAGTTATATTAGCGAGGTCGAGGCAGAAGTTTTAAACGCAAAACGTGTACGTCGGACGTTCGGCGCCGCTTTCCTGTAAGTCTGAAAGTTTGACAATGGCGTTTGGAAAATCATTGGAATCCTGGTCGACATTCCAAACGCCATTGTCAAACTTCTAGGATTACAGGAAGACGGCGCCGAACGTCCGACGTACGCGTTTTCACGTTTAAAACTGCGGCCTCAACCTCGGTATTATAGCAACGATATTTTTTAATATTTCTACATTATTATTGTTATCTACAATGTAATAATATAATGCAATCTTTAAAATAATCACAAAACAATTTTAGATATTTATATTACAAAATAAAGTAATGCAACACGTTTTTTTAAGCAACTATAGTTAGTTTTCGTATCAGTAAATTTAAACAATTTACTAGATAGAAATACTTATTAAATTCTTCATATGTATAACAACATAAATCAGTATAAAATTTTAGTATCTGAATTTATCCATTCACTTTTTTTTAATTGTTTTATAATGAGAAAACTCTTTTATAAACTTATGAGTTTTCTGATTTTACATATAAAGTTAAATGTGACCACGTTAATTTAGCAAATAAACAATTATTAATACAGTTTGTTTCCAGTCTTTTTGAAATTGTATATTAAAATACTGCATTAGACTAAAAGCGTGGTAAAGTTAAGCTTCGCGCTTCAAAGATCCCAAGAAAAAATTTGATTTGGCACAGTATTTTTTTTACATCTCAGATGTTTTACTTTGGATATCAATTGTTTTTTGGCTAATTAATTTTTTCACTGTTCTTCTATTGATTTCGTGTTATTTATGACTATTAATGCTTCGATATCATAATTTGGTCTTAAAATAGTCAATAGAAAAATAATGAATAAATTAAAACCAAGTTTAGAGTCAAAATTAAACTCGTTATATCCTTTAGTACGATGTTTTATAGAGAAATTTCAGATAAAAATATTCGGGTACCCAGTGGAGTCTTTCTTATAAAAGGAATCGTAGTGTGACATTAAAAATAAATAAATAAATAAAGTCGGAATAGGACTCTCACATTCCAAATTTGCAGGACTCGGACTTTTTGTTTACAGACTCCACCCCACTGCTGACTACGATTTCTTTTATTAGCGAGGTCGAGGCCGAAGTTTTAAACGCGAAAACGTGTACGTCGGACGTTCAGCGCCGCTTTCCTGTAAGCAGAGAAGTTTGACAATGGGCGTTTGGAATGTCGAGCACGATTTCACTGACTTTCCAAACGCCATTGTCAAACTTCTAGGCTTACGGGAAAGCGGCGCTGAACGTCCGACGTACACGTTTTCGCGTTTAAAACTTCGGCCTCAACCTCGCTATTATTATTGCTATTTTGTTTCTATTTTAATTAACTCTTACAAATTCCTGGGTTTTTCGTCGACCAGTCCTGTATCGATTCTGGGTCCCCACGGCTGTAGGCTGCAATCTTAACCGCTCGTCACCGACCTTATATAAAATGCAATCAATGTTTGTCATTTCTGCTATTATTTTTATGCTCAGTCTTTGATCGACTTTTCACGCGTTTTAGTCGGTTTTTGATGCGAGGGCGTTCAGAAAGGCCATTGTCTTCGACATCCTCTAGACCTGCAGAAAATCTTGTCATTTGAACACACATATGCGAGATAGGCATGAGTCCCGTAAGCTTCACGTAGCAGGCGAAGAGATTCTGTGCCCGTTTTCTTCGATTTCATCAAAAAATTTTAGGTTGTTACGCTCCTCCACTTTCAAGCTTGTTATTTTTCCGACGCGCGAAAAAAAAAAAAAAAAAGTTTATTTCAAACAGTTCCTCACAGCAAGCTAATAGCGCTACAGTTAAAACTTTGTGCTTGTTTAAGGAATTTTACCCCCCCCCCTCATCTGGCCCCCACGCGACTGTTTAATGCACAGAAGTCCAATCTTTTATTAAAGCCATAACACACATTTAGGGGTCTGGGCTTGACGGCCGGATGGCCGAGCGGTAAAGGTGGCAGCCTACCGCTCTGGGGGACCCGGGATCGAATCCGAACGGGTCGAATAATCCCCAGGAATTTTTCGGGGGGTGGTCCGTTCGGATATGTCGGGCCCCGTCCCTCACCACCCGGTCGCTCCATTGTGGGCCTGGCCGAACCCATAATGGGCCTACTAAAAGAGGCCCTCTTAGTGCCCACAGGGCGGAAAGAGTTAAAAAAAAAAAAAAAAAAGGGGTCTGGGCTCCAAGCCAGGGTCATTAGAGCAATAGGTCCACTTGGCCCTTGAATACAGGTGCAAGAGTTTGGAGCCCAAAAATTCAAATAATAATAAATAATAATAATTCATAGAAGAATTAATGCTAATTGAAAGCTTAAATAGGGTCAAAGTAAGACATGAGGCTAGTAGTATTAATATATGAATACTTTGCACAAACAGAATGGTAGTAGGTTGCTAATGATGGGTTTTCAATAGCAGTGCTCTCTGGTTGGCAATCAGTCTACAGGACTGATTGCCAACCAGTTCACAGGCCTTCACCAAAAGTTTGTCAACAAATACATGCATTTAGAAGAGGCTAGAACACTTCCTAAAGAAATGTGTTTTTTGGCCAGACGTGGCCATTGCCTATTATACTCATGCCACATGCCACGCCGTACCATTACAGAATTTGATACATCTCCGGAACAGTTCCAATCGGAACTACCAACTTTTAGTACTTCGATTATTTCCCGAACCCGTCTTACGTAGCCTGCTCGTTGCACTTCCTAGCTTATTTTTGATTTTATTATAATATATTGCAGAAATATATTCTTATTCGTTTTGTATAGCATAAATACGAAATCTGAAATGTAAAAATATTGTAATTTACTTTTCCATTGAAATCAAATTTGTAATTATTAAAGGAAAAACAGTTCTATTCAGTATACATATAGTAGCATACAGTAATATTCAAGTTAACTTCTACCACGATTAAATTTTCCTGTAAAATGTTAAATTTTGAGCTAGGAACTAAATTCTGATTATTATTGTAGTGTAGTATTCTAAATTTTTGAACAAGTGAGCAAAGCTCCCCTTAGCAATTTATATTAAACATTATCTAATGGAATATTATATAATTCTTTACAATTCCAAAGAATAAATTATCCTTTAAATTGAATCATTTTTATATAAGATCACTAATTTATAGACTAATTTAGAGAAATATGTTTTCCAAAGTAGAATGCAAGATATTTATTAAGTTGACACTGCATTAGATTTATTAGCTTCGGCTTAAAAGTAATAAAGCGTTTGATTAACATTTTTTAAAATACTATTATGATAAATTATTTTATGTATTTTGTATGAAATTAAGCAGGAACTTAAATAAAAAAATACATTAAAATATTTTTAATCTTTCTTATAAATAATCACAGCCCACAAATCACTGGTGCCGAGTGGATAAAATCGCATTGGTAATTGGTTACAAATTTATGCCTAGCTGTATGGAATTTTCAAAAGTTTTCTTCACATGTCTAATCCTTAAATAGCAGCAAGTGTCCTGCTGGAAGCACCCTTCTCACCTTCGCTGATTGCATTCATGTTGCATTGCCTTAGCTAATCAACCTTAAAAATATTTGTACTCTATAAGAGAAAACTCGGTCATCTTCTGGAAGAAAAATCAACATTCCGTAATGAATCAATGAATAAAATGTATATAAATTTAATTATGACTTAAATTTTAATGAATGTATGTAATTTTTATATCTTATTAAATAAAAAACCAAATATATTTGGGAGTTTCTTTATTGACGCAGTATATTTTATGAAAATTGAGCAAAGCATCACAATTTGTTGCCCGATTTTTTTTTTCTTTCTGAAATGAAGAATAATTCAGAAGACTTTTCAATTAGTTGTTAAAATAAAATAAAATATATCATTTTTAAATTTTTATCTAAAAAAACAGCACATCTACATTCATTTCTAATTGAAAGAAATCTACTAATAACATCCTGTAAAAGATTATATCTTTAATTATTTCCTATGCATTACATTTCCTTCTTAAGAAGCAGACATCATGAAACATTTTCTTACATTTAGTTTAATTATAACGCAGTTTTATGCTGCTTACACTTTCCAGTTAGACGAAGCAAAAGCAGCATATTGCAGTAAGAATTTACACACTTTTAAATTTAACCAAGCATTGGATATTCCTTAAAAATAGAAATATGTTTTCCAGCTCTGCCCGATGATTTTCAAGAAAGAATTCTCGAGTGCTCTATTTCCAGAAGCCCAAAAATTATAGACGAGGTTTGTATAACTTTTTATCCGGTTTTTGTCCCTTCAAAGAATTTAGAATTTTTATAGTTATAGCTGAGTGATATTTATGATCAATGTGTCGGCGAATTTTACGATTATTCCGAAAAATCAAAAGCAATCATCATGTATACGTGTG
Organism: Centruroides vittatus; assembly: GCF_030686945.1. Lineage (NCBI taxonomy): Eukaryota > Metazoa > Arthropoda > Arachnida > Scorpiones > Buthidae > Centruroides > Centruroides vittatus. The sequence goes on from NW_027122193.1 coordinate 2,146,759, forward strand.
ATTCAGATATATTCAATGATAAAAGTGTAAGTCGTTATGTAATCGACTTAATGTATTGTAATTTTCATTTATCTAATAATTAAGATTACAATTCATCTGAATTTAAATTTTTCTAAAGGTTAACAAATGCATTCGAGAGTATCGTAAAGTAAGTTATCGTATTAATCAATTATTATTTTAATATTAAATTTAATTTTATATCGAAATTAATTTTGTGCAGGACCTTCCGGAGATAGATGACGACGATTGGGAGATAGCAATAAATGCCCTTAAATACTGCTTTGTTAATGCATAATAAGAAATTTAATTTCTTTTTCTTGTAAAAAAGCTATTAATAAAACATTTTAATAGTTGAATATTTTGTAAATGAAATAAAGAGAATAAAATCAATTCTAAGAAAGAAAAAAAAAACTTTACACTTCTGTAATTCCAAAACTCTAGCAACCTCAAAATCAGTGGCGTAGCGTGGGTGTCAGCCGCCCGGGGCGGAGGAAAATTTCGCCGCCCCCTTATTTAGGTATCTCAATTCAAAAGACTAAAATATACGGTAATTCTAAAGAACTTTTTGGCAAAGAACAATCATCATTATTGTGTATTGTACAGGTGCATTGTGTATTGTGTATTTACTGTGAAATTCTGCCGCCCCCTAAAAGTGCCACCACTGCTCAAAATATCGTCTTTTTAAACCAATACATCACCAAATGCCGTAAATAATCGAGCTAACTTTTAGATATAAACGATTAATCGTTTATATCCAAAAGGTAGCCCGATTATTTACGGCAGTCGGTGATGTATTGGCTTAATGTTATCAGGTTTAGTGTGTTGTTTTTTGTATCGTCTTTTTATTTGAAAAAGACAATAAATTTACTATGAATTGTTTTCAAGTCAGTGGACAAATTTATTTTTTTTTGTACTTAAAAATATAATAAATAGTAATATATAACACTTTTAAGTAATATATAAACTTTTAAATTTAAAGACAATTTAAACACAGGTTTTAATTTTGATTTATGTTTAATAAAAAATTATTATTAATTCTTATTTGATTTACAGTAGAGCGTCGATAAGTGGAACGTCGGTAAGTGGAATGGCCGGAAAGTGGAACGATTTTCAGTCGGACTGTGTCGTGCTGAATCGAATGTTTTTGATACTAAATTTACTTCTAAAGTATAATTTTCATGTTTTTTATATTCTTTAATATATTTATTTTGTTTGTACAAAATGCAGAAATAATTTTTAACGATACGATAGCCTCGATGATTATTATAAAAATTTTCGTTAGGCTTAAAATCGACGAAAATTCAACACGAAGCGACACGCAACGGAGAAAAATTCAACAGGAAGCGATACGCAACGGAGAAAAATTTGAACATCGGACAGGTTAATGTATTTTTTCGTACAAAGTCGGAAACTGGAACAAATCATTAACTGGAAGGACCCCAGTCCCAATTGGTTCCACTTATCGACGCTCTACTGTATTTCATCTTAATTGTAATTTATTCTTTTTCTGTCAATATACAGAGGCGTCATGAATTAAATCTAATTTTGGTGAACAAGCAAACAAGTTTAGGAACTCAATTTAAACAATATGTATTAATATAATTGATTATATTTGTTTTAATTTTTTAAAACTTTTTCCAAGGCTCTTCTTACATGTCCATTTTGAGTTTGGCCAAACTCAATGGGATGGCCGAATAATGAAAGATACGGCCTGATATATCTGTGTCTACCCAGACTCAAACTTACATTTCCAGGGTGGCAGGATGATACTTAACAAGATGGTAAAACATCTTGGTTGTCCAGACATATGTGTATATTGAAAACACAAAGTGAAAAGTATTATATATCAAAAAATTTTAGCATTCAAGATTTGTAAAATCTTCAAATAGTAATTTAAATCAATATTAACTGTTTAACTGTATTAACTGTTAAGATACGTTTACACTCTCTGGAACCTGTAACCGGTGCGTAACGCGTATATATTGTATATCGCGGGTGAAAACATTTTCGAACAAGCGTGATGCTCTTCTTCAGGTCAACTGGTTAAGGAATTCCCTGGATGGAGTGTATGTTATTTGGTGGAATCAGGTGTCATTCTGCTGAAGCGGGTCCTGCCTGACATGCGCGGTCGTGCACTGGAGGAAGTAGGTGCGGGTTGGCATCTCAGGTGGCTAAAAACTATAGCCATCTATAACACTGACCAGGTAGCCACATGCATCAACTGGAAGGAAGAGCTGAGTCATCTCTGGCCTGGCAATCCCTATTAGATGCCATCCTACACCTACCTCCTCCAGCGCGCAACTAAGCATGTCAGGCAGGAATCGGTAGGATCAGGTGTCATTCCGCTTCGGTGGAATGACACCTGATCCCACTGAATAACATACACTCCATCCAGGGAATTCCTTAACCAGTTGACCTAAAGAGCAACGTGCTTGTTCGAAAACGTTTGTCACCTGCAATATACAATATATACACGTTACGTGCCGGTTACAGGTTCCAGAGAGTGTAGATTTCACCCCGGTGCTCAAGTTGGAATCATTTCTGTGTTAAAATACATTTCTAATCATAACTAGTTTACCTATATAAAAGTAGAACATTAAACAAATCAACAAAAATTTCAAGTTTTATACATTAAATTCTGGTAAACATTCAAGTCCAAAGCAGGATACAAATATAAACAACTCGAAACCCAATGTTATTAATCAAAGCCAAACGACTTTGATTAATAATGTATTAATAATTCAAACATAATGCATTGGACTATTTTTCGCTACTATTAATAATTAAATTTTAAGTAATTTGATATTAGAGATAGGTGTTAGGAGCCATATCTTATTAAATTTAATAATTATCTAGGATTCAAACCCATAATCCGGAAAAATAAGACCACCACTCTAAACTTTGTTACCAGATTGAAAGAATTGAAGTTCAAGTTGATGAAGTTTAGTCTAATGTGTTAGTAAATAATAACGAATATGACTTTGTGTTATGCTAAATCCAGAAATGTTGCTCATTTTGTGAGACAGGTAACATTCAGATTAACATTTGCATAAAACTAATAAAGTAATTTTATGCAATAAAGTAATTCTGTGTAGTCTTTACTATTATTGTTACAATATAATAGCGAGGTTGAGGCCGAAGTTTTAAATGCGAAAACGTGTACATCGGACGTTTGGCGCCACTTTCCCGTAAGTCTAGAAGTTGGACAATGGTGTTTGGAAAGTCAGTGGAATCATGCTCGACATTCCAAACACCAATGTCAACTTCTAGGCTTACGGGAAGACGTGCCGAACATCCGACGTACACGTTTTTGCATTGAAAACTTTGGCCCGCTAATATTCGAGAAATTAGGTAGTATTATTTGCATATTATCATAGTATAGAAAAAAGTTTATATATTGATCAGTTTGGAAAATATTTAGCTTTAACTGCATATCAAAGTTCATTAAAATACAAAGTTAAACTTGTTCCATAATAAATATTTATTTACAAATATATTTCTAATTTTTTCAGCAAACTTCCATTGTTGAATAAAATACTCAAAAAATTATATATAAAAAATAAAATATTTTACTCATCCAAGCAAATATCATTGAACCCGATGTACTAATTCATATCAGTTTGACAACAGTAGCAGCAACTCTGTAGATTCTTACTGGACAACTTGATTAGCAAACTTACATTAAACTTTATTCACAGATATAGGAAACTCCTATAAACAAATTTTCACTTGTCAGATAAATATGTAATTTATTTTAAGAGAAAAATTGGAAGTTAAATACTCACATCTTTCATATTGTCTCTCCTCTTCCTTATAAAAATCACTGCCATTCAATTGAGATTATGATCCCTTTAAGGGAAAGAAAAATAATTTAATGAAAAGGATAAAAATAGTATGTCTAATATGGAAATAAAATCAAAAATACATCTGTCACACACTTGTTATTTTGTAAGGCTTATTCCATTTAAACGAATGCGTGCCGGAAAGCACATTCATAACAGAATGATTTTGATTTAACGCGGGGGCAGAAAAAATGCTACTTCTTTGAATCAATTGTACATTAACTCTTCTGTACTGATAAAATTTGCTGCTATACATTTTGATCAATAAAATCAATCAATGTAGTATCTTGGCAGATGTTTATACAAGATTTAATACATCTGGGATCGTGCTTGGTGTCATTTTACTTGAAATGTAACAAGAGAATTCATTAAGACATGAACAGGTTAAACTTTTCAATACAATTATCAATGTAATGTAGTGTTACCACCCATCCGGTTTTCACCCAGACAGTCCGGGAATCGACTCACCATCCGGGTAAACTATTAATTTTGTCCGGGAATTTCGTAGAAAATTGTGAAATTACGATGAAACAAAGTTCTTGTAAATATTGTTATAAATTTACACCATTTGAACAACAAAAGACCTCAAACTCACTGAAACTCATCTGCCATGTTATTCTGTTTATGCTGACGTGCGACGCACAACCTGCCTTTCGACCTTTTGTTTATTTTTGCTTGTATGTTACTCCTACGCAAGTCCCTAGTCCCTAACTGTAACTGATTTAGAACTGGCATGCACGTTATTCTTCGCATTGTAAAATGACATTGCACATGCGTCGGGAACTTCTGTTCGAACAAACCTGATCTGCTGTCCGGGTCAGCGATATTGCAAAGGTGGCAACACTAATGTAATGTAAAAACTGAGAACTGTACTGAAAAATCCCAATTTTTAGTTTATATTATTAAGTTTTTGTATTTAAGATTCAGAATTTTTAATTTGTTGAAGTCAATTGTTATAAAATAATCTATAGGCATTTTGGAATGGAAGAATAAAAACATTTACCAATGTAAAGTTTGTGTCAATTACAAAACAAATTATTTCTGTCCAAAGCATTATTCTTTGAACTTAGAACATGCTAGAAGTTATCAAACTAATGTATTTTAAATTTGAATTATTGATACTCCAAATTTATTTCATTACATGTAAGGGTTAATGATACCTATGGTAGCGAACATGGCGGCTTGTCTCTGAAACAGTGGGGACGGACGTTCTAACCAACCACCTATTCTAATAAATTACCCCTATTCTAATAATTTTGTTGGCAATAATTATGGTAATTTATTAGAATAGGTTAGGTTAGGTTAGAATGTGCATCCCCACTGTTTCCTTGCTGGAATCAGACGAGCCACCATCTTGAAACCATAGGTAACATTAACCAAATTTTTTAAGCATGCTTATGTGACGACGGGGGAAGTTCGAATAAGTCGAAACCCCCTTTCGATTGACACCAATATGTGACTTCGGGGGGTCCGAAAGAGTCGCAACCCCACTCGAATGTCACCAATATGTGAAACGGGGAGAGGTCAGGAGAAAGTCGTAACTCCCGTTTCCGGTTTACTTGTCAAGGATGGCTGTTCATTTGTTAGCGTTACGCGTTACGCGAGTGGATAGGAGGGAAGACAGATGGAGTCGACGATAAGGCGAAGCGATATTCGAGACACAGAGGAGACCATTAACAATTATAACAAGGTTTATTAATATTTCACAAAGGACACAAAGACAAAATCTGACTAAATTCCCTAAGTTGCGTAGGGTTCGAAGAGAGAGCTTACAATTTCGGTTCATACCTCATTTTAGTTCCTTAGAGAGTTAACACTGGATATCCACGAAGGGAGGATTAGTATCCAATTAGGCACAGTTTTATATATTCGCGACTGAGCGCGGAGACATTCGGACAATAGGTCCGAGTAGGCGACGACGAGCGACGGCGTTTGTCCGGCAGATGATAAGAGACTCCCCGAGGGGGTGGAAGGAATGGCTTTTATAAGTTTTTGCCTGGGAAATCGGTCACGTGCTCGTAAGCGGATGACGATTTGTGTCAGAGGTGTTCCCGGGATTCAAAATATATGACAAATTTGGACGCTAAGTGTAAACTAAGGTTGCAAGATGATCTACCTGCATCCGAGGGAATAACGGCTTGTTGACTGTTATTTGGCCGGGGACGCATAGTTTCTTGTCCAGGGCCGTTTTTCGACAGGATGTTTATACTAGGGAAAAATTCCTAAAACGAATTATTATAAAAAGTGGATCTGATAAAATCCAGATCTCACACTTATCTCAATTAGAAACAGAGAAACATGAATAAAAGTTCAGTTTAAATACTGCAATTATTTCATTATTTTTACTGTACTAATTTATATACAGACGTACTGTATGATCACTGTATTTACTTGCATATAAGACGAGGTTTTTATTCATTTATCACATCTTCAAATTCCTAGGTCGTCCTATATGCATGAGTGAAAGATTCTTTGCGTTTTTGCAAATAATTTTTGTGAACCATGTATTTGCATTTTTTACCGGATGCTTACCCTCATGTATTTAAAAACATAAGTATTTTAACTGGGCCATTTGAATCATTCTTGTATACTGTCGGGAGTAAAGATGAATAGCAATAGGAAAAGCAAAACTTTTGAATTGAATTCTCAAATCACACGGGAGCACGATATAAGTTTTAATCCATTCTCACATGAAAACAGATGATCGTGTGGAAATCAAACTCGGAGAAACTCGTAAGTGTAATCGATGGAGAGTGGATTCGACTGTTAAGAATTGGCCAACTTATTCAATAAACTATTTACTTACTTAATTAGGCATATAATTTTATATACAAGATATTGTTAAATAAGTTTCAACCCAAAATATTTCAATCTCCACAGAAATTCAACAGAATTTATACGCTTTAACATTTTAGAGTGTGATAGAGTTTAGAATGCTTTTTTGAATTAATGGCATGTAGCATTTTTATTCTCTCTGTTGATGAGTCTAAGCTCAAAAGTACTTGAAATGAGATGTAAGAATGGTTTCTTATGATTTCTTATTTCTTACTAAATGTAATTTTTAAAGACTTGAGTTAAAAATTTAAAATTATAAGAGAAAATATTTAGTTAAGGCTTAGTAAACACTAGTGTTGTATGTTTTCCAAAGACACTTGGCAAGTTTTCCATCAAATATCTTTATTCATTTTAGTTTACTAAGCCTAAATTATAGAACGAGATACGGTTTCACCAAACAGATATTTAGTTAACTTAAAATTTCCTAGTAACTGCCACTCTGAAGGACCAAGATTTGAGTCTGAGTTGGATTCTAAGGAATTTTCATGGGTAATACGACTATTTCTAATAATCCAGCTGTCTCATTGCAGACCCAGACAAATCCATGATGTGCATATTAAAAGGCCCTCCCCTAATGCCCATAAGGCAAAATAATATTAAATTTAAAAGTTATAATCTTCTAGCAACCAGGCAGGTCATTAAAATAACAAACAGACTAACCTTATGCTTCTCTCAGCAGGACGGAAAATTTAAGAATCCTGGATTTATATTACATAACTAGCTGTTATCTGCGACTTCGCCCGTGCAGATTTTGCAAGCAAACACCATTTATATTTTATTTCAACAACAGTAGTAGTTGTTATATAACACCTACCGCTGAGAATGATGAGAATTACCGAGAATCAAACGAACTGTTTTCAATTTCATCAATTTTTTGGAGCGTTTACAATCGTTCTATAATCGAACCAATATGTAATAACAAATTCGAATTTAAAACGGTTCGAACATTTGGTTAAAAAATCGAAATATATAAAAATATTTATAACAATGTCTGAAACGTTATCAATTTAATACACCTAAGTACTCAATGAAGACTAAACATAGTTGAAAACAAAATATTGCATCTAGAATAGTACAGTAGAAGCCATTCTTCAGGTTGAGCCTTAATCCTCTCCCTCTCCCCCGTAGGGAATTTCAAAAAATCCCTTCTTAGTGTGCATTTTCATGACGTACCCTAACTGTGTGATTCATCATCGCCCAGAGCAGTTTGCTCTGGGCAATGATGAATCAATCATTCAGGACAAGTAATTTTATATATTTAGATGATCAAAATTGATTATTTATTTGGTCTTCTCCTAAGACTTGCTTCAGGTCTTCTCCTAAGACTTGCTTCAGGTCTTAGGAGTAGACCAAATCAGTTTGTTTCGTCTTAATTTTCTCACATTTGTATAAATTTTTTCCTTCCTGCTGGGAGAAATATAAGGCTAGCGTGTTCCTTGAGATATTAATTTAGTATATTATTTTAATTTCTAACTTTAAATTGCTTAATTTTTCTTCTAATAGAAACTTATTCCTTTCTATTTGTGTAAAATAAAATAGTAACATTTGATCTACAGTAACATCCAGTAGACATTTTGTTTGACAAGCAAATCAGCTTTCTAAATAATATTTTATGTAATTGCTAACTTTTATATGAAATGTTAAAAACAACAATTATTCAAAATATATAAATATGATTTATGAATATTGAATATAATATAAACTTTTACTTACTCTATAGTCGTCGGTCACGTCGCATCACTTAAAAGTAAATGGAGAATGGTCAAATAATGTTGATGCAAAGTGAAATATAATTAGTTATTAATTTAGGAAGGTCTTGACTGGGTAAATCAGATAATCAATATTGAACACATATAAGATGAACAGATTCCATCATAAAATAACACAATTAAAAAATTAACACGGATATTTATTTGAAACACACATTAAAAAGTTTTCAAAAGCATGAGTTTTAAACAAACATCGCCATTGAAATTCTAATAAATAAGGTTGAAATAATTTGGTATTTTTATAATATTGATGTTTTAATTTTTGTTTTGCTCTCGACCACATATTTTTAACGTGTTGGGTGTGGATTTCTGGATCTATGCCATCCACAAAATCTCGCTCGTGGACGCTATCGTGCTGATATATTCCGTCGTTTATTTGGCCAATTTTGGCATATGCAGAACAGTCATCTGATATAATCCTGCTTCCAGGCAATATATATTGTTCTATAATTGGAAAAAGCGTTTGAGCTTTCCTGTTTGGTACTTCCACTAGGAAACACTTTTGCGAATCACGTTCGATGCCTCCAAATACACATCTTCTATCGTTTTTAGTTTGTTCGCAATTATGATTCTTATGGAAAATAAATGTTTCATCCACTTCCACCACCTTTGGAAACCCGTTATCATCCAAGCCTCCTAACTGAACTGGATGGGAATCAAAGTAATTTTTGCAGATATCTCTAAAGAAATTATACCAATCTATGGCCACTTTTTTACTCACTTCGACTTCCACTGCGGCTATTCTGGACGGATACTCTCTTGACCAAAAATACATAATTATAATAATTTGTAGAATAGTTAAATGACAATTTTGAAAGACAGATTTTTTACGAATGGATTCTACGACAGAACACTTCTTACAACGCCACTGATATTTATCGATGACACTCTTATTTGCCGTCAAGCAAAGCGACTTGCTGCACGAGGCACACTGGCGTTCGTTTGTCAACAGACGCCTTTCTGCACACCACGTTATTGATGACTCTGGTGTGTTCAATTCCTTAAAGAGAGTTACTGCGGTCCATGATTCTTCTTTAATCTCGTCGGGGGTCTTGACGTTCGAGACTATCTGACATTTTCCTGATAATGTCATCTTCAAACATGCAGATTAAAAAAATGATAAGACAAAAATAACAATATTAACTAATTTACTAATTAAAATATATTATAACAATGCGTTTGCAGACAACTGATTGGTACATATTTTAACAATAGAAAAACTGATCACACTTTGCAACATTGTTCAAGCAATAACAGCAAATAATTGTTGGATGATTTATATAGATTGATTAACAGCCTTTCAAAAAATAATATAAAATTCTATTCAGTCAGTTAGGTTTGTATTTACAACGTGCCAATTAAATGATGAGACTGAATGCACTCTGCATTTAGTATTAATGTAAGAGGCCAAAATAATACATGGTTAGATTTATTAGTGTATGTCTGTTACAACAAGTGCAAGTTTAAACTTGTCTGATAAAATTTGTTCATGATTTATGATAGAAAGAGTAATAATAGCTTTATGCATGTCATCAGAAAATTGAAAATGGAGCAAAGAACAATTGCCAAATTTTATTGTAAATAGGGAAAAGTAAAAGCCAAACGATCACCTTTATGAATCCAGTGGCGTAGCAAACATAACTAGTGCCCGGGGCACGACACTTTATTGGCGCTCCCCTCCAGAAACACACAGTTTGTCTTGGAGACCTTTTGGGCGCCACTCTGCAAGTGGCGCCTGGGGCATGATACATCCTCTTGCCCCCCTCGCTATACCACTGAATGAATCGGGCAATAATAATGAGACTGTTCATTATGACATTGAGTTTCAAGAAACAAGAAAAGAATCATTATTGATTTTATGGCATGTGTTAACAGTGACCCAATATTTTTGAGTGAAATCATTAGTGGTGATAGTTGGATAACTCAGTATAATACCAAGATAAAACAAGCGATTATTTACAGTGACATTTTAGTCACTACTAAAATGTCACTGTAAATAATCGCATATATAAGAGCATATATTTTAAATTAAATTAATTAGAAATACGATTCAAAATTTGCAGCCTGGCGTTGGGACAATGTCACTATAAATAATCGCTTGTTTTATCTTGGTATTGTACTGAGTTATCCACTATCACCACATGCCATAAAATCAATAATGATTCTTTTCTTGTTTCTTGAAACTCAATGAATGCAGTATAAAACAAGAAAAAATTTCCTCTTACCCAGTACATTTTTTGAAAATTCTTTGTATAGATTCCTTATTGCTACTGATGTGTCTTGCCCCTCTATGTTGTACTTTTCCTGTTAACAATAGAGTCATACCAGTCATCTAATTCCATTATGTGAAAATTTTTGAATTGAAACAGCATTACTTCCCTTCCAAAATGGAAGTTTTGTATATAGTTAATTTTGGCCTCAGGTCCCTAATTTTTCTACATCTGGTCTCAACTTTCATCTATCTTACTCTGTTCTTGGATTAAAGAATGGCAGACAGATGGATAAATGCCAATGGGAATTTATAGGACAACAACTTGAAAATTGAAGCCCAACAAACATCAGAGCTCAGAATGGTATTTGCCATCCTCCCCCCATCAGAAAAAGAAAACTGTTGTTAAAAACCTTGAAAACCTTTGATATAACAGGCATTAGCCATTGAAAATTTGTGCCTCAAGGACAACAGTGATAAAAAATGTTCTAAGATGAGGTGCTGAAGAGGTTATGGGATCAGATTCATCAGGAAAAACACTAAATTTTGACTATAAAAACTGTTGATGTATGACAATGCACCTATAATATGAGATACAGAGGGCATCCAGGCTACAATGACCAACTAGCTAAAAACAGTATTAAAAGAAGAGTTCCAGAAGTGTTTTCAAAACTTTTATAAAACACATATATAGGTTATATAGATATTAGAAATGATTATTTAGAAAATATATAACTTTATTTTGCTATTAGTGTTATTTATTTTTTATAGTACCATCAGCCTCATTACTCAATTGGTGCATTTTCTGTATGATTATTTTGTTTCATAATTCTGACTCATTATTAATTAGGAAATCTCTCTCTTAATCTCTAATAATAAATGAAACCGTTCTTTCAAATCTAATCTCATTTTTATAAATTAATGCATTAGATGTTTACCTATTTGTATTTTATTTACATTTTATGTTGATAATATAAAATATTCTTGAACAGTTTTGCAAATTGTAGATCTATTTTTTGTAATTAGTGGCATGCAAATAAAAGTAACCTAACAGAAAAGAATTTAACGTTAAGAATTATTACAACTGAAATGGATCAGGCAACGTGATATTTGCAAACTATGCATAATGGCACAAGCTGGAGTTTGTTCTTTCCTGCTACAAGGTCTACTCAATCTACTATGAAATGAATAATCTTTTTCGGTATGATTTCATTTGGATCTCAAGGGTTCTGTGTGATGATACCCTAAAATAATTTCTGAAGAAGATGAACCCGAGATAAAAGCAACCACAAATGATTCTAATTTATACTCATTTCATTGTTATATTAGTGGTTGAGAATTTGTCAGACTAAATAATCACAATCTACATTCCAAACATGGTAGTATTGTAGTATATATACTGTAAATCAACTCAATCATTGATATATAAACATTAATGATAGGAGGACTTGAGTGTGGACTCTAATATCAATAAAAAGTGAAATACAGTAATGAAATTAATGATGATGACACCAATACAGTATTACAGAATACAGTAGACACTCCCATGTCCAGCCTTTCCAGGACTGATCAAAGGCAACCAAAATTTTTTTTTATGGAGAAACTAATAATAATAGCAATGTGGCAGCTATAGAGGATATTTGACTATATCTCCTGATGCCATGTCAGAGTACTGAGAAGTAGCACAATTCAATTGAAAGTGAGTTAAGTTACAGTTTAAGTGTGTTTCTCTCTGTCGTGTAAAATGGATGACTTGAACAAGCAATATGTTTGCATCAAGTTTTGCTGGAAACTTTGTTTTGGTCACCAAATTGTATGAAATGTTTCAACAAGCATTCAGAAATAGTGCTCAGTCAGTTCAAAACATTTTAATAGTATTCAAATATCAAAAATAGCTGCACTTCAACTGATGACAACCTGCACGCAGGCTGACCAATGGCCTGTGTGTGGGTATCTAAAGCACAATGGTTCTTTAGACAATCTGACAATCAGTAAGACTGTTTACAAAACGAGATCAGATTGTTTACAGAAGTGATCGCCAACCTTTCTCAAAAGCATTCTAAAAGTAAAAAGATATCAGATGTCACGGAGAAATAACCGAACATGACACGACAGTGACGGGTCATTCTCAAACACGCCTACTGGATAAGCAGGGAAATGTGTAAGCATTGCTAGAATTGCTGGGTTTGTACCTTCAAGGAACTAACTTTCAGTTACTGGTAATTACTTTTGTTTTCCTACATTTCTGTACCGGACATTTTTCGTCAACCCTCGTACGGCCATTGTTGCGAGACTGAATGTTGTTACTTCTGGTCAGTGGTACAACTGGGAGGGGAACCAAGGGACCTGGCAGCTTCTAAACAAACAAGAAAAGCAAAAAAATACTAGAAAATTTTCCAAAAATCTTTTCCTAATTAAAATTCTTTTTTTTTATTTACTGTATATCATGCATTAGTAATCACATAAGGTGGGAATTTTATTGAATTTGCATTAAAAGTTCTTTTTCCATTCACCTCGGCTCCCCCGAAATTAAATCCCGAGCGCACCATTGGGTTCAACAGGTGTTGTTTGATTTCGTAGACTATCCATCCACTATAGAATGAGAGGTCATCGCTGTCAATTTCTATGTAGGTTAATGTAACCCTTGGTGCCAAGATGGCGGCTCGTCTCTGATTCCAGCAAGGAAACAGAGGGACGCACATTCTAACCTAACCTAACCTAACCTAACCTATTCTAATAAATTACCATAATTATTAGCAACCAAATTATTAGAATAGGTCAGGTTAGGTTAGAACGTGCATCCCACTGTTTCCTTGCAGGAATCAGAGACGAGCCGCCATCTTGGCACCAAGGGTTACATTAACCTCTATGTGTAATATATATATATATATATTTTTACTAATGTTTTTAACAGTAATAATTTCCCTATTTTTAAATTAATTTTTTTATACTATATTAATGATTATTAGCAATTATATCCGTTATAAATGACCTTACATTAGCGAACACACACAACTTTTCGTCTAAGTCACACCTTTACCGCGAAAACTTATAACAAATCCAAGTACACGTGCCTCATTCAAAATTCATTAGGTTTCCACGTGGGAATAAAAACGTAGTATAAGTATAACAATAGACGAAAAATTAATCTGTAGATACAAATGTGGAAGCCCAAAGAAACATAATTTAATGCTAATAAATTCTTTTCTATTTGGGTACTTCTATCGAGTCTAAGCCACTAACGAATGGTCAGTTAATTAATAAACATTACCACGTGTAAGTCACTATTTTTAAAATTTATTAATTACTATTAATTAAATGCTCGAATCTTTCTTTCTCTCTCTTACCTTTCAGAATAGAATAATTTCAAATAATTGTCAATAAAATTTCGCAAAATTTGTACATAGAGATCGTAAACACCTAACCGACACACAAAGCAACGCGAATTTGACACACGGCATTGCTCCGTGTTTCGATCTTCGGTAACGCTGCCAAATCTGACAAGGTTGTTTTTTTCGAAAATTCATGTGTATATTAGTGTTATAAAAGTAGCACACTATTGACGCAACCGAACCGAAGACGTAACATAATATAAAATTTTGAAAACATAAATGTGCCCATGAAAATTTTTTTATGCTCTTTTCGTTCTGTGGACCTTAAAAAAGAGAGCCTTAGTATTCGAACCCGTCATAAAAGCCCGAGCGATTAAGGTGTCATATTACCCTCTGGTGGACCCGGGAACGAATCCGAATCGGTGGAATAACGCCAGGAATTTTTCGGGGTATTCATCCGAATATTTGACATTCGCGGTTCGATTCCGAGACGAGGAGGAAAGCGATTCTTCAGACAATCAGATGTCTGGACTGTATCAAAAAATATATATTTTGTTTTATTCAGACTGTGATCATACGTCTCCCTTTGACCCGGCTGTTATATGTATATGTGTATTATAAATTAAAAACAAAATGTTCCGTTCCCGCCGAAACTGGAACCAATACTTTACAAAGAAACAGCGCGTAAATACGTCACACCAGTCGCAGGTGGGGTCTACAATCCTTCATTCAAAAGGACCATACGTTAATGGAAAATGTTTACTTAATCATACCACCATGATCTTTCTCAAATTTAGTACAATACATTTTACGTTTGTGTTTTTACCCGAATAAAGCAATAGATTCAACACATTTATTGCTTTGTGTTTTAGCGTAATTGACAAAAAAAAACTGCTTGAAAGCGATTGTATTTAACCCTTTTGCTACAACGGCCGGATGGCCGAGCGGTCAAAGTGGCAGCCTACCTCTCTGGGGGACCCGGGATCGAATCCGAACGGGTCGAATAATCCCCAGGAATTTTTCGGGGGGTTGTCCGTTCGGATATGTCGGGCCCCGTCCCTCACCACCCGATCGCCCCACTGTGGGCCTGGCCGAACCCATAATGGGCTTTCTAAGAGAGGCCCTCTTAGTGCCCGCAGGGTGGAAAGAGTTTAAAAAAAAAAACACCTTTTTCTGCCGATTTTTGTGTAGTGAAGCTGTTTTTATACAAAAAAATGAATTAGAACAAAAAATATTACGGTATCTATTGTGAGAAAAGAATATTTTTAACAGCGTAATTAAGTATTAAGTAACAATGGAGAACAAGAGAAAGCGACGTGCAAAATTTACGGGCGCTGGAGGAAAAAAAGGAAAAAGAGTACTATGTTAGAACATATTCGATTTTCAAATTTAAACACATTAGTTCGGTTTTTCTCGACCTTTCTTCTTTAGAACATTCGATGAAAATCGAACAATATAATCAGAACACGTCGTGAAAATCGAACAATATTAGAACATTCGATTTTCAAATTCGACCTTTCTTTAGGAAATACTTAGTTTGTTGATGAAATTACTCTTTTTCTTTTGTGACTATGTAAGGTTTGGACTGGTGTAGACTGGGCTTAAATATCCCACTTCACTGACACCAGTGTAAGGTCGCCGACAGGTGGGGATAAGTTAATCCCGTGTCAGGATGACCCTAAGGGACGTTTGCATGTGGGTGTGGCGGAGGAGGCAAATGATGACAAGTGTTTTACATAAGGAAACCCGTTTATTGGAGAACATATATGCTTACATCCACAATAGACAGTCCACTTCTCTGCAGTCTTTCGGAGTGGCGAGGATTTCCCTTCCGTCGAAGCCCCGGGGCGGACGAGATGAGATCGCTGGACCGATGCTCGCAGAGGTGTTGAGGCGTCGTACGTCGTTGGCGGCGACACAACACAACACAGATCACGGCTCTTTGCGGGATGCGGAGGAGACTCTCTCGACCTTCGGGATCCCGGCTTTTTATAGTTCTTCGCTCGCTATTCTGATTTCTGATTGGCTCCTCATCTCCTTTCCCGTTTTCCGATTGGTCTTTCCCTTGTTTCTAGGCGAAACTCGGGACGACCCGGGTCCTGGGAAAGGTCGATTCGGAGTGTCCATCTGGCGTCTTTTTGACCATTGTGTTCGGAGACTGTTGACAGATTTACATGACTCGAACTCATAATTTAGCCCGTTAATTGCGATTTCTGTCATAATTCCATTTATTTATGGACTTTCGTGTCAGAGTTCGACTCTTCCATTTGACATAGATGGATCGTTTTGAACACGTGTTTTTGGCACGTGTTCCGACACTCGTTGTTTACATTTTGCGTCGCGATGTCTAGATCAAGAGTTTTTTCTTTTTCTCTCTCTCTCTCTCTTTTCTATATAATCTATGTTGTAATTTAAATGGAAGAATTTCGTGATTTACGGACCTCGTCTGCAACCTCACAACTATAACGTAATAATCTTAATCTTCGCTGTCGTTACTTTTGCCCGAGCAACGCCGGGCCTACCTGCTAGTTAAATAACTTTGCGAAGAAACGTACTGTACATAAAAATAATACTGAATACTCTTTACTTTTTAAATCTTAAACAATTCACTTAGTCAGATAGCTTCCTACCCAGTGGCTAAGGGATAGAATCGTTGGAAGCGTTACACGTGTCGTGTGTAGCTTCTGTAGGAATCGCAAAAAACGCGTAAAAATGGTGAATAATTATAAAATTCCGAAGTCGGGAAGTTTCGAGAGTCAAATCGTGTCAGGAACACATGTTGGTGATGTAAACCAGACACGAGAGAAACTCTCCCAAACTTATCCTAAAACAAACGCGACACGATAATGAACGACCGAGGGGATGTCAACCGAGAGAGAGGGAGCTTTGTCCAGGTGCTCGTGTACGAGTGTCGGAAACGGGAAACAGAGGGGGGTAAATGGCCACCGAAGCATCTGGCGGACCGCGTGAGGTCAAAAACGTCAAAGAGAGGGCCATAACGGCCGGAATATACGAGCACGAACTTCAAAGACTCCGTCAACACCTCTCGGAACTCTCCCGACCCAGATCGGTCTCCAGTTTCGCATAGAAACAAAAGAAATGACCAATCGGGGTAAGGGAGAGGAAGAATAGAACCAATCAAAAGGGTGAAATTCAGGGGGGAAACTCCTATAAAACTCCCGAGTCGCAAGGTCAAGGTGTGGACCCTCCTTCCGTCGTTCTTGGAAGAAGTGCGGCAGTTCTCCTCTGGACCAGTGTTACCTCATAGACGCCAGAACCTACGTCCGCCAGCTGGTGACCCCCGTCCAAGCCACACGTCCAGTGCAATAGACAGTTCGTCATCCCAGCCCCGGGCACGCATCTTCGGAAGACGGACCGCATCCGACTACCGACAACCGGAGATCTCTATCACCACAAGAGTCGATCTAGATCGCAATTTGTACCAATAATATGTAAGTTAACTTAGTAGTTAGAATAAACGGTTTTGTGTAAGACACTTGTCATCTTTGTCTCCTACCGCCACCACCCACATACGTTTTCGACCCTAGGTTTTCCTGACGCGTGATTAACTGTTTTCCCCTGGAAGTCGGCGGCCTTACACTTCCACCAGCTAAACCGGGTGAGGTTGGTGCTCTGTAAAGCGCATGCGCCAATGTTCTCTGGCTGCATTCAGTTATTCTCACCGTGGAAGCTGTCTCGTAAGCGCTTCCATTCCGCCACTGGTATTCGAATATACAATAGCAAGCTTATCGTTTTTTTCTCGTGTAGTATAGAAATTTGTATTAAGATACATAATGAGGTTATAATAAAATATTCATTTTAATTAATTCAAAGTACGTTAAAATATGAAAATTTATGTTTTAGAAAATACAAGGGAAGGAAGGTCATTTGAAGGTGGAAGCGGCGCTTCCACCGCTTCCAATGACGGCACGCCACTGGTGTTATACGTATAACCTTTGGCCCAAGTTTGGTTCGATTTGTTGAAATCCGGTCGTGTTAGAAATAATTGGCTATTAAGATCCTAAAACGCGTCGTGAGCAAAACGGTGTCAATTTCTCACCGAAATAATATATTGTGTAAGAGATATGGTACATTGCGGACCAACTAAAAACAATTTATGTGCAAGTGTCGTGCGTACAATAAGAAACTGTTTATATGGAAGTGTCGCTACTTGTTATACTTTCAACACCTGGTATAACAAGATGACGGCCGGATGTTTGAGTTGTTAAGACTTCGGTCTACAGCTCCGAGATCGATTTCGGGCTGTTGAAGAACCCGGGGCGGTCTGTACAGTACCTGATGTGTCAAGTATCGTTCCATACAGTCCGGCAGCCCACGTTGTGGATCTTAAGGAACCAGAAATGGGTAAGATTAAGACAGTTCTCGATAAACAAAACCAGCTGCCATATTGCAAGTGTGATGAAAAATTATTATCTCTCAATATTAGCTACTCAACTTCTAATAATTGATCGCATTGATTCGCAATACTACTTTCTATCTTCACAATGTGAAAGGTGAAAAGAAATTCTGACGCCTAAAAAAAAAAGGTCAACGGTAAACTATATTGTAGAATGGTAAAAAAAATAATTGATCGGTTAATTTTTGTCTAACGCATTGCTAGAGTTTGATATATTATTGTTACGAGAACGTACGGTTAAAGGAAGGTTCATATTGTGTGTTAAGTCATTGTCGATTCCTATGGAAATTTCATTTGAACATCGATCGCTAATTTTAAAAACTAGTGTTTTTAGTGATATGTGCAGGTAACACTCAACCCACTAAAACCAATGTTCTGCCTTCCCAGAAAGGAAATTCTAGTGGAGGAATAAGGGGTAGATTGCTCTCTTAAAAGTTTTTATTGCTAACAATAACGTTATTTATTTTAAATATTTATATCGTTACTTTTTTAAGTAATTATTACAGCCACATTTTTATAATTAACTTTTATATTGTTAATTTCATTACACGAATTAAAAAATCGCTTCAAGGTATGCTTCTGGATCGATCATTGAGAAAAATGTACGAACGGAAGAAAAGATCCTTCTAATTACTTAGCATAGGGTTGCACTACTTTGACATTTCTAGATACGAATCCATGTGTTTGATCTGTGACTTCAAACAGTGACCATTACGTGGATTTATTCTTGAAAAAATACACTCATTGCCATAAAAATTAGCACACCAAGTTGTCATATCGCTTCAAAACTTGGCATGCAGATAAGTCTAAAACACATAAGGAAATGATTAGTTATAGCGTGATGACTCATTGTGTAATGCCAGCAGAGAGCGTTAAAGTGCATCCCCCTTGGTATAAAAAAAAAGCACACGAAAGCATCCTGTCTAGTTTACCTGTTGCAGAGAGATACTGTACCACTAGAGGTGCCTTTATGTCACAATTGAAGATCATATGAACAACTAATCAAGTTTGAAGGATCATCAGGTTGAGAGAAAGAAGCCAGATGGTCATCTAGCTGAATAGTCTGCCATCTAGGCAAACTATTCAGCTAGATGACCATCTGGATTCTCTCAACCTGATGAACCTTCAAACTTGTGGACGAGAGAGAGCTCAGGCACGTGGCACCTGGGCTTAAGATGCCCTCGGCAGACCACCGGTCTTCCGACAAGCACAGACACACATACACAGCCAAACTGTATCATTGTCCACTAACCACACACAGGTGGCACAATCATTACAGGTTCCGTATGTCAAAACCATTTTGAGTTGCCTGGGTAAGGAACATTTCGTATCATGGCTGCCATTTGTGTGCAAGAGCCATTTTCCAACGGGACAATGCTTGACCACATACAGCAAAAGAGTCACAGGACTGCCTCCGCCACATTGCTACACTTCCCTGAACTGTCACCAATCGAACATGTCTGGGATCACCTGGGATAGCCTAGAAGTTTGGCCAAACTAGAGAACTGTTTGCAGTAACTGGACTGAGATGCCACAGGATACCGTACAGCACCTGTATGCCTCCATGCCCACCTTTATTGCATTGTGTATTCACGCTAGAGATGACCCAACAGGGTATTAGAACTCCCTTCATTTGTAGTTTTTCCTGCAATAAAAGATCCTTTTGCTTTTATTTTGTAATCACTTACTTATATCACTGTTACCCTCATACATGTACTGTACAATTTTGTTTGATTCCAACAACTTCTTGGTGCGCTAATTTTTATAGCAATGGGTGTAATTAACCATTAAGGACAAGTTACACGAGTTTTAACCTCAAGGTTAAATGCGTTTTAATCCTGACAATTACATTCAACACCTTGCATGAGTGTAAATCTTTGGAATGGCTAAAATTTATTCTGTAGATTATAAGAGGTTCTAAATGGACGACGTCAGCTCGAATTCTGACGTGGATGGCCTTTCTTTACACTACTCAAAGTATGTCCTAATCTCGACCGAATATTTTGTTGAAAATTTGAATTATTTTAAAATAAAGTAAACCATTCTAATCACATTTATTCACATTCAAATATATATATATAATATATATATATTTCATTCACAGTTACACTGCATGATGATGATGACATACACAGATGATATTTTATATAAACTTCACATCAAATAATTGCATATTGGCTATATAACAACTCTCGTACTTTATAGTAATCTTCGCTAAGACAACCTTCCAGGTTAATTCTTCCAGTTTCATTCTGCAGGGAAAAAAAAAGGAAGTAATTTTACATTTTAATATTGTGTGACTTTACCAATATTTTCTGATAACTAAGCTGAAATTTTTGCCGATTAGTTTCTACAAATATTTAACGGTCTGACTATTTGCAACTCAAAGATTGCGCTGTGATACAGTTCTTAAATTATCACTAAATTATTTAATTATACAGAAGTTGTACTGCTGAAAACATTTAAGTAGAATATCTTTATTAAATTTTAATATAATATAGAAACTTACCCTTCGAACTGCAACTGTATTGTTACAGTAGAGAACACCTCCAGAAAATTCTGCATGTATTCCAGCTCGAAGTAAGACTTGTTTGAAATCTGATAACTTTAATTCATTAACAAATATGGTTGTATGACCTGGAACCTAAGGAATAAAAAATATTATTATTAGTTAAATTATTCAACTTATCATCAGCTTGGGAAGCCTTTCTTAACAGATCCCTGAAGTAGCACTATACTCTCATCGCACAAGTCTAATATGACGACATCGGCTACACGCGACGGCGTTCCAGAATGCAGTTTTTTCTAAATCAACAGTCAACTTCGACGGGATATTTAAATTTGTAAAACAGAATTCCGTTATGCCCGAGGAAGAACCCAATGAGGTTCGAAAACGTTTGCGATTTACAGAGAGAGAGAGAGAGAAGAAGCACACTGGTCAAAGGCACTTCAGTTGTTCAATTTAATTTAGTTAAATTATTCTTCATTTATTTTAGTCATAAATGTTCATTTTTCAACATAATCTCAGTTTCGAGTGACATTTTTCCAAACATTTAATCCACTTTTTACATCCCAAGCACAAAAAACTGAAGCATTATAATCCATTCTCACACAGCAACTTCAGCATCCAATTAGAGCTGATCCTTCAACATCTTTAATTGTGGAAACAGCCAGAAATCTGGTGCTACTAGAATTGGACTATTAAGAAAATATAGAAGCTATGACTTCAGGTTCATGAATATCTTCACCATTTCTTTATGCAATGGAATCTTGTGTTATAGTGGTGCAAAAATAAGATGGTTTTTTGTAGTGTAAACAGAATTGGTTCAGCCAAATTAGTTTAAAAGCATGAAGCCATTTAAATTAAACAAGGTTAAACTGTAGAAGAGGAGTTTTAAACTTGTTTATAAGTACAGTGGAACCTTGCTTAACGAGCATGATTCGTTCCAGAGTCGTACTCATAATGCAAAATAATTTTTCCCATAGAAATTAATGTAAAATACGATAATGCGTTCCACGCCAAAAAAATGCTCAAATGTTTTATGTATAACGTTTATTCAAAAAAAATTGTACAATATACACTGTTCAGGAGCGTAAATCATCATCATCTTTTCCTCTAACCTGGAATGAACCATCCCGGAATAAGAATTCGATTTGCAGAAACAAAAAAAATCACAGCTAATATGTTTGATAAACACTCCAAACGATATGCCAAATTCTTGGGTTATGTAAAGGCTATAATTAAATATTAGAAATTAATTAATTTGACTAGAGATAGGCAGTTATGTTTCCATCTCGTATTAAATTTAATAATTATAAATACAGTAGACAGTCATTAATCCGAACCCCGGTTATCCGAACGATTTTCAGTCAGACTGTGTCGTGCTGAATCGAACGTTTTTGATACTAGATTTACTTCTAAAGTATAATTTTCACGTTTTTATATTCTTCAATATATTTATTTTGTTTGTACAAAATAAAGAAATAATTTTTAACGATACGATAGCCTCGATTATTATAATAAAAATTTTCGTTAGGCTTAAAATCGACGAACATTCAACACAAAGCGACATGCAACAGAGAAAAATTTGAACATCGGACAGGTTAATATATTTTTTCATACATAATCGGTTATCTGAACAAATCACTAATCCGAACAACCCCAGTCCCCAAATGATTCGGATTAACGACTCTCTACTGTAGTTAATTTTTAATTCAGACATTTCTAAAATTTAATTTGGAATCGGTCAGTAAATTTAATGACCCAAGAATTTGGCATATCATTTGGTGTGTTTATTATATAATGGGCTATGGTTGTTGATGTTTACAAGTAATATGTGTGAACGCAAGTTTGGAAAAATATGTGATCGCAAGCGACACTAAGATGCTAGCAGAAGGAGTGCTAAACACAGACTGGTGGAGCATGCCGCATGCGCACAATTCGGGACTTCCCCTCTCCTCGTTACTCATTATGCGAAATATCACTCGTTGTGCGAGGTGCTCGTTAAGCAATGTTCCATTGTAATCAAGTTTTCTCATTGAACAGAGGTCTCGAACAAAAACAATGTGCCACCATTAATTTTCTGTAACTTCAGAAGTATAATTTTGATATATGGAAAGCTGAATGCCATTTTAATCCGTATTATGATTTCAATAAATGTATGTAACATTGTAGATTAAGTACTTTAAACTCATTTTGTATTTTAATTAATGTTTATTACCATTTGACTCAATTGCAAATGTGGTTATTGTGCTGTGCAACACGAAATGATTTAACTAAGTTCATTCTGGTTACTCTGAGCAGCATGATAATTAAACTCATTAACAACTGTTAAATAAGGTTATTTATAAACCAGTGGCATGCCATCCATGGAAGCCGCGGAAGCACCGCTTCCCAAAATATTAATACATATTGTACAATTATTTTCATATTTTAAAATACGAAATGCAGTTATAATAAAATATTTCATTTTTTATTATAAATTTTCAGTTTATTGTATATATAATTTGTGGTTATAATAAAATATTTCATATAACCACATTATGTATTTTATTACAAATTTCTTTACATGTGAAAAACAATGATAAGATTGCTATTGTATATTCAAATATAAATTCGTAGATGCATATTCCCAATGGAAGCGCTGTACTGTCGAATGCAGGACAGCTTCCATGGTGAAAGTATCTGAATTGTGTAAAGCAGCCAGATTACACACATTCGCACATGTGCTTTACAACCTCATGCAGTTTAGCTGGTGGATGCTATACACCAAAATATCATTTAACACTTCCAATGATTCCATCCATTAGCCACTCGTAGGGAGCTATTTGACTAAGTGATTGTTTTAAGATTTAAAAAGTAAAGAATATTCAATGTTATTTTTATGTATGTTTTCTTTACAAAGCTATATTTAATTATAATTATATTGACAGATTTTCAGACATAAAATCTTTAGAATTTTTATCACTTTTAGATGTTAATAATTTTAAATATGAAAAACAATTTTCCGAAGTGAGTTTTAATTCTTTAAGTAAATTTTATGGGAAATTTTTTTGATTTATCTAAATTACGTAGTGAATTGCAATATTTATATTCATGTCCAGACTATATTGACAAGTCACTTTTAGACATAAAAAATATTATAATTAATGACAATCTGAACAAAGATGTACTAAAATAATTATATGATTTAATATCATTAATTTTTACGACACCATCTACCAGTGCATCTGTCGAGTGCAGTTTTTCAATCATAAAGTGAATTCATACATTTGCAAGGAACACTCGGTCAGAGGAAAGATTGTCGTCACTAGTGTTGCTTTCAATAGAAAAAGAGCTTTTAAATACTTCGACGGAATCAACAAGCGTTTTTTACGATAAAGTAATTAAAACCACTTTGCGGAAAAAATTGCCGAATAGAGTTGGTTTATAAAAAAATAATAATAAAAAGTTTTTATATCTTTGTTTTGTGTCAATTATCTATTTTAGAATTAAAATAAATAA
Organism: Centruroides vittatus; assembly: GCF_030686945.1. NCBI lineage: Eukaryota > Metazoa > Arthropoda > Arachnida > Scorpiones > Buthidae > Centruroides > Centruroides vittatus. The sequence continues at coordinate 2,171,167 of NW_027122193.1, forward strand.
ACTGTTTATTTTTGTCATTTCCAGTATCTGTTTAAAACTTTTATGGAAACACAGCTTCCCTATCATCAAATGTCACGGCATACCACTGTTATAAACAAGTTTAACTTTTTCAGTGTAAACACAGTATAAATGTGGAAGTTCTGACAAGAAAAATAATTTTAAATTATGATTTTTGAAGAAAAAAAATTAATGTCAAAAATATTACCTTCAGGTATATAAGATAATGTAATAAAAATTAGAAATGTATATAAAATTTTTCAAATTTTATATACATTTCTACACTAATTATCAGGTCAGTCCATAAGTCCATGCACATTTTTATGACTTGAGAAAAATCTTGTTTTGCTGTTAAAAATGTCAGTCTAATGTGATAATTTTTACACTGAAGTGTTAAATTGGATCTCATTCATATAATACTGTTCAGAATTGTAAACATTTCAGTTGTTTATTTTCCTTAAAATGGAAGTAAGGGATAAATATAAAAGACATGTTTTATACTTTTTATTTTTAAATGGTGAGAATGCTACAAATGCAGCCAAAAAAATAAATACTGTACATCAGTGTTTCCCAAAGTGTGGTACGGGAAGAGTTTAGTGGGGGTACACGCTGCACCGTGCTTCGGCTGTTCCTGGTGCAACAAGCAGTTTACTTTTTTTCAATTACGAACATAGAAAAATAATAAAAAACTTCGTTACTTCTTAGCAGTTTCGCCGGGTGCTGTGATTCTGTGTATTCCTTCACTTTATGGCCAAGACAACAGTGTCACACAAAAACCTCCAGTATCTACACATTGAATTGTTACAATGTGCGCGTGTGTATTTTTAGCTTTTTTGCGATTTTTCTAACAGGAAAGGTTTGTTATGTGCTTTAGTATTAATAAAAAGCTAAAATTGCCAAATAAACCAATTTTTCTGTAGCTAGTTATTACAACTAACAATTCTTAGCAGAGACTTACTTTGACAGTGCTTCTAGAAAGACGAAAATGAGACCTAAAGTCCATATCGCTATATCTAGGAACAATATTTTCCACATAGTCTTCTATTTTGGCTTTTTCGATTTTTCAATTGCAGCAGCATATAGAAATGAAATATCCTCGTTATCTTTGGTTTTTGATTTAAAGTATATGCAATTTTTTGACGAGGTGTACTCAGCATTAAGAAAATTATACAAAGGGTACACAGATGTCAAAAGTTTGGGAAACACTGCTGTACATAATCAAATTGTAATTAGTGCAAGGACTGCACAGAAGTGGTTTGAAAGATTTAGAAACAATGATTTTAGTGTGGAAGATAAGGCTCATACTGGAAGACCCGTTGACTTTGATGATGATGCTCTCTCTGCATTTGTTGAAGCAGAACCATCTTTAACAGTTGATGAAATTGTGGAACGTTTAAATTCATCCCATGGAACTGTTCATAGACACCTACAACAAGTTGGAAAAGTTTCAAAGCTAGGAAAATGGATACCACACGAACTGTCAATAGCTAACCGACGACAACATGTAAACATTTGCACGTCTCTTTTATCCCGTATTGTTTTAAAATCTTTTCTTGGTAGGCTGGTTACTGGAGATGAAAAATGGATCCTCTATAATAATGTGACGAGAAAAAGACAATGGATGGATCGCAACAAGCAGCCAAAACAGACTGCAAAAGGTGGGTTGCATTCAAAAAAAATTCTTTTGTCTGTTTGGTGGGATATGTCAGGTGTAATTCACTTTAAGCTGTTAGAACCTAATTAAACAATTACAGCTCAAATGTACTGTGAGCAATTAGAGCGTTTAAATGAAAAATTGAAAAAAAAATTGACCGTTGTTAGTGAACAGAAAGCAGGTTCTCTTGCAGCATAACAATGACAGACCACACGCTGCAAAAAATAACTGTACAGAAACTTGAAAGCTACAACTGGGAAATTTTACCTCATCCACCATATTCACCAGATATTGCTCCCAGTGATTGTCATCTTTTTAGCAGTTTACAGAATTTTTTAAACAGGAAAACTTTTGAGGATGAGAACAATGTAAAAAAGGCTATTTCTGAATATTCTGATTCAAACCCGAAATCATTTTACGAAGACGGGATTAAAAAGCTACCATCAAGATGGCAAGAAATTGTACAAAATAATGGTGAATACATTATAGATTGAAATAAAATTTAATTAAAATTTTTTGCTGCTTTTTTTGTAGATAAAAATACGCATGAACTTATGGACTGACCTGATATATACATTATACACATTTCCAAAAAGACTAATTACTTATGCATAACTGAAACATTTAAAAATTTGACAAAAAGAAGCATATTATTATTATTATTCTGTACTTCTCAATTAGTAAAATTCATTTCTAACCAACAATTTCCTAGCAGTTGTGATCTGAGAACAAGAAAACATCACTAAAGCTCAGACTACAGTTTCAGTAAAGAAAATTCAAATATTAGTAACTAGGAATTTTTACTTGTGCATTTTTAATATTGTAGGAAGCAAATTTTTTGTCTTTTTATATAATTGTTGAAACATTTTGATTTTAAAATACAGTAGAGCGTCGTTTATCCAAAAGCTGGTCAACTGAAACGTCGGTTAACCGAAAGCTTTCCAGTCAAACTGTCGTGCCGAACCAAACGTTTTTGATACTAGATTAACTTCTAAAGTATAATTTTTTGTTTTTATATTTTTCAATATATTTATTTTGTTTGTACAAAATAAAAAAATAATTTTTAACGATACAATAGCCTCAATTATTATTATAAAAATTTTTGTTAGGCTTAAAATCAATGAAAATTTGACACGAAGCAACACGCAACGGAGAAAAATTTCAACATCGGATAGGTTAATACATTTTTTCATACATAATCGGTTATCCGAACAACAACCCCAGTCCCCAATTGATTCGGATAAATGACGCTCTACTGTAATTTATATTATAAACATCTATAATATTTATAAATAAAAATTATCAAGAATTAAAATTCAGAGTACTTAAATACTGAAATACTAAACTTACCAAACTCTGTGGTAGAGACTGAAGTGTTGGAATTAATTCTTGGTTTGATTCAATTTCTAAAAATGATAATATCAGAATTATTATTAAAAATTAAAATAAATCACTTTAAAAATTTCCGTTATAAAATCAAAAATATTTATACCATCAGCTTCTTTAATCTCAATATCTTTTTCTACTACTTTCTCTAATTCTTGCATCATTATTTCACCATCTATCCAAGCCAATTCTGCATCCTTAGCTTGGGCAAATTCAATTGAACTCACAAGAGAATCTTTTAGTTTAACCTATAATATGTATCATATATTTCATATAAAAACTGAAATTTAAAATACATAAAAATATATATATATATTGAAAAGTAAATCAGATGAATCAAAACTTATCTATAATATTAAATCTGTAATTTTAAATGATAAGTTAAATAGTAAAAAGAAAGTATTTTCTGAGATCAACGGCATTTTCTTATGGCTGTACAAGCTGCTAAACTAATACGGAGCTAAAAACAAATACAACTATACTATAAATATTGCATAACTAATACAGTAAAACCTGTTAAAGTCAGAACCTGAGTAAGATAAAACCTCCCAGAGGTGGAAAGTCCAATATTTTTCAGTAAAACGATTGAATTAACCTAACAAATGTTCCCTGAGAGCTGGAACCTGTGAAATGGATGAAATGGTAAAAATTGTTATTGAAATCCAAATATGGGAAACTGTAGACACAAAAGCTGGAAATCACATGTTCTGTATTTCCACATCAGTGCAGTGGCATTTATCAGGAAATAAATTAATTTTTGTTGGAACAAATATCAAAGCTTGCTAAAGAGCTGTCTTCCATTTTCTTTTGCACTGTTGTTTTGAGCTTTTATTTTTGTGTTTGTGTATTTTTCCACAGAAATTGATGACATAAACCTTTACAAAATTGTGGACTCAAATTAAAGGGGATGATGATGACAAAGATGACAAGTAGCTAATAGAAAAGTCTGAGCCTTTAAATCAGACAAGTTTTTAGCTAGTTAAAAATTTTCAAGAAATTTGGAAAAGCTAAAGTCTTATCAAGAATTTTTTAATATGCCTACAGACTTAAATTTGTTTTAGTAACTTCATTAAAAAACCAAAGACAGCTAAGAAAACAACATTAGATTGTTTTATTAAAAAATGAACTATGCTCACTTACTTTGTATACAGGAAATCCTCACCATTTCAAAATAATTGCAACTTTGAATTACCCGAGACTTACATATTACTGTACAATATGACAAATGCCGTGTAATTGATGTGATTTATTAAGCCAATGGAATATGTCTACATATATAGAACGTTATTTTCATTAGTTAATAATAATAATAAACAAACTGCAGGTAAACAATAATGTCTGGTGAGAACCTCACAGGTTGCCAGATAGGTTTTATAATAAAGAAAGTAAAGCAGAATTCATAAAATGAAGCCCAAATTATTTTTATAGTAGCCCAAAAAGTAGCAAGTCACCCAAATATAGTAGCCTAGAGACCTACAAATATCTCAATCTACTAAGTCTAGTAGATTGAGATCCAATCTTCCAACCCTGAAACCCAGCTGTATTTTATGAGATAATAGAGAAAGGGTAGTTGATGGGTAAGGTGACATCCAAAAATGCACTGTTGTAAAAGCAAAGTCATATTGACCAGATTAGAGTTGTTCTTGGTCTACTGTTTTCTTATAATATGAAGGCAATTTAATCTAAATGAACAAGTTACCGTACTCTTATCACAGTTCAAACAAAATTTTCGCTTCAAATTTCAAAGTAGCCATATTTTGAACTAACCGAATTCCTTAACATACAAATCTCTATATCCCCAGCTGGGACAAAAGTACAGTTACAAACTAATGGATTTTGAACTATCCAAGTTTGAATTTACAAGGATTTCTTGTATAAACTCTCTACAATATACACAGACATATGTAACAAATGCAATTTAAATAAAAATACACGAATCATAAAAAAAACTCATATTTTCATCCACTTCATAAAAGGGAAAAGTTACATTTTTAGGGCTTTTGTACAGGCAATAGAGAGTAACAGAAAAGTGTAAGGCTATATCCTGTTATGCAGAAAACCTATGAGAGACAGAAAAACAAATAGTCCCGTCAAGTTCCAGCTTTATCAGGTTTTACTGCATATCCGATAAATTAATTACCTGATAAATATGACTTTCTGTAGTTGCATCAACAATTTCGTACAATTTTGGAGCAAAAATTTTACCCTGGACAGCACCTGTTGTGCGGCAGTAAACTTTCAAGGCATCAATGCTCTCTTCTGTACCTCGAATCAAAATCAGCCTCCTCGGTTTTATGAGAGAGATGATTTTTTTGATGGATTCACTGTCTGATCGACCTTCAAAATCAATGAATTGTACAGATGCATTTATGTCAAGAATTTTTGTTGTTGAAATACATTTTGTAGGCACTTCAGTAATGTCTGAAAAATAATTTTATAGATATAAAATAAGAATTAAATTTTGCATTTTGTATTGAAATTTGTAATATCATAAAAATTGTAACGTAATAAAATAATGTATACGTAAATATATTTGAAGTCTTTTTCAACTTTATTTCTTTGAGAAAAAAGCTATTTAAAAAGATAACATTGAAAATTTTGGAAATTTCTGGAAGAAAACAATCAACCTGGAGCAGAACTCAAATTCACAACTTCTGCACAGTAAGCAGAGGTGTTTGAGTCTTGCTCCTTTAAGAAAGTGGTAGCTTAGTAAGAGCCAGGCAAAGTTGAAATTATAAGAGGACTATAAAAAACAGAGAGCTGTTGCTCTAATATTTATATTCATTGAGCTAGATAACAACTTTCTAACTGCAATAACTTGCAGTGCTTCCAAATGAATATAACTTATAATCTAGAAGGATTTTTATATTAAGAATATCAAGTTATCATCTAATGATATATTTTTCGAGAATTTGAACTTCCAATATTTTTCTGGATAGCATAGCAAATTTTGGTATGTTTGTATAATATACCTAATTTTTATAAACACCTGGCTGAGATTTAGATTTCAGAATGATTTGTATAGCATAACTGTTTAAGGAATGCTTAAACTTTTTAAAAATTTTTATATATGTATATACACATGCGTATCATGATTTATTAAAAATTCTTTTCTCTTTTAACATTAAAAATTATAATAGCATATTAAACATTTTAAGAATGGTATTTATCAAAATTCACTTATACGTTACATCAAATGTAAATTGCTTTTGCAAAGTGAAATCTCGGTTTGTTAAAGTTCAATTTAAAAAATCCAGCAATGAGTTGCTTAACTTTCCTAGCAACATTTAAAATTTTGGTGATGCCATCTAGTATGATATTTTATTTAAAAACTTTTCATATTTTTCTTTATTATAAAATGACAAAAAGCTTAATTTTGAGGGTAGGGATGGGCTTTATGAAAAACTGTAAATGCTAATAACGAGTCTGTTCCTACTTGAGATATGACACACGAACCCCCTTTATCTTCCCAAAACTATCACATTACAGATAGTTCTAAATCAATTATTTTTATTTAAGAAGGATATTGAATATTCATTAAGAATATAATGATCAAACAATATTAAAATAAGTATTTTAATTAGGAAGCATTTTAGTTCATTTTTGAATATAATTATTTCAGTATCATTAATGAATCATCAACAACACTGAAAATAACAAATTTTACTTTATAATATTTGCAAATCGTTATTTAAAAAGAGAAATGATTTTAATTTCATTTACAAAAAGTAAATATAAAAAACTGACCTTGCATAGTTTCATCTGCCTCTTCTTTAACATCCTTGGGTTCTTCTTCTGCAGGATTTGGTTCAACTATCATAAAGTCTTCAGCCCTAAACAATTTAAAATTTTAGTAGTCAGGTAAAAGATAATTTTAGACTGATAAAATACAAGCAGAAGTATATAAGTTACTAAATGACATGTAAGCAATGCTAAATTATCACATAATATTCAAAGTGTTTCAAAAGTGACTATCTATTATATTAAAATTAGATATTTTTTAAAAGTTTTTAGCCCGTATATGTGGTTTTTGACTACGTCAAAGTTTATGGAAATTTCTTGTTTTCGGAGGCTACAATTTCAGGAACCCACGTATCTTGATTAGCTTGACAAATTCGTTAAACTTCAACTTCAAAATAGTATTCTTTCAACAGGATGGAGCACCATGCCAATATACAGCAATTCTTTGAGATTAGCTCAATATCCATTTTTCTGGTTGTTGAATTGGCTTTGGAAGAGCTCAATCATTGGCAATATGTTTACCTGATTTAACACACATATCATGATCTAAGTGATTAATACACTTAGATCATTTTACCTGAGAATTCTTAAGTATGGGATATACTGCAGAAGAGATCAAGCTGATCTTTAAAACTGTTACTGTAGCTATTCAAAAGATAACACCTGAAATGCGTGAATGTGTGCTCGATGAAACAGCTGATTGCTTTGAGTTCTGTGGAGACATTAATAATGACCATGTAGAAACTAATTTCATGGTATTTTGTTTATATATATAAAATTTTAATAATATATAATAATATATATAAAATTATACTTGGGTTACTAACAAATATTATGCTATATATATAGCATAAAATTTGTTAGTAACCCAAGTATAATTTTTAACTTTGTTTAGTTATTTATTTAAAAATAAATACAATTCCTGTTAATTGGTTTTCATTTTATATAGTTAAAAAATCAAAACGTCTAATTTATTATAGTTTCTTAACTATCTTGTTAAATTGTAGCTATAATTGAAACTAATGATGGAAATGTGTTATATACAAAATTTACATGAAACATTGTATTAAATTATATATATATAATTTAATACAATGTTTCATGTAAATTGATAGAAAAGTTAGTGCAATTTTTCCTTCCTTGTCTTATCAGTTTTCATTAAAGTAAACCTGATGAAAAGCACAAAATAATTTGAAAATTTCAATATTCTAAAATCCATGGGCAAATTGAGACAACACGCATGCTTACTTGAATAAAAAAAAATATAGACTAATGAAGTTTACACTTAAAAATTGTGAAATTTTGTATGGAGGATTTCCAAAATAGTGTTAGAATGAAACTGGAAGTCACGTTGTATGGGGATATTCCCAATTTTCAAACCAGGTTAGAGCAAAACCATGTTGTATGAGAGATACGTGTATAAGGAGTAAACAGAACAGAAAAACAGTAACATAACGCTTAAATAATAACAGTACAGTAGTGTATTGATTATCCAAAAATCAACTAACCAAAATTGACTTCAGAGAGTACTAATTCCAAAAATTATGTTTTTACATAACACTTGTCTGTGATTTTCTATAGGCTGACTATTAAGCTATCTCATTATTATTAATTTTACTATTATGTCTTTTATTTTAAATTTAAAGTTTTATCAGTGCATTGTAGATTGTAACAAGCAATTATTAATTATGACATTGTCATAATGCTAGGCTGCAATTTTTAATTTATTTAATTTAATATATATTCTCACCACTTCAAATTAGTAGTGTCTTGCCCCTGTACATCATACTTTTCCTTTACCAATAGAGTCATGCTGGTCATCTAATATCTTTTGAGGGAAAATTTTTGAATTGAAATAATATGACTTCTGGTTTGTATTAGAAGTTCACATACAGTTAATCAGGGACTTCTGCCCCTAAGATTTCCATATCTGGTCTCATCTTTCATCTATTTAACTCCATTCTCGAAATTAAGGAAGGACGGATGGATGGACAGTGGGAATTTATAGAACTACAATTTTTTAAAATCGTAGCCGAATAAAAGGCAAGTGCTTGTTTTTAATACAGACTTTTTTTTGTTATTTCTAATCATTTGTCTGTATTAAATTTCTATGACTTAATATTTTTTATTCTTGTACAAAAATTAAAATAAATACATACCTTAAATAAAAACAAAAATATTAATCTGTTTTATTTTGCCAATGTTAATTGTGTTCCAATGATTGTGAATGGCTGTTTAGAAGATTTCAAATGAGTTTTTAGTGTAAGTCTTCAATATTATATGTTTTTATATTTTTAAACTAATCTTTTTATTCTTCACCTAACACATGTGATAGGATATCTGAAAGTGCACAATTATTTTGGATAACTGATGCTCTACTGTATTTTAAACAGTAAAAAATTATTCATTCATACGAATATTTACATTTTTAGATCAATGCACAACCATTTCATTTATATTAAACCTTATACTTCCCACATACCTTATTATCTCTCCATAATCATCCCATTTAATTTTTTCTTCTCTCATTGGAAACATAGGATAAGATTTTTTAGCTTGTTTAAAAAATCCTCCACCTCTTGGTTTGCCCTATAAAATAATAAAATAATTTATAGTTATGCAACGAATATTTAATCACTATTCGGCCAAATACCGAATACCTAAAAACAGGAATAAGAAATAACAAAAACACAGTAAATTAATTATTTTGGTATTTAGATTTAATGTTATCGGGTTAGTGTTGTTTGTTTATATTTATTTATAACTTATAACCTGCACAAAATAAAAAAGCAAAATAATATCAGTCACATGTATTCACAATTTATAATTACAAAGATCAACACAAGTACACACCTATTTGTTCACGAATTGTTGCACATCTGAGGGTCTGACCCTGCCTATCCTTCTTTTTAAGCACTCGTCTTTGCTCTTCCCTTTCTCTTTCCTCTATTGCTCTAGTCCACGTATGCCTATGCATACATAATAATGTGCGCGCACGATACTTTCGATTCATTACTTTTCCATTGTAGATTTCCCATTTTACAATTACGTGACTCATATCCTGGTGATAACGGAGAAAAGAGACAGATAGAATGTCGGTATAAGTCACAGTTATGATTTCACATATTCGAGACAGCTTGGTAGCCTGAACGGCCCCAGGCTTTCGCCTGTGCACGCTAAGTGACTTTCATTACAAGCATTTAGTTTTCCGAAGTCTATGAGAACCATTATTTGACGTTGACAGACATGAATTTCGGGCCAATAAGCTGCTCGACTTGTTTGATTATGTTATCAATTCATTTTCACATTTTCTCTTCACAGTCCTTCTCTGTTCTTTTTCTGTTATTTACACGTGTAGGTCACTTCACTGTTATCCACATTTGATATCATCATTTATCACATAATGCCATGACACTCTTGTCTGTCTGCTACAACTATCAAGAATTAACGCAATTGGCGAAGCGTGGTGACAGCGGGCCAATAGAGAGTAGGGTCCTTGCCATAATGTGGTTTGTGCACCAATTTTCATATGTGTGTTAATCAAGCCGAATATTCGGCTATTCGGCCACGCTCCTGGCCGAATATACTATTCGTTGCAACATTAATAATTTATTTATACTTTTTCAAAATAACTGTATTCAACAAAACACTGATTATAAACTATAAGGAATATAATCTATAAATTATAAATGAAAATAAAGACAAACTAGAACATACTTTTCTTATATTTGAAAAAACTTAAAATATTTCTTTTCAAGAAAATTTATTATTTTAAATAAAATTTTAAACTATTCTTTCATAATTTGTGTTCAATCAAAAGAATAAACCAAAATACACTTTAAACAATTTGTATTAAGATAATTCTGAATAGAACGAAAACAATTATATTTATATATTTGATATCGAAACAAATTTTCAGTTCTTCTACATATTAATTCTATTATAATTTATTAATTTGTTATTAATTTAAAACGTTTATATTTTATTGTAATGTTTTTCTGTCACTTGTCTTCAAAAGAAATTATTTTTCATTATATTATAAGTCAAATTTAAAATATGATTAATTGCTAAAGTCCTTGAAAATATCCTTTATTAAAAATAATAATCTTTTGGCATGGTTTTGATTATTTACAAAAATAATTTAGTGATATTTTTCCTTTTTGTCAATGATGATAACTTTTTTTTTATTAATTTCATTTACATATGAAAAATTTTTTGTAAAATATTTCTCCATTTTATGTAGCATATGAAAATTTTCTACAACTATATCATATTAAGATTGTTCAAGTCAACTTCTGTTTTATTGAATTTAATAAAAATGATATAGAATAAATTTACAATATCCTATACTAAACATATCCAGTAACTTTGACAAAACTGAACAATGACTTTTTGTTTTAATTTGTTCAATTATACATGATGTCCTATGTAAAACCAGCCCCACTCGTTAACTGAGTGAATTATTTTAATCTTCATATCAGAATAAAGGGATGAAACAAAACAAAACCTTTTGAAAACTTAGTTTTAATCATAAAACATTATGGAAACTTGCATAACAAACACCTCACTGTTTAAGTGAACCTGGTTTTATTCAAACCATGAATAGAGCTGTGGGACATCCTAAACTATTAACGAGCAAAATTTTCAAACACTTTGATAAATTTATCAAAAATTTATTCAAAAATAACTTTCTTGAATAATTACATAATGATTGAAATTACAATGGATGAATACCATTTGAACACAATTCCTGATTTAAAAATTCACAAAAAATACAACAAACATTAAAATAAATGAAAAGTGTCTTCACATTTCATCTTTTTCTACACCCCAGGAACATTCAAATAAACATAACAAAATGTGATGACACTTTTAATTTATTTTAGTGTTTTTTCTATTTTATATGAATTTTGATGTATATGTATTGTCCTGGCTGTTTAAGAACAATTCCTGCTGTTTTATTCTAAAATGAACAACATAAAAAGTATATTGAATAAAAATAGTCATCACAAATAAATTGCATTATAGCCAGAAAAACTCAATGAAATCTTTTGAAAGATTACAGAGTGAATACTAAATGCCACTCCAAAACTCTGGCTGCAGTTGAGTGCATACATATTCATTTTAGATTAACATAACGTCTAGTTTAACAGTTATTTATTGTAATACTTATCCCTCATAGATCGTCAAACGATATTCAACTGAGCTTAGTTTCCAAGCATAAAATATATTTTTTTAAATATCTAGGGGGCAACTGACTGTAAAGATCATTTTATTTTTATTACTTGCATACATTTTTTACAAGTTAATTTCAAAGTAAAGATGTAAAATTTAGAGTAAAAAAGGAAGAAAAGAAGGCGAGTAACAATGATATTTGTAATATTACCTCAGTATTTATCATCAGATCATGGCGTGTTTTACCACCTCCATCAACTTCCATCTCATCATCGCTGCCTTCACTTGAATCTGAAACTTCTAACTCTCTGAAATTGCAATAAATAAATCACTATTAGTCTGAAAAACATATAGTTTATAAACTATCTAAATTTAATCAAATGTTCAATCACTTAAACATTTTAATCGAATAGAAGTAAATTTTAATTTATATAATTTTTGTTGTAGGGAAAAGAATGTAAAACATTATGAGAGAGTAGAAATGAATATTCTAATTACCCAAATTTTGATACAAATTGTTATACAAAGTATAAAAATCTTTTAATAAGAAAGGTGAAATTATTTCATGTAATATTATACAAGGTAGAATCAAAGACAGATTAATCCATATAGTTAATTGCAAAAACTTGTATGACTCAACAATGAATCAAAACTGCATAAAAATTTTAAAAAATTAAAAAACTTTTATAATGTAATTAAAAAAAGCTTATTCCTTAATGTTTAAAATTTTTTTATCTATAATAATTTCTATACAAACTAAATGAATTGATGAATTGCATGACTGCAACAATTTAGTAAGACTGAGCTAAGCAAAGCAAAATGAAAATGACAAAAAATATAAGAACTTAGTAAAGGAATGAAATTATTTCAGGATGATTAAAAAGCAAAAAAAAAAAAAAATGATGATTTATAATTAAAAACAAGCACTAACAATTTTATTCACATAACTCAAATATAATAAAATCTAATAAATTTGCAAAAACATTTATAAAACGATTATGGAATAAAAAAATTAACAAAGAGAAGAAAGAAAAAGAAACTGAATGGTATTTGAAATCAGAAAGAAAAATTTTAAGTTAAATTCTACAAATAAAATAGACCCTTTATTGAAATACTTTGACAACTGTAATTAAAAAAATGAAAATTTAAGATAAAGAACGGAAATATAAAGATACTTTAGATGTATAGATAAAAACGATATTAATCAAAATTGTAGAAAGAACTAAATGATGATAAAGACTTCCTATAAATTCAAAAAATAAAAGAAAGAAAAAAAATAATGATGAATGATGATGTGTAATTTTTGGAGAATAATGAAACAAATATATATGTTACTGTGAAAGACCAAAATTAGAGAATGTCAATATTCTCAGTGAATGTCGACACACGCAAAATACGTCGGTGAAAGACCGAATATTTGATTATGTTATCATACTTTCAAACAATCGCTGGTGTATGTCGACAAGCACAGATAAGCTTTGGTGGAGGTCGAAACAACACCCGAGAAGCCGATGTTGACAGAGAGGCAACAGTCTGTTGCCAAATCCTTTGTGGAGGTAGGACAAGGTCGTACCTCTTTTCCCGGGAACGGTTTGGTGGAAACCACCCACTTTGTCACTGGAATGGTGTTTTTGTTCTTTTGATCCCGTGAGGTGAAGATCAGTTTGTCAGGTCGAGTGGTGGAGGATGAGAGGGGTCGTCGGCAAGGCGTCGGCGATATCCGAATAAAAGGCACCATTAACAGATCAGTTCATAATCACGTAATCAGTTCGTAATTTGTAAAGAAAAGTTACTTTCCATACATGAGATTTCTTCTCAGGAAATATCGCCGAGAGAAGCGGCTGCAGCTAATTCGAAAAGTAGAGGGCAAGGCTATACACATTGTCATTACAAAAAGAAGTGTTCTGCAAATAAATGCAGTTGTAAAAGCAAGGGACTCTAGTGAAATTCAAAGTGCCATAACAGTTTAAGTTGTTGCAATAAATAAGATTGTATAACTTTAATCACATAATTTATGTGTAAGTTTATTATTGTATTATTTTCTTTAATGATTTAGAATGTGCTGTTACTTAAGCTTTCTCCTATTTTGACATATTAAAAAGTTGCATTTTTGTCTTAACATAATAAAAATATTTTTATTCAACATTCACCATCAGTGCATGCTAAATGTCGACATTTGCCGGTGTAAGTGAGAAATAATGATATTTAGCAAATATTTTGTACATACGCAAAACAACTGCGTGAATGCTGACATTTACCGGAGAATGTCGACATTCGCCAGATATCGGTCATTCACAGTAACATATATATATATATAGGTATATAGGTAAAACTGATTTAATTCATTGTCCAGCAGAATTATGAATATATATTCATGGATTATATTTTAAAATTTTAATTATTTGATTCTAAGGTACAAATAAAAATTTATGGAAAAATTTAAAATTAAAAAACTTTTGATTTGTTGAAACACAATCATGTTATTTGCATTTATTAAATGTTTAATTTCATGAAAAGAGTCCAATAATATTTGTTGTTTTCCAACAATGAAAATTTATAATAAACAATTATTTTCATATTTTGCATATATATTAATGTAGAAATGGATTATATTCAAATTATTAAAATGATTAAACTTCTGTTGTTTCTAATATTTTTGTTATCATCTGTTTAAAGAAAATTTTTCTATTAACATTGAAAAAGTTTACAGAGAACAACTAGTTTCTGGCCAGAGCTATCATATAGATTCCTAAACCGTCAATTTTCTCATACATTTAAATTACAAATGTTTCATTTTATATAATAAAACTTTTGACAAATTTCAATTACTCATCATCATAAATAAAATGACTCACTGAAACAAACAATATACAATGAAGAGAAACATATGAATAAATATTACAGAATAACTGACAATATCTCAAAAACTTCTAAATATCATATAATGTAACGTCAAAGTAATTAATACGACTCACATTTCTCTTTCGGCCTTCTGTTTGGCTTCTTGTTCCTTCTCTTTTTCTTTTCTCATATATTCCTCTAATTCAGCTCCTTCAAGCCGTACTCTTTGATGAACCTAAAAGTAAAACATGAAAACCTAACTATTTATCATATTAAATATAGATTTATTTAATTTCATACAGAATTTTTAAAATCTTTCTACACATTTCTTCAGAATAGTTTAAGAGTAGAACAATTTATGAACTAACAAAACATTCACAATATTTAAAACTATAAATAAAAGAACAGAATTACAACAAAAAACCTTAGAGCTGGAATAGAATCTTTTACCACTGAATTTAGTTAGAAAAAATAATGTTATTTAATATACATAGTAATAAATTATCACAAAACAGTGATTATACTTAAAATCTTCTCCTGGTACAAAACATTTTAGTTGATATATCACTTGACAAGATCCAAACAAGTGTATTAAGAGATTCTCTTCCTCTTTACTACCGCAATAACTACAAAACTTTTCTCTTGATATATTTATCCGGTAACCATTTAACATAATCCGAAATTTATTAAGTCTAAGTTGCATAATGAGGCTTTTCGTGGAAAAATTAGTCTCACAGTTTAAGTAGTTTTTTTGAACACCAACCCAGGTGCGTTTCAAACAAGTTAACTCATTTAGCTGAAGTAGACAATATATCCTGATTCCACAGCTGGTCTGACTTAGTTTGAATTATAGTATTTAAGTGAGTTCTCAACAATGAAGCTGATCGAGTTGAAAACGAAAAGGAGTCCCCCCACGCTATCAAAAATATTCTTAACTGAAGCAGGCCAACTTTTCTTATCAGGTTTAACTGCAGTTAAACCTGATAAGAAAGGTTAAGTATGCCGTGAAGTTTCTTGTTTTAAATTTGAGAAATGAAACAATTTTCTGAATGTTCGAATATTGAAATCTACAAACTATGTTTTATATTAATGATAGGAGTGTTTCTGACGAGATGTAAGTTAACTTTTGTGGAAGTTGGTGAGTAATTAATCATCTTAAAAGACAAAGTGAACCATACATATATTATGTGATTACTTTGTCAGCCTGAACAAAATATTTTGAGAAAAATAATTCTCTTGTTATATCTATTGATCATGATTTTCAAAACAATATATATAACAATTCTATGATGATAAATTTTATGAATAAAAATCGTTTTCAGCTATAATCCCTCTAATGACATGCCAAAGGAAGAAAGTACATCTTCAAATAAACAAGAGCTACAGAATAAAGAAACAGTAACAATTCTGAAGTCATACTTTATGGCACAGCACACAAAAAATGCAGGCAAGTCCACTACATTTTTATGATAAAAACATTAAATGAACTGCTGTTTGTTTATTATTTTTTTAAATTGTTTTAAATTCAGCATTTAGCAGTACTTTCTTACTATATTATGACTGTGTTCACGAATAAGTATTTTAATACATTATGCATTAGTCATTATTTTTTTTCCAGATTTATACTAAGTACTATGATAATTATAAGAATTTTAATTTATTCAATTATTTGTTTTACTTTTCTGCTATGTAAATTAGTAGACCCTTTGATAGAACAGATATTTAGCACTAATAGATTATCTCTCCATTTATAGTTTTTTATATAAAAGAGGAAACTATACATGGAAAAATAAATGTTCCTGAACCAATAACCCAGACAGTATCAGTGTTCTAACAAAACTTGCACTGCTTTCCTAGTAGATAGTGATCAGAACAATTCAATTCCCAAGATTTCTTTCATTTAGAAATAACAAACAACATTACTTTTATAGCAAGAATTTATTAATTGTTTGTAAAATAAATTATTTAGATATAACAATAATGAGGAAAACTAATAGCTTAGAATTCAAAACATATAGATATACAGATTCAAAAACCTTTAGATAAAAAAAAAATATTGGACTTTGAGTCAAACATCTCCATGCACCTGAAAAGAATCTATTTAATATTGAATACATTAAAATTAGAAAGAGAACTAATAATTTAAGCATTCAGAATAAAGAAATAGTACAATTAAAAAAGAAAATGTTGTTATACAATATGGTACTCTCTTAATTCTTGATTATCAAACTCTAATAAGTAGGGCAGTCATATTTCTTTTATATGAAATTAATAAAAATTCAATAATTTAAATAACTTTTATTACTATTTTATTAATGTACTAGATTATTACAAAATAGATTAGAAAAAAACAAAGCAACCTACTTCCAATGCAATTGTTCTTTGCGCTGTATTCTCCAAAAGCTGTCTTGCAAGTGTTCCAGGAACACTGCGACTCGTTAATATGATACTATTACGTGGATTATCACACCATTGAATAAAGAGATCTCTTGAAAACCCACATTCCATATCAGGCATGCTAGCTAATACGACCTAAATCATAACACATTTTAATGCTTTATATTTTGAAATTTATACGGCATACATTATTATTAAAATTAATTTAATATAATTTTTTAACATAATATATTTAGTTGTCATAAATCACTGGCATACATATGAATTTATTTGCAAAGTTGCTAAAATTAACATATAAATTTGAAATAAATTAAATAATGAGTTTTGAAAATTTGACTGATGAGGGATGCTCAGAAATCTATGCATTTTAGGTCATCATGATCTAAAATGTGTAGATTTCTCAAAATACAGGAACAAAATCAACAGCTTTACTAGAGATACCTTTTAGTACTCCAGAATAACCATGCAAAGGCTAATCCAAATTTGTGAAATATGTTTCCGAGCTTCCCGCTTGCGAATCGGCCATTAACAATAATGTTGAAGATGGTATACCGAAATTTTATAACAATTATCACTTATTCATCATGTTTTAACAAATGACATTCCTATTTAAACGTTACAATTTAGATATTACTGGTTTTTATTCTAAATTATTAAAAAATACTCTTTATTTTATTACGGAAATCAATAATATTTAAATTACTCTGAAAAAAACAAAATGTTTAGAATCAATGGATTTGAAAATCTTGGTGTTTATGCTGCAAGTACATTTGTTCACTATGTGTGCAGTTTGAACACAGAAGCATCATTGAAACTTCAGATTAAATTTATCTCAAATTTAGCATACAAATTCTGGAACATTCAAACTACAGTGTACCACTGTACATCAATATCAATAATAATTTTCTATTGTTTTAAAATTTATATTAGTATTTAAATAAAAATAAACAAAAGTATTTTAAAATGTAAAACTAAATTTCATTCCATACTTTTCCATTAAATTTAACAATAGAAACAATTAAATAATTTTTTCTTACTTTTGGTTCAGAAACTTTATTCAGCTCTATCATTGTGTGACATAACTGAAGATGTTTAAATTGAAATGGATTGTTTCTTGCACCTTCAAAAGATCTCATTATTTTATCACTCATCCATTCCACCTACAAATATTCAAATTTATAAATTACATGATTTTCTGATATTAATTAACCATGAAAGAAAACATGAAATTCATTCTTAAAATATAAGGAAAAAAGACTTAAAATTAAATAATTGCAATCACTTTAAAAATTCTTATTAAATAAAAAGATGAATGAGTAAAAAACAAAGAATAAAGTGAATATTTTGATATGTACAGAAAAAAATTGTTTGTAACATCATTCTTATCAAATTCATTAATAATTTTAAAATTCAAACATGAATTTTAACCATCATACAATTCAGAAGGACGTGACATTTGAGAAAAATTGAATCAGAAATTAAACTTAGAGAAAATGACTGATTTTTGATTGCATTTTCTTACACAATCCTTTGATTAAAATACACTCAATTTGAATATATTTCAGACTGCCAAAACAGTAAAAATAATCTAAACATAATGTCCACATTTAAAAAAAGCTGCTTGGCATCTATTTTCTATTTTTGGAACCACATATTGCTGTGAATCTCTGTATTCTACAATGAAATTTGTCAAATCAAAACATCGTTGCACAGCTAACAAACGATCACCTGAAAGAAATGCTGCAAACTGCTTTGACAAATTTCTCGCCAAATTACAGAGAGTTGGCCAAAATAAAAAAATTATTAAATATTAACGTAGATTCCTGTAGAAATAATTTTTTGTTTTCATTTTTTTTCTTTCAATATTACCTTTATTTATAAAAATTTGTACACATTGCTCTTATGTTTGAATGTGCAACTGAAATATGTAATTATATGTAATATTTAGTAATTTATTTCCAAGTTGGTGCAATAAATTAAATTGGCATTTCAAATCTGTTTTTTTAAACATAAACATTTCTTTCATAAACATTGTAGACGTCATTAGCAGTTCTTGACCCGGATGGGGGACACCCTCTCCTTCCCAGCCTTACCATACTGTCTGCCACGACAGTACAGACAGTACGGTATTTTGCAAAACCTACATTTCGTCTCCCGCTGAACTCTTGTTTGCCCACCCGTTTTATGGTGTTAAATATATCCATTTCTATCTAAACTGAATTTGATTAAAAATAATTCAAAATCAACATAAAGTAATATTACAGATGCAAATTAAAAAATATAGCTATTTTAGAGTATATTATAACAAAATTATATTCAACCAGTATTAAATTAGCAGATTATTCATTGTAATTGGTTACATTTATAATTGTACATCTTAGCCTGGGATTATTATTAAATTCTAAAATAAATTTTTTAAAGTAATACAAACAATGTTTGAGTCCTTATCCTTACACCCTTTATTCCAATTAGAACCACTAAACAGCAGGCGACTTTGAAGCAAAAATCTTCTAAAACAACAAACAAACACTATCAGACGATTACACACAATTTTAAAATGATCTTGATGCCAACCTGTTATTGCAGATTTTTAATGTTTGTAGATGCCGTAGCCTACAATAACAGGTCGGCGTCATTTTTAAATTGTGTGTAATCATCTAATAGTGTTTGTCTGTTGTTTTAGAAGTTTTTTTGCTTCAAAGTCGCCTGCTGTTTAGTGGTTCCTGGTTGGAATAAAGGATGTAAGGATAAGGACTCAAACATTGTTTGTATTACCTTAAGAAATTCATTTTAGAATTTAAATTTATAATATTAAAAAATAAAAAGTCAGTTTGTTATGACAGAATAGTATAAAGAGATAGTTTAAATTTTCTTATCTACACTATATTTAATTCTAAAATCTAATTCTTTAATAATAACAGAATTATTAACAGAATTATGTGAATTTTAGCTAATGTTTAGTAAGTTTTCATATGATAAAAACAACAACTACAAGTTATTATAATAGTAATTCTTAAAAAAAAAAAATGTTAACACTAAACTTAATTTTTCTTGTTTTTAATAATCTAAATTTTTCATTTAACCAAATTTTTTAAAAATTTGATTAAAAGTATTGTGTATATTTGCAATACATTTGTAATACTTGCATTAATTAAAGTTTAATTTGGAAGAAGCTTCCCAGTTAATAACAGTATATAATGGTTAATATTCTATTTAATAAACAAAAAGTTATCTTAATCATTAAATATAATGCTCATTAAATATTGAAAAATAAAAACATAATACTGTATAATAAGCTATTTATACATTTCTTAATACATATTTATTTCTATAATTACCTGAGACTTTGCAAATTCTACAACATTGTAGCTAACATTATTAAATAAAGCTAGAGAATAGGCCATTAATCCTGAATCTTGATTTTTCCACAACTGATCCTATAAAAAAATATATATATATATATATATATATATATATATATATAAATCACATAATTTTTTACAATACAATACTGAAATATTAAAAGATTCTTATATTATTATTTGAAAGCAAAATATTCAATTACAAATATTAATATTTATAAGAGTCTAGGAGATTGTAAATTAAGAATCAACATATGTTACTTATACTTTTGTCCACTTTAAATGTTCTTGTGAACTAGGACTTGTTATACTCCAATTATCCTATAATTTGAGGATAATTGCCCTGTGGGATGGTGAATTGGTAATTCATTTAATGAATAAGGGCTGTTTAAGTGAATGAAATTGCATTGTAATAAACAGGAAAACATTCAAGAAATTTTACTGGAAGAATTTAAAAAATAGCAGTTTAAAAATGTATTCCAAAAATTTTGAAAGAAATGTATGGGTATATTAACCCTTAGCCTGCCGTTTGCCACGCCCCCTTATTTTGTAAAACGGCCAAGGTCAAAATAGGTGAATCAGGCAATATTATTTTAAAAATTCACTAAAAATTAAATTATTATTTTATTCATATGAAAAAAATCACATATATTTATCAATATAGTTAGTTTTAAATAGGACACATTTCGATAATGTTTGTTTAAAAAATTTATGAGAAAAAAATATATATATATGATAACTGACATTCAGACTTGAAAATTTGTTACTATTTGTCAAAATTAACATTGTCTGGTTACTTCATTCTTATTGTCACTAAGCCAATACGATGTACAATATTGTTCTGTACAATTTGATATAACATTTATGCATGTACGTTTATTCATTGTGAAATAATCGCACATTATATCAAACATTTGTTTGAAATCTGAACTTTATTCTGCTTTCAACTAATATAATGAACTAATATACTTTATTCATTTTATATCAAACAAGATTATTTATTTTCGTAATAAACATATGATTACCAGTAGCAATAGATGTAACATTTGCTGATATTTTAGATTTAAAAAATAATTAAAAATTAAAAATTAAAAAAATATATAAAATATCGGAACTGAAGGTCATAACTTGAATATTTATGATGCATTAACATATTATAGCCGAATAAACTTATTATAGCATTAATGAACTTATTATAGTAATATTATTGTATGAATATGCTAAAAATAAAATAAAAAATTATCAGAAAATGAAAAATTAAGAAAAAAACATCGATAATTAAAATTTTTTACATCGACAAAACACCACCTGGACAAAAATATCTGAAACAGACGATAAACAAGACGATACCGTCAAGTACTGACATCTGTTGTCGATAAATTTTATAAAAATCGATTTTTAACAGGGTAACGATGAATCGGTACCCTGGCCGTTTTGCGAAACAGTTAGGGTAACGATAGATCGGTACCCTGGCCGGGAAAGGGTTAAAAATATATAATTGTAATGTCTGCCGAAGAAGGGCATTGGCCCAAAATGCTGGATTGTAGTGGCATATATAACATTACAGGATTACATTACATTAAATATGTTTTAATTTGAAATTGTGTTTTTCTCTTCCCTCAGTTTAACAAGTCCTAGTCTGCAAGAACGTCCAAAGTTGATAAAAGTAAAATATAAGTAATTAAGGACAAGAAATACGTATCAACAAACATATTACTGTTATAAGAGATGTGTTTTTCTCATTCTGAAACAATCTGTTCTATTTTATTTTAACATCTATCAAATTACAATGGTCGACTACAGTGGATTCTGATTAATTGAGACACATCAAACTAGCATACTTTGATCCAATTAAATAACTGTCCCAATTGTCAAAGTTCACATAAAGTGTTAAAAAAACATTGAGAGAAAAAATAAACTGCCATTTATTGAACAATAAAATACTTTAATAAATTCTGGACCAAATGTTATAGATTAGAAACAGTATTAAGGCTAAAATTATTTCAATTTTAATTTGTGTACCAAATAATAACTGCTTTAAAAATTTAGCTTCTCAATTTTCTTCAGTACAACCTCTTTAAATTTTTTGATTCTCATGTTCAATGAATAAACCAAAGATGATGTTGCAAGAGAGATTCCAATGGATGTTTTTTAAACACTCTAAATAAGAATGTGCCACATAGTTGGCAAGAAGAAAATATGTTTTTTGATTTGTAATTCCATGTCTCAACTTATTAGTCATTTCTTAAAAATTTCAGAAATCATCCCCTCATTACTTTTAATACAATAAAGAACTTCTGAACTGTCAATTCTCAACTGCTTAAAGCATAAAGGTTTAGTATTTTTCCCAATAACCAAAATCTTCATTTATCACTATGACATATTTGAACAATGGAATAGATTTTCATGATCGCAATAGATCGTGAAACTATATACAGTTTTTAAACTCAATTATTGGCATGATAATACAAGCATCTTTCACCAACATTGTAGATGTCATTAGCAGAAAATTTATGAAACATATTAGACAGTTTCAAATATGTAATGTTTATTACTTACATTGTATTATCCTTCTGACTGTGTGCTTTCTTGTATTTCTTTAATTTAATGCTAAACCTAGAGTTTTATTTACACAACCAATGATGTGTTGCTTTGAAATCTTTGTGATACAACTTTATAGCTATTTCCTCTGATTAAAGTTTTAGTATTGGACATTAGACTGACACAAATACCAGACAAAAATGTCCAGTTTTCATGAAGAACCATTGATTGAAATCTTCCTCAATGTCTGTATCTTTTCCTTTAAGCTTCATGTTCCCTACTGCCTTTAGTGCACTACAAGCAGTATCACTGAACTGTCTGAATATGCATGTGTTAATTACTAAATTAATTTGGTGATGACTCAGTAATGGCTGTATTGTCACATATCACAAGTATATCATCTAGTAATCACTGTAATGTCTCAAATAATAGAATAAATTTAGATTATTTTCTTGATTTGTTTTTAATATTTATGATTTGCCCCAATTAAATGTTTACCTTAATTAAATGATGGCCCCATTAACTGGAATCTATTCTGGATTTAATATATTTCTACATAAATAATAAATTCATAATGAACATACCAACATATGTGCCAATTCTAGCACTCGTCCAGCAGTATCAACAGCTATTAGAACATTTCCATTATTCCGTAATGTCTGCAATATATTTGCTGTAAACATAAAATTACAAACAATAAATAAATATATCATAAAATATTTATTTCGAGATTCTTATTAAAAATTCCGAATAAGTAATTATGAAAAATGTAAGCTAATTTAAAACTACATACTTATGTTTAATATCGTAACTTTACTAAA
The DNA here is from genome assembly GCF_030686945.1 of Centruroides vittatus. NCBI lineage: Eukaryota > Metazoa > Arthropoda > Arachnida > Scorpiones > Buthidae > Centruroides > Centruroides vittatus. The sequence goes on from NW_027122193.1 coordinate 2,195,082, forward strand.
ATTCTGCAGGAATTATATTATTTAAATAAACAAACATTAATTATTAAATTCAATTAAATCTATAGTTATGTTAATTATTAAATCATAAAATATTTTAATTCTTAAAAAAGAAATTCTCACTCATTAATTGTTCATCTCTCAATCGTCTTCTTGGTTGATTATAAGTAGCATTATAGGCATCGGTTATTAATAATGATGGGCGTGAAACACTTTCAAGCACACAACCATTTAAATGTCTCTCTTTTTTATGATTAAAATCAACAGCATAAAGAATATCTTCTTCTCCATCTTTTACAATTCTCCATATAGTCCCACCAATCATATGACCAGCAGGGAGAGGAGTGATTGATAAACCTTGCCCTTTTCCTGAATTAAGTAATTGATTATTATGATTTATTAATAATGTAATAAAAATCTCAAATAGAATTCTCAAAAATAGAACTTACCTTTCAGACTAACAGTCTGACTATATTTTAACTGAATAATTTTATCAAAAGCTGCATCAACATCATCTAAGGTAAATAAATCAAATTCTTCTGTATTGTGCCTGGACTAAAAAGATAAATTTTACATAATTTATAAACGAATTTAAAATAATTTTATGTAAAAATATGAATTGTTTCTATATTAAAACACGTGTAAAGTATAGATATAACTATTTTTATGAAATTTATAAATTTATGAAATGATTACCTGAAAGAGATCATACATGAACATTTGTCCCATTTTGTAAACAGGAATGGTAGCATAAATCGGACAATTTAAGGAACATTTTCCAACCATGTAGGGTAAAGCACCAAGATGCAAAACATCAGGATAAGACAACAACACAGCATCAATTTGATTAGTATGTCTAAAAGAAAGAAAACAATTAAAATGCAATAAAAATAATAAACATAATTCAAACATTGAATAATGCAAATTTATGACTAGCATAAAATGTCTGAGTAGAAGTAATTTTATTACAGGAAAACAAAATGGCACAGTCAACAACATGAGAAATCAAACATGTTTCTAGAAAAATCTTGGAAAAAACTTCACCTATGATGCATCAAAGTATCAAATTTAATCTGCTTAGAATATTGTTGTGTTTAGTTAGTTGATTTTAAGTGCAATCTGTCTATTTTGAAAGATTTTTATTATAAAGAAACTTTGCATTGTTTAAATAACTTTTCTGTCTTATAATTGATTATTGTTTATTGAAATTTTTTATATTAAATAGTTATGTAATATATACCGTATTTTACGGACTATAAGACGCACCTTAATTTTAAGCAATTTAAAAAAAAAAAATACCTATAAGACACTACGAACTATAAGGCGCACCTGAATTTTGGAGGCAATTTTTCGAAGAAAAAAGTGCGTCTTATAGTCCGTAAAATACAGTAAGTACTGTACAGTATGATCTCATTTACATAGAGATTCCATCTCAGCAAGTACTATATAACATAAAACAAAATTCTGCATAAACGTATGCTGTACCCCAAGTAATCCCAGATGTCTAGACACTTGTGCAGCTACACTTTAAAATTAAGAGAAAGACATTAAAATGTATTTAAAACATTTTACTTTTACTATATATACTGAATTTCACAATAACAATAGTTAGTATGTGTATATTAATAGTCAGAATTACTACTGTACAATTAATTTAACTATTTGCTATCCAAAAAAACCACAAATCTGCATATCAATTATGCATAAAACGAGATCATACTAAGAAAACATTATTTACAGAAATTTTAAATTAAAACAAAAATGCACACACATTGTAAAATAATATGATACACTTGGCTTTGGCTGCTAAAAGCAATGAGAAGTTATAAGATAACAGTAAATAACTTTAAACTTTTAACATATAAATAAAATCACTAACTTTTTCAATTCCTTAACAAATGCCATGTTTAAAGATTCATCCCATCCACAATCCAGGAGAAATTTAAATTCATCCACCTGTAATAAATAGCAATGAGGGGATTCATCATAAACCCCTGACATTGCTTGTAGTTTTATGATGGATGTCATTATTAGTAGTTTAATTATCTGAAAGAAAGAAAAAAAAAAATGTATTATAATTGAGATCTAAACTCAAATATTTTAATTTTGATATATTATCTCTTAATTGTTTTTTACATAAACTAGTTAAAAGTTAAATAATCTTAAAAATAAACGGATCTTTTAAATTAAAACAACGAAATATTTCATTTTAAAAACAGAAATGTATACAGGGTGCGGTGCCAAAATCCGGACAAATTACACATTTTTTTCAAACATATTTCTTATTAAAAAAACGAAAAGGTTTACAAATTTTTTAAAATCACATTGTTTAAATGTCATACAGAATACATTTATTCAATATAGCTCCCTCCTGCTTGAATGACAGCCTCTATTCTCGGTCTGAATCGTGCGCATGCGCGCTTTAATGTCTCACGGTCGATATTGGTGAATGCCGCATCAATAGCGGCTCTCAACGATGTGATGTTTGCATGTCTGGTCTTGTTTGTGACCCTTTCAACTACGCTCCATACGTAGAAGTCCAGAGGATTTAAATCTGGGCTGTTGGGAGGCCAGAATTTTTTTGACCAAAACATGTCGACGTTATCCGACAACCAATTTTGCACCAAATGACTTGTGTGGGCGGGTGCACCATCCTGCTGGAAAACATATGGTTTTCCAGATGATACAGTTTCCATCCATGGCTTCACTACATTTGACAGAGCATGCAAATAAACATCTTTTGTGACATTTTCCCCTTTGTTAAAGAAATACGGTGGCATGACATCACCCTCACTGGACACAACACCTAGCACATGAACATTCGCCGGAAATTTCGTTTTTGCAATAACGGGGACATCTTCTGGGTCGTGGGCAAGCCATCGGTCATTTCTTCGATTGATTTTCGCATCAACAGTAAAAATTTTCTCGTCAGAAGAAAATCTGAGTCGTCCGGCAGCATTGTTTTTTAAGAAACACAAAAGCAGGTTACAGCGTTCAACTCGCTTTGTCCTGGCAGCTTCAGAAAGCATCTGTCTCACTTTAATTGTGTAAGACTTGTAGCGGAAGTCTTCCTCAACGATTCTACGCATAGTTTTCTCGCTCACACCAACAACAGACGACAATTTTCGGATCGACTGACCTGGATCCTCAAAAATCAGCTCCTGAGCTCGTTGAATGATTTCAGGGGTTCTGACAATGCGCTCCTTCAAGTGAATTTTCCTTGCCGGTGTTGCAAAACCTTCATTTGACTTCTCCGACCGATTGTATTTTGCAACGACATCATAAACAGTCGATCTTGGGTATCCGAAGAACCGAATAATTTCTGTCGCCGAGTGTTCAGCGCGAATACTTTCGATAATCGCGGCTCTTCAGTTATACTCAGCACTTTGTTTCAACATGGCGACTGTTTCGCGGTTAAAATGGTTTAATACACATGTCAAGCTATTTGAATGCCAAACACGACATCTACCGGTGGTACGGAATGGCGGGAATTTGAAATTGAATTTTGTCCGGATTTTGGCGCCGCACCCTGTATATAGGGTGGGAGCGACTATTGCCAACTACGTAAGCTGAAATCTGTGCATAATTAGTCCATCGGAGCGGGTTTGGACAAGCCTTCTTCACGGGAAGCATAAGACGACCCCTTTCTTAATGACATGTAAGAATAACGGGTTGATGGAAACAATTATCGTGCAACCACCCCTTCTGGTAGTCGACCAAATAGCAAGGCATCGTTCCGTCTTTAGAAGATAATGAGGGCTCCACATTTCAGTTGAATATTTTCTACAAAATGTCTATTATTGAGCTCACTTATCCTCTCACAGTTGTCACATTTGTAAGGTTCTTAATGAAGTTGTCAACCACTATAAATGATTGTGTGACCCACTGATTGACTACTGGGTGAACTTCTGTGATTATTATTATTTTTTTTAAAGAGAAAAAGAGTTTGAGAGGATAACTTTGCATATGGGAGAAGAAAAAACTGCCACAAGGAGTGTCCCATTGCATTATGTTGACTTATGGATTTCAGGATTTTATAGAGTTATAGAAATAACAAAGAAAACTGTGCTGAGGACTGTCACACTTTTCAGTAGACTAAGAAATAAAAAAGTCAAGAATAATATGAGAAAACGAGGTAAGATGGAAGCTTTTCTTATCTGCAAGTTTGAATAAATACAACCGATTCTAATATATAAGATATTTGTAACATATTAAAACATTATCATCGTAAAGTAATAATAATACGCATAATTTTGGAATTATCTGCTCGTCGTTGTTTCTTGTAAGTAGCATTTCTCATAATATCAATGAGAAACAACACTAATATATCAAATAATAAATTAAAATTCAGGGAATAATCATTATCAACATTACCAACTTTGCAATATGTTTGCGCACACACACTATAAAAGCTATAACTGTTATTTCTGCAATTATTGCTTTCATATCTGTGTATGTTATTTTTTGTACTATTTATTTCAATATTCCATTTATTAACTATTCTAAATTATTCTAAATATTCTATTACATAGTTTTAAATCCACTTTATTTATAAATTAGCATATGATTATGAATACAAAGACACTGTTATTAAAATATGTTTTTAATAATTTTTTGCAGAAATTTAAATTTTTAATATATTGATTTTTAATGCCAAACAGTCTGCCATATTATCTGGTTGAAATAAGGCTAATATAATAATTAAATATGAAGTAATTTAACTATTAAACTAGCCTTATTTTAGTCTGATAATAGGGCAGATTGTTTGACATTAATTAAAAATTAGGTTCATGATTTTAAGTAAACATTACTAGTCTTCACTTCCTGTACTTTTACAACCCCGGGAACAAAAGTCTTTATGGGCAAAGTTGACCTTTTATTTGAGGCCTCTCGTCCACCTCGTTATGTGAAAACATTTAAAAACAAAGCTATGTAAAAACTGATGTCATGAAAGGACTGGAAGTGAAGACTCGTTGTTTCTTCCAAATTGTAATTATTTTATATATATTTATTGTCCTTGGCCATTTGGTTAAAATTAAAAGATAATATTTAAAGAAATGCTTACTCAAGTCCCGGATTTTTGGATCGATAAAAGTGGAGTTTCAGATCGAAAAGATCGCGTTTCCGGATTTATTCTCGGAACAAAAAAAGTGATAAAAATAAACCAAAATTATCAACTTTTCTTCAGTTATCTGTTTATTATTAATTAATGCAGTATACAATATTATACAGTTTGAATATGACCATGCACATACAAGAAATCTATTGATATTTTCTTCTGTCAGACTGTGTCAATGGTCATCGAGAATGTTTTTATACAATGACGAACATTTCTCAGCCTCTACTGTAGTCACAGGACAGTATTTCGGCAAAGATACATTGGCAAGCCCTTCATCTTCAAGGATCTGAGACAATTTTCCAACTAGATAGCTATTAATATGGAAAAACACAGAAAAACCACTGTTCTTTTCCAAAAGCACCTCCAGCTTCATGCAAAGTTTGTCTCCACATACAGCAGGGCAGTTTTGTATACAATATCCTTTGCTGTTTGAAAAATTTTTAGACATTCTTCAAATGACAACCCTATTGCTTCTAATGCTTCAAATGATATCTGGAAAATTTAACGATGGGTGCAGATTAAAGAAACAGTTAAATGTGGATTCTCCAAACCTTCCTTAACATCCACAATGAAAGAACTTTCTGATTCATCCAGTTCATTGATAAAATTTTGACAGTCTCATAAATGATCTACACAGAATACTGCTGCTTTTATCCATGTGCCATATCTCATGACTATGGGAGAGGGTGGCAAAGGAGTATCTGGCAGATGCTCATGATACATAGCAGTTTACATTGGTGATTTTGCAAGTAGTTTCTTGCCGAAACAAACGAGGGAGTTTACATCTTTAAAATGTAAATGAACTTGTTCGGCCAGAAGATGTAAAGTGTGATTCAGGCAGGTTACGTGATTAAGATTAAACAAAAAAATGCATTTTTTATCTAATCTTAATCATTTTGTTAATTACATTGCACTGGAAGGAATGTCTGTTGTGAAAGTAATTGTAACATAAGCTTATCAATTAATAATGGAAAAATGCAATAACCTGAAATATTAAAATCATTGCACCTATTAACTAAGAATGACATCAATATAGAACCAGCAATAAAGTATATAATCAATATTCTACATTCAAAAATGATAAAATGACAAAAAAACATTATCTTGAATCAATGTCAAGAAATGTAGAAAAATAGTTACTGTGATAATTTTGATTATACCAAGTTATTAGAAAATAATCATGGTACATTATTTAGATAAAATTGTCCAGGTTTGGTTTAACCTGTCAAGTGGACATTGGACAAGACCCATAGAACCTGACAAATCAGTTCAAAACCAGAGGACTGACAGATAGATTAGGTGTTATATTGATTGCTTGAGAATAGGAGATAACCTGCTAGACATTAAGGGAGCTGAGGAAGAGAGCATGTATAGAACCTTGTTTTAATTTAATAATCCTGTTTAGCTGATGAACATAGTTGCTATTTATGTGTCAGTTGCATCAGTTTTAAGTAAATTATATAGCCAACCATGTATTTCTCCTTGACATCTTACATATTAAACAAGCAGACCCATTACAACACAATGTGGATAGGATGTTAAGTAAAACAGACCCTGATTTCTATATAATGTAAATATAAAATCATACTACCTAATTCCTTGTTTATTAAAATGGCGCAATCATGCTATGCACCTGCACGTATTGCTAGAATACCGAATAAATACTAATAGGAGAAATTGTAATGTTTCTTACTAACCAATGGAGATAAGAAAAAAACAAATCAAAGCCTTTCTCTTCCTTGTATACAAATTGAATCTCTGACTACCAAAATTTATCGTAGAGTCCCGTAAACTTGACTTAATGTAGACTGAGAAGGTGACAAGTTACTGAAAATAACAAATGTTAGTCTAAATAGCAGAATTTTCATAAAGGTATTACATGTGCAAATTCATATACATATTAACTACGTACCAATAATGACTATTTATACTTGTAATTAAATTTTAATTAAAAAAAATATTGGCTCTTCAGTGGTTACTTGCGAGTTAGTGACATTCTCATCGCGATGTTTCAAAGTGTCACCTTAGAAAAAAGGTTATATTCTTTATTAACACGTGGAAATGATGCTATTATCGAGTGCTGTTGGTGATGAACAATAACTTATTTAATCCTAGTGTTAAGCTATAGAGGTAAAAATATCTTATTGAGGTATTAGATTACATCATTACATCTATATAAAATATACATGTAATCTAATACCTCAATAAGATATTTTATACCTTATTATTTCAGCTCTCTGGAAATGGAACTCCTTTTATAATAACTCTATTACTTGACTTTCATACACATTTTTAGGAATGCAATACATCTGAAAGTCAAAGACTACCTATATACCTATATGTATTTATATATTATATATATATAATATATATATATAAGAGTAATCTCAACATTAGTATGATATTTGATAACTGACTGTATCGGTAATACAAGATGCTTTTATAATATAAATCCAAACAAAAACATCTGACGCCAAGTAAAAAATTATGACAATTTAGAAGACTAAAAGTTTTTCTTAAGCATTTTTCTTTATATAAGCTTCTTTATATATAAGTTAGATAAGCTTGGCATTTTGAAGTGGTACCCACAAGATTTTTACCTATATTAATGTTTCCTATATTTTAAGTAATTACAACTTACTTGAGCCTTGTGACCGGTGTGAAAATAATCAATTCACAGTAACGAACGTTTTCCGGATGGTTTTAACCTGAAGAAGGACATGGAAGGCGTCCGGAAAACGTTCGTTACTGTGAATTGATTATTTTCACACCGGTCACAAGGCTCAAGTAAGTTGTAATTACTTAATATACACCCCGGTGTGTATGAGGAAGATATGTTTCCTATATTTTGCTTTAAAGTGACAAACAGCTTTATCAAAGAAAAACTCCAAAGAAGAAATCTAAATTGATATAATTTTTTACTTGGTGCAAGTTTTTTACATCTCAGATGCTTTTGTTTGGATATCAATTGTTTTTTGGTTAATGATTGCGTTATTACATCAAGACCTAAGACAATTCAGCCACTGCACAATGTAAGATTTTGCGAATCTAGCAGGACAAAAGTTTTAAAAATAACCTACAATATATTCACCTATAACCATTTAAAAACAAAGCTGATACATCAAACAAAAACTGCTACGCAATATAATCTGCTTGTATTGTTAATCGCTGTTCAAAAAAGACTTTCAACTTGATCAGTTGAAGAGAATGCTGGAATGATGAGAGTCACTTTCTGATGTTCGGTTGCAAAATTAAATCTTTTTTTTAGGTGTTTCATCGAATCACAGTGGAATGTTTACATCAGGATACGTAGTTTAAATTTAAATTTGTAAATGGTTTCTCAAACCTTTATATTTGTAACAAAATACCACCTCTATATATTGGCAAGTTAATCGGAAATTAATTACAATTAACAACTGCAACAGATTGCCAAAAATTTTGTACAACTTTGTACATCGAGATTTTGTATTTTTTTATAATCTAGAAGATCTATATACCTCATACAATGAAATGTGTTTTTGCAAAATAATGAACTTATTACGCATATCGTCACACGTCGAGACAACAATTACACAAAATATTGAAAAACGATGATGATATGATATGATGAAATAGGGCAACCCAAAATTACTACATTTGCCAAGCAACATTGAAAGATACAAATAACTTAAAAATGGTTCAATGACATAATAGTGATGTTCATACATTCTCTTTGGGTTTATCTATGTCACATGCAAATAAGATTGATGGATGTAGGGTATAAATTGGATGTATAGAAATGGCAGTGTCCTACACCTGAAGAGAAACAAAATGTCATGGCTAGAAAGAAATTCATAATAGACAGATTTAAGTCAGAAACAGGACTATTGTTGGACACTCCAAAGCAAAGAGGAGGAAATACTAACGACGAAAACAGTACTAGAAGATTTCTTTTAAATGCTAATATGGCTTCTAATATAACAGGTTGATTAGTTGTTAAATGAGTGATTTCATGCAATATTGCACACTTTGGCCTGTGGGTACAAGATAAATATTATCTCTATAGAGTATTGTGACGAGACTGCAAATCTGTATGTTTGTATAATTGGTATCCAATGCCAGTTACTCGTCACAAGATACTTATACATGGTCCAGAAGTAATACAGAACTTTTTCTTCCAATTGAACATATGTCTGAAGAAGACAGGAGTCTCACCATAAGGAATTCTGGAAACTACATCTAGAACATGCAAGAAAAGTGTCAAGAATCCAAGCAAATATAGACTTACTACATAATCTTTTGATAACATCAAACCCAGTAATTATATCTATGAGAAGAAAACAAGAAAAGCATACAAGAGTAGTTATTAATCCTGAGTTAATGAAGCTAAACAAACACACAAGAAAATGATAGTGATTCTCTTTGTAGCGAGGCTACCAATTCTGACGATAGTAGTAGTTGTGATAGTATGTAATGTATAAAATTACGTTTCTTTTTTATACTTAAAGATTTATTCTTATTATTGTAATTAGGTTTATTTACAATTAAATTGTTCCATTTTTAATATAATTTTGTCCCGCTAGATTCGCAAAATCTTACACTGTGCACTGACTAAACACTTTCAATATGCTGTTTAGTAAAATCATTATAAAAGGTTTTAATTTGCATAAATTTGAGATTTTGTTATTCTAGATAACATTTTGAGTAAAAATGATTTGTTTCCATGCAATTTTATCCTACAAGCATAATGACTTATCAATCCAGAAGTTTTGTGAGCAGCTCACACTCACAAAACTTCTGGATTGATAGGTCATTATGAGAGGCTTAAGTTTAAAATTTCAGCTTTCTAGACACAATAGTTTTTTCTCTAGAAGTGCCTGCAGTGCTGGATGTTTGTTTTGTTTGTTAAGTTACGGCAGTGCAACACTTGGGCGATCTTCCTAGGGTGGAATTCCTTCCAGGAGGTCTTTTTAAGGGTAACTGCACCTATTCAGGCATTACAGAGTTGGAGAAAACCCAGAAAACTCCATGCGGCCAGCCTGTCCTGGCAAGGTGCAAAGCCACGACCGAATTTCCAGTGTTCAGGAAACGGAACCGCTTCGTCACTGGTGGGTCACAGTACTGGATGAAGAAAGAAGAAAAAAACTACAGCTTTTTAGCAATTTTTGCACTTTTCAATTGTTTATATCTTGGCAACCCCTTTATAGTAAAACCTGAAATTTTGCACACTACCTAGAAAATAATTATTGTTTGAACCAGATATTCTGAAATATTCTGAATATCTGGTACAGAAGAAAAATCCCTGGAGAAATCACCCCTGAAAATCAGCAACTCTGATTCCTGTATATATAGTCAATCACTGACATTTTACTTGGTCAATCATAAAAGAGATATATATCTGTCTCAAGGATTGGCCAATTAATCTGTCATAATTTGGTATCAGTAATCAGCCAATTACTGAAATGACAAACTGCCAATTAATCGGAAATCAGTTCATCGTCATGTATTTAACACTATTTCAGCCAATGATTGAAATATAACAACAATAAATGTTCAGTTTTTAAATATAATCATTGCAAGCAAGGGATTTCTCACTCCTGATAATTCGAGAGCTTTAATTTCTCTTTGAATTTTTTGATAGGAATGAATTGGTTTCAATTTTTATAAAAAACCAAAACCAAGCTTTAAAAGAAAAATTGATTTTTATTTCAAAACTGTTTTCAACATTATGTAATTGTTAAAATTTCTTGTCAGCTTGAATTAAAATGAAATATTCAATTTCCCTGTTCACACCACACAGCTTATTGTACGGTGTGAACTCGTATTTTCAGGAGGGGAGTCAAATTATCATACGTCTAAAAAGTGTGAAACAGAAAAAGTATGTCGATTTATCCAGTGGTGACGAGTTAAACGATGTCAAGTAAACCGAGTTTTTTAACATTAATAACATTAATGCCTACGTAAGTCAACCGGAACCACAGAAAACTGACTAATTAACCTACGGTGTCGAGTTATCCGGGTGACGACTTATGTGGATTCAACTGTATTTTTTAAATTTCGTTTTCACTAATATATCTAAAGTATAAAGTTGCAGAAAAGAAAACCAAATGAAATAATAAGTTAGAAATATAATACATTAATCCAGTGGTTTCCAACCTTTTTGTACCTGCGCCCCCCCTTTAAAAAAAATTGTCGCGCCCCCTTAATTTTTCTAACAATCTAATTTCATAAATACTCAAAGTGCGCTCGGCTCCAAACGCGAAAGCGAGATGTTCTCGTTCCAGCAAGAGTATGGATGGATGTTTTAGCATTTGTACCCGAAAAATTCGCGGCGAGGATTGTGGATTACGTATACCTATTTTGCTGATTCATTTTTTTGACACCTATTCGACTTTTTTGGTTTGTATTCGAAAATGGTATTTTGGAAACAGCTGCATGCCCCCCTTGCAACAGTCTCGCGCCTCCCTAAAGGGGCGCGCCCCACAGGTTGGAAACCACTGCATTAATCAATAAACACAAAACATACAAGCTCCAAGTTTACTACTATATTATGAGATTTCATATAATCTGTTTAGACATATATAATCTTACATATATATATATCTAACAGTTCAGATATTATTCATTATTTATTATCAATCATAGATATTTTTTGAACACCTTTAGAAAAATATAGGAGATAGCTATATTAAACAAATAACATTTTATTCCAAAAAAAGTGAATTATAATATAGTAATATTAATAAATATTTTTTAATTTAAATTCCTATTTCTTAAATCTAATGACGACTATATATGCATTCAAAAATATTTACTTATGTTAAAATTTAATACAGTAAAATATAAATCTGATATTTTTACATTCACTTAATGTCATTATCTGTTTTGAATAAAGTATTTAAAGTTTATTCACACAGATGACAAATAACAGACTGAATTCCAGTAGCATTAGTGTTTGTGTTTGAATTATAGAGAGAGATGTATACCCAAAAACCTGGATACACAAAATGGAGGTCTACATTTTGCCCATCCATCCTCAACCATCTCTGCGAGGATTAATTTCTAATGATAGAAATCTATTAACCGACTTCAAAAGTTAGAGAATACAATCTCCATCTCCTTAATACAGAGACCGAATTTCCTACAACTGTTAATATATGATCTTGTCAGTTTCAAATATTTCAAAACTGTATGATTATCAGCTACAAAAATGAACCTTTCTTGAAATTATCAGCTCCATCGTAAAGAATTGTTATATAATTCAGGGAAGTCAACTTACTTATTTCTGACGAAACATTTTACAAGATCTTTTCTTACAAATAAAAGTTCTGAATCCAACAAGTGTTCATTCCGACGAGACAAAACAGTCTCAAAAAAATGTTTGATCAGAAACAAATAAGTCGACTCCTCGAATTATATAGCAATCCTGTGAAAAAAATTATTAAATATTTCTTTTCGCACGACATCCTTCTTTTAGATTGCAGATTCCGCCATTATAGAACACTTTATTGTAAAAAAAAAAAAGTGCATATTACAAACAATATAATCTTTCAAAACAAGAAAGAGACAATCAGCATTTTTTGATTGTAATAAACAATCATGATGACAATTGTCACGCTCCCTTAACCTTTTACGCTGTGCTAAGGAGTTTGAAACTAATGTCATGTATTTCACTTACCTTAAACGGTTAATGTTACCCTCGGTGCCAAGATGGCGGCTCGTCTCTGATTCCAGCAAGGAAACAGTGGGACGCACGTTCTAACCTAACCTAACCTATTCTAATAATTTGGTGCTAATAATTAGAATAGGTTAGGTTAAGTTAGGTTAGAACGTGCGTCCCACTGTTTCCTTGCTGGAATCAGAGACGAGCCGCCATCTTGGCACCGAGAGTAACATTAACCCTTCAAACCATTATAATTACTTGTTTTTAAGTATATGAATCATTTACTTATTTCTTTAAGCAATCAAATTTTAGAAATTTACTTAATTAACAAAACTTATTAAACATTGTAAGGTATGATTCCAGTTCTGAGTGAGGGAAAGCAACCCCCAGAGGATTATAAAGTCCAAAGGTTCACCATTTTATATATAAAAACTTATTTAAGCATAAAAATCTATTTTATTTCATAAAAACATATGAATAAATTCTAATTTTATAAATATAAAGTTATAGGAGCATACGAAATATTATTTTTATTAATATAATTATGAAATAAGTCACACATTTTACATAAATACATTTTATCATCATTCATATGTTTTCTCTCTCAATTATTTACTAAAACTAAAATTAAGTTTTAATTTATTATTCTGTTTGTTTATTTTATAAATTATATATAAAAATGTACCTTATATCATATATAAATTAGTCGAAATAAAATGTTGATGTAATATATTAATTAATATTACATTTTGAACGATTCAAAACACGATTCTTTTTTCCCTCCGCTAATTATTCAAAATTCGAGTCGCCATTTTGAAAGTTCTCCCTCTAGCAGCAGCGGAGATTAATTTCTATGAAAAATACGTAATTTAATATATAAATTTATCTGTGTATTAATATTATAAATTATGTTATATTATAACAAATAAAATTTATTTTTTGACTTTTTTAAACTTATATTAAAAAATACAAGTTTAAATTTTTTCTCTTCTCCTCTGCGGGCACTAATATGGGTTCGGCCAGGCCCACAATGGGGTGGCCGGATGGCGAGAGACGGGAGCCGACATATCCGATTGGAATTTCAACCACGAAAAATCCCAGGGGGTTTTTTTGACCCGTCAGGATTAAATCCCGAGTCCCCCACAACAGTAAGCTGCCACCTTGACCGCTCGGCCATCTGGCCATTAAGAGGATCTTTTTAGCAAGCCCATTATGGATTAGGTCAAACCCATAATGAGACAGCCGGATAAAGGCAGGCCCCGACATATCCGGAAGAACCACCCCTAGAAAATTTCGGGAGTTTTTCGACCGTTCGAATCAGATTTTATCCCGGTGTCTCATAGCGGTAGGCCGTTATCGCAGCCGGCTATCAAAGTTTAAAGTATATAAAAAGAAATATTTCATATAATCGCTTAAATAAAATTGTATAACAGTAGGATTTATAATTAGCAATTTAAAAAATAATTATCATTATCCACCAATAAGTTAAATGGATGAAAGAACTAAAACTCTTTTCTGTTTAACTCTTTGCATTGTGGACATTAAAGGAATAACGAAAATCACATTTGAGAAACAAAGATATTCCGTCCATGAAAAAATGGAGAGATTGCTTTTAATTTGGATAAAAGAAAGGGAAATGAAAAAAGATGTAACTAGTATGACTATCATTCAAGTGAAAGCTAGATTTTGAAGAACTGAAGAAACAAACGCCACATTCGTCAAATGTGGAGATAAAATAAATCAGTTGTATGGTATTTTTGCTGGCCGACCTTTCTCGTATACGATTTGTACCAAATATCCAAAGAAATCTTCGATTAGCCGGCAACGTGGCAGATTTGAAGGATTAAATTTTTTGAGCACAATGGGATGTTTTTGTCCTTCAAGAACTCCATCATAAACTTTGTCGGGCCAAAAGATGAATTCGTTATGTTAAGAAAAGGGATTAAAATTTTCTTTAGACATTTGTTTTGGTACGTGTCGGCATCAATTGAAAGGGATCCCTTCTTAAAAGATGGCTTCGAAACACCCGTTGGTAAAACGGCGGCAAGACTTTTGCTTGAAATTTCTTTTTAAATTTGTACTTCACTTCTGGAGGTGTTTAATTTTCATTGCTCACATAGTAAATTTCATTTTCTGGTATTTCTATGCCGGAGAGAGAAAATATTTCTCGTCGTCCAAAACGAACGTTTTGTTTCCAAAATTTCTCATCGGCCATCTTTATTACGTTCGGATATCAGCAATCTTTTTTCACCAGTCCACAAAAATTAATAATATTTTGTAAGGTCGTAGTCATAAAGCCATTTAAGTTGCAATGGTTTTAAAAATATTTCTTTGTTTTTCGAACTTTTAGGTTTGTCATACATAACAATAAATTATTTTAAAAATATCTAGCAACGAGTTGCGTAACTATCCTGGCTTTTATGAAATTTTATTTTAAAAATAACATTTGTATTATTAATCAAAATAAACAACTAAAATTGTATGTAGCGTCATCTGTTACGAGATTTTGTGATTAAAAAAAAATGGCTGATAAGGGTCTTGTGTACCGAAATCGTTCCAGTAATAAAGTTGCATTCTGATGATAGAAGTGTCATTTTGATGTTATCAGTAGCAGTGTGATGAGTCTCTCTTATCTCTATTGTAGTATTTGAGATATTAGTTTCAATAATTTTAAAGACAAGAAACTCTTTTATAAAAATTGCAGCCCGGTATTGTGACGATGTCACAATAAATAATTGTTCGTTTAATTATAATTTGATATCTGTGATGAGGTGCCAATTATAATACAGGATAACCCACGGCTTGGACCTAGTGTTCAAGGACTAACACCCTTAGTGATGGTTTTGTTCTGAGATTTCTCAGTGTTTCGGTTTAAGAGCCACACTATACGTAAAATCCGATCCAAGGAACGACGTTCCATTATGAAACGGCCTACCAATGGCTGAGTGGATAAAACTACTGAACATTCGTGGGTTTGCGCCACACCAATTGGCTGGCCACATGTTTTCCGGGTTTTTCTTTTTTACGAAAGTAACACTTAAATCGGGACCAGTTTCCTATAGAAAGTCCTTCAGGTAGCACGACTCGTCCTCGGCAGATCGCCCAAGTGCCGAGTCCGGATATCAATAAAACGAGCAATTGCCAGCATTACTACACAAATATAGTCGCTAAGCAGGTTAGCAGTCACTCCGTATATTTTTTAAAGTCTTTCCGCCCTGTGGGCACTAAGAGGGCTTCTTTTAGCAAGCCTATTATGGGTTCGGTCAGGCCCACAATGAGGCGGCCGGATGGTGAGGGACAGGACCCGACATATCCGGACGGACCACATGTCACTTTGTATTATAGCTCCATGGTCACTCCAGCACATAATATAGTGTTGCCATCCGTTCCGTTTTTAATTCATTGTCCGGGTTAACTAAACTAGTTTAGAACTGGCGTGCACATTATTCTTTGTATGGTAAAATAACATTGCGCATGCATCAGAGACTTCTGTTCGAACAAACCTGACCTGCCGTCCGGGTCGGCAATATTGAAAAGGTGGCAACAGTAGTGGATGCTGCTTCTAAATATGTCGTCAACAAACACTAATTGTTTTGAAATAGCATTTCTGTGAAAAGTATTCAGCAAACAAATGTTCAACTGCTCCGGAACTGTTAGGTCTGCTGAATGCAGTCATCAATAATTGGTCACGAGTTCGCACCAACTATGGGCTTGTTGCGTGACATTTCCCAAGTTCTGTTTACGTGTCTAACATCTTATTAATAAAAGCAATCTTCCAATAGAAAGTCCTCGCGGGAGCCATTTTCCCTTCATACATTGCTCTTGTGTCGCGTTGCCTTATCCTTTCAAACCAAACCAAACTCAGGCCGGATGGTCGAGCGGTCAAGGTGACATCCTGCCGCTCTGGGGAACCCCAGGAATTTTTTGGAGGTTGTCTTTCCGGATATGTCGGTCCCTTCTTTCACCACTCTGCTGCCCCATTGTGGGCCTGGCAGGACTCATAATGGGCTTGCTAAAAGAGTCCCTCTTAGTGATCACAGGAAAGAAAGAGTTTTAAAAAAGTCGGCAAAGGTTGCTCAAGGAGAATTTTTCTTTAAGCCGATTGCTTTTGTTATAGAATCTGTACTAATGAAGTCAAAGTGAAGAGGAGCGAGGCTTTCGTGACTTTTAAGAAAGCTGCGAAAGCGGTATACAGAGAAAATGGATCGTGAATACTCCTTATATCTTTGTCACTCAAGTTCGCCGCCATTGCTCGTTACTGCTCCTGGAAACTTACAAGTGGAATTAGGCCTTACTGTACTAAACGACCAGATGGCAATGGACCAGTCTGCTGCTTTTTTTACTCTTTTCACTTGAGTATGATTAAAAGAGTTTTATCAAGCTCGCGATGGGTTCGGCTAGACCCACAATAGAGCGGCCGAGTGATGAGGGACGTTTCTGAGGTTTTTGATCCATCCACATTCAATTCCGGATTCTTCAGAACGTTACGCAGAATCGCCTCTGCCATCCTATTGCTCCGATGAACCCAAATTGGAATTCAGGTAAGGTGACATGCGGGTTGACCTAGATACATTAGCCCATAAGGTTCAAATTAGTGGCTCCAACTTATATGAGCTTGTGAGATTATGGCTTACCCAATAATTTGGGCTAACAGAACAATTCATTTCTTTGTAATTTAGAACTGTTTGCGGGGTAACGTATTTTTCATTATTGTCTCGCTATTTATTTTATTGAATCACGTGGCTATTTTGAACGAACAGAAGCAGGCACGTAGGCAGCAAGGGGGCTTGCGGGCTAAAGCATCCTCCTGATTTCGGTAATAGCATAATGCCCGTAGCAAAATGACAGACGGAAGACTAAAGCGGTTAATATATTCAGGATTTCCCTCACACTTCTCTTTTTCCGCCTCATGGGCACTAAGCAAACCTTTTTTCCATATCCCATTGCGAGTTTAGCCAAGCCCACAATAGGGTAGTGAAGGACAGGGCTTGGCATACCCAGGAGAGACCATCCATGAAAATTCCTGATATTACTCGCCTGGACTGGATTCTGGATCCCTCAGAACGATAGGCTGACGCCTTAATAGCTTAGACCATTCGGCCGCTAGTGCCTTTTATGTTATACAAACGTGTACAAATATTTTTAAAAGTTTAATAATAAACAGTTTTATTTATTATATCAAAATTTTCCCTTCTGTATATTAAAACTTCGATATTTGTTCACTTTGTCACCACCAGATGAAGCCATGGGTTTTGCAATCTTCGTTAATTTTTCTTCAGATGTTAAAACATTTTACTTATTAAAATATTACTGGGTATAAAATACTATAGATGAAATTATAATATTTAAAATAATAATAATCATTGTTATTATTATTAATGTTTACTTTTAATTCTATATGAAAAAATTCAGTTTTATCCTAGGGATGCGGAGGAGAATGATATGTGTTAATGATAACCAGAGATTCGTATAAAAGATTAAGATAAAAACTTATTATAATTAAACTAATATTGTTTATAGAAATAAAAAGATAAATTAAATTTTTAATTTATTTAATTTAAAATATATGCTCTCCATTTCAAATTAGTAGTGTCTTGCCCCTGTACATCATACTTTCCCTTTAACAATAGAGTCGTGTCGATCTTCTATGTAACTCTGTTCAAGGAAATACAGCATTTTTGAATTAAAATAACGGTTTACATCGGAAGTTCATATATAATTGGGCTAAAATTTCCATACGTATTCTCGGCTTTCATCTATCTTACCACGCTCTCGAGATTAAGGAAGAACGTACAGACAATCGGACGACGGTGGGAATTTATATGTCTATAATACAGTTAAAAATATAGTGTATAATTTAATATTAAACAAACTTTCTTCGACTTTTTTTTTTATTATTTAAGGAAAAATACACGGTTAACTCCTGTTAAAGAGCAAGCTTCCTTCTAGTTAAGGAGCAAATGAAAGGTTAAATTCCCATTAGTTAAGAGACAAACAAAAAGTTAAAGTTGTATTAATCTCTGTTAGTTAGAGAATAAAGAGAAAGTCGAATTCCGCTTAATTAAAGAACAAACTGAAGATTAAATTCCCGTTAGTAAAGGACCAATTCCTGCTAGTTAAGAAACAAAGAAAAAACTGAATTCTCGTTAGTTAAGGAGAGTAAAACGGAAGATCGAATTGCCTTTAGTTAAGGGATAAACGTCAACGTTAAAGAACAAACGGAAAGGTCAAAAACTCCTGTTAGGTAAGTAATAAACAGGAAGTTCAATTCTTGTTAGTTTAAAGAGGTTAAACTTCCGTTATTCATTGATTATTCTCCCATTAGCGAAAGAAGAAATGAAAGATTAAAATTGTATCATTTAAAAATAAACAGGAGATTAAAATAGTAGTAAACAGAGAGACGAGATCACTTAAAATAAACTTCGAATTCGATGTGTTTAGAATAATAGGTTTTTTAATGATGTAACTAAAAATAAAGAAGTTTCTTCAACTATTACTATAGTCAGATTTCATTTAAAAAATTAAATCATTTTCGATTATTATTATTTATTTATTTAAGTTTTTCTTACAATACTTTTTATTCGAATTCTTCTTCTTCTTCCTTTATTTTTCTTTTTTTTTTTTTTTTCTTTTTGGTTTTGTCAATGTCCCTTTCGCCTGATCTAGTTTATTTTAAAAGGAAAAGAGAAAAATCTAACGTTACTGTCAGACGAGGCTACTTCGGGGAAAAGTTGCCATGAAACTGCCTCAAGCTTTTGGGTGATGATGTAAGACTTACGTCACACCGACTACAAAGTTGACCGGAAGCGATATACGGTTTATTTGACACGTCATCGATGACGTTTTTCGTTTTTGTTTTTAAATATATATATATATGTGTGTTTCATCCTCGAATGTATTTATTTTGATATTGTAAATTATGATACATCGGGATTTTAGGCATTTGAAACTTCTATTTAAGCAGTTACAATCAGGATCGAATTTATACAAGTCGCAGCTTAGAACCTCGTGTTAAGTGTTTCATATTTTTATGTATTCATTGGAGAGAAAGGGCCTGCAGTATAAGTTATAGCTTAAGACCACAAGTCTACAATGTATGTACTGTAATGGAAGAGCACAGTTCCATTTATAAACCTTTATTAATGCCAATAAATTCACAATGATCAACGTTACGACGACATCGTCATCATTTTTAAATAACGAAAGCTGAAAACGTTTTCTTTCTTCTTAACCTCTACGTCTTTCTTTTCCAGGATCCGCTGTCTTTTTAGTTACCACGTCAACATTTTCTCCTTATTACTCCCAGTAAATATACCTACGAATAAAGATTTGTGTGCTTTATTAATCTCTAACAACTATATATAAATGATACTGGCACTGTTAAAACTACATACAAATCTTATAAAAAATATATTCTTTAGATAATTAACATAAAGGCCTACGTCCAAAACATCTAAAATAATTTTAAAAAATAATATACTAGAAATTTGAATTTTTGCTGTAATTTTGTACTAAAAATTCCACGATTAACACTTCATTTTTTCGATTTAAAACACTTCTTACTTTACTTTTAATACATATTTTAAAATATAATAATACTAAAATTTAAATTTCGAATACAATTTTTAGGTAAAGTACAACCAAAATCCCATCTAATAATACAAATTTTCAACTTTTAGATTGATTTACACGTTAAAAAAAACAATCATATCTATAATTTAGACACGTGTTTTTCAAATTTTAAGCCTAACTTTACGTATAAATATCCAAAAAATAATAATAATAATAATTAAATATCTAGTACAATTATACGGTTAAATTCATTTATATTTTTAATCGCCATCAATACTTAGAAAATCTTATAATTTACTTTTACACTATCGATTCTTCTATACATTTTTATTACATTTTTAATTTATTTTTTAAAGATTTAAATATTAGAATAATAAAAAAAAAACATTTATTTATTTACTTAACATCCGAAGAAGAGAGAGAGAGAGAGAAATGTCTGCATTTTTTTAAAATAATAATAATAAGAAACAAAGTAAAATGTCATTTTCAATTTCATATAAAAGCAACCAATAGGAAGAAGCGAAGAGAATCATTTTCATTTTTACAAGCGAATAGTTTCCTGACTTTTCTTCTACTAAATGTTAAGATATCTTTTCATAACACAATCCCTTATTTTCAATCGATATAAAGGATAGCACTATTACATTTTAAACTCTTGTCAAACGGCACTTCAATATCAAACTTCCCCTCTTTTCTTTCTATTTTATTTTTTATTATTATTATTATTTTCTTTTTTTATACTGTCTATCTGACAAGTTATATTGTATCACATATATTAGTAGTCGCTTCTCTTTATTTAGAACGAAACACCGCTGTTGGTGACACGAATGCTGACTCATTCGCGACTCGTCTTTTACCAATCACCCCAGCTTGTGGTCTGAACGTCGGAGTAAAACTCCAACTAACCAATTTTTATGAGCTCGACCCTTCACAAAACTGTCAAGTTTCGCTACTAGCTTGAGTATAGAGAGTGGAGGAAGAGTGAGACGTGATTGTAAATGACGTTGCCTCGTTAAGATATTCCCCCCTTTGCAAACCTTCCCAAAACGTTGTCTTGGTAACGTTAAGGATATCGATTTGTACCAAAAAATTCACGCCCTGTAAAATTCCACCAATAGAATTTGCTACTGACCGTATAACTGTCCAATCTTTTACGCTGTGTGTAATAACATTGGACAGATTTCGGCCAGTGTGGCTACCAATGTCAAACGATGTGATAAGTGGTAATATAGTTGCAATGTCTCTAGTCATTAACTTTGTACTGACGAGGAATGCGGCAATTTTATATACTCTTCTCGCTTTTTTTTTCCTTGTAAATTTCTTTATTTTATTTTTTTTATTTTTTTTTTGATAATGTTTTACTTTATTTACTCGAAGAGAAAAATAACTCCATTTTACATTTTTACAAGCATTAATTGCAATTTTATTGCGTTTATTGCTCTACGAAAATGTGCAAATTAAAATTGAAATTTTGTACGTTTTTTCGCTGTTTTTAGAAATTAATTCGACTTTTTTTTAAGTTTATACGTGTTAAATTTATTTAAAACAATTATAATTATATACAGAAATCGACTTTATAATTATTTATTTATTTACAATGGTCGTGCGTAAGCTCTCTTACTATACTCTTAAATTTATATTTAATTTATAGTAAAGTATGTAAAATTAAATTTAAAATAATCTTTAGACGTTTAGTAAACTTTTTATATATTTTATACTATAATTTACGTTATAATTAATTATTTTTAACGCCTTTAAAAGTACAGTATATCTGGTCATCTGCTTTAATCGAAATCTAATTTTTTTTTTAAGAATTTAGTAACTTGTAGCCTTAGGAAATAATTATTTGAACGGATTTCTTCATTTTTGATTTATTATTAAGCAAATTTGTATATTAAACATATTTTTAAACAAAAATTATGCAATTAAAAGGAAAGAATTCGCTAAATAACATTCACTTCTACAGAAGAACGAATGCTAACTCCTGAACGGTTTTAGAGGTTATAAACATATAAAAACCCATTAAAAATCTAAAATATTTTTTATTATATTAATTTTATTTAAAATATTTAAAGAATATAAGAGTTTTCTGACGTATTTTTCAATTTTTATGATAGTAATCAAGGCCTACTTCCAGGAATGTTGCCATTATATTACTACTTTCTTTATTCTTTACCCTCTGTTTATCATTGATTTATCTGTTATAATACGAGACATTATTGTTTTAATTGTTAAAAAATAATTCTTAAACATAATTTACTCTCAGATTTCCCTAAATAAAGCTAAGAAAATTGTTTTAATTTGATAATATTGATTAAATATACAAGATAATTTGGTCATTCTCAATTGCCAATTTATTCTTACCAGACGTTTAATTTAATTAATTTTTTTTAATATATAGGATCTTAGATCTATTGTAAATTATAAGATGATGAAGATGAAGGTGATGATGATAAATGGATAGTGAAGAAGAATGTTATAAAGTATCTTACTATAATTTTCTATTGGAAAGTCCTTTATAGTACAGTACTTGAGAGTAAAATAATCGATCGTTTTTCCAAACTGAAGAACAAAAGAAATGAATTTTTGTACGATTAAAATCCTCTATGTTGCTTTTTTTTATTAAATTGTGACGTTAAATAAATGATTAATATTCATTTAATTAGATACATAAACATTATAATCGATAGATTTTATTTTAACAACGCCTCTGCCTACTCCCAATTATAGGCCTTAATATGCCTACTTTTAAAAGAAAATACTACATTTCTATTAAAATTAAATAAATAAATAATTATAAGTCTTAAAAAAATAAAGTTTAGAGACCAATCTGTACCAGATTATTCGTAGAAGAAACTTCTCAGTTGAATTTATTACTAGAAAACTGATGTAATTTAAAAATAGTCTTTATTCATTTAAAGCTGTATAAAAACTATAACGTCACAAAAAATTCAACAAATCGGAAAAGGTGCCCCTGAGCAATCGTTGTTTATAAGGGTCTCCTATGATTGGCTGTAGTTTGAAGAAGAGGAAGAATCCCCCTCTCACAGGCTGGACCTAAGAGCTTAGAACCTTTACAGATTGTTAAACACAATAGCCTTGTCAAAAAAATAGCTCTAAGTTTATAAAAATAAGAACACGGCCAACATAATAATCCCTTATTCTTCTCTTACTAACATAAACATTATATAGGTACATATTTTTCATTATAGACCATATAATTTTAGAAAAATGTGGGCCTATTTGTAATATATAATGTCGATATCTGAATATATAGACTACCTATAAGACCATTTTCGGGTGTAGACTCAAAGACCTGTATGTACTGTACATTTTTATTAACTTATATACAGCATAATCAAGCCTACAAGCCAATAATAATTAAGTTACTTGTTGTATAATATAATAATAAAATTTGTATTTTATAAAAATCTTTAATTTTTAGGTTAATTTTAAGGTTAAACAGCACTTTTGTCTCTCCCAGACAATAAGTTTAGGCCTATAAAATGAGTTATACAAGGAACAGTATTATTAATGGAGGACACAATATAGTCTATAATTGCAAATATTATATAAAATCGGCGTAGAATAATTAAATAAAATAGATATTTTTAGGTTAAAATTAGTGTTTAGTACAGAAGAGTCTGGCTGAGATTCGATATAGGCCTGTATATTGAATAATTACAGCATCTTCACCCATAGTCTGTTATATTTATATAAATATATGGTTAAATAATGCGAATATCTTATTAAAAATCTCATTTATAGCTTAATACACGCGCTAAACGTCATAAAGAGTGATCAACAGTACGCGATCATCAACTTCGGAAGAGCATTTAACTTCAGGATTCATAATTGAAAAGCATTATATATAAAATTGGAGTAGAATAATTAATTAAATCGATAGATTTTTAAGTTAAAATCAATTTTCAGTATAGAAAAGTAGCGTGTAGATTCGAAGTAGTTGGACACTTGTATGGAATTGCCTAACGAACCAATGGTCATTGTGGCACGATCGCTCGACACGTTTTATCGTGGCTTGTTGCATTAACGAAGCACCTTGCAAATTTCGGACGTGAGTGGCGAACGTGAAAAGGGAACCATTCGTTGCCCGATTAGTTTTGTTAAAGTCTCGTAGGTCGTGGAAACGTGCCGGGGTGGCGCGTGCCATTCGCCATACCCGCCTTCGGAACCGACTAATGAGGGACTAAGGCTACAAATTAGGGACGGACAGCGCCACCTCACGTAGACACGCGAAGTTAGGATCGTTAGTCAGCGACAAAGCTAATCTACCGTATGACGGACAGCGACACCTAACGTCGGAGATTCGAACTGGAAATTAGCCCACCACCGACTCGACATCAATTGGAAATCGTTAAAAATCGTAACGTCGAAAAATCTATCAAAAATATATTAATTTATACAGGAAAAAACGAAGAAGAAGAGGGAGAAGAGGAGGAAAAAGTCATTTTAGTTCACTCTCAATTAAAAAATAATAATAATAAAAAAAATAGAAAAATCTTGTATATAATGAGGTGATCAACTACCGAAGTCGGGAGAAATAAATTGTTAAATATGAGGAAAATCATTTTGTTTCAAAATCATCGAAAGCTTTTAACAAACAAGATTCTCCTCCACCGGATCTAATTTCCATCTAACGAACTCCCAATATCTTACTCCAACGTTTATTAAATGATAATGAAGATTAGAAGAAATTCCATTAAACTTTATAAGGTTTACTTTTGTTTCTTACAAAGAGAAGAACGAGTGACATTAACTTTTTGTTGTAATTAAGGGAAAAAAAAGAATTTCTAAATAATATATATATATATATATTCATATTTTAAATAGTTTGACATCGGGAGAAGAAGAAGAGGAGGAGGAGGAAGTAAAAATTCTTATTCTAAGCTACTTCATAAACGTTAATCAAACAGACAATTCTGTAATTAACCCGTGGAACCAATCGGGAATTCGTTGAATAGAATCACAGAATTGGGAGTAGATAAAAGGAAAAGCCTTTATATCGATCTATACAAACGACTTGGAAGGAGAAGGGCTTGGTTCGTCCAATCTGTGCTCCAAACCGTGACTGGGAGAAAGATTAAAGTCCCGATTGGCACTGACACTAGATGTTCAAATTACCGTTAATTACTGCTGACGTGTTGAGCCACAACTTGGACCCTAATCGCAACAATCATCCCCTCGCTACTCCCAAACTCGATTTAGTCCGCAGACTTCCGGGTCCATCTAACGAGATTTATACGCTATTCTAGGCAAATGGTTTTCTCTTCCCCAAAACTCTCCTCTTATTCTTTACCGTAACTCTTTTCTACTTCCTTTTTCTACATTTATTTATTTTTCTTTCTTTTTTTTTCTATTCCTTATTCAATAATCAACTCTTAACGCTTTGAAATTCATACTTTCATCTATAAATATTTGAATTTATCAGTTCGTTTTTCTGATTATTCTTACGTTGTTTCGGTGCAGAATACGTTCAATAAGTCCTGTATTACTATTTTTTCAATGTTAATAACCCTATGTGTAAACTTTATATATCAGTTTTTAATGCATGTATATATCTATAACGTGTAAACAATTGATTTTCTATAGATAAGCTCGTGTAACTACTGTGATATCAAGATATAGGGTAGGCCATATTTGTTTCCTATAGGATACAGATACTATTTATTTAGGATTTCTAAGTAGGTCTGTCTATAGATTGCTAGACTTTATATACTTGTAGACTCTATCCATAGACTTGTATGTAGACAATTTATAAATAGACACGATACGTATATGTGGCTCTAATCTATCCTTATGTAGTTTATCCATAGATTTGTATGAACTGTACTGTACACTACATCTAAAGCCTTCTCTATATATTCTACTTACAGATTTGTATGTAGGCCCTACTTGAAATGCGTATATATTCATTTAAGATATAAATTCTGTATATATATATATATAGACATTTGTTAATATAATTCGTAAATTTGTATATTGCATAGGCTATATTATGCGTACAGATTTGTATATATTCCTTAATGAAAAACCTACATAGTCGTTCAAATTATAAGCAGAACTTAGCTACAGACATTTTATGTAGTTTATCCATAGATTTAAATGTAACTTACAGTACTGTACAGTTATAAATTTACACGATAGATCTAAACTATATACAGTCGAACCTTCAATAACGGCAATCTCTTATCTGTGGCCACGTTTCTTTACGAAACTAATACAAAATAACCTCCAAACAACGGCCATTTTCATGTTCCAGTTAGTGGCCGTTGTTCACAAGTTTAACTGCATTCGCAATTATAATCCTATTTACACTTAGGCACTATCTTCTATAAATAAATCGTTCGGGAAGAAAACAATTTAAAATTACGCTATTCCTTTCCATAGTAAAAGCTCAAGTTTATTATAAAACATATAAATGATCGAAAATTAATACAAAGTGTCAAAATAGCATCTAAAGGCCTACACAAGCCTACATAATCTACTATAATCTAGGCCTATGTACTGTTTATGTGTAATAAAATCAAATTTATAAAAAGTATTTATTGCAAAATTGTGGCGATTAATTTAAAAAAAACTTTTTTATTCTGCATTCAAATCTAATTAACGATATCAATTTTCAAGCAAAGAGGAAAAATATCCTATAAATTCAAGCCTGAATGTCAGTTAACGTATACCTATAAACCATGGCCTACGTATAAACCTATGCATAAATACATTCCTATGGCCTATATATGAAGAATAAATGTTCCATTTTAAGAAAATACGAAAGATGTGGGTTCGTATCTGATTTAAAAAATAAATGAGATCCGAACCAGCGCCTTTCAGTAACATAATCCTTAAATTACTATTAAAAACTACTTACTAAATTAAGCCACCAATGAAAGTATGTGGAATTTTAGGTGAGTGAAATCGTTTCTAACGCTTTTATAACTTAAATTACTAGCTAAAAAAACAAATTGTCGACAAAACTATTTGTTTATAATTGAATTTATTTAGTAAATTCGTTCCACCATTACCGATAGAGTCGAGTACAGAGTAAGTTAGTCAAGATTTCGTTTAGTTTATTTTAATTAAATCAAAAGTAAGCTATTGTCATTCAACCTTACAGACCATTACCAGAATTCCTTACTAACATTCGGGAGAATCCACTTAATTAGATGAAACCTCATCTATTACTGTTATAACTAGCGATTCACATTGATAGTCACTCGGCATCATCAATCAATTGACACAATACATTAGCTTTTTATATTATTGCCTGTAGCACACCATTGTTTTGAATATAAATAATGAATCGGCCTATATATATATATAACACGTGTAGTTTGAATTTTGTTAAGGAAAAATATGTTTTTTATGTTATAAATATGTATAAAAGTAATGTATTTATAAGCATCTACATTCAAGTTTTAAACATTTAAAACATCTATATTTAGCATCTTAGACAGTGTAATTATAATTGTAAAAGCCTTCTTTTAAATGTTTAAAGTACTGTACTTAAAGTATTTTCATATACATACCTGTTATGTACAGTTTAAGCTGTATAGGCTATACAGTATAAAGTTACATCATTATGTATGCATCATCATATAAGTTATAGGCCTACTGTCAGCATGTATGTATTATATTTAAAACAGACTTATATAGAAAACGTTATTCTAATGATTTTTAACACGGAAAAAACACAAATGTCATGTATATATCTGTTAATATATTCATTAAGATGTTAATTAGTGTAAAAATTTAAGTGTAATATGAGCTTAAAATTACTTTAATAACGTAACTTCGTATCATTTTCGATGAGATATTAATTAAAAAAACGAAAATAGAATAATAATTCTCGGCATTAATATATAAATGTTTAAGTAAGTAACAAATATCTGTTATCTATATACTGTTCGAATTAATACTGTTTTTACTATTGATAGAAGAAAGTAATATGATAGAATTGTTTACAGGATAGTCATTAAAACGATAAAGTATCGGATTTCATCCCACTTGGAAGCTACTAACCTTTATTGTTTTTTTTTTTTATTATTATTATTTCTAGGATTAGAAAATTAAAAGAACTAATGATTTTTCTTCAATTTAAATGTTTAAATAGGTCTAATCATATAAAGGTTAATGTACAGCGCAGTGAATATTCACTAAGTTTTTCTACTTCAAACAGAAATTTAGAAAAAGTTTTCAACTTTTTTAGAAATATTCCTTTAATAAATAGCTTAAATAATAATTAAATTAAAGTTTTTATACAATGAAATTAATTTAAAGTTATATATTTTTAAAATTATATGCACTAGTTCAATGCTTTTACGGTATTTGCTAATCTCGATTCTGCTTGACTTTTACGATTTATTATTTCATAATTTATTTATTAAGACACGAGAAAACATTATAAAATTTTATTTTAATTACTTTTTTTAAATATTTAGTGACTATTTGAAGAAATAAACAAAGATACAGACCGAGAAAATAAAAGCAAATTAAACTTAATTCTAGTAAAGATCTTACTCTATTTTCAACATTAACGGTAATATAAATTCTTCATAACGAAGTTTATTTGCTTATAAATAAAACATACGTCTTAAATTTATTATAAATTTAACTTAAAGCTTTACTTTTTACAGTAAATAAACTAAATCGACATTTTGTTTTTGCTATTCCTGCTTCTTGTTGCATCATTCCAGATATAAAGACGTTAATGATCTTCATTGATTTTTCTGAATATTTATGTAATATTTAGAGAAATTCGTAAGAGTTTTTTTATTCATAAACTTCTAGAGAATAGAAATAAACATAGAAATGAAAATTCTAGAGAAGGTATTGTGCTGTGCAATACAAAAACAATGACATATCTTTGGAAGCTTCCCGTCTTATTTTTTTATTAAACAACGAAGTAAATTGTTTATAAATAAATTTAATTTCTTAAAAAATGGAAAAAGTTCGTAAATTTACGATCAAGGATGTTATTAATGACACACACACACACACACACAAAAAAAAAAATAGGTTTATAGTGACAAACGTTCTACGTCATACGTTCGAGTAATAAAAACAAGAAAACGAGTAACTGTTGTTACGTTTTGGTGCTGTGTTACATTTAAAAGAACAATAAGACTTTCAAATGGCCTATACATAAAATAAATCCTGTACTATTTAAAATAGAAAGTGGGTCTGTAAAGTTTGTTTTCCCACAATTTGCCAGACAATTCGCTTTACCACCTGTGACTCATATAATGATAAAATCTTACAATTACGACCAATTAGGGTGGAATCGTTGGTCACGTGACAGTCTATCATACCATCTAATTGGCTAATATTAAGTAGAGGACCGTCTGTAACGACACGTGCATGTATTATGATAGCGCACCTGTTGCATTTACCCATCAGGTATACGGCTTTCTACCTGATGGATTTTACAAGGAAGAGGTGGATCTAACAGACTTATGTCAAAAATATAGACTAAATATTATTTTAAATTTATTTATGGGAACGTTATTATTACTATTATCATCCCGATACTTATAAAAGACGACCCATACGATCCATTCGGTTATAGATACACGAGTTAGACCTACTAAATTCAACCGTTTTTATAGAAAAAAAACTATCCCACGACCCTTATTTTATTTTAAATAAGTTAAAATTTATAATATCCTTTAAAATATTCAATTTTTATTCAGTTTAAAACACTAAAAATCAATTTTTTTAAAGATAAGTCTCGCATAGGCCTACAGTTACTAAGGGAAAGATGTTTACAGTTTTAAGTTATTAAGTGTGAAGATTCCTAGCATAAATATTAAAAAAATATATTAAATATTTGGAATCTTAAATAATTTTTATGAGAATTTCTAATAATTCTGTAGACTAAGTCGCATACAGTAACTTACTAATAAGCAAAGAAGATACTGTATACTTGCGTGTATATTTACGTGTTTATTTACATGAAATTACACTCGCTTTGCTTATTTACACAAAAGAAAAACGTCTTAAATCATTACAATTAATTAATTTATATTTAAAATGGGAATACCTTTAAAAATATGATGTATTTTTCTCTATATTGAACGTAATTGCGATAGGGTCGTTCATTCAAACGTGTGATATACTCGCTCTTAAATCATCGCGGTATACGATTATACGAGATATTTGATAATCAATTAGGACATTTTTATATAATTTTGGAGTGTTACTTTACGTAGATTACCTCAAACAATTAATTTATTTTATTTTGTAGGCCTAACTGTAACAAGAAACGTTCTAAAATTCGCATTAATGAAGTAGATTTTAATCATGTCTTTTGATCAAAAATGTCTGTTTTACTGTTACAAAAAACGATTTTTCGTTTTAAATTTTGTTATTAGGGTATTAAATATTCGTAAGAAGAAGAGAAAATAGTAATGTCTATGCCACTATCTACCAAACAAATATCTTCCTCGATCGCAATTACAGACTGTAATTTTTGAACATCTGCACTTGGAACCATCTGCTCGAAGCCGTATACATAGACCAATACCGACTCATTGTTTGTATATTCGATGAAATCACGCATTACGAGTCCGATTAATCGTAAAAATTGATCAAATTTTTATATTTTACCTTCTATACATTAAGGCCTAAGTATTTAAAATGATAATAAGATATAATTAGAATTAATTTACCAAATTTTCTCGTCGTATAACTCGATATCTAACACTTAAGTGTTATTGTTTAACTTTAATACTTTGAGGCCTACTATTTTTAGTATAGATATAAGGACAAATAAGTTAAAATCTATGTTTAATAATTAATTTACTGAAGAGAAAAAGACTGCATCAATGTAAAAATAAGGTTATAGAAATAAATAAACATCCAACACGAAGGGATATTGAACTGTTACAAGCCTAAGAAATCTTTAAACTGTCTAAGCTATATCTGTATAATTTTACATAATTGTTACATATATAAATGTAGAATCAATTACAGCTCATTATTATTAAATATATGTAATAATTTACAACATATTTATATATATATTCAGAGAAAGGATTCGGAGTACGAAGAAATGTCTTATAAGGTCCGAACCTACTACCCTTTTTAATAATACTCTACCCAAAAATCAATGTTTCGTCTCCTTCTAACCATAAATAGAGCTAAATATTATGTTATAATCTCATATTTTATATTTATTATAATTTTAAAATTATCATTAAAAAAAGTAGAATTATAATAAAGCTTTTCTTTATATTATTTTTATATTTAACAACTGCATTTAATGTTGGAAATATCCTAAGTCATTTGTGATAAGAGTAAATTGGCTCAGTAGATGCCATATTTGTCAGACGTTTCGTTAACATTTTATATATTCACAATTAGGTTTGTATATTTGTAACTGCTGCGCTGTCGTATATCAATCGTTATTTTGAATTACAGAAACAAAAAAAAAACAGTATTAAATATCTTTATGGACCATTTTTAATTACTAAAAATGTTTTTAAAGCGTAATAAACTTTCCATAAACATTAAAACGAATCGAAGCTAATGAGTAGTTTATTTTTCCATTATTTTAATTTAAATATTTTTGTTATTATCAAAAGCGAATGATTTCTAATTAATAAAATTAATTTTAATATAATTTATATTCCTGAATTGTTTCTTTTTTCCTTTTTTTTTATTTTCTAATTTATTTTTTCCACGCTAAACCGAAGAGATAATTAGAAGAGATGCTTTAGAAAAAATGGATTTTATTTTATTTTTTTTACTAAATTTTAAGTATTTTATTACAAATTTTTGCACTTTTTAGTACTTTATATAGTATTTAAATCAGTTTTTTTTACTTTTTTAACATAATTAAATATTGTAATTATAAATATAAAGGTAGCAACTTCGGGTGATTACGAGCTACTCGTGCCTTTTTAAACAGGATTTTATCCCTTCTACGGATACATATGTGCATATATAGCGTAACTATAAAAAATATATGGTAATTTAGATGTGAAAAACTGTTTAATAAGGTCCGAACCCACCTTCTTCGTAATAAAACTCTCCCACAAAATCAATGCTTCATCTCCTTCTAACCATATACATTACGTTATAATCTTAATGAGTACATAAACTAGTACAATACATAAATTATCAAATATATTTTACCGCGTATATAACATTTTTGACTTTTCCTAAACTGTTTCCACTAAGAGGGCCATTTTCAGGTTTATCCGAGATGGACCACCCTCAAAAATTCATTGGAATTATTAATGATAAGTTAAATTTATCTGGAATAGTAAAGTTTAATATTTTGTGACTTATTTAAATGGTTTAGTAATTGAAATTTTTGATAAATAAATTGATTAATTGATTAGTTAAGAAATTAAATAATATAAATAATTCAAATTTTAACATGAAAACGTATTCATTCCACGAAAAAATTGATTTAAATAGATGGAATATGCTTAAAACTGATCCCAACTCTACTACAGTATACAGTTGAACATCCAATGACATCCACCTCTATACTGCGGCCATTTTTTAGGAATGTTAGACAAAAATGCATAAACTAACCTAATCTAAAAGCTAACCTAACCTGAAACCTAACCTAACCTAACCTAAAACCTAACCTAAAACCTAACCTAAAACCTAACATAACCTAAAACCTAACATAACCTAAAACCTAACCTAAAACCTAACCTAAAACCTAACCTAACCTAAAACCTAACCTAAAACCTAACCTAAAACCTAACCTGAAACCTAACCTAAAACCTAACCTAAAACCTAACCTAAAACCTAACCTAAAACCTAACCTAACCTCAAACCTAACATAACCTAAAACCTAACCTGAAACCTAACCTAAAACCTAACCTAAAACCTAACCTAAAACCTAACCTAACCTAAAACCTAACCTAAAACCTAACCTAAAACCTAACCTAAACCTAACCTAAAACCTAACCTAAAACCTAACCTAACCTAAAACCTAACCTAAAACCTAACCTAAAACCTAACCTAACCTAACCTAAAACCTAACCTAGAACCTAACCTAACCTCCAAAAATGGCCAGCTCCTAACAACAACCATTTTTAACGTTCTCTCAGTGGCCGTTGTTCAGAGGTTTTGAATGTAATACAGTATAAAAAATGCATTTTACATTCAATCTACGTTGAAAATATCTACATTCTTTGTTACTTATTATTAAAATATATTCTGTATATGATAAAATAAATAAAATTAAACTTAAGATTATATTCTGGCATATAAATCGTGTGTTAATTCAAAGAATTTAAACTAAAACATGCATTTAATCTCGAATAGGAGTCGGACCCACGACATTTCTGTAACATTTTATATAATTTAAAGTATTAAAAATTTATTTGTACACCCATTTAATATAATTTTCGTTCAAATTAGTTATTTGCTTTAAGTGTAAATCATTAATTCATAGACGTAAATGCAGAAGATGCTATAGTACTGTACTGTATGTACTGTACAGTACAGTACAGTACAGTACATTCCTTCAATTTTAAGTAATAAAATCGATAATTTATGTTAATAAATAAGCGTTTTGTTTAATAATTTTGCTTATTTTATTATAAACTACTTTATAAATAAGTTAAACGAGCTCTAACATGTCCTGTAACCTATAAACTATAGCCTATAAATATTATAAATATCTGCATTAATACATGAATAAAGTAAAAAATTTAGTTTAAATTTAGATATTTTGAGTATTTAATAAAATTTTAAAGCCGTTTAACTTAAGATAAAAGTATTAATTTAACATTTATCATCATTAAATTTAAAGATAAAATTAATTAATTGAAACGACTACAAATTTGTTAGAATTCATCATCTCATCTCTAAAATAACTAATTAAATTATTAATTTTATAGCAGATTTAAAGTTAATTACGATTCTAATATTAAATAATTAAAAATTTAATTTTTAATTATATTTTTAATAGTTTTTCTAATAGAATTAATAGCTTAAATTATCTTCCGCTAATTTAATTATTATTAATTAAGTCTTAAAAA
The DNA here is from genome assembly GCF_030686945.1 of Centruroides vittatus. Classification (NCBI taxonomy): domain Eukaryota; kingdom Metazoa; phylum Arthropoda; class Arachnida; order Scorpiones; family Buthidae; genus Centruroides; species Centruroides vittatus. The sequence continues at coordinate 2,229,436 of NW_027122193.1, forward strand.
TGTTTGATTTAAGCTCACCTTTTTTAATATTAAAAACGTTATTATTATTAATTTTAATTAGGAAAACATTGTAATTAAGTTAATAAAGAACTTTTTAATTAAATTTATTCGAAAAGGTATTAAAATTAAATGATAAAATTTTTAATATCCTTAAAATTGTTGTGGAAAATTAAATATTTAAAAAAATAAGAATTAATTCGACTTTTCAAAAATATATTTTAATTATAATTATATTAATTACATTTAAATCCTGAATAAATTTATATTAAAGAGTTTATACCAAGTTATAATTATAATTTTCCTTATTTTAATTATGCGGTATTTTTATTGCTAATAAAGTATATAATATTGTACCATTTTAAATAGAAAATTTAATTTATTACTCTTTCGGATGTATTCATTTAATTCCTAATTTTATATAATTTTATAAGGTCATAATTATATTTTAAAATATAAATTAGCCATTATTCTTTATCTAATTATTAATTATATATACCCTAATTTATTTATTTATTTATTTATTTTTTTAATACTAATTAATTAAGCAATTAGCAATATTATAAAAATTGTAGAAGAGTCATAATAATGAAATTTATTTAGACAAAAATATCATAAATATATAAAATATAATAATTATGGATCATAACAGGTGCAATAGGCTTTCTATATAACTAACTACTTAGTAATATGTTATAATTTTATATGGTATATACTTATATATATATATAATTGGTTCGTATGAATATAAACTTTTATGGTTACTGAATGTTTTTTAAATGAATTTTTTATATATTTTTTAAAGATTTTTTAAATATAAACAAGTTTAAGGCATATTTGACTCTTCTAATATTAATTTTAAATGGTTTAAATGGTTTAAATGGTTTAAATGGTTTAAATGGTTTAAATGGTTTAAATGGTTTAAATATAGTGCCTAAACGTGTCTGTTATAAGAGAAAATAAATATTCCTGACTAAAATATAAATTTTATTTTAAAAAAAAAGACATGGGTTTGATCTTAAAAACGAAAAGGACCCGTTTATTTTGGCAGAAATAGTCAGTAAAAATGTACTCGGTGCCCATTTAGGAACCGAACTCCTGACAAAAACATAAAAAAATGGCCGTTGTTTGGAGGTTATTTTGTATATGAATACACTTGTACACACCTTCATTGTGATATAAAAACAGTAAAATGGTAAAGAAAATTGCTAGCTTTATAAATTATATAAAATTACATACGAAAGTATTATATTCTAGGTAAAGTTTAAGTTATTATTTTAATGTATAGCCTACAGTATATAGGTTACAAGCATTAAGTGTGCTTCTTATTTTAGAACTGAACCCACGTCTAATGTCGTACATATTCTAAGATAGCAGACAGTTAATAAAAATGAAATTTTCTTATGAACAGTTTTAATTATTTAACAATATTTTTTTTTTTTTAATATTTCGACAGGTTATTTATACAAATTTCATGCTATTATTGCCATTAATATTGCCATTTAATCACTTATTAAGCATTGTTAACTGCATTAAAATCAAACAACTAAATGAAGTTTTATATAAGTTAAATGGAACAGAAAATTTTTTTTTACAGTTAGGAAGATTATAATAAACAATAAATTATATATTTATTAAAGAATAAGAACAAAGACATAAATAAAATGTGTATAAGCCTTTACATCTTTGAATTTTCAAACACATCTATCACACTGTCTTGATTTTAATACAGTTAATTATGATTATTTATATGTAAATAAACGATTAAATGATGATATTAATGAGGAAACAACACGAAATTTGTGTAAATAACCTTAATTTAAATGGAAAAAGTTATACATACATCCTTTTTTAGGTCTTTGCTCTTATCTTTAGGTAGACATACAAAGTGTATGCAACACTTTGGCCTGGGTTACACTTTAAATAATTTTTTATTAACATTTAAACCACTCGGTAATTACATAAACACATGTCTGGAAATCATTATCCTCTTTAACTTCTAATTTAAATACAGAAGAGCCCATAACTAATTTATATATCCTATACTTAAACCACAGAGAATGAATGCAATTAAACATCATTAATAGAATTATTATTAACAATTTAGCAATTTAAATAATTAAAAACAAAATTTAACTTTAATTCTTTTTTCTCCTAATTTTTATAGGCCTATATTTACTCGTTTTTAATAAAAGATTCACTAAATATTAAATTAGCATCAATAGATTTAATTTACATAATAATCTAAATCTATTTATGGCATTCTCTAAAGTGTTTTAATTTATAAAATAATCTTTATATTTATTTAAATTTTGATTAAATTTGTGAATTAACTTAATTATTTAGCTTTTTACTAAATTAAAATTCGAAAAAATTCATTTTATCCGTGTTAAATTAATGGGAAAATGCGATGAAAACAATAGGAAATAGAATAAAATCACGTGGGAATTAATTCAAATTACTTGAAAACTTCATTTTTTTAAATAATGAATATTAAATAAACTCCGAAAAATTTTATTTTTTCAAATAAATAAACTAATCATGAATTTATTTATTATTTTTATATATATGTAATTTCCTGTATTAGGCCTATACAGCATTTATTTTTAAAGGAAACGTAGTTTATTATTAAAAATAAATAAATAAATATTTATACTTTAATTTAAATGATGTTTAAGTTGCTAATTTTAATTAATTTAATAACAAAATTCAAATAATTTAATAAATTAATTGGAAATATTAAATTACTTAATTCAAAAATTTTAATTTTGTAACGATATAATTTTTTTTTTCGATTATATTCTTTAAAAATATAAATTAAAATCATTTTAATTACAATTTATTAATGTTAATGTAACAATCATCATAATTTAATAAAAATTAACGCTTATAATCATTAAATTTTAATGTTATTTAGTTATAGAATGAAATATAGATTATATAAATGCATAATTTTAATATAATTACTTCTTTATGGTGTTCCGTATTGCCTAAACCTTACACAAACCATTATGTAGCGTGTATAGGCATTCTCCGATTAATGCCTGCTGTCTATAAGTTATCAGTGCCTATATTTAAATGATCAATTCCTATAACTTTACCTGATTAGTTGCTGTAAATGAAGTTATTAGTGCCTATATTTAACTGATTAATGCCTATCTTTAATTGAATTGTGCCTACACTTAAATGATTAACGTCTATACTTAACTGATCAATGCCTGTAATTTAATAGATTAATGCTTATAAACATTGCGAGAAAACATTTATAGGCATTGACTTTTAAAAAAATTTAAAAACGGGGCATACATTTGTACGAATAAATCACAGTAAAAACATACAAAATTGAAAGTTTTGTTAGTAAATTCGAAGCAAGTACAGTACAGTATAACCTCCGAACGGCGGACACCGTCGGGACCGAGAAGTTTGTCCGCTATTTATAGGTAAATATAATGAAGTAGTAAAAGTGTCCGTTAAGTAAGGTTCCCGCTATTCGGGAGTTCCCCGTTAACGGAGGATTTCGCCGTATTAATTTAAATTATTTATCAAGCTGTGTTATGCAAAATACAAGCGTGGAGACGACGTGATAGACGCGATGGATAACAAAGAAGATACATTTTAATTAAGGAAAATTTCAAACGGAAGCAGTGTGTCAAACTCGTGTATAGTGAAAGCGAAAGGGGGGGAGGTTAGAGTAGAAGCTAAATCGACGTCACCTGTCTGGGATCCAGCAGTCAACGACGGCAGTTGGTCGGAGGTTTGAGACGAGACCTGTCATCAACTGAGTCCTTCCAGCTGATCCAACCGGAGATGTGGCGCTGACTCCCCACGGACCGTCTTGCAGATAGGAGATGGCACTCGTATGACACCCCGCAGCAATCTTTCTTTATAAGCATTAATTGAGTAAGAAGTTAATAAAATTCACTTTCGGCAACTATCTACGAATCTTCGTGTTAAATTCCACACGAAAATGATACATTGCACGCATTAATTTGGCAAAAAAAGAACCATGTTTCTCCTCCTCTATCCATTTTTCTGGCATCGCTTTAAAGCCCTTTAAGCCAAAAATAAAGTGAAGTATGTTATATTCTAGCGATAGAAAGCTTTCGAATCATTGAATCGATAAGCTTCTTTCGTAGGAAATGACATTATTGGAAGTATTGGATTCCGATTGAATTTCCTGCAGCTGATTGATTGATGCCTTGTTTTCTATGAAGTTTAGTCGGAAGGGAAACGTTGTAAAAAGTTGAATTTTAATTAGTCTAAGATCGGAAATGATAATTCGTAACGAAATTTCGAATTTAATTAGCATATTTTAATCAAAATATACCAAATTCTTATAATAGAGACTGTATAAGATGCTACTGAATGCGCGTATAAATTAATCTATAAAAAATGTTTTCTCTGTAAAATATTCTAAAAAATGATGTATATTTTGAAGTAAATTTTTCTAAATTATGTTTTCTCTGTATTTTTTTTTTAGATATACTTTATAAGATGATATAGAAAAATGCTATAAAATAAATCTAGAATATGATTTTTCTACACAATATTCTCTAATAAGATCTGTAGAGTGTTATATAGATCATCTTTATTCTATAGTATTATAGACTGTAATACTATAGAATAAAGTATTATAGACAATACTCGTGGTATAGATTGGTCTAAAAGAGTTCATACAACTGAAAATATCGAGCCTACTAAGAAACTTCGAAATAAGCTTTTAACTGTTTCTAAAGTCAGGAAAGTTCTTTTGCTGAAATTAGAGGTAATTTCGAGCTCCAGGTTAATTTTCAGGAGAATAGGAAACGAGTCATTACACGGATTTAATCAAACAAATAGACCTAACTTGAGCAGCAGTTTACAACTTTGATATAATTAACGTTCATTTTTCTAATTATATAGTTTCAAGGGAGCAATTTGGAGTGTTGATTTCTACTTTTTCTACGAATGCTTCATATTTTTAACTTCTCAAACGATAGGAATTCCATTTCCTAAGTTTTATTTATTATAATAATACATAAATTCTTTAATAAAATATTTACAATTAAGCTAAACCTGCGTATTTATGGTGTTATAAAATAGAAGAAAATCGTTTAAAAATGTTTATAATTTTAGTTATTTATTAAAATTTAATTATATTTTTCTTTACTGGTTATATGTAGAAGGTCAAAAACTAAATATATTGCTTATAAAATTCGACATTTAAGGTGTTTCTAAGCTGCGTAACTACAAATGACAAGGGAAGGCTATAGGCCTTTTGTAGACCTTATATAGATAAGGTCTACAAAATTAGGTAAAATCTAATTAAATTTGAAACAAAATTAATTTTTACACGTTTTAATTACCTTATTCTTAAAAAATATTTAATAAAAATTAATATATTGTATTTAAATAGCGTGATTTTTACTTAAAATTCGCCTACATCAGTATAATAGTTTATAGGCTATAAACAGGTTCTAAAAATGAATTTAATTTTTGTTTTTAATTTTATATAGTAAAGAATATTATATAGAAAATTTTTAAATATTATATTTAAATTATTATATATTTATTTTGTAAATAATTAAAATAACATTGGAAATATTTTGCTTGTAATAAATTTATTTTTATATATTCACGTGGTATCTGCTTATGTTATCATGCAATTTATGTTACATAATCTTTGATATTTTAGTATTAAATTAAATTAAAAATAATTAATCTAAAAAATTATATAACTTACGACTCATTGTATTATAATATTTTACAGCAAATTAATATATTAAATCATAAGATTAACATTGATACAGATTAAAATAAACGATAATATACCAAATTATATTTATGTATCTATAAAATATGATTTAATAGAAAATAATTTAGGTGAATTATATTAAGAAATAAATAAATTATTATATTTTATAAAGTTATTTATTTTACAAATAATTTATAACAATATTGAATATTTAGTACTGTACAAAGATGATAGAAGTATACAAAACTAAAAAAAAACTTATAATATATAAAAATTAAGTATAAATAATTTTAAAATACAATTTTTGAGCTATTAAATCAATATAAATTTTATTTATATATAAATTAGTGTAAGAAAAGTTTAAAAATTGATTTAAATAGATAGTATTTTAATGTTTTTTTTAAAAGATTGTATAAAACTTTGTATTTTATTTAATAATTTTAATAAATAAGAATTTCCCTTCTTAAAATTAGTTTTAAAAAATCAAAACTGTTGCCTGTCCGAACTTATCAAGATTATAAACATCAACAACGATTGATGATACGACTTCTTCATGTACAAAATTCCCTTTGACTTGTCTATAAACTTTTTTTTTGTATATATAAATAAATATAAATATAAAAAACACATTCAGAAGTTAGATTTTTTGTTTAAAAAATACATTTTTTATATATATAAAAAGCATACATTTCTGTTATTTGGAAATGACATTTGGAACAAGTGAAAAAATATGACAAATGGTGAAGAATATCCGCTATGTTGGTTAAAATGACCACTAAAACTGTACTCGAGCTTTTTTAGATGATATAATAATTGTTTTTATCATTGTTTTACGTATAAAAAATTATTAAATAATAAAAAAAAAATGGCTACGTGCAGACTTTGAAATGAAAAATCCAGACAAAAGTATAGCCAACTTCTGTAATGCTTTGAAACAGAGACAAGTTATATTATAAAATTAAATTACAGAATATCGGAATCATTTTTCTTGAATTTTTTTTATATATTTTACAATATATTACACGAGACTATATATTAAATAATATAAAAAATAACTTACAGAATTTATCTTTAATATATTTTTTTATTTTTTAATAGATAAATAAGGATTTTTCTGATCTATAAAGATGTTAATATCTCTTATAATAGAGTCGTATAGAAGTTTAAAAATGTTATAATTAAATTTATTATTATTTTTTTTTATATTGAAGATATTTCGAGTTATTTAGTATAAATCTATAGTTAAAGTTTATGAGCAGAACATTATTTTCCTATGATAAAAAGCCAACTGAATGTATCACGAAAGACCTGCAATTGGAAGATAAATGATGTATATTGGGGATGAAGTAAAGACATTAAGGAAATGTAAGAGAAGAAATAAACTAAAGTAGACTTTTACTATAGTTCTATGGAGTAAGATGTTATGAAAGATGAAGAAGATCATCATCTGACTAATGGTACTTTTCGTATATTTGGAATATTAGTCTTTATGTATGCCATTATCATAATCTAGAATTTCAAATTTGGATCAAGAAAAGAAGGTCGGAAAGATCAATAAATTCGTAAGAGGAAACGTGATTTTCTTTGAAGATAATGAAGGAAACAATACATTGTTAAAGGATCTATAACTTGGTATTATAATTTATAATTATGATCTATTCTTCGATTTTATAATCGAAACTTATAAATTTTCCAATTAAATTTAGTAGAACTTAAATCTATATTTAAAATTCTTTTAGAATTTAAAGATCTAGGCCTAGACCTATTTATTTATTTTTATCAATTTGAAAATGTAAATAAATTATTTAAATATCTGTATAAAATTAATTCAAGAAATTTATTTAATAAAGATTAAGTATATAAATTAAAACAACTTATTTAAATATGTTATAAAAATCTTTAAATTAAAAAAAAAATGTAAATTTATAGGGGATTTTATATTAATTTAATTTAGTTAAATATGGTTATCAAGACTACATTTTAAGAAATTATGAACTTTAGAATAAAATATAGAAACGTGAAATAAATAAAAATAAATATATTTTGATTATTTTTCAGAAAATTATTTTAAACGAAGCAATTTTTAGAGAAATTACCATATTTATAATCTATAGTAACGTATTATTGCAAGGAAATCAAACTCTACTCTGTACAATTCCAACCATTTACAACATTATTAGATAATTCTTACATTTTCTTTAATGTTTTAAAAAATGTTTTGAGTTTTAATTGCATTTTATTTAACTTAAAACCTTAAAATTTAAAATTTAGGATGTAATCATTAGACCTTGTTAGAAAAATGAGAACTTAGAACAGAAATAATTGTATACATTGTTTATATAAGATAATTCTTATCCTTATATAATTATTACTATCCCAAGCTTCTACTGTCTTCCTTAGCAAGTGTGATATTTCAATTCTATTCATAAATTGTATGTTATATATTATTGTAAAGTCTATATCACTTGATAAGGGTAAGAATAAAATTTAAAATAGAATAACGATGCATTATGATAATAAGAATTATCCGTATGAGCTAATATTGAGTGCATATAATTCCATATAATATGCATGCATTCTACATAAGTTATGTAAATATTCTACGTAGGAATAATGAGTAAATATTGTGTAGATTATGTACTGTACTGTACATAAATGTTATATTTTTAGGATTATTAGAGCAAGAATTGCACACATGTTATCTGCATAGAATAAGAGTTTATTGTCGCCAATTACTATTTATATAAACACTATTACTCGATTTTAAATCGTTACATTTTAAGAATTAAGTGTATAACCATAAATTAGCCATTTTACTTTATTATATCGTATTATTAAAATAAAATCAATTTATATAAATTGATCGTGTGAATCGCGTGTTTGATATTATTGATCTAGGCCATGTTGGAATTGAAAAGAGAGAATGGAAAAAAGTTAATTTGTCGTTTTCGTGAATAATAATATCGAATATAAATTTAGATTTAATTTAAAACTCGTCCTAAAACTAAGGCCTACAGTAAAAATTATACACGATAACTTTCTAAGAATTAACTTGATTATTAATAAGATAATTAGCATTAATACTGAAATGAAAGTTTCAAATATTGTTTCATTAAAAAGCTGTTCTGGAATTTCAATTTTTAATTAATTAAAAGATATTTCTAATGAATATCTGTCTATAAACTGCCTCGAAAATTATTAATTCTTAAATTTTATTGCATTTGTTATTGTAGAATCATCTATAAACAGATCTGTAGATCTATGTTTAAAATAATGTATTTACAATTGTAGTGTAATTAGAAATTTCTAAATTTATTAAGAAAAAAGTCCAATTTTGTTTCCAAAATTATTTGACGTTTATAGATTTAAGAATAAACGTAAACAATAGAGCTTTTTACGGTACAGACCTTGAGGAGAAGTCTTAGATAGGGATGTACTGTACAGTACTGTACAATACAGTACAGTATTTTCTACATATGAAATGTAGAAGATTTTGTCCAGTTGTAACTTAGAACTTGTAAAAATATACGAAAACTATAAAATATATAAAAATCTCTTTCAGATAGACATAGCCTATATCCATAAAGAAAAATACTGTAAATAGGCCTCATAATATAGGCCTATTAATCATATCAAATATAGGCCTATATTTTGAAGGAAATTTATCCGAGAAATAGATTTTATAAAAGTAAAATCTGTAGATTATAAAATAATCCTACAGATTATATAGCCACTATTGGAAATAATGAAATTCAAATAAGCCTACTTTATAATGGGATTAAAAATGCATTTTAAATTTTATGGGGTTTTTTTTAACTTGATATTTTTATCCAAAAATATTAATTTAATCTTTGAAATAACTAATCAACAGAAAGCATTTTTATTTTATTTTAATTTATTAAATTACTTGAAATTTATATTTAGTTTGTTTAAAATAAATTTTCAAGCAAAGTAATTGACGATTAAACTCGATTTAACAGTTAAATACTGTACAGTACATAGGATTAGATAGATATAACTTATTTAAAAGGTAGCCAGTTCAAATTTATAAAGGTTGTTTACTGAATAATTATAAAGATTTGATTGTTATTCGGTTATACTAACTTGTTTACGGCATTAAATAGCATAAATTTACAAAGACCAAGAAAGTAACTCTTAAAATTAAAACAGAATAACAACATTTTAATTTAAATATAATAATAAAAAAAAAAAAAATTAGGAACTGGTTAATAATTTAAGTAATTATCATCTTATATCCAATACAACAACCGTACAGATCTCTGACATTACTTACAATTAAGCCTATTAGATTTAGAATTAGTCTAAAATTAATTTTTACGTTATATTTTAATCGGAATTTATTATTTTTCTAAATTATTTTGATAATATGTCGTTTCTATTAATGTTAATTCGGGAGGGAAAGAGTAAAAGTAAAAATTAATGAATAATTTTGTACAAATTAAAGAAAGTATAGTAAAAGGAATTAATTGAATAAGTGGATAAACATCGCAATTACTTTATCAGTTATATCCAACGGAAATATTTAAAATGTTGGATAAACGAACTCGTTTCTAACGAAAGACAAAGAATAATCTTCAGACTTAGCTTCATTGATTAAGGGGGAGTGTCTCTTCCACTTATTTCACACTATTGGTTGGAGTATTTATAGCGTCAGCCAATCAACCACTCGAAAACGACGCGATCGAGTTTGCGCAGAAACCGATAGGCGGATCTATTCTTATCACCAAGAGGCCGAGTCGGCATTGCGTAGTGTTTTGTATCGTAGTTGGAACGACGATCGAAATTGTCCTAAATTTAATATCACATGTCTAAAATACGAATTAAGTAAAATTCAAGATATTGTGAACTTTTTCAACTTACCTATAACTTAAGAAGGAAGATTGTAAGTCGTTTTGTAGAAGAGAAATTTTTACTTCGCGCAAGCGTGGCGGCTTCTCGCTCGATGCGAATCTTAACTCTGTACAGGATAGCATCGACGAATAAGACACGCCCATCGGATTCCGAGAAACATCCAATGGGACGTCGTTCTTGTTCTTCGTCAGCGTATGGGCGTAGTCCCGTTGTGTAAAGTGCCTGCAGACAAAAGTTAAAGGCCTGAGGGGTCAGTATGCTCCGTACCACTACTTGGAGTCGGCACTGTCAGATAGGGCTAAGCTACTTGACACTTGTCACTGTGGAAATTGGCTCCCTTTGTTAGCTTAGTTGGCCAGACTTTTCTTGTCAGCAGTTTTATCGTAAAACGGAAGAAGGGAGAGGAACAGTGTCGAGTCGAATCGGACAAAAGTTTTGTCGACTTTCATGATTCGTATTCCGAACGATCTGACATTTTTATCGAGAACGCTGCGAGAATTAACAGCACCGGAAGTGTGGCATGAAGTTCAATATCTAGTTTAACAATCGAATCGGTAAGATTAAGTGCATTTTTTTCGAATCATTTCGTCTACTAATGGTTTCCGTCATGAACCTCTTGCATGGAGACTGCCCTACAACATTGAGTCATTCTCAATTGACTCAACCTAGCACTAGTACAAACAGTGGACAGGGGGTGGCTCAACGATCACCTTTTGCCATCCAGGAATTGCTCGGACTTAGTAACCATAGCGATAGCCCACCGGCTGCAGCGGTACCTTCTCATAGGCCCACAACTGTTACTTCGACGGTCGGAATGGCCGTCGGTCTGGCGGGTCCTCCGACAGGTGCTGCACCACAACCTTGCACACCTTACCAACCTAGACCCATCGTAACTCAACCGACGGCTAGCCAATGTTTTCCCGATCCCGGTCGTATGTATTTTGGAACGGCAGCGGCTGCTTTCATGCCTAACATGTCCGTCCCAGCAGCCATGTCGAGTGTCACAGGTATGACAGGTATCACACCGTCCATGTCGACCATGCCCATGTTAGGGTTCGAACAACCGACGTCGGCTCCCAGACAAGATGCGACAGGTAAGTGTACAATTCATTCGTTTCCCTCGTTTTAACGTCCGGTCTTATCATTTTTAAACGATGCGAAGTTAATTGTGAACCATCCGCGTGCAAACTAGCTCTTAAAATCCTTACTTTATCAAATTAAAAACAAAGATTTGAGCATCAAAATTACTCACATCCAATGAATTGAAAGCGCTGAAATAACACCTAGTTCATTAATTACAATTATAAATGCTCAAAATTTTTATTTTATTAATCCTCAAAACGAAGAAGCGACGTGAAAACTATCCTTGTGAAACGAACAAAAATATAACATGCCACCATTTTATATGATTTATTAATCAGTAAACAATATAATTTAACGTTTTTAAATCCAAAAATAGTTAAAATTTTGGTATTATCCTCGAAAATACCTCAAAATTTCGTTATTTGGGATGGAAAATAATTTTATAAAAACGTTTATTTTCATTTGATAGATCATACATTCATCCTGAACGTCATTAAAAAATCTATGATCCGTTTCTTTGAGCTTTGTTTTTATTGTTAATTCGGGATGCGAATAGAATTAATGATAAATAAAATAAATTATAAGCATAATTAACTTAAAATTAAACAGAAAATGCATACTTATATAAGAATATTGACACGACACGAGTTTTGCAACATTGCCAATCTTGATGAAGCTACTCGGGCTGTATTTGTGAGAATGATTTATGAAGTCCCCAAGATGCAGTTAACTTGCATGAAAAATTGCTGTCAACAATTTATTTAAAACCCGACAATGTAGAATTAACTAAATATACCTTTATCTACAACATATTTTTTCAATTTATAGCTTAATTTTTATAATTTAATCAACCAATTAGTTACCATAACCTGTTAGTTAAGTACTGTCATGAAAGCCTACAATAACTTATTATTATAACCAGGCCTACAAGTATATAATAAAGAATTAATTCAATTTATGCATATTTAACTTCATAACTGCATTTTTAGGTATAAAATTTTTTCATTATTTTTCAAGAAAACATATTTTGTATTGTCTTAAAATAAGTTTAGGATTGCCTCATTTAATTATAGGAAAATTAATGTAATTTCTGGTATATTTATATCGTGTTCTTCTTTATGGGAAAGATAATTTTGTGTAGCCCGTGACCTTGAAAGATTTTTTTTTTCTTTTTGGTAAGATGGGAAAGAAGAAATCCGATCTGTGAAGTGACAAAACACGTCTGGTTGGAATACTTTTTGCTTGTTTTTTTAGATTATTTATCGTCCTACAGACTTAAATTTTATTCGAAAATCTTCGTGTAAAGTTTTATATTAATTTCATAAATTACTTTTTAAAATTTTAGGAAAAAATTGAGGATTTTTGAAGGCAAAATTTATATTTAGCATCTTCAATTTAAACTAAAAATAATAATAATGGTTAATCTTAACGAAATTTCGGAATAATTTTTCTTTATAAATTAATTAATACAATATATATATGTAATTTATTAACGTTTATAAAAATAAATAAATACATTATTTAATTTTCTTGAAAAATTTTGAATTATTTTTTTCGTATAAAATACTAAATCTTTCGTAATTTTAATCGCTTACAAGAGTAATGATTTTTTAATGTTTTGTTAAAAATACAATTAAAATAAGTTTTAAAAATATAAATTAAAGTAATATTTAAGTGCCTAAAGAATTAAAATTCATTAATTAGAAGTAAAAAAAAATCATTAGTGCAAATAAATAAATTAAAAACTGTCATTCAAATATGGAATTTATAATTATTTTCCGATTCAAATAATAAGGAAATTATACAGAAAATTAAATAATAAATTTAATAATTAATCAAAATATATATTTATGAAATTAATTTTCCTCTTATTATTGTATTTATCTCGTAGTATATCTTTTAATGGTCGTATTAAACATGGAAGAGAACAAAGAAACTCGAAGTTTGATCCTCTTTAAAAGTTAAAATTTTGAAATTTTCCATTTAAACTAATTTTGTTTAAGTATTTTATAATGTTTTAAAGGTGTTTATACCTTTCATTTTTTGGTAATAAACCGTGTAGTCGCGTAAAGAACCCTCCTATGGACAGATGTTAAATGGGAGATCGCCAAGTTTAAAAGTTTGTTAAACACTTCTTTATTGTAGTGTAGGTTAGTAGGGTTTGTATTTTTACTAGCTTAAGTAAATTGTAGATGAAGTAGGTCTATCAAACAAAAAACATTACTCGAAAGTTAACTTAAATAATCTATACCTATAGGCCTAATGAATGTTATAGTCAAAAGGTATGCCTAGGTAAAATGAATAATGAATAAAGTATTACATTATCCTAGAATTTTTACTAATATTCTAGACTCATTGTATAATTTTTTAAAGTATTTTATGTAATAATCAAGACTCGATTTTATAAAATTTCGTCAAGAATTCTAGAAATTGTAAATACTTCATTAAGTATTGTAGATAAGTGAATTTTTCTTGTTTACCATTGCAAGATTCTCTAAATCTAATTAAAAAGAATGTATATATATATTGTAGGTGTTAACAACCTACGACAAAATCAAATGAATAGATTCACGTGTAGGCTGTTTTCTAACTTCGTTAATCCTACATTTTACCTATTTTTCGGGAAGAAATTTAATTTACAAAATCAAAAATTATCTATAATTTAAAAATACACACATCAATATATAAAAATTAGCGTAAAATATAATTAAAATCTTATTTTTAACTGGAATCTTTTCTATAGATTTCAGACATCTTCCTTCTCTTTTCTTGTTTCTCGACCTTCAGGACCTATAAATTTGACTTATTTTTAGATAGTTTAGGGTATTATTCTAACTTCTAGGATGTAAAAATGTATATATATATATATATTAAAAAACACGATTCGGTATTACCCCAGTATCTTTCTACTTAAGAAATTTATAAATATTTTTTTGGGTGTAAATTTTTTTTCTTTTCCTTCCACTAAAAATTATTAAAGAAAGTAATAAAAATTCAAAAAGAAAAGGGGGGAAAACAGTGGCTTGAAACATAAATTAATTTTTTCTATAAACAAAAGAAAAATAATGAAAACCTTCAAACAAAGTCATAGTGGAAGGGGGATAAATGAGTTTTTTTGAGCTATGCACAGACTCTTTTGTATTGAATAACACGCAGTTAAAAGGAAATTTTTGCAAAAATATATAATCTTGTTCTCTTTTCTGTTTAAAAAGTCTCTTTTGATGACGAGCAAAATTCAAAAATTTCGTTTCTGACACTTCTTTTTTACTTATTTTTTTTTTGTTCCCCTCTTATCTATCTTTTATTTTTTTTTATTACATATTTATTTTTTTACGTTTCGTCCATTTGGAAAATAAACGGGATTTTCAAAAAATTATTACGTATTTAGCTGCGGAACGACTTTAAAAAATAAAAAATAAAAAAATCACTAAGAACGAAGCAATTCCATTTATAGGCCAACGTGTTTATGCCAAAGTTCTAGATGTAACCTATGGAAATTGTGGAAATCCTTAATACATAAGATTAGGAGAGGGAGAGAGAAGACGTAGAAAAGTGCAAATAATTTGTGAAAATTCTGTTCTTTCGGCAACACGTCCGCACTTAAGTCAAATCAGATTGTAAAATTCGTGAAAACATTTTTTTTTTTCCCCTAACGTCTAAAGAGTCAGGTGGTGTTAAAAAATTGAAGAATGGAAGGCCAATAATGGTGCGAGATTTCAAACGAATTTCTCGTGTTTTTAAGTCATTTTAATGGTTAATATTTGATTTTAAATCTTAAAAATACTTTACGTTTAATTTAACAATTAAAAAATTGAATATTTTTTTAAAGATTCCGTCATTTTATCGATTTAATAGAAGCGATGATACTACTCGCGCTTCTTCTTTGTGCCATGTTCCTTGATGTTTTCGAAATAATTACTCGAATATTATGATGATTAATTACCATTAATCATATTTAAGTTGCTCTAGAATGTTTGGAATTATGCAGAAATGTTTAAATTTCTCATTGCCTAACGAGTTATTTAATTATAAACGAAATTTCGCCTTAAATCGAAGTTTAAAAGTAACCTTTCTTTACGCTAGTTTTTGTTAATCGAAGGACTTAATTTACTGTATATAAACTTTATTTATAGATTATAGACAGGTTTAATTATATTTCTGTTCGATTTTGAATTAAATTTCGTTAGATTTAAGCCCATTAATTAAGATACCAAAGTCGACAGTGGCGTTTAATATCTTTATACTTTATATACTTATCATTCTCGATTCGCATTATGTATACGAGTTTAGAAATGTCTTGGTGCGTAAAATCAACATCTTTCTTTATATATCTTAAGGGCAAGAAGACAGTAGGAAAAGGAGATATATCTGCGTTGCCTTGGTGATGTAGTCATGTGACTAAGGCGTCCACTTCAACGTTCCTGCCTCTCTGATAATAAGCCTGATCTTGAGAGCTTTGCTGAATGGAGGAGTAATGCTGACATCTCCTGATTTTCGTTGCGCATTGATGCTTAACATATATAAATATATATGCAGACGTAACGCTAATTGGTTACTCTATTCGTTAAACTATCTAAAAATGCATTCATCACTATCCTTATTCTTATTTATAAAGGAGCATCCCTACTATCTTTTAGGCTCTACTGCTTCCAATAGCAGCCTTCTAAATACATTTATATATACAAAATTATTTTGTATATCCTATAAAATAAGGTTTTTAATACATTTTTAATGATCAGTTTTTAGAGTTTTCTCCAAATAAAATGTTTGGAGAGAGAGAAAAGGGAGAAGGGGAATGTGCCTCAAATAGGTCTAAATCGATAGAAAAATTTCGAGGAGAGTTTTAATATTTATTAAATTCTTAACAATTATTATTTTTTTTTTTCGATTTAACCTTTTAATTCCGTTATTTAACGACGTGGAGATTAATTTTAAAAAAAAACTCTATTTTTGTCGTTATTCTTATTGATAAATTGTGATGCGGAGGATGAGATTGATGCTAATTTTCCGCTTCAAACTATAAAATTTTACGTTTCTGAACAAACAATTTTTGATTTTTTTAGAGTAAATTAAATGTAGATATTATTATTATTATAAATATAACAACAGAAATTTTTATATTAAAAAAAAACTTATATTATATGAAAATTTTTCCATGTTAAACAGCGATTTTTAAGATTTTATCATGTCAAAAAAGATCAAAATTCTTCATTTTTTGTATCATTTTTGTCACTAAATTCTAATAAAAATCAATTATAAATTAAAGGATTATAATTTTAATTAAATTTAATTAAAAATTAGTTAGAAGAATCCATTTAAAGAATGAATTTAATCTGCAAATGCTCATTTATTTTTCGATCTTTAGGCTACATTTTTTTAAATTATATGATCCTTAATTAATTAATAGATTAAGGTTATAAGGTAACTTTTTAAAGCATTTTTACAAGTAAAAATAATATTTTAACTAAATTTTAGAGCTCCTGATAACGTTGATTTGTTTGGATCTTGAGTTATTTTACAATAATAACCCACCCAAAAATACCCGAATTTAGTGTAATTTTTGAAGGCCTACAGTGTTTTTTGCGTAAATCTATCCCTAAATAGATCTAAAATTTATTTAAAAAATGGTTAAATATTTAATTATATTTAAGGATTTATGAGTAAATAGCCACGAATTTGGACTTAGAAAACGAATTTGTGAGGATAGAGTGGCATAAATTTGAGATTTTTAGATGCTGGTGAGCCTTAAAATAACGAAAAAATATGCCCATACGGGATAGTTTTTTATATTAAGGAAGTTTATAAGGAGAAAAAACATGATAGAAAGCCTTAAAATAACTCAAGAAATTGTTCTTTTTAGGTAGAGAACTTTAGAAATAACACAGGTGAAGGCTGGACAGGCTTGTGAGTCTATTATAACATATAACAAGTCCTTCTATAATGATACATGTAAAAATATGAGGCCCTAAGCTACATGATGCGAGGCCCCTATGGGGCCTAGGAAAACTTGAATTAGAGGGCCCCCTGGTACAGTGTTCAGTTCAGATATTTTTCTTCCGGGGGAAATATTTTGTTATGAAAGATTGGTTTGGGACCCCAGACAATTGCTCTTTTTCGCCCATAGCATAAGGCTTTAAGGCAGTGAAGACCATTAAACGAATGAGACTGGGAAAATTTTACCTGTAAGTTTTGAAAGGAACAAAGGCTGAGATATTTTTCATGATTAAAAAAGGCAAGCTAAGATATTCTTAGACATTAAAGAGAACAAAAAAGGGGGAGATTCAGGCTTAAAACTTCGTAGGTAAGACACTAAGGAACACAGTCTAAGGGTTTAGTAGAGGCCGAGGGACTTTTTTAGTTGATAAAGAGCTTTAAAACGGAGGAAAATATTTAAAAAGGGAAACGAAATTAGTGTTTAACTAGCATTTAAAAAAGTATTTTTCTTCGTAAAGGGAAAAAAACACAGAAGGGGGAAAAAATGCAAGTAAATTGACGAGAAAATGAAATATTTCCGTAGAGATCGAGGTAGTTAAAAGATTGGTGAAGCAGGATAGAGGAATCGAGCAGATAATAGGGTAGGTTTAGTCGACAAATAGTGCAAGCAAAGGGATTTTTCGACGTTCAAACTTTCATTTCCAGGGCAATAACTGTGTTCCGGTGCATAGTCTCATACCAAGCTTCAAAGCCTATTACTGTTTTTCATTAGCATTTCAAATTTAATTTGCTCCCGTCCACGGCAACGGCGCCCCCAGACGACAAGAAATAATGGCAAATTAAAAGGTGTTTACGTCACGTTAGGGGAGTGGGCGCCTCCCCCCACTTTTGCGTGACTTCGCCCCGAGCCGTGACGTCACTAATGGTGATTTGTTTAAATGTCACATTGTTGCCTCGTGTGTTTGCGTGGTTTAGGTTTTGTTGAATGTCCAATTAATAGGCTTATTTCTAAAGATTACACGTTATAAAAAATACGTAAAATAATCCTTTTTTTTTCTAAAAAAAAAGAACAATAATTTAATATTTAGGGATAGGTACTTTGCATAATTTATCGAGAAATTATAAAGAGGAAAAGGGGGAGGAAGATGAAGAAGAGTTTCTCTTTTCCTCGTCTTCCTCCTCCTCCTCTTATCGTGGGATTTTTCTTTTTTAGAATTTAATGCGGAGATTTAGGAGTTATTCGTGATGCCTTTTGTGGTTATAGGCCATCGTGATAGTGTTTTATCACGAATGGAGACGAACGAGGGGACGTTTGACAAATCGTCATTTAGTTACGAGTTACGATTTTGTTAGAAGCTACGTTGTTTAACTGAGCTACTTAAGATTTGATGAGTATAGTCCAACCGCACGCAAATGATACGTGCAGTTCTATCTGTTCTACACCGTCACGTTCGTTCGTGACGTGGCAAATTAGTTTAATAAATGTACCCTACGTATGTGTGTATATATATATGATGAATGACACGTTAGAAAATAACGTGACAGAGTATACGTCTGGATAACGGTCTATCAAATGCGAATTATCTTATTGTCTGTATAGAAAGTGATGTGTTAAGTTTGTTTTCACGTAAAGCTTCCTAAAAAGTCTACTTACAAACCGTTATTTTTGTTAGAAAGGAAGGGAAATGGGGGATATATATATATAAAAAAGAAACGATTTTCTTAACATCCAATCATTCGAAAAAACGCAACACGAACTCAAATAGAATCCAACAGTAGAGAGGAACTTAGATAAAAACCGAAACAGCAGAAACAATTTGGCCGATTCCTGGCAACCGTCAGTAGCCAGATGACAAGACTGAATGACACACGAACCCTTGTCCTGTTGTCATAGCAACAGGACGTACTACGGTGGCCAGATAAGCGAGGGTTTTGTCTGCCTCACGAACAAAAGAACAGTTTTAGAACGGATGAATCCTACGAATCCATTCTGGTACCTCGGGGGCGATTCCCTCAAAAATTTGTATACGTTCGAAGATGTTGACACTACAACCACCTACCGATGACAGCTGTCCGATTGGAACTGAAGTTTAATAACACCCCTCTCTACAGCTCGACTGACAAAATTGACGACTGGTACAAAGGGTCCGGTGACGTCAAACTACTCGCTGGTACATATAAACGTTTTGTGTAAGGTGTTCAATAGATTACTCGCTGTGGGGTTGAAGTTACCCTGCTATAACATAATTATACACGTACGAAGTAAACGACTTGGAAGTAAAAGAAATGTAAAATATTGGTGTTTTTTTAAGGTGGTTCCTTTAGAGAATAAGCAGCCAATGGTTGGTTGATTTTGCCAATTATTGGGGAAAGTTGAAATCGAAAATCTCACGTGAGATGTGTCGTGTTATAATGGGGATGAAGACCCGATAGGTTGACATTTTGACAGGCAACTGTAATAGACAGGTGGATCCTCAACGGACGATAACTTGCTCAAGTTTGGTTTACAAATTCCTAAAATAAAAAAAAAAAAAAAAGATCTCTCGATCCTAAACACAGCTTCGTTTGCACTACTTTTTGCTGATTTACAGCGTAATGAATCAAAATCCTTAGGGAAAAATCTAGATGCTGAATGAACTAGGAATCATTCCAAAGAATTCCGAACAGAATTACTCAAATTACTTTAATTTTTCACGAGAGAATAGGATATTTTTGACGAGAAATGGAGTAAAGGATTGCCATTTTGATGAGGAATACAAGAATTTATTCTAATTTTAATGAGGAAAATAATCAAAGAATTGTTATTGTGAGGAGAATGATAAGGAATATTGCGATAATAAGGCCTATGTAATAATAATAATTCGTAGACTCAAAACTAGAATTCTTTAAATCAGGATTTTTCTGAGTTATTCCTTTAATAGAACTTCGTGCAGTTTAGCCAAAAAAGGCCTTCATGCTATCCGAATATTTAACAGAACTAGGATTTTGGATAATTTCTAGAACAATGCTAGAATTTTGGATAATTTCTAGAACAATTCTAGAATTTTGGATAATTTCTAGAACAATTCTAGGATTTTAGATAATTTCTAGAACAATTCTAGAATTTTGGATAATTTCTAAAACAATTCTAGGATTTTAGATAATTTCTAAAACAATTCTAGGATTTTAGATAATTTCTAAAACAATACTAGGATTTTAGATAATTTCTAGAACAATTCTAGGATTTTGGATAATTTCTAAAACAATTCTAGAATTTTGGATAATTTCTAAAACAATTCTAGAATTTTGGATAATTTCTAGAACAATTCTAGAATTTTGGATAATTTCTAGAACAATTCTAGGATTTTAGATAATTTCTAGAACAATTCTAGGATTTTAGATAATTTCTAAAACAATTCTAGGATTTTAGATAATTTCTAAAACAATACTAGGATTTTAGATAATTTCTAGAACAATTCTAGGATTTTGGATAATTTCTAAAACAATTCTAGAATTTTGGATAATTTCTAAAACAATTCTAGAATTTTGGATAATTTCTAGAACAATTCTAGGATTTTGGATAATTTCTAGAACAATTCTAGGATTTTAGATAATTTCTAAAACAATTCTAGGATTTTAGATAATTTCTAAAACAATACTAGGATTTTAGATAATTTCTAAAACAATACTAGGATTTTAGATAATTTCTAGAACAATTCTAGGATTTTAGATAATTTCTAAAACAATTCTAGGATTTTAGATAATTTCTAAAACAATACTAGGATTTTAGATAATTTCTAGAACAATTCTAGGATTTTGGATAATTTCTAAAACAATTCTAGAATTTTGGATAATTTCTAAAACAATTCTAGAATTTTAGATAATTTCTAGAACAATTCTAGGATTTTAGATAATTTCTAGAACAATTCTAGAATTTTGGATAATTCCTAAAACAATGCTAGGATTTTTTAAACATAATTCTTTAACAAAACTAGGATTTTTGAAACACTTCCTTGATTAGAATCAGGACTTTTTAAGCATAAATTCCTTAACAGAATCAGGATTTTTAAAGAATAACAGAACTAGGAGTTTTGAAACAGTTTCCTGATCAGTACCAGGAATTTTTTAAACATAATTTCCTTAACAGAACCAACAATTCTTTGATCAGAACCAGGATTTTTGCAACAATTCCCTGATTAGAATTAGGAATTTAAAAAGAATATATATATATATATATAATTCCGACCAGGGAACTTTTTTTATTAAACCCCCCCCCTCTTTTATTATCTTATTTTTGTCGTAGATTTAAATGGATCCGAATTACCAGAAAAATACCTTTAAGATTAGTGTCAGGAAATGCTTTTATACAGGATTTGTTTTATTTTTCTTTTTTATTTCTAGAGTAAACAGGCCTCAATCAGCTTAAACTCAAACAACTCGCTGTTATCCTAATGGTTAGAACGTTATATTTTTGTGTCGAAGACAAACAACTAGCCTACTCAAATTCCATTTGCTATTTTCTTAAGCTCCTTAAAGTTCGTTATTTGCTTTTGTCTTTCTATTTTAACTAAGGTAAATTCAGTTTAATCAAATTTAATTTATTACAAGGATAATTTATTTTAAAAAAACGAAGATTTTAACATTAAAAAAATCGGGATTTTGGAATGATTTCTCCATTGAAATAGCCGGATTTTGGGATAAAAATTTCAGAATATCTGGAATAATTAAGTCAGGATTTTCCAAATTGTATCCTTAACAGAATCAGGATCTTTCAGGAATATTTCCCGATTGGAATTAAGGATTTTTTAATGTATAATCGACCATTTACAGCGTGGATCCTTCAAGACAATTTCCTTATAGAATGAAAGCTTTTTAATAAAATTTCTTGATCAGAATTTAAATTCTCTTGAAAAAATTCCTGTCCGTATAAGTTAAGTAGTTTATTTGTTTACTAATTCACGTTTTAGTCCTTCCTGAGTACTCTAGAATTAGTTAATAACTAGATTTAGGGCTAGACCGAGGGTGGTCGAAGTGTAGAGTACTTGAAACGAGTGTCAATTGAAATATTTATTTTACTATTATTTATGTCATCTTGTTTTATCTTAAGTTTCTATTGCGTCACACCTTTAAAAACAATGAAGCCCGAGCGTTTTATTTGCATTAAGTATAATTCGTAAATTTGTTCTAGTTAACGGTGACGTCGACTTTATTCTAATGACTCGAAAGTTTGATTTCCCAACTTGTAGTTCGCGAGCGATTTTTGTCTGAAGTTTTCTTCATTCTACGCCTGAAAAAAACTTTTAAAATGTTATAATTTTATAATTTATAAATTAATTTTTCTATATTAATAGATTTTTAATACAATTCTTTTTAAATATTAAAATAAAAATAAAGTTACAAATAAATAGCTGATTGAGAGAGATTGAAAGTAGAGAAGCTTAGTGATGATGATGACGATGATGATAGATTAGAACCGAAACTATTGGAAATTTATATCCAATTTATTTAAATTAGAATTATTCAAGTAGAACAGTGTTACATAAATCATCAACACAGATTTTACGTCGTTCATGTGATGATAAAAGTTGATTTATTCTACGATAAAGAATCCTGTGATGATAAATTTTATGTCGATGATGATGATATCCAATGTTCTTCTATGGTGTAGATTATTATTAGATAAATCATCAACCCAGGATTTATAATTATAGAGTAAACTATCATTATCAGAGAATATTTTGCCATTATAAGATTCATCATCATCATCATCGACACGTTAACGTATCATCGTTACATTCCTCATCACAGAAAAATGTCATCATCGTAAGATTTCTCTTCATTTTACAACTTGAAAATGATGATTTCTAGTTAGATTTTATACACTTTTCGACTATACTGTTTGATTAAACAACAGTACAATAAAGTTATACACTGTTTTAGGAAGGATGATGATGTTGATTTTCAAGGCGATTTTTATATTTTATTGCAGTCGATTTCTTATTTCTAAAACAATTAAAGGATAACACATTCAAAAATGAATAAAATATGTATCGTTTAATGCTTCTAAGAAGCACAAATACTTTATAAAAACGGGAATTTTCTAATCATCTTTTAATAATTATCACGGGTGAGTGGTGACGAGATTCGACTTCCTGGCACGTTTCCAACTATTAATCGTTGAAAAATATTATTTATACGATGTTAATATACATTTTATAGGAATTTATGCAGATATATAACGATAGAAGTTATATTTTCGGTAAGAGAACTCCTCGTTTTCTACGTACTGTACAGTACTTCCTCGTTTCATACGAAGATTAGAGGTGTATATTTATAATATATATACGACACTAGACATAATTTACTCACTTTCTTACTAATTAATTAACGATAGGGCTTAATTTTTTGATAGTTTATCCGGAGTTATGGTACTCGTTCGTTGCCATTTGTGTACACTCTCGCTTCATTACTAGTCGTAGTTCATTCCTGGTAAACCGTTTACCATCTCTCGCTTTTCCTCGACGAGATTAGTTGTTCGAAAGCGGAGTTTAGACATCGTCATGACGTCACTTCCACCACTTAGGACCTTTAACGGAAGCAGAAGGAAGGAAGAGAGAGAGAGAGAGAAAAAAAATATATATAATAATAAAAAGATGGGGGACGTTAAAGGAGAAACGACATCATGACTCGAGCTCTAGATTATTATAATAAAAAATATATGCAATCGTAAAGGAGTTTCCGAATGCTCGAAAGTATATAACACAATTTCCATTTTGTAAATCGCGTTAGAGAAGAAGTTTTTTTATAAAAAAAAAGGAGGAGGAGGAGGAAGAAGAAGAAGAAGAAGAGGAAGAAGAAGAGATGATTTTAACCCCTTTCTCGCATTTCGAAAGTAAGTCAATTATTGGATTCGAACAGCAAAATATATAGAATTTCTCTACGTCAAAATGACTTTAATAAATAGTTTTTTACGCGTTAAAAGTAAAGATGTAACGAGATTAAAGATGGAAGAATATAAATTAATTAAAGAATAAGTTTAAAATGCTATTTAACTTACTTATAATCGCGACTATATATTAGTAATTATGTTATGTTTTATTTATTTTCTTAACTTGTTGATGGTAATTTTTCGTGTTAATTTAATAATTTGTTTAGTTTTAGTTTAAATATTGCTAGCTTTTTCTGTTAATTAGTAATGTTTTAATTAATTAAAAACTCGATTAAATCGTTAGATGTAGGGAATTTACGTGGTTAGTATTTAAAATTAGTGAGGGTTTATTTATATTATACGATGAAATTGTAGTCATTTTTAACTATTTGAAGGCATTTTATAACGTTCTAGATTCTGGTGCATTCGAAAAATGTACACTATTACATCAATTTGACGTCATTCTTACAGTTCTCTTGTGAGAAAGAGCGAGAATGACGTCAATTTGACGTACTGTACACGAATGCACCTGTGTGAATAAGTGCAGTTAAACACTCGTCAGAACGTTGCATAGTTTGATTCTAAGCTGTTCAATGTAAGGCCTTTTCTTAAGATAATGCTGTATTATAGCATATATACGCTTATGGATACACAAATTACCTGAAATTCTAGTAATTTTTGCGCATTTTAAAGCACTTTTGACCCTATATTCGGTGCATTTTAAATTACTTTTGACCCTATATTCGGTGCATTTTAAAGCACTTTTGACCCTATAGTCGGTGCATTTTAAATTACTTTTGACCCTATATTCGGTGCATTTTAAACCACTTTTTACCCTATATTCGGTTCATTTTAAACCACTTTTGACCCTATATTCGGTGCATTTTAAACCACTTTTGACCCTAATTTGATTCTAAGCTGTTCAATATAAGCCTTTTCTTAAGATAATGCTGTATTATAGTATATATACGCTTATGGATACACAAATTACCTGAAATTCTAGTAATTTTGGCGCATTTTAAAGCACTTTTGACCCTATATTCGGTGCATTTTAAATTACTTTTGACCCTATATTCGGTGCATTTTAAAGCACTTTTGACCCTATAGTCGGTGCATTTTAAATTACTTTTGACCCTATATTCGGTGCATTTTAAACCACTTTTTACCCTATATTCGGTTCATTTTAAACCACTTTTGACCCTATATTCGGTGCATTTTAAACCACTTTTGACCCTAATTTGATTCTAAGCTGTTCAATATAAGCCTTTTCTTAAGATAATGCTGTATTATAGTATATATACGCTATGGATACACAAATTACCTGAAATTCTAGTAATTTTGGCGCATTTTAAAGCACTTTTGACCCTATAATTGCAGATAAAATAGCCCGAACGTCATTTTAAAGCGTAGAAAAGTCGTATAAGACACGACAACGAAGCGTAACCGAACTAATATAATTATGCTAATTTAATTTGCATTGCGAATTGTTAAACGTGACGTAATTGCGGGCATAACTTACGCTTTATTTTTTTTTATTTTCTACGTTTAAAATTAAGTATTTAAACCCCGACGAAAATGACTTATGTTTAGAAATATTTCGTATACGAAGAAGAAAACACAACGTAAAGGTTATACGAATTAATGCATAGCGATTATTATTGCAATGAGTTAGCGTGCAATGATGCTAATCTGGTGTGAAGAGGGAGTGTATTGTGGCGTGGTTCGCATCACGCTACGCATACACATTAATTGGCAATGAGTGAATATAACCGTTCATTTATTTATAAAATTGCATTCTACCATCAAAATTCTATATAATTTCTACACGAAACACGGTCAAAAAAACACTTAAATATCTTCCTACTTTCGCCGATAAATAAACTTTATTCGGTGTATAGAAAATAGGAGGAGGGAGCGAGGATTTTTGCATTATTTTTCAAATTTTTGAAATTGTCAATTCTTTAAAGTCTTCTTTTTTTCCCTCCCCTTTGGTTGTACTCGTCCATAAACAAATGATGCTTTTAGGGATTTCTCCAAAATCAGTCAATTGACTATATAGGTTGGCCAAAGCTTTACATCAGAGGATGGATTGGATTCCGTTGTGGAGGGTGGAAATCGAAATGAAAAGTGGTGAATTCTCGTTTGAAGACGAGAATAAGACGTCCAGAAGACAACATAATGTGTTTTCGAGTAGGCCACAGTCAAACAAGATAGATTGGCCATACACAAATAAGCCATTTCTGGCTGGCCCGGGGAAGAGAATTAGCGAACTGCCGGAAGGAAAAATTGGATTTTGTAGTGGTGGAAAGAGACGAAAAACGTTAGAACAGAAAAGTAGGCGAAGAGACGATTATAATGACCATTGTTTAAATGGAAGGATCGAAATAGCTTCGACGAATATAATTTGGACAGTTTCATCCCATCCGCATCCCGGATTACTCTCTTCCATTTCTTATAAGAGGATACAAAGATAATCTCTTAGTCACAGAAAGGGTTGAATCTAACAACAAAAACGACCGGATTTCCTTCGCTTAATCCTTATTATATCTATCCTATAAATTCGGGGATTAACGCTTCGAATCTTTGGATTTAATCATTATCCTAACACAGGGATGGGCTCAAACCTCGGCAATAAATATCCAAAAATGCGGTTTTATCGGGTAGAGCGATAATAAATAAAGAATGCAACGAAGAAACAAACGTCCTGACTTATAAGTAATGTTGCCAATTTAGTGGAAAATCCTCTAAATCTAGCTTTCCAGCCGCTAGACCAGATAATATGCTTGGAAAAATTTCGGTATGCACGTGAGAAAATTTGGCGATTTTGGCACGCGCTCTCAAGAAGGTTGCCCACCCTTCTGCTAGAATACATTGTTTTCTATAAATTATAGTGTTGTGGCCTTATAGAAACGTCTAAAAACACTAGTTTTGAATGATTTTTGTATGTTATGCCCCTCTTTTCTCTTGTGCAGTTCCCAAAATACCCTTCATAATTATATTTGTTATGGCCTTACGTACTTTCTAAACAATTATTTTATAAAATATTGTGAATTTGTACATTCCAAAAAGCATAGTTTACAGTTATTTTAGGTATTGTAGAGTATAATTATTTTGGAAAACGTGCTTTTGTGGCCTTGCATGCCTTCCAAAAACACTCCGTAGGCCTAATTATATTGGATGTTACGCTCTTTTTCTCTTGCAGTTGCCAAAAGAAAAACCTTTCTGTGGTCCTATACGGCTTCTAAAAAGCTATTATTTTCGAAAAAATTCATAATAAATACAATAGAACTTCCAATAACGGCCACATCTAGACATTTTTTGGTAATAAAAAGGGGAAAAAATAACCTCCAAACAACGGCCATTTTTTATGTTTCCGTGTTGGTCGTTGTTCGGAGGTTTCGACTGTGTAATTCTATTGTTTTTAATGGCTTCTAAGCTATAAAATATATATATTTTTTAAGTATTTGTTCGAATCTTTTCATTCATTAGCCTATTTAACATAAAAATCACTAAAAAATATTCATTTTAATTTCGTAATATTCAAGAATATAATCAAAAGCATTTATGAGTTATTCATCTTTCTAATAATACTTGAAAATTCCTGAAAACCAAGAGCAAGAGAGAGAGAGAAATTAATTTATTCTTTGAAGATTGACTTTATCATGAAAATTATCAACAAGAATTTTGATAATGAACTAAATTAAATTAATTCAACAGTTTTATTTTCTCACATAAATTTGACTTTTTATTTTCTAATCAATTTTTTTTTAATTGTAATTAAATAAAATTCATTTTCCTCTGCTTTTTCTTTAATTTTTTAAGATGAAAATTTAAATATAACGTGAAAAATTAATCAGTGGATTTTATTACTAAATTATATATAAACATTTTATTTAATTTTCTATAGAAATATTACATTTGTTTTAACATATTATATAGGGAAATTACTTCATTTTATTTACTTCTGTGGCTTGTATCTATGCAATTCTGTGCTTTTTACTATAGATTTTTGCATGCTGTGTCTCTATATTCTGCTCTATTTTATAACTTATACACATGCCACATTATGTTATGTCTATATTATCATGTTCTGTACATTATAGATTATCTCGTGCCGTAGATTAATCTACTCTGTACGTCATAAATTACCCTGTTCGGTACATTATTCTGCAAGTTATACCTATAAATCATCCGTTCTGCACGTTGTCTATTGTGTATATTTTCTGTAGATTATGTTCAGAATATACTATTATGTACAACTGTACGTAATTCGGTAGCGTAAATATGGAGGCCTCAGAATATTGACCACATTCGAATCTTTTCCCTATATTTATTTACATTATATCTATAGATAATACTGTTCTGTAAGTGGTACAGGCTACTCTATTCTGTACGTTATATCTACAGATCTTCATCCCACACGCCATCCTTGTTAAAAGTATAATTATTGGATAGAATGAAGATGAGGAAGATGAAGATGAGAAGCGATAAAAGAGAAAGAAACTGAAGATTTTCTGGGTATTTCATTTGCCTTACTGGGCGATGGAAAGAGCGAGTACATCAAGAATCATCGAGTTTTTAGGGATTTATATATATATATATATATATAAAGTAGAGGAACAAAAACAATTCTTTTGTTTCTCCTCCCCCGCATCAGTAGAAACAGCTTAAGTTTATGTCTCAACCAATCATACTGACCAATTTCCTTCTTACATTATTATCCTCCATCCTCGCAATCGTCATTTCTCTCGCCAGAAAAATAATACTAAATCAACCGACTCTGGTCACAATGGCGCCGATGTGACGTCATTGGTCCGACTGGATTAGATCCCCCCAAAAAAAGTAATAATTGAGTCAACGTTCTAGAGAGCGAGAGCGAGAAAGAAAGAGAAGATATCATCTCTATTAAAAAACAAAATGAAATTTTAAACCATTAAATCTACTCCCGAATCGAATTTATTTTGTTTTATTTATTAAGGCAATATCACTTTCTAAAAATCTGAATGGTTTTTTTTTAAATTTCTTTCTCGTATATATAGAAAAACATAAAAAATCGAGTTTCTTGCAAACAATTGCGACGATTTTCTATTGTTGTAACCTTTCGATTTTCGTAAAATTTTACGGGCAGACAAACCTACGGATGGGCTAATTGATTACAAAATTACAAGTTTATACCTCCGTTAGTTTTCGAGATAATTAGAGTTTTGCGTTTAAGGTCGCTGTAGGGATAATATAAAAAATGGGTGAGATTTGATAAGAAAATCTGTTTGAGCACAATGTCCTGAATAAAATATAAAAATTTAAACTTTTTTATTTTATTCAGTTTCCGAGAAATATCGCGAACAAACAAACGGACGAACAACCCGAAAAATAAAGTATCGTGTTTCTAGAATCAAGAAGGAAACACGTATTGATTTATTTAATTTTTTTAATTAAATTTTATTAAAATAACTTGTTATTTACAAATTTATATAATTTAAATAATATTTTAGAATTAAAATCCTCAATTTAGATAATTTTATTAATAAGCAAATAAATAAAAAATACGGCTCAATAAAGTACTGTACGTTAGAGTCTGTGTTATAATAGGAGGCTCGTGTGTAAAAATTAATAAAAATATTAACTAAAATTAATTAAAATAATGTTTAATTTAAAAAAAATGTAAAGATTTTATTTAAAATAGCCGGAAAACACGAGAAAATTTGCACACATCCTTCCGCATTTACACTAATAAATGCACTCACGCTATCTATTGCTTGTTTATTGTTATTGTTATTGTTATTATTATTATTTTGCACCTTTCTATCTCTAATTTTTCTTATGTTTTTTCCCCTTTTTCTGCTTTATTTATTTAGCTTCTATTTCCAGACTCTTTCTGGCACTACGAACAGCGGTTCCCTGTAAACGGGTTGTCACATTGTCTATCTTCGCAATCCACTGGTAAGTTGACCTATTATCAAATATATTTAGCTACAAATTCTTTATTTTAAATGATAAATTCTCCAAGATTTACGGCATATTTCTAACAATTAACGATTAGGAATCGACATTAACTATCACGAGAATTCCTGTACATTATTAAGCGGCTTCCATTAAAACGATTCCGATTGGAGCATAAACGTTTATAATCAATTTTAACGATTTGATGACGTGAAAAGCTCTCACGAAATCGCGTGAGATTGACGAATTACACGCAAAATTTCACGATAATTCTTCGATTCTCTAAGTATCGATTAGATTTTCCGTATTTATAGAACGATAGGAAGTTCGGGACGTGGCCCACGAGGCGTACAAAAGACATAAGTTTGAAAAAAAAAAAAACGCAACTGGAACTATGAATTGAAAGGAAACAAAAGGTTCTGATCGCTAGATAAACCCGAAACAAGATAGAAAGAGGATGGTTCCGCCGGCATGTCACGCTCGACAGAACTGGACAGCTGAGGGAACGTCCATTAGAGGTAATGAGTGCCATGTCGTCGTCGATAGCACTAATCAGACACGTTGCGAACGTTTTCCTATTGAACAATCCACCTGCTTTTGCTACGTAACGATGATGGCGGATCTATCGTACGACCTCCATCTTATACTCCTTCTATAATCTGTGGTTAACCCTCCTGTTTAAAAAAAAACAAAAAGAAAAATTGATACTTTAATACCGAAAGAATGCACTTAAGTGACGAGAAGACGAGAAGACTCCAACCACCCCCCATTAGGATATAAATTAGGGAAGATTTCTTCAATTCGGAAGTAGTTTTTCTTACGAGAAAATGAGGCTTTATACACAGCATTTCTGTGTATAAAGCGCACGGAAGTGACGAATATCTTCGTTTATTTTTCAATTTATATAAAATAATTCGGCGTGATTTTACCGTATGTATTTTATAACCATTAACAGAAGTAATTCTACAAGTAGTCATAATGCTTACACCATTTAAAAACACGGTTTTGTAGACTTAATACCGATTTTTTCGTGGAATAAACACTAAAAAAAAATAGATAAATAGTAAATTATAAACGAATTTTTTCTATTACAAACCGCATTTTACACGGAAAATAATGATTTTTAACGTTTATTACCGTTTAAAACAATGCCCCCCCCCACCACTCCGATTTTAAGCATTATATACGTTACAGTATCGATATTACCCTATGTTTTATAGGAGATAATATAAAAAAAATTAATAAAATAACTAATATAATAAGTGCCAATTTTATGGGTTTATCCGGAAACAAGAAAGTGGATAGATTTCGTATCGGAAGTATAACGGAAAAGGAAGGAAACGGAAAGCCAACGTCCAACCTTTTGAGACTAATCTCTTTCCGGGTCATCATTTTTTTTTCACCCACCCTCCCTTCATTTCATTTAAATCCGAATCGAAACGGAACGGAAACAATCGACTTTACACTCGGAAATGTTCATTTCCGTTTACGGCACGGAAATCATCCCGTTTCCGGAAGTGAGCTGACCGGAATTGCGAAAAGTGGGGGAAGGGGGGGAGGCGAGATTTTATGGGCGGAGTTTGAAGTTTTAATGAGTTGCTTAGTTGGATGTTAATGGAGACTACCAATCAAAGTCGTGGTTGCAGCATCACTTACTTTCCTTGTCGTGTTGTGTGACGTTAGCAAAGAGGTCTTCCTTTAATTTATGGAGTATAATTTGAAGCTACCACAATGACATTCAATTTTTATATATTTTTTTTTAAAAAAAAATATATTAAAAAAAAGGAAATTTAAATAGGAATATGTAGAATAAAAACAGCTTTCTAGTTTTTTATTTTCTAGCCGAAAAAAAGAAGAACTTAACGAGTATGGGCCGATTTTGTTATGTGTAGATCATTGTCATGCAGGAAAGCCGACCTCTCTCTCTCTCTCTCTCTCTCTCACTTCGTATTTTGATCGGTATTATGTAACTGTTGCTGGCTTATAGAAGTAAACTATTAGCAGCTTTCTCTTGTAGCAGTATATCTGTAACCAGAACAACGAGAGACCAACCATTAATGTCGTCGTTGCTAGACATAAAGTGAATCAAATTATACGCTCCCCTTCGACGTTAATCTTGTCTAGCGACAAAAGCACCCAGTTAACAGGAAACGTGGTGCAGTCTTTAAATGCCAAAGGTCGAAGTTGCGTTAACAGACAACTAGTCAACTAAAGAAAATTAAAAAAAAAAAAAAAAAATGGAGTATACTGTGTACTGTAGTACATGTGATGCGGAAGAGGAAAGGATGCTATATAACTGACTTTCCTTATCTGGTGTGGTAAAGTGCATCTTTCTGGATAGACTTAACCGAAGGTAACTGTAACAACTCAAAGTTTGTAAACGTTAGAAGCAATTTAAGGCGTCGAAAGAACGTTGGGATAAATTTCTCCAGATTAAATTATCTACTAAAGGGACAAAGTGATCCTGTCACTTTATGTGACGAATTAGTTCAAACGCCTTCCTTTCAAATGGATTTTTCCAACGAAGAAGTTTGAACTTCTGTCTAATCCATTAACAATTCTTTCTATTTTCTAAAATTTCTTTTATTATTATCATTTTTTAAAAGAATTAGGCTACATAAATTTCTCTTATTAAATAAAAAAAACAAGGAAAAAAAAAGATGTAGTTAACACAGAGAGAGAGAGAGAGAGAGAGAGATATTTTTGTAGAGGAGGATCGATTACTAATTCATTAAGTAGATTAGGTATGAATTTATGATTTTTTGAGCTGGTAATTGAAGTAATTTTAATATTTTTTTTTTAAAGGGAGAGAATAAGATAAAGAATTTATTAAATTTCATTAATTTTACAATAAAATTCGCGAAAATCGAATCGATTTTGGTTTCGACCCAAACGATTTTCCAAAAGTTTTCGTGGAACAACTCCCATGTCCATTCCAAAAAAACAACGAAGAAAGGAAGAAATTTTTTAGAGGAAAGAAAGAAAAAAAAAAAGAATGTTTTGTGGACGACACACGTCACACTTCATTCAGTAGAAAAGTCCCTTTCCTCTCTCTCTTTTTATTTATTTATTTTTTTGTTACAGAACAGATGCAATCAAAGTCGTGTCTCTTCAATATGGCACTGGAAACAAACCGAGGAATTCTTTTGAAAAATTCAAGTAAAAAAAAAAAAAAAAAGATATTAAATAACGGAAATAATTAATGGACAAAAATTTCATCATTCTATTGTAATACAAAATCTAAGAAACAAATGATTTAATTGGATGAGGGGTTGAATTCGTCCACTTCAAAATAATTAGATGTGATCATGACTGTAGAAGTCATTTTCTTTGGAGTACTTCTAATGCAAATTATCTGTTGAAGCTTCTTTCATAAAATTTACATAATTCTAAACTCGATACGAATTTTAAAATGTATTTAATTTTAATTTTTTTTCTTTTTAGAGCTTACACACTGTATTATTTATTTTCTCTATTTTAAAACCGTAAGTATATAATTTAGAAGATATATTCAGAACAGACATACGGACGTTCTGTTTATTTTTTAGAAGTTAGGTGTGACGCTAATGTAGCTGTCGTATTGAATATTTTTACGAAAACCGAGTGTTTGTACGTGTCAGTCAGACTCCAGCAGGTTGGGGTGAAAGGTCATCTCACTACTCGCTAGATTTAACCTGTTGTCAGTATGATGACAGGAGAGGAACTTATACAAACAAAGAAGCAGGAAAGATGTCTGCTTAATTGCCAGAGGGGACGTAATGGGGCAAGAGGACAGTAGAAGAAATTAGGGTTAGATTATATTCGTCAATCTTTAAAAAATAAAATAAATGAAACGGGAGTGACAAATTGTTTATCTTGAAGATAAGAGCGAAGTAGGTAAATAATATAAAAAAAAAATAGCCTTAAAGAGCCTTAAGGCAACTATGAAAATTATGGAAGAATTTTAGAAAGCGTGTGTGTGTTTTTAAATAAATGAATTTAAGAATTAAAATATGGATTCGGTAATTTGTTATTAATATTTAAAGGTTAATTATAGAGTTATTCTTTGTTACTTTTACATTATAGAATAGGAGGTGGATGGTGAACATATTAAGAGGAAAGTGTGATTAAATTATGGTTGATGTAATCGATATCCTTAGAGAATAGTGATCTTTAGATATCGGGTTGTTGGCCAGAGCAATATCATTGTTCGCTATTAAAGAGGTGAGGGGTTTTTTTAGATGATTTTTCGAACGCATCAACATGAAAAATGATGTTTGACTCGCAGTTAATAGGCCATTAGAATACAACACGAACGAGTCGTAGGTCCAATTTACCTTACACGACAATGACGTAAAGAAGAATTCCCCTACTCTAGGGAAATATCGGACCTGGTATTATAAAGTAGTATAATAAAATTTGTCGTCTAAAGGCTCCGGTGAGAGCTTTTTATCTTCCTAATAACACAGTGAGGTGCGAGACTAAATAACTACTTTACGTACCGCCGAACCACGTCACCTACCAAAGTCTGCAATTATTCGCCGGGCGCTTTGTCGCCTCACGTCACGTTCCGGACGCACGCGACCATGACGTCACTACACGAAATTCGCACGTGCGTCTTCCGTATCCACCCGCGTGGCTTTTGCCGATTCCTTTTGCCTCTCGGGTAGTGACGAATGATTGGGAGGGGCTGCATGGGCGTAGACAGGTGTGGCACAATGGTATGCGCAACTTAAAGAGGAAGTAGAACCTAAGGGATCAATATGATGAGTCGTCACCCCTGGGAGATAGACGATCTTTGTTTATGCTTATGTTTGTCCGCATTTAGCCAACGTCGACGTTATATGCGGGGGAGCGATTGATCAGACCGATAGGTTTCAGTAAATTAATCATTGGAGACAGATTTAGCCGTTCATTTTCGCTCTGTTCTCGCCTTTAGTGGCCATATTAGCTGGAAACGTAGGAGACAGTTCGCAGGATAACTGACGTTCCTCACGTTCCTTTCTGTACCGCACCCGAGGCACGTCTTATCATAGCTTTTTTCCTCATATCTAAACCCTCTTTCGATACTTTTCAGCTGGATCAGTCGGGATTAACTGTTTGGACGCCATCTTTTTTTTTAATTTTCTGATTAGTGATTTTTTAATCATCTTTTCTTCACATCATCATCTCCTTTCCGGTACGAATTGCTTTTCTGGTTGTCGATTTCTAGAGTTATTTCTCCAGATAATAGATGCTAGCATTCTCTAACAACTTTTAGAAACTGTTCTTGCTATGGATTAATCATTTCTAGAATAATTTCTTCTCTAGAAACACAATAGTTCTTTCTCCAATTAATGATTTTTAAAAACGGTTTTGCTCCAATTTAACAATTTCTAGAAACAATTGAGTTATTCATTTCTAGAATTCTTTCTCTGGAAATAGAATACTACTTTTTCTAATTGATAACGTCTATAAACAGCTCTTGCACCGGATTAACTACTACTAAAAGCATTTCTTATACTTCTAGTAGTAGTTAATTAAGAACAAGAGCTTGATTACTAGAAGCATTTTTTATGCTTCTAGAACTTGATCCAGAGCAAGAGCTTGATTACTAGAAGCATTTTGAGCTTCTAGAACTTGATCCAGAGCAAGAGCTTGATTACTAGAAGCATTTTGAGCTTCTAGAACTTGATCCAGAGCAAGAGCTTGATTACTAGAAGCATTTTGAGCTTCTAGAACTTGATCCAGAGCAAGAGCTTGATTACTAGAAGCATTTTGAGCTTCTAGAACTTGATCCAGAGCAAGAGCTTGATTACTAGAAGCATTTTGAGCTTCTAGAACTTGATCCAGAGCAAGAGCTTGATTACTAGAAGCATTTTGAGCTTCTAGAACTTGATCCAGAGCAAGAGCTTGATTACTGGAAACATTTTGTGCTTCTAGAACTTGATCCAGAGCAAGAGCTTGATTACTAGAAGCATTTTGAGCTTCTAGAACTTGATCCAAAGCAAGAGCTTGATTACTAGAAGCATTTTATGCTTCTAGAACTTGATTCAGAGCAAGAGCTTGATTACTAGAAACATTTTATGCTTCTAGTAGTTTTAACAGATGCCAGAAGCGAGCGAACAGATTAAAAAAATCTCTAGACTTAGTGTTTTCCTCACGAGTCAAGATCACTAGAACACTCTTTACTTCGAGATTAACAAATTCTAAGTGTGAACATTTCCTCGGGATTTCCTCATATTTTCTAAATAAAAAAAAAAGAAACATTTCTTCTTCGACATCATTTTTAATGATTTTAGTACGTAAACAAACGAGTATATTAAACATTCGCAAAACATCAATTAAGAAATTCGGTTTGAGCGCTTCAACAATCATTATTCAGGTTTTATACGGTCGTTATTTTCTAGCAACAAAAGATCGGATCGCACTTTCATTAAAGAAATCTTAGAATAAAAAAAAAAAGAAAAGTTATTATTATAATACAAAGAAATCAATTTAAAACGCCCGGATTCAATTAAAATCCTAAGCAACTCGTCAATTTTAATAGGAAAGATATCGCTGGACTGCGGTTCTATACTGTCATAAGCTTTACACTCGTAACTAAATTACTCCGACAGACGTTTACTCATTATCGTAATACCTAGAAATGGCTATTTTTTTTATTTCTTACCAAGAAATAGTCACGGCCACCAATTTTTCGAATTAATGTTTATGATTCTAGGCTGTTAAATCCGTCTCCGAAATGCTCTGCATCTACCGTGTTCGGTTGATAATTTTAATTATACTGAAATAAATTTAGGTAAATGTATTGACTCTACCGTATTCTACAAGCCAGTAGCTTAATACTGTATAAAATACTGTAAAATTAACTCGTTTATCAATGATAATTTCACTTATATCGAGCTAAATTTAGTCGACTGTATCGAGTTTACAGTGTAGAAAACTAAATTATAGATTCAATAACTCGCTACTGTGTTCACAATACAGTCACTATACTGTGAAATTAGTTGATATATTAAGGACTCAACAGTAATTAATGACTGTTAAATTCGTCTACTGTTTTTTTACTTAATAATTTCTCTTAAATTTAGCCAAATGTATTGAATTTACAGTATAGTAGACTTAATTAATCTTACTACTGGCTCTACGGTGTAACAACTGTATTAGTGGGCCTATATCAATAACACTGGGCATTAAACTGTTATTAACTGTAAATTAAGTGAAATGTCTTACTAATTTACCATTAAAATCTCTTTGTTAAGTCTTAATTTAGTATAAATGCGTACAAATTATGTATCCGAATCTTGAGAGATCGATCGTTTCTGTAAATGTTGGGTTCATTATTATAACTTTTTTAACATAAATTTTTAGAAAATATAAATGAAATTAATAGAAAAAGAATTAAAATAGTAATTTTTATTAATTGTTTATGTAATTCAGTTATAAATCACCATTTAAATTGACCGATTTTAAGCAGTTTTTATCCGCGAATCGCTTCCATCGCTGATGTTTCCTGCGAATATCTTTAGAATAATCAAAAAGAATATACTAAAAATGATTAAAATATTATATTTATTAAATTAAAAATGCGTTTAAAATAATTTTAAAGCGTAATTTATATACGAATATTTAAAAAAATCGACATAAAGTCTACCTTAGGTTCTTTACCTCGACTTAGTTTAGTCGAGGTAAACAAATACTTATGCTGTTTAAATTTCTTGTTTTGAAGTAATTTAAATAGAAAAAAAGTATTTAAAATTATATTAAAAGTAGTCCTTAATTTGTTAATTTTATAAATTTTATATTTATTTAAACGTAAAGTACATAAAATCACAAGCAAAATAAAGATTTCTTAGAGTTAGATCTTTATTTTTCAATGAATATAAAATTTATATATCAAGTTTTAATTCGAAACTTAATTAATGATTATAAAATTTTAATGGAATTTATTCTAAATCCCGTTCGAAACATTCTTCATTAAATGAGTTTTATGAAAATGCTGAATTTAAAACAATTAAACAAAATTACTTTCACCAATTAAACAAACGTTGATTTTAAAATCGGGAAAATTAATTTTCTCTTAAATTAAAACCTACCAAAACAAAAGTTATCAACAAAAGGAATTTTATATACAAAGTTTTTGATAGATTAATCCCCCTAAAATCCCCCAAAATATTCGATTTTTTAGGGGGAAACGTTCTCCTTTTTTTTTTCCTTTCTTTTCCTTCTGTCATCGTTCTTAATCCTAAATCGGCTTAACGTGGATTTCTAGTGAAAGAAAAATGGCATTAATCCCTCAATTTCATTTTTGGATATGTCACGGATAGGACACATATTGAAAGATAAACGTTTTCGATTGCCCCAAATAGCTCGGAGTGCGAAATATCAGGGAATAGTGGTGAAAGAGGGAGTGGTTTGGCTCATCTGCAGCCTCCACCCACGCTTCGGTGGATGTAATGGACGAATATTTTCACAAGAATGGACATAAAAGATACATATCTACCTTTCAGATAACCAATTCGTCTTATTTCGTGACCACGATTGGTTATCGAGTTGAATGGGGTGGAGTAAAAAAAAAAAAAATTAAAAAAAATCCCTCTTCTTCTTCTTCACACGATAATCAAACTTCTCGTGAATAAAGTATGGCTTTAATAGTAATTTTTATGCTTGATAACATATTTATTAACAATCAGTCTTCTATACATGACAATTAGGTCGATAGACTCCTCTATATAGCGTCAGAGAAGAACTTATGGCGTTGTTAAGGGGTCGACACCAAAAATCTTTCAATTCGTCAGAAGAAATGGCTCATGATTCATTGTTAATTGGATGAACTTATTTTCCTGTAGCTAATAAGGGGAGTAGAGCATAACTAGGTGGACAGTAAGTGTGAAAGAAGACGTAAATAAGGGGGAAACAGAGAGATTTATAGTGAGTATGGCGCACTTATGTTCATCCACAAGTACTGTCTACACTTATTTATGCTTCTGTATAAGTAAATATGTAGACAGTAGTTGTGGAGGAATATAAATAAGCGGGCAGTAAGTGTGAAGTAACACAGAAGGACAGTAATTGTGGGAACAGAAAGAGTAACGAGCAGTAAAGTGTAAAGGGACAGTAAGTAGTGAGGCATAGATAAGACAAAGGAAATTAAAAAGAAAGGCGGTATATAAATTGGCGTAACTTTAAACATTTAAAATCGATTGAAGCGAGGAAGAAATTCTCAATTCTTTTTTGTCTTAGACGAAGCGAAGTTTCGGTAGCAGCAGACGGAGGAAATTTTAATTTAAAATCATGCTCTATCAAACCCATTCATAGGAGAGAGAACCTGTTAAAATGCAGAAATCGCCATGTTGGGCGATGGCAGGATGCGAAGTAACTTTCGTGTGAAGAGATCGGTTGCGCTGCGACCTAATAAGAGAGCGGTATTGTCGTGAGCAGAGGATATTAGGGGTGATGGAGAAGCACGCTAGAAACGCTATTAGCCAGTCGCATAGATCAGGAATGAGGGTGACCGAGAGAAAAAGGACTGGCTGATAATTAAATTACCGATCCATTAGTAAGTCACCACATTAATGGAATATTTTGGTCTTCACCAAAGCCCGACCGATTTACTTCCCCCAATCCCTGGGTATATTGTGAACTTGGTATGTCGCTTCTGCACGTTATAGAAGATTCTCTGGTCGTTTATTATCCTCACGTCATCCGGAATGTCTATTTTTCTCTATCGATGGAAAAGAAGAATCTCAACTAAACGAGAATAGAAAAGAATTAGGCCTAATTTCTAAATGTTAGGAAATGACCACATCTCACTCGCCTCGTTCGTTCACACTAAAATATTAAATTGTTTTCTTGTTTCGTCTTCGACAATATCGATAAATTACCAAAACTCTTACGCATTCGTTAATTATCTACTTTGTTTACACGCATCGCTTCGGCTTTGAATTACGTTCTTTGTGGAACTCGTGGATGAAAAAATCATTTTTAATTCATCAAAACGATTGTAAAAGCCATTTTTAAGAGCCAGAATGCGATCAGAATGCTTGTATATGTGATATTTAAGAGCTAGAAAGCGATCAAGCTGCTTGAAAATATGATTTTTAAGAGCTAGAAAGTGATCAGAATAGTTATAAAAATTGTTTTCAGGCAATTTAGTAACGATTTTAATTAATAAAGATGAGATTTAAGCATTACAATGGTAAAAAAAGGGAGATTTTTAAGCGTTAGAAACGATCAAATTTCATCGCAGATGATCGATCACAGTTCGATATTCTTTACTTATAAATTAATTAAATAAACTAAGCAGTGGATGACCTTTGACATGTTTTTGTTTCAGGACTCGTCACAGATTATAGCAGCAAAAATAATCTATCCGACGACGTCGGTTCTTTGAATAAAAAAAAGAAAAAGAAAAGAAGGCACAGGTAAGGAAGGCCTAAAATGAATTAAAAATGCTTTTTAATTATTTATTTTAAATTAAATACTGTATTATTTAAAAATTATTTAAAAATGATGTAGAAACGGGGTCGATCGATCGAACTATAGCGTGACTCTAACAACACCACCCCCTGTCCATCTCGAGAAAAACAATTAAGTTCACAATCACCATTATTTACATAAGGACGACGGTCTTCTTGGTTCCTGAAAGACACGTGTCGATTGGTTCCTTTCTTTTGTTTGCATTCCACAATGCAATTTACTTGTTGTGTCTGACTTTGACTGCGTTTATAATTTTCCACTTATCTACTCAAATAACTAAATTTCTATCGTATTTTTATGTAAATAAATGCGCCTTATTTTCCGTTGTTTATGCCTCAGATCACGATTTAAACTTGTTGTGGCCCTGAGCTGTACGAGAGACCCTCCTCCTCACCGAATAATCTTTGAGAATGGAACCGGGCCCCTCGTAACTCGAAGGCCCTAAGCTGTGCTACTTTTTAAAGCTTAAATCCGGCTCTAGATATGGGTCATTTCGTTGTCTGTGTTGCTGATAACTGAGTTTATACGGCATTCTTCTTCTCTACTCTCACAATTATCTTATCAAATAAATGATTATTCATATAAGCTAAGGGCTTCGCGTTACGAGGGCCTCACATTTATACGTGTGTCATTGTTTGGTAGACAGAAAGGGTCTGTTATTTGTTAAGCCGAGGGCCTCACATTTACGCATGTATCATTATTTGATAAAAGAAAAGGGCCTTTTATATCTTATCGTTAAGGCCAGACCCGTGTGAAGCACCTGTACTATTAATAATTAAAAGAAAAACACATGCCGAAAATCATGTTTATTTTCGAGCACATTAAAACATTTACAACCAAACAAACGTATTTAACGAAGCGAACACATTTAAACAAACGTCATTACTTAACAATAAAAATAAAAGGGATCGATCGATTTTCGAGCAAACTATTCGTTTATTTTTAATTGATTAATACCATAATATCGATCACTCTGAACCGTGCATGCAGCATTTAGGGGGAGAATCGAATTGAATGAATAGGTGCGGGTCAATGCAGAGATCAAAGGTTGTCTCTTTCACTCCCGTTGCATCAGTCAGACACCTGAACAACAATGCACTATAAATATTGACTGGCCACCAACCGTGACTTACACCAGGCATTAATTGTCTGTCGTGTTTACACAAGTAATAAACGTTGGAAACGACGAGTGACGAGTGGCAAATAATTTTGACGTCTATCTTTTTCCCGTAACGCCCTTCTATAACAATATATATATATATATATTTTTTTGACCCGTTCTAAAAATTCTCCACCTCTTCCCCTTCCCGTTATCACCGAAATTATTAATTAAATAAACGATGATAATAACTCTTCAAGTTTGCTTCGATTGACACTAACACTGTATTGTTATTTGCATTAGGAATGCATTGTTGATGCCATAATATAGTATATATGGGATATTTATCGATGGGGACAACATTTATAATGTGTTACATGTAAAATAAACGAGATCTTATCTACAAAAAAAAGCTCACACTCTTTACCTATAAGGGAGGTGTTACTGTTGTTATCTTTATGGAGAGTTGTTAATGTTATCATCTCGTACGGAATGCGTTTAATTCGAACTTAAATTCTCGATTTTATGTAATTAAATCCAGTAAATTTAGTATATATATATAGCCTATATATAACAAAGAAAGGGTGGTATATAACGAAACATGCGACCTTTTAACCTAAGATAATTATAAATTCTAAATACTGGTTTTTAATTTATATATTTAATTATGTAGGGATGTCAGGGAGAGAGAGAGAGAGATCATAAAAAAAACCTCAACTGGTAAAGAATTTAGTTTTCAATAGAGTAAAGGCGTGAGAAACGGGGTTGGAATTTCCTCTCCTCTCCACTTCGTTCCCCTAAATTACCATAATTTCATAGCACCCAATAAATTATTTCGATAAGTTTTATCGATTTTTATTTTATTTTTTAACCACGTATATTCTTTTTTTCCCCCCTCCTTTCTTCTTTCTAGAACGATTTTTACAAGTTACCAACTGGAAGAATTGGAGAAGGCGTTTAAAGAAGCTCATTATCCAGATGTATATGCTCGAGAAATGTTATCGTTAAAGACGGATTTACCAGAGGATAGAATCCAGGTATATTTTTAATTTAAATATTTTACCGTGTATCTACGATTCTAAATTAAATATAGGCCTATTTATATATTTTTAATGCATTAAATATATAAGCGTAGATGCGCCAGTTTGATCCGCATCCCGGGATAAAAACTATATAAAGGATTGAATTAGAATTAATTACTTGGCGATTTAATGGTATAAAGTTAATTATATAATTAACCGAAGCTCGATCATTTATTCGGTAATTGGAATAATTATATATATATATATATTTTTCGATAGTTTAATCGCTTTTTACTTAACACAAGTGGAACGAAGCAACCAACCCCCAAGTGACTAACATTAGTTTAATTACTAAAAAACTCAAACAAGTCTCTTCTTAATTGATAAAAATCTATCTTCGTTAACGAACAATCTATATATACGTATGCATTAATTTTATATTTCACTTTAAAAAATCGAAATACGCTGATCAAATGATTATTTTCTAAAGTCTATTTCTGTTATATTCAACAGAAACATCTTAAATTTCCAACTAGTGAAGGATTTTTCCTTCTTTTTCTTTAAAAAAAGAAATTCTTTTATGGACGACGACGACGTGGAAAATGATACTCGATAATCAACAGTTATTTTTAAAAACTCAATTAAACTTCTAGGAAACATTAATTAATGGCGAATTTAATATTCCAATATATTCGTGTTGATAGTAGAAGTGTTTAATTTTGGTTCGTATTAAATACGTGTTAACTTTAAAGAATTTAAATATATAATTTTAGAATGTTATAATTAGAATTACGATTACGTTTTCGTTAAAAATATATATCGTTAAATTTACTAAAATGTCGAATAAAATCAGCTTCTTCCATTCGGATTGATGTGAAGAATGCGTATTTATCAATATAATCAGGTGTGTGAGTGTGATTATATCGAAAAAAACTCGCGAGAATAGCCGAAAATAGTGTAAAAATCATAAAAATTAACTGTTAAATATACAAAAATCGCAAAAAATAGCTGTTGAAAGTACAAAAATCTAAGCGTGCTGACGTTAGAGATA
This sequence comes from Centruroides vittatus, assembly GCF_030686945.1. Classification (NCBI taxonomy): domain Eukaryota; kingdom Metazoa; phylum Arthropoda; class Arachnida; order Scorpiones; family Buthidae; genus Centruroides; species Centruroides vittatus. The sequence continues at coordinate 2,273,515 of NW_027122193.1, forward strand.
TTAGAATAGTCGCTGTCTCTTTGGAGAAAATTATTATTTTATTTGGAAATTTCTGTTGATAGTGGATCGTTTAAAATGTTTTTTTTGAGAATTTTAAAGCGTATAAACAAAATTCGGTACTTTAAAATTAATATAAATAGACTTTTTCGGTGCTTGAAAATATGATTCAGATATAGATCTTTGTTACATTTAGCACAGGTAATAGGTGAACGTTTAGTTTCACGTCCCAAGGGAATGGTTTGTAATCTCAAACCTGGCATTGTCTAATTATTACAGCCTCCGTATCACGTGACTACGGCCTTATCCTTTGACGTAGTCCAATTAAAAAGCACAGGTTCCAAATGCCAGCTTAAATTTAAACAATCAAGCTTGTATCCGGATAAAGAAAAATCTATTATATTATTATTATTTTAAATTGTTTTCGATCTTCGACGATGTTAAATTACTCATATTTCTGTAGAAAAAATAAACGATTAGGCCCTTGTTTACCGTAGAAAACGGGATGTTTAAGTGTCAATCGGGATGAAATTGGATGCTGTGATAAAAATGGCGATTGGATGTTGTCGACTCATCAAACAATTTACCTAATTTACAAGTTAGAAAGAAAGAGAAAGAGGAACGTTAAAAACAGATTCCTTAATTGAAACTCAATAAAAGATTTTAAGTCTCACAGGATCCAATTACTTACGCATCCTTGGTCACATCTAGCGCATTGACGGTGATTTTTCGAACTAACTCATAGAGTAATCGTCTTAACAAGTTAGTTAGTGTGTAGTTCCGCACTGCAGACATTAGAGGGTCACAGAGGAGACTACTGGTTTGTTTTTTTTTCCTTTCTCTTCCTATCGTGCCAGGGGGTAATGCGAAAGGGGGGGCGAAAAGAGCAGGTAACCGGGTCCTCCAGGGATTTGGACACTGGTTGTCGTACCTACCTCAGTCTAATTAACTAAATGGCGAGTAATGAGGTAGACGAGGAAAAGTTTCAGGTGTGGGTTGCATCCATTCTTCTTGTCACCAAGGGGTGGCCGCCTATTAATTCCATCTATTGAACTCTTCTTACTTCGACTTCTTTACCGATTCCTGCTTATCTTTGATCGATAATCACTTAAATTCTGCGGATATTTTTGAACTTTAAATTTAAAACGATCCATATCAGTATCGGGATGTAATTCCGTCCTTAATTAATTAAAGTAACAGGATAAGTTCAATAGAGAATACCACGATTACTATATAAATTTATATGTTTTTTTCGGTTGATTTCGTATTTTTTCGACAATTATTTATTTATTTAAACACTAAGGTAGGATTTTATAGGGAATATAATTACGAAATCGATAAATCCATCTTCAGTAATCCGTGAAAGAGCCGATAGTTAAGATAAAAGAATAGTTGTCTAGCAAAGGAGAATAAGATGGATCTACTTCCGAAACATCGGAGATGAAATCAAGTGAAGAACATGATTTGGAAATTGCGGTCAGTTATCCGGAAATATCCCGGAAACACTCTTCCAATCAATTGATTCCTGACGGAAACTTTGTCCGTAATTCCGACAGACGATCCCAAAGATAATTCGATTGTGGTAGAACATTAGTGCAACGATTCTACTACATCCGAATTCGTATTAAATATTATATATATAAAGGAAAATGGCAGGGATCGGGCTCCTGCACATACTAGATTCAAATTGGGTTCCATTATAATTTAGTTATGCACATTTATTCCCAGTAAGATATTTGTTTAGATTAATGCAAAGTTCTTCTTTTCGATATTCTGCCCTATTGGCCCACTTATATTTTGTTTTCTTTTCTGGTAAAAATATAAGAGAAAACTCATTCATCTCTCATTTTTCTTTGATAAAATGTAAGAGAATGTTGTCTTGTTTTCTTAAAAAAATATATAAACAAGCTTCTTAAATGTAATAATATCAGTTTTTCTATGCTATAGTATTAGATGATCATCAACTTTCTCTAAGAAATTAGAGAAGAAATCGTTTTTATCTTTGTGATTTCTTGGAAGATTGATGAAAATCTAAAACAATACAGAGGATACGTCTTTATTTTAAAAATATATAATACTTTTTCTTATATTTTCCTATTTATATATATATATATATATATTTATATTTGCTATCAACAAGGCGAGTTTTAGACAAGAAAATTCACTTTGTTCCTCTAAAATTTTCATTTATTATATAATTCTTGACAAAATATAAACGTTATTACACCGAATATTTAATAAATTTAGTAAAAAATAAAGAAAATATAACTTAAAATTAATTATTTTTTAAAATATTAATCATTAAGAAGTTATTATTAAATTTTAAAAGTTATTTCGAAGAATTAATTTTTAAAAATGGAGAATTTTAAATATTAAAAATAATTCTAAATTTAATGATTTAGAAAGACATAAAAGTAATCATAAATTAAGGAATTAATTTCCTCTGAAAAATACATTTTATTAATGATGTTTACTCCGAGTGTTTACGTTGTCAAATAAATAAATATTGATAATAACTTTGTCGTATTTAATCAAGAATAACCTTTAGTTAATATTCAAACACGCTTTTCTGTTAGCCTGATTCATCTTTAAATCATATATAATATATAAAAAGAATTTTACAGTTGATTTCTTTTGTCATCCTATAAACAAGTCTGCTTCACAGCTAAACACGTTTGCTTTGCGGGGAAGAACGATTTACAGGAGTTAGATGATGTGCAGTACTTTTCGGGCGCAAAATACGCAAAAATTAAAGAAAAGCACGTCTCCGAACGATATAAATGAAATTTTTAAGAGGATTTGAAACGTTTATTTTAATTATATTTTTCGATTTTTTCGTCCAATCTTCGGTATACATTATGCAAATGTCGTCGTCGATCGGTTTGCACGATGTCACCTTAAACTAATCCGATTTGTCATACGGTTTAGTGAGACCATCTCCCCAATGTGTCAACGATGCCGGGATTTATTCAACAGATAGCTTTTCTCTTTTCAACTTACGAATCGAGTTAATTAATTATCCCGGTTTTCATATTTTCATCGCAATCCTTCTCGTTATGAAATTTACGTAAACGAAACGGAATAAAGTTTGCCTTATTTATTTATTTATATAAATGCATAAAAGAATAATTTAACGTAGAAAATTTTATTCCTCGTTATCTTCTTTAAATCGTTTTGTAAACTTTCACAAATTAATTCATTACTTTAAACTCCTCATCTCGAATCCGAACGGTATTCTGTCACTCACAGGGGGAGGGATGCATTGTAACAAACCTTAGAAACGGAGAAGAAAGGGGGGGAAAAAACTTGCATCCCGGTGGAGAACCGTGATAGTGGAGGAGTTTCCGACCCGAAACAAACGTGACTAGACTACGTTCGCCTCAACTTGTTTCGTTCGTCGTAATTTGGTCGAGTAAAAGCTACCATCTTTGAGTGGATGGCCAACAAATTATACGGCCAGATGCACTCAGTAATTTGCTCTTAATTGCTTTTCAGACCTATTTTATTCACATTTCATCAATTTCTGCTCGCCCAGCCAAAACCGAGCTTCGAAAAGAAGTGTCTTCCCCCCTCCCTTCTCTTTCCTCCGTTCCTTTGAAGCTCGGCGGTTAATTATAGAACGAGTGCTCGAAACTATTTAAAATGGTGGCTCATCCTTCCACTTCGTCCGTCCGAAGACCCGTTAATTAAAGGAGTAATAATATCGTACCTTACTGTCTGACGCTCAAGATGCTTTACCCTTATTATTTCCTAGCCTTAGGGCCTTGTCTTGACGTCTCGCAACGTTGGTCGTGACGTCGTCTTGCGAGTGACGTCTGAAATTAAATTCCGGTTACGTGGCTCTACAGACAGAAGAGGGAAAAAATTATTATTATTATTATTATTATTATTTAAAAAAGTTAATACGTAGTTAACATCTTCATTAAATTGTAAGTTCTTTTTTTATTCAATTAATTAATTTATTTAACGTTTAAACGCTCCCATCGTCGAACTATTAACAAAATAGGATTTCTTATGGCTGATCATCTGCAGTTTTCGTATCTGATGGGGAGGGGTAGGTATTCCGGACTGAATCCTTTCAATCGAACGTTGGTGGGGGGCGCCGAGGGGGGCAGAAAGTTTCTAATTATTGGCACGTTACCGCCGTCGTCACGTGCCGAGATGCGCAAGGCATTCTGGACGTTCAGTGGACCGGCATGAATAAGGCAATGTGTCCGGTGAAAGGAGGAGAGTGAGAGAGAGAGAGAGTGGGAGGTTGACAACGACTCTGTCGTCGTTACCATGCCAACGGCTCGTCTTGGTAGAGTAGGAAACGGCTGCTTTGGACCGCTTTCAATGCGGACGGACCAGGCAAAAATTTTTAATTGAGTATTTTTACTCATCGACGATATACGAAATCTTTCTAATTCCGATTTTCTATTCATCTACATCGATCCAATGACTAATCAATGATAACTTTATGCATGGCGGCATCAGTCGCATCCGTTCTCTAACTTCTACACATTTTAATGGCGTATATACTAGTTAATTCTAAGCCAATCCGATTAGAAAATATAATTATTTAATTTCTAACATCGTCGAATCATCGATTATTAAGTGGATTCGATGGTATCGGTGGCTTTCGTACGATCCGACTAACGCTACTTCCAACCTGTACTCGATACGATTGTTACACCTCTGCTAACAACACCTCGGTGATTTCCGCTATAGAACTAATAAACCTAATGGACTAGCTGCTGTGTTGCCCCTGGCCTCACAACTAGACTCATCCCTGGGGAACAGCAGACGGGATGTCGTTGTTGGAGTTTAGGTGAGCCTGAAACCATCTGCGACATTCTCTGATTTTTTTCCCTTCCTCTTCTAAAACTTTGTGGTAAGGGAAAGTTGCACTGACAGCTTTACTTCCTAACATTTTTTCTTCAACTTGGTTCTTTTTAAATCAAGTGTTGGTTCCTTTTGTGCTTGGGGATTTAATAAAGTCGACCGTTGTTAAATGGTATCGCTGACAGCTTTCAACTGTGTTGATGGTTGATGACGTCTCACTACAAAACATTAAATTGAAACTACTACAAAAATAACAAACTTTTTAATCTAGGACGGGAGATTTTTTATATATATATATATGTTTTCTTTCTTTTCTATCGAAATTTAATATTTTTATAATTAAAATTTATCTTCGTAAATCATACACTTTTAGTTGCTACTTCAACGGGATGGTGATGAATTATTTGGTTCAATGATATGTAAAAACCTGTAAAAATCTTTAATTCCGACGTTTTACTAGGTAAAACTTTCTCACCCGAATATTAAGAATCGTTAAATCGAAATATAAAGCTCGAATTTTCTTCGGATCAACTAGAGAAACTTATTGTTTGATGATAAGAAGATGCGCGTGATGCTCCAAAAAGAATTGATAAAATTAGAAATATATTCTGAGGAAAAACTCCAATTGAAAGCTCCAAGGAAAATTTAGCTAGAGCTTTAGTAGTGTGGTGTAGAGTTTATCTTGAGATAACCTAACCTAACCCAACCTAACCTAACCCAACCTAACCTAACCCAACCTAACCTAACCTACCAACCTAACCTAACCCACCTACCTACCACCTAACCTAACCTAACCTAACCTAACCTAACCCAACCCAATCTAACCTAACCTAATAGAGAATGTGGCTTGTTTAGATGATAAAAAACGAATATGTAATATTATTATCTTTAATTTTAATAAGTATATAATGCCTAGTAATGATGTAGTTTCAAATTTCTTTAATTTTTAGTATTTTTGGACTGTAATTAATCGGATTTATCCCATAAAAAATATAGAAAAGATACAAAAAGGAAAGATATTTATTCGTAAATTTCATTAAAAAAAAGTATATAATTAAAGATAAATGCTATAAATATTTGTATGTTGATGATGATATTTACTCAACAGCTGGTAAGCTGGGTTTCTTCTATATCGAAACACATTATTGAATTAACACATCATTTAATGTCATTTTTAAATAAAATAATAATCAATAGACTAATTAGGATGATAAATTTCAAATTTTATTTTATAATTTAGGTACTTTACACAATAAAATTTGCTTAGAGTTTCGGTTTTCTTTAGTTAAAACTCGGCTCGTTAATGATAATGTTGAAAATTTCGTATCAGGATAAGTTTAAACTGCTTAAACCAAAGGTTTGTATGCAGTTTATTTTGTTGGTAGATCTAACGGAGGAATATTTATGTGAAATTTTAATTTATTAAACTATATTAATGATGATTATATTAAATAAAATGCGCTCTTAGTAGTTACAGGCGTAATTTCTGATGATGATTTTGATCATTTCCTCATCGGATATCTTAAGTAAATGTATGCTTGACTGTAATTATAACTGCACATTTTAATGCTCTAATGATCATTTTATGTGTATGATGCAGTTGACAGTTTTTAATTTACGATTAAATTGTCTGAAACAAACAAATTGTCTAGTGTTATACAAAGTGTGGTACGCGTACCCCTGAAGAAGACCTTTGATCTTATTTAAGTGATATTCTCCCAAGCATAACTAATTTTATTAATTTAATTTTAGTTTTATAAAATATTTTTTGGAAGGAATTGATATTCAATTAATTAAGCATTAATTAGCCTTGTGTTAAGCCTGCAAGCTTCATTGGTATGTCCTCGATGCAACTTTCTACAAAACTCCAAGCCTTTTCAGAGGAAGGCCCATGATTAATTAAACAATTTCATTGAATTCTAATGATATTGCACCGCTAATTTATAAAAAAACACGATTATAATGTTTAATACCAGAAAGAATTTTAATTTATGATATAATTCAGGCTCCGTTTCAGTAAAGAAAAAGCAGGAATTAGAGAAATTATTTAGTCGAGTTATAAGAAGAAACAGTAATTATATTATGGATTGTTTATTTAGAAAACAGCTTTTGATATATAAATATTACTTCCAGAAGAAGAAAAATGTTTATTTTCACTCATTAAACATACAGATACTTGACTGTAGAGTGTATAAATTACTTTGATTCGTTAAATTTGCAGAATGATCAATATAATAGCACACAGTAAAAACATCTACAGAATGATTTAAAAGTCTCCATGCATAGACAAAGGATTTACTTTATTATACAGTCACTTATAAGCTACAGAATATGATATATGCGCTGTAACATTTCACTGTATGCACGTATAAATGCATGTTAACACGTCAGATGTTACACTGCACACATATATCACACGAACCTTCGGGTGGTCTGTGTTTTATATGGAGACTTTTAACCCATCCTGCATGTAAAATCGCAAAGATATCAGCAAATATTTATAAACTAAACATTAAAAACTTACACATCAACCTCCCAACAACGACCACCGTCTATTTTTTTTTGTAATGTTTCCAGTGGTCGTTGTTTAGAGGTTTGAAAATAATATAATAAAAAAATAAAATAATTTTAGGGATGACACCCTTAATCTCTAGCCCGAATTTTTTTTTTGTTCCACAAGGTTGAGGTATGTAACCATGGTAACAAACTCATGATTGTAGATTGCTTAATATTCCACTCGCTTGCCAATTTCCTATCATTGATTCGGACACAGAATGAGATTACATTGGACGCCAATTCTCCAAAATGCCCAAGGACACGTCAAACGGAGGGCCAAAAAAAAGTATATATATATATATATATATATATAACATCAGGTAGATACTGTAGATACGAAAGATGAATGCAATGAATACGACATGAATATCAAGGAAATTTGAAATTCCAAACTAATTTTAATAAAAAATTTAGAGAAATTGGTTGAAGAATCTTTCGTTACTTCTACCACAAATTGATAAGATTTATATAAAAATTGATATTTATCCAATATAACATTTAAATCAGCGTATCTTACCGTAAATAAACAGGGTCGAAGGAACCTTCCTCCTCCACTTAATAATTAATTTAAAAAAAGCACCAGGCCATGAATTGTAACCTGGTATGGCGAGTTCCTAAGCTGTAGTTTGTTTATCTAATATATATAAATACATTTTATTGGATAATTTACAAGTTATTTGATGATATAGATTGTGTTTATCTTTATAGGTTTGGTTTCAAAACAGACGTGCTAAATGGAGAAAGACGGAGAAATGCTGGGGCAAGAGCACCATAATGGCCGAATATGGTTTGTATGGTGCTATGGTGCGGCATTCGCTTCCTCTACCGGATAGTATCCTGAAGAGTGCCAAGGAAGGTGACATGAGTTCGTGTGCACCCTGGTTGCTGGGTACGTCCTCTGTTAATGGTACGAGAGTATGTGACCCAAGGGCACATCATTAGCGCTATGTCCTCTAATGATAGTCAACCGGTACTTCGAGTTAAATGATTTCTAGTTCTGTCGTCTCTCGTAAAGATGATTTTTTTCTTATTCTCATCCGTAAGGATAAGATCTGATCTTTATCTTTCTATTCGGATGCTGAATAACAAAAAGATTAAAAGAGGGAGAAAGAGAGAGAGAGAAATTATTTCTTAAAATTATAAATTAAATAGAATTTTTGGATTATTTTAAAATCTACCACGTACAAATTGTATTGTATTAGATTTTAAAATCTTTAAAAAAAACTTACTTTCTTTCTAAAAGAGGAATAGTCGTTTATCGATTTAAAAACACTAGTTAAGGTACAGTACGTTCACTTTAGTGACTACGCGACGACTTTTGTCGATAGGCAATCATTTTGATGACGAAAGAAACGATTAGTAAACGAGAAAAGCTAGTTTATAAGTTGTTTATAATGAATTTTTTACAGTTTCTTATTATAGAACGTCTTCCTTTTCCATAGCCTAAGTTGAAAACCTATCAAAACTCTATACAAATTCATTGATTGATAACACGATTTTTAAGATTCTATTAGAAAATTTACTTACTTAATCGTTATAAAATATATATAGAAGGTTTTAAATAATTAATTTTAATACATTTTACTGAGAAACTATAAATTTTTAGCACATTAAATACAAGAAACAAGATCAGAAAATTCACAAGGATCAGAGGTATTACAGCTCAAAATCATTGGATCAGGGATAAAATATTGCTGTTTACAACATTAATTTGCCTTTGTTTTATGATTTAAAACTGAATTTAAAATGTATATAATATATATATGTTCATTCGGAAATATTTTCAAGAATTATATAAATACTCTATATTTATATAATTCTAGAATTTAGATAGAATTTAATTAAGAAGGAGGACTATAGGGTTTAACTCTTCTCTAAGGGATTTTACGGGTTTTATCCGGAAAAAACAATTTTTTTCCTAATATTTTCTTCAAGAAACACATAATAATGTTGTAATTACTTTCAATCTTACGTTAGATTTAATATAAATAAGAATATTAACGTATAGGAAGCCCGTAACGATCCCATAATTGAAATTTGTACAAGAGTTTGTACATTGTGTATCCATGTATTTATGTTGTATCAAAATCCCTATCAATGCCTAAAATCATTGGAGGGTGGGATTGATGACAAGAGAAGAAAGCAATCAGCTAATGAAATCACTACAGCAAAGCATGTTGGCAGGGAACCTTTAATTGGATGGTGTGTGGCCAATGAGCTGTCTTTATCCACTTTCTCTGGAGCGTAACTACGATCTCTACCCCTTTTCTCTTAGTGCTTTGATGTTAGTAAAGTGGAATGGAGAGAGAGAGAATACTGTTTCTTTTAGAGATTATTATTTTAATAGCTTTCTATTCGAACGGAGATAACGAAGCACAATTCAAAATTGGAAAAAATTTATAATTGGCAAAAATTTTTTCCATTTATATAATTTTAATCAATTCAATACAGCGCTTTAAACACACAGGATTAATTATGAATGGGTCTTTTTTGTAATTACATAATTGAAATGCGATATTTTATCATTTCTGCTTCTAAAGATGATGAGATATTTTCTATATTTTAGTCTACTCCTTAAGAAATACGATTTTGCATAGCCTCCAATTTTTATTCTCTAAGAATTTATATATATATATATATATAGCCCTTCTACTTCTTATGAAATAGGATCTTTTTCATGGTTCTCGTTCCTATTCCTCAGGAAGTTGACATTTATTTATAGTCTATGATCCTTATTCCTCTGGAAATCAAATCTTATTCTTTAGGAAATGGGGCAATTTTTCATTGCTTCGATGCCTGGTCCTCAGGAAACGAGACATTCTTTAATAGCTGGATCCCCGGTTTTCACGAAATAAGGCATTTTATAATAGGTGGATATTTGGTTCTCAAGAAATGGAGCATTTTTTTCATTGCTATAATTCTTGGTCCGAAGGAAACGAGGCATTTTTAATACCACGATCTTCGGCTTTCAGGAAATGGGGGCATTTTTTCACTGCTTCGACGTATGGTCTTCAGGAAATGAAGCATTTTTTTAATAGTTGGGTCCTCGGTTTTCACGAAATAAGGCATTTTTTAATAAGTGAATCTTTAGTTCTCGAGAAATGAAGCATTTTTCATTGCTCTAATGCCTGTTCTGCGGGAAACGAGGCGTTTTTAATAAGTGGATCCTCAGATTATAGGAAATTGGGTATTATTTAATAGCTCGATCTCCTGTTCTCAAAAAATGGAGGCATTCTTTCATTGCTACGATGCCTGGCTCTCAGGAAATGAGGCATGTTTTAATAGCTCGATTTCTAATCTTCACTAGACGGGGCATTTTTCAATTACACACAATCGTTATCCGTCAGTTAATGAGGCATTTTTTAGTTCTGATTCCTCATAAAATGAGGCACTTTCGCTATTCCATAGTTTCTATGTATATATATTTTAAAATTGTTTTCTGCATAAATATATAATTCCGTATCTTTTTACACTCAATTCTCGTTTGCATTCTCCAATTGTTATTCCCAAAGAGAAAAAAATAAATAAAAAATAAAAGAAAAAGAAAAAGTCGAGGAATCGTGAGTTTCATATCAAACGATTTAACGTCAGAATGACGTCACCGGCGAAAAAGGGGGGAGGAAAGTCCTTATTTTTGTCCGGAGACATCAACTAATGGAAATCGGAGGTGTGTCTCCCCCACGGGAATCGTACAGTCATCAGTATATTAGGTACGAATTTTTGTAAGCTATCGACAGACCCCTTCTAAGTGATGTCTAATAAATCGGTCATTAGGGAAATTACTATCCCTCCGTCACGGTTTTCTGGTGGCGAATGGGTCCCCTTTCCCTAAATGACTGACTGTTGGTAGGGATTCGTCAGTTCAATGCTTACTATACCTAATTATGTTCGTTTTGAGTGGCTGCTTTTCAACGCCTGTGTTCTACAAACTGACACATGTGGATTTCACTCCATACATTTCATTCCACTTCACCACATCATCAGCCCCAAGCCGAAGTTTTCTCCAATATAAATACAGCACTTAAACAAACGTTTAAGTCAGTATAGTTAATATTACGAGTTTTAATTTGTATAAAGTAGTTATTAATTAATTAATCGTTAATTTATTTTTAAATATTAATTTAATAAAAAAATTTTAAGGCGTCCATTGTCTTGCTAAGCGAAGATCAATTTTATAAACGATTTTATTTTTGTTTGTTTTTCTAAATTTTAGTGGGTTAAAATCGGTGGAAATTAGAGTTTATACGATGAAAAAAAAAATGTTAAAATTCACATTAGGTGGCAATGAATGCCTTATTATTTCTTTAGAATCACGAAGGGAGGATACGAAGCTAACACTGACATCATGTGTCGTCCAACAGGGATGCATAGGAAATCTCTGGAAGCTGCAGAGAAACTGAAGGATGTGAGCGATTCCGAAGATCAGCAACACTCTATGGACGAGGGAACTCGAAAGGTTGAACAGCCTAAAACATCTGGAGAAGAACAGCAAACAACACAGGTATCTAACAAAGAAGAACTTAGATCGAACAGTATAGCATCTCTACGTGCTAAAGCTCTGGAACATAGTGCCAGAGTGTTTAGCGAAGTGGGTAGGTGTGGTCCCGAAGCTGAAGTTAATGTTCAAGGAAGGAAAAAGGAAGACGGTGTGCCAGATAGAAGGCCATCACTTCATTCGATTGTTTCCTTGTTCTAAAGATAAATAATTTTGTATATAACATAATTTGATTGTAGACGTGTTTCGAGTGATGTATTTCGCGAAATGTTCTGATTTAGATTGATCGGATGATGGATTTATTTAGTAATTAGCATCTAAAACTTTAGATATAACTGAGCGTGTGTGTGTGTGTGTGTGTGAATTTTTTTTTGGATAGCAATCGAATTGCCCTAAAAACTTTAACGATTTTTTTACCATTTTTTTTTTCTTTTTCCTCTCTGGTGCACCACACCTCTATGGACAATCTAAGTCACATCATCGTTGATTGTAAGTCTATGCGAATAGCAACTTGAAGCAGTTCATTCATCAGCAACGATTTTGACATGCAACACCAAGAGCTTGAAGTAATAAATAGGTCTTCTCTATGATATCTAATGAAGAATGAACAGTTCATTTTACATAATCCATAATGATAATTGTACATTGTATAAGATAGTAAATATGCAACTTTTCTTTAACTTTTTTTCCTTTTTAATTTCTGCATTAATGCATATATTTAATTAGTTAATTTACAGAAAAAATTATTTCTAATAATTACTTAATCCATTAGTAAATTATGTGCTTATATTTAGACAACTTTTTAAACATAACCTTCACCCCCTTTATGACTTGTAAATATAAAACTTTCATTAAAAAAAAGAAGAATTAATATGTTACGCAGTTAATATTCATAAAATAACATTAATTTCTACGTTTATTTTGATTTTTTCCTCCATTCCTCCGACCAATCTCAATCGAGAACCATTTTGTTTCTCAATATTTTGCTGCACGCATTACGATGTCGAACGACCCAACAACAGTTAAAAGTGTTGGTAAACTCGACAACAGATTTAAAATAATAAACAAAACAACACTTGAAAACAAAGGAACAGGTGCTGATATACCTGAAAATAATGGACGCTTATTTAGCGAATCCTTCATTAGAATCCTAGATGGTGTAGTGTGAATTCGTGGCCAATTAAAGGACCATTTGAACAATTTAGTTAAACAGAAATCGTCGAATTTGATTGTTTGATATGTTCCTAAATAGCACAACCTCATCCTAAAATGTGAAAATAATAAATAACAGCAAAAAAATTTGGATTTTTTTCAAAGAAAAATGAATAAAAATTCCTCCCTTTGAATCCTGAAAAAAAAATTATATATATATAGGAGAAGAAAAATTGTAACAGAATTTTAAAAAAAAGCACTTCTATGATTAATAAAACTGTACCTGTTTGTCTGTGTCAAAGATGTTACATAATTTATAATTATATAGAAGAAACAATGAATAATTTCCCTTAAAACTTCATGGAGTGACCATATTGTTTATCATTTTTTAACAGTGAAAAGTGGGTTTAAAAATGGCTAAACTTGGATTATTATTTAAAAATTATTTATATATTGACATACAAATTGATTATACTGTATTATGTTGTATTGTTTTTTTTTAAAAATCTTCTATTTTAGAAGGTTAAAAACAGGGACAAACTCGGGCGTATGGTTACTCTAATCACTACATAACTATACATTACGAGTTATATAAATTAATAATTTGGTTAAATTTACTAAAAATAATTACTTATTTTATTTATTTATTTTTTAAAATGATTTTCTACAATTTTAAACGTGTTTAAACTTGTCGTAACATGTCCTTGAACCGTTACAACGTATTTTGATCGATTTCAATTTTAAATCTTTAACGCTTGAAGATAAAATTATAAATTTTGATCTGGAATTTTAAAAAATATATACGTATAAAGTCAAACCTCTGAACAACGGCCACTGACGGAAATATAAAAATGGCCGTTGTTCGTATATTAAAATTAAAAAAATTACAGACTCATTAAGTCTCATAATTAAAAAAATTAATAGAAAACTTTTTTATGTATAAACATTTAAATTAAAATTATCAAAACATTAGGTAAAAGCATATCTTTATAATAAAGTACAGTACACGGAAAACAATATGCTTTCTATGTACTGTACTTTGGCGCGCGTTAAACGGGGAAGCATGGAAAATAGGAAGTTTAAATTCGAGAAAAAAATATAGAATTTCTTCTTAAAAGATAGAATTTTTCGACTATACTTCATCTATAGTGTATAATATACACGTACGTGCCACTTTTACTGGAATTTACGTGTCAAAAATCTCGAGGGTATAGACTTCACAGGTCGTTGTTTGGTAGACTTCAAAATGGTTTCGCTTTACTTGCTGCTCTTTTCTCTCATAGGACACGGGGACAAAAGTGTATGGACCATTAGTTTCTAGATGGGGGTGTAAAGACGATTTGCATGTGAACTTTTCCACTGATTAAGTGTCGCGTCGTCCCCAAGGCTGGTAACTTATTGTTCCCTATTGTCTTATTGCGAAAGAAGCGAGAGATTTTAGCTTAATTATTTCCTCTTTTGTACAGAGCGTTGTAAATACGTCATCGTTATTGTGTCAGTAATGGGACCATCACATCCACACGCGATAATTGGAGAGCGTTGAGCCGTTTTGTTCTCCATTCTATAAAATCCACTTCGTCTATTTTTATGTAGAGTGAAGTATGACAACGATTAAAAATACACCTATTACTGCTACGTTACGCTGGGTAACTGATTTTTCCAACCGTTTTTCTTACGTCTTGCGTTATTGGGTAGTGATTAAGAGATGGACGAATTCATTCTACGTTTCATCGAGTGTCAACTCGTGCTGTAGAATGGAATACCTAAGGCTTGAAATCCTAACTTCGTGATTGTAAATATAAGATCCGCAAATTCTACGCTCCAACTTTTGGCTCTAAACTTGAAGGAAGTTGTAAATTTATGGCTCTAAGCTTAAGGCCTTCGACTTGTTGCTGTAAACTTTTGGTTCTAAACTTGCATCTAAGCTCGAAGTTACCAAAACTTGCGGTTTTAGACTTCAAGCCGCAAACTTGTGATCTAAACTCGTAGCTTAAATTAGAAGCTCTGAAGTTGAAATTCTGAATTCAAATTTCTAAATAGGTGATACTAAAA
The DNA here is from genome assembly GCF_030686945.1 of Centruroides vittatus. Classification (NCBI taxonomy): domain Eukaryota; kingdom Metazoa; phylum Arthropoda; class Arachnida; order Scorpiones; family Buthidae; genus Centruroides; species Centruroides vittatus. The sequence goes on from NW_027122193.1 coordinate 2,288,591, forward strand.
CATAAAACACAGGAAATGGTTAGTAAAAATAACTTAATAAAATAGACATATTAGTATTCAGAAGGCCACGTGTACGAAGTTCAACAAGACAAAAACGATAGAGGAGGAAAGAGCGTGGAGGGGAGACTCACTTCTTGCTGATCATCTATCATCGTTACCTATAATAGAATTTCCCATTAGGAGAAGCGGTCAGTGTTTAGAGGGGGGTGGCTAAAAACTTTTACTAATCGCGTTACGGACGACGAATTTCCAGTCGCCAGAGGGTGCTGCGAGCGTGGTACGTGCGTCGATCCATCAGAAATCGTCAGACATAAGTTATGGCTAATGGCTGCCCCTATCGCCTCGTCTCTTGATTGGATTACGGTTAGACGGGATCCGGTCATCCGCGTCGATGACGTCAACTCGACCCGGTGACGTCATACGGCCGGACGATATTCGTCACATGTGTCATATAGAACGTGAAATACGTAAATCATGTGACACGTTTTCATTTGATTTTTGAATAAAATTTCCTAGAAAAAAATGAAATTTTCTAGATTTGATTGTGATTAAAATAACTCATTAATGATTAATAAATTATATAGGGCCTATATATATTTTGGCCATCTTCCAGTTTCTTGTAATTAATCGTTCATTAGTCCAATAGACTACTGTGTATATAGTCCAGTCGAAAAATTATTTGATTTTCTAATAATATTAGGGTCATTTATAAAATTATTACATTAATTTAATGTTTTTCTTGTACTCTTTTTATCCAAAATTAATTGATAAATTTGATCTGTATCGAGTTTTAATGTTTTTTCAACCATTACAATTTAAAAATAAAAAAAAGGAAGGGGGAAAATGTATAAAATATACTTTGTTATAAAAATTCTTAATTAATTATCATTCAGCAATAAATGTAGAATTTTCGTCGTTTTTCATCAATTTAAGCTCGAATACTTTATAAAATGTCGTAATTTTTGCCCAATTTAAGTTCTTTGACAAATATAAGTGTCTTTATCTTAATAAATAACTTCACGTTTCAAATATCCTTAAATGAAACTATAAATAATGGAGATTCCACATGTATCTGTATACAAAATAATTATTTAAGCATAGAGTTTTTGAGGAATTTACATGAAAATATTCCTGTTAAGTGGCCTATACTTCCTTGTAACATAAATCAAAGCATTAACTTTAATTTAGTTACACGTTATTCAATTTTGAGCAGTTTTTTTTACATTTCCAAATAAGTTGGATCCATCTTCGTTCGATTTTTGAAATAGAATTTTTACAACTGTTTTGTAAAGCTTGGAAATTGATCATATCTTTCTGTTTACTGAACATCTTCCTTGGATTCGAGCATCGATCGAATGGAGAATATTTAGATCTATGAAGCTTAAAGAGGATAAAGGTAATCTCAAAACGTTCTGCATTCAAGCTTGAAGATGGATCAAAGTCATCTGTAACCGAGCTGTAGTTTGATCTATAAGCTTGAGAGTGGATCAAGATCATCTGTAACCGAGCTATGGTTTGATCTATAAGCTTGAAGATGGATCAAGATCATTTGTAACCGAGCTATAGTTTGATTTACAAGCTTGAGAGTGAATCAAAATCATCTGAAACCGAGCTGTAGTTTGATCTATAAGCTTGAGGGTGGATTAAAGATCATCTGTAACCGAGCTATGGTTTGATCTATAAGCTTGAAGATGGATCAAGATCATCTGTAACCGAGCTATAGTTTGATCTATAAGCTTGAGAGTGAATCAAAATCATCTGAAACCGAGCTGTGGTTTGATCTATAAGCTTGAGAGTGGATCAAGATCATCTGTAACCGAGCTATGGTTTGATCTATAAGCTTGAAGAGTGGATCAAAATCATCTGAAACCGAGCTGTAGTTTGATCTATAAGCTTGAGAGTGGATCAAAATCATCTGTAACCACTATGTTTGATCTATAACTTGAGATGGATCAAGATTACTATTATTGACTTGAATTTAAAGAGAAACATTTGAGAAGATAGATAAACGTTAAATTTAGAAAATAAAATATATTTTCTTATTAGAAATATGTGTGTATATATATATATATATATTTCTATATATGTTGTATATATATATATATATCTATATTTCTATATGTGTACATATATGTGTATATACATATATGTATATACACACATATACACACACACACACACACATATATAACACGAGAAAATAAGTGTTCAACTGTTATAAGTAAGAATAACCAGATAAAGTATCAGAATTCTCATTAAAAAAAAATAATAATAATATTTTAAAAGAGAATTTTGATATTTTTACGTGTTTAATTGTACTTTTTTTAAACAAGAATTATTAATTAAAAATGGTAAGTAGAATTTTAACATTATTCGCTTGATTTTTATGACATATTTTTAAAATAATTTATCTTTTTAATTCTATTACAGATATAAAATCAAGATGAAAATAAGAAATTCTAATTATAAAATGAGACAAATACTCAACAGTTTTTAAATATAATTACGAAATTATTTTTATAAAATTCAGAATTAAAAAAAGAAAGAAAAAAAAATTATATTATTGTTATCGATTTTCATCTTCCTTCATTCGACGTCTTACAGCGAATTTAAAATTACATATACAATGTTATAATTTTAAATAATTATTTAAAAAAATAATGTAAAAATTATTATAATTTTTTTTATATAATTAAATAATTATTTGAAAAAAAAAATATATATTGAAAAGTTTGATTATAAAATTTTCACGATTTTTTGTAATGAAATAAATTGATTTTTAATACAAAATTCAATAATGTTTTAAGCGATAAATATTTTTAAAAATAATTTAAAATAAAATAAATTTTATATAATTAATTTAATGAAAAATTTTAAGTCAAAATCCCCTACATAAGCACATATAACATTGATAATGCTATTGCTCATTGTAACGATTAGTGGAACATTCAATTGGAGAATATCACAAATTAAATTATTATAATTATTTATAAAAAAAATAAATTACTAGGTTAAGTCAAAACCTCGATATAGCGCTCTCCTGCTTCGGTTTAGCGCTACACTCGATTTAGTGATAATTTCGGAAGCGAACAAACGGTGGCACTAAGTCGAAGTTTTGACTTTATACATTAATTTAAACGATTTTAATAATAAATTACATAATAAATAAACTGTAACAAACCTATACAAAAATCAATACAAAAATCATTATTAAATAAATATAAACTCTAAAATAAGAAACCTTCCAAAATACATATTTAATTTTAAAAAAAAACGTAATTATAATTTATATAAAATTTTACAAATTATTCAATTAAATTGCTTTTTTTTTAAATTAAATTTTTTAAATAAATAAATTAACAAATAGAATTTTTTAATTAAGATTTTATTATTATTTTTTTTTTCCGGAATAAGAAGATGAAGATCAACGTCTCGTTTCTTTATTGCTAATGATTCTCTTAAAGGTGTTTATAACAATACTTAAACCTATAAATATTTCTTTATTATTATGAAATAAAACATTCTTTGATGCCATCAGAAAATTAATGATTGCTCTTGGAATGAAATTCTCTCTCAAAAAATAAAAAAAAAATATGTGAAACATCCAACAATAACCTTCTCCTTTATTCATTAATTCTTCGAATATCTCCAGGAAAAAAAAAAAAAACGTTTAATTATTCATTAATAAATAACAAAATTGATCACCTGACAGCAGTATTTTTTTCACCTTCAGATTTTTGGTCATTGATTTAATTAATTTTATTATACAAATTACCACTTTTTGAATATATATATCGGATGTATTTTTTGGTTATGTCCTGGTTAAAGAATAAACTAATCAATCACCGAAGTAACTTTAAAATATACACAAGACAATGATATATGAAGGGGAGAAAACTCACCATTTTCTATTGATTTTCAGTTGGTTGATGGCGTTAAGAAATCTCGAACTGACAGTTATAAAGTCTGGACGTCTCCATTTCCTTTATTTTTATTTTTTTAAAAAGAAAAATAAAAGATAAAAGAAATAAGAACTTTCAATCAATCAGATTTTTGGAGAGATTTTAAGTGGATTGCAAACTATAACTTGCCTTCTTTCTTTCTTTTTTTTTTTTTTAAAGAAAAGTCAGGCGTATATTCCTATAAAATTGTTTTTTTTTAAATATAATATTATTAGATCTTTTAACGTTTTAAATATAACATAAATTTTACGATAACTCGGTTATTTTGGACATTAGCCCATGATAATAATGGGGTCGTAAACCTATAATGAGATTTAAACGTTACAATGAACTCCTATTTTCCGTGTTGTACAATTAAAATTTTTGTTTTCTGGAAAGTTTATTGTTTTAATATTTTAAATAATAATCATCTCTTTAGGCTTTTAATTTAATATTATTTTTTAAAACGTTTTTTTCCCCCACCTCTTTAATTATACACGAGCAAGTGATGATGAGAATTATCTAAGATCTAAATTGCAGCTGTCGAAGATAAAGCTGATACATTATAGTCATTGATAGCTTGACTACTTGACCATCTATCGATACAATTAAGTTATGTTACTCGACGATTTAATCAAACGAAAAATAGTATCATGTGGAGTAAAGTAGAGATGATGACACTAGAGGAAGATGCCAAATATTTACGTTTTGTATAATAATTAATAAATTTTTCTGGAAAAAATTAAGTTTTTTATACTTTCAAATATCTTACCTTACATTCTAATTACATCATTTTTGGTTTTAAATTGAAGACAATTAAAAAAAATTACCATACTTGCAATTTAGAACTAGTAGAAATTTTAATATTTTTTTTCTTTATTTTAAGTAAATATATAATTTTAAATAAAAAATCTTGCATCTAATACAAAGCAGGTGATTATTTAAAGTGATAATTACAGTAGAGCGTCGATAAGTGGAACCAACTGGGGACTGGGGTCCTTCCAGTTAATGATTTGTTCCAGTTTCCGACTTTGTACGAAAAAATCACATTAACCTGTCCGATGTTCAAATTTTTCTCCGTTGCGTATCGCTTCCTGTTGAATTTTTCTCCGTTGCGTGTCGCTTCGTGTTGAATTTTCGTCGATTTTAAGCCTAACGAAAATTTTTATAATAATCATCGAGGCTATCGTATCGTTAAAAATTATTTCTGCATTTTGTACAAACAAAATAAATATATTAAAGAATATAAAAAACATGAAAATTATACTTTAGAAGTAAATTTAGTATCAAAAACATTCGATTCAGCACGACACAGTCCGACTGAAAATCGTTCCACTTTCCGGCCATTCCACTTATCGACGCTCTACTGTACTGCAATTACGAAAGTTTCATTGCAGTGAAGCCTACTGTGTAAGCTGGTCCCTTCAGTGGCCACATTAGCAGGTTTCACTGTATATAAAATGTAATTTTTGAAAAAAATAAATAAATAAAGGAAGAATATCATATTAATATGTAAGTTTAAACAAGTTTTTATTAATATAATTAGGATTTGAATTATAATCTGTTGGGATTCAATTTATGAAAGTTTTACTCTTCCTCATCACCTAGATATAAGAATTGTGGATTTTCTGTGTTTTTCACAGAATGCTTAATGAACAACGTTACAATATTTAAATGAAATATGTCTAATTAATAAAGCGTGTTTAACATATGCGACTTTAATTCTAAGCTTCAGATACTTTGAAATAAAAATCAAATTATTTAAATTAATATGTTTATTTAATAAAATTTCATATAAAGTGTGAATTTTCTTTAAAAAATTAATTATAATAATCTATTAAAATTAAATGTTTTCAAGTTAAAGATTGTATAGAAAAGAAATAAAATTCTAAAATTAATTTTGTTTTTTTAATCTTATAACCAAACTAAATCAAAATTTCTATAGAATCTCATTAAAATTCATTTACAGTAAGGTAATTCGTGTTTGCTATACGCTTACGATCGATAGATTCAATTTTAAATTTGATAATAAAAAGCAATGAAATAGTTTCAAAACATAATATAACAGGATTAAAAAAATATATAAAATATTTAAATTTTGAAAATTTAAACATTTATATTAATATATTTTTAAAAGAAAAAGAATAAAATATCTTAATGAATGATATTTATTGAGGAGAAGCTTGCTTTACAGAATTAAACTTAAAGGGGGCTTCTCTGCAAGCATAGACGATTTGTAGGAAAGCCTCCTTTACACTAAAGCTAAAGAGAATTTCTATTTAAGATAACTTAAAAAATTTCAATTTTGTGTCGTAATACGAAAAGAAATTTCGAATTTTGTACATATATTTTTAAATTTTAAACATTTTTAAAACAGATATATTTACTGGTCAGTGTGAAAACAGAGCAAAGTGATGTCACTCGACCATACGCTAGACCTATGTAACGTCTATCTAATTCGCTTTTGATCATAATTGCAAAATTGCCTCACTGCATGCTGCTAGATTAAAACTAACAAATCAATTAAATGGGGGTAGAGAGGGATAGAAACTAACTGCTTCACTTCATCATCCGACGTTCGTTCAAACCAGCCTCCAACTACGACTAATGAACTAATTATGGTGATTGGAAGGGGTGGAGTTGGTCGACAGAAGTCACTTCGTCTTTATGGTTGTGGCCATACCTGGCAAAATAACTAATGACTGATATTCGCTAGATGAAACTATTTCCAATAATAGTTAAAGGGTGTTCCTTTTTTTTATATCTCTTTCATTTTGATAACTTTTTTATTTAGTGATTAATATCTAAAAAATTCACTATCAATTTATTATCCAAAAAATTACTTACAGAGAAATGTAGTGAGTGTAATTTAGGGAATTTATGTTAGTGAAGCATAAGTAGAAAGTATATTTTGAGGGAATTTATAGCAGAGAACTTAATTAGAGAATATAAATAGAGGGAGTTCACATCAAATAATACAATTTAAAGCATTTGTTTTTAGAAAATAAATTATCTTTAATTAGAATTTAAATAATAAATATGATTATCTTTATTTTAAAAGGTTATTTTTTTATTTTCAATGGTGTATATCATTATAGTTTTGAATGTAATGGACATGTAAAGGCAGGATATCCTTGTATGCAAAGGTATTGTAAGGTGTTCCTATGACACTTTTCACTTGTAGGTCATTTACTGGACATCTGCTAGAAATTCACAAGAGGCTCGAATTTTCTCACGCGATTAGTTTCCAAACTATTACTATATTTACTATACTTTACGTCAATCTTTTTCAAGTAACATTTCCGGTATCGAACTAAACTCCTACCTAACTCAATCGATCGATCTTTGTTAAAAATGATCAAAAAAGAGAATAGTTATCGTGGTTAAAATCGATCCCTCATAGCTTGGGGCATACTTTAATATATAGGTAAAGAGACCAAGGACTTTTCACCTACGGATCGAATTTCGATCTTCAGCCATTCTTCTAAAAAGTAGAATTCTTTTTTATTTAAAAAAAACAAAATATATTAAAATAAAATTGATTTTTTTGTAATTTTTTACACGATAAAATATTGTAATATTTAAATTTTACAGTATAAAACAGCGCTGTTTTTAGTGATTAATAAATTTCTCCTCGAATGACAATGATTGATGCTGATGCGTGACAGATAAATTGTTAGGAAATAAGCAAAATGTAATTAATTTTATTTAAATAAATTATTAAAAAAAACTTAAATGTAAACATAAGAAAATTTAATTTATAAATATGAATTAAATGAAGCACTGTTTTAGTTAGAAAAAGAAGTTTAAAGTTCGATTCACTCGTGGCTGGTGAGTTAGAAGAAGCTTTAACGATAACTAATATTAAATTTTACATTTTTAAATTTCTCATCGAATTTGTTAAAAAAAATTATTGGTAGGTGGCACAACTGTAGCAGGAGGGCGATGAGATAATTAACAGGGCATACAAACTATTGACAAAAGTCCTATTGTGTGACATAGTAGATAATGGGAGAGGTGGAGAAAGTTTGACGGTGGGGACACAACCCGCACTCCTCACCCCCATGTAGAGTGTCTGGGGTTTCTCCCACGTGTTCTCTACTTGACAAGGAATGATGGGAAGATGGCGGCTAATTTGTCAGATGCTGCGAAAACTCGTACAATCGCCAGCATTGACAGCTGACACACCATGCTAAGCCTATCGACTCTTAGGGCGTCCCGTGTACAGGACGTCTTCACATCTGTCCTCTAACTGTCTATCTTCACCTCCGAACTGAACAAACTTCTCTCTTTTAATGGGGGGTTGAGTGACAAATTTGGTGCAATTGGTACAAAATTGGGAGCAACCTATTTTAATCGAAGACATTTCTAAAGAATCGCAGCTAATTTTGATCCCTTAATAAGAAAAAAAAATTATCCTCTTTAACCTCTTTTGTACTATATTCAAAAAATAGTATGAAGTTTAGCAAATAAATTGGACTTGTATCAGAATTCTATATGTCGTAGCGTATTTTTCTAAAGGATTTTTACTTTTATAACTTTGGAAATGTATTCATTTTAATTAATTATTTTCCTTTTTAAATCAAATTTAAACTAGTAGTGTATAAAATTGCAAAAATATCATGAAAATTTTAGTTTTATTACTTTATAATACATAAAATGATGTGTGTCGGTGCGGAAATAGACTTCTATGCCTATCTGTATTGTATATTCTTCAAAAAATTAAATAAAAACTTTCAAAATAATAAAAAAATCAAGAACATTTTAATGATTTAACTGATTTTATTAATATTTCTTATCATATTTAAATACTCTGATGAAAACGAGAATGCTTTGGGGCTTCCTTCATCCTTTTCTACTTCTTCATAAGTACTGTATACAAAATAAGAAACTTTTCTATGTAATTTTATAGAAATAAATTTTTATAACATTAAATTAATAAATTTTAAAATATTCAACATTTTTTTTTTAATTTAAAAAAATTAAATTTCTTATTCTGGAAGAGTTAACATTTTCTGTACGCCAGTGACCCAAATTTATTTTCATTAAATAAAATAAAATAATAATTATATACTTTTTCTTTCTTAAATTTCTGTGAATTATAAATTAATTAACGAATTTAAAATAATGCAATATTGAAACTTAAAAATATATATAAAAAATAGATAAGTAGTCGAAGGAGAAGTTTCGACCAGAAGCAAAGTTTATATAAGGATACCAGGAGTGAAGTTTTATGTGTACAATGTACATCTAATTTTATAGTAGTCCGTACAGAGATCGCGGCTACTTTAGTTCCCATGTTTCCCAATAGCTTTAGATGACCTGACAAGAGTCTTGATGGCTACTATTGTGATGGAAAAATGTCCCATATACCAGTGGCGGGGTAGTTTTAAATGGATAATGGCGTCTGTTTACCACATTTTCCACCAGAGGGAGAAATTAACGGGTGCCAAAAGAAGGGAAGAAGGCACCACATGTCAAAATACGAAAAGACTAGATGTCAATCAAATTACCCGCAGGTAACGGGTGACAATAGCTACAAATGGGGATGTTAGGTAACCTGGTTGGAATTTTTCCTTATTGTCACTTAACTTACTCGTCGAAATTACGTTCAAGTTTCTTAAAAACATCATGTTTTATATTTTATAATAAAATAAACACAATTTTGATAAAAAATTTTAAATTTCTCTGAAGGTTTCAATGAAATAATCTAAGGGTGCAATGGGATGATGATGAATAAGCAGCATATAAAAATAATAACCATTTCTATCATTAAAATACTGATAATTTAAGTTTATATACTGTATATTTATATACATTTTTTATATTCTGATTGATTGATTTTTTGTAAAAATCGCAATTTACTCAGTTGCAGCCTTCATTGAATGTTACAGTAATTTTATACATAAAAGCAAATTAAAATCCATATTTTGAAGTACAAATGAAATATTAGATCTAGACTCTACACCTAGAAATCTTTTTATAAATATAGATTTAATAGAACCAATACTGTAACTTTCTTTCTTCATTGTCATCAGGATTTTGGGTTCTAAGCTCTCGATTCAGTAGGTTTAACATCAGACTAATTTATCCAATAATTTATTATAAATACATACGCTAATAAGGGTAAAATAAGGTATTAGTTCCAAAATTTTGTACTCCTCATAATTTGGCGCCCTGGGTCAGAACCCAGCTGAACCATTTATAAATTTGATTGCCATCATAATTATTCAAAGCCGTTCTAATGTATTGAATGCAGCATGATGTTAATTATCAATATAATGTTAGTAATTTAAAAGTCATACAATGAATTATATAACAGAAACATTAAATAATTATTATTTTTTAATGTCTGGTAAAGTCTCAAAGTATTTTTTAGCCTGATCTATTTAAAATTTTGTATTCCCAAGCGAAATCCTTAGGAAATGAATACCAATTACTGTCTATGAAAAATAATTTAATGAATTACATAAATAAAAACATATCAAAGTAAAAAAATATTCCCTAGAGAAGTAATTAGAAATGTTTCTGAGGTGATTCTATTGAATCACCTTTAATTGAAAGTGCAGTTTTTGTAGCTTTTTCTTTTAATTGTAAGCATATAAAATACTTATATTTAGATCATATAAAATTACAATTATAGAGTTAAAAACTTGATAAATTTTACTTACAGTAAAATAAAATTAAAACAAAGAAGTTGAAGTTAACTTTTTAAAAATTATATTTAAATGATATAATTAATTAAATATAATTTCGAAGTTTATAAATATATTTTAATTTCCTGAAAATTTATAAATATATTAAATGTTACGTCAAATAAAATTAAGAAATAAACAAATACTGCTTGTTTGCGTTAGTCATTTTTGAAAAAAATATATTAAAATTTGTAAACACAAAAATCTACTGAAGGCACTAAAGATGGATTTTCATAAACAAGACTATATTATAATTAATATAAAACTACGTTAATATATATTTGAGATTATTTTAAATTTTAGAGTAATAGTTTATGGTTTCTATCAAAGGATTGATTTATTCTAATGATAACCATAAGTCTTGATGAAAAATATGAATGTCTTTTTTTTAATTAAAAATTAAAAATTAAATGAATTAAAGGACCAATAATAAGACCATTCAGAACTTTGAACCTTGAGAGAAGGATGCAAGAAATAAAAATTTTGAAAAAGTAATATTTCCTGGGGCTGACGAAACGATACTGGCGCCATCTTTTAACAATAATTTTATTAAATCAAAAAAGGTATTTAATATGGTTCGGCATTGCTGACAACCGATAAACTCTATAATTAGTTTTAAAATTAGTTTAATTTTAAAATACGCATTAAATTATTTTTTTATTATATATATATATATATACTTATATACATATTAAATATTTGTTCACTCTTTCAGAAATTTAAATAAATATTTTAATGAATTAAAATAAATCAATTAAAATTTCTTAAAAAGAATTGGTCGTGTTTCGGTTCAAGTTAAAGTCTTTTAAAAGATGAAAAATCCTTTATACGCGATTGGTTGATTCAATGACGTAACGATAGCTACAGACCACGCGATTGGACGAATTGTGAAAACTTTTATGAAATTACTTCAACATGATTATAAATGTCGCTGTTAAATAAAATTCTAAGAAATTAATTTTTAAAAATAAGTGTATAATTAAGATTTTAAATGATTTAAACATAATCCAAAAATACCTGAAGAGATTATATTATTTTTGTTTTGTTTTATTTATATAAAAAGATATTATTTTTAATTAACATGTAGGAATAATATATAAAATATATTAATATTTATTATATAGTATAATATAGTAATAATACAAATTCGATAATAAATATATATATATATATATATATATATATATGCCAAAGTTTAATAATTATTTTATAAGAAAATCTTAGAAATTGAAAAAGAAATTTTAATACAATATTGTATTTTTGTTGTAGAGAATATTAAACAAACAATTTTTAAAATATATGTATTGATTGTTATTAGTTAAAATATTGATAAAAATAAATTAAATTGTAAAAACAGAAGCATTTATAAATTAAGTTTTAATTACAGATAAATATTTAAAAAATTAATTATGAGAACGAATAGCATTTTCAAGTGAGATAATTAGTATCATCAAGAAGATGCGAGTAATTGTACTGTGCTAAATGAATTAAATTCGAATGAAAATTAAGTTTATTTAATTAAAAAATATATTTCAAGAAATGTAAATGTATTATCACATGAAATAATTAAAAATATTCTTTAAACTATTTATAACAATTATTAAATTGTTTTATTATTTTAATGAATCTTTCAAAAGTAATCTGTGATACTGTAAACAAAATATGTAATTAATTAATGTATAAAATATTCAAAAACGAAACCTTTTTTGTTTTTTAAATATAAAAAATTTATATTTACATTTTTAGTTTGTTGATAATTTAAGAGAATTTTTATATCAATTTCTAATTAATATAAATTAATATATCTATATACCTAATAATAATGTAGTTATTATTAGGTATATAGAGCCTACTCAAGATCTAAGCTGGAAAAAAGCGAGTGAGGAAGTGAGAAAGATAAGAAAGATAAGAGAGAGAGGAGAGAAGACATGGTAGGGTTCTGAGCAGATAGGGTAAATGAGAAATTATTTATTGTGACAGCGTCACAATGCTGAACTGCAATTTTTATGCTTAATTTAATGCTGATACTTTAATAATTTAATGCTGAACTGCACAATGCTCTCCACTTCAAATTATTAGTAGCCCCTGTACACATACTTTTCCTTTAACATTAGACCGCTTTCAGGGGAAAAGTTTTGAATTGAAATAACGTAACTTCTGGTTAAGGAAAGACAGTCGGAGGGACGACAGTAAGAATTTATAGGTCTACACTTTTTTTCAAATTGCAGCCCAATGAATATAGTATTTTTTGAAATATTGACATGGCAGTTGTAATTACAGAAGTAACAGCTTCACAATAAGAACGTAATAGAACAGCAAAGTGGAAGGCAGATCAGATCCTGATTATATATTTATCTAAAAGAATAAAAATAATCATTTTTTTACGTTTAAATTTTGAATATTTTTGTACCGTTTTGTATTTACATTATTTAATAGTATTATATATATCAGACATGGGCAAATGCGGCTCTTTTTGAGTTATATGCGGCTCTTGCTGAAAGTGTTAATTTCTGTTTTTTATTATTGTTTTTACAATTTTATTTTTATAATTTTGTGAAAATATGTTTGTTAAAAAATTCAATATTTGTTTTATATTATATAATAAAATCGTGCGCTTTACCATACTATCCGCCATGACAGTACAGAACTGCGGCTCCTATGCATTTTGCAAAATCTACATTTCGGCTCCCACTGAACTCTTGCTTGCCCACTCCTGATATATATATTACAGTACATTTAAAAAAATTTTACGGAGCTTATTCCGAACCCTCTTTTCCTGAGGTACTTCAGATCTCCAGTAAGTCTATTCCATAATTTGCTAGAGCCATATCCTACTATAGTCAGTCTAGTTACGCTCTTGGGGAAGCAATAGTGGAATGAAGAAAACAATAAAGCCACTGGCTTTCAGTGACAAAATAAAACTTACCTACAAGGAATGGTAAAATCCAGCATTTTACAAAGACATAAGCCTGTTTTCTTCACAGTTGTAAAACAATAGCAATGAAATATAAAGGTATTCAATGTCTCCATTTCAGCCTGCTCAACCTTTTGAGAAATCTGGTCTTGCTTATTTCATCATTATTATTGAATCTGTTTCATGTTTGATGTTATGTATAAGGCACGTATTTCAGTTGCAGACCTTTCACGAGAGGCATTCAGAGGAGTCCCACAAAGTTTCCCTCACTCATTTTTGACGGTGTCCAGCCGTCTTTTGAGTATGTCTCTGCTCTCTCGGACAAAAATATTTTGTATTAATTTTGAGATATTCTACGACTTTGTAATTTAAATTGAGCCAGTCATTGATTGGAGTTAATATAGGATTGGCTTTATGAGAAGGAGGCGGGGTGCATGGCGACTAACTCATCGAATTACCTATACTTTTGCCCACTTGTATTTAGCTAATACGTAGCAGGGGCAAGATATAGCCTGGTGCATGTTTTTGCATCTTGTGTAAATTACACTGTACTTTTAGTATTATCGGGTTTATTACGGGTGACATTTAAATAGTAATATAGAGTTAAGAAGAATTTTAAGCTTAATAAATAAGCATAATTCATAATCGCATATAATTACTGTCCCATGTAAAATTATCCATATTGTTACCGGTTCGCGATGAGAAAGCTGAAAAACACTGCATTAGCACCTAAAAAGAGGATATGCCAGGATAACGCTTTGTGACTATTTATGGTCCCGTCTGTATATGCTGATCGGATGGAGAAGACATTTAATGGGTCATCCTACTGCATCAGATATTCAAGTAATCTGAGAGACCCCGGATCGAATCAGGGAGGTCTAAAAACTTCAGGAATTTTTCGGAAAGTGATTTATTCCTAATATGTCGAACACGTCCCTCACCAACCGGCAGTCCATTATGGGCCTGGCCGAACTCACGATGGCCCTGAAAAAAACCAAAAACATCTTATTGGACGTGGCGGAAATAATTTAACAATAAGTCAATCTGTTTAACGAAACTTTATTACCGAAAGTATAATGCCAGAGAAATTATGAAGATATCTCAAAACCAAATATGATGGGTAAATTTAAAATCATTAAAATAAGAAAAATAAGTTTTAGAAACGTGTGCCAAGAAAATATATTTAACTGCATTTATGAAGTCATATGTAATAGCGAAAGTCATAAACCGTATACGATTGGTAATTTTATTTTGCCTACTGCAGCAATAAAAAATAATGATACGATTCATAGAAAAAATATGAAGCTAAATTATATGAAATTACTCTGTCGAATGGCACACTTGGAAAATTAGCAATGATCAGTTCCAACAACTTATTATTAAAACTAAAGTTTTAAATGTGTTATTCAGCCGGACTAGTCAACTGACATTTCAGGATTTTTTAAAACTCTTTTCACTCTGTGGGCATCTTTTTGCGGATTCAGCCAGGCAAACAATGGAGCGGCTGGGTGGTCAGAGATGAGGCCCAACATATCCGGACGAACCACTCCCGAAAAATTCCTGGGGATTTAGCTACCAGTCCGGATTCGAACCCGGGCCCCTAGAGCGGTAAGCCGCTCGGCCATCCGGTCGTCTCAGGATTAACCCGACTGTTACCACCTCGGCAATGACATTTTAATATTAATTTAATAATTTTATCGATATAAATATTTTTAAAGTAAGATTATTTTTACAATAACAGTGATAATTTAATATATATACATATATTTAAAAAAAAACATTTTATATGACAAAATTTCAAGGTGGCGCTAGGAGATTCTGAAATAACGTCAGGAAGTTTGAATAATTAAATTCTATTACATTTTTTCAGTGTGTATGGTTCGTATGGTTTTGTTTATTATAAAAATAGGCAGCAGTGAGAATATAGCAATCGCTTCATTTGTATAAAACACCCCGTTCTCTTCCAAGAGATTACAAATCGTAGTTTTTTTTTCATAAGTATAAGTGTTTTATATTAAAAGATTGCTTAAAATGAAGTGATATTTAAATAAAACATGAGTGATAGCCATCATTTAGGTCCTTCATCGTCTGTAGGAGAGATAGAACATATAGAATCTCTCTCTGATCAAATTGGATATCTTTGCTTAAGGGATGATTACAGTGATGTTACTTTGGTCGTTGAAGAGGCTCACATTCCGGGACATAAGGTCATCCTTGCCTCTAGGAGCGAATATTTTAGGTAATTTCTTTAAAAAAAACCACATAAAATATTACATACATACTTAACATTATTGAAACATTATTGTTTTTTTAATGTTTGAAGTTACTTTTGAATTTTTAATTGATTTAATCTAATCTTTTGCTACTATGGGCATGTTTGTTCTACACAAATGACAAATGTTTGATTTAAATTGGCACAAGAAACGGTGGCTTGATTCATTCCATTATCCGATCGGTCGATAGGGGTGCCCGATTGGCGCCTCTTATTAATTAACCAACCGATCGGGTAGTAGAGTTTGTATTTTCCGGAAAATGAATGTACTCTACGTATGATGATTGGATTTCTGTATTTTGTTCCTTCGTAGGAATCGAGTCGACGAATAAACGAACTCGAACTTTATCTCGAGAAGCGTTTTGTTATCGGGACAATTGCATTTAGAAATTTCGATTGTCTTCGAGTACTAATGCTCTTAATTTAAAAGAAAGTTGAGTTTGTTTACATAGATTTATTGCTTGAAATTTAGCAGTAATTCATAGATGTTATTTGCTCAAGTTTTTTGGAGTTAACATTAGTAAATATGTTATTGTAATGAACAGATTTTTCAGTATCTTCTTATATAAAATTTTGTCAAAAATAAACTGCAAAATTTTATAGGTCATTTCAGTGTGTTATGTTTATATAATATGAAAATTAATATTATGATAATATGCAAATATGTAAGCAAATGTTTTTAAAATGCATAAACTTTTTAATAATTAAAATTTTGAAGTTCTAAAAAATGTATAAATTGTTTATTACTAACAATTACTAAAAAAGATTATCGTGATCGTAAAAATCAGTAAATCCCTTTTGTTCTTTCTTTAAAGTGGCAAAGTGTAGAATCTATAAGAACATCCTAAAAAATGACTAACAATATACAGTAATACCTCGACTTACGCGAACTCGGAGTTATGTGATTTTCAAATCTCGTTGATCTGTCTTTTGTTTGAGCGCCACACAACTCTTGATTACTCACTCCCCCACACTATTGTTCAGCTTACATGTTCGGACATGTCGCGCAAAATCGACGCGTAGCTACAATTTATTTTGTGTTATTTATTTCTGTGTTTGTTATATCTACGGAGACTTGAGAGACTCTACTATGTCATCCAAACAAAGTAGAACTGATTCTTCTGCATCAGACAAGAAAAGAAAAACTTTATCTTTGGAATGTAAAGTTAACATTATTAAAGACTACGATATAAAAATGAAAAGGGGCTACAAATTTTAGAAAATATAGATTCCAATGAAGAGCGCATTTCTTCTACAAAATGAGAAATAAAAAAATTATTAGCATGCTACAAGGAAATTTTGCAGGAGAAAAACACAATCTTTGAGCCGTCAGATTAATTTGTTAGATTTTATGAAGCCTTCTACATCAAAATAACTTTGGTTTACAATTTTAATAATATAATTTGTTATACCTATGTATTATCTAAGATTTTATGAAACATTTTTTTTTAAATTATTGTTTTCTTTAGTCTCCGGCCCCAATTAAAAAGAATTTGTATGTATTTATATGTGAAATTATACCCTGACTTATGCGGTTATTGCTCAGTCTCACCTATCGCGTAAGTTTGGGGTATTACTGTATTAAAAAGCATATATAAAGAAAGTTTGTTCTTTATACATTTTGACATAGTAAATGCAATGAAACTCTTCAGGAAGAGGTCTACAACTACCGTTGCTTAAATTAATGTCAATCCCCTGCCTGCAACATTCCACCTTTCTATCTGACAAATGGGATGGTGATATTCTAAATATGAAAATTACTTAATAAAAAGTTATCAGTGAGCATAAAATATGTTTATAGGATTTTCGAGGGAGTCGAGTTTAAATATTTGGTCCACTTTTCACAAAATTTGATTTTATGGTCAGTTACCTGTAAATGGTAAGTTAGAGTTAATGTTAGAAAAAATTTGGATGTCTTGAATTAACTTCTCATGCAGGTAGGGGTTGTCAACTATTTTTATATATTTAATATGTGTATATATGTACTGTATAAACAGTATGTGTTTAATATACAGGGTGGGCCAACAAAAACAAAACAGCAGAGTTAACAGATAACACATTATCAGCCTTAATTTTATGATCAATATTTTTTCCCTTGCATGATTTCCGAGATGTCCCCCTCGAGAATAAAATCAACCTGTCCGAGCGATTTGCTTAAATACAAATCCAACTATCCAAAAACTGCCATTTTGTTTTTGTTGGCCCACCCTGTATATATATAAATAATATACAGTATATTGTGGTGTGTGTGTTTAATAATTGATTTACATATGAATTGTTATGTCATATAAATTATGTACAAATATATATTTAAAAACTTTTTTATACTTGCAATAATGTTTTATTTGTTTTTTTAAGCATTTTTACATTTTTGTAATAATTTTTTTACTACAAATTGAAATCTTTCTATTTTTTAAAGCTTGTAATTTGTGGTATAGCTTAGATATTTGTTACGTGTTTGTTGTTGTTTATTTTATATATATATAAAACAAACAACATAATAATTATATAAATTATAGTTATAATATAAATAACAATTAAACAATTATAATATATATAAATAAATATATATATATATATATATATTCATTTATTTATTTCACTTGAATATTTAAATTATTAATGCAAGTTATTTTTAGACAAAAATTTTAAGATATTTGAGTTTTTCTTTTAATTGAATTTTATTATCATGTTCCACTTAGTATTATATTATACTATTACAAAGAATGGTAGATAATAAGACAATAGAGTTGAAAAGTAGTACTTTTTTAGACTCAGTAATGCTTGCTTCTGTGGAGTTTGTTTACTTAGAGTTAATAAAGTTCAGGAAATGTGCATTTTTAAGATTTTGGATCAGGACTCAAGGAAGCAAAGCTGTTTGATACCTTAATAGCTAAGCTTCTGCTACAGCTGGAGCTTAGCTATTAAGATATCTTTCTGTTGCATAAACTAAGCACCTATAGAAAATATATCAAATACTTTACAGTTTCAGGTTTATTTAAACCACAATCACGAAAGGCACTATGATTATTTTTGAATTTTTTCAGATAGGTGTTTGTTTTTCTGACTTTTGAGTAATTGACTTGTAGGGAAAGTGAGGTTTATACAGGTACTCCTCACTTTATGACCTATCTGCTTAACGACCACTCACACTTATGACCAATCGAGTTTCGATTGGTCGTAAGTGCAATTTGGGGAATCCCCTTTCTCAGTTTGAGTGTCGATCAGTGGCGAATGGTGACGTGCGCACTAAGCATAATAGGCTTGCGTGTACTATAATTGTCTTATAGTACCATAATAGGCAAATAGTGTACTATAATAGTCTTTTTATGAATAAATTTGAAGTTTGTTGCATAATTTGAATAATTTTACAACAATCCTATATTTCCGGCGCAAGCTTCACGCTTATCGACCAATTTGCTTAACGACGTAGTCGTCGGAACGGAACTTGGTTGTAAAGTGAGGAGTACCTGTAATAGGTGATGAAAGAGCATTTATGGCTGAGGCATAGAAGAGTTTGATGTTGGCACCATTATATGTATTCATCCAGAGACCCATTTGTCTAGGCATCACTCTTCAATATAGAGTTTCTGATTTGTTTTGGAAGAACTGTATCTGCCTTAGCAGATGTAGTATTTTCAGTGGTGTGGTATCTGTAGATACTTTATAAATTTTATCAGCCAAATCATTGCCTAGAATTCCTATAAGGGCAAAAACAAAAAGTTTTAATATTTTTTTTTAAGCATCATCTGTATCAGCAGTCTTTTTAGCACTCTTTTGAAGGAAGTTCTCTGTTGCTCTATAAGACTTTCTGTATTATTTCCAAATATAGTCCATCATTTTGAGGTGCTTTCTTAGGATGACTCAGAAAATAGCCTCTCATATCTGAAGTGGAAATGGGGGAAAAGGCAGGTGTGTTTTAGTTTTGAGATCAACATAACATACTGTTGTTTTAGCATTTTATGTATGTCATCATCCTACAAAGGATCATCTTGAGGAAAAAGTAAATTTGTAATTGCTTGTAAAGTATGTTGCAGTGTTTGTTGAAGTTTGTGAGATAACTCTGATAGTTAGGTTTTATGGCCAATAATAGTGTAAACTGATTTCCATATATTTAAGCTACCTTTGCAATACTTTATCCAAGATAATTCTTTTTGGGTCAACATTTCTCTGACATATTGCTTTTTTGGGCAGCAATTTGAAAAAATTGTAGACCTCTAAATTCCTATTGTCATCTGTTGTCTGTCTGTCTTTCTGTAATTTCAAGAACAGAGTTAGGTAAATGAAATCTGAGACCAGGTATGGAAAGCTGTGATAGGAGGCCTCGATTAACTGTATATGAACTTTCAATGCAAACCAAAAGTCACGTCGTTTCAATTCAAAAATTTCCCCTGAAAGGAGTTAGATAGATGACTGGCATGACTCTGTTGCTAACAGGAAAAGTACTATGTACAGGAACAAGACATTATTAATTTGAGGTGGAGAGCATATATTTTAAATTAAATAAATTTAAAAAATATGATTAAAAATTCAAGTCCAGCATTGTGACAATGTCACAATAAATAATTACTTGTTAAGCTTCTGTATTCCTCTTCTCTGATTACTCTCAACTCTAGGTAAAAATGATGTCTTTGAAAATAGCATCTAAGTCTGTTAAATTGTTTTTTAGTGTTGTTTGCTTGGGTGTTTAACATGGAACTTCCTCTTGCCTGGCATCTTCTCAGGTAGGGACAGGTTAGCATCTGCAGTAATTGAGTGAGTGTATTCCTTGGTAATGGCTTCAAGATCTATAATTGAGTTGACAGTACTATATTTGTCCAGTTTTTTTATTCTCATGCAGATATTTAGTGAAGGTGTTCCAATTGGCTTTTTGTAGATTGAAATTTTTCCAGTAGTTAGATGAGGCTGGCATTTATTTCATGTTTATATTAAAACTTATGGCCTTGTGGTCTGAACATATTTCATCATCTCAGTTATTGGTATATCAAATGGCAAAATTTCCTACTATTATCAGGTCTATTCAACTCTTGCCCATTATAGATTGGTAGGTTTGATCCATGTCTTTATTGATTACATGTACGTTTTGATCTTCAATTAAATCCTCAGATATGAGACTTTTATTGTTTGTAATTCTATCAAATCATTTGGTATTTCTTGCATTAAAGTTTGGGCCTCTGATCTTGTTCAGTGAGATGCATTTACAGATTGTGTTTAATTCCTTTACTATAAACTTCAATGTAACGAACAGAATATAGTATGTAGAAGATAAGTATAGAGTCTCGTTAACATCTAACAAGATGGTCATACACTATTCATTTGTGCAGTAAGATAAGCATTGAATCAGAAAATTCTTATTACAGATGATAATGGCAACTAGAGAATTGGGAGAATGGCATAGAGAAGATTATATGTAGATGGATAATGTATTATTTTGTTTTTGAGAACATAAGGGTCTTGAATTAAGGCAATATCAAATTTATATTTGTTCTGATTAAGTTATTTGTAGCTGCTTTTGAGTGTTGCATTTGTTTGTTTGTTTATTTATTTATGACAACGCAACACTTGGGCAATCTGCCTAGGGGGATGCCTTCCAGCAGGTCTTTTTAAGGGTAACTGGCCCCTATTTGGGTGTTACAGACATGGAGAAAACCCAGAAAACTCCATGTTCTGATGAGGCACGAACCCACAACCGAACTCCCAGTGTTCAAGGAATGGAACCATTTGGCCACTGGTGGGCCATTAAGTGTTGCATATTAAACTGTATGATAACAGTATAATTTATTTATATATATATATAGTAGTAGACACACAATTATCTGTCCTAGGATTATCTGGTTGTCCATATTATCCAATCACATCTGCCTATGTCATAAGATTTTTTCTATAAACAGTACACTATTATTAAATAATAATGTGTAAAAATACAATAACAAACATTTTCATAAAACATACTGTTATTCCACAGATAATACATTGAGGTACTTGGAGGGGCATCTTACTGGCTTAGTTTTGCTAAAAATTTTGTAAACATTATCATATGTACCATAGAAATTACAGCTGAAAAATAAACTACTTAAGAGAGACACTGATATGTTTGACTGCACACGAAATGCCTTATCTTCAATCTGTGTTATTTGACTTTTTCTTTATTTGGCTTGGCTGGAATTAAGATGGATAATTATTACTTTACTGTGTATCGTAATAGAATAATTGTATTCTCTTTTCGTCATTTGTGAATAGTTAGGAAAGTTATAGATTAATGTTTAGTACTTAAAAAAAATATGAAAATTAACATTTTCACAAAGTAATGAAGAACAAAAAAGATAATTAAAAGAACTTTTATACTTATTTCATTTTTATGTCAATATAAAGTGTAGAATTATTATCAGTTATTTGCAGATGTCCATTACATATTCAATTAATATGGAAAATATTTTATACGATATATATTTCAAATGGTACCGTAATTAAATACCATAGTTATACTATAATGTACTGTACATGTAAGCTACTCATAAACTAAACTTTCAATATGCAGCTATTTTATTCTTGGTCAGTTGAATTTTTTGAATCAATATGTTAATTATCAATAGCTCCAAATACAAACTGTTCCATGATATCTAAATAATATGCACTATTTTAAAAGTTTTAAATATTCGATTGGTATCATTTGTAAATTCTGATAAAGTAATAAAAGTATAAATAAATACTAATATATTAAACTGATAGTGAATATTAAATTCTTAAAATAACAGTCCTTGAAACAATTAATATAATTTCATGCAGATAACCTGTGGGTTATCTGTGTTTGAAAGATAATTTGAAAGAGAGTGCAGGTTATGTGTCGATCTTAAATTTAACTTAAGAGTTAAAGTTGATTTAAAGTATGCTTACTTTCTGTTTAATTTTTTTTATCAGTTTATTATTACTACTGACAAAGGGAATTAATCATAAAAAAAAACAATATAAATTGTATTTATTTAGTTTTATACTTAATTTACAAAATTGGGACAGTTTGTAAACACCTACACTCAAATTATGGTAAAATTCTCGCTATTTCAGAGGAATGTATTAGTAGCTGCTTTCCTGTTAAGGCTAGGTACCATATCATATACACAAGGAGTCTTAAAATGCATTTTAGTGAAGACAATACACAAGTGCACATTTATGTATGTACCGTACATCACTATACCAAGCTATTGTCTTTGCTAATGTATGCGTGGATTAAAAGTTATTTAATTAGAAATGATAGGTTACTGAATTTTGCCAATATGATTCAATACAATAATTTTTTAACTAATCTGATCCAATACCAATATTTGCTTCAATCCATTATCTACAAGTGTTGGTAATAAATGAAACCCCAAAAGCTCATTGGTTTAGAGAATATTCATTTTGTTTACTAACTGTTTAAATTCAAGCATAAAGAAATAAAAGTTTACAAATCAATTTATGGATTCCTTTTTGGTTTTGACCCTAGACAGTTGTAACTTCCTGGATTCAATCTTGGATTCCAGAATGGTAGGAGGAGAGTTGCTTTAATTGCCTTGGTCATCTAGCCAGCTCTCTATACAATTCTAGAATATAGTAATGAGGAAAGAAAAACATGATGACAATGTCTCTTTTGGTTAAGTAAGAGTAATTTTTATTTTACAGCGCTTTCTTTAAAATTATTTTTCAAAAACATATAAAAGGCATTACTGCAATTTCATGTTATCCACACGAAATTACAGTGATGCATTTTATTTCCACAAAAGCTACAAACTTCATATACAGACAGCACTAACATTGTTGGATAGAGGAAGTCTTTAGCACTATTTTTCCACATGGTCAGGTGCCACCATTGGCTATGCATCTTTGCCAGCAATGAACAAGAACCAGTAAACTGTGTTTGTAAAAATCTACATCAGCAGAGGTGACCTACTTTTTACAGCTGTGATGATAAGGGTAATTGTCAGGAAAATGTTACACGTGTAGTCTGTCTTTCATCTGCCTGAACAAATAGAAGTCCAAACACATCAAATCTGGATTATATGGTACGTGTGGTAAAACAGTTTAGCCAAACTTTGCAGTGTTGATGTTGTATCCCCTGGGTCTTAGGTGGTACAACATCAACACCGCATAGCAGTATGTCTAAACATAAAACAGAAATGTAACAGCTGATGAGGAGTGCAAGTTACACAAAAAGATCTTTCACCCGAAATGCATAGTGAATAAAGAATAATGAAGATAACACTCAGAAGTTTTTGTCTCCGATGAAATGCAGTCCAGACGGCGGTTAACTTCTTCGGATTTAACCTATGAAGTCTCATCAGTTTTTTTGAAGAAATATTTAAAGAATTGATTTTTAAAGCAAAAAAAATCTTTGTTACTGATAACTGTTAAAATTGATTAAAATGTTGACTCATTTCTACAGCTGCTGCTGCCAGATGTCTGTTGTTATTAAAGTACTAGTCTCATAGTGAGATCAAATATCTGTAACTGAATATACAAATATATAGTAAATAACAAACTTACTGATTGTTAATTGTTATATATGAATATATAATACAAATAACAATCTTACTGATACATTCAAAACTCTAAGAAATTGCTTCCATTATTAGCAAGAAAATGTTTTTAAATTTTTGGTAGAACTTTTGATTATTTAAATAAAATTAAAATCGTTTGTTTAAAGTAAAATAACTTTTGGTAAAAATTATAGGTGGAAATTATGTTTTATAGCATGAATATTAAGAATACTTTCTATTTTGATCATGACATTTTTCTATTATCTTCAATGAAAGTACTATAATTGTACTGTAAAAGTACTTGATTATTTTGTGTAAAATGCATACCCAGTAGTTTATCGTATTATGAATATGAACTACATGGAGAATAAAATATTTACAATGTACTGTGTTTTCACTACTAGTGCATTTTGTATTTAGTGACTTTTCTATATGACAAATTTTCTACTTTTCCTGGAAGAAATTTATTTTATGGAAGTTCAACTATATTTATAAATTCCAATATTCTTTTTAGATATACAAGATAGGCCATAATCATGTCTCCTGTTTTATTTTAAAGCAATTGTAATTTAAATTACATGGTACTATAAAATACTCTGGTGAAAAATTTTAAATATTGCAAATTTTTATTGGTTGGATGAGACAACCTTTCACTTATCTGGATTGTTGAATCAGTGGAATTGCTGCTTATGGAGTAAAGCTGATCTCCAAAGAGACAACATTGAGATTTTCCAAAAGTTAATGTCCTGTCTGCTGTTAGGTCAAGTGTGCTTATTTTTGGGACAAACACAGCAGAAACTTTATGTGCTGTCCAATTGAAATTGTCCTGCACATGATACGACAGGATTTTCTCCATAATGAAGTTTTCCACAAGAGGTTTGTGCAACTCTGGAATAGTGTAGTAATGATATCCCATGGCCTTCAAGATCATCTGACATTACGCCTGAATGTTTCCTTAGTTCTGTAAAGAATCACATTTATGCAATGAAGCCACTTACTATTAAGGAGCTTCTTGACAGAATTGTGGCAACTCTGTCATATGATACCAGAAATGTCAAAAGTTTTTGAGAAAACAAAATGTCTCGTATGTGCATTGACATTGCAAGTTGTCATGTTAAAATAAAGTGAGACTCAGGTTCAACTGGTGTTCATGGTTTCAATGTAAAGAATAAAAAGAACATCGTCTATCCAAATCTACCATTGGCTTTACATCCTGTCCCTCATGGTCCAGACATACCAGTACCTATGTATTTTTGTCCCTTCAGTGTCCCTTCACCAAGACATGTTAACACCATATAATTTAATATGTATGTACAGTAATACCCCAAACTTACGCGATAGGTGAGACTGAGCGATAACGGCATAAGTTGGGGTATAATTTCACATATAAATACATACAAATTCTTTTTAATTGGGGCCGGAGACTAAAGAACACAAATTTAGAAAAAAATGTTTAATGAAATCTTAATATAATTTGTTATACATATGTATTATCTATTAAAATCGTTAACCGAAGTTATTTTGATATAGAAGGCTTCATAAAATCTAACAAATTCGTCTGAAGGCTCAAAGATTTTTTTTTCTCCCACAAAATTTCCTCGTAGCATGCTAATAATTTTTTTATTTTTCGTTTTGTAGAAGAAATGCGCTCTTCGTTGGAGTCTATATTTTCTAAAATTTGTAACCCCTTTTCATTTTTGTATAGAAGTCTTTAAAAATGTTAACTTTACATTCCAAAGATAAAGTTTTTATTTTCTTGTTTGATGCAAAAGAATCGATTCTTCTTCATTTGGTTGACATAGTAGAGTCTCTCAAGTCTCCGTAGATATAACAAACACTGAAATAAATTGTAGCTTTGCGTCAATTCCGCGCGACACGTCCGAACATATAAGCTGAACAATAGTGTGGGGGGTGTGAGTAATCAAGAGTTGCGTGGCGCTCAAACAAAAGACGGATCGACGAAATTTAAAAATTGCATAACTCCAGGTTTGCATAAGTCGAGGTATTACTGTATTTCAATTTGATTGCTTTAAAATAAAATACGAGATGTAATTATGTTCCATCTTGTATTTCTCTAGTATATTATCATTTATCTGAAAAGAATTTGTTAGGATTCATAATTGTATTATATTACATATTTATGTTTTAGTCTAGTAACCCCAAAAATGTTCAAAAAATTATTAAATTTTATGCAAAGATTTCTATTGAAATATATTTTATGTAAAGTATTTAAATATTTTAATATTTTTCTTATACCTTATTATCATATAGAATATAATTTTTTGTAGTTTATTTTTTTCAAATTAGTTATCAATAAAATTTATCTTTATTTTTAAAAATAATCCAATAAACATATATTAAATTATATTGTATTACGTGTTTTAGTCCATATACTAATGAAAAAATTCACTTTTTCTTTTTTTTTTTACATGAATTTTAATTTGTTGTTATTCTAAAGTTTAAATGTATGTTTAAAATGGCTAATTTTTATTATGTATTAATTTTTAGAGCATTATTATATGGTGGAATGAGAGAATCATCACAAGATGTAATTGAATTAAAAGGAACGTCTTTAGTAGCTTTCAAGATCTTATTGCGCTATATTTATACTGGTCGTATGACATTAACAAATCTTAAAGTAAGATACGTAATTAAATTATTTATACTTAAAAAAAATTATTAAACTTTAATATATTTTCATTGATTTTTTTTATTGTCTGAACTAAAATTATTACTTAATTCCTTTAAATAAGGTAGCTTCTTATATTTGATTTCTGCTAATAATGATGTTTGTTTGTAACTAGAGCCATCAAAAACTTGATATGCAACTGGGTATAGAGCAAACCCCTTTTGTCTCCTTAACTTTTGGTCTTTTTTTTTTTTTGTATAAATGAGATACATAGCGAATGTTTCTTTATTAATAATTAGCAATATTAAAGATTTTATTTTTCGGTAGTAAAAATAACATTAATATGGGCAGGAACAATTATGGGCCCTCTAAATTCTCTCTGGCCCCAGGGAAAAATCTACAGCTTTCCCTCTCAATGGTGCATTTATACTTTATAATTTAATATTTTGGTAAAATGATATTTAACAATTCAAATCTACTTAAAATTTTGATTAAATGAGAGAGATTTTTTATGGTTTTATTTATTTATTTAAACTGTGTGAATGAAAATTTTTTGCGTTTTATTTCTGAATAAATAAAATGTCTTATATAATTTTTCCCTTTTTTTTAGTTAATAAAAATGTACTTTAATATTTTTAAAACAATTTGAAGACATTTTTTCTTGTGAGACTAGGAACAGATTTGGGATCTGCTTACAATAAATTGCAGTAATTATCAGGTAACCAAAAAAGTTTTGTCTTTTTTTGTGAAACTACAAAGTTTAAAGAATGTTAATGCAATACACAATAGATTGCACTAAAATTCCAGCGATATGTTAATCAAGATTTAATGCTGATTCATTTTATATAAAGAGAAGCGAAAAGGTTATCTCTTAATGTTATAAAAATTGACCTGAAGATGAGTACTCCAAACTCTATAATTCATGCTTGTATGTTATATGAGTTTAAACTTAGAACAAATGCTGTGCAAACGGCTCAAAAAATATGCCAGGCTTTCGGACAAGGTTCTGTCAGCACTCGCACCACCCAAAGGTGGTTTAGAAAATTTTCTTTCGGCGATGAGTTGCTTAAAGATGTGCCACGAGAAGGGCGGCCATACGTCAATAATGATGATAAATTACAGGCTGCAATCGAAGAAGATTCTGCTCAAACTTGTCAGATGTTAGCACAAAGGTTCTCCGTAAATCACGAAACTGTCCGTTTACATTTGGATAGTCTTGAGAAAGTTTACAAGCTCAGCAAATACCTCATCAATTGACACCTGCCAATATTGTGCATATGGTGGACTGCAAATGGAATTGTTCACTATGAACTTATACCATCTGGCCAGACTATTACTGCTAACGTCTACAGTGACCAACTCTGTCGAGTTCACCAATCACTTTTGAAAAAACAGCTAGCTTTAGTGAACCGTAAAGGCATTCTTTTCCTACATGATAATGCTATAGGCCTCATGTCACGCGTGTGACCTCTGACACAATTCAGACCCTTGGATGGGAATCTCTTTTGCACCCTCCTTATTCTCCTGACATTAGCTTTTCTGACTATCACCTATTTTAAGCCTAGATAATCATCTGCGAAATCGACAGTTCAGAAATAGAGAGACTATGGAAACAGAGTTAGAGAAGTTTTTCAACTCTAAAGATCGTGACTTTTTTAAAAATGGAATTTATAAGCTTGTTTCCCATTGGGAAAAAATTATTGAATGTGAGGGTGGTTATTTTGATGAATAAGTTGTGTTATTTCCTATACATTTTTATGTTTGTTTTCTTTCAACAAAAAACGACAAAACTTTTGGTTACCTGATACTTTATTTTTTTATGACAGATTTCTTAAAAACTAAAATATGGTTGATGAAATTATAATATGAACTGATTCTGACAAAAATTATGATACATTATTGAATCTCTCTCTCTCTCTTCTTTCTTTCTGAAAAACAAAAATGCTGATACTAATAATTTTAACATACATATAAGTTAAATACGAGTTAAACACGTATATATATAATTGTGGAAAATCATCTTCCTAACATCAGGAATTTTCAGGAATTATCAGGAATTTTCTAACTGTTTAGCAATAAAAGAATAATTCTGATAACTCCAATTGTAGGAAAATTATAAGTTTTTAATAATAAGAATTACATTATTATTTGTTACTTTCATTCTTAGTCATTAAAATAGCTATAGTAAAAAATAATCTATAGAAATTTGTACATTAGTATAGAAATTTAGGTTAGTAACTTTCTCCATCATGTCATCAGGCTGCAATTTGAAAAAATTGTAGACCTAGTAGACCTATAAGTTCCCACTGTTGCTGTCGTCCATCCTTAATCTCAAGAACAGAGTTAGATAGACAAAATCAGAATTGAAAGCTTAGGGACAGGAGGCTCCAATTAACTATATATGAACCTTTGATGCAAACTAGAAGTCACATTATTTCAATTCAAAAATTTTCCCCTGAAAGGAGTTTGATAGACGACCAGCATGACTCCATTGGTAAAGAAAAAGTATGATGTACAGGGGCAAGCCAATTACTAATTTGAAGTGGAGAGCATATATTTTAAATTAAATAAATGAAAAATATGATTAAAAATTGCAACCCAGCATTATGACAATGTTTTTTTTATTTAATTTTATAATGTCTGATAGTTAAAAGAAAAAAAATGCTTAATGCACAAAATTTTCATTCTTATTCATTATTATTTTATAATTTTTTTATTTACATATGTTAAATTACTTTTAGAAATTGTTCATGTATAATATTGGGATTATAAGAAGATTGTAAAAAAAATTACACAAACATATTGTACAAATATCAAACACAGTATAATAGAAGATATATGGATGATTAATCAGCAAATTTTGTAACATTTTCTTTTCAGATGATGCTGTAAGATTAATTCTAAAGATAATGATTTAATATGGAGAATAAGCATTTTTTAGACTTACTAATCATGAAACAAACTGAAATGTTTGTAGTTCATAATTTACTGAAAAGAAATATGTAGATCCAAATATGTTCTAATTAGAAATGAACCGATACCTATCTGATACCGATATATTAGCATATTTGAATGCTCTCAGTATACAGTAATACCTCAGTTTTTGTTGACTTTGGTTATCGTTGGTTTCAGTTTTTGTTGATTTTTTCCATGAAAAATTTGTCTCAGATTTTGTCAGCGTGCCCACATGACTTCCCTGCTAATTTTGCAAAAACAAAGAGCGACCCACGCCTTCTCCTGCTCAGTGTGGCATTGTTTCTCGTTGTGTGAGCGTTACTCTGCATGTCTAGCCAAATAATTCCATTGCTTTCCTTTCCTTTTAGCTCCATCATGGGGCCAAAGAAAATTTCCAGAGCCAGCAGCCCTTCAAAGAGGAAGGCCGAGAACATGATTGACTTGAAAAAAATCATCGAAAAATACTAGAGCGGCATTAAGATTGCTGAAATCGGCCGCATGTACGGGAAGTCGCCATCTACGATAAGTTCCATTGTGGCAAAAAAGAAAGCAATAAAGAAGGCTAATGTAGCAAAAGGCGTGAAGGTGCCAACGAAACAGATCACAAACAGTCGAAGATGTCGAACAGTCGTTATTGATTTGGATAAATAAAAAACAGTTAGATGACGATTCTGTTTCAGAGACCATCATGTTAGTCTTTTATATTCATTTCTTGTTGTTTTTAGTATTAAATACTATACTTGTTCTTTATAAAATGTGTTTTTGGTATGTATTTGGGAGTTTCTAGAACGAATTAATTGGATTTACATTGATTCTTATGGAAATAAATGCCTTGGTTTTCGTCAGTTTCGGATTTTGCCGATTGTTTTCAGATGGATTATCAACGAAAACTGAGGTATCACTGTAGTTCTATATATTCAAAATATCAGTTTATTTTATAAACTGATATTCTGAATACATATTAGCAGAATTCAGTATTGTGTCATCTCAGGTTCTGATGCTTTCAAAGGATTCAATAAAATATAAACTAAGGTCTAACAGTATTCAGCTGTTTAATACAGAGTTTGATTGTACACTGAGGCTAAAACAGAATTAAATAATATATCCTAAGATGTTATGAGAGGAAAAGTTAGGTTGGTCTGAACTATTTGGTATTAATAACATATTAAAAGAAAGAGAGCAAAAAATTGAATTTAAAAATAATAGAAAAAAGACGAATATAGTATTTTGAATATTTATGAAATAATAAATTTAACATTGACTATTTATAAAAAATTATTGGTTTATGCAATTTTGTTAACAGATGCATTGAGAACTAAGAAAATGAAAATATGAGATATGGGACATTATATCATTAGCCCAAAAGAATTTGTATGAGAGCGTAGAGAGAAGAGGTTTGTGTACATTGTTGATGGAAAAAATGATAGCAAAAACATAAAGTTTAAATAGCAAACAAAATTATCAAAAGAATTTTAGGTTTTTTTTATTAAAATTCAAATGAAATTAATTTTTAAAATATTTTAGGTTTAGTTATAAATGTTTATAAATAAGATTTTAAATTATTTTTATTTCTATATAAATAAATAGGAAGATATGATTTTGGATATACTTGGTCTGGCTCATCAGTATGGTTTTGTCGAACTGGAAACATCTATTTCTGAATATCTGAAAGCAATTTTGAACATTCGTAATGTTTGTATGATATATGATACAGCAAATTTATTCCATTTATCATCATTGGCAGAAGTATGCTGCTGTTTTGTCGATAAACATGCCCAAGAAATTATTCAACATGAATCATTTTTATCATTATCGTCAGTAAGTAGAATTTTCTTAATTTTAACTATAATTTAATAAATAAATGAAAATATATCAATTAACTTCTTTCAAATAAAATTTTTAATGCTTTTATTTAATTAAATTTAAAAAAATTTCAACTACACATATGTATGCTTTCATTAGAATTTAAAATATAAATTGCTGTGATTACAATGAATACCAAAGTAATTGCAATTGAATTATTTTGTTAGGATACAAGAAGGCCAGGTATTCATGTGTTTGATGTAATAGACATATGATCTGAATTCAAGTTTATGAAAAATAGTTAAAAGATGGTGTTTGTTTTTGTGAAATACAGATAATGGACAAGACAAGTTAGAAAGCATCTAAAACAATGATAATTATGACTAAAATTGACAGTTGACTTTTCAGAAACAACCAGTTGTGCTGAAAAAATACAGAAGCACATTGGCAAATGTAGTGAAATTACATTTGTGGAAATGATAATATTACATTAAAATCTAAATCTAACTCAATTAGCCAAGATTTATATATAAACTAATATTAATACTCTTAACTTGTATCATCATTATCATCATCATCGTCGTTGTTTCATTTGCAACTAATATAAATGCTGATTTTTGGATGTACATATATTTATTTTGATGTAAAAAAATGATTTCAACTAGTATATATAATATATATATATATATATATATAACAGATTCTCAAATTAAAAATTTTTAGTTAATAAATTATACATACATCTGAATTTAAATGTATTGGTTTGTTTGGAAAGTTCGTAGCGATTTTTAAGAGAAATAAAAGAAATTGTTTTAAAACTGAAAATATACTTTTATTTTATTATGTATGCGCCATTGTTTTTAATGACGTGTTGCCATCTATGGGGGAACTTCACGATACCCTCTTCGTAGAACTCTCCAGTTTTTCCCGCGATAAACTGATCCACGTGGTATTTGCAAGCTTTCAAAGTATCAAAGTTTTTATCACGAAGGGAATTTTGCAGAGAACGGAACAAATGGTAGTCCGACGGGGCAAAGTCGAGTGAGTAAGGGGGGTAGGGTAAAACATCCCAGCCTAGTTCCAATAATTTTTAGTGTGTTTGTAAAGATGTGTGCAGTCTGGCATTACCTTGATGAAACGCAATGCCTTTTCTGTTGGCCAATTCCAGATGTTTTCCTTCAATTGCCATCTTCAGTTAATTCAATTGGAAACAATACTTATCAGAATCAATTGTTTGATTCTGTGGAAGAAGCTTGTAGTACAGGATTC
Organism: Centruroides vittatus; assembly: GCF_030686945.1. Taxonomy (NCBI): domain Eukaryota; kingdom Metazoa; phylum Arthropoda; class Arachnida; order Scorpiones; family Buthidae; genus Centruroides; species Centruroides vittatus. The sequence goes on from NW_027122193.1 coordinate 2,321,579, forward strand.
CTTTCCAATCCCACCAGACAGTGAGCATGACTTTCTTTGGATGAAGACCGGCCTTTGGAGTTTTTAATGGTGGTTCATTTTTTTTACCCCATGATTGTTTTCAGCTGATGTTATAAATGATCCACTTTTCATCACCTATCACAAAATGCTTCAGAAAAGGGTCATTTTCATTTTATCTTTCAAGAGAATCACAAATGGAGATGTGATCCAGTAAGTTCTTTTCCGTTAAGTTGTGAGGTATCCAAATGTTGTAATGATTCACATATCCGAGCTTCTTTAGATGTTGAAATACAGTACTGTTTGATGACTTCACTATGTCTGCAATCTCTCAAGTTGTGTAATGAGGGTTTTCATCCAATAATGCTTTGATCTGGTCTTCTTCAATAACAGGAGGTCTTCCTGAGCGAGGAGCATCTTCAAGGCTGAAATTACCCATTTTAAATTTTGCAAACCACTTTCAAACAGTTGATTCTGCTACAGCACTCCCACCATAAACATCACATATCTTTTTTGCTGTTTGTACAGCATTTTTGCCTTTACAAAAAAAAGAAAAGAAACAAGTGTCGATAATGCATGTTGTTCACATCCATTTTTGCAATGAGACAAATTAAATGCTATTTGAATAATCTTAACAGTTTTTGTAACGGATGCGAATCAAGGTCATTTATCGTAATATTCATTGGTTTGTACAATTTTAATCATTTTCACATCAATCGGTGTCTCAACTGTCAGCTATCAAAAATTACTACAAAGTTTCTGAACAACCCAATATATATATAGCAAAAAGGTGTAGATAAAAAAAAAATCAGGAGACTTCCAATTAGATCTTTTTATTATTATTATTATTATTATTATTAAAATTGAGTAAATTAGCATTACAACTGAATAAACTTATGTTTATTATTCTATAGTTGTATTTTAAAGCAATTTATTTGTAAATTATAAACATCATCTGAATTGCTCACTGCAATAGTAATTTAGATCATGCATCGTGTTAAATTAGATTTAATACTTTTTAATAGGTAGAATTGAATTGCTATTAAGAAATTTTCAATATGTAAAGTCATTTTTATAGACTGTTTTGCAGTTTTATATATAACATATCATAACATGTTTGACTGTCATTAATAAATATCAAATTTTGATGTCTTTTTATTTAAAAAATTCGTAATTTAAATTATTTTTGGATTGTATTAGCATCATTTGTAAGAATGCAATCATAAGTGTTTATATATATACTTTGTAAATTCAGAGTAGGAATATAAATATGTATAATAGGAATTAACATTGCCAAATTTAGCTTTTAAATAAATATTTTTCAAAAAACAAAAAATTTCTTTCTAATGTGGAATTTTAACATTCCAGAAATTGTGTGTAATTGAGGCATATAGTTTCAGAGATGGCTAATTCAATCTTTTAATTCCTTGATCTTATGTATGCTTTTTTTGTTCTTTTCAATGATAATTGTTATGAAATTCTAAACCAGCCATAAAACAGAAAGAAGAAATGAAAATTGGAGGTTAGTTTCAAAATCAGCCACACATCCCATATGTTCTAGACCCAGAAAAAGTGGAGTTGGTTATTTTTGAAACTGTATGCCTCAATTTATAGATTATTTTCAAAATAAGTTTGTTTTTTGTTTTAAATTTTTTTGTATAACTTTAATAAAAAATACAGTTTATTATATTTTGTGTTATATGATTGATTACAGATTTAATAAATTTACAGATAATTTAAACAAGAACATTATATTAATTTTTCAGTTAAATTATTAAATACGTGATTGACTAAAAATATAATTAATGTTAATATATTATGGTATTTCTTTCCAATATAATACTGGCTGTCAGAATAGGAACAAAGAACAGTAGAGCATCGATTATCCGACCCCCGATCAACTGTCTCATCGGTTAACCGACCACGTTCTAGTCGGCAAATTCAAATGTCCGCTAGTGATGTGGCGCTACAATATTTGGCTATGTCTTGGCTACGATTTTTAATAATACAATAGTGGCGATTATTATTATTAAAAAAATTTAGTTAGGCTTAACATCGATGAAAATTCAACGCAAAGTAGGTTAATAGCGATATACTAATTACATGGGATATACTAATAATGTATTTTTTCGTACTTTTCGGTTATCCGTTTTTTCAGTTATCCGACCAACCCCAGTCTCTAATTGAGTTGGATAATCGATGCTCTACTGTAATACATTTTATTGAAAGTTTCATAATTATAAATGTTTTTTTTTTAGATCTAGTCTTATGAAATATTTTTAATATAAGAAAACATTCTAAACATTTAATACATGTGTATTATAAAACTTTTTATGACATTAAAATTAAATAAATTACAGGTACTCCTCACTTTACGACCTGTCTGCTTAATGACCACTCGCACTTACGTCCAATCGAGTTTCGACCTGCAATTCGGGGAATCCCCTTCCTCAGCTTGAGTGTTGTTCAGTGGCGAATGGTGACATGCGCACTAAGCGTACTATAATAGGCTTGCATGTACTATAATAGGCAAATAACATACTATAGTAGTCTTTTTATGAATAAATTTGAAGTTTGTTGCATAATTTGGATAATTTTACAACGATCCTATATTCCCGGCGCAAGCTCCTCGCTTATTGACCAATTCGCTTGACAACGTAGTCGTCGGAACGGAACTCGGTCGTAAAGTGAGGAGTACCTGTAATTATAAAATATTTATAAAAATAAATTAGAATCACTTTTATTCTTACTGCCTTTCAATAATTAAAAAAAGTATAAGAATTTTGTTTGTACATTATATTGCAAATGAGAATTTTGAACACCTAATATTTTGTTTTTTCAATGATATATTTTTAGGCTGCAGTAAAAGAAATGATAAGTAGGGATTCATTTTGTGCACCAGAAGTTGATATTTTTCGAGCTGTCTATAATTGGACACAACATAACTCTGGAATAGAACCACAGGAAATTTTATCTTGTGTTAGGTTACCCTTAATGACATTACAAGATCTTTTGAATATTGTGCGTCCAACTGGATTGGTTAAAGCAGATATTATTCTCGATGCAATAAAATCTCGAACTGAAAGCCGTGATACTGATCTGAAATATAGAGGCTATTTAAGTAAGTTTAATTTGAAATTTTATTTATAAAATTTGATTTGATTAATGTATAATCATAAATAATAATAAAGATATCATTTTTTTTCTAATATAGTTATGTAAATGTAGATCTACTTATATGTGTATTATATAAGTATCCCTCATATAACACTGTAGTTACATTCCAAAAAGTGTCATGTTATGATCAATCTATAAAAACAAAAAACAGTGACAGTCTTAAGGGCTAAAGTCTGTAAACAACAACAACATCCAGATGATAGGAAAGATAGTGCAATTTTTTTTTTTCCTTGTCCTATCAATATTCTAAAATCTGTGGGCAAATTTGAGATAACGTGTGCTTACTTGAATAAAAACAAATATAGAATAATGAATATTAATTCATATGCCTCTATGACCTTACTTTCTATTTGTTATATATTTTGTCTACGAGGACTTATCCTATTAATAAGACTTATTGCACTGGTGTTTTGGCTTTAGCAATCGAGGAAAACCTTATTCAAAGAAACTAAACAATCTTTATTGATTACCTTGTATTATATCTGTACACACTTTACACATTTTCTTTGTGTTTTTGACCTTCAGGTCCCTCCTCAGCAGGTTTACAAAAACATGGTGCCAAAATAAATTTATAAAAATTAAAATAATATATAACAAATTTTCCCAACAATAATATATAACTTACAATTTTCTTTTTATCAATTACTTTGATATGTAAGTAAATACACAAAAGAATTCCTTTAACTATGTCATAGAACCTGTATAAAGGTAAAAACAGTTATCAAATATAATGCTCTAAAATTCACAGTATACCGATTACCCGACAAATGACAAAAGATTACTTACAATTTTTCCATTAAATCAATACACTGAAAAATTTTTCATTAAAAATTTCTCTGAAAAATTCTAAAAATTTTTCAGTGTATTGATTTAATGGAAAAATTGTAAGTAATCTTTTGTCATTTGTCGGGTAATCGGTATACTGTGAATTTTAGAGCATTATATTTGATAAGTGTTTTTACCTTTATACAACAAATAGAATAATGAAGTTTACACTTAAAAATTGTGAAATTTTGTGCAGAGGATTTCCAAAACTGTATTAAAGCGAAACTGGAAGTAATGTTGTATGGGGGATATCTTAATTTTTAAACTGTGTTACAGCGAAACCATGTTGTTTAAGTATCAGGGTGTACAAGGGATACCTGTATATTGAAATATTACATTGTATTGATAATGATATGTAGTTATTATTTATTATAATTACATACATATTTTAAAATTCTTTATATATAAAAGTCAGTTTAAATTTAATTTAAAAAAAAAAATTAGCATATTACATCTGAGTATTAATTTCATTGAGATATTTTTTAAGTTAATTATTTATGAGGTAAATGATACACATGAAGTTTTATGTAATCTAACAGTAATTTATTGAAATAGACAAATATTTACTTACATTTATACAATTTTTTTAATGACCTAATCATAGTTACATCAGAAATCTGGTTTGATATGTAAGTATTAATACTGAATATGAAAGCTAAATTGATCAGAAGTGTCAGCAACATTTGTAAAATGATTAAAAAATGTTTTTTATTAGTATATATATTTAAATCTTTGTTAGAAGCCAGGGGTTACAGTTTAATACTGTTAACTAATCGGTCAACTAAAGGAATTATGAATCGATTTATGTAAACTCTCTCTCTCTCGGTAATTAGAGGTATAAGTAGTTAGCTATTCGATTATGTAAACTCTCTCTCTCGGTAATTAGAAGTATAAGTAGACATCAGACCTGTGAGGTCCGCTCACATGGTCAGTGGATGGCTTTTGTTTGTTTTATCAAGTGGTGAAGGGGTTGCGAGTAAGTCGATAGGTGTTCGTCTCAGAAGAATTCAATTCGAAACCAATTAAACAAAACAACAAGTTTAATATTATCAAGAATTTGATGATTACATATAGACTACTACATTAGAATACATCTAGGTAGGATTAACATGTTTTGTCTATGATATCGAAGAGAATCGAATAGCTAAATACTTATACCTCTAATTACCGAGAGAGAGAGTTTACATAAATTGGTTCATAATTCCTCTAGTTGATTGATGTCTTCTGATATCGTCGAGGCAGGGTCAACGTATGGTAAGGAGACCCTTCGGTAGAGATGGGAGCCAAGAGGATTGATGGACAGGGCCTTTTCTATCTATTTCTGAGGGTGAAGTCCTCTCCGAGATGCGATGTTTCCCTCTTTTATTTCATAATCCCCTCCAGTCAATGTTTAAGTTATTTTCATGTGACAGGATGCTAATGATGACTCGACTTAACAGATGTTCATCAAAAATATGCGATAACATCTTGCCAAAGGAAGTTGAGAGTTGAACAAGAAGGTTTATTTCCCTTTTCTCCTATCCACGAAATTACAAAGATGTGTCATTTTAATGCAAAAATAATATTTTAATTTAATTCTCAATAAAATATCCTTTATTCTATGACTCCAGAAATCACATTTTACATACATATAAACAATTTTATTACAAGGAAAGGATATATATTTATATGTTATATATATATACTAGCAGATAAGTCCGGGTATAAATTACCATGAAGGTACTTTGTGAAGCAGTGAAGAGTGCAAATTGAACAGATATTCTTTTTGCTTAGGGACAGGAAACAGAATGTTCAAATTTGAAATGTGTAGATTAGTATTTTTTTCAGGAAATTGTTCAGTAACAAAAATCTGTAATGTGAGAAATAAACAAAACATGTATCAAAGAATGATGAATTTGAAAATAAAATTTATAATACTTTACATACAATATTGTGTGTTTTTCTGAATGGAGAGTATACATTGTTACCAGTTCCTACCCTATAGCATCTTACATACAGTTTATCATGAGAAAACATTCTTTTTGTAATTGTAGGCCAACAGCTTTCTATGTTTGTCCTGGTAGTAACTCATCTTGAATTCTTTCTATTTAGCATTGCATGTAAATATAATAAATAGATCAGGTTGACCATAAGTGTGAAAATACGTCAATGTATCTTGTATTTTCCATAAGATGCAATGACATTTTCTCATGCATGTAACATGGGCTGCCCACAAAATGTGATGGAAGAATGTAAAGTTGACCAAACTCTCCTCCAGCTACGTCATTGTTGATTTCATCTCTTAAATGTATTAATATAAATGTATTACATCTTAATTCTTTCTGATGAGTTCTGATATAATATAATCTTTTTTGGAAAATGGAGTATGGATTATGGAAAACTATTATTACAACAATTGGATATAATAATTGATTACTTACATATTTTCTTTTATTACATAACAGATAATTAGAGATTAAGAAATGACTAAATCAAGTGATTTTACTATATTCGTTTACATTTTATCTCCAAAAACATATCAGGAATGTGTTTCTATGTTGGTTGCATCCTTTTTGTATAAATTTTTTTATTTATGTATTTTAAAAATTTTCTTTCCAATAGATAGTACTACATGTTAAGTCAGCAAATCAAATGTAGACAGAAATTCAATTGATATTTTGGGGGTGGGATGTACGACATTATCTACATTAGAAGTATGTGAACGTAACTGGCAAGTTTTGTAGTAATTGGTCTAACAGTCTACAAATGCATAGTGAACAAACAAACAAACATTATCATTTATGTATAGATATATATAATTGATTTTGAATTAAATTATACTGAATTTGAATTATATTAAATTTAATATAATTTTTCCTTCTTAGTTCCCGAAGAAAATGTGGCCTCTCCTAAGCATGGAGCAAGAGTACTTCACGGTGAAATGAAATCAGCTTTGCTTGATGGTGATGTTCACAATTATGATATGGAAAGAGGATTTACTCGACATCCCATTGATGACAATAACGGCCAAGGCATTTTAGTTAAATTAGGAATGCAGTGCATAATCAATCATATGCGAATGTTATTATGGGACAGAGATATGAGGTATGTGTTTTTGTTTGTTTTAAAAGTCTTCTTCCACATTTAAATAGATTTTGATGAGCTATAAACTGCAATGGTCTTTAAATAACTATACATAATTACGGTCAACTCGAAATTAAAATGCACAATTTTTTTTCTTGAATATTTCAGTCCAATTTATGAAATTTGATTTATACTAGTTTTATGGAGTAGGATGTGTTTTTTTTTTTTTTTTGAGTTATTTCACTGGATTGATTTAAAAAAATAGAATACCCTGTATAGCAAAAATGCTTAATGAAATATACTAGTTAAATTTGAATTGTTATTATACATAATGATTATGTGTAACTATAAATTATTAATTTTAAATCCTGTTTTCATAGATCATACGCATACTACATAGAAGTTTCAATGGATCAGAAAGATTGGATACGAGTAGTAGATCACACACGATATCTTTGTCACTCATGGCAAAATCTTTATTTTGATGAACGTGTTGTTAAGTAAGGCATATATTAATTGATTTTGTTTGTTTGATGTAAGATATATTTGCATTTACAGTAGACCCCCCCTAAAACACAGTAGATATGTTCCATGTTATATGAATCTGTGTTGTACGAGTCACTTAGATTTTACAAATACATGAGCTGTTCACAGCCCAAAATGATTAACTTACTTGTTATATTTAAAATAACTTTCTTTAGTAATCAGGCGTAAGGCACTACATGACAACAATTTTTATGGCCGTTGAATAATAAATGTTTTTTTTTTTTCACAAGAAAACTCAACTTTCCTGCGTAAACTGTCCATGTATATGCATACTGCTGGACGGCAGTCATCCACTCAGCATCCTCGCTATGGTGGTAGCTCTCAAGTAGGTCTGCTGCTTGTCCACTATTGGTCCAGATTTGACCTTTCCTGTCAAGACACAAGTCGGCCATGACAGTCTGTCTCATTCTTTTACCGTGTTATACGAGCCTCTTTTAGTATGTTATACGAACACGATCACAATTTTCCACCATGTTATATGAATCCGTTTTATATGAACCAGTGTTGTAGGGGGGTCTACTGTATAAAATAAATATTTAAATATAAGATTCACTATTTTATTATTTGAATAAGTATTTTATAGTTGTATATACTATAAACACTTATTTTATATTTATCAAATAAAATTATTTCATAAAATATAGTTAATTCAAACTGATATTCTATTGTTATGTTTTTGAATTAAGTTGTTGTTAATTTATATATTGTGTACACAAGTAGTGTTGATATAAATCAAAAGATACCTAATAAGATCTTATGGTGTTGATAGAAATTTAAGGTTTAAGAGTTACAAAGCTTAATCAATTAATATTTTTTTCTGATAAAGTAAAATTAAGTGTTTATATTTATACTGATAACCAAAATTATTGTTACTAAACTTAATTCAACAGTATATTAACTTACACTGTTCTTAACTATACTAACTTGTATTTAACTATTATAAATGAAAATATATGATGCAATCAAAAAGAAACAAGGCTGTTTTCACTGTTTAGTGAAAGTGCAATGTATGGTCTTTTTGCCATCAAGGATCACTACTACTAACATTTGAGCATTTATCTGCCAAGTAGTGTGGAGTTTTTCAAACAGGAATGCTTGCTCAAGCAGTTTTGTAATGCTGTGTTAGTGTCATTCTGCAATTTGAGAATGAACTTGAAAATTGAGCAAGGATCAAACATTAAGTTTTGCATTAACTTTAAATTTGGAAAATCTGCCACAGAGACTCTTGAAATGCTTTGGGTGGCCTATGGAAACTAAGCCACAGCAACATTTTAATCTCCAAGACTCAAGAAGTCAAGGACAGTCAAAAGTGTGACAAAAGTATGTTAGTTTTTTAAATCATAAGGTTGGATGGACACTGATCAATAAAAATATATTTATACAAAATGTTTTCGTGTAAACATGCTTAAAACTTTTTTTAGTGATTTAAATATACTCCATCACACATTGATCAAACAAAATACAAAAACATGATAAATCAGGATTAAACACTTATCAACAAAATATTTTGCCTAAATACATTTTTGTCTGATTTGTGTACATTGAAATATCTTAGTATCTAGCAAAATGTCTTTATTCAATTCAAAATTTATTCGTAATATGGCAGTAGCCAGTTACAGAGGATGTTTTTGACAACAATCACTTGTTATTAATGTTAAAAAATACACTAGCAACACAAGTCGAACCAAGCATTATATTCCACATTTAGTTACCAATTATAAATATTTTAATAACATCAAATTAAAGTCATTTCAACCTATACTACAACTTGTAACTTTCTTCATACACATGGTTCTATAACATACAATACCATTAATTTATGTTACTTATGTATTCAATGAATTTGTTACATTAAAAATTTGTGGGCATGTTTATATAGTCTATAAATTATATCTATCTTGGCTGTATGGAATATTTCATACATTGCTCTTTTATCAGTGCACCTTGTTAACATATGCAAGTCAAGATTGTGTGCTAGTTCCTTTGCATCTTTACAGCCACAAAACATGTGAAATTTTGAAATTATTTTTGGCATCTTGGGTAGATACTCTTAGAAAACTCAATGAAATTATTATTAATTAATATTAATTCTTTGTTTATTCTAAGTTGTATGAAAAATCTTTTAACATTAAACGCCAGGTTAGTTAACATGTAGTTATTAATAAATGGATACTCAAGAATTATGTTATACCAATCAGTTTTCTCTCTTTTGCATATGTCTTCTATGTCTTGTGATAAAGAGATTTCGAGCACATTTTGAATCAACATTTGGAAATGTTGTTCACTTATTTCGGTACATCTAGGAATATTTTAATAGAATATCCAAAACGCTTTAAAATTTGTGCAATTTGTGACACCCAGTTTTTGCTTTGTACTTTAATCAAAGATTTTCGATACAATTGGTATAATAATACAGTTGAAAGATTTTGAGCGTCTCTTATTTTAAATAAAAATTTCATGTATCTTCTTATAAAAGTAGCACTCAATCTAAACCTGCTTAATTCCAGTCTTAACACGCTACCCGGTGTGTTGTAATCCAGCAAAAAAATCTTGCGTACAAACCTATTTTGGATCACTTCTAATTTTTGAAAGTTCGTAAGGCTCCAAATTGGGGCCGCATAACCAATGGAATTCATTATTATAGAGTTAAACAGCCGGAAATGAACTTGGATGTTCTTTATCTTTGCCCTGAAAAACAATCTAACCATATTATTTATTAAAGTATTTACTTCGGCGGTGGCTTTTTTGTACTGTTTATCGAAGGATAAATTGGGTGTCAAAATGATACTGTTTTCACGTTTTAACACCACCTCATTTTCTTTACTTAGATTAACAATCCAGGTTTCCGTGAAGCCACATATCGTTTGAATTTTTATATACACTTTTACTGACTTTCTATGGATTTTCCCCCGGAGACCTTGTATATTCCAAAAACTAATAAATAATTTGTCTCTAACGTTATTAGTATATCTTATAAATGCAAAATTATTATTGCTAACATCATTGACTCTATCATCCAGACTTATGATAGAGTTTTGAACCAATTGTAAATTATTACCAATTGAATCAGAATTAGATGTAATACACCTTATTTCCCCTTCCTTATCTTTGCAGTCGAACATCTCCTAAAAAATGATTTAATTGGATGATCTTATTTGAGGCAATATCGTACGTATATACTAAGTTATCTTTTATGTAATAATCATCTCGTACTATTATTTTTTCCTTGTTTAACTTTTCTAGTTTAATTCTGGCCTGTAAATGTTTTTTCCTTATCCTCGATCTCCTACATAAATCGGCAGTAAAAATTATTTTTTTCTCATTCTCACCAACTAAATTCGGTTTCGTTCTCCAAAATTCTTTAAGAATTAAATTCCTTATATTTACAGACTCTAGGATTACTTTAACAATAGGTTTATTATTACTGTTATTTAATTTAATTAATTCTTCTATTTCAACATTTTTTAATTCTAATTCGTTATTAATAAATGAATTTATTTCTTGTAAATAATCTGGTGTTGCGAATGGATAATTTATAATAATTATATTCTTTTTAGTCTTTTCATTTGCTAATTTGTCAAACTCAAATTCGAACATACCTTTGAGATGGTCATTAGTTTCCGATTTTTTATCCAATTCTTGTAGCTTATATCTAATTTCCGTCAATTCCTCTTTATAACACTTATATTCTTCTTTCAATATATTTACCTCAGATTTAATCGATTGAATCTCGATATTTAACCGACAAAAATTATCCTGGATTAACTCGTAAATAGATTGCAATGTATATGGAGATTTAACTGCAGTTTGTAATTCCGGTTCATTTACTGGTTCAAAATAATCATGAATTGTTGGTTCTTTCGTGAATACAGACGGTTGTTTACTCTCTTCTTCTATTTGGTGATAATCTATACTTAAAATTTCTACTTGTTGGTTATCTTTCTCCTCGTCCTTGGAGCTTTTCTTCCGAGGTCTCCCACGCCCCTTCTTTTGCATATCCTGATGACTTATTTGTTGTGGGGAACGAGGGAGAGGACCTGGATTGGGCTCAACTCCAGCAATTATTAACAATATTATAATCAAATCCAAGGATAAACCATTCGCCAATTTCTCTATTTTTCCGTCGAACATATTCCTCTTCCTTTAACACAATTGTATTTTAGTATACTAAGTATCAGCTACTTTCAAAAGTTCACTCTCACACCAGACGAGCAACTCACATCCCCCAAAATGTCTTTATACAAAGACATGTTTATCCAAGGGAAGTAGTCCCTCATTAGACCTGATTATACAAATTTAAGTATGCTTAAATCTGTCAGATGTGCAATGAAAAAATAAGTGATGCGCAATAAATGCAATAAAAAATGGAGGTTCATGACTTCATTTTCAAGATATGAAGTTGTTTCAGGAGCGTGCACAACAAAGTAATATTGCACGAATTGCATGACTTTGCTGCTAGCATGTCTTCTATGGGTTTAGCTATAGACTGTAGTTTGTTCTCAAAATTTAATGGGTTGATTTTGATAAAATTTTGCTATTGTTTACTAATTGCAGTGAGGAATCCAAAAATGTAATGAAGATCCATTTAAATGTAAAAAAATAGGGATTGAGGGGTTTTCGATATACAAAGACGTTAAATTGACCATGCTATCTGATACTACTGAGCATGCCTAATGGAATTTAGGTTGTCTCCTAAACACTATAAAGTGCAGACACGCAGACACTTGGTAATCTTCATCTTAAGTTTATTTCAGTTGAATTTAGGTCTTAGGGGTCAAAAATAAAAACAGTATTTTGTGTGCCTAACAGAAAATAGGTGCAAAAAATGAACAAAACGCAAGAACAAAGTAATTGATGATGATTGCTTTGTTCTTGGATCGCTTCTCTGTGTCGGCCAGTGCAAGGATTATGTCTGCCATGGATGACAGGTACAGTACAAGGATCATTACTCCTGTGGCTGACAGATACAAAGATTCTCTCTTTTGTGGCAGCAAGTGCAAAGTTCACCTGTCTGTGTCTGTGAGGTATAAGGATCACCTCTTATACCTCATAGACACCTTATACCTTAACAGATGCAGGGATTGTTTGTTTCTTTCCTGGTCCATTTCAATTCTATCGTGATACGACAAAGTTGTGTGATGTCCTAGTATATATATATATTACTAGGACATTTAAAAAAAATTTTTTTAATGTTATAGTATATTTTATTACATAATTTTATATTAGTCTTTTGTTTTTATATTATTTATAGTTGATTTTAATTGAACTCTTATAAAGATTTTAAAATTAGTTTTAATAATTAATTATCATTAAGATAATTTAAGATTTCTAATTCAAAGGTGTCATTAGAGAATTTGCATTATCACACTACTAACAAGAAAAACAATATTAATTTTGAAGTACTTGTTTTTGTTAAATTTGCTGAAATGTCAGCATATGACACTATCATCTTTAATCTTAATAATAGTGGCTCAATCTAGTTTACTTTAATCATTTCGTTAGAAATCTGATATGCATACAAAATTCATTGAAATAGTTTAAATTGTATTAGATTCCAGACCATCTCGTAACTTAAACTTGATTCCTATTAGAACCGAACTTAGTATAAAAGAAGAAATACAGTTTGATTTCATAAACTAAACTGCATTTAAAACAAGTTTTTTGCAATTGCAAGAAACAGTCCTTAGGATTTAGAAATTTGAGAATTTTGAAATATCCAGCATATCAAAATTTTCTATTGAATTCGACTTTCCTCAAATGCAAAATAATGTATATTCTTGAATTTTTCATCATTTTAGAAGGTGTCTTGGCAGTTGTGGTTTTCATTATATGCTATAAAACAAAAGATTGTTAATGTAATAATAATAATAATAATAATTGAAACTATGTTTTAATCTATGGTATTACAGTTGTAGATTTTAATTTTATTTGTTCTATTAGTTAAATTATTTTATTTAGTATATAAATAAATAGTATGTTACTTATTAATTAAGTTTCGATTATATTTTAGATATATTCGAATTGTTGGCACTCACAATACAGTTAATAGGGTTTTTCACGTTGTGGCGTTTGAATGCATGTACACAAACAAATTTTTCAGGCTGGAGAAAGGTCTGATAGGTTAGTTGAAATCATACTTTTATAAAACTAATTTAATTAGAAATAATGTTTTAAAATTAATTACATTATAATGATTAAAATTTTCGATATTTTATCTAGTTCCTAATCATAATGTGGCTACTATAGCATCCAGTGCTTGCGTCATTGAAGGTGTCAGTCGTAGTAGGAATGCACTTATTAATGGCGATACAGAAAATTACGATTGGGATTCAGGTTATACTTGTCACCAATTAGGAAGTGGAGCAATAGTTATTCAGTTAGCACAACCATACATGATTGACTCTATGAGGTAATCATTTTAATTTTTAAATAATAAGCATATAAAAATAAAATTGTTAATATTTTTCTACTTTATTCTATTTTTTTTACTGACATGATCTGACAGTAATAATGTAAATTTAAGTAGACAAATTAATTTTCTTCATAACATATATAATATAATATATAAAAATATATAAACTGCAATATGAGAAACTGAGAAAATATAATATAAATTGCATTCCAGTTTAAAGAAGAAAACAAATTCTTAACCACCATTATTTAAACCATTATGCATCCAGTTCTATAAGAATAGAAACAATAATTGCTCTCTAGTAATGAGCATCCTCTAATAGACAGTGCAACTGCAAGCTGAAAAAGTTAGAGGACTACTTATTGGAATAAATATACTGTGTTTGTAAGCACATACATACCATAGACATTTGGTTTTAATCAGGCAAATTGGTTATTCGTTATAAAAATTGTAAAATGTATAGATTTTAATGAAATTAAAAGTTGTTTGTAAAAAATCTCAGACTGCTTGAAATATGGAAAATCTCCTTAACCAATGAAAAGTGATAATACTAAAACATTGAAGATGATAAAAGGTAACTGCTAAGTGATAGTTTAATTGCAGCTTTTAAAATATCCATGCTAACAGTTATCACTAATTCATTGTTGAAGTTTGTAAAGTTCAGCCATATACAGTATTTGAACTCTCTGTACCTAGAATTCACACCTTATATACAGAATGAATGATGCTCTTTAATAATTGCAATAGTTAAATCAAACAATTCTGATATTAGGAATTTTTCAAATATAAATTTTGAAAATTATGTTAGTGAAAGTGGAAAGTAGCAGGCCTTTTCATTCCCAACCCCTATTTGCATTTGTTTCAGTGGGAATTGTGCCTTATTACATTGAGCATTTTAGTAAGATTTAAGACAAAATTTCAATGCAGTCTTCAATGTTTTTTTTCACAGTTCATTACAGTAGGTTTATTGTTTTACTTTTCATTGTTGTTCTGTTTTTATACAGTAATATTTCAATACAAAAATATATAATAATATGCATTTTTATTGTTTGTTGCATATTAGAGAAAATGTAGTTTCTGTACAATTCATAATTCCTTCTTACATAAACTTATTTTTTGAATTATTGCTACAAACATAGGTTTTAATGACCTCATTAAATATTTATTAGTAAAATAATTGGAATCTGTAGTGTTTAATTTCGTGCTAAAATTATGGATTAGTAGGTAAGTAGGTTTGCAGTGTTTTAATGTTAAACAAATAAACACCAACAAAACCTGATAATATAAGTAACAACACACCCAACAGCCGTAAGTGAACGGGTTAATTTTAGTAGTGCCATCTCTTGCGCAAACTAACAATTAGAATAATTTAATTTAGAATAAACTGGAAGAAAAGAAAAGTCGGAGATTCTTCTTTTCTTCCAGTTTATTCTAAATTAAATTATTCTAATTGTTAGTTTGCGCAAGAGATGGCACTACTAAAATTAACCCGTTCACTTACGGCTGTTGAGTGTGTTGTTTTAATGTTATTTGGGGAAGTGATTGGGTTCTTCAGATGGATCAGGAATAAATTAGAATTTTTTTCCATAAGAAATAATGCAAAACATTTCAGAATATTCAAATTATTTTCAAGTATGCATTACATTTCAGCAATAGAGTATGACTATATTTAGATGGTTTTTCCAAAAGTCAACAGTTTACATCCGTTATCCTATAGTTGTAATTTTTTTATCTTTGATATTCAATAAAATAATATATCATTTTTGTAAGGAATGACAGTTAGCATTGAAAATATAGTTCTTGTAGTTCTATACTGTTACTGTAATTCCAGGATATCTTGTGAAAATAAAAGCATCAACTATAAAGCTTGCTTATGTTCGGTTGAATTAAAAACAGACCTTTTAAACATTTGCAATACACATATTTTAAGAAAATTTGTAATTTTTTAGGCATCTTAGAATTCACATATTATATACAGGGTTAGTGAGAAATAAGTTTCCCAATTCAGAGAGCTCTGGAGTGTGTTCTACTGCTTGAAATGAGACAAAATTTGGACTACAGATAATTCAGATGATGCACTTGATATTTCTTAAATTAAAAAAAAAAATATAGTACAAAAATCCGTCGATAGGTGGTACTGGAGCGCACAGAAATATTGAATATGCATGCACATATAAATGTTGAATATGTAGTGCTAAAACTGCTCAATATGTCCGCCTCCATTTTGAACAATGTGCTCTAATCGCAAAATCGTACTAAGATAGCATTTCACAAATGCATGATTAATCAGCCGTTATTTTCCTACAGCTTCGCCTCCTCGCTCACCGGATATCACCCCTTGCAACTTTTGGTTATGGGGTTTTCTGAAGGACAATGATTACTGTAGAAGACCTGAGATCTGAAGGACAGCATCCGGCATCATGTTCTGGATATTCCGGCAGACTCACTGCATTCAGCTGTGGAAAATATGGTTTTGCAGTTAGAGTACATTGTTCAAAATGAAGAACATATTGAGCAATTTTAGTACTACACTACGTATTCAACATTTATATGTGCACGCATATTCATAATTTCTGTATGATTCAGTGCCATCTATCCCTCTATCGACGGATTTTGTACAATTTTTTTTTATTTAAGAAATGTCAAGCGCATCATTTGAATTATCTAGTCCAAATTTTGTCTCATTTCAAACAGTAGAACGCACTCCAAGAGCTGTCTGAAGTGGGAAACTTATTTCTTGCTAACCCTGTATTTGTAGAAAATCTGAAAATGGAGCAAAAACTAAATTTATTTTTGAAAATGCTAATTGATATTTGGCTGTAATCCTTACAATGATTTATTTTAAATTTAACATGTAGAGTTAAAAGATTATTTTTTAGTTTAAAAAATGAAAGTATGATTAAATGTGAAAAGCTTATAAAAGGGAGAAATAAACAAAATATAACATATTGAAAAAATTTGGCAGGATTTTTTAGAAAGATCTCCATTTCATATGATGATGATGACTGTCACACAAGACCATAAATACAACAAATTACAGAAAGGACATCTTAAAAGACACAACATTTACATATAATACTTGTCATTCACATGATGATACAACACATCACTTTAGATTGCAAGCTTTTAACACAAATTGATTACTTGCCTCCAAATAGCAAATATAATACATCAAAAGCTTGCTCAAAAACATACTACAAATACACTTCAGAAAGTCATAGAAAACAACCACAAAATATATTATGACTGTGCCATACTCAGATAGATAAAACAATTCATCATAACAGACTAGACACCACATTTATTGACAAACAAACAAATCACATACATTACAGACATAGTTGTTTTCAGCTCCCACAACACATGAAATATATACACTGAAAATATTACTCAGAACTCATCTATGAAATAGTGTCTGTGGAGAATGGATGAGGTGTTTTGCCAATAGTTCTTTCTTGTACCGGCATCATATCATGTGAATTACGCAAAAGTCTAGAAACATTAGGACTTTACAATAGCACATACATCACACTATAGAAGGTTGTCATACTAAACACATGTCAGAAATTCTTAAACAGATACATACAGATATGAACAGCATGTAAACAAAATATTTGATTTTTGTATTTATATCTTGACTGGTATAGCACTAGGCACCATATATATGCTGTATAGGATACATTCCATCAACACCATAATAACAAAAAGAAAGTTTGAGTTTCGATTTTAGTTTACAATGCAATTATTTTTCGTAAGTCAAGAAATACATTATATACTTATAATAATTAAATTTCAAATTTGATTAACTATTATACTGTATAACTAACATTTATTTTTAAAATGTAAAATAACCTTCTGTTCTTTTTCCTTTTGTTAAATTTTTAATATAATTTCATATTTAATAGACTTTTATTATGGGATTGTGATGATAGAAGTTACAGTTATTATGTTGAAGTATCTATAGACCAACAACATTGGACTATGGTTGCTGATAAACAAAGTGAAAAGTGCAAGTAAGTAATGTTTTTAAAACTAAATAATCCATAAGTCATAGTGAAATACTTATTATTTTGTATAAAACATTCTGTGCAATATAAAAAAATGCTTTTATGTAAATCATCATCTCTAGATATAAATATAATTTATCTTTGGATATTGTATCTTAGATAACTATTGTTATATCTGAGTTTTTTCATCTATAACTTTAATTCTTTTAAATAATTAGCAGTTGTTTTTATTTCTTCTCTTCTATTGTCCAGTGTTTCTTATAATCTTTATTTCTTCTGATTGGCATTACTCTATAATACAATCAGGAACTGTACACTTATTCTGATTTTTCTATTGTAAAAGATAAGTAATACAAAAACTTATTACATTACTATACCAAACTCAAATAATACACATAATAAATTCTTCGGAAACTTCAGTCAGGCATATTACATAGAATATGATATGTAGTAGGGCTCTTTCTTGGTATTTGGAAAAGGCAACTATTATCTCAATTTTAAAATCATATTGAGATTTACAGCATGTAGATAATAATTTTAAAACTTTTGTAATTGATTATTATGATAGTTGGAGCAACAAGAATTGTATACTTCTAATTAAAATGATATATCACATTGGTCAGTTTGCAGTTTATATATTGTTAAGACTGAGAAGTAATTCAAAGCACTTAAGAAAATTGCAGAACTTGAGAAAAGAGCTGTCCTATCATTGCAAACATTAAAGGTGTAATATAATGTCGATAAGCAATGGATATTTTTACATCTAGATCGTTATTTGTATAATTGAAGTGGAACATTATGTTTATGTGGTATTTTAAAATTTCTGAGGTCAATGAATAAAATTAAAGTTTTCCCCCCCCTCTGCTTATTTACATTATTTTACACCTTTAATGTTCGCAATGATAGAACAGCTCTTTTCTCAAGTTTGCAATTCACAAGCTATTTTCAGAAGATTGATTCCCTTCAGAGATGATTTTAGGCACATTGATATCACCTTTTCAGTGGTACACAACAGCTAGTATGTATAATACACAATATGGATGATGCAAATACACTATAAGAATAAACAATGTGACCAACTGAGCATGGATTGTAGGGTACAGTACAGTAGATTAGTATTTTTGAAATAATTAGAGATGATTAAATAAAACAAGATTTATAATTTTTTTATGCAAAAGTTCTCCCTATGATGAATCTGTATTTTTACAGTATAATTTAGCTTAGATCCAAATATCGGCTTTCAAAAATTCTGTAATTGTATCTGTTTACAAGATAATGATCCAGATTTTCAACTCTAATAAGATTTGTTGATCATAAATTTCTGGGTTTAATCTTTGACAATAACTTTAATTGAAAAAAATATTTTAATTATCTGTATTGTTTATTATTGCACCACTCAATTTGTTCTTTCTCTCTTTGAAAATGGAGAATGGTAAAATGCATACAGAAAGACAATTTTGCTACATTTTGGGTAATTTACCTATATGGGTAAACAGAGATAAAGACAAATTACTCATAATTGAAGCAACCCGTAACTGAATTAATATAAACTGTCACAAGGAATTTCAAATTGAACTGGCAACTTATTACATTATTCCCAGAACTACTATAACCTTAATATTTTACATTAGTCCTTACGCCATTTTATGAAACTAGAGAATTTTCAAAATGTTCATGAAAGAAAAAATCAAATAAAACAGTCATTCATTCGCTTTACAAAGTTTCTTTATCAAAGCTTACAGTTTAAAACTATCTCAAGGAAGAAATTAGTCAATTATTTTCATTCAAAAACCAATTGGCTCTAAATCATAGAAGGAAAAGCATGTTAATACAAAAATAAATCATTCTTAATAAATCTTTTATTAAATGAATGAATAAATTTTGAATATTCAGTGGATTATTTAGTTTAACGTTTTCAATAGAAATTGGTTTAGCACAATAAAGACTAAAACCTTGTGATTTATGAGGATCTAAATTTACATAAAGATTTACATAAAAGTTAAGAGCAATAAACATATATATAAATATATGTATTTCCTTGAAGGTAATTTTTATCATTTTCGTTAAAATGAATTATAATAAAATAGATAAATATGCATTATAGATTTTCTTAGAATTCCAAACAGAATTGATATGGATGTATGTCATTCTTTAAAGGTAAGCAATTCTAATTGAGCATGCTCAAAATTCTAAGAGAGTAGCAATAAATGGTATATAATAAAAGAAATTGATGAATGGATATCATATCTAATCACAAAGTTCAAATAATATACATTATGTCGTTTTCATTAAAATGTAGTCCTTTTTAATAAACAGATTTTTGAATAATGCTACATTTTTAAAATTATTTTCAAATAGAATTTCTTTTAATATGTGTCTTACAGATCTTGGCAGACTATATGCTTTGCTCCAAGACCAGTGGTATTTATACGGATTGTTGGCACTCATAATACAGCAAACGAGGTAATTAATTGTCTGTTAAATTTTAAACATGAATTGCAGCAGTACGATGTATTGTACGTTGTGATTTTAGGTATTTCACTGTGTTCACTTCGAATGTCCTGCACAGACGTCTGCCGCGTCGACTCCCCCCTTACAGGAAACTCCAGAAGATCCGACGACATGTGATGAAAATGTCGAAGATGTAATGAACATTATTCCTGCCTGTTAAAACTCAGCAAAAATTTTCGAACATTGCATAATTATACAATTATTTTTATTTTCTAGGAATGCACAAAATATTCTCCAACTTCACCATTCTGTCACATTTAAACCTAAACCATTTTTATACAAAAAAAAAAAATTACTGTAAATTAAAATATTTTAGGATTCTGTGGTAGATTTTATATATAAAAAGAAAAAAATTTAGTTAAGTGGCATACGAAATCGAAACTGTTTTTATCTTTATACTTATACAGTGTCATATTTGTTTGTTTACAATGTTTTTCGAATTACTCAGTCTTTAGAATGAAACTATTTATTTTGAATAGACTCACTCGTATTAAGATTCTTCAGATTTACAAACCAAGTTTGCTTCTGTTGCGTACTGTACAATACTTGTGAAAAATGTACGAAGGTGTTATTTTAGATATTGATGTAAAAAAAAGTAAGTCCATTTTTCTCTCTTTTTTTTTCTTCTCTCTCTCTTTTGGACAAAATATTTTAATTTTTAAATATTTCTACAATTCTTGTTGTTGATATATTAATTTTGATTCTCTAAATTCAGTGTTATTAATGTTCAAAACATTCTTTTCTGTCAAATATTTTTAAAAAAGTAATATATATATACACTGTATGTACACAGACATAGATTAATATATGCAAAAAAAAGTGTAACAATGTACAAATGTTTGTTAATTTATTCTTTCTTCACAGCAAGTGTAAAAATTGCTCTTTATTGTTCATTCTAAATGTTTTAATTATGTACGTTAAAGATGTGCAATATTTTAATCTTTTTTTTAAAAAAAATTTTTTAATATGAATTTCGATTGCGTTTGGAAGTAGTTTTGTGTAAAGAATTTGAATCCCGAACTTAATAATTGTTGTAAAGTACAATAGCATAGTTTTACTTCCGATGTAATAGTAGGCGACAGTTGATTGTAAAACATAAATTTCATCAAAAAATAATAATAATAATTTAAATTTCCAATCATATTTTTTAATGTTGTAATTTATTAATTTGTAATCTGTGATAATTTTTTTTCCTCATATTTTGTTCATAAAATTTATTAAATGCTTTATTGTTGTATAAATTATAACAGTAAGTATTTATTGAAAATATTTTTAAAACGTGTAAAAAAATATAATTAAAAATATTATTTTTTCATTCATTTACATATAATCTTTTGATTACTTTATATCGTATGTCTAATAATAGGTTAATAGGTACAGTTTATTAATATATTTTGTATAAAACAAAATAAAGAATAGAATTAAAAATAAGAAAGTGTTGTTATTTAAGATACAGTATTGCTAAAATTTAGATTTTATGCACAAGTATTTGATTTTTAAATTTCAAGATATGATGATGATCTAAAAATTGGTTTGTTGTGTTTTCTGGTCTAAATGACTTGTAGCAAGTATACTAGATGCAGCCATTCTTTGCACAGAGGGGTCCCACATTAGCAAGAGTGCCAGATTACTGAGTGTGTATAGGTCTAGAGGTGATGAGTGACGTAACCCGTTAGGCTTCAGTGCTGATTCTTTTTGGAAGCAGGAGAGCAAATAATACAATGCACTGATGTGCAATACTAGAGGCATTCCAGGTCCTCAAGAATGGTAAAATTTCATCTTATCATTCTGGACGAGCAGGAATCAAATTTGGATGACCCTAAGAATTTTTCGGCGGTAGTAAAATCCAAATATTTTGGGCTTTCCATCAATACTTGGCCGTTCCTGTTGTGGTTCTGGCCAAATTCAAGAGGACTCATAAAATAAAAGAAAAACCTTCTGGCACATCGCTGATAAAATTCTATTGAGCAGAAATTTCTAATATAGTACTTAATTGGAGTAGTAAGTACTAGATAACAAGTTGCTATTTATATTAGATTACTGTTTATTCAAAGCCAAGTGGCCAAATGGATTAAACCACTGAATACTGATGGTTGCTGGTTTACTACTTGCCAATGGACTGGCCCCACAGAGTTTTCTGTACACTTTCTTCTCTAATACGTAAATACGGATCAACTTCTCGTGAAGTTCTTCCGACAGACACTCCTTGTCAAATCTCTCGCGTGTAGCATTAACTTATCCCATTAAATTAACTCTGAAGTTGCCTTTGATTCACTGATGGATTTACTACGCAATATCTGACCAATTTGGATAGATCCAATGTATCGGATTCGTCTTATCTCGGAGTTCTGCTTAGTTCTAATTTATTTCAATACATGGCAGGCTGAGACCATAAAGATATGTCTTCGAGGAACTTGGGTTTGCAAATTGGTTTAATTCTCACGTTTTCCTGGGTAAATCATGAAAATTTCTTCCCATCCCTTCCTATTTTAAACTGACTGAATCCACGAAGTGCAAGTAGAGAACTTTGACGTCCACAGAGCAGAGGGAATCGAAAAGAAAGAGGGGCGGGAAAAACAGTTTGGTTAGGCAAAACAGCAAAGATTCTACTGCCAATCCCAGATTTCAGATTCGAGTTCGACCCAGATGGAAGATTCAACAATTTTTTAATGACTATCGGTTAGAATAGACCTTATTAAGCACTCTATCAAGGGGATAAATGAACAAAAACACCCAATTTTACCATATATTTTTTTAAACTCTCCACCCTGTGGGCACTAAGAGGGCCTCTTTTTGCAAGCCCATTGTGGGTTCGGCCAGGCCCACAATGAGGCGGCCGGGTGGTGAGGGAAGGGGCCCTACAAATCCAGACGGACCACCCCCTGAAAAATTCCCGGGGATTATTCGACGCGTCCGGATTCGGCCCCGATCTCACAGAGCAGTAGGCTGCCACCTTGACCACTAGGCCATTTCACCATATGATCTTGGCATCAATGTTTATGATGATGATCCGCTATCAATTCATTCGCTGCTAAATTATTCAAGTGCCAACAGCGAGGTGGGATTTAGGCTAATACATAATTTTAATTAATAACATTTTAAAAGGATTTTGATAGAAGAAAGTTCCCAGTTAATATTGCAAATACATTCATGATATCTGTTTAAAATGGTAGGTCGTGAGCTTACGACAGCGAATTCAACTGGCAGTTTTCAGTGCATAATTTCCATTCAAGCATCCAAAATATACGATGAACAACAACAGGTTATAATCATTTATATGCGGTCGATTTCCATTGATGGAAAGATGTCGATCCGAGGTTAGGAGGGAGACGAAGATGGGCACGAGACACACACACGACAATAGATCCGTCACTTGGAACTTTTGGAAGAAGAAGCCCTCGCGTTCTTGAATTCTCAGGTTTCATTCGTTTTCCTCCGATTCCACTTTCCGATTGGCCTCTCCTCGTCACCTGGTAACAATTCGAAACCTTTCGGGGGCGCGGGAGAGGTCAATCGAAGTTTAATTCGATTCCCATCCGGAGATAGTCGATCTTCGTTTTTCCATTGTTCTATTGTTTAAAAGTTCGCGTCGATTTCATTAAGAAAAACTATTTCTAACTTCTATTTTTTTTCTCGAAAAAAGATAATTTTGTCCTTAAAAATAAATGATTTTAACGCGAATTACAGTGAGGTTCGGACCTGTCCAGAGCCTCACATTTGTACATGGAATTTTCATGATTGTACATAAATTTTTACATTTAATAAAACTTATTAAATTTCATATTGGCTTAACTGTTTAAAGATTTGATATTTATCGTTTTTAGATTTATAATTGCGTCTAGGCACGTAAAAAGAAAGTTTAAAAGACTTTTTCGATATTTTATTTCGATAAAAATCCGACCGGATATGTCGGGCCCCTTCCCTCACCCCACTGTGGGTTTGGCCGAACACATAATGGGCTTATTAAAAGAGGCATTTTAGGATTTATTCAAAAATCTTTAGCTTTTTTAAAAATCCGCGCCAAAACTTTACAATAAATATATTACATTTACGCAACTCCCGAAATCATTATATTAATGATTTTTTTTTTTTTTTTGTGTATACTCTTATGGCACTAAGAGGGCCTCTTAAGACGGCCGGATGGCCGAGCGGTAAAGGTGGCAGCCTACCGCTCTGGGGGACCCGGGATCGAATCCGAACGGGTCGAATAATCCCCAGGAATTTTTCGGGGGGTGGTCCGTTCGGATATGTCGGGCCCCGTCCCTCACCACCCGGTCGCCCCATTGTGGGCCTGGCCGAACCCATAATGGGCCTACTAGAAGAGGCCCTCTTAGTGCCCACAGGGCGGAAAGAGTTAAAAAAAAAAAAAAAAGGGCCTCTTATAGCAGGCCGATTATGAGTTCGGCCAGGCCCACAATGAGGTGACTGGGTGGTAAGGAACGGGGCCCGACATATCCACCCCCCGAAAAATTCCTGGGGATTCTTGACCCGTCCGGATTCGATCCCGGATCCCCCAGAGCGGTGGGCTGCCACCTTTACCGCTCGGCCATCCGGCCGTCTTGGGCTGCCACCTTGACGGCTCGGCCATCCGGCCGTCTATATTAATGATTCACAATATATATACCATTTTAATTCATTTTAAAAAAATATTATTGATAAAATCAGAAGATAATCTATTAAAAAAATATATTTTTTCCTGAAATTTTGATAAATTTGAAAAAAATGCAATTTCATAATATACACATATACTGTATATGCAATATAAAAAAATTACACAAAAATTCTATAATACCCAATTTAAAATTATTTTTAAATATAATCATTTTAAAAAGTAAATAATATTTAAATTAAAAAATAAAAAATCAAACTTTTAATTAAATTTTTTTTTTAAATTCGGACTTACAAATGCGTCACGTTATTTTCCAGACGATACAAAAATAATAATAAAACAAATAAAAATTTCTAATTAATTAATTAATTAAAATATAGCATAAAAATAATATTTAAAAATTTAAAATTTATATTAATAAATAAGAAAAAACAATTAATTAATTTTATTTTAATAAATTCGGAGAAAAATATACGTAAAGCAATAAGATTTTTGCCCCCTTAACGTTTCAACCCCCCCTGCAAGTTAAAAATTTGATGAGCGGATGAATTTTGGGATGAAGGTTAAGACCTGAGAAAAACTTAAAAAGAAAAGTTCTTAAAGAGAAATTCACGTATAAACTGTTAATTAAATAACGAATTAAACATTATATTTAAGAAAATGAGACTTTATAAAGTGTTAATTATAATTAACGTATGTTTGATGTACTTGAATCACGTTATTTAGATATTGAAGATCTTGAATTGGACGAGGGTTAAGTAAGTTGATTACAATTTGATGAAATTTATTTATTATTCGATTTATTTTTCTATATAAAATGTAATAAATAACGACATTTAAACGTTTAATTATTATTTACGACGTTATCTTTTGTTTAATTTCTTAAAAGTGCCCCATTTACTTCTTAATGGAGCCACGTTTCATGTTAAATATCTTATGCATATATTCTACAGTTGAATTGATATAATTGCAGATTACGTTGCTAATAATAATTTTCCTATAGATTAAATATAGTTTTTTTTTCTTTCTTTTTTTTAATATAAAGAAAAATTTTATAATGTCATTTCCTGTTTTTGATATACAGTAAAGTAAGTTTTGAATGTGTCTTTATAATGTCTGCAATGTTATACTGCTGTATATAATAGGAAGTGGCAAATCTACAAAACTTTTTTATTTCTTATTATAGAATTGTTTGAATTGGATAAGAGTTTAGGATTTAAAATAAGCTTGCAGCATTAAATGGTTGTTTTTGAATTGCGGCGGTTCGCGCCGCTTGAGATGGATAAACGTGCCGCGAATAGTACTAAAGTGTCATTTAAAAATGAGAATAAATCCAATTGTGTGGAGATTTATTATGACCGTAGTTGCGGTTGTTATAGTATGTATTTATGTTCGTACGTATAGTATGCGTTCATCATTGCCAGAAAGGCAATTTGTTTATTTGTGTTTGATTTATACTGTAACCTTGTTTAGTAACTTTGTATTGTATCTTGTACACTAGCAATTACTAAAGCAATTGCCATGGGCTCTCATGTTTTCTTTCACAATTTCCTATCCCCCTTTATTTTACACTTGGTCTCTCATTCCTTTCCTCTTCCTTTTGTTTCTTATAGGGCTAAGTCTGCCACTAAATGACAGACGGCTCTTGTACTCTTTAAGTAAAGTACGTGTTTATGTATAATTTAAAGTGTAAAAATTAAAAATTGTGTTAATATATAAAGCATGCCGGAAAAGTTTTTCGTATCTTATGGTTTGCCGCCGGCTGAAGTTCGAGAATCTGCGTTACCGAATTAAAATGTTAAATTTATTGTTATTAAAGGTATATTTAATAGTGGTACTAAGATTATTGTTTGTGAAAATAAAGGTTGTTTTTCCTATGTAAATTAGTAATAAATGGGTAAAATTTTATCTTTTATTACTATTAGATTTAATGTTTTTGTTTTAGCTCCAAAAAATAGATGATTATTGAGTATCCAATAAGGAATCGATTGAACTGATTGCCCGTTTTATTTGTAAAAAGAAGACTTCGAGTTTTTTCAAATTAATAATTTTGTGTTATATTGGAAAGCACTTCCTTTTTATAAGAAATTGTTTAGAAACTCAGATGTTTAGCTTGGATTTTCCAGTATTCTTGTTACTTTTGTATATCGGGTTTTAATTACTAACTATAAACATAATGCAATTTTTCCTGCTGTTGGTAAAAATTGTCTAACTCTTGTAACTAGTCTATATTTTAAAGAAGGAAAACTTGAACTATGTAACATGAATATAGAATTTTTCCTTTTTTTTTTTTTTTGTTTATATTATAATTTTAGTTTCAACAAATAGCTTGGTTGTTTGAATTTTAAACTATATAAATTCATTATTATAGTTTATAACAATAAATGTGCATTTTGATTTCTGAAAGAACTGTTTAATAAGTTTGTTTTCAAATCTTCTGGTTTCAAATTCAAAAACAATAAAATTATATGAATTATTTACCTAACACTTTTGTTGCCACTATTTAAAATATGAAAGTTGAATGAAATATGCCAATAATTCTTATATATGTCCAGTACCAATATTTATCTATTAAACATCAGTGCTAGAAGTAGCAAGTAAAAGTATCTGTATGTGGGATTATATGATGCGAGTCATAAGCACCTATCAGAAGACAAAATAATGACGAGAAACCAATATAATTAAATACATCCTGGCAATATGAAACCAAGCAATAAAATATAATCTTTACAATGTTTCTTACACTTCCATCTTTAATAAATAACATATAAAAAAACAAGTGCACAATTTACCAAAAACTTCCAGCATCCAAATGTGCAAAATCATATTCTGCCCGTGTCATATGATACAAAATTATATCAAAGCACCAAAAGTGTTAAGGAAAGAAAACTAAATTTTTATTATAAATGATAAAATATTATACATTGATTGATTTCAATCAAATTTATTAATTTAACATACACAGTACAAAATGTTTTTAATATGTACTAATACTTATGTAATTAGTTTATTTAAATTAAAATTCACCCACAGCAAAAGTAAATATTTCTTCCATTACCTGAAGTTGTAGTTGCAACTCAGTGTTTTCTAAAAAATTTAAAATAGGATTACAAACGTTGTAAATATTGAAATATATATCTTATTTCATAAAAGAATAAAAAATCTCATAAATTTTGTTTTTAATGCATTTGAAATAAAATTGTTTTCTAGATATAAAAGATAAATCATAACTACGAGAATTTTATTTTGAACATTACATAAAACTTGTTGTGATGTGTAAATTATTTTATTTATGTTACATAAAATAATATATACTTCATGACAAAACCTCAACTTAGAAATATGTGAACAAATAAAAACTATTGTATTTTTTTTTCCCCCTGAAGAAGGCAGAAAAAATATTGATATACTGTAATTTTGAGATACGAAACATTTATTATAGTTCTTGTAGAAATTACATAGGAAAACTGTTAATATGAATGCACTGGTAATATCTAACTTCTATTGTATTGAAAAGAAATGCATTTCAACTAAGATTAAAATTCTATCAGAGTTGTGATTTTAATCATATTTGTTGGGAAATTGTGTTTTATGTATCAAATATGACTAAAAAGTTTGAAAGTTAAAAATTTAAAGTTTTAAGGAATTAAAATAAAAGAAAATTAAAAATTAATTAGATTAACTATCTGAAATATTAAAATTTAATGTAGCATTAAAATCTATATATGAGTAGTAATATTATTTTTATTATTACGTATTGAATTTCATAAATTGTATTAAAAACTTACATAATACAGGCAAAGATTTAATATTTTTGGTCTGTAATTTTAAAACAAGCTTGCTGATAGATTTGAAAACTTGTTGCTGAAACTATAAATAGCCTATATTAGTGGTTCTGAAACTTTTAAAGATTATAGACCCCTTAAGGTGTATTTTGGCACATTCTTATTTCAGCTGTTAGCTTTTAGTCATTAATTAATTAATAAACTGCAATAATAATAAGCATCTAAGGCATCTTATATTATTTTTTGACTGTCTTTAATTGCAATATAGTAGAGCATCGATTATCCGACCCCTGATTAACCGACCGCGTTCTAGTCGGCAAATTCAAATGTCCGCTAGTGATGTGGCGCTACAATATTCGGTTATGTCTTGGCTACTTTAATATTATTTTTGTTAAATTTTTGCATGTTTTAGCTGGCAGCACTGGCTCGACCATGAAAGGGATGCTAGTATTTAAACCAGGCCTAATACACTATACTAATAATGTATTTTTTCATACTTCTTGGTTATCCGACCAACTCCAGTCCCCAATTAAGTCAGATAATCAATGCTCTACTGTAATTTGAAAATTTTTGTTAAAATAACAGAATAAATTAAAAACCAATTTGTTATATTTTAATGACTTTTTGAAAAATAAAATTTTAATATGTAACTTACAGATTTATCATATTTCATTTAAAGGCTAACATAGCTCTAAAGAATAGATTGCTATTTGCTAAGTAAATAAAATAAGTTTCTTGAAAATTGACCTTCAAACTCCTAACTAGTAGCTTGCGGATCCCCAGGAGTCCATGGATTAGTTTCAGAATCGCTGGTCTATATAATACAATTGTGGTTTACATAAAAGTTATATGCTTGTAAACAAAGTTATGTAAAGTAATACTAATTATTATATTGAAATGTATTAAAATTTGTGTGATTTATATCCCTTGAATGATTAAGTAATTACCAGTTTTTATTGCTTATCTATGAAATTAAGAAAGATATAATAAGAACAATATAGAATTAAATGAACATAGTTGTAATAAAAATGTATGTATTATTATTATTATTATCGTATCAGAGACGTTACTTACATAAAACTTTCATGTAAAGGTTACCATATATTAAGAAGAGGAAGAAAATATATAATTTATATAGCAAAGTGTGGGATTTCTAGCCTTTCCTAATTCAGGTCAGAAAATTATAGAAAAATTAAAATAATTTACACTGTGTGACTGCTGCTTTCAAGAATTTCTGATATTCTAATTTAATTTCTATGAAGAGTTGGATAATGGTGATTCCCTATAAGATCAATTATGTCCAAAATATATTTTTTTTTGCTTAGATTTTGACAGTATCTGAAATGACTGAGTCAGGGGAATAATAGTGAGGATTTCAGTTGAAAAATTAAGGGAGGAACAAAGATTAGAAAATCGCCATAGACTCGCAGCTCAAAATAGGATTGACATCTAAATAATTTTGTTGTCAGATTATCACGCCAATCACTGAAAATGAGAGTAAATTACCTATTTATTTTTACTTGCAAAATATATATTGAAAACTAAAATGTGCAAATTTATGTTAGTTATGGATTATGGTAAATAAACTTATTCTGTTAGATGGCATTTAAAATTGTTAAAATATAATTGTAGCACATCTGGCAACTCTGTTAAGCAACAAGTGAGGTTGAACATGGAATATTAAACATGGGATATTTTTATTGCCAAATTGGATTTATGGCAAAATAAGAGTACTATATGGTTTACAATATTTCATTCAATCTCAAAATTTGATTGATTAATTTTGAAATCCAGCACTGTGAGGTACACTGGTGTGGTGTCCATCTGTTTGAGGATAGTTATGAGCTCTAAGCAGTCAGATATATTAAACTCGTAATCTTCTAGATGTGGCGCTATTATTGTGTGCATGACATCTTCCAGTTTTCTCGTTGGCACGCGAGTCTTATCCACTACCGGATGAATCTGTATGCCCTGCTTATGCGTTTTGGCAAAGCCAAATAGTCTAGGAGCGTCCGGAGAGTCTAAGACGATGTTCTTAATGTCTAACCTCTTAGCCAACTTGGTTTTAGCAAATCTCGTTACATACAATCCATACTTACAAAATTTATATAAAGAGATTGCCAAAAGAAGACAGGTCACTATCATATATAGAAGATGTCCTACTATTTTTAACATGCTGAGTAACGGGAAAGATGCCTCACAGCAGGGCAAATTGGCTGGAGTGTACACAATCCCTATGAAAGATCATAGATGGGATAAAGAGCTAGTATATGTAGGAGCCACGAAAAGATCACTGGATGTGAGGGTAAAGGAGCATAAGGCGGACATCACGCATAACAGATATACAACCGCACTAGCGCAGTACGCTACAGACCCGGAGATAGATCCATTTTTTAACTAGGCGAAAATAATACAAACGACCCAGCGGCCACATCATTTAAGATGGATTGAAGCGATATGGATACATAAAATGGCAAAGGAGAAAAAATGTATCAATAACAAAGAAGAATTATCATTATCGGGGGCCTGGCAAACGCAGGTCTATGATATGGGATAACATAAAGCTATACTTCCATCAACTGCACACGCGCAGAATGACGAGGACGGCGCGTGTTTACGTAGAACTTTTGGAATTCGTTTTTTGAAAGATTCTTGCCATCGAATAACTTGTCTGTTCACTTGAAGAACCAGAGGTTCGAAAACATTAGTGAAGAAAGGAAAGATAGAGAGGAAATATTAGCACTGTTCGGTTCGGGGTAGAAGTAAACACCAACTGTAACAGAAAACTGGAACTGTACATGAAGATAAGAATTACACCTCAAATCAATATTTTCAGCAAAGAAATTCAATCTTCTAATGTTTTCAGCCACTACTTTATTGGCCCTCGTCAGGAACTGTAAAACGGAAAAGCCGTTCTATAAATAGAATGCCGTCGTGTTCTAAGTTTAAAAGTTTTAAATACACTTGAATACAGGCTGTGGCATATCATTATATGATGTATAATTTGAGTCTAGATAGTATTTCCATGCATTTGGTACATGAATGGCATTCATGTTGATGCAGGCTCCACTCTTGTCCACCCTGTGTATTAGCGTAGCTTGGTCGTAACGGGAAAATTCCTGGATCGCTGCCATACTGTGCCAGAGGCCAAAAACATTAGAATTGAATTTGAATTTCTTTGCTGGAAATATTGAATCGAGATGTAATTCTTATCTTAAAAGCATTTTATAATATTTATTAAGTACAATGTACTAATAGTTGTTATATCAGCTGTTTTATATTAATCTGTCATTAAACATATCTCTGTAATTATATATAGGCACAAGACACAAGCTGTATGTGCATTACAAGGAAACAAATGAGAGAGAGATTCAGGTAAGCATTTATTTTTGCTTTCAAAATTTTGTGATCAAAGTTTTTTAAGCTAAATTCAGACTTAGCTAAATAAGTCCATGTCAAGTAGTAGTTGGTTTTTTAAGCAAATCTAACTTATGTGACTTAGCTATTCAGTAACAGTAATATTCATTTCTTTTTAAAAACCAAATGATTGGTGTAATTAATCAGACTTTTTTTGCTACTATTAATAATTAGATACTAAGTAGTTTGGCATTAGAAGTAGATGCTAGGTGCAATCCCTTATTGAAATTAATAATAATTATAATTTAATATTTATTCAATTTTAGAATAGTTTGGAAGAATATAATCAACATGGTGGGATTCGAGCTTGCAACTCCCACTTACCGTGTGGTGCTTTGCCAGCTATGCCACCCAAATTATTATAATTATTAATTTTGATAAGAGATGGTGCCTAATGTCTACCTCTAATACCAAATTACTTACTGTCTAATTATCATCATCATTTATTACTATCCATTGGGAATTGTTTTCCCTGTTACAAGGGGGTTTACATTTACTTTGTTTTTTTCTTAACAATACTTTTTGATTTTTTAATTTACACACATTATTTCGCAAATACGTCTCTTACATTTTTATTTTAATTATTACAATTTTTTTGTCATATTACATTAATGAAATCTTATTTTGAATATTAGTTAATATTAACTTATTTTGTTGTTATAAATGTCGATTATTTTACTAAAGTAATTATAAATTTCATATAAGCCCTTTTTGCTCATTTTATTTAAATTTATTAACAATTCTGTTAGCGAGTTGCAATTACAGATCCGAACCATTTCATAGTGTTCACGGATATCATTCAATTTTTGACATTTTAATATTAAATGGTAAGGTGATAAATAGTCGGAGTTACATAAAAAACATTTTTTAGTTGAAAAGTTTATATAAGTATTGTTAACAAAAAGCGAATATTTATTTAAATGGAGTTGGACTATAAGATGTTTTACATCCAAATTAACCGAATACAACATATATGGTTGGACAGATGGTATTTTAAATATGTCTAGGTACCAAGGATGATATTTACTGCTGTATAGGGAGAGTTGATCTTTGTTTATGGATTGTGCTATAGCCGAGTTCAAGAGTAGTGAGTAACGTGTTTTCCAATCTTGAATGTTATCTTTAAATAGTAATTCTGATACTCCCAAAGAATTGAAGATAGTTTTGTAAGGAACTGAGTCCGAACGTTATTTTTATTTTATTATTATTTTTCCGTTTTATTATCTTTTGTTTGGGGTTTATGTTTATTTAGGACGAAGGTTTCCCACCACTCTCTTGTTAGTAATGAAAAATGAAGATAAAACAACTCACGGAGAAATAAGCGCTGTAGGAAAAATCTTGCGCACTTGCGCTGCCCGGCGGAAGTAACAGTCCGCAGAAAAAAAAAATGGAGGGGGAGTCCCCACAATCACTAGTAGAGAAATACTTGATAAACCGTCTTAAACATCCCAGAAAATTATGATAAATATTTTGTAAACGGTTTATAAGCTTTGTCGGAAACTTAAAGCTGCCAGAAAAGAAAGTTAATGTTAGCAACTAAGTATGTAAATAAGGGGAGTAACCCAGCTCAAGTGTGATGTCACCTCACAGTATAAAACCCATACGTTAACCGAAGAAGGAGAGGTGATTTCCAAACCGAGGTGAATTCCAAATCGAGGCGACTGTGAGAGCGAGGTAGATTCGAAAGTGAAGTATTTTCTGATAGAAGTCCAGATTGATAATTGGACGATCCAAGGTGTTAAAGAGGAGTTTGATTGACGATTTGACGATATCGAAAGGATTGAGGAAATAGTTTCTTCGTATAGTGAGGTGACGGATAGACGTTTAATTAGTAAGAGATATTGTTCATAGTTTCTAAGTATTTGATTGTCGAATTTCAAGGGGAATTACTATTAAGTTAAGCTAAGTAGCTGAGTTTATTGTCGGGTTGACTCGTTGATTTTCGTTAATAAATTTGGTTTGGATTATTGATATTTGTACGTAGTACGTTCTAGTTGCTAATTAAATATATTTGAAATTTTGATCTGACTTGATATTTATCGTTATTATTACTAATCTTTCGGTGCACGCTTAAAAGCCCAGGCCTAGCAAACTAATCTCGAATCCGCGTAAAGTACCCGTTAGGTTAACGGAAGTTTCACCGACCGTAATTATAGTCGGTTTCCTAAGATACTAAAATTAAGTACTTTACAGTTTTTAGTTTTTAGTTTTTAGTTTATTATGCCATAGCTGTTTGTTTTTTTGAAAATTACTTTGCTTGATATTTTCGTGATATAGAGCGATCAAATTGTTGTTGCTATTGAATTTGAGTCTGTAATAAAACTTAATAATACGTTTTAATATAAACGGGAAGTACCATATACGAGTAGTTTCATGGCGTAGTGCATAACTGAGTATTGTCCATTCTGAAATAATTTACGTAAATAGTAAATATGAAAAAGTTCTAACTTATAGAGATGATCCAAGCTCCAAATGGGGCTGGCATAGAAAATAATAGGGTTAATAATCGAATTATAAAGTTTCATGTGTATTCTTAAGTCAGAAGTTTTCAATCTACAGCATAAAAATAAAAGATTATCGATAGCTTGTTTAACTTTATTGTTGAGTTTAGAAATATGCGATTTAAAGGTTAGGTTCCAGTCAAAGTTAATTCCTAGATAATTTATTTCATTGACAGTTTGTAGAAGGATATTTTCATGATAAATTTTTGTTTCGTTAACAGATATTTTACTGTTGTTCCGGAAGATAATTATTTTAGTTTTACTTGAATTAACTGCTAGATATTTAGACTTAAAATGCGAATTTAATTGATTAATTTTCCTTATTATCTAATTATTAATAATAGCAAAAAAATAGCCAGATTAATTATGTCAATCATTTGATTTATTATTAATACATCAGGCTTAGTGATAGCTTACAACTGTCGTTATATTAATGTCAAAAATAGACTAACTGTAGGTTATATCTATTTATTTAGTATAGTTCTGATATTTATTGAATTCTGACTTATAAGAAGTTAACTTTTGAAATAACAAGATTTTCTGCCTCCAAATATGATTATTGAATTGAATCATTTGGTTACACGTAGTTAACGGTAACTTTTTATAGTAATAAATTTGCTTAGAAAGAATGATGATAAAAAAAAAATTTAATTTGATTAAGCAGATTTAAATGTTATAAATTATAATACAGTACTGTATAATGGTTTACAATAGTTACTTTGTCATCATATTGTAAGCATTGCACATAACTTTCAAATGATAATGTTTTTATTATATTGTATAAAAGCATGTCAGAAAATATTTGATTTTAAAATTTATCTACCATTATTCAATCTGTCTTTGCGTATTTAATAATACATATTTAAAAACATAAGTACAAAACCATTTTATAAGAGAATAAGAACCAGTACTACAAAAAGGAGGGATTACATGTCAAAAGTTAACTGGTATGTGTATCTGTTCAATAATTTTTTGATATTTCTCTGGATTCTTTTGTCAACTTTATCATCATCCAATGTACTTTTCCTTTAACTTCTATAATGACAGTCTGTTCTTACATAAAGCAATATGTTTAGATCCTTAGAGTGCCGCAAACTACAGGAAGCAGGAGCTAGCATATGCTCAGTCACGTTTCCAAGTCCTGCCTTTTTTCCACGAGGCTATGAGCCATTTTTGCTAGATAAGCTACGCAGGCACAAAGCAGCTGCAAACTACACAATGTTTGCTTGTGTATCGTAGTCCACAGGATGTGGATTCCACAGATATGGACTGGCTATAGATCAAAGATTTTATTATAACCTATGTTTGTAATCAGTCGGTTTTCGTTCTGAACTTTGAAAAAGCATGGAAAAAACATACCTACTAGTTAAGCCTAAGTAGGCTTAACTAACCAAAAACTATTTATATATAACTATTTACTATTTATATACAACATTTATACTATTTTCAATACTGAATGTATTAATCATGTAATTTATGTACATTGATAAAATTCTATTTCTTTTTCGACATGTGACGTGTTCATGAAGTCATCCATCTTGCCCGCTCTCTCTTGCTAGCGTCTTGCTCTCGCAAAGCGCTAGTTTGTGGCAACTCTTAGAGGATATATTAAATGAATATAGGAATGGTATAAGAGTAATAGAAAGCAACAGGAATATTACTGTAATAGTAGATTATGCTTTAGAGTAGTAGTTGGAAATTGACCGGAATCAAGTAGTGAAGTGCCAAGTACGTTCAACTGTCCCTCACAACTATTCATAACAATTAGTGAAAAATAAATTACTTAACAAAAAGATGATAGAGGAACCTGTACTAGATCTTCAGATAATTAACTGAAAAAATGTGTTTAATTATGTAAAGAAACAGAGAAATAGTCATATGTATCTTTTTGAAAAATCTCATTGTACTGGTTATGTTTGATAAATGCCAAATGAATTTGAAGATTTCAATTTTGTTTTTGATCAGAATGTGAGAAAATATCTGTTGTTTCAGAATATATGGAAAATACTTCTATAATGTAAGGAGTTTATATTTTATTAATTTGTTAAAAGTGTTAATCAAGATATCAACTATATGTATAGTTTAATGGAATACATTGGTTCATTACCAAAAAATTATAGTTAAACATCTGCTAGAGCATTTGTATAGTACAGTCAAACCTGTTTTTATGCGTTCTTTTTATGTGCGATTTTTATTTGTGCGATTTTTTTAATGCGAATTTTTAATTTATGCGGTTTTTTTTGTGCGATTTTTAATTTGTGCGGTATAGTTGGCGACTAGTCTCGTGCGATTCGTCATGTCTCACGTTGACTTATTATAGCTAAATAAACTTATTATAGCATAAATGCACTTATTATAGTAATATTATTGCATAAATATGCGAAAAATGAAATAATTTACTTTTTAAGTCAACAAAACACCACCTGGACAAAAATATGTAAAACAGACGATAGACCAGACGATGCAGTCAAGTGCTGACATCTGTTGTCAATAAATTCTATTTCGTACGGTTTTGAGTTATTTTCTACGTGAGACTTTTTTTATGCGTTCCCTATTCACCGCATAAAAAAAATATTTTTTTAATTGTGTTGCGAAAACTATTTTTTACAGCCATTCGTGAAGTTTCGTGCGATTTCTTTTTATGCGTTTTTTTTAATGCGGTCCCTATCCCCCGCATAAAAACAGGTTTGACTGTATTATAAAATTATAAATATATCTACTTTCCAAAAGTAATTTTACTCTCTATAACATACCTTTAAGAATTTATGAACTAATTTTATCTAGAGGTAGACGTTAGGTGCCATCTCTTGATAAATTTAATAATTATAAAAATTAAATATTTAATTTTTAATGGCAACTGACAATGCATCTTTATTGTATGTGGGAATTGTGGGTTTGAGTCCCACTTTGTGCTAGTTATTTACTTCCAGAACTTTCTAAATGAAATATTAATTTATTTATGAGTACTATAAATGCATTCTACCTACTTATCGTAATTAAAAACTATTAATAATAATGATGTATTTAAATGTAAAATACTAGCAAACAATAAAATTTTGTAACTGTGTTTGCTACATAGAATATGCATACATTCTAATGTTAGAATATAGTAGCTTAAAAAAGCAAAGTATATAACAGATGTTGGATTAAAAACATACGATATTTCTAAAATCAATTTAGTTTTTGATTTTACCGTAATTGATAAATGGACATAGGTGTATAATGTTTTAAGTCAAAAACTTTGGCTGTAATATTTTAAATTATATCTTTTATTATTAATAACGGGAGTCATTAGTCATAAATAACAAATTCCTGTGATTATGTAAAAAAATGTCAATAATTGGAATGATGTTTGTTTACAATGAAATTCAGTTCAATTTTGATTCATTAAGAGGTTATAAATTTGTATTTTGGTTTTATGTCTTCAATAAATATGTATGTTGTAATAAACATTCAGGTTTTAATATAATAAATATATATATATTATATATATATATATAATATTTCTATGTAATATTTTGTAAAATTAATTACTCTATAATATCATAATTTTATTTTAAATAATAAGATAAATTCAGAACTTTTTATATAATAATACATTAAGATTTGAAAGTTTTAAAAGTAAAAAAATGTTTTTATTATTGAATAAATTTTAAATGTTACAATTTTTAACAAATTTAATAAGTAAAGAACTTGCATAATTTTTTTAAGACAATAATTTAAGTATATTTTGTATTTAAGCATCTTTATTATCATGTTTACTTATCTAGTCTCATAATTGTGAAAGTCTAGACAGCATTTGTATCACTGTGCCAACTTCCTATTACTAAAAAGAAAGTTTTTTATGTTTGTTTTTTACAAGAACAAAAAAAATAAAATATAACTCAGTGTAATTTTAATCTTTCTTTTTTTTATAAAATAAAAAAAATGTTTTAAAGTTTTGAAATTTTGAAAAACTTCAAAAAAATTTGTAAATAATTAGATAAAAGTAACATTACAAAACCTTAAGTCAGAAACTATATGCTTTGAAGTACAAAACCATGTTATAAAGAACTGAAAAATGTACAGAAATGGGAGTTTACATTCCAAAAACTAATTGATGTGTATCTTCTCTTTAATCATTTTTTGAACTTCCTCTGAATGCTTTTGTCAGCTGATCACTTCAGCTGATGTACTTTTCCCTTAATTTCTTATGTAATTCCTTATGTAAAAATCATTTAAACCAGCCCTTATTGGAAACAATTGGGTTAGTAGTTGATTCTGTGTTGTTTTTTGTTTAATTACAGTCGACTCCGCATAAGTCGACACCCCAAGGGGAAGTGGAAATGTGTCAAGTTATCCGATGTGTCGACTAAAGCGAAGTTGGAAAAAAAACCACAAAACTACAATTAATAAAATGTAGTAGTGCTTTATACAGTAACATAGACTTACAAAACATCATGTTCTCCATTTACAATTATTCTGTAGATGATAAACTGAAAAATTTGTTTAGTGTTGTTTGCTTTGAGCACTTAACTATCTCGACTTTCTTTTTCAACAAACATGAATGCCTTAAAAACATCATCTTTGCAATTGTCACTTGTTGGCAAGTAACGTCTAAGGATTCTTAGTGCCTCTGGCATGAGAAAATGCAAAATTGGATTCTGGTATGACGTTGATGTAGATTGTATATTTTCTTTTTGTTTATCTGTTATTATTTTATACATAAAAATACATAAAATGTTAAGGCATTTTTATTAATATGTATATATATTAATAATATAATGTATTATTATATTATTATTTATTAATATATAATTAATATATTTAATCGACTCTCCCTTCTGAAAAAAAATGAGTTCGCACCACATGTGCGGAGTGAATTCATTTTTTCAGGAGGAGGTGTCAACTTATCGGAGTGTGGGACAGCAAAAGTATGTCGACTTATCGGAGTATGGGACAGCAAAAGTATGTCGACTTATCCAGTGGTGACGAGTTAAACGCTGTCGAGTAAACCGGAGTTCTTTAACATTAATGCCTATGTAAGTCGGCCGGGACCACAGAAAACTGACTACTTAACCGAGGGTGTCGACTTATCGCGATTCGACTGTATATGCTGTCTAATAGACTGTAAATGGTAATAATTACATTGTTGTTTACTGCTGTTGTCAGTTCAAACGTTGAATTCTTTTTGTATTCTTTCAATTATTGGTGATCTTGGACAACTTGTCATAAGCTTGGAATGAAAGATCTGCAGCAAGTTTTAATATTTTGTTCATTTTTTGATTGTTACTTTTGCAAAAATTTTACGTTTAAATAAATACATAAATACAGATATACCGTATTTTATGGACTACAAGACGCACTTTTTTCTTCAAAAAATTGCCTCCAAAATTCAGGTGTGTCTTATAGTCCGTAGCGTCTTAGTCTGTAAAATACGGTGTATATATATATATATATCTTTAAGATTCAAAATTCATATCCTCTATGGCAGTGGTTCCCAACTGGTGTTCTGCGGAACACTGGTGTTCCGTAAGCATCTCCCAAGTGTTCTGCAGATTTAGTCGCAAATCGGAAAGTGTACAATCGTATTCGAGTTGCCGAATATCAAAAAATTAAAATCATAAAATTTTCATAAACTAAAATATATATGTACGACTCGTACTTATGGAGTGTACTACTGTTTCGAATAAGATAAAGGCAATGATAAAAACTGAATGAAATATGTAAAAAACATCAGGCACAAGTTTCCCATTAAAGTTATTTAGGTATATTTTTACCTGTCTTAGAATTGACGTTAATAATATGAGTAGAGATTTTGAATTATAACTGCTCAATTCTAATAAAATAACTGATGACAAGCTTATGTATTTCATATTAACTTAAGTAAGTGTTCCGCTAAAGAAAATTGCTCACAAAAGTGTTCCGCATCCTAGAAAAGGTTGGGAACCACTGCTCTATGGTATAAGTTGTTGTTGTATTTTATTTAGTAATATTTTGGTGTGTGTACACCAAAATAGGCTTTATGTTTTATTTAATAATGTCTTGTGATATTATTTAATAAATTAAACAAAAAGTACAGAGTAAATGAAACACTTTCAAAATATTGTCAAGCAATAGAACAGAATTATAATAAGTTATTTATCAAAAGTTCTTGCATTTACTCTGTACTTTGTGTTTAATTTATTAACACAAGACAGTTTGCTTTGTTTTGCTGCTTCTATTCTAGAGAAATAGTTTCTTTTTTAATTTCATTAGATATGATTCTGGGTTAGAATTCAATTTATAGCAAAGAAATTCAAATACAGTTAATATATCAATGGTCCAGATGGTGTAACTGACAAGCATACTGCATGGTAAGCAGAGGTTGCAGGTTCAAGTTCTGTTCTGGGCTAGTTCTTTTCTTCCAGAAGGTATATATGACAAAATTGTACTATTTTCTATTGAAATCTGGACTCCCATTGGACTCAAGCATCTGGTTTTTGCAGATCATTCTACCATACTCAGAAAATAGTGGTTAAAGTTTAAGGACGTTACCCCTTTAAATGATTTGGTTCCATACAAACACACACTAGTTTGATTGAT
This sequence comes from Centruroides vittatus, assembly GCF_030686945.1. NCBI lineage: Eukaryota > Metazoa > Arthropoda > Arachnida > Scorpiones > Buthidae > Centruroides > Centruroides vittatus. The sequence continues at coordinate 2,362,993 of NW_027122193.1, forward strand.
TATCAGGGAGTGAATATGGTGGTCAAATTTGGTTCCTTTTTTTTTTTTTTTTACTCTTTTGGCACCAAAAAATTTTTTTATACTTTTTCAAACAATCTTCAACAGAAAAAAATCACTTTCTTTTAGCTTTGTTTTGTTTAACCACTCTGATTCACACTCAAACAATGAATACTGCCTCTTTCTCATTTGGTTTGATTTAAAAATCATTTAGATCATTAATTTATTTAACTTTATTTAGTAAGTTAATTCAAAACAATATAATTTAGAGTTGTAGATTGACTATTAATCTCTATAAATTATACAAACTTGACCCTGAAAATCATTAATATGAATTTTCAATAACACGACCTAACTACTGTTTCCCTTAGCGATTTAATATTAATGTGAGTTGACTGTATAATCAATCATACTAGTTACTATGCCAATTCTTTTCTTCCAGAATTTTCTAAATTATTTAATAAATTTTAATTTACTTATAATTATTAATTAATTAATTTTATTTGCCAGGGAAAGTATCCCTATAAGGGGGTGGTACAAATACATATATTACTTAAAGAATTAATACATGATAAAGATACATATTACATAATTTTGTAGTGAATATTAACAACATAATTTGTTGCGTGGCACTGTTAATACCCTTAAGGTATATTATTATGAAGGATTTGTCCAAACATACAACAACAAATATTTAGATGTTACCAAGATTTTTTCAGTGATTTTAACAAAGTAGTAACAAATTTTATGGGCATCCTTTCTACTGATGAAATTTAAGTTGATTTTAAAGTCAAGAAATAATCCATCATTGCATATTCTTATAATGTCATTTTTTTCACACAAATTAGTTAGTACTTAGCAATTTTGGAGTAAGTAGAGCATAGAGATGTCATCAAATTGGGATAATTGACAGAAAGTGAGCGAGTTTCCAGTCTTAAATCATGTCTATAAACAGTAATTCTGATATACCAAATGTATTTAAATTTCATCAAAATTTATAATGCCAAGGCGGCAGTGCCTGCTTTTTCTCGATATTGCACTGCTTTATCATTTCTTGATATACAAATTCGGTATTATCAACACTTTTGTATTTAGGTTTGTAGTAAAGTTTTATAATACGTTTTAATATCTGGGAAAAAGCCCAGATAAAACTTAACTCTTGACGGAAGGCATATCCAGGTACTGTATTTTCAAGATGAAGTGACTTACAATGGAAGTAAATATGCAGAATTTCAAGGTTGTATGAGTAATCCAGTCCTCATATTGGGCCTGCGTAATAGATAACAGGATTTACAATGATATTGTAAGGTTTAAATTGAATATTCAAATTTGATGTTTTCATTGTTGCCCATAGAATAATAAATTGTCAATTGCTTGTTTAACTTTGATATTTAATTGCCCTGACACTTCCAATTGATAATAAGGAATTGATTGTTAGAAAAAAGTTTACAGATTGAAGTTTATCTTGTTTGTTAATTTATCATTTAGTTATATCTATTCTTGATGATGGAAGAAAAGTGTCTACTTGTACCAGTTTTCCAGTGGTTAAACTGTAGGTTAACTTTCCATGGTTGATTAATAAAATATCATTACGCAGTTTAACCTGCAAATTTTGTCTACGTAGTTCGTAGAAAGTTGGTAATAAAAATTTCCGTCTAGCTCTTGAATTGTTAGTTAAATCCGGAGAGATTTGTAATTTATTCCATTCTTCTAACAAATTCTGTTGTTTTTTTCGTATAATGGTAGTAAAAATACGGTCTTTAATTTGATTATTGCTGAGAGTAACTCTTAATATTATATTGGGAGTTTTAGACAGTTGGACTATCTCTAGTATATCCTCTTGAGCTATATTTTGTAATTTTAAAAGAGAAGTAATAAAGTTATGTATTTCTGCTCTTGAGGTGTTTTATGGTTTGAATAATTATACATAATAATGTTGTTATAGCGATGTTCATTAATTAACGAGTCCATTTTAAATTGAATACAATCCTTGTTAATTTGTAGCTTATCTACCTGTTGTTTTAAGTTAATTAATTGTTCCTCCATTTTTAGCTGGTGGTTCTTCGTTTCACTGATATTTTCGTGAATAGTTTCTAAATCTTGTTTTATCATAACCATTTGTCTAAAGAGTTTGTCATTAGCAGTATTAATCAAATCCGATATTTTATTCCATAACACTGAAGTAGAGGTGTCTGGAAGTTTATCCGGTTTAATAGAGAGATAATGGTCAGACTTGGTTAACTCACCTGGAATGCCATTTGCACTTATTTGCGATGAATTTAAGATGAGATTCATTTCGTCACTAGTTTCTTCATGAAGTTCTTTTCCAGAATTGAAGTTAAAGTCCAATATTGTCTTGGAATTTGACGAGAGAGGTTGGTTTTTCTTGGTATCCGGTTTGGCACGATTTGTTGGAGGCCTTCCTCGCTTAGGTGGAGAACGTTGCATTTTTATTGAAGGTGTTATTATTGAGATAATTTATCTTAATAAATTACAACTTTAAACTTTTAACAGCAATAAAAAGACAAAAACGTATGTTGCTTAGGCTTAGTATGGATGACCAGGAGCACAAGAAAAAGCGCCAGCAGCCTCGACCGATGAACACGCCCCCTTTACTTATAATTATTAAAATTTAATAAGAGATGGTGCCTAATGCATACCTCTAGGCCAAATTACTCAGTATTTAATTATTGATAGTAGCGGTAATATAGTCCAGTTTAATTTGGTAGTCATTTGGCTTTAATATTGTAATAACTGTTTATCCATTTGTATACTTCATTTTAATACATGTGTATATAAATATACAAATGAATTTGAAATGTAGCACGAATGCTACACTTTGAAGTGTATGCTTGCAAAAGACATCCAAATTTGGATTCAACCTGTTACTGTATTCCTAGCCATATTGAGTTCTATTTGCAGTATTCATATCCCAATTGAATGTCTATTAAACCATAACTATATAAACCAAGAAACTAAACAATTTAAGGAGTCTTTTAGGTTTATTCAGATTAAACATTTATCAAGACTCTTTTTATTATCACTTTTTGATTATAGTTTGTGTAGAAAGCTGTGAATATTATATGAACTACCTATATTGTGTGGCAATTTTTATTTAACTTTTAAATTATTGATAAATACTGACATATTGAAAATTAATGACACTTGTGATGCATTTTAAAACAATTTTAGTTAATAAAAGTATTACTTAGTATTTGAATAAAAGTATTTGTGATATCATTAAAATTAAATTAATTATATCTATTAATCAACATGGCAGTTTGTAACTGAATAAAATGTAACAGACATTGCAAATAAACCTTTAACTCCAGCAAAGTACAATTTTATTTCAAAGCTAATGTTTTTGACTGTATTTTAACAGTCATTATCAGGCTTCTAACAGAAATGTCAAATTTCCAGAACAGAATTAGAACAAAAAAACATTCAAAATTACAAATAATTCCATCAACCAGTATATTTTAAACATTGATGGAACTTTGGGGATTGCCAGGTGAGGTCTAGGTCACTGAGATTCTCCTACAGTCTTTCTTTCTGACACCACCGTAAGCATCTCTGATGGTGGTGTCAGAAAGACATGAGTTTTGAGCATTTTTCTGGATAGTAAAAATGTGAGACTAGGAGTAAGTCATTTGACACAACTTACTACATTTAAACATTTATTAGACAGCACAAAAGTTGGTACAACACGTTACACAGGGTATTTGCGTTTTGTGGAGAGAGAGATTTACAAATTTTTGGTACCTCACAACTTGGAACTAGAATCTCCATTGAGGGTCATTGGAATGTAGTCCTTAAATTAGCATTTTGAGAGAGAAGCAGCAGATGATGAGGAATCTGAGGGCACAGAAGAGCATTAATCCAAAAAAGCGCACAGACACACTAAACTGAACAGTTGAAACAACAGGCGACAACTGACTGAAATCAGCTGTTCCTCGTCATATTCAAAGCAGCAAATACCTTAGAGGTGACTAAAAGTCGCCTGAAAGGTGTCACTACTGATGCTGAGAAAATGTAAGTTGACACTCTCAGGTAAGAAGTTGACATATACTAGCTTCTGATGATGTCTTCCTTGAGTTGTTTTCCTTTTACTTGTTCAATTCTCACAGAACACATACTGTCGGTTACATTTAAAATATTTCTCTGAATTATCCCTGCTACATTTTAAATTATATACAACACTAAAGAATTTTTAATCAACAAACCAAAACAAATCAAAAAATTAGCAATAATGTATGATCTAAACTACAATTAAATGTCAAAAAAATAAGCCATGGGTAGAATGCATCTTCAATTAAATTTCATACAATGGACCTCAAAGCAAGTGGAAACGCTTTAGCATCCTTAAGGTTCATAGACTTATTAGTTCAAGGATTTATAAACTTCCAACACCTCTGAGATCAGAGATGGTGTGTACTCATGATTTTTTCCACTTCTAAGTTCTCCTATTCTTTATCCTGGTGTCATGCTCCAGAATTCTTACCTTGAGGGAGCATGTGGTACCATTAATATATTCCAAATTTTTACCCTCCCTATTATCCATAACTGGTACAAAGTATAAAGTGGCATATGAAATGGATCTGGCTGATCTTTATCTTTTAATCCAGTGAAATGAATATATGTAACCAAAAAAAGCTAAAGAATTTGAATTTAAAGTAATTAATTTGTTTGATTCTATATTAAAAGTTTGATATAATTTAATTATTAACTTTAATCTAGCTAGTTTTAATATAATGCTTTGAAATTACTATATTCAGGTTATAGAAATAGAGTAATTCATATTCTTTAAGGTAAACTTTGAACAAATTTAACTATAAAAGAAGTATTCTCAAAAAACTTAATTAATTAGCCAGCAATTAAGTTTCTAAAATTAATATAAGAAATTTTTAGAAAACTTTTTTGGTTACATATATTCATTTCACTGGATTAAAAGATAAAGATCAGCCAGATCAAGCAAGCATCAATACACGGAAGGATCACAATTTGCATTATAATAAAGCAGTTCACTAATGAAGCATTACATTTTCAATATTTCTATTAATAATTTAAAATTATTTAAGTATGTATTTTATATATTCATAATAGATATTGATGAAAATCTAAACTTATCTATTCCAATTAAGTGATATTTAATATGAAGAGAGGTAAATTTTTTCTTTATTTGTTTAATGATTGATATTAACAATGGATATGATAGATCCATCCAGTATATTAGCTAATCAATCCATTAAAAATAGATTGCAACATAATTTTTGATTGTTCTTTCTTCCACAAAAACCTTGACAATCCAGTGTTAGGTGTTTATACAACTGCTAATGTTTTCAACCCCGTCGGGGTCTTCATCAGGCACAGCACAAAGGTAGTTTCAAATGCCAGTGAATGGAACCAAGAAACCGAAGCGAATTCTATTCCATATTTCAAATTGGAATAGAATTCGCTTCGGTTTCTTGGTTCCATTCACTGGCATTTGAAACTACCTTTGTGCTGTGCCTGATGAAGACCCCGACGGGGTTGAAAACATTAGCAGTTGTATAAACACCTAACACTGGATTGTCAAGGTTTTTGTGGAAGAAAGAATTATAATTCATCCAGTTTACAGTAAGAAGTATAGTTGTTTTGATTGTTCTTTTAATAGCTAAAATCTACTTTGTGTATATGATTTCCGCAAGCTACTACTGTCTGTTTACTCTCTAAATGAGTGAAATTAGTCTTTTCTTATTACTATAATAAAAGATCTATTGATTTGATTTTTTTCTGGTTAAATGAAAATTTTTAAAAAAATTATTGAAATAATTAAAAGATATACTAAATTTATACTAAAAGTTTGAGTTTGGCCAAAAGACTTTTATTTGCCAAATTTACAATGTTAACTGTTGAAAAAATTCAAAATTTAATAATCTGTTATGTATAATTTTATTGTACATAACAGATGTACAATAAAGAATTTTTTATTGAATAAGAATTCTTCATTAATTTCCTTTTAAATAACACGAGATTGATTATAAGTTAAGACAGACAACTAGAACAAGTATACAGAACAATTTATATTTTATAAATATTGTAACTTTTTTTTCTAATATATAAGATCCTAATGTGAACAAAAAATTTCTTAACATTTTCTTAGTTCTGTATCCATAGATCACAAAAATTGTTTAAAAAGAAATATTTAAAGCAAAATAACTAGATAATTTCATTCTTATTTATGTGAATGAACTGAGACTAATAATTTTTTTGTTTTGTTTTTTTTTATAAAATGTATAATTGTCATTTTAATATGAAAATTTTGATGATTAATTTGAATATCATTTAACTAATGAAGCTTTAAAGAGCATTTATCTATTTTATTTTAATGTAAAAGATTATAATGTTCTGTTTATACATTGTCATGTCACAATGCCAGGATTCTACACATTTATAAGGATTAGTTGTAAAAACTGCTTCATACTGATTTGTTAATCTGATGTATATACGTAAACAAAGCAAAATCTGAGAAACATTTGCATTGTTTTACATATTTTTAAAATTTATTTGATATCCTCATACTACATATGAAGAAATAAATTTATTTTATAACATTTTGAAGTCATTAGTAATTAGGAAATATGCTAGAAATAAATATAGGACCAAATTTCAATATATTATTATAAAGTTTTTATATAATTATATTTTTTAATTTTCAACATTTTATTATATTTCAAAAAATTTTATTGTATTATGTTTCATTTTAATATATTTACATGCAGTAAGTTCAGTTTTCTAAATGTTCAGTTAAATTTTGTCTTGTAATTGATAAAAACAAACTGTTTTTTCTAAGAAAATTGAAGGAAAGGAAAGGAAATGTTGCAAAACTTTTCCTTTGATAATTAGTATGCATATTTATTGAAAGAATAAGTAATGAATTAAATCCTTTACTGCTTTTTAATTTCTGAATTTCTTCAATTTTTTGAGTTGATAAATTAAAGAATAATTTTCTACGTATTTGTTTGATATTAGTCTTTTAACTTTTTTTTTATGTCCATATCAATGTTATCAAATTTTATGTAAACATTAACATAGACTTTTATACTATAATTAATTTGCTGTTTGCATTGTAGAAATACAGTCATCAAACTTGATTTTATTTTTGTAGACTTCAGTGTACTAAACTGAAATAATAATAAACAATAAACCAATTTCTGCATTTTGTGTTTAAAACAATTAAAATTTAAAATAAAGACAGTGTATTTGAATGATAAATTAATCGTAGTGTGAATTGCTTTGATGACAAAAAAAAATCTACTGAAATGATCTGTGACTCAGATATTTTGTCTATTAAGTTTATTAAGAGAGAGGGTTTAATCCAAACACAACAAAAAATTTTATCAGTAAAGGGATTTCGATTTTTGTTTGGGTGTGAAAAGTTTGTTTAAATAATCATAAAATATTCAAAGAAATATATATAATTCTAATGTTCTTGACATTTCAAAATTTCTTCTTCAGAATGAACAGCTTTATAAATAGAACAGAAAGTGCATGCAAGAACAAATACAGGTATACCTCGAGTTACGTCGCTGTCGAGTTACATCATTCCCAATTATACCTACCAATTATACCTAGTGTGTCAAAAAAGTACATGGAAAAAAAAAATCAGGTTTAAGTCAGTTTATTTGACTTTAAATCCGTCCGCCACTAGCATTGAAGTCGTAATATCACTAGAAAAGCATTGAAAGCACATAAAATCATATTAAAATATGTACATGTACAGTAAATGTTAATATAATCATCATAAATCCTACAGAACGAAACACGAAAACATTGTGTTTCTGTGTTGTCGTCTTATGTAGTGGTCTTTAAGTGCTTATTATTGGCGTTTAGTTACGACTTACGTCGTAACTAAACGCCAATAATGAGCACTTAACGTCGCAAGAGAGGCAATGTAAGTCGCCTCTCTTGCGACGTTAAGTGCTCATAATTGCCAATTACCGACATAAGACGAGGTATACCTGTATGTATTTACTTTTTTATTTTGAAAAGTTTTTAAATAATTAAACAGGAAAAAATTATTTTAAAAATTATAATGCTTATATTTAACTTTTAGGATTTGAAAATATCACAAAATCTTCACTTCATGTAAGCAACAGAAAATAATGTCAACTTCTAGTAGTCTAAGTGTACCAGAGTTAATGCTTCCTCCGCCACAGCAGCCTCAAATCATTAAAGAAGGATGGTTACAGAAAAGAGGTAGGATTATTAAATTTAAGAATTTATTATTGGTAATATAAGTAAAATTTTCATATTTTTTTTGTTAGAAAAAATTTGAGGTAAATCATTCAGTTTTGCATAATTTGATTATTAGTAAGTGCAATAGTTTTCAACCAGGGTACCATACAATAATTCAGAGGTACCGAATGGGTGCTTCAAGAAAAATTACGAAGTTGAGATGCCATTGTTAGAAAAAGGTTTGAAATCACTATAAAGAGATGCAGATTGCTCAAAAACATTTTTTTACATAGTTGTTAATATATTTAAAAACAAATATTATGATTTGGATAACTCCTAAGTAAATATTATGATGATTTAAATATCACTCTAAAGATACAAGAAACATTATATAAATGGTTTAGAAAATTTTACCCTTGGTAGAATAACTTGCATCATATGATATCTGGAATTTGTTTTGTTTGTTCTGTATCATATAATAATTGTACAAATATAGTGATACAAACACACACAAATATAACCCTGCTTGCAATGAATTTCATTCACCAATAAAAACTTAAAATAATTCATAGTATAATGCAAATCAGAAGTTTGTTATTTCAATTCAAAAATTTCCCCTGAAAGGTGTTTGATAGATGATTCTATTGTTAAAGGAAAAGTGTGGTGTACAGGGGCAAGCCACTACTAATTTGTGGTTGAGAAAATATATTTTGAATTAAATAAATTAAAAATGATTAAAAATTTCAGCCCGGAATACAAATATATCAGAAGCTCAGATTTCAGGAAAATATGTTGCTATTAAAAATATAATTTATAATCTTCAGTGCCTTTGCAATATGTTTCTTTGAACATTGTTCAATGTGTCGCTATTCTGTTGTGATTACAGAATGTTATCTCCTTTTCACCTGATAAAAGTTGCAAGGCATTGAGGCATGGAAGATACAAACTTGTGTAGCAACTGTAAAAGAATTTTTTCCCATTCTTTTCTTAAATATGTATATACATGTTTTAACATGCAAGGACTGTGTTGAGTCATCTTTCTTTTCAAAAATCTCCATACATTTTTTTTTATCAGACAGGTCTAGGCTTGACACTAGCCAGGTGAGTTCACATATGTGATTAGACTGCAGCCATACTTTGGTTTTCGTAGAATTTTGCAGATAAGCATTGTCACGCTGGAAAATACGGGCTTGTTTTTGGAATAGTTGCAAAAATAAAGGAAATTGTGCACCCATAAATATTGTCAACTTGCTGCATAATCTATCAAGAGCATTTAGCTGCAAAGAAGCTTTCTGCTGAACTGAACACAGTGATGAATGATGTAATAAAGATTGTTAATGAAATTCATAGTTGAGCTATGAATTCCAGGCTGTTCACAATATTGTGTGAGAGTATGGAATGGCACCATCAACATCTTCTCCATGCCAAAATGAGGTGGTTATCAAGAGGAGGAATTCTTACATGCCTTTTTGAATTAAGAAAAGAGGTGACAAAATTTTTACGTGCCTGAAAATCCAATTAATAGAATTTTTTGTTAAATGAAGAATGGATGGCTAAATTTGCATATATGGCAGACATATTTAATAATCTTCTTAATGACCTTAACATTTCATTTTAGGGATTTTGTACAAATATCTTAACAGTGAGAAATGAAATGGATGCATTCAAAAAGAAGCTGGATCTTTGGGACAGTCGAGTACTGTACATAAGAAAGATGTAGAAATGTTCCCAATTTTGAGTGAATTTTTAACTACAGCTGATGTCAACAGAAAGTAATATTAAAAATAATTAGTGAAAATTTAAGGGCATTAGTTGAAAACTTTAATAACTATTTCCCTGAAAGTGAGGATCCTTGTAAGGGCAACCCTTGGATTAATAATCCTTTCCTGGAAGATGTCCAGTTATGTGCACTTGCTTTTCCTGATAAAGAAAAGCTGATAGAATCATCTACTGATTCCACTCTAGTTTTAAGGCATAAAATGATGTTATTGCCTCAATTTTGGATATCGCTTAAAAAAGAATGTCCAACAAGAATGATAAAGCGATTAATTGTTTTTTTGACTTCTTATTTGTGTGAGAAGACTTTTTCTGCCATGTCAATAATAAAAACCTAGCAGAGAAATCGAATGGATATAAATGCTGCACTTCGTCTCTCGGAAACAAACCTACAACCACGAATAACTGATTTGCTAACAAAGAAGCAACAGTAGACAGGGCACTAATAATGTCATATAAATTTGTATTTCTATTCAATTAGTTAAAAACCTAAACCTAAATAATATTTTTATTATTTCAGTCTTGATAGTTTGCTGGTCCGCAACATAATTCTTTTATTTCTGCCGGTCCGCGAGTGTGAAAAGATTGAAAATCACTGTTATAGAATATAGGAATCAAACTTCTATTAGAATCTGACTTGTATATGGGGGAAAAAAAGTTAGAATGAAGGCTACATCAAAGTATATTATTGAGCAAGGAGTTTCATGATTTTAATAATTAGTAGATAATAAATGTTTAATTTTTGTTTATACTTTAAATATTTATTTATTTTTAATAGGTGAACACATTAAAAATTGGAGACCACGTTACTTTGTCTTATTGGATGATGGGTCACTTATTGGATTTAAGAGCAAACCTGAACATGGATTTGCTGATCCATTAAATAATTTCACTGTTAGAGGTAAAATATTTATTTGTATTTTTTAATTTATAGATGTAAGATTACATATATTAGTACGGTCTTGTTTTATGTGGGCTTTTGCATGTCAGTAGATATTGCACAAAACAAAACTATGTAAATTTGTGCTTCATCCTAATTAGTCCTAGATGATTGCCTAGACACTTATGCAACCATTTACGTTTAACATATGTTAAGGCATTTAACACATTTTGTCATTGGTTTTTACTGCACAGTGAATCCCATCTGCTGTTTGTCAATATATAGAGCAAAATTTTATTATACCATATCAAGTTTACTACTAGAGAAAAATACATGCAAATCAGAGTATTTATTACAGTGAGTAGTAGCATTAACTGTCTGTGTTTGAAATATCAGAAGCTGGAGAAATGTGTGATTTGCTGACTTAAGATTCAGATTCAGTGGCATTAGGATGTTACATGTTGTTGTCATCTTTTGGAGGAACAGTGATAGAAGCTGCTGCTTTATTTTAATTATGAACATAATGATATTTTAACACTATATGCAACTATTAGTCTTTCCTTAAATTTCATCTCATGAATCAGATTGTCATTATTTTTTGATTAAACACTTATGTTAAACACTTCCTTGGGACTTTGTTATTCATGTAGATTGTCATTATATTTGAAAAAAGTCTGCAATAAATTTGGCATTACACATTGCCTGTGCAAGATTTTTTCGGGTTGTGCTTTTTCTCTTGAAGTCATTCCTCCTCAAACTTAGTTCTCAGTTTCCAATATATTAACCAACAAACTCCTCCAGGTCATTATTTAATACTGTTGTTTGGTCATCAGTTATGTCTATGTCCTCTTCTAAGTTTTCAAAATCTTTGTCACTAATTCTCCTGGCATTTTTTTTCTGCAGTTCTTGTGATGTATAATACATCTGGAATGGTTTGAAGTTTGTCTGAAATGATGGTCTTTACAACCTTGGTCCACAATAGGCTGTTACAGATTTGTCTTTTGTCCTTCAACATCCATTTTATTAGAAAGTAACTCAGCTATGGTAAATCTTTTCAAAACTGAACAATGCTGAGATTCTTGTTAAGATGTTGCTCAGGATGTGACTTATACACCTCAACAATATATGAGTCACATTGCTAAGATGTCCAAGCCCTTAGTGATGTACTTGTACATTTCATCATGTAGTTTACTTTAAAGAGTTTGATTATCTCCTGATTTAAGAGGATGGATAAGGGATATGGTATTAGGAGATATAGACAATCTCTTCTTTGTTGTTTGCAAATTCATTTGCATCACTTACATGTCCTAGGGCATTATCTAGAACAAGGACTTTAAATCTCTTTTTCTTTCAGATATTTTTTGATTTTTTTTTAGTAGAAAACAATGGAGAGTTAGTCTGAAAAGAAAAACTTTCTTATTCTACTTTTAATACACTGGCAAAATACACCCTTTGTCAGAAAAGTTTCAGGACAAAGTTCATAAAAAAAAAAGAAATAGAAAATTACAATTAACAAGTAATGAGCCTAGCTCCTGTCAAAGTAGTTCCCTCTGCTATATATACAATTGCCAATGTTTCTGGAAGTCTTGGAAGCAAGCAGAAAAAGTTTCAAGTGTGATGCTTGTTAGCTCATTTGTCACAGTCTATTGGATGTCTGCAATATCTTGATGAAATGTCCCTTTCAGTTGCAACCTTTTGTTAGAAAAGTGTAATTTTTTTTTTCTTGTTTCCACAAGTGAAAAGATAGGCAGATGAAAGGTTAACCTCAAACACCTCAGAACAACAATCAAAAGAACACCAATTTGACATCAGGAAGTGATGCAATTCTATTAGGTTGTTGCAAATGAAATTGCCAATTTTTATTTCTGACTTTGAACATTTATTAATTTAATTTTAAACTTACATATTCAATCAAAATTGTTTTCACCAACATTAATACACTTTTCTCAATGCAGTAGAAGTACATTAATGCCAATTTGATAGAAATCATGAGAATGAGAAACCAAAAAGTTATTAAAAGTACTTTTTATTGCATCTTCTTCCTTAAAGACTTTCCTTGCCAAAAAACTGCTCAAATGTATAAATAAATCCATCAATGAGTTGCGTAACTTTCCTAGCTGTTATGAGTTTTTATTTAAAAAAAAACTTTTAAGCAAAATAAATAAAATTGTGTGTTGGCGCTATCTGTTATCAGATTTTTTTAATAAAACTTTTATATTTTTAATTACTATAAAATGGCAAAAAGCTTAATTTTGAGGGTAGGGATGAGTTTTATGAAAAACTATAAATGTTGATAAAGATTTTATTCATTACTAAGCCCTACTCCTCTTGAGATATGATCAGGCTTCATCATAAGGTAGCAACATTGTTGCAAAGTACAGTGTAGTCTGATCTCTCACTGCCTTAAACCTTGGAGCCACTTTTCCTTTGATAGATCTGTAGTTGTATAGGTAGTTCTAGAGTCGATGTCTGTCAAAAACCATGGGCTGTAATAAAATTAAATTGATAATATACAGATTTTAATGTAAATGAATGATACAAACTGGGTTATAAAAATAAAGAGGATTACACTCTGAAGTCAAATTGCAGTTCATTTTATTATTTTAACGTTATTATATTGTAAAAATTATCAAATACGTAATTATGAATTTAATCTGTCAATTTCTCTGAAAAAAGTTCTTTATATTAAACAAAAAAGGAGTTGTAAGTCCTAATGTGGTGTAAAGTCTGACGGGACTTCTAAGTCCCATAATTTAAAAATTGTTATTATACATTTTAATTTTTTATTAACTTATCTGTGAACAAACACCTCTTCTGATGAGAAATTTAAAAAATTTTTACCAAAAAATAATTATTTTTTCTATATACACACTAGCGCCCTCTATTGTACACTTCATTTTGTGAAATAACTATTGTAGAGATTAAAAATCGTCTCCCTCCATTAATAAAATTTAATTTGTTAGAATTTAATGTAAAGTAATGATAAAATCGAATTATTTTTTAAAAATTATACTAGCACCCTCTGTCATAGAGTTTGTACCCTGAACTAAGTTGTGTAAACCTGTTGCTTTTCTTTGTTTGTGTGTTAGTAGAGGCGCTGGATTTGAAAAGCTGGAATTATTTTTTGTCACAAAGTTAGGAAATATCGTAAGTTATTGTGATATATATTTAATCTGTAGATAATATACGATCTAGTATTAGTATTTGTAATAATTTAAAAACATATGATTAGTATTTTTAACAAAACGTGAGGGGTGAACTTTGTTTCTTTGTTCTATTCAAAGGTTTAGAATCTCTAGATAATACATGATTGCTGTTAATTAAAAACATGCGATTGGTTGTTAGGTTTTTTAAAAGTAAATATGATTGGTCAGTATTTTTATATAAATTACTTTTTTAAAAAGAGGGAACTAGTTTTATATTTAAACCAGGATCATGGGGATGTATGGTTTCGTACTTACTTACGGCGACTCTAAAAATTATTCAGCCTCTAAGTGCTTATATAAGAGCTTGGACGCATGTGTTTCTGCAGCTAAAAATTTCTCGTTCGATGTTCCTGATAATTTTCCATTTATCCTTCGTTATTTTAAAGTCAAAGATATTTGGAAAGGACAAGGAAAATATGGTTTTATAATTGTCGATGAGGATGGGGAAATTAATGAGGTATGTAATGGATTATATGGTTCGTTTGAACGGTGTGCAGAAGACATGAGAGAAATATGTTTAGAAAATGATAAGAAAACTTTACTGATGTTTAAAGAGATAAGTCCAGGAATGAAATATTATAAATTTTCTAAATTCCCCAAGGTTGACAAGGTTGATTAATATGTATTTCAAACATCCTAGTACTTGTGTAATTGTGGGTCCTTCCCAATCGGGAAAAACCACATTAGTAAGAAAAATTATTCACAACAAAATTTATGAAAATTCTCTGAAGAAGATTTTGTGGTGTTACTCTGTATATCTACCGTTTTTTCAAGAAGAAAGCGATATCACATTTATGTATGGGTTACCAGAATCTGTTGAAGGATGGGATTTGATAATAATCGATGATTTGATGCATGAGTTGTCTCCAAAAACAGCATTTTTGTTTACAACAGAATCTCATCATTGTAATGTAAGTGTGATTTTAATAATGCAAAATTTGTTTCCGAAAAATAAGATTATGAGAGATATAAGTTTAAATACTCATTACTTGATTTTATTTAAAAATAATCGTGATGAAAGTCAGGTGAATTGCTTGGGTCGTCAGGCTTTTGCAGGAAAATTTAATTTTTTCATGGATGCATATAAAAAAGCAACAGAAAAGGAATTTGGTTATTTGTTATTGGATTTTCATCCTACAACGGATAAGAAATTTTCTGTGAGAGATTCCTGTTTTCCTGACAAACAAGGTATTTTCTGGATATACTTGCCTATAAAATGAAGAACGTAAAGAAAAATTATCATATGCTGGCTTTTTTAGCGAAGACTACTCCTTCTCAACGAAAAGCAATATTGAAAGAAGCTACTCCAAATCAGATTAAAGTTTTGTGCGAAATATGTGATAATTTGCGGAGAGGAAATATACCTGCTGATGTTCGTAAATTAGGAAAATATAAAAAATTATCAGGAAATTAAGTGAAAAACACATTCCTTTAAATACCAAGAAAAAAATTTTGGTTAATCAATCCGGTGGATTCCTTCCTCTTCTACTGGCTCCATTATTGTCTGCATGGCAAGGGTTTTCAGACTACATCCGGTAATTCTATGTAATAAGTAAAAATATATCTTAAATATTTTCAAAAATGAGGTAATATTAAAAGCAAAATAATATATTTTTTACCTGTTTTCAAATAATAATGCTTATATGAAAAGACATTACACAAGCCGCAATGGTGTTGGAAATCCCAATGATAGGGACACAGTATTTTAATTTCGGAAGATTTTGGAACTCCGAATTTTTCCACATCTAGCGATTTAATGGCGGTATTACAGATATCATTTGCTCTACGAATTAAAAGTTTTTCTATTTCCCCCCCCTTTAAAAAAAAATAAATCCATATTTTTGAAATAAATTTTTAAAAGTAAAAACAATATCATCATGATGAATCCATTCATCATTTTCAGGCTTATACGATAAATATAATTTATGTAATCTATTGCAGAATCTAACAGTTTTTTTATCGGATAAAGTTAATTTATCCCACCGTATTTCGGGGTGGAAAAAATTAATAACTCCAAAATCCTCCGAATTAAAACCTGTATACTCCCATCTGCCGTATTAAATATCCGTTGTATGGGTGTAAACATGCTTCATTTTTAAATCTGAATCCCTGGCAATCTAGTATAACCCCGGGCTTATCTAAAATAGTAAAATTAATTTTATATATAGATTATTATAGCTAGGACTACTACTAAACATATTTTTTAAAAAAAACTTACTATCCATTTTTGCCTGACTCCACTCGTTGATACTCATGTTTCTCCGCTGGTTGCTACCCTGATTTTTCTCTAAAAGCTAGTGAATGTCGGTCGAGTATTTATAGAAAAAGATTACTTCCATGTTTCTTACCTAGGGGTAGGGGATTTCTCCCTCACCCATCAACTTGACGACCTGATAAAAACTTCCGCATTCAGGTTGACCTGTGAGAATAGCTAGAGGATTTTCTCATCCAGCTTAATATACTGGTGATTTATGATTTTAGCTTTAGTTTATATGATATCATCAATACAAAAATTTTAAAATGTATTTAAAAATAAAGTATCTGTCTGTGGCGGAGTAAAATTCTGATTAAGCAGTATCGTATTACGGCGTGTGATTACATCTTTTTTAAAAGTAGTAATTTAAATATAGAATACCACAAGTTACAATTCATACCATTAAAAAATAATATAATTCCTCCATTAATATTTTTTATGATGATTCCACAGGAGAGTGTAATAAAAATTTTAAAATAAATTTTTGATTGAGAACACAGTTTATTTAACAGAAAAATTCTACATTCAATTTTTAATGAATACAAATTACAAAAAAGTTTTTGTATGTAAAGATCATGTTAAAATGATTCCACAGGAGAGTGTAATAAAAATTTTAAAATAAATTTTTGATTGAGAACACAGTTTATTTAACAGAAAAATTCTACATTCAATTTTTAATGAATACAAATTACAAAAAAGTTTTTGTATGTAAAGATCATGTTAAAATGTGAAAATAAAAATTAATGAAAATGTTTGACACACTTTAAATTTTGTGCTGTCTTTAAATACTATAGACTCCAATTAGAATATAACAATTACAGGATGAATTATTACAAAACATGACACATTTTTCTAAATATAAAATATTGTACTCCACATTACCAGGTATAAAATGCATTAAAACAGATCTAATCACCAGTTATAAAATTACTACTAAAATCAAATTAAATAAAAATTCTAAAATGTATTTAAAAATAAAGTATCTGTCTGTGCCGAGTAAAATTCTGATTAAGCAGTATCGTATTACAC
The DNA here is from genome assembly GCF_030686945.1 of Centruroides vittatus. NCBI lineage: Eukaryota > Metazoa > Arthropoda > Arachnida > Scorpiones > Buthidae > Centruroides > Centruroides vittatus. Next base: position 2,380,352 of record NW_027122193.1, read on the forward strand.
CATGTGATTACATCTTTTTTAAAAGTGGTAATTTAAATATAGAATACCACGAGTTACAATTCATACCATTAAAAAATAATTTGTAAAATCATGTGTAATAAACATAAAACTAAAACACGCGAATAGATTGTTAGACTACACTCGGTAAGTAAAATGAATACTGGTATCACTAAGCAAAGCTACATTAAATAATAGAGTTTAAATGAGATGATGAATGATGCCATTGACACTTTTGTTCTCATGAAGATACTATGCTGAAATGATTTAATTCCTTGATGTGTTTTTTATGAGGGGGTTCTAGTTCCTCTGTCTTTTTGTAGAAGGAGCTTCATCCTCAGAAGAACTAGACCCCTCATTGTCCGATGATGATGATGATGATGATGATGATGATGATGATGATGATGATGATGATGACGACGACGACGAGGATGATGATGATGATGACGACGAGGATGATGATGACGAGGATGTCGATGGTGGTGATTCTAGAGGAGAGTGTGGGCCCTCCCCGATATTATATAAAGATACAGAGTCCACCTCTTCCAGCTGAGGTGCGATGGCTCTAATTATCCCTCTTTCACTCCTACCCGTTAGAGCCACCCACCTCTGCTGGGCTAAATATCTATCGTGGACCCTGTATGGGATGTAAGCACCCTGCGGCATCACAGCCATGATTAGAGTGGTGCTTTTATTCTTATCATAATTCTTCACTCCTCTAATCATGGCTCTATATGCCGCAGCTGCACTCTCCTCACTCACCTCGACACAACTTTCCTCGTTATTTTCCATGCTATATTTAAAAATATTATATTATACTCTTCAGAAGGTTTTTGTTTTCATCATGTTAGCAGTTAGTATAACAATAGGGGGATTATTAAAAAAGTTCGTAAATTTAGGATAGATAGTTTGTTTTAAGCTTGATGACTGCAACTCTTGAAGGTTAATAACCTAACCAGGAAAACACACAAACACTCCCAATGACCTAGGGTCGATGACACTTCCTCATAGCTATTAAGAAGCGTTACCTTCGAAGACAGATATGTCCTAATTTAGTTTCAACCGTTACCTTCAAAGACGGATGTGCCCTAATTTACTTGCATGCGTCACCTCAAACACGAGTGTAGGCCACTAACAGGGGATAAAAAGGGAGCAATTTTTCCTAAAAACTTCACTCATCGATTCTTCACCTAGTGATTCTTCTACTCGTTATTTCTTCTAGTGCTAAAGAAAAAATGTCGTCGGACGGAGGTACGTAATTCTATTTTAGTAATAATATCACTCATCTTAATTTAAATTATATATTTTTATAAACTAATTCTAGAATTTGACTTTGATTTCGAAAAGAAGACAAGTAAGAAGAGAACTTCAAAAACAAAAACTGGGGAGACTACCGAAAAAAAACAGAGATTTGATTTGGATTTAACTGAGGAGAAAAGTAAGCAACCAAAAATTCCTGACTTTAAAGTTAAAATTAGCGATTCGGAGAGAATTGAGATACAGGAGTTTAAGGCAAATTTTTATGTGTGTCTAAGCAAATCCAGAGGGTCATACCCTCCCAACAAATATAATATCAAGGTGACTGACTTCAAGAAGTATAAACAAGCATTTAACGCCATACAAGAACATTTGGATGAGTACAGTAAAATTTAAAGTTCTAGTTTTAATACTATGTTTTAAGTGTATAACGGTTTTTAGTATATAAAATTTATTAAGAACAACAGTGTTCAATTAATACTAAGTATATAATATTATATTTTAAGTGTATAAAATTTATTCTATGGTAATATGGCTTTCACATTTGCATTAAGAACAACAGTGTTCAATTAATACTATGTTAAGTATATAATATTATATTTTAAGTGTATAAAATTTATTCTATGGTAATATGGCTTTTACATTTGCATTAAGAAAAACAGCGTTCAAAGGTTATGTGAGAAGTTATAGAGCATTTATCTCTAATTATAGCGATCCGAGTATTTTACTTGAAAATATTAGAGGTACTATTTATAGTATTTTAACTAATAATGATTTAATTTCGAGAATGAAATTTTTATTAAATTTAAAGATAAGATTTATAAAATATTTGGAGGATGAGATTATTACTCAAGACATATTTTTCTCCAGTCGGGTAGAACATATTTTATCTCAATATATGATCAATGAAAGGTTAACAAATGCTTTCGACACAATTTTAAACTTCATTGATCAGTTTATTAAAAATGGGTCTGGGTGGATTATTAAAGAAATTATATTTGTGGATATTCATTTAGGAATTTATAAGGCTGAGAATGGGGGGTGTGCAGGGGTCATCCTACCCAAACGTCTATCAAATAAGCATTGTTTGTTGAATATTAAATGTAGTGATAATTACTGTTTTTTATACTGTATAATTGCTAGTTTGTATCCAAATACTAATAACAAAAATTCAATTTATTCGTATAGGAAATTTTTGAAATATTTAAATACAAATACTCTAAAATTTCCAGTAAATATTAAAAATATCCCTTCATTCGAAAAAAATAATTGTTTGAAAATTCAAGTATTCGGATACGAAAAAGAAATAATTTACCCTATTTATATAAGTAAATATCAATTTGAAAAAGAAATTAATTTGTTATTATATAAATCCCATTATTTTCTAATTAGAAACTTTAACAGACTATTGTCTGAAAAATCAGGGATTAGAAAATTCTGTCCCCGCTGTCTAATAGGCTTCCAGAGAAGCCATACCTTAAACGAGCACATAAAATTATGCTCTAATTATAAATATCAAAAAGTTTCTACTCCGACTGGAGAAAAGGCGATTGCTAAATTTAGTAATTATGAAAAGCAATTATATCATCCTGTAGTGATTTTTGCAGATTTTGAATCAATTCTAGAGGAAGTTCACGTAGATGCTGTAAATCTAAATTCTAGTTTTACTAAAACTATTCAGATTCATAAACCTATATGTTATTCTATTGTTATTATTGAAAATGATGATACTTTATTATATTGTAATTTTTATTGTGGTAAAGATCCTATTAAGCATTTTTTATTTGATATTCAGAATCAATTAAATATTTTATTAGATAAAATAAATACTTATGTAGAAATGAATATAGATACTATTCCCGATAATTATGAACATCAGTGTCATATATGTGAGGAGGGGTTTAATAATGATGATATCAGAGTAAGAGACCACGATCACCTGACAGGGAAATTTCGGGGAATGTCCCATAATCACTGCAATTTGAATTATAGATTCAAAAAATTTATTCCCATTATACTACATAATTTTACAGGTTATGACTCTCATCTGATTTTCAAAAATATCCCCCCAAAACTATTTTCGAGAATTCAGATTATTCCTGTAAATTCAGAAAAATTTACAACGTTTACTCTAGATCATTTTAAATTCATTGATAGTTATCAATTTTTAAATTCCTCGCTAGATAGATTAACAGAAAATTTAAAAAATGCAAATTATAATTTTCCTATTTTTAATCAATTTTTCTATAACAACAAAAATAAAAATTTGTTAAAAAGAAAAGGAATTTTTCCCTATTCTTATTTTAAAAACGAGGATATTTTATACGAGAGATGTTTACCCCCAAAAAAATATTTTTATAATGAATTATCTGGAGAAAATATTAGTGATGATGATTACCAGCATGCAAAATTAGTTTGGGAAAAATTTCATTGTAAAAATTTTAAGGATTATTTAAAATTATATCAATATGTTGACACTTTATTATTAGCTGATATATTCCAAAATTTTAGAAAATTAAGTTTAAAGTATTATAATTTAGATCCAGTATATTTCATAACAGCTCCAGACCTAACTTGGAATTGCGGGTTAAAAATGACAAAAATCGAGCTAGAATTATTTCGAGATATTAATATGTATCTTTTTATTGAGGGGGGGATGAGAGGGGGGCTATGTCTCTGCGGAAAACGATTTGCTAAAGCTAATAACCCTCTAATTCCAAAAACCTATGATAAAAATCAACCACATAACTATATCATTTCGATAGATGCTAATAATCTCTATGGATTTGTAATGAGTTCTTATTTACCTGTAAATAATTTCAGATGGTTATCTGAGGATGAGATAAATGCTTTAGACATTCGTAATATCCCCGATAGAAATGATATAGGCTATATTTTAGAAGTTGATTTAAAATATCCCCCAAATATTCACCAGCGTCATAATGACTTACCACTAGCTCCAGAACACCTCATCATTCCTTATGATTTATTATCAAATTATCAAAAATCAATATTAACTAAATTAAATTTAAAATATAATAATAATAATAAGAAATTAATTCCAACTCTTTTTGATAAACAAAATTATGTAATTCATTATAGAAATTTAAAATTTTATTTAGAAGAGGGGTTAATATTAACTAAAATTCATCGAGTGCTCGGATTTAACCAAGAGCCCTGGCTTAAAAAATATGTACTTTTTAATAACAAAAAACGCCAGGAATCAACAAATGATTTCGATAAATCTTTTTTTAAATTAATGAATAACAGCTTTTTTGGGAAGACCTGTCAAAATGTAAGGAAACGCTTAAATTTAAAAACAGCTACAACTGAAAATCAATGTCGGAAATATTTATCCCAGATATCTCTCGAAAATTTCCAAATTATTAATGATAATCTCACAATTTTTAAAATGAAAAAAATTAACTTATGTTTGGATAAACCAATTTATGTAGGGTTTTGTGTATTAGAATTAAGTAAATTGCATATGTATCAAACATTTTATAAAATATTTAAAAATAAATATGGTGAAAATGTAAATTTATTATATACCGATACCGATTCACTAACGCTTCAAATCCATACAGATGACATATATGAGGACTTTAAATCATTTCCAGATATTTTCGATTTTAGCAACTATCCAACTACACACAAACTATTTGATGTAAGGAACAAAAATAAACTAGGATATTTTAAAGATGAGACATCATCTAAACCTATAATAGAATTTTGTTCATTAAAACCAAAAATGTATTCATATATTTTTGATAATCAAAATAAAAAAACAGCTAAAGGAATTAAAAAATCCGTTGTTAAAACCTTTCACCATGAAAAATATAAAGAAGTTTTATTTAATAGTCGACTATTGAGAAATCAGCAGTTTGGAATTAAAAGTAAAAATCATGTTGTGACAACATATCTTCAGAATAAAATATCACTCTCACCATTTTATGATAAAAAATTTATTTCTGATAATGGTATAGATGTGACATCGTTTGGGCATTATAATTTTTATATTTAAATTCTTCCAGATTTTCTGATATCATCATACCCTCAATACGGTTATATATTATTATACAAGAGGAAACGAAATTCAAAAACTTGTTTAATACATGGTGTTTCGAGTAAAACATATCTTTGTTTAAAACAAGCTGTGAATAAGGCCGGATTATTTAAATTACCGGAGAATAAGAAATACTATTGTAAATTTTTTATACTAACTAACCAGATAACAATACTGTTATGTAATAAGAATTTTATAAAATGCGGTTGTGTTAATTGTAGTAATCAACTGTAATAATCATTACTGTACTTTTTTAAAAATGTTGTAACCAATAATATGTTTATGTAAAAAAAAAAATAAAAACTTTATCCTAATATCGAATTTTTTTTATAGACTACACATACATTACTTCACTGGAATGGAAAAAATTCTCGAGTTTACCCATGGATGAAAATAACATCAGACGTTTTAAAAACTTTGTTAACTGGGAAATTATAAGCCAAAAAACTGATTTAAGTCGAGACTTCATTTCTGAATTTGCAGATAGTTTAAACTGGGAATTAATATGGAAAAATTATATATTCACTACTACATTCATCAAAAAACATATTAAACATGCAAACTGGAATTTAATTTCTGAACATCAAGTATTAGATGAAGAATTCATAGATAATTTTTCAGAATATCTTAATTGGGATAAAATAGCAAAATTTCAGCTTCTCTCTGATAATTTTGTTAAGAAATATATTGATAAATTAAATATGAGAATAGTTTTAAAATATCAACGATTAAAAACAGATACACTGAGGGAATTAAAAGATTATCTCCACTGGGATTTAGTTTCTCGCTATCAAATACTGAACGAAGATTTCATTCATGATTTCAAATATCATCTTTTCTGGTGTTACATTATAAAATATCAGAAACTAGATCATAAATATATTACCGAAAATTCTCATAGTTTGTTAGTCTATATACTTCAAGATATTAGTAACATCGTTGATGACATAATGGATCGGTTAAATAAATTCGACGAAGAAGAAGAAGAAGAAGAAAATTAAAAATCTGTAATATTATATTAGATTTTTTAAAAATAAAAATTATTAAATCTTAAAAAGAGTCAATTGTATTATCTAGAAATATATTCTGATATTTCTAACATCATTAGTAAAAACTTACATCTTAAAAAAGAGCACAGGATTTTACTTCTGTTCTTCTTACAAAAACAAAGGCATATGAAGGCATTGGTAAAGAAGTGCTTCAGGTAGAGAGGCTACTTCAAGGATGTTAGAAAGGTGAATTTGTAATTACTCTAAGGACATTGCAAAGAATTTTCATCATCTATTTTAAAGCCGGGGTAGATATAAATCTCTCATTTAAAAAAAAAACAGAGGCTACTACAAAAACGTCTAAGGTCATTAGGGATGTGGGAAAGAATTTTCAAAATCAGGGTATAAGACAATTTTTATAAATAGAACCTACTTCACAGATGGTGGGGAGGGATTTTTGTAATTATCTTGAAGTAGGAATTCTAACAAATTAAACTTTATTGATGAAGGGAGATGGGTGAGGTAGGAATTCTAACAAATTAAACTTTATTGATGGAGGGAGATGGGTGAGGTAGGAATTCTAACAAATTAAACTTTATTGATGGAAGGAGATGATTATTAGATGGGTGAGGTAGGAGGGGAATTATTTTTTGATGCTGATAAGGAACAATTTTTGACTTCACTTCAGAGTAGAGCGTAATCCTCTTTATTTTTATAACCCAGTTTGTATCATTCATTTACATTAAAATCTATATTAATTTAATTTTATACTGCCTTAAACCTTGGAGCCACTTTTCCTTTGATAGTTGTGTTGTATAGGTATTCTGAGTCATCTTCAAAAACCATGCTGTTTTATTGATATTGCGATCTTGTTTGAGTTGATAGCTGTTGCATCAGTGAATGCCTTTTTGAAGTTTCTGAGCCTGTTTTTTTGAAAGTCTGTGATACTGTTAATTGAGAAAATTTGTTGTGAAGCACAAGTTTCTTGGTGGAAATCATATTAAAATCCATAGGCAGGTTTTTCTTATGTTGATCTTCAGTCCAATGAATAAAGCATTCTTTATTCTCAACATTATTATGCTCACAACTCTCATATTTAGCAGTATAAATTCCACCAACTTGTGCTGCCTCTCTCTCCTCTTGTTTTTTTACATATGTATGTTTTGTGCAATAGTTCTATTGACACCAAACATTCAAGAGAAGATCACATATGAGAGAGATTCTCAACACTTATCTAGAAGTTGCACTTTCTCATCTAAAGGCATCACTTTTCTGGTCTTGTCTTTTACTGTCACTAGATCCATAATCATATAATAGTGCAAGCTGGAATACACCTTTCATACACTTCATGTCTTATTTAAATGTCTGATTATAAATATTTATAATCAGCATTTTTGGTCTTGATGACATCTCAAGAACAGGAGCAATAGAACATTCCAACTTTAAAAAGTTTTGATCAACATTCTATAAACAATGATCATAACCTAAAGCAAGCTTCTGAATGAGGCCAAAAACATTTGTGACTATAAATACCATGTGATGGAAGTGTATGAAATATGTATTGTGAAAAAACTAGATGATTTCTTTTGAACACACGGCATTCATTTAAGCACAGTTATTTTTATGCATAAGCAATCAAAATAAATAGGTATTGCTCATTCATTATGGTTTTGGATTTCCAAGTATTATAAGTTTAGTTTTACGTAACTCTTATTGTGGATAAACAAGATTTTTCTTTCTTCATATATCAACAGAAGAACTTTTTATTTTCATTTAATTTTAATAATTTTCTCAACCTTAATCTTTTTCTTTTTTTTAAAGGTAGGTAGTAAAAATTGCTTTTAATTTTTATATGATAACTTTTGCTTTACTATGACTTTTTATGATAATAATAATTGGCATGTGCTTTAATAGACAGAATTACCTCTGTGTTTCTAAGAGTTAATCATTCTTCATCTGCAAAAACAAATTTGTGTATATCAGTCGCACACAAAACAAGATGTGTGATAAACTTCTTTGCAGTTTTCTATTTTAGTTACTATATTATCTGGACTCATTTTTTTTGTTTTTTTGTGATTTATTTTTTACAGTAAAATATAAACATATTTATAAATGTTTTTTTTTCTAGTATTGAAAAATGATGGAAATGACTTATATAAATAATGCATTTTTATAAAGATGCTTAAATACTTTATTAAAATAGGCAAAGAAAAAATTATATATATATGTTAATTCAATGTTTGAAGGATTCATTGCTTTATCAATAATAATAATGTATATAACAAGTTTTTTGTTTTATTAAGATAGTCTATGCATACATTTCTTACATGCAAAAGTATACTAGGATGTGTTTTATCATCACTCACACCTCATAACTTTTGAACACTAATGTCCACAAAAAACCAAAAAAAGGTGCATTATACTCATAAAAAACATTTGTCACTAATGTTTTCGAACATAAAAGTTCTTCTTCGGGTGAGAAACGGACAAATTGCAAGAAACGTTCGATGGAACACTTTTTGAAAGAGCTCTGAAAAAAGATTTGAAAGAAAACTCGTGCGGATGTCGTCATCGATGCGCATGCGCCTTCCTCGGAAGTAGAAACTTTTCTGTATTATCATCCATCGTATATAAGCATTTGCCACGCTATGGATAATGATAACTCCTCTTTACTGTTAATACATTTCTTATCTCGGGCGGTTTTGTATATATAAATTGCCTCCATCCATCGCAAATGGTGTGTAAGGGTGTGGTGTGGATGATCTTGGCCTCGTCAAACATTGGCTGGATACCGGATCTGTAGCATAACGTGCTAAAGTGGTTGTAAATCTCTTGTGGCGGATGTCCGCTTTATGTTCTTTAATTCTCACTCCTAATGATCGTTTTGTGGAGCCAATGTATAATAAATCTTCTTCGCATCTGTGATCTTTTAGTAGGTGATGTTAACCTCCACCAGCAAATATTAGAGATGGTGCACTTATGTTATAACTCATTCTTTCAATTCAAAGGCGCAGTCTACAAACAAGGAAGGGGTGTACCAATGGGGAGCATCCAGTACTGGGCAATTTGTGCAAACTGGTAATACGGCAACTAGAAGATAAAATCCTTCCTACTCACCTCCACAATATAGTGCTGTATAAGAGATGTGGACAATATACTCACCTTGTGGAAGATTAAGCCGGACATTTCAGCATTCTTTGACTCATTCAATAACAATGGCTATGGCTTAAGTCTGGGCCTCAAACAGGCGAACGACACCCATGCTCATTTCCTTGATGTCAATATCATAGTTAAAGGAATGACGATCCTCACGGAAGTATACAGAAAACCACTTGCAGAGCAATTGTACATACCTATAGGGTCTTGTGACCCCGTACAATACAAAGTAGCAGCATTCAACACCTTAATCAAAAGGGCTTACACCAACTCCTCAACAATACATGTGCTTAAAAATGAGATTAACACTTTAACTAATATTGCTCAACGCCATGTTTACTGTAACCTGATAAGTAATTATCCAAGAAAATATGTCATCCCCAACCTCCAACACAAACCAATCCGCAGGAGCAAGTAACAACGGATCATAAAGACAGTATTTCGCTCACGTATAATCCGTATTTAAGGAAGCTTTACTTGGAGATTGCTAGGAAGAGACAAGTCAGCATCACCTATAGAAGATGCCCTAATATATATCAGCTGCTCTGTAATGCGAAGGATACTCCCAACCAAGACAAGCTGTCTGGAGTGTATTCCATCCCGCTAAAAGATCACAGATGCGAAGAAGATTTATTATACATCGGCTCCATAAAATGATTATTAGGAGCGAAAATTAAAGAACATAAAGCAGACATCCGCCACAAGAGATTTACAACTGCTTTAGCACGCCACAGATCCGGATATCCAGCCAATGTTTGACGAGGCCAAGATCATCCACACCACACCTCTTACACACCATTTGCGATGGATGGAGGCAATTTATATATACAAAACCGCCCGAGATAAGAAGTGTATTAATAGTAAAGAGGAGTTATCATTATCCATAGCGTGGCAAACGCTTATATACAATGGATGATAATATGGAAAAGTTTCTACTTCCGAGGAAGGTGCAATGCGCGACGATGACGACATCCGCATGAGTTTCCTTTTGAATCTTTTTTTTCAGAACTCTCTCAAAAAGTGTTCCATCGAACGTTTCTTGCAATTTGTCCGTTTCTCACCCGAAGAAGAACTTTTATGTTCGAAAACGTTAGTGACAATAGTTGTTTTTTATGAGTTAATGCACCATTTTTGGTTTTTTGTGGATGTTAGTGTTTATTTATCGCGGTGTGTGGTTGATGTTTTACATAACTTTTTTGAAATTTGATTAAATTATCTATCAAAGAAGCTTTTGTGTCATGGAAGAAAACTGTTTCTTGAATTTTAATATCATTAACATAATTTTTAAAATGTGAATCTTTCATATTATTTATATATAAAATGATAAAGAACATCTAAATTTATTTACTTTGAATCTCTTGCAATTTTCTGGATGCAAAAGTAAAGTTATTATGCAATAGGCTTCTGACATCAAAGTAATTATCTTGAACTACATAAATTAGTAGAGTTAAGATGTTTCCTTTTAATAAAATAAAATTACAGATTTTCTTTTCTCAAAGTCAGTTTGAAGTTTTTTATTTTATCTAACTAAAAGAAGAATCAGCCCATTATTAATTTTTGTAATATAATAATAAAAATAATATATTGATGATTTAAATTTTATTTTAAAATCAAATATTTCTAACAGGCTGTCAACTAATGAAGTCTGATAGGCCAAAACCATTTACTTTTATGATCAGAGGACTACAATGGACTACGGTCATAGAACGCACCTTCCATGTTGAAACTGAACAAGAAAGGTAATATATCATTATTAAATTAATAAGTGTTGTTTATTAGTTAATTTTCTATTTGTAAATTACTTAATATCTCATTAACAGATACAAATTTCTGCTATTAGGTTAATTTTTTTTGTGCAGTATATTTAATTAATATATTTAAATAAATTAAGCAAAAGTTTAGTAAATCATAAGTATTTTAAATATTCAGTAAAGAGTACTACCAGATAACTAAATGAATTTTTTTAAGAACACAATAATAACATTACAAAAACCTTTATCAACTACAAATAAATGACCATTACAGATGGTTTGAATTTTTTTTTGGGTTGAAATAATGTGCTTTATAATTAATGTCTCATTAACATTTGCAAGATATGATCTAAAAGAAATCCATTACACTCCATCAATGGTACAAATTGTCAACTTTTTGCACAAATGTGTATGATTTTGGCCACTATTTGATTTTTTTAAAATTTAAATTGTCTATGCTTTTTTGATGAAATGCTTAAGTTTAATCTACAAGTTCATACCAACTTCAGACTTATTTGCATTTATTGTTAACTAAGATTTGTTGGATAGTTGAAGTGGTGAATAGAATTCTCAAACAAAAATTGGATAATTCTTAACTACAAAGTAAGAAATCAAACATTACCTAAAATAAACCTTTTCTATTGTAGAGTTTTTACATAACATGCTTGGTAAAAGACCAATTGCTGACAAAAATAGTAGCTAAAGCAACATATGATAAATTATGTCTTAGTCAAACTAAGAAAATTGCAACTGCTTCTTTTCTGTTTTAGCAAAAATTGAGAAAAAATATACCTGATTTGGTAGTGTCAAATCTCAAAACACTAAGAAAAAAATAGAAATTTTAAATGGATATTAGTATAGTAGTACAGTAGAGCATTGATTATCCAAAACAATTTGGGGCATGGATTGTTTGGATAACTGATCTTTTACAAAAAATATATCAAACACAAAACTGTGTACTGTATATATTTTGTATCACGTCTTACAAATGTATATCTTACATAAAGTAGTACATTAAAGTAGGACTACGGTTTAAATTGGCAGAGAGGGAGAGTGCTGCAGTGCCACAGCACTAGTGGAAATTTGAATTTGCCTACTGGAACACTTTCGGTTAACCGATGCTCTACTGTATTAAATTTTTGTCACTTCTTACTCAATTATTCACTAGCTGTTAAAGGCAGTAATTCAAAAGGCAGAAGGCAAACACTGGATATTAATTAATAATCATAATTAAAAAATATTTTGTTATATATTTGTTAATTGTTTTAGCATGCTCTTTTAATGTTAATTGATAAAACTAAAATTTCTGTTAATTGTAGTTTTATTTAACGAATTAGCTGATAACATTAAACAAGGTATTAATTAATTACAATAAAAATCTATTTATTGTATGTTTTTAAAGTTTATAAATAAATCTTTTAAACCTTCAGTAATTTTGTAATGTATATAATTACATTAAATATAAAATAAAAATAATGAAATACTATTAACATTTATGGACCTGTGAATTTTGATTTTTAAAAAAATTTATTCAGCACACTTTTTTGAATTTTAAAGAATATTCATTTTGTTAAATGATATATTGTACAATTGTTTTGATTCATTTCAGAGATGAATGGATGCAGTCTATTCAGTTTGTTGCTGATAGATTACAAGATCAGGATCAAGATGTAGAGATGTTAGATCAAAGAAGAGAAGATGAATTCCGTGATAGATTTAATATTTCCACGCATACATATTCATCTAGAGGGAAAAAAATTGTGATTATAATTCCTCACTGTTTTCACTTGTATATATGTGCAGTGGTGGATTTTTGCACAGGCGCACGAAGCATGCACCTCGTGCTTCATAAATGAAGGGGCCTAAAAATTCAGCTCTCAAAATAAAAGAAAATTATTTAATTATTTCTTTTATAATAAAAATAAATAATAATTTAGCAATATTCCATAAATTAAGTTGACAAATGAATAACACCTGCTATGATATTGTTGACTATACGACAGCTATGGCCTGCTATGACTATAAATTGTTTTTTATATCCATGGATTACTAGATTTTTCGTTTTTAACACTTTTACCTATTGAAACTTAATAATTGTTGTACCAATAAGTTTCAATTTTCATAATACAATCTGAACATCAGTAATTTTTTTAAATACAGTAATTGTAATTTTATATTGTTTAATTTTCAGTGTTATTTCCCCGTCTCACTTTTTTTGGACCACCAGTGTAGTGCCTATCAGAGTAAAAAATGTGTGTGTAGAATGCACACTGTAGAGTGTAGGGGTAGTGAAAATATTTAGAGGGGGCCACAAAATTGAATTGCGCCACTCAAGTGCTTAATCCGCCACTGTATGTGTGTACATTTCTGTATTGTACAAGTGCATGCTGGAGAGATTTTAATAAAAATGCAATGATGAATACAGTTAAGGTTTACACATTTTTACAAATATTGTAAAAATTTATTATAAATAATTTTTTATATAATTTTATGAAAATTTCTGCAAAATATTAATAATCATTATTTAGATATAAAAATTTTAATTGAAAAAAAAACTGTTGCATTTCTTGAACAGCATGCACTTGAACTTTCTTTTTTACATATCTGATATTATGTAGAAAATGATTATTTTTTGTATTGAAAACTTTCATTGTTTGTTATAAGACTTGTAAAGATCTACTCCTGGCCAAAAGTATGGAATGAGTAGTGTCAGTTTCATGTTACAAGTAAAATAATTAAGAGATAACAAAAAAAATTACATTTGCTGTAATTTTTATAATAATGTAGTTATTAGTAATGCCTCTTAATTATAAATTAAAATTATTTCTGGGGAAAAGAGTTATTTAATGAGATGACTGCAGTTTTGGCCAATTTGTTTATCAGGTAGATTATGGTCTTCATTAGTTCTGTTTTGTTTGTTGGCCTCCTGGTATTTGGACCAACAATTCTCCAGATGTATTCAATGGGATTAATATTCAGAAAGTTTTTCCAAATCAATATAATATATTAAAATGTAGTTTAGAAAATATCCTGATCTGTAAAGTAGAAATTTCTGTTACTTTTCAGTTTCAGGAAAGGAACATGCTTTTTTTTAATACAATGCGTACAAATGTACAAATGAGAGTAACAAGCATTCATCATATATATTTAGTACACTTAGAAGAGTATTCCCATTGAAAGTTTTATCTTACTTGAATTACTGTTAGTGTGGTATTTTAATTAAACACACATATTTAGTTATAATTTTTGCAAATTTTAGTTGTTTTGCATTGATTTTTATACATTTTGAACATACAATGAAAGTATGACATGCATTTACTGCTGAATTTGTTCAAAGATCATTTTTGTGTGCATAAATTGATTTTAGAGTGTTATAAAAGAACATTTAATGCTATTTTCTTTTATAATGACTTCAAAAATTTTCAAATTTTTATTTTTCTGCTCAGAATATTTTCTAACATTCTATATATTATATATTCTAAACTTTACATAGTGATAGGAAACACAGAAATTTTAATATCTAACCCTTTTAATAATACAGTGGATTCTCAATCTATCATTCCCATATCAATTGTTTCCCCACATCTATCAGCTGTTTTCTCCAGTCCCAAATAAGGACCCATATAGTATAATGTTGTTGTTCCCATATTCTTCATTTTCACATTGTTCATTCTGTATTTTAACTGGAAGAAAAATGCTATCCTGCATCAATTGTTTTACTCAATAGAGTGGTAAATTCAAACACTGATTTTCGTATACTAAAAATAAAAGCATGTCAAATTTAACAGTTAAATCCTTTGACTACAGCTAACTAGTTTTTATTGTGATTTTTGGCTATTTTTTGTCTACTGTTTTACAAAGTATTGTACATAATTGTCAACATTTCCTCTTAAAGCCTGGCAACACTGGTAAAATGAACACATTTCAATGTCATTATCTGTACAATGATTATTTTGAGCACTGTACAATATACAACAATGTCTGTACAATAATTCTGTTTTGTATGATAATTTCATAAATATGCCTTATTCCAAAAACAACCGTTAATTATTGGAAAAAAAAACCAATTCTCAATCAGTATTTTTATACGTATTGCCTTTTCATTGATATTTTGTGTCTTCTTTTTTTTGCTGCTAGAGGACTACTAAATTTTCAGAAGTTTTTAGATTTGCTACTACGATATATTCTTGATTATAGTGCATACCTTTATCATACTTTTCAAGACTGCTAACTACTATGCTTAACATTTTTTTAAAATGTAGAATAAATGAACATCTATGTGCATGCTTTGTATTGTTCAATATTACAGGAAGCCTATCCACTGGTAAATACACGTTTCATACAAGATAAACAATAAAAAAACTTCAAGATCATAAATTTCCTGTGTAGATCATTTTCCTGCATTAGTTGTTTTTTCCCATGTCCTGCCAAAAATGATAGGTTGAGAAGCAACTGTAATTTGAGACTAATAAAAGTAATTTCAAATAAATTGAACCTAAAACAGTTTGGATAATTTAAACATTTGAATTAGTTTTTTTAGTCATTTATAAATTTAACTAAATTTTTAAATTTGTTGACATTTGCTACAAAATGTATGTATTTCTAATGTCTTAAATATATTTTACAGACTCTTGATAATTTTGAATTTCTGAAAGTGCTTGGCAAAGGTACATTTGGTAAAGTGATTCTGTGCAGAGAGAAAGCTACCGGTCAATTATATGCAATAAAAGTTCTTAAAAAAGAAGTCATAATTGCAAAAGTACTATTATTTGTATTTCATAAAGTTTTACTTTAAAAGCAGAAATAAAATGTGTATTTTTGTTTGTAGGATGAGGTTGCCCATACTTTGACAGAGAACAGGGTTTTAAGAAACACTAAACATCCTTTTCTTATAGTAAGTATACTAAAGTTTTATTATTATAATTAAAGAGCCTTTCTAAAAATATGAAGTTTTGTAATTGAAAAAAAAAAACCATTTTTTAATGTTTATCGTCATATACTTTCTTCTCTCTCTCCAAATTTTTTATATTAAAAAGTTTTTAATTGCATTGTAGAAGAATATTAGAATGTTAATAGAGAAATTAAATAGTTGTTTGCTTGAAATCATTGTGTTTTTCTAATATGCATTATTAAATAAATAAATAACAAAATACAGGATTGAAACTGAAGTGGAGAACATGTTTAATAAAAATTATTTACAGTCAGAATGATATTTATTTTAATATTTATAAAATCAGTTAGTGATTATCTGACTATGTTTTTAAAGTTAACATGCATTATTATTAAATAAAACATCATATTAGGTTGCAAACTTTTAATACAAACAGATTACTTACATCAACATAAGTAAATAGCAAATTGAATACATCAAAAGTGCACAAACACAAACTACTATATCTCAATTATATAAACATTACACAAAGTATACTATAATCAATCTATAATTGCAGACAAAACAATCCATTGCAACAGACTAGTGGGCTGGCCCAAGCTATAGGCACATTAGACATTTACTTACGATGTAAAAATTTAGGTGCATGACAACCAGCATCAGTTAAAGGACACCCTAGTTGCCCTTTAACTGATGCTGGTTGTAGTGGCAAAAATCTGCCTAGGATACTAGACTTTTGGGTTGGCCCTGTAGAGCAGGCATCACAATCACAAACAAAAACACCGTATATCATACAAATAGCTAATGCCCAAAACATTTTGCATTTATAATCACCAAAATGTGCATACATTTATGCACTTTAATAAATTAGTGATGGGATGATACCAAAATTTTTCCCAATTTAGATTCTGCCAAAAACTCCCAATTCTGATTCTTGTAAATAGTTTAGAAAAATTAATGATTTACATTACAAGCATGGTACATTCATTAATAAATGAACATCAAGCTTAAGAATGGAAAATGATTGAGAAATCTAGAATCAATCTTTTGAAAGAAACTTGAAAATTCTCTATTGATATGTGGATATGCATGCTTTCATTGTGTACTAAAAGAAATTTGTAATCTTATTTCAGATAAAGTTAATATTGCAACATTAGCTATAATTTCATTGAGGGTAATTTCCTTTTACTTAACGAACTATCCCGTCATGTCATGTAGAGTCATCATCTTTGGAAACAACTTTGTTGGTCGACATAATAACCGGGGAGGGAAAGGTAAATGAGATGATGCTCTTTTTTCACACTTCTCGCGTCTTGTAAATGATATAACTTCATTGTATTTAATACTGAAATGAGATTTGACAAAAGATGCAATTAGCCAAAAAAATACCATTAACTTGAGTTAACCAATTTTTGAATTATTCATATACCACAAATGTCTAGACCAACTCATCTTGAAAAATCAGTTTTTAAAACTGAAAATGGCATTAATCTTAGCACAAACAAATATTTTTACTCAGAATCACATGAATTGGATTTGAAAATTTAACCTATTGCATCATCTGTGAATCATAACAAAAACTTTCATAATTATGATGAAAGAGTCATTTTATCATTAAAGTCAACATACTAAATATTAAAAATAATTTTATATAATTTTGTTTACATTTTACTCTGTTTTGTTGACACTTAAATATTTTTGCTGACCACTGGCCTTGATTTGGAACTAGATAGCTTAATAGTTCAAACAATGTTAATTTACTTATAATTAAAATTTTTATAAACCAGGCAAATTTACAAAACAAAAATTAATGAAATTACTAAAAAATTAAAATAAATTTAAATTTGATTATCTTTTGTGCAAAACAACACTAAAACAATTTGTATAGTTATGTTGCAAAAGAAAAAAGATTGCAATTAATTAAAAAAAATTGTAATTAAGGATTCAAAAAATGCAGGCAAAATTAAATAAATTATTAAAAATAATAATTAAAACTTTGGCCTTTACACTAAAACTAAAGCTAAAATCAAATCAATTGAAAATTAAAGCAATATTTTAAAAAACCATTTTAAAATTGTAAATCATATTAATTTTTAAATTTATGCTATTTGTGGGCAGTGTGACAAATCATTTTGCTTTTAATAAATGTACAGAATACAGATTGCGTCAAGCCAGCCAAATAACAGCCGGATGGCAACCCTAAAGTCATCCTGTCTCCCCTAAAATGGGGGTAGTTAGTATCAACTGAGTGCAATCTTTCATTGCTCTGACTACACAAAAGTCCACCATGACAGATGTCATCTCATGTATGGGACATTATGTACTCTGCTTTGTTGTTGTGAACATTTTCAATGAACTAATATTTAATTGTTAATATCATAATTTAAAAAATGTTTAATATTCGACTGGAACAGATAATTAATCTTCTTATAAGATGTGGAAGAATCGTTTTAAGAATCAGAAATTTTACTGAGATTTTCTTGATTCCAATACCAGGAAAATGTCCAATTGTTTCGATTTTCAATTCAATTAATCATCCTATCATTACTTTAAATGCCTAAAATATGCATTTTTAAATTGATTCAAGAATACCATAAACACAGAAAATGACAACGTAAATCATTTATTGATACTAAATATAATTCCTGAACAGTTAATAGTTGCAGTCACACACTAAATAAATTTTCAAATTTTTGAAATCAAACTTTTGTCTTTTATCAGAAAATACAATTTTATATCTAGAGAAACTTCTATCCCTGCAAGATGATGTAATTGATGCATATTTAAAACACACTAATTCTTTTATTCTATTGTATTTTCTATCTAAAAACAGACTGTCTTCATTTCCTTGTAGAATGTTGATATAATTGATAGCTCTAAAGATCCTGGGTTTTTGTTCAGAATCCCCTGCAGCTGTTTGTATAATCTTTCATATAGGTTACTCTTGTTTTACAGTAATGTATTATGTACTTTGTCCACAATTTTAATTGCTTCAGTCAATGGAAGATTTGCTGTTTCCAAACTGGTAATTGAAGTAGAATTATAGCAGCAGCTGACAGTTCTACAAGATGTTCTTTGATTAATGAATTTGAAAATTTGTCTTTTGTAATGAAAGCAGCCACTGCTCCCTCAGAATTAATGTTATTGAGAATTCATTTCCACATCTGAAAATGGTCCACATAATAAATGGTAGCTATTCCCCAGTGAGGGTAATTCGAGATCAGGTTTACATTCTTTAAAAAATTTAATTTGAGCTGGACATTTAGTGAATACATTTTTCATGTTTGGTATTAATGAATCCACATCTTTGAAAGCTGCTCTGACTTCTTCAGCAACTTGAAGAGCATGGAGTAGACACACAGCATCTAGCATTTTTGGATAGAGCACATGCACTCCCTTGCATTCCTTAATCATATAGGCTGTGCCATTATTCAAAAAGAAAAGGATGGAATTACACTTTATTCCTTCTGGCCAAAGAATTCCTAGGGCATTTTCAAATAAAC
Source organism: Centruroides vittatus (assembly GCF_030686945.1). Classification (NCBI taxonomy): domain Eukaryota; kingdom Metazoa; phylum Arthropoda; class Arachnida; order Scorpiones; family Buthidae; genus Centruroides; species Centruroides vittatus. Next base: position 2,399,962 of record NW_027122193.1, read on the forward strand.
TTGCTATTGTTTTGTGGTTGTCATGTGGGAATGCATAGGTCTGTAATATTGAAATTGCAGACCTATGCATTCCCACTGTCTGTCTGTCTTCCTTTAATCTTTGGAACAGAATTAGATAGGTAAGAATTGAGACCAGATATGAAAAACTTGGAGCTACAGGCCCCAATTAACTATATATGAATTTTCAATCTGGACCAGAAGTTACATGTTTTTTTTTTTTTTTAATTTAAAAAGATTAAAAATTGCAGTTTGGCATTGTGACAATGTCATAATAAATAATTGCTTGTACTATTTATTTAGACTTAAATTTACTGTAGACTAGTTTTGACTGAAAATTGTATTGGTTCAAAGATTCTGTGTACCTGATAATGGAGTCATAGAATTATACCCATAAATTCAAATTTATTTGAATATGTGGACATTGTGAAGTATTGTAAATGTGAAAATTAAAATTTTTCAAAAAATGCTGTAGTACTGTAGTTTTCAAAGAATTAGTTTATTGGTGTTTAAATAAATTAATTTTTTTTCTGGCTGCATTTCATTCACAATCTAACCTTCTCTACGGGTGTGCATTAGATTTGACGATACATTATAATTTAGGAAATTGTGTGTCTGTCTGTGTTTAAGCACATGCACAGTGTGTGTATATATATATATTAATGATTAAGGTAATACATATATAAATAATAATTTTTTTCTTTTCAGTCTTTGAAGTATTCATTCCAGACTGCAGATAGGCTATGTTTTGTTATGGAATATGTCAATGGTGGAGAATTATTTTTTCATCTGTCTCGAGAAAGAATATTCAGTGAAGAAAGAACAAAGTTCTATGGAGGAGAAATTCTTTTAGCATTAGATTATCTTCATACTCAAGGAATCATCTACAGAGATCTAAAGGTTAAATATTTTCACATACAGTATTTTAGAATAATGTTTTTAAAGATTGTATTGTATATAACTATTATTTATTAATGACGATTAAAAGATATATATATATATATAAAAGATATTTACAAGTATTAAATATATTAAAATACAGTAGAGAACCGAAAATCGGAATCAATTGGGGACTGGGGTTGTTCAGATTAGTGATTTGTTCTGATTACCGATTATGTACGAAAAAATATATTAACTTATCCGATGTTGAAATTTTTCTCTGTTGCATGTCACTTCGTGTTGAATTTTTCTCCGTTGCGTTGCGTGTTGCTTCGTGTTGAATTTTCATCGATTTTAAGCCTAACGAAAATTTTTATAATAATAATCGAGGCTATCGTATCGTTAAAAATTATTTCTTTATTTTGTACAAACAAAATAAATATATTGAAGAATATAAAAACATGAAAATTATACTTTAGAAGTAAATCTAGTATCAAAAACGTTCGATTCAGCATGACACAGTCCGACTGAAAATTGTTCTGATTACCGGCGATTCCGATTACCGGGGTTCCGATTAACGAGTCTCTACTGTATATTCATTCTCAGGTAAAAATATAAACTTGTTGCATTTATTTGTGTTGATAATTTTTTTAATAATTGTTTTATTGTTATAATGTTGCTATCATTTAACTATTTGATACAATCAAAAATTGCAAAATTAAATTTATTATTGCTAATTTATAATACCTTTTATCAAAGAATATTGTAATTACCTCGTAAAAAGACTTGCCTTTAATATTAATAAAGTATTATAATAAATAATTCTATTTATCAAGTTTGAAAAGCATTAATTAATTTATTTTTATTTTTTAGTTAGAAAATTTATTACTAGACAAAGATGGCCATATCAAGATAGCTGATTTTGGATTATGTAAAGAAGACATCAGTTATGGTGCCACCACAAAAACATTTTGTGGAACACCAGAATATTTAGCACCAGAAGTGAGTTTCATGTTTGTGTTGCTTATGTAACAATATAATCCTTCAGTATAGTTTAAAATTACTATTTTATGCAAATAATTTTGCAAACCTTTTTATAAACAGATTTTACAATTTTATGATGTTCAAAAGCAAAATTTAATAAAAACTAATGTAATGGAATGTAAGAGCAAAAACAGATTTTATTCAAAACTGGTAATATTTTTATTTTCTCAGCTGAAATTATGGCAATCAGTCAAAAAATGATCCTGCAAGATTTTTACATTTTTTGACTTTGGATCTTGAAACAAAGAAATGTTAGTATGGATATTAGTGTGTGTGTGGGAGTGTGCATGATTTTCTTCACCCACATTGAAACTTAATTCCTGTGCATTTTTTTGAAAATTTCTAGTATTTTGCAAAGACCCTTGTTCGTATATTATTAAGGAATTGATGCTGTTAAATTATGGTGGTTAATCTACTCCATGTTGAAATTTTTCTGTTGCCTGTGACGCCATGTTGAATTTTCGTCGATGTTAAGCATAACAAAAATTTTTTAAAATAATAATCATGTTTACTATGTCGTTAAAAATTATTTTTTTATGTTGCACAAACAAAAGAAATTTATTGAAAAATATAAAAACAAAAAAATTATATTCTAAGAGTTCGTTTTAATATAAAAATCGTGACGCTTAGCAACATATAGTATCAAAAATGTTCCGATGCAGACACGAAAATATTCGGGATCGCCCACGCAGGTCAATGAGGTCAACACGAAAATTTTCGGGATCAATACAGGACAGGTTAAAGACTGGGTAGGGAGATAGAGGAAGTTGTGTGTTATATCTTGATGGGGTCAGCCTTAATGAAGATTTTACTCATTAAGGCTGACTCATTTACAATTTTTGTGAGTCATTTCTACTTTCCAAGTTAAGCTTTCTGCCATTTTATAATACAGGTATACCTTGTCTTACGTCGGTAATTGGTTCCAGGAGAGGCGATGTAAGTCGAAAAACGACGTAAGTCGAATTTACTTGTGTAGTTAAAACGTAAGTCGTAGTTTCGACTTACATCATAACTAAACGCCAATAATGAGCACTTAAAGACCGCTAAATAAGACGAAAACACAGGAACACAGATGTTTTCATGTTTCGTTCTCAAGGATTTATGATGCTTTTATTAACATTTACTGTAAATATACATATTTTAATATGATTTTATGTACTTTTAACGCTTTTCTAGTGATATTACGACTTCAATGTTTGTGGTGGACGGATTTAAAGTCGAATAAACTGATTTAAACTTGATTTTTATTTTTCCATATACTTTTTTGACAAACGACGTGTAATCGGGAACGACGTAACTTGAGGTATACCTGTAATTAATAAAATCTTATAATGGCTGGCACCACATGCACACATCTTGTGTAAAGTTAAACAACTCATTGCTGGATGTTTTTAATATACATAATTCACTCTCAGGTTGTCTTAGTGTAGTGTAACATAGAATTGAAGTTTAGATTTATAAAGCAGTTATAATTATCAACACTGAGCTTAACAAGATATAATTCTACTAATTGTATACATATGTTTAAATAACAAGATAAAAAGAAATTGCAAATTATTTTAACAGATACAAAACTTACAGCCACATTTACATTAATTTGGAAGAATCTATAAGAAATGTAAGTAAACATAGAAGTATTTGAAGATAGTAAGTTCATGTATATTATTTAACTCCAAATATCCAATATGATTAAATTTCGGTTTTTTAAAGCAGTTTAAATATGACATTTTTATTCTGTAAATATCTTAAAACAAACCAGCAAACATACTAATATTTTACTAATTAAGCAATTTTTAGAAAAATGTGAGTTATGAATTAGAATGATTATTATTTTAAATGTGATATCTTAATGATAGAAGTCAGTTGTTATACTGGAAAAAACTTTGTGCATGTTATTTATTTTAGTTTACACAATAAAACTAAATTATCTGAATAATGCAAAATGACAAGTAACAACTGGATTAGACATACAGAGATAAACTAATTACAGTTTCAATTTTGTAGATCTGTTACAGCTTTTAAAAAATAGAGAAGATAAACAAAAAGATACAGTAAAGTAATAATCATTTTGCATATAATTAAAGTTTTCATATAATAATTTAAAATTATTGTTTTAATAACTATAAATAGGTATAATTGTTAAAATTTTTCAAATTCTTGTAACAAACTCCATGATTTTTGTTTATGCTTGGAAAATGAGCAATTTCTTTATTTGCTTTCAGGTTTTAGAAGATACTGATTATGGTTTAGCTGTTGATTGGTGGGGACTTGGAGTTGTTATGTACGAAATGATGTGTGGAAGACTACCATTCTATAATCGTGATCATGATATATTATTTGAGTTGATTCTTGTGGAAGAAGTCAAATTTCCAAAATCTCTTACTCCTGATGCCAAAAATCTTCTTAGTGGTTTACTAATTAAAGACCCCAAGAAAAGGTAGGTTCAATACACAGTTGAACCTTGTTTATTTTTTTCCTCGAGGGAACTGATAAAAATATTGTGTGAGTGAGAAAAAATATACAAGTGAACTGCAGTGATACCTCGGTTTTTGTCGATAATCTATCCAAAACTGATGAAAACTGTGGCAATTATTTCCATATGAATCAATGTAAATCCAATTAATTCTTTCTAGACACTTCAAAATACATACCAAAAACACATTTTATAGATACTAAATATAGTGTTTAATACTAAAAACAATAAGAAATTAATACAAAATGAATGTAAAAGATTAATATGATGGCCTCCGAAACAGAATTTCCATCTGTTTTTGATTGATCCAAATTTAATAATAACTGACATCTTCAATTGTTTGTAATCTCTCAATTTTCACTAGCACATTCATGCCTTTCACTACATTAAATTCCTTTATTGCTTTTTTTTGCCATGATAGAACTTATCGAGGATGGTGACTTTCTGTACATGCGGCCGATTTTAACAAACTTAATGTCGCTCCTAGTATTTTTCAATGATTTCCTTCAACTCGACCATGTTCCCAGTCTTCTTCTTCAGGCTGCTGGCTCTGGAAACTTTCTTTCGTTTCATGATGGAGCTAAAAGGAAAGGAAAGCAATGGAATTGTTTGGCTAGAGATGCAGGGTAATGCTCACATAATGAGAAATAACACCATACTGAGCAGGAAAACATGTGGGTTGCTCTTTGTTTTAGCAAAATTAGCAGCAAGGTTACATGGGCATGCTGACGAAATTCGAGGCAACCGATGAAAACCAAGACAAATTTTTTGAGGAAAAAAAATCAACGATAACTGAAATCAATGAAAACCAAGGTATTACTGTACTTTTGAATTGCTTTCAGAGAGTATATAGTCATCACAAAAGTATGGTGTAGCACAAATTAACAATGTAAAACTGAATTTCTAGGTGGAATTCTTTACAAAGTTTTATTTTACTATGCATAATACATTTGAACAACAAATAAAAGGGTATGTCTCTTGCCATAACTCTAGTTATGTGGAAGAATGAAGTCATTCTGAAGATTAGTTTACATTGACAACAAATAGTGAAAATGAATGAGAAACTAGAAAGCAATTTTTATTCACTTAACAAAATTGGTTTACACTACAAAACATAAAAAGGAAAGATTTTCAATGTATTGAATTGGTGGAGCAATTTGCTAAACAGGAAAATTCATCAGAAACAACATTCCATGTTACATATAATTCACTCTGCCAAAAAAAATGCAAAAAACAATGTGTTATCAGTGTGGACTAACAAGAAGTGAATATGTAATTTGCTTTTTCACTTCTTTTTTTATAATCTCTCAAAATTTTTCTGTATCAAAATATGATGTAGAAATGTGAAATTGTGTAAATGAAGTGTTTTTTTTTTTTTTTATAATGGAGACTGTATCATACAGAAAATATTTAATGTATAATTTTTTGAAATATACAACTGACAAACACATAAACAGGGTTTCACTGTGATTTAAAAAATTTTTAACATAACTCAAAATTTAAGGATAAAATTAAAATTAGAATAAATATAAAACACTTAAACTATTTATCATGTTCTTAAGGTAAACATTCTTAAAATGATGATTTTGACATTCTAAACTGTTATATCTTTATTCTGATGATAAAATTTAAATGAAGTTCAATAACAGTCATTAAAAATAAATCTTACTGACACTTTTAATGAATTAGGAAACCAGAAAGCAATTTCTGCTTTCCAAATACAATTGGCTTGAATTCTAAAATCATTTGTAGATGTTTTTGAAAAAAGTACTGTGTCAAGAAAGTGAATTTGTCTTGAATAGCTGGCACTGTTTCAACATTTTCATTTATAAGACAAAGAATACAAAATTTTTTAATCCTATATTGATTCTGACTGATAAAATTATTGGTGACTGGTGGAGTAATAGATGCATCATATCATATACCAAAGCTTAAGAGGAAGTCTAAACATCACTAACAGTAGTCAGTCAATTATCTCATTTACAGAATTGTCAGAGATATTAGGAATGTGTTGCAGTTTGTTTTTTTTTTTTTATTATTGTAAAATTTTGTTTTCATTTTTATAAAACAAATTTTATTATTGTGTATTATTTATTATGAAGTATCAGAAATATATTTGTGATATGGCATCTTTTAACAACTGTATTAACAGTTTGGTGATCAGAAAGTGATATTTTTTTTTATATCTTAATATGATAGAATTGTTACTTACATGTAGATGTATTGTGTTTGTTGTTTTTGGAAATTAGTTGGGAGTTTTAGCATGACATGCATTATAATTTTTTCTATTTAAAAAGATTGGATACAGCGTGGGACCAGTTAAATGTTGTCTAGCAGAATTTCAAGAATGGATTATTGTTGTTAAGATTATTTCTTTTCCAATCTTAATGACATAAAAAAATTACTATATTTTAAAATTTTTTAAGTGTAATTTTTCAAAATACTAATTAATATTTACTAATATTTATCAAATATTTACATATTTAATATTAAATTTTTGTCAATTTTTTATTACACCTGAAATAAATAATTTGTATAATTTTTATTCTTAGGCTTGGTGGAGGTCCTGATGATGCAAAAGAGATTATGATTCATTCATTTTTCAGAGGAATGAATTGGCAAGATCTTTTAGAGAAAAAAGTAAGTTAATTAAATATTTTGTTTGACATTGTGAGTTATATTGTAAAGATGTCAAATACATGCTGTATTTTTTTGTACTAATAAAATATTTATGTATAAAATATAAATATATCATTAAATAATATAATTTTTGAAGATAGTTTTTATTACATCAACTTTTTTTTTCTGCTAAAGGTAACACCACCATTCAAACCACAAGTGACCAGTGATACAGATACAAGATACTTTGATCAAGAATTTACAGGAGAGTCTGTAGAACTTACACCACCAGATCATGGACCTTTAAATTCGATAACCGAAGAGCTGGAACAACCATATTTCCAACAGTTTTCTTTTCATGGCAGCTCCAGTGCTCTAGGGCGGAGTGTAGATCATTGCTGAGATTTCGAGCCTTTTAGTCAGAGTCTATGTAATTTCAAAATGGCAGCAAAATGGCTTATCACCAGATATCACTGATTCTTACTGAATCAAAAGAAAGCCGAATTAGCTTGTCATTTTCTTGTAGCCAAATTGTACAGTGTTAATACAGCACAAAGAAGAGGTGAGACTTTGTGCTGTTTTATGTTTGAAATCCTTTAAAGATATAGTACCAACATAATTTGGAAAGTTCCAATGTACAACTCCATGCTAGTCTCAATGTTTGACAAATACTAGTTTGACCACTCATAACAAGCAAGCCTTCCAAATATTTGAAAAAATTTTTTGTCAATTATCTCTTCTTGCTTGTGCATATTTTTGTACATGAAACTGTAAATACAAATGTGCATACAATCCATATCCTTCACACTAACGCAGTCTCTGATCGGAAAGAATTGCACAATATACTTTGTCGTTTCATAATTGACCAGACTATCAGATTAAAAAACAAAAATTAAAAGTCGAGTATCTGTTAAAGTTTTTTTTTTTAATTTTATAGTTTTAATTTCAGCATTTTTACTTAAAAATTTACTTAAAATTGTGTCTTTGTGTAATTTTACCATCAAACACAGTGTTAAACATTTGAATGGTGGTTTATTTTGAATAATTATTAAAATAATAGAATATACATTAATATAACAAAAATATATATATATATATATATTTCATTTTCCTATTAAATACTAGATAAGTAAATGTATATCTCAAGGCCAAATTCTTTTTAATGTTAGATCTACTTGCCATCAATTCAAGAAGCACAGTTTACAGTTGTTTCTTTTTAATTATTATTATTTTTTTTTAAACAAAATTAACATCTAAATTTATTACTTTTGAAAATTCTCTATATTTAAATTTTACATAATTATTATTAATAAATTCTATATTTGTATAAAATCGTTAATTTCTTCTTCCTAAATCATTAACATTTATTCCTTGTGGTTTAACTTTTTAAACAAGATCACTGCCTATATGTGTGATTTATATTATTGTTATTTAAAACTCATAACTTAGGTTAATTATGGCACATGTATTAAATTTACATCTTTTGAATGTGTTTTGTTGGAATTTGTGAAGATGAATGTTTGCTATACTAAAATAGAATGAAAGATTTATCATTCTTTAATTTCGAATTAGTATATATATATGTGTGTGTATATTTTTCCTTTTCTTTTTTTAAATAAGTTAATTGATATTCTATTAAAATTAAGGTAATAAATTTACTAATTTACTTTATTTAATGTATGTTTTGGGGTGCTTACGTGCTTGGTGCTGAATAAAAAAATAATAAGAAAGTATAGCGTACATAAGGTCGTCGATATCGGAAAGATAGTTCGAAATATTTTCAAATTTGAAAATACATTCATAAAATGCTTTTATACATGTATAGATATATACGTTTTCTTCTTTCTTTTTTTGTTAAAAGCGATGTCATTAAGATATTGTTAACATGACAATACATATAAATTTGTATGTGCATTCACTGTACAAAACCTAATGGGTTAAAAAAAAGAATTAGAGAATGTTACCATTCGAATCGACCGGGGCAATAGTGTCTGTCGACAATTTGTTATTCTGTTAGACAGTCGAATCGTGAAAATATAACAGAGTTGTCTATATCATTGATGGTAACGAAAGAAATATTCCTTTGAATGAATGCCGTTAATAAAGTGATGACTGAGAGTTTAAATATGTGGCAGCTGAACTTGATAGTAAAAAACTAACAATATGATTTCATTCAATAGTGCAATGATATGAATGAAAATCAATAAAGAGACTTTACAGTGTTTTTGTAGCCAAATTGTTATTTTCACGAAATAAAGAATCACAATACAATAAAATTGTTGCATTTTAAGAAACTGTGTTATTGTTACATAATAGTTTTTATATATAATAACCTTCTAATTTCATTATTTATTTAATCTTAATTATTTTGGATTTAAAAACTGTTAGAATTCTATTTTATTTCTCAAGACATCCAAAATTCTAGAAATATTACTATTAGAAAGTATGGGATCATCTGGATTGTTAAATTACAAATCATGTTATCCCTATTAAGCTAAGATTTCAAACTTGTGTCTACTGTTTAATTTTCTTTGATAATATATATTAGACTTTCATAATGTGGAAGAGTTCTTTTATATTTAAAGTTTTTCTTCAGTACTTTCTTGCCATCTCTCAAGTTAATATCATTTATTAAATCTACTTAAAATTGTTCTACAGAATGCCAAAATTCACGCAAGATTTGAATTTTGCGACATTTGTGCGGTAAAGTGTTGCCAACGAAAAAAAAGAGCGTGACAGCCGACAGTTCAGGGTTATTAAAAACTAGCAGGTAGGCCCGGCGTTGCTCGGGCAAAAGTAACGATAGTGAAGATTATTACGTTATAGTCACAGAAAAAAGGAGTAATTTCATCAACAAACTAAATATTTCTAAACAAAGGTCGAATTTGAAAATCGAATGTTTTAATATCGTTCGATTTTCATCGAATGTTCTAAAGAAGAAAAGTCGAGAAAAACCGAACTAATCTGTTTAAATTTGAAAATCGAATATGTTCTAACATAGTACTCTTTTCCTTTTTTTCCCCCTCCAGCGCCCGTAAATCTTGCACGTCGCTTTCTCTTGTTCTCCATTGTTACTTAAATTTGGTATCCGGTGTACCGAATTTAAACTTTCAACTCCTAACCGTTTTAGAGAGAATTAAGATTATTACGTTATAGTCAACCTTACCCGTTTTCACAGAATGCAAGAATTGGGACCCCTGTTTCCAGACTAATTACAGAATTTTTAGATGGGTCTAAAAATATGTTCGATTTCCCGCAAAAGCGAAAAAACTGCATCTGCGTCTTGCACGTCACTTTCTCTTAACACTTTCATCAAGAATGGAAGTGTTAAGACTTAATTCTGTCCTTCTCCCCCGTGGGGGGAATTTCGAAAAATCCCTTCTCAGTGTGCATCCTCGTGACGTACCCTACCTGTGTACCAAATTTCAACTTTCAACTCCTAACCGTTTGGGCTCTGCACTGATTATTATTATTATTATTATTATTATTATTATTATCAACTCGTCTCGATTATATATATAGATGGAGCGCTACATGAAAGAACAACGCGTTTCCATTGTTGAGCAATAGCGAGGTTGAGGCCAAAGTTTTGAACGCGAAAACGTGCACGTCGGACGTTCAGCGCCGCTTTCCTGTAAGCCTAGAAGTTTGGTATGTTGAGCATGATTCCACTGACGTTCCAAACACCATTGTCAAACTTCTAGGTTTACAGGAAAGCTGCGCTGAACGTCCGACGTACACGTTTTCGCGTTCAAAACTTCGTCCTCAACCTCGCTATAATTTTAAAAATAATGGTTTGGCAGATACAGTTCGCAATTTTCGTACAAATGTTAATCGACAAAATTGTCGCATTTGGAGTTCAGAAAATCCACGAGTGATTTGTTGAGAAACAAATGCATCCAAGTGTCACTGGTGCAGATTTTGGACTGAAGGCATCATCGGACCATTCTTCGAAAACGCGGCTGGTCACGCAATAACAGTAAATGGTGCTCGACGCGATAATCCAGTTTTTTGTGCCTAAATTGCAAGACTTGGATGTGGATGACATATGATTTCAACAAGACAGTGCCACACGCCACACAGCCTGAGAAACAATTCAATTACTGCATGAATCATTTCCCATTTGGTGATCAGAATTGGTGGCCCAGATCATGTGATTAAACGCCGTTGGACTTTTTTCTTTGGGGTTTTTTGAAGTCTAAGGTTTATGCCCACAAACCCACGACCACTCGCCTCGAAGGAGGAAATTGAGCACCATCAACGAAATTCAGCCACATTTATGCAAAACAGTCATGCAAAATTTCGACAAAAGAGTATGTATGTGCCAGCAAAGCCGTAGAGGCCATTTACCCGATATGCTATTCCATACTTAACCCCAGGGCTGTATTGGTGCGTATATAGCCGTATACGTCGTACACTTTCTGGCTTTTGTCGTATATCCTCTGTTTCCGAATCTTAATTAATATTGTTTGCCACAAAGGGAAAAGCAAAAGCACGTTCTTTCCTTCGACTGCTAAAAGAAGCAATCTGCATGGAAACAAAGTCAAATTGCATTTATGAGTTTTCCGTTTCCCCTACTGGGATGTCTCAGATTTAGGAAGCCAGAAAATCAGTTAATCAGCACCCCTATGTGCAAAATGTAGCCTTTAACTTTCTAGGCATTTGGTTGTGTGGGAAAGGTCTTTCCATATCTCACAACTATAAATGAAATGAGGCCTTTACCACACGACCCTGGCACCCTAAATCTATTTATAGCCCTATAAAACTATCAGTTTAACGTTACTGGCTTTAATAAAGGAATCCTCGACATGGCCCGAGGTATGCCACTTTTTCAAATCTTTGAAATTCTCCATTCTGTAAAGGAAAATGAACGACTGTTGTGAAAATAGAATTTGCATTAATTAAAAAATATTCCTATTCTAATTTGAATTTAAATTTATAATGCAAAACTAATTCATTTCTGACTTTGAAAGAATTAAAACAATGTTATAATATAATCTCTAAAATTATTCTATATAATAAATTTTTTCAACCACTTTTAATGTTCGATAGAGAAATTAGTTTATAAAAAATTGTACTATACCTTGACCGCTCGGCCATTCGGCCGAGCGGTCAAGGTATAGTACAATTCTCAGGTTCTAGGTGGCAGCCTACCGCTCTGGGGTACCCGGGTTCGAATCCTGACGGGTCGATAAATCCCCAGGAATTTTGCGGGGGTGGTCCGTCTGGTTAGCTAACCCGACTGTTTCATTGTGGGCCTGGCCAAACCTATAATGGGCTTGCTAAAAAAAGACCCTTTTAGTGCCCACAGGTCGGAAAAATTTAAAAAAAAAAAAAAAAAAGACTGCCGTAACACAAAAGGAGTGAAATAAAGGAACGAGATGAATGAACTCGAATTATTCTAATTGATTAAGATTCAGACGTGATATTAAGGTACGAAAAATATAAAATATAGTTGGGAATAAAAGATTTAAAGTAGGCTATTTATTTATTTTCATTTTGCTTTACAATTCCATTGGAAAATTAACAATGAAAAGATCGGATTTCTCTGAATGAAACCAATCAATTCTTATTGAAAACCACAGACGCCAATTGTGATATTTTGCTTATCAAAGTTAAAAAGTATTCAAATGTAGAAAGATGTAGTCTCAACTTACATTACTTAAACAATCGCTGCAAACGAAGCAAAAAAATCGAAAAAGCACTGGCATTAAATAATCGCACGAGTCAACAATAGATCCTTTCTCAACAACGAGAAAATTTTATTGTTGCGTAGTGATTCAATTTAAACAGCTATCATGAATATATTTACAATATTAACTGGGAACTTTCTTCTATCAAAATCCTTTTAAAATGTTATTAAAATTATGTATTATCCTAATTTATTTTTGGCACTTGAATAATTTAGCGGCGAATGAATTGATAGCGGATGATCATCATAAGGTGAAATGGCCGAGCGGTCAAGGTGGCAGCCTACCGCTTTGGGGGATCCGGCACCGAATACGGACGGGTCGAATAATCCCCGGAATTTTTAGGGGGGTGGTCCGTCTGGATATGTTGGGCCCCTTCCCTCACCACCCGGCCGCCCCATTGTGGGCCTGGCCGAACCCACAATGGGTTTGCAAAAAGAGGTCCTGTTAGCGCCCACAGAGCAGAAAGAGTTAAAAAAAAAAGTAGAAGCACGATGCACAGCCACCCAGCGGCTACATTAAATTTATTTTTAAAATGTTTAAGTTAAGATATATGTAACTTTTATATTCAATTTTTTTATATTTTATAATATATTAATTAGTTAAAATGCTAAATGTAAATACAACGAAATAAATATTTTCTGAATATAAAAGGTTGAATTAGTCGTACAGTACATTTAAATTAAATTTTTGCGCAGGCGTAATACAAACCATAACGTCTGCATTGTAGAGGGCTCTGGTCTGCTACGATCTTCTGTGGGCGTAAAAGTTTCAATTCTTATAACGAATAGGTATTTATTTACGGTATATTTTGTAACTGTTTTTAATTATTTTCAATTATCAGAAGCTATTATTTAATTAATGTTTATGTAAGAGGTATTTAATTAATAATTTAACTAATTCCTCGGTAGGCTTAAGCTGTTTGATTTAAAATTCTGGTGTGGCTAGAAAATTGGAAGTAATTTATTTAAATGCTGAACTCTATTTTGAAATCTCATTGTGTTTCGAAAATAATACCAACTTTTACTTCGTTTTACTCAAAAGAGTTTTCGAGAATTTAAATTTTTGTATAAGTGAACCTGAATAAAATTGATATCTGTATGGTAGGTGTTATGAAGTAAAATTCTTTGAACAGTAATTAATTATTGGGTGCATTTCATTGTCAAGCAGCTATGCAAGCAAGCCGCTTGATAAGGAAAAGGTTTGTATGAAATGATCTGTCATTGGTTTGCTTGCTTAGCTGCTTGACAAGAAAATATGCCATTGCTTCTATATTGTAGTAAGGCAGTTAACTATTCTGGTATGGTGATCCTTATCATAGCTAAATTGCTTTTACCTTCCCGGTTGTTATGTATACGTAACAATGAAAAGTATTAGAATCGTGTCAAATTTGACCCTCGGAATTTTTTGCAAATCTCCGTGTTTTGAGACCCTGAGCTGAAAAAGAAGGTAAAAAAGAAACTGCAAAAAAATTGTGTGATATAAAAGTTTAAGATTGTTCTCTTTTGGTATTAATAAAATGCCAAAAGATGGTGATTTTAAACTTATAATGCGTGACAAAATTTATTTTATACTGTGTGTTGGTGTCTATTTGGTGTAATATCTTTGGATGGGGTAAAGATTAAGTAACAAAATCTGGTATGATGGCTTATGTATGAGGGGCATTGATGCTATTAAATTTTGATGGTTAAAGGTCAAGAGGGTAGGAAGATAAAGAGGGTTGTATGTATCTGCGGTAAGGTTGAACTTAATGATGATTTTACTCGTTATTAACATTTGTACTATTATTATTTTTTAATAAAAACCATCCCAACCCTCAAAAGTAAGGTTTTTGCCATTTTATAGTAATTAAAAATATATAAGATTTTGTTATAAAAACTTTTTTTAACATATGGTGCTACATTCAATTTTATTATATTGTAATGAAAAATATAAAAGTCATTTTGTAAGTAAAATCTTATAATAGCTGGGAAAGTTATGCAACTTGTTGCTGGATCTTTTTCCATAGCAAGGAAAGTCAGATTTACTTATTTATTTTTGGATTTCTGTACATTAATCTTTAAAGGTGTCTCCTGAAATAACATTTCTACAAGATGATTTATTCAGTCTTTAAGTATGTAAACTTAAAAGTGCACTATGTATAATTTTCTTCACCCAACAAAGCATTTTGGTTGAATTGTATATTAGAGTGGCTTTTGTGATATGGACATAATCTTCAGTTGCCATTTATACTTAAATATTCTCTAATGTATTTCAGATTTTGTTGTTTTTAAGGAACACTAAATATTATTTTGACTAATGCTATTGAAATTTAGTAAAATATGCTTGTCTTGAAATTAGTTTACCATATTTTGGGATAAAACAAACTTTTTTTACTTGATGATGATTCTTTTTGTAAAAAAGTTCTAATATGAAATTCTTAATCTGAGATCTGAATAGTAATTTAGATACATTTATTTTAAATTGAAAATATTAATTATACAGGAAATAAATAACCTGTATGTAGTGATTTTCATATTTTCAACCTAATTGATTTCTTAAGAGTCATTGTAAGTTGATTTTTATTTTGTACATCTACTGTTGTCAGTTTTATAGAAGTACTGCTTAAGTGCTAAAAAACAGTTTTATTTCTTAGTATTTAATTATATAATACAATGATAGAAATGAAAAAATATAATGCTCAATTGATTGGTAGTCAAAAATATGCATGGATAAATATTACGTATTTGTAAAGTAAATATTAACTTGAAGATGTTTTTAAAATTCAGCATTGAACTGAATAAAATTGCATTAAATTTTTTTAAAGAAATTTAATTTTGAATAATTTTACCAATAATGCTATATTTTACACACTTTTTTTCAGCAATAGTTTAATTAAAACCAAATGTTTTTGACCCTGTTCAGAAGTCTGCCTCAGGTTAGAAAAGTATTAAATTACAAATTAAAGAAAAAAACAGAGTTCTAATGACAAATAAATGGCTATAGTTCTGCCATTAGAACTCAGTTCTGTTTAATTTGTAATTTAATACTTTTCTAACTCTGAACAGGGTCAAAAACATTTGGATTTGATTAGAACTATTGCTGGAAAAGTGTATAATGTATAGTGTTGTTGGTATTTGCTTCCAGTTTTTTGTGTGGGGATTTTATTTTTTAATAATTTTAATATTTTTCAATAATTTTTCTGGCTAAGTTAAATATATACAGGTATACCTCGAGTTGTGTCATTCTCGATTATACGTCGTTTGTCAAAGAAGTATATGGAAAAATAAAAATACAGTTTAAGTCATTTTATTTGACTTTGTCTGTCTGCCACAAATATTGAAGTCGTAATATCACTAGAAAAGCATTAAAAGTGCACAAAATCATATTAAAATATGTACATTTACAGTAAATGTTAATACAATCATCATAAATCCTAGAGAACAAAACACGAAAACATCTGTGTTTGTGTTGTTGTCTTATTTAGCAGTCTTTAAGTGCTCATTATTGGTGTTTTCCACCATAGTTTCGACTTACATCTTAACTACACAAGTAAATTCGACTTGCGTCGCCTCTCCTGGAACCAATTATTGACGTAAGGCGGCGAGGTATAACTGTAATTTCCAGCATGTGAGAAAATTTTCATAACTTGCATCTTATGAAGATCAGAATAGTTGTGTAATATATAAATAAATCTTATGACATAATAATTTTAAAATTTAATAATAATAATATATTTATTATAGACTTATTACTTTGGTGTTTGGTAGTTTTTCTGAGGATTTTCCACAGACTTTGTATATTTTTTTTATATAATGGAAGCAACAGTTTAAATGCTTCCAATTGATGCTTCCTACTCTTGTTTCCATATGTTAACAAGAATACAGGAAGATGAACATCAATGAGTTAAAACTTAAATTGAATATTACATTTTTCATATCAAAGTTATCAATAGATTTTTATACTTACAATAGGTTAATGTCTTGTTAAAATCTAAATCATATGATAATAGAAAGATATACATAGGCTTTTTTTTGTTTTTTAACCTCTGACTGTCCATAAAACAAAAAACAAGTGTAAATAACAAAATGAATTTATTACCAAAAGTTAGGTACAAACATGGTTACTTTTTGACATAATCACCATGAAGATTGAGGGATTTGTCATATCTGTGGACGAGCTTTGCAA
This sequence comes from Centruroides vittatus, assembly GCF_030686945.1. Taxonomy (NCBI): domain Eukaryota; kingdom Metazoa; phylum Arthropoda; class Arachnida; order Scorpiones; family Buthidae; genus Centruroides; species Centruroides vittatus. The sequence goes on from NW_027122193.1 coordinate 2,416,831, forward strand.
TCCCCTCTTCGTAGAATGTTTCCTCCAGTGACTTGAGATGGGCCTTAACGTTGTTTTGAACATTGTCATTAGTCTTGGACTTCTGCTCTTCTAGCTATGTTTTCAGTTCAGGAAAGAGGTGGAAGTCACTCGGCGGCTGTACACTGGGTGTTTAAAAAGTTCAAAACTGGGTGGAAGTTTGAAAGGTGGAATTCTTCACACACCTTAAATATGTGGATACTTCCACCTCTTCCCTAAACTGAAAAAGTGGCAAGGAGGGCAGAGGTCCTAACTAATGACAATGTTCAAAACAACATTAAGGCCCATCTCAAGTCACTGGTGGCAACATTCTACGAAGAGGGGATTGCAAAGCTCGTCCACAGATATGATAAATCCCTCAATCTTCACGGTGATTATGTCGAAAAGTAACCATGTTTGTACCTAACTTTTGGTAATAACTTTATTTTGTTATTTACACTTGTCTTTGTTTTATGGACCATCGGAAGTTGAAAAAACTGCCCTTGTACATGCGTTTTAATTTTATAACTAATTGGTTTACTCTTTAAGTCCAATTACAAGGTTATGAAATATAATTTTTATAATAAACTAATAATGACTATGTAACTTGTAATCTTTTTATTTTGAAAAACTATTGTACACTTTGTTTTCTTGTTTAAAAGCTGGAATATTTGAAATCTCTTGTTCCTTTTTGAAACTCATACTGTAGCTAGAAACTTGATCCATAAATTTCAATAGTGTTAAATGATACTAATTTATCTTTTCCTTTAGTTCAGGGGTCACCAAACTATAGCCTGTGGGCCAGATCTGGTCCACTGTTGCACTGTGCCACAAATAAGCTAAAATGTAATTATTTATATGGAAATGTCATGAATTGTGGATAAACTTACTATGTAGAAAAAATTAAAATAAGTGTAAGTAAACATGCCAAAATTGTTTTAATCTGATTTTTGCATTTGACAGTAATATAATTTTTAGGAAAACAATGAAATAAAAAATTTGGTGACTTTTTGCAACTTTGCATATCAGAGTCCTTTTTGTGTAAGTACCTGCAATGAAGTTTTTAAGAAAAGTGATTGCAAGCTTGCTGCAGAGATGATGTTTGTGTATTGGTAAATAAATATGTTGGTTTCCTTTATTTTTTGTGTATTCAGTATACTATTGAGTTGTTCGGAAAGTAATTTCGTTTTTTTACCACTGGAGGAATTAGTTGTATTTTTACTTGCCAATTTCATTTTAAACCATATTGCCATTATATATTTTGACAGCTGACATTTCAAGGCTTATTTGTAAAGAATTTTCTTTGATTCTGTGCAATTGTTTTTATTTGGTGTCCCATTAAATATGGAAAATCGAAAGCAGCATTTTTGGCATATTTTGCTTTTTTATTACCAAAAACATAAAAATGCTGTTCGAGAAAGAAAAAAATTGTGACATGTACGGAGATGATGTGTTGACAGAACAACAGTGCCAAAACTGGTTTACAAAATTTCATTCTGGCAATTTCAATATTGAAGATGTACCACGTTCTGGAAGGCAAGTTGAAGCTAATGAAGACAAAATAAAGGCATTGATTGAAGCAAATTGCTGAATAACATGAGAAATCGCTGAGATTAAATTTGTCAAATTGAATCATTTATGATCACTTGAAATGACTTGATTTTGTTTCAAAGCTAAAGAAAGAGATGTCTTTGGTGGGATCTTATGGGAATTTTTTTTTGAGCTACCAGACAATTCCACAATTGATTTGAAAGTGTATTGCCATCAAATGGACAAACTGAATGATACCATCAAACAAAAAAAGCCAGAATTGATCAACAGAAAAGGTGTGGTGTTTCACCATGATAGTGCCAAAGTTCACATAAGTTTGGTCACTCGTCAGAAACTGCTACAGCTTGAATGGGATGTACTACCACACCCACCATATTTGCCAGATCTGGAACCCCCACATTATTACTTGTTCCGGTCTTTACAAAACTTTTTTAACAGTAAAACATTTACTTCAAATGAGGATGCCAAAAATCACTTGGATCAGTTTTTTATAAGCAAAGATCAAAACTTATGAATGTGGAATCGTCCTACTACCAGAAAGATGGCAACAGGTATTTGACCAAAATGGTCAATATATAATTCAATAAAATACTTATATATTATAAGAAAATGAAATTATTTTCTGAACAACCCAATATGTTGAACAAAATGGTTGGGCAGCCCACACTTAGTCATTCTTTCAGTTATGTGGCCCTCTGTGACAAAAGTTTGGCGACTCTTGCTTTAGTTTATTACATCAATATAGTATAATTATTTTACTGTGTTATTTATGATTAGATATGTTATAGATAAATTTTTGCAGATGTCATTTGAATTTACATTTTTCTTAAATTTTATTTTTACCTGTTTGTATCTGTTTATGTAATGATGTCGATGCTGCTATATTTGCTAATCAATTGTATTAATTTGTTAAGTGCCAATAGGAATGATTTGATTATGTACATTAGAAGAGAGAACAGATAATTCTATTTTGCATTGCTAAATTTTGTCATACTGCCTGGCACAAGTCAGTCAGTCAAAATGTAGAATAGAACATAAACAATAAGTCAAATTGGATTCTTTTTGTGGTGTTTACATATATGTATAGCATAAAAAAGGTCTATATATTTATATACATAATGAATAGGTGAATGTTTCATGCTTTGAATGCTTTGATTGGTATAGCAATCAGGTCTAATGTAATGTATACTAACACCAAAGGAAATTATTCACTTTGATGGCCATGAAGTTGATTACAATGACTAGTTTTGAAATAAAACAAAATTCATATAAAAAGAAAATACAGATCAAATCTGCATTTAAGTTAATATTTTAGAATTTTTCATGTGCATAATTTTATTGTACTCGTTCTTTTATATATGTGATTGTCACGGACAAAATCCAAATGTATATTCATTTGAATTTTTATAAAATCTTATAATTTTTAAAGATTTTTTTTTCAATTTCTATGGAAATAGTAAGCATTTATGCATTTTGTTTTAATCAAATCTGCTTCAAAATTTTATTTTTAAAACAAGAAATAATTTCAGTTGCTTCAATATTGTCAGTTATGCTGCTTTTATAAATTCCAGCTCAGATTCTTTATCTTGAAGGTTTCAGAAAGACTGGATGATTCTTTACAGTTACCACCATTACACTCACATAATTATTCTAGCTGCAATGATGGTATCAAGCGTGTGATTGAAAATGAAGTTGATTTATTATTGAAAAATAAATTTATAGCCAAAGAGAAATTACTGAATGAAATCAAACTTTGGTCAAGTTCTAATCAGAAAGGTTTAAGCCAATTGCTATTATCTAGTGACCACTGTTCCTAGTGAACATATTTTTATTATAGTTACTGTAGTTTGATGTACTCCAATTACTGAGCTAGTTTTAACCCAGAGGGTGCAGAAGCACTATTATTTGTAAGATCTCAATTTTAGATTTTTAGAAATATAAAAATTTGAAATGGGTATTATGATTGTAATCATTTCATACTAACATATAACCATAATAACTTATAGTCAAAATGAGAATAGCTGGATTGTAACTGCATGATTATCTCAGTAATAATAGTTGCTATTCTTTTTACTAGTGTGTAGCTTATATATCAATAAATTGCATATTCAGTTGTCAAATACTCCATGTCAATAAGTGTTTAAAATTGATTACTAAGATGTCTCTATTCTAGACTACTTTGTATTAATTATTTAAAATTAGCGGAATTGTAGTCCAACCATTTAGGCAATTGCTGAATGTTTCTATATTCTAGACTCTTGTCTCTCCGTAGACTACATTTTATATACAATATAAACTCTCACAAAAAACCTTTTTAAATCGAAACGAAGTGGTATCGCTATTTTATTTTGTTCTTTGTAGGTTTGAATGTTCTAGTATTTATGGGTTTCATTGAATTATATTGATAGCCTAGTAGTAGAGATGGCGCACTGAAGTTTTGTATAAATTCGTTTAAAAACGTTCCAAAACGAATGTATCGTTAATATAAATCTAGCAGTATAATTGAAGCAGAGTTCTTCAAGGTAAGCCTTAATCCTGTCCCTCTTCCCCCTGGTGGGAGGGGAATTTCGACATGTATATTATATAAAAACACGTGCGTATTCGAATGCAACGTTGTATCAAAATTTCAAAGGAATCTGTAGGAACAAACGAACATTACATTTTTATTTACATAGATGACTAACATTTTCAGTCTTAAACATATCTTCTTGAGGTCTGATATTTTATATTTTAATTTTTATTCTTCACTGTTAAATTTGTAATTTTTAATGTATCTAGTAATACATATATTTTGTATAAAATATAAATTTCAAAACCAAAATCATTAATATTGTTTTGTTCTAAAATTTAAATGTCTTACAAGTATTTGTACGACATTTGATCATCTGAGGAGGATGATGATATTGGAAATTCTCCTCGTGTAAAGTTGTATTTTTGATTTTCTTGAACATTTAAATAATTTTTAACATTGAAAGACTGCGTGCAATTATTTATATACTTTAGTATTCAAGTACTGTACTTACCATAAAGGAAAGGAGTTACTTTGAGTGTAGGCTTGGTTTTTCATGTTAGTTATTAGGTAACCAAAACAGTTTTTTGAAGATAAAAATTAAATATTTTATTCAGGGATTACACACACAGCACAATTTTTTCCTTAACAAGATGCAAATATTTCTGAAATGTCTTTTTAAGTATAATTTAATTTTACTTTTAAAAAATATACAAACTTTTTGTTTCTACCTGATAAATCTGCTGTTTTCATATGGTATTGGTATGCCAATGGTATATAGACTATTTTGATGACACAAAGTGTATATAAGTGATGCTTAAACTTTTATATTTGAGTCTATATATAAATTTTTTTGAAATTCTGACTTAGTAGTTGCAGTTCTTTATTTACATCTTTTGTCCAGAATATTTTTCTAGTGAAATAATTGAAATTTTGTATTTCTTTGAAAAATAAAAATTTCCAAATTGATTCCTGCCAGTGAATTAATATTGGATTAAGAGAAAATGTTAATAAACAAAATGAAAGGGGAGTGAAGAAAATCATTGCTATCAATGAAGTGTCATGTTACAATATGAACAAGTGCTTTATTTCTTGAATAACTGATAGCATGCATACTTCAGTCATAAATTGTATCAGAAATTTATAAATGCTAATTGTTTCTTCTAAGTATGCTTTTTCATAGAATAAAGATAGTTTATTTATTCATTTTAGTTCATGAATAAACTTTAAAAATGGAAATGGTTAGATTTTTAGCACTATTAAATTTTTAAAACTTTATTTTGATACAGTTGAGTAAATCAAATCTTTTCAAATGCTTATTTAAATGAATAATTAATGCTTAATTATTCATATTCTAATATAAACTCTGCTTACTGCTTTTTAGTCTGAATCTTATTAGCTCTTTGGTTCTTTCAAATTTTATTTTGCAGTAACATCAATAATAGAAGATCAAAGGGAAAAACTTATTACAAATATGATTATGTAATCCTGTGTTTCTCAATCTATGGGTCGTGACCCAATATTGGGTCACATTGAAGTTTTAATGGGTCACAAAATGATACTACTTTCCATAGAAATACTTGTAATACCTGGATTACTGAAATATTCTAAGGACTAGGAACAGTAGTGGCATTTTTTCTTAATTATCATTATCATTTAGCAATAAAATTAAGATCAAAGTATGTGTGTATATGAAATTGATTTTTCTATTTTGAATAACATCAAAAAAGATATCATGTAAGGCCATAGTCATAAAGCCATTTAAGTTGCAATGGTTTTGAAATATTTCCTTGTTTATTCAAACTTTTAAGTTTGTCATGTATAACAATAAATTATAAAAAGAAAAGATAAATTTTGGCATAAATGGATCAATAAATAAATTTTAAAGAATTTTTTGTGTATATACAAAATGAAATTGAGAAAAATCTTCAATCTGAAAATGAACCCTTTTTTAAATTGTACTTAAGTTTATAAAAAAAAACTTGTAATATTTTGAAGGTAAAATAGACTCCTAAATAATTTTGAAACAGTGTTTTATTTACAAGTGTCAGTCTTACAGTTTTTAATACTTCAAATTCAGATTTTATTATTGAAATTTAAGTTATTTGTTATAAATCAAAACTGGCCTGAACCATTCTTAATAGAAATGTACTCAATGTTACATTTCACATGTAGAAGTTATCAATAATGCATAATTTTATATAATATACAGTGAGTCCAGTTTACCAGAATTTTTAAAATTTTATATATTATGAACATTTGGGTCATGGAATCATTACAATCAAATATATTGGGTCGTGCGAACGAAATGTTTGAGAAATACTATATACCGGTAATTCATTTTACTATTTCTTACAGAATTATGAGGTGCAGTCGAAAAGTTTTTGGGATTGGTCCAATAAAAAAAGTCTGCTGCACACATTAATTTGAGTTGTTGCCTTCAAAATAAGTTTCTTCTGCAGCTATATATAGATTCCAGCACTTCTCCCGGTTTTCAAAACGTTTCTGGAACTTTTGGTGATGTTAAGCACTTGCTATGATTCTGTTTGAATGCCATCAATGTTCTTGCTGTCCTTTCAGCACTTTTTTTTTACCTGTGGAAATAGAGAAAAAGTCGCACAGTGCCAAGTCTGGTGAATAAGGGTGGAGTACCATGGCCATTTTGCTTTTGCTGAGAAACTGTTGAATAGAGAGCTGCGTGAGCAGGGGTGCTGTCATGATGAAACAACCCATTATGAGCTTTTTAAATATCTGGTGTCTCTCATCTGGCACGTCAAATGGACTCTCTCATCTGGCTCGTCTCATCTGGCATCCACATAATTTTGAATATCTGGACTCTCTCATCTGGCTCGTCTCATCTGGCATCCACATAAAAATTTTTATTCACAGTTTGACTTTGTGGAACAAATTCTCGGAGAATAATCCCGTTGAAAAAAGTGAGCATGTTCTCGAACCTCACTTGGTGTACTTTCTTTGGTCTGAGTGAGTCATAATTTTTCTACTGAGTTGATTTTGTTTGGTCTCAACTTAGCAAGACTGCAACAGAAAAGTAAGTGTAATCACTTACTTTTCTGTTGCAGTCTTGCTAAGTTTGAAACAAAATTTTGCTTTCATGCACTGTTCCTTAAAATAATTCATTTTACAAAGCAATGAATATCACAAATTGGCTAGGACACTGATCAAATCTAAATAGCAAGAAACAAAAACTATGTAAGATAGTGGCATAATTTGGCAGGAAGCTGAATAACAATGTCTATTACCAATCCAAGTTTGTGCAAGTTCAGCACATAGTACCATGTCATCAGTCCCAGAACTTTGACTGCACCTTGTAGCTACTTAATTTTTTTTTATTGAGTACTTAGGAGATGGTTTGTAATCATTTTTAATGTTCTTCAGAGAGCTAAAAATACTTTGAAGTTTTTAAGGGCTATAATTTTACAGATGTCTTTTTGTTTGTTAGTTTGAGACTTGCATCTAAACACATTCGAAATTTTTTAAAATATTTACTTCATATTTAAAGATTTAAAACAGTGAATTTAAAACAATAAATTTTCTCATTTACGAAATTGGTACTGCGGTAAATATGTAAACTCAATATCTGAAAACTTGTAATATTTTAATAAGCGTTATTTGATTGTGATTGCTTTATTTTTAAAATAGAAAACAGATTGCATATTTTATTATTAAGAATTGAAACATTTATTTTTAGATTTAAGAAACATTCATCATGACTGATGCAAAGTATTTCACAACTACAAAAAAAGGTATTTAACTGTAAAATTGTTTTGTTACTAACCTTTTAGAAAAATTAGAATTACTGTAATGTAATCATAATTATTTAATTGCCAAATTTATCTACATAATTTTTATAGGAGAAATATTTGAGTTAAAAAGTGAACTGAATAGTGACAAGAAAGAAAAGAAGAGAGAGGCTGTGAAGAAAGTTATAGCATCTATGACTGTAGGAAAAGATGTCAGGTAATTGTAATTATTATTATAATTAAGCATTTTATGGTTGAAAACTTTCTGTAACTTTAAATTGTATATAATTTCTTATTTTAGATTTGAATTTGAAATATAATCAGTAATTTAAACTTTTAAATTTGTTTTATTCTGATTAAATTGAAAATCGTAATGCATTATGTATCAAAAATTTAAATCAGTATGTAGTAATGCACACAGATTTAAATTTTTGTTATAATAATCTTATATAATATTAAATATTTATAATTTGAGTTTTGAAAGCAATTGTTTCTATTCAAATGACTGACTGAATCTAATTTTTATTGACAATGAATGTGTAAAATTTTAACTGAGTATATGTGATTTATTGACTAAATATACTCTTCTCTTATTATATTTTTAACATTATTATTTCATTAATACCAGTTAATCTGGTTCTGAATTATATGAATGTTCTGTATTAAATTAGAAAAATGTATTTATTACAGAACATAATGATTTTATTTTCTGATGTTTCCAATGAAATGACTTATTTATTAATTTGTGCAGTTAAAAGAAACAGTAAAATTTTGTCAATTTTTTTTTCAGTGCTTTATTTCCTGATGTTGTTAATTGTATGCAAACTGATAATTTGGAATTGAAGAAACTTGTGTATCTTTATTTAATGAATTATGCAAAAAGTCAACCAGATATGGCTATAATGGCTGTTAATACATTTGTGAAGGTAAATTCAAAATTTCTATAAATTTATTTATTGCTCTGTTCTAATTTTAAAATATTAAGTTTATTGAAATTACAAATTAGCATGTAATTACAGATTTGTTTTAAGTTGATTACAACCCAGTTTAATGAATGTAATACTAATGAAGCATTTATTTAGGATTGTGAAGATCCAAATCCATTGATCCGAGCTTTGGCGGTGAGAACAATGGGATGTATTCGTGTTGATAAAATCACTGAATATCTTTGTGAACCACTCAGGAAATGTTTGAAAGATGAGGATCCTTACGTAAGAAAAACTGCTGCTGTATGTGTTGCAAAGTTACATGATATCAATGCACAGCTCGTAGAAGATCAGGGATTTTTAGATCAGCTTAGAGACTTACTTTCTGATTCAAATCCAATGGTAAGCATGTTAATTAAATAATTAAGATTAAATATTAAATTATAAGAAGTTATTAAATAGAATTGATACTTTCTTTCAGGACAAATTTCCCTTTTTTTTTTTTTTTTTTCAAAACTATTATCTGTATACATTGGGGCTAACTGAAAATGTGTTGTTCTAAATTATATAGAATAATTTTTTTTTGTTTGTTTGAGAGGCTTAAAAGTTGCGGGCATATTATGCATTTAATTTCTTTCCCGCTATGCTGTTAACTTTTTTTTATTTTATATCTTATTTTAATTTTACTTTGAACATTTATCGTCAATGAATGAACATTTATCATAAAAAATGATGATTATAACATCTAAACTATGGAGGTGATTTGAAGTAGTAGGTTATAACATATTGATCATTGCTATCTATTAATGTGAAATAACAAATTGTTTCTATTCTTGATCAATGTTACATGTTTATCATAATTATAAAAAAGTTGTTAGATTATTTAAATAATATATATAAAATATTGACTAAAATTAATTCGGAATGCTTATTTAAGGATATCAGTTGAAATGAAAACAAATGCCTAGAATTAAATGATTGTGTACTGATTCAACATTAATATGTGCATTTTAACTATAGTAGGTTTTTTTGTGTAGTATCGTTTTATGAATTTGATTTTCAATGCTGCATCTATATACTATGCGGCTGCTATGTATGGTTGACAAACAATATGTAAATTTTTTTATATATATCTGATTTTAAAAAAATCATCAAGAATATCTTTTTATATAATAAATGATGATACTTAAGTGATTATTTCTAGCTGAAACTTATTTAGAATAAGATAAAATGAGTGACTTCACCATTCATCATTTTAGGCATTACCAGTTAAGCATATCATTCAATGCAATAGTAAATCATATTAGATTAAGTGACAGACTTTGAATCAATATTTCAATAAATAGGTAGTTTATATGAAATTTTTAAAAATTTGTATACTATAGTCTCAATTTTTTATACAATGGTTAGAACCTAAAAGCAGGCTAAAGATAATACATATAAATGTGAGTTCGTGCATAAAAATACACACATGCATATAATGTATGTACCGTACATTCAAAATATTTGTGCTCCAAATGCTATTTGACATTTGTAAATGAGTTTAAATATAAAAAATACTTTGTCACACCAATACTGTTGTTACATCAAGTAAATTTTATAATTTTAGGTAGTAGCTAATGCTGTTGCTGCTTTATCAGAAATAAATGAAACTTCAAGCAGTGGTCAGCCCTTGATTGATATGAATGCTCAAACAATTAATAAATTATTAACTGCTCTAAATGAATGTACAGAATGGGGTCAAGTATTTATCTTAGATTCTTTATCTAATTACACACCTAAAGATGAAAGAGAAGCTCAAAGGTAATTTAATTTTTCTATTTAGATCTAAATTGAATTTTTTAAATTAGTATTTAATCAGTTATCTTTTAATCTTATAAATTCAGTTCATATTGAATATCAGTATTTTAACAATGTACTGTACATTTAAGATGCATGTCTTAATACATATTATTTTAATTTCATAAATTTATTTGTAATGAAAAGCATCAACTATAGGATGCTCTCATTTTACATCAGTGATACATTCCTAGAAGAGTGTGGTATAAACAAAATCAATGCAAAATAAATCCATTTTAGTATGGAATAGGGATATCACATGAATGTGTCTGTGTATTTATTTTATATTTTTCAATAAAACATATCTAGTATTGAAATTTTTGCTAATACGGTGTAAGGAACTGAGTCCGAGCATTATTTTTATTTTATTATTATTATTTTTCCGTTTTATTATATTTTGTTTGGAGCTTATGTTTATTTAGGATGAAGGTTCTTATAAATTTATTTATAACTGAAATCAATGAGGCAATTTTTTACTAGTACCACGTTGATCTCATACAGCTGTGCTGTTGGGTTCAACTTCAGTTTTGCCAGGTTGTGAGAAATTCTGGACTAATGAAAGGATGAGATGCATATTATTAATATACTGTTATTGACTAGTTTGCATTTTTATATCAAAAAGCAATGTGTCAAAATAGTTTAATATGTCTAAAAATTTAAATCATTAATTGTAAAATCATTTTTCATTATTCAATATCATTACTACAGTATTATTTACCAAAGGACATTTTCTAAATATTAATTGTTTGTCATTTGTAAATCATTAAAACTTTGATTTTTATGTAATATTTTTTGAAATTTTTCTGAAATACTTTTACGAAAAATGAAATGTGTAGACTGTTTTCTCGGGTTCCACAAATATTTTACAAAGTAATGTGAAATACTTTGTAGAAAATTAACAAAAAATGGTTTTTATGCAATCTGTGATCAATTTGAATAAGATTTTCATTTTATTATTAAAAAAAAATAAGGATTGTTACTTAGTATTAATTGAATTACAGTTAATAAATTACAATCTATTTAATTATAGCATTTGTGAAAGAATCACGCCAAGACTTGCTCACGCAAATGCTGCAGTAGTTCTTTCAGCTGTAAAGGTAATTATCAACAAAATTAAAAGAAATAATAGAATTTTATTTATTAAAGTTAATATTTTAAAAATAAAATTCAAAAATTTTATTTTTAGGTATTAATGAAATTTATGGAAATGATGAGCCCAGATTCAGATTTTGTATCAACATTAACGAAAAAGCTTGCACCTCCACTTGTGACGCTATTATCCAGTGAACCAGAAGTTCAATATGTGGCTTTGAGAAATATAAATCTTATTGTACAAAAGAGGTAATGATGATGATCTCTGAAATTAATTTTAAATATAATTAACTAAATATGTAATTTTTGTCTTTGATAGGCCAGATATTTTAAAGCATGAAATGAAAGTTTTCTTTGTTAAATATAACGATCCGATATATGTAAAGTTAGAAAAATTAGATATTATGATCAGACTTGCGTCACAAGCAAATATTGCTCAAGTTCTAGCAGAATTGAAAGAGTGAGTAAATATTTCATGAAAATTTAGAATACATTTGGTAACTTGCTTAATTTATGAAGAATTCTATATCTAATCTTACTAACAAGACTTGTAACATATTAATTTTATGGTTTTTTTCCTTTAAAATTAGTTACAATTTTTGTACTTTTAAGATTTATAAAAACAATATTCAAATTTAATTTTAGGTTTTAATACTCAATTTAGTGAAATTCCTTAATATAAATTCATGTAAAGATTGCCATCATAAATATAGTTTAGTCACATATTGTAAAATTAGTAAAATATTCAAAATCATTTTAAACTTAATCTTGAAATTTAAAGTTTGTTGCATTCAAATGTGTAAGAGTTTTTTTAATGTTGAAAAACTTACTATATACAAATTACATTGACAGTTTTATTATATCAATAACAATGTATGAAAACAGTATGTGAAATTGATGTGTTGCTATATATTTGCCATAAAGAAAATTTCAGATTTTTTTTAAAGTGGTATACTTAAATATGAGAGAGCTAGTACAAGTTTTAGTTGATGACAATTTTGATGAAACGTTTTCCTATAATTACGTTGGTGAATTATGTAAAGAATAAAACTATACAAATACACATTTCATATTTATCTCAAAAAATTTATGAACAACTACACGAAATAGTATGTGTTCCAAACTTCAGAATAACCTAATTTTTAGAATGACAAACTTTGCAACTTTTAGCTTTAATGGGAGGCTGTTATTTTTTAATTTAATTATTTTATTATTGTATTTTCAAAATTTATTATTTAAAATTTTATAAAGTGATTTATTTATAATTACTGCATAAATCCATAATGAGGATTATGGGTTTCTGTTGTTGCATTGATGTTTACATAAGTAGGAGTCATTTTCAGGTGCAAAGAATTTGATAAGTGCAATGATATTTTGAAATTTGACTTTAATTCCTACCATTGCAGAGCATACAATAGCACATTACAGATGTGTGATGTGAAAGTGTGGGCACATCCAAAGGTTCAGTAGGGTTAAATGTGCTTATTGACCATACAGCAGAACCGTGTTGATTACTTGCAGTTGAAATTTTTTTTAATAGTTTTTGGCAGATTGAGAATTACGTTGATATTCCGGTTATGTACTTTAAATGGATTTGTAATCCACCTTTTTTGACAGTTTTTCGTCTCAAAGTAACAATCAAAATTTTTTTCCAGTACTTTAAAATGTGCAGAGATTAAACTATTAATAGTTTCACCTAATATTTAATGATTGTTTAAAATGGTTATACTTGTGTAGTCTTCAGTATTATCTTTCCATAACATGAATTTTTTGATAACCTTGAATTTTGTTATAAGGAGTTAATATTGATAAGTACAGATTCAGTTTAATGTTGAAAATATGTGATGTTTATGGATACTTTCCACGTTCTTGCAAGACTTCAGAATAAATGTGAATACAATAACTTAAACTTGATATAATTGAACATTTTCATTAAAATGTTCAAAATATTTTTTAAATATAGTTTAACAGGAACAGTAGACTGTTACACATGTCCATGAAGATGACAGATGATAGAAAAAGCAAAAATAATGTGAATAACATTTTTACTTTCACTGGTGACCAAGCTACCACCACTAACAAATTACAATACTTTAATAGCTCGTTTTGAAATTAATGCCCACACTGTTGTTTGGACTGGACTTGAGAAATGCTTAGATATGGTGAAAACATCTAGAAATGGAAGCACCCAATACATTATTCAGTTGGATGTGCTCTGAGGTTACTAGGTAGTAGCACTGAACTATGACTGTTTAATTCCAAAAATTTTCAGACTTCAAAAACTTGACGTATTGAAAGTTTGTGATTTGTAGTTTGGGAAACACTGTCAGTGTGCAGTGTAACTGATGTAATGCATAGTCAAATTAAATATAATACTAAAAACTTTCTTACATATGAAGTAATGAATAATTTACATTTTGATTGCATAATTTTTAATCAAATTAAATATATATGTATGTTACAGTAAAAACCCGTTTTTAGTTAAAACTAGTTTTTACTGAATGTCATTATTATAACTAAACTTTACTGCTAGTCAAAAATGAATTTGAGTTAAAACTAGTTTTAACTAGACAAAACGGGTTTTAACAATGACATCCAGTAAAAACTAGTTTTAACTAAAAATGGGTTTTTACAGCTAAATTCCAAAATTAAAAAAAAATTTTAATTATAATTAAAATCAAGAGATTTTAATACAAGATAAATATTCTGCTTTTTTAAAACAAATTAGTTTTCAGTTATCAATTGATATTGTAGACTGATTTGTTTTGAATTGATAATTGTATACAAATGAAAATGTTGTTTACCAATAGATAATTGTATATCAATAAATGATTGTAATCTTTGTGTTACAGATATGCAACTGAAGTAGATGTAGATTTTGTCAGGAAGGCTGTTAGAGCTATTGGACGATGTGCAATTAAAGTTGAACAATCAGCTGAACGTTGTGTTAGTACACTTCTTGATCTGATACAGACAAAAGTAAATTATGTTGTGCAAGAAGCGATTGTCGTCATCAAGGTAAAATTTTAATATATTAATTTTAATAATAGAAGACTTGCTTAGGGCACAGTTTTATCAAAAAATGGTTAAGACTAAGATTGATAAGTTTTCTTAGTAAATATATATAATTTGATTTTCTATAATTATTTTTATAATAAAACTTAAGAATGAAACAGCCTTCTTAATCTAAGTTTTTAATTACTGTATTTTACGGCATATAAGACACGACTTTTCTCAAATTGCTCTGCATCTTACGTGCGCTCTCCCAGAGGTTAATTAATTTTACAACCATTTTTCAATAGGTTACAGACAACTACTACCTAATGCAGCTCTTAAATAAAAATGTTTTTGTTTAATTAAAAACATTGCTTTTGTTATATCTAAGTGCTTTTGCATGTATTCATGTAGAATATTTTTATATTAACTTACTTTTTTTAGATTCCTGTTTTTTCCCCTTATAAATGTGCTTTCTAATGTTACTCTCTTTAAATCAGAATACAGTAAAATTATGCTAAAATGTTGAAGATATGGGATGACTTAAATACATTACTTTTTCTAAATATTTTGTACTGAAATGGAGGATCATTTTATATGCCTGTGTCTTGTGCTGTAAAATACAATAATAGAAGTCATTTTTGCAATCATTATTTAAAATACTATAAAGAATTTGTCATTAGCTCAGTAGTAAATTTGAATTATAAATTAATTTAAAATCATGTTTTGGTTTATTTTTATATAATGAGTATTCTGTTCGAAATATTTTTAGTGAGATCTAAAAATTTTCTATAATTTTAAATTTTTTGAATAGGATATTTTTAGGAAATATCCGAACAAGTATGAAAGTATTATTTCTACACTCTGTGAAAATCTTGACACACTGGATGAACCTGAAGCAAGGTACTTAATTTAATCTTTTATATTTAAAATACTATAATATTTACTGCATGAAAATAAATATATAAGTTGTGACAAAATATGAAAAATTAAAATATATATTGTTCTTAACGACTATAAGATATAGTTTCCATTTTATTATCTAAACTTTAAAAATAAGACCCTATCTAGTATAGTTTGATGAAGAATTGATCTTAAATTCTTTTATTTTTCTGAAGAAAGGACCAAGAGTAATTTATTTTTGAACATTTTCCATTTCCGGTGTAAAATTTCGTGGTGACTATGAAGTTTGATAGATTCTTGGGCTTAATGTCAAAATGCGAAATTCCTCAACATTTTGAATATTTGTATACTATAATTTATTTTAAACATAAATTTGAAAAATATTTTTAATTAGCTTTAGCTATATATATCTTGTTAATTATTTTCAAAACTAATTTATTTTTGTAAAAATTAAACTGTTAATGTATATTATATTAAGAACGTTGTGCAATCATATGCAGTTTTTAATGTGCAAACTTGCATAATCTGGACATTTTGTTAATTTTTCACACCCAAGTATGTGCATGTGATTGCCATTACAGGATTTTTCAGAATCTTTAAATACAAGGAATGTCTTCTGAGCAAATGCAAAACTTCAACAGTGTGTTGTTTAGTTTGAGATTTTTTAAATTATGGAACAATGTCTTTGACCAAGTTCCCATAGAGAGACTTTCAAACTTTGCAATAGTGTGAAATGCATTTGGCTGGAAATAGCACAGTTTTAGGTTCTGGTTGAGGTTTCTCAGTAGGACCAGAAACTTATATCAGGCCTGAAAAATACAGAAAAATCAGTTTACAAGAACATCTAGATTGTTGAAGGTCATAGTACTGCCCAGGCTATCTTAGAGAAGTGTTCAGTCTTATAGTTACAGACCACTGTTATTACATCATACATAACTGACAAATTCATGTTAGACTATCTCTTGAGACAATTGTGTTAGACTTCTATGACACAATTTTTAATGGCATCGAGTCACCAAAATGCCAGAGCAGAAAATTTGTGCTATGCATACAATTATGTGTTGATAAATTGAAGTTTTTTTCATACATTTGAGAAATTGTCATGATTTATAAACGTGCATAAATACAACTGTAATGTTCTTTGTTTTCATGAAATGTATTTTAATGAATTAATACTTATTAAACAATGAAATAGCAATGAAATTTATTTTAAGAGGATTTTTTTTTTCACATACTTTTACTATTACTTTGGTATTACCTTTTCTCTTCTGAAAAGATGTTATACATCATCTTTTATTATTTTATTGATGTATTTTGATAAATCATGAAGAACAACTATGAAAAATTTAAACTGGCCGAATGTTTTACATTTTTAATTTCAGAAATAAAAATATTTTAAAATTCTATAGTTTAAATGGTGTTAAGCATTTTTTGAGAAATAAATGAAAATTTAAAATTCATTGTTGAATAATCTTATTCAACATATAAGAAATTTTAATGCTGTTAAAATAATGATCAGCTTGAAAATACTCAAAATTCTGTGTTTATGAAATAATTTATATTTGCATTTTAGATGTTTACTTAGTTTCACCTAGATTCTGGTAGTTACATTCCTATCAGTGTGATTTGAATAGGCTAAATAAATTACTGTGATTCTTTATTTTGATTTATATGAAAAACCTATTCAGATTTTGGAGATAATTTCCATTGCCAGTAAGTATTCATATATAGGTAGATGTTTATTAGAAATCTATTTATAATTTTTAATATTTGCATTAGAATGAAAGTATTATTTCTACACTCTGTGAAAATCTTGACACACTGGATGAACCTGAAGCAAGAGCATCAATGATCTGGATAATTGGTGAATATGCTGAAAGAATTGATAATGCTGATGAATTATTAGAAAGTTTCCTAGAAGGATTTCATGATGAAAATACTCAGGTATTTTGATTATAAAGATTTTGGAATTTTCTAAATTTGATTTCAAAAAACGTATAACTTTAAATTTTATAATTACGTATATCTAGTTTAAACTGAACGTCTTCAAACTTTCGACATTCATGGAGCCTAAATACTAAATTTTTTACAAAATTTCAGTGAAAAATTTTCTAGATACAAGAAAATTAATGACAATTTTTTTGTTGTTAATTCTATTGATATAATTTTTAATTTTTCAAAAGGTTAAATTATAAATTTTTTAAAATAGCAACATTTTTTTTAATATTAAAATTTATTAAAAATGAACATTCGTGTGGAATGCTTAGAAATAGCTTGTAGATCCCCATAATTTTGCAGAATACCATGATTTTGAATTTCACTAGTTCAATTTAAATTTGTTTTAGCAACACAGATTTGCCTTAGCTGCTAATATAAGACAAAATTGAGTACATATAACAATTCAAAGCAGCAGCATTTACAGTTTTGAGGCTTAGCTTTTAAGTTATTAAAGTTCAGTGAGATTTGGAAGTATATAATTAATGATTATTTGCCATTTATACTAGCCATTTTATGTTCATAAACGTTAATCACCTGGAAAATGTGTGTATTTACATCAAAAATTAAAAATGTTTTGACAAGCTTTAATGCAATGAATAAAAATTGGTGAATTGTTTCAACTAATGTTTGAATAAATTTACTGTTAACTTTATTCATTCTTTCTGAAGATTTAATATATGAATTTCTGAATAAATACATTAATTTAAATATTTCAGTATTTACAAAATTTTTTGAAAAAGCTGTTGACAATGTGGAATTTAATATTTTACAACAGTTAACCTTTGTCCTTTTGATTACAATTTTTCCAATTTGATTTCAAGATTTTAATTAGGATTCAATAGAAAAAAATTGCATTATGATTTCACTTTAGTTATTAAGAAAATGTCTTAAGCATTAAGAAATGAGGAATTAATTAATGTTAAATAGTGTTTGAAAGAATTTATTAGCAGAATAATGATTTAACTGTTTTTAGAGAGCTAATTTACGTCATTTTAATTTAGAGAGCTAATTTACATCACTTTAAATTTATATACTTTTAGAACACAATTAACTGCATATAAAACAGAAATAGTAATATATATTCTGATAAATGTTTTAAGTATGTTTTTAAATTTGTTTTCCCTTTGTAATAGAGGGAAATATTTATAAATTTAAGTTGAAAGCCTGTGTTAAGATCATTTAGAAAATACTGATGTGCTGTTGCTAATGAACTAGTTTGTGCTATATAAAATGCTTGTTACATTTAAAAGTAATGGATTATCATTTTTTTAATCTTATTTAGGTTCAGTTACAGCTATTAACAGCCATAGTAAAATTATTTTTGAAAAGACCTACTGAAACTCAAGAATTGGTTCAACAAGTTCTTAGTTTGGCTACCCAAGATAGTGATAATCCAGATTTGAGAGATAGAGGTTTTATCTACTGGAGGCTTTTATCAACTGATCCAGCTGCTGCAAAAGAAGTTGTTTTAGCTGAAAAGCCATTGATATCAGAAGAAACTGATTTACTGGAACCAACACTACTAGATGAATTAATATGTCACATTGGTAGTCTTGCTTCAGTGTATCATAAACCACCATCTGCATTTGTTGAAGGAAGAGCTGGAATTCGAAAATCTCTACCTCCTAGGCAAAACTCGTAAGTTGCTGGACATTTGAATTTTCTTTTTATTTTGCTGGATATTGAAGAAAAACATTTTATCCCAAATCTTTCATGTTTTTAAAATTCTAAATCATATTTGTGAATGTCAAATAAATTGTGTATTTTCAATTTATTTGTAGTCAATTTCAAGTCTTTGTTTATTAAGACTTGAAATTGACTACAAATAAATTGAAAATACACAATTTTTCTTCTAGTAGTTTAGTCTAGTTTAATGAGTTACTTTAAGATGCATATAACTTTTATTTTTAATGTAAATTTGTAGTGTTGGATCTGTGGAAGAACTTTCAACTGGCAGTCCTGCTGCTGTTGCTGCAGTTACAACTGCAGCACCTGCATCTGGAACAGAACAGTCAACTGTAATTCCAAGTGCAGATAATCTCATTGGTGATCTGTTGAGTATAGATATTGCAGCTCCTCCAACTCATCAAATAGCACAACCTTACAGCCAACCAGTTACAAACACAGCAGCAATGGATCTTCTTGGAGGAGGATTAGATAGTTTGGTAAGTAATACAACATAACAACAACGTTTGTTTATAATTAAATATTTTACTGGTGACATAAAGGTTGTTGTGAGTCTAGTATACAACATAACTTTCTATTTATTTTCCATTCATTTTCCATTCTAATCATAACTATCACTTTTTAGCTTGGTGACACTGGAATAGGTGTTCCTGGAACTGCTGCTGCTTCTAACACTACAACTGCACCACCAGTTTCTGCAGCGCCTGCTCCACCAACTAATACTGCAGGCATATTAGGTGATATTTTTGGAATTGGTAATGTCAGCCCATTTTTTACTCCACCAAAACAGGTATGCTTAATATTTCATTTGAAAATTAACCTAAAAATTTTTATTTTTGGTGTTTTACTATTTTTGAAGTATGATTAGAAATAACATATTCTATATGCATTTCAGAAATGTTTGTTGTTGTTAATAAATTTTTTATTAAAATACTTGGATATGCATAAAGTTACAATGCTGGGCTGCAATTTTTAATAATTTTTTTTAACTTAAAATATATGCTCTCCACCTCAAATTAGTAGTAGTTTGCCCCGGTACATCATACTTTTCCTTTAATAATAAAGTTGTGCTGGTCATTGATTAACTGCTTTGAGGGGGAAGTTTTGAAATAACGCGACTTCCGGTTTGCATCAGAAGTTCGTATATAGTTAATTGGGGGGCCTCCTGCCCCCTAAGATTTTCATATCTGGTTTTGTCTTTCATCTATTTAACTGCATTCTTGAGTTTAAAGAAAGATGCAGTTAAGAAAGATGGATGGACGACAGTGGGAATTTATAGGTCTACAATTTTTTCAAATTGTAGCCCAGTGAAAATCATATAAGTTGATCTAGGGAAAGTTGTTTGAAATACGGATTTGTTCTATATTTGGAAATAGTATTTTACATACTGAAGTAAGTTTCTACAAATATCTATATACATAACCCATTGAATGAGTGTCTGTCCATGTAATGTTATGCCAAAAATGGGCACTAGAGGCACCCCTATTGTGTCATATTTCAAACATTTAAATTAACAATATAAATTATTATTTAAATTAACAATGTAAATTATTAATCTTTATTTGGCCAATAACAATATAAATAATTCAGTATATTTGTAATAGGAAGTTATTATTGTCATGGAATGCCTGTAATGTGCACTAGGGGGCGAATAACAAAAAAACAGATAGTTTTGAATAATTTTGAAAATTATATATTAATTCTATTTATTTGAACTATTTTGAATAAAGAATATCTTCACCTTCTAATATAGGAATACCATTTTCTGTATTTGTATTGATTTTTTAAAGAATTGTATACATTTATATAAAGTGCATCACTTTTAAAAATTAAGTGCATAAAACTTTTATATATTAATTCCATCAAACGTGCCTCATAGGAATTTGTAATGCTGCTAGAATGCCCACTAGTGGCATCCCAGGCTACTAGTGTCTATATAAGAGGTTACTGATGATAAAAATCAGAACTTTATGGAAAGAAATGAGTTATATCAAAAGTCGATTGTTTAAAATTTAATTTTTCAACTGTGTTAAAGTGAATTTGCATAAATGGAGGGATTACTGTATAATTTTTCATTATAATAATTTTGTTTTTTTTTCTTACTTTAAGATATTGTGTTATTCAACATTAAATTTAAGTGAACAGCAAATAGCTACTTTTTAATTGCTATTTGATGATAGTTGTAATTTCACTCATTGGTATCTGATAAAGTTAACATTAGAAGGGATAAATTTTAAAAAAATTATAGCTTATTATTTCATAATTAAATATATCACTCAAATTAATAAACATCACATATTTTTATATAAAAGGTTTGGCTTCCTGCTGCAAGAGGAAAAGGTCTTGAGATTACTGGTACTTTTTCACGACATAATGGGCAAATTACTATGGAAATGACTGTGAACAATAAAGCAATGCAAGCTATGAGTTCATTTGCTATACAGTTTAACAAAAACAGGTAGGAATTACATATTTTAAACATGTGCCATATTGGAATAGTATGTTACAAAATTAGTATTTATAAAACATTAAATGTAATTTATGTATACAAATTACATGTAACTTCTTACTTTTTTATTTTATTATTTTTTATTCTTAAAAAGAATAATTTTATAGGAATAATTTCAAAATACTCAGCTTCTAAATTTTTTATTAAAAAAATACATATTTAATTTTTGATTAAAATGGGAATGTTTTACCATTGTCTTAATTGCTAAAATTTTGAAATTTAGAATAAACGAAACTAAGCTGTTCATAAATATAAAAAATATAAACCCGTGTATGGTTGTCTAATTATAATATCAATACCTCCCTGAATTTTCAAATGTGTAATTTAATAACAATGTCCATATGCAAACTGTAAATAAAAATTAATAATTATGGAATAACTCATTGTAATCAGGATCTTCATACTAGTAATACTTCTTTAAATATAATCAGACGAGTAGATTGGTAAAAATTAGTGATGTAACGAATAGTATATTCGGCCTCAATCGAATACCAAATATTCGGCTAGGAGCGTGGCCGAATACCGAATATTCGGCCAAACTATTTGGCTTGATTAACGCACATACGAAAATTGGCGCGCAAACTGCATTATGGCAAAGATTGCGCACCGTGCTCTCTATTGGCCCGATGTCACTACGATTTTTTCTTCTATTAGGTCTAAATTATTTAAATTAATTAATTAAATTATAATTATTAAACTTAATATGAGATGGAGCCTAACATCTACCTCTAGTGCCAAATTGGTTTATAATTTATGTAATAGCCGTAAATAGCCGTAAATGATTCGGCAGTTGTTGGTATTTAGATGTAAGTTATAACTTTTAAGTTATTTTATTTGCAATCGATCATTTTAACTCTTTAATTAAACACTAAAATTTTGTTTTTACTACGTATTTGTAGACTGAATAGTACCCGAAGGATATACTTTTGTGGTGACATAATATGGTCTAGTTTCTCCCCAGTTGTGGAACAGTTCAAATATATTATTGGGGAGTTTCTATTTGTGAAGTTTTGTGATATTTTGTTGCTATTGTTTTTGTCAATATTTTTAAAATTAACATGATTTCAAATGTTATCTTTTGTATATAATGAGAAATGCTCATTTTTTGCTTTATATATAAAATAAATTATATATTAGTTACTCATCTTCTAGAAATAGATAAATAATTCTTTCATTAAATACGACAAGTTTCAATAAAACGTTTCGTAACTCATTTTAAAATATCGTATAAATATTAAAATATACGCGAATACGAATATAACATAATTAACTAAACAATAACATTAATGCCCGATACACTCTAACCTACACGCCATTAACGCCATAAGATATCGGGCTAGATAAAGGCTATAATATTATTTAACTACGAAATAATTTAATACTAGAGTTAGATGCCATTTCTTATTAACTTTAATAATTATAGTTTAATGTTCAGCATTAATAAAAGTTACCAAAATGATTAATTTACTGTGTTTTTGTTATTTCTTACTCCTGTTTTTAGGTTTTCGGTATTTGGCCGAATAGTAATTAAATATTCGGTATTCGGCTGAATAGGGATTTAAATATTCTGTATTCGGCCGAATAGTGAAAAATAGGCCGAATACCGGGTAGTAACCGAATATTCGTTACATCACTAGTAAAAATGTAAAATGAATGATAAACCAAAAAATAATAATGAACAAGGTATTTAAAAAAAATAAAGATAAATGTGTTATGGAAAGAAAACTAAACAGAAAAAGGATTAAAAAAATAAGCAAAATATATTTCAATACATTCCGTATCATATACAAAAATTTTAAATTAGGGAAAACTAAAAGTAAGTAAATACCATGTTTTTAAAATGGAAACAGTTGTCCCCTTTTTGTTTTAGTAAGTTAAAAACTGCTAAAAACTAAGATTTAGAGGAAACTAATATACAATTTTTGACATGTCAAATGAATTGATATGCATAATTTTCAAAAAAATGTATGGATAGTAAGGATAGCAAATGAGTTGAAATTTTATTTATTAAAATGCAGTATAGTATTTATAGGGTGTTTTGGTAACAATTCTAATACAAGAAATGGCAACTAAGATTAATAAAAAGTCAAGTGGTTGTGATTTATGTAAAAAAAAAAATGAATGTAGGAATTAATAAAATTTGGATGTTTAAGTGAGCGAGTATGAATTTCTGTAATATATGAATTTATATAAAGTTGAAATCCATACAAAGAAATTTGAGAATTTATTATACGTTTAAATTATTTAATTGAAAAATTTTTTGATAAACTAAAATAGTTCATTTTCAATAATATATCTATCACAAATTGTAAATTCTTCAATTTCCTTTTTAAGTTTTGGATTTGCACCTGCTCAACCACTTCAAGTACCTTCTCCACTTCAGCCAAATTCTAGTGTTGAAACTTCATTACCAATCAATACAATGGGACCAATACAAAAAATGGATCCGTTAACTAATTTACAGGTTAGTATTCATAATTAAATTATATTTTTTGATTGAAATATGAACTAGTATGTTTGAATGGGAAAAATTGAATGGTTACAGAATTAATAGTTGTAAAACCTATAAAATATCTATATAATTAAAGTTACATTGAATTCTAAGATAATTTAGGAAATATTGTGTTATTTCACTATCCATAAATTGTCAAAAATATTAATTCTAATCTTATTATATTTGAGGACAAAAATAATGGCACTTATACATCTAACAGAATGTTATGAATTACTGTATTTCCATAAACCCAATAGGTATTTACTTTTAATGTATATTTATTCCAGAGTTTATTTAAAGACACGGGGTCTATTAACCTTACAACAGGAGTGAAGGAGTAAAAGTTGAAATATATTATTTATGTACAGGCTACAGCTATAACATGTGAGATTAGTTTTCATAGTTAACCTAATTCAGCTTTTTCAGATTAGGTTGTTGTTTGTCTCTATTTTTATTTCATTGTCAAATCAGTATAACTTAACTCTATCACCTTCTGGTTTGAGTTCATCTTGGCTGAATGGCTGAGGCAGTTAAGAGGTCAGCCTATTGCTCTTGGGACAGCATTAAATCGAAGGTGGAAAAGACCTAGGAATTTTTGTAGATTTCTGTCAAATGTGTTGAGCTTTATTCATCACTACACAGATGCCTCATTGTGGGTCTGGCCAAATCAGCAAGGCTTGAAAGGCCTTTTTATTCACTCTACCATGTAAACAATAAAACAAACATCTCACACCAAACTATACTATCCTATATAGTCTATTTTAAACCTTGGGTGAAAAGCAGGAGAAAAACGTTATTTTTAACAGCTTAATTCCCTTGGGTTTATTTGAAGACCAGGGTTTAATCAAGGAAATACAGTAGATAAATAATAAAGTACAACTATACAATATGAAAAAATGATTATTTCAAAATTGCAGCGTTAAAAGTTAGTGACCAAAAATCTTTGAATGGTGGAATTTCTTTAAGCTATTTAAAACCAAATTTTTCAACATTTCTAAATGTGAATCTTTATTTAGGTTGCTGTGAAGAACAATGTTGATGTATTCTATTTTAGCTGCTTGATACCAATGCATGTAGTTTGTATGGAGGATGGTCTGATGGATAAGAGAGTATTTTTAGCAACATGGAAAGATATACCTGCACAAAATGAAGTTCAGTATAATATAGAAAATATTCCTCTTTCTGCTGGTATGTATTGTATTTAATAATCATTTTTTTTTGAAACAGTTGTGTAAATGTTTTGTTTGTTTCAGATCAAATCTCCCAGAAATTACAAAACAATAATATCTTCACAATTGCTAAAAGAAATGTTGAAGGTCAAGATATGTTGTATCAATCATTGAAACTAACAAATGGTATTTGGGTATTAGCTGAATTAAAGATTCAGCCTGGAAACCCTAATTTTACAGTAAGTAAAAGTGTTTTTGAATTATAATGTAATAATTAAATTTCAATATTTTAAATCTTTCTGTAATAAATTTTTTCCTCACATATATAGATTAATTTACTACATTTACAATAGATTGTAGATGTTGGATTTATGCAAGTTGCTTTTATAATGTTTGTTAGTGATGTGTGCACTTCAGATTTCTTTCGTACAAATAGAATAATACTGTTGTACAATCTTTTGAACAGTTGCAAAATGTCACTGTTTCGAATTATATTGTATATTTAAAAAAAATGATACAAAACAGGATGCAAGCATAAATCTAATTGTCATAATTTAAACTCTAAAGTTATGAAAATGCTAAAGATCAAATTATGAATTATCAGGCATTAATATAGATTTATTTTCTTAAAATAGTTAGTGATGAAATTTAAAATATCAGCAGTTACTCGTATAATTCACCAATACCTAAGTTTCTCTTTCCAGATTTGGATTTTTGTTTTGAACTATTTATTTATTAATTTATATATTTTTCTTAATAAATAAAAAAATAGGCAATATATTAAGGAAGCTAACTATATTTCATTGTTTTTTTATATTTTTGTTGCATGTATTTTCTGTTAGAATGAATAGTGAAACTTTTGTTATAAAAGATCCTGTTCTGTTCTGAATTAAACTCTCATAAATTTTTGTAGTTCATTTTTCTGTTTATCAGTTTATACTAATTCTATTTATTTATATTTTTTCTTTTCTGCTTATGATGAACAAAAATCAAGCATGAATATTTTATCTTATATGACAGCCTTGAAAACATTAAATTGTCATAAAACATCCTAACATTATTTTTGTTGTAGCTAAGAAATTTTTGTAAACAGTGGATGATTGTAAGAAGATAAAAGTACATAGTGTATTGAGGGGAGATTTTTCTTTCTAAAAACTTTTCTAAATGAAAAAACTAGTACAAAAAATTTCAGTCTATAAAAGCTGACCATGACTGAATGGATGATGAAAGTGTATTTGAAAAAAAAAAACTGCATCTCACTTCTGAAAAATGAGAATTTGCTACAACAACAAAATAATAATAAAATATTATGGAGTTGATTTTTAATATAACAGTATAATAAAATCTTTTATGTCCACGACTGTATTGAAGGAAGAATGTTGCCAACTACTTTAGAAACCTCACTCAGTGTAAAATATAAATGAGCAGTTTTTCTTTTCTAGACTTCACACTCCTTGCTGCTATACTTCAAGGATCTGTTTTAAGATGTTAATGTATGTATTATAGCATATCTTGCGTTCATTCTACAGTATGGCATAGGTTGATGATAAAGTTAATGAATTATACTCAGTCTATTCTACAAAATGATCTGAATTTGTTGATTCATAACTTTGAAAAGACAAATGAAATACCCATTTTTATCGTTTTTACGTAAATGATTGTCCTTTCTTACCCAGTAGTTTGACTTATGTATTGTTTTTCAATTTTAAATAGTTCATAGACAAGATTATTAAACATCTCGCAATTAGACATAGTATTCTACGATAACGTGGCAGTTTCGTTTCATTTGACTGTTTTAAGGACTATAATTTTCAGTTATTAATAAATTACCATCATTTGGTCTTAGACTTTGACTTTGGACTTTATGCATTAATGAATAAAGTTAAGGTGTATTTATTGTTTATTAAATTGAGTAATTTATCTTACTACCAACCTATTATTATGTAATTATATCTTAACTTTCCTTCTGTGTATAAGATAAACTATTTTCAAGGTTTCTACATACCAGGAAAGTCAGGGAAAATTGGGGATTTTCATTAGTATTTGGAAAAGTCTTGGAAAGTTAGGGAATTTGACTAAAATTTTCAGAAAGTCAAGGAATTTGCCTCCTTGGTTGCCTTGTTGATTGTTTTTTGCTCACAATAAGTTAGACCAAGTGTAGTAGTCTGCAGGCAGCAAGAAGTAATGTAGTACAATGCAACTTATGAGAAGACATGCAGAATACTTTCAAGTCCCAGAATTTCCACAAAAATTATTGCACACAAAAGATAACCAAAATTTATGAACCAATTAGTAATAATACATAGTTTGGAAAATTCAAATTCAATCATACATATAATTAAGTAGGCCTACCATACAATTTGCTATGCAACACTGAACTGATAAGTTAACATGAATATTTTAGATTAAAAGAATGCTTTAATTTAAGCACATGTTTTCATCAATTATAAAGTTGATGCAATATGTTGATTAATAGAAATAAAATCGAATTTAGTGCCATAAATGATGATTTTTATTTTTAGCACAGACAGTAATTAATGCACTTTTAGATATCCAAAAATACAAAATTTATTTATAATGACCACCTCAGAATTGATTTTTATAAGGCTCAAAAATTTCTGTTAAGGATGAACTTTAAGTAATGAACATCAAAAAATATTGTAAAATGGAAAATTTTCTTATTGAAATTATTTTCTCACCATGGCCATTTTGTCTAAAACTTCTAAAACACTCCTTTAGTTAAAATAATTTAACTTAAATAATGTGAAGTTAACAGGAAAAATTACGTGCATTTTATAATTTAAATAATTTCGTTAAAACAATTTTTTGAAATTACTTGAAATTTTAAAATAAAACAAGTTTGATCTGGACCATGGTAATTAATACTGCTTTCTTATTTGATTAGTCCCATTAATGTCTTAGTGAATAAAACACTGGTGAGATGCAAACATGCAACCAACTACCAATGGACTGGTCACAGTTTTTCAGTGAGTTACGCTATACGCTTCTTGTCTAGTCTTGTGTTCGTTTATACGAGCGCTAAGATGGCTTTTCTTTTTTGCTAGACTTATTATACCATCAATAAAAAGCTTGTCCTCCTTTTATTTGATGGTAAAGTGATGGTAAAAGAAAAGCCACCTTAGTACTCATATAATTGAAAGTTTTTCAGGTTTTCTTCACAAACCTAACACCTAAATAGTCAGTTTCTTGTAGAAAGTCTTCCTGGGAGGCATCCTTCCTTGCAAGATTTCCAGGTATTGCATTGCCTGCATTCTCCCATAAATCTATCCATTCATGTAGTGCTGAACAGGAGAAATTTTCATGTCCAGGTGGTGAGATAATTCGGATAGCATATTTCTCAACAATGTGTGGTTCAGATCCCTGTGGGTCTCGGTAAAAATATTGACAGCAAACTATGCAAATTAGGTAAATGGCACATTAAAATTTATTAAACAGGTCTACCAGAGGGTGAAGTTTAAGAAACACTAGGTGAATGCATGTCATTGTGGTACTTAGACATGTAGTTCTTCCAGTTTTTCAAAAACTGTATTAAGTTTTTATTACAATTTAAATGAAGATGCACTGTTGATGATAATATTAGAACTGTTAGTGAAATGTTGACTTACCGTATTTACTCGCATATAAGATGAGGTTTTTATTCATTTTTCACTACTTCAAAAATCTAGGTCGTCCTATACGCACGAGCGAAATATTTTTTGCATTTTAGCTATAATTTTTGTAAACTGTGTATTTGCATTTTTTACTGAACACTTACCCTCTGGTGTTTAAAAACAAAAGTATTTTATCTGGATTGTTTCAATCGTTCTTGTGTATTGTCAAGAGTAAAGATGAATAGCAAAACTTTTGAATTTAATTCCAAATTGAAATACCAAAATCACACAGGAGCTCTCAGTTTTAATCCATTTCTATGTGAAAACTGTGATTATTTGGAAATCAGAATTCGGAGAAACTCGTGTGTAATCGACGGAGAGTGGATTTGACTGTTAAGAATTGGCAAAAAAGGTTCCCGATTGTCCAGCTTTACGTGAACAAATTATGTTTTATGTTGTTGATTTTACAAGATTTTTTTTTTCTCTTAAAGTTTAAAATGCCAGTAATTTTTGTGGGACAATGTGTGCATTTGATATTTTATTTGTGATTAAATGAAATAAAATTAGAATTGTATTATTAAATCTAATTTTCTTTATTTTGATCTTTAAAGTCACACTTCGTCCTATATGCGTGAGTAAATACGGTAATGTGTAGGGGTGTGTTTAATAGAAATGTAAAGAATGTGCAAGTGCTAGTCATCAATTTTTAATTTTTGATACTATACCTAAAGACCAAGTTTGTAAACAGTTCTTCAAACTTTGCAAACCATATCAAATGAGTTAATTTTTACATTATTTTACAATTTTAATTTAATAAGTAAGTCTTATAACATATAAGACTTACTTTTGTACATGGATTTGTTAATAAAAAGAAATTATTTTTTTTCAAAGCCACACAGATTTATGGTTGTGGATTAATAACAGGACACACTATTTTAATTTAATAAAACATTTTATTTTACTTTTAATTATTCGTCAGTTATAAAAATTACGTAACGGTTAATTCGAAAAAATGAGTAATTGAAAAGCCGAAGAAGCGATAGCATATTTGTTTAGTAAGTCATATGCTGTTTTATTTTGTCAATATGCTATACTGTAAGGAATGTAATGGTTGGAAAATCATGGAATTTAAGACAAAAAATTTGAGTAGGAACCTTGTATTAATTCTTTATAAGTTTTTTAAAATCTTTATCTCCAGATTTCTTTGTTGCATGTGTTACTACTTTTTTAACTTGAAATTTGTTGTCCTCCTAATTTTAGGTTATTCACATTGTTCTATCAAATTACAAATATGCATAATTTTGAACACTTGTTACCTTTAGCATTATAGCTTTTTTATTAAAAAATTTAATATTTTTAACTGATTTTTGTTTGTGATTTTCAAGGTGTTCTTTCATATCTGGGATATGATCATATGCCCTAACAACTTTACCAATATATGACACAAAATAAAATTAGTTTGTTGAAATTTTATAATTAAGAAAAAATTAAGACTTTCCATATTTAATTTTGTCCTAGTTTTCCTAGTACATAAAGTCTCTTGTAAATTAACCAAATTTATTTTTCAGCTTTCACTGAAATCTCGAGCAATGGACGTATGCGCCGGTATCCACCAATCTTACGAAATGCTGCTGCGAAGTTAAATAGCACTGTGATTTTTTTCGAATGTATCGTATCAACTACTGTATATTGTGATTTATTGTCAAAGGAACTTCTAATAAAGAAATTAGGATTAAAGATATACACATAGAAATTATCTGAGTGCTGCTTTGTATTATGTATTTTGTTTTGTCGTCATTAACATTCCATATAAAATATTGGGAACAATGTTATTAAATACTGTTGACTTTGCATCAAACATAGTAAATGAAATTATATAAATGAAGTTCTTGTTAACATTGTCCAAAAAAATAAATCCTGTTTATAAATAGATTGTGTAATTAATTGATTTAAATAAAATATTTAAATACAGATATATGTTTAGATAAAATTGTTTAGCATCGATTTTGGATGAGTCTCTCTAGAAAGGATAGCCGTATGTAATAATTACTAATTTTATATATAATTATAAACCGCATTTAAAATTCTTTTGAATAAAATAAATGTGCCTAAAATCCCTCAAAATAAGTACTGTATTTTCTAATATTAAATACTATAACAGAATGGCAAATGTAAAATATTTGTGAACGTCTTTGTCAGCTTTGTTTTCATACGAATGCAGTCAATATTTATATTGTACAAGGCTCAATGATATAAAATTCGTACGACAACTTACCTTTATATCAGTTTAAATGGAGTTTGTGATAGAAAAATGTAGCTAAGTAAGTTTAAATTCAAAATTCTTGTTCACTTAAATCATGACTGCTTTAAATTTGAATCATTTTAGCAATCAGAACTTAACATTTAATAGCAGTTACATACATTCTACGAGCATGTAATTGTGTGGTAATAAAGTATAGAATAAAGCTTCAACCGGAGATCTATATAGTGGAAGGATAACAATCTCCTAAGACTAATTGCTAACACGAGCTTCATTATTTCTTTCAAATGATGCATTATATATAAACAATTTTTACGTATTTTTACGTTTAAATTTATATAATTTATTAATCCGATGAAACTTTATATATAAAATTTATTTCATTACACAAGAGCCGTCCCTTTAAGGTTTGCTTCCTGGATCTGCAACTTCAGGGAATTGATTCCTCACATGGAAATGCCAGTTTTTTCGAAATATTTCTGAATATGGAAATCCTATTTGGCTTTAATCCTTCATTAATGTGTAGTGAGGTAAACAAAGTGAAATTTACAAGCAGTGATGAGCATACAAACAACTGCTTTACATTACTAGAAACACCTGTTGTTTTAAATCTTATCCAAAACAGTTAGTGAAGTATTGCCATAGGTTTTATTCATTACTTTTAAAACATTGCAACAAACAGGGAGACAATGAAATTTGTATAATAATAATGCAAGTATATCATTTCTGAATGTAAAGCAACTTTTTAAAATTTATTTAAAAAAAAAAAAAAATCGATTGTTCTTCCTGTCTTAAAAGGAAATCAATAGAAAAACAAATTGCACGCAAACTAGTAACAAAAGTTTCCGTTCTCGAAAGAAAACCTATAGATGGAGCGTAATGAGAATTACTAATAAAGGTTCGTTGTCTACTATAATACATTATACACGAAATCACGTGTTTATCATATTTGGACATTGACCTCGCACGACCCCTGGATATTTCAAAATTTAAAACCATAAATTTAAACTTAACAACCCGTATATATTTTAAACCCAATAAAATTTTACGACGCACTATTTATAATATTTTACGAATTACTTCCTTAATAACTTATTAAATTACGTATTAAAAATTTCGGGTTCGGCTATCGGGGGGGGAGCGAAATTTCGAATTTCCTAAAACGTCTCGATTCGAAAACGAAGATTTTATCCATCAATAATAATAATTTTATTTAATAGTGAAAAAATAATTATAGACGAATTAGATATAATTATCGAAGGTATTTTTTTTAAATTAAAAAAAATAAAAAAAATTTCTGATGATGAGTAGAGTCGTCGTCTGTTGGGTGGAGTGTCGCTGTTCAAACCAAACGACATAAGCGTTCATGGACGATTTGTTAAATGGAATCGTCTGTTCATTGAAAGTGGTTAACGTTTGATAAACGAGGTTGCACTTAAATAATTCCGTCGCCTTTTAGAATATTCTGGACCAATGGCTCTGTGGAGAGACGTGAAGAATGCTTTATGGCACTCTTTCGATGCTTTAGATCATAACAGGATTGGAAAAGTCACCAAGTCCAGATTAAAGGTGAATTTTATTCAGTTATTTTTTATTTACAATCGTTAATGATTTTATTTTATGCATAGCTTAATTAATATGGACGTAGTTAATGAACAGATTCACGCTTGGTTTAATTAATAAATTGAGTGTTTTTTTTTTTGCATCATTAAATTGGTTTAAATGAAATATTTCTCTATGCTTTGATGATTTTATTATTGTATAAGATAATAATATAACCTTGTTATTTTTATGTCACAGCTGTTAAAGTATTTGGAACTAATTCTATAAGTTTTTTTTTTTTGGTCTTTTGGTATTTTCCTTGTATTGAATTGAATGTTCGAACATATTTTATTTGATTATTTAGTGTAGCATTAACTGTAAACTGTAAAATATATTTAAGTACACCACATTTAAGTTTCTATTATATTTTTTTTTATATACTCTATTTTGACATTTTGGTTTATGTTTATCTTTGAGAACGTACCCGGCAAAAGTAAAAATTAGGATGTAAACGAGACGAAATTGTCGTTTTTGTGACTGTATATTTTGTTTGTTTCGATTTGTTTGAAGCAGAGCGTGGCCAAGCGGATAAAACTGCCAAGCGTGGGTGGTCGGTTGCAGGTTTGTGCCTACCCGCACAAACCGTCTGTTAGGCATAGGCACAAACCATCGGTTGCAGGTTTGTGCGTACCTGCACAAACCGGCACGGATTTGTGCCTACTCGGAGTTTTTCGGGTTTTCTTTACGTGTCTAGCGCCTAAACGGGGACTCCGCCACTGGCCGAGTGGTTCCATTTCCCGAACGCTGGGAGTTCGGTTGTGGGTTTGTGCCTGGCTGGGACGGCCTGGCTGTGTGGAGTTTTCTGGGTTTTCTCTACATCCATAACGCCCAAATAGCGGCTGGTTACCCTTAAAAAGACTTCCTGGAAGGCATCCCCCTAGGCGGATTGTCTGACCATTGCATTGCCGTAACTTAACAAACAAGTGACCTAAATGGGACCGGCTTTGTATAGAAAGTCTTCCCGGTTGGCACTCCCTTGGTGGATTGTCGAAGTGTTGCATTGCTTTATTCTGTCGTGTCAAACTAAACAATATTGGAGTACAATAATACCCCGAACTTATGCGATAGGTGGAACCGAGCGATAACCGCGTAAGTCGAATTTGCGTAATTCGGGGTATAACTTTGCATATAAATACATACAAATTATTTTTAATTGGGGCCAGAGGCTAAAGAAAACAATAATTTAAAAAAAAGTTCAATAAAATCTTAGATAATACATATGTATAACAAATTATACTATTAAAATCATAAACCGAAGTTAGTTTAATGTAGAAAACTTCATAAAATCTAACAAATTCGTCTGACGGGCTCAAAGATTTTTTTTCTCCCACAAAATTTCCTTGTAGCATGCTAATAATTTTTTTATTTCTTGTTTTGTAGAAGAAATGTGCTCTTCGTTGGAGTCTATATTTTCTAAAATTTGTAGCCCCTTTTCATTTTTGTATTGAAGTCTTTAATAATGTTAACTTTACATTCCAAAGATAAAGTTTTTCTTTTCTTGTTTGATGCAGAAAAATCAGTTCTACTTTGTTTGGATGACCTAGTAGAGTTTCTCAAGTCTCCACAGATATAACAAACAGAAATAAATAGCACAGAATAAATTGTAGCTATGCGTCGATACTGCACGACATGTCCAAACATGTAAGTAGAACAATAGTGTGGGGGGAGTGAGTAATCAAGAGTTGCGTGGCACTCAAACAAAAGACAAATTGTCGAGATTTGAAAATCGCGTAACTCCAGGTTTGCGTAAGTAGGGGTAGCGTAAATCGAGGTATTACTGTATTTCTAATTAACATATAGTTTTCGTCTGTCTTTGAGAGAAGATAGGTGAAAAATCAAAAATGTTAGAATAAGTTTTTTTTTCTTTATTTGCTCAATGAAAAAACGATTTATATAGCAAGTTTTTAAATTTTAGAATGTTTCTGAATTTTTTTTTTTTTAAGGAAACTTCGAATAGGCTATCAAAGATAACCAAAGCTTGTTTATTTCAACAAATAAATAAATAAAATTCTTGTGACTAAAATTTTAAACACTTTTTTTTTTTTTTTTATTAACATTTTGGCTTGCTTAGCAAACATTTTGAGTTTCCTTTTATTTAAATATTTCAATTTTTCTCCATTTCTTAGACAAATTAAAAATAATTTTATGTTCTTAATGTTTTTTGAAAAACCTCCATTAGTTTGGAGCTTTTCAACTCGTCAAATATTCAAAATTATTTAAAATGACCAACACTCGGCACTATTTTTAAATGTAAAGTCAACATGTCTGCTTATTAAATTAAGGACACTGAAACCATTTAATAATTTAGAAACATTTTCACTTTTATTGGACCATTTTCAGCTGTCAAAGTACAAGTATGTTTGAATCTTAGAATGGAACAACGTTGGTTAATTTAAAAGAATTTATTCTATCATCAAGAAGAATTTTATTATATATTGACAATCCATATTAAAATTATGTTGAAACCATATACATTGATGATATTTTGCATAATAAATATTTTTAAAAAATGTAAGTTTTTGTTTTATATTTTATGCAAAGTATTGATGTATGATTTCAGTGTAATTAAAAAAGTTAAATTTTGATATCAAGGAGTTTGAGTTTAGATATATTATGAATAAATTTCAAATAGCAATAATCACACCTTGGTTTACCCTCATTGGTAATGATATCGCCTCTGCACAAAGATGATATGAATAAATTTGAAGAAGTCAAACTCTTAAAGAAATTAACTAGAATTGAAAAGAAAAAGATAAATAAAGCAGGATTGAAATGATATGGTCAATGAATTTGTAGAAGAGTGTAGAATTGATGATAAAAATGTACTAGATGCTAGTAGTAAGAATGAAATTTAGAGTTAGAAAGACAATATAAAATAAAGAAGAAACTAAAACATCTTCATTTCTATTCTGTCCAATCATCAGAAACTAAGTCTTTTGCCTGGATAATCTTTTATTAGAGGCTATTCCTCTGCAATATTATGTAAAACAGTTTTAAAAATGTTCACTGATGATAAGCCAAAAATTGTAAAAATATATGCATAATTTCAATTAAAAAGGCAGATAGTATATTCACAAAGTATAAAATACAGAAGAAACTAAAATGTCTTTGCTTCCTTAAAACTGTTACTTTTAAAACTGCTTTACATAATATTGCAGAGGCATAGCTTCTAATAAAGGTCGTCTCTGGAAAGACTGTTTTCGTTCCTGGAGATTGGTCAGTATGGAAGTAAAGATGTTTTAGTTTCTTCTGTATTTTATATTTTGTGAATATATAACCTGCCTTTTTAATTGAAAGTTAGAGATTATTGTGTCCTTTCTTACACTATTTTAAAATTTCAAGATTGCTGACCCAGATGGCAGGTCAGGTTCGTTTGAACAGAAGTCCTGACGCATGTGCAATGTTATTTTACTACTATGTGAAGAATTATGTGCATGCCAGTTCTAAACCAGTTAGGGGCTTGTGTAGGAGCAACTTAAATTAAGAAATTAAATAACTTGACCTTTTTTTGCTTCTCAGCTCTAAAGCTGACAGGTTGCAACATACGTCGGCATAAGATAGCAAATTAAGTTTCGGTGGGAGCGTGAAGTCTTTCGCTGTTAAAATAAAGTAAATTTATAAAAATATTTGCTTGCTAGTACTTTGTTTCATCTTAATTTCACAATTTTTACAAAATCCTGGAAAAAATTAATAGTTAACTCGGACAATGAATTAAAAACTGGACAGGTGGCAACACTAATGTTGATCCAACTCTGCCATATCTGATTTATTGTATCTTAATTATTAATGTAATGTTGCTTCTCAATAAATTAATAACTGTATTGCTGACTTTTGAAAATTTATTAATAACAATCAGTTTATGCAAGTCATCTCCAGCATTCAACCAGATACTGTTATAACTGGTGGAATGCTGGAGATGACATGCATATATTTCCACATTTGTGTTGGTTTGAAGCCTTTTTACATGTTTCGGATTGTAATAGTGCCGTTATAAAAAAAAGTGGAACATTTTTAGAATTGAGCAGGCACTTGGGCAGACCATCTAAAAGCAGATTATTTGGTGACCTCAATGAATGTCCGT
Organism: Centruroides vittatus; assembly: GCF_030686945.1. Lineage (NCBI taxonomy): Eukaryota > Metazoa > Arthropoda > Arachnida > Scorpiones > Buthidae > Centruroides > Centruroides vittatus. The sequence continues at coordinate 2,453,813 of NW_027122193.1, forward strand.
TTATACAAACCAAAGAGATATTACTGTTGGACAGATGGACTCTCATCTCTCTTTTTTATTGGTAATTTTTATCTGCTTTCTACTTCCTGGCTCAGTTTAAATTTTGGAGGTTTTTCTCCTTCAAAGATGATTCAGAACAATGACTAAGTGTATATCATCATGGTTCAATGAGTTGCATGGAAATATGTTGACATATATTCCAGGTCCTCCTTTTGACTTTTATTAAAAACTTCATTATTTTATTCTTTAAACTTTATAAAAGTTTATAATTTGCAACCATTTTGGACTCCATAATGATTAATGAATCAGATTTTTAATGCATTGGTGTCTAAGTACAGTGAAGCATTTAATGCCTAAAAACAACATTGTCATAGTTTAAAAAAAAAAATATGCTTTAGGATGCATTTCTTTAACTTTCATGGTGATCAAGCAAATCAGATTTAGCAGAGTTAAAAAGAAAAAAAATTATGTAAAACAAAGTAAGTGAATTCTTTTAAAAAAGAAAGGACTGTAATAAATAATTTTTACATATTGTACTTTATTTAACATTGAATTCAAAGCAAAAAATACTTTTGAAAGTTTAATTTTATTGTCTTGTAGATTGCAATGAAAGACTAGACCTATTGCTCGTTTTTAATAAATTGTCTTAAACTTGCATTATTATTGTATATCATCATGGTTTGATGAGTTGTATATTACTGTTGGAGAGATGGACTCTCATCTCTTTTTTTATTGGTAATTTTTGTCTGCTTTCTACTTCCTGGGTCAGTTTAAATTTTGGAGGTTTTTCTCCTTCAAAGATGATTCAGAACTAGAAATAAATTTAATAGTTTTACTTCATTTAATGTACATGTTTTTTTTAAATTTTTTCCCTACCAAGTGTCATTGATTACCCAAACAACTGGTTATCTGAAATTGTTCCAATTATTTTGACTAATTGATGCTCTATTATAATGGTGCTAAATTTATTTTACTGTAGCAATAGTTTGTCAAATGAATTTACTAATCCTGAAAAAAATTTATAATTATTAATAAGAGTTTGTATTTTTTTCCACTTCATATCAGTGAAATGAAATAAAAAAATGAAGTTGATCGTGTCATTGTATTTTCTTTTAAATAAGAAATCGTGCAAATAAACTTTACACAATATTATATTTACTCAAAAAGATTATTTGTCCAGACTATTTCTTTCAGAATATCTAAATTTTTTTTCCTAATTATTACATATAATGCAAGATGGCTGCATTTTTCATTTATTTCTTAATCATTTATTCTTTTAGTCCAAATTATGTAATATCTATGCAATTAATTAGCCCAAGTTCTAGTTTAGTAGTTAATTTTTCTTTGTCATTCAATTATTAGTATAATTCATAATGACTGTTTGTTTTTCATTAATATAAGAGAATGGAATCCATATAATTTGACTTGAAAACTATCATTCTATATGTTTAGTAATTAATGAATTTATGAAAGTTCTGGTAACTGATAAATTTCATACATCATTTTAGAATAATTTTATAAAAGATTAATAGTGGCATGGAGAAGTAAAACCAAACTTGATTTAATTATTTTTTTTATCCATTTTATTTTTACATTCCTGGCTGTTTATATATATATATATATATATATATATATATAGCCAGGAATGTAAAACTTTTTTTTGGTTTTATAACAAGGAAAGTTTGATCAAACAATAAACAATCAAGATTTTTGTTTTTGAACCTTAAAACTTCAAGAAATGAAAAAAGGGGGTTTTTTCTGTGTGGATTGGCGTGATTTTGTTCACTCACTTTGAAACTTAATAATTCCTGTGCATTTTGTCAGAAATTTCTGAAATTTTGCAGGGAGGTTTGTGTATTGGGGGCATTAATGCTACTAAATTTTAGTGGTTAAAGGTCAAGGGGATGGGGAGATAGAGAGGTCATGTGTCATATCTCAAGTGTGGTTGAACTTGAAGATTTTACTTGTTACTAGCATTTACAATTTTTTATAAAACCCATCTTTATCCTCAAAATTAAAGCTTTTTGCCATTTTATAATAATTAATAATAATACAAGGTTTTATTTAAAAATTTTTTATAACAGATGGCATTGCTGGATTTTTATATATATAGTAAAAACTGCTTAGGCGACCACCTGCATTCGACGGGCATCTGTCAAAACAGGTAAAAATTTCTGGCATGGAATAGTTTATACATAGTCTTCATTTAAGTTACCTGTATTAAACCACCTGTGTAATACGACTGTGGGCATTGATTTTTGTACCGAAACAACATACAACAACTGTAATAAGCGACCACTTCCATGTCTAAATTATTGTTTGCACCTATCTCAACTTTTCCCCCTCCTAATATAATGAATTAATCTAAACTCTTGTTCGAACCCATCTCGGGCACTTTTCTCGCCCTTGAAATTAGGTGCAGATGTTAATGAATTAGTCTAGCAACAAAGGAAATTCGTTTCAGTTTGTTCAAAATTGTCCGAAAAATGAAAGACGTGAAGTGCTGTCGTTCGAAGATCGGATTAAAGTTATCAGAAAAAGTGAAAATGGTTAATCACAACAGCAATTAGCCATGAAGTTTAACCGTGGGAAAACGAAATTTATTTTACCGTAGACTTACAGTATTTTCCTAAGGGGTATAAAATATTGTATACGAGACAATTAATTGGCTGGTCTCATTGTTTGATAAAAATTTATTTTATTATTATTATTTATTTAATTTAATTTTTTTTTTATTTTCTTGGTGGAAAATGTCATGTGAACTGTTGGAAACAAGCCAAACAATTTCTGCTGCAATATATTGCCAACAATTTGAACATACATGAAAAATTATAAGAAAAATGGCCATTCCTAATCAATAAAAAGAATGTTTTATTGCAACATGACAATACTAGACTGCACACTGCAAAACCAATCCTCAAAAAACTGGGAAATTTTGCCACACTCACCATATTCACTAGACTTGGCACCAAGTGACTATTGTTTATTCTGGTGATTACAGAACTACTTAAAAGGAAAAAAAATTTTTTAACAAAAATAGTATTGGAAAATGCAGTTGATGAATATTTTGATTTTAAACAAAAATTTTTGATGAAAATGGAATTCAAAAGTTACTTTCAAGATTGTGCAATGTAGTGGAAAATGATGGCAAGCACATCTTGGATTAAGATAAATTTTAATATTAAATTTAATACTACAATTTTAGTTTTTTTATTTTAACTATTAATGTGCATGAATTTATGGACTGACCTGATACTACTAAATCATTGTTTTTTATTAAATATTCTAACAAATATTATTTTAGTCACTTTCAATACAATGAAAAAGCAGAAATCAATCTTAATATTCATTGTCATGAAATGTCAGTTTGTGATACATTGAATAATCATTACAACTGATAAAAGATTAGTCACATTCTTCTAAATATTATTAATCTATTATGTTACTTCCCTTGAATTAATTCAGAATTTATTAATTATCAATTTTAGGATTATAAATTCTTAAATTTCATTTATTTCAAAGTACAGTAAAATAATTTAAATCTTTAGAAGATTATTGAGATTATTATGTATTATTAAGATTATTATTTAGAAGATATTTGATCTTTAGAAGATTAAGTTTTCATTTCTGGTGTAACTTTATATTTCTATCAATGGAATTCTACTTATTTGTCATTATTACTCATTAATAAATGTTCCAAGTAATGTTTTGAAACTCCTCATGCTATGTAAACTAATGTTGATTGATTTTGTTTTACATTATAAGTGCAAAAATTTCTTGGAAAGGTTTGAGTAAGGAGGGTTTGATATCCTCTGGAACCTTATGAAGAAACTGGCAGCAGGAGAAGATTCCAGATGAATGGAAGAAGAATATTCTTGTGCCAGTCTTTAAAGGTAACGGGGATGTATAGGATTGTGGAAACTACAGAGGTATTAAGTTATTGTCCCATACTATGAAGATTTGGGAGAAAATTGTCAAAAGAAGGATTAGACAGGAATCTGAGATTGGAGAGGAACAGTTTGGTGTTATGTCGGAAAGGGATACCCTTCCCGACCTTCCCTTCCCTTCCCTTATCTGTTTGACTGTTGCTATCTTTGCTTTGAAACGGCTAATGGAAGGGCAGAGGGGAATGCAGAAAGATTTGCACATGGTGTTCATATATCTGGAAAAGGCATATGATAGGATACCAAGGCAAGAGACATGGAGATGTTTGAGGGAAAAGAATGTTCCAGAGAAATATGTTAGGTTTGTCAAGGAAATGTACGAGGGAGCAGAGACTCAAATTAAGAGTAGCATGGGCACTACAGAAGGGTTCTCTGTTAAGGTTGGTTTACATCAGGGATTGGCCCTTAGCCCTTATCTGTTTGACCTGATAATGGATGTGTTGGTGTGTGATGTGAAGTGTGAGGCTTTGTGGAGTATGCTGTTTGCAGATGATATTGTGCTGTGTGAACCTTCCCAAACCAAGGCTGAGATGAAACTGGAAGATTGGAGGAAAGGGGCATGAGGATTAGCAGACAGCTTACATGACTCTGAATGGCAGGGATGAGTGCAATATAAAAATCCAAAATGTGCTGCTTCCTTTGGTTTTGAGTTTTAAGTATCTTGGGGTCTATATCTAGATGAGGGGAGGATTGAACTCAGAAGTGCAGCATAGAATTCAATGTGGATGGATGAACTGGAGGAAGCTGAGCAATGTGTTATGTGACAAGAAAGTTAGCTGCAAGCTGAAAAGTAAATTGTACAAATTGGCTGTTAGACCTGCAGTGTTATATGGGGCTGAGACATGAGCAATCACAAGAGCCCAAGAAAGATGGAGGTGGCAGAGATGGAATGTCAAGGAAGGATAGCATGAGGAATGATTTGAGAAAATATACAAATGATTCACTAAAACCTTTGATTGTCCAGTAAAGATATTTAAGTGAAATAACAAATGTTTCGACCTTAGTATTCAGTCTTCATCAGGTTTACAAATACAGTAATACCCCGAACTTACGCAATAGGTGGGACCAAACGATAACCGCGTAAGTCGAATTCACGTAAGTGGGGATATAACTTCGCATATAAATACATACAAATTATTTTTAATTGGGGCCGGAGACTAAAGAAAACAAAAATTTAGAAAAAAATGTTCAATAAAATATTAGATAATACATATGTATAACAAATTATACTATTAAAATTGTAAATCGAAGTTATTTTGTTATAGAAGGCTTCCTAAAATCTAACAAATTCGTCTGACGGCTCAAAGATTTTTTTCTCCCGCAAAATTTCCTCGTAGCATGCTAATAATTTTTTTATTTCTCGTTTTGTAGAAGAAATGCGCTCTTCGTTGGAGTCTATATTTTCTAAAATTTGTAACCTCTTTTTAATTAAACAGGTCTTCTGTCGAGTTTCCAACAGTCATTCGATCATCTGATTGAACTGGGTCTAAAGGATCAAGTTTTGCCAATTCACAAATTTTCATTTTTGTATCGAAGTCTTTAATAATGTTAACCCTACATTCCAAAGATAAAGTTTTTCTTTTCTTGTTTGATGCAGAAGAATCAGTTCTACTTTGTTTGGATGACCTAGTAGAGTCTCAAGTCTCCATAGATATAACAAACACAGAAATAAATAAGACAAAATAAATTGTAGCTATGCGTCGATTCCGCACGACACGTCCGAACATGTAAGCTGGACGATAGTTTGGGGAGGGAGTAATCAGGGTTGTGTGGTTGTGTGGCGCTCAAACAAAAGACAAATCGTTGAGATTTAAAAATCGCGTAAGTCGAGGTATTACTGTACTGAGATTCTAAGAACAGTTATGTGCTATGATTTAAAAACTTGGAATATTTCCAATCTTGCATATAAAACCATTGTGTGCGTGCATTGCCATGGATGCATACATGTTGCTAACATATGTATGCATAATATAAACGAAAGAATATAATTATATACGCTTTCGTCCCTTTATTTGTGTATATAATAATATTATTTCAGCACAACTCTATTGTTAAAGAAAAAGTATAATATACAGGGGCAAAACACTACTAATTTGAGATGGAGAGCATATATCTATATATATGAAAACGAATGTATGTCTGTCTGTCTGTGTGTGTGTTTATCCTTCATGCATTATCACACCATTTATCCGATTGCCATGAAACTTTGGGAAGTTGTTTAATACACTCCTGCGAAGGTTTCTGGCATATGTGAAGACCACCATTTCCCCCCTTTCAAAAATATATTTATATATGGATTAAGGCTTTTATGTCCAACAGATGGCGCTAACTTCCGAACGACCTAAGTTTGCTTTTCTGTGAGAATGGACTAAAGCAGATCATTTTCTATCTATCTATATAAATAAAATATAACGTTTGTTTGTTCCTACCAATTCTTTTGAAATTTTGACACAACATTTGAATACGCATGTGTTTTTATATAATATACATGTCAAAATTCCCCCTACTGGGGGGAGATGGACGGGATTAAGGCTTACCGTGAAGAACTCAACTTCTATTATACTATTTTACATGCAGTTTTTTGCGTGTTTGATTGCGTTTTAATAGGGTACGTCAACAGAATATACACTAAAAAGGGATTTTTTGATATTCCCCAGGGGAGAGAGGGACAGGATTAAGGCTTACTGTGAAGAACTCAGCTTTTATTATACTATTTTAGATGCGTTTTTGATTGCGTTTTAATAGGGTTCGTCAAGAGAATGTACACTAAGAAGGGATTTTTTGAAATTCCCCTCACGGGGAAGAGTTATACATTTATAATAGATACATTTTGAGCCACAACAATGCGTGACCGGGTCAGCTAGTTTTAAATAAATTAAAAATATTTGGTTTATATCACATAAAGAAGTGTAGCATAATCAACACAAGGCTTTTCTTTAGATCCTTTTTTAATTCATTCTCTTATTTGCCTAGACGTGTTTTGGGCATTTTCCCGTCTTCTGTTGGCTTTTCCATTTTTTGGTGTTAGATAAAAATTTTTTGGAAAAGCCGACAGAAGGGCAAATGCCCGAAACGTGTGTCGGCAAATAAAAAAATGGATTAAAGAAGGATGTAAAGAAAGCCCTTGTGTCGATATTGCTACATTTCATTGTGTGATATAAACCAAATAGAAAGACACACACTGTTTCAAATTAAGAAGGAAATTAAAAATATGTTCACAATGCCAGGCTGCAATTTTTAATGTCACAATAAAATAATTGCTTGTTACCAGTAAAAATTTTTCAAAAAACTTGTATTGCAATGTTGTTTTCTTCATTGATTTATTTGTAAAATAAATTTTAATTCTGTTTATTAATATTAAGTTTAATAATATTTCATTATTTAAAATTTTAGGTGCTTACTGCAAGTTTAGGAACATTATTACATTGTCATGGTGTTGAAAAAAGTTTACAAGATCATCATAGTACTCCATATCTCAGTTTTGAAGATTATATATATTACCTTAATATTGAATTACCAGTAAATGACTTATCTTCAAATGACATAAGGAAATATTGGGATCAAATAGAAGAAGTTTGTTGGTTAGTATGTAAACAAAATTATTTGATGAGGGATTATGTTGCATTTCCAGATACTTGTGTTTTTCATCTGTTTCGCATTTTTTGTTTGTTGGGTGAATTAAAACCTGTTGAAGAATCATTAACAGTTGCTATTGATGCAGAAGAAGTGAAATATATAATACAATTATTAACTCAGGAATTGGGTCAAGAATGGAATCCATCAGAATTTGAACAAGTCATTTGTGTGTTTTCATTTATTAAATTCCCTGTATTTTTAACTTTAGTTGAAACGCAGATTACTCTCAATATTGAAAGACAAGGAATCATTGAAGCAACTAAAGAAATTTATGATAGTATTATTTTAGATGTATTAAAAAAGGTAATTAATATAATAATATTTTTATAAATTTGATGTTTTGTTTAGATATTAAATGTTTTTTGAAATTTTTTGTTTAGGGTATATTAAAGAAACGAGTTACAAAATTAGGTGGCTGGTGGGAATATTGGTATGTATTACAACCTTATCGACTAAGTTGGTATTCAAGTAGGGATGAAAGTGATAAACGAGGAGAGATTAATATTAATCCTGAAACTAAAGTTGAGGTACAAATTTTTTTTTCTTATATTTAAAGAATAGTAATTTGAATTATACTGATGACAATATTTGTTTTGTTGTTTACTCTTGATTTTTTAATCATTTTCTTAACTTGATATAAACAATTTAACTTGCCATTTGTAATAGTTAATGAACTTAAAGTCTTGCAGTTGACAAATTTGTGAATGATAATTTTTAAGAACATTGAATATACCATAAAATTATTACTCTAATATTTAATAAACCATATTTTATTTTTAAACTGGTTACTAATTTTTATCCCTGAGAACTTTTTTACTGATGAATGAAAAAATTAAAGTTAAAATAAAAATATTTGTTATTAACTGAAAATCTGTTATAGCGAGTGGTGATTGTTTAGTCAAATACCAAGGTATCACTGTATTTGATTAACACCATTTTGATATACGTGGTAACAGAGAAATTTATTTATCGCATTAATTAAGGGATACCTATAGTAGGTAACCTATATATAGTGAAAACCTGTCTACTATGGAAGAGTTGTTTGGTCCCTTGAGGTTCCATAGTAGACAGGTTTGACTGTATTTTCCTCTATTTTCAAAATATGTAATGAAAAACTTAATTGAATCAAATAGATGAAAATTGTTTAGAAATAATTTTTATGAAATTTATAAATATTGTTTTTATTTGTCAAGGTTGTATCTGATCTTCAAGGGAACAAAAATTATAGGTTTACGATAACAACTGAAGGAAAAACCATTGAACTGTCCTCAGAGGATTATAAATGTAAACTTCAATGGATGTCAGGTAACAGAATTTTGTATGGTAGGAATAAAATATCAATTTTGTTTATATATATTTCACTTTTTGGTAAATATATAAAATTTATTAAATGAAACTTTATATATATATAAAACAAAATAAATTTGATCCACAGATAAAATATAAGCAATACTATTAAGCATAAAATTTTTTATTTTTAAATTTATAAATTATTTTAGTTTATTTGAAAAACATTTATTTATTTGAAGTAAGTTCAAATAAAATACCAACCATACTTATTCCGAATGTTTTTTTTTTTTCTATTTTGACTTTGTATATACAGTCAAACCCCTTTATTACATTATTGGTTTATGTGAATTCTGCATTAATGCAAATTAAAGATTTGCAGTCCCATGGATAAGGACATGTATTTCACTGTTAATAGGTTTAGTTAGTACAAAAACATAGGTTAATATGTAATACAAAGTATGTTTTGGTTCTGTGAATTCAATAACAGTTTTATTATGTTGTTTCATACACACTGCTTCCAACTTCCATAAGTTGCTTGAGCCAAAATAGTAGCACACAAGCTATGTCATGACCAGGGATGCATTTTTTTGACTTTAAGGTTAGCCAAAACATGTATGATGTCAATGCAGTTGCAGCGATAGAAGGTGTTTGATGTTTCGTTAAATGTTTAAAAAGGCTGAGTTTGATATTTAGTTAGCAGTTGCAGTTGCTTGTGTGGCTGAAAATTGCTGTGTATGACCATTGCTTTAGATAAGTTTTTAAATTAAATTTACAAAAGTTAAGAAATTCTTAGTGTAGACATTACAAAAAAAATTTATCTTTTCACTTTGTCATGTGAGGTTGCCGAATTGGAGATTACAAAATGTCAGGATTATCATATGTGGGGGTGAAGGAAAGCGAGGCAAATAGCTGCAGTGACAAACCCATTTATTTATACTAAGTCTTACAATCTAGTGTGTCTTGTCTTCTGAAGACGCTGGACTATTGAATCGTTGGCTCCGGGGCAGTCAGTCAATGCTTTGACGGTGTGAGGTCCAGTGACAAAGGGTGATAACCTGAAGTTCAAACAGGATGATGTCCACATCAGGAAGACAGGAAAAAGTCTGGACAGTTGACTGTAGTTGGAAACTGGGGAAGGTCTGGACAGTAGTTGTCACTATCAGAGGCTGGGAGAAGTCTGCCCAGTTAACTTCACAAGAGGAGGCAGGGAAAAGTCTGTCTTTGTCCTTGATTGAGGTTTTTAAAGATTTTCTTCTCCAGATCTCTAGCTTTTGATTGGTCGGTTTCCTGTATCTAGGCAGATAACAGACCATTTATTTCAGACTACCAAAGGTTTAATTCAATACTGTGTTTTAACCTGATCAAGGGAAATTAATCACACCTTGAAACTCCTGCGCGTATTTAATTGTTTCAAATTCTTATAAGTCTGACACACAATCTCAGTGCAAAATCTCCTTTTAAGGTTATTTAAGCACTTATTTTTTTTTTTCTCTCAATTAATAATTTTATTATTTCCCGATTTTATTTAGGTTTTTTTTCCAATTTTTACGAGCATTAGAATCAAAGCCCGATCTCTTGATTTGACACTTTTATGATATTGGGTTGACAACTAAGTGATTGCGGATTTTAAATAAGAAGGAAAATTCAAAATTTTTGCTTAAAAATATAACTTTATTCAATTAGGTATTGTCCATTTTTGTCAATGACCTTTTGCCATCTTTCAGACAGTGTCATAATTTCATGTTCATAAAACTTCTGATTTTTGCCAGCAAAAAACTGAATTAAATGTGATTTTACATCATCAGCGTCATTAAAAATTTTACCATTTAAGGAGTTCTGCATGGAATGAAATAAATGGTAATCTGAAGGTGCAAGGTTAGGGCTATATGGTGGATGTGACAACACATCCCAACCTAGTTCCAATAATTTTTGGCGAGTGACCAAAGATGTGTGGGGCTTTGCATTATCATGCTGGAAAACAACACCCTTAAGATTTGCCAATTCTGGCTGCTTTTCTTGAACTGCATTGCTCAGTTTGGCGAGTTGTTGAACGTACACGTTTGAATTAATCGTTTGGTTTCTTGGTAAAAGTTCAAAGTACAGAATTTCTTTATAATCCCACCAAACTGACAGCATAATCTTTTTTTGGTGAATCTCAGTTTTTGGTGTCGTCTGGACTGGTTCATCTTGCATCACCCACGATCTTTTCCGATTAACTATAAACTATCCGCTTTTCGTCCCTAGTAATCAGTCGTTTCAGAAATGGATCAATTTTGTTGCGTTTCAGAAGCGAATTGCAGATGCTAATGCATTGTGTCAAATGAATTTCCTTAAGCTGATGAGGGACCCATAAATCCAGTTTCTTGACATAGCCAAGCTGTTTTAATTTTTTTTGAATGCATGTATGCAATACATTGAGCTTCTCTGCAATCTCATGCGTTGTGCTAAGACGATCTGAATCGATAATGGCCTTTATATAGGTCTCATTAACTTCAACTGGACGGCCAGATTGTTGAGCATTTTTCAGTGAAAAATCACCAGAACGAAATTTGGCAAACCAATTTTGACACTGCCTTTTTTTCAAGGCTTCATTCCCATATACGGCACATAACTTCTTGTGTGCTTGTGATGCGTTCTTGCCTTTTCGGAAATAATACAATAAAATATGTCTGAAATGCAAGTCTTGTTCTTCTATTTTTAAATTGGGATAAAAACGAAACTAAATAACTAATCGATACAATTTTTTACTAAATTAAAAGGTGGAAGTCCAAACAACAAGAAAACAATATAGGTTAGGCACTTTGAACACAATGACAAAGCAAAAAAATGTGCTAAGGCCACCTATTGACAAAATCCACAATCACTTAGTTGCCAATCCAATATTTTTAACATGTGAGCTTGAGTATCGCTTGGGCCTCAGTCCTTTTACGCGCACATGAAGAAAATAACAGTTTCATGGTGGAGTCGACCTTTCATTTGAGGCTACTTGTCCACCCCAATATGTAAAACATTACAAAATTCCTCTGGTGACAGGACAATTAAAAAAAACACTGGAACTGTTATTTTCCTCATGTGCGTGTAAAAGGACAAAGTGAGAAGATAAAAATTTTTTGAATTGTCTACTTTAAGAATTTCTTAAATTTTGTAAATTTAATAATTTTTTTTCCTGGAAATTTTTACCAAATTTTTTTTGTTAATGCAAAATATTTACAAGAATATTTTGAAAAAAATTAAAAGTATTGAAATGAAATTGTTTAGTCGTAAGTACATGCTGTTGTTAACAGTGAAATGACTGATAATGATTACAAATTTTTAAGTAATAGAATTATTATAAGTTTTAAACCTAATTTCATAGCGATCTTACATTGTGAAATTAGATGATGTAAGTAGGTTCAAAACTTGATTTATGAACTGACTTGTGAATTTTAAATCTAAGAAAAAGCTAACTTGACTATCATAATTAGAATGTTACTGATCTCTCCTTTACTGTTTTACTAAAAGGTGGATATTATACAGAATATTATATATCTATATATATATATATAATCGAGATGGGTTGATGATAATAAGTGCAGAGCCCAAACGGTTAGGAATTGAAATTTGGTACACAGTTAGGGTATGCCAGGAGAATGCACACTAAAAAGGGATTTTTTGAAATTTCCCCCATGGGGGAGAGAGAGAGGATTAAGGCTTATCCTAAAGAACTCTGCTTCTACTGTACTATTTTAGATGCAATTTTTTGTTTTTAACTGCGCTTTAGTAGGGTACCACGTGGGGATGAAAGAAGTGTATTCCTTAACAATAGAAGTATTAAGAGAAAGTGGCATGCAAGATTTACAGGTGCAGATGTGATTTTTTGCATTTTTGTGGGAAATTGAACATATTTTTAGACCCATCTAAAAATTCTCTAATTAGTCTAGAAACGGGGTACCTAATTCTTGCATTCTGTGAAAATGGGTAAGATTGGCCATAATGTAATAATCTTAATTTTCTCTATTTTTACTTTTTGCCTGAGCAATGCCGGGCTTATCTGCTAGTGTGTATATATATATATATATTTTTTTTTTTAAATTATAGTCAAAATTAAATTACATTGCAATAACATTACATTAATTTAAAAATTGTTTTATTTCAGCTATTTCTACTGCCATTGAATACTCTAAATATCCACAATCTTATCAAAGAAGTTTGGCAACTGTAAGAAAAAGTGAAAGACAAAAAGCACAGCTGAAAAAAGAAAAAGAGGAGACACACCGAAGTCAACAATTACAAGAACTTGAGTTAGAAAAAAAGGTTTTAAAGTTTTAAAAAATTAAATATTCTGATAATCTTAGGGTGCGACTATGCAGACGCGAGTGAGCGAATTTTCCGAGTGAGCGAGAATATGTGGCGAGAAGAGGCGAGACGCGATAAATATCAAAACCTGTTAGATATGTGCGAGAACCAGAAATTTGCTTTTTCCAGCGTTATTTCTCGCTTCTCGCTTGTGCATGGTTTTCCTTTACGAAAACTGAATCGCTCGCAACTTCTCGCTCGCTCTAAATTTGCGTCTGCATAGTCGCACCCTTAGTTTAAGTGATAGAATTCTATTTTACCTTAATACCCAAAACATAAGTTAATTATCTTCAAGCAAATTGATGGTTATTACATTGCAATTATATTACTTGTACAGTACATTATAAATAATGTATACAAACAGATATTTTTTCAGAGATACTAAGGACACTTACAATTTTTATCAATTTTTTTAATAATAGAAATGTAGTATTTTAACAAATCTGAAACATTATTTTTAAAATCTTTGATTTTTTTTCTTTTTAATTGGAGTATTGCAGTTCTTAATGGTTTGAATCAGTCATCTTGTATTTATTTAATTAATTAATTTTTTCTATTTAATATGATCAAACACATAATTTAAAATGTAATCTATGCTTTGATAGCAGCATTTCTTTTTTCTTTATTTTATTATATTGATTTAGAAAACTACTAAGTTTTAAAAATTGTATACTATTTAACTTTACAAAAGTTTATATATTATCTGAAAACTCCAACAAATATCGTATTTGTTTTCTTTGAAGTTTATCTTTGTTTTAAAGTACTTTAGATAATTAATATAAAAAGTTTTTTAAAAATGTAGTCATTTGATACATATTTATCATGTTTCTTGTGAATTTGTTAGATTAAATTTGAATTATATAAAATGTAAAGTGAAATAATACTTAATCGATTTGGCAAGTGAGCAGTTCAAATAATGATTAACTCCACATAACAAAAAGTATAAAAATTGATATTATAAGTTATTTTCTAAAATTCCCTTTAAACTTTAAATTTAAACAAACATTTCAGAATGTATTTTTATATATTGTTATATTAAAGCTATATAATATAATAACGAATATTATATAGCTTTAATAACGAATAATAACTAATTTTATACATCATTATATATATGTGAAAAATTGAAAATAATGATTATGCTAAGGATTTACAAGTGGAGTTAGTTGATTTGGTGTGTGAACAGCTCATTTAACAATACAAATATTCCTACTTTATTAGAATCTAAAAGAAATAAATGGAAGGAAAAGATCTATATTTTTTTTTATTTTGAAGTCAAAGAAAAAAGTACCTAACCAATGTAAGTTACTATTTAAATTGTAGAAAAAATATTAAGGAATTGGTTAATCCAAAAAATTTTTTAATAAGAATTTGAGTTTATTTAAACTCTGGAAAAATTTGTTATAATTTGAGAGAAATTCCAAAAATTTTCTTTCCTCTTTTGATATTACATTTAAAACACAAATTATATTTAAAGTAAAAATTCAAAAATTATGTTACGTGCAGAATTATTGATATAGGAATTGCAGTCTTAGATCAATATCAATTTGACAATCTGAATTTTGAAAATTTATTAAATACTTATTGAAGTCATATATTAACTTCAAACTATCTCGAAAACTGATCAAATAGTAGATTTTAGAATTATTTTTGTGGTCTAATTTGTCTTCAAAATGATCATAAACAGATAATTTATGTAACTTATTAAAATTTTAAGAATAATAAAGAAAAAATTTTACTGTTATTAATAGTATTGAAAATAAAAAAATTTGATGGGAATAATAACAAGAACAATGATCTGTTAAATTTTAAATTTACTTAGATCAGAATGCAGCAAATTATGATAAAAAGACACGTTTTCCAAAACTAGCATTGTATATCCTGCCATATGCCTGTCTCTAGTTGTCTCTACTATAGTGTGTGATTAATCAAAATATCATATTAATCATAATTTTTCCGAACTTGTTATTTATTAATTTGAGAAATATAATTGTACTGTTAAATATTACAGAATAACAGTTAAAATAATTTCTAACAATATAAATTTTTAAACATTATATCTGAAAATTAGGCTTTGTATCTTTGTCATTTAAAAAATATTATAAATCCATTATTAAAAGTTCTTTAAAAATTGCATGAAACTTATTTAATTAAAATATTAACCTGCAGGCTAGAGCAAAAGCTGAAGCTCTACTGAAAGAAGAAAGTCATAAAAGGAAAGAGTTAGAAGAAGCAAAAAAACAATATGAGAAACTTTTAGAAGAAGAAAGACAGGCCAAAAGAGATGAAGAGATTGTTCGTACTCTCCAGTCTAGGTAATTCTGAAATATTAGTTTCATTTGCATATTTTAATTTTTTGAAATATTATTAAAATACTTTGTTTAATTTTTTAAACATATTTTCTCCCAAAAATACATGTAATATACAATGATAAATGATAGTGCAAATACTTTAAAACACCAATGAATGTATATATAGGATAGGATGTTAAAGGAAAGGCCTGACTCAATGATATAGCCTTGGGAAAGAAAGGGGGATAGGTATGGTAGTAGAGAGTGGGGTGGGTGGGGATGAGGAGGAAAGAAAAAAACCGGGGGGAGGAAAGGAGGGTTGTAGGGCATCTGCCGGGAACTGAGGAGGATGCAATTGAAACAGAAGGGACCGCAAGTAGAAAGTAAACAAAAAGGGAGTAAGACGCGACGGTAACCAATTAGGGGGAGTGAGCTCCAGGAATAACCATAGCAGCAGGGGACCAGAGAGAGGAGGTAGAGGTTAGTAAGGGATAGGTGTCGGAAAATGATGCACCAAGATACACGGTATGGCAAGGAAGTTACATAGAACGGATGTTGAATATAAAACAGCAGAAATACAAAGTCCAGTGGATAAAAATGTAACTGAAGATGAACGGTACGGGATACGGAGATTGTACATAATACGGGGGGAGATGAAATACAGTGGCTATACAATAAGCAAAGAATGTACAGTACATTATACAATGGTAGCCTTATGATAAAGGATAAATAAAATATAATGGTTGAACATGATGAGAAAGAGCACGATGATGCCAAAGTTAAACAGGATACAACACTCTAGGCTGAATAGGAGCATGGTAACACTGCAACGAGGATGTGGAATTATGAGTTGCTTAAGAAGGTCTGCTGATAGTTCATAAGATTAAGGTTGTGAACAAAGTTTGTAAAGGCACGGAAGATTTTCCTGTTGTCGATGAGGGGGTTTAGTTTACAGGGCCAGTGGTGCCCGTCATTTTCCACCAGTTGCCTCAGATGAGAGCGGTGAGTAACGTACTTAGTGCAAGTAAAGATAAGGTGATGAGGGTCATCACCTTCTACACCGCAGTCACACAGACCGTTGCCTTTCTTTAAGAAACGACAAAGGTAGGCCTTAAAGTTACCATGTGCCGTCATAATCTGAGTGAGAGCATGCGAGGTTTCTAGGTGT
Source organism: Centruroides vittatus (assembly GCF_030686945.1). NCBI lineage: Eukaryota > Metazoa > Arthropoda > Arachnida > Scorpiones > Buthidae > Centruroides > Centruroides vittatus. Next base: position 2,470,477 of record NW_027122193.1, read on the forward strand.
TTGTTAAACATCTTATTGTTAACATTAGGGATGAATTCATGAGTGATGCGACCGGTGTTGCTTTTATCCCACTCATTTTGCCACCTGTCCATGATGATGATTATTAAGTTTGCTACAGAGATAGGACATTGGGAGTGACGAGTGGTTGCAATTCGTTGCAATATCCTTAGCTTTTTTGGCCAAGTGGTCAGCTTTATCATTCCTGACGTTTCCAGAGTGACCTCTTATCCAGTAGAAGTTTATTTTGGTGGAGTCTTCGAGTGCATATATTAGCTTGAGGCTGTTTTCAATTATGGGGAGTTTGACATTTTCATTTTTAATTTGATGGAGGGCAATCCGGCTATCACTGATAATATTGATTGTCCTGTGTTGTAGCCATTGGATATTAGTATGAATATACTTTAATGAGTTGAAGATTGCTAGTGATTCTGCCTGGTTAATAGAGCAGTTTTTATGCAGTTTGTATACTGCTTGCCAAAAGTTCCTTTTTGAAGAATCTTTGAGGCATACTGAGGCACCTACATCATCTGACGTTTTCGAGCCGTCGGTAAAGAAGTTGAGGCCGTTTGGGATAGAGGTTTCTTTGAGGTAAAAGTTGCTAGAGATATTATTGGCTGGGTGTTTGTTTTCCATTTTCGTGTTAAGGTCAACACCATTCTTAACAATTTCATTGACGAGAGTGGGTAAGATCAGGAAGCTTTAAGTCGGAGATGTGTTTATGGAGTTGATCTTGATTGATGTCTGCTGTGATCATCTTTATGAAGAGATTCTTAATATACCTGTATAAGATAGTCAGATGAATAGGGAGTAGCCCTGCAATAACCAATAGGGCATCCGTGGGGGCTGTTCTATAGGATTTGGTAATTGCAATGGCTGAGGTCCGTTGTGCTGAGAGGAGTTTACGGCGTATGTGGGTCTTGGCAACAGCATGGCCCCAGACCTCACAGCCATACGTGAGAATTGGCTCTACGGCCCCCTTGTAGATTGTCCTGCTGTTTTGATGATTTAAGCCCCAGTAATTACGGGCGATGCACCTAAGTGCATGATTAACTCTAACAGCTTTGTCGTAAGTGTAGTGGATGTGGTCCCTCCAAGTCAGTTTTGGGTCTAGGATCAGACCTAGATACTTGATATTGTTTGTCCACTGGATTTTTTGATTGTTAATTTTAATAGAAGGACGCTTCTGAAGGGGATTCCCTTTAGGGAAAACCATACAGTTACATTTATTATAATTGATAATGAGCTTGTTCTCCTCACTCCACTTGTGCACCAACTTCAGCAGATTATTAGTATAAGTCTGTAAGGTTTCATGATTATGATGGCTTAGCAGGATGGCTGTGTCATCTGCATAGCCTTGAATATATGGGTCTCCATTTAGATTTGTTCCTTTAGTGATGTTCAATAGACCATTATATAGGATATTCCAAAGGAGAGGTCCTGATTTTGAGCCCTGAGGGCATCCTCTGGAGATAAACGATCTATAGTGGATTTTACCAGTCTCAATTGCCATTACCTCCCTTTCCGATAGGAAGCTGCGAAGAAGTTTTAGTATGTTGGCCGGACAGTTTGTTTTGATCAGAGTAGACAGGATGGCTGGCCACCATGCGTGGTCGAAAGCGCCCTTGAAGTCAATGGTGACCATCATGGTGTGCCTATCCTTCGAGTTTTGCAGTCTGAATATATTGGATGATTTTTCCAATGGCCTGATGTGTATTCTTACCTTTTCTAAAGCCATATTGTGCTTCATTTAGGGCTGCCTGATTCTCGAGGTGATGGAGGATTCTTCCCGCCATCAGTGCATCCAGAACCTTCCCAATCACTGCTAGGAGAGAGATTGGGCGATAGCCGGAGGCGTCAGTCGGTGATTAGTTCTTCTCTTTTTGAATGAGTCTAACAGAGGCTTCTTTCCAAAGTTTTGGGAAGTATCCCAGAGATAAACACTTGTTGAACAGTATGAGAAAAGTGGTGGGGATGGCAGAGAACGCATGCTGGGCCATCCTCCAATCGATAAGATCTGGGCCTGGGGCCTTTCTCTTCTTTATCCTTTGAAATTCTTTGCCAATTTCGTTTGAAGTGAAAGGACAATCATTGCGAGTAGTTAATTCCTTTTGGCTTTTTTCCCTCGTGTTTTTATGTTCTGCGGAGTCGTTAATAGGATCATCAGGGGGAAAAAGAGCTGAGAAAATAGCTCTATATGTCTCTCTCAGGTTGGTGGTATGAAGATTGGGATTAGAAATGGTGGCCGGAATGGTAGAGGCTTTGTTTTTTTTAATTACAGTATAATATGGAATACTCCAAGGGCCCTTTGAGTTAGAAGCAGTGCAGAAGTTCTTCCAAGAATTACTTCTAGTGCGATTTATGAGAGTTTTATAATCCCTGAAAAGAGTTAGGTACGTCTGCTTAAGAGAGAGTTTAGTAGTGGGGTCTACCTCTCGCACGTAGCGCCTCTTTGCCGCCCGGACTTTTTTCCTGTTTGTCTCCAGTTCCTTGTTCCACCAGGGAGCCGAGGGCTTTTTAGCTTTGATGTGGGTGGACCAATAGAATGCTTCCCTTAGAGCCCTTTGGAGCTGTTCAACAGCGATGTCAATTTCCTGACAAGAGTTGATGCTAATGAGGTCAGAGGGGTCCCACATACATTTGATATTTTCCTCATAATGATCCCAATTTGTGTTGTTACAGATGTTGATGTTAGCAGGGCAGTTGATGTCTGTTATCTTGGTGAGGATGTAAGCATGGTCGCTTGCAGAAACCTGATGCTGAGTCCTGCAGTCGATGTTAAATATGGTAGATTTCCTGTTGCCCAGACATAGGTCGATCCAACTTTTCCCGTTACTACTGGAGAAAGTTGGAAGCGTGCTGACGTTATAGGACTGAATGTCCAGTTCTGTCATAAGATCACAGACTGCACGGCCCCTTGAATCTTCTACTGGGCTGTGCCAGATCGGTGATTTTGAATTAAAATCTCCACAGATGAGTATAGGGTTAGCAGGGAGTTCTTTAAAGATGTCTCTAATTTCTTGTAGGGGAGCCTCTATTTCCTCCGAAGGCGGGCAGTAGGCACTGATAATAAAAATTTGATGCTCTCCACAGTCAACACTGATCGTAGTGGTATAAATTTTGCTACACTGAGTGACTAGCTGGCAGTTAAGGTGCCTATTGGTTATCATGAAACCTGTGCGGATCGGGTAATTGTCTATTCGTCTAGTGAGGATTTTACCACTTCCGAGCATTGAGACCGTATTATCGCAAAGGTAGGGCTCCTGGAAAACTAGGATGTCTGCTTCTTTCTCAATTATTGCTTGTATTGCATTAGTGGAAGCAGCCTTGCTCCGTTGGAGGTTGATTTGCAGTATATTTAGAGAACTTTTTGTCTTGTTTTTATTTTTCAGACAGGTAGCATTTATGTTATTGTCCATACTGGGGGATGGGATAAGAGGAGGCTGACTATTCATAATGGGTGTTGTGAACTTGATTAGCTCTGTGCCATTTTGTTATTGGGCAGTGTTTATCAAATGCATTATGATTAGTATTCATTGCCTTATTCTCTGGTACGGTTTTGTTATAATTGATACAGTTTATACATTTCGGTTCCTTCTGTAGGTTAGGACAGTCCTTAAATTTATGACGTTTAGTGCAATGGCTACAGCGTTGCCTATCCTCACATCTATGTGAGGTGTGCCAGTATCCCGAACAGTTAAAGCATCGGATGGTTGAGATGTAATCATCCACGGTTAGGGAGTACCATCTCACGAAGACCCTTTTTTCTTGCATAAGTATATTCCTAATACTAGGAGTAACGCTTAGGATTACATGCCTTGAATGAGTTGTTCCTTTTGGTTGAAAGCTATGGCTCAGTTTGGTGTTTTCCATGAAGTCTTCCTGTGTGATTTGTTCCTTTATTTGATGGTTCTGATCATATATTTGCTGAATTAGCTCTTCATTTTCTGTGCTATTTGGCACATTGAGTAGTATTATTTTCGGGAGCTTTTTATTTCGCTCTGTTACTCTAATTTGCTGTGAGAGGTGTTCATTGTTTTGTATTGCTGTTTTTAAGGATATTAGGTCCTGCTCGTCATGCAGCTGTATTGCAATATCTCCACTTGGGAGAGGCCTCACATGGTTTATTTTGACTCCAAGTTGTCTTGGGTCGATGTGAGATTGCACTATATTCATTGTTTCCTCTGGTAGAGGGACAGGCTGATTCGGGTCTTTGACTGCTGATACAATGATGATGTGGTTTGCCTTCTTAGGGTTCTTTCTCCCTTCTAACTTTGCTGAATTTTCAGAAATTAATTTAGTCGTTTTACTCATTGATTTTAGATTTCCCTTTAAGACGTCCGAGAAGGATCCCTTATCCAGAGAAGATACTGGCTTTGAAAGTTCCTTAACCCTTTCTCTTAGCGCCAGGACCACTCCAAAAATTTGGTTAGCGGCCGCATGCAAACTGACGGCCGCTACCCTGGCATGGGTCCGTTCTTCTTTATTGACAGCTATGCTCATGTTTGTTGGAATACAGTTGAGAATGGTTTCCAGGTGTCCATTGATTGATGTTATAAGATCTTCTTCAATGAAGCTATTGTTTAAACTTTCTGCTGCACTTTCCCTTGACATGTCAGGAGAGGTAATTTACTCAGCAGGTTAGGTTGTATAGCACAAATAAAACGATACCCGGCAAGGACCAGCTTTGCAATAATAGTTATGATCAGGGCTAAAACTTGCCACAGCAGCGGCTTAAGCAACCAGTGTGACGTCTGAAGTAGTTGAGAGGCTTGCGCTGAACGGCGACCTCACGCCGAATGGCTAGGACTTCCACGTGGCTGAGAACAATGCTCTTTGTTCGGTGCGGGATTTTGAGCGGCGATGATGTGGCTCTTAATTAACGGATTACCACGATATTTGCGTGGTATATTAACTAATGAATGTATATATATATATGTGTGTGTGTGTGTGTGTGTGTGTGTACATTGAATACAATAACTTAAAATGTTGGTTTAACATTTCATAGCCATTATTTTATCATTTTGTTGCAAAAGATTGCATCCGTATTTATAGCGTTGCATCATCTGCTAATATGAATGAAAAACATGTAGTAAATCGTTCATTTCAAATGTCAGCTACTGCTGTGTGCTCTTTGAGCTTATCAGTATTTTGTCAACAATTACACATCATTATACTGTATGATTAAGTTGATGCCTAGAAAGAAGAGAGGCACTGAAGTTTTGCATTTTGAAGTTTTTTTTTATTCTGGATACCAAATGTGTTTGCAATTTTTAACATAGGGGTTGATGCTTTTGGGGTTATTTATTAATAAAATTGTTATTCAGTTATTAAAATTTTTCTTAGACATATACTTTCTTTTATTCACCATTAAAAACATTATTTTTAAACTGATATTGACTTAAATTTATAAAGCTGTTAATATTCTTAAGATATAAGGTATGAATGTATGCATAAAATACACTAGTGTTTATAAATTTTTAGTGTTTTAAATAAACAAAGCTGCTTTATCAGGGCTGGCCAAACCTTATGACACGAGTCCATATATCACCTAACAGAAATAAGTCATATTCTCTATTGAAACTATTTTATATACTGGATATGTATTCCCGTATATTTAATATAAGGGAGACACAGTAAGGGTCTAGAAGAGCAGTGTACAGCTTGTGAGTCACAGTTTGGCCAGTGTGATTCTATACAATATAGAGTATTATGTTTATTTTTTGATTCTTTTTGCTCTATCTGCACTAAGAGGGTCTTTTTAATCAAACCTATCATTGGCCAGACCCCTAAGGGGCAAACCAAAATGTATCCGGGACAGATTACCCTCTGAAAAATTTCTAAGGTTTTCTTCAATCACCTGGGTTTGACCCTGGTAGGCTGATGACACTTTGATCATCCAGCTATCAAAAATTTTATTTTAAAAGATACCCTATTTTCTCTATTGTGTCTTTTGTGATACTTATTTTTGATGTTCTATCACTTTACTTTTTTTGTTTAAAAAAATTTAATATGAAAAATAAAAAGATGTAGTCGCTTCCAAACTATGTCTTTTTATTTCTCATAGAATAATTTTCATCCAGCGAAATTTTAAAATTGAAACATTTATTGATAATTCGCCGCCAGAGGGAGGACAAGACATAATCTACATTTTACAGCGCAATTACCAAGTGGATAAAAAGTCTGAAGCCCCCGAATGGAAGTCATGGATGCAACCTAAGACGTCGTAAGATTACCAGTTCCGATTTTTAAAAATTTTTATAAATTTAATTGGACTTTTTCCTGTTTTAAAGAATTGTTTCCTGGGCGGCTGTGAAGCCTACAAAGAAAGGTCGGGTTGTCCTAAAGTTTTTACTGTAATGGAACATCTTAAGGAAATAAATGGTGATCTACCAAAGAATTACAGTCACAAGAAGCGAATTTTTTGGAAGCGACTACGTCTTTTTATTTCTCATAGAATAATTTTCATCCAGCAAAATTTTAAAATTGAAAAAAAAAATTTAATATATTTCTGCTTCATATTTTTAAATATACTGTTGTGTACTCACTTAAGAAATGGACTGTAATTTAGCACGACAAACATCTCCAGCAAATAGCTGATGAATTTATTTAATAATTTACAAAAAGTATGTAATGAACAACACATACATTCAAAGTTTAGCCTTGAATTAGCTTGTAACAAAATCACTGTTTTTTGTCTTTGTGCCTGATGCATTCTCCTGACGAATGCTACAACCATTTGTAAAAAGCATGCAAAGAGAGAGAGCACCTCTCTCGGTAGTTTTATATTAAAGGAAAAATAAAATAAAATTAAAATAATTTTGCTGGACCGAACATGTACATTGTCTTTTGCCTTATTAATTCTGAAATATGTCAAATAATAGTCTAATTAAACTTTTTTCTAATTATATAATGCAGAAAATTTGATGACTATATTTATATTTAATTCTTAAAGGATGTTGTTAGAAGAATGGGATAAAAGGGAACAATTAGAATTTCAAAGGGCTGAGCAAGAAAAATTGTTGAAAGAAGAACAAGAAAGAAGAAAGGAATTGGAGTTGCAAAAAGCTGCTCAAATAAAAACAGTTTTTCATTTATCTGAAAAATTAAGTAATCTAGAAAATGAAAAGTGCCAACTTCACAATACATTAAAGGTAAAATACAATTATATATTTAACATTTTAAAATATTAAAATTTGGTTACTACAGTTTGTCATTATAGTTAGGTTTTTTCCATCAATTTTCTAGAATATTTCAATGAACAAAATATATTTAAGCTAAGTACTGTGCTTTGACTGTTTGTGATGTATGACTTGACTAATCTGTTATTAATGAAATTTAATCATTACTCAATGTAATAGTAACTTAATAATAAAAAGAAATGGTTTATCCATTATTTGTCAGAATAATAAAAAATCTAATTTTGGAACTAACAAACATTTTTAAAACTTCTTTATGAAAATATTAGACTGTTAATTTACATATTTTAAATCATGTTTAGAAATGTGCCTTAAGAATGAATTATTGTAAATTAATATTATACAGATTATAGACTTTCCAACAAACGAAAACATATTCATAAACACAAAAAAAAAAAATTGGTATTTTTTGTGTTTGCTTATATATAGATATAACAATATATTATATATCATTTCAATTTTATCTTCTTATCCATATTCTTTTAACATCATTTATAAACTAATGCTAATTGTTGAATACTAATTTATATAAATTTTGACTATTTTTGTAAGTCTATAATCTATTTTAAATAGGAAATTGATTATTCCTTTCAAACAAAGTACTTTTGCATTTTCAGTCATAATATTGAGATCATAATATGATAGATCATTCAAAACATACATTATAAATTAGTAATTTTCCAAATTACAGGCTGGATCTGGCCTGTTGAATTTACGTTATATTTATTTATCTTAAAAATATTAAAATCTTATCAGTGTATGAATAAGCTATTTAAACTATTTATATATACAAATGATTATTTGCATACCAGTTAGAAATGTTTAAGCTATAGATAATGAAAGAATAGTGTTGTTATAAAACAAATTGTAAAAGTACATTTATTCATATAAGTCTTTAATATTTTGTATTCTTGTAGTCTTCCTTGTCCATATGGCTTGATGAAACAGGTCTGTTCAATTGCCATTTGCAAATGTCATGTGCACACAATTTTTGAAGCAATTTTGGCAGTTTTGTGACTTTGTGACAGGGCATTTATAACAGCAACGTGTAGTCCTTCTCATTCGTGATGCCTTCTCAAATTTAAAGTCTCACACAAATTTCTGTTGAATAGAAAATCTAGAATACCATAAAAATAAACACTAACTAGTTTTGAAGTATTTATGATTCAGAAAAGGATTTAGCTATAAAAACTAATTTAAAAATTCACTAAAAATAAGAGACATTAAAATGAATTAAGTGTCTTCATGTTTTGTCCCCTGCATTAGCCATTTGCCAGTGCTGAAATGTAATATGTCTTAGTGTTAGCAAATTCATGTGCATATACACCTTTAAGGATGAATGCATGTAATGACATTTTACATTTATAGTAATGAAAGCATACTTTCATTACTGTAAATATTTTACCTATGTACAGAAGCTGCACAAAATTGATAATTCGAATGAATTTCAAATAGATATAAACAAAGAATAAAGGGCAATTTTTGTAATATAAAATATTTTTAATATAACAAAAATAAAAAATATTTACTTTAAAAATGCTTTATGTAATTAAAAATATAATTTATGTACATACATATTTTTATTTAACAGAAAACTAAGGAAAAGCTGGTTATGTCTAATTGTAGTAGTCAAACTTTACAGAGGAATCCAAAAAGTAAATCGACTGCGCCTCTTCAGAGGGCCCGATCGGTAGATTTGAGTTGCTGTTCTAAATTGAGCACTTGGAGTTGTCAGACAGACAGAAATTCTTTTGATAATAACTGTATTAACATACACCATGAAGAAAATATTTAGTTTTGAATCTTAAGTTAGTACCTTTATTTTTTTTAAGACTAAGTTTGTTTTAATTAGAATATAATATGAAGTAATTAAATTTTTATATATATTTTTTAATTAATGCAAAGTGCTATAGTTTTTTTTTTGTAAAGTTTATAACTGAACTTGAAAGTTTAATATATGTTTTACATTCTTGTCCAAGATTGTTGTAATGCCATTTTATTTTATATAATAATGAATCTCAATGATTTAGTCTTATAAATTAAATATATGTACTATATAAATTAAGAAAAACAATATTTTTCTTAACTTTTTATATAACAAGTCTCAACAAATAACTTTTATCTTTATTTTCAGATACTTTTTACAAAAAAATGCAATATGTTAATTTTTTGTTAAAAATGTTTTTTCTTTTTTTAACTAATTAATTAATAATAATATAGAAGTAACTTTTTATCAAATTAATTGATATGTTTAAAATTCTAAGTCCAGTTAAATACAAAATTTGGTTAAAGTTTACCTAGGGAACCCCAATGGCCGTGCTTCCGGTAATCTCGATGGCAGGTGATGTTAGAAATTCGGTGTAGGTGGCGCAATTTTTAAATAACGCTATCGTATGCAAATTTTTTGTTTTTCGTGACGGCTTGACTGCTGTGAGTGGTTTTTTTCACCAGTTAAACATTTTTGAATAAAAAATGCTACTTTCTGCTATTTTTAATAGTAAATAGGTAAGTTTTGATTCCGTCTACTTTTCGTGATGCAACGTGCCGGAATCGAGCCGAAATGGAAAGAACTGGAGTCCGTTCCAGCTGCTCCACAAAGCGACGAGTGTAAGAAGGGAAAAAACAGTAAGGCACATTCGTGTGGCGAAACAAAAACGTGTTTCTCTTTTTACTTGATACTTTTACATCAGCGATAGGGATCGCAAATCAAGGAAAAGCGAGAAGAAATGGAAAGGAAATGTATGACAGCGTCAAACACGTGAGTAACAGTTTATTTTGCAAGTTCAGCTAGCTATGAAATATAAAACATCTTAAAACATTTATTTTTTACTAATGTAATTATTATTTTTTCAAAAAATTATACATACTAACTAATTTGCATAATTTTTAGTACGTGTGCGTAGTACAGCAAACAAAATGGCGACCGGAAGCGTGGCCATTGGGGTTCCCTAGGTAAACTTTAACCCAAAATTTTTTAAATTAATTTTTAAAATATTGATAATTAATTTGAAGTTATAATTAACAGATTGATATTGTTTCAAATTGAAATCTTTGTTTGATTTAATATTAAAATGAATAAGTGGCCTTAAAGATTATTTGCCAAAAAATTTTTTTAATTGATAAATCAAAAATTGCATTTATTATCATGTTACAGCAATTTAACTTTGTAACAAATTGTGGTAGTCATAAATGAAGTCATAAATGTAATTTATAACTTTTTATATGTGCAGTAAACTGTCAATTTATATAGCAGACCCCAATTTAATGGACTTTGGAGCTAACAGATTTAAATTTTTAAGTTTTTTTTGTTCATAAATACAGCATTCTAAAATATTGGAACATTGAATTAATGTACATTATAATAATTGGAGAGTTTATTTCCATATGGATGTAAGTGCAGACAATACAAAAAGGCAATATTCTTTCTAGTTAATATTGTTAGTTACAATGTCAGTTTTTGTGTAAAGTTCCTTAATGGCTCATAAAGTATGCAAAATACATTTAGAAAATCATCATATAGAATGTGAAACTAAGTGATGAAAGTTTGAAAATGCATTCTAAATCCAACTTTTGGACTTCAGTTTTATGATCTGTTCATCTCAGATTTCAGAATTTTTATAACTTGCATACTATAATTTGTTTTAAATTTACTAATATTTTAGATTCTAAACTTAATAACTATTTTTTGTGCTGTGAATGCTGTGACAACTGAATTCTTTAAAATGGAATATGACTATTTTATTCCAATGCTGCAAAATGTAGCAGGTCAGATTCCTACATTGTAATTTGTTTCCAGTTCTTGAATTCAACTATCAATACTGATAGTTGAATTCAAGAACTGGAAACAAATTACAGTGTGCTACCAGTACTTTTCTAAACCATTATTTTTTAAAATTTCCTACAGTAAAACAATTCATACAGAGTAGCAATGTTTGAACTCATTTGTTATATATATTATGTTCAAATCCATCAGTACCACTGGCTTTTCTAGCTTTTTTCAGTGGTTGAGATGAAATAAGGCCCCTGTGTTGTACACATTATTATGAAAATGGATTTTCATCATTTGATAACATATACACTTCACAAAAACTAGTGGGTCTACCAATAGATTTTTGCATGGTTACAAGAAATCCATGGGCAGGATTGGAATCTTTCACATTCACTTGAATTTTTCTTTCATTTTTTTTCTACTTGGTGGGATTTTTTCCTTTTTCTACTTTTGTCGTCTTCAAATAGTATTACTGTTTCATCTTCTGAACAATTGATAGCCATTACTTTACAATAATTATTATGTTAAGTACAGTATTAAACAGTTATTAAAATTCTTTTTAAATTGTTTTAATAATTAAAGCCTACAACATTAACAACAGTCTTACTGTGTAATTGTAGAGCCGTTATTTTGCAAGAAGTCATTTGCAATCATGTGACATAATTGTACAAGTCTATTGGTCACATATGTATTGTATATCCATTTGAAACTACAGTAGAAAGGCAGTGGTGCATTATAGTTTTATGGGGGCCCAGGCAAATTTGAATTAGAGAGGGCTCCATGTACAGTGTTGACTTGAGACATTTTTCTTTGGGGGAGTATTTTCTTAAAAGATTGGTTTGGGAACCTCTGTTGATCAGGGAACCTGGCAATTGCCCTTTTTGCCCATGAGATAACATGCCATTGTAGAAATAATATATGTTTGTTTGTAAACAAAACATAAATTAGAGGATATTTTTCTTATTGTATGTGGGCCTATTTGACTCAAACTTTTTACATAAACAGTACAGCTTGCAATTAGTAGTAATATGGCATAAGTTCAAATATCACAAATTTGATGGTTATGTCCATTTGGAAATAAGGTGCTCAATTTATAATTTTTATCCATATATATAACAACAACATTTGAACATACGTATCTTGCACATTTTGAGTTTGTTATTAATGTGTTTTAATGGACTTTTTCCTTTAATTAGTTCATTAAATTGAGGGTTTATTGTATTGTTTTCAGAACATTCATGTATAGCTCAGAGTAAGTCAAATCATAGACAATTTGGATGTGCCAAAAAGCTATATAAATATATTTATGATTTTAGTAATGATATTTTATTAAAAGTAATCACTACAGGAAACAAATGATATTTTTTAAAATATTGATCAAAAATTTAAAAAAATTACATTTTTACATAAGTAATCTCTGAATATACAATAAATCTTATAATTTTGATATGCAAAATTATTATACAAAGTAAACAAAGCTATAATTTTTAATTAAAAGTGTCAAAGTAAAAATCTCTTGTTTATGAATAAAATAAAGTTATCATTGATATTAGAAGAAAAATCAATTTATTGGATTATGTAATAAGTTTACACAAATTACAAAATTCAAGCATTTTTGTGAACATTTACATTAAATTACTTATTATAAATAAGTCAAATTACATAAAACTGAATTGTATTTTCTATTCAAAATAACTCCATTATTAAATTATTGCCACAAAAATGGTTTTTTTTTAACACCAAAAATATTGTAGTTACTTAACTTTATGAGAATACAAATGAAATCATTTTAAAAAAAACTTGACGAAATGAATTTTGATATTTTCTAAGTTTTTGAAATGTTTTTATTATGTTAGAGATGAAAACTTTAATGTAATTTTAAAATTATTCCAAATATGCAAAAGATTCTAGAACAAGGAAGATTTTCATTTGCTGTTGTCTAATGGAAACCAGCAAATCCTTGGTAACCAATTTTTAACTTTACAAACAAGTTGTGTACTTCATTAATAAGACTTTTTTATAAAAATCTGAAAAAGATTTATTACACAATCCAATAAAAAAATTATTTTTCACAAACAATTTTCTAATATTCTTGTATAATTAAATTCATTCCATATATATTTTTATAATTTCCAAAAGCAATTAATATACAACCTTTTTATATATTAATCCATTACAAAACTTTAAATTTGTTATAAACATTTTTTTAGTCATCATATACTGTATATATAATATATATGTTTAATATAAGAAAATAATGCATAAAGTTTTATATAATATTTGATTAAAATATATGAATTTAACATAATTATTATTTACATTTAAATTTAGAATAAATCTTTATTTTGTAATAAATATGATGATTGAAATTTGCTCATATCGTTGCCAAAATAGTTTTTTTTTTTTTTTTTTTTTTTTTGCCAAATATTAATTTTTGTATATTGTATATTAAAATATTTTTTAAAAAAGAGAAAAAATAAAAAACATTGTATACGAATTTTGTATGTAGAAATGTTTCTCTAAATGTTTGTAATAATGGAAAAAATAAACAAGTACTTCTAAATTGTTTTTTTTTTCATTTTTTGTGCTGTTTTAGAGTGATGAGAAACAACTGCAAATTTACACTAAGTTTACTCAAATTTTTTAAGCACTTTCAAGCAACCAAGCCCACTGTCATGGGGCCAATGACTTAGCTACCCAAATTGACAATGGGATTGGTTGCTTGAAAATGCTAGAGAAAAACTGTTATTAGAGCAAACTCCAATAAAATAGAATTTTTGTTATTGCCAGAGTAATTCTAAAACTTATATATGCACTCTCTTCATTCTAAAACTTCAACTGGTATTCATTATTTTTCCAATTAAAATAACTAATAAATTTCCAATCTATTAGATGGGATATTTTTTCTAAACTCTTCACCTTATGGGCACTGAGGGCCTTTTTAAAAATACTTATCATGACGTACTTGGCCAAGACAGACCACCCGTGAAAAATTTTTGGCGTTGCTACCTCAATTTGATTCTGGTCTCCAGGGCAGTAGAATGATGCCTTAAGTCCAGGCGGATCCTTTTCTAGAACCTCTCTTGATTAGTTCTCTCAGTTTTGCAGCATGTTATGTTTAATAAGCCCTACCAAAACCACAAGTACTATCTTCTGTTGTCATGACAAATATATGTATAAATTTACATATAAAATATAACATTAAGCTTAAAGTTAACAAAAAATATTAAATAGATGTGTTAATAGAAAAATGAAGCAGAAATCAGAATACAAGCAGATAGCATTGCCCTGCTGTCAAAGACCTTGCCCAGATCTTCAAACTCAACCGAGTTTAAACACTGGGAGCCAAAACAACATAGACCCTGAAGACTCAAAGTCTGTGCACACTAAAAGTTCAAAAATTAAATTGGTATATAGAGTTAATCCCTCTGTCGTTGCCCATCAATGAATTCTTGACGAAATGATTCATAATTATACACAGTTTTAATTACTATTCATTTAATTTAAAAACAAATATTTTGGAAAAGATTGTTAATCCAGAACTGGTTCCCAAAGTGTTGCTTGCAACTCTGAGGTTGCGAGGTTTTTACACAATACAAAAAAGCCTTAACACACACTTATTTTGTATTTAACACTAACTTTTTGTTGTAAACATGTACTTGTTTTTTGGATACTACCTCAAATATAGGCTCTGTATTGGAAACAACATTTTCAAGTTCCAGGTGATTTCGTACTCTATTGTGTGTATATGTATATATACACACACACACACACACACACACACACACACACACACACACACACACACACACGTTTGCAGTTCAAAATCAATAACTTTTGTTTGAAATTTTAATTTAATCAGTTATGATTTAGATATATTTTTTCTTGAATGTGATTTTAAATATGAAAAGCTCTTATTCTTTATTTAATGTTTACTTTGTGAGCAACAGCAATTTCATTACATATCTAGGATAAAGAATTTAATCTCCAACTCCTCCTTTAAAGTCTAAAATCATGAAAGTGACAGTTAATGGAAATATAAATATTAACGACATTTACGAAAAAATAATGTTCAAAACCGAATTAAAATAGTATTTATAAGCAGTCCTTTAAAAAAGACAAAAGAAATATCTGTGTTAAAAATGAGAAAATTTCATATATTAAAAGAATTTCGAATGTTTACGGCTGACTCTCCCTATGCTCCGGCCAAACTTAGGACCAGGGCTACGGAGTCTGTAAAAAAACACCGGACTCCGACTCCGGCAAAATTAAATGCCAAGTCATTTTATGGGAGGCAGAGGCGCCCACCCTAGTCTGAACTCTGAAAGGAGCCCCGAGCATTTACCCAAATACTTTTATTATAGTTAATATTAATGTAAGTTAAATATTAAAAATACTTATTTGTTAAAAATTAATTTTTTTTATACAAATATTTAATAAGAGGAGAAAGGGGAAATAAAATTCTACATCTACATATATTCGGCAGCATTTGCACTTCAATTTCACCCTTCCAGAAGAGAGAGTCCAACTAAAAAGAGCCCACCGGTGACCAAGTGGAGCTCGGACAGGTTGGCCACGTGGAGTTTTTCGGGTTTTCGCCACATATGTAATGCCTAAATAGAGGCCAGTTTTCCTTGAAAAGACCTCCCGGAAGGCACCCCCCTAGACGGATCGCCCAAAGTGTTGCGTTGCCAGAACTAACTAACCAAACAAACCAACTAAAAAGTGAGAGATTAGCTGCCTCAGTCCCTTGTTCAGAAAAGAAAAATGCACTCTGATCAATTAGTCCGGTCATTCAGAAAAATAGGGCACTTATTTAGAGCAGGGTTTAATGAATGATTCAAAAATACTTAAATTATTTTGTCCAAACATTTTTTCCAACTCCTCTAGCCGGAAGTTCCTCCCGACTCTGACTCCACAGCTCTGCTTAGGACTACGTGCGACCGAAGCGCTCGAAGTGGCAGAAATATTTATTAAACCAGAATAGTAGCATTAGAGCTATCGGCAGAGCAAGGACCTGTATATCTATCGACTCTGGTATTAATCATGCCGAGTTATAGCCTGATTATTTCAGGTGGTCTTGTGGTTGTGTTTCGTATTTAAATATCATTGTTCTTTTTTGTTACTGATTAATTATGATAGTGATATTGAATCTTTAGTATGATTGTATGCGTACTGTACCTATAGTAGGTTCTGAAAACACAGGATAATTTTGAAATTTGCTTTTATACATTTTATATCAAGATTAAGAAATAGCAACACATTGAATGAAGCTGAATCATTATTATTAATTAAAAATGAAATCTTTCAAGTTCGTATGTTCTTTAATTTTCGATAGGAGCCATATGACAAATGTCATAAGTAATTTCGTGCAAAAACAGGACGTAATTATGTCTGTGATGATGAAAATGTCAGGTAGAACTAAAAACTTATTTAAAGGATTGTAGGCCTACAACAGATGAGGCATTCAAAAATATGTTAGGGGGAAGCAACCGAAATTGCAAATACAGTGGATTGTCGTCCAATTTTTCATTGGATGCCAATAGTCAGACCTCGGTAAACAAAAAGATTATTCTCGTTCGAAAGTGAATTTATCGAATGGCAAGAACAAAATTTCGAAGTCGGTTATTTATTTATTAATAATCGAAATAGCTATTTCAAACCTCGGTAAAAAATATGCATTATTGAAGGAACATAATGATGTTTTCGCATTTATTTATTAAAAGCAATGGACAAGCAGAAAATTAAAATATTGTAAAGATTTGGAGATAAAATTGACGGACGGTAAATCTTCCGATATAAATTCTTCGGAATTATGCGAGGAAATAGAAAATATTTTAATTTCTCTTAATCCGCATCTTCCGTACTCGGGTATACATTTTCGAACGATCTTAGCGTTTTCCCCACTTTGTCAACGGCACTAAGGATTTATTCGACCGATACCCGCGACTGTCGAAACCGACCAAAGATCCTTTTCAAAGCCGAAAATTATAAAAAATCATATCCGCAGTGCGACGACACAATGACACGGGATAGACAGAACAATCGGAAGCAATTTGATGTTCTATGTTAATAAGTTAGATACGGGAGATATAATAAAAGATTTTGCTGCAAAAACGTCGCATCGAGTAAATTTTACATAAAAGCTTGTACAATTAATACGAAATAATTATCCAATAACTATACAAAAGCACGTATTCTGTGTTTTTAATAAATAGACTAAAGTCTAGATTAAATGCGGTGTCTAACAATTAAAATCTTTTTTTACTTTATTGTCGAAATTTAATTGTGACCGACGACGATATTGCGTTTCCAACAATCGACATCTCCGAATTGTAGGTCCGGTTTCGTTTACTCCCGTAGAGATGGTAATTTGAAATTAAAATTCGCATTTGATAAAGAATATCTTTTTTCCGTTGGTAGAGTCGGCATTTAATTCTGGAGGATAAAATACGTGGAATCGATTCGGATAGTAAAATCTGAGAATTTCACCGAGCTATTCGGCGTAATAACGTGGAGCAGATACGAAGATTTGCGGAATGTCGATGGCAATTTTCCCGTTGCCGACTAGAATTATTTGTGGAAAGAAGTGCGGATTACGACACACGAGATAAAGTGACCGAAAGTACACCTCTGCGTGTTTAAGAAGTAAACTCCACATCTGAAAAGTTCTCCAATTTGTGTTTTATTTATACCCTAAACGTGTGCTTATTTTATGGTTTGCGGCTAGTCGATTTTAATAATATATTTGAAGATTTGTGAGCCGAGTGTGTGTTTAATAATTTGGTTTGTACACCGAATGCGAGTTTATCTTGTGTTTATATTTTAATAATTTTGTTGTTAAAATCGAGAATTTATTTGTACCTTTGTTTTGTACAGTTTAACATGTGACAACTGTACAACAACCGAAGAGGGACGATACGAGTCCGAAATGCATTTTGTTAAATGTACTTAAAAAGAATAAAATAAAGGATAACACACATAAGTCGTTGTGATAAGTTTGAGAAGAAACGGCAAGTGGGGGTGCCCAAATAATTTGAAGAATTCCCCCTGGTCGACGTTGCGCAGTACACTAGGAGATGGTATCGAGGTGTAATTTAGAATTAAAAGTCGGGAAATACTCTTCGTATAAGGATAAAAAGAAGACCTAAAAGTCATAGAGATCGTTCTTTCGGCCAGACCTAATATAAACGTAAAAATTAATTTAGGATAAACTCTTGTAGCCACCTCAATTGTCTTGTCTTGTATCGGCTAGTTGGGCACGAGCTTTTAGGCTACGTCGCCCCGTGATAAAGTGTGACGTAATTGTGTAATAGTAGTAGTATGCGTTTACGATAGTCGTTACGCGGAGAATAATGCCTCCCGGTAGGTGTGTTAAGGGTGACTGGCTCCTATTCGGGCGTTACGGACGTGTAGAAAATTCGGAAAATTCCACGTGGCCAGCCCGTCCCGGCGAGGCGCGAACCCACGTTCGGGGAACGGAACCGCTCGGCCATATTCGTAGCCATATTGTTTACATTTCGTCACAAAATGCGGTGGCAGCCGCGGGTGAGGATAGATCACTCTGCTCCGGTTATTGCTAAAATACGAATTAGACATAAATGCGCGAGATCGAAGCCAATATACTTTGCTCCATTGTGCAGCCGAGAAAAATGCCAGCGAAGCGATAAAGAAACTGATAGAAAAAGGATGCGATCCCGATGCTTAAGATGTAACCGGCGATACAGCGTTGAATATTGTTATCGGAAGAGATTTCGTAGAGACAACGTGCGAAAATGGACAAAAATATGAGAATTTTGGGGGTTAGTTTATAAAACACACTTTAAATGTTCATTTTAGAAAAATAAAGATTTTAATATTTTCAGTTTTCTCTCAACAATCGAACATTCGCTATTATTACACGATTCGTTGTTGACGCTATTGTCGAAGCTCTCGAAACGTGCTTTCGTGAAATTATGGAAATGCTCGTAATTTATCAATTTATTTTGATATTCTTTGATGTGTGTATCGATGCGAGAAGAATATCATTCCCCGGGTATGACAAAATATATCCAGCGGACGAATGGAAGGATGCGGAAGCTCCGATTCGGTCCGAAAAGCAGAATGGAATCGAAGATTTCATTAAAAGATACCGACTTATGTCAAGATTGCCCGATAATAATTTAAAAGGGACCTCCTTCGAGACCCCCGCAGATGACAAGTTTCTATCAGAAGCAACTCAGAAGGGAGAAACAAAGAATAAAAGCCGAGTTCCACTCAAATTCTTCTCCGTCTTCGATGTTAAACCAAACATTAAAGAAAAATTGAATAAGAATTCATACAAAGTATCAGAAGAAAAGTCTGCAAAAATGCGACAAAAATGGAAACTTTTAAAGTCTTTATACAGAAAATATAATTCGACGAGTCCCGTAGAGTCGCGCGACGATAAAACCAAAGCTTTATACAGGAAAGGTCCGAATAAAATGATTGAAACTTCGTATCGTCCTCGATACGACGATTATTCGATCGACGACATCCGAAAACAATACAAGAAGGAAGTCGGAGATAAAACAAATTCGAACGGACAACTTGGCACACCGAACATCACTAACAATACACCAATTAATTACGGTGATACGAAATCCGGACTACACGAGGAGTACTTCAATTATTCGTGGATCATCAAACATCAACTATTGCTCTACGTCATTGGTTTCTCCGCGACATTCCTAACGTCCTGCCTTTTAATTATGGTTGTTATAAAATTATTTCTCTCGTGCAAACACGAAATAGAGATGTGGATTTCCAGGGTTGCCACGTCGCGCGTAATCAGATTTCCCGAAGTATATCGATATAAAAACGACGTCGATTGGCTGCAACCTCTTCCCAACTGCGACCAGGGGACCGATACATCCGAATTTAATCGTTCCGGTTCAAACAAGAGTGCATTTGATAAAGAAACCCAAGTAAATGATGTTAACCGGTCTATAGCTCCAGAATATGCCACAAATATTAGACCCAAAGATCAAATGCGGCCATTAGAAAAATCCAGCAATCCGACTGACGTCAAATTAAATATTCCGCAACCAGAATTGACACACGAACGGGTAAAGTTAGATGTAGAACCTAAACCACGTTCTATTTTGAAAAAGTTATTCAAATCAGACGGGAAAAAGGCAGACAAACGCTTCTTTTCTTCCGGAATAAAAAGGGGCAATGAGAGAAAATCGAATAAACGTGTTCGGTTTGAACCGTATGTCACCCGCTACTTCTACGAAAAGGATCCTCCCGACCCGTCTAATGCGCCATCTCCCAAAGAATATTTGGGAAGGGGGGATGCAAAGAATTTTCGAAAAACGTTTAATACGGACCACGTGGAAAAGAGTTCGAACGACTTATGGATGAAATTACTTCCCGAAGACGACGCAGTCTCGACGTTTAACGAACTTCGAGACATCCTGCTGTCCATTAACGAAGAACATTTTACCAGAGACGGTCAATTGGATGGCACCGATTGTGCCAATGAACCTAAAGACGAAATATCATCGCGGTGAAATAAAACCGTGTTTATTATAACTTTTTATTCTTAATAATTGTACGTACATTTCAATTATATTTTAAAATTTTCTGAAAGATTTAATAAAAGTTGATTGTAATTTTCTCAAAATTTGTTTCGATCAATCATTAGATTTACAATATACTCTAATGCGAAGGTGGAGCATCTTTTTAAGGGGCAGGCCACACATCGTTTGAAAAGAATTTATTCGGTGTTAAAAATTTTATGGCATATTAAGAGGATGCATTCGTGTCTTTTCATTTAGGGACCCGGGATCGCATCCGGACGCGTCGAAAAATCCCCAGAAATTTCTCGGGAGGAGATCCGACCGAATATGTTGGGCCTTGTTCCTCACCAGCCGGCCGCCAGCGTGGGCCAGGCCGAACTCATAATGGGCTCGCTAAGAGGCCCTCTTAGTGTCCACAGGGCGGAAAGAGTAAAAAAACTAAAAAGACCAGAGTCGATAGATATGGATTCAAGTGATTAATAGGGCATTATATCTAATGCCCTATTAATCACTTGGATCCATAACATATACACATACTTAATAAGGGAAAGTAATGGAGCGTATCAAATTTGACCTCCCAGTTTTTTTTTTTTTTTTTTTTTGCAAATCTCCACGTTTTGAGATCTGAACTGAAAAAAATTTTTAAAAAGTCCGTGTGTGTGTGGGCGTCTATTTCGCTTAATATCTCGGGAAGGGTTAGGTTAGACTTTGCTAGTCTTTTATTTATAAAACTATAATAGAGAATTAAATTACGCATTTAACATTTGAATGCTTAGATAATTGGTCACAAATGGATATAACAATTTTTACTTTTTACCTGTTCTGGTAATAAAAACCGTCGTGGATACTTGCAAAAGGGAATATTCTGTTCATTGTAATTGTAATAATCTCCCGGTTTATATTTGCACTGGGGCACAGAGCAATATCGAACCATCGAAGGTATCCATCCACGTTGTCCTCGATTCGTAGCCATATTGTTAACATTTCACAAGTGCCATCACAAAATGTGGTGGCAGCCGTGGGTGGGGATAGATCACTCTGCTCCGGTTATTGCTAAAATACGAATTAGACATAAATGCGAGAGATCGAAGCCAATATACTTTGCTCCATTGTGCAGCCGAGAAAAATGCCAGCGAAGCGATAAAGAAACTGATAGAAAAAGGATGCGATCCCGATGTTTAAGATGTAACCGGCGATACCGCGTTGAATATTGTTATCGGGAGAGATTTCGTAGAGACAACATGCGAAAATGGACAAAAATATCTGAATTTTGGAGAATACACTCCTTTGATGTGTGCAGTTCGATAGCGGCTTCCCGAAAGTAGCAGAGCTGTTAACGGCAGCCAAGTGTGATGTATACGTAAAACAAAATGTCACAATAGCCGCGGAAATTACGTCACTCGTTGCAGGACATTTTTATTATTGCAATATCTAATGATTTGGCGCTCGAGACAAATCTCATACCTGGCACTCCTAATTCAACGTTAATTACAAGAAAATTCTAGGAGTTCATTTTGGTGCCAAGTTCGGCGGCGCCCTGAGTATATGCCCACCTTCGCACCCGCTTAAGTACGCCGCTGATGACCGGGATAGAAAAAAAAAAAAAAAAAAAAAAAACTAGCAAAGAGTTGCCTAACTTTCCCCGTCTTTTATGAGATTTTATTTTAAAAATGACAATTGTATTACTAATCAAAATAAATAAATAAAATTATATGTGGCGCCATCTGTTAAGATATTTCGTTATAAATCGTGTATTTAAAAAAAATATATATATATACGATCTCTATGAAATTATCTCCATAATCAGTAGACGGCGATATATCTGTTGGTGAGCCTACATACTACTGATGGAGAATGCCAATATATTATAGATCTGTAATATTATTTTAGAACCGATAAAGAAAAGTAATAATTTGTACTTTGTTAACACATATTTCCGAATATATAAAATATTAAATAAAATAAACAGAATTCCAAATAACGAAATTGCGCCATCTGTTACGACTTTTAAGAAACGAAAGAATTATTTTTTTACATCCACGTGACGAAAACACAAGTGTGACATCATTAATATGGCAGCGCTCTTGGTAAGTCGTCCGCGATTGAATTAGCAAAAGATGGATAGCGGACGATTGTGTTTTTTGGGTGCTCTGACTGCAGTTTTGATATCTGGCGTTTATATATTATGGGGTCCAACTCCTAAACAGAAGAAAAGAAGGAAAGGTAATTTTAATGCACAGTCCTTGAGTTTTGTACACACAAACTAATCAGTTGCATCATGTGAGATCAATCTGTTTCGCTTTGTATACAAAGATAAGTAATTCGATTAATTGATCGATTAATTAGCGATCAATTAATTGATCGATCACTCAATTGGATTAAATGCGATTTTCGCATTTAATCCAAATTAATTAATTTAATTTAAAATATTTCAAACCTTGTACAGTACATGCATTTAAATCAGATTTTATCATTGTTTATTAGTAAAAATTGTGCAAGTGGTTTATAGAATTTTAATAAAAACATGAATTTAGAATTTTTTTAGCATATAAAATACACTTTTTTTTTTGAGAATTTAATTATGTTCTAGATTGAATGAATAATTAAAATTCTTTTAGGCATTATAATTAATTTAAACAATGAATTTATGTTTGAGTGAGTTTGTATATTATATATAGTAAACATTGATCTGTGCTTGATATATGTGTACGAATTACAATTGCCTGAATATAGTAAATGCATATAAAATGGTATGCATTTCTTATTATAATTTTTGGTTAATGTTACCCTAGGTATCGAGATGGCGGCTCGTCTCCGATCCCAGCAATCGGAAGAAAGAAAACAGTGGGGACGCACGTTCTAACCTAACTTAACCTATTCTAATAATTAATGGTAATTTATTAGAATAGGTTAGAACGTGCGTCCCCACTGTTCCCTGTCTTTTGATTGCTGGGATGGGAGACGAGCCTCCATCTTTGATACCTAGAATAACATTAACCTAATTGTTAGTAAATTAATTGCTTTTCATTTGTAAGTTGTTAAAAATCATTAAAATACATATGTTGACATTCCATTATTTATATTTGGTATTAATTATTATCATTTATACTATGAAAGAAGTTAATGTAAATTTATGAAAAGTTTTAGTGCAATAGTTTTATTCTTGATTAAAAGAATTGTAGTTTTAAACTAATTTCAAATGTATAAGATTTCATATTTTGTTAATTTCAACTGTATATAATGGTTAATATATAATTTAACTGTATAACTTAAAATATTTGGAAGATTATTTTTAAGATGAGAAGATAGAAATGTAAATTTTGTTGCATACACTTTGCATTCCTAGTTCTTATATGTACAAATTAAAACAGTTAATTGAATCTGATTTTTAGATTAATGCCAAATGATTGTTGGCTCGTATCGGGTTATATTAATACAGTAGACTCCCCTATAACACGGGTTCATATAACACAGATTCGTATAACACGGTGAAAAAATTGCGATTGTATTCGTATAACACGCTAAAAGAGACTCGCATAACACGGTAACACGTCATCGCCGACTCGTGTCGCGGCAGGATTGGTAGAATCTGGACCAATAGCGGATATTGTACAAACCGTCAAGTTTAAACCAGCACTGGACCTACTAAAAAACATTTATTATTCAACGGCCATAAAAATTATATTTTTATTAATGATGTCTCCAAAATTAAGTTATTTTTTTGCGAAAAATTCGCTGATCAGAAAACACGCATCCGCCATTCGACGAGCAGCTCTGCGACAAAAACAAGCTTAAGCAATAGTGTCGTCGAACGATACACACTCGGTAAGTAATCCTACAATTTTTTGTTTATAGCATAGTTTATATGGATTATTCCCAAAAAATTATACGTGATTTGGAAATGTTGAGTCAAATTAGTCTAGAATTGATTAATTTTATGGAAGAAAACCTTTCGAACAGCCATAGCCCCTAAACTGCACACGTGCCGGGCCGTGATTGGCTCGTATTTAAGTGATTCTTACAACACGGATTCATATAACACGGATGTATCTACCGTGTTATAGGGGGGGTCTACTGTAATAGCATTAATTTAGCCAGTGGCGTAGCTATGGTGCTCCGGGCCCGGTGCGGAACCAGATTTGTGGGCCCCCGAAAAAATTTTTTGGCAGGGGTGTCCTTTTTTTGTAATGGTAATCGGGAACGTCCAAACAAAAATAAGTAATTTTTTCTATAAATTTCGGCTTTTGAATTTATTTATTCTGTTAAAAACATTGCGTTTAGACGTTCAATTTCTTTCGTTTGATGAATGATGCGTTAGGTATTTTTTAGTTTTGTTTACGTAAACGGACTAAAATATTTTTGTTTAGTGGTTTATATAGTGTATAACTAGATTACAGTTGAGTTGCTGGTTTTCCCGTGTAATAGGGGCCCCAGCTCGAGCATCCAAATGCCGAATTTTGCTTTGTTCTGATTGCCGTGAAAAATTTTTTGGGTCTTTTTTTCTTGTGATTTTGGGGCCCCATGGGCCTATCGCTTTCCAGGGGCCCGGTGTGGACTGCACCCACCACACCGCCACTGATTTAGTCTGACGTAATATTAGTTCTCATATAATCCAATTTTTGGAAATGCGTCTCTTAACCTTTCGACTAACCAAAGCGTACTAAAACAATTCGTTGGGGTTGTATTAGAATGGTCGTCGTAGAATAATATTAAGTATGCCATATTAAAAAAAGTACATTTTTAAGGAATATAAATTTAAAAAATTTTCTGACAATGTCCTTACTGCAACAGACATTTAAAGAAATTTTTTTAAGTTTTAAAAATTAATTTAATTTAAACTTTAATAGATGTTTATATTATCTTTTATTTATACTTTTAAATTAAAATTATTTTGAAAAATAAATTAGGAAATGTTATTTAAGATAACTAAAATTTTAAAATCCTTTATAATAATTATGTTTTTGATTTTTTAACATTTGGTTTAAGTAAATCTCATGAAGAATATAAAATATTTTATTCATTTTACTTTTTATTAATATATAGAATGCATTTAAAATGCAGTACACAAAATTACAATATTTTTAAAATTTTGTAAATAATAGCAAGGTCGAGGCCGAAATTTTAAATGCGAAAACGCGTATGTCGGACGTTCGGCACCGCTTTCCCGTAAGCCTAAAACTTTGACAATGGCGTTTGGAAAGTCGGTGGAATTGTGCTCGACATTCCAAACACCATTGTCAAACTTCTAGGCTTACGGGAAAGCGGTGCCGAACGTCTGGCGTACACGTTTTTGCGTTTAAAACTTCGGTCTCGACCTCTCTAATGTCATTGAATGTTTGAATGTTTTTATTTTATTTCATTTAAAATGATTGGCTAATAGGTTAAAAGTGTTTCAAACTAATTAACAAGGATGAACTAATCACTATAGTTAATTATTTTATCTTATTGGGAACATGAGTAGGGTGAGTGGATTATGCTTGAACTAAGTACAGTCTTCAACAGTAAGAAATAACGGAAAATTTCATTCGAATTTACAGAGTTTGCAGGAATGAGGAAAATATATAAATTTGGGTTACACTATTGATTATTTGTTTATGGACAAAATCACATTATTATCAATAATATCAATATTAAATTAATAAGCAATGAATTTTTCAATTAAATGTAACAATTTTGAAAACTTTATATCTAGTGATACATAATATCAGTAGTTATTGGATGTATATTTTTTATCCATTGTTATCAAGTGATTTTAAAGTACCAACAAAGTACACGATATGATAATATTATAAATATGCTACTGTCATTTAATTACTTGAGAGTTATATAAATTAATAATAATATATTAAAAGATATAGTTATAATAATACATTACATTTTAATAACACAAAATTTTGAAAAAATGCAAAAATACATTACATTGTAATCAATTAAGTTATGAATTTTATGCTATTATTTGTTCTCATATGTTATTGCATGTTTAAAAAAATGTGTATGAATATGTTGTTTATTAAGAACCAGGTATATACAGTCAACTTCTTGTAAAATTTTAATCTAGAGATGCTTTAATAGAATAGTATTAAAAATGCTACAGCATCTTATATACCAGGGGTGGGCAAGCAAGAGTTCAGTGGGAGCCGAAATGAAGATTTTGCAAAATGCATGGGAGCCGTAGTTCTGTACTGTCGTGGCGGATAGTACGGTAAGGCTGGGAAGGATAGCACTTTCGGCAAGAGCCGCACGTAACTCAAAAAGAGCCGCATTTGCTCGTGCCTGTTATATACTATTTTAAATCTTACATACTATCAAATATATTGATGATAAGACTGTCTTCTATTTTCATTTTCACAAAGTGTATGCAATATATCATTTATCTTCATTGTCTCTAATTAAAATGTGATTAAGATGAAATGAAAATTGCAGATTTATTTATTATTTAGATATCTTAAAAAATGATATAGTATTTGCCTACTACTTGTTACCAAACATACCGTATTTTACGGACTATAAGACGCACTTTTTTCTTCAAAAAATTGCCTCCAAAATTCAGGTGCGTCTTATAGTCCATAGCGTCTTATAGTCCGTAAAATACGGTAACAATAATTATACTTTAAAGCAGTACTAAAAAATATATATTATAGGCACAGTTGATTCATTAACCTTGGTTAGCAAACTATATCCTCTGGTCCAAACCTTGCCTACAAAACACAATAATTTAGCCTCAAATATATCACCGGTAACAGTTGTAATTGCAATCAAAGGCAAATTCAAACATTTTCTTACACGTGTCAGTATTTGTTTGATATGCAGTAGATGCTTGTATTTTGATAGATTAGAATGCAAAATGTCAAAATATTGGAGTATGAAGGTGTGTGTCATTGGAATTCTAAAATGATGCATTATGGCCGGTGATCTCTCTCTCGAACACAGTCTCTCACATTAAAACAATATTGACTGAGTCAAATCCACAATAATACAGTAAGCCTTGACAAAGTTATCAAACCACCAATGAAAATTTCTGAATATCTCACCTGGCCTTAAATCTGATTTTCAGAACAGTAGCCTTATGCTTTCACTATTTAATTTCACTATTAATTCTATTCAATATTATTTAACTTAGATATTATAGATGTGAGAAGCCGGATGAGATGAAAATTTTAATTAAATACAACAAAATATATATAATTTATTTAGAATAATGCTTAAATTTCACATATTCTATAAAGAAAAATTTTCTCAATACTTAATGAAAGTGAAGGGATGTGATCGCATCTTTCCCCGGATATACTCTCTCGGTAGGAACTCGTTAACTTAAATATGCAATCGTGTTACGCCATATAGCTTGTCCGATTTAAGCTGCTCTTTGAAGCTAAAGAGAACTCTTTGTTATCCTATACATGCGGGTAAATAATTTATATAAATAAATGGGTATTTTTCCTTTATAAATAAGTTGAAGTGTGCACTTCTTTCGGCTGCATTGTCTCTTGGTCTGTCTCTGTCCCAGACTCCTAGTGTTTACATATGCAACCCCTCGTGCACAATTGGAATAGCAGCCGAGGGTTCTGTATCGGCCTTAAAGGATACAGTGGTGTCAGTCCTGATGTAGGTGATGACCCTCTGGTCGCATAAATAATGTAATTGTAAATATGTAAGATGACATCTCCATATGTTACTTCTTTGGTATTGTTGTAGATCAGTGATTCCCAAGATCAGTTGCCTCCAAGGGGCAGTAGCACCCACTAATGCCCCTAGTATCCCTAGTCTAGTGTCTAGTGTCTATTGAGATCAGAAGGTTGTTCATATCCGGGGATGCTTCTGGTTGTTGCAGCACCTTTTTGATACCAAAGCCATCAATTTTGTTACTTTAAATTAAAAATAAATATGAGAATTCTTTGATAAGTGGGTAAATAACATAGTACTAACATTTACCTATCTATGAGGATATCCTCTTGGGTAAATGTGTTTAACTACCAAATAAATGTTAGCTACATGCAAGTCATGTAATACTTAGTGCTATATCATCCTTGTAAGTTATATTCCAAAATTTTTTAGATGAGTTTCAAACTGATACATGCAATAGTAATGTCATCATATGAGTTTTGATCAAGACAATCCAGAATTTTGGGTTTGAGAATATCATATAGTTTGGAGCAGTACCTTAAATGTAGATTAATTGCAAGACAATAGCACGAGGAACTGGTAAAAGCAGAAGGTAATAATTCTTTCCCATATCAAATGGTTATATACTGGTACAAGTACATTTAAAGTGGAAGATACAGCAGATGAACAATGCATCTGGCATCCACCAACAAAAATTAACATGTTAATTGTAGCCACTGTGTGTATTCTTGAGATTGATTGACGACGGGCTGCATTAATTCAGCAGCAGAGACTGAATCTTACTGACTGTACAGTCATATTCTTTCAAAAATATTGCATAAAAGAAAAGTTTGTACTTTACGGATACCGTATGTCTTGATGATACTTAGTAAAGCAGAATACGTAGTAATGTGTGAATACACGAGAGATTATTTTGAAGGATGTTTGATAAGATGAGCCATTGTTTCATTGCATTAGAATTCATAAAAATTTAGCATAATTTTCTTATTATTCTTACTAACACTAATACTTTACAGCTTCCTCATTTCTATCTAAGTGTCTGTGCAATATCAGCTTCATGATGTTACTGTGACAGATCTATCGTAGCCACATTCGTCAAATTTGTGCCAAAAATTTGTAATATAATTTTGTTAAAACTTCCATTTTTAACCTTATAGAATAATTATGTATGAAACCAAAACAACTAATTTTGATAATTAATTGTGAAAATAAAAAAATGTAATGATTTTATACCTTTTGGAATCACACACAATATAAATCATTCTGTAATTTGTATAATTTATGATTAATCTATCAATTAGGAATTATCGATTACCCAGTTTCTATCGTAGGCACAAAAAACCTTTCACACACTATTTCTAGCAGACAAATTAATGAGCACAAACGTTTTCGGCCGTTTTAAAAGGCCTTCTTCAGGTGCACTGAGGACCCTCAGTGCACCTGAAGAAGGCCTTTTAAAACGGCCGAAAACGTTTGTGCTCATTAATTTGTCTGCTAGAAATAGTGTGTGAAAGGTTTTTTTGTGCCTACGATTTTAAATTAGTTCTAGCTTTGTGTGCAGAGACCAGTTTCTATCTTCTATTTAACAGTTTTCAATAGCTGATGTAAAAAGAATGATCTAAGTTGGATAACTAAGATAATTTTAAGGTATTAACTAATATTCTTGGGAAAATAACAGGTGACACCTGTCTTAGTATTCTCCAAATCTTGAGTAACATCCATATATGCAAGATACTGGTATGCCACTGCATAACGTGGTCGGGTATTTTGTCTCAGAAGACATCTAGCTTGGGTAAAAAAGAGGAAGGGAAAAGATAGAAAGGATAGTTCTAGATCAGACTAAATAGAATGACATTGTTCTTTATTTATATGTATCTTATATATAGTGTGTGTATATATATAGATACACGAGTACATATCAACCCATCTTGAAGCTTGTTGTGTTATGAAAATTATATGATCGTTAAATCTGTGAATGTAATATGATAATATGTTACAAGTTGAACATTATTTTAAAGTAAAACTACTTCCATTCCAGTCATTTCTTAATTAACTTAACCGATTATATCCGTGCTGCGATTATCCGTGCACGAATTTAATTAAAAAATAATAATTATATGTGTATGTATTTTTTAAATAGTTGCTCATTTTTATGTTTACGCATCCTATAAGTGCGCACGTGTTCGTATTTAGATGTTTAAATCAGTAAAAGATTCCTGCAAACTTAATAATAATGAGCATTAAACATGTTAAAATAATTGTCTGGCTTAGAAATGTATAATATGTTGCATTTTAGAAATAAATACTGTAATTATAGTTCGGATTATCCGTGTCACCTCTCCCCACCATTAATATGTATAACTATCTACAGTATAGTGCAGAATTTATGTAATTTCAATAAACTATTAACCATTACACATTAATTAAAAATGGATTTAGTAATTTGACATTTATTAAACTGTACAGTACATTATTAGGAATTGCTGTCAGTCAATTCCTAATAATGTAAAATAAATAAATAAATGCTTGTTATCTAATTATGATTAAGCTATCATTAATGTGCGCAATTATTATAGATGTAATAACTTCTTTAGTTACGTCGCTACAGTCGAGATTATTTAAATTAAATAAATCACAAATATATTAAGCGTAAGATATTTTAATTTATGAAATAATTTCGCATTAGTGTCTGTAATAACAAGTATGAATTTTATTTTCAGATTTAATTCCAGGATTGCAAAATCTTGGAAATTCTTGTTTCTTAAATGTAGTCCTTCAAGCTTTGGCTTCTTGGTCCTCATTTCTTCATTGGTTACAAGGAATTTCCACAAAAAATAAGTTATCAAATAAACCAAACTATAGTCTGGTTGATGCGTTATATCAAACATTGAAAGGTTTGAATATTTAAAATTTATTATTTCAAAAGTTAAAAAAATTTAAATTAAATTAAATTATTTTAATTTTGAATATGTTATTTCTACATATAATTATTTCAAGAGTTTTTAAATATAAATTTTTAATTCATATATTTTAAAATGTGGTGTGTGAAAGGTGAATTGGAAGTCAGAGTTTATACAAGAACAAAACGTTGCTTTATACTTTTACAGAATTCATTTTTAAAATTCTGTAAAAGTATCTGTAAGAAATAATATATACAGAATTTTAACTTTATCACAATGTTATTTTATGCTTTATTGTAAATGAAGAATTACTCAAACACTTGAAAATTATAAAAAATTTTAAAAATGCTTTCGTAAACATCCCAACCCACCCCTTTTATCATGATGGAGACCCACCCACACCATTACATAACATTGGTCTACATCAAGTTTGCTGACTTCAGGCTGACGATTATTAGTAACTGAAGGATGCTGAACCTAAAAGCCTTATCCATTTTTACCAATCACAAAATGATGAGGGATGTAAGTGAAGGTACTGTTACACATCACTTTACCAATTCTCTGTTCTCTGTTGCAAATTTAACCTGGCACGGCAAATGTTTGTGGAAAGTGTAAGAATGTCCCGGACATATTTTGCTACATTTGTGGTTGTTTTATAACACCAAAATAAAGAACAAATATGTGAGATATTCGCTGGCTAGAGATTATTACTCTAAACCCTTCTCGCGAAGTCAGGACCGCTCACTTTGTCACTGGATGGCTTTTCCTAGCAGTTTGGCCTAAGATTGGAAGATGTTAAGTCTAAGAATTTTTTCTGGCACCAGTTAACAAATAACGTCTCTTAACTCACAATTCTATCGAGATGTCCGAATATTGACGTCTGATATCTACTTTGAGGGCTAATCAAGTGGTGGAGTCGTGCATATGTCAATAGGTAATCCGGCCCAAGAGAATTTATCTTGAAACCAATTAAACACTAACAATAAGTTTAATATGATAAATAAATTGAGTATTACATATGTAAAAATATACTGGGACTACATAAAGATAACAAACATATCATTGGCTTCTCTGATGATCCAAAAGGACCAAAATCGAATAACTAGTTACTTAAACTCTAAATGACTGAGAGAGAGTTTACACCGATAAGTGTAATACCTATGGTAGGTAGATGATCGGTTGTCTTCTCGTATAGTCAAGTCGTCGTCGGCATAGGGTCAGGGAGGACTTCACAGGAGACGGGTTTCCAGAGGAGAGACAGGAGATGAGAAGTTGATAGATGGCTTAGGTCCATGCTCTTCGAGAGGAGTGTCTGTCTTGAGACTTGGATCTTTGCCTCTTTTACCTGCTAATCTCCTCCAATTGAGGGAGTTAATCTTTCCTGTGTGACAGAATATAACCGTGGCTTCGCACAGCCAGCTGAGATGTATACTCGCATCTGGATCATCAGTTGATAAGATATGCTCTGGCCGTGGGAAATAACAAACTTCCATCCAGTATATCTATTTCCCATTTGTTATCTGTTCTCACAAACATGTAAAGTGGTCTGATATCTACTTTGAGGGCTAAATCAAGTGGTGAAAACAGCTTAACGGCATTAATCATTAAATGGAAGTTAGGAAAAACTTCTCTTCTTAACAAAAGGCTTTTGTTCCATCTCCAGATGGTCCAATGGTAAAAGCCTATAAAGTGTATTTTGGGGTTCAATTGGGTGACCAGGACAAGCCCTGGATGCCGCATAAAGTATGCAGATCACATGTTGAAAATCACAAATAATGGGCTGAGGGTCAGAGAAAAAGGCCTTAGTTTTTGAATTGCAATAACGTGGTGAAAGCAAGAACATGTTAATGGCTGCTATTTTTTATGGTGAATGCATTAAGCTTCAACAAAAAGTCTAAACATTCCCTATACTATCTAACTTACTTTCCAGGAGTCCCATTCCTCACTGAAATGAAATACCTGTCCTACTTCCATTGTTTGAACTTGCAAATTTGCAAGTTCAAGCAATGAAGGTTCAAGTGTCCTTACAAATACTGATAGTGTGATGAGGACTTTCTGTTGTTGTCAGGTGATGAAAACAAGATGCGCAAACCTTTCACTCAAGCTGAGTTAAATGATCTTGTATTGATAATGAAATGAAATGTATTGATGTGAACAGATTGATTGAAGCTATGGGGTGTAAGTACTGTGCAGAAGATTAAAGTCTCCTCATTGAAGAAAAGTTTAAAATGTGCATTGCTGCACAATGGCAATAAGTTAGCTTCCATTCCAATTGGTCACTCTGTACAAATAAAGGAACTTATGAAACAGTGAAACTTTTTTTTTTAAGATGAAGTATATTGATCACTGGTTTGCTTCAACGTGAAGGTTATATCGTTAATACTAGGTCAGCAGACAAGTTACATGAAATAGCCATGCTTTTTGTGACTATGTTATAGCTGTGCAAGGACTGAACACTGGACAAGAAAAGAGTGGCCTGTTGGAGAAATTTCAGGTTGGGGTCAAAAGAATATACAAAATGACTCCTTGTTGACCCTAATAAAGTTTTACTCTCTCCCCTTCATATGAAATTAGGGCTTATGAAGCAGTATACAAATGCTCTGAATAAAGAAAGTGTACATCTTCAAGTACATCTGTTCTAAATTTCTTGCACTGTTGTCTGGGAAAGGTAAAGATGGTGTTTTTGTGATCTCAAATTATACTACTGATGAAAGACAAAAAATTTTTTAACACAATAAACAGCATGGAGAAAGATTCTTGATGTGCATTTTCTGATGTTAGAAACTTTCAGTCAACTCCATCCAATGAACAAAGCGATAATACAAATACGTCTCACTAACCTTCTATAGCTTTGCAGGTAAAAACTCAGAACGTATCACTAATGTTTTCGACCCACTTTTTAGGGTCTTCTTCAGGTGTTCTATAAATATTTTCTGGTTTTATTCTAATTTTCAAATTTCCAGTTTCCAATGCTTTCTATCCTCGAATTTATTTTTCGAATCTTTTATAGAACGCCCGAAGAAGACCCTAAAAAGTGGGTGAAAAACATTAGTGATACATTCTGAGTTTGTACCTGCAAAGCTATACAAGGTTAGTGAGACGTATTTAGAAACTTTGTTGACAGCTTTTCCAGATGTTAAGAGCAAACATGAGTGTGTTTCCTGCATTTCCTGCACAGCCACATAAAAACTTTTTCCCTCAGATCTTGGTTCCGTAAGTGAGGAACAAGCTTCCACCAAGATATAAAGGTCATGAAACACCAATACCCAGGCATATGAAACAAAAACACAATAGCAGACTATTGTTGGTTCTTTCAATATGACACTATTGATTCCACCTACTCCAGAAAATCAAAGAAGCAAAAGTTGCCTGATTAAGCACTTATACATTTTCATTTACTCTTATGAATGGAAAATTACTTTTTTGTAGTCTTAATATAGTCATAAGTTCATTGTTATGTGTAATGAAGTTTATGAAATAGCTTCATAAAGATGAAACTTCTGTAAATAAATAAGTGTGAATTGTGAAAAATTGAGATGTGATACATAATTTCTGATTGCATATCCGGAATCAGCAGCCTTGAGTTGTGCAAAATCGGTTTAAAAAAAGGTTTATTGCCGACTTAGATGTTTTATGTGTAAACCAGTGTAATATACGTAACAGTAAATCAAAAATTTTCTCTTTCTACCTCACAATATTACTAGTGTAAAATAATGTTATCATCCTAATGGCAAAGATAACTGAATGAGATATGATTGAAGGAGTTATAAATGGATTTCTCTTTAAACTAACCATCAAAGGCTTTCAAGATATACTTGAAGAACGTATAACAAATAACTTTCTGGAATTGAATCCATTTATTAAATGAGGTTTATCTGTACATATATATTTTATGATAGTTGTATACTGAATATTATATAAAAAAAACTTTGTAAGTAAATTTATAATTATTGTATTATAGAACTAAATAATCAGAACAGCCATGATGTATATAGTCCTGTCAATGTCATTGAAGCTTTACAAGCAAGAAGATGGGTCATAACTAGTGAAGAACAGGTATATTATCTTGTTCTATTAATTAATGTTGTTTGATTTTTAACTATTTTGCTTAAAAAATTGTTACGTTATTCTTCTAACTTAAATTTATACATTTTTCTAACATTGCCATAGCAAATATCAATGACATTAATTCCGATGTACAGGTACTCCTCACTTTACGACCGAGTTCCGTTCCGACGACTACGTCCTTAAGCGAATTGGTCGATAAGTGAGGAGCTTGCGCCGGGAATATAGGATCGTTGTAAAATTATACAAATTATGCAACAAACTTCAAATTTATTCATAAAAAGACTATTATAGTATGCTTACTGCGCAATGTCATCATTCACCACTGATCGACACTCGATCTGAGAAAGGGGATTCCCCGAATTGCAGGTCGAAACTCGATTGGTCGTAAGTGCGAGTGGTCGTAAAGTGAGGAGTACCTGTAATTATAAGTAATTTGATATATAAATATTTCAAAAAGAAGTGCGTAAATTCAAATTTTAAATTTTTCTGGCAACATTTAAAATCATTAGAATTTAAATCTCGGCAGTTCCTAACTTACAAACATGTGTTTTTAAAAAAGATCTGTGAATATTGAATGTTATAAAAGAAGTTCCATTTCCAGTGTACAAAATCATTCATTAAGGTTTTAATTTTTTACGGTGAAATGCATAAAAATGTTCTGCAATAAAAATTAAAATGCATAAAACATTCAAAACGTTTAAAACCATAGATTAAACAGGGGGGAAAGAATAATATAGCAGAAAATGCTGCTGCTACAAGCTATTGAACTTGCAAGTTTTGTTTATCCTCTGAAAATGTACGAAAGTATAAATTTATCACATAAAAGTGCCTTATGGTTATCAAAGTAGTACGTAAGTTATCTAAAGTCAAATGTC
Source organism: Centruroides vittatus (assembly GCF_030686945.1). NCBI lineage: Eukaryota > Metazoa > Arthropoda > Arachnida > Scorpiones > Buthidae > Centruroides > Centruroides vittatus. The sequence goes on from NW_027122193.1 coordinate 2,506,447, forward strand.
CAGAAGTCAAGGACTGCGTAATAATTGAAGAAAATGATATGCAATTGGAAATTTAAATTGTTAGTATTAAAAAGTTTTAGATGTTTTATTAGAAACAAATTATTTTATAAATATTAGACATTAATACAAGTGAATTATACTATAAAAAACAGAAGCAAAGTATTATACTAAGTTTTACATTTGTAACAATTATAAAAGATGCACATTTGTGGCTAATTTAAGGCAAATTGTAGTTGAAAAATATAATTATGTTAATGAAATATGTTTGTATTGCTGTCTGATTAAAGCATTATTTTATTTTGGAAAGATTTGCATTATAGTAAACTCTTTTTATTAATCAGTTTTGTAAAAGACTTCATAATTGTCTTTCAAACCTTTGATTCTCTTTAGTTCCGTTGATCATCAATGGAACAAATTGCTTTCAAATCTGTTCTCATCATAGTTTTAATCTCTTTCTAAAAGATTGGGAAGAGTTAAGTTCTTAATTTTAAGTGGAAATATAAACTGCCATTTAAAATTTTAAATTGTACAGTCAAACCCTGTTTATCTGAATCAAATGGGACCAGAACCACTCTGTTTTTGATGACTGAGCAGTAAGTTGGCAGCCGATTACTCTGCGGGGTTGAGGGTTGAAATAAATATTAGACATTAATGCAAGTGCTCCATCCCTCACCATTCAGCCACCCTATTGTGGGCCTAGCCAAAGTCATAATAGGTTTGCTAAAAAATGATTGATTGCGAGCTTATTATATGCAAAACAAATTATGTTTTGCATATAATATATCACGATTTTACTCGTTATTAAGTCCGACCATACTGGAGATACACAACCCCATTATCTCCCCATCCCCTCAACCTTTAATCATCAAAATTTAATAACATCAATCCCCCTAATACACAAACCTCCTTGCAAAATTTCAGAAATTTTTGATGAAAAGCACAGCGAGTTATTAAGCTTCAAAGAGGGTGAACAAACCTAATTTAAAGTTACATGCTTTACTGACTTGAAAACTAGGTGATAGCAATATTTATAATGATCAGTCAATTTGATAAATTAGGGTCGATTTACACACAACAGTGACGTGCCGGCATAGTGACTGTTTGGTGCATAAACGTCGATTAATATCACACATAGCCAGTCAGAGTTTCATCTACGACACGTGATCTGTATTCTGTCGATCATACAAGTGTCGTACACGAAACTCTGATTGGCTATGTGTGATATTTATCGATGCTTACTACATTGTGCCGGCACATCACTGTTGTGTGTAAATCGACTCTTAATCAATATTTATCAGACTGCGCGCCCTTTTTGGTCATTATGAATAATGCTCGATTAATCACTTTGTCCATAACATATGTATATAAACCAGTCTGCATAAAAATGGACTATTTTTTTTATTAATATATGTAGAAATCTCTAGGAGGAATACAATCATAAATCTAATTAGTATATTTCCGATTTTAAGTCATTACATCTTTCGCAAACATATTTTAAATAAGAGTTTTTAAATCTGAATAGTGCATTCCTTTGATACATTTTGAAATTGGACATATTTATTATGAATTTTTACATAACGATTTGATGTATTATTAAAAATTAGGATGCTCACGAGCTATTTCATGTATTAACTACTACATTAGAAGAAGAATTATTGCCTCATTTGTCTGTATTGTCACTTTCTGATGTAAACCAATTAGTGGTGAGTATGATTTTATTAGTTATATAACGTTATATGAACCCATTTTTTTTAATATTCTATATTCATTTTAAAAATACTTTTAAGGATAAAGTAGATGTTACGGATCACCAGACAGGAAAAATTATAAACAGATTTTCTTATCCTCAAACTAAAGTTCTTAAGTATGAATGCCCAACAAGAGGACTTCTTGCTAGTCAGTTAAGATGCAAAACATGTGGATACAGGGTAAGTACAAAGATTAATTATTAAAAAGTAATGTGATCAATTGTAGATGAATTGAACAATATATAATAGAACTGTTGATATTAGAATAAATATTATGTAAATAGAATTAATGTTTTAAATCTTAAATTTACAGTAGAGCATCGATTATCCGACCCCCGATTAACCGACCACATTGTAGTCGGCAAATTCAAATGTTCGCTAGTGATGTGGCGCTACAATATTTGGCTATGTCTTGGCTACAATTTTTAACGATACAATAGTGGCAATTATTATTTTAAAAAAAATTTAGTTAGGCTTAACATCGATGAAAATTCAATGCGAAATAGGTTAATAGTGATATACTAATATACTAATTACATGGGATATACTAATATACTATACTAATAATGTATCTTTTTATACTTTTCGGTTATCCGTTTTTTCAGTTATCCGACCAACCCCAGTCCCCAATTGAGTCGGATAATTGATTCTTTACTGTATATAATTAGAAATTAAATAAATATGTTCAATGTTAGCATAATCAAAGTATTGGTTTGTTTGGAAAGTTCATAGCGATTTTTAAGAGAAATAAAAGAAACTGTTTTAAGATTAAAAATATACTTTTATTCTATTATGTATGCGCCATTGTTTTTAATGACGTGTTGCATCTATGGGGGAGCTTCACGATACTGTCTTCGTAGAACTTTCCAGTTTTTTCCGCAAAAAACTGATCCACGTGGTTTTTGCAAGCTTCCAAAGTATCAAAGTTTTTATCACGAAAGGAATTTTGCAGAGAACGGAACAAATGGTAGTCCGACGGGGCAAGGTCGGGTGAGTAAGGGGGGTGGAGTAAAACATCCCAGCCTAGTTCCAATAATTTTTGGTGTGTTCGTAAAGACTAAAAACAGTAACTAATGCATTATATTTCTTTTAAAAAATGGCTGATGACTTTTGCACATTAAAAAATATGTAGAAGAGACTAAAATGTCTTCATTTTTCGTCATGTCCAATCATCCGGAATGACAGTCTCCCATTGCAGAGATGACTATCGGTGATTGGACATGAGAAAAAATGAAGACATTTTAGTCTCTTCTGTGTATTTTTTAATACCTGTGTTATGATTTGTCATCTGCAAATCATAATACAGGATACTGAAGATATTCTTCAAAAAGCAATACACCAATTAAATCAAATAAGTGGGGAATATAATGCAAAAATTTTTTTAGAGGAAACTAAAAATATGTCATTTGAAAGAAACTTTCGAAAAAGAACAAAAATAATTGTAGATAATAAAATCCTAGAACAAGTAAATAATACATCATTAGTCAAGACATTTGAATTCTTCATAAGGAATCTTTTTCAAAGTTTTTAAATATATAATTGTCTGCAATATTTAATAAAATGTGCAAGACTCATCTTGCACATGTTATTAAAAGGTAATTACAATTATTCAAATATTTTTAATTTTTGAAGTAAACTCCCCCTTTTGGTTTTTCTGGATCTGCCACTGCTTGGTTTACTACTTGATTAAATTTAAGTTCATTTTATTACGATTAATAGATCACAATATTCCATATTATATACATTTATTATGCATATTTCAGAGAATATTTTATGATTTTATGACCTTAAAGTTGCAAAAAATCAAATAAGTCTGGTATCCAAACTATAAACTAAAAGTTATATTTTGGTAATTATACATTGAATTATTTATTATACAACAAATTTTATATTATACAGTGAGTGATCTGTTAACGAACAGTTCGGACTGCGAGCAAACCAGACAACGAACACTTTCACGAAAGATTTTTACGTTCAGACAACAAACGCATGCTCAAATAACAAACATCCGACCGAACAAACAAAGAAGAAGTGATGCTGCATTTAAGATTTGTAAAACTATATTTTAATGACATCTATACGTGGTTTATGGAACGAGACTTTCACAGTTGTATACATAACCTTTTTTGTACTAGTTAATTTCTGTCCTCTGAATACTTGTAAGTGCTTTTCTGAACTTTTATTTAAAAAACTGATAATATTATGGGGCCTAAAAAGAGTGGCGTATCAAGAACTGTGTTCACTATAGAAACTAAGCAAGAGGTAGAGAGTTGGCAGAACGTGTCTGATATTGTAGGTAGATGACTTCAACAGCCTGTAGACCTCTACAGTAGATACGATTTTAGCTAAGAAAGATATAATCAAAAAGATTCGAGCAGACGAGGAGTAACGAAAATTGTCTCTGAGAAACAAAGATGTGCCATCCGTGATAAAATGGAGATATTATTTACATGTAATAACAAACTAAAAGCAAACATAGTAAGAAAGTATGAAAGTTTTTATTCATTTTTTGGGGTTTCCAGAACAAATTAATTCCACAAAAATCTATGGTAAATGGATAATTAGTTAACGAACAATTCAGGTAGCAAACATGGTCTTGGAACAGATTACGTTTGTTAACCGATCGCTCACTGTATATTTTAATATATTTAATTTATATGTATAACATAATTAGAATATTATGTTATACATTATACAATTATATGATTAAATATAATTATTAAAATATATTTTTCAGTATCCCATCTGTTACGACACTTTTGACAGTATTTCTCTCACTATCCCAAATCCTCATTTTGTAAGTTTTTAAATTATTTTTATATTTACTAATGCAATACTTTTATTATATCTTATGATTATAAATAAATGGTATTATTGAAAGTTAATGTAAGGATATTTAATTTAAATATGGCAGACCCTCTTTGACCATTTGTTTTACACGTTTGTTTTTATGACCTGTATAAATTTTTTATTTTAACTGTATGAAATGCTGTATTTAAATGCTTTATGTTTTTGTTGGTTATAACTAGATAGTATGTAGTTGGAAGTATATTATCAGAAATGTAATCTTGAGTCCATATAGGAAGTTAGATGGTTTGTTTAACAGCAGTTTCTTGTTCCATGAAATAAGGCTGTAAAAGTTTTTGTTATACAGTAGACCCCCCATAACATGGGTTCGTATAACACGAATTCGTATAACACAGCGAAAAAATTGCGATAGTATTCGTATAACACGCTAAAAGAGACTCGTATAACACGGTAAAACGTCATCGCCGACTCGTGTCGCAACAGGATTGGTGGAATCTGGATCAATAGCAGATATTGTACAAACCGTTGAGTTTAAACGAGCACTAAAAGACATTTATTATTCAACGGCCATAAAAATTATATTTTTATTAATGATGTCTCCAAAGTTATGTTATTTTTTTGCGAAAAATTCACCAATCGGGAAACACACATCTGCCGTTCGACAAGCCGCTCCGCGACGAAAACAAGCTTAAGCAATGGCATCATCGAACGGTTCACACTCGGTAAGTAATCCTACAATATTTTGTTTATAGCATAGTTTATATGGATTATTCCCAAAAAATTATACATGATTTGGAAATGAGTCAAATTAGTCTAGAATCGATTAATTTTATAGAAGAAAACCTTTCGAAACAGCCGTAGCCCCTAAACTGCACACGTGCCGGGCCATGATTGGCTCATGTATTTAAGTGGCTCGTACAACACGGATTCATATAACACGGGACGTTTCTACCATGTTATAGGGGGGTCTACTGTACTTTAAAACATAATTTTATGGAATACTCCTTAAATTCTATAAATGTTTTTGAACTAATAAATGAATAGTCAAGAGATTTATAAAATACTAAAACTCTTTTTTATTTAGGGCCATCTAAGAATACAAGACTGTTTAAAGAAATTTATATCGTGTGAACTTGTTCAGGATGTCAACTGTGAAGGATGTGCCAACAAACAAAACTTCAAAAACTCTGATGATCAAAATTCCTATAAATCTACATTTATGAAGCAGTTAACAATTGGCAAGGTGAATAGAATTCTATCTTTTTATATATTTATAATTTTTTTGTTCTTAAACCATACTTGAAAATGAATTATTCTTATTTAAAGCTAGTCTTTATAAGTTATAACATCTAATGTTTTTTGAAATTGACGATGCAGAGCTTGTTTATTCAAAATATATTAGTTTCAAACAATATAATGAAAAAGTACAAAAATTATGTAGACTTTACATGTAGAATCTGCTTCAAAATTAATTAAAATCTAATGAAAATCCTATCACATACTTACTCGACTGATATAGTTAAGGTTGTTTTTAAATTTTTGTTATTTGATACATAACTTACAATATAGGTGTGGATGATGGAATTGACTGAAGACACAAACGAATTTATCTGTTAGTGTGGTTTTCTGATCTGGTGGTTGGTGGCTGCATTGTTCCTGGGATACTTTGATCAACATACACCAACCCAACCACTGTATTTTTGATGCAGTTGCCATGCTTTAGCCAGTTGAATTTGCCACTAGTGGCTCAAGGCAGACTATGACAGATATTTTGAACATGAGTCTCTTACTGCCTAACCCGTGAATTACCTTATTAACTTGAGTGACATCTGAATCAGTATTATGCTGAGAATGTGTTAGTCATTTTTTTCCCTACAGAAGTGGATATGCTTATATATCTAAAACCAGGTGTTAAAATATATAGTGTTTATAAATCAGCCACCTGTAACATCTGGAACACCCGCTCTTCAGCAGCTGCCCAGCTGATACAGGGACCTCTAGTAAGAGGACCTCACTAGTTCACTTTTGTATTAATATGTTTAACGTCCAACTCTAATAATTGATAAAATTCATGGCTTCAAAGTTTTATGGAGTTCTTGCAATACTCAGTTGTGAGCAGGAACAGTCATTATGATGAAAGAAAGATCAAATTTGTCCATACTGTCTATTGAGAAAGAACAGCTTGAATTCTTGAAATTGTTGCCAAATATAGAGAAATTAATCGACATGTTTTGCTCTCTTACTTTTTTCAACACATTATAAATGGTCGTAAGTTCTGATGTTTTTTATAAGTTTTGACATTAGAATAGAAAGAAAGAAGTAATGACTCATCTGTACTTGAATTAAGAGTTATAAAAAAATACTAATTAAATAAACCCATAAGTTTATTACTTAAATACATACAAAAAGATTTGGTTAAATTATTTATTGAGTATTCATACAATCATACATCTGTCTTGCTTCTACAATATATTATATATATAATATTAATATTATTTATTAGCACAACGTGTGACCTGGCTCTGCATAAGCACTACCAGGTTATTAATACAGATGCAATAACATGTAATTACAGAAGATATAAAAATTAACACAAAATGAAAGAATAATACAGTAGAACATAAAGCAATAAATATAAATAGACAGCGCAAAGTACAATCTACAATAATACACATGACGAGTAACAATGCTGACAATACATAGAAAAAGTGCATTATATACAGTGATTAAGAGTAGGAACGTTACATTTATATACATTAAGAGAATCAGTAATGACCACAATGAGATACAGAGGTGAGCTTGTGGTAGACCTAAATGATGATGTTAAGGTGAGAATGTAGTTCTTTATTGTCGATCAGATGATGGCAGTCACACGTCCAGTTGAGTTTACTGTTCAAAACTGCACAACGGAGAAAATTCTGTCGGTGACTTAACATGGGGCAGTCAAAGATATAATGATGGCTGCCGTCAGGAACATCACATAATGGGCAGAGGTCAGAGTCGCCAAGGAAAAAACGATGTAAGTAACTATTAAAACGTCCATGATTGGTAAAGAACTGAGTGTTGAAGTGATTATCCTTCTACAACAGTCATTGACTTTTTATTGTAAAGGCCTATATAACTGCTTTTTGCTTCATTTCTCCCTGTGGACTTACTAGAAGCTTGTGCTCTTGCCAACATTGTTTTGTGGCAAGAGCACAAGCTCTTTGCTCTTGTTTTGTAGTTCATTGGAACTACTAAGATCTCTAGTTTCAACAAGGTGATGACTAGCAAGAGAGGAGTTATTATTATTATGTTGGGTTATGCAAGATATATGCAGTTAACACTTTGTACTATGCCAGTCCAAAGTCAAGGTATAGTAACCAAAACAAAAATTAAAGAAGTGTATCAGCGCGTATCTGTATTCAGGAATTTCTTCACAATATGACATGTATTCAATGTAGTGGCCTTCTGTAGTGTGATGTATGTGTTTTTATTCAATTGTAATGTACCCAGGCTTTTGTGTAGTATGTGTAGTATGACACGTGTAGAGGAGAGAACGACGGGTACAATAAGCACTTTATCCATCCTCCACAGATGCCTTATTTCCTGGGCGAGTTCTGTGTACTTGCTGATTTTTTTCAGTGCATGTGTTCTGTACGTTGTGAGTGTTTGGAATGGATATGTCTATAATGTATATGATTTTATTGTGTTTGTCAATGAGTGTGATGTCTGGTCTGTTGTGGTAATTGTTTTATCTGTGATTATGACTCTGTTGTAGTACATTTTATGCATGTTGCTTTCCAATACTGTCTGTGGAATGTATTTGTAGTATGGTTTGTGGATGCCTAATAATTTGTATTTTTTTGCACGCTCTTAGTGTATTATATTTGCTACTTGATTATGTCTGTGTAAATAATTTGTCTGTGACAAGAGCTTTCAACCAGAAGTGATGTATTGTATAGTTTCTGGCATGATGTCATATTTCCTGCATATGTCATTTGTGAATGTTGTATCTTTGAGTATGTGTTTTCTGTAGTTTTTAGTATTTATGACCTGATCCTGTATGGCAATCATGAATCCTTCCGTCTCCCTAAAGAGGCATCCCCGAGCTAACCAGCTGTTTGAAGCAGTTTTGTCAACAAAATCCTGGGCCAGGTTGTAAGGATGCCTGCCATGGAGTGCCTTTCGAGCCCACGATTACTTAATGGTGTCTATGCTTTTTATGTGTTGTGTTGTGTGTGTAAGTTCAACGGTGTGTTATTTGAGTCTGCTAGAGTTACTGCTTTATGTAACTGTGACATTTCTTGTTTTTTGTAGAAAAACTCTCACAGTGACTGTATTTGTTTGTGGTAAGGTTAACTATGTCAATCAGGCTACGTCCACCATCTTTACGTGGAAGGGTTAGACTTTCTGTGGCAGATTTAAGATGATGATGTTTATGCTTAGTAAGTGTTGTTCTTTTTTTTATTTGGAATTGCTCGAGATCTGTGTGAGTCCAGTGTATAACTCCAAAGGAATATGTGAGTACTGGGATGACATGTCTTTATTGCTTTAACTGTGTGTTTTGCATTTAACTGTGTTCTGAGAATAGCATTTAACCTTCTTTGGTATTCTTTAATTAGTCTTTGCTTTATTTGTGCATGTTCTGTTAGTTTGGCCTGTTGGAATCCTAAATACTTGTAGAATTTGCCCTCTTCCATGGATTCAATAATATCTCCATTTCCAAGTGCAAAAATCTTCTTTCTTCTATGTGAATTTTCTGTTTTGATTATATGATAATTGCATATTTTTCTGTTGGTCATTAAAACTATTATTACTAAGAATATCTCAATTTTATGATATTGAAATGATAATTTTTGAAAAATCATTGTAAAATTCACTAATGACAATGGTAAAACCCTCCTTTTACATATTACCTTAGTACTAAACTGTTTTTTAAGACTTTTAGCAATTTCTGATAAAAACAGTGTTAATTTTCTTCAATTTCTGTATAACATGTAATTCTTGTATAATAAATAAATTAATAAATAATTGTTTTGTTAGCTGCCAGTATGTTTGTGCTTCCATATTCAACGAACTATTTGGTTGAGCAATGGCATGCCAATAAAATGTTCGGATCACGTGGCTTTTCCCGAATTTCTGAGCATGGACGACTACGTGTATCACGGAGGGAAAAACAAAAATATGGACGGAGTCATCTATCCTTGGACACGCTTAATTGGCGGAAGTCACTTTGATTGTAATAAGTGAGTTATTTCATAAATTCTATACATATTTTAAAATCGTCACTTGAAATTTTACACAGAAATGAATTAATTATTTTTTTTTATATAATTTTAAATACGAAAATTTAGAACAACAGACATTGGAGAAAATGATTTGAAATCTAAACAAAAAATTCTTATGGATGCATTTAGAAGACATTCTATTCCAAATCCCGAATCTCTTAGCATTTCTTCAGATGGAAGGTATGAGGTTTTTTTAAAATGTTAATCTATTCAAATTCTTTTAATATTAATTTATATTGTATCTTGACAAAGCTGGTGATATAGTGTTTATTATACTGTAGATTTAAAAAGTTACTAAAAATTATGTAATGTCTTATTTTATGTGGTGGTTGCTTGTCAGCAGGACTGCATAAAACAAAATTTATTTCATGGGAATTTGTGCTCCATCCCAAATAGGACCAGATAAGTACAGAGATAATTAAGCAACCATTTACAATTATAAAGTATGTTAAAATGTTAAGTAAAAATGAGATGTAAAATTATATTAGACTAAAAAATGTTATTCATTGTTTCTAAATACACTGCTTGAGAATAATACATTGAAACCAGGACATTCATTGTGAGTAGCATTAAATAATTAGCTGTGTTTGGAATGTCAGAAGCGGGAGAAGCACAGTTTCCATACTTAAGAGTAAAGCTTAGTTCACACTGAGTGCGATTCACTGGTGAAATCGAAAAACAGAGTAACAATAACACATCAGACATGACGTTGTTTCTGGCGAATTTTACCATTTCGCGAATCACTTTGAAGTTCGGAACCGTCGAGGTTTTTTGCTAGCGAAAAAATTTCGCCACCAATCGTATTTCCACTAGTTGTCACGCGGTTCTTGTTGTTTTCGAGATGGCCACAGAAACTTTTTCACACAATAGAGTAAATGTTGTAATTACAGATTTTTAATATTCCTCTCACCCTGCATTGTTTTCTTTTTGACGTATCTTTCTTTCTCGATAAATAAACAGACGTAGTTAACGACGGAATATCTGAAGCGGCCATTTTGTTTTTCGAGATGACATTTTCTCTCGCTTGCAAATGATTGGCAGCTTAAAATTTGCAATCGCTTTTCACTTTTGGTTGTATGGGTCAATTTCACTAAACGAATAAAACTCGTATTTTGCTTTTCTCATACGCTTTCGCTATTCGCTCAGTGTGAACTAAGCTTAAGATTAACTCATTAATAGTTTCTCATGCCACCGAAAATACCATTTACCATCCACATATAACAAGACCTACTGTAACAAGAATTTTGAATTAAGATTGTTATTCAGAGAAAGCTTGTCATTAGTTTTACATAACTAAAACAAATTATATCTTTCTAATTTTTCTTGGCTTTTATCCCATCAATCTGGATTGAAGGTTTGTTTTTCATTGCTTTTTATCTCGAGCAAGTCTGTTTTGCAATATATACTTTCATGTTATTTTGGACTGTCATTTTACATAATTTTGTTATTTCTCTTTGATCCTGATTCAATATACAGATATAGAGGAGACATTTTTTGCAATGAATATGTTGAGGAAAAAAAGAGCAATATTCTTGTCTATATTTTCAGCATTGTAGTTCTAGTTATAAACATACACATTGTCAAAAAATGTGATCACCCAGAACAACATGTTTTATTAGCAAGAAATATTAATAGAAGACAGTTTACATGATGATTCTGTATATCTATCCCTACAGCTATGCACTTCTCTAACTGTTGTGACAATGAATTTTATAGATGTCATGTAGCAACCTGGGGCAATCTGTCCATGCTACTTTTCAGAGCAGCTTCCAAGAAGTAATGTATTACACTGGGTCTCTGTGATTTCTGATATGGCAACCAAGCACTCCCAGACATACTTGATGGGCAAAAAATCTGATGAGTGCGTTGGCCAAGAGAGAACAAGTAGTTCCTCCAGATCTGGTCTTATCTAATGTGTGAATGAGTGTTGTTATGCTACAGTATCCCTCTGGAATGGCTTGTATAAATGGCCAAAAGTGCAGTTCCAAAATCTGATATTGGAATGCTGTAGGATGATTTCAGAAAACTACTAGAACTGATCTATTGTTATAGGATATTGCATCCTGTACCATAATGCAACTTGCAGTGTTTGTCTTTCCACAATCACTTCCAGCAATAGAACCACTCACTTTTTGCCCTCCTAGCCATCCGAAACGACGAGGTCAGGCTTTACCAGCCCGTGCAGAGTAAGTGGTCGGGAAGGGATTAACCCCTGACCCCCTGCTTATCTCACACTACTATTCAAATTTTAACATGTGTCATAACACTTCATTTTGACCTATACCACCTATCAGCTGATTTTGGCATTTGTCATTCCATTCTAAGGGGGTGATCACATTTCATTGACAATAAGTGTATAACTACTACTATAAAATATTCCAGTCTTACCCACCTGCTGAATTGAGGAATATAAAGGTACCACATATTTGATTTATCCAAATCTTATAAATTTGATGAACCAAACTAAATTTTCAGATAAAGATTATTAAATCCTTTTCGCTCCCATCAATTTTTCTTGATCCAGAATCTTTTACAACTTCTTAGTTTTTCATCTACTTCACATTTACTGTTATCTATCAGTGCAAAATTATCTACAAACAAGATTTATCACATCTATAGAAGAGATTCTATATTGTTTGCTTCTTCATAAGTTAAACTCCAACCAAATGCCGAATTCTATTGGGCTAGATATGGCTAAATACTAAATAAATTATGCAACCAGAGGGAGGCGTTATGCGCCATCTTTTATTAACTTTAATAGTTATAAGTATCTTCATAAGTATGTTGAAAATAATGTGTATTTTGAAATATTTTCAAAATATCTTTTTTGGCAGCTAAAATTAGTGAAAATCATACACATTATTTTTTATTCTTGATAAAGATAGCATATTAATGACATCAAATTAAATTCTAAGAGATATATTTTATTTATAATCTCTAATAATGATTAAAAATTAATTTTAGGAAAACTTTAGGAGGCCAAAATTACCTTTACCTGTTGAAAGCAGTCATCGTGCATTTAGGTAACGTTTTCTCCGGACATTTCATTGCGTACCGACGCAGTTCGATCAACCGACAACGATGGTTTTACATGTCCGACACCGTGGTCAGAGAAGTCCAAATTTCCGAAGTTCTACAGTCGTCGGCATACATGCTGTTTTACGAAAGGATTTCTTAAAAACTCCCGAGAATCGGAAGTAGTAATATATTTGTGAAAGATGATTTAAGCGTAGAGATTTTATAAGAACTAATTTAATTTATGAAATTGAGTTCGCCGAGTTTAGCGAACTCAGTTTTTGTAACATAACATTCACCAACTTACGGATTAATTAATTTATTATTATTTTTTAAATATCATTTTACTGTTTTCACTTCAATTTTACACGAGAACAATAATCATTTTACTTAGGAATTAGAAAGATACATATATATATATATATATATGTATCTTTATATATATATATATCTTTCTAATTCTATATATATATATATATATATTTGAAATTTTATACTAATTTCGCAAAGATTAACTTACATTTTGAAAAATTTTGCTGCAAAGATGATTAAACCTAAGTTTTTATATACTTTACAAGGCAATTTTTCATTAGGTGAGAAACGTTCTTCGTACGGCCTTATTCAGATTTATTAAAATTGATGCAAAAAATTTCTCAAGTTGAACAAATTTGTAAATTTTTTTAACATAGGGTGCTGCTAACTTTTTCAATTGACACGGCGTCGTTTGATTTCAATAAATAATTTACATTCTTCAAATCTTAACAAAACTCTGGATGTTTCAGTTAGCATTTTTCTCTCCTAACTTAACAATATTAAAACTGTTACATTAACAGATAAATATCTTCAGACTGACTCAACTTATATTAAAATATCAATATCTAATAGACTTCTTCTTATACAATTACATATCACGACATTTCCGAGTACAATATTTTAGTTAAAAGTTTTCATTAAAACTAAATATTGTCGATTAAAAGCAAGTTAACGAAGCGTATATACGTTTCGGATATCGTTCCGTTCGAACTGCCTACGACCCTATTTATTTTTCGTTTAAGGAGTGCAACCACCGGACGAAAAGTGTCGACCTCGTTATTTTTTAAGTCTTGGCAAAGTTTGCGCCAAAAAAATTTTTGTACAATATATGAATAGTATACTATATATACATACACATTATATATAAATATATATCTTATAAATTTATATAAAATTGCATAAGTTAACTATTTATGTCCAAATAAAGGAATGCCATTCTCGTTGATTATGAAAATGTGTTAGTCCCGCCTGTGATAATTTGTAAATCATTTTGCTAATGATTAAATCATTCATACTATACATGCAATTCATATAATAAAATGATCAAGTTAATGCAATTTTTCTTTTATTACCGGTGTCCGAGTCATTTTATTTACGCCACGGGGAGTTCGGCGCTCGTTACCGGATCGTTTATGGGCACTCGTTGGACACCTTTAAAAGTTTATCGAATTAATCAATATATTATGATTGTAAATGCAAATTAACAATTTGCATTTACAATCATAATATATTGAAGCTGACATAACACTATTTTGGAATTTACTCTCTCCAGCTTAGGGTACATTCTAAACACGATAATGATGTGCAATATCCTTCCAAAACGTGTGGTCATCGTTATCATCATATAATAGTATATGATGATAAGATTTCTAATATGATTGTATGGAAGACCATATTTAATTATGGTATCTGTTGACACTTACAAATGCATTTGTATGATGGTCGAGATGGAATCCGAATCTAATATTATGCCAATTTAACATCGTTCCAGCATTTTATAACGAAAAATTATGAAAATTGCGCCTGATAGAACGAACCCACATCTCTAAGCGGGATAATACTTTTAGGAACATAACCTTAATTTATGGCATTGAGCTTATGGGATGATTTCATAGACTGGAAAAGGTGGGCATCTAATCTGTATATTTTAAAAGATATTTTGGTTAATGTTACCTATGGTTCCAAAATGGCGGCTCGTATATGATTCAAGGAAATAGAAGAAAGGAAACAGTGGGACGCACCTTCTAACCTAACCTAACCTATTCTAATAATTTTGTTGGTAATAATTATCCAACAAAATTATTAGAATAGGTTAGGTTAGGTTAGAAGGTGCGTCCCACTGTTTCCTTTCTTCTATTTCCTTGAATCATATACGAGCCGCCATTTTGGAACCATAGGTAACATTAACCGATATTTTATTTAAATTTCTGATTAAGAACGCCCTATCGTTGTTTGGAATTTTTTAAAATAAAGTGACAAAGCCTTTGTTTTTACTATTATAAAACCAGTGGCGCGTTATCCTATGGCAAAAAGGGCAATTTCCTGGAGCCCCATCAACACGAAGGTCCAAAACCCATCTTTTATAAGAAAAGATTTCCCCAAAAATTCTCCCAAAGAAAACATGTCTGAAGTCAACACTGTATAGGGGTCCCCTAATTCAAATTTGCCTGGTCCCCGTGAATCTATAACGCGCCACTGTATAAAACTATGCATATTTTTTAAATTCGATTCTAAATATCGAATACAATAGCAATACAGTTCGGAAAAATTAGAAAAAAGAAATACTCAAAGAATAAAATGAATGCCAAAAACTAAGGTATAGGCGAAAGGTGATCGACTGGCAAATATAACATTGGAGAATTAGTGTCAAAGTCCCGATATAAATTAGTTTTCACCCATTTTTTACTTCCTTTTTTGTTTTTATTGATAGGATCATCGATCGATTCTGTAAAGAAAAATTAACCTAATAAACGTGTCTCATTTCCCTTTACAACGCCCCGTTTCCTTTATTTATATAGGACATATGTTTTAAAAAAATAAATTATTTTATAGTTTTGATGATTAATATTTTCTAGAAAATTAAATCATTTATAAAAACTGCATTAAAGTTATGAAACTTTCATTACTTTTTACACGGAGTGTCCTTGTTAGACCATTTATCTACGGATTCGTAAATCTTTTATTATTAACATAAAAATTCTATTATTTTCCAACTTCCTTTCTATTTCCTCTGTCGTTCCTCAGTCTATTTAACTTATTATACATATTTATTATTTAAATAAACTTTTTAAAATTCATAAAAATGCCGTCATGCATTCTGTCGCAAGGTTATAAATTCTCGGTTGTTAATGATGCTGCCAACATTATTCTCCACGTCAACATAAAATGTAAGTTGGATTTTTCATTCCTCTCCAGTTTTTAAAATAATAAATAAGGTTGATGTTACCCTTGGTGCCAAGATGGCGGCTCGTCTCTGATTCCAGCAAGGAAACAGTGGGGATGCACGTTCTAACCTAACCTAACCTAACCTATCCTATCCTATTCTAATAATTATCGTAATTATTACCAACAGAATTATTAGTATAGGTTAGGTTAGAACGTGCGTCCCCACTGTTTCCTCGCTGGAATCAGAGACGAGCCGCCATCTTGGTACCAAAGGTAACATTAACCAAAAATAATTAACAGTTTAGAATAATAGAAATTTATAAAATGCTGTGGTAAAACTGATTTATTTGTAGGGATCCGAAGAGAAAGCAAATCGTCGTCTTCACTTTTGTTCTTTTGGTGGCGTTTTGCGAGACGTTTTTCAGTCAGGTAACGTTTTCTATCGTTTATAAACTATTTTGCCATCGTTATAGCCGGCTTCAAAATAAAAATTGATTTAAGTTCTATGAATATTCCGCATTGCATCCTGAAGTACCCCACGTTGCAATTCACGAAAACATTTTCTGTTTGTTTTCTATTGTAGCAAAACATGTTGACTAACATACGTCTGTGCGTGTTATCTACGGATTCGGCGACATTACAGGTATTTAAATGTTTTAAATAAAAATGTACGAAAGTGGAAAGTAAATTGCCATTTCCCGTTTTTCAGAGTCAGTGCGTTCTTTGCAATAGGCAATTATTCCCGTCCACGGTATGTAAATATCCTAATTTTAAGTATATTTATATAAAGTGAATGTAAAATTGATTTTTTTTTTTCTTGTTATCTAGACACAAATGTGTACAAACTCGGTAAGATATGCTTTGTTATTTCACTTGGAATTTTCGGTTAATGTTACCTATGGTTCCAAGATGGCGGCTCGTCTCCGATTTCAGCAAATACAAGAAAGGAAACAGTGGGGACGCACGTTCTAACCTATTCTAATCATTTTGTTGGTAATTTATTAGAATAGGTTAAGTTAGGTTAGAACGTGCGTCCCCACTGTTTCCCTTCCTCTATTTGCTGGAATCGGAGACGAGCCGCCATCTTGGAACCATAGGTAACATTAACCGAATTTTCTGATATTAAGAACTAACAAGACTTTTTTTTTCTATTTAAAGCAACAATTGGCAGCCAATATAACTATTAATCAAGCATTCTGCTTAATCGTCAAGTGTATCGAAGTAAGTTTATTTCACTTTAAAATATTCTCTCTCCTTTTTAGAATAGTTTAAATCTTAAATTTCAACAAACACCGTATATATTTTCAGCAAGTCAATCAACAACCGACAATTATTGGTCGCAAGAAACGAGAACTGAGTAGCATTTTATTATCGAATTGGAGCGATGTGGATCAAGATGGAGAAGTTTGGCAACAGCAGTCGGATCCTCCCAACATAGACCAAGTTTTAGTTTTTGCCGTCGACGAAGAAGAAATAAGCTAGAAATAACGACTGCGAATTAATGATTTTTCTGAGTGATGTATTTAAATATAATAAATTTTAATTAATAATTAAAATGGATGGTTCCTTTGTGGTATATGAAGCAACACAAAGCGGAGGTAACACACCGTTATCACAAAACAAAACTTACATATTATGTATGATTCCTGCCAATGTATGTAAGGCCCTGGTAAGAATTTTTCGCTCCTGACATTTTGTATCTATAACGAAGGCTCCATTGTGGACCTTTGCCACAGACCCGAGATCGTGGGCATTGTGTGAAAGGACATAAATGTAGATATTGTTATTTTTCAAAAAATTTTCCAGATTCTCTCAACCTCGTTTAATTTTTCGGCTCGGTTTGTAATTTTTGTGTAGATTTTTATCGATATTGTCAAACATATAATGAACTTTTTGTGTCGGAAGTTTCGACGTAACAATAGTTAGCCTTGGCTATCAAACAAATGAAGAGGAACGAATGAGGGATGTTTACGAGATGAAGGTCGCATTTGAATTGGTACAAATTATTGGATATAATTTTAGTCACCGACGTAAAGACGTAAATTTAATTATATTTCTTTTTTGGTCTTTTCACACTAATTTTTATCGTTTTTTGTGTTGCATGCTGCACTAAAGAGCTTGGGTTCGTATCTAAGTCACAACTTTCGAGAATTTCCCGCGGACAATTCCACTAACCAGAAATCTAAACTTACATTTATAATGAACACATTTGAACACGCCATTCTATAGAATAATTCATTGTAAAATTGAAGAAATTGCAAATCTTTTTTAATACCCAAACGGTACTTACTTTTTGGATGAGCTTAGTATATTCTGAAATTTAGCCTCCTTTTAAAATTGATTTTAACGTCGAGATTATTCCAAACGCCGTTGTTAAACTTCTAGGCTTACAAGATGGTGGCGCTCAACGTTCGACGTTCACGTTTTAGAGACGAAAACTTCGGCCGCAACTTACCGTTAGCCAAAGAATTTAATACGCCGTTGTACTTTTCTTCCCCTACTGTATTTATTTAGTACGATAAAGTTTTACAAACAAAATTTTTGTTCTTGTATCTTTTTCTTTCTTTTTTTTTTTTAACTCTTTCCGCCCTGTGGGCACTAAGAGGGCCTCTTTTAGTAGGCCCATTATGGGTTCGGCCAGGCCCACAATGGGGCGACCGGGTGGTGAGGGACGGGGCCCGACATATCCGAACGGACCACCCCCCGAAAAATTCCTGGGGATTATTCGACCCGTTCGGATTCGATCCCGGGTCCCCCAGAGCGGTAGGCTGCCACCTTTACCGCTCGGCCATCCGGCCGTCTGTATCTTTTTCTAGGATGGGAACGGATTAATGGATAGCAGGATATCTCGAAATTCATTAAACATCGAGGCTTTGTCGTCTTCGGGAAGTAATTTTATCCATAAGTCGTTCGAACTCTTTTCCACGT
Source organism: Centruroides vittatus (assembly GCF_030686945.1). Classification (NCBI taxonomy): domain Eukaryota; kingdom Metazoa; phylum Arthropoda; class Arachnida; order Scorpiones; family Buthidae; genus Centruroides; species Centruroides vittatus. Next base: position 2,525,414 of record NW_027122193.1, read on the forward strand.
GGTCCGTATTTAGTTTTTTGAAAATTCCATCCCCCATCCCAAATATTCTTTTGGAGATGGAGCATTAGACGGGTCGGGAAGATCCTTTTCGTAGAAGTAGCGGGTGACATACGGTTCAAACCGAACACGTTTATTCGATTTTCTCTCATTGCCCCTTTTTATTCCGGAAGAAAAGAAGCGTTTGTCTGCCTTTTTCCCGTCTGATTTGAATAACTTTTTCAAAATAGAACGTGGTTTAGGTTCTACATCTAACTTTACCCGTTCGTGTGTCAATTCTGGTTGCGGAATATTTAATTTGACGTCAGTCGGATTGCTGGATTTTTCTAGTGGCCGCATTTAGTCTTTGGGTCTAATATTTGTGGCATATTCTGGAGCTATAGACCGGTTAACATCATTTACTTGGGTTTCTTTATCAAATGCACTCTTGTTTGAACCGGAACGATTAAATTCGGATGTATCGGTCCCCTGGTCGCAGTTGGGAAGAGGTTGCAGCCAATCGACGTCAGTTTTGTATCGATATACTTCGGGAAATCTGATTATGCGCGACGTGGCAACCCTGGAAATCCACATTTCCATTTTGTGTTTGCACGAGAGAGATAATTCAATAATAACCATAATTAAAAGGCAGGACGTTAGGAATGTTGCGGAGAAACCAATGACGTAGAGCAATAGTTGATGTTTTATGATCCACGAATAATTGAAGTACTCCTCGTGTAGTCCGGATTTCGTATCACCGTAATTAATTGGTGTATTGTTAGTGCTGTTCGGTGTGCCAAGTTCTCCGTTCGAATTTGTTTTATCTCCGACTTCCTTTTTGTATTGTTTTCGGATGTCGTCGATCGAATAATCGTCGTATCGAGGACGATACGAAGTTTGAATCGTTTTTTTCGGATCCTTCTTGTATAAAACTTTGGTTCTATCATCGCGCGACTCTACGGGACTCGTCGAATTATATTAGAGAGGTTGCGGTCATCGTTTTCAGCCCAAAACGTGAACAGCGGACGTTCGAGCGCCGCCATCTGGCAATTCTAGAAGGTTGATAATGGCGTTTGCTTCGTCTAAAAGGTCGATTTAAACTTCTTTATTTTTTTGTGTTCGGCGTTAAAATAATGTCGAATTTTATTAAATAAAATGATTATTTAAGCATTTACGAATAAAATTATAAAGAAAGAAACGATTTTAATCCATAAATTATTTAATTATTCAAGTTTTTTGCAAGCGATGCGAAGTGCCTATAGAATTTACGGCTAATGTAACTCTTGGTGCCAAGATGGCGGTGCTTCCGGTCGCCATCTTGGATTGGCCTGGAGACTGCGCGTTTAGCGCTATTTTGATCGGAGACCACGTGTCTCCGTAAACATAATAATCTAAGATAAAATATTGATAATAAAAAAAACATACTCACGTTAACGATTCCTTTTTTTATATTCGATCCTACTTTTTTTCCCTAGCTTGGTAGATTCCAATTTCATTTTTTGCAGGTCCTTTCTTCCCTAATGTTGTCGTTTCTGCTACAACCTTAAAGGAGTGTTTGGCTGCCCTTTTATTCACACTTGCCTTTTCCTATTCCTTTTCTATTTTCAGTATTTGCTTCTTATTGAAGTTCGGAAGTAGTGTAGACGGAACATATTGTAGATCAAACCATTTTGGAGTTTTCCCAGTCCCTGGACACACCGCAACCAATTGTTTTGCGAAAACTTGGAAACTGTCTCCAGGTTTTCTTTATACTTATTCAATCGGATATATGCTTCGGATAGTGCTGAATGCCGTAATTCCATGTTGCCGTACATTTCAAACAATTTGAGGGCGAACCGAAAGACAAAATACCACCAAAATGGACATTGCCAAATATGCTTTCGAATGTTTCTTTCGTATGCCGAATACTTATTACCACTTTTACAAATCTTAGAAAACATGATTTTAAGTCTCTTCTATAGTATAATTTACATGTTTTAGCACACGAGTTGCACCTTGCATGAGTTCGTTGTAGTCCTAATTTTAAAGCCAATTATTATCATTGTCCCACGCTAATTTCAAATATTCATTTCCTCTGTCTATTAGAATTTGCGGGGAGTTCGACCTAACAAAAATTCACCGGACCTAATTTCTGCATAACGACTAGACACAAAATCACAAGAAATGAAGGTTAATGTTACCTTGGATAGCCAAGATGGCGGCTCGTCTCTAATTCCAGCAAGGAAACAGTGGTATAACCTAACCTATTCTATTATGGTAATTTATTAGAATAGGTTAGGTTAGAACGTGCGTCCCCACTGTTTACTTTCTTCTATTTGCTGGAATCAGAGACGAGCCGCCATTTTGGAACCATAGATAACATTAACCACCTTTTTAACTTTTTTTTGGAAAAACTATTGAAAAAATAAAAATCAAAAATTCCACTATAGATACAACACAACATTGTCAGTATCGTCTAGCTACTGGTTAATTTGCATATTTCCACGAAAAACTACCGTCTAACACGTCATATTTTACAAATTTGCATAATCTTTCACATTCTTTTTTTACATCACGTTAAACGTCATTACGTATTAAGTCAGTAAATTACATGACAGCTCCCTCTATCGCTATTACCTCATGACACCCGGATTGGGGATTACCGGAAGCGTCGCCATCTTGGCACTAAGGGTTACATTAACCGAATTTACATATGTTTGTCTTCATAATAGCTTATCATAATTCTGTAGTAGTAGTGTATCAATTAATTTTTATTAAATTGAAATTATTTTTTAAAATAAAACATGTTTACATTAAATTAAAACACAACGAATACAAATATATCATGTATATCAAAATGCATTATGTGAACAGTTTGATCATACAGGTCGTGGATAACACAGTTATTACATATGTGAAATCTTTAATTTAGCACTTCTTGTTCTCGGAAAACACTCGGATGAATCATTCTTTTTTGTCACATATGCTTTAATAAGGACTTTGAAATATTTATCTGTCAGTAATTTAATACAATTGTCACAGACACCTTTAATATTTGCATTCTTTAAGAAATAGTTAGTTTAGTTTTAATTCCATATGGGTTCCGTAACAAAACTATATTAGAATTGTTTTGAAATGTTGTTCGGAACACGCGACATAACTGTTCTTCAAAGAAGGAAAGTCCCGCGAAGAAGGTGGTTTCCATTTACTGACTGGATGTCGCATTCTAAGTCCAGTTCTCGAACAGGAAACGATGTCCGACAAATGCAGATCGGAATGTCTGAAGTTTCTCTCGACAAAGGTCTATATAACTTTAGGAGGATACGTCGGCAAAGGACCGAGATGAAACCTTGCGGGAAGCACCCCAACAAGGTAATGTTGTAATTACGGCAGTGCCAGTGGTGCCCAGGCACAGGGCGTAGACCCTGGGAAGCGCAGAAATGACCTGGACCAAGTTTTGGGTCATAGTTTTGGGGCGTAGTTACAGATGCTCGTACCGGGTGCATAAAAGGCTAGTTACGGCGCTGCAACGAGAGAGAGCCTCGTGGGACGCCACGGCAAAGAACGAGTGTCCTCGTAACCTGGGCTTAAATGCCTTTTCGTCTTGCAAATCGTTACCTTATTGGTTATTAATCCCCATTTCGGTCCCAGATTGCTATTTCTCCGTTACCGGTGAAATTGGACCAGATCAATTTTCCCGAGAAAGACAATTGATTACGAATAGTAACGTATATTCTGGAGAATTGAAGATCTTGCAGCAGTTTCTTTGTTGAACCTTTGTTCATAGAAATTCAATGTATAAAATTTCTATTCTCACACTACCCAAAACTTTACCTTATCAACCTCCATTATTATTAATCGCCTGTGATCTGACTTAAAATATGGAACAAATTTGAAATTTTAGAGCAAATTTTTCAAGGTTATGGAAGAGTTGTGTTGTTACCTTGAGGTCTTCAATTATACACAAGATATGGCATCAAATTCATTGTTTAGGGAATTTTTTGTCAAAATTAAATTTTATTAAGCAAATTACATGAGCAAAATATGTATTTATATATATAATAAACATTTATTATTTCTCTCTCTAATTTCACATCAAGGCACTTTGGCTTGACAATATCATCTTACATACATTTATATACAATTTATATTACTTAAATATAAAGCATATTTGCATTTGTTTCAATTAAATAATAAATTCCATTAACTATAAAAATATACGAACGATAATATACAACTTCCTTCTTTTGATTAGATACAATCTTTTCGATATTCAAAATAATTTTTACAAGGTTATATATTATTTAATAACAATAATATTGAATAAACTTTTGAATAATACTTTCAACAGTAAAAATTAAAAAGGATTTTTTTGATTTTTGATTTTTAACTTAAGTAATTAATAGATTATCAAAGTATCCGAGAGCCTCTGTAGAATTATTCCTTTAGTTATATACAAAATACATATTTATACAGAAGAATAATGAAGATTTTTGTAGTATTTTACACTTTCGCGTAGCTATTTATACATTATATATACGGTCGAGTCCGCACGAGCCGACGTCCCGAGGGAAAGTGAAAATGTGTCCGGTTATCCGACATGACGACTAAAGTGAAGTTGAAAAAAACCACAATACTGTACTACAATTAGGAAAATACAGTAGGGGAATGTACCTCTCTGACCATCCATCACTGGCACTAAAGTTGGTTTCTACCCCAGCAATTTCCATTGCCTTTTGTTTCAGTATCAGTCCTGAAACAGGAAGATTTGATGAATGAATTTGCTTTAGCCAACGTACCAGAGCATCTTCGACATCTTTGTATGGTGACTTTCTCTAGCGTTTGAGACGGCCACGACGAAAATCCAAGAAAACGTTTGTGGGACAGCAAAAGTAAGTTGATTTATCCGGTGGTGACGAGTTAAACGGTGTCGAGTAAACCGGAGTTTTTTAACATCAATGCCTATGTAAGTCGGCCGGGACCGCAGGAAACCGACTACTTAACCGACGGTGTCGAGTTGTAACCTATGACAACTTATGCGGACTCGACTGTATGTACTGCACATGTATAAATATATTATATAAAACATAACTTGAAAACAACATATAAATAAAGATGAGATTTAAAATATTACAAAATCTTAATGAGTTTGGCGCTTGGACTGTTTAAAATAAATATAGAATTCTAAATGCTAAGAAATGTACAACCATTTTTTCTGATATGCTAGTACTGTCTTCATTTAAGCACTTTTGTATTAAAGAAAAGGAAAATTAATTCTAAGGAGAATAAGGTGGGGGAGCAGATAAATTTTGCATCTGAGAACTCTCGATTCTGTAAGGCCACGTTGACGACACGTGAGGAAAATCAATCGAAAATGTTTCCGTGTTGTCTGCATCGTCGAGGAGCCCTTGGGTGCTTTGGCTCTCTATAATGGGATACCGCCTGAGAAGGTTTGCGGCAGCTGCAAGTATTGCCATGGCTCCCGCTCCGGATACTAAGAAGTAACTTACGTCAAATTTGATCTCGACTTTGGTAGTGGCGTTGATTTTTGTCGACTTCTGTTGCTGTTCCATCAAGGTCGAAATGTAGAAACATAAACCAATGACGACGACACACAATAACACTGAAAATTTACAGATTAATAATAACTTTCTTATGCATTATGTAGGTAACTTTTATGTAAATTTTTTAAAATAAAATAAAATTTTTCTTACTCTGTACATATAAATTAATACAAATCTAATTTTATCTTATTTATGTTATCTGTAAAACAAATCCCTGTTATTTTAACAATTCTTCTTCTTAGTTTTTGCAGTTAAATAACGTTGGCAACTATTTATTTTAGTTTGTAAAATACATCCTTTCCTGAATTTTAATGTATTTCTATAAGGACATCTGTGGCTTATTCTCAATGTATTTGGGTTTTCTCTTTCTTGATTGTGGAATTCAGTAGTGGTGGTAGATGTAACAAGTATAGATGTAACACGATTCTGCATTTTTGTGTATGTGTATACTCTAGATCAGCAATGGCTAATCCTTTTCCAAAGATGGGTCAAAATTAAATTGAAAATTTGATAACTCCAAATTGCGGATGAAATATTTAATTTAAACAATTAAAAACAAAAAAAACACAAATTTTAATTTATTTAACTTTTTAATCTAAGTGAAAAGAAAATAATAATGTGATTATAGCAGAAACATGTATTTCATTTAATAGGAAACCTACTGCTGTTTATTTGATGATAGTTTTTCTAACTAGGTTCATAATTTGTGGCCTTTAACAGTTTTCAGGGAAGACCTTGATTTCACATTACATACGCAAAACTTTGAAATCTATCAAAGACTTTTTTTTGTAATTTATAAAAACCTAATACTTTCTAAACATTAATGCGGAAACTTTGAAATGTTTCCGCATTGAATCCACCTGCAGCAGCGACGAACCCGTGACCAACGAATCACGGGTTTACCGTTGCTGCTCTAGATTCTATAAGAGGCACCTTATCAAAAACCTTGGTAATAAATATTTTTCATTTCGAAGTAATATAGTGTTTATCGAAGATTTCTTTTATACAGGTACTGATATTTCTAGATTGACAGGTTTCCATTTTAAACAGGTTTTCCTGTATTAATGATAAATAAAAGTGAATAATTTAAAATATTCTACTAAAAATTTTTCAAACAAAAATTAATAATAATGAATGTCTTGTAAAATTAACATGTAAAATGAAAATTGTAACAAACATCTGCAGCGTATTTTAATTCAGTTACCTGAAACGTATTATATTTATGAGAATCAGAGCTACAAATTAATTTGAAAAAATGATCTAAATATATTAAATTGCATTGCTAAATCAACAATGATAAAGTAAATAAATGATACAAATATATGATTTTGTTTGTCATATAAATATTTCATTAATTTACAGATAATAGTGATTTGTAAAAAAAAAAAAAAAGAAAGAAACCAATGATAAAAAAAAGTAACTTGCTTTTAAATGTCTCTCTCTCTCTCATATATAAAAGTATTATTTTCTGAATTAATTTAGTATTAAGTGTTATTCTTAAATTAATTTTAAAAATTTCAAAATAAAACTTACCAGTTAGAATATTAAAAAGAGAATTTCTTCTTATTGTTTTCAACCACTTATTTCTAACTCCTATGGTATCAAAAAAGAACTGGACAAGGGTAGTCAAAATTGCAATAAAACAAAGTGCTATAACAGTTCTTATCACATTTACAATGGCTGGTGTTACACAATATTTCATTTCTAGATAATTGGAAAAATTTAAAGTTAACTTATATTTTAAATTAAATCAATAGAAAAGCATTATTTTGAAATGAAGAAAACTTATATTAAATATATAAATTCTCTTATTTTTATATAAATATAACTTTTCTCTCATTAATATAAATCATCATGAGATACAATATATACAAATTCTAAACAGTCCAACTGTATACAGTATACACTAATTCATTTAATAATCTTACTTAATATTATGATTAAATCTAGTAAAATACAGAAATTTCAAGAAGACAAATTTATTTAAAAGTTTCCTAATCATAACTGGTTCGTTTTCAGCTTCACGTCACTTTTAACAGAATTTCTATTAAAAATTTTTTATCTTTATTACATTTCTCTGGTTATTAATATGCAAAATAAATAAATTAATTTAATTTTATAAAAAAGATTTATTAATAAACTTCTTAAACTGGAGTAAAATATAAAATTTAGAGAGTTCTAGCCTTTTCCAGCAAATAAATGTGTTTGATAAATAAATTGTTATACAGCAACACTTCCAAACCTAAAATCCAACGAGAAAAATAAAAACATTTAACCTTTCAAAGGCCATCTTCGAGATCTACTGGTAGAACAAAAACTGAACATAAAAGGAATTTAAATAACGTTTGTTTTGTACGAACATCACATGCGCAGGAATGCAGTAATAAATTACAAAATTAAAATAAAAACGATTAAAAAGAAAACAACATATACAAAAGGTTAAATGCTTATAAATAACAAAAAGTCAGAATAAACTATACCCCAAAAGAATTGGAGTACTGACATACAATGATAAGATATGAACATAATATATATATATATACTAAGCCAGAATTGTTTACAAAGCATTACATATTTTTCTCACTGGAATTTAGGTTTGGAAGTGTTGTCATATTATATACATCCAGTCCGGGATAGGATTTCTACATAAAAAATTGTTGCTGAAACAGACTATAACTCTTTAAAATTTAAAGATTTTATTATAATTTATAGAATACTTTATAACAATAGATGCATAACAACATAAGTTGTCCCAAAAGCTATTAGCAAAATATTAGCAATAGATTATAGTGAATACTTATACTACTGATTCAGAATAGTGTTTTTCCAGTTAGATACTCTCTGAAATAAACTGTAAATTACTTTTGTATCTATAAAAACAAACCGATCATTAAATATGCAACAAGAACAGTCCAGAAGACAGAAGAGACTCAAAGCTGAAATTTAATACGTGAAATATATAACTTCTTTCTTATTACATTAATTATAGGATGATTAAAAAATCATCCTATAATTAATGTAATAAGAAAGAAAAACAAAATATCTAGTTTAAAATACACTTGATATTCCTCATTTTAATTATATTTTGGCAAAAATAATACCAAAATAAAAAAATAATGTTCTAAATATTTACTTAAAAATGATCTTTAAATCTATTGGTATCATTTAGCAACTTCAGTGATTAGTGGATTTTATATGAAAACGAAGTGATTATCCAATGCAATATAACTTTCTTAAACTGCTCACACTGTCAATTAAAGATATAATTTTTATTCATAAAAAATTTATATTAAATACTGCACAATACAGTTAAAGTGAATTGGTCTAATTAGTCCCATTTGAAATCTATATGTCAAGTTAAAATAAAGTTCCTGACCTTCCTTTTTTGATTCTATGTGCTGGTTTATGGAATATTATTCTTTTTAATTTTGAATAAAATATTGTAAAATTTTGTTAAGTATTTTTGTATCTAACAATGTCTGTAACCTACTGATAATTTCTAAAATACTTTATTGCAAATTTAGATAAGATATTCTATTACTAATTGAATGACTTATTATACAAGAGTGACCTAAATTATCTCTCAATAAAATTAGTTATTTATATATATATATATAATGAAATTTACAAACTTATATACAGGTATACCTCGCCTTACGTCGGTAATTGGTTCCGGGAGAGGCGACGCAAGTCGAATTTACTTGTGTAGTTACGACGTAAGTCAAACTACGGTGGAAAATGTCGATAATGAACACTTAAAGACCGCTAAGTAAGACGACAACACAGAAACATAGATGTTTTCGTGTTTCGTTCTCTAGGATTTATGATGATTATATTAACATTTACTGTAAATATACATATTTTAATATGATTTTATGCGCTTTTAACGCTTTTCTAGTGATATTACGACTTCAATATTTGTGGTGGACTGACGTAAAGTAGAATAAAATGACTTAAACTTGATTTTTATTTTTCCATATACTTTTTTGACAAACGACGTATAATCGAGAACGACGTAACTCGAGGTATACCTGTATTCATTTTTTCTTCCAAATAGATAATTAGTGATTTTTATAAGCTTGAACTGCATCCAGACATGACTATATGACATACGAAATTTAATTAAAAGTTTAAACCTGTAATTGATTTTAATGTAAAATGAAATATTAATGAGATGTGAATATTCATCAAATTAATAGTTATAGAGATGTTAATAACAACATTGAAAATACAATTTTCAGTGTAATATATTTAAAAATAGTTGTCAAAAAATTAAATAAGACTAAATTTTTCATTGTTTATAATAATTTTTTTCATTATTAACTAATAATAGATATTGCAGTATGCACGGATAAAGTCGTGCGTACAACAACATCTATTGTACACATAAATATGTACAAAAAAATGTAAGTAAATCACAATAGGTTAATTAAACATCCATATCACATATCTAATGTGGATGTTTAATTAACCTATTGTGATTTTGATTATTATATTATAAATAAAATGGATAAGAAACTGTGTGTGTGTATATATTTATATATAGGATGATCCATTTTAATTAATCAACCCATTGAAATAATTTGAAAAATATGCATCCTACAAAAACAATCACAAAACCAAAAATGTTAGACCTCAAGATCATAATATGGAGCTACAACTGATGAAAAAGGGTCAACTTTATTTTCTTTAATGGGGACCTCTGGCAGCCAGATGGTTAAACAGTTAAAGTGGCAGCCCACTGCTATGGGGAACTTGGAATCAAATTCAGATGTGTCAAAAAATCCTAGGAATTATTCAGGGGGTGGTCTACCTAGATAAGTCACAGCCACATCCCTCAGCACCCTGTTGTGGGTTTGGCCAAACTCTTGATGGGCTTGCTTAAAAAAAATCCTCAAGTACTCACAAGATAGAAATATTTATAAAAGTTTTCTCCTTACAGAAAATGCAACATTGATCGAGTTAATTCAAATAAGTCTGATCCAATTCCATTACCTGAATAGTAAGCCACGTAAGCCATCTGCTGGTCATGAAGTCACCTTTATATATATAATTTCAAAATATGCTTACATCCATACTTAATGACATTGTATTAAATTACAATCTACAAATTGTAAATTACTGTAAAGACTCTTAGGCTGCTTTCAATTTTAAGATCCAAAGATACAGAATATCTCAAATATGTTTACTTTAAAAACTGGAACATGCCATCTTGTATTTACTTTCAGACACAAGTTTACTCTGAGCATACTTAATTTGATGTTTTATTACATGACTGGATGATCGGATCACAATCTATCAAGTTTAAATTCCTGTCCTTCCTTAATCTCGAGAATGGAGGTAGAAAGGTGAAAATCGTAACCAGATACGGAAAGCTTAGGGGCAAGAGGCCCCAATTAACTATATACAAACGTCTGATTTGCACCAGAAGTCATGTTCTTTTCAATTAAAAAATTTTCCCCCGAAAGGAGTTAGATAGATGATCAGTATGACTCTATTGCTAACAGGAAAAGTACAGTCAAACCTGTTTTTATGCGGGGGATAGGGACCGCATTAAAAAAAACGCATAAAAAAAAAATCTCACGAAACTTCACGAATGGCTGTAAATAATAGTTTTCGCAACACAATTAAAAAATATTTTTTTTATGCGGTCAACAGGGACCGCATAAAAAAAGTCTCACATAGAAAATAACTCAAAACCGTACGAAATAGAATTTATTGACAACAGATGTCAGCACTTGACTGCATCGTCTGGTCTATCGTCTGTTTTACATATTTTTGTCCAGGTGGTGTTTTGTTGACTTAAAAAGTAAATTATTTCATTTTTCGCATATTCATGCAATAATATTACTATAATAAGTGCATTTATGCTATAATAAGTTTATTTAGCTATAATAAGTCAACGTGAGTCATGACGAATCGCACGAGACTAGTCGCCAACTATACCGCACAAATTAAAAATTCGCATTAAAAAAATCGCACATAAAAAGAGCGCATAAAAACAGGTTTGACTGTATAATGTACTGTACACAGACATGACACTACTAATTTGAGGTGGAGAACATATATTTTAAATTAAAAATATGATTAAAAATTGCAGCCTGTCGTAACGATGTCACAATAAAATAATTGCTCGTTTCCTATAATGTTTTATAATTTATGATTTCAGTTTCTTTTTAATACTTCAAATATTTAAAATTCTCACAGTGGATTCTGATATTGAAATTATTTTTAAAAATAACCTATTGCAAACTTTCTTGAAAAATATAAAACAAACCATTATTTACAAATTTGTACTTCATTAAATAATAATCTGAACATTAGTTACTTTAAAATATTTTTAAAATTTAATACCTTACCATCATTATAGCCATGATATATAAAATACATGTCACTATCCTTCATCTTTGTAGATTTCACAGATTCGAAATAGCCCATATAAAAAAATTCTTGAACTCCTATATATTCGTGTGTGCAACCTCCTCCTTTTAAATAGAACCATTTAGGTTGCGCTAATGCTGTGGATAATGTTGCAATCACAATTATACTTAATATCGCAGCTGGAATGTTCCTTTCTCTTTCTTTCACCTGCATCCTCCTTTCAACCCAAAATGGACTTGGTGTAATGGCATACATTGTAAAAATTAATTAATTCCTGAACAACCTATAATTATAAGAGATTAAGTAAGAACTAAAATATGAAATAAAATTATATGTTAAACACAAACAATTCATAAAATATAGGATGTTGTAAGGAAATTTCGGCAGCAAAGAAATTATAAGCACACTATACATCTACGCATTGCATGCTAATCTGGTGTAGCCTATTATTATTGGTTGTTCATAAATTCTGTCGATAATGATTCGTACGATCTTTGTTTGCCATAATCATGCTAATTTCTATATTCAAAACAACTCTCAAATCTCAATTTATATTTCCATATTATAACTGATAACTAAATTGTCATGTTTGTCATGCAAATTTTTGTCTCATACTTCATTTTTTTTTTCAATATGATTAAGAAAAGGCTATATACAATTCAATTAAAGAATTACAACTTGGAACACACAGATAGACCATGTCAAAGACAATAATATATTAAATATTATGCCAACGATACAACAGAAAACAAATTATCATGTTAAAGTCAAAGAATGGGATGAAGTAGGAAGAATCCAATAGTTTCTGTCTTGATATGTACATGTTCTGTCCCAAAGGTAAGTGTGCTGATATTTTATTTCAAAGTACACAAGTTACATCAAACTACAAATGATCTCCTTCAAAGTACGACCTTTGCAAGGTCACACAGTGGTTCCAAAGTTTTTCCACTGGTCATAGCAGTATTTGAGGTAGTTTTCCATAAGGGTGTTTAGTTTGTCAGTTATGTTTTTGATGCTTTTCACTGTCCCAAAATGATGACCTTTCAAAATTTGGATTTTATTTTAAGGAATAGGTAGAAGTCACATGGAGCTAGGTCCTGGCTATAGGGAGGTTGTGGGAGTGTGGGGATTTTTTCTTGGCCAAAAACTCTCGAACTGATAGTGCTGTGTGAGCAGGCGCATTATCATGGTGCAGCAATCTTCTGCAATGTCCCTGCAGACTTGCTTGACCCATTTGTTCTACGACATCTTTGTAGTAGGCCTGTCCTGAAGGGTGAAAGTTCTTTGTGCACAATTCCACAGCTATCTAAAAAACTACCGTGGATCTTTGTGCCATCTAAACACCATGTTTCTCAATAAAGTGGCATTTCTATAAGCTTCAGTTAAGTCTGCAAATGTCTCGGTTGCAGATTTCTTGAGTTTCATGCAAAACTTTGATAGCATAACGTTGTTTGAGATTTTTCTCCATTTCAAATGTAACAATGTGTTAAAACACTATCTTACACAAAGATTGTTCAAGTTTGACTTAACTGATCAACTTGAAACAGGTCTAGACTAGTGTTGTGACGAATAGTATATTCAGCCTCAGACTGAATACCGAACATTCGGCCAAGAGCATGGCCGAATAGCCAAATATTTGGCCAAACTATTTGGCTTGATTAACGCACGTACAAAAATTGGCATGCAAACTGCATTATGGCAAGGACTTTGCTCTCCATTGGCCCGCTGTCACTACGCTTCGCCAATCACGTTAATTCTTGACAGTTGTAGCGGACAGACAAGAGCATCATGGCAGTATGTGATAAGTGACGATATCAAATGTGGATAACAATAAAATGACCTACACGTGTAAATAACGGAAAAAGAACAGAGAAGGACCGCGAAGTGAAAATATGAAAATAAATATGAAATTGAGTTGATAACATAATCGAACAAGTCGAGGCAGCTTATTGGAGCAAAATTCATAGCCGTCAATGCCAAATAATTGTTCTCATAAACTTTGGAAAGCTAAATGCTTGTAATGAAAGTCACTTAGTGTGCATGGGCGAATGCCTGGGGCCATTCAGGCTACCAAGATGTCTTGAATATGTAAAATCATAACTGTGACTTATACCAACGTCCTATCTGTCTCTTTTCTCCATTATCACCAGGCTATGAGTCATGTAATTGTAAAATGGGAAATCTATGACGGAAAAGTGACAAATTGAAAGTATCGTGCGTGCACATTATGATGTATGCATAGGCATACGTGGACTAGAGCGATAGAGGAAAGAGAAAGGAAAGAGCAAAGACGAGTGCTTAAAAAGAAGGATAGGCAGGGTCAGACCCTCAGATGTGCGACGATTCTCGAACGAATAGGTGTGTACATGTGCTGATCTTTGTAATTATAAATTGTGAATACATGTGACTGATATTATTTTGTTTATTATTTTCTGCAGGTTATAAGTTATAAATAAATATAAACAAACAACACTAACCCGATAACATTAAATCTAAATACCAAAATGATTAATTTACTGTGTTTTTGTTATTTCTTTCTCCTGTTTTTAGGTATTTGGCCGAATGGTAATTAAATATTTGGTATTCAGCCAAATAGCGAAAAATAAGCCGAATACCGAATAGTAACCGAATATTCATTGCATCACTAGTCTAGACATGCTGCTAAGATATCTAGCAACATAAAAATACCAATTAATGATGTGTTAAGCTGCACAGTCATTAAATAAAAAATCAACACACTTACTTTTGGAACAGATCTTGTATAATAAAACATTGTACAAATTACATGTATAAACATGTTTTTACAAATTGAAAGCAAAATGTGCTAAAACAGTTTAGCTTTATATATTAGTATATTTAGTATATAGTAGTTTAGTATATTTAAATGTGTATAACAGGTATTTATTTATTTTATACCAAATAAAAATGTTTGAATTTAACAACCAAACATTTTTATATGGTACTGAATATCAATTGTGGAAATGAGTAGTTTGATATTTCTTACAAATATTGATAATTTCTACATTATTAACAAACCCAACCTTTATTCAGGAAGATGGACTTCATTAACTTTGAAATATTTTGAGAAATCATCAGCCTCATTACAAATAAAGCAGTATTTATATGTATTTAATGCCTTCTGTGATAGTTTCTTCACAATAAACGTCTTCTACTATTAACACTGCAGTGAGTAACACAAAGTCACTGACAAAAAACCTTTTACAGTGTTGTATACGACAGAGAACCAACTAACGTTTCCAGCCTCCACCAAGGCCTTCTTCAGATTGAGAACTAAATTTCATCCCCCTCCAGACCGCCAGAACGATGCATCTGAGAAATAAACATAGTACGTGTCGCGTTTCACCCCTCCGCCTGGCTCCGTTCGAATTCCTCGAACAGGTACCTCCACACATGCATGCAGGTACCTGTTCATGCACCTCTACGAAGAAAGCCTTGGTGGAGGCCGAAAACGTTAGTTGGTTCTCTGTCATATACAACTCTGTAAAAGAGTTGTATATGACAGAGAACCAGGCCTCTTCTCTTCTTCTTCTCTTTCAAGTTAGAGCATCTCATTACTTAACTAAACATAATAGTACTATGTATTTCAATCATTAAATAGGCAGTTCTATTACATTTAAAAAAATATTACATACAAAGTGATTCGATTCATAATACACAATAATTCAATATAATGAGAGCTACTTTTCTTTCTCTCTTCTCAACTTACAAGACAAAATATTCTAATTGTGAATGTAACAAGATTAAAATTCTTGCATGCTTTAATTATATAACTTGCAGGTTCTTGACTTCACTTTGTTTCATTCCCACTTTATATTTGTTTGTTATATTGCACAGCTGATTTAGAAAAAATGGCAATATGTATACAGTATGTTGTGCAATTTAGTAAACATTACTTCTATGTTACAAACCCTTCTATTGATAACTACAATTTTATTATACTCTATTTGGAAACAGGATAAAATAACCAGGTTATGCTAAAAAATGGCACAAATCTTGACCATAAGAAAAAATGGAAGATATCATCCTTATTTAGGAGAGATTTTCATAAACAAGATACACTCATAAACTGGAGTTACACTGTATTTCAAAGCATAATTTAAATTGATAAAAACATTTCTGAAAAATCAATATTAATTATATTAAACTACTTTAATTCTGTTACTAAGTGAGAAAACTATTCAGATTTGAGCTGTGAAAAAGAAAGAACAAATTACACATAGGCTAGCAGAGATGAAGATACTGTGATAAACATTTGGAGTATCCAAAAAAAAAAGAAATTAAAAAATAAAACTATTCTCACATCCTTAAAACTAACCCATGGCAAAGAAGCTGAAAGAGCTGAACTGTGATGGTTTGGCACATTCAAAGGTCAGAAAACTTCATGTCACATAGTAGAAAATATTGAAATGAAGAAAAAGGAAGAAAGAGGCCTGCCAAGGAAAAGATGGATGGACTGTGTTGGAGCAGACACTAGGAACTCTGGTATAACTAGAGAGATGGCAAAAGATGAAACTTAAATACAGATGATAACTAAATAAAAAAGCAGCTAAATTCAAATTCAATTAAATAACGAAAATTCTCCACTCATTAAATAAGTAAAATCTCAATAATACATAAACATATAATAAATGAAATGTTATATGCTTATATATAAATGTTTTACAACACAATATGATTAGTACATCTGTCATTTGTATGTTTTTCCTAACTTTAGTAATCAAAAAGTGATGATAAACATCTGGAATTACTACAGATATTCTAATTGTTACTGATAATTGTTTCCCAAAAAATAAAATATAATCACCAAATTTTATAATTCAAATATTTTAGTACAGTCAACTCATGTTAATATGAATTGCTAAGAAAACAGAAGTTAGATAACTTTATCAAAAATCTGTATTAACAATTTTCAGGGTAAAAGTTGTATAATTATATGGATATAAGGCTTAATAGGCAATTGAAACCTTTAAATTATAATATTTTGAATTAATTTATGGGTGTACTATAGATTACCCCCTATGGAATTTCAGGACTTTGATTATATATTTGAACTCACGGGACTGACGTGAGACGAGTTCAACGGTACCCTATTTTTGGATCGAAGACGAAAAATAAAAAAGTTATCATACTTTTTTAATGCTCTCACGAAGACGGCACCATAGTTGCTAGTACTGCCATCTTGCGGTAAAGTCTGCAAACCTCGATGTCGGACTACGGTCATCTCTAGGAGGGTTAAACATGTGATACGAGAGCGGAGAGAGCAACGCAACTTCCGATCATCGCGCGATCGCCATTTCGGTTAATGTTACTTATGGCAGTGAACATGGCGGCCGTTCCCACTGTTTGTGCTCCCAACTGACCTCCTGGAGGGGAGTCGCCAGCAGGCCGCCATGTGCTAAACATCACTAGTTATTGATTCACGGTAGTTCTTGAACAAAGTAAAAAAAAGGGGGGGAAAACGTCTACTAAAGGCAATTTTAACGGCAAGCGACGCGACTCTCGATTGCGATAGCGAGGCCGACTTAGCTGAGAGAGTGACGTGACTCCCTATCATCGTGTGATCGCTGGAAAAAAAGTATGATAACTTTTTTATTTTTCGTCTCCGGTCCAGAAGTACGGTATCGTTTAACTCGTCTTGGTCTCCTGAGTTCAGATATATACCCAAAGACCCGAAATTCCATAGGTGGTAATCTATAGTATCCCCTAATTTACTAAACAAAGTTAAATTTATTTAATGATCTAACTGATTTTCAAATCAAACAAAATGAGAAGAGGAAACAGTATTTGTCATTTAGGTATGGATCAGTATATCAGAGTGATTAAACAAAACAAAGCTAAAAGAAATCTGATTTTTTTTCTGCTGATTGTTTGAAGTAGAAAATATTTTTGACTCCAAAAGAGTAAAAAAAAAGGAGCCAAACCTGGTATCATTGTATGCACTCCCCAATATGCAAATAGCATGTATTTTCACATCCATTTAAAGAGGTGGGCATCCTTAAACTTTAATCCCTACTTTGAGTACAGTAGAATGTCCAATAAAACTAGATGTTTGAATTGCTCTACAATAGAAGGTCAAACCAGTCTTTGCTTACTAGAAGAAACTATTCTACTCAAAATAAAACATTTATTAAATATCACGTTTTATTATTCACGTGGAAAAGTATTAAAAGCAACCTTTATTGGAAATAGTGTTATTTCTTTGGGATTGTGAAGGTAATTTACAGTTTGGTTTAACAAATTCTGAATAAAATTTTTGTTTGCTTTATCACGTGAAAATTAACATTGTGACAATAATGTTTTGCTACAGAAATGACAGAATTCACTTTATTGCAAGAATTTGTTTTATCAGTGTTCATTTTAATGCAAGTGGACTGTATTTAAATGATTTTATGATTCTGTTACATAAAAGATAATTTAAAACTCACATTAATTCGCAACATATATTCAATCTCTTCCACTTTTTTCTTATTGAAACATTAAACTAATTAATAATGCCATTTAAATTTCTACTTTTCCACTAATTTTTTAATGTAATTTGAGCACTATTCTTTTTCAAACTTTATATTTAGTCAAAAAATCTATACTAATTTCCAAAATAAGTTTAAAAATTCAAAAAATATAATGAAAAAAAATCTAACCTCTTATGACTTCTTTAAAAAATTACTGTTACATTAAACCTTATTATGTTACTACAGAACAATAGATCCTGACTTTTAATAACCTAATAGGTTCCTAAAAAACTAAGTGAGTCATTGTAAATCAATTGTAAATCTTTGATTTCCCATAGGACTGATACAATATATTAAGATTTGTTCCTGAAAATAAACATATTACACTGAATAATATAATATATTTTATGTTTGATTTACATAATATAACACTGTCATGGCCATTAAACAAGACACTTGCACTTAAATGCATCATTTCACAATTAATTAAAAATTTGTCCTAAGATCAGAGAGAGATAAAGTAGCAGATTTACAAGAATCCGTAAAGCAGAGGGTCTACCGAATTTGCAAAGTCAAATTATTGCCATTGTCAAATGTATAAATGTAAATTTTATTTACACTATAATTCACAATTTAGCAAATAATTAAAATGAATCATTATAAGAATAAATGAAAAGAATTTAGTCTTGCCATAAAGATTACAACTATATAGAAAAAAAATATGGTCAACATTTTCATAAATTTAAATTAAGTATAATCATTATAAGATGATTAATAAATTAATCTTATATTTATATCTTTAATATTTTAATCTTAATCTTATTAATCTTTATACATATACAAACCTGCGTAGCTTACATATTATTAGAATCACGTAATAAGTTCACCAAATTCATTACAGTGTTTAATTAACGTACCGAGTGTATTAAAATTTATTTAATTTAGATCTCTCGTGACATCATATTAACATTATTATAAACAAATACAAACAGTGCAGTCGTGTCCATTCTTATTTAATTTAATATTTTTTGTAACATTTCAAGCAAAAACAGCTTTATTACAAACATACGATGAGTCGTCGTCATCATATGTTTGTACAAAACAGAAAACAGAATTTTCTAAAATTATATCAGTTCACCAATTTTAATCAAAAATATAAATTTTTTATCAGTATAATTAATGTGAATAATTAAATTAACAAAATTTTAATTAATTAAATTTGTAAAGTTTAAATAATTGTTTTATACAAATGATCCTAAGATTACAATTCTCAGATTCTCGACTTCCCGAAAGGATCTGGGCAGGACTGTCGAGAGAGAAGAGCTTGTGGGGTTTCCCCAGGTCTATAGAAAACTTAGTGGGTCTACAGTGTTCATATTCTTATAAATGAATGTTACTTTTTATAACAGAAAATAAAATCTTTAAAAAGGTTTTTTAATTAATAAACATAATAAACAACAGTAGAAACTGGAGAAAGAACTTAGAAATAAAACCACACTCTATATCACTCCGGCGAGTAAAATTTAATAAACCAATAACTCGTCACGCAGACTCACGTACAACAAGAAAATTGTTATACAAAGCGTAGCTTATTTTAAATATTTTCTTTTATTTCATTGTTTTAGTGTGAACATCCAATTCTTTTTGTCCCCTCAAATGTTTTTAAATTTTAAGTAATATATGTTCTATTCCATTTCTACGTTCAACAACCGAAGACGATCCATTAAATCAGATCAAAAATCCTTTCGGCTCGTTAAATTTTACTCGCCAGAGCAATATAAGGCGCAATTTTGTTTCCGAATGCTTTTTATTAATAAAGAAACATTCTACCTACTTAACGCATTCGAAAAATTTCAATGCCTGTCAAGTGGGCAAACAGAAGCGCATGCTATTGAGCTTCGTACGAGCTCTCGGCGGCACTAATCGTAGGCTATTCCCATACGAACAAATAGAAAAATAACTCGACTTCAAAAAGCTCTTCTTCGATACAAGTTATTCCCATTCCGCAATTTACTAAACTTCGGAAGCCGCTACCGTCAGAGACGGGTAAAGACGGTGTTCCTTCCCTCGTTTTTTATCAAGTAGCAATAGCCTGCAATCCTTATACGGAAGGCAACATCCTCAGGAAGTTAAAATCATATCTAAATTAATTAATATGAAAGTATGGCTTAAATTCTTAAATAAATAACCGTAGAGGACAGATTCTGTAGAAAATTTCCTTAGTTAATGAAGCTTTTAATACTTCAGTTGTGTAAATTTTTTTAAAAATTTGGGTTTTTAAAATGTATTTCTCTATTGAATAGAATGTAATTGAAGATAATTTTCAGTATATATATAAAAAAAAAAGTAAATGTGAAGTTTAATATGAATTTAAATGAAATTAATTGCTTAATGCCAATTAATGACATAACAATTATGATTCATGTGAATGTCAAATTTATATATATTAATTTAAAGCATACTTACACCTCAGACATACAAATGAATGCGCAATAATGAAATAAAACGATCAAAATATCTTAATTTGAAATTATTTACTTTTTTTAAACATATTCTCACTTCTCGCGTACGCGCTAAATCGAATACACAAAACTAAAAAGAAAAAATAAATTAAAGTGCTCGTTCGCATCTTTAAGCCACGGCCGTGTTGCCAGATTAGAAAAATAATTTTTTTTAATGACGATAATAAAATTGAAGATAAATAAAATATACAGAGATTTAAATAAATTATTTTTAAAATTAAAATAATAGTATAATTTTGTTTTTGTTTGTTTTTAATTTAATTTTTTTTGGCTTGATGAGGTGCTTAAACTCTTTCCATCTGTTGGCCCGCTCTGTGATGATTATTTAAAAACATACTTATCATAGATACAGACGTGAGAATGGTAAAAAGAAGGATCCAATAAATCCAAGTCACTTTGTTCATGAAAATCTTTGAGCCGAATCAAACTCGAATTTGGATCCTTCTGTCATATGGAGACTAACAAGAGGGTCTTTATCGGGAGTTCGGTCACGTCCACAATGGAGGACATCCAGGACAGACCGCACGTGAAAACTTCCTGGATTGCTCGCCTGGATTCGTTCCTGGGTCCTCCAGAGTGGTGAGCCGATGACTTAACCGCATCGACCGGTCGTTCGACCCCTTTTAGTACGTCTTTTACGTCTTGATGTCAAAACAACACAATAGCTTTAACATGGAGACGTAAAAGAACTTCCAAAAATCCCTTCTTAGTGTGCATTCTCTCGGCGTACCCTAACTGTGTACCAAATTTCAACTTTCAACTCCTAACTGTTGTTTGGGCTCTACGCTTATTATTATCAAAATGAAAGGAGATTCAACTAAATATTAAATGATATGAATTTTGCCAAAAATGTCACGTCCTTATAATTATGTTACATTTAAAAATGCAGTTAATTTCAATAACAGTTTATTTTAACTATCATCATACATTAATGACGACGATTTTTAACATTATTTTGTCTTTATTATTATGTATCTAAAATTTCAAAAGTATATTACAAATTGTAGTTGAGTAATTAAAACTAAATTGTTGTTCTCATAATTCTGTTACAAGATCGATAACGAAAGCCGACAACTGTCAGTTTATACTTGTTATTTTAAGCTTTCTAAAGTTCTGTCTTTTTTCCTGTTGTCTTCACCCCTAATTCGTTTAATTTCGTTCGTAATGCATGCCCCATTCTTCGCAGATGTAGAGAATTTATTTGAAATATGCAGAAGTGTACTTTCGATCACTTTATCTTGTATGTTGTAATCTGCACTTCTTCGTTCCAGAAATAACTATTATTTTTTTTTTTTAATCGAAAACTTTCGGGCTAACAGGCACGTGGAGAGCCATGTTGTCCTGGATATCGATACGATTGACGTCTGCGTGTGCCGTTAATAAGGCCTCGACGATTTCCACCTGCCCCAAATTAGTTGCATCCATAGCAATTTTCCCATTACCATCTCAAATTAGTTGCATCCACAGCAATTTTCCCATTACCATCTCAAATTAGTTGCATCCACAGCAATTTTCCCATTACCATCTCAAATTAGTTGCATCCACAGCAATTTTCCCATTACCATCTCAAATTAGTTGCATCCACAGCAATTTTCCCATTACCATCTCCCATGATTTTACCATTCCCGCATTCTGCGAGGTTCCAAAAACGGGTTGGAATTAAGAATATTTATACTATTAATACGACTTTTGTGCATTCTATCTCCAAAATAAGAACATTACAAATATTTAAAATATTTATTTCTTAATTAATTGTCGTTTGACGACAAGTCAAAGTCGAACATATTAATTGTTGAACGTCACAATAGATGGTTATTGAGTACGATAATAAGCTCGGATCATTGAAAGAACTCTCATCGCTAAGAGCACCATTTTGTGCTTTATATTGAACACTTTGCCACATTTCTTGACTAAGAACGTCGGGAAATCTTTGAGAAAGAAACTGAAACGATTCTAATAAATCATTTAAATTATCAGATTTCTTAATAGCGCTAAAAGTAACGTAATTGCCATTTTGATCTTTAGAAGCACTCGTTCGGAAATCGAATTTCTTTCTCGCTCTATGAATAATCATTGGATCTGAAATTTTTCTATTGTCGGTAATCATGAAACACATCGATGGTTTCAAATTAATTTCAGCTTCGTCGGAAACTAAGATTTTAAAAATATACATATAATTAAAACGCTTAAAATGTGATTCAAATTTTAAATTGAAGTGACAAACTTACTTCTTCCTCTTAATTGAACTTCAATTGGCCAATGATCAGAAACATTCCTAGTCTGCGAATGTTAAGACCAGCGATAGTAATTCGAATCATTTGTGTTTTATACTGAAATAGTCTTTAAAAATAGATGTTGCTTACCTGTTCGATTGTTAATTCATATTCGTTCTGGAAATCGAAAATGTTAGCAGAATGGCGTATCGCCGCTTGATTCATTTCTTCTCCAGCGATGACAATTCTAGAAAAAGTTTTAAAGAAATTACTTGAAGTATAAATATGCCATTAATTTAAGGTACTTGAATATATACCTATCGTAAGGACAACTATTAACGTTGGTGGTTGTATCCACGTGATGCCCAATTAACCACGTAAAATCGCTTCTAGTCCATAAACGAATATTTCTCCAATCGCTAGTTCGAACATTACCACATCCGGCATTCATATCTCCCATAATAATTGCATTCTACAAGATTAATAAATTATATATAAATATTATAATAAGCAATTTATAATGTATTAACTGTTATTCACCTTGGTCTCGTATTTATTTTTGGCATAATCGTAAACATCTGCCAAGAAATCGGTTTCATTAGCCGCGTTACTTGGTTGTGTGTGAATACCAATGGCAATAAATGATGGCAAATTCTCTGTTAAAAGTTTATATAATGTTTTTTTTGTTATTATTTTAAATATATTTTAAAACATAAATAATAATAACAACTAACTAGTTGTTGGAGAGAGGAAATGCACTATATAAGGAGGTCTCATGAAGTTATCATCCTTATCGGGATATACAACTGCACCTAACACGGAAACTTTTTGTTTTCTAGGAAAAAATATAATAAATTAAAATTTGTATTTACAATATTGAATAAATTACGTTAACATATTTTAAATAAATATTTATTCGATTACCGATAGAAGAAAGCATATTGTTCTTTAGCTGTCTTCCTTCCCAGACGTTCACTCAAGGCCATGTCGTATATTACTCCTTCGGGCGCTACACTTTTTGTACAGAAAAAACTGTTAAAATAAACAAATAAAATCTTGCACAAATGATATTCAATTACCTGTTAATTGAATGAAGGAGACCATGAACGAGACTTTCGTCACGCGTTACAATTTCTTGTACAAGGATGACATCGTAACGAATAAGAATCTTGAAGACTTTATAGATTAAAAATTTCCTTCAAAGAGTTATGAATTATTAAATAATTTTACTTACATTCTTTACAATTATCATAATTTCTTCATTTGATATTTTGCTGGGTCCTAGATTTTGGATATTGAAAGATCCAATTCTTAAAGGTCGATCGACCGTTCTCAGACCTTCGTTTGTACAAAGTGTCACTTGATGCAAAGTAAATGCAATGGAGAGAAATATAAAATATTTCATAATTGCAGGAATTCCTAATGGTTTTCTTTACTAATGCACCATTAATTCAATATGTAAAGATGCTGTAAAAAAAGGATGCTTTATATCAATTTCCTTTCAAAGTCTAATAGATATAAAGCTTATCTTATCGCCTTTATTACACATGTAGTTTATAAAAATATATAAATATTTAAGTAAATTATGTAGCTGTACATGACATACATATTTTGTTTTTCCAGATTAGAAGATTAAAGGGTTGTAGTTTTAAAAATGTAAACAATTTTAAGGTTCTATACGTATAAAATGCACGAAATTCATTTACTTTTAAGGATTTTTATAAATAATTTATTAAAAACACATAACGCTAAATAATACGTGAAAGTTTTTAAGGTAAGCTATGGAAATCAATGCTGTAAAATTTAATTGTTTCGGATAAATTTTGTAATAAAGTATTTAATATGGTAATTTTTAAAACTCTTTTCACCCCGTGGGTGCCTTTTTGTCCATGTCCATAATGAATTAGGCAGGCCCACAATCGGGCAGCCGGGTGATTAGTGATGAAGGACGAAGCCCAACGTATCCGACCCATTAAAAAATTCCTGAGGAGATGCCCTCACGGATTCGATTCCGTTTACTCGGAGATGGACCGACGCTTCAACCGCCTCCGCCATCTTGAGTGAGTTAAATAGATTAAAATTAGTTGAAACAAAATTTTTTAAAAGAATTTTTTATTCTATCGACATTATAAAGTCAAACGTGACATAATTATAAATACCAATTTCTGTTCTTTGGTTAAAAGAGAGTGTTTTATCTAAGCATTTCTCATTTAACCAATGAAGATTTTTCAATTAACGGCATGAAAACAATTTGTTTTCTATTTACAGTAAATAACAGAATTTTTCGGGGAGTGATACGACCGGCTATGTCGGCCCCCATTTTCTGAATTCTAAAAAGTAATATATAATTACGGATCTTTCTTCATGAAAAAATTCATATATTTCTTACTCGTTAATTAAAAAAAAAAAAAAAAAAAAAAAAAAAAAAAATTTGCAGGTGGCGCTATTTAAACAGCTGTGCATTCACGTGTAGTTTATTGTGTTTTGGAAAACTTAAGATGGATGAAAACGATTCTTTGCGACGAGGTTAATTATTTTTAACAATTTAATTTAGCTTTAGAAATTATTAATCCTTCGCTTGTAGAATTTGCCAGTATCTTAATAATTTTTGTTCGTTATATATACTAACCTGACACATGTTGTTAGGCTTGATATACAATACAATACAAATAACTGATTACATTTTCTATAGAAAGTTTGTAAATAAATATTTTAATATTATACAAGTAATTCGTATTAACATAACAACTTACATTTTAGAATTATCTTCTACCAGTTTTGAAGAATTACAACAGTTAAAGGATAAAATTGGCATTAAGATGTATGTATTTTAAGTACAATTGAAATTCAATCAATAATTTGTGTAACTTATTTACCGTATAGGTTAATGTAACCCTTCGTGCCAAGATGGCGGCTCGTCTCTAATTCCAGCAAGGAAACAGTGGGACGCACGTTCTAACCTAACCTAACCTATTCTAATAAATTACCATAATTATTAGCAACCAAATTATTAGAATAGGTTCGGTTAGGTTAGGTTACAACCTGCGTCCCACTGTTTCCTTGCTGGAATCAGAGACGAGCCGCCATCTTGGCACCAAGGGTTACATTAATCAAATTGTATATATTTTTTGATAGGTTTAATAAATTAATGTCCAATTCTACAATGACATTGAAAAAAAGGGAATTTAAAAGAGAAAACAAAAATAGGTGAGACTATTATACAGTTTTTTCATTTTATATTTTAAATTATTAAATGTTAATAGATTATTGAAATTGTAAATTAAAAGTATATCTGTTAATAGTATGCGAGCACCTTTAATTATAATCGTGTTATGCCGTTTGTGTTAAAAATTGCAACGTTGCCGAATAGTCGGATAATTTCCTACATATATAATGGCTCGGTATACTAAAATCATCAAAATTTTGTTGTTATTTTATTTGTGTATCAAAATATTTATTTTATTGTCGATTCCTGCCATTTAGCAGAATCGACGAAAATTGTAGCTCGTACTTATTATATTTAAATTAATTGAAAAATTGCTTTTTTCAGTTTCGAGAAAATTATTTTTTTGGCAGAATTGAAATATTGAATTATATAATAATAAAATATGTTGATTTACTTAATAAATATGCTCGAAACTTTTGGTATTTGAATCATTTTGATATGTAGTTCGAGGCATTTAAATTTTATCGCACACGTCAATACGAACAGTGCGCGATTTTATCAATAATTTCGCTACTCTTATTTTTCTTTGACATTTGTGTTTTATTACATTTTGAATGAATATTTCCTAAAATTTTCACTTTTTTCAATAAATATTACTTTAATTATGTCCATGGGTGAATGTAGGAGGTGTGCTGGGTACAGCTGCATCCCCTTCTGGGAGTTTTTCCCAAGTCAGGATCTCAGGAAGTAAAAATTTTGTAAGGCATATTGCTTCCTTTCTGTACCCTTTCTAAAGATTTCTGGATCCACTATTGTTATGTCCTGTCTTTTTCTCTAGATATATATATATATATATATCTAAAGAAAAAGATAGGACATAACAAGGATTATAAGTAGGCTGATGCCATGTAAAATCAGGATAAATTTTAAAAAAGTATTAACATTTTCAAATTCCTCTAGGATGCTCAATAGAAATATAAGGATGTTCTCATTTGAATTTATTATTTGAACTTTTTGCATCGGATGATGGGATAGAGAAGTCCCAAAAAATGTATAACCAAATGAAAAGACTGACTCCTATATTATTCTTAGCATTTAATTTATCCTATATATCTGGAGATAAAGATCCGACAGGATGCCAGATGGCATAGCTGTTATCGTATCTACTCAGATGTTTTTCCTTTTAAACCATATAGATCTCCCGTCTAGTCTTTATCAAGAGTTATAGATTAGAATCCAATTCCAGACTGAACTTTCAGGAAATTTTTATGAAGCTCAATTTTGTAAATAACAGATATGAATTTTATTGTTAATTTAATATTTTTGTTTCATTGTTAATATCCAACTTTGATTAATTCTTTATTAATTTTAATATTTAAATATTATATTATATTTATTTTATTTATACAGGGTATACCATTTTAATTGATACGCACAAATATCTCGAGAAACATACGTCCTATGAAAATAATGAAAAACTGATATCGACTTCAATTTTTCGAATGGAAACATCCATTTTTTAATGTCGTATTCTAATTATATGCAAAAAATACAAACATTAGAAAAACTTTAAAAGATTATATGGTTAATGTTACCTTAGGTAGCCAAGATGGCAGCTCGTCTCTGATTCCAACAAGGAAACAGTGGGACGCACGTTCTAACCTAACCTATTCTAATAATTTGGTTGCTAATAATTATGGTAATTTATTAGAATAGGTTAGGTTAGAACGTGCGTCCCACTGTTTCCTTGCCGGAATCAGACGAGCCGCCATCTTAGCTACCTAAGGTAACATTAACCGATTATATTTTTTGTGTAGTTTGAATATCTCATGAATAAAATGGGTATTCGGTAAAATTAACAATGTATGTAGGAAAACCAATATCGTCATTTTATGACCTCTTTTAATGCGGTAAAAAGTTTTTCTGGAACGTTTCTTTTTGTACGATTCAAATATCTCTAGATATTCACGTATTTTGATTAAAATGGGACATCCTGTACATTTATTAATGACTGTTGCTCTGTATTTTAAATATAGCGATTAACATGTAAAATACTTTTCTAGACCTAGAGAAATATCTTCTAAGAAGCCGGTAGGTACGGCTCGAGACGTTTTTGGAATAAAGAAAAAGGTGATATAAATATATATATTCTTATATTACGAACATTATATGTATCTGTTTTAAATGCTTATCTTTGGATTCATATGCATAAAATGTTAGTACTTTCTCAATTAACCATTTGAGTTTTAATATATTTTGATAAGTAATTATCTATTTCACGAGGAATTGAATCTTGTCTTAATTTATCTTAATTATTCTAATTACTATTTTGTCATTACATTTACTTTGGATTGTCTTTTCAGTTTGTAGTGGTAAATGTTATACTCCTGACTCATTATTCAAA
Source organism: Centruroides vittatus (assembly GCF_030686945.1). NCBI lineage: Eukaryota > Metazoa > Arthropoda > Arachnida > Scorpiones > Buthidae > Centruroides > Centruroides vittatus. The sequence goes on from NW_027122193.1 coordinate 2,554,089, forward strand.
ATTCTAATCCAAATGGCTTCTTCTGGAAGATTCATATCATTCTCATAAATGTAGTGCCTCCAATTAAGATTACTTTGATATTTTCAATGAATAAAATGTTTTGTTTAAAATTTGTTTGACAATGGACTATGTAAACGAATAGGCGACAAAGTGTAATGTAAGATGATTTCACCGAGAATGGCTGAACCGGTTTCTATGAAAGTTTTCACGTATATTCAAGATAATTGAGGGAAAGATAGGCTACTTTTCATTACCAAAATCATTAAATTTTATAGCTTTGATAGAATTATATCATTTGGTAAAGTAAATAGTTCACATCTGATTCTTATCGAGTCTTTCACGTGAATAGGAAGTTTTGCTTGGAAGCCGGTGGGTGAAGCGAACCATAAAATTCAAATACAATAAGCTAATGTGGTCATAATGGATAAAAATGGACGTTAGTGAAAGAGATTGCTTTGCATCATTAGACTGTACGACACAAATCATTGATGATGTTGCTATTTAAATTAGATTTCAACGTGCGCGTGGGAAAGATACTATTTCTGTTTTTCAGTACGCACCACAGTTGAATTTAAATCAAATTAATTAATAAAAATCACGTTAAGTGACATTTGCATAATATAAATGGCATCCGAGAATTCGTGTTTAAAGGTGCTCAAGTCAAATTAAATAACAAAAATTTATTATGTAATACATATTTTGCATATTACATTGCATTTATAGGAATTCTTATGCATGAAATACAGCTAAAAAAGTAAAAAAAGATTTTATTTTTGGGTCAGGAATGGATTAATTCATTTTGTATTGTTTTTATGAGAAAATTTGTTTTAGAACAACTTTTATGAATGAATTATGTTCAAAAACTGAGGTTTGATTGTATGAAAAATGACTTTTATTTAGCTTTACTTAAAAAACCCAAACTCCAGCAGTAATGTGCGATATTGGCACTAGAAGTAACTTCGAATAAATTTTTTTTATTCTACGAATGTAAAAAAAATTTGTTCCATGTTCAAATGATTGCAGAACCTGAAGATGGAAGCATAAGAACTCCGAAAACATTAGTTCTAGTGATGACATCACACGTTACTGCTGGAGTTTGGGTATTTTAAGTAAGTCTATTGTTTCCCAGTTAAATAGAGGTTATTTATATAATAGCAAGGTTGAGGCCAAAGTTTTAAACACGAAAATGTGTATGTCAGAAGTTCAGCACCACTTTCCCGTAAGCCTAGAAGTTTGACAATGGTGTTTGGAAAGTCAGTGGAATCATGCTCGACATTCCAAACGCCATTGTCAAACTTTTACGCATATAGGAAGGCTGCGCCGAACGTCCGACGTACACGTTTTTGTGTTTAAAACTGCAGCCTCAACCTCGCTATTGACTTTTAGCTGCAACTCCAGTTCTAACACTTATTAGCCACCAATATTTTTTGAACAGTGAACACGTAATGTCGATCGATAAAATTGAATTAGTTTAGCATTGTGATTCTGAGCAAAAAATCTGACAAGATTGAATTCTCTCATTTCTCTGCTACGGTCGCATTTTTTCAGACAAAGGTTGCCGATATGCCGCAAATTTGTTCAAGTGAGCCAAATGTGTGCATATTGCAATTTCACGCATACACTAATTTTACTTAACAGGCTTATATCATTTTCCCGAGCAAAACTGGGTACCTCAGTTAGTACTGTATATTGATATGACTGAAAAAAAAAAGTCAAATTTATTATAATATGTATGTAATTTTTAAAATCATTTCTATATAATCTTGTAAAAGTATTAGCATCAATATCTTTTCATGCCTTTCCCAGTAAGTTCCATGAATTTATTTCATGCTAGCAAACAAATTTTATTTTAATCAAACCTTATTTTTTTCAATAATTCTGTATTATTATAATTAATTGCATTTGTTAAAACTTCATGTAGTAATTATTGATTTGTTTATGTATTTACAGAAGATCAGAGATCCAAGGTTTGATGATTTATCGGGAGAATATAACGAGTCTCTATTTCAAGAGTCGTATTCATTTCTGAACGAAATGCAACAGAAAGAAAGAATGGTAAACATTACGGACTTATAATAACAACATTTAATTCAAAATTATTTATTTTAAATCACTTACTATTATACTCTTTATTAGCATGTAATTAATAAAATAATTACAAATATACAAACATCTCGTTTATATTATTCTAAATATAAATATTGAAGGCTGAAATTATCAGATTTCACCAGACAACAAGCATTATGAATGATTTGACTAATTACAAGAGAAAAATGTGATTGCACTGGCTTTCATAGTTGAGGAAATTCCCTCAATTAGCAAGGATGGATCCTTTTGAAAAACTTAATTATAAAATGTAGAGATAAAATTGTAGAAAACAAAACATTTAAGGCAGTTAAAGTGCTGGTCTATCACCTTGGAAATTCAGAATTACACCCAAGCGGCCAGAAAATTTCAAGAATTTTTCAGGGAGTGGTTGGTCCCTGTTCCTCACTGCTCGACCACCCATACTGTGGGCCTGGCCAAGCCAGTAAGTAGTGGGAATAAATCATATCCATTCCTCACTGAGAAGTGGACTTGTGGCAATAACTTGTAAGATGGTCCATAGAGTGGGGAGTCAAAACTAAAGAAAAAAACAACTTTATAAGTCTTATGTATCATTTAAAATATTTTTGAAGCCATTAATCCCTCAAATGCCTCATTTAAAACTGTTTCAAAAGAAACCAAGAAAACATACGTTCAAATAAATAAAACACCTCCAATTAATTCTATTAGTATTATTTTGAGACTTTTTATATGAATTAGAGCAAAGATTTGTCTGTATTTTGTTAAGGAATCTGAGAACGTGGAACATTAAATTGTGTTTAATTACATAGGAATTAAAGAAACAGATGAAGAAAGAAACAGATGAAAGGAAAAGAATGAAAATAAAAAAATTAATAAATAAGATTGTAAGTACTGTATTTTATGATATTAGCTCATAAATTTTTGATATTTCTTTAGCATTTACGAGTATTTTTATAACAACTGACTTTAAATCAGTAGTGTCTGATAAAAACCTGTGCTTACAAAAAAAATCTATTGAATGTGAGAAATTTGAAAATTAATTTTTCCGCCGACATGACACGTACAAATAATAATAATAGTTAATTGACTTTACTATTGTTAAAAATATTTGTAACGTTTGTAATTAATTCTGAGTATTACTAGCTACAAGTTATAAGTTCATTTTGCATTGTAGCACATGTACTTACTAACTTAATATATGATGATGATAAAATATTTTTAATAATTCAAAAACTTACTTTTCTGACTGTTATACAATATAACATAGGGAAATAATGGTATATGGTGAAATTTTAATCTATTTTCTTGCATTTCTAAATTTATACTTTTCTAATTTACTATATTGCAAATTATCTTCCAACTAGCAGATAGGCCCGGCGTTGCTCGGGCAAAAAGTAACGATAGAGAAGGTTAAGATTATTACGTTATAGTCGACCTTACCTGTTTTCACAGAATGCAAGAATTGGGTCCCCCTGTTTCCAGACTAATTAGAGAATTTTTAGATGGGTCTAGAAATATGTTCGATTTTCCGCAAAAACGAAAAAAACTGCATCTGCGTCTTGTACGTCGCTTTCTCATAACACTTCCATTGTTGACACCTCTATCAACAATGGAAGTGTTAAGCCTTAATCCTGTCCCTCTCCCCAACGGGGAGGAATTTCGAAAAATTCCTTCTTAGTGTGCGTTCTCGTGAAGTACTCTAACTGTGTACCAAATTTCAACTTTCAACACCTAACCGTTTGGGCTCTGCGCTGATTATTATTATTATCAACTCATCTCGATTATATATATAGATTATCATTTTATTTTATTAAGGTAAAAGGGGTCCCCCAACTCTGGTTACATGCATCCTTTCAACAGCTGATTGTTATATTCTGTTTACAGTGAAATTATTTAATGAATTTGCATTTTTTTCTATAAATTTTACATATTGGTTATTTCATGCTTTAATATATATATTATTTTTTCATAATTTAGGATAATCAAGAAAAGGAGAAACAAAAGAAAAAGCTGAGAGAAAAAAATAAGAAAATAATGAAGCAAGAAGTAATTGAAAAGTTAAAAGAAGGAAAGAAGCCATATTTTCTTAAAAAATGTATGTTAATATTAAAAAATATTTACACTTTTATGCATAAAAATAAAACTGCTTTCTTTTGGAGTTCAAAAGCCTTCAAACTTGGCATTCTAGTAATTTTTAGACAGCAATATTAATCTTCATGAATGCTACATAAAAGATATTGTTGTATAGCATTCTGAAAGATAGCTTCTCTTGTCCAAATGTGCTAGAATGTCGAAATATTGAAGAGGCTTTTAAGTTCAAAGAGAGCATTTATACTTTTAGTAAACTAATATTTTATATGAAAAATATTAAGGTAAAGTTCTTACCTATTTACATTGTTAAAAATATATTTATTCATGTAAATGACAACTCCATTTTAGTGCTAAAAAACAATTTAAAACACAGCAAACATAATCTGAAGAAAATGTTTCAATCACTGATATAAAATATTACATAACTGATGATTAAAATAAAGGAAGAATAAACAAATCCCAATTCAAACTGCTTTTTTTGGTGCAAAAAGTTTAGCACTTTGTGACTGTGTACACATCATCAAGAGAACTAAAGATGGTATTATGCATTTTCTCTCAAAGTAACGTCTCACTACAGGGTGAACATAAACAAACAAAACAAGGAAGATTTTTACACTGCTTCCCATACAATATATACAGGAAAGCTAACACCAAGGCATCTTTAAATCTAAATACTGTATGATGATGCAAGTTATTTTCTTTTAAATATAAAAGAAAATGATACATGTACAAGGTTTGTCTGGAAAATATTCAGCTATTTTAGATATTTTCCAAACCATTCACACAAACTGCCAGCTTACGTCAAGTTCGTCGGAGGAGACGTTACTGCATGTGCGTAAACAGCACTGTTTTGCGGGTCTTTTCTGCCAGCAGAGAGAGACTTAAAGGAACTTGCATACTGTGATTGTCACATTCACAATGATCGAGCAATTAGATCAATGAATCTGTGTCAAATTTTGCTTGAAACTTTGAAATTTGTGTGTGGAAACTATTCAAATGATAAAAGGTCTTTGGGAATGATGAAGCCCAGATTAAATTGTGGTACCAATGTTTCAATGATGCTTCAATTGAAAGCAATCCATGCTCTAAAAAGCCTCCAACAAACAAATACCCAAAAATGTTGAATGTGTACAAAGCATTTTTGAAAATTAATGATTGATGGTGTGAGAATAAGAACATGATCTGGAGATTCTATGGACTATAGTGTCACCTGGGTCTCTGTCCAACGAAGATGCAACAAAGTTAGAGCAATATCAAGGTTGATGGTTTTTCTTTATCTAGAAGGTGTTGTCTACCATGAATATGCTCCTCCAGGCCAGACAATAAAGAGTACTACATCAAAGTCCTTCATCAGCTGAGAGATGTAGTGAGAAAATGGCCACAGTTGTGAGATAGTAGTAACTCACAGCTTTGTTCCACCTACCAATTCTTTAGCTCTAGTACATGGGTCGGCAGTTTGTCAAGTGAGAAGAGCCAAATTGTGATGGAAATAAGATACCGGAAGTACCAAACAGCCACATCGAGGCTTAACTGCTTGGCCGATCGCCGACTGTGTTGAAGGATTCCCCCTAATGTGCGTTACAGGCATTCCGTGATGATAATAAATTCCTATTACAAATATACTAAATTATTTATATTGTTATTAGCTATTGGCCAAATGAATAATAACAATTTATACTGTTAATGTAAATAATAATTTATATTGTTAATTTAAATGTGCGAAATACGACACACGACGGGTGCCTCTAGTGGCCGTTTTTGGCATGACATTACACAGACGGACGAACACGCGTTCAATATGTTATATATATAGATATGCTTTAAATGTTACCACTCGCATGCGATTCATATTGATGAATGCGAGTGGTCATGTGCGGACAGGCTAAAGAATGGTAGAGAGTATGCCGTATGAGTTGAAGTTTGTTCGGCAGCTCTATCTCATAAACGCATAAGTTATAAGGCTGCTTGAGATGAGGTGAGATTGGAGTTTATGTCCGAAGAGCCGCAAACATCTATGCAAAGAGCCGCATGCGGCTCGTGAGCCGCACTTTTCGACCCCTGCTCTAGTACAAACATTTTTGGGAAAAATCACATCAGCAGTTTGATCCCTCAACTTGTGGATTTTCTGAAAGCTAAAGTTGCTATTGAAAGGGGGATTTCAGACTCTGGATGAGATTAAGGAAAATGGAGCAAGGCAGTCAATGGCAATCCTAAAAAGATCACTTTCAAGACTGTTTTGAGAAATAGAAGGAATCTGGGGTCAATGTGAGAGATCCCAAAGGGACTATTAACTTAAAGGGCTAGATACTTTTGGACAAACTTTGTGTATTATTCTGAATTATTACACTGCTGGCCATCGAAAATAGAACACCCTGAAGGAAGCGTCCAAATCAAGTAAAATTTGCACCATGCATTTGCAGCGATGAGATATGCAAATGATTAGCATTTCAGCGCAGATGCACATCACGGGTGCCTGTTGTGTCACCTGCAAGCGCTATATAAAGGGAGAATAGAAGGCTGTTTTGAAGTACTGGAATTGTTCTTTCGTGCATTTTTTTGGCGTAAGCAGCTTCACAGTATGCCACACAGAAGAAAACAAGCGCCTTTCGAGCACGTTTCCGAGTTCGACTGAGGAAGAATAGTTGCCTATGGGGATTGCGGATTATCCTTCAGAGAAATCGCCGATCGTGTTGGACTAACCAAGCAACTGTGATGCGGATCTGTAACTGCTGGATGCAGGAGGAAACGACAGACTGACAGGACCAATTGCACTCACTTCGTTGCACCACTGCACGTGATGACGGGCATATCGTGCGCATGGCAGTGATGGATTGCTGTTTCACATCACGAACCATATCACAACAAATTCAGTCTGTTGCGCAACAATCAGTGTCCACGCGTACCATTCGACGTTGTTTGCAGCAGAGTGGAATGTCCGCAAGGCATCCATTGCTGCGTTTACTGTTGAGTCAAAACTACAGGCGTTTGCGCTGGCAATGGTGCGACGAACGACGGACATGGACAACCGAATGGAACAACATTGTTTTTACTGACGAATCCCACTTCTACCTGCAACACCACAATGGTCGGATTAGAGTCTGGAGAGACCGTGGTGAGAGACTGCTGAACTGTTGCCTTATGCATCACCATACTGATCCTAGACCTGGTATTATGGTTTGGGGTGGTATTGGATTCCACTCCCACACCCCCTAGTACACATTGCCAATACACTGACCAGCCAGCACTACATCTCTGAGGTGTTGGAGCCTGTTGTCCTCCCATATCTTCAGAGCTTGCCAACGGCCACATTCCAACAAAGATAATGCACGACCACACGTGGCACGCATTGCTTAAGACTTCTTCTTCGCCCATCAGATTGCATTGCTGCCTTGGCCTCCTTGTTCTCCCGATCTCTCACCTATAGAAAACATCTGGTCGATGATTGCAGAATGACTGGCCCGGGATACACCACCCAGTGCTACACCAGATCAACTTTGGCAATATGTGGAAGCAGCATGGAATGCTATACTCCAACAACATATCCAAAGCCTCTTTGACTCAATGCCGAGGCGTGTAGCAACGGTTATAGCCAACAATGGCGGCAACACTCCATACTGATTCCATCATCTTCCTCACTTCACAAGACTGTATTTTCAATCATTTGATCTTTGTACAACATGTTATCTCCCAAATAAATTTGGTTATGATATCTCTGGTCCTTCTCGGTGTTGCATTTTGAATGGCCAGCAGTGTATTTTTAATTAAATGATTGTCACCAAATACATAAGTTGCAAATTGATGTTACTTTTTAGTTTTATAACTGGTGAGTCTAAAAAAATGATATAAAAATGTACAATGTCTCAAATGTGTCCCAAATCTGGTTGTTAATGAAAAATTAGCTCAGTCTTTTCATATACAGTCAAACCTTGGGTTACAAACTTAATTCCTTCTTAAAAGTTGTTCGGAAACTGATTTGTTCTCAAATTGAAACAAAATTTCCCATAAGAAACAATGAAAAATGGATTAATCTGTTCTCAACCCCCTCAAATCCTTACTTTTTTACCCTTTTAGCTGTATTTCGTGCATGAAAATGCCTACACATGCAATATAAAATATAATATATACCTATTAAAAGCAAAATATTCCATCACCATCAACAGAAACCAAAATCAAAAATAATTTTGCAAAGTGCTATAGAGACTCAAATCTGCCTGGATGAAATATAACCAAATCAATCAAGGCAGACAAACATCCTGCAAATTATGGACCAAAGCATAGAAGTGGACGCCCTTCAAAACTTACCCTGTGAGACCATAGAAGAATTATTAATGCAGCCTCTAATTCTATTGTTCACATGTAAAATTTGGGACGATTTGGGTATTCAAGTACATCATGAAACCATTTGAAAGGTTTTACACAGAGACAACAACATTGTTCGGTCTTGAATGAGAAGTGTTCCTGCTCTTAAGCCTGAGCACAAAGCTGACTTGATTTTTCTAGGAAAAATATGTCCACTCAATGGAATAAGGTAAGTTTCTCGTTTCGTTCAGACCTATCGCACTAGCACAAGAAATAACTACCTTTTTGTCGTATAGGTAATCTTTTCAAATGAAAAAAAAAATTTATTTGGATGGGCCAGATGGCATTCTACTGGCATGATTTATGAAGAGACCAAGTACTTTTCGTGAAGAAACTTCAGTGGCGGGAGTGTTATGGTTTGGGGTGCTTTTTCTGCATTGGATTTGGCATTCATTATCTTGCACGAACAGTGTCGACTATCAACAAGTTCTGGAGAATAAATTGCTGCCATACAAACGTAGATTCAGAAAAATTCCTGTTATTTTCCAACAGGACAATGCACCTATTCATGTATCATGAGATACAAAACAGTGGTTTGAAAATAAACGGGTTGGCCAGTTCGTCCTATAGAAAACATTCGGGGATCTTGGTTGGCCGAATTTATGACCAAAATCATCAATATGCCAACATTGAACACTTAAAACATGCAATTGTCACTGCTTGGAACTCCCTTGAGACATAGATCATAAAAAAAACCTTGTTGATAGCATGCCAAATCACATTTTCAATGTTACTAATAAAGGCGGTACACAAATAAATTACTAAATTAAACTATTTTATAGTATTTAATGCTTTTTGCATTCATTTACTAGTCAATTCTATACTTTTGTGGTGCTTAAAATCAGTTTGTTTTACAATTTCTGCTGTTTGCTGTGCTATAGGAAACTGAGTTTTGACAAATTATGTTTTCATAAATCTTGAACAATATAAGAAAAGTAGCTGCATCATATGTATAATTCCTAACCTTTATATAATAAATTTGCAACAGTTCTATACTTTTTTGGAGCACCTTATTATGTGAATGTCAATTAATGCAGTTTTATTAATCAATTTCATTTGAATTCAATTGTAATGTGTACCAAAAAATGGAAGACCTTACTCTCATGAGCATTGAAATATAATTTGAATATCATTATCATTGATGATTTGTGTCAAGACATCTAATGATGTGAGGCAATCTCGACATCATTCACTTCTGAATTGGTAGTTCTCTTGTTGATTGGTTGGGCCGCCAACTTTCTTTAACGTAGGAAGTTGACCGTCAGTGGCCAGCTCTGCAGAGTAGCTTGTTCAGAAACAGAGTTATCGTATGGCAGCTGGAGCAAATATGACATTCCAAATTTTGTTCGTAAACAAGGACATTCGTAACCTGAGGTTTGACTGTAGCTCGAATTATTTAGACTGTTGAATGGTTGTGTGGTTAAGGTGGCAGCCTACCACTCAGGGAACCTGGCATCAAATCCACATGGGTTGAAAATCCATAGGAATTTTTTGGGTGTTGTCCATGCAGGTATGTTGGACCCATTCTTCACTACCCAGTTGACTCATTGTGGGCTGTTAAAAAGGCCCACAATGCCTTTTTAGCACCCACAGGCAGAAAGTTAATTGTTTGGGATGTTGTTTTAATCTTTGTATAATATCGTCTTTTAACATTTTATTCAAAATACTTAAATTTTACAACAAAAGGTTTAGTTGATAGCAAATCTTTTAAAATTTTCTAAAAATTAATATTTCTTGACATTACCTGTTACCATAAAACATCATAAGTCCAAACTTTACAGAAAAACTTATGGTTCTAAGTCCAATTTTTTTTCTCTAGCTGAAAGGAAGAAACTTGAATTAATTCAACATTATAAAGAACTGAAAAAGTCTGGAAAATTGGAGAAATATATGCAAAAGAAGAGAAAGAAGAATGCATCCAGAGATTCTAAATGGTTAAAAGATATGTAACTTATTGTCAATCTATTTTTTTATTTATGTAAATAAAAATTAAGATAACAATTGTCCTGCTTGTTTTCTCTAATAATCTCATCCTTCTAAGTAATTTGTATCGATGAATATTTACGATATTCTATAACAGCGGTCAGCAACCTTTCTGACCTCACGGACCACTAAACTCACAATTTTGAATCCCGCAGACCACTATCGTGAATTTTTTTTAAACAATACAAAATCTGTAGAATAATGATCATAAAAGTTCAATTTTACTATATTAATATGAAACTCGCATGTTTAATTATAAAAAATTAATGCAAACCTACAGTCCATTGCTGCTTGTTTGAAATAAGTTTATGGGTTCTTAGCACTTTTCCACGAAGGACGACAATCGTGCACACAATATTGTTTATTGTTCGTTATTTATTGATAACAGTCACTCGTATTTGGATTTAGATTTGAATAAAAAACCCCAACGAGTGAAAAAAGCAACTAAACATTTTGCATTTCTTTTGTAATACTTTGCGTAACCTTCAGTTGATCAACGTACAAATTTCTCCAAGGACCACCCAAATCTTCTCGCGGACCATCAATGTTCCGCAGACCGCCGACCGCCGTTCTATAATACTTGTTTTTAATGCTTACTATTTATACTGATTCAGCCACGAAAAGATAAGTTTCATAAATTCATTAAGTCAGAAACATAATTTATGTAATATATAGATAACAATTGTAAGATATAAATGGTGTGCAACCTTTGAGTCTGTCTGATGTATGCTTATTGTATCTAATATAATGTAAATTAATATACTAATGTATATTCCAAAACTATGATTTGTCCTACACCAAATCATAGTTTTGGAATATGCATTAGTACATTAATTTGTGTTATGAAATTTGTATTTAAAAGCTCATAACACTAAAAGTTTTGGAATACACATTAGTTAATAATTTGGTCTATGTCATTATTTTTCTCAGTTAATATATTGGATGGAGAATTTGAGAGAAAATTTGCAAAAGCACAATATTTACATATAATTGTTTTAAAAATTTATTAAGTGTAACATTTAATTTTATGACACTCTTTCAATAATCAGTCGGATCCACAGGATAGCCAAAAGTCACTTAACTAAGATATATTTTAAAAATGATTAAAACAGATTTGGAATAGCTGTAAGTTATTTGAGATACAGTTAAATGCCTTAAGTTAACTGAATCCCAAATAGAGCGTAACATGCTGTTCTAAATCAATTTAATATTTTAAAGCCAGCCACATTATTCTGCCTCTTCCCAAATTATAGATAGATATGACTTTAATTTTAATCTATGAAATCTATTTATATTAATAAAATAAATATTTTTAATGATGTCCTTAGGACGTCATCTTTATTTTTCAAAGTAAAAAAACATCACAATATTTTACATATATTGTTTATAATTAAGAATCATCAGATTTTATTGAAGATATTAACTGATCTTTAGAATTCTCATATTTATTTTTGAGATAGTCTCAAGATTTAAATCTTGGAGCTAACTAAATACAGTATTTTATATTTAGTGATGGGATGAATTATATCTGTTCCTTTATTAATCAACAAAGCAAGAAACTACATCAAAAACCCATCACTAAATTATTAATATAAAAATATTTTTCAAAAGGTTAAAATTATTCTATTGTTCAACTAATATAACAATATAGAGTTCTTAATTGTACATACTTAAAGTAAAATATTAAAATATTAAGAAAACTGTACAAATTTTATTCAGAAAAATATTTAAACTTATGATAAAAGTTTTAATAGTACATCTTCTTCCACTAACTGATTTCTGTATGATTTTAACATGTTTAATCTAGTATTGTAAGAATGATTATTGTTATTTGTAAATGGTGTAATGCTTAGGCTTTGCTTTTCAAATTGTTGATTCTCATTTTGATATTCTGTTCCATTCATTTCTATGAACGTTCTAGAACCAGGAAATACCTTTGGAGATATTTCTATGACATTTCTGTACTTTTTACAAGATGATTTTGGAGATTTGAATTCTAATCGTCTTGAAACACAGTGTGAATTTACCTCAGAAGTGGTGTGCAACCTTTGAGCACTCTGAGACTGACTTCCATGTAATCTGTTGTTTATCTGAGACACATTACAATTTTTTAGTGGTTCCAATCTTTTTTCTTTTTTACTTTGATATTGTAATTTATTTAATGCATCATTTGACTGTCTGCTCGAAGTTAACTTCTTTACAGTCTGAGATCTATTATTACAAAGTTTATCAATTACATTACAGTCTTGTGCATTGAATCTTTTCTTCACATTCTGGGAATGTCTGTTAGGAGTGTGATGTCCATCAGTACATAAAAAACAATGTCTTGATTCTGCAATTGCCTGTTTCTTTTTACTCTGTAATCTTGTATTATAATCATGTGTATATTCTTCTCTATATGAAACAGTCATTTTATTCTGGTTTAAAGAAATGGATAGTTTTTCTTGTGATAAAGTCCTATTTTTATAGTTTATTGTTGGGATGGTCTTATTTAATTGATTCTTTGACGTTCTTTGTGACACACAAGACCACGTTGTCTGAAAATCAGAATCATCATCTGTTAAAACACTGCTTATTTGTTTGTGTTTTGCCATTTTCTTGTCATGATATACACAAGAATCATTTTGAGAAATTACTGTTTTAAAAGATAAATTTTCTTTTGACACATTTCTCTGAATTTTTGTTTTTTTACTACATTTTACATTACTATGATTCAAAATCTGAATTTGATTTGATTTTCTTTGAAAACAATCTTGGGACTGGATATAAGAACTAGTTTCTTGGCTTGTATTTGAAACTTCTTTTAAATATTGTCTATATGTTATTACCTGATCATTCTGTTTATTTGGAGTATTACGAACTGTTTCCAAAATAGAACCAGTATTCTTGGATTTATTTCCAAATAAAAGACTGAGAGAACAAGGGGTTGGTCGATAACCTAGAGAAGTAACACTTTTATCTTGTAAATTACTGGCTGTTCTATCACTTACGTATGCAATACTGTCTCTCAAAATACCACTCGAGATAGATTTAGATAATTTATTTTGATTACTTGATGTAGATGAAGTGTTACACAATGCCTTTCCTGTATTATTATGATGATAATCCAATTTTAGCCGCTTTGCAGACCTGAGAGAGTTTTTAGTAATTAGGAAATTACTTTGATTGGATTTTAGTTGTTTCTCATTTTTATCACTGTATTGTAAATCGTTTCCAATTTTATAAGTCTTATCTTCATCAAAACTTCTCAGTCTCTCAACATGTACTCTTAAATCTTTTAAAACAACATTTCTGTTGTTTTTTTCACTAGAATTATAAGATAAGTAACCAATATTTTCATTACTATACCTTTTACTTCTTAATGAATTTATATGGTTAGTTTTATCTTGACTGACTGATGTTTCAGAACTTTTGTTGACAGAAATGTGTTTAACAGTATAAGCAGAATTTTGAATATTTGAAAAATTGTTTTGAAAACTAGACTTACATTTCTGTCGTTTTAATAAAGTTGAGTTTTCATTTTTTTTGGATAACATGTCATGCTTAGTGATTAGTTCATCAAAGAGAACTTTGGAGAATTTCAAATCTTGACTGTCGGTTCTCTTAATTTTTAAATTATTTAGATTAAATAATTCAATATCAGTCATTACTTTCTCATTTGGAAGTGGTCTGTTTGTACATTCATGAGAAGATTTGTTATTAAAAGATGATTGTTTCTTGTTATACTTTCTATTCTTTTTCTCTGAAAGAAAAAATATATATTACAAATTCTAATTTTTCATATATTACTTGTTATTAATTATAATGAAAATTTATATATAAACTTTTCCATATTTTTAAAAATTTGTATCATTAAAAAATATTAAAATTTCTAGAAAGTTCATAATAAAATTTCATTTTAGAATATACTTTAACTGTATAAACATTTTAAAAATTTACTCTTAATTACAAATTTAGGTAATTTCTTTAATAATAATTTAAACAATATTTGGTCAGTTATATAGAAAATATATATAAACTTTTAGAACTGTCTATTCAAATATAATTTAAAATTTTCAACCTAACATTTATTATTACGAAGAACTTGCTTTATTATTTGAAAGGAGTTGATACATAAAATTGAAATCATTTACAAAATGACAAAATTAGGTTCAACAGTATAGACAGGAAATTATCTAGAAAAGGCAACATACATATTTCGTAGTAATGTAGAAAATATATTTCTTCCAGTTGCCAATATAAAAATATACATGAAATATGCTTAAATCTATAACATTTCATTCTGAATTTTAATGGACATTTACAGATTATTTTTAAATAATGTATTATCTAATGTACTGTACTTTGCACATTTTTCTGAGTCTAAAAACTCTCATCTTCAATATTTTTTTACTGTAAATTTAATATTCAGTTTTTATAATTTTAGAAGTGTTTTAAACTATTTGCACTGAAAAAAAAAACATCTAGAATGAGCTTGTAAATAAAATAAAATGAAACAAATGGAAAAACAAATGTAAAGTACTTTTTGACAATATTTGAGGAATGCTAGATGATTATAAATATTTCTTTGTGCATTCAGTATAATTTCAATTATCTGATTATTTATCCAGCAATGTATGATAATAATGGGCACAATGTTTGTAAAAGTTCTGTAGAACACTGCAGCAAAGAGAAAGAATGAAAGTTAAAAATAAGAATCAATTATACAATTTTTAAAACAATAAATTAATTTATTACACTGTACTTTTTATAATCATGAATAATGTTAA
Source organism: Centruroides vittatus (assembly GCF_030686945.1). Classification (NCBI taxonomy): domain Eukaryota; kingdom Metazoa; phylum Arthropoda; class Arachnida; order Scorpiones; family Buthidae; genus Centruroides; species Centruroides vittatus. The sequence continues at coordinate 2,569,358 of NW_027122193.1, forward strand.
TTATAAGCTTATCCATGTTACATACTTATTGGGCTGCAATTTGATAAAATTGTAAACCTATAAATTCCCACTGTCATCTGTCTTTCTTTGATCTAGAGAACGAAGTTAGATAAATAAAAAATGAGACTTTAGGGGCAGGAGGTGCTGATTAACTATACATGAACTTCCAGTCTAGACCCAGAATCACATGAATTCAATTCAAAAATTTTTCCCTGAATGTAGTTACATAGATAACCAGCATGACTCTGATTCATTCAGGAAATGTAAGTAATGTCTTGCCTCTGTATATCAGACTTGAGATCAGGAGAATATATTTTAAATCAAATAAATTAAGAATGATTAAAAATTGTAGCTCAGCATTGTGACAATGTCACAATAAATAATTGCTTGTTTATTATTCAAATAAATCTACAGTATAAAGTCTATTCTGTTTTACATCCCACATTTTTAATTATATGTATCACTCATTCTTGTTTACATCAACAACTTAAAAACAGACAACAAAAACAAATGCTATTTTAAGTAAATATCCAATATAGGTACGTGGCCGGCGCTATTTACATTTAATAAAAATATAAATACAACTTTTACAAAGAAAAATCATTGCATGTTGTCCTCCTTTTTCATCGTTTGCACCATCAGCAGTCCTTGAACAATTCACACAAATTTCAGAGACGACCTTCCTTTGTAGGCTGCTGCCTCCGCAAAAGAATGTAAAACAGGTAAAGCATCCTCTGGTGCTAATGCCACAATCGTGGCCACGTACCTATATTGGATTTTTACTTAAAATGTAATTTTTACAATTGTGGCATTAGCACCAGAGGATGCTTTACCTGTTTTACATTCTTTTGCGGAGGCAGCAGCCTACAAAGGAAGGTCATCTCCGAAATTTGTGTGAATTGTGCAAGGACTGCTGATGGTGCAAACGATGAAAAAGGAGGACAACATGCAAAGATTTTTCTTTGTAAAAGTCGTATTTATATTTTTATTAAAAACAAATGCCTTTTGAAGTTACTAAATTTTTTATAATTAATTTCCTGACTTAATTTCAGTATATTTTAACCTGAAGTCATAATAAGACATTCTTCAATAGCAATATTTCCCCCATTATTAATGTTAGAACTAAGAAAGAATATTAAAATGGGAATAAATTAGAACAAATGACAATGTTAACTACATGTACTGTTGATGAATGGACTGTAGAATGTAATAAAGCTTAAGAACTTAATTATCTATTGCAATGAAAATAAAAAAATAGAGTATTCTATCCTTGTCATCACTGGATACATATATCCAGTGATGACAGGGATAGAATCAATGAAGATCACTACTAAATTTTTTGTTCTGTATAAAATATATGGTAACTGATTGGAAGCATTTGTTTTGGTTGTATTATTTGATATTTAATTTCAAGTCAGTTGCAATTTATAATTGCATCTCCTTTAAATGAAATAAAACAGGTTGCTTAAAATACTTATAATCTAAAAAATTTCAATCTCTTTCCCAATATTATCTCCCAAATTTATGTTATTACATTCAGTTATCATTCACTAGAGTCAAATGCATAGAATATATTTTAATATTTGGAGAGTAGAAAGCAATAAACAACAAAAATTAACTTTTAAAATTGAAATTTTAAACATATTTCACTCAACTTTTATATACTGTATTCTGTGCAAACTAAAAATCTACAGAAAGGACAAAATGTTAAATATTGTTGACAATAAAAAAGCATATCTTTAGTTAAAAATTATTACACATTTCTTAATATGATTTTAATTAAACAATGAAATTATCCTACCTGATTTAGATTTCTTCTTTCTCCTAAATGCTTTTTGATTTAAGAAATCTGTGTTCTCAGGTAATATATTCTTATTAATTATTCTTGATATTTCCTTTATTTTTAAAATTTCTGTTAAAAACAAAGAAAAATGAGACGTTACAACTAATATCTTGATTATTATAATATTGTATTTTTACCATTTTATGACATTTATTAGTTTTACAAATAAGAAAAATCACTTATATCTAAATATTTTTAAAAGAATTAAGTTTTTCAATATATTAAACTAAAGTAACTAAACATTTTATAACAAAAACGTCTATTAATATGATCATATCATTACCATCAGACACATTTTTGATGAGTAGTTTTTATTGTGACATTGTCTTAATGCTGAACTGCAATTTTTAATTATTTTTTAAGTAAAAAGATCACATGATTTCTGGTCTAGACCAGTAATTCACATAGTCAATTGGGGCCTCCAGCCCTAAGCTTTCCATGTCTAGTCTTAATTTTCACCTAACTCTGTTCTTGAGATAAATGAAGGACAGACAGACAACAGTAGGAATATACAATTTGAAAATTGCTTACTTTCTTTAAAAAAAGTTAAATGTTTTCCTTTTTTTGCTTGTTAACTGTCTTGTCACAATTTACTCGAAGTAGGTGAAGAATGAGTGTTTTTACTGGAAAAATTGTTCTAATTTTATTAGTTTGTACATATAACCGATCCAATTGTTCAATTTTATCTTTTATATATTTAAGCTATTTGTACTTTTTTTTTTTTTAGAGATACAATAGATTATAAAGCTGTATAACAATGTTAAAGACTATTAAATTTCGTCGTTAGATAATTTTTTAGTCGATTCAAGAAGACGTAGTCTGTTCAAAAAGTACTTTTTGAACAGACTACGTCTTCTTGAATCGACTAAAAAATTATCTAACGACGAAATTTAATAATCAAAAATTTTAAAGTTAATTCGTCACCAGAGGGACACCAGAAATCTGCATTAAACAGCGCTTCTCAAGTGGATATAAAAGTCTGGAAATCTGCCACTGGATAGATTAAAATTGAAGATGTCTGTAAGATCCGCCAATTTCTGAATTTTTACCTTTGTTTTAATTTGGATGTTTTATTGTGTTTTTTTAAAGGAACTATTTTAACCCGGCGGCCTAGCAGCCTCGAAGGAAAGGTCCGGTCGTCAAAGGGTGTTCTAGAACACAGTTAAGAAATAAATGGTGGACCCAAAAATTACTTTTTGAACAGACTACGTCTTCTTGAATCGACTAAAAAATTATCTAACGACGAAATTTAATAATCAAAAATTTTAAAGTTAATTCGTCACCAGAGGGACACCAGAAATCTGCATTAAACAGCGCTTCTCAAGTGGATATAAAAGTCTGGAAATCTGCCACTGGATAGATTAAAATTGAAGATGTCTGTAAGATCCGCCAATTTCTGAATTTTTACCTTTGTTTTAATTTGGATGTTTTATTGTGTTTTTTTAAAGGAACTATTTTAACCCGGCGGCCTAGCAGCCTCGAAGGAAAGGTCCGGTCGTCAAAGGGTGTTCTAGAACACAGTTAAGAAATAAATGGTGGACCCAAAAATTACTTTTTGAACAGACTACGTCTTCTTGAATCGACTAAAAAATTATCTAACGACGAAATTTAATAATCAAAAATTTTAAAGTTAATTCGTCACCAGAGGGACACCAGAAATCTGCATTAAACAGCGCTTCTCAAGTGGATATAAAAGTCTGGAAATCTGCCACTGGATAGATTAAAATTGAAGATGTCTGTAAGATCCGCCAATTTCTGAATTTTTACCTTTGTTTTAATTTGGATGTTTTATTGTGTTTTTTTAAAGGAACTATTTTAACCCGGCGGCCTAGCAGCCTCGAAGGAAAGGTCCGGTCGTCAAAGGGTGTTCTAGAACACAGTTAAGAAATAAATGGTGGACCCAAAAATTACTTTTTGAACAGACTACGTCTTCTTGAATCGACTAAAAAATTATCTAACGACGAAATTTAATAATCAAAAATTTTAAAGTTAATTCGTCACCAGAGGGACACCAGAAATCTGCATTAAACAGCGCTTCTCAAGTGGATATAAAAGTCTGGAAATCTGCCACTGGATAGATTAAAATTGAAGATGTCTGTAAGATCCGCCAATTTCTGAATTTTTACCTTTGTTTTAATTTGGATGTTTTATTGTGTTTTTTTAAAGGAACTATTTTAACCCGGCGGCCTAGCAGCCTCGAAGGAAAGGTCCGGTCGTCAAAGGGTGTTCTAGAACACAGTTAAGAAATAAATGGTGGACCCAAAAATTACTTTTTGAACAGACTACGTCTTCTTGAATCGAATGTTAAAGACTATCAATTCATAAATCTTGGAAATATTTTATTAACATTCTGGGAAAACTTTTGTTCCTTTCATTTGTTAATAAACCGAAACTTTAAAGTAATTCTTCAATTTATATGGAAAAAATAAGAATATATTTTAAACTGTAAAGTAAAAATGTGCAATTTTCAATGTTTCTAAATTATAATATATATCAGTTTATTTTAAAAAAATATATACATTTATAATTATATAAAGTATTAAAATTACGGTAAATGCATCTTCACAATTCCTTTTCACACATTGGAATTCCATAATGTAGTCTGAGAAAAGATATGAGTTGACCTTTATTAGAGGTCTTTGTCTGCCTCAATAAATTAAATGTTAAAAAACTGCCCGATGATAGCACAATTATAAACATTATATTCATTTTAATTAGAATATTAGTTTACATTGAAACATACTTTATGCAAATATCACAATGCAGCCATGTATGTTGTATAATCAATTAATATACAAAATTATTGTTATTCAATTATATAAAGTATGTACTTTTGTGTGATAAAGACAAAACTGTGTAATTCAGGTAACCAAAAAAATTTAACTTGGATCCATTTTCTCTTATTTATAATTATTAAATTGAGTAACTTTTTAAACTTTTGTAAATTAAAATAGTTCAATTTGTTCATATTCAATGTTTTTTAAAAATGTTTTGTATTTTTCACCTTGTAGAACAAGGTGAAAAATACAAAACATTTGATATATATGCTGAGAATTGCTCAATTAGGAGCAAAAATATTTCTGAAGAAAACACTTTTGTTAAGTGAATCAGATAATTTATATTCTGGTGCTACCGATTTTCATTTAAAATAGAAAGATACTATAAAACGTATGTATTTCTGCATTATATACTACAGTAGATATCTAGGTGTAGTTATTAGGAAGCAATATGAATATTGTTCCGTTAAAGAAATTTTGAAGATTATTATTAAGGGATTCAATTACTTAAGGTTATCTTTTCTCTTTTCATATATTTTTTTCTATTTAATAATATATTTAAATCAGATACAACGTATGCGTTACCTGCTTCACTTCGACTTTCATACGCTTCTGTAAGTATCCCAAATTTACTTGTTTTTGAATTTCTTAAAACACCTAGAAATAATAGTTTCAATTAGCAGACATTATCAAAATATCCTTTAAAATGTAAGATAAATTTTCATTAACAGAGAACACAATAATCTCTGTTTGATATATAAATATATTACTGATATTTTTAAAGAATAAGTATTCAAAGTAATACACTCAATATTATAGTTAGCACTAATTTCATTTTATTTTTTCCCAAGTACAACTAAATAAACATTTTTCAAAATATTCATTATAGTTTTTATATTTAAACTGTTAATTTATGGTTTACGAAGTAAAATATGTGAATTTTTGCTTTGAAATTAAAATTGTATAGATGAATATACATGATAAAATTACTCATGTCATTTATATTAATTTTCCATTTCTAACAATATGAAGTCATTTGGAAACATAATTTAAAGAATGAAAGATATACAGTGAAACTGCAATATATTGTTCTTGAATGTATTACTTTCCTAGAAACAACATTCAATTTCTAGGGTCTCTGAACAAATCCTATTTAAACTATGGAAATTAAACTCAAATCAGCCATTCCTTAGTTTATCATTTTTGACATTTATCTTTTTCACTTAGGCAAAATTTTATCTAAAAACATTTTAATAATAATTTCATAATATTTATTTTTAGCATTTTCCCTTATTTTTTCAATGAACTTCATAGATATCCACAGATGCATGCTCACATTGTGGTGGCCACATAAAAGTTCGAACTCTCACAATTTATGATAAGTACGTCTTTTGAAAAAATAATTTAGATAAAGGTTTAATTAAACTTGACCCCATTTCCATTGATTATAGTGTTACCACCTGTCCGGTTTTCACCTGGACAGTACGGGAATTGACTCACTGTCTGGGTGAACTATTAATTTTGTCCGGGAATTTTGTAGAAATTGTGAAATTACGATAAAACAAAGTTCTTGCAAATATTTTTATAAATTTACACAATTTGAATAGCGAAAGACCTCACACTCACTGAAACTCATCTGCCATTCTGCCATGTTACTCTGTTTACGCGGACGTGTGATGCGCAACCTGCCTCTCGACCTTTTTCTTTTTTTTTTTTGCTTGTACATCCGTACACATCTTCTATGGAGCTAAATTATCTGCTCTTCCTTAATTTAGGTTACACACGTTACTCCTACACAAGTCCCTAGTCCCTAACTGTAACTGATTTAGAACCGACATGCACGTTACTCTTCTCATTGTAAAATGACATTGCGCATGCGTCGGGAACTTCTGTTCGAACAAATCTGACCTGCCGTCCGGGTCAGCGATTTTGTAAAGGTGGCAACACTAGTTGATTATAGTTTAGTTCCCTCTATGATGAAACCAATAGACCAGTCTTGTGGCTCCCTTGAAGTCTAACATGAAGAATACATATTTATTAAGTTATTCCAGTAGATTAAAATGGACCACCCTGTATATATAAACAAAAGGAAGTCAAAAAACTATAGACAAATTCCTATATTATAAAAAAAAATTATACTTTGTTTGATATATATGTATTTATGCTATAATACAAAGTGCACATTAATTTTACAGATTAATCACGTTTTTAAAACAAATTCTTTTGGACATAAACTAGATTTTGCTAATGGTCTAGATACAATTAATTTCAATTTGGAAATACAAATTGTTAATTAAAATATACTTTTTCTTTTGAACTAATTTAACTTGAATTCATTTTACTAATTACAACTGTTAATTGTAATCTACAGTTCAAACAACTGTTCAGAATTTATTCATCATTATTATTAATATTGGGGAAAGTTTAAATGAAATGGATAAGCATTTTGCCAAACAAAATTTAAAAGTTATCAATTTAAATTCTGCATAGAAAGCTTTAAATGCTATCATTTCTAATTAATTAGAACTTTCTTACTATATAATAATCTTGTTGATAATAAGCTTAATAATAATTTAATAAAATTGCATAAATTCTTACCCCTATCTACAACTATTTTCATATTTTCCAAGTCAATAATGTCGTCATCTTCGTCACCAATGTTTTCATACTGAAAATAGAAAAATAAATCAGGGAAAAAAATTATATTTCATAAATACTAAATCAAATGAAATATTATTGAAATATATTTTATGTAATATATCCACGATAACCTATATTTTGCATTGTCTTAATAGTTTTACATATTGGTAGAAAAGCGTAAGATAATAGTGGATGATGTTCTATCAGTATATTTTGAAACAAAACAACGTATCTCAACTGATTCATTTATAACTATTTTTAAGTAAGTTGCACTAAACAGTAAGATTCAGAAATTTGTGTTACCATACAGTAGCAAAAGATGTTTGTGTTTGTTCCAAATACATAAAACAATATCGATATCTGGAGTCAAGACAGGTCCCTACATGTCTTGACTCCTTGACTTATCAGCTTACTGCTCTGAGGACCAGGATTGAATTTTGGCAAGAATTCCCTGGATTTTTGTGTGTGTCAGATCCCATCCTTTGCCACGTGGCTGCCCCATTGTGGGCATGGCTGAAACTACAATGAGCATGGATATCCACAGAGGGGGAAAAAGGATCACTTGCCATCTTCTGGGGTCAAATAAAAAATTCCTCAGATTATAATTGTAAAAGTGATCGAGATGTGTAATCTTACACCCTCAACCATGGAACACTTTATCTTCTTAAAATTTTATTACTGTATTTTATAATCTACTTGTGAAAAAACCCAAAAAAGAAATAAAAATTTATTGATTGTAATTATTTGTCTTCAAGTTGGGAAAACTTTCTGTGGAGGTCAATGACAGTGGGTATGATTAAATGACCCTCTTAATATCCACAAAGCAGAGAGAGGGGGGAACTATTATTAAAGATATATACAGAAGAGCGTCGTTTATCCGAATCAATTGGGGACTGGGGTTGTTTGGATAACTTATTTTTCGGATAACCGATTATGTACAAACAAATATATTAACCTATCCCAAGGCCACTTCATCGCTTCCCTACTAGCGAAGCAATCAAGTGGTCTTGCCTATCCCATGTTGAAATTTTTCTCCGTTGCATGTCGCTTCGCATTGAATTTTCGTCGACGTCAAGCCTAATGTAAATTTTTTATAATAATAATCGTGGTTATTGCATCGTTAAAAATTATTTCTTTATTTTGTACAAACAAATAAATATATTGAAAAATATAAAAACAAAAAATTTATATTTTGGAAGTTAATCTAGTATCAAAAACATTCGATTCAGCACGACACAGTCTGACTGGAACATTTTCGGTTAACCGACGTTTCGGTCGATCGGCTTTCAGATAAACGACGCTCTACCATATATATATATCTAGTGGAAACTTGATTATCTGAACTTGATAGGACCAGAACTCTTTCAGATAATGCAGAAACTCATATTTGTATTTTGGGTACATCAAAAACTATGCATTTAGTTTCATGTACTATAAATACTGTAATGCAATTACTATATTTGAAAGTAAATACAGGTATTCCTCATACAACATGGTTTCACTCTAATGTGGTTCAAAAATTAAAGATATCCCCCATATAATACTGTTTCTGGTTTCGAATACTGAGTAACGAAGTTTATACTTAAAAAATTGTGAAATTTTGTACAGAAGATTTCCAAAACTGTTTTAGAATGAAACCAGAAACAGTATTATATGGAGGATATTTTTAATTTTTGAACCACATTAGAGTGAAATCATGTTGTATGAGGAATACCTGTATACCTGTAATATATATATATATATATATTTTTTTTTAAGTTCAAATAAGCATGTGTGTTTTCTCAAAGTTTCCCATGGATTTGAAAATATTGAAATTTTCAATTTGTATTGTGCCTTTCGTCAGGCTTACTTTCAGGAAAACTGATAGGTCAAGGAAGAAAAAAATCGTATTAACTTTCCTATCAACCAGGTGTCGTCGTCTTTACTTTCAAACTTTAGCCCTTAACTTGGTGATTCTCGACCTTTTTTGTTGTCACAGTACACTTTTAACAGTCGTCATAACAGTGATTTTTAAATGCAGTTGGTTATTTAGGTCACATTTTCGGAGCACAGTGGTCGAGAATCACTGCCTTAACTTAAGACTGTCACCACGTTTTGTTTTTATACATTAATCTTTGTATTTTGTTAAGTTTATTTAAACATTTTTAGGTAAGATTCCAAAGTTATATATTTGTGTCATACCTTTTCAACGATATTATCGATAGCAGAATAATATCTGTCCCGGGATTTTGAAGATAATTCGTTTAATAAAGTTTCAAAGTAATTTTCTTTTTGTTTGAACATTTTTCTTGTCATTCAGATTACGTTCCTACGATCAAACATCCAACTCGAAATTGGCGCAAACTTTTCGAAAACAAATGTTGCCAACTCGTAGATGTATTTTTATTAAAATTAACTGTAGGTCATCACATACATTAAATTAATTATTAATTAATTAAATGTAATAATAAAGTATAATAAAATGTTTAGCTTCAAAATTTATTATTTGTACGTTAGAATAATAAATATTTATACGATGAAAATGTCTGTCGCCAGAGGGAAAAGTAGTAACGTCAACATTTTTAAATGGAAAAATAATCACGTGTTTGTGGAGTGAAGAGTTTAGATTTATTATTAAATCTATAATGGTATTACTGACTCTATTTTTACTGTTATTTTTAATTAGTAAATGTAAGAATTTATGTAATATCAGAAATGATATTATATCAATATTATTTATTCTTGTAAACTATTTTATAAATATTTTGATGTTCTTTAATATGAAGAAGGTGTTTAACTCTGGAAAAATGAAAAAATATAAAAATAGTATCAAAATCAATTAATTTTTAAATAATTAACTGAGATAATTCGTATTTACCTTATCATGACTCATTATGAATTTATTATTATTATTATTATTATTTTATTAAACCTTTATAAGGAGTATACACAGCAAACGAGATATAAATGCTGGATTTCAAAAAAAAACAAAACCACAAGTCGAACACTTCCCAAGCGTTTAGGACTGTGTGATATATTTTCGAATGATGCGTGCAGATCCAAGTAAGGTGGCCTTTTGCAGCTGACAGATGGTGATTTTGTCAATATTTATGGTTTGCAAATGCCGGCCAAGGTCTTTTGGCACAGCCCCCAGTGTGCCAATAATCACTGGGACCGCCTGTACTGGTTTGTGCCAGAGTCGTTGCAGTTCAATTTTAAGGTCGTGATATCGGTTAAGTTTTTCCTGTTGTTTTTCATCAATTCGGCTGTCACCCGGTATGGCGACATCGATGATCCACACTTTTTCCTTCTCCACAATCGTGAGGTCTGGCGTATTATGTTCCAAAACTTTATCAGTCTGAATTCGGAAGTCCCAAAGTATTTTGGCACATTCATTTTCAACTACTTTTTCGGGTTTATGGTCCCACCAGTTTTTTCCTACAGGTATATGGTAGTTGTGGCACAGATTCCAATGGATCATTTGGGCCACATAATTGTGTCTCTGTTTATAGTCTGTCTGTGCAATTTTTTTACAGCAGCTGAGGATATGATCAATAGTTTCATCAGCTTCTTTACACAATCTGCAAGTTGGGTCATCAGCTGATTTTTCAATTTTGGTCTTAATTGCATTTGTTCTGATTGCTTGTTCCTGGGCTGCCAAAATCAGGCCTTCTGTCTCCTTCTTCAGTGCTCCATTAATAAGCCATAACCAGGTCTTTTCTTTATCAACTTTTCCTTCAATTTTGTCCAGGAACTGCCCATGTAACGCCTTGTTACGCCAGCTGTCAGCTCTAGCTTGTAATGCAGTTTTCTTGTACTGATTCTTTGTTTGCTGTGCTTTAAGGAGTTTTCTATTATTGACAGCAATCAGTGCAGGTTCGTTACTTTCCTTGACATATTCTGCCAGTGCATATTTTTCTTCTTCAACAGTTTGTTTTACTTGTAAAAGTCCTCTACCAACCAACTTTCTGGGCAAATACATCCGGTCTACATCACTGCGGGGATGTAATTAACAGTAAATGGTCATGAGTTTTCTCGTTTTTCTGTCCAGATTGTCCAATTCCGCTTGTGTCCAGTTTATGATACCCGCAGTGTATCTTATGACAGGTATAGCCCAGGTATTTATGGCCTTGATGGTATTACCTCCATTGAGCTTGCTTTTAAGAATTTTTCTGACCCTATGAGTGTACTCTCTGCCAACCACAGTTTTCACCTGCCCGTGTCTGATGCTGTCCAGCTGCAGTATGCCCAGGTATTTATAGGCTTCTGGCTGATGGCACTTTATGGATTGACCATTTGGCATATTTATACCCTCACTTTCAGTGATTTTGCCCCTCCTCAGTGCCACAGTTGCGCACTTGTCCAGTCCAAACTCCATCCTGATATCAGTGCTGAAGATTCGGACAATGTTAGTCAAAGAGCAGATTTCAGCTTCACTTTTTCCGTAGAGCTTCAGGTCATCCATATAAAGCAGATGTGAAATTCTGTGAGATTTTTTTGATATTTGATAACCAAGGTTTGTTTGTTTTAAGATTGCTGACAGAGGAATCATGGCAATGATGAAAAGCAGTGATGACAAGGAGTCTCCCTGAAAAATCCCTCGTTTGATGTTGACCAATCCATAGCTTTCATTTCCAACAAACAGTTCAGTCTTCCAGTACCGCATCATGTTTTCAATGAAGTTAACAACCTTTTTGCAAACCCCAATAGTGTCTAGGCACTTGATTATCCAGCTATGTGGGAGTGAGTCAAAAGCTTTTTTGTAGTCAATCCACGTCATGTGTAGATTAGTTTTTCGGCCTTTGCAGTTTTCCAGAATCATTTTGTCAATTAAAAGCTGATCTTTTGTGCCCCTACTTTTTCGTTTGTTGCCTTTCTGTTCATCTGGCAAAATGTCATTCTCTTCAAGATAATCTTGAATCCTATCAGCTATGATGCCAGTCAGTAATTTAAACATAGTGGGTAGACATGTGATTGGCCTATAGTTTCCAGGAGCTGTTCCCTTTACTGGATCTTTTTGTATCAAGTATGTTCTACCAATTGTTAACCATTCTCTAATATTTTCGTTTTGCAACATCTCGTTGAATTGCTGAGCTATTTTTCCATGCAGACAGGTCAAGTATTTAAGCCAAAATCCGTGCAGTTGATCATTGCCAGGTGAAGTCCAGTTCTTAACTTTTTTTACTCGTTTGTTAATCATTTCAGTTGTTATTTCCATCTGTTGCATTTTATTCTTTAAGAATTTTACTTCAAACTCCTTTATCCATCCAGCATTTTTATTATAGTCCTTCTCATTTTCCCAGAGTTCTTTCCAAAACTCACAATGTAATTGCTCTCTCAGCTGCAATATCCATCAAAATCAAATAAGCACAAGCATTTTAACCCAGTAATGTTTAAATCTGTTAGCTGATTTACATACAAATAAATAGTTTTTTGAGTATTGAACACAAGACTGTGTTATTTATTAAATACTTGGCTTTTTCCACCTTTATTAAAGGTGGAAAAAGCCAAGTGTTTAATAAATAGCACAGTCTTGTGTTCAATACTTAATACACAGTAAAAACATGGTTTCAGGAACAATCAAATTACAAATAAATATTTAGATTCCCGACATTGTGAATAAATGTAGAACTTAATGTATATAGAACAACATTTATATTAATATAAAATGCTTATAACGTTGTTCTGTATTATTCATTAAGTTAAGGACTTTGCTGTTATTTCGATGTTAAAGTTTATTAAGGTTTTATTTTTTGTTCACAAATATTTAGATAAATAAGATCCTTTTATAAGAAATTTAATACACTTATTACTTTAAATATTCTAAATATTTCTATAGTCTCAGTGGGGGTCTGTAGAACTTCCCTTTTCCCACTGTGTAGGGTTATAATATGTCACAAAGCTGTGCTCTAATTGATATTTACACTTGTTTAATGATAACAATAAAATGTATAAAATGTTAATTAATAAAGAATGAATGGTCACCTAGTGCTAAGCCAGTTGGTTTCCAATATATATGCATATATTAAAATTTTTTACAGTATTATATAATTTGTAAGATATATTATTTAATTTTATTATTAATAACATATTAATACAATATTTTCAAGTGTATTTGACGAAAATTAAATTATTAATAAATTTTTTAAAATATGCAACTGCATCCCTGAGAGGATGCATTGACATGTATTGTGATGATCTGCCTAGTCCCGAGCTTCTCTAGGGTGAGCTATTTTAATGGAAGAACTGGTTTAGCAAAAATGCAGTCGTACACATTGACCGAATCGGTAAAAAAACATGCAATGTGGATATGTTTCCGAACATTTTTGTGTTGCTAAAACTTTGTGCCCGAACCCTCACAACATCATGTAAATGTGAATGGTCAGCCAGCATGTTGAGAAGACTGAGCAACTACATGACAACTATAAAAGCTAAACATTGCCTTACAGAACTACCCTAATTTATTGTGATTATTATTTCTATGTCAAAATTGACAAAACTGTAAATATATTTGCATTCAAGGAATATGCAATTAGATGCACTGTAGACAATTGAAGATATGAAACATTATTTTGTAATATAAATTACATAACGTGTTGTTTCTTATTCTGCTAGACTCCCCTGAAAATTTTCTGACGACGCACGAGTCTATCTTTAAAAAAACTAAAAAGGTTAACAGAAAAGATTAGTGATATTTGTTATTTTCTATGCATATCTTCAGAAGATAAATCCCCTTAATTTTTACAACTCTTTCAAAAAACTTGTAAAATTAAAAACCAGCTGAGGAGGACAACATTGTGTTTTGTTGTTGAAATGCATACTAGTCTTTTGTGTGTCGCTAAGTGTTGAATAAACTTAAGTTAGTATATGCTAACTTTAAAATTTGGTTCATTGTGTTTGAACCAAATATTTAATCGATTATTTAAAATACAGACAAAAGGTATTTGATATATGAATAAATATCATATTCATGAATAAATCACCTTGTTTAACTTACTTTTCTTAACATTAAAGTTACTCTTAATGTCTGAAACTGGATCAGAAAAAATCTGATTATATATGTGGTTCCAATAGTATATTGCATTGTTATACATTGTACAAATGACATAGCGACAGCAAAACCAGAAAATTGTGTAACTTTGTATTGGCAAATTTTACAGGAAACCAATAAAACTTTTTATTTTCAAAAGTATACATATATTGCAGACAAAATTTTCAAGCCATCAAATTTATATTATTTACGTATCATGAATCCATAGGCGATATATTAAATTCTACCATTAGATGGTATTAAAATCCTATTTCAATACAGTGACTATATAGGTTACAGTGTGGACATTGCATGTTCCATTTTATATTGGTTAAAAGAGCCATATGATTAAAATTGCCGTTAAGTTTCCAATGAACTGAATTGACAGTAAGCAAACAGATACAAAGAGAGATTTTTTAACAGCTTGTAAGTTTGCAAGATAGATAAAATGATAAATAATAAATGACAGTTTTTTTAATATTGTTTAGCCCTCAATTTTATGTAAAGTATTCATTTATATAAACTTATGTGTACATATTTACTTGAAAAACAATATCTGAAATATTATTTTAATTGAAATTTTATAAACATTTTATTATTTATTTATAAAAATGAGTATGCATTATTTTTTTAGTATATAAAATCTGCTTTGATTCATTTTTGAATATTTAATTGAATGATAACATAACTTTCTAATTGTAAAATTTACTTTAGACTAGAGTTTAGCAAAGTTCGGCTATTTGGAAACGTTGAACTGAACTGAAGTTTTGACAAGCTGCAAGCTGAGCTGTGAGCTTTGATCGGGTTTGAGAGCTGAGCTGAAGAGTGTTGCATTAAAGCCCGTTTTTTAAATTCAATTGCGTCAGTAATAATAATAATGGATACACAGTGTCGGATATGTTTTCATTTATCTGTTATTAAAATGAAAGCATTCAAATAAAATCTATTTGAGCATTAAGCAATTGAACTATAAAAAGTTTTTAGATTAAGAGAATTGTTAAAATAAAGGCTGTGATTGCTTTTTCTTCATTTGTTTCCTAATTAATGCTATGTTATTCAATTCAATTTGCAATGTTTCAAATCTTTTATTCGGGATCTTTTCAAACATGCTCAGTTCCATTCATTTGAAAAAAAAAACTGATAGATGCTTTCTAGTGTTATTTTGAGATGTTATTGTTGGATTTTTACATCTATACTAAAATATTATTATCTATTCTTATTCTAGGTAACAAAGGAAATAAAAGAGTAATGAATGTGTTTATACCCGTAAATAATTGAAAATTAGTGTATATATAGAAATTTAACATGTCTCGTCGTCGAAACATTGAAGCGGTACCATTGATGGATAAAGACGACGATTGGAAAGAACAGGATCTCGAAGATTTAGTTTTGAATGATATATTGGATAATATAAAACATTATCCACAAGTAGTTTCATACAGACAACTCTGGAAATCAATTATTTTGATATCATTAGCTTCATCTGTATTAGGAATTATCACATCTTACTATTTATATAATGTATTTAATGCTAACAATTCAATGGTTCAAGTTGCTAAGAAGAATGTGTATATGCACATGAAAGAAAATCTGTATGAAGCTATTAATCATAAAAACATAGAAGAACATCACAGGTAAAACTTTTGTTAAATACTATCATAAACAATTATGTTTTTTTATATACAATAAACTTTTAAATGATATAAGATATAAGTATTTGTTTTTTAAATTTTTTCCTTGTTAAAACAAGCTAAAATATATGTTAAATTAAATTTATTTATGCATACTGGTTTCACCCATGATGCGGGGAATACAAACTTATAAAAAAATTACAGAGATCAACGTACAACAGTAAAAAATCACTATGATATTATAATTATTATATTACAGAGCATTCATTTCTTTAAAGTTTAATAAAATAATGTAAAAGATAAAAATTACTTCGAAAAAACTCTTATCTTAAAACCGATGGAGTCAGATGAAATCAGTCTTTTTCTTATTTGTACTATATATGTTAGTACACGGAAAGTTAATCTCCACTCTTTTCTGACATACGGAGGCTAGAAATTTCACAGTACTCTAATCTGTTTACTTTTAAACAAAATAAACAAACCCGAATAAAATTAAAAATTGTAAGGCAAATTGTTTAGGTAAATTTTGAGAGAGAAAAAAATTTTTTATTATTCACATTATATTACCCACAAATGCATTTCGCCGCTAACGGCCTCCTCAGTAGGGCTTTTTTCCCGAAGAAACTTTGATGCAAGTCATCCAACAGCAACAGAAACATCATCCACACAGTGAATACTTCGCGTACAATATATCCGATTAAGCTATCTCAGCATTCCGCAGTAATCACACCATTATTCAAATTCATTATGATGGTTTGCATAATGATTGCGTAATGTTCTTTAAATTTCTGCTTAATTACATTTTTTTCCCGATATTATTTTTCCCGATATTATTTTTAATATTAATAATATCGATAGAACAATTATTAGCCCGACAATGTAAAAATACTGGAGAAGTATTAATTTTAAGACGTATCGAGGCCAGGTGTTCCGACAACCTTACTTGTAGTTTCCTTTTCGTTTCCCCCACGTAAAAATTAGGGGTTTTACAGGAACATGGAAGTCTGTAAACCACACCATCTTCTTCCAATAATACTTTTTTCACATTAGGTCTTGTCACAAGTCCAAATAACCTGTTTTAACCTGATCGGAGCCAATTTAGTTAAATTATTACAAAAAATTTTTTGATATTTTTTGAAAATACCTTTAACGTATGGGAAAGAAACATACTTATCCACCGACTGTTTTTCCTTTTTTACTTGAAATCTGTTTTCTAAATATTTATTATACCAATTCTTAAGGAGTCTTTTCGGATAGCCATTCAATAGATATTTGTTGTTTATTTCTTTAATTTCATCTTCTCTTATGCTGGATCTGGTCGTTCTAGAAAAGATCTTACGTATTTCCATTAAGTATATATTTTTCTTTTGGTTAATTGGGCAATAAGATTTAAAGTTTATAACTTTCCTTGCACTACAAGGTTTTTCGTATTTGCAATACTCTAAATGATCATTGAACCTAATAATTGTTATGTCTTGGTAGTTAAGTCTGTTAAACTTTTCACTCTCTTGGGTAAACCTAATATATTTGTTAATCTTATTAGCTCGTTCTACTATTTTTTCTGGAAATGTTACTTTACTATCATACATAATGAATATATCATCTATGTACCGTGCAAGGAACACTATTCCATTAATTGTTGACAGGATTTTATCTGTATCAATCATGACTATTTCTGCTAGCTTCGGGCCTATAACAGAGCCCATAGAAAAGGTCTTTAAAGTTTCTTTTTTTAAAAGTTATGTCTGACTGGTTAATGACTGCATTTTCAGTCCATTCCAATATAGAAGGTGTCCAAAAGTTACCATACAGTAAAGTACTGTCACACTCAGGATTTAATTTTGAGGGGAGTTGAGTGTAGAGTTTGACCTGACAATCATCTTGATCCAACTCGTGTGAGGTTAGCCGACCGGGGGAGCTGTCTCGATAACCGAGCAATCGGCACAGTCGTGTGGGAGTGGAAGAAACTCACTGGGGCAGGCTTTCCATCGTAAATCTTCTTTTCAACAATATGATAAAGCATGTCCAGACTTATCTTCAGGGTCTTAGGAAACATTTACTTTAGAAAGTCAGATGATCTGCCAAATTACCAATCAATGATTAAAATTAATTTATTACAATTATTAAAATTATAATGAGGTTGTAGCTTAACCACCTATCTCTAGACGAAAGTTACTTTGTATATAATTATTAATTTAGCTTAATCATAGCTTGATAATTCATCAGATTGTCTGGCTTTAATCATAAATCATGTTTGTTGAGTTGTAGATTATATACATTTACTGTAGAATCGTCTCCTGTAGAAAGAACTTCAGTACACGGTACTTTAGGGATATCCTATATATATAAAATTCTGTAACTTATATTTAATTTTTATACTATATTTTTGTGCATATAACCCACAGTGGCATAAAAGAAAATTGCTAGAACAAAAATAAAATCTTTGCATAACCTACTCTATCATACACTCTGTACCTATGAGAGCAGAAATTGTTCCACAGGCTCGAGTTCATATTTGCAATTCAAAATCACATCTGTTTTATCACGTAATTCACACCCATTTCGTATTGTCTTCTAAATATGAATAATCTGCGAGTTATATGCACAAAAATACCGTAATTATAAAATTAATGGATTATTTTTTTAGAATTCTACAGAAAACAGGAAATGAGGAATTACTTTCTTATATAAAAAGTAATTGGATAAAAGAAGGGCTTGATACAGTGAATATTATGTCTTACAATTTTCTTACATCTTCTAGTGAAGGACGATCTGAACAGGTATAAAACTTTTTGTTATGCCATTTTGTAAGTGTGAAATGTAGTGATTCTCTTTTAATGATTGAATCCATTAATCACAGGCAAACTTTCATAGTAAATTAGGTCATAGTAAATTTATTTCTTCATTTTTAAAAACTAGAATCAATTTACGTACCGTATTTTCCGGCGTATAAGACGACTTTTTAACCCAGGAAAATCTTCTCAAAAGTCGGGGGTCGTCTTATACGCCGGGTGTCGTCTTATAGGGCGAGTATATCCCAAACTCTATATTTTAACTGTAAAAGTCGGGGGTCGTCTTATATGTCGGAAAATACGGTACTATGAACGTTTTGCTTAAAAGCTTTAATTATTTTTTTACATCTAATAAATTTTAATAGAAACTAAAAACTTATAATATTTTCGAAAATTGTATTAATTCATCTGTAACAATTATGAAATTTTTATATTTATTTTTTAGTTATCGATCATCGAATCAAGTCAGAATAATTCAGAAGGTGCGAAAGACGAAAAGAATCAATTTTATGAAGCAAAATGTATTTATTGTGATTGTCCATTCATAAAGGATCAAATAGCAATCGTAAGATTTGCATTTAAAAAATTTTCTTCATCTAATGCAGTTAACGCTTAGCAATAGTATTAAATTAAAGTTTTCAAATATGCTGTTATAAACCTACATTTTGGCTTCCACTCAACTCTTGCTTGCCCACCCCTGTAATATACTATGGCATTCAAATTATAATGATAAAAATTTTACAACAGACGACACCATAATAATTTCACAAATTATGAGAATATTGTTAATCTATTTAGGGTAATTTCAAGGTTTAAACATTTCTACTCTAGGTTACAAATAACCTCTTAATCAAGCACATCTCCTTTTTTACAAAATTTAATAACAATTCCACAACTTATATTGGTATACATTTGTAATAATATATAGATATATGTCAATTATGTATTCGTAAACTATACAATTCAATATTTACTTTGCCAAATATAATTAAATTTATAATTTATTTTGCAATATGTTTGTAACTACTCTCTTTTTATAGAACCCCAATTATCTAAGGTAAATTTGTGAGTACAGTAGACCCTCCCATAACACGGTAGATACGTTCTGTGTTATGTGAATCCGTGTTGTACGAGTCACTTAAATACATGAGCCAATCACAGCCCGGCACGTGTGCAGTTTAGGGGCTACAGCTGTTTGAAAGGTTTTTTCCATAAAATTAATCGATTCTAGACTAATTTGACTCAAAATTTCCAAAACACATATAATTTTTGGGGAATAATCCATATAAACTATGCTATAAACAAAAAATTGTAGGATTACTTACAGAGTGCGCACCATTCGACGCCGCCATTTCTTAAGCTTGTTTTCGTCGCAGAGCAGCTTGTTGAATGGCGGGCACGTGTTTCCTGATAAGTTATTTTTCTGCAAAAAATTTGCCGAACTTTGGAGACATCATTAATAAAAATATAATTTTTATGGCCATTGAATAATAAATGTTTTTTAGTAGGTCTGCCGCTCTTTTAAACTTGACGGTTTGTACAATATCAGCTATTGGTCTAGATTCTACCAATCCTGTCGCGACACGAGTCGGCGATGACGTTTTACCGTGTTATACGAGTCTCTTTTAGCGTGTTATACGAATACGATCACAATTTTTTTGCCATGTTATACGAATCTGTGTTATATGAACCAGTGTTATAGGGGGTTCTACTGTACACTACTATTCTTATAGCATAATTATAGCGTTTAAACTTAAAAGAAAGTTTAAAACATTAACAGATATTTCAAGATGATTTGTTTTATGATTTAACTACATTAAATCATAAAAGATAACTGACAAATCATTCATATTACTATAAATTAATACATATTTTCATTCTTAAAACTATTATGTATTAGCTGTATAATAAATGATGAGAGTGTTATTTTATTTCTCTTGTTGTAAACACAGAAAGGTAATTACTGCTTTTACAATTCAGTCATTTCATTTAAATACTATCTATACTAATACATGAAACACCCCTCTTCATCAAAGACAGCCGATGTGAATAGCTGTTGTCCTGCCATCTAACAGCATGGAGTAGCATATCGGTTTTTACCTTCTCAACATATTAATATTAAATTTAATATATTACTCTACAATACTGTAATCTATAATCTGTAGGCGACAATTAATTAATGGATAAAAATGTGCCAAATTAATACTGTTTATTACTCATATTTTACTTTCCAAGATTATTGACACTTTCCAATGTTGTTTGTTTGTCTGGTTTGATTGTTTTGACTGTATAGTAGCCTACATTCTGTAGAAATTTTGGTGTACTCATTCTTGTACAACAATACAGTAATATCTCGACTTATGCAAACCCAGAGTTACGTGATTTTCAAATCTCGTTGATATATCTTTTGTTTGAGCACCAAGCAACTCTTGATTACTCACTCCCCCCCACATTATTGTTCAGCTTACATGTTCGGATGTGTTGCGCGGAATCGATGCATAGCTACAATATATTTTGTGTTTGTCGGGGTAGAATCGTGCAGGAACACGATTTCCGCCTTTTTTTTTAAACTGGTAACGGTTGCCGTTACAAAAAGACGGTTGAGGAAGTGACCGTTGGAGTTTGGATGCATATCCGCCGATCGGTCGTCAGACCATCACACCACCTGCGGACCTCCGATAAAGCTACAACCTACACTTTTTTGGTCTTTTTATTTTATTTCTCTAAAACCTTCTTTCATAACAGTTTATTTGAAGTTTTTACCTTGCCATTAATAAGTGCACACATATATTCTGTTGCAAATACCATTACACATTGGTCGCAAACTTCTACATGCTTCAGAACACATACATATTGTAGTAACCGTGTCTTGATATTTTATTTACCCTGTTTAATAATAATATTAAATTTTGATGTGCGTCTAAATGTAGTACCTGAAATTTCTTGCTAACTCAGAAGGGCCTAACATTGTGGCATTTTCATAGCACTTCATTTCCAGGAGAATATCTTTAGGATCACTCAATGGTTCTTGGTACTGCAAATGCTCTTTGCATCGTACACAAGATATTCTGATAGCAGCCCAACCAGCAACATAGCTTTGTATTTTGGTCATCCAAGGATAAATCCTTAAACATTTCCATGATTCTTCTTTTTCTCGTTGCTGGTGGCAAGTGTAAGTTCACTATTAGACGTGGATTTATTCGTTCCAGCTGATCTTTGCATGTCATAAAGTTATCGAGATCTTTCTCACAGTTGCCTGCCTGCGATGGCTGCAACAAGTGGTTTATCATGATGGTTTTCATGACTGTCTGAAATTCACTTGCATTAGGGTTGTACACCTAATTCTCTTTTCATACTGTCTTTTTTTACATGATTTCCGAAATAAGACGGTCAAAGAAAACATTCTGACATTAATTAAAAATTAAAAATAAAATAAAAATTACTGTCAGTGTGAGCAAATGAAACAAAAGGAAGAAAGAGAGTTGATGAAAAGTAATAATTTGTTAGTTCACATAAGGTTTTCAAGTATTGCATCATTCTATCAGTTTATTTTTGAAGTATCATTAGCTCATAACATTTATATTGCTTGAGTGCTTTAGATTGAGAGTTTGGTGCAAACAGAGACAGATCTAGGTTATTCGGGGCCTAGTGCTTATTGAAGTCTAATGGGTCCCAGTTTTTGTTATATATAATGTTAGGTTACAAATAATAATAATATAATAATAATAATAATAACTCTCCCGTGGTCACCACGCTATTTTATTTCTATACGATAAGTGCTCATTGTTAATGAAAAAGTATTAAAAATTTATGATGATAATTCAGTTTCTGTGGACCCTTGGGGGTTCACAGGGTTTAAGCCCTATTATTCCCTATGTAGATCTGCCCCCGGGTTCAAAAGATGATATATGTGGATGGAAGTATTATAAAGCATATTTGTAAACCACAAAAGAATTGCATACTTCTCAGAGATTGTGCTAAACCAGGCCAGAAGATGGCAATGCTGTCACTTTTCAGAGCCAAGTGGAAGGGGATTTTGTGTAGTAGTATATATAATATTTGATAGTACTTTAATAATATATTAATTGTGATTACTTAAAAATGTATTGTATTTAATATTCATTATTATTTTTTTAGGGAGATTTAGTTTATGCAAATTATGCGAGATTTTCAGATTTTTTACAATTACAAGAATTAAATATAAATGTCAGTAAAAAAATTATCATCTCACAAATTGGAGAAATTCCCATAATAAGTAAGGTATGTGCAATTATTATTATTATTATTATTATTATTATTACAAATATTTTATAATATTATATTACAATACATTGTTATAAAATATTAAAAAATATACAATAGTTTGATGATTTGTAAATAGGATTGTTTCAAAACATTTAAAAACCATTTAATATAAAATAACAGTTAATAACATTTCTATTGATACAATATTGATTTTAATATATATATATATATATATATATATACAATGGATGATCATAAAGTCTTTTCGATGCTATCTAGAGAGATATTTAATGGTCGAAATTCAACTGAATCTGATATGATGATATTTCAGGATGTAGAAAATACTTTTGTAAAAAAATTTATTACTAAAACTCACCACTATGGCACTTTTGGCACTGCAAGCAACAAACATTTTATTTGTACAAGATAGTCGTGCTATACAGGAACGCAAGGGACCAAGTGCTGCTCAATTTGGTCCCCCATTTTGAAGATGTAAAAATCTGAAAACAATTAGCAGAGTTCAATGCCAAGCATAATTTGTTCTCTGTGATGTTTCTTGCATGCAACATGATATTGTCTTTCAATGCTGCCAAATTTTGAGCATGTCCTAAATAAACTACACTTTTTTAAGTATCCTCATAAATATAAATCAGAGAGATTAAGAACTGGGAAACAAGGTTGCCAAGTGGTAGGAAATGCACAACTAATCATTCTTTTATCAGTGAAATGCCGTTGCAGAAATTACTGTATGCAGCATTCAATATATGGAGGCATTCCATCTTGCATGAAAGTAGTTGACTCAATACATTCTCACTGTTGTAGTTGGGCAAGTGTTGAGCATCTCTCAGCATCTCTGAATCACCACAATTCATGAAATAAGTCCACTGGGACTAGCTTCTTTGAAGAAGAATGGTTCAAGGATAAAGTGAATGTATGTCATTACCTTTCCTTTTACTGCCCACAGAGTAATGTGAAAAACTAAAAAGTATAATAATAAAACACATCATTGTGTCTCATTATATACTTTTTAATACATACATTTAAATTCTCTAGGTCTTTTAGAATTTATGCTTAAGAAGAATTTCCATAAGTGAAATGCAATTCTGAGTTACTCTACAAATTTATAATTGATGATAACCATTAAAATAGTTAAGGCATCAGCCTACTAATATGGGACTCACAATTATATATGGATGAGAAAACTCTGGAATTTTTAATGGGCGGTCGGTCCCAAATATGTTAAACTTGTTCCTGACCACCTGTTTGCTCCATTGTAAGTTTGATCAAACAAGATTTATAGGCATAGAACAAGATTTGTTTAGTGTCCAGTGTGAAAAGAGTCAAAAAGGAAAAGAAATTTTGGTATATTTTGGTCACCAACAAACATTTTAGCTATTACGATCTCAAAATGATTGAATGACACAAACCTCTCCATTTTTATTTAATTAATTTTGTAATTTTCATAGTTGCATTTTATAATTTACTGTTTTTTTTTTTTTTTTACTTTAAGCTTTTATTGCTAAAGAGTTTGGTGCTGCTGGATTAATTTTATTTCCTTATCAAGGAATATTAAATGCATCAATTAATAGTTCTGCAGCAAAAGATGATCAAGTTCATGCTGGCCATTGTAGTGAATTGCTTCATATCAAAGAAATATCATATGGAGGTACAGTTAATTTTAATATTAGTTGCTAAAATTGTAAATTATGACTAAAAAATGAATGCGAGTGTGACAAAACTCAAACATAGAAATATAAGAATAAGGTTTATCTTTTTTAACTGTTCAACGAAAAAGAAATATAGGTATAAATTATTATTATTGGTATCATTTTCAATAATAATGCAAGAATGATAAGCATAATTAAAGAACAGATATTCAGAGCACTCTACAGAAAGAACTATTGGGAAAATCACAATTAAATTTGATATACATACTTGTCCCGAGCATGTGGTTTTGATTTTTGAGAAAAAATTTTACTGTAGAATTTAACAGTACAGGGGAAATTGGTGTTGTTATCACCTTAATGTGCATATTATGTGTGTTTTCTAATGAATTTTAAGAGTTAGGAAACAAAGTGAAATAATTTTATTTCAATTATAGACGTGATTACAAATGTGGATGGCTATTTTGTTAATATAAGAGTTTATCGAGTAACACACAATTATAACCATAATTGTGTGTTAATTAACCACCCCATACTCTAACCTATGATCATTTGTAACAATGGCAGTTTTCTGTACATGCAAAAAACTAGCAGACATTTTTTATCAAATTAATTTATTTAGCTATCACGAGTACAATTTTTAAAATTCAACCATTAAGTTGAAACTTGGTGATTACAGGATTTTTCAGAATTGTCAAATTTGAGGAAAGACAATTACATGTAGCATAATTATGCATGAAAAATCAGCAGAAAATCATCACCTTACACACATGATTGTGTGAAGAATTAAGTACATGAGATCGCAAGTTAAAGAGTAAAAATTGAAAGAAAAATGATGCATAATGATGAATTGTCTGTTAACAATTCATCATTATGCATTATTTTTCTCCTGTCCTTCAAGTTTCTATACCTATACAGAAACTACTTCAGAAGTATATATTTTTTCAAATTAATTAAATTGATGCTGCAAACTCTGCATATATTAATCTCAATACAGTAAAATATCAATTAACAGACTAATTTGGGTGAAGGAATGTCCATTAAAGCTGAAAGTCCTTTATATAATACAGTAGATTCTCTGAATATGCATGTTAAAAAATTGACTACTTAGTTTATTTATATGTTTTCACTTATGTAGACATGTTTGTGTAATTAAAATTAAGTATGTGTGAGAAATATAATTTCACAGATAAATTTTGTATATTTTATTGCTGCTTATGTACTCACCATAGTTCCAAGACTATAATAAATGAGTGTATGATCTAAATCAAAATAGTACGCAAACATTTTTTGGAAAATACACTTTAATTATATTTAAATAAACAAATAAATAATGTCATTTGACAAAAACACAAAAAAAAATTTCCTATTTCTCTTTGGATGACGACGTATAGAGACACTACTGTTGCGGCATAAAGTTAAGAGTGGGGACTCTCGGATTTGAAAAAATACTAATAACAACTTGTTAATTTAATTACACATAAAAAGTATTTTAAAATAACATGGTGTTAATTTTCACAGGTGACATACAGACTGGAAATTTCGTCTGTTAAATCCGAAGTCTGTTAGATCGAGGTCCGTTGAATTGAGGTTTAACCGTAATTGAAAAACTAAACGTGCCTTATAATTATTTGTGTGTGAAAGACAGTTGTTTACATTATTTTCACATTCTTGTTAATTTTAAAAAGATATTAAGAAAATAAATGAAATATTTGTATAACATTTACTATTTTGAAAATAGCTTACGTTTGTTATATATGTATAAATCACATCATGTTGTTAAATATAAATTTATTTATTTACTTTATAGAAGATGGGCAACTTAAAACATCTTTTCAGATGATTCCGGTTTTTCTTATTTCATTTGAAGATGCTACTAATTTTTTAAGGTAAAAGCTATAATAAGTATTATTTTTATATTTTAATCATAAATAAATTATGTGACCGGAGGGTCGGCACCTCTTTGATGCCTCGTCAGGATAGACACCACCATGTCTCGATGGACACGGAAGCCAAGACAGTGGTAATTCAGTCATGCGAGCGGCCGCATGCGCAGGCAATCGGATTTGGAATGGAGTGAGAGACAGCGCACTGGAAGTGACTCATGCAGAGATTGAATTAGGGTAACGAAACAATGTTTATTTGAAACATGACGTTAGAACACAATGGTCCTCATTAAAGAGGGAAAGATCTAAGATTCTTTCATGGTCAGAGAGAGAGAGTTTACATAAAATTTTGCATGGCGATAAATACCTTTTGTAGCCAATATCCTGTGTAGTCTTGGTTAAAATTGTCGGTAGAGGATGGACTATCCAATAGTTCGTATGTAGAGGCTGTAGTAAAATATCCATGGGCGAGTTGATGAGTAGATGAAGTATACCTTCTGGTAGGTTTGTGCACTCACACTATAAAAATTGGAGAAAGTTGGATGCTGATTTTCCTCGGGAAGGAACAGGCGATGACTGCCCGGAAAGTCCATCTCTTGCTATAGTTAATTGACAAATTTGCGACAATAGGTCGGAAGGTTATGAGAAAGCATCTTTTATTTACTGAGAAATTACTGAACGCTTAACTCCCAGGTGTGAAAGGTTGACAATAATTCGTTACACCGGGAAGGTTAGAAAATTTAGGTCAGATAAATAATGCTAAGTCTCACAATTACAATGCAGTAATTTGATTTAGTTGTACGTTCACAATAGTATACCAGTGCATATAAAAGTTAGTGTGCAAAAAATACATGAATTAACCAATAGTTTTTTAATTGTTAATAGAAAAACTGAATTTTTATTTAAACAAATCACACAGATTCTTATAAGATTTCCTTAAAGAGCAGGAACTATAGATTTTTGTGTGTCAAGATGCGTATACAAAAAAGAAAATCTATTACTGAAGGGTATAAGATTAATTTAAACATAGAAAAATATCAGTAACAAAAAAATTTTAACATTGCTTCAAAATATTGATAATTGTGTAAATAAATACTTTTTTAAACACTTATTATTTATTTAATACAAATATACTTTATTAGGCCGTGACTCTACTAGCATAAAAATGGCCGTAAAACCCCTTGCCATAAAAGCTTTTAATCACGTGACCATGATATTTTATGCCTGAGCAGGTCGTAAAACCAACGTAAAAGCGAGTTGAGCAGTGTTCAACTTTTGAAGCAAATACGGCCGCAAAATGGTACCATCCACCAATCAGAAGTCAGTGAAATCTAGGTCATTGTGACACAGTGCGAAAATGGGGGAAAACGAGCTTTTGTGTACGTTCTCTCATGGCTACTAGGAAAAGAACTAGAATAGATCCAGAAAGATTTATTGAAAACATCCGAAAGTATTCGTGTATCTACAACAAGAGGTATCCCGATTATAATAACGAATGCCTAAAACATGAGATATGGATGGCCAAAAGAAAATCCTTCATTTAGAGGAGTATATAATAAAAAAGCTAAGCTTATAAGTGCTGTATATTATCTTAATAATACAATAATAAAAGTTAATATATGAAAGTAAAGATATTATTTTTACTACATTTGTAATTATAGTACAGAAAAAACTGGTAGAATATAATCATAGTCTTTATATCGATATATCATGTATACAACCGTAATAGTACCGTTGCCGTAAAAAGCTTCGCTAGCCGGACCTCCACCGCAATCCGGGTGCAAACAGAAATAGGTCACGTGATTAAAAGCTTTTACGGCGAGGGGTTTTATGGCCGTTTTTACGCTAGTGGAGTCACGGCCTTACACATATATAGAATATTAAAGGCTTATTGTTAAAACCTATTATTTATTTTATGAGGAAAAAAGGCTCTGTATAAAAAATATGAATTCAATAGCATTCGTACAGAATTAAAATTATTTCTGTTGTAAAATAAAGCATTTTGTAATAAATATAAAATTACTTATTTCAGAAAAATGGTTGGGCCAAAGTTTCCTGATAATTGGATAATTAATGATACATTTCCTTATAAACTTGGACCAGGATTTGAAAATAAGAACAAGTAAGTAGATGATAATAAATAAAACAAATTCAATAAATTGAGCAAAGTGAGAAAAATATTCATTTTAAAAAGTACATTTAACATTTAATAAATCAAGTAGATAATTAAATTAACCGAATTTTTTCTATGTTCAATGAATATTAATTAAGATAAATTATGAGGAAATTAATTTAAGAAAAAAATGTTTTTAAAGTATGAAGAGTCTAATATTTTATAGCTTACACTCATCTTTAGGAATGTCAAAACAATTAAATTAATTTGATTTACGTGCAATATCACACTAACGGCTTTTGATCAACACTCCAAATAACATTCGTCATTAAAATCTGACATTAACAAACATTCATGCCTGATGTGGGATTCAAATCCAAAATCTAGTAAACTAAAAACAATAGCAAGGTCGAGGCTGAAGTTTTAAACGCGAAAACGTGTACGTCGGACGTTCGGCGCCACTTTCCTGTAAGCTTAGAAGTTTGGCAATGGCATTTGGAAAGTCAGTGGAATCGTGCTGGACATTCCGAAAGCCATTGCGAAACTTCTAGGCTTACAGGAAAGCGGCGCCGAACGTCCGACGTACACGTTTTCGCGTTTAAAACTTCGGCCTCAACCTTGCTGGTGTCTTAACACTCAGACACCAAATTGGCCAAATGTATTAACATATTGTAAAAAATTAGAATACCAATTGAAAATCTTAAAACATTTTGAAAATTATTTTCACTCTTCATAAAGCATATTTTTCTCAGTTTGTTTTATCATATTTGACAATCTTTGTATTTATTATATTTAAATAAATCTTATAACCTCGTGGAATAATAAATTATGCTAAATATCCAAGATCAAAGGAGTAGGAATTTTATTTCGGAAGTAAAAAATCCAGCAACGAATTGCTTAACTTTCCCAGCAACATTTAAAATTTTGGTATCGCCATCAGTTATGATATTTTTTATTATTATAAAATGGCAAAAAGCTTAATTTTAAGGGTAGTGAAGGGTTTTATAAAATACTGTAAATACTAATAATGAGTAAATCATCATTCATAAGTCCAACCCTACTCGAGATATGACACACAATCCCCCTTTATTTCCCCAACCCCTCGCTCTTTAACCACCAAAATTTAATAGCATTGTTCTTCTTAATACGCAAAACTCCCTGAAAAATTTTGGAAAGTTTCGACAAAAAGAAAAACACACAGGAATTGTTAAGCTTCAAAGAGGACGAACAAAATCCTGCTCCTAAATCCTTTAGCTGCTCTCTAAATATACTACATTGTTCGAAAGATGCTACTAGATAAAACGATAAGTTAGAGCACAACAAGCGTAGCGCGCAAGTCCGTATTGACGTCATCGGGTCGGGACAACGTTCCGGATCATATTTCTTCACAACTTTGAATCGAAGCGCATTCCGTTAGGGGATCGTTACCCGACGAAAAACTGTTAAGGTTCGAAAACGTTTGTAGTTACTTGGTTTAGAGTGATGATACGCGCCCTGGTAAAAGGCTTTTAGATACATGAAACTATACTACATTCTTTTTTACATATTGTTTTATTATAATTTAGATTATAATGAATAAACTATTAATCTCTAATAAATCAGATTTTTCTTTTAATAAAAGAATAAAACTGGAAATTAAAATTAAAAATGACAGAAATCAAACTGATTATATTATTATTGGAAAAATATTTGGAGGAAGAGAAACAGGTAACAAGAATTAAATGAATAAATCATTAGTATTAAATATTAAAGTATGTTTATTAAAAATATTTCTTAATTTGTATTTAAGACCGATCGGTGATGATAGGAATGTCAAAACAGTTTGGACAATTAAGAGGAATTTCTACTTTATTAGAAATTGTGCGCATCTTTGGAAACTCGTTAAAGAATGGTGAGTTTTAAAAATTATATCAGTAAATTTTTATTCTAAAATGTGACTAAATATTACTTATCAATTAAAATTATTGAAATTAGTTTGTATAATGATGTAATATTTTTAATTTTCCATCAGCTAATTAAACAATTAAAAACAATATGCTTAAGAAATTCTTAGAATCACGGGTTCTTAGAATCATGGGGTTTCATCATCTTTAGAAAATAATGGAATAATTAATTATGCATGTTTTAACTGATGATGAATGAAACAACAGTATTTTGATCTTTTTAAAGTATTAATATTAGCGTAATATTTAGGCGCAGGTGTACACTATCCCCATCTTTTATTTTCTAAGGGTTGTCTTCATACAAAACCCTTTCTGAAGTTTCTTCATCCATGTTGTTATTACATACACTCTTTCTTCTTGGGAGTTTGGAAGCTGGTTCATTATTTCTAGGCTTCTTACCTTTGAGTCTTTTCCCAAAAGATTCAGGACCACATATCTCTTCCTCGTGGCAAAGTAGACATTGTCAGTTGAGTCAACAGTCTGTATATTTCTAATATACATTCATTTAAAGCAGAAAATATTACATAGTACATAAAATATATACAGACTATTATACAGTACATAGATATTACACAACTAGCCATTCGGGACATTCCAATTTTCAACGTTGACTGAACACCGATCTCCACGTTCGTTAAAAGTCATATCTTTTTTTCAACGTTGAAATGGCACTGTTGTCGACGTTGACTCGACACACGTAGCATTCAACAGATATGTTGACCGCTACTTTCTAATGAATTATGGGTAATTGGTGCAAAATTTGAATGAAATCCATCACGCTGAGAATGGAATTATGGGAACTAAGCATTTCGTGCTTGAAGTCGGAACGTCGTCGATGACGTCAAATTGTTGGTTTCGACACTCAACACTCGTGTCGAAAATTGGAATATCCCAACTGTGTCTGTTGTCTTTTGTGTTCATATTTCTTATTTAAGTCAGGCATTCAGACTAACAAAAGTTCAAGAACCATGCCTTATGATTGAAAAAAATCTTGCTGTTTGTGTTGTACAGATATTACAGACAAAAATTGCTGACAGACCAAATAACTTGTGTATGAATGGGTTATAGTGTTATTTATATATCTATTGGCCTTCTAATAAAGAACTCAAAACTCTGCTCTTTGTAATACAACACCAAACGATCGCCTAAATATCGGGCTATAACGTTATAGCCCGATATTTAGGCGATCGTTTGGCATTGTATTATATACTACTCGGGCTTTGAGATGTTGTTATTTATATCTCTTTGTCTAAGTGAGACTTAGCTTAATCGTACAACCATCAATTAATAGTGTTTAATCCCAACAATAACATTTAACTTTTCATTGACAATTTTTAAAAATTATTTACTGTCCATTAGGAGAAGTTATAGTGTCTTTGTCCATTTAGTGCTAAGAGTATATGTTCCTTTCTGTTCTTCTCTAAATTAAACACTTTTTCAATCTTAAAATGTTAAAATCCAATTATTTTATTGAGAAGAAATTAACTTTATTACAGAACATAATATTTAAATAATTGTTTTTAATAAAAATTTGTAATTTAATTTAAAATCTTATAGGAAGAAGACCTAAAAGAAATATCTTATTTTGTATATGGGGTTTTTCTGATATAGAATCTTTTAGCTTTTACAAATGGATAATAGTAAGCATTGCTATTAAATTTTTAATAAAGTTTTTCCACCAAATGTCTCAATTTTAGTAAACAAAACTGTTTATTTTTATTTCAGGAGAATCATAAGAAGTTAGAAGGAGAATTAGTTTCATATATAGATGTATCATCTTTAAAATCTCCCAAAATAATAAGTTCACCATTACTGTATGAAAAAGTTTTAAATATTGTGAATAAAGTAAGAGAATTTTCAAATATTTACGCTTAGTACATTATTTAAAATGTATACCTTGATTATCTGGGTAATGTGGACTAATGCTAACTCGGATAACTAAAAACGCAGATAAAATGAATGGCTACGGTCACTTCGGCTTTAAAATTGAAAATATAAAAGATTTATATAGTAGCACTTTTAAGCTTCTTTTTATACCTTATGTAAGAACAACATATTTTTACATTATTTATTCTACAGCTTACATATATAATAGTTTTAAGAACAACATATGTAACAACCCGATGCAAATAATATTGCCAAATGACACTCGGAATCAGTGGCGCACTCGGGATTTAGTCTCGGGGAGCCAAGTCGAATGGATAAAAAACTTTTTAATGCAAATTGAATAAAATACCCCCCTTATGTGACTACTAATTTACAATAGTATAGGAATAGAAGACACCACAGAATATAACTAAAAAAATTAATTTAATCATTAGAAAATTTTCCAAAAATCTTTTCCCGTTTGGTTTCTTCAGAGGATGCCAGGGCCCCTAGGCTCCCCTCTGGGTGCACCACTACTCTGGATTATCTAAATTAATTAAGTAGATAATACTTCTGAAAACAAAGGTTATTCATTTGAATACAGCAGTGCCTCATACTTCACATTTAATTCACTCCAGGAACAGTTTGAACTCTGAATTGTTCAAAAGTCCAAATCAATTTAACCCATTGGAAATAATGGAAAGTGAATTCATCTATTCTCAGACCCTGCATACTTATATACAGAAATATTGTCAATGGTCATATTTTTATATCACTTTGTCATAAAATCTGTTCTCTTTATAAATTATAATTTAAAAATACAGTTAACGAGACAAATTTAATTTAATTTATCGTATTTTTCTATTTATGATGATGATATATTTATAAATTAGTTTTATTCTTAAAGATATCCAAAATAAACAAAATAACAAAAGAAAAAAATTCAAGATGGCTGAAGAGGATTAATGATGATATACCAGAGTAAGTGTAAAATTTTATTTAATTAATGTTTTAATATTTATTAAAGTTAGGCCCTAATTACAGTTTATATAAGTACTAATTGTTTAAGTATGTATGCTAAAAAATGTATATTATATAAGGTTTGAAGGTTTTAACAGATATAAATAGTTTTCAAGTGCAGGTATACGTGGATGGGTTTGGAATCTTCCCCGATGCGTACGAGAATTTTGTAAAATTTCAAGTTAACAAATTATTAAATGTAACATTATAAAATGTTTTATAACAAATAGATGACTAACCATGAAAATTTTGAGAATGATTTCCACAGTAATATATTGATGCACTGATGGCTGAGGTAGCAAAAGCAATAATTATCTTACATAATAAAATATCAATAATTGAATATTCGTGCAGTGATAGATTGAATTTCGATAAAATTATTACTATTATAATTACTAAAATTTGTGTGTAATTTTTGTATTTTTTTTTGTAGAAATTGCGTTGAGGGAAATAGTTTTGATCCGCTCTATTTTAAATTTGGAATTCCAACTATTCATTTTAAATTCAACTGGAATTTGGTAAGTTCAAATTTTATATTTTATAATAAAAATATATTTAATTAAATTACTCAAAATGTTTAAATCTGTGTTCGATATTTTTAAAATGACGATCATTTAATGATTTTTTTGCAAATAAAAAAAAAAGACACACCTTAGACTTCCAGTATAAATTATTACCTGAAGCAGCTCTATAAATTCGGTTGAGAGTGTAAGCAGAAAAGATTAAGCTTTTGCTGGAAGTCTACGGTGTGTTTTTTTATTTATTATTTGTTCATTGATTTTACATTAAACTCATTTAAAGAAATAAAGAGCATTCTTGTTCAAGTTGTATAAGTTGTTCTCCATCTCAAAACTTATACGACTTTTAAAAATGTGTTTGAAAAGTAGTGGTAATTAATCCAATGGAGCTGATAGGATATTTCAATTCCTATCAACACATCCAAGAAAGGATGTGCCAGACTTTTATCTTGGTTCCTAATAGATAGACTCTTCAGATCATTAATAATCTGAAAACTGCATTTTGGCATGCTATTTTGATAACTTAACCTTTGAACTTTAATGGTCAAAATGACCTTAGCTTTAGAACTGTAAATGATAACCATATCACGGCAGGTAATGTTAAATCTAACACTGCAACCAGATTAGAAATTGAACAAAGCACTCGTAAGCTATACCCAAAAGCATTACCTATTAGATTCTGTTAAAAGTGTAAATAACGAATTGTTTTCACTGAAATATTTTTATTTTGAAATAATAAGATATTGTAAAAAACATCTGGAATTATGTTTACCATGAGTTTTCCACTCAAATTCATTTTGTTTGACAATGATTTATATTCAAAAACAACCAGATTATGAGTTAAAAACACCCTGAAACAATGCTTAGATTTGATCTTACATAAACAGTTTTAATACAGTAAATCAAAGGTAATTCAACTATAAACATCTAAAAGCCTGATTTTTGATTAAAACCAAACAATTGCCAAATTATATCAGGCAATTAATATAGCCTGATATAATCCAGAAATCATTTGACTTTAATCTTAGTTAATCCTGTAACAGTGTTGTAAGAGTTCATTTACCAAGTTTCCTATAAGAGCTAATTAATTCAATCTGACATTTAATGGAAAAACCATACTGAAGTGGGATAAATGATCCCAAAAAGATGCCTTTGGCTATGAAATGGCAATTTATGAAATAAAGATGTTTGACGAACCAAGTGTTGTTTTGGACTAATTAATCAAGAAGTTCCTCTTGATTTTTAATGATAAAATGATAAATTGTGCATTTTAAAATATTAGACAAAACTATTACAGAGAGAAAAACATTTAAGCAATTTTACTATTGTCAAATGTTTCTGTTTTGAATATTTAACAGTTTTCAATGCTTTAAACTTGTAACTGTCTCATTATTTTTCTTTAATTATGAAAATGTTGAGATTTTAATATAAAATCTCTGTTGTAGAAAACTTATCCTTATAGTGGTTTGTGAACCGCCGGAGAGGTAGAGGAAGTCGTATCTCCC
This sequence comes from Centruroides vittatus, assembly GCF_030686945.1. Taxonomy (NCBI): domain Eukaryota; kingdom Metazoa; phylum Arthropoda; class Arachnida; order Scorpiones; family Buthidae; genus Centruroides; species Centruroides vittatus. The sequence continues at coordinate 2,604,810 of NW_027122193.1, forward strand.
CTTTCTGGCAACAGGTCATTGACCTTTCACTTGTCAAGATGGCATGTTTACGTTAATAGTCCCGAGGGGACGGGATTGTTTTGTCCAATTGAGTGGAAGGAGAGTAGGAGGGAGGAGGTGGGGTCGTCGGTAAGGCTACCGGCGATATTTGAGCAAGGAAGACACCAATTAACAAGGAAACCACAGTTTATTGGATAACTAATGAGACATTACACAAAATCTAACATTGAGGGGATTTATTAATTCCTAATACATGACTGGGGAGAGAGAGAGTTCACAAAGGTTGGTTCCATACCTCTTTGATAATCTGTATATAATCTTATAAAATCCGTAGGCACCAGGCAAGGCACAAGAGTAAAATTTGATATCTACAGTGACTCGACGATCGTCCGATCATCTCCCCCGAGGGGGAGAGAAGCGGCTTTTATAATTTCGCGGTGGGAAAATTGTCACGTGATTAATGATCTGGAAGGTAAAGGTGTGTGTGTAGGTGAAAGTTGTCCCCGGGATCCAAATAAAGTGACGAAATCGGATGGTAACTATCAACTTTACCGTCTTGTTGTGTGGGAAAAAGTGTCAAGATAGGCAAATGTTTACATTAATAGAAAGGGAGGTTAGTGTTTCTTAGCAACATCGTACCCTGTTTGTTAGGGAAAGGGAAATTAATCCGGAAAAAAATTTGGTATAACTTCCAGATTTCACAGGTTGTTTGTTCATAGTTATGGATCTGGACAGGTATTGGCACAGTAGCTAAACAGGCTGAAGTCCAGTTTAGGAGCTGTGTTATGAGTCTATACCTTAGAGCTTCACATTTCTACATGTATCGTTATTTGGTGGAGGAAAAAGGCCTGTTATGTTATAGCTTAGTCTTAAGTCCAGTCCTGCATGTGTGTAGTTAATCTTAGATGGAATTTATCACCTAAAGATTCATAGCAATTGCTGTTGTCGGATAGGATGTTAAAGAAGTCCCTAAAGAGTCTCAAGAGTTAGAATTTGAGAATTCAATGCTAAGCATGCGCAAACTCCATCTAAGTCTAAACATGAGAATAATAGTAACCAAATTATTTACTCACTCTAAATTGTAACTAATGAAGAGAAGAATGGAGCAGAGAGTCAATATATTTTCTTGTTTAGGTTGTAGAGAGAGAGAGGAGAATTATCTAAAATATGTTAATTTTAATTGATTATTTTCATAATATTATTTAATTTTGTAACATTTTCAAAATTGTTATTCTAAATACTGGATTACATTTTTTATTAAATATTATTTTGTAGTATAATGTGATATCAGGACAGATTTTGCTAGAAGCAATTCAATCATTATCTGACGATTCAGTCCTTTCTTTTACTTATGAAGAATATATTTCTTATTTTAAAAATGCAACATATTATCTCGAGAAGCAATATAAAAGTTTTTTTAAAGAAAATGGAATAGCATTAAGTGAGTATACTAAATAATAACTTATTTAAATCATTTATAAATTGTTTAAATATTCTTTAATTATTTTTTAAGATTCCCTTGAATTGGCTATTAAAGAATTTTTTCAAGTAGAAGAAGTATTCATGAAAAATTTAAGAGTTAACTCTGAAAAGTAAGAACATTAAAATTAATATATATTTGTTATTTATTTTTTAGGGCATATGTCAGAGGTGGGCAAGCAAGAGTTCGGTGGGAGCCGAAACGTAGGTTTTGCAAAATGCACGGGAGCCGCAGTTCTGTACTGTCGTGGCGGATAGTATGGTAAGGCAGGGGAGGATAGGGTGTCCCCGTCGGGGTCGAGAACTTGTTTTAAAAGAATAGATTTGAAATGTCAATTTAATTTATTGCACCGACTTGGAAATAAATTACTAAATATTACATATATATAATTACATATTTTCACAAAATTGTGGAAATAAAATTGTAAAAATAGTAATAAAAAGCAGAAATTAACACCGTCGGCAAGAGCTGCGTGTAACTCAAAAAGAGCCGCATGCGGTTCTCGGAGCCGCATTTGCCCACGTCTGGCATATATAGTTGATTTAAACTTATTGGAATCATGCTCATGGCAACTGTAAGTCATAAAACTGTCTGTTTCATTTAAGATAATAATACAGTATATAGAAACAAGAAGAACTAAAAGTATTAATGTTGAAAATATGTAAATGAATAAAATTGAATGGAATAAAACTGTTAAAAAATTTATAAATTAAAATTCTATCAAAATAGATGGCTTGGTCTTGTATGGGGAGTACTGTGTGGAAGACCATAGTCTATGACTGATTGAAAGTTAGCAAAAATATAGAATGGAGGGTTAGTTTAGAAGATATGGTCTGGAAATTTCTCTACAGAATTCCTCTGCACATAGCCAATCCCTTCGTAGGTTTCTTTATATAGTGCTTGAAGATGAGTTTATTGTCAGAAGATGATATTAAGACCATTGAAACAGTTTTATTGATGATAATTCTCAAGTGAAGATTTTATAGATTGTGTGTCAAAGTATCAAGAATGTATTTTAAAGCGAGTGGGTTATTATTTATTATCTTGATGTCATCTGCATAAGTGATTGTAAGAGAGTAGATGTATTAATAATAATATTAATACAGACTATTAATAAGATACTACTAAGGATGGAGCCCTGTTGGATGCCTGAAAGGGGTGAAAAGTCCTGAAAAAGATATTCATTAATTCTAATTTTGTATGTCTGTAGTAGATAGTAGTTATTAAGTCAAGAGGTTATTATGGGATTCAGAGATTATTTATCCCACCCCACAGGTTATTGTGGGGTGGGATAAATAATCAAAGTCAATATTTAAAAATTTTTATATTCAGAAAATAAAGAAATAACATTACATATAGCTCTCCATTTTTTTGGATAGAGAATTAGGGAGATTTAAAATGAAATTTAAGGATAGACATGTGAAAACGTTTATATATAAAAAGCAAATTAATACAATTATGATAAAATTAATTACATATAAAACCCAATACATGTTAATAATCAAATGATACAGGTGGATTTGTATTGGACTATAATACAGCTAATTCATTATTAAGATAATAAATAATTTACACCAGAAATTGCCAGTTAAGCTGTCATCTCTCATATTAAATTCATCATTAGAAATATATAAATTTTAATTTAGAATATTTTGGAAGAAGAAGTCAGCTTGGAGTAAGACTTGAACCCACAACTCCTGCCTATTGTGCCAGATGCATCACCAGTTATGCCAATATTACAGTCTAATAAGAATCCAGCTATATTGTTTGATTATGATAAAATTAAAAAAGATTCCCACTACAGACGAAATTTGTTATATTAAATAAGTGTATAAATTTTATAATTTTGCCGTAAATTTTAATTATAAACTTGTAAAATATTCTGCTTCAATAGTATTTAAATTAGAAATTTACTAGTTCTATTAAGAAATCAAAATCTGTATTAAAAAATAAAATCATTTTGATGATACAATTTTTTTCTATCTTAGTAATCACAATAAAAGCAATTTTAATTAAAAATGTTAATTAAAATTTTAATATAAATTTATTAAAATTAACTATCATTTAAACAATTGTAACAACAAAGTCGGATCAAAATAATTATAAAAAATAGTATCGAGTTAATGTGTCCGAGATGGAATTTCTACGACTTTAGCGTCGTCTCAATGACCACAACTTAAGAAAATAACATAAAAGATGAAGATTCAAGGATTAAAAGAAACATTTTTTACAATTATTGTAATAAATATATTGTATAGCAGATAAGCCCGGCATTGCTCGGGCAAAAAGTAACGATAGCGAAGATTAAGATTATTACATTATGGCCAATCTTACCTGTTTTTACAGAATGCAAGAATTGGGTCCCCCCCTGTTTCCAGACCAATTAGAGAATTTTTAGATGGGTCTAAAAATACGTTCGATTTCCCGCAAAAACACAAAAAACTGCATCTGCACCTGTAAATCTTGCACGACGCTTTCTCTTAACACTTCCATTCTTAACACTTCAATTGTTAACACTTCCATTGTTAACGAATACACTTCTTTCATTCCCACGTGGTACCCTACTAAAACACAGTTAAAAATAAAAATTGCATCTACAGCAGTACAGTAGAAGTCAAATTCTTTAGGATAAGCCTTAATCCTCTCCCCTGCAGGAGGGAATTTCGTGTGACATTTATATAATAGTAGGTATATAGAAACACGCACGTATTCGAATGCAACGTCTTTTCAAAATTTCAAAGCAATTGGTGAAGAACTTTTGGAGATTTAAGATTTTAAACAAACGAACATTTACATTTTTATTTATATAGATAAATTATTTTGGTTAATGTTACCTATGGTTCCAAGATGGCGGCCCGTCTGATTCCAGCAAGGAAACAGTGGGGACGCACGTTCTAACCTAACCTAACCCAACCTATTCTAATAATTTCGTTGGTAATAATTATGGTAATTTATTAGAATAGGTTAGGTTAGGTTAGAGCGTGCGTCCCCACTGTTTCCCTTCTTCTATTTGCTGGAATCGGAGACAAGCCGCCATCTTGGAACCAAAGGTAACATTAACCATTATTTTAATATTAAAATAATTCCAAAACTTTTTCTTGCACATATATTTTCATTAATATAATAAAACTTAAATTGATGATAATTTATTTTTAATAGTTCTGATGAAATAAGAAGTATTAACGATATATTAATGAAGACTGAAAGAGCAATGATCAGTTTTAATAATTTCCCACTAAGAAATGACTATAGGTAAAATCTGTTATTACTTATTAAATAATTAATTTAATAGCTAAAATTGTGTGTATATATATATATATATATATATGTGAATTCTACAGTGTTAAGGATCATTTTTAAATGTTTTCATTTTATCATTAAATTTTTTTTAATCTTATTTTTCAAATAAATATTATGTTAATATTAGGCCAGCTCCACATGTTTAGTATTTGCCGATTGCTAAATAATTGTCTATTTGACCCTTTGATTTGGCAAAATATACCAACGAGTGGGAAATGGCAAATACTGAATATTATGAGTAAATCATCCACATTACTTGGTATCAGCACCGTAACTAGCCTTTTATGCCCGGTGCGAGCATCTGTAACTATGCCCCAAAACTTGGTCAAGGTCATTTCTGCACTCCACAGGGTCTACGCCCTGTGCCTGGGCACCGCCCTAGTTACGGCACTGCTCGGTACTAGCCAAATGTTTACTCGGCATTTAGCAAATACTGAATGTGTGGGGCATTAATCTTTATCTAAGAAATTATGCCATGTTATTTTATTGTTTTTAAAGAAAAATGGAAAGTTTTATGGATTTTTAATTTTTAGATATGATAAAAATTAGAAAATGAATTGATTGTATTGATCTTCTATTATTTGGCCTTTATTTGAAATCATATTTCAGATTCAGTCTCCAGTTAGTTTTAGAGTTCATTCATAAATCCAATTTAATTTTACACTGTGCTTAGTCCTGATCTAAATTAATGAAAATGGCTAGTAATATTAAAAATATCAATCATTACTTATATTGGATTCTGGATTCCTCCAATATAAGTAATGATAGGAAAATAGGAAATTAGTTTTGCATTTATCAGCTTTCGTGTTATGGTTGGTTTATGAGGAACTAGTTACAATATTAAAATGTAGGATTGTTAAATGAGATTTAAAATTTATATAATTTTAGGTAATTAAGAATCATGTTTAAAATGCTCATAATTTAAGGTGACTCGGGCATCCCGATTTTTAACAATTTGTCCCACATCCCGTGGTGTTTTTAAAAAGTCCCGAGTTTTAGAAAGATTAAGTTTTTGTCAATTATGTGTCATAAACTTACGTCTTATGTTTAAGATTCGTAAAAATCATTTTGTATCACACGTATCGGTACCAAGGTGTGCGTGGGCATCGGAAATAAAGAATGCTGTGCCGACAAAACCCTTTGTATTTGTAGCAAAGACCGACCCGACAGAAAATGGTTTGGGCACACGGTTGCAGCGACAGAGCAGTGCATGTTCGTAGGCTGTCCAAACCAGCAAACATTTTGTTCATTGCATGTTAGATGGTGCAGAGAAAGGTTGCTGTTGCTGGTGCTGGTGCTGCCTTAGAAAGGTAGTGACTAGCGAGAGTAAGCACGTCTGTTGCTGCCTTAGAAAGCTAGTTACTAGCGAGAGTAAGCACGTCTTTTGCATCGTTCTATTGTTAACGGTAGGGCTGTGGTTCATTTTGGTTACGACAGTATTATATAATAATAAAATTACAAGAATAAAGTGACACTCAAGGCAAATTCAGAGGAAAAGTACAATTTTTGTGTTCTTTGATGTTAAAATTTTGTTGCTCTAGAACAATTTTTTTCAACAAGACAACCACTCCCCCCATCAATTTTGTCTCGCTTCACCAATGTTAAAATCTGGTCAGCTTATCATAATTACAAATATGAACACCTTATAATTAAATTATAATTATTAAATTTAATATGAGATGGTGGCTACGCCTTCCTCTGGGGACAAATTAATCAGTAATTCAAATTATCGTCACCGAAATATAGCCTGATAGTATATGGCAGTTAGTGTGCTCATTTATGCTCATAATTAGCAACGTTTTAGATTTATGTAGTTATGTTTTCCTGAAAAATAATTTAAAACATAAATATATTTAATCAAATCCATATTCCGGCAATTTCAGAAGAGGAAAATAACAATAAAGACCTTTTATTTAATACTGTAATAAATCTGAAGATTCAAAACATACTGCGCATTTATCTTCAGATGTTTTAAGGTTACAATAAAATTTTAATACTGATAACAGACTCTGAAGATGAGTTTATAAACTCAAAAGAAGTTTAAAGAATGAATTATTATGATGACAATGTTAATAATGCATTTAGTTTTCTCTTCGTAAAATATAAAGAATTGATTACTGGAAGAGGCATTAGCTGGATATGGCAATATTTCAGATATATCAACAAAGAGGTAATTTAAATTGGAGACTAAGAAGTTTTCAAAGATGGTCTCAGCTGTATTGGGTGCATTGTAACTCGCTGATAGCATTGTAACTCGTGCTCAGGCAGAATTGAAGCCGGCCACGTAGCCGATAATGTGCTAATGCCTTGTGTCCGCAAACATTCATTCATACTGTACTGACACTTTTCCAACTTGTTTTATTTCTAAATGTAGCATCTAGTAACTGAGTGGCTTAAATAACTAATTTTTATGGCTCTCAAATCTGCTTCTCGTGTAGATGAGTGTCGAAATGTGCTTTCTGGCACAGAACCTCGCATTAAATCCATTATCCTGCAATATGTTTCTTAAAGTTTGATCTTGAAAAACTCAAATTCAAAATATTTTTAAACTTTGTAAAACTTTGTCATTTGCTTGAGCTGTCACAAAATTATTTTAATTTAAAATTTGGGAATAAACTCCAAAAAAAAGAGGACGAAGAGGCTTGAGATGCTACCAGACAGAGGACAGAGTGCTCAAAAGCTGGACATCTGGCCACCTTAATGTCAAATTTATTAGAATAATTGTACTAAAAATTTGAATTTTAAGTGTATTCTGCTCATCTGAAAAACTAGATATCCTGGTTCTAGATTGAATCGCGAGGAAATCAAATTTGTTTGTTTGAAAACATTTAACTTAACATTTCCCACCTCAAAGCGGTTTCACGTACTCTTGAACTCTCTCTTCGAAGTTCTTTTCAACTTTCCCTCACAGTACTTGTTTGCTATCGGTCTCACGGCCGTATTTAGTCTTAGGTGGAGTTTATCACCTGCTTAGGGCTGCACTCCCAAACAACCCGACTCTTGAGAGGTCAAATCCCGAAGCGACCGCGGCAGCTAAGGACCTTGCACCCGCTCCGGGCCAGAGCCCCGGTCGTGGGGACTTGCGCCACGGTTTGCAACATGGAAACCAACCTCCCTAACGCCACATTTCCCACCTCAAAGCAGTTTCACGTACTCTTGAACTCTCTCTTCAAAGTTCTTTTCAACTTTCCCTCACGGTACTTGTTTGCTATCGGTCTCACGGCAGTATTTAGTCTTAGGTAAACTTATATAAAAATTTAATTTGATAATGTTTTTTGTGCTAAAAAGCTGCTTTCTAATATACTTAATGTAATATTTTTTCAGACATATATTGTTTGGGACAAATATATCCAATATTTGTAACATAATCAGTTTTCCTGGAATAGACAATTTATATTTTGAGAGTAAAATTAAACCTGGAAAGCCACTTCAAGATGATATAACAAAACACATTGCTACAATTGAATTTCACATTGAAAGCCTCACAAAAATATTACATGGAAGTTTGTGATACATGTCTTTCATTGAGATGTGACAAGGTAAGTTATGATTAAAAATATATAAATTAATGTTTTTTTTTGTAATTTTAAAGACGATATTAAACATATTAATGGTGTAAATCAAATTAAAATTTGCACTAAAAGACAGAATACACACAAAACACTATAATTGTTGTTTTTACTACCAATAATTAATTTTTATAGCAGTATCTAATGGTGATTTCATATACAGAAATGTCGTGACAGGTTTTTGGAAACTGTGACAGTAAATGAAATGACATATAACAAAACCAATTTTATCACAAGCTAATTGAAGAAAACAAGATATTATTCAGTTAATATTATTTAATTGGATTATATTTGCAACCTCCATCATTTATTTTTCACCTCATACTTTTAGAATCAGTTTTACCATTTATAAATAAAATTCAACAATAATAATTGTTAATGATTTCAAATGTGCTTGTATCTCCTCATTGATATTAATTGAGAATTTGCTGTATACTAAGGCTTCAATTATATGATCTACAAAATGAAAATTTTATAAAATCAAGACGAAATGACCTTTATATTTTATTAATCATCCATTTCTAAGAATTGCTTGGATAATTTGATTTGCTTATCAGCTACCATCAAATTAAAATCATCAGTGAGTAAAGCACTGAGCTCAACATTGTGGGTCCCAGTGGTGTAGCGAACATAACTGGCGCCTGGGGCATGACACTTTATTGGCACCCCCGCCCTCTCCAGAAACACACACAGTTTGTCTTGGAGACCATTTGGGCGCCCCTCTGCGAGTGGTGCCCGGTGCACCCCCTTGCCCTCCTTGCTACGCCACTGGTGGCTCCTGCTTTTTTCTAATTTTTCTGACGTGTGCAGTCTAGTGAATTATTATAAAATATATTTGGCCAAAAATACTGCTTTGTAATGATTAAATCGCTTATATATTTTTAAACCAACAACTGTAGGAAAAATATAGATTCACTATTTGCAGTTGCATTAGTGGAAGGAGTGTTTTAAATTCATCAAAATCCAAGTTATTTTGGGCCATGTTAATATAAGGCAGTGAAGTAACCTACACTTCATACAGATTGCCATGCATCCCTCTTGTCGCAGCATTCCTCTAATTGATACAATGCTATCTACTGTGGGTTTTGTAGTTTTCTAAAGCTTCTAAGTACAGTAGACCCCTCTATAACAGGTAGATGCATTCCGTGTTATATGAATCCGTGTTGTACGAGTCACTGAAATACATGAGCCAATCACAGCCCGGCATATGTGCAGTTTAGGGGCTACGGCTGTTTGAAAGGTTTTCTTCCATAAAATTAATCGATTCTAGACTAATTTGACTCAACATTTCCAAATCACGTATAATTTTTTGGGAATAATCCATATAAACTATGCTATAAACAAAAAATTGTAGGATTACTTACCGAGTGCGCACCGCTCGACGACGCCATTGCTTAAGCTTGTTTTCATTGCAGAGCAGCTCGTCAAATGGCGGGTGCATGTTTCCTGATCAGTGAATTTTTCACAGAAAAATAACTTAACTCTGGAGACATCATCAATAAAAATATAATTTTTATGGCTGTTGAATAATAAATGTTTTTTAGTAGGTCCAGTGCTCATTTAAACTTGACGGTTTGTACAATATCCGCTATTGGTCCAGATTCGACCAATCCTGTCGCGACACGAATCGGCGATGATGTTTTACTATGTTATACGAGTCTCTTTTAGCGTGTTATACAAACACAATCGCAATTTTTTTTGCCGTGTTATATGAAACTGTGTTATAGGGCGGGGTCTACTGTATACAAGTGTAAAATGGTTCCTGCTGGATTCACAAGATGTCTTTTTATTTATTGCTTAGCCTTATTCGGTTTTTCACAATTTTATCACATTGTTTTGGGTCAGAATATCATTTCCTATTGTTAATTTGTGTTGATTGATTCCATTGTGAGTTACACTCTCTTGTAATGATGTTGAGCCTTAATGAATTGAAGCCTTGTGCAGGTAAATTACTTTAATTGGGGATCCAATAAATGCACTTATGCAAATGTGTGAAAGTTACCTACTTGTATAAAATCTAAGAAAATTTAGTAACTTTTAATAATAATTTATAAAAAGATCTTTAAATAAGCGTTAGAGGTATATTATTTTAATATAATTCTAATATTTATTACAGAATGAAATAATTTAGAACCAAGAATTCAAAACTGAAGTTCTGCTTAAAGTATGTTCATCACTTTGTCACAAAAAGATTTAAGATTAACGTTATAAAGAATTTTAGGTTAATGTTACCCTTGGTGCCAAGATGGCGGCTTGTCTCTGATTCCAGCAAGGAAACAGTGGGATGCACGTTCTAACCTAACCTAACCTATTGTAATAAATTACCATAATTATTAGCAACCAAACTATTAGAATAGGTTAGGTTAGGTTAGAATGTGCATCCCACTGTTTTCTTGCTGGAATCAGAGATGAGCCACCATCTTGGCACCAAGGGTAACATTAACCGAATTTTATATTATACTTTAAGAACAACTTTTATATACTTAAACATATTTTACACAATAATAAACAAATATTTTTAAGAAACATCTCATTTATTTGTAAATTAATTTTGGAAAACGTCATTTGTTAATATATTTTATTATTGATATGACTGTTGCTTAATATTTTACAATTAAGAACTTACAAATTTATATTATTATCATTTGTAATTAACTTGATATTGATGAAAATATTTATGCACAGTATTAAGACTTTATATAAATATTTTTATAATTTATTGTCTGTCTTTAGTTAATTTCGGTTAAATAATAATTTATGTTTCTAATAAATAATCTGATGCAGAACAGCAGCCAAGTTCTGCTTTATGAATACAAAAGTTTTGGTTCGAACATTCATATTTGTGTTCAAATTTCGTCTTGCTTTTATAACTTCCGAGAATGAAATATAAGCGATTCTAAAACAAGTTAAAAGAACTTTAATAGATCATTTCAACACTAATTTACTGAAGGTTACTTTTTTATGCTGTTCATCCACGTTTTCATAAACAATGTTAGTTCAGAACATCGGTTGATCACCGATTTTCCGGTACTTTGTCATCCGGCACCCGTCAATCTAAATAGAATTATACGAGGACACTTAAAATTCCCACGACTGCAGACTAGTTTATTAAACGGACACAAATGATATTCCACGTATACTGTACATTTGTCGGACTTATCTACTTTGTGTGAAGCTATGGCTATTGTTTTATGTACTAAAAAAAGATACAATTAGCAGGAATATTAAATGTAAATATTATTTCACGTTTAATTCAACTTTCTAAGTCTATAATGTGTTAGAGACACGAGACATATACAAGTATGGTCCAGTAAATACTGTTGAATTATTATTTACCTCAATTGGTCTGGAAAAACCATTTATCTGGCAAGGATTTAGAATAAAGTATGCAAAAAAATGTATCATAACCATACATTGAGATTTTTCTTATCATTCCAAACTAATATAACAAGTTTTAAATGAACCAAACTGACTAAAAGAAGACAAATTGTAGATAGGAATTTAATAGTGTATGCATTCTGATTAAGAGGATTTTATAAATAACAAATGAAAAAAAAATTATATAGCTTAAAATATACAGTAGAATTTTTCTGTTATTTTTGAGAATTTAAATATATTAAACTGTAAATAAAAGAAAGTAATACAATACAGGCTAAAAACGAAAATAACTCGGCCATTTTTACAAAATAAATATCGTGGAAAGCTCAATTTATACGTCGTAATTAAATTATCGGTTTGCTCGAATGATTTTGATCGTGCAATTAGTTTAATTAAGAATTTGTATAAGAGCAATCAAGCAATTCCGGTAACTCGACCGATCTGACAAAAAACAGGGCCAATTTAATACGAATCACTACACATTTTTAATAAATTCTCTCTTTTGATACTTATATAATGGACTATATAAATGACTAAATCGGTAGTTAACTCCACAAATTATTTTTTTATATTTAGCATTTCCATGACAAAGAGGAGAGGGCCTGTATTCTAATCATCTCTCTGCTTACACCAATGGGCAATTTCCACGAAATTATCAATTTTAAAGTTGTGCTCCAACAATCGTATAATTTAATTCACGTATCAAACATTGATTCGAATGGTTGATCAGTATCAGAATGGAAAATGAATGATTGGATTGAATTATCTTCTAACAGGTTTCTTCCAAGTTTAAAAACATTGAGCTTGAATAATGTATGAAATGTGCTGAATGTAGTTATTATTATTATTATTAGTTGTATTTATAACAACTTGCTGCAATGATGCTAAATTCATCCACAGGTAAATTTATCTTGTTAGCCTATATGTTGCACTTACTCCTGGCATATAAAGTACAACTTTTTTCGCACTGTGTTTACAAAATTGACTTTATTGTACAATTTTTTTCCCTCTTGCCTACGACATTTATCTTTAATGCATTGCAAAATAAAAATAGGTGGACAATTTTGTTTGTTTATAGTACATTTCTGGTTTAATATCCTGCAAAATTTTAGAGTTTAAGACTTTTAAGGATTTAAAAAACTCTAAAATTTATTCTTTCTATAATTTAATACACTTCACAATAACTATATAAAGAAACTGACCCCACTGTTTTCCGTTAAATGACCCAAATTCGAACAATGATATATTATTATTTAGGCCATTTCACGGGAAAATTTCATGTCCTAATGATAAAATTATCAATCAAATTACGTCGTCATCATGAAATTTTATTTATTATAATAAAGAAATGTATCATTTCATCCCAAGTATAACAGAACTAATTTTAAAAAGTCTTCGTCAAACGTGACTCCATCTTCCCTCCCCTCGACTTTCAACCACAGAATCAATCCCACTAATACATAAAACTCCCTGTACAATTTCAGAAATTTCTGACAATTAATGATAATTAAAAATATAAAATGTTTTTCAAATAAAATCTCAAAACAGATGGTGCCAGACGCAATTTTAAAGTTAAGCCGGGAAAGTTACGCAACTGGACTCCTGGCTTTTAGTAGGCCTATTTTAAAAAAAATTAACAAAAGTATAAGTACATCCTTACATTAATACACGTCATAAAGTAAGATTTTTAAAATTAGGAAGTACAGCGTATCGAAAATTCGATTTATCGATACATCTGTCAAAACATCTGAATACGCAGTATTTTGATGGAGTGTTCACTTAGGAAACTTCCCAATCATCGTTCATCTGTTTGACAGTTATTAATGATTCTTTTTCAAAGAGAAAACAAAGTTTCCGCTTCGATTTCTTTCTAATTTTAGAATTTCGAGACAGTTCCGGACATATTTGGCCCCGTCCCTCACCACCCGGTCTGGCCGAACCCACAATGGGAAAAAGGGTCCTCTTCTCGCACACGGTGGAAAGAGTCAAAAGTAATAAAAAAAAATTGCGAGTTAAATATTCAAATCAATTAATAAAACAACGGTCGAAACTCTAACAATAGCCACCTGGAAACGGCGGCCATTTTTTTTAATGTTCCCTCAATGGCCTTTGTTCAGAGTGTTTCTAGTGTAATCCACAAGGACGAGAATTACGGAGAAAGTAAAGGAAAATTTTAAGTAATTTTTCCTATATTCTTATTAAATATATATATATATATATTTATAAATAAGTACAGTGCGTAGGAAAACGTACTGTACTTTTACTATAAGGTGACACGTGCATAAACACGTGCTCTTCATGGATAACTGGACACAATACATCAGGATCATTAGATGAATAATAATACCTTGAATGACTTGCAAATTTTTATTACTGCAATTGGTTTGTAACACACACATAAAAAAAAACAAATATTAAATAAAAGGATTTCCTGTTATTACACAAGGAAATTTTAAAACACGATACGAAAAAAAGGTGAGAATTCCGAGAAAATATGTGGGTGTGTACAGTAGATCATAAGTTAACTTTTTACGTACTGTACCTGCAGCATATATACAGTATATTTATAGATATTTTGTAATAAACTGCAACACGTCACGTAAAAATTTTCTATTTTTCTTCCTTATTTTTTTTTAATCCTCTTTAATTTAATTTAAGAAAGAAAATATTAACGAGTGTTTCCTTAAATGAAATTAAAATCCTTAAGTTACGTAATGCTGGATTTTTGCCAATTCAAATTAAGGATTGTCCGTCGACGTTCCTGGTTTATAAACGAACGGCGGGAAGTGTCCGGCTGACGTCACACGAGCTATATAAAAGCGCGCGTGTTGCATGTCTCTTCAGACTAGGAGCCATGTCTAAGAAGAGTTTCTACGAATTTAGCGCTAGATTATTGAACGGAGAAACTGTTAATTTCTCACGATACCGTGGGAAAGTAGTCCTGATCGAAAATGTAGCATCCCTATGAGGTACAACTGTACGGGATTATACCCAAATGAACGAACTCCTCGATAAATTCGGGGATAAGTTAGAAATTTTGGGTTTCCCGTGCAATCAGTTCGGTCATCAGGTGAGCCATTCTTTTTAATTTTCAATAAACTTTACCTATTTTAAGTATATATTTTAATGAAGTTATTTAGGAATATGATTCGCGACCTTTGAGGTCACGAACTACCGGTTGGGTTATTCTATATTACAAAATATTTAATTTCGTGACTCTACGAATACATTTATTCAATTTTTTGAATAAATTTCGTTTCCACAAAAGCGGGGTACGTGTATTATTATCGATTTCACTTTATTTAGAACGAGTGAAAGTGAAAGGGAAGTTACTTCGTGACCTAGTTATGCAGTGTGACTTCTTATCGACGGAGGGATCCTCCTGATAATTGGTTTATCGTTAAGTGTCAGACCCAGTAGCTTAATTAGAACCGATATTCACCCCTACACCATCGTGAATGTAGTTAGCCACGAGTGTTGTGCTTGAAGAGTAAATATATAAGTGTGTTTTTCTCATTTATTTATTTACATAGATAAGGCCCTGGGTACTCAGGCCCCCTCTGGTTACGCTATCGGTCAAAGGGTTGTCTTCTTACATGGCTTCTATAAGGCTAAATGCTAACAGTTTACTTTGCCCTTATATTTTTGAATCAAATTCCTAAATACCATTCGGATGATACTCTTGAACTCCATTCAGAGGTGAATCATACAGTGGCGTAGCGAACATAACTGGCGCCCCTCCTCCTCCAGAAACACACAGTTTGTCTTGGAGACCATTTGGGCGCCCCTCTGCGAGTGGCGCCCGGTGCACGATACACCCCCTTGCACCCCCCTCGCTACGCCACTGGAATCGTAAGTGGAAAATGTGGAAAGAGATTCATAAAATTGAAACTTTCAATCACGTTTTTCAGGCAATTGACACCTCAACAAGTCCGATTAGAGAGTTCAAGATTTAAATTGAAAATGACTTAATGTATATATATTAATTTCAATCTTTAATAGGAAAATGGGAGCAAGGAAGAGATTACGAATTCCTTAAAATACGTACGACCCGGTAACGGCTTCGAGACCAAAATCACCCTGTTCGAAAAAGTCGAAGTGAACGGATCGGGCACTCATCCCGTCTATCAGTTTCTTAAAAGAGCACTTCCGCTTCCGAGTGACGATTCCGAATCTTTGATGTCCAATCCACTCTTCATCACCTGGTCACCCGTGTGCCGTAACGACGTCAGCTGGAATTTCGAAAAGTTTCTCGTGAGCAAAGACGGAACACCTTTCCGTAGATACAGCAGAAATTTCTTGACTAGCGATATCGGTAATGACATACAATTGCTTCTGAAGTAAGATTTCTTTTTTTTGGAAAATCGATTTCAATTACCGGAATGGTCCGAAACTCGAAATGATATCAAGACCAAAAATTTCTGGGTTTTGATTGATGACAAGGCGAACGACCCGACGATAATTTCCATCGATTATTTTCAAAATATCATGTCAAATAAATGATTATTTTTGTTAGAAAATAAAAACTTAGATGATGATCTTAGCCTGTGGTTGTCCTCTTGTTGATGCGCTCGTTCACCTTGACCTAATTGCCTAGGGATGAAATTTCGAAAGAGTTGTTTGTTGACGAACAGTTTATGCGTTATTTTATATACACTGTACTTTGTACTTGGATAGTCTATCGCGGGTTTTTGCGTTAAGTACAATTCTGTGTAATGTATTCGGGTTGAGAAACGATGACTTAAAGCAACTCAACACCTGGACGATCTGCCGAGGTGTTGTATCTCTCGGGAGGTCTTTCTATGGAAAAATGGCACCTGTTTAGATGAAAATTTCACGTAGATTGATTGTTCGGTGGTTTTATTCACTGGTGGGGCTCGGATCTCTTTAAGACCAGGAATATTCACCAGTTAAATATGAGAAATGTTATGAAATTTCTGGATTGATTTAAGAAATTAAAAAATAAACACTGCATTCTGTTAAATTTCTATAAATAAAGTATTTAAAATAAATATACAATCCTTAATCGAATATATCATCTACATTACATTAGTAGAAGCGAATGTTGTTTCGTTTGTTTAAAGATTTTTCGAAATTACTTCCATCCTATTGTTCGACCGAAGGCGTGGGTAGTGTCCCGAAGGCCAATTTTGACCTCGTACTCGAGCCGAAAACTACTACGACCTCCTCCCAGATGGTCCCCCTCGGTTATTGTCCACCAAAGTGGAATGAGGTTAATGAATATACACGAATACAAAAAAATAATTCGACGCCCTTAATGACATCGTTGTAAACTACCGAGGCCCGAAAAGCCTATTGTGAGGTCCGTCCGGAGGTGGAGACTGACATACTCGATACTCGTTCACCCGAATATTAAAGGGAACGGTCGCGGCTTCAATTAGGTCAGCAATTCTCAATGGTGTTTAACACAATTATATTTTTAATGTTTTGGAGTCGAATTCGCAGACACGTGGGAAGTTTTATTAAAGTTGTGACGTTACCCTACGTTCAGAAGGCTTATTTTTAGAACGTACTCGATATACGATACCGAAAATCAATATTCACTCGAATATTAGCGTACAGTATTCATCACGTGAACCGACGATAATGGCGACGTCGTGGGGTTGTCTTATCGCGTTGATGGGAGCAAATGTTACGCCGACGATTATCTGTGACGCAGAGTTCAGGTATAATGGATGACGACAGTTATATTTCCAGTAGGAGGAGGTGAACGGCCGAAAAGTCTGAAAAATAGACCAATAGAATGGACGGAATGAAACGAGTAACAATACGGTACAAGGGCGGAAATTCGTGATAGTGATTTGCATAAATTGCTACCGATACATTTTAAAACACAAGTCTAATACATGAAATCATATAAAATATTTTTCTCGTGAGCATAACCGTTCCAATTATATTAACCTTTAACCTTTGTTATAAAAATTTTTTAAATATATTAATTAAAGGTTAAGTCCTAAGACAAAATAACTAAAGCTAATGTTGGCGTTTTAATTATATTTACTATTTAGAGAATTCAAGGTTGAACGTGACCACGTTACCCGTCAGCTCTAATTTAGTGCTTCTCAAAGTAAGGGCGCGGCTCGGGGCCGTGAAATTTTTACTTTCCCGGTTGCTACGGGATATAACTTAGAAAACGTACGACGATTGGTCAAATTCTAACATTCCAGGAATACAAAAATACCCTTTACAAATTTCTGTGTCGCCCAAAAATTTGAGACTTGGCAGGATTGTTATAATACCAGTATATGGGACAATGATGTTATTGAACGTTAATTAAAAGTGGGGTCTTGTAAACCTTTTACTATATAGTGCCACTAGGACGGTCCCGGTTTGAATCTACGTCCACCATCCGCTTTGAAGATAAATTTGAATTACTTTCTCTTCTATAAATCCTATATTAAACTGTCTTTTAAGCAAGGAAATGTACCCAATGACGAGTGTATCAATTTATATAACTCGTAATAAAACTTTTAACACCGAATAAATTCTTTTCAAACGATGTGTGGCCTGCCCCTTAAAAAGATGCTCCACCTTCGCATTAGAGAATATTGTAATTGTAAAATTACAATCAACTTTTATTAAATCTTTCAGAAAATTTTAAAATGTAATTGAAATGTACGTACAATTATTAAGAATAAAAAGTTATAATAAACACGGTTTTATTTCACCGCGATGATATTTCGTCTTTAGGTTCATTGGCACAATCGGTGCCATCCAATTGACCGTCTCTGGTAAAATGTTCTTCGTTAATGGACAGCAGGATGTCTCGAAGTTCGTTAAACGTCGAGACTGCGTCGTCTTCGGGAAGTAATTTCATCCATAAGTCGTTCGAACTCTTTTCCACGTGGTCCGTATTAAACGTTTTTCGAAAATTCTTTGCATCCCCCCATCCCAAATATTCTTTGAGAGATGGCGCATTAGACGAGTCGGGAGGATCCTTTTCGTAGAAGTAGCGGGTGACATACGGTTCAAACCGAACACGTTTATTCGATTTTCTCTCATTGCCCCTTTTTATTCCGGAAGAAAAGAAGCGTTTGTCTGCCTTTTTCCCGTCTGATTTGAATAACTTTTTCAAAATAGAACGTGGTTTAGGTTCCACATCTAACTTTACCCGTTCGTGTGTCAATTCTGGTTGCGGAATATTTAATTTGACGTCAGTCGGATTGCTGGATTTTTCTAATGGCCGCATTTGGTCTTTGGGTCTAATATTTGTGGCATATTCCGGAGCTATAGACCGGTTAACATCTTTTACTTGGGTTTCTTTATCAAATGCACTCTTGTTTGAACCGGAACGATTAAATTCGGATGTATCGGTCCCCTGGTCGCAGTTGGGAAGAGGTTGCAGCCAATCGACGTCGTTTTTATATCGATATACTTCGGGAAATCTGATTACGCGCGACGTGGCAACCCTGGAAATCCACATCTCTATTTCGTGTTTGCACGAGAGAAATAATTTTATAACAACCATAATTAAAAGGCAGGACGTTAGGAATGTCGCGGAGAAACCAATGACGTAGAGCAATAGTTGATGTTTGATGATCCACGAATAATTGAAGTACTCCTCGTGTAGTCCGGATTTCGTATCACCGTAATTAATTGGTGTATTGTTAGTGATGTTCGGTGTGCCAAGTTGTCCGTTCGAATTTGTTTTATCTCCGACTTCCTTCTTGTATTGTTTTCGGATGTCGTCGATCGAATAATCGTCGTATCGAGGACGATACGAAGTTTCAATCATTTTATTCGGACCTTTCCTGTATAAAGCTTTGGTTTTATCGTCGCGCGACTCTACGGGACTCGTCGAATTATATTTTCTGTATAAAGACTTTAAAAGTTTCCATTTTTGTCGCATTTTTGCAGACTTTTCTTCGGATACTTTGTATGAATTCTTATTCAATTTTTCTTTAATGTTTGGTTTAACATCGAAGACGGAGAAGAATTTGAGTGGAACTCGGCTTTTATTCTTTGTTTCTCCCTTCTGAGTTGCTTCTGATAGAAACTTGTCATCTGCGGGGGTCTCGAAGGAGGTCCCTTTTAAATTATTATCGGGCAATCTTGACATAAGTCGGTATCTTTTAATGAAATCTTCGATTCCATTCTGCTTTTCGGACCGAATCGGAGCTTCCGCATCCTTCCATTCGTCCGCTGGATATATTTTGTCATACCCGGGGAATGATATTCTTCTCGCATCGATAGACACATCAAAGAATATCAAAATAAATTGATAAATTACGAGCATTTCCATAATTTCACGAAAGAACGTTTCGAGAGCTTCGACAATAGCGTCAACAACGAATCGTGTAATAATAGCGAATGTTCGATTGTTGAGAGAAAACTGAAAATATTAAAATCTTTATTTTTCTAAAATGAACATTTAAAGTGTGTTTTATAAACTAACCCCCAAAATTCTCATATTTTTGTCCATTTTCGCACGTTGTCTCTACGAAATCTCTTCCGATAACAATATTCAACGCTGTATCGCCGGTTACATCTTAAGCATCGGGATCGCATCCTTTTTCTATCAGTTTCTTTATCGCTTCGCTGGCATTTTTCTCGGCTGCACAATGGAGCAAAGTATATTGGCTTCGATCTCGCATTTATGTCTAATTCGTATTTTAGCAATAACCGGAGCAGAGTGATCTATCCTCACCCGCGGCTGCCACCGCATTTTGTGACGAAATGTAAACAATATGGCTACGAATATGGCCGAGCGGTTCCGTTCCCCGAACGTGGGTTCGCGCCTCGCCGGGACGGGCTGGCCACGTGGAATTTTCCGAATTTTCTACACGTCCGTAACGCCCGAATAGGAGCCAGTCACCCTTAACACACCTACCGGGAGGCATTATTCTCCGCGTAACGACTATCGTAAACGCATACTACTACTATTACACAATTACGTCACACTTTATCACGGGGCGACGTAGCCTAAAAGCTCGTGCCCAACTAGCCGATACAAGACAAGACAATTGAGGTGGCTACAAGAGTTTATCCTAAATTAATTTTTACGTTTATATTAGGTCTGGCCGAAAGAACGATCTCTATGACTTTTAGGTCTTCTTTTTATCCTTATACGAAGAGTATTTCCCGACTTTTAATTCTAAATTACACCTCGATACCATCTCCTAGTGTACTGCGCAACGTCGACCAGGGGGAATTCTTCAAATTATTTGGGCACCCCCACTTGCCGTTTCTTCTCAAACTTATCACAACGACTTATGTGTGTTATCCTTTATTTTATTCTTTTTAAGTATTAATACATTTAACAAAATGCATTTCGGACTCGTATCGTCCCTCTTCGGTTGTTGTACAGTTGTCACATATTAAACTGTACAAAACAAAGGTACAAATAAATTCTCGATTTTAACAACAAAATTATTAAAATATAAACACAAGATAAACTCGCATTCGGTGTACAAACCAAATTATTAAACACACACTCGGCTCACAAATCTTCAAATATATTATTAAAATCGACTAGCCGCAAACCATAAAATAAGCACACGTTTAGGGTATAAATAAAACACAAATTGGAGAACTTTTCAGATGTGGAGTTTACTTCTTAAACACGCAGAGGTGTACTTTCGGTCACTTTATCTCGTGTGTCGTAATCCGCACTTCTTTCCACAAATAATTCTAGTCGGCAACGGGAAAATTGCCATCGACATTCCGCAAATCTTCGTATCTGCTCCACGTTATTACGCCGAATAGCTCGGTGAAATTCTCAGATTTTACTATCCGAATCGATTCCACGTATTTTATCCTCCAGAATTAAATGCCGACTCTACCAACGGAAAAAAGATATTCTTTATCAAATGCGAATTTTAATTTCAAATTACCATCTCTACGGGAGTAAACGAAACCGGACCTACAATTCGGAGATGTCGATTGTTGGAAACGCAATATCGTCGTCGGTCACAATTAAATTTCGACAATAAAGTAAAAAAAGATTTTAATTGTTAGACACCGCATTTAATCTAGACTTTAGTCTATTTATTAAAAACACAGAATACGTGCTTTTGTATAGTTATTGGATAATTATTTCGTATTAATTGTACAAGCTTTTATGTAAAATTTACTCGATGCGACGTTTTCGCAGCAAAATCTTTTATTATATCTCCCGTATCTAACTTATTAACATAGAACATCAAATTGCTTCCGATTGTTCTGTCTATCCCGTGTCATTGTGTCGTCGCACTGCGGATATGATTTTTTATAATTTTCGGCTTTGAAAAGGATCTTTGGCCGGTTTCGACAGTCGCGGGTATCGGTCGAATAAATCCTTAGTGCCGTTGACAAAGTGGGGAAAACGCTAAGATCGTTCGAAAATGTATACCCGAGTACGGAAGATGCGGATTAAGAGAAATTAAAATATTTTCTATTTCCTCGCATAATTCCGAAGAATTTATATCGGAAGATTTACCGTCCGTCAATTTTATCTCCAAATCTTTACAATATTTTAATTTTCTGCTTGTCCATTGCTTTTAATAAATAAATGCGAAAACATCATTATGTTCCTTCAATAATGCATATTTTTTACCGAGGTTTGAAATAGCTATTTCGATTATTAATAAATAAATAACCGACTTCGAAATTTTGTTCTTGCCATTCGATAAATTCACTTTCGAACGAGAATATTCTTTTTGTTTTCCGAGGTCTGACTATTGGCATCCAATGAAAAATTGGATGACAATCCACTGTATTTGCAATTTCGGTTGCTTCCCCTATTTTTGAATGCCTCATCTGTTGTAGGCCTACAATCCTTTAAATAAGTTTTTAGGTCTACCGACATTTTCATCATCATAGACATAATTACATCCGGTGTTTTGCACTAAAGCTTTATACAGGAAGGGTCCGAATAAAATGATTGAAACTACGTATCGTCCTCGATACGACGATTATTCGATCGACGACATCCGAAAACAATACAAGAAGAAAGTCGGAGATAAAACAAATTCGAGCGGAGAACTTGGCACACCGAACATCACTAACAATACACCAATTAATTACACTGATACGAAATCCGTACTACACGAGGAGTACTTCAATTATTCGTGGATCATCAAACATCAACTATTGCTCTATGTCTTTGGTTTCTCCGCGACATTCCTAACGTCCTGCCTTTTAATTATGGTTATTATTGAATTATTTCTCTCGTGCAAACACAAAATGGAAATGTGGATTTCCAGAGTTGCCACGTCGCGCATAATCAGATTTCCCGAAGTATATCGATATAAAAACGACGTCGATTGGCTGCAACCTCTTCCCAACTGCGACCAGGGAACCGATACATCCGAATTTAATCGTTCCGGTTCAAACAAGAGTGCATTTGATAAAGAAACCCAAGTAAATGATGTTAACCAGTTTATAGCTCCGGAATATGCCACAAATATTAGACCCAAAGACCAAATGCGGCCACTAGAAAAATCCAGCAATCCGACTGAAATCGAATTAAATATTCCACAACCAGAATTGACACACGAACGGGTTCGAGACATCCTGCTGTCCATTAACGAAGAACATTTTACCAGAGACGGTCAATTGGATGGCACCGATTGTGCCAATGAACCTAAAGACGAAATATCATCGCGGTGAAATAAAACCGTGTTTATTATAACTTTTTATTCTTAATAATTGTACGTACATTTCAATTATATTTTAAAATTTTCTGAAAGATTTAATAAAATTTGATTGTAATTTTCTCAAAATTTGTTTCGATCAATCATTAGATTTACAATATATGCTAATGCGAAGGTGGAGCATCTTTTTAAGGGTAGGCCACATATTATTCAGTGTTAAATATTTTATCGCATATTAAGAGGATACATTCGTGTCTTTTCGTTCAGTTTACTACCGAAAAAACATCAATTCGCTGGTACAATTTTTAAGAGGAGGACAAATTGCAGAATATAGTTCCAAATACCTGGAAGGCAGAGAATCCTGCTGACAATCCCTGTAACATTAGTCACAACTGAAAGAAACTTCGGTGCCTCCTGGAAAGACTTTTACGGGAAACTGGCCCATATTTAGGTGTTAGATACGCGAATAAAACGTGGCCGAAAAATCAAATTACTTAAATTTAAGGTAATCGTGATTGAGGCAGAACCGTTAAAACTTATTTCATAGTTTTAATGCTTATAAAACAAAATTTTTTTTTTGGAATTCCTTTCTTTTTTTACATAAAATTAACTGAAGACATACGAGGATCTAACCAATACGAAGATCGAGTAAAACGCTCCGTTATCTTTCTAGACATTCGAGCATTTGCAATCAATACATAAAGAAGATTCGCATTTGCAAATAAATATCATGTACATTTATCACTAATTTCGATTTGTCAACAGCAGCAATAGAGATCCGAAACTTGCGCATCGTCCTACAGCAAATTTATCGATCGTAATTTCTAAAACGATCCGTTGCCTTGGAAACAGCATCCAGAAGAGTTCGGGGATGCGGAATATTCTAATTTAATACCCGAGAAACTGGTTTTTTGATGATGTTTTTGGAAATAGGGACGGGAAGATGCATTTTCTCTTTAGTTGCGGTTATCTGTTGTTTTGCTGTTTTGTGGCCCAAAGTCTTTTATCCCATGATGCAGGATAGCTTTGCCACGTTATCTGGTGATGACATTTCAAGTAAGTAAGCAAATTGCATTCAAATTTCGTTGTAAGTGTATACATACAGCAGAATATTCATACACATCTATGTTTAGTAGATCAGTAATGGTGGTTAATGTTACCCTTGGTGCCAAGATGGCGGCTCGTCTCTGATTCCAGCAAGGAAACAGTGGAACGCACGTTCTAACCTAACCTAATCTATTCTAATAATTATTAGCAACCAAATTATTAGAATAGGTTAGGTTAGAACGTGAGTCCCACTGTTTCCTTGCTGGAATCAGAGACAAGCCGCCATCTTGTCACCAAGGGTAACATTAACCGTAACGGTAATTACTAAATATTTACTGATCAAAAACTAACAAATTACTGTCTCATACAATACTTCTAGTCTAATCTTGAATGGTTCTTCTATTGGATATATTCAAAAGTGTATAAAATTATTGATTAGATTTTATAAAAAAGATAAAATTTCTAAAAAATTATATTGTACAAATATGTAATATATTGACATCTCTACCATCATTGTCAAAAATAGATTATATGGTTACTGAATGAGAATATAATATGCATAATAGGATATAAATTTGAGTGTTAATTTGAAAGTTAATTTAGTGTATATAACAATATTGAAAATGACACTATTAGATAAGATATTAATAAGGTGACCCTTACCGTTTCCCGTAGTGTATCCTCTTTCCGAAGATTACCTTCCGACCGTGATGAGAGAAGCAATGAGAGAAACTCGCCCCGAAGAATATGGATATAATAAAAAGAACCCCAGAGTAAGTCACAATTTTGACATTTTTTAAGATTACGAACAATAAATTTAGATATAAATTAATGTGAAAATACTTCGAAATATTAATAAACTGTATATAAAATTAAAACAAGATGTACATTGAAGAAACATGTTATAATATGGTATTTCTGTGCATACTTTAATTTGTAATGATGCGAATCTTTGTACATAAATGTTTATATAATGTCAAAATTCTTGTATTGTTAAGTATATATTATAAAGAAAACATATATTCAGTTCTTTATAAAGTTTCAAAATGAGATTAAATGAAGTAGTGGTACCTCAAAACAAAATCGTCCAGCTCGGAACATGGCGAAAGTAACTGGCAAACATACGTCTTTTATATCTTATATTTGAATGAAATATCATAAATTAATCATATAAGATTTCAGAAGATATGTCCTTTGGGTCCAGACTTAATGGATATATTTTTCCTTGTATCACCCTGTATATTTTTTCAAACTTTTGAAACCTCAACTAACGCAATTTTTAATTTTTCTATTATTATTTCTGTTATTTAGATGTTCATTCATCCATTCAGATGGACAACCTTTACACAGCCCAGAAGTAGTACCACATTTGGATTTATCATGCCTTTTTACAGCATTGCCATTGGAATATTTTTTATATATACTATCATGAGAGTGAGTACTATCTTATGCATTTTATTTTCATATTTATGTAACATTTCACTTAAAAGTTATCACTATGTATAAAGAAGTAATATTGAAAAGAGTAATTAATTTAATTGCTTCAATATTAATACATAAAGAGATACAAATTTAACTAAAATGTTCTTTGTACAAGATGATAATCAAATACATCTTTCTTGAGGTTTTAGAACACTAGTAATGTCTTGAAATCAAGATAAAGAATATGAAAATAGTAATTAGCATCGTGAACATCTTTGCGATTGTCCAGTTTGCTCGCTCAATTCTGTGCCTCGTATACGTAGAATTTTGATGAGATCATACGGGATGTCCGTAAAGTCTGCGTGCAATGTAAAAAATTTATAACTTTATTGTATTTTATTAAGTTTCCACACGTCCATCATCATTAGTAATACGAAGGATAATACGATTTTGTAGTTCTCTAAAAACATTTGCCAATTGATTTACCATAATGCCTGAAATCACATTAGTTATTTTAGCTTTCCAGTCTTCTAACGATTGAGGTTGCATACACTATTGATTTCACATGTCTCCATAAAAAATTCTAATGAAGTAAAGTCTGGCAAACATGGAGGCCAAGAAAATGATCCACCTCTTCCAATTTCTAGAAAATTTGTTACTAAATAATTTTACTTAAAACTAGGTACATTAAGCTTTCTAATACTTTTTACAGATTCCTTCTATCACAAATACTAATAAAGTTATAAATTTTTTAAATTGCACACAGACTTTATGGACTCCCTGTAATAAATGCAACTAACCCAATAATTACTTCAAACATCAAACAATATCCTTTATCGGGCTATTAAGGCTAAATAACTACTATGTACTTTGAAAGGAGGGAGGCAGTTAGGATGTTATCAGTTGTTAAATTTAATGATTGATTAAAAAATATATTAATTTAATTTAATTTTAGAATATTCTGAAAGAAAAGATCAACCCGGAATGGGACATGAACCTACACCTTAATTTATTTATATGTAATCGTATTGGTCAGTCAATCCTGCCAAATTACTTAATAATCAAGGAATTCAGCTGTTCAACTCATTCGTGATGACAGAGTAATAATAATTAATCTAATTTCATTTATCTTTTTACATAACTTTTTATTTTTATCAATAAGAAAACAAAACTGATATATTTGTTTTTTATATATTTACCATATCATAGTCTATGAAGTATATATTTCCATTAAGGTTAACCTTCACTTACTTGGGTGTTGGGTGTGTTGTTACTTATATTATTGGGTTTCGTTGATGTTTATTTGTTTAAAAAGTCAGATTCGTTGGCACTAGGCACGGGTTAACCTAACCATTTAGCATTCGTGAAAATGTGAATCTATATACAACAATCCCATGTAAAACAAAACCCTAGTATATAAACTATTAATGGGATCATTGATAATTTATATCTAAGACCATCCTTTATATTAATTAAACAACCAATAATCTGTTGTATAAACACAGACTTTTAGTGAAGAATCTTTATATTGTACAAGATATTTATAAAATTATTTACTAAAAGCCTTCGTTTTTTTTTCTAGCTCTTACAGAACAGAATTCCTAACAACAAGAACAACAACATCCTTCCTGAAACACAACTAACCTTAGATTGTATAAGAAACAAAACAATACAGGTACCATTTCAAACAGTAGATATTTTATCTAAGAAAATATCAACAAAATTTCCTAAAAACAGAACGACACAATTTTTAGAAAATTATGGAAAAGATAAAGGTAATTTTTTCTAAATTCATTCTTCTTATTAATTTTTTCCTTCTATTGCAGTTTGCGGGCATTTTAATTTAGGGAATTTTATTAATTATTAATAATTTTAATGTTATATTTCAGTTAAGAAAGCCTTGAGAACTTTAATCAAAGAAATGACGGAAGGTTCCGACTCGTCTAACCACAGATACAAAGTGGACATTTACAGAACGTCTCCAGATGGAGACTGTTGTAGACTGATATACAGAAGATGCCACAACCAAAATTACAAAATAAAATGAAATAATTTAACCGATACTTCCAAATAATTTCAAAACGAGAGATGTGTTTATCTAAAAATACATAACAGATAATTTAGAAATAATATTTATTATGCTAATTAGAAAAAGTTAAATTTTATAATTCTTAAAATAAAATTCTCTAGTATATATACAATTACAAGTTAACCATTGAATTTCCAGCATGCTCGGTTTCAAAGGTTTTCCAAAGTAACCGAGATCACATTAACAGTAAACTCTAGAGTACTAATTACATGCTTCGAATGTTTTTAGTACTCTTGACTGTTAGAAACTTAATTTAAGTATATATTAAATATGGACGAGTGTTTACATTTGATACCGTGGATACTTTTTGAAGCCACAGCTAGAATTAAATGAAAGCAAAACAAGCTAAAAATAATCGCATAGAATAGAGGGACTGCAATCAATTGCAAAGTAGACAATGTGAGTAAATGCATCATGTCTGTAGACATTCGACGAACTGGTTTGACAGTTGTAGGAATTTTAAGTGTCCTTTCACGATTCTGTCCCGATCAAAAGAGGTACCAGATCGTCAGGTGCTGGAAAATCAATGAACCTGTAATTTCATAATCAATAAACAGAATACTTACTTAATTTTCAAAGTTTTCATCAATCATTCCATTCTTTATTTCATTAAATATTAAAAATTCCTTCTCTTGATCCATAAATTTGATTAAAATTTTCCATCCATTCAACTGTGTACACTCATTATATTTATCTGTAAATAGCGAAGTTGAGGCCGAAGTTTAAAACACGAAAATGTGTACGTCGGACGTTCGGCGCCGCTTTCCCGTAAGCCTAGAAGTTTGACAATGGTGTTTGGAAAGTCAGTGGAATCGTGCTCGACATTCTAAACGCCATTGTCAAACTTCTAGGCTTACGGGAAAGCGGCGCCGAACGTCCGACGTACACGTTTTCGTGTTTTAAACTTTGGCCTCAACCTCGCTAATGTCTGCATATGGTAATTTTTCACTTTGTAATACTTTATCCTGTGATGAAATGTCTTCCAGCATCATTTAGTAATGTACATTAATTGCTACAACACGAAATTATGTTCAGTTAAGAAACTCAATTCTGTGCTATAAATGTAATCATCCATTCTTCAGTTGTTTTCCAGAAACAACATATTTTAAATGTATTTTTCTAATTAAAATAAGTAAATTAAAAATCTGGACTGATTTTCATTCAGAATTATCACATGGACTTATCTGTGTATTAAAAATGCTCTAAAAATACAAAAAAGTATTAAAATTTCAATCTTTCTAGTGAATAAAAGAACATTTCATAAAATTCTAAAATTTTCAACTATCAATTATGTTTTTGATTGTTTGTCCTGCTTATCAATACAACAAATCATATTATCACAAAATAATCAATATATATTTGTTGTAATTGGATTGAATTGATGGAATAAGGTGATGCAAGATTTGGGCAATCCGTCAAAAGCAGTGTCTCATAGGAGGACTTTACCCCTATTTAGGTGTTAGATATGTGAAGAAAACCAGGACAACTCCATTTGGCCAATGAGTTGCAAACTGTAAATCCATAACCAATTTCCATTGTTCAATGGTTTTATTCACTTGGCCATGGTGGACCATTGTAATAAATAAGTTCTACCTTACAATCACTTTGGAGATTTATCTATATAAAAATTAATAGTATGAGTAAGTAAGACTACAGTTAGTGAAAATTCTGATTTTACTGACCTTGATATTAAAGAACATTTAGTTGTTTTGACATGCAAAACAATTAAAAATATATTAAAAAATATTAATTAATAGTAATTCATCCAGCGTGTAATAAAACTGCTAGCATTTATTAATTACTGCTGTATCACAAGCAAATATCAATTAACATTTAAAGCACCAAGTAAGTCTGATAACAAATGCATATTATTAGCCATATGTTGGGAATAATAGTCTGAAAAGATAGCTAAGACATGCCTATTTACCTGAAGATAAAGATTGCTCTGAATACAATAAGCTTTTTACAGTATCTTAAATTGTATGTTTGAGATGCACTTACTTTGATAACATTGGTTAACCGACGACAATCGGGGGTTGTATATTTATCGAATTTTTTATTACCGGTAATATGGTAAATTTTCAAAACGTTACTGGTTTACCAATAAATTAAGAGTAATTTTTAAATTTTGACTCCAAGTGTAAAAATTAGAACACTAGTGATTTCTCTTTTCCTATTTTGAAAAGTAAAAGTTTTGTTGCCTGAAAAATAAAGCATGTTGTAAATTTTTGATTGCAGCGATTATAAAGTGACCAGTACAAGCACTTACATTCAAATAAACGTATTCCGTTTTGCCAACTAAAATCGCTATTGTGCTCTAGGCATTATGGGTTAAGAAACAAATTGTCAAACCATCCACAGTACTGTAATGTGATAGTTTAAAAATTGTAAAGTAATAATTTATAAGATAAATGACAAATCATTTGTACAGTTTAAAAATGTTTGATGCTTCTGTCATTAATATATAAAAATATAAATATAGGTAAATGAGTGTACAGATAAATATTGGGCTTCAAAAACTTATTACACGTCTTTGTAAAAAGGGCTGGCAGAATTACAATTTAATAAAAAGTAAAAAAAACCTTACAGATGGATACTAGTCCAATCTTCGCTGCTTGCCATGTCCAATCACCAGGAACAACCATTTCCATTGCAGAGACAACCTTTCTTTAGAGGCTATGCCTCTGCACAAATATGCAATGGACATGGCAAGCAGTGAGAATTGAACTAGTATCCATCTGTAAGGTTTTTTTTACTTTTTATTAAATTGTAATTCTGCCAGCCCTTTTTACAAAGAAATATTATATTTTTAATTGTGTTGGGATTGTCACCTGTGGACATTTTAAACTGTTTTGCATATTTGTGCAGAGGCATAGCCTCTAAAGAAACTGTTTTGCATATTTGTGCAGAGGCATAGCCTCTAAAGAAACTGTTTTGCATATTTGTGCAGAGGCATAGCCTCTAAAGAAACTGTTTTGCATATTTGTGCAGAGGCATAGCCTCTAAAGAAAGGTTGTCTCTGCAATGGAAATATTTGTTCCTGGTGATTGGACATGGCAAGCAGTGAAGATTGGACTAGTATCCATCTGTAAGGTTTTTTTTTTTTACTTTTTATTAAATTATTACACGTCTGTCTATTTTTTACTAGTAAATTTGGTAAACAATAAGTAGACATATAATTTATATTAATAATTTTTTTTTAAAGCCCAACATTTTGCTGAATTTGCTGGTAAACAGTACACTGTTTACCAGCAAATCCCTAATGATAATATTTGTTATTACAATAAGTACAGGTACTCCTCACTTTACGATTTATCTGCTTAATGACCACTCGCACTTACGACCAATCAAGTTTCGACCTGCAATTCGGGGAATCCCCTTTCTCGGCTTGAGTGTCGGTCAGTGGCGAATGGTGACATGCGCACTAAGCACTATAATCTTATAGTACTATAATAGTCTTTTTATGAATAAATTTGAAGTTTGTTGTAAAATTATCCAAATTATGCAACAATCCTATATTCCCGGCGCAAGCTCCTTGCTTATCGACCAGTTTGCTTAACAACATAGTCATCGGAATGGAACTCCGTCATAAAGTGAGGAGTACCTGTACTGGATTCTCTACTTTGAAATCGTTTTGACTAAAAATAAATAAGTGATAAAAAAAATTAGTAATACTGATGATAGCTATCAACAAAATAAACTTTTTTACTGAATTAAATATGTATAAACAGATTTACAGGCATTTTTGGTTTTCTTGTAAAATCTATTTTCAGAAAATTTATTTGTACTCATAATTTGTGAAAAAATGAATCTCCATATTTCATATAAAATATACATCTGCTCTTTACAAAGCTGTAACTAGTAAATCGCCTTCAAATGCGCCACTGTGACTGAAAATAAAAAGTTTATTGCTCGGGACCAAATTGCAAACGTACAGCCAGTGAATGTCTTCATGTTTACATCATTGTGACTATTTAAAATGATGGCAAATTGGAATAATTAGTTGGAATCATAGCTAATGAACTGGTCTATAACCACAAAAGCCTGTAGAATTTCTTCATCAAAATTTGCAGAAAGATATGTAAAGGATGGATGGCTCTCTCTGATTTTATTTTTTAACACACAAAGTCAATTGTAACCTATACTGTCAACCATTACTTGAATTTCATTGGTCAATTTCTAATCATGTATGTGTGATCACTGATCTAGAACATTAAACTTGTAGCTATCCTAGTTGAAATTGTTTGTATAGTTAAAAACTGCAAAGTGTGACCATTGCTTACATAGAGAATTTCATATCAGTTAAATTTCGTTATATTAATGTACAAAGATTTCTGTAAGGTCTGTTTTTCATTACTAACATTAAAATGTTTTAATAACAGAATTTATTTCTATTTTATGTGAAGTTAAAATAAACAGCATTCATTTTTTAGAGCATTGTAATTGTTGAAATAAACAATTATCTATATATATTGATATTGTAAGGCATATGAAATTTTTTTGGATTGACCAGCCATAATTAGTATCTAAAATTAGTCAGCTGGTCAATAGATTTTGTTGGTAGATTGTCAAAATTTTATCTCTATTGCCAGCAGATACAAATTAATAGCATATAACACAGTAAAATATGTTATTAGTAGATACACAAAACAACAAATGACTAGTAGATACATCAGCAGATACACAAAGAAGTCTAGTATCATGCTAAAATTTTAAGAATTTACAATTATTCGTGGAAAAATTTTAATATTTGTTTAAATGCAGTTTCTACATCAACTGATTTTGTTTTAGTTATCACTGTGAATGTCTTTGTCTACAATCAACATTTCATAAGTAATACAGTGGATCCCCAATATAATGCGCATCTCGGGCGGGAAACAACACCCACGTTATACCGAGCAGTGCGGTGTAACGTGGTTCACCTCTTTACTTTAGCAATAACGTCAAGCTTTTCTTTCACACTGTAAGCTTTCCTTTTACTCATCATGCATACAATAATTAAACACTATTCAAAATACATTCAGGAACTCAATACATACACAATTACTCAATACGCAGTAACAATAAAATGTGCTACTCGCTAACGTTGCACGAACCTGAGCTTATCGCGCCGTGAACATCGTCCGCGCTATAGCGAGCAGCGCTATAACGAAGGTCCACTGTAGCTACAAACAAAAGTGATTTTAATAGAACTGTTATTCTAACATCTGTTTTCATATAGCATCCATAATTAAACTTTTTCTCAATATCAATGAATGAAAAAAGTAATTTGGAGTTTCAAAGTTTGAAGTGTTGTTGCGAGAGTTGAAAAGAGAGTTATCACAGACTAATATGCAAAAATATTTTAAATTTAAATAATAAATTGCAAGTTACCTGAAGAAAATAAGCCATAATATGCTTTATTATATGAATAAATTAAATAATCTTGGCAACAAAACAATACACAGATGAATATATGCTGTAAATTAAAATAAAATTTTTATTAAATGATTATAATTAATTTATCCTCACAAATATAATATTTTATTTAATAAGAATTATTATTATTATTATAAACTTTAAAATAGTAATATTTAATAAATAGATTGCAAAATATTTTAAAATCAAAATCACTTTTATTAACTCACGTAGTAAAAAATATATAATTAAACATCTTTTGTTTAATCAATTATATTTGTAATAAAATTTTATTTTTAATTAACGTTATGTTATTAAAATAAATTTTAAGAAATAATTTATTAAAAAATAGAAAGGAAACAGATAAGAAAAATTAAAAATAAGAATAGAATTACTGGAAAAAAATCTTAGTAGTTTAGATAACTATTTTAAATTAAAAGTAAAGATAAATAAATGTTTGAAATAACAGAATAAATTAAAAAATATCCTGATTTTAAATGCAATATATCACAATATCAGTCTCAACGAGATAAACTCTTTGATCATCTATCGTGAATACTAAAATAGATTTGATATATAATATTTTAAACTTAAAACTTTTATATTTAGATATATAATATTATACATTTATATTTATATATAAATAAATATAAATATAGAGTTTAATATTTTAAAACAAAACATTTATCAAGTATAAATATGATCAACAGGAATATTTTTTTTATGTTCTGCACTGGATTTTTCATTCTGTACAGAGCCGTTCCCTACGATGAGCGGAGATATCACAGTCGTCGGATTTTGTTCTTCTATACAAACCAATGGTTTCTTCACGTTGATATTTTGGTTGCCAAACAGTTTAATCTGATTCGTTTGAATTCCTTGCTGATTGGAATTCGTTTCTAGTACGGGTAGTTGATACTGCATAACTTCGGCATTTTGCACCGAAGGTGATGCCATAATTATTCTATTAACGGATGATCCATTTACTGTTGATTCCACATATTGTTTGATTTGTGTGTTCGAACTGTTTGAATTCACTGTAAATACCTGAATTGGATTAATATGTTTCTGCTTAACTAATATATTTGGAACAGTTTTAACACTCCTGCTATTGTTTATTTGGTTTCCAACATTATTAATTAACAACGATTTATCACATGTTACAGAATTTGTTGTTTTAATTGGAGATAATTGCAATGATTTTGAAGGTGATAATTTCAATGGCTGTTGTACCACTGTGAATGGAAAATTCTGATGAGTCGAAGTCGGAGAGGAAATTATTTTAGAATCAAGTTTACTAGTATTGCCTGATGTTAAAACTGTAATTTCATTAGAAGATAAAATATTGTTAGGTTGAGAAGATGCAGATGTATTTGTGGTAGATGAATCTATAATTATTGATGGTGATTGCGATATTTGAAAAGTTTTTACTAATGTTTCATTCTTCTTTGATGAGCCTGAAGAATTTGTGGGTGATAAGTGTAAAAGTTGGAGTGATGATGCATCTTGAGGGCATTCTAACTTTTGTGATTCTGTTGCTTTAGAAGATAAAATAGATGCATTTCCAATTATTTGTATTGACTGATAAGCAGAAGGCTGAGTGGATGAAAAATTTCTACTCAAAGTAACGGAACTAGATGGAGCAGTAGAATCTAGTTGTGTGGAATGATCATCGTTTATTACAGGCTTTGCATTTTTTATTATAGGAATAACCATTTTTGTTTGAGTATCTTTTAAATAATTATCTAGAGAAATATTTTGTCCTTCTTTAAGATACGCATGACTGTCATTAACATTATTCAATAATATAGAATTTGAATTATTCTGTGTAGAATTTACTGAAATAGCCGTAGGAACAGATAAATTTTTCGAGTTATCTACTGAAACAGCTGTTTCTTTTAATAAAATATGAGGTTTAGTAGTATTAGATGTTGTCATTGCATTGTTTTCTTCAGTTCCTTTGCTTTTTGAAGATTCAGTAGTTTGAGTTACTGGTATACACTGCAGATATATTTTATTTCCTTTGTGATCAACAATAGATAATAACTGAGGGGCAGATTTTGATTGAATAGACGATTTCCGTTCATGTGTATCGTTATTTTTGAAAACTGTTGACGATAATTTCAAATTATAAAACTGCAAATGTGGAGAATTTTTCCCTTCAATAATATTTTTAGAATTTCCTTTAATTTGAATTTTTACTGGTTCGCTATTGGTTTCTTTGTTTGATTTTAAATTCTGCATTTCACTAGAAATACTCATACTATCTTTCTTCTCTTCATAAACTTGTTTTTCTTCTATTCTCTCAATACTTTCACCTTCCAGCTTTGAAGGAATGTTTGATAAAGAACTTGACAATTTTAATTCTGTATCTAAATGTAGAGGTATATTGTTGGAATTAATAGATGAAGTAGATGTGGTTGCATAAGAACATGACTTATATTTTGAGGTAACT
The DNA here is from genome assembly GCF_030686945.1 of Centruroides vittatus. NCBI lineage: Eukaryota > Metazoa > Arthropoda > Arachnida > Scorpiones > Buthidae > Centruroides > Centruroides vittatus. The sequence goes on from NW_027122193.1 coordinate 2,640,541, forward strand.
GGTTTTGTCTCTAGTTTGATTGAAAAGTCAGCTGCTTCATCAGTTCCGTAAGATCCAGAACTTAGTATTTGATCATCATTACTAACAGAGGAACATAATGCACTTTCGTCTTGTACTTGCTTTGTTTCATTTTCTAATTTAGGGGTATCACAACTCGTTTTTTCTTTCTTTTGGTGTATCGATTTATTTAAAATACTTAATAATTTACTTCCTGATTGTCCTTTTTGTTCCTGAGATTGGTCTTGATCAACTTTATTTACTGATAAAATTATTTGTCTTAACGTTTCCCATTCATACTGCCCTTTTGCTTGATCAACTGTTTTAGAGATCAAATTTTTATTAACACCATCATTCATATTATCTATGTCTAAAGTTGTGTTTGAAGGGTCACAAAGTTTTTCTTTTTGATTACTTATTTTTTTGGTTCTAATTTGACGTTCTTCAGTCACGGTATTCATTTTTCTGATTTTTCGTATACGACCTCTTGAACTTACAGAAAGTTCAAATTCTGAAGAATAATCTACTTCTTCATTGTCATCTTTAGTATTAAAACTGCGTTTACGTTGGGTTCTTGTATTATTGATTTCTTCCTCGGAAGAATCATTATCTGGAGAATCATTACAATCTACAGAGTCTTCGTTATTTTCAGTACAAATGATGGCATTTGCCTGTTCTTCATCTGGTTCGTTGTCCCAGATGGTTTCTGCAGTTTCCTTCTGAAATTCAAATAAAATTTCAAATTAATGGTTCAAAAATAAATATCTAATAGTTTATAAATTAACTGTAATGTAATTTAATTTTAACAATCTCTTAAAACTAATAATTGATATTTTAATAATAAAGATACATCAAGTAATAGTATAAATTATGTTCATAATACATATGTGTTATTTCACTTAAAAAATTTTCAAGCTTTATAAAACTCAAATAAAATTTATATTTTGCGACCTCCACCCAAAGGAATAATAACAGTACGCCTTACTATTACTAATTGAATTTTGACTGTTTATAAATGTAAAGTTTTTAAATATTATATAATCACATTGCACTAATTTTATACATTAAGAAAATACTGACAGTATAAAAAAATGTAATACAACTATTCCTATTATTTTATGTCGCTGCGTTTATAGCGACGGGTATGAACATGCATGTATGACGAGTACATACGTGAGCAATTTACAAGTTCCAACTTGATGTGTACGTGCTCTTTGTAATTTGATCTCCTTCTATAATACTCACCGTGAGAGCATGTTTGAACATGCATATGGATTCTTTTGAACAAGTCATGCTGTCACTAGTATAAAAGAGATGCTGGCGATTTCACCACTTCAGTTAAGTTTCGAATGCAAAGTGTGCGTCTGGTGCTTTTATTTTAGTGTGCAGTCAACCGTGAAACTGAATTGTTTTTTCTAAATTTCTAATGCAAAATGGATAAATTTGTGAAAAAACGAAGTGAGCCGTCTACATCCAGTGAATCGGTTGGTAAAAAGACAAGATTGTACAATGACAGTTATTTAAATTATGGTTTTACCTCATTGGATGGAAAGCCACAGTACATTGTTTGCTCTCAAGTTCTTTCCGATGATCTCCGATGAGCGTGAAGCCATCAAAATTAGTTCGACACTTGGAAACTAAACATTCGGCTCATAAAAACAAACCCTTGGAATTTTTCAAAAGAAAGTTACATACCTTGAGAAATCAACAAACTTCTATTTGTAAGTTAAGCCATACTGATAAAAGTGTACTTGAAGCATCTTATCTCGTAGCATTAAGAGTAGCTAAGATGTCCAAACCCCATACAATCGCCGAAAACCTCATATTGCCTGCTGCAATTGATATGATCAAGTGTTTTAATAGGTGTGGAAGAAGCAAAAAAAAAATTGAGAAAACATTCCACTTTCTAACGACACAATATCAAGGTGAATCGATGAATGGCTGGCGATGTTTTGCGATCAGATAATTCAGCAAGTGAGTTTGAGTGAATTTTTTAGTATACAATTCGACAAATCAACAGATGTAGCAAACATGTCTCAGTTCTTATGTTTTGTGAGGTATGAATGCGACAGGGGACACGTCAATCAAAGAAAATATGTTGTTTTGCAAAACGTACTGGGTCATGCAACGGACAATGTTCTTTTTGATGTTTTTTATGAAGTTAACGAGAAACTATACTAACATAGATTGGACAAAATGTATTGTAAGTATGTAGTGACGTTATCAGGATTCACCAACTCCTATCTAACAACTCTCATAGGCACATCAATCTCTATCAACTGGATTTGTGGACACTCCGGGGTTACCGGCAATGAGGCCGCAGATCATCTAGCCAAAGAGGCTGCTGCCTCTTCTCTCCTCTCAAGCTACAACAAGATTCCAATCTCATTAAGAACTAGTACTGTCAATTAGCTCTTCAAGAATGGCAAACTGAGTGGGATAGCAGTGAGACTGGTAGGTTAACTTACAAATTTATTCCTAGTGTCTATCGACGCCTGGATTGGAAACACTTTACTCCTACCTTTGCCATGAACCAACTTCTCACGGGCCATGGCAACCTCAATGCTCACCTGAAGTGCTTCTGCCTTAAGAACTCTAACGTCTGCCACTGTGATGGAATCTCGAACCAAGACAGCCTGCACTTCCTTATGGACTGTGAACTCTTCAACAGAAACAGAGACAATCTCATCAGCAGTGTGCTCCACACAGGCTATAATTGGCCTTGCACCTTGGACAGCCTTATAGAGAATAAAGACATCTTCAACTGGCTAAAGAAGTACTGTACCTGCAGATGACTAATGCTCTCGATCCACTCAGTCGATCGATAACAGCGCATGGCTCCAGGTGAACAGACTTTGATCACTTGATAAGCCAGGACGTCCTACCTGTTAGCAAAGGCGTCTCAGGTGGACTGACCCGATTTGCGCCGTAATAGGGGTGAGGAAATCGAGCTGGAGGGACTAATTGTGCAGTCAAGCGTGCTGCAGGTTGACATTACTAATCGCTCATCGCTTGCCTAATGCTGGGTTCGAACCATCGGTCGTTTGTTTTTTTTATTGTAAATTTCCGCCATCGATTAGCAGAAATTATGATTTTATCTGTTATTTTTATACTTTTCTTTCTTTATAACGTTTTTTTACGTTTATTTTCCTGTAATTTGAGACGATACAGCTTTAAAATAAACAGATCACGTTTCACTTGCCAATAGACTATCTTTATTGACATCGGTTTCTTTGTAATCGGAGAGGAATAGATCCTGGGTCAATTACAAGCGTGTATTGCTTTTGTAGTAATCTGAGTAGAGCGGGGGAAGTCACTTAATAAACTGCCAAGTGTTTTATTACCCTTTAAACAACTCCTTCCCACTTGTTATTCTTAGTAATCGGAGAGGGGTAGATCGTGTGTCAAGGTCAGTAAAAGTTTATTACTTTAGCAACAGGGTGTCATATGAGCTGCCACCCACTCCCCACTCTTAATGACAACAACGCGCTAAGTGTATTATTACTATGTAAACAAAAACTCCTTTCCCTGTCAGAAGTGGGTCAGATGTCAAGGCTACTGTTTGATTGTATTGAACAGAATGCTGTCCTTGATATTTACGAATCATTTTGTCAGAACTGTTTACTTTTAATACCTTTCTTGTAATTTATTTCCGTTTCGGTTATAAAATTGTTTTTATCATGTTTTAAATCTGCGCGTTTTATAATACGCTTGTATAAAGTAACGAATTAAAATTGAAATGCACATTTCATTGTTTCATAAAATATTTATTGATTATACAGAGTTGAAGTTTGCAAAAATGTTTCCATATCTCTACATCTTCGTTATTACATATATATGAATAAAATATATTGCCATTTTATAAACAGATCTTATTGAATTCAATTTGTTTTATTTTATTGTATTTATATTCGTATTGTATTCGAATTCACCATTTTATAATTTGTAAATATGCACGTATCACATTATATTTCATTCGTTTAATTCTATACTACTTATGTAAAAGCTATTTTTATATCTTTTAATTTCCTTTTATATGTTTTTAATTAGTTTTTTAAGCTAATGCGACCTAATCTACGAATGGCAGCTTCCCACGCATCACATAGAATTCTACGGGAAAGCCATCATTGCAGGCGTAAAGTTGCCTCTGTAAAGTTGTTTATCCGGGTAACATGCCGATCAGGTGTTATTTGCAGTCATGGGTTCATAATGCGTATTAGCATAATGTGTTGCATTTATCAGAAAATTCGAGGTAAAAACCTTCAGTAATTAAAAGGAGACATACACAGTAAATAAGGACACATTTTCTTCTATATTATTTATGTCTGTTTCCCCGAAATTAAATTCAATTGTCAAGGGAAGCGACAGTATATAAAGCCTTTGCTGAAGTGCTGGATTAATTCATCGAACATGCCGAAACCTCTGGCAAAAGAGATTCGACAGTTAATCGTTCAACATCATGACGATGGCAAAACTATACAAGAGATTGCGGAAAGCCTCCGAATCTCAACGAGGTCCGTTTCTAGAATTCTAAAATTACGTCAGGAGACTGGTTCTGTGTCCCCTGGACGATCATCCGGCAGACCGCGCCTGACGACTCCTGCTCAGGACGAGCAGATCAAGGCAGAAGGTCAGGCAAATCCATTCGCCACCGCCTCTACTCACAAGTCGGCGTTGGGATTACAAGTATCTGTGAACACCGTCAAGCGAAGGTAAGTAACATTTGTAGTATAATAATCCAACCTTCCAACGAAATATATTTCTATCGATATGATGAACTGCCAGACATTTATGTTAACGTGCTCTTGTGTATACAGAAATGTAGGAAGCAGGATAATACATATGTTTTATTTTATTTATAGGTTGCGAGAAGCAAACCTGTTTGGGCGGATTGCTGCTAAGAAGCAAACATTGAGTATAACCAACCAAATGGACAGAGTTGGGTTTGCCCAACAATATGGGCAATGGACTAAGGCGGATTGGGCAAAGGTCATCTTTTCGGATGAAGCAGTTTTCTGCTCTTGTAGCAGTGGGCCGGTTTTGGTTCGGCGGCCACCAGGCACTCGCCATGATCCTAAATATGTGTGGCCCACTCAAAGAAGTGGGCGTTTTTCGCTAGGTGAGTGTTTTTAATGTGGTGTTTTCGTGTATATATGTCATTACCTCTTTAAACATGACAACTTATCTGCTTTTTTTGTTTACAGCCGTCTGGGGATGGATGAGTGATGCGGGTCCCGGGGAGTTGGTTCGCATAGACGGTAACCTCACCGCCGTGCAGTATATCGAGATCTTGGATCAGGTATTACTGCCGACGGTGAGGGCCGTCTATGGCGATGAGCGTTTTTTTTTCGTTCAGGACCGCTCCCCGGTCCACACATCACGAATCGTCTCAAGCTGGTTAGACGACCATCCGCAAGTAGTGGATCTGGGATGGCCGGGGAGAGGGGCGGACCTCAACCCAATCGAACATCTTTGGGCCAAGCTCAAAGACGAACCCATTCAGGCTGCCAATCCCAACGACCTTTGGGACATTGTCTCTGGTCGTTGGGAGAAGCTTCGCGAGGGCATGCTTTGCCACACTCTTGTGGAAAGCATGCCCGAGCGACTGAATGAGGTCGTCGAAAGAGTTGGATTGTGGTCGAGGTTCTAAACCTCTCCCCTCCATCTGCGTTTTGTTTTGATGTTAGCGGATGCTAACATAGTTATGTTTTGTTTTGCTATGTTTTGTTAACGAGCCATCAAGGCCGTGATTAATTGCTATGTTTTGTTAACGAGCCATCAAGGCCGTGATTAATTGCTATGTTTTGTTAACGAGCCATCAAGGCCGTGATTAATTGCTATGTTTTGTTAACGAGTTGTTTGTAACTAGAGTTAATAAATGTATTTACTCATTTCTAATCTGAGTGTTTTGCACACAAGTCATAAAATTGTTGCACAATTAAATGTTATAATAGTTATTATAACTGTTACTTGATATTAATGTGCATTGCTGGCAGATTGGTCGCTTACATATATTTGTGACCTCTGATTGGCGATTCTGATATAGGTCGGTAATGATTTACGGCCAATACGCTTTATGCAGGGTGTGACCAACAATAATGACCAATCAAGCAATTAGAAGAAGGTGTGGCTAAAACCATTTAACAAATCATGTTCAAGGAAATTTTCCAATGTTTTATTGGATAATAACAAACCAATACACTTCGTGTTTTGTCTGTCAACTTTCAAAACTTAATCAGTAAGCAATACAGTGGTGAGTTTGCGAAAAGGGGAGGGGAAATAAAATTCAGAAAGAAAAAGCGATTAGGAAAGAAACGTAGATGTGGAAAAAAACAAAAGCATGTCACCTTTATAGTTGAACCTGTTTACTTAGAAAAACAAATTGGAATCTTAAAGAGTGGGTCTTCGAAGTAACACATGAGTCCCAATTTCCTGTCGTTGCTCTCCAATTAATTTCTTTTCTATATCCAGGTAACGGCAGACTAGATCAGTTGTAGAGAAAGGACAATGTTCGATATTCATCAACCGAATTGTAAGAATAAAAGTTTCATTACCTGGTTTGACATTCGTAGCATTACAAATCGTGTGTTTGTCGAGTCTACTCAGAACCCGAAAATTGATGATGACGATAATGCGATGTATCGCTCTTAATTATGCCATTTAGAATAAATATTGTCATTGTAGTTCAAAACATCTTCAGATTGTTTCCAATATGTTAACTTCTTCATTAGAAGGCTTCTATCGAAATCGTGCTCAGAAAAATGTATAGCTTTGTTAAAATAAAAAAGTATTCATTAAAAATTTAAACAAGTGTGTATATTTATTTTCTTTTAAAATGTCGAAAAGGATTCCTGATCGGCATGTTACCCAGATAAACAACTTTACAGAGGCAACTTTACGCCTGCAATGATGGCTTTCCCGTAGAATTCTATGTGATGCGTGGGAAGCTGCCATTCGTAGATTAGGTCGCATTAGCTTAAAAAACTAATTAAAAACATATAAAAGGAAATTAAATGATATAAAAATAGTTTTTACATAAGTAGTATAGAATTAAACGAATGAAATATAATGTGATACGTGCATATTTACAAATTATAAAATGGTGAATTCGAATACAATACGAATATAAATACAATAAAATAAAACAAATTGAATTCAATAAGATCTGTTTATAAAATGGCAATATATTTTATTCATATATATGTAATAACGAAGATGTAGAGATATGGAAACATTTTTGCAAACTTCAACTCTGTATAATCAATAAATATTTTATGAAACAATGAAATGTGCATTTCAATTTTAATTCGTTACTTTATACAAGCGTATTATAAAACGCGCAGATTTAAAACATGATAAAAACAATTTTATAACCGAAACGGAAATAAATTACAAGAAAGGTATTAAAAGTAAACAGTTCTGACAAAATGATTCGTAAATATCAAGGACAGCATTCTGTTCAATACAATCAAACAGTAGCCTTGACATCTGACCCACTTCTGACAGGGAAAGGAGTTTTTGTTTACATAGTAATAATACACTTAGCGCGTTGTTGTCATTAAGAGTGGGGAGTGGGTGGCAGCTCATATGACACCCTGTTGCTAAAGTAATAAACTTTTACTGACCTTGACACACGATCTACCCCTCTCCGATTACTAAGAATAACAAGTGGGAAGGAGTTGTTTAAAGGGTAATAAAACACTTGGCAGTTTATTAAGTGACTTCCCCCGCTCTACTCAGATTACTACAAAAGCAATACACGCTTGTAATTGACCCAGGATCTATTCCTCTCCGATTACAAAGAAACCGATGTCAATAAAGATAGTCTATTGGCAAGTGAAACGTGATCTGTTTATTTTAAAGCTGTATCGTCTCAAATTACAGGAAAATAAACGTAAAAAAACGTTATAAAGAAAGAAAAGTATAAAAATAACAGATAAAATCATAATTTCTGCTAATCGATGGCGGAAATTTACAATAAAAAAAACAAACGACCGATGGTTCGAACCCAGCATTAGGCAAGCGATGAGCGATTAGTAATGTCAACCTGCAGCACGCTTGACTGCACAATTAGTCCCTCCAGCTCGATTTCCTCACCCCTATTACGGCGCAAATCGGGTCAGTCCACCTGAGACGCCTTTGCTAACAGGTAGGACGTCCTGGCTTATCAAGTGATCAATTTCCGGAGCTGCGCTGTCGATCGACTGATAGACTAGAATTATGGTCGGGACTGTACCTGCAGATGACTAATGCTCTCGATCCACCAGCGCTGATAACAACCATGGTTCAAGGTGAACAGACTTTTCTTCACTTTTTGACCTTGTTATCGCTTTTCATCACCTACAGGTACTGTTTTGTCTCTGTATTACTTGTTTGCCAACTTCTCTCCACGCGTTACACCTTTGTTTCGCTTAGTGTTAATAGTCTGCATTTGTATGTGCTCACTTTACCATAAATTGGTGCTTAATGTTACTTTCACCTGTTGTTCTTAGTGTTCAGTTTTCACAGCATTCTGTTACATTTGTATTATTATTTCACTGTTGTACAAGTGTATACCTTGTCTCCCATGTTGCGATCTTCAAAATCTGCAATGTACTTTTCTTCATGTTACTCTGTTTTTGTATGTTATCCTATAGTTTATTTTATGTAATCACTTTGCTTTTGTTAACAACTTAATTGTCGTGCCACCCATTTGTATACATTTGTATGTATTATTCTCATGTATGTTTTTTGATGTTTTGTATACTGTTTATTTCAATTATTGCAATGCAGGCGCTCAAGTTCTCATCTTTATGCTGACCCACTTTCATCTCCTAATCTTCTTACTTCTCCCTCTTCTTTCATCTCCTTTTTCCTCCTGGTCATACCTCTGAGTGATACCAGGAGTCCCCCTCTTTCAACTAATGTAATGTAGTATGTAGTGACGGTGCAAAGGCAATAACAGGAAAAAACAGTGGATTAATGAAAATATTAAGAGATCATCTTATACCAAGGGCGGAATGGACGCACTGCTTCCTTCACAGATATGCTCGTCATAAAAAATATGTCGGAAAATCTCAATCAAATTCTTCGTGAAGCTGTAAAGTTGGTTAATTTTATTAAAAGCCGACCATTACAGAGCAGGCTGTTTGCTAAACTATGTGATGAAATGAACAAAAATAAAAAATCTCTTCTTTTCCATACAGAAGTTAGATGGTTATTGCGAGGAAAAGTGTTAACCTGGGTATTGAAATTGCGAGATGAATTAATAATATTTTTCCAACATAAACAAATGCCATTCTCATTGGTTTTACAGAATAATGAGTATGTTGTTGTTGGCTTACTTAGCTGATGTATTTTCGCATTTAAATGACTTGAATGTGAATTTACAAGGACATGAAAAAATCATTTTATTAATGACAAAGTTCATGCATTCATTAAAAAGCTTGATATCTAGATTATTCATCTTCAAAGCAAAAATTTGGATATGTTCCCACTCACACTGGATTATATTGAGAAAAAATTTGAATGAACAAGACACTATTATTCACCACAGTTTGGATTGCATGAAGATGCATTCGCACGAGCTAAAAACTCATTGATGGAGTATTTCCCGGGAGATAAAAATGATTTCTCGAAGAGATGGGTACTGAATCCTTATAGTGAAAATGTTGTTGCCGCTGTTAAGTTACCAGTTGAGATACACGACCAGTTCATCAAAATGTCTGCCGACAAAACGCTACAACTGCAATTAACATCTGAAGATTTAAATACATTTTGGTTTGCTTGTTAACACAAATATGGAAATTTAGTCATAGAAGCATTGAAAATATTAATCCCTTTCTCCACTTCTTATCTCTGTGAAAAGGGTTTCTCGTCTATGGTTGACTAAAAACTAAATACGGGAATCGTCTTTTATCACTCGAAAACAATTTGCTTTTGTGTGTTTCTAACGTAGATCCACGTTCAGAGAAAATTTTAAATGAAAAACAAATGCAACCATCACATTAATTTCTTTTCTTTACATGTGTACTTATTGTAAGTAAAATGTTTATAATAAATGATTTTTCTCATAAAATGATTTCATTATTGTTTCGCGACCCCCCCTTTAATATCGCCGTGACCCCCAGGTTGAGAAACGCTGCTCTAAAGGAATAGGATCCTACTCCTACAGTGAAAAGGTGGTTAAGGATAAAATCACACAGCCGATGATGCTTGGATAAACGCAAAGAAATTTGCAAGTGAGAAAACCAATCGAGAAGCAATATGGAAATATCTTAAATAAGTTTTAAATAAAATATTATTGTTGGGTATTATCATTAATATTTTAAAACTCTTTCTTATAACATAATCTAGTTTTGTGTACTTCTTTTATTGTTCTTAAGTATTAACTGCATGAAATAATACACTACTCTTCGAGATATCATTTTTTACACTTAAAATAATCATTAGGGTAGCAAACCGGTTAACTTATTTGAATCCCACCACTGCATATATCCAAATAAAATTCACTGTAATAATTTCTTAAATTAAGTATTTCCTTTTATATATTTTGAATTTGATCATATTATTTAATTGTAAAATAAATTATTTAAAGTGTTTTTTTTTTTAAATGAGAAACAATTGTGGTATTATAGAATCAATTTATTTACAAACAAAGAATTATTGTTTTAAGAGCCAAAAATATTATCAACTTTTTAAATAAAAACAATATTAATAGCAATACAACTGATTTTTTAGAAAATATATTGTCTTTAGCTGAATACACACTCAAAGGTATTATGTATGTATGCATGTATAAAATATGATATGATGAAAACACTTGCAATATCATCAAAATTAAAATTGACAACAACAATAATGTCAGTATTATCAATATCAACACTACAATGTAAATCAATCTATAGCCTACAATAACATTATGCAACCACAACTAAAAATGTAGTACAGTAGCTCCTCATTATATCACACTTGTTGGAAGACAAAGAAAAAGTGCGATATAACAGAGTACTAAAAATTCTGGGCTTATACTAAACAGATTATACATGTTATGGAAGCTCTAGCCTATATTCTTTCATCAGCAAGTGTTTCTGATATAAAATAAGTTTAGTTTTTCAATACTAAATTTATTCATGGTTATATTGTATTAATTGACGTTTACATAAACATTGCTACCACGAATGCCCATTTACCATTATTGTTTCTTTAACAATGACATTTAAGGACAAATACTGTCAATATAAAAAAAAAAAAAAAAAAAAAATCAGTTGCAATCTTATTACACAGTACTATATTTTGTAATAAATCACTTATTAAAAATTCACGTAATTTATATTTTTCAATATAAATTATAAATACAGTAATTGAAAATTAAAAAAATAAATATTGAACATATAATAGAACATCAAAACTTACAAAATTACAGAGTAAAAATTCTCTAAAAAGTAAAATAAAGTTACTACTGTATAAAAATTTTAGAACTTTCTGTTCAGAAACAAAGAAATCTTTTCCTTACACATTACTCTGTGAATTTACCAATTCAAGAAACTTGTAAATGAGATAGTACTTAAAACCAATAAATAAACAACTTTTAATATCAAAAGGAAACATAATTGATGTGATCTGTCCATTTGTTTTGCTTATTTAGATCTTACCAATTTATTGTTTCACCTTCAGTGGTAGTTTTGAGGACAATGGTAGAAATAAAATACTGTATTTCGTTGCAAAAAGAAATTCAATGCCATTTGGTAATTAAAAATTTATTGGCTCAAATGCACCAAGAAAATTAAATATATCCAAATCAGCAATATAATGAGGGGTTACTGTTTTTGAATTTTTATATTTATAACAGAATATTCTTATTTTTTTGCATTTATTTTATTTCACGCACAAATATTTCAGTTAGTTTTTAAAAACATTACATGGATATTTAATTAGGGTTTTTAAACATCTATTATTTATTTACATATAAACAATCAACTAGCCTAACTTATTAAAACTAAACCAATAATCAGGCTTAGATATTTTATTTTATATTTATTTAATGAAATATTAAACTTTTAAAGTAATCAAATTTACATACCTCTTCTCCTTTTGTTGCCTTCAATTTGTAATTATCCCATTCTTTTTTTAAACGAACTCTTGCTCGTTTAACTACTTGCTGTAATTTAGATTCCCAAGGTTCCAGTTCTTCAAGAAGATTGCATAATGTTTTATATAAATGAATTTCACATTGTGGTTGTTCATTTTTTCCCTTTAAAATTAAAAAAATAGTAATTTTAGGTATTATTTCAATTACACAAATAAATTCTGTCAACATTTAAAAGAAACTGTAAAAAGTCCAAATTTAAATATAAAAAATATGATAAAACCCAAAGTTTGTGATTATTATTATTATTTCAAATTAACTCACTTTTCTACATGAATACCTTGCATGTTATTTAATTAAAATTATAATTATGAAATTTATCAAGAGATGGGGCCTAATGCCTAACTCTAGTGCCAAATTGTCTTATAAATTATTAATATAGCCATTTCTAGCCCAATAATATTTGACATTAATTGCTGGATAGTATTTAAAATTTACAAAACATGACAATTAAAACCAAAGTTTAACTTAAATTAACAAATTTCTGAAACGTATTATACAGGATGTCCCATATAAAACTGGTCCTGCTCATCAATTAAGTAAATTTTTGTAATCATCTTATTGGAAAAAAAAAATGAATGAGACAAAATAAATTTTGACAAAAGAACTTTTTGAAAACACATATTCATTCACAAAATATTATGAAAACTTGCAAAATGCTTTGTCATTTAAGACAAGTTGGTTTTATTCAATAGGTGTATAAAGCTTGTTTTATATGGGACACCCTGTATATTTCAAAACTTTCTGAATTATAAAATAGCTTGCAAAAGTTATATTAATGATTGATAATGACAAAAAAATAAACTTTCTATTTCCTAAATATTTGAGATTTTATATCAGAAAAAAATTCAAATATTTAGAGGTGGCTGTTGGGTTGGTTCATTTTAGTTTGCTATAGAGACAATGTGTCTCTTTTTTTAATTTGTAATCAAGACTTTTTAATAAATATAAATATTTATTAGAAGATAATTATTACGGTTAATTAAATTAGCATAACTAAATTAAACACGTGCACTCAATCCCTTTTCAAGACAAAGTGAAGCCCAAGTGAGTATATGTGTATAAACAATTCTATCCCCCAAGACACAAAAATGAACCAACACAATAGCCAACTCTAATTGTGCCGATTATGGATATAATAAATTACAATATAATATCTTCTACAAAATAATGGCTAGTTGCTATCACATCTCTTACCAATATCTACATTATAATCAGTAGTAGTTTTTAAATCAGTTTTAGGATTTCTGTCAAACAGGTTTTACATAACACTCAATTTCTTGTGATGGTGTAAAATAATGCCCCTTCAGATGTTCTTTTAATACTACTGAACAACAAATACCTCTTAAAGAAAATACTGCTGAAGCCAGATCATAAAGGTAAGAAACTGTGAGATTACAGAAATCCCTTTTTAGCTAGATATTGTTGGATGTCAAATGCTCAATGCATCTAGAAATTACCAAAAAGGACTATATATAGACCAATGTGAAATAGCTGCAGTGTGACTGTCTATAGTTTGCTGATGTCTCATCTAATTTTGCTCTGAATCCTAGCAATTACTTCTGTATTTCTTACTATTGTCCACATATTGGTCATCTTCCACATATGCTCTATCTTTGAATCTCTTGTACCATTCATACACTTGAGTTTTCACTATAAAAATATTTGTTATAAAATATAAAAGCTTCGCTACAAAATACCTCAAGCTTACAGCAATAATTATTAATTTAGATTAGAGATGACACCTAATGTCTACCTCTTGTACCAAATTACTTAGTTTCTAACTATTAATTACAGCATGATTAATTATGGTAGGAGTTTGCATTATTTACAGTAAACCTGATATTAATTTGCTGTTCCATTCTCAATGCTTCAAATTTCAGAAGTAAATATCTAATTATCATTTTTATTGTAGCTATATTCTCATATATCTACTTAATGCAGCATGTCAAAGCATATTATAAGCTAAGCTTTTAACTGTAGTATGCGGAATGAACAAATAGCTATGTTGCCAAATGCTGCTGATTTCACATTTACTTTTGACTCTAACTTAAAAATGTCTATGTCATTTAACAAATTCCATTAATAATGATATTGAAAATCGTTTATTAATTGAAATTAATTCATTCACTCCAAATATAAACAATTAAGTAAATTATGTCTAAATAAAAATTCATATTACAAGCTTCTTACAAAATTTTATTTCTTAAAAAATTAAACTGAATTTTATAAGAACCTACTTTTTTATTTTTAGCATCTTCAACTTCAGAAAATTCTGCAATAAGATTCCTCAAAGATTCAACTCCATCTACTATTAATTCAAATTTTTCTATATCGGGATGAATTTCTTTCTTCTTATTTTTTTTCAATATTTTGGCATTTTCGGTTGAAAATTTCTTATTTTCCTTATTATAAGTAAAAATTATTTATTAATAAAAACAGTCTTAGATTAAATAATTATTAATATATAAATTAAAACAGTTGTAACCTCTTTCAGCAGAAATATTTTATTTATCAAATGTTTTCAGCTGACTTGGGAGCAATCATCAGGCAGCCATCAGCCAAAAACATTTGATAAATGAAATATTTCTGCTGGAAGAGGTTACAACTGTTTTCATTTATTCAATACACAGATTTATAACTATTAATGTACTGTACTAGTAAAGTAGGTCACATCGAGAAACTCAAAATGATGTTTATTGATGCAGTTAGCCTGGGCGACCAGTTTGAGCAGTAATATGTCACAAATGAAAGATTATAAGTGCTTTATTGTTGAGAAAAAAAAAAAGATAAAAAGTACAGGTAAAAAAGAAAAGTATAATAAAGAGATTACCATATATCTCGGCAGATGATAATTGAATCATAAAAAAAGGCTCCCAAAATCCAGGGTCGTCTTATAAGACAGATATAAAATATTAGATTGAAATTTATATAAATTAAAACCATTATAAAAATACGGACAAACCGTAATTATTTACTAGTAGAGAGTAGGGTATGTGCACAAAATAGAATAGCCCATACGACGTTTTTGTGAATGATCAAGGTCATTACCCGAATGCCGAATCTGTGCGAATGCTTGCAACAATTGCAAGGAAGTGCTGCCAGATGCAAGAAAATAAATTTGTTCATTTGAAAAATTACAAATAGGACATAATTCCGTGAACTCTATACAGTATTATTATTCAGATGATGATTGCTGATCTAGGCCATTGATAGTTTGGGGATCGTCTTATCTGCCGAGATATACGATAAATTAAACTAAATGAAAGTAAAGTAAACTAAACTAAAGTTAAAACCATCCATGTTTGACATTTTGTTCGGTCTGGACTGAAAGAACTGTGTCTCAAACATAACATCAGCAAGTTGCTTGACACAGCTAAAAAACATATATTTGAAATAGTTACATAAATGTTGAAAACATTAAAATACATAAAAATTGAAAATTTCCAAAGGGATGAGAGGAAGGAGTTGAGCGTAACTGCTGACATGTCGACGAAAGGAAATGACAATTTGTTTAAATCGGTACTGGCCTGGGCATGCAGTTACAGCAGATGCAATCAAACAGCTAGGTAACACGGTGCCATCTAGCATGGATGTGAAATGTAAATCTTGTTCCTTTTTCTTAGAACTCTGATAACTTTTCCATAGTTCAACCAAAATTCCCCAAACTCTGCAAAAATATGAAGCAACTGTCTGGCTTTATATTTCAAAAAACAGCACCCAAAAATGTCAATACATCTTTTAGTCATTAAGTGTCAAAGATTAAACATTTTTTGATTATATCTTATCTGAGAGTTAATTATATTTTCCAAAAATAATTTATACAAACGCCAGGGCTCTACTGGGCATTTTGACACTAAAATCATCAAAATCTAACATGGGAATTTTTTTAAAAGACACAAAACTGCAAAAATCATCCCAGAAGCATGTGCTTGCTTACTGCTTGTCCAGGCAAATATATAAGAAAATTCATAATAAACTATTTTATGACTTGAATAGTTTTATATCTATACAAAAAAGTTTTCTTCTTTAAAAGATAAGATATTTTATCTTTCAAATATTATAATTTATTCAAATTCAAATAGTTTTCCCTTGCCTGGAGCTAATAAAATCTGTGAGCTTACTACTATTTTAAATATAATTGATAACATTAAAAGTATTAAATCAAACAAATAACTATAATTAATATAATCTGTAAAACTTTTTTATTCTAAAATTGAAAACACTAATCCTATTACTTAATTGTGTTACTGACTTAATATTGACACTATTCATATTAAATTACCAAGAATCTTATATACATTTAAATTTATTAAATTAATTTTTTAAATACATGAAATAAAATCTATAAAAGTTTATTTTATTCCATATATTAAAAAAAATTTGTTATTCTATTATTTATGCCAAAAATCTTTTAATGTTTTTAAATATTTGATAATACCTGTAGGGTTTGGGAAGTCTCGACATTCTTAAAGTCCCGGGACACGAGACAACCCACAATCGATGTCCCGGGACTTAGAGACTTCTCAGAATAAAATTAGAATAGAGTTCATTTTTGGCGAGATATATCAATTAAAAAGCAATTTTAGTAAAAATCAACATTTACTGAGCATAAAATCAAATCCTAACATTTATAACGTTAATCAAAGTCTAAACAATTCGTATGTTTAATTCTTATAATCATGGATTCATTTTTTGACAGTAAAATCTTATAATTATAAAACCAACTTAGTGATCATACTAATCATTAATAATCATCACCTAGTCTCTATTCATTAGTCATATAAATAATATAATAAACTAGTAATTAGACTTCTTTTCTGATTTAATAAAATGGGCATTTAAAAAAAATCAAAGCATTTACAGCTTTCTCCGACAATCTGTTTCTGATTTTTGCAATAATGCCTCCGGACAAGGAGAACACTCGCTCGTTTTCAACAGATGTCGGTTTTATTGTGTTTAAAGCTTTATAAAGTATGGTAGTTCCAAACTTTTGGTACGTTTTCCGGTTGTTTCGAATAACTGGAACTCCTTTTTTAATGTTGCTCTTGATCTTTTTGCAAGAATTTTGGGTACATTTACATCGATTTTTTTTTTTTTATTGCCTGTTCCATTTGACTTTGAAACGGCACGTTGGGTTCGTTGTGTACTGTAGAGCTACTGGTTCTGGGTTCGGCGTCCATTATTTCCGAATCTGGCGTTTGGATACGAGGGGTATTTTCAAAAAGTCTGCAATACAGATTTTCCGCAAAAGCAATAAGTGCAGTTTTATTCAAATTCGAAGTAAAAAAGTCCATATTTTGTGACCGTGAGCTGTGGTGGCCAGTGTGCAAATATTTTAACAAACAAATAACACGTTGTGATCTTCTTTCTTCTAGACGGGCTTTCGATGTTTCAAAGAACCGCACCGCCAGATTATCATTTGTCGTTGTCGATTGAATTTTTTTCAGTAAAACGTCAATTATTGCTTCGGCTGTGAGTAACAAAGAGTTTTGTCCACTTAAGGCTTCTACAGCTATCTTGACTGGCTGCAATAAAGTAACGATTAACTGCAAAAGAAGAAGATTGTCTTCATTCCATTTTCTAACATGTTTAAATAAATCAACACTTTACGCAATTTTTGAGCTTCAAAAACCTTTTTGCCATTACAATTATAGAATTCCACCTCATTTTGACATCCAGTAATAAACTGAGTTCTTTTCCAAATTCCGATTTAACATATTTCTGTAATTGGCTGTTTTTCGGTGGACTCTTTCTAAACAATTTCACTAGGAATCGAGTTTCATCGAGCACTATTTTAATTTCATCAATTGGTTATAATGGGTAGTTTGTTTCGTAGCTGGCATTGCAGTTCTCTTCTTCATCAGAAGAGTTTTTGTTCTCCACGATTTCATCATCACTATCATCAGTATCTTCGGAGGTAAAAGCTGCGGATGAGGCAGCAGCCTGATTTTTTTTATAAAATGTGTCTACGACTCCTAGATGTATTACGTGGTTCAAGCATAGGATCATCTCGCTGGGACACACCTCATAAAGTGAAATTGACGACTGACTGACTGAGCTGACATTGCTGACACAGACAGTCATAAATATCACAATCTCATAAACAAACGTCACAAAATAACAATATGGCAACGAACGTATTTATTGTGTACTCACTCAGTAAGTTATGTAGGAGTATCAAGTAATTACTCCTTAAGCTAACAGATGGCACTCTCGATGACAGAGCGCGGGAAGCTAATAAAGTTTATTATGACCTTTCGAAAATAAAATTATTACGATACAATTTCGACAAGTGTGTCTTGAGTCTTGACCCGAAAGTCCCGGGACCCGAGACAATTAAATTTAGAAAAAGTTTCGGGACTTCGAGACACAAGACGTCCCGGGACCCAAACCCTAAATACCTGACACTGATATAAAAAAAATTATTCCTATATAAACTTTTTTGTTTCTAACTTATAGCTTGATTACATTGTCAATTGATTTTTTACATTATAAAAATAATCATAAGAAAACTAAAAATATTACACAAACAAACAAACTCAAAATATATACATTTATATACATATAAATTTGAATTACCTTTGATCTTTTCCTCTGAGATCTTGCATGCAAAATAAAATCTGGAGTTTGAAATGTTTTACATATGGATTGCCTATATATACGTACATCTAATCCACAAAACTGGGGAAAATGTATGTAACATTTATCATGTCTATCCACGCCCAGAATGAGTTCTTTCTGATCCAACCATGTATTTTCACTAATAGCATCTTGAATAGTTTTATGTTTATTCTAAAGAAAAATTATTCTATTAAAATATTATATTTCTTTCAAACATTATAATTTATTCATATTCAAAATAAACTTCAAAAATAGAATAGAATATAATTTCAAATAGATCTAATATTGTAGTTTATTCTAATATATAATCATCATAATCATAACAATATTAAAGAAAAACTATATTTACTCTGTTAACATATTGCAGTTAGATTGCAAATTCACTTCTGTATTATTCATCATTTACAGTAAACAAATCACAAGTATATATAAAAAAAATATTACGCAGAGACATATAATATTGCGGAGGCAAAACCTCTAAGGTTATGCCTCTGCAAGTTATTTGTTTGATATAATTAAAAGGTTGTCTCTGTGAAGGAAAACTGTTTTCTTCCTAGTGATTGGATGTAATAGAAGTGAAAAAGACAGTTTCTTCTGTATTTTTAATTACGTAAAAATACTGCCTGCCACATATATATATAGTAATGGTTTAGTGATGCCAACAATTGTCTGAAAGTGACAACTAATGCAGTCATATTTATGAGAATTTACTAAATCTATGATCTATATATTTGACAAAACTAAAGGTTTTTCAAATACAAACTATGCTATCATTTTAAACAGTTTGCTACAAAAACTAGCATTTTTTTTTTTTTATGAGAAGCTTTAAATGAAAATAGAGTAATTATTAAAATGATTTTTCAGATATCCCAACTATAACAATAATATAAAGGTTTCTATCAAAAGCAAATTAGTTGACAGAAAATGTCTAGCCTGCAATTTGTTGAATTAATGATACCAATTTTTAAATCAATATTAAATTATTTTCTTGTTAATATAATATCATATGAATAACTTAGCAAAAATTAAGTAGAAATCCATATTACTTTAAATTAAAATTTTTACTATAATATCATTTAAATGAACACATTTTAAAACAAAATGCTAAATATTAGTAATTTCTTCCACTACAATAAATGATTTGGGTGTAATGAATAAACTTTAGAATTTATCATCGTATCTATAATGACTAATAACAGTCTTCTCAAACTTACTGGGGTGAGTAAATAAACAATCACAAACAAAACCTTTTTAACCAGTAATTGAACTTTAACGTAGTTTCTGAATGTTTTCAGCCTTCACCAAGGCCTGCCTCAAGTGTTTAACTAAACTGACTTCCAAAAATTGGAACGTTAGAAAGATGATGCTCGACTTTAAACTGAATGTATCAAATTCACGTGGTTGATTGACTTCGTTCGAATTTCTCATATAGGTACTTTCATGCATGCGCCATTCTCTCACAGTCTTTAAAGTTAATACAGTTTTCTTTCAAGTTGGCTTTATAAATTTCCCAAGCCTTTCAAACAGACCACATTTGTAGCCTGGAATCTTGGAAAATTTATAAAGCCAACTTGAAAGAAAATTGTATTAACTTTAAAGACTGCGAGATGGTGGCACATGCGTGGAAGTACCTAGTTAAACATTTAGTTAAACACCCGAGGCAGACCTTGGTAAAGGCCAAAAGTGTTCGGAAACTATGTTGAAGTTCAATTACTGGTTAAAAAGGTTTTGTTTGTGATTGTATCTATAATGCATTATTAAAATACTTTTTTTATTTGTTGTAGAATAATATAATAATTTGATAATTTTTGCTATCTAACTATATATCTTTTTTAACTTACTACAGAAATAAATACTCTTACTATACTCTCTTGTTTGAAATTTTATTAATTTTCATTTTATAAATGTAAATTGAAAGTTTATCATAATTTGATAATAGAAGTAACTTTTTTAATTTGCAACAGTCAGCTTATAATGAGTATAAAAATTATAACAAATTACAATCATAAAAAATATTCAAAATTAAATCTTCAGTATCTTCAATACACAGCTGAATCTTAGTTCAAATAGTAAAAAAAAATACAAAAAAAAAAATTAAATTATCAAAAATCATTCCTTTTGAAAATTAAACTAGTTATCTGCTGTTTGGCAGTATTCCATATTATTCAACAATATCATATTTTCTCTTTATATTCTTATCAACTTTTTCAAGTAAAGATAAACTTCTTTACTTCTACGAGGGCTGTTCGGAAAGTTCGCGGCCTTGCCTATATGCGGCGCTGCGATCAATTTAATTTTTGGCGGGAATTATTCAGACATCTTTGCTAAAGATACAATACCAATTTCCGCTTGATTTGTTGTAAAGTTTTGCCACGACTGCTTAGCAGATAGATAGTGTGCAAGTGCTTTGTCAAAATGAAGAAAACGGAGACTCGTGCGGTCATAAAATACCTGACGAAAAAAGGGTTGACCCCATCTCAAATCAAAGCTGACATGGATGAAGTTTTGGGAGAGTCTGCTCCTTCGTACACCACTGTGAAAAAATGGACAGCCCTTTTTAAATCTGGCAGAGAGAGTGTGGAAGATGACCCTTGCAGTGGACGGCTGTCAACTGCTGTCACTGAAGAAAATATCAACAAAGTTCACGATTTTGTGTTAGCAGATTGCCGTTTGAAAACGCGTGAGATAGCTGAGACAACAGGCATCTCTGTCGACCGAGTGCACCACATCTTAACCAAAAATTTGGATATGACAAAGGTCTCAGCAAGGTTGTTGCCGCATCTGCTGACCGCCGAGCAAAATTGGGTTCGCACTTTAATGTCAAAGGAGTGTTTGGACTTCTATCAGAAAAATCCACAGAATTTCTTGCATTGGTTTGTGACTACTGATGAAATGTGGATCCATTACTACATTCCTGAAACAAAAGAACAGTCGAAGCAGTGGAAACACCACAGTTTGCCACCACCAAAGAAGGCAAAGACAGTTAAATCAGCAGGGAAAGTGATAGCTTCAGTTTTTTGGGATGCTAAAGGCATCATCTTTATTGACTACCTAGAAAGAGGCAAGACCATCAATGCTGTCTATTACTGTGAACTTTTGGAAAAACTGAAGAAAGAAATCGAAGAAAAGAGGCAACACTTGAAGAAGAAAAAGGGTTCTGTTCCACCACAATAATGCACCTGCACATTCCGCCAGAATCTCCAAACAAAAGATAAACAAACTTCGCTTCCAATTAGTTCCACATCCACTGTACTCACCTGATTTGGCCTCCAGTAACTTCCACCTTTTTCCAAACCTAAAAAAATTTTTGGCTGGAAAGAGATTCCACTCAAATGACGAAGTCATTTCTGAAGTGAATGAGTATTTTGCACACCTTGACAAATCGACCTATTGTGATGGCATAAAAAAGCTAGAACATCGCTGGAATAAGTGCATTGCTAATAAAGAAAACTATATTGAAAAATAAGAAAAGTTTTAATATTATTTTGTTTGTTGTTCTATTTGAGGCCGCGAACTTTCCGAACAGCCCTCATATGCTTATACATTATAAAAGGATAGCTAAACAACTTTGCGATCATAAATGCAAATTCTAATAAAACTATGAAATGTGATGATTTTGTCTACAACCCCAGAAATTTACAGAATATGTGCATTACACGGAATTCTGGAAATGCATACATTCTATAAATAAATTAATTAATTACAAATCACTTTTTCTTTGCAGATTTCTTTTTCAAAATACTTTGAAAACTTAGCTTCAAATTACCCACTTTATACTTAAAAACTGAATATCAATTTATATTTTCAGTATATAAAAATGAAAACATTTAATTTACAAGACCATCTTCAGCATTTTTGTAAAAATTTAAAATAATTTTTAAGAAAGAAAATTCACTATAGTATATTCTGATTTTGTTTTAACAGATATTTTAATTTTTTTTCACAAAGAAATTCATAAATAATTCAACTTTTACTACTTTAGATTTAGTAAATAATTGTTAAAATTGATAAAACAAAAGGCATCAATTTTAAAAATATAAAAAAAATAAATTGAAAATACTATAACAGTTACTTATTTATCAATTACAAAATTATAACAACTAAAGTTTTTGAAAATATATTAAGTTATAGATGTACAGTACATATATAAAAATCAAGAGTATATATATATTAAACATAGACTATTGTTCTTTACATGTAAATTGAATGAAACTAATTGTTACACTGACATGAAATAGTGAAAAAAATATTCAATATAAATGAGTAATTATTTGTGACATCATAACAATTGCAGGCTGCAATTTTTAATCATATTTTTAATAATTTTTTAATTTAAAATATGTGCTTTCCAGCTCAAATTAGTAGTGTCATGCTCTTGTAAATCAAACTTTTCTGTTAGCAATAGAGTCGTGCGAATCATCCATTAACTGTTTTCAGAGAAAAATTTTTGAATTGAAATAATGTGACTTCCAGTTTGCATCAGAAGCTTGTATATAGTTAAACGGGACCTCCTCCCCTAATTTTTCCATACCCGGTCTCGGCTTTGATCTATCTAACTCCATTCTCGAGATTAAGGAGACAGACAAATGACAGTGGGAATTTATAGGTCTACAATTTTTTCAAATTGCAGGTGATTTGGTTCTAAGGATCAAAGTTTAATGTGTAAACAATGAAGACATAATTAATACTGATATATTTTTAAAATATATATAAGTAGGTGGAAAAAAAGAAAGAAAATCTTAAGACTCAAAAAATGATATGAAAGGTATTAAAAAAATAAGAAAATCTGCAAATTTATTTTAAAATTAAGTAATTAATACATACCAAACAATGATCACATAATGCTTTAACAAGCCACACTCTTTGATGGTAAGTCAATTCATGAAAATCTTTTTTCAGAAAAGGATTCGTATCACCTATTAAGTAATTAGCAAAATTAATTAAGATTTTTAATTGCATAAAATTAATATTTTATTTTATTACAAACCTAAAACGTTAAAAAAATCTGGCTCAATTCCAACAATATCAAATACCTAACAAAAAATAAGAAGCATTTATTTAATCATTTTATATTTTAAAAAGATAATTATGAACTTTCTAGAGAATAAAAATATATTAAATATAAGTTACCTTCCTGGTATTTTTATGTTTAGCATTATACAATTTATACCAATTCTCAACTCGAAGTTTTAACCGTTCATGCCAAATACGATAGGGCATTGGAGGTTTTCGATGTAATCTAGATTATATAAAGTAAATGAAAAAATTATAATACAATTCTTCACTTTCAATTAAATAAAAATGTGAATAATTGTAAAAAATTCTGTTCTTAATCAATAAGTTATTATGCATACTTAACTTCTAAATATTTTTAAAATACAAATATATTACTGTAAGAACCAGGGCTGTGGAGTCATTTAAAAATCTACAGACTCTGACCAGGGGGGACAGACTTGTTACCAAAATAAGTCCGGGAATTCTGACTTCATAACGTGACCTCAGAATAAAAGCTTTAATAAATAGAGTTCTAATAAAGATAGAACATAGAAACTTTTTTATTCCAAAGCTAAAAGACTCCTCTATGTAATGACATAGTCAATATATAAATATGTATTTGATAATTTTTACTTTTCCTGGGTGTTTATACATGGTACAATCCAAAAGTTTGGGGACTGCAGTAATCCATGACAACAAAAGCGTGTATTTGAAGTTACAGCAGATGAAATGGATTCTACCAAACCACCTCTACGTGTTCAGGTTAATTTCACCCATGTCATGTGATTAAACCGCGAGTGCTACTGTTTTTTTCCAGAGATAGTTACCTTTGTTCTGCGTAATAAAAGTGGAGTTTCAAGAACAACCTCCAACATTTCAACTTTGCCGTGGTAGAATCACCGTACACCTTTCTTAGCAATTTTAAAGTCTCCGTAGGTGTTTTATCTAAACACTGACAAAATTTAATGTTGGAGATTGTTCTTGAAACTCCACTTTTATTATGTCACAGAACAAAGGTAACTATCTCCGGAAAAAAACAGCAGCACTCGCAGTTTAATCACATGATATGGGTGAAATTAACCTGAACATGAGAGGTGGTTTGGTAGAATCCATTTCATATGCTGAAACTTCAAATACATGCTTTTGTTGTCATAGATTACTGCAGTCCCTGAACTTTTGGATCGTACCACGTATAAAACAGAGGGAAAGTGCAGCGATTGAATCAAAAAATGATCCCTCCCAAATTTTTACATTTTTTGACTAAGAACACCTTGAAATGTTAAGAGATGCAAAAGATTTGGGGTTTTTGTTTCTGTATGTATTGATGTTAGAATATGTGTAAGGCATGATTTTGTTCACTCTGTTTAAAGATTAATAACTTCTGTGGTTTTTGAAATGGAGTTAGATGGTTTAACACAGGAGTTATTAAGCTTCAAAGTGGTTGAACTTGAATTAAATTGTGACCCCACACACATTCTAACATCCGTGCATACAGAAAAAACACCAAATATTTTTGAACTTCATTTTAAGGCATCCTGAGTACAAAAGAGTAAACATCTGGAGAAGTTATCTTTTGACTAATTGTCATTTTTTCCTTTGTTATAAGCCTATACTGTATAACAGCTAGGAAAGTAATATATACATAACAAGTTGGGAAAGTAAAAAGGAGTTAGAGTTAGCAAATTTTTAATGACTCCAACTAAAACACTAAAACCCCACAATTCTAACTCCAAAGCCCTAGTAAGAACTAATGTTTCAGAATGATGACAATTTTTATAAATACAAAAACTTCATATTAAAATTTTATGACATGCATGTACACACACAGTAGAATTCTTATTGTAGTCATAAATAGTTATTATTCTTTGTGTCACCTTTGTTTGTTTTCAGCTCTGAAGAATATCCATAATCTTTGAATTTATACATTCAATCTAAAACTATAAATCAACAAGTTTTTCAACAAATTATGTACAACTTTGTGAATTTTTAAGGATTGCTGATGGTGTAACAACGAAAAAGAAGGACAAAAGCAAGGTGTTTGCATGTGCAAAAAAGTCGTATTTACATTTTTATTTATTAAATGTAAATAGCACCAGCCATGTTCCTTTACTATTTTTTTTACTTAAATGTAATATTATGATAGTGGCGAAGAACACCAGCAAACGCTCTACCTGTTGTTATATTTTTACATTTTCTTTCCAGAGGCAGTAGCCTAGAAAGGAAGGCTGTCTCTGTAACTTTGTGAATTTTTAAGGATTGCTGATGGTGTAACGGCAAAAAAGAAGAACAAAAGCAAGGTGTTTGCTTGTGCGAGAAAGTCGTATTTATATTTTTATTTATTAAAAAAAAAAATTATGCACAGTTTCATCATATCCATAGTCTTAATACTTTACAGAGAATTAAACAATGATTTCTTGTGGAAATTCAGAAATGTAACAATGTTAATTTTGAAACAATTTATTCACTTGATTCATCTATTCAAAACATTGATTAGGTAATTTGTTACCTAATCAATGTTTTGACTAGTAACTTGAGATTTATTTATTTATTTATTTGCTTTCTAGTCACCATACCCTAAACCAAACTTCCTTGAAATTATCAAGCAATTCAAATTTCAGCCTGTCTGTCTTTTCAAAGTTTTTCCTCATTCTACAAAAACTCCCTATTCTGGGATTGCCCAACTCTACAATTATAAATCAAAAACAAACATGTATAATCAAATCTTTCTTATACCTGCTCTATGTTAGGACCTTCTGCTATGTTCTAAATAAATTCTTTACACCTCAAACTATGTCTCAAAACAATCCAAAGTTTGCATTATGTCTCTTGCAGATCACTACTCAATCAAAGTACTACATGAGACTATATTCTAAAATCTACATTGTGCTTCATGCAGTTTGCTCCAAAACGTTATTCATCTATCCAGATAAATGGATAGCATGAAGATATAATGAAAGCACAGCTAAGCAGGTCACTTGGGTGAAAAAATGCTCATGAGAAAAGTAATAGGTGCAGAAAATCACCACTACCACATGTGATTACAATAAGCAGATTTTACTATACATGTATAATGACATTATACATCATACTAATCAACTAGGTATATTTTATGAAATTTAAATTAATAAATTAGTTAAAACAGCAAATTTCATTATAAAATTCTTTTTAAATTGAAGCATGTATACTTTTATTTATAATGCTAAAAAATCTGAATTAAAAATTTCAATAAACTATTAAATCTTTGTAAAATTTGTAATTAAGACTAGCCAAACTGAAAAAAATTATTTTATTTAAATACTTGTACAGTAACTAAATGCAGTAACAATAATATAAAACTTAAATAGCCTTTTTAAATAAAGAAAAATGAAAATTAAATATATATCAATGCTAGCTTAGCAAATAAGACTGTAAATTATATTTCAAATCTCTCAGATTGTCTAGATATAAATGAAAGCATTGTGTTTTTGAAAAATAATTTAAATCAAACTCATTTATTTACTACATATCAATGCATCAATTAATGAAAAAGACATTTTTATTTCTGTATAATTTAAAGGTTTGGTTTGATTTGTTTGAGTTTCTTAGCACAAGAGCCATATAGACTATGCTGCACCATGACAAATGATGTATAAAGAATAAATGACAAATACATACAACAATATAAATAACAACAACTATATAATAGGTATAATACACTGTAAACAAATACATCTAATCATACCGTTCACAACAAGGTATAAATAACCATATTTGTTTATATACATTAATGACTTTCAGAAAGACTAGTATAATGTCAAGATTTGGCTTCTGGCCCAAAATTCTTGTCAAACTTGCATTTCTAAAAAGACATTTATGAGCCCTATCAAATTCAGAGCATTCCAACAGTATATATATTTGTAAAAATAAATTACTGTATAAATTAAAACTTTTTAAACTGTTTTCACCACCTTTAATTATTAAATTAATGAGATGTAATCTTTTTCATTACTTACTTTGTGCGTTGATATGGTGAACTTAATAATGATGTAATAATCGTTGCTAAATATATGCTCTCACGAGGCATAAGAAATACTCGTTCAAGTGCATACATATGCAATTCTGGAATATTTAATGTTTTCTGTGCAAGAAACAGGAAATGTCCAATCTGTGGTAACTGTAAATTAAAAACAATTTTAAGATAATAAAATTCAATATAAAATTTACATTGTCAATGCATTTTAAGAACTAGTAATTATTATTTTCTTTTTATATTTTATTTTCTACTTCATGTATAACATCTAAACATCATTTCACATAAAAAACAATAAATTACAATGCATCACACCTGGGAAATAGTTAACAACGTACACAGAACCAATAACCAGTGTAAAATGATAAAAATAAAGAACAAAAACTATTACAAACATTTTCCAACTCCTTTAGGAAGAAGTGTATATATCAATAATCTGATGATAAACTAAAAATACAATAATAATATCTGTTGATTTAATTGAAAACATAATCATTTATTTTGATCTACAGTACAGAAAATTTTATGTATTAATATTTAAATATGTCTAAAGCTCAGATTTCAGAATATACAACTTTTATTTGTTTCTAATCTAAAATAACTTCTAATTAGTGAATTTTTATTTGTATGTATTGCACTGCATCCATAATACTAAACATAAAAATCACAATGTAAAAATTTATTACGTGAAATAGCAAATGGAATATTATCATGAAATTAATTGCTAAATTAAGATAACCTAACTATTTGTTCTTTTAAAAAATGCCCTACTTGGAGTGTTATACTAAATAAACTAAGTCCAGAAAAAATTTTAAAATATTTCTTAAAATATAAACATTTTAATTATCTCATTTAGCAGCTAATTGCATGATATTTGTATTTAATATCAACTTTTACAAAATTCTTTGAATGGAATATAAATAATTTTTGTTCTAATGATTCAATTAAAACATAAAATGTAAATTTAAAATGATAAGAATATATAGATGCAAATAGATGGCAACACAATATCCACTAAAGTCCATTACAAACCATGCTACACTCCATTATTCATCCCTGCCGTTTCGGAGGACCCCTTCTCTTACAAGGTAGCTGCCTTCCGTGCCCTTACGAAAAGAGCCTTCACGCACCACTCCAGAATCGAGGACACCATATCTGAATTAGAGCGCATCCAGATCATAGCCACAAGACACGGCTATAGCCGTACATTAGTTCATAACCTTGCGTCTGCACATTTGCATCGTACTGACAACACCAACACACGCACTAACGACTCCAATACCACTCAAGCACTTGTAGTAGTTGAATATAATAAACACCTAGACTCCATTTACAGGGAAATTGCCGCATACACCAACAAAAAGATCGCTTACAAGAGACGTAACACTATATATGACCTCAAGCGCAATTCCAAGGACATCGTAGATAAAAGAATGGCACAGGGGGTATACTCTGTTCCATTATGGGATAGCAGATTCCATAGAGAGCTTGTATACATCAGTTCAACGAAACGGTCGCTCGACAAGCGTCTACGCGAGCATAAATATGATATCGACCGCAACAGAGGCACCACTACCCTCTCTGCTTATGCCTCGAACCCGGGCATAAGTGCTGATCTGCAAAACGCGGAATTGATTAAAATATCCCACCGATTGGACCATCTGCGATCCCTGGAAAGTCTGGAAATATACAAGGCTGGGCTGCACACAACCTGCATCAATTCTAAAGATGCGTGTAACATTTCTCAAGCTTGGAAGTTTTGTTACGAAGGGGATGTTCCCCATAGCTCCATTTAATTCGTTTGTATATGGATTGTAATTTCGTTGTGTTTTGCGCCACACGTATTACGCATGCCAACACGTAACACGAATGCGCAACGGTTCTATTCGAAAATTTGAATACGTTCTGGAACAGTTTTGAATCTCAATAGTTGGAACCTGATGAAGACCGAGTTAACGGTCGAAAACATTTGTTTTCAAATTTTTATTACTGGTTTTTAAAAGGTTGAATGTGAATTATTTAAAATGATAATTTATTACTGCTTTTGCATAAAATATAAATAATCCTACCTCCCACATAGCTTTCATGTTGACCGAATGTTCTTGAATAAGTTTGTTTTCCCACTCGATCACTTCTGAATAATCCCTCTTTCTTCCCACTTTTCTCCCTGGTACATGTTTCTTTTTGTTCTCTTTTTCCATTTTATCCTTTATTTTATTCACATAAAATAAAATTCGAGATGTATCATTTAATGAGGAGTTTAAAGAACGTTTGCTTTCCACTGTAAAATAAATTATATATTAGTTATATTATATAATTAACTAGATAAAAATAAATTTTTTTTATGTTGAAATAATATTTATTTTGTAATATGCCCATAATATACATTTTAATTAATTTGGAAATGCATTTTTTTACAATTATATAAATTAATTATTACCATTTAATATTTCATCATTGTAAACAATCAAAATGCATATACAGGAAATCCTTGTTAGTTCAAACTTGGATAGTTCGAAATCCCATCAAATTGTAACTGTACTTTTATCCTGGCTAAGGATACATAGATTTACATGTTAAGGAATTCAGTTAGTTTGAAATACGGTTTCTTCGTAATCCAAAGTGAAAGTTCTGTCCAAACTGTGCTAACTTGTTCATTTAGATCAAAGTGCACCATACTATAAAAGAACCATAGACTAAGAACAACACTAATCTGGTCAATATGGCTTTGCTTTTACAATAACACATTATCAGATGTCACCTTACCCACGGACTATCTTTTTTTTCTCTTATCTCACAAAAGATGACTGGTTTTTGGGATTGCAAGATTGGACTACAAATAGCAGATTAAAACATTTGTAGGCTCTAAGCTACTACATTTGGCAACTTAACTACTTTTCGGGTCACTTTAAAAAATAATTTGGGCTACATTCCAAGGAATTTTGCTTTACTGTTTATAAAACCTATCTGACAACCTGTGAGGTTCTCACCAGACATGAGCTGTTTACTTGCAGTTTATTTATATTATTATTATTATTTATGAACTTACAAAATTTGCATTCTGTATATGTAGCTGCACTCAGTTTCCTTAATAAATTACATCAATTACATGACATTTGGCATATTAGCTGAGATTTACATATTTCTGTACAATTCAATGTCATGATTATTTCGTCCCTTGAAGTTTGAGCTAACGAGGATTTCCTGTATGATTTAATTTGTGTTTACCACTTTAAAATAATTCTAATAACTTTAAACTTTACTAGTTCTTTTACTTTAAAGCTCTACTATCATTTGATACATAAGATTTATGAAATTATACAATTTTAAATTAATTGAATACCATCCATTCTTTGAACAGTTAAAATATACATAGCTCAATACAAAATTTTAGTTAAAGTCAATGCAACAAAAATAAGTTATAATTGTATAAATACAAATGTTTGTAGTTAATTTTGTAATTTTCCTGTTTTAGTTTTTATATTTATATCTCAAAATCTATTATTTTTGTATTTTTAATTTCATTTCTCAGAATTAATTTAATTTCTCTTTTCCTTCTTATTATGAAATTTAGTAATAAAAAATGTCATCATTCAGTTTTCAAATATCAGTTCCCTGGCCATATCAAATTAAGTTATAATTTGTATTCATCAAAGTTACAGAATTATTATTGAATCAATATCAATTAAAAATACAAGTGTTAAACTATAATTATTAATGAAAATTTATTTAAATTATTCTTAATCTTCAGAAAATCCTGAATCCTCAAAATAGATGTCAAAATTAGAAATGAAAATGTTAAAAGCATTTAATTTATTGCCTTGTCTTGGCTAAATCTTGTAATCTTTATTAATTGTAAACTTAAGATCATTTAGTTTCAGTACAAATTTTTTGCAAGTCAATTTTGGCTCTCAACATTAAGTCAGGCTGCTTAAAAATATTAAGGAAAGTCTCTACTGAAGTCTGTTTATGATCAGTATATAAAATATCATTATTACTTTAAATTTTTCTCATTTAATTAGTTTTTCTATTTTTGGTTGTTGCCATTTTCAAATTTACTCACATCTACATTAACTCTTCAAATTCAGGATTTCAAAAATTCCAGAATTCTTTAACATATTAGCCTAGGCAACAAAAAGTGTATTAAGCATGTTAATTAGATGACTGATTATAAGATATGATTATTAACCAAACACATAGATCAAATATAGAACCTTTTTTTCATTAATTTAAAAATTGGATCTTGGGAAATTGCAATTATAAGCTCTTTAGCAATTCTAGCTGGCAATTTTCTCTCTGGCTAATATCAAAGATATTTTATTCCTGTGCTCTTGAATTTCAAATCATTTTCTCCTCCAAGGCTGTATTGGATTTAAAATTTTTAATACCAATTTGTTCTTTTTTTCATGCCTTAGCATAATTAAAACCTCATATTACATCAGAGAGAAACAACCTCATATTGTATCAGTAGCGTATGCAAGGACAAATACTGATGATACAATATGAGATGGTTTAAACAAAATATGCAATTACCATCAAACCAGCAAAAATTCAATTTAACTAATTGTTAAACAAACGTGGTCTAAAAATGAGGATCGGGGAGCATAAATACAGTCGGGTCCACATAAGTCGACACCCCAAGGGGAAGTGGAAATGTGTCAAGTTATCCAATGTGACGACTAAAGTGAAATTGGAAAAAAAAAACCACAAAACTACAATTAGGAAAATACAGTAGTGCATTATACAGTAGTATAGGCTTACAATACATTGTGTCCTCCATTTACAATTACAGTAGAGAGTCGTAAATCGGCACCCTGGTAATCGGAATGGCCGGTAATTGGCACGATTTTCAGTCGAACTGTGTCGTGCTGAATCGAATGTTTTTGATACTAAATTTACTTGTAAAGTATAATTTTCATGTTTTTATATTCTTCAATATATTTATTTTGCTTGTACAAAATGCAGAAATAATTTTTAATGATACGATAGCCTCGATTATTATTATAAAAATTTTCGTTAGGCTTAAAATAGACGAAAATTCAACACGAAGCGACACGCAACGGAGAAAAATTCAACACAAAGTGACACGCAACGGAGAAAAATTTGAACATCGGACAGGTTAATATATTTTTTCGTACATAGACCGTAATCGGAACAAATCCCTAATCTGAACAACCCCAGTCCCCAATTGATTCCGATTTTCGGTTCTCTACTGTACTCTGAAGATGAAAAACTGAAAAATTTGTTTAGTGTTGTTTGTTTTGAGCACTTAACTGTCTCGACTTTCTTTTTCAACAATCATGAATGCCTTGAAAACATCATCTTCGCAATTGTCAATTGTTGGCAAGTAACGTCTAAGGATTCTTAATTCCTCTGGCATGAGAAAATTCAAAATTGGATTCTGGTGTGACATTGATATAGATTGTATATTTTCTTTTTGTTTATCTGTTATTATTTTATACATAAAAATACATAAAATGTTAAGGCATTTTTATTAATATGTATATATATATATATTAATTATATATTAATAAATAAATAGACTCCCCCTCCTGAAAAAAAATGAGTTTGCACCACATGTGCGGAGTAAATTCATTTTTTCAGGAGGGGTGACAACTTATCAGAGTGTGGGACAGCAAAAGTATGTCGACTTGTCCAGTGGTGACGAGTTAAACGGTGTCGAGTAAACCGGAGTTTTTTAACATTAATGCCTATGTAAGTCGGCCGGAACCACAGAAAAGTGACTACTTAACCGATGGTGTCGACTTATGCAGACTCGACTGTATATGAATCAGAAAGGTCTATCCACTACTGAATTGACTGCTTTTGCCTGTGATAACGATGTCAAAGTTAAATTTGACAAAGCCTGATTACTGCAATGTTGCGATGACCCTGCCAGACGTGAAATATCTCAAACAACTGAAAATATTTAAAGCATTTAGGAGAACGACAGCAATTAATTTTAAAGAAATGGACTTATTAGCAGAGGTGTGGAGGGCATGCTTTGATGTGCAACAGATCTTGGTTGAGTTTCATTTTTATATTTTGTATAAATTTGGCATTTTTTTTTTAAAACTGGAAGCCAGTTTGAAGTCTAATTTAACCTTGTTAAATGCGACATTAAGCATGCGCATATTTTCATGATGTGCAGCATTTTAAAAAGTTTGAAATTTGCATTGGACAAGCATTCCATTACTTCAAAACCTGAGGATGACTGTTGAAAACAGATGAAAACATTTGTTTAATAATTAGTTAAATCAAATTTTTCTGGTTTGATGGTACTTACATATTTTATTTGTCTTATACCAGTAATACTGTGAATGAAGCCCAGGTCTTATAAGAGCATAAATTCATTATGTTGTTCCAAGTGATAATAAAACACATTAAATACATTAAATATATTAATTAAAAGTTTAAGTTTCTGAAATTCAATACGAGAATAACAAAACAATGATGTATCATTTATTGAGATAAAATGCTGTCAAATTAGTTAAAACTTGGCAAAGCAGTGTTAAAATGGCCATAAAAATGCATGAAAATCAAAAAGTGAGTTTTGGTACAAATTTTTTGCAAGTCAATTTTGGCTCTCAACATTAAGTCGAGCTGCTTAAAAAAATATTAAGGCAAGTCAAGTTAGTTGAAAAAATAATAATTTACGTATCAAATGTGAATTAGTGAAATCCCTGAATAATTTTAAAATTTCTCTTCCTGATAGTACAGTACATCTTATAATCAAAGAAATATGGCCAAATGTCTAATTGGTTAAGGAGCCAGCCTATTTGTTTCTAGCTCTGGCAGACCTGGAAACAAATCTGGATCAATTGAAAAATTTCAGAAATTTTTTTAGAGAATGGTTTGTCCCAGATATGTTAGGCTCTTCCCTCACCAACCAGCAGCCCCACTGTGGGTCTGGTTGAACCCACAATTGGTGTGATAAAAGACCCTCTTAGTGTGGAAAGAGTAAAACATATTACATAAGTGTACAGTTAAATTTTAACAATTTATACCAAACTGAATTTTCATAAACCCAGTTTGACTGCTATCTTATACAACATTTAATTCATAACAATAAATTTACATTAAATTTTATAAATTATAAGGGATTTCTTACTCTGAACTCCAGATTCTTTAATTAACGGCATTGATGTCAATTCTATTGTGGTTTTATCTTTAATTTTTCTATAAATTTATAAATTAAAATATTTTAATAATGAAAATAAAATTTACATAAACAACATTTTACATTTTAATTGTTTAAAAACTATTATTCGATTTATACTCTATCCTATTAAATAGAAACATTATATAAATATCACATTGAACACATTAAGTCCAGTTAAAATCTAAAGAAATTATTAAATTAATATTAATTTATATTAAAAGAATAACTAAACTAAATCTTAATCACACGTGATGCTGAAAAACAATTTTAAAATAACTGTATCCTCATATAAAGCCATGTTTGAGATATTTTTAGTTGTTTCTAACAAGAATGTTATTTTTGATATTCAATAAATGACTTACAAAGTGAGTTAAAATTAACACTTACCTTGTTAATAATGCTAATTTTTGTTCTAACAACATTTCTAACTTCAAAGCTCTCTTAAAAAACATATGACTAGACTTATAAGAACGATAACAATTTTCAAAAATTAAACGTATATCACGTACAACTTCTGTTATGGTATTATATTTTCCTCCCAACAATAATGTTTTCACTGGAAAATAAAATTTTTATTAATTATTTTACTGGGATTCGAAGTATAAGAAATTCTCTTACTTCTTTCTTGATTTGTAAACCGGAAACATTTGATGCAATTTTCTATTCCGAATTTAAACTGTCCGGAATTGCAGTCGAATCAAGAAAGAAGTTAAAAAAAAAAAATTTTTTTTTATCATTTATAAATAAAGTAAAAGTTAAATATACTTAAAAGATTTTTTTTTTAGAGAGAAATTCATTAATTTCAAATATTCCAATATGAAAATTTCATAAGTAAAGTTTTTGTCAACACTGTTGTAAAAGCAAATTTTCATTTAAAATATTGAAATTCTTAATAACTTTTTCTTTAAATAGTTCTGTATAATATATATTTTTGCCTTGAGGCATGTTGCCTTTTGCAGAATCTCTTCCTGTTCCTTCCTTTCTAAGCTTTCACTTCTTTTCTTTGGATCAAATCATAGACTCCTTAAAAGTATCTACTCTGGAAGACTAACTTTTCCAATTGGACTGGATTTTTCTATACAGAATGATCACAACTGCATGCATTTCTTTATCAATTAAAAGGATTATTTATGCTGCTTTGATTCTTGAAGAACAAGAGCAAATTCCTAAGTAGAAAATTTCACTTAAATGAATTTACTAGCCACAAATTCTTATTTTCTAATCATTCTTCATATACACAGAGTGATCCAAAAGCCAGTTAATCAGGATATATATAGTTTTTATAATTATTCTAAGAATGGTTAAAATTAGTTAGAAACAGCTACATGTTGATTCTATAATCCTGAAAGGAATGAAATACATGGTAATGTCCTCTAAACTTTATGAAAAACAACTAAATATTTCAGTAATTGTTCTCACTAATTCACGATTTATCAGTTAATCATCACGAATTCTTTCTAATTCAAATTGCTTCACCGAGTTACCAAGAGCAAAGATAAATACATTTTTAATGCTTTCTAGAACAAGAACTGATCTTCAGAATTTATTCAACAGAACAATTATATTTAAAAAATAATTATACATGAAAGGAAATTACAAAACATCAATATTTTCATTTGAAATAAACGTTGATAATGTTGGAATAAGAAATATTAACTTTGTAATAAATACAAGGAAAATTATAATTATATATAAAAGCTTGAAAAAGTAATTTAATAAAGCCAATAATAAAATTTATATTTAGATAAATATCCATAATTAATTTAATTATAATAAATTTTTAAACAATATCAAAGTATGGATTAAATTATATATATTTATGAATTCAAAAAATTATTCCATATAGGCTACATTCAATTTTACAAAAAACAAAATGAATGATCTATAAAATATAAATTTTCTCAAATATTTTAATTAAATACTAAAATTAATACCGTCCTCTCAATTTCCAGCATTTACTGATTAAAAATAAACTTATATTATTACGTGTGTAATTGGTTGCCGCTATTTTTTAAGGTGTTATCTAATATAGATTCTTTATTGTTAATGCAGCTTCCTTTAAGTGTTGCAGCAAATATTTCAAATGCTTTCATGGTTTAGTTTATGGTTATCAAATCTGCATTTCAAAAGTTTTGCTTCTACCCATCATGGAGACACCTGCATATTGTGCTATATTTGTTTTTACTAATATCATATTGGTGCTCTCCGAGCATTTGCATCAAGGATCTGTTTGTTGACCATATATATGTTAGATTTCTGTTGAATCTGTTGTCATACAGTGGTATGAAATATACCCCAGGAATTTTGTTATCTTCAATCTTATCTTTATTGTTGTTGAGTAGTTTGTATACAGTTGGGTTACATTTATAAATGATAGGCAGAAGCAAAGCTTTTAAAATGCACATTCAATAACAATAAACAAAGAACCATGGAAGCATTCGAAATATTTGCTGCAACACTTAAAGGAAACTGCATTAACAATAAAGAATCTAAATCCACATCCAAGGCATGGCAACCTATATTAGTTAATTTGTTAAAACTATTTTAATCCTTACGTAAATATAGTATATTTTAATTCAAAGACAACTACATCAAAGGAAATTGGGATTTTTCAAAACTTCAAATCTGCCATAGACTTTCAATATAGAATCTGCTTAGCCTGTCACAGGCCACCAAATGTAGCAGAAAATACTTGTTTTTAATTAGTGAATGCTGGAAATTGAGAGGAAGGTGTTAATTTTAGTATTTAGAAGATAGCTTCAGCTTTAGAATTAACAAGTTTATTTTAATTAAATATTAAAATATTTGTTCAGCTTTTACAGAAAACATAAAACAGGGCCCTAAACTGAAACAAACTTTTACTGGTTTTCAGTCATATAAATTAATATAATAAATGCTATTAATAGATACTGAAGAACCTATTTTAATATCTATATTAAATATATGTAATAAAAAAATAATATAAAATTATTTATGATTATAATCTGCATTTAAAAATTCTATTTTTGAGAAAACATGAGATATAACAGAAAAATTTGCTTTAACAGACTATTAAAAATTTAGAATAAAATAAAAATTTGAATGAGCTTTCATTTATCTTCAGGAAATCTTAAAATATAAATTATCATTAATTAGAAAATTCCATAATCTCGCATCTGCAGGTGTATAGGTAATGAGTTATCATCATCACAGTAAGGGTGTGACTATGCAGACGTGAGCGAGCGAATTTTCCGAGCGAGCGAGAATATGTGGCAAGAAGAGGCAAGACACAATAAATATCAAAACCTGTCAGATATGCGAGAGAACCAGAAATTCGCTCTTGCCAGCGTTATTTCTCGCTTCTTGCTTGTGCATGGTTTTCCTTTGCGAAAACTAAATCGCTCGCAACCTCTCACTCGGCTCTAAATTCGCTTCTGCATAGTCGCACCCTAACACCATTTAAACAATGCATTATTAAGGAAGAATAAAAATAAAAAATTCATTAATAGAAATTTTATGTTTTTATACTCCATTACAGCAAATTTTTAAAAATTATATTTAAAGATTAACACGTTGACTGCATCTACGAGATGACTCGTAGTTACCGTTTCTGCCTAGGACGCCACCTACGAGTTATATCGTAGTTTGTTTCCTTGCCATATTTGTGCAGCTACGATGTAATTCGTAGTATATCAGTGTAAATATGAATAGATAGCTTCAGGGGCAAGAACAAAAAATCAAGTTTGGCTTACATGAACAGAACATTTATTAATAAATGAACAGAAAATATAATCATAAAAAGTTTATTCAAAATCGAAAGCAAAACAATATTTTTATTGTTTGTGATAATTTATAAAACAGAAATATAAATTTAAACGAACAGAAAATATTATAAAATGTTTTTTCAAAATCAAAAGCAAAACGATATTTTTATTGTTTGTGATAATTTTTAAAACAATCTTCTACGCAAAGGGCTGGCTTCTCAAGACAGATTGGACAGAAATAACGCGTTTCTCGGCGTTTTTTAGCTTTGGTACAAATTCGACATGGCTTTGTCAGATGTTGTTTTTTCTGAGTAGATGGGATACTCTGTAAATAGTGGAGCTTCTGCAATTTAATTTTTTTTGAAACTGGTTGAATCTCTTCTCCAATCAACGCTTTGACGAATGCTTCTCTAAACTTTATAAGTTTTATTTTAGAAGAAGTTGCTTTTTGAAAGAGTTTGTGCGCATTATGTATATATATTTCTATAATATGTAATGCAACCTTTTTGGGCCATCTAATAGTCTTTCTTAGAGCTGTGTAGTACGATAGCATTTGATCTGATCGTCAATGCCAGACATTCCATGATTATAATCTCGAATTATATTCGGTTTCATCGAACATTTTCCATTGCGATTGAACACCTCTACCATTTCAACAACGTGCATGTTTGAAATGGTAAGGACTTCTCGTTTGTCTTTCCATTTACATACAGTAACAGGACCATTTCGCTGCCAAATAAACTCCCCCATCCTCACCAAAAATTTTGTCAGATTCTGAATCACTTAGATTAGTGTAGTAATCAAGTTGTTTTTTAGTCAGTGGTCTTTTCTTATCCATTTTGGGATATTTATAATTTGATTATAAAAATAAATAAAAAATAACACTCTCAAAAAAGACGTAAATGTGATGTGCTCGCCTCTATATCCGATTTATTACTAATGAATTTAGACGCACATCTCCGATTGGCTGTAGCGAAGTGACAGGACGAATCGTGTCTGTGCACGAATTAACTCGTAGTTTGGCTTTAGCGAAGAGCTTTCTGTTACATAAGCCAACTACGAGATAATTCGTAATACCTTTATTTTAAGAAAAACACATCGGCTCTAAATTCGCTTCTGCATAGTCGCACCCTAACACCATTTAAACAATGCATTATTAAGGAAGAATAAAAATAAAAAATTCATTAATAGAAATTTTATGTTTTTATACTCCATTACAGCAAATTTTTAAAAATTATATTTAAAGATTAAAGTGTCTTTTATACATTAATAAAAAAAAAAATTAACACATTAAATAATTGTTGTTCTTACAATTACTTAGGAAGTTAATTTTCTCAGATATTCTAAACTGTAATTAAATAAATCAAAATCAATTTTTGATTTATTCAATTAAAACAGAACTTAAATATTATCAAAATTAAACTGCTTCGAAACTGAAATCAAAAAAATTTCCATCTGATATTCATAAACCTTTGATATTGTTACACTAATGCAAATATTTGTAAAAAAAGTATTACTTTAAAATCAATTATTCAAGCATTACATATTCATAAATTAAAAAGTAGAATCTTTTATATAAGATTGGAAGTTTGAAATTAATGATATAAAGATTATCGAGGACCTATTCTAAGTTAAGTGATTAATCGAGGCTTTATAAAAAAATTTCCTGTAGGATATGCTGTATATTCCGGCGTATAAGACGACTTTTTAACCCAGGAAAATCATCTCAAAAGTCGAGGATCGTCTTATAGGGTGAATATATCCCAAACTCTATATTTTAACTGTAAAAGTCGGGGGTCGTCTAATACACCGGAATATACGGTACTTTTATTAGTATTTAAAAAAAAATAGAAAAATAAAAGAGAGAACATTATATATACTAAGATGAAACAAAAATCATTGTATAAAATTACAACTGAGTTGATTTATGCATATTTCCAAGAATTAGGTCTCACGATACACACAGTTTATGTAAAGAAATGTTTGATTGTAAAGAAAACAGTATGACACAAAGCATTATAAATTTAATTTATTCTATACGCTTAGTGTGGGATGGTTACTTAAAAATAAATATAACTTATTCAATATGAAAGCTACGCTTTGTATAGATACTTTTTCTTTGGACTTAATAAAATTACCATAATTATCTGTATGCAATCTGCAAAAATTGCTAAGATACATATCTGTACTGCTTTCAAATTGACTTACAAAGGTTATCAATAGTTTTAGATTGAAAGAGGCCTAACAACTGAATCAACTAACAAGAGATTAAATGCAATCTATAAATACAATTTAAATTGTATTATATAGAGTATAGAGCACTGAACTGTTTTCTATACTTAAAATATATAAATGAATAAAATCAACAGATTTCAGTTGAATTAGGAATAATTATTATTTTTTTAATAAAAGTTTATAGAAATGCAAAATGTCAATAGTCATTAATACTAGTTAATGTTATCATCATAATTAAGTAATGATAAAATTTATTCATTATTCAAAACAGGAGGTAGAAGTATGGAATTTACCAATATTCCATTGGGGAAAGGTTACTTTTAATGAATGTTTTACCAACACTAATACATAGCAAATTTGATTGTGATACTAAATATTGCAGAAAAATGCATAAGTAAAGTACAATGTATATGTTACATAATTACTTTTACAAGTTAATTTAATTAATTTCTAAACAAATTTCTGCTATTATTATTTTTATTAAACAGTGTTTTGTTATAAATATGTTAGATGTTAAGTTATTAAATATGATTAGTGCATCAGACTAAT
Source organism: Centruroides vittatus (assembly GCF_030686945.1). Taxonomy (NCBI): domain Eukaryota; kingdom Metazoa; phylum Arthropoda; class Arachnida; order Scorpiones; family Buthidae; genus Centruroides; species Centruroides vittatus. The sequence continues at coordinate 2,681,982 of NW_027122193.1, forward strand.
TTTCATATTTCATTTCATAGCATATTCTTCAATAAAATCTGTAACTAATCTTTGTTTTTAGATTGTCAAATAGTATTTCAAAGTTCACACCAAATTAGATATAATACTAGATGTATACAGTCAGACGGCATTAAAATTTTAATGCCGTCCGACAGTGTGTGCCATACATCTAGTATTATGTTTTGAAATTGTAAAAGAAATGTTCAACAAACAGATATAAAGAACAAGAAGAAAATAATAATTTGCCAGTTTGTTCTTGGTCAACTAAATAAAAAAATTCCTTTTCATATTTCTAATTAATCAGTTAATAAATTAGATAGAAGACATTTAAAGAAGTATTCAATATAACACAGTTCTACATAAGCATCAGCAGCTTTAGTTTAGCAGGTTAAATTAAAAAAAAAAAAAAACCCATAGAAGAGCAGTATAAACTTTCATTAATGCTAATGAAAGACAAGTATGCTCTATCTTCACTGAATATATCATTATTTAAAACTGGAAAAGCTCCTAATATTCAACTGTATGATGAAACATTTGTATTAAGTATAAAGCAGTACTTGAACTGCTTGCAATTCTTTTATATTCTGATTATTATACAGTAAGGTTATTTAATAAAAACAAAATCTTTGATTACACTTTTCTGCATGTTTTTAATACTAATTTAATAGGATTCAATCTGGGACACATATTTATGATTTTTTTTTTAAAATTTATTACACTTGAAACTTCGCATTTTTAAAATTATGCATATACAGTTGACTCCGCATAAGTCGACACCCAGATAACTCGACACTGTAGGTTAATTAGTCAGTTTTCTGTGGTCCCAGCCAACTTACATGACATGTCCATTTGAGCTGACACAATGGCACAGAAGTAATTCAGTTGTTCAAACTTTTACACCCTGAAAAGATAAGAACTTCAATGTGAAAGTTCTCGAAAATAAAAGTAAGAGGGTTTCTTTTTTAAAAAACCAGAATTGAGGGTATAAAAAAGTGGTCTACAAAACTTTACTGTCTTAGTCTTTGAGCATGCTGTGCTTACAATGCCCACTGAAACAACTATGTTGAGCTTACGTGAAAAATGTGAGATTTACATTTACAGAGACCAAAATCAAAAACATGTCAGCAAGAAATCGCTGGTCACTTTTTGCTTTTGTGGAAAAATCCATCAACAGAAGTGCACTAGTGACACTTTTCAAACACAGACAAGGTAACCACCTTGTCACCTACTGTACATCTTCAATGGCAACAAAATTGAAAGAAGTCAAATATAGAACCTGAGTATGTCCTAACACTAAGGATCAATAAAGTAAATGTTAAGCACAGCAATGACAGATACAATCTTTAACAGCAAGCAAAAGAGTTTGGTAAAAGGATAAGAATTGTGGAATTTAATTGTAGCAATGGTTGGTTATCTTAATTTAAACAGATTTAACCCTTCTAAGAGCTGCCGCAAACTACAGGAAGCAAGAGCTAGCATACGCTCAGTTGTGCTCCCAAGTCCCGCCTCTTTTTCTCATGATGCTATGGGCCATTTTTGCTAGGTAAGCTACGCGGGCACAAAGCAGCCGCAAAATACACAACGTTTGCTCGCGTAACGTAGTTCACATGACGTGGATTCCACAGATGTGGATTGGCTATAGAACAAAGATTTTATTATAACCTATACTCGTAATCAGTCAGTTTTTGTTCTGAACTTTGAAACAGCATGGGAAAAATATGCCTACTAGTTAAACCTAAGTAGGCTTAAGCCTATTTAAAAATAACTATTTACTATTTTAATATACAACGTTTATACCATTTTCTTTTCAATACTGAATGTATTAATCATGTAATTTGTGTACATCGATAAAATTCTATTATTTCTTTTTCAACATGTGGCATGTAGTCGTCCATTTTCCCCTGCTCTCTCTTGCTAGCGTAACTGCTCTCGTTGAATTCTGTGAACAGCGAGAGTACTCTCATATCACTGCTCTAGCAAAAGAAAAACCACGTGAGCAAGAAGAGAGAGGCGGCACTTTTGACATCATCGGTTGTGCTAGGGCATGTTTGCTAGCATTTTGCTCTCTCAAAGCACTAGTTTGCAGCAGTTCTAAGTATGTCAGGTAATGCAAAACTGCTGAAGATGTGATGACAATCACTCACTTGCAAAAAGTAAAATTATTGGTACATATAAGTTAAGGAATGTGTACATTATGAATGAAAGTTACCTATAAAAGCAAACCTGATAATTATTATTAATCAAATAATATTGTTATCAAGATATAAAATGACTAATAATAAAATGTCTAGTCCAAATTGTTTGTTTTCTTATTAATAAATTAGCCAAATTGTAGGCCAATAAGAATCTGACTGTAACAAACACTCAAATAACCTTCAAACAGCAGCAAAAATTTTAGTAATTAAACTGTTTTCAAACATTTCTAACAACCTTCTTCATGTCAATTATAATATATAATGGAATGCCACAACAGTAGTTTGGATAATAATGTTCCAGAATACAAATTCAAATTTAACCATCCAAATGTTAACATATCATAAAATGAACGTATAACTTTGAAAATATTCAAAAAAGATCACACACAAATAAAAAAATAAAATAAAATAAAGGAATAAATGAAAATTAATAAAGTTTTAAACAGCTACATACACCAAATATCAATAGAGAAAAGATAACGTATACCACTGTCAGTCAGCATTACAAAAAACAATTTATTTAATTTATGAAAAAGGAAAATTACAAAATAAAACATTAAAATTAATTAAATATAAAATATCATTAAACAATGAACCCACATCTATTAAATCGAACAATGTAAACAGTCCATGCCATAGTCTTTGCAAGACAGTCATTTACGCAGAGAGTATACAAAAAGGGACCTCCAAGCTGCTGACATAGAGTTAATGTGAATATCCTGTACACATTGGTTTATAAATATGGAATGCTTCTGCATACCATATGTGTCAGTGATTCCCTTTTCTTGATGATTTGAGCTTGGTCCCATTCAATACTTGTAGAACTTTGATCGGCAATGGTTGAGTTGGATTTCCTATCATCATCCTGGTGTTCTTTTAAGCGTTACTGCATGGATCTCAAGCTCATGAATTTCAATGTAGCAGAGATCATACACGAGTCTCTGCTTCATTACTGGTATGTTATAAACACTTGGAACCAGTCCTATGTCCAGGGAATCCTTATCATTTCTTAATAATCTATAAACAGTAGGGTTTCTTCTGTGGGTGATGCTGCAACCAGTGGTGTTGCCTATCTCTTTAAAGATGTTCCATAGGCAAGCAGCATAATCAAAGATTAGATGTTCAGCCTGTGAAGGATTCCTGGAATGTCCCTCCCATTTTGTGTTGAAACGCATCAATGAGGGTTTTAATGGTTTATAAATAAAAGGATTTTAATTTATAACCAAATCTCACACTAATGAAAATGATGTAATCTAATTCCTTGTTTCTATCATAGGCATCCATGCAATGTGTGTGGGTTCTCCTGATCAACTTGGATTATATCATTTCCATTAAATGATATAATCTAATATATTAAATGCTTATATGTCTTTAATACATAACACTATAAATACTGTGTATATATGAAAGTATACAAATAAATATTTAGCTTCAAAAAATTATTATATAGCTACTTATTTTTACCAAATTTAACTGTAAAAATATCAAATTCCTAGTGTACTTACCAATGCACTTTTTTAATTGATTACCAGTAAAAAAGTAATGCAATTCCTAGTTACAGAATTATGAGTCAAGATTCCATTGCAGAATTATGTTCTGCAATGTAATGATACAGGTGATTCTGATAAATGTATGTCAAAAAACTTAAATACTCTTTAAATTCCTTGACAATAGTTTGTTAATTTTAATACTGTAGTAATGATTAAATCTTATTCTTATATCATAAATTCAATTAGTTAGCAAATAACAGGTTTGATCTAACAAATTTAACTAAAACACTAAACTAAAACAAGCATTAATTACTAAATAATAATAATAATAATAATAATAATAAAAACATTAATTTATATGAATTTGAAATTATATATAAAGGTTAATGTTACATTAGGTAGCCAAGATAGTGGCTAGTCTCTAATTCCAGCAAGGAAACAGTGGGATGCACGTTCTAACCTAACCTAACCTATTCTAATAAATTACCATAATTATTAGCAACCAAATTATTAGAATAGGTTAGGTTAGGTTAGGTTAGAACATGCGTCCCACTGTTTTCATCTGTTTTACCTGAACACATCTTTTTTGTTTTGGACCCATTGTGTCCTTTTTGTGTCCTATAAATCAGGGGTGGCCAATAAGTCGATCGCGATCGACCGGTTGATCGCCAAGCCAATTTTGGTCGATCGCTAGCGATGTCTTGACTTAATGTATTATATTTGTAACCGAACGCAACTGTATGCATGCAGTTATGACTTGACTCATAAGCAGTGAGTGCACTTCGTACTGAAACACAGTGTATAAACATAGTATGTATTTCACACTCCCCCCTCCCACTTAGACTATGCCTATGACAACAAGTCGATCGCGACACATTTTTACGATAAAAAGTAGATCTTATGTGCACAAAAGTTGGCCACCCCTGCTATAGATCATACCAGTATAATAAGTCTTCTTAGTATACATAAGTCCTAATAGACAATAATTAAACAATAATAAATTGTAAATTATGTTTTTGTGATTATTTTTGAAATTGTTTGTCCAATTTCCTTTTTATTTTTGAATAAATATTTATGTAAAATTGTATATATATATATAAAAAAACAGTTTAATGTAAATATAAAAATCAACTGCATGAAATTCTCTGTATCAAACAACCTTTTGTTTTCAGCTGTACTTATATCAACAGAACAGTGAATCATTAGGCTTACATTAATATATCATTTAAAGTATTATTTAAATATCTCAACCATGATTCATAAAATCATAAACTGGATTATATTTGGTTAAACAAGCATAATGCTCATTTAACTTGTTTTAATAAAAAAAAAAAGTCAAATTTCTTATATTTTTATTATGAATCTTATATATCGTGAATCATATTTTGCAAGTTTGAGCAACGATACATTAAATTTTGCTTTCTTTTAATCTTATATCAACCTCATAGATATTGTATGAGGTTGTATGCTCAATCTATGTTAGAAAGATTGACATAGATTGGCATGTACTGTACAGCACATAACATCTGATAGGTTTACATAATCATTAGAAAAGCTATTATAACAGATGAATTTACTCATCCTCTGTGACATATCAACAATGATTAAATGTAAAAAAATCATTGTTTCCAATGAGAAAAATAATCACAAGAAAGAAACATATTATATGTAAACTTATTGTTTACATTTTTTATCAATTCACATGAGAAAATATTACGGTTATTAATCACTTAAGTATTTTTATATGCAGCAATCAGATATTGCGTATGGGAAATATTATACAATTACAATCACTAAAACTTTTAAGACATAAATCTCAAGATAAGTTTTATTATATCATTTAACTTTTTGATATGGTTCATGTGAATAATTCCCACAAAGATTTTTTGTCAAATGAATTATATTGATTAAATAAGCAAAATATTTGATGTCAGTTCTGAATCTTCTCAAAGATGGTTATACATAATTAAATAACTCCACTAAAAATCATCAAAAGAACCAGCACACTAATATATGGAGTTGTTTATTTGATGTAAAATCCAGAAAGCATTTTGGTCTATTATTATTTTTTTAGGTTTTCATGTCCTTATAATATTTTATCATTTTATCAGCTGTTCTAATATTGTAATAGAAGTTAAACTAGTCAATTCAATGTTTAGGATAAGTTATGTAAAAGTATTAATACCCAGATATACTTTTTATCAATAGTACAATAGAAATAAAGGTCTCCCAGTTTATAAAATTTGAGAAACAATATATAAGTTAACCATATAATCTGTAAGACTTATTTATATTGAAACAATCATCTGTGCAGTTTCAAATATTAATATTTCTTAAACAACCAATCTTACTCATTAACTTGACCAAAATCTTTTTCTGAAGCAAAACCAAAACAAATCTAAACTTAAGTTGAAGTCTAAGGGTACGACTATGCAGATGCAAGCGAGTGAGAATATGTGGCAAGAAGAGGCGAGATGCGATAAATATCAAACCCTGTCAGATATGTGTGAGAACCAGAAATTCACTCTCACCAACGATATTTCGTGCTTCTCGCTTGTGCATGTTTTCCTTTGCGAGAACTATATCGCTCACTACTAAATTTGCGTCTGCATAGTCGCACCCTAAATGCTTTTTGGCTTATAGGCCTATTACCAATCTTTGGAAGTTTGAACATTTTTGCTTCAGCAAACTTATTTTAGTCAGACAGTTAAGGAAATTTCACAGCAAACATTTACTGTATTTTACGGACTATAAGACGCACCTTAATTTTTAAGCAATTTAAAAAAAAAAATACCTGTAAGACGCTACGGACTATAAGACGCACCTGAATTTTGGAGGCAATTTTTTGAAGAAAAAAGTGAGTCTTATAGTCCGTAAAATACGGTATAAAAATATGAATTTTAAAGCTGGAACTTAACAGCAATGGAGATGTCCGAAAGACAACGTAGTCAAAATTATTCGTCAGACAACATCTCCATTTCTGGAAGAGTGCTTAGGTTGAATCTGGTACATATTACAAAACATATATTAAAACATATTAACATTGTCAAATATTAAACTTGTTTAACAAATATAATCCAGTTTACCACACCAAAGAAGACATATTCCTTATGCAATGTTTCATATACGAATTTTAAAGCTAGGTTCACGCCGTCGTACAAACCACTACGAACAAACAAGAAACGTTAATCAAAGTGAAATGTAGTTTGCTTTATAGAACAAGACACAAACAGAATTATAATGCAATTAGTCGAAAAGATTTCGAACGCTAGACGAAAAGTTAGTCGGTCGAACAACCCGAAAATAGTTTCGACTCCTAACGAACGGCCGAACGTTCGCAACGGTCGGTACACCGACGCAAACCTAGCTTAACTCGACATCCAATAAGCAAAATTATCTTCGTTCACCTTTTCCTAACCACATAGATCTTTTAACTTCTTTCGAACCATCCAAACAACGTTCTTCCATGAAGGGTCGATTAGCACTTTTAATAGTAGGAGACATTAGATACTGAATTATATTATAGGCATTTGTAAGTTCATAGTTTAAATAAGATGCATTTTTCTTCTTTTTCGACCTACATTGTCTTCTTCTACAGCGCTTTAAAGGTGATACTATCGGTTCCCAATCAGAAGACGAATCATCATCATCATCAATAGATACTTGAAGAGTATCGTTTGAATTGGAATCTTTTTCACGAACCGATTCATTTTCACACGAACTTGCTTCAACCTGTTGATTTTCATTCATTTTTAGTCGAATTAATGTATAATTTAATCAATCGTTCAATAAATAACGATCTTCCTAACGAGATAAAACGATTTAATACTGTTTAAATTACTAAACATTTCATAAACTTTACAAAACAAAAAAGTTTTTAAATTTAATCAAAACCAATATCATCAATCACGAGCACTCTCGTCTTCGCTTCTACATTTATAACTGATGTCTATGGTTATATAAATTAAACCATTTAAATATTTATTAATAATATTAATAATATTTTTACGAATATTTTTAAGTTTAAGATATTATTATACACTTCTTTTTAAATCGGAAGGATTATTATTATTTTTTATCTCGGAAATAAATATTAAAAAAATAATAATAAATTAATACGGAATTATTTTAAACGTTTTGTATTTTTTTTAAACTTTAATTTAGATTAAAAGTATTTTATTATATTTAATTAGAAGCTAATTTTTTGCGAATTTTTTTGGTCTGTCGTCAAAATTAAAGTTTCGTATTCACAGTTTTACTTTTATAATATGTTAAACGTATTTATTAAATAATAAAAATAATTATTAATTAATTATAACACCATTTTATGAAGAAATATTTTAAAGTTAAACGAATAATTTTATAAAAATTTTCAATTATACGCTTTTTAAAAAATAAAATTAAAAAAAGTAATTAATTAACGTTAATATATATTTTTTTAATTTTAAATAATTTAAATATATGATTAAATTTTAATTTTTAATTAAGAGGTTCCTTAACATTTACAAAAATACGAAAGTAAAGTATAAGTCGAGAGTTTTCGATGGATCCGGTTTGGTGTTTTAGCAGACAGAAGTTATTTTGTATTTTTATTTTAGTAAATTATATAACGAAAGGGGAGTTTGTCGATATATTTGAAAATGAATTAACAATTAAAATTCGACCGGGAACCGAAGAATGTTTTTATCAGAAAGCCAACGCAGGACAAGTTCTGGACGTTGAATATCAGGTTAGGCTTTTGACGTTTTGTATTTGGCGCTTGTTTCTAATGTCGTTTGGTCGAGTCACGTCTTTAATTTAACGACTTTTAACTTAAATAATACGTTTTTTAAAGTTAAATAAATTATTTACATTTTAAAATCAAGTTAATTAAATTATTTTTAGGTAATTTTACCTAAATTTGTATTATATTTTTATGATTTGTATGGCAGGGTTATCGTCTCTGCCAATGCTGCTGGAATCCTGGTAAGATTGCAGGGTTTTGCCAAATGGAGCCATAGATTTGGCTTGTTAACCTTGGCAAGTATTCTTCAAAACTGTAATATATTACTTAAACGCAGACGAACGATTCTTTTCGGTTAACTGGATGCCGGAAGACGATGGCAAAAGACTGTCACGTTTAACGATTTAGCCCACTTGACCGTTTATGGAGTACTTGATGTTATGTAGTTTTAGCTGGTATGGGGGCTTGCCCACACCTGGGCGCCTTGGTAAGAAGCATGTAGAATAGGTGGTATACTTATACGTGTTAAAAACTGATTTTTAGAGATGAATATCTTGCAAAATATTAAACGTGTCTGGGGGTGACACGAAACCCTTCGTTCAGAGCTTGAATCTTACCCATTGTCGTACTTGTTGGCTGGTGTTCTGTTAACCGAAAAATACCGACAAACCGCTTGAACTGACGTGCGTTAATTCAAAATGGCACTTTTTTTGCTAATATTTTTGTCTGTTTATAGTCCTGTTTGGGTACAATATGTATAATGCAGAACTAAACTGAATAAGTTACAAATTCAGTTTTAAATTATTTAAGTTTACTAATCATCCCAAAGCCCGATACGTAGATACTTGACCGAGTGATCGCCTTAAATTATCGGGCTATAAATCCACTATTATTAATGATTAGATAGTACGTAATTGCTACTAGAGGTAGACGTTAGGCACCATCTCTTATCTAAGTTAATAATTATAATTTTAATAATTTATTAAATAATTTAGAACCATCTGGAAGAAAAGAACAAGTCTGGAGCAGGGCTAGTTCTACCTCTAGTACCAAATTAACTGATATCTAATCATTAATAATAGCAGATTTATAGCCCAATTGTTTAAGGCAATCGCAGGTACATCAACAACTGCCATAAATGATCGGGCTAAATTTCAGATAAATGATTATAGATTAGAAATGAATTTGGCACTAGAGTTAGGTGTTAGGTGCCATCTCTTATTAAAGTTAATAACCGTGGATGGTTATATCTTAGTCTTATATATGCTGGAAGAGGAGATTGGATCAAAGGTCTGGGTAGCTTAACAGGCAGCATGTCCGCATGGTAAGTGGGAGTTGCGGGTTTGAGTCTTGCTTTGGGCCTATTCTTTTCTTCCAGTTTAATTTAAATTAATGAATTAAATATTTTAATTATTAATTTTAATAAGAGATGGTACAGTACCTAACGCCTAACTCTAGTGCCAAATTTATTTCAAATCTATAATTATTTATCCAAAATTTAGCCTGATCATTTACGGCAGTTATTGATGTATTTGCTTACGATATTGGGTTTCATTTGATGTGTGTTTTTAAGGCAATCATTTGGTTGAGTTTAAATTATTTTTCAGACAAATTACATTTTTAGTTTAAAATAATTTTTCAAACAAATTTTGTAATTTGTTTATAAAAGCATATTCAATTTTAATTTGTTCAGTTTAGTTCTGCATTATATGTATTGTATCTAAAGATGTCTGTTATAAACATATGAAAATGTTAGTCAGTGTGTGCTGATTTGAGTTAATGTGTGCTGGTTTGGGTGTTTAAATGTGTAAATTACCTTTATGAGATTTTGCTTTTTAAAAGTTGACTCCTGAATTGTTTGCCAACATCAGCAAAAATTTAAAATAATAAAAATTGGAGGGTACTATTTCATTAACTGGGCACCATTCAATTGATGAGATATGAATCACGTTTACTTCTTAAAATTGGCTTTAATTCACAATAAACAGCTTTTGTAGTGATTTCGGATTCAAAGCTAACCTTTCTACTAATATTGTTTAAAATTTATAAAAGTCTATTATGTTTTTAAACAACATTAATTAGAACCAGTTTATCACTGCAAATGATTTGCATATTTATACAATAGCACTATTGTAGTCATGAAAATTTTACATATTGTTAATTTTCTGCATTTCTAAAGTTTGATCTTGAGTTCATCTACCACCGGGCGGAGCAGGGCAAGAGTTCACTTTATGAGATCATTTACCACCAACCAAAGCTGAAATTATCGGGCTGGAAACGTTTCCAGCCCAATAATTTCGGCTTTGGTTGATGGTAGCTTTATATGTTACGGGTTGGGTGTTGATTATTTGACTTCATCTTTTGTTTCCGACTTAAAATGATTATACACTGTGGGATTTACCCAATGATGAGGAAAGTGCAATACATTTTTTCAAGAAAAAGGTATTTTGCACAGCTAAAGGTACTGTTTAAAAATCATCCAACGACATTGTATTTTTGCTCCTCTGACGTCTCAAGATTGAGATGTCATAACTGCTCTTGTAATGAAAAGGAGGGTGTAAGAACTCATAACTGGTTTGAAGGAGACAAATTAATAGAACTGGTTATGAACACTTTCAGGTAAATCATAAGTATAATTTTGTGGATCCAAATACAGGCTGTCACACCCAAAATATAGAAAAGTTGTGGGGCAGTGCACACTGGTGAAATAAAGTTCATCGTGGAACTTCATGTAACCACTTAAAGTCATATTTAACAGAATTTATGTGGCGCAGACAATATACCAAAAATGAAATGTTTACAGCAATCTTAAAAGACATATCAAAATTTATGCCACCCGTTCGATACGGTGAAAATTTGTAAATGTTAATCTTTGAAAATTTATAATTTCATAGGTACTTTTTCTTTGTAATTTTATAACGTTAATAAATTAACATCTGTGTAAACAATGCAAAATGAAATACTGTTATTTGTAAAAAAGGAATAAAAATGATTGGCACTTGGTAAACTGAAGAGCACCAATTGGAGCAATAATAAGACAGAATTTAAGATTATGGCTGCTTTGCAGCAATTAAGGTGGTAGCCTACTGCTCTGAGGGACCAAGGATTGAATCCAGTCAGGTTGAAAAATTCCTGGGAGTTTTTGGGGGTCCATACAGATTTGTTGGGTTCTATTTCTCATCACCCAGCCACCCTATTGTGGGCCTGGCTGAACCCATAATAGGCTTTCTACAAATGATCCTCTTAGTGGCAACAAGACAGAAGGAGTTAAAAAATAAAACAAACTACTTTACAAAATAAAGTTTCTTTCTTAGCAATAAATTTGTCAATTTGACGACAACTGAACGTTGTGTTTACACAGTTTGGTTGTTTTCCCATATAACCCATTCTGTCTTCTTTCCCCCTCTCATCTTTCTTTCCAACTTCTAGTTTATTAGTTCTACTTATTTGTTTTATTTTCTATAACATGGACATAAATATGTTTTTAATTCATAATTAATGGATGTAAAAGTTTTTTAATTGATAATTAACAACTCCATTGTGTCAAAGAGAAGAAACAAAACAACTACTATATAATCACTCTTTAAACTGAAAAAAAAGGAAGTTTAGAACAAACTGTGGCTCCTTTTGATAAGAAAAAAACAACTTGGTTGAAACATGGCCTTTGGCAAAATGGAGAGTACCTGTCCCATTTATTTTTTACATTGGCTCCAATCAGCCCATGATATTCATTGTGGCCATCAGAGTGGTCCAATTTAGTTTAATTCATTTTTATCAAGCCACTTGCCAGACTTCTTGCCTGAACATGCAGGATTTTTCTTGCTGAGCAACTGCTGGTACTATATTCCTGCTACTTATGTTGTTTGCCATTATTCTGGCTAAAAAATATCCCTATGTTTAACCCACAGAAAATTGCTAGAATAAACTAAAATCTTCACATAACCACCCTATCATATACTTTGGGTCTATGGGTGCAACCTCTGAACAGTGGCTTCTGAACAAGCTTATTGAGTGGACATGACCACCTGAAACCAAGTGTAAAGATTTCTAATTTCAGAATAAGTCTATCTTGATCATAAATTGGACAATGATAGTTCATATGGTTGATGGTGTCTAAGTTTTCTGTAGAGCAAAAGCAAGAGGAAGTTTTTGCCCGGTTATACATCACCAGGTAGCTTCTAAAATTACCATGCTCAGTAAGTAGTTGAGCAGTAGCAAACATTAAATCTCTAAGTGATGATGAGAATGATGAGAACATGCATTCACCACTAGGGAAATAGTCTTGTTATTCTACCAGTTTTATTGCTCAACCATTGTTGATTCCACTTTTGCATAGCATTGTCATGAATATAATTTTAAAGGCTGCTACATGAGCGAGGGATGTGAGTGTAGTCTAGTCAGTGTCCTTTGCAGCTGACTTAGCCTCAAAGTCGGCTTTTTCATTTCCTAGTATACCAGTATGGCCAGGAACAAATATAAAAGTTATCTTATTGACAAGAGTTTTAATATGCTGGATGTATGTGATTTTATCGTTATTGCAATTGGGACTTAATAGAGCTTTTAGGACAGACTGAGAATCACTGTAAATGTTGATAGACAGAGTTTTGTTTGGTAGTTAAGTGGCCCATTGAACAGCTTGGTAGACAGCATCTTTTTCAGCTTGATAGATGGAGATATTTGGGGGTATCTGTACCTTCTAACATATTTTGGGCAAAATACGTCAGTTTGGAGGAAGATACAGATACTTGAGCTGACATGAAGACCCGTCTGTGTAGATATTAATGTCTGCATAGTTATCCGTGGAGGAAGCAGATGACACCAAATGTACCCTGGGGATAATCTTTTTTACAGGGTAATGATCAGAGATAGTAGGATAATTGCAATGTGGTAGCATATGAACAGCCATAGATAGGAGTAGAGCCTGTTGTTGAGCCTTTGATGTTTGTAGTTCTGATGTAATTTAGAACTTTTTTTACAATATATAGTGGCAAAAGAAGGAGCTCTGCTAGTATCAGAGAAGCATTAGTACAAACAGTTCTATAGCACTTTGAAATTCTGATGGCAAACTGTCTTTGAAGAGAGTGTACTTGCTACTGAATTGAAGAGATTTACTTGCTACTGAATTTTTACTAGTTACATGATCCCACATAAAGTAGCATTGATTGTGTTTCCCCATTATATAGAGTTTTACAAGTTTTATGATTTAGTCTCCAGGTGCACCTAGTACATTTTAACAGCATGTACTGTACAGTAGTTTATTTTCTTGGTCTTAGTCAAGATTTAATCAATATGGCAACGGAATGTGGTTTCTCTCTATTCTCTCTTCTTTAATTTTGTATGACGTTTCTGTTTACACATGTACTAGCTAGTCGATATGTCAAAGTTTTCTGTGTCCTCCTGTGAAAATTAAAATTAATATAAAAATGAATATTATGATATTGATTAATGATGATGATAAAAAGATTCAAGTATTGACACAAAAACCTTTATAATGCAGCTTTTTAATTCAAATTTCTAACGTTTTCAACCATTTTGAAAGGTTTTTGTGTTGATACTTGAATAGTAATTAAGTGCAGTTAAAAAATAAAATAAAAAGATTGTTAATAATTAAAAAATAAAGTTCTTAAAATAAATTGTTTATTTGAATTCATTAAATTTTTATATTTTAAAATTTGTTCACATAGTCTTTAATAAATAATAGTACATATTAATTAACTAATTAATAATTATATATTTTGGACCTAAGGTTTTTTAGGGTTTCATAAAAAAATTTTTTTTTAAATCTTTCTATAAAATTATGTCTAAAGATTATGTAAGATAGGAAAGGGGGGGATCAACGAAAATATTACGGTTTCTAACACGTGTGGGTGGGGGTCTAGAATGGTTGAAATCGACCTTATGTAATTTATGGACGGCCCCTTACTGATATCCTTCACAAAACTTGGCACCTTGATAAATAATACACACAATTGCTAATTAAGGAAACCAATAATGTTTTATTGATTTTCTTACTTTTTTGTTTCTCAACTTTTAAATATTTATAGGCCAAGTGATTGCCATAATGAATCAGGCTACTTTACCACTACTGTTAATAATTAAATTCTAAATAATTTGGTACTAGAGACAGGCATTAGGTGCCATCTCTTATTAAATTTAATAATTACAATTAAATTAATATTTACTAAATAATTTAGAATATTCTGGAAGAAAAGAAATGGCCTGGAGTGGGACTTGAACCCACAACTCTCTCTTACCATGTGGATATGTTGCCAATTATGCTATCCAGAACATCATCTGACCCTTTGCTTCCAGTCATATTTAATTTAGATATAATCATCCATGGTTACTTATGGCACCAACTGGAGACAACGTATATGTCCATGGCCTATAATAACCCACTATGGCAATTATTAATAGTAGCAGTAAAGTAGTCCAATTCATTATGGCAATCATTTTGCATATTATTAAAAAACATTGGGCTTTGAGATGTTTATAGATTTAAGTATTTATATACTTTCTTTTATAAAAGTTTAATTTTTTTATTTTATTTTGGAGTTGTATATTTAGTTAAAATAAATAGTTTCAAACCGTTTGAAAGTAATATTACAGTCAAACCTGTCTATAAAGGAACCTGTATATAGCAAAAACCTGTCATTAATGGAAAATTTTATGGGTCCCTTGAATTTTTTGCAAAAATTAACGTAAATTATACCTGTATATTGCAGAAATTGAAAGGAAAATCAGACCGTATAACAGAAAAATTAGTATCTTTATTCGATTTGACACAAATTTAACAAGTAGCATGTATAAATCATAAAAGTCAAAATACACATACACAATGCAAAATGTGACTGCTGTATTACAGCAGTTTTATTGGGATTTGAACAAAGTTTTGTTAACAGCTGTTTTTACCTAACATAGATACTTGTATGTAATGTAATTATAAGTTGTGAAATTTAAAACATTATCCCTGATGTGAGATTATATTTTTTGTTTTGAAGTTTTTAAAACTTTTTTACATTACATTTCATTTGAATAAAATCAAGTTGAAATATCTGCAAATAAAATGCACATTGGGCATATACATGCTTTTTAAGTTTCATAAAGGATATCACATTATACAAACAGTAAAAAATACCCGTACTGTGTATGTGGAAAATGCTTATAAACTCCGAACGTGTCAAATGTGGTTTTGAAAGTTTCGTTCGGGAAATTTTGAACTAATGGAGGATACAAAACATATGACCTCCAAAAACTGTTGAAGGGAAATTGTGGGAAGAAATTGTTAAAGATTGATGACTCGTGAATTTGCAACAAATCTTGTGTGTGACAGATGTATTTTTATCTACTTGAAATGGTTGTAAAACATGCTGATGATTGTGTTCCACACGCAGTTTGTTTTTATCCACTTATTAAAAAATTAATCGAATTGAGTATAATTTTATACGACGAAGGTAGGCAGCTGTGAAGTTTCATTTTAATTTTCAATTGGTTACTCATTTTTATCTTGGAGAACTTTTTTACAGATGAATGAAAAAGTTAAAATAACACTACTTGTTATTAACCAAAAATTTGTTCTAGAGGGTGGTAATTGTTCAGTTGAGTACCAAGGTTCTACTGTATTTGGTTAATGTGATTTTGATATACACAGTACAAATCGAGAAATTTATTAATTGCATTAATGAAGGGATAACTGTAGTAGGTAACCTGTATATAGTGGAAACCTGTCTGTGTTAAGTCCCTTGGGGTTCCATTACAGACAAGTTTAACTGTATTTTTATATTATTAAATTCACATGAATTTTTATTTGTTGTTTTATTTAATAATAATACTATATTTTTTGCTATGTTGAATGGCTGAGAAGTAAACTACAGGGTTTCCCATATAAAACATAATCTCTCCATTTACTGCCATGGTTCTTGTTTTCATTCATGCCAAACAAATTGCCAAATTATCAAGTTATAATATTGCTATGTAATTAATTAAATAATAATTCATTTGTCTAGAGGTAGGCAATTATGCTGCCATCTCATGTTAGATTTAATAATAATAGAAGAAAAAAAAATTTAATTTATTATCAATATAGCTACCAATTTGGCTGTTAATGAGGACTTACCACATCAGAGTCAAAAAGGTGACCAGAATAGAACTTCTTTATTTTTTTTAGTTGACTCCAAAAGATCCATTTAGTATTTAATTAATTACATAGCAATGTTATAACTCAATAATTTGGCAGTTTGTTTGGCCTTAACTATAAACCAGTTCATTTATATCTTGTATGTTCCTTGTTGTTATCAGAACCTGTCTAAACTTCGTCACCAGTATATTTAGCTGACATCTTATTAGGAACTTTACTCTCTAGGTACTTATGACAAAATCGTTATGCACTGTACTCAAAAATTACATATGGAAATAAGTCTTGGTGATAAAAACCAAATTCCTCTTGCAAATACATCCATTTTCTCTCGCACAGTACCGAGAACATTGGTTGCACTGTAACTGCTATTGGGAAAAGTCTATTGATTTGGCAGGATAGTCATATGTTAGACAAGTTGATTCAAGCAAGTAGTACTGTGTTTTTGTCGGGTGATTCATATTCCCCAGTACACTAATAGATTTCATTTTATATGGGACATTCTGTATGTAGTTGGTTAAAATCATTTATTATATTATATTCTGGAGTTTATATTTTGAGATTTTTGTTTTGTATGAATTTAGAATTCTAATTTATAGTAATTAATATTTGAAAATTTTAAAATAATAATCTGTTATAAATTTTTTAAGGTTTTAGATACAGATTATGAAAATATTGATACAAAAAATAAACTGGAAATAAGTTTTGCTCTGTATTCTCCTCAAGGAAAGAATCTCATTTCTGAGACGAAAAAATCTGATGGAATACATAGGCAAGTTTATTACAAAATTTTAACTTTTTTGGAAAAATGTTGTCATTTTAAAAATTTTAGTAAAATCTTCAATTTAGTTAAGTAAAACTATTTATTTTGCAAACTTGATAATGTAAATGGTTAATTTGTTCTAATGAATATAATATATTGCTTAAAGATATTCTTTCATTTTCAGTTTATATCCTCTGAAATGGTTTTTGGCAATTTCAAATAACCATATGATACGAAAATCAATTATCAATTTATTGATAAAATTATTTTAAGTAAATAAATGATAAATATCATTTTTAAAATCATTTGATTGATTAATTAACAAAATACTTTTTTGATATATTTGAAATAACAAGAAGTAATATAAAATCAAATACATGTTATTAATACTTTATCATTCAAATAGGATATGTATTCAAATATGACAAACCTAATAAAAATTTCTTTTAAATTTTATTAATAAAATTTTAAACAATATATGACAGAATTTTATATTACTATATATAGTATTTAGTATCGGTAGTCTTTTTGACTTCTGTTTCTCAAGTGGGGTTATCAGGTCAAATGCACCTCAATCTAAGAGGTCCTTTCTGCACCCTACTGAGGGAGAAACTTGTATTCTGCTTTGTAATAGGTATGAGGGTGGATTAAAAGGTTTCTGGAATGACAATGAAAACCAAATAAATGATTTTGAAGTTTTGCTTTGCTTTTCAGCATAATCCCCTCGAATCTTAACATACTTGATCCAACATTTCTCCAGTTTTTTGATTTCCTGTCAGAAGTGATTTTTTCCACATTCTCCAAAATAGCTGTTTACAGCTTTGATCACCTCTTCATTGGACCAAAATCTCTTTCCATCTAGGAATGTTTTGAGTTTCAAGAACAGGTATGTTTGACAGAGCCAAATCTGACAAATATGGTGGATTTGGAAGGATTTCAAAGTTAATTTCTGCCAGTTTTTGCTGAACAACTGCACTTGAATGAGAGGGTGCATTGTCAGAGTAAAACTTTTTTTTAATCATTCCCGGGCATTTTTCCTGGATTGCTGCTTTGGGTTTGTCCAAAAGTGTTGCATATATTGACCAGTGACAGTTTTTCCTTTTCAAGATAGTCAATTAACAAAATTCCTTTGGCATCTCACAAACCAATGCCATCACCTTGCCAGCTGAATGAATGGTCTTTGCCTTCTTTGGAACCTGCTCACCATCTCAAATCTGTTTTGATTGAATTTTTATTTCCAGTATGTAGTTGTGAATCCAGGTCTCATTTGATATGCGAAATATGAATTACTCATTCATAGGAGATGCCCACAGCTTCTCAATTTCTCACACTTTGATTTGATGATTTTCTAACATCATGTCATGGATTTTATCCACAATTTCTGGAGTGATAGCAGTTTTTGGACATCCTGAATGTGGTTAAGCACTTCTGTGTGGAGCCATGTTTGATTTCCAAAACCCAAAAACTTACTATGGAAAATGAAGGTGAATTGCCAAGAACATTGCCCACCTGGATTTGATTTTCGTTGCAGTTGTTTTTCCCTCTAAATTGAAAAATTTGGTAACAGCTTTTCTCCATGTACAAACAGGCACACAGACACAGGATATCTCACTTTGTTGCTTCTAAAACCTAACTATTGGCCAGATTGATGTGAAATTTGAAGTCACTACATATGAAAGATTTACTAATACAATGCAGGAAAACTATTTCCAAACAAAACACTCCCAGTGGCAATTCTGGAAACTTTTCAATCCATTCCTTGTACTTTGAGTTCAAAAATAAGATAGATTAGTTTTTTATTGATTTATGAGTTAGAATTTGGTAAAGAATTATACAAGTGCATTACAAGAAAGGTTATTGTAAAATAATTTGTATTAACATTTAAAATTTGACTTAAGCCCACCTTTAAACATGAGTTATTGGATTCCATTTATAATATGTAAATGTCAATTAATGTGGGTTTTGTTAATTTGATTTAAATTCAACTGCAGCACATACTGAAAAACGAAAGTAGTATTTATTCTGCATGCTCATTGAAATCTAATTTAAATAGCAACACTATCGATAATTTTTCATAATATTTAATGACGTGAGGCAATCTCAGCGCCACTAATTTCTGAATCAGTAGTCCTGTTATTGATTGGTTGGGCTGTTGACTTTTTTAACAAAAAATAAAACAACTTCTTGCAGAATTACCAAGAATGATAATCCACACACAAGAAGCTTCTTATATCCCAGTAACAACAAATTTTAATTAAAACTATAACATTTTCGACCATAATGATGGTCAATTTTCTTCTAGTGTTTAAATGTTTCGGTAATTTAAAATAATTTTAAACATGTTCGACGTGTTCCATATTTGAATTGTACTGGTCAAAAGCCTGAGGAAGACCATGATTATGGTCGAAAATGTTAGTTTTAATTGAAATTTGTTGTTACTGGGATATAAGAAGGTTCTTGTGTGTGAATTTCTTTAACATAGGAAGTATAGGAAGTTTACCATCTGTAGTAAGGTTTTTGCCAATAGCTTGTTTAGCAACTGAGTTATTGTACAGCAACTGGTGCAATTTTGAGTTTGAAATTCTGTTCATAAACTGATTTGTTTGAAAAGTGAGACATTTGAAAACTGAGGTTTGACTGTATTGAAAATTTCCATATACAGTAGAATTTTTTTTAATGGATTGCTTGGACCACCAAAAATCATTCGTTGTTCTGAGAAACTGTTATTTCATGAACAATGGATTTTTTGAAAACTCAGGAAAATAGCTATTATTTAACCCTCTACATATAAGAAAAACCTGTACTTGAAATTATTCAGTCTTTTGAGATCTCTATTCTTCATTCTATGGAAATATGTGTTACAAGATCATGTATACAACAAAGCTGACAGAAATTGTATAGGCTTATACTGCAAGCACAAAAACAAGAAAATTATGTATAGTCATTAGCACTTCACTTGTCTTCACAATTTGTTAAAAAAGACATATTTGTCTTGGTTTGTTTTGATGCTGCTTTTCTGCCTATTGAATACAGTAATCATTTGATATTAGCAATGTCATGTACAGCCTGTTCCTTTATGCTGAAACTTATCAGGAGGGTCTTCATGACTTGGAAAGACTCGATGGCTTTGCTAAATTTTGGAATTACATTTGGACCAGCATCAGAATGATTTATATGTGGCTCCTTCTCAGTCATCAGTCTTCTGACTCTCTTTGTAAAATT
Source organism: Centruroides vittatus (assembly GCF_030686945.1). Lineage (NCBI taxonomy): Eukaryota > Metazoa > Arthropoda > Arachnida > Scorpiones > Buthidae > Centruroides > Centruroides vittatus. The sequence continues at coordinate 2,702,509 of NW_027122193.1, forward strand.
CTTCAATTGCACATATCCCAGATGTAAAAAGTGCATCATCAAACTTTACAAATTTCTGAAAACATTGAATATTAACTAAACATTGAAAAAATGTGACGTATACAATAGATGAGGCTAGAAAAAAAACTTGTTATTTTGAGTTACGGATCTGCTAAAAGGGGGTAAAATTGCATTAATTTGGTGGAACCTAGGGGAAAAAATTTGTTAGTCCAAGAAATCTGTTGTTCTGCAATCTGTTAAAACAAGATTCTACTGTATGTATTTAGTTGAACGTTATCTATTTCATAAATAATTTGAAAAGTCTATATTGAGAAGATTTGAGTGCATTTTTTAAAATTATTTTTAATTATAGGTATGATATTCAAGAAACAGGAGATTACAAATTTTGTTTTGATAATAAATTTAGTCATTTTTCAACAAAAACTGTGTACTTTGACATTTTCATTGATTCTGATGATGACGACGACGATGAAGAAGCATGGAATAATCCAGATATTACATTCCAACCAGATACTTTACAAAATGATACTTTGAGTCAAATTAAAGTAAGTGAATTTTATATGTTATTGTATAGTGTTATGAGATATATTATTTATAGGAAAACTATTACACAAAAGTGTTAGATGAACAAGTTAAAATAAATGTCATAGTACAGGCTGTAGAAAGTAAATACATGTTTATTCTTTTTCTTTTATCTGTAGAATTAAAGGAAAAGATAGAAAACATATAACTTCATGCAGGTTTATTATGTAGATGACAAATATTATCATTACTATGTATCTCCATTATGTTTGCCATCATTACTATTGAGCAAAGCATGATTGCTTGACCAAGGGAGGGAAAAATTATATTAAGCCTTCTAAAATTGCATTAAATTGCATAAAAATCATTCTTTGAACATGGTGATTCTCTTAAGTATAAAATTTTATCAGAAAGATATTTAAATTACTTTGTTTTCTTTGTTCAAGTATAAGTAATTTATAATTGTTTGTTTCCCCTCCATTTAAAATCCTAGACATTCTTCAATTCTGGACATGATCTTGGAATTTGCCATGATTCCAGGACTGTCCAGACCAAATCAGGATATATGATTACTTCATACTTAAGTTATATTCATATCAAATTAGATATTAGATTTAATACAAATCAAATATCATGTAAATTTTGTACACCATTTGAATCTTTTAACACACAATTTAATATGAAGGTAGATACTTTATTTATTGTTTTTCTTTTACTGAAAGTAAAAGAAAAACAATAAATAGTATTTATTTAACTTTAAAGTATTTATTTAACTTTTTCTATATTATATGCAAAATAACATTAATGTATGTGTTTTTAATGTAACTCAGTAAATAGAACAACATATTAAAAGTTATTAATAAAAGCAATATCGTAGCAGGAATTTAACACTTGATATTCAAAAACATGAAATTTTTGCAGAATAGCTCTATTATATATGGCAAAAATTTACTTTTAAATAGTAATATTGATTTTTCCATTAATAAGTAAATAAAAAAAGTGTAGTTTGATATGATCAAATCAGAACATTATGTAATACTTCATGTATTTTTCTTAAAAGGTGTGATATTTATTTCCAGGCAGATATTTATCAATCAAAGATTTGTTTAATAAGATAAAACCACACTAATTTTTTTTTCTTAAATACATTTGATTCTTATTATACATTACAAAATAACCATGATATACAAAGTAGGCTAATATCAACATGTTTTTTTCTATACTTTGTTGTTATCTTAAATTTTTTAGAAGCAGTTTTATTTGATTTTTCTTTGTAATTTGGGGGTTTTAAATATCTTAGTCTATTTCCATTTTGTTTAATGTATTTAATAAATCTTCTGTTTTTGAACTACCATCCATCTTCATTTGTTTCACAACAATATATAAATACATTTCTGTTCAAAGATGGCAATTCTACAGAAAGTAAGAATAATCTAATAATTCTGTTTGCAATTTTGTAGTTGAATGAAAATTAGTTTAAATCTTGGTTCTGATCTGCTGAACTATTTACAATACAACAGTTATTTTTGCAGAGTTATTTTTGCAATTTAAAAAATTGTAGACCTATAAATTCCCATTGTTATTTGTCTCTTTCTTTAATCTCAAGAATGGAGTTAGTTAGATGAAATTTGAGACCAGATATTGAAAGCTTAGGGGTGAGAGGTCTTAATTAACTATATACAAACTTCCAGTTCATATATAGTTAATTGGGACAGAAATCACATTATTTCAATTCAAAAATTTTCCCTGAAAGGCATGTTAGATAGATGACCAGCACAACTATTCCTAATGGGAAAAGTATGATGTACATTGGCACAACACTACTAATTTGAGGTGGAGAGCATATATTTTAACTTAAATAAATTTAAAAATTGCTGCCTGGCATTATGATGATGATACAATAAATAATTGCTTATATTATATAGGTTACAACAATATTCTGACAAGTTGTGATTATCGTTACTGACAACTTTGAAATGTCTATTTTTTTATTAGTATTTTTTTCTTCTTTTGAAGCTCAGAAATTATTGGAAGCATTACATAAAAATGAAAACAGGAGTCAGTTGGTGCCAGGCCTAGACTTTTAAACAGGCAAAAAAAAAAATAAATGATAATAAAAAAATAAATAAATAATGTAAAGTAAAAAACTTACCCTACAAAAAGCTTGAAATAATTACTGGACTATATTAAAAAAGGAAAAATTCTATGTATAACCAACTATGTACAATACAAAATAAGTTAGAAAATTTGTAAAAGATACTTTATCTAACCAAAACAAAAACAAGTATATACAAAAATCTTTCCTGACAATTGGGAACTTAAAACTAACTTAGAATTATGAAAAAGAAACTTCTAATCTGTCATCAAATTCAAAAGCCTCTTTCCTGTTCTTTAATCTCGTTCGACCGTTAGCTTCACCCTGTCAATTTGCGGTTCATCTTTCTTCTTATAGTGCTGGGATGGTGACATTTCATTACTATGTCCACTCAATACTATTTACATACTTATAGTTAACAATTATTTATTTCTAGCAATCTTCTTTACATGTCATGTCATCACCCTCACATTATTTTCTTTTAAAATTTTCGGTGAAAGTTTGGGGTAAGTAATTGGCCTGCCCATGGGTATAGCCAATGGAGGAAGAAAGGAGGAGGAGATAGTATGGAGGGTTCCCTTGGTTGTTTGACGGGAATTGTTTATTAATAAAACGATTGCATCCAGACAAGGACAAATTATTTACACCAATAAACAGTAATAACAATACAATATTTACAGAAGTATTGACCCACATTGGTCCAATACAAGTTGAATCCGTACAAATATACCTGGAGACAATCTAGTAACAGTATGTGGAAAGCCACAGAAAGGCTACAGCAATGACTGTGGCTTCATTCACCAAAGATTCTCCAATAATGGAAGGGGCATATTGAAAATAAGCTTGGACGTAGATTAGTCGAAGATCTTGATGGTATTGATGAATGTTCTGAAGGCTGAGAAAATATCTATGTTGTCCAAAAGAGAGTTTAAAGGGCATGGCCAGTACGTTTTCTTCTTTTACAGCCTTAATAAGAGGGGTCTTTTCCCTCGTGCCTTGTGCAATTAAAAGTTACATGACAGGAGTCTTCAATCTCCCCGAGGGAACATAAACAGATCTCATCTCCCTTGTTCAAGAATGCACAAGAAAGGCCTACAAAGTATCATGTCTTGTCAGAACCTGTGTCAACTGAAAGGGAGATCATGAATTTACACTTTAATTCAACTGATGGGCACCTTGGTTTAACAATAGTTGTTGAGGTGAACAGGGGCTTTTTTCACCAGGAGATTGGCCATGTTGTTACCCTGGTTGCCCAAATGCCCCTTAACCCAGCAGAGGGTGACTCAGATCTTACTCTGCAGGTGATTAAGGAAAGCACCCATGTCCTTTACAATTGGAAGGGTGACATTATACTTCCTAATTTGTTGGAGTGCTATCTTGCTGTCGCTAAAAATGGTAATGTTTTCCTTCCTGTGCAGTATTGGTGTGTTACTGATGTGCTGCACCACCTTCAGAATGGCCAGGGACTCTGCCTGATTGACAATGTGTAGTGGCCACTAAGCTTGAAATACTGCTGATGGTGATACTTGTCATCCTTACTGATGATGGCAAAAGAACCACCCACCCCATTCTTGGATTTGGAGACAGTTTGGGGTGGGAGATCATTCTTTTAACTTTCCTTTGGAATTCTCTCCCTGAGATGTCATTTCCAGGTTAATGTATTTGATTTGCCCTTGGCAGATGTCTGAGTAAGGTGAGCTTCATTTTTAGTTTTAGAAGTTTGAGTGAAGTGCAGTGGTCTGTAATAAAATAAATAGAAAAAAAATGAACTAAAAATAATTCCCAAACAAAACAAAACAGGTCAGAATTGACTCCTTACACCTTGTAGTTAACAATCATACAGTTTTATTCTCTGCTTGATTAAAGTCTGAAAATCAATCCATTTTCCAAAAATATTAAGTTATTTTACTCTGACAGTATAATACTATAAGATGTTTTGAAATACCTTTACATTCAGATTTCATAATAATTTATTACAAACAATTGTCAAATAATTTGGTAGGAAATTAATAATGTTATGAAATTTTAATGATGATTAATAGCAAATTTGTATATCTGTTTCTGTTATTGTATCTGCCAAAAAAATTATAAATTTATCTGTTTCAATTCTTTCCCAATTTTTATAGGAAAAGGAAAAGTATATTAAATTTGTTCAAAACCTATATACGTTGCATATCATTTTGATCAGCTGGATGTAAAAATGATCCAAAAATCACAGAACATGAGAAAAATCGCTTTTAATAGAAAATATTGGGTTGTTTGGAAAGTTCATAGCAATTTTTCATAGCTGACGGTTGAGACACTGGATGAAGCAAAAGTTATTAGAATTGTAAGAATTTATGAATATTGCAAAAAGTGATGTTTTTGTAGTGAATGTTTAATTTATTTTGTTGTAAAAATGAAATAAGCAAGTTGCATTTTCAACATTTCTTTCTTTTCTTTTATTGAAAAGGCAAAAATACCGTACAAAACAGCAAAAGAAATATGATGTTTATGATGAGGATGCTGTAGCAGAGTCAGTTGTTCAAAAGTGGATTGCTAAATTTAATGTGGGTCATTTCAACCTTGAAGATGCTCCACATTCTGGAAGACTTGCCATTATTGATGAAGACCAGACAAAAACATTATTTAATGAAACCCTCATTACGTAACTCGAGAGATAGCAGACATAGTGTAGTCATCAAACAGTACTGTATTTCAACATCTAAAGAAGCTCAGATATGTGAATTGCAGGCCTCGGAGTCGCTCACTTTTCTCACTTGTACTCACTTTTCTGAAGTATCCTCACTTTTCTCACTTTTCAGGTCATTTTCTCACTTTTCTCACTTTTTTGGTCATTTTCACGTGCTTAATTAAGATGTGGGGCAAATCAAAAATAATTTTAAAGCCAAACGAATTGCCGAATTATCGGACTATCGGAATAGAATTTTTTAGAAGAAAATACGCGGCCCTGAGCAGACTCAAAATTGCAACTGCCCACTCAGTGTCGTTAGGTTATAGAAAACAAAAATTTATTTAACGTATTTAAAAAAATCTTTTATGCACTTAAAAAATCCCTCTCATTACAAATTCAGAAGCCAGTGTTGAGTAAAGTTATGTACTCATGCCATATTTTCATTATTTGCCAAAATCTACCTTATCCGAATTGCATTTTCTTCTACAGAGTTTAAAAATAAGTATTCTAAGCATCCCTGCAGTTTTGGCTGTTTTCTAAGAAAATCACTAAAGTCCTTTTGCAGGGGAAAGCACATTACGCAGAGGGATTAATCTCTCAAGCTGACAACACTGCTGCCGCTTTTAAATTCAAAATATATAATTATTAAAATTAACACGAGATAGTAGCGTAACCTCCTACCACTAAAAAAGATTTCGTTTCTGACCATTTAGTTATCCTGGTTATAGCCCAATAATTTGGCAGATTATTTGGTTTTAATTAACAATCGGGTTATGGAGTTGTCGTTTACAAAAATATTTTTTTACTTGATTTATCTTTAAATAATTTCATAAACTTGAGTTTAATAAAATTACTTTAATGATTTCATAGCATATTGTTAATGTTAAATCACATCTACATCTTCCCATAAATGTATGTTTAAATTGACTACAAGTATAATTATTCCATATAGCAAGTGTTATTTTCATAAAATGTGTGATTACTTTGCTTGTGAAATATCCATTTTTTAATCTTCTCTTATGCCGATTATAATTGTGCATTAATTGAGAGACTAAAAAAGTAAACGAAAATGTAAATTCATATTTACATATAAAATTTACCAAATAAATTAAAATATTCGAAGTGTTGTAAAAAGTACAACACGTAATTGCTTGTGAGAAAGATTTTCACAGGCTTCCCAAAGGTTAACAACTTTGCAACGATGTTGGTTTTTATTCATCTGCAGGAAAAAGTTTTTTGTTATTTATGAAATCATTAATAAAATATTATTTTACTTATATTATTTGGAGTATATTTATTTCAGATTTATTATTTTATTTGGAAATCAATATTTACACATCTCGAAGCATTAAAAAATAAACAGTTTCTGATAATGATAAATATCCGAGAATAGCCAAATTAGTGAAATCAGCATCGAAAATCCCGTTCCCATGAATGAGAGGATCAATTTTATGCCGGGCACTTTCTCCTGATAGAGCATCAGTGTTGGAAAGAATGCTTAATTCACTTTTGATTGTTAAGGAGGGACTAAACATGTATGACCAAAGCCCACACCTTGTACCTATTGCAAAGGACGACTGAAATTAGCTTCCTCGGTGCATGGAAATTATCAAGAACGATTGGAAAATGAAAAGAAGTTAAAAGAATAAGAGAAACGGAAAAAAGAGCACAGAAATGTTTTGAAGAACAACAAAAGAAAGCTGTTCGTAACATGAAGATTATGGAACGGCAACTGAGTTTAAACCAGAAAAATGTAGAAGAAAATGAAATACATGCGACAGTCTAAGTTTTGTTAGAAGCAGCAAACAAAAAAACTGGAGAAGGCTATTAACAGCAAGAACATGAATGAAGTACAGTACAAGCAGCACGTGTGATGCTTATTAGTGCTAAGTGTTCAAAAGCAAGAGGAAGCGAAATAGAAGGAAGTTGATAACATGCAGAATAATCTTAATAAAAGAACATCATCTTTCATGACTGATTATTTACAGAAGCCAAAGACTTTTCAAGTATTCATGGTTTACTGGAAATACAGAAGCCACTGATTATCGGGAAACAGAAAAAAAAACGCGATATAACCGAGTAATAAAAATTCTGGGCTTTTACTAAACAGATTATACATGCTATGGAATCTCTGTTCTTTCATCAGCAAGTGTTTCTGATATAAAATAAGCTTAGTTTTTCAATCCTGAATTTTATTCGTAGGTTATATCGAATTAATTGACGTTTACGTAAACATCGAAACCATGAACGCCCATTTAGCATTGTTTCTTTAACAATGACATTGAAAGACAAATACTGTCGATATAAAAACATCAATTGCGATTTTATTATACAGTACTATATAAATCGCTTATTAGAAATTCGTGTAGTTTATATTTTTCAATAAAAATTATAAATGCTGTAATTGAAAATTTAAAAAAAATGAATATTGAATATATAATAGAACATCAAAACTTATAAAATTACAGAGTAAAAATTCTCTAAAAAGCAAAATGAAGTTACTACTGTATAAAAATTTTAGAAGTTTTCGTTCAGAATTAGAGATCTTTTCCTTACACGTTATGCAGCGAATTCGAAATTTCACACCTTTATGTGAATTGACGCAATACCGTTAATTCACATAAATGTATGAAATTTCGAATTCACAGAAACTTGTAAATGAGGAGACTGTACTTAAAACTAATAAATAAACAACTTTTATATCAAAAGGAAACAAATGACAATCGATCTATCCACCTGTTCTGCATATTTAGCTCTTTCTCGTATTTCGTTGCAAATAGAAATTCAGTGGTAATTGGTAATTTAAAATTAATTGACTCAAATGCTTTTAAAATTTAGGGGACCAAAAAAATGCGATATAACGAGTGGCTACTATATTACAGTATATACAGAAATTTTTAAAATGTGTTTAACCATAACAGAATAAAAAGAAATAACAATTTTTACTGCTGTTTTGCTGAGTTTTCCTTCTGTGTTTTCACTTTGTTTTGTCACTATTGCACTCACTTTTTATTCACTTTTTCTGTATTTCAACTCACTTTTCTCACTTTTTCAAAGGGGAAATAGCACTCCGAGGCCTGGAATTGTTATGACATTTGGGTACTTCACAAATTAACAGAAAATAACTTATTGAATCACATCTCCATTTGTGATTCTCTTCAAAAACAAAATGAAAATGACCCTTTTCTGAAACATTTAGTGACAGGTGATAAAAGTGGATTGTTTATAACATCAGTTGAATATGATTATGATGCAAGAAACATAAACAATCATTAAAAACTGCAAGGGTTGATCTTCATTCAAAAAAGGTCAAGCTCACCCTCTGGTGGGATTGGAAAGGAATTCTGTGGTGAGAGCTACTTCCATACAATCAATCAATCAATTCTGATAAGTATCATTTCCAACTGGATCAATTGAAGATGGCAATTGAAGGAAAACATCTGGAATTGGCCAACAGAAAAGGCATTGTGTTTCATCAAGGTAATGCCAGACTGCACATTTCTTTATAAATACAGTAGAGCGTCGAAAAGTGGAACCAATTGGGGACTGGGGTCCTTCCAGTTTCCGACTTTGTACGAAAAAATACATTAACCTGTCCGATGTTCAAATTTTTCTCCGTTGCGTATCGCTTCCTGTTGAATTTTTCTCCGTTGCGTGTCGCTTCGTGTTGAATTTTCGTCGATTTTAAGCCTAACGAAAATTTTTATAATAATCATCGAGGCTATCGTATCGTTAAAAATTATTTCTGCATTTTGTACAAACAAAATAAATATATTAAAGAATATAAAAACATGAAAATTATACTTTAGAAGTAAATTTAGTATCAAAAACATTCGATTCAGCACGACACACTCCGACTGAAAATCGTTCCACTTTCTGGCCATTCCACTTACCGACGTTCCACTTATCAACGCTCTACTGTAGTCCAAAAATTTTTGTAACTAGGCTGGTGTGTTTTATTCCATCTCCATACTCATCTGATCTTGCCTTGTCAAACAACCATTTGTTCCATACTGTAGAATTCCCTTTGTGATAAAAACTTTAACAGTTTGGAAGCTTGCAAAAACCACATGGAACAGTTTTTTCCAGAAAAAAAAAGTTAGGAAATTTTATGAAATGGTGTATTATGAAGCTTCCTGATAGATGGCAATATGCCATTAAAAACAACAATGCATTATTGAATACAGGTATGTTTTTAGTTTTAAAACTGTTTATTTCTCTTAAAAATTGCTATGAACTTTTCAAACAACCTGAATAGAATGTGCAGAAATCAAATTTTCCTGTAGACTTGATGGTTGTTTGGTGGGAAATTTCAGAAACAGATGACAATTGCTTTGGCAACTCTAAAGCCAGGGCAAGATTAAGCTCATTTGATTTGATTTATGAATTTGTTTGCTTTTTTTCTTGTTTTTAATCTATTTGAAAACAATTTTCAACATAAATTTTGAACTAATGACACATTTGCGTACTGTAACCTACTCACCAAAAATCTTTTATTCCAGCCAGCAAGAGTTTCATGTAAATTTGGACAAACATTTTTCACTTAATTACAAGTTTTCTTCAGGTCTCAATTTTTTGTTCTCCGGAGACCTGAAGCAGATTTCAAAGGTCGGACTGCATAGTCCCAAAATTGCCACTTGACAATATTCTTATTAAAGTGGCAATGAAAATATAATACTGGTGATAGCAAGTGGCAATAAAATCCTAGTTGGCGTGATTTTGACATTCAGTGTGAAATTGAATCACAAATCAACACTTAAGGAAAAATAGCAAAATATTGAACTTTTATACAATGGAAGTCCTGTGTACCACATATTTTGCAATTTCAGGATGTCACATGACAAGTTTGGGAGAAAAGTATGTGGTGACGTTGAGAATTGAAGGCAGTTTTGTGCAATGCCACCCAGCATTTGCAGGTTGGGATTTTTTATCAACTGACAGATATTTTGGGGAATTTCTTTTGTTATGACTCTTTCACTTTGATTTACTTTTTCAGTGGACTAAAACAAAAATTTTGACATGACAGAACCTGCGAAATACTGTTTAAACATTATGATAAAATGTGTTATTCAGAATTATTCATTAAAAATGTATTCAAAAATGATTTCTATTACTAACAAGGGGATGGCCAGACTTTTAGGTTTCCAATTCGAACTTCTGACCTATTTTTTGAAAACGTTTGAAAAGTGGATTCTATTATTTGGACAAAGAGTTCTTTGTGTTTAAGGCTACATGCTCGCCAAGTTTTGTTCAAATTGGAGATCCAAATGTCTGATCCTCTGTTTGTAAGTGACATGTTTAACATGTTACTTTTGCTTTCCAGACACCAAACTGATAAGGCTACCAGCATCTGCATTAATTAGTAAGTTAAATTGGTGGTGATAAATAATTTGAAGTGGCAAAAAAAATTAAAACTGGCAAAATGGTGGTGATATTTTCAGATTTTCCAGAGTGAACCCTGAGACTTATAATTAGGTCAAAAATGTTTGTCCAAATTTACATGAAACTCTTGCTGGATGGAATAAAAGGGTTTTTGATGAGTAGATTAAAATGTCCAGCTTTTGAAAGATATTATGGAGCCATATTGTAACAGCTGCTGATTTGAGTAGCCAATTGTTTTTTAATCTTCTTGCCCATAAAACTGTTTGTGTACCAAACACAGGTTTAAACCATGAAACAGAAATAAATGATTCCATGTATATATATTAGGAAGAAAAACTGGAAACTGTTGAAGAGTCATAAAGTACTTAATCTAATTATGACTCCTTTAACAATTTGGAATTTTTCATCCTAAACAAATGTTTCCCTATTTAGAATATAAATGTTTTTATATTTTTTATAAACTCTCATTTAAAAAGCTATTTTATATAAATCATTCTCTTTCATCATTTAATTCAGAAAATACATGTTTGTTCTAGTTTAAATGTTTATGATGGAATAATAGTTCTAAAAATATTTAAGCTGTAAAATAACTATATCGGTTCTTATGAAAAATCATCATGATGTAAGTAATGGAGATATAATATTATAGTTAATGAATAAATTTCAGTTTTAGTCCAGTTCTAAATTTTTTAGTTAGAAAACAATGAATTATTTATATTTAAAAAGCATATAAAATTAGGATTACTTTGGTATTATTTGTATGTGTAAGGAAGATATCAGATGATACAGATCTAACTTGATCATCTGAACCTTTATTATGATTTAAGGTCAAATTTCTTAAATTTCTGGATATAGTGGCTCTTGCATCAACTTGATTAGTAGAAAAGAGTAAAATTTAAATAACAATTATACTAAAATACTCAATGATATTTTTAATAATAATTTTCTCTAAGAATTCAGCAGTGCTTTTTTTTTTTTAATCTAATTTTATTTAATAATACAGCAGCCCCTCATTATATTGCTCATGTTGAGAGAGAAACCAAATAAGTGATATATTAGATGATGTGATCTAACCAATGTACGAGGGCTATTTTTTACATAAGGTTTGTTTGTGAATGAGAGTGAGAATAATCCGCAATCACGGCAGTATGCATGCGCTTCTGCTCCGAGCAAGCTTGGCGCACGTTTTGACGCCATTTGCAGCCATATTGTCTGTCTGTATGCTGAGCTGTAGAAGTTTAAAATGTTTAAGAAAATTGAGTCTCCCGCCGACCGTGAGATACAATCTATTATTCGATTCTTGAGTGCAAGAAACTTGGCAGCAGCGGAAATTCACCGTCAGATTTGTGAAGTTTATGGTGATAATGCTATGAGTAACAGTAAAGTTTGAAAATGGGTAAGAATGTTCAAGGATGGGCGGGTTAATGTGCATGATGAGCCACGCCCTGGCTAACCTTCTCTAATTTCTGAAGATTTGGTTCGTGATGTGGATAACAAAATCCAAGAGGACTGACGATTCACGATTTCAACGTTATCAATTGAATTTCCACAGATTTCAAGATCAGTTTTGTATACCATTGTTTCAGAGAAACTGAATTATCGAAAATTGTGTTCTCGGTGGGTTCAAGACTGCTTTCTGACGATCATAAAACAAAAAGATTGGATAGTGCTTTATCATTTTTGACTCGATACGATCAGGAAGGAGATGAATTGTTGGACCACATCGTTACAGGAGATGAGACTTGGGTGTCTCACATGACTCCTGAGTCCAAGCAACACTCAATGGAATGGTGGCACACATTTTTGCCAACCAAAGTGAAAGCCAGACAGACATTTCAGCACGAAAGATCATGGCAACCGTTTTTTGGGACAGGAAAGGGATTTTGTTAGTAGATTTTATGCCAAGAGGCACAACAATCAATTCTGATACATATTGTGTGACTTTGAGAAAACTCCGGCGTGCCATACAAAACAAGTGGCGTGGCCTACTGTCTTCCAGTGTAATGTTGCTCCATGACAATGCAAGGCCAGATGTTTCTGCACAAACACAAGGTCTAATCAGTTCTTTTGGATGGGAACAACTGGATCATCCACCTTACAGTCCAGACCTTGCACCCAGTGATTTTCACTTGTTTCGATACTTAACCCCTTCTTAGTCTAATTTTTTTCAGATTGATCATCCAAGAGAGTCAATTTTTTTTTATAATTGATATTTGATATATAATTAAATAAGATGAAAAATATGCAAAGTATTAGCTCCTACATGATTTTTTTTAGAATGAAATAATTATTTATTTATTTTATAAATTAAATTAATAATTTAAATTGTTATTTATTAATTGTTTAATAATAATTATAAACTAATTTTAGTTTTTTCTTAAATATCTGAAACAAGTTACATAGATGCTTTCAAATTCCAAAATGAAACTAAATTTTCCTGCCAAAAACAGCTACATAATTTCTGTAACAATGCCATCTATTGGAGAAATGGTGAAATTAACATTAGTGAAATAAAATAATTATTTCACTATTTCTAACATCAGAGATGTTAAAATACAAATTTCTAGGGCATTTTTTTGTACCAAACATATGACCTACATTGAAGCAAAAAGTGATCAATGCACATGGATGTATGGGAGGCAACAGTATCTGAGAAGGGATTAAAGTGACCGCTGGATAGCTAATTGGTTAAGGTGTCATCCTATTGCTCCTGACATCCATAGGGTCTCTGGAGTAAATCCAGAGTCTCTAGGAGCAGTCAAAATGGTCAAAAAAAATACTAGGAATTTTTTGGCTGTTGGTCCATTTCAAATATGACATGTCCTATCCCCCACCACTTCATTCTGGGCTATGATTAAAAGACCTTATTAGTGCACAAAGGTGAAAGGACTCTAAAAATAATATTTATTTCTTTATGATTAAAATAATACACACACAAGAACAGTCAATCTCATTCTGATTTTATTTAGATGTAGAATTTAATGTAGATATACTTTAGGAATCATATTTTTCTTAACTATAGCTCTTTATTTTCTCCATTATTAACTCTCTACTATTTTTTTCCTTAAAAATATATAATTAAAGTTTAATTGTGTTTTAGAATTTATACATATGTGAAATCATTAATACTAGTTTGTAAGTTTTGTGTAAATATTGTCTAGAATAGAAAAATGTTGGAATTTTTATATTCGTTTCAAAAATGTGCTATCTTTGCTATAAGTTAATAGAAAGACATCCATGAATGACAAGTTGACAAAAGAATGTGCTTTCCTCACTAAAATTATGTCATCTGTTTGTCGAATTTTGAAACTCCTGCCAAGTTATTTGCATCTATAAGTAGCTTCCTGCATATGACATTCTTTTTTCTTTTGGCACTACCGAGACATTTTCTTTCTATGACAAAATAGCAGGATAAAAGTTGAAACAAAATCAAAATTAACAAAGCAGAGACTGCTTATATAACAAATTGTTACACATCATTTATACATGTTATGTCTTTTTTATATGTAAACATTGCTAATTTTATTATTTACCTACTTTTAATTTTTATTGAAATGTTTTAATGTATAATTATTACAGCTGTAATTTTTGTTTTAACTTTTAGCAATCTATCAATAATGTCAGGGATAAATTGAATCAAATTCAGCATTTCCAAAATCAGAGAAGATCGATTGGAACTCGTCGCCAGAATATCCAGGAACACAATCATTCTGCCATAAATACTTTCTCCATTATCATTATAATAACTATGTTTCTAGTTGGAAGTGTTCAAGTTATAATGGTAAGAAGTTTATTTGAAGAAAAAAGTAAACTGCACAAAATATTTAAACTATTATCATAAGGAAATAGAGTTTACACAATTAGATTTTAAATTGTTTTGTTATTTTACTTATAATTCTGACCAATGAGAATATAAAATCTGATTTTATATATATTTTGAATATAAAATCTCATCAGCACGCTGTAATTAGGGATGTACTGACTGTTGGTTTTGATATCAGTTGGCTATCAGTAGGCTATCAGTTATTAAAAAATACAAATTAAAATATTTGCAATAATCCATCGTGTGTCATTGTTCATTATAAAGGTTAATATTTATTTACACTTAAAATTTATTTACAAACAACTAAGTTTATAATATGTACACAAACTAAGAATTTAATTTAGTATTATACTTAACTAAATTTGTATTTTGTTGATAGCATCCTATCTTGTAATTGACGAGATTACGTCTCACCTCTAAAATTGTGTTGCTGTCGACGGCTGCACACCTTAGAGTATGAAGGAGTACATGTCAGGAGTTGCAATTAGGTGCAGAGTATTTGCACCAAATTGCATCGTGCGTGCACAAAATAAACCAGACTTGTAGGTAGTCAGGAGACCAAGAACCGGGTCAAAAGAAAATACAAAATGCTGAAACTATTTCTACAAACAGGCATGAGTGTGAGATTTGTGCATGCATTGCTTGTGTTCTCCAAGACATAGTCTCGTCCCAAATATGGCTTCGCTGTTTTACTTGTTTTTAAGATAGAACAAGTAGTTTTTGAAAGATAACATTTATGACAGATGCATTTTATATATGCCATTTAAAAGTTGTTTTTGATTTGAAAATGGCTCATTCTATAATTCTGAACAAACTCTTAGCTTTGTCCAGAATTTATTAATGTTTGTGAAGAAACTTTCATAGAACAAAGGATTGAAATATTTTAATATTGTAATTATTAAATTATATGGATGAATTAGTCCTTTGTATAGACTGGTTTTTAATTAAGAAAGAGAGAGATTTTATACTGCATGTAATTTTGTAATTTTAAAAAAAGAAAAAATTATCATCTTACAGAAAATATGAATTTTTTTTAATTTTAGAAAAGGTAATTTTATTAGATCAAATGTGAAATAAATTTATTATCTGTTCTTCCTGACAAATTGATTACTTCTTAGTAATTCCAATTTACATAGAAAAAATAAAAATTAGTTAAAAGAACATTTGCTTGAAGAAGCAAAGGCTGATTTTTTTTTAATTCAGCAAAAAGCTAATAAAGCAGATGAATTTTGTACCTTTAAGGTGTGAAGTTGTTTATTGTTTATCAATAATAAAACTGCAAATTGAATACACTAATCATTTATTAGATATTTTAATTTTTAAAAGCATATGACTGTGTTAAAGAAAATAAATCACAAATATTTCTGTATTTTACATTTTACTGGAACTATGTTCATATTCCTACAGTTCAGAATCTTTGTTAACTTTCTTGCAGTTCAATTTGCAGACAGTGTTATTTTCTAATTATATAAATTTTAAAAGACCATACAAGAGTGTATTTGTCATTTTTAGAATATGCTTGTTAATAATGCACTAAAAAGGAAGATTACCATATATATTATACCATAAAGATTACCAAAAAAAAAGTACAAACACAACTAGCCAATTGACTGGAAAAACTGTATTCAGCACATCCCTAATTATAATTTAAGCATATTTTTTTTTTTTCCATTCTTGTGTCACATATTTGAAACTTATTTCCAATTTTTAAGTTGTGTTTAAATGTGATATTTTATAAATTTACACAAATTGAATATATTATATATATTACATTGTCAAATATAACAGTTTACAGTATTTATATTATATTATATTAATATAATAAAAATTTAAAAATTACTACTTAATTATAAATTCTGTTAATCAAAATGAAAAATTTTTGACAAAAATGTTTTTCAATAATTAAAATACTTTTATAAAAGTAAATTAAGTAAAATTTTGCATCAATGTAATTGATAAATAATAAAGCTGATCTTATTTATAAACAAATGTATCTTTCTTAAACAAACAATATTACTCATTTATGTACAATTTATGATTTTTACTAGTAATGAAAGATTTCATTACTTTATATTAATAAAGGGATAATAATTTCAAAATCAAGTAATTATCCAATGTTTCAACAGTTTTATTTCATTTGCCCAATCAAGTCTGCTTTATTGGTAGTCGTTATTAATTTTTGCATCTTCCAAAGTTTTTTAATTACTAAGACCTTTATAAATCTTCCAAGAAATATTCAGAGAAAAACATGCATGAAACAGTAATGGTCTTCAAAATGTTATAGAAGTTTAAGATTTATTTTTCTAATTATGTTTGTTGTAAAGTCGGCTAAGATTGATACTCTTGTAATCAACAAACATAAAAGATTTTTCTAATTTATATTCAAAAGAAAAAATTATTTTGTTTTCTGTATTTGCTAACTTAATTATTACAGCAGAAGTTTATTAATCTGGCATCCAATAATCCAGAATGTCTGGTAATCCACACCCTTTGATTTGCAGGATACTAGCATGCTGGATTATCATTGAAATGTAGCTAACAGTCCTGAATTGTCCAGAGTTTTTTGGGCATGTGGTGTGAAAATAATTATTATATTATTATGTACAACATGAATGATTGTAAATATTGAATTTTCAATAACATGTTTACTGACATTTTTACAGTATAGGACTGTGTTAAACTTGACTGAATATTCTGTATCTTTTCAGACTAAATATGCTTAAACAAATTATAATCAATTATATAATATGGTTATATTTTTGAATCGGTACATACTAACTGCAACATTCAGACTGTATATAACTTTAACCACCAATTTTTTTTCAAAATACAATTACATCCAATAATGTGACACCACTTTAGTCCTGTAGGTGCTGGACTGAGGAACTTCTACTATACATACAGTATATTGTTGGTTTTGTCTTATATAAAAATTAAAAATCTCATTAGTAATGTTGGAAATTTTGTCATATATTATGATTTGGAAGTGTTAATTTTCTTTAAAAACCTGTACAGATTACTTGTTATAATTTTTATTTATTACATTTATAATAGTATCAAACAGCATTTGTTATATTATAATAATACATCTATTATTGGTAACAAAGCTTATAGAAAGATATGTACAACAACAATTTTTTTAATTGTTTTTATATAAAATTCTATATTTTGCTTCATTTGACAATTTTGCATACGGCACACTATCACAAATTACAATTCATTGTCACAAACACATTTCTAATTTACAAATTTACTTAAGCATTTTATACACAAATGTACAAATTATTCACTTATATATTTATATATAGATATATATTTTTGTATACATACATTTTTAAATATACTCTTTCATTGAGAGAGAATATAATTAAAAAATTGAAATTTTAAAGATACCAGGATATTATTAGTGGTCCCTGGTTATATAAAGATGACTGGAATTTTGATTATAAATCTAGCAATTGATGATAATCATAATCTATCAGATACAAACGTTAAAATTTTGGCTTCACTCACTCTGTAATTAGAAGTGTAATACGTATTGTATAATATAAAAGGATTGATTTGAATCGATATATAATTGATTTGAATATAGAAATAATCAACTGATCCCATGTGTGATAGATGCATACTGTGTGTATGAAAATATTCATTTATTTCCTAAAACTTTAATATCTGCACAGATAAAAATTCCCTGCAATTTTTGGCAATCTGACAGAGAGGTGTTTAGCACGTCAAGGCACACCATTTTTAGTTTTTTTTTCTTTGCATCTAAGTTAAAATAATAATTTGCAAATTCTTTCCTCCATATCAGTTATGAAGTATACATGATTTTAATATACAAAAGTCTTTGTTTTCTTATCGGTAGATAGACTCCATGTGGCATGGAAAAATGTAGTCACCTATAACAGTGATTCTCAACCACTGTGACGCGGCACTTTAGTGTGCCGCGAGATTTTTGAAGTGTGCCGCCACTGCGAATACCCATACATAAGCGACGTCAGACAAGTAGTTCATTCGGTTTTACCTTGTAACCGGTGTTATCGGTAACTGTCGGTAGTTACCAAGGCGTTCAGAAAATATTACCTAAATAACCAGCTGCACACTGCATTACTACAAACAAACTACTTCAAACAACCTTTACTCTGCAGTAAAATTAATTCTTTAATCTAACATTTTCGGTTAGCTTTACTAACCCTCTTCAGGATTGCCAAAAAAATCGTTATTTCGAAAATTACGTTCGAAAAACTCTTTACAATTTAGAATGTTTTTAAACTTTCCGGCTGCGCAATCTCAGATCATTCTTTCACAGCTTCATACCGGCCGCTCTCCAAGCTGAAGGGATTCGATATGATTCTTTAAAATTAATGCTTTGTTCTTTTTCATTATACTTGTTAATACACCATGCCTCCGTATATTTAAGTTGCCTTATATTTGCCACTTTCTGTACAATTTTCGCATTGTCCCAGTTGATAGACACCTCGTCCGGATCCGCTATCGCATAGTTGGCTAACGCCGTAACTGGTTGCCTGCATCTTACATTTCTTTTATGCTCCTCTATCAACTGGGACAATGCGAAAATTGTACAGAAAGTGGCAAATATAAGGCAACTTAAATATACGGAGGCATGGTGTATTAACAAGTATAATGAAAAAGAACAAAGCATTAATTTTAAAGAATCATATCGAATCCCTTCAGCTTGGAGAGCGGCCGGTATGCAGCTGTGAAAGAATGATCTGAGTTTGCGCAGCCGGAAAGTTTAAAAACATTCTAAATTGTAAAGAGTTTTTCGAACGTAATTTTCGAAATAACGATTTTTTTGGCAATCCTGAAGAGGGTTAGTAAAGCTAACCGAAAACGTTAGATTAAAGAATTAATTTTACTGCAGAGTAAAGGTTGTTTGAAGTAGTTTGTAACCAGCTGCATTTAAAAATCACTATTATGACGTCACCGGTTGCCTGCGGTACTTACCGAAGTAACCGCGTGTGCCGCCTAATTTTTAAATTATTAAAAGTGTACCGTGACAAAAAAAAAGTTGAGAATCACTGACCTATAAGATTGCTCTCAGTGGTGACAATGTGCCAATATCATTTGATTTTTTTGGCACAACATGGACAAATCCAGGTTTGATGTTAATTAAACTTGCTTCTCTGAAATGTGCCTATGTTAATACTTGCCAATGGACAGTAAGACTCATTGTAGAAAGGCAATTTTGGATGTTCTAGTCAGATTTTTGTCACATGCTTCCACTACACTAAGTAGCTAACGGTGTATAAAAATTTATGTTTTGGCATAAAGAACTTTCAAATTCATTATAACAGTATATTATGTGCATAGATGTAATTCAAACAGTTCAAATGTTTTAAAATTTCACTACATCAAAATAGTTGATAATTTTTTACATATATATTTTTCTACAATATAATACATTTGATAATTTAACTTTTTCTTAGTAGATAAATATTTTTGATACTCCAAAAGTTAATAGTCTGCCATTAATGAATCTGAAAAGTTGCATTTTGGATGACGATTGGTAGACTCTTGATTATCCTTAACGGATGAGAAAGACAATCTTTGATAAGCAAACTAACAGTTGCTGCTTGGCCGGCGCAAAACATATGCATTTTTATACATTGTAACATGGATTTTGGTTTATGACAAAATAGTCTTTTCCACTACATTTGTACCATCTGGTGCAAAATGTTTAGTTGTATGTCTTAACAAATTTTTGCAATCGTCTTTTTCTGTACTTACTACTTTTGGACATGCTGCTAGATCCAAATCCGATAGCCAAGAGTCTACCACATAATACTGCATTAATGTTAAAACTTGTCCAAAATCAATTAATCTAAAAGACTCATTAGATATATACATTTAAATTCATAAATTTGGAAATGCAAACTTAACTATAACCCGAAGATAATTTTTTAAATGAATCTTTTACAGTGTAGAATTAATAAATATTATCTAATACTTTTTGAATAAGGACTTGTTCATGTGTTATAATGATTTTTTTTATAAATGCATTAAATGTGTGTTTTTGTATGTTAATTTCTGCAAGAAATACAACTTGTGTGTTACAAACAAAATATTTTTGCCAACATCCAAATAGAAATTAACTTAAAAAAATCAATTTGTTATTGTTGGACTTTAAATCAATTCAAAATCATTTGAAATTTGTTGGCTCTTCTCATTCTTTATGAAGATAATGAAGAATATAGTGCAGAACCAAATCATAGCAGTACTTATATTCTGTCTGTTAAAAAATATAAATTTACAACATTAGTATTTTGGAATGACAAAAACAAAATCTAATAACATATTGTATGACTTATATTTATCTTATTTCAATTAACAAATCATCTTTAAGGCAAATGAAGTAGGTCTCGTATTACTCTACTGTTTCTCTTCAAAAGAAATGAACTTCAAAAGTAAAAGGATTTAATGTTTACTCTCTATAGATTCAGACTGCTAAACTTTTTGAAGCAGACATTTAAATGGAATTAATAATAATTACATACATTTTATAAACAAATAAATATTTTATTCTGACTTCTTGGAGTGAAAACCAAAAACTGCTTTATATGGAACACTCACATGAACCAACAACCATGCACTTTTGAAACCTTGCTCCATCATCAGGGTCCGCTTACAAAAATTCATCATTAAATGGAACATTTGATCATCAAATTTTTGTAGGTGGACGCTGATGACGGAGCAAGGTTCCAAAAGTGCACGGTTGTTGGTTTATGTGAGTGGGCCAGATAAAGCAGTTTTTGGTTTTCATTTGTCAAAACAAAGAATGATAATTTTATTTATGAACTGTAACAACAGATTAAACAGTTTTGTTGTTAATACTTATAAAAATTCACTACCAAATGAATTCAAACACTACACATGATACTTAAGCAAACAATTGTAAACATAAAAATATAATTAATTTGTAGTTGTTAAATGTTCTTAAAAGGAAAAAATACTTTTTTAAATTAATCTTTAACTATCCAGAAGTTTAACACACAAGGAATTTGTTTATTAAATAAGTAACTGATGACAAAAGTACATAAATTAGATCCCATTGTTATCTGTATCTACATTTTGTCATCATATCACTGTGCAAAATCTTTTTATAGTAGAAAGATACTTTTTACTATTTAATAGATTAACTAAATAATTTGTATGCAAATCAAATACAGCATATTTATTAATGTATACTAATATATAAAAAGCACATCCCCAAAGAAATTGTTTTCGGACATCAAATATATGTATTTCAGTGACATTCCAAATGCTCCAGATGATAAAAGATATGTTCAAACCCATCTTTTTTATGTGGTATGTTGTTTTTTTTTAGTAATGAAAATATAGTTGTACAATTTATTTTTTTTATTATCTGTAAATAGTGTTAAAAATTCTGTTTTGATTAAATTCATATCAACAAAAAAATGAAGTTATTTCTAAAATGTTAAATTATGGTGAATATGTGATGTAATAATTACCATATTTTCGACAAGTTGAGGTCTATGGCGACGGACCGTCTTCACAGCTTGGAAAATGTCAACTTCTCTGTGTTGTACAACCTGCTCTGTTGCTACATTTGCAGCACAATACACTCCTACCCTACTCCTTCCATTCCTTTAGCAAAATGAATTGTTTGAATTATCTATTTGATTACATGAATACAGTACATTTATTTAATTCTAACAGTCTATTCTGCATGTTTTATTAAAATTATTTAAATATAATTTCATTTTTCATATGTATTATTTCACAAAGAAACTGTAGATTTTTTTTAATCGGATACTTACGCAGATAACACCACAACCGGGCCATACTCCGTCCTTTGCCTCCATCTCTCTACCATGTTCATCAATTCTACTAAAGCATTAGTAGACGTAGGCACTTTGTGACCTACCGGCCAACACGTCAGTTGAAACAACTGAGTCGTTCTCGGTTCGGCTTTGACGCCGGCCATCAGTTCCGTGAGCGACACTATCTGCGGAAATTTTTACACCCCTTAGTTTTTACCAAACTTTTTATTTTAATAGACGACAGAATAAAAATTCCAAATATTTAACATCAAAAAGTAAAAATTCAACATGTTCAAGATCAAATTAGAAATATAACAGAATTATATTTGTCTACATCTAATTTACAGGAAACTAACAAGATTTGGTGATCATTGGGTGTGTCTAACACTAAAATAATTTGTAAGTAATGTGTACAAGGTGCAAATATCTACAGTCTGATGGGAAAAAATACTAAAAAATGACTATATATTTATCCATTCATTGTTTCCAAAACACTAAATACTTATGAATTTTAGGTAATATAATGGTGCAATAACAATTTTTGTTTGCTCTTAAATTGTAATTTAGAAAATATTAAGGATATTTGTAAAAAAAAAAACAGCTTTGTTCTTACATATTTCCATCCCAAATTGCAAGACAACAGGATTTTTTTTTTATTTGTGATATTTCAAATCAAAGAGAACCATAGAGTTGTTTAAGCACAAACTGATTATTAACTCCCTTGCAAAATAAGTTGATTATAATATCTATCTGAACAACAACAAGCTTTAAATGCTAACATCCAAAAACTAAAAATGCTTATTGATATATAATCAATATCAGTTTAATTTATAAGTCTATCCTTTGCCATAAACTTTAATCATTATATTTATTTGTAAAGTATATTACCTTAAATCAGTATTTATTAGTCTATTTGAGTTAAAAACTGTTTTATTGTTAGCTTTTAAACAGCATTAATCTTTGCAAGTCTAGAATTTTTTGACATTTTAAATGGTTTTTGGAAGAATTGTCAGTTCAACTGTATTTCGTCAAGAAGCAGCAAACCAGCAAAACTGATGTAGTTCCAAAAAAGATCATACGAAGAATAATATTTGCTATCTAAGAACTAAGCTGTTAATATAGAATATTGTAAATTTTACTAAAATTTGAATAAAGAAAGCAAATATACGTAATATATTAGTTAGAAAAAGATTTACAGGAAAACAATGAATTTAAATATATAGGATTTGTAATCATGCGATATTATTTAGGAGGTAATTTACAAGTGTTTTTAAAGTAATGGAAGAAATTTATAAAGGAGGAAAAATTATATTGCCTTTATTTTCTTTAAAACACATAATAATGCCATTATTCTATTTGTGCAGATTATTTTTTTTTCTCCTCATGTTTTACAGAGCAGTATTCCATTCCTCTTTCTTTAATGTGTCAAATCCTACACAAATTATGCAATTTGTCTTTCGTGCATATTTTAACGAGTGCCGAGGAATATTAATTTGAAGTTCGACAATACCTTACGTCATTCGACGGAAGTGGCGATTCTAAGAGGATATTTTTATTATTTTACCGAAAGTTGGGAAGGAATAAAAAATTTATTGGCAAATCACAAGAGAAATTTCTTCGTTATATAATTTTACTCTTAAAACTCATTACCATTTTGATTTTGTATGGATTGGCCAATTAGTTTTCGAAGCAATGTTTCGTATTATAATTATTTATCTTTACATCCCTAAAATTCATTATTAATTTTACATTTGAGTTTTGTAGCCCGACGCGTATCGCTTAAGCAATTAATGCGAGAAAACGAAACAACCTACTCTCTTTAAAAGAAGCTTTTGCAACCACCCCAGAATTCAGAAGGTGCGAGCAATGGATAAAGTTACAAAACTTTGAAAATTACTAGTTTTAAAACACTTGAATTTTTTAAGAAGTGACATTTTCATTTCAATATAGTAGTAAATATTTTATATTGTTTTCCACCTTAATAGTTAATCTGTTCCGACACGTCGGACGATAGAACAAACCATTTAGCAAGGTATTAATTACGAATATTATCAAAGAAGGCTTACTTTCCAATAAATTTAAAAGGTTACAGGTAACTAACTAACTGAATATTTTGAAATAGAAATTTTTTTCTTTAATCTTCATTTGCAAGAATAAGAAGGGTTGTTTTGCAATTTTTAATGTAATTTGCCGAAGGGTTTGTCATTTAGTATAATTATAAATTATTTTATCTTTTTGTGAAGCTTTGTCTTTTGTACGAATTGCCTTAACAATATTACAAGTTTTTTAGAAATAATTAAATTCTATTTATCAAATGTTTTAAAGAAAATAAAGTTTAGGCCATAATAATTATTATTTTCTATAGCAGGGAAATCGAAAATAATTATCTCCCAAATAATATATTCTAACTTCTTAAGGGAATGAGGTAGTCGTATAGAGGATACGAATATTGGATTTAGGGTAAAAGTAAACAAATTGTCAAAACTTGTGCTGGAAGAACCTGGGTGGCAGACGTGGATGCTCTCGGTTGTGAATCTGTGCACTTAAATATCCCGGGAATGAAGTGGTAAGAGGAACGATAAGACTTCTGAACAAACGTGTAGGGACGTCACAAGCACACGGCGTGAAAACAGAGAAACAACTTTATGGTTAAGTCGTATAATATAATAATGAGCTGACTGACATAAACACAAAATGTTGAAGATTAGTAGAAATTTGGGAAGAAGATTAAAGAAATGTTATTTTGTGGGGTGGTATATTGAATTAGTTATCGCAAAATTACAATTAAAAAATACCTTCTTTAAAATCTTGAAGATCCACGTTTTGATATTGGGATAATGGTTATAGGAGACGAGTTCTACGGTGAAAACGGGTCCGTACTTTTTTCGTTTCTCTCTCTCCGTGGGCCAAAACGGGGGAAATGCCTAAAAAGAAAGATAAGTTTAAAATTGTACGGTAAATTTGCTTTTACGATTCGTAGAAAATACGTCTGTCCAATATAAAACACTTTGACTCGATATTAAGTAGCGAAAGATTCCTTCCCGAAAGAGTATTACAAAGGTCAAAACAATAGTTTTGAGTGTTACCGAGTGAGTTCCATTAACCAAGAGATAAAAGGAAGAGTTAGTTTTTTACAGTCAATGTGTTACAATGCAAAGTCATTATTTAATACGTTAAAAGGTTATTTTTCCAAGAAGGTTTCACTCGTGTTCACGGGAAGGAAGGAAAGAACTATCTCTTTTTTTACTTTCTTGAATAATAGAATTTTGAGAATCAATTTATTTTAATAGTTCTGTCTCTAGGTGTCCCGTTGTTTGGAAGACTTTTAGTGTCGGCGGAGTCTTCGCTCGTTCGTTACGTGCTTTGATTTATTCAGTGTAGCCTAAGTATAAAGGAATACGATATCGACCGATTAGTTAACCAACTTAAATCGTATATGTATTGCCTCTCCGAGATAAAATCTTACGATAATAAACAAGAAAACACCCCGTAAGTAAGTACTCACATTACAAGGAACGGGACTGCATAAGACGATGACGGAATTACATTCGTGATCGTACACCAACGACCAAAAATCCGCGATGGTTTTCTGTAAAGGCCACTCCGTCACGATGTATTCCTTCGGTCTCGTATAACCCTAAAGAATAAAATCAAAAATATTAAAAATGGCCGTAATTTGTCTTGTACGTTTCTAAAGCACTACAACAGTATCATTGACACTTGCGTACAAGTAGCTAACCTCCAGCTGCATATTTTAAATTACAACTCGGTTCGGTCACAAAACGTAACAAATCATTGCAAATGTTATCTATTCTCGCAAGTATCGATTCATTCTACCGCCCGCTTGAATTATTGCTATTGATTAAAGTAATTCTTGTAAATTCATTTCTTTCGACTTCATCTTCGTAATTTTATGGCACTTAAAGATAAGTTTACTCAACTTTAATATAAAATGTCGAAATATATAAAAGTAAAGGCTACAAAATAGAATTTTTAGGAGGGAAGAGAGAAAACATCCCGCGTGCATTACAGGCAATTCGATAGTCTAAGGCGCATCTGCAGCCTCCAGAGACCTTACAAACCACATTATAATTTTAATAAAATAGATCACGTTCCGGTGACATAAAGCACGGTTGCATTTTTATCAGATATTTATCTCATTCGCCAACAAACTAACGTTTACACCACGAAACACTCCAACGACATTTCTCGATACAAAGAATCACGTGTCATTTCTAAAAAATACGTCACAAAGAATATCAATGATAATTCAATATCTAATAATAAGTACACACATTACGCTTTTCCCTCTGGCCCCCTCCCTAGGCTTAAGCCTAGGGAGGGGGCCAGAGAAAACAAAAATTGTTTAGTTGATACGTTACGTAACGTAACTTAATGTCACTTTAATCAGAGGAGGACAGGGAGCAAGGTCGGGGAAGACTTACTAAATCTCAACGAAGGCCAGGGTGATATATATATATATATATAACGATTTTACAGTAGATAAATAGGATTAATTCTGTTTGAACAGTAAATATTCAGCGATAATTAATAAATGGGACCTTTTTTACCATTCCTACTATCCTAATGAAGTGTTCCGTTTACAATAACTCGCGAGAATTTGCCGAAGCTGTTAATGACTTTCCTCCATGCTGCTTAATTATTTGCGCATACAAGATTAAAATAAACAATTAATTTAACACGGTTAATATTTTATTATTCCAAAAACACAATAAAACAAAAATGCCTCTTTGTTTTGGTGTTGCGCTTTGCCAACAGGGATCTATATTTTTAATGCGGTAATAAATTTTCTTTCCCAGAAAACAATTTTTGTATATTTAAAGGGGGACATAAAAATACCTCGTTTAGTTTGATACCCGGTTAACAGATGGCAGAACGATTTTGACAGTTAAAACCATAGAAATCGATGGTTCTTCCAATGGCAACGTTAACAAACCAATTGAATTTGTAAGAAAGTTTTTATTACGTTAACACATCGCATCGATCGCCAATTTTACAACCTTCTCCGCCATTTTCTTTTCTAAATATTCCAGCTTATATTTTTTTTTTTATATAATTAACCTACAAACCAAACTTTCTGCCATGTTTTTTTACCTGAAACATTTGAAAATCTTTTAAGATTTTAAAACATTTACAACATTTATGCCAAAATAAATTTGGCAACTATATTCGTAACAAAGTTTACCCTTTAAAAAATATCCATTAGAACGATAACAAAGTTAGTCGGCCGGAAAATGTATTCTAGAAAAAAAAAGAAAATCTAGAATTATGACGTGTAAAAACGTCAACTTCGACGTAACGAATATTTGAAATAACGATGTTAGGAGCGTGTAGAATGAATTATTTACATAGTTCTGTAAATAAGTAATGACGTTTAATTGATTCGGAAATACTTGGAAGTTGCAAACACTGGAGAAAATACGTTACGCTACTGATTGGCCGTTCTCTGACAATTACGCCAATGCTAATTATTTCCAACGTTAATGAACGTTCTGCTACTGTTTGGTTCCGAATTAAACTGTTTACTACCATTCTAACAGAATATAAAACGATAATTTCGCTTCGGTTACTATCTGTAATGTATTTGTATAGAGTACAATGCAAGTAACTGAGTAAATTCGCTCCGAAGTAATGCTCGTTAACTGGCGTAACTCGTTAGAAATACGAGAAATTCTAGATTTTTTATTACTAATTAAATCGATGGAAATACGCTTGATCTATAATATAGATTCTTCGAACAAACGATGCGTAATTTTAATTTTAATTCCCGAATAGCTTAATAAATAATTCTGAAAGCCAATAAGAAATCCCGTTTTAAAGTCCGTTAATTAAAATTATCGTCCTTAATAATTTTTAACCATAAAATTTTCAATGAAAATTATTTACTGATCCATAAAAAAATCCAGTAACGAGTTGCTTAACTTTCCCGGAAACATTTAAAATTTTGGGGCGCCATTTTTACGATATTTTATTTAAAAATTTTTTTTTTCTATTTTTAACTATTGTAAAATGGCAAAAAGCTTAATTTTGACGGTAGGGATGGGTTTTATTATTAATAGTAACGAGTAAAATCGCCATTAAGTCCGACCACACTCGAAATACGACACACAATCCTTTTTATCTCCCCAATCCCTCGACCTTTAACCACCAAAATTTAACAGCATTAATCACCCTAATAAACAAATCCATTTGCCAAATTTCAGAAATTTTCGACAAAAAGCTCGGGAGTTATTAAGCTTTAAATAGGATGAACACACACACACACACTAACATCC
Source organism: Centruroides vittatus (assembly GCF_030686945.1). Lineage (NCBI taxonomy): Eukaryota > Metazoa > Arthropoda > Arachnida > Scorpiones > Buthidae > Centruroides > Centruroides vittatus. The sequence goes on from NW_027122193.1 coordinate 2,731,106, forward strand.
GTACATACAGAAAAAACATTCGAATTTTTTGCATTTCCGGTCGTTTCGAGGTGACCCGAGTGCAAAAATTAAAAATTTGAGGAGCTATTTTTTCCACCGATTGCCATACTTTCCCTCTGTTATACATAACAGAGGCCGGAAAATACAATGCGTAAGATGGCGATGAACAATTGAAGGTTAATGTTACCTATGGTTCCAAAATGGCGGCTCGTCTCTGATTCCAGCAAATAGAAAAAAGGAAACAGTGGAGACGCACGTTCTAACCTAACCTAACCTATTCTAATAATTTTGTTGGTAATAATTATGGTAATTTATTAGAATAGGTTAGGTTAGGTTAGAACGTGCGTTCCCACTGTTTCCTTTCTTGTATTTGCTGGAATCAGAGACGAGCCACCATTTTGGAACCATAGGTAACATTAACCCAATTGAACATTTACTAATATTTTTTCTAATTATTTTTCGAATACGAACATTGCATCGGTGCGTGCAATAAAACGAATTGTATTGTCCAAAAGAAGTGCTCTGATGGTGGAGGGAAGAACTTTGACAATATTCAAATACTTGCAAATCTAGCGAGATAATTTTACAAATATCAAAACCACTTAAGCGTTATAAAATTCGCAATAAAACGGGAAAGTATTTGTTTAATTAACGATAATAATCTACCGGCGTGTAATGAATTCTCAAAGAGAAATTTGCAATTCAGAAAATTATCATCATCTACACTAGGAAGCCGCTCCCCGAGGAATTTTTAAGATTTACTTGTCTTATAAATCATGAAACCTCTAGAATTTTCTCTCCATCTTTAAATAACGTCTTTCTTAAAATACGAATTTACATATTAATCAACAGATTAAATTATATTCACGCGTGTTTAGGCCGAAATCTGCTTACTGGAGCGCGTGTTTTAATCTTATAACCAAGTGTTTGTTCATAAAATTTGAATTCTGACGTTAAGTTAAATTAATTTTCCGGACATTTTTCTCGGGTTTATTAATCGAAATTGTTTGCATTTTACTAAATTTAATCGAGCGCTACAAATATTGTAAATATTTAGAAAATTGTTGTATATAAAATTCAAAGAAAGCCCATACGAGACACACCACAACCGCGTGAAAATACACATCAAAATATAGTTTATGATAAATTTAAAATAACAACATAGACAAGGAACGTTCCTTGTTTTCGAGGCCAATTTTTGATAGACGTATAGTACAGTACATAAGACAATAGACATAAAGGGGTCTAATGAACGATGCTTATTTGCAGGATAGGTTAGAATTTTGTTTCTGTTGTATGTTAATAATGGAATTTGGGGTCCTTTGAGGATTAGGAAAACGACAACACAGACCAAGGGCACCCCTACACATTTCATAATGGTACAGGCCTATATTTTTAGATATAGGAATGATCTAATTGGACTGCAATTTGAAAAAATCGTAGGCCTATAAATTCTCACTGTCGTCTTTCCTTAATCTCGAGAACGAAGTTCCATAGATGAAAGTCGAGATTAGACACCGAAACCTTAGGGGCAGGAAGCCCCTATTAACTACATATAAACTTCCCACGCAAAGCGGAAGTCACGTTATTTTCAATTCAAAAATTTTCCCCAAAAAGGTATTAGAAAGATGACCGGCACAACTCCATCGTTAAAGGAAAAGTATGACGTACAAAGGCACGACGCCACTAATTTGAGGTTGAGAGCATATATTTTAAATTAAATAAATAAGATTAAAATTGCAGCCCGGCAGTGCGACCGTGTCACAATAAATAATTGCTCGTTTATATATATTATAACGTGTAATTTATGTACTAAATAAAGTATTTAATATACATTTTGTGTGTATATAAATTTAGCGCCCAGTTCGATCGCCTCCGAAATTGGCACTAAACCGAGTGTGGCGCTAAACCAAAGTACCTCAAACAATAAGAATTGTGTCGTTATAGATTCGACAAGTATTCGTTGGCGCTATATCAAGGTCTGGTTGTACACACATACGTACAGGTATAAAATTAAAAAAGTAAAAAAACAAACTTACATCGACGAAGACGGCGTTGATATAATCGGTGTTATCGTTACTTTGAAACGACGTTAAATATGGCCGAAAATTATCAGCTGAAAACGAAAAAAAAAATAATAATTATAATTTTAATTAAAAAATTATGCAAAACGACAAAATAGAATAATCTTGATTAACGGCGATGAAATTAAATTGAAAAGTAATTAATTATGCGCCTATTTTCCATATTGCTTAATTAGAATAATCGTTTAGAAGTTCTCCGTGCAATTTTTTTTACCATTTAATTAAATAAACGGCAACTTTTTAAATATACAAACGATATTTATTTATTTACTCCGACTGAATTCTTAATTTTGTACAGTCGATTCGGTTTAATTTCATTACGTGCTCCGTTAAGTTGGCCACTTTTGTATTCTTTACATAATTCATCGACGTCGCTTGTGTATATCTACGCGTAAACTATACATAAACACACGCGTACACGTTATCCTATGGGCGAAAAAGGGCAAATGTCTGAAGTCAAACGCTGTATATATGACCCCTAATTCAAATTCGCCCGGGTCCCTCAAATCCATAACGAGCCACTGATTTATATAAATGAAATTTGTCAGCTTTATTTGCAATTTAGGAAAACTGAATTAAGTTGTACATTGCTGTTTCGGCGATCGATACGCCTCGTTTTTGTTAACTTCTTTAGAAAAGGAAACGAATAAAGAAGAATTTTACTTAATTTCGAACTTAGAAAAAAGGATATTACACGAAAAATCGATTCATCAATCATAACTTCGGTATCGAGATACGTTTGTCTACGGACATAAATCATTGGTGGGCAAACCCTCGGAGTTGAAGAATATTTTCAAAAATTATAAGATACGAAACAAAAGCTTGACACTACTTCGCTATTGTATAATTACAACTAAAAGTAAATGATAATTGCGGCCGTGCCAAATTTCTGCCTAAAAATGGTGGCCGTTTTAAGCGTGAGGCCCCTGCCAAAAGAAACATTACGTAGATATAGAACGAATACAGAGACGAGGGCCCTAAGAGGAATGGGCATTTCCAGTAGTGGGCACACTGAGGTAATGGTATTATGTACCTATTCCTCAACAGATAATAGATGTACGGTACATAAAAAGTTTTCGGAGTACACGACGCATAAAATTATAAATGTTTTATTATATATAATTGTACCATTACGAGAGCCCGTGCACCATTATTTGCGTGTTATTTACCCCGTAAATAAATAAAATTGTTATCTAGAATATTAGCGCACCCACCGAATAATTGATTAAAAATGCAAAACAGTATTTCAAACGTGCAATTTAGAAGTATTTATTAAAAGTTCATCCGTTCGGAATTGTAGAAAACTCGTGAATAGCAGCTACTTTAGTACAGCCGTTCTGGTTTATTTTTATTCTTAAACTATATAAAAGCATCGGTAAATTCGACTTTCATATGTCTTTATGCTGTAAAAAAAAGAGAGAAATTCTTTTGTCGAAGAGATTTAAAATATTTATATTAACTATAAACATTTCAAAGACCCGCACAACTGCAAGTTTAGTTCTGTGAATTGGTAGATGATAACAAAAGAGTATAGAAGCTGTAGAATTTAAATGGGGGGAATGGAAAACATTCGAGGCGTGTGTGCTTTGAATACTTTACGTCATAACTTTGTAAATTTGTAAAATTTATTTTCTAGTTTTGGCTTAAAAAATCGATTATTCCCTCTGTAATATTACTGTCGATACGTTATAAAATAATGTACTCACGTGGTACAATTGCAACATCTCTGTTCTTTTCTCTGTTTTCGGGTCGATGTCCTCCGGCGCAATCACCAATCGACAACTTGGAGGCCATTTTGCATATTTTCTACACGTTTAAAAATAATAAAAATTTCATTATTAAAAAAGGGAGGGGTGCGGATTCGTAAATTAATTTAAGAAATAAATAAACCATCGAATGGTACAACAGAATCAAGCAAATATTTCATGCATTTTGTACAATCGACAGCATTTAGTAAACAAGGTCTGTATTAAAAATCGTTTCTAAGAATTACGGCTTAAAAATCGATGGTATATTTAATAATTTAATAGGTTTTTTAAGGTATTTTTTACTCGTTTACTGTGGAAATTTATCCAGTTTTATACAATGTAAGCATACGTAAAATGGAAGGGCCTTTACAAATAATCCACTTCTATCCAAAATGAATACATAATTAAAAATAATATCCACATTCTGAACATATTTATGCAAGGCTAATAAAATGAAGAAGCGTGGAAATTAAATTGTAAAGAAATAATAGTGGAATTTCTTTGAAATTTAAGCAGAAAATGTCGATTGGCATGCAGCAGGCCAATAACGTAAATATATCCGAAAGGAAAGAATTAATTCTTATTTAATTTTTTCTTAAAATTCAATTCTAAACAACCATATTTATTTACTTATTTGTTTACTGAAGCGGGCCATATCCAGCATATTAAAAAAAGCACATAACTGTTACGAGGGATTCCACATCAAGAGAACTTTTCGGTACTTACCAAACACTATACAAAGTTAGCATTGCGGAGAAAATTAAAATTAAAAAATGGTGCTTTAAATAAAAGATAAATTAAAATGCAAATCATCTTAATATAAATTAAATTTATTTAATTTATATCCTTCCTTAATTCTAATTTATGCTCAACTTATATGAAAAATCTTTATTCTACCAATGAAATTAGCATTAATCTTGATATTATAATTTATATTATTATAATAAAACGTTAATCTAATTCTTATTTTTATAGTTATTAACGATATAAACCGGCTTAAAACCATTATCATTAGTTATAATCTCATAAAATTGAATTATTACAGAAGAGGATTAATGGAGAAGCCATTAAAAATTCAATTCATTCCAACTTGGAGATTAACGTGATTGTTTTTTTTTCTTGTTGCAGAAGCAAAAATACTAAAAAAATCCTCTCGATTATAATCTATTAACGATTAAAATTAACGCCTAATACATCTTTGCTTCTCTAGAATTAAGTTTTTTATGGTTAAATTCGTCAATTCCCACAATACTAATTGGGTTAATTGCACGACAAACTGAAGATTTACATCAAGATCCACTAATGGTAGCATTGGTACGACGTATAAAGAGCAATTTTTATTGAATTTTTAAGCAATTCTGCCGAATTTTTTTGTGGTTTCATTAACTTTCTAGAACTTCATTAGTCCAAGAGCCATCTTTTTCATTAAGAATAATTAGCCGACAATGCAAATTGATATATACACGTATAATAATTCAGGCAATTAAAATTTCATCAACAATCCTGAAAAAAGAAAAAACCGCCTTTGAGTTAAGAAGATTGCATCGATTAATCAATTACACGGTGCAATTAATCCACTAATCTCCTGATGGTACTTCATATTTAAACCGCCATTTTAAAAAGGTACAATTAAGTTTCCCCCCCCTCCACAATAAAATGCTTAATCTGTGTTCTATCGTCGCCAGTTTAACTGATTTTATGTTTTAATTTTGCTAAACTTTTCAAGTTATGTGCAAATGTAATTAACATTACCTTCGGGAATACGCTAATTGCCCGTGTTCTATACACAAATTATCAATTTTAAGCAGTATAGGCCTATAGAAAGTGAAATTGTGTGTGTCTAAATTATATTTCGTGTTCTTTTGCCCTTAATTATAATGAGAGTTGTGTTTAACTTTAATTATTCTGGTAACGTGAAATACTGGTAATTAAATTACTCCTCCTCCTACTTTATAAATCAAATCAATCATAAATTAAATGGGGGAAAAAATCTAAAGAAGAATATATATTGAGATTAAGGTTAAAGTTTATCGAATAAATGAAAGAAATATCACTTTTCTTATTATTTTCGTGTGTTTTAGAAGCTGGAAAGCATTAAAGTTTATTATCTGTCGAAAGATTCGTCCAAATCTGTAAAAATTCTCTTATTTTCGCTAAATTCCTTCAATCGAATAATCAAAGTATGGCACTTTACTTAATGTATAATTAATTTAGGTTAATGTTACCTATGGTTCCAAAATGGCGGCTCGTCTCTGATTCCAGCAAATAGAAGAAAGGAAACAGTGAGGACGCGCGTTCTCACCTAACCTAACCCAACCCATTCTAATAAATTACCATAATTATTACCAACAAAATTATTAGAATACAGTAGACCTCCCTATAACACGGTAGAAAAATTCCGTGTTATATGAATCCGTGTTATATGAATCCATGAGCCAATCACAGTCCGGCACACGGGCTGTGATTGGCTCATGTAGTTAAGTGACTCGTACAACACGGAATCATATAACACGGAACTTTTCTACCGTGTTATAGGGGGGGTCTACTGTAAGTTAAGTAAGGTTAGAACGTGTGTCCCCACTGTTTCCTTTCTTCTATTTGCTAGAAACAGAGACGAGCCGCCATTTTGGAACCGTAGGTAACATTAACCTTAATTTATAACTGATTACATTCAAAATTAAAAGTAACTCGGGAGCTAAAAAATTATAAAAATTCTATAATTTTCTAACATTTCTTTCAATTTTTAAAGTAAAATGTATAAAATAAGATCAATTTTTCAACAAGATCTTTGAATTAACATTATCTTTTTTATTAATTCAGTGCATTAATACTCTATCAAAACCTGTATTAATGCCGAGAAAATATTCAATTAGATTAAACGTTTTTAAATAAATGAATAAAAATATTTATACTTTACAGTAATCACACGTTAGAAATTCCTATTATTACATCCGTTTTAAATCAATAAAACCATTAAAAAAAAATAGGGGAAAATTCAATCCACTTAATTTTATATCATCATCATCATCATCATCATCATCATTATAATAATTACATTGAAAATACCGAAAATCCGAAAGGAAAATTACAAATTAAGTTTATTTAACTTTTAAAGTATGCGATAATTACAATAAATTTGAAGTTACAAATTGTTTAGCGAGTGTTTGCAGTCATTTAATTAAAGAACCAGCCAAAGGTTGACTTACTACGGAATTGTTTCGAGTTCCAGTAACTAAAACGTTTAATTTATTATCATAATATGAAAGTTTCCTCGTTTAATTTACTAAATTTTGGAAAGTTTTAGGTCCTTCCTTTGTAGTTTACTCGCTAAGAACACCTCCTCCCCTAACTTTCCTTATCTGGATGTATCTAAAACCGTTCTGGCGATTAAGGAAAGACTTTATAAGTCCACGAGTTTTCCAAATTGCACCCCAAAAAATTTTAATATTTAATCGCTTATTGTTTCTACGTGTTTTCCTTTAATAAAAGCAGAATATATTATCGAGTTTGTCTTAGATACTTTCACACATTTTCTTTGTAGTAGAGGATTTCTCCCCTTTTCTTTTCATAGAAATTGCGTGACTTTAGGAAAGAAAATCAGTAGAAGAAGCGAGTTATCACGATAGAAAGAAAGCAAAAACGTGGATTTCGTGCTCTACTAGTTATTCAATAAGAGATCGGCGAGTGTAGTGTGCAACATTGTTTGCCAGAAGTGAAAATATATTCACTCACCTAATGGAAAACATTTTTATTTTGTAACGTATGTTGGCAGGAGAAGGAAACAAATAAATTTAAATTTTTTACGAGATAAAAACGTGTTTAAAACGATACTTAATTGTTAAATAATTAACTATTTAAGACGTTAGTTTAGAGTTTTGATCTCGTTCTTCCACGATAAATGCATCAAATCCATTTAATGCTAGATATAAAATACTAAAAGCAACGATTATTCCGTCTTCTAGCAAAGCCTCGGGGATTTTACGAGAAAAGAAAAGGGGAGAAATGTCTGGAAAGTAAAATGAAAAATAAAAAGTGAAAGGAAATAATATTATTTTTCTTGTTAATCGAAAATTATAAGTTAAATCTTCAATATTCTCGTTATAGATGTAAGTTTTTATGATTATAAATTTGTTTTTTTACATTTTACCTTCTTTTTAAATAAATTATTTTACATATTTTTTACTTTTTATACAAAGAAGGATTAATTCTGATTTTTTTTTAAATTAAAAAATAAAAAATAATATATTTCATTGACTGCGATGTTATCTTTATTACATAACATTTTATTTTGAAGTGAAGAAAATGCAATAATTTATATACTTCCCCCCCGTTGTAATAAGGATAATAAATAATTAAATTAATTATTAATGAAAATGACAAATTAACATTGACTTTATAGCAAGGAATTAAAGAATCCATTTTCTGAATTAATTCTCCACTGTGTAAACGAGTTGGTAAAGTAAAGAAAACGGAAATAAATAGGACCATTTACGAAGAAAATACAAGGGAAAAAATAATAATAAAAACAGATATATGAATGGAAATAAAAGAGAAAATAATAAAATATAGAAAGATTCAGAATCCAGATTGGAAGAGAATAATCTCTAATGGATGAAGTTCGTCCCTTTGATGATGTAACAGATTAATTGATGAAGATAGTTTAGAAATATTGTGACAAGATGGCCGGATAAAAAATAATTAATAAAATTGTCTTAAGATGGAAGTAAAATTTACTGTAAAGTTGCAGAATCTATTTTTGACTTAGCTTCTCTACTCGAGTTGGCTTTTTATGAGATAGCTTTTGTTGATTTATGGCTTTTTCTTCTTTATCTTTCTCCGTTCTACTTGTCACCACTCGAATCTGGTAATGCATTTGGAATATCTCGCAACATTTCTTTCTTCCACTTATTTTACTTTCTCATTTATTTACTTGTATTTACTTTCCTCAAATTTAGCAATTTTCTATATTTTACCGTCGATATCGAATAAAATTCGAGTGAATAGAACCATGTAATATTGTTATAAATAATAATATAAACGTAGGGAAATGTTAGGTATTGTGCGCTTTTATATGTAATCTCTCTAATGTCTTACATTTCAATTTTTCTCTTGCCATTTAATTTTATAGGCAATTGTTCAATGGATAGTCTGGAAGTGCAGTTTCTTCTTCCAAGTTGGCACATAGTGCAGTTTCTTTTTCCTTTTTTCTACTCTCTACGACTGAACTAAAATCAACTAGTTCATATCTCTAGTGACAACTCGCTCCATTTTTTTACATTTTTATATGTAATGTAACGTAATGAATTACATTACACAATAGCCTTTTTACAGATTAATTTATCTCAAAAATTTATTCTATAAATTTATCAATTCAAAGTTTTTATAACCGTATTTATAAGCATATTATCGTATTAAAATTTCAGTTAAATCGTACGAATCTTATCTTAGATTTTAAATTTTAAGTGCTAAACATACAAGTAATTTACAATTGTTTCTAAAGGCGTACACACCTCGTATTCTCTCTGGTATTCGTTTTGTTTGGTTATAGGATTCTTCATGGATTTGTGCTTGAGTTGTTGAGAAATTTGGGTGACGGGAAACCAAGTGATACCACACACGTGGGCTTCTTCCAACGTTTCGTGGATAAATCTATAATGATCCTACCAAAAAAACACGACAAAATTAGGAAAATTTCGATTGTTTAAGAGCTAATTCTGAAGACATTTTTTTTTGAAAATCTTACCACGTTTTCTACCATTCCCCTTCTGGATTGTCTTAACTTTTTTGTATACCCGAATGCATCGTATACGTTGTCTTCTTCGGCTAATTCTAGATTAGCATCGATACAAAGATAAGTTCCGGTACGACCACAACCGTCACTAGAAAATATATTAAAAGTCGTACAATCGTACAATACAAAAGGCAACGTTGGAGTGGCAAAAATAATCGAAACACTGCATAAATATTGGCTTTAAAAAATACAAAACGGCTGGATACTATGTTATTTAGACTATTCTCGTATACCAAGATACGTTACGATTGGAGTATTTATTACGATAATTAAGTTTATTTAAAGTTTAATACAGTAATAAAAGAAAAAAATAATAATCGGTAATCAATGTAATGATCTTTTTATAACATGAAACTTTTTGAAGTTAAATTTATCTGAATTTTATGTAAAAATCGATCAAATTTAATAGGCTGTATAATATATCTTTCCCAGGCAGAAATTATTATTAAAGATTAGGATAGAGCCAAAACTTACATTGTTATTGGAAAAAATATATCTTCATCGCGATGTATTTCATTGAAAGTCAAGATTGAAACTGTACAAGTGGTCAATATATCATCATTTTGGGGGAAAGACAACTTAAAATCGATATTTAAAAATTCCTTTTAAACATTTTTTAAATATATTTATAAGTTACTTTCTTGCATCTATATTTTTTAATGGACGGAAAAGTTGAATCTTAAGAAAAAAGTTATTAGAAACACGATAAACAATACTTCCACTATTACCTTCCACATATACAATACATTTGCTGTATACTGTAAATGTATACAGTATATATAATGTTATTTTTAAGGCCTTAAATGTACAATATAAATGTTCCGAACTAAAATCGTGTATAAATTAAACTCATTATTAAGCTATAAAGTATTTTTTTAAATATAGCAGTTAATGTTGTTTCCTATCAAAATACACATAAAAACAATAGCATTATTTAAAATGTTAATTAGTTCTAAAAGCCCGAAAGGTATTTACTAAAAGGTCTCATAGGTTCATTAATCGTGAGTTTTAAGTAATATTATCCGCAGTAATTAATCAACATTTCAACCATTATCTAAATTATTTTCGAAGCAAGTATTGTAAAGTTGCATTTTTAAAGTAAAATATACATTATTATATTTGGCTACAATATAATTTATAGCTTTGAAGCAAAACTGATATAATGATAATCGTATCCTATTCTATATTATTGCCCCTGTACGTCATACTTCTCCTGATAACAATGGAGTCATGCCGGTCACCTATCTGGAGAAAATTCTGAATTGAAATCACGTGATTTCCGGGTCTAGCCCGGAAGTTCGTATATATCTAATCGAGGCCTTCGACCCTAACCTTTCATATCCTATCTCGACTTTTATTTATCTAACTCCGTTCTCGAGATTAACATAAGACAACAGACATACAGAAGGATTGCAGCCCAATAGAAAACTATTTTATATAAGTCCTTACTTTGATCCTATTGCTTTCAACAAAATCAAAACCTACATTTAAAAAAGTTATATAAAAAAGTCATATGTTTTAATGTTTTTTCATTTAATAATTGGCTTGTTATTTATCTCTTCCTGCATTTCTGCCAAAAAAACAGTCAATTTAAAGGCATCATTTCATTAATAAAGATAATAGAAAAAATTTAAATATAGTACAAAAAGTTAACAAGTGTTTTATTATAAAGAGACATTAAACATTTATAAATTTCAGGAATAATGCACTAGAATATATATTCAATTATTCACTATATTGTACTTTCCTAGTTACCACTTGTGTATTATATTAAGCTAATTTACTGTATTACTGTAGTAAATTAGTAAGGATAATTTATATATATTTAAAATTAATTCTATTCATATTTTTCATCTAATACACTATATAAAACACGGATTTTTCATTTTTACTATTTCATAAATAATAATAATAGGAACCATCGTTCTAATTTATGCCATATTTTCTATTAGAATCTGGGATAAATGATTGTACTTCGAGACGAGTTACGATATAATAAAATTTATCCCACCAAAAATAGAATTGAATGCAATATATCTTACCTACAATGGACGATAGTAGGACCCGAGTTGGGAGGGTAACTCATATAAATCCTGACTCTACGTCTAAACTCCAATAAAGCACTGGAAAATGGGCAAGTGTGCGAGGGCCAATTGGTATAGTGTAATTGAGTAATGTCTCTCACTTCGTCACCCTTGAAGAAGAACGTAATTCTTACTTAACCTGAAGAGTGATCATACATTACAACAAAGAAATATCTTACTTTTCTTAACCTGATGGTTCTAATAAGAAAGTTGGCTAGCATTTCTTCGGAGAGTAATATCGTCTCTAAATCTCCGTACGATTCCGATTGATTGATTTCGCTAGGCCAATATTGGACACACATAACCTATATAAAAATATTAACTTTCAAACTACATACCGTACGAGTAAGGAAATAACATTATTTTTTTAATAGAAAGAAATATAAATAGATTAATATATAAATGTTTACAATTGAATACAATAGAAGCTCTTCCCTGAAGCTTCTGTATAGCTTTGTTCTGAGAGCCATGCAGAGCTTCGATGTAGTAATTAATGATAATATTACTTACTCTGATAAAGTCAAATACTTTGGTCAACATAACAATAACGTAAGAATTTTGTTCCCAAACCATCCTCCAGAAGTCAGCAATGGTATATTCATTTGGTCCTTTTTTAAAAAGAAAATTAAAGCTATATTTATTTTTTATTGTCAAAAGGAATAAGGAGAAAGATATTTATAAAATGCTTACCTTGAGCTGCTATGTAGGCGTTTGGCTTAACAATACTCTAGAATAGAAATTATTATATATATTTTTGTATTAAAGAAATCATGTAGAATAATAATAATAATCGTATTAGTAACAATTCCCAATGACAATGTAGCCTGTAAGAAATAATTCAGGAAATACAATAAACAAAACAGAATTATACAAAATAATAATGACGATAACTGTTAAATTTATGTGATAAAATATTATAAAAAGTTTTACGTTCTCTCTTTAAACAATTCAATTGCATTTATTTTATTTATTTATACAACCCTAAGCTCAGCAGATGAAATATTTTGAATGCAGAACAAATTATTCTGTAAAAAGAGGACACTTATGGCGTGTTTGAATCGATGGCATCCATTTTCTTTACAGTCAATATGGAGGCTATATGATATTAAAACAGTGAGATGTTCTTATTTTGGAGGACAAATAACACATGGCAATTCTTAATTCTATCTTGGATAGAAAGTATATACTATATACGGTTAATGTTACCTACGGTTCCAAAATGGCGGCTCGTCTCTGATTCCAGCAAATAGAAGAAAGGAAACAGTGGGGACGCACGTTCTAACCTAACCTAACCTATTCTAATAATTTTGTTGGTAATAATTATGATAATTTATTAAAATAGTTTAGGTTAGAACGTGCGCTCCCACTGTTTCCTTTCTTCTGTTTGCTGGAATCAGAGACGAGCCGCCGTTTTGCAACCATAGGTAACATTAACCCTATATATTGATATACAACTGAATTTCTTAATATTTAATTTACTTTTCATTATAAAATACTTAGACATTTCATTGTATTAGAATTTAAAACAAATTTATACATAATTTTTATATTAAATAATATATTTAACAAAATGTATTAGATTTTATTAATTTTCGCAATTTATTTTAATTATTATCCCATAATACACTATTAAAAATTAAGCATCCTATTAGCGAAATTGTTAACAAATTAATACGATTATTAAATTATTATTATTTTTAATTTTTAATTTATATTATTAAATATTCATTCCTGTTTAACTCATTTATTATTCATTTCTACCAAATTGTAGAGAAAAACCAGAATAAAATAACAGTAAAATTCCAAAATATGGTAAATTTGAAATCCAAATTACCAAACCTTAACGTTCAAATAAAATAAAATTATGCAAGAATAATAATAATAATAATAAACTTAATTATTACTTTTTTTCCAGCAACGTACGAATCGATCTTCCAATTTTTAAAACGTGAGAGAATTAGAAATAATTTACATAGACGAGCGTTATGATATTGAATAGTAATTCAAATTAACGAAAAAAAAATTGAATATTACTTCCAAATCAATATACTTTTTTAAAAAATAAGTAAATATTCAGTTTGTTTGAAGAGAAATAAAGAAAATTTGCGAAACGTGCCACTGAAATAAGCAAAAATTTTTAATACTTTTCGTGTTGACTAATCGAAAGGAAGTAATAAAATAAAAACTTCACTCGATAATTATTACACCGAATTTGTTTTGTTGCCATTTTTTGCTTTTTCACTTTCCTATTTTCATTAATAAAAATTGTAAACGAATCAAATTTAAAAAAAAAAACAATTTCCAGCAACGAGTTGCTTAACTTTCCCGGTAACGTTTAAAATTTTGGTGGCGCCATCTGTTACGGCTGTCCCAAAACTTTTTATATTTTTAATTATTATATAATACCAAAAAGATTAATTTTGAAGGTAGGGACGGGATTTATTAATAATAATAAAGAGTAAAATCCGACCACACTCGAGATACGACACACCACGCCGTTTATCTCCCCAACCCCTCGACCTTTAACCACCAAAATTTAACAGCATCAATCCCCCCAATAAACGAACTTCCCTGCTAAATTTCAGAAATTTTCGACATAAAGCGCAGGAGTTATTAAGCTTTAAAGAGGGTGTAACGTGCAGAATAAAAACCCCGAATTTTTTGCATTTCACGGTGTCCGGAGCCCAAAAATGAGGGTCATTTTGATCGCCTCTGTTATACGTAAACAGAACCAGAAAAAATAAAAATAAAAATAAGATAAGTTTTATTTTTTTTAAACCAATTTAGTGTATAAATTACTTACGTTAACAAAGTAAAATACATGACCCTCATTTTTGTGTTTATATGAATTTGTCATTCAAATTTGTCGATAATCCTTTTTGGATTTTGTCCAAACAAAATATATATATTAATATGATATTATTTTTAAAGGAAAGAATTAATTAACGTCTCGCCTTTTTGTTATCATAAATTTTTTAAAAATTGTTATATAATTGGCTTAATAACAATTAAAAATTGTACATTTTATATTTAATCGCTTTAATTTCTTATTAAAAATCATTAAAAAAATAATTATAATATATAAAATACAACGAACTGTATGATAAACAATAATACAATTGTTTATTTTTATGAATTTTAAACCATTTATTGAAGAGTTAACGTAATAAATGGAATGAATTTTTAAAGAAAATATATTTAGTTTTTTATATTTTATCACATTATTTTCGATGGATAAAATTTTTCGACAAGAAACTGTGATTTTACAGAAAATTGTATTGTTATTTCCTACAAAAAAAATCAATTTGTTTGTATTGGCAAGTGCTTTTTATTAAAAAAACAATAAAACTACAGAATATTTTTGGCCTTCCGGATACGAATACTTAAAAAATACATTTCCAGAAAATGAATAAGGGAATTGTTTGTGTTCAGTTGATTCTAGAAATCAAGAAAAAAATGTTTCTGTAAATTTTCAAGGCAAGGTAGATCCGTAAACAGTACATAAATACAGTAAAAGTGCTATTATGATGCAAGTTTACCTATACAAACACCAACTTTTAAGTCCGAAACAACCGAATTTAAACTTATTGTCACTTAGCAATCATCACTAATACAGGAAAATTTCAGCTAAAGGTGTATCCACCGCTTCACTATTAAGTATAATATTTATATTTCGATTTTAAATATAGCTTTGTAATAATAAACGAAAAAATCCACCCAAGAAAGGGGGAAAAATTGCTTTTGTCAGTTTTTAAACCAATCGATTTGCTGGATTCCCAACGTTACTTTTATTGTATGAAAACGTGAAAGTCCTGACAAAAATTAGATTATGTTTAGAATATTTTTCCGGTAATATTAATGTTTGTTGCGTAAAGTATTTTAGAGATTCGCATTCATCAATTTCAATTTTAATTTTCATTCTGCCGATAATATAAAACGTAATTTTTCTTCTTGACATTGTTGTTTACTCCAGTTAAAAGATGTCCCAAAAGCCCATTTCGTGTATTAATAACAACAACTTCTAGAAAAATGGAGATTCAGAAATGGGTTTGTGTCTAGGCACTGAATCGATGGATACCGAATCCAACAGTGACCACCTCCATGACCTTGACCTAATTCTTGGGGATTAAATTATTATTTAAACCTTCGAGGATGGGGGAAATTTTAAATCTGTAGACTCGTTTCAAACGGGAAATTATGGGGAAATATCCCTCCACACGTAGACTTTTAAGGTAATAATGATGCAGACACATCACGTCTACATAAATTGATGCAGAAAATCAAAGACCAATTCTAGAGTGTTATCGGGTCTAGCGTAACACAAACCATTATAGGCCGTATAATGGTTTGTGATTTGTCTTATAGGGCCTAAGTTACATTCTAGATTTTAAAAAAAATAATAATAAACTTATAGATTTATACTTACGTCGATATACGAGGCATTTACATAATCCGAGTCTGGAACTCCGTGGATATTTTCCAAGACTACTCTATTAAAATCAACTGGAAAAAAATAACAATAAATAATTTTAGGAAATAAAAAAAATAGATATGGAATTGTAAATATGAGGAATATTTACTGTAAACTCAGTCGACAGCATTTAAAATACACGTTTCAGGATCTTCCTTAATCTCGAGAATGGAGTTTGATAAATGAAAGGCGATACTAGCTATGGAAACAATAGGAGCAGGAGGCCTCAATTAACTATATATAAACATCCCGTGAAAATCGAATGTCACGTTATTTCAATTCAAAAGTTTTCACCCGAAAGGTGTTAGATAGATGACCGGCACGACTCTGTTGCTAACAGGAAAAGTATGATTTACAGGGGCACAACATTACTAATTTGAGGTGGAGAGCGTATATTTCGAATAATTTTAATAAAATAAATAATATTTTTAGTACTAAAACAGAAAAAATATTCTCGAAATCTTTTCTAAATTAAACAAATATTTAATTTTTAATTCCGTATTACTAGAAAACTTAAGTAAATAGAAAAGGAAAAAAAAAATAATTTCATATAGGCCCTTATCATTTTATATAAAATAAGTTAAATATTAATTTTCTAGATGCTTTAATATCGGATGCAACAAGTTTATATTACATTTTCGCATCGCCAACTACAAAATTGATGTTTTTTGCCCGAGGAATTTAGAAATCGTTGGCTCAAGATAGAGCTAAAACGATCAGAAATCTGTCAACTCTCGCATTTTTCTATAATAAATGTCGTGTAGATTAAATTTTCTTCGGTTCTCTTCTATAATTCCTTATTGCATAATATATCTGATTAAGAATTACTAAGTACTAGAATATAAAAATATAATAAGTTAGAAGAAAACTCCACATTTGTCTTGTAACACATAAAATGAATTACAAATCAAGCTGATGTGTAATTCATTTTATGTAGATCAAATATAAAATAATTTTTTTTTCCTCTCTATATCTTGTGATATATTTATCCTAATATTAAAGATAAATATACCAGAGGATTTAGGGAAGAAATGCGTGGCCAATATTAAGGATTAGATAGTATAATAGATTGTACTAGAAGAATATTGTGGGAAACAATAGTTTTCTGTGAAAAAAATTTAAACAGGAAACTATAACTAGATTATTTCATATATTTTTGTAATAAGTTTGACTTTCAGTGCTTTATAAAGATTCTTAAAACTATCTAAGGCCAAACTTTTACTTATCAAATCAGTTATTCAGGCATACTTAAGCATCATTATATTTTAAACACTCGATACGAGCGCAATATAACACAAAATAATAATAATAATCATTAAATATTTACTACTAAATCTAGAATATTCAAAAATTATTAAAATTTCTCGATATTATCCAGGAAAATCATTATTTACGAGATCCAAAAACCTTAAAAATGTGATAAATTTATTCGTATATCTGAGATATTCGTTATTTAACTTATATATGAGAAGCTATTAGATTTGATAAAGCGAGTAAGTAGATACAATAATAAACTCCTTACTCGATATATAAGCTTAATGCCTTGTACGATGTCAGATTCACCTAAAGAATATAATAAGGATATCAGATTACATCCCAAATATTTCTAGTAGCTGCTGCAACTGGCAGCAATATAATACTAAGGAATATATATATATATATATATAATTTTGAAGGAAGATCGGCATCGTGTTGCTCGTGTTCATAAATCAGCCACTGAACGGTAACTACCAAAATTTGAGAACCGAGTTAAACGATCCTTCCGGACACTCCTTTAATCAATAATAGTTAGGCTATCTCTCATACCAATGCTTATAAATATATAACTATAACAGCAATTTATTAACTTTTATCGAGTAATACACAGACGTTTAAGATAACGTAATTCGTATTAATTATCTCCAATAGAAATCTACTAAATTTTAAGTGTAAATTAATTATGAACACGATACTAAATGGTAAACAGAACTAATTGAAGTTATGAAGCGGCATCCAGGATTTTGGACATTACAGATTAACAAATATCATTATGTTATTTGTTATTTGTAGGAGCAGGTGTCTCGTAAAAGGATCCCAAAATCGTCTTTTCACGACATGTCTCCATTCTCTCGGGGGCCCTACAAGTATCTCGCATCACTAATTTAATTTACATCCGAGTACATATATATTTCTTCCGTTCTATTTGATAAATGCATAAGATATTTTGCTAAATGTTCGATTAAATATATTTGAAAAATAAATAAATAATTCTTCCTTTTCGAAAAAGATAAGGAAAAAAGATTTCGAAATTTCTAAACACTCTCCATTAAAAAAAATCGAAATCCATTACTAAAAATGGATCGTGTATAACATTTTCAAACAAAAAATTTTAATATGTAAATTACTAAAAACCACGAAATCTCTTATGAATAATCTTTATATAAATATAAGCCGATTTTTCCTTTATTGATTATCAAGAAAAGTGCAATTCATCTTATAAGAAGTGGGAGAAACTAGGGTCTAAGAACTGAATCCTCGTCTCGTAAAGGACTGAACAGGTGGCTCGTGTAACAAATGTAACAATAGATGTAATATAAGAGGAGAAAAAAATTATCTGTAACGACGTAATATCGGGTTAATTAATTAATTTATTTTAAATTTATTATAAAAAATAATATCATAATTATCGAATCTTGAGTATTTTTTAGACTTATAAGAAATAGGAAATTTTTTAATCGAATTTTAAATACGTTAAGAATTAAAATAAGACAGTGTTTTTTTTCGTTGTAAAGATATTAAATATGGATGTTTTTATGGAAAATTTCGTGTTGCAAGCATAAAGCAATTGTTGGAGAGAAATATCTGAGATTCAAACGAGGAGTTCTCTTCGTTTGCAAACGTTTTTACACGAAAAATCGATAATCGATGCCATGTTAAATCGTTCGATAATAATGCATTGTACTGTCCTACATTACAAGATCGGGTTTAATATAAATTAAAATCGAGAATTATAAAATTTTCTTATAAAAATACTTCCAATGTTACGTTTATCTTCTCTTATCTATTATTGAACAGTACTTAAAATGTAATTTTGTTATATCCCTTCTTTTACAAGTTATATGTCACAGAAAAATGATGAAAGGATATAGTTATAAATCATTTCTATGGTTCACGTGAAGAGCAGAAAGCTTTCCTGGATCACCAGCAGCTTCTTTCAAGCTAAAAATTGAATAAGATGGAAAATCTTTTATAACTCCAATTGAAAATTAGAATAAGAAATTGCCAACATGTTTTTTTTTCACAACATGAGAGATTTATTAACCTTTATCCAAAATTTCGGCTCTTCAGTGTGAAATTAATAAGAACACAATTACAGTATTCAGTACGTTTTGCAAAGTTATTTTTTTGGAATTATTCTTAAAAATAAGCAAAAATTCAGATATAATTTTAGACAAATTTTTAAAAAATCCAGCAACGAGTTGTTTAACTTTCCCGGCAACGTTTAACATTTTGATGGCGCTATCTGTTATAATATTTTATTTTAAATACTCTTTATATATATATATATTTTAATTATTATAAAATGGCGGGGTTAGGACGGGTTTTATAAAAAAAAAAATATAAATGCTAAGACGAGTAAAATCGTCATTAAGTCCGACCCAAACTCGGGATACGACACACGATCCCCTTTATCTCCCCAACCCCTAGACCTTTAAGCACCAAAATTTATCATCATCAAACCCCTTAATAAACAAACCTCCCTGCCAAATTTCAGAAATTTTCGACAAATGGTACAGGGGTTATTAAGCTTCAAAGAGGGTGAACACACACGCATTAACATCGAAAAAATCTGGGGGAATCATTCTTTGACCCATCTCTATACTTTCCCTCTGTCGTATACAATAAAGCCAGAAAGTAAAACCAGACAACGTTACAAGACAAATTTTGATACTTTTTAAAATATACCTCCCTACAAAACAATCTTTAATGACACTTTGTGTGTCCATCAGTAAGTTTTCTGTGATTAAAAGACTGAAAGTCGAAATTTTCAGAGACTTTGATGGATAAAATCTCATGGAAGAATTTCATATCGAATTACTCCCTCTTCAGTATACTATTAAAGCAAATTATAATAATAATCTATGTGACAGCGTTTGAGTGACGTTATAAATGACGTCAACGGCGATTACAATTTGAAAAAAAATAAATCCCCTATTGATTGCTATGCTATTTTTTTCTAGTTTGACCTTGGCATGATAATTAATTACAATAAATAATTTAATATTTTAATTGTAATATTATTGTGATAGAGACAGGGAAGAGGAGGAGAAAAGAGAGAGAGAGAGAGAGAGAGAGAGAGAGAGAGAGAGAGAGAGAGGGGGGGGGGTCAAAACCTGGCAAAAAAGTTCTTGTCATTCAGATCTGACTTCGAATCCTAACTAATCCCCACGTGGTTTTTTCCCCATAGATAGATAGTTTTACACGATAATCTCATTACTCATTCAACGTAGCCAGCCAAATTTAATACAAGTAATACCCATTAGTGATGAAAATATTAGGGGAAAAAATAGTAAAGCCTCAAAAAAATCCTTGAAAAACTTCCAAATCTTTATGTCACTTAATAAAACAACCTTTAGATTGAAACACAAAAGTATAAATATTTCCATTCTCACCACAAATTGATTAAAAATTTTCTAAAATAACCCAACATAATATTTATTTTCCTTTCTAAACAACAAATAGATTTGATTTAATTTATCAAAACACTGAAAAGATCCTTCTACACAATTCAAAAACTTTGTAAATATAATAATTATAATATATATTTAATACAGCATTAATAATTTCTATATTTACATTCAGTTATAATTTTAAGATATAATTTACTATGTTATAACATTTATAAACAACCCTATCGATATTTTAAGATATATTTCTTGAAATTATATAATGTTTTCGCACCTACTACTTTTATTATATATTTTATAAAAATGGAAAGAATTCCGCAACATCCCTTACAATTTATTTAAACACTTAAGTTTGATCCAGAATTTATTGCGAAACTTTCAATAAATTTTTAAGAATATAAAATATTGACTAAAATAAAATAAAATCAAGTCGTATCCTTTGAAAAAAATATATAAAAAAAGGTTTAAAAAATGTAGAAAAAAGGTTAAAAATGTAAGAAAAAAGGTTAAAAAAATATAAGAAAAAGGTAAAAAAATCTTTGTATTTTAATAAATATTTCTGAATTAAACGATGCAGATTTGAAAGAACAAATGACCTTTATTTTTTAATAGAACCAGTGGAATCTGTAATCGATTCCCGTCCCTGACTTTTCTCTTTCAGTTTTCTAGCAGACTCCATTACAAGGTTTCTCTAGCAGTAGTTGGTATTCTAGTGATAGCATCATAAAACTAGAAACAACCAATCTTAAAACCTCGTTGCCATTTTATTACACGGGGTGTTGTAACTAATGTCCGGCTAGCCAACTAACCGAACGTCAAATGCACTTTACTTCTTCGATAATTTCCGAAAATTCTAATGATAAACAAGGGTATAAATTAATTATAAAACTAATTACAACCATTTGTAGAAGCAAATCTAATAATCTTCGTAACGTTATTCGGCAATAATTCTAATTAAATTTCTTATTCATTTTTAATGAAACAATATTGAAAAGTTGAAAATCCGTCAGATTACAAAAGGCCAAAGAGTTGCGGGTAGTGATCCAAGGAAAGGAAATTAAATGGTTAATTAAATTTAGTTGTTTTGGTCGTGATTTCACAATATACATACAGAGGAAACGAGAAATTACTCGGAAAAAATAGCTAGACGTGGAGGGGAAAAAAACATGATTATTGTCAAATAAATATCTTTTAACAAGAATCAGAGTTTTAATACTCTCTTAAAACTTTCCATTAAAACAAATAAAATTCTCCGCTGTGTGTGAAAATATATTATAAAATGTTTAGGCAATAAATATTATTAATGTAACTGCGTTAGATGAAAAAAGGAAAGTAATGAATCAACGCGGAGATATAAAAAAAATTAAACAACGGTTCAATTATTTTAAATGAAAAATGGAAGAATATAATAAAATAAAACTTCTATCATATCTTATACCGATAAAAATGTGTCAGGTAATGCTAATTCCTTGTTGTTAAATCTGCAAACTTAGCCTAATTAAAATATCCCTTTATCTATCATACCCCTAGTTAATGAGCATGGCCGAACTCACAATGGGCACCATTAAAAAAGCCCATAGTAGACAAATTGCACTATTCTCTTGTCTTTGTTATCAATTGCGGTGTTCGCTAATTGGTAAATTGTGAAAAAATACACCTTAGATAATACCGTGTTAACCTCGATTAATCGGGACGTTACTGTAATATATGACTGAATCTTCTCACAAATATCGGTATAATGTTTATATGTTTAAAATATAATGGTAAAAACAATTTAACCAACCTTAGCTTGTGCATAATATGAGCTATGACAATACGACATACCGTTCTCGAGATTTAGGAAAGACGGGTCTACAATATTTTCGTATTGCAGCCCAATAAAAGTAAATATTTATAGTATAATTGAAGTAAAATTTTATTTAATTTATAAGGTATTAAATTCGAACATTAATAATTTATACTTAAAAGAAAATTAAATTTCGAATTATTCTACTCGCGTTAAGATAATTAACAAAGACGGATGACATAATTATCGTACTGAATTCGGGAAATTATTTTCTTCATTTTTTTCCCTACGTCGTAATATAATTTTGTCATATCGATTCGTCGGAAAAATCTCCAGTTTCCGTTAAGGAAAGTTCGCTTCACTAATCTCTTAGAAAATTGATATTATGTTTAATATTAAAAAAAAGAAGAAGAATTCTTTTTTAAATCTAAGTATTTGAATAAAAACTCACATGGAACTAGCTTTTTGTAGCTGTTTTTTAATTCGTTGCCTGGTTTGAGTGCGTGGCGAACACTATGGGATTCACCTTTGGTAGAAACCTGTAAAATAAAATAATAATTTTACTCATTTCGTTTATTAATATGATACTGGATTTAAATTATGGGTTTTAAATAAGCAATTCCTTAAAAATTTTAATAAAAAAACGATTAAATGCATTATTTAACTTTTGTATTTTGAAACCTTACTCAAATTTCACTGGCTTCTAATTAGGATACAAGTCTGAAACTTTGAGGACGATGATGTTTTAGGGGACGGCCCACCCCCTAAAACGTCATTGCAGTGTTTTCAAACCACCCCAACCCCGTAATGCATATTCTCAGTTCCTGAACTGTACTAAGGCATAATACACTTGTATAAAGTACAAAGCAGTGACGTAAACAGTAAGGTTAGCTACGTAACAATAAAAACGAATCGTTTTGTTACCCAAGAGTTGAGATTAAGCTTTCTGCCATTTCATAATAGTTAAAGATATAAAAAAAAAAACTTTTTAAATAAAAAATACGATAACAGATGGCGCCACCGAAATTTTATATGTTGCCGGGAAAGTTGAACAACTCATCGCTGGCTTATTAAAAAAAAAAAAAAAAAGGTTGTTTACGTAAGATAATTACAATGTGCTTAAATTATGCTTCAAATTAGCAGTTAAATTAATTGAAAAAGTCTAAATAAAAGCGATTCTAGCTGAGAATTAATGTTATCGTTGGCGATTGTTTGATGCTGAATATGAAAATATTCTTAAGTCGATTCTTTACATTTGCAAAGGACATCTTTATAAGCATTCCTGTAGGCCCTACTTAAATCCACCTATCGAAATTATGCATTAAATCGATTTTAAATGAAATCTGCTAACAAAAAAAAAATCACTTATTCATTTAAATTTGATACACTGACAGTAAGAATCCATAAAAATTTGAATAAATTTCAGATGTTATTTGCATTAGATCTCACTTTCGTTATTTTAAATATTAAATACATTTTTAAAAATTTAAATACAATCAATATATACATAAAATTTATAATTTTGCTACCTAAAAATTTAAATTAATAGAAAAAAATATATATATATATTAATACAATTTAATACCATTAAATTTATGTAAACAAAGGCCCTAAATGAAGATCAAACCCGTTTCTACATCGAAATAATACCGTTAATTTTAAAATTTAAATTTCTATTCGACCAATCAGATCAATTTCAATTCTAGAAATTGATTATTCTAGAAGTATCATTTATATTACGAATATAATTAATTTATTGTTTAAATTTCTATCATTTTTGCTACAGTATAATAGATTTATTATATTATTTTAAAATTAATTGCTACCAGACATTTACCCACGTGGTTTATGTCAGTATTTATATAATTAGCAACGGAAGGTTTAAATCAAAAATGATGCAACGTTCCTCAGTTTAAACTCTTAATTAACCGAAGAAATTAATTGAGATATCCTTGTAGAATATTCGAAATTATTATGATTAATTATTATAAACATAAATTTAAATTAATCTACGCTTTCTAACGAAAATTAAATTGAATTTTGTGTGGAATAAACGATAAAAAAAAAGCTGGCAAAGTTGTTGAAGGACTTTCCCGACATTCTTTATTTATTTATTTTTCATCCCTAATAATTGCTACCATCCTTTGTAAGTCTTCAGATTGGTTCGGGAGAATGGGGCATATCTCCGGAACCAATGGTCAGATTTTCCTGAAAATTATATAAAATATTCCACCCTAATACACAAACAACCCTGAAAAATTTCATAAATTTTGGACAAAAGGAACGGGATTTATTATGCTTTAAAGTGAGTGAACAAAGTTGTGCACCCCCCACACACAAAAATCTATACATACAGAAAAACCCAACTTTCTTCAAGGTCCCGAGTCCAAAAATATAAAAAACTTGGAGGGGCCATACTTTCCCTCTGTCGTAGAAAGTAATTAAGTGCTTTTTTTTCTAAATTTCGCAAGGTGTTCTGTATATTATTCTGTATATTTCTATTGAAATAATATTGATACAACCGAACAGGAGTTGAGATAAATCATTTGATAGTGCACTTGTTAACCGCGTATTTCGCTCGAATAAATTTAATTAAAGTGCCTTTTTTTTATGAAGTTGATTTTTATCAGTAAAGTGTATGGATTTATATCCCGTTATCTGGTATAAAAGGTTGAATAAAAATTGCTTTCCTTGTTGTCTCTCTTGACTTTTGTTTTATCTTCAGTGCTCGACTTTATCTATAACTCTATTTCTATAAACTAGTTTCGCTCAAATTGGCTCTAGATAAATTAGAAAGCGGAAGATACGCTGTATAAACAGTGATGTTTCCTCGAAAGAAAAACTGATTTTAATCATTAAAAAATAATGGACTTTTGGGGATCACAATCTACAGGTTTCATTAATGCTATTATAAGCTATCCCTTTTAAAGAAGTGCTTATGAAATCTATCCATAATTTTTTTTAAAAATTTATAATGATATTAAGTTTCTAGAAGAAAAAAATGCTAAAAATATCAATTAAAATCTTCTAAATTTCAGAATTAACTCAAAAATACTTGAATTAAGCTATCCTATCTCTCCAACGAGATAAAAAAAACAAAATTCTCTTTAAATATTCGGAAATTTGATATCTAATGCTAACTTTTAATTAATCTACTGAAACTAATTAACGGAAATAAAATGAATAACTAATAGAAAATTTTAAGATAAATTTAATTATATAGGCTACCTACGTAAAGTGAAATTATATACCACAGTTACCCAAATAGTAGACCGCGATCTCACAGGGGACGATTTCACTTCTGGTTATCTTGTTACTGGTTAAACCCATTCGAGATATGACACGTGACCCTTCTATCTCCCCACCCCTTCGACCTCTAACCACCAAAATTTAATGGCACCAATGCCACTTACACCCAAACTTCCATACAAAATTTCGGAAATTTTCGACAAAAGGCACAGACAGATACACGCACACACTCGAAATACACCGTCACACGCAACATTTTTTTTTAAAATATCTCTTTTCAATTTATACGTTAACACACACTTATCAAATTATATACAGCTAGGAACAAATGCTATTTATCCATTCTGATCGTTCTAAACATCTGTCATGGATTATTAATATACAACAGTTTATTATATAAAATATATGCTTACTCTTGGAACGTTTATATGCAGAATTTATATCATAAATCACTTATTTTAAAAGAAATTCTTCACTGTTTACTTCTGCCAAGAGAGGAAAAAAATATATTATTTTTGAAATGTTTATAAATTATTGATTCGATTTTCCAGAGTATTTTTTTCTTTTTTCCGGACGTAAAATGGTTTCTAGAATTATTGAATTTTCTTAAGTTTATAATAAATTTAGTACTAAAATAGTTGGTAACTTTATTAGATTTTGCCATAAATTTTGCAGGTTACTAAATATAATGTTTTTATTCGTGCCTATCAGTTAATGGTAATTGCTTTCTGATCGTCGGATACGATTAAATTCTATATTAACTATTGCCGAAGCGGGAGTTGAATGCTGTTACTAACTCATTTTAAATTTATTTAATTTCTATATTCTAAGGTAAAATTATTATAGGCCTGTGCAGTAAAGTATAACTAACAATAGTATCTGCAAGTACTGCAACTTTAAAATAAGAATTGTATATGACAGATGTATCTTATCTGCTTTACATGATTAAAATTAGGCCAGAGACTGTTTCAATCTGTAGAAGTTTTATATATATATAAAAAAAAACCGGTTAAGTGAATAAGAAATTTAAAAATAAACACGGATTTTATATAAATTGATATCCGACAGACATATTATTAATGTTATTCTATCGTAGAGTGTAGGTAAAGAACTTAAAAATTATAAATTTGTCATCAATTTATAACAGTCCAACAAAAATCAGTTTTTATAGTCCCAGAACGAACTTTATTCCTACATTTTCTTCAATATTTGCATAAAATTCATTGTGTCTAAGGCAAAATGGACAATGGAATTGCCTACGAGGTTCTTCAGTTATGCGTGGTTCGTGAGATTACTTTGAATAGTTACATGTGAGTTTCGGTCGGACTGGTCCACCGGGGTATGGTTGAACCGCAGTAAAATTTATTAGAATTCTTTATTATTTTATAGAAAGAATCTCGTGTTTGTCTCTTGCTTGTACGTTCCTTCGTTCGGCACTGAATCAGGTGATACACTATTTTTGTTCCATCTCCCGTTTTTGAGCTTTTTGTTCCTTAATTCATTGTTCCTTCGTGCATTGTTACGCTGAGCGAGAATAAGATTTCGGCATGTTTTTTTGCGCCGAATCAACACGGTCGCGCACAAGGAAAACGTGCCTTTTGCATATGAAGACGTGTAGACGAAATCATGGGAAAACAAGCACAAAGGGAGAAGGTTATGGATCTTTTACAAAATAATTTTTATAAGTGTTCTTGTTTATTTCACCTTCAGGTTCATCTTAATCGTTTATTTAAGTGTTTTTGCTTCGTAGATAAGTGGCAATATCTCTAAATGGTACCAAGCGTAGGTGTTGAGTGGGTACGCATTCACCCAGAAGGTGCATGTCTCTTGGAATAACAGTGTAAAGATCTTCTAGGGCTTGTGCGCCAAACCTTCCATCCCGAAAATACATAGACGAGCACTATCATTCCGTTTAAAGAAGTTGAAATAGCAATAATAGCAATCGATCATTTTATATTTATATCTTGTATACTAATACTAATGCAATAAATATAAAATTGAAAACACGAATGGAAGAATGCGAACAGAAACTAAATCGTACAGAGAATGTTACTATTAAACCAATGTTCGAGTGTTAAACTAGGTAAAAACACTATAATAGTGACATTCAATCGAGAGCCGCATTGTCGACATTGCTATAATGCAACATCTTTCACTTATTTGCTGTGTTAGCAAACAATAAAAGATGCCGAAACGTAGATAAAGAATGGTCAGAGTAAATAATATATTTAAGATTTGCGAGAAGAATGAATCAAATAATATCGTTGCTTCTTATAAATACCTTTAAAAAAGCACTTTTAAGATAGAAAATTAACAAAAGAAACATTTAATTTTCAAAAACAATACATCAGAACCCCAATTATCCGTGGTAACGTGGACGGATTGCATCTCGGATAACCGAAAATTCAGATAATACGGACGACCGCAATCAAATTGAATCGTACACAGTTACAGTTACATTTTAATATGAATGGTCTGTCTCACATTGAAGTTAAATGATAAAAGGTCAAATCATTGTGTAATATGAATTATCGTTTTAAACTGTCTCTCGTGGAGAAAATTATTGTATTCGATTACAATTTTGCCTCGGATAAACGAGGTTCTACAGTATTAACGAAGGAGGTATGCCGTGTACCGTGGGAACAAAAAATCCCTGTATAACGTTCCTCGATTTGTTCGTAAATTACGTAACGTAAACACGAGAATGGTGGATATGCAGGTAATCGTTACGATGCGTTACGAGGGATGGAGATGTTTACAAAAACGTTACGTAATGTTAGAGTAACAGAATGATTAATGTTTGTTTCCGAAATATTGCGTAACGGATCGTACCTTATTTATTTTGCTGCTTTCTTACAGTACGTTACGCATGTAATTAATAAAAAATAACGTAACGGTTCGATACACCGTTCTGTGCATTACGCCCTTAAGGAGGGTGATCGAGGACACGAGTTACGTAATTTTGGGGTGGGGTATACGCGTTACGGATTCTTAACTCTTTTCTTGAGATTGAGGAAGGA
Source organism: Centruroides vittatus (assembly GCF_030686945.1). Taxonomy (NCBI): domain Eukaryota; kingdom Metazoa; phylum Arthropoda; class Arachnida; order Scorpiones; family Buthidae; genus Centruroides; species Centruroides vittatus. The sequence goes on from NW_027122193.1 coordinate 2,760,006, forward strand.
CAGACAGCAACCAGACGGACGAAAGTGGGAATTTATAGTGGGTCAAATTGCAGCCTAATTACAAAATTCTCAATTTTCTTCTTTATAAAACTCCAGTTAAAGTGATCGTTACAAAACTTTTGTACTTAATTCTACAATGTGAATAAATTATTTAAACATTTAAAAGTACAGTATATTAAAAGAGCGTTTACTTATTAGACCGGAACGATCCGAACTAATAAGCGAACGCTCTTTTAATATCTGCCATCTGCGCACACGTTAGAACTTAATCCATTATTAAAACGTGCAGACCATAACTTGGATTGGAGTAGTCAGAACTAATAAATGAACGCATTTATAATAAATCAAGTCGATCCTTAATGACGTAACGGGAAGTTGAAACAGGACACTACGGGATTATATTCCCTCCATTTCATTAGCAAACAGCGAATAAATAATCCGTAAAATATTTAAAAACTAAATTTGTGGTATGATTTACGAAACTTGTTATCTCCGCGAACGTATAATTTATTGCCCGATGTCATATTTCGTTAGGCGCCATCTTTATTAGTAATAAAAATCGGCAAAGTTAAAACGGATTCAAAGAAATATTCGTTTCTAACGCCTCCAAATCCATTCAATTAATGACTTAAGTAATAATAAATTAAATAATATAATAAATAAATAATTTTAATAATAAAATCAACAAACTCTTTCATCCAGAAAGTTCAACAGACTTAGTTCCTAGCAATGGCGTCCAGGTGGCGTCTCGACAAATTGCTTTTGGCAGACGATTGTTTGAAAAGGTAATTCATATTTTTTTTTATATAATATTCTTTTTCTGTTTTTATTATTAAATAAAATTAAAAATAATCGTGAATGGTAAAGTTCATTAAAATTTATAACGCGGTTTTATAATTTCTCTTTAAATGACATCATCATCATTAAAGCGCCATCACGATTTAAACTTAGTTTTGATCTCCAAAAAAATAATAATAAATCCGATTTATCATTTATAAAAAGACTTTACAACTGTTACTTTTATTTACATATAATAATACTTTAAAAATAATAAAACGTAATAATATATTATTAATAACGATTAAAACGTTGCCAAAAAATAAAACGCGGACGTTTCGGGAGTATTGTTTTAAAAAATTCAACGATCAACGCTTCTAATTTTCTTAAAGAAAGTTATAAATAGATGGCCGCGAAGATAATAAATAAGTTTATATGTGCTAGTAGCGTAAAATGATGATGATTTATGCGAATTAAATGTTAAGATGAAGCGGGCGCGAGAGCGGCGATGCAGAAAAACCCTCTTTCAGCTTCATTTACATAAGTTTTGTTGTCCCTAAAGCTCATCCTTCATCGATGATCCTTACGTATTTTAAATGAAATCGATATCGTCATATACGCTCGGGTTTCTCTCTCTCTCTCTTTTTTTTAAATATATATATTTCAGCAATCGTTTCGGCGATGATTTTGTCACGGTTTGAATGATTTTAATCTATATTCGAAGCGAAATAACAGCTTGAGACAAAGCGCTGTCAATTTTCCAGATGTCGATCGGACTCGTCCTTCTATTCCTTGTCACAGTCCAGCAACTTCAGTCCTCCGCTGCTCCTGGTAACCATAGTAACCTCCTCTTGTCGTCCTCGATGAAGGAAACGGCACAGACACTAGCCATTCGCTTGAAGAGAGACAATGAACAGGATAATAATACATCTTCAATGCTCTAACGAAGTATACGTTTTGCATGTTTTTTTTTCTTTTTTTTCTTTTTTATTTTTAACTAGAAACAAACTGAAATTACACAAAATCTCTTGCCTTTCTCGTTATAAATCACCATCGCAACCGTTATATAAACAAACAGGTTTAATATTTACGATTTTAAGAGATCGAAAATCGAATATATTTATCGTAATAAATATTTTTCAGACAATAAATCGATTATACGTGGTGCCATCCCGTTGATCTCTCTAGAAATTATACAGTCGATCGTCGTTAAATCAGTCCATTTATACGAAATTTAAAGAAAACTTTCGTCTATAACCCCCCCTTTTTTAATCTATAAATATTCATTTTATTAAATTAAATCTTACTTTAAAAAAAGGTAAATTTATCTTTCCATTAAGCGAGCTCGAAGGAGAAACATGATTTACAGGGGCTAATATAAACTTGCTAAAATTGATCTCTTCTAAGCTTACTTTAATAAACAATCGTGTCATATATTATCTAAAATATATTTTCATAATTTTAATAGCTTTTTCTTTTATTTATTAAGGAAAGTTATTAATTTTTTTTTTTATATGCCATTAAAACGAATTCCAAAATCAATTAATGTTGAAAATTACACTCGGAAGAAAATATTTATTAAGTAATACGTCTCACCTATTCTTACGTAAAAAGTAATTTGGGTTTTTTTTAAAGATTATATCGTTGGAAATTGGTAAATTCCGTACAAAAATATAGGGAAATTTAGTCGAGAAAATAGACTTTTATGCAAAGCAAACACGAAATTTAAGAGAAGTCCAATGAAAATTTGCATTATATTACGAATAAAATTATTAAATATTAACGGTGATAAGGAATACTTTTACTTAATATATACAATTATTTTATATTTTAAATATAATAAAATAATTAAATTTTCTCCATCTTCCATAAGATGTTTTAACGGTTGCTTATTTAAAATTAATTGATTAAATCGTGATGATTTTTTTTAATCTTTAGACAGACAGACACACTTACGCACACGCCCCTATTTGATGAATAATACTAAATATTTTAACAGTTTTTTTTCCACAATTTTATCGATAATTGTAATTATTTCATAACCGATAACAGTTATCTTTCGTTCTACAATAAAATATATTGCCAAGAGTAATTAACAGAAAATATTTTTTGATAAATTTCGTTTCTTTTTAACGATATAATTGTTTAATTTAATTATTTTTATTGAGTTTCATCTAAATAATATCATTTAGAATTTCTATACTAATACTTAAAGAATCTCTGTAGAAGGATGAAGATGAGGAGGATGAGGATGAGAGGAAGGAGGAGAAAGCAGAATAAGAAATAATTCAAATGTGTGAAAAATATATTAAAATTAACATAAATTAATCATAATAACATTACTTAAAATATATAGATTATAAGAGGCCCTTCCTCTTCACTACATAATAATAATAAATTTACAAAAAAAGATGCCTTCAACTGAAGCTTTTTATCACTGGGCCCTAAGCCCTAGCTTGTTTAGCTTACGTGTAAATCCCTTCTCGATCCTCTTACAAGTCAATTTGGAGCAAAACTTCGCAAGAAAATAATCCAAATTACCACATTTTCTTTTAATCAAAACAATATCGATCGTAAAAAATAACATTTCTCAATCGAAAGGGATGGATATATTTTCTAAAAAAAGAACCTTTTACTTATATTATCCCATCGATATGTGGTAAATATACATATAAAACTATTTGAGATGACGTCCTCTCCTATTGAAATTTGAATATTAAAATATTCGAAATCTTTGCACAGGAGGGGTCTATAGCCAGTTATAATAAAACGAGTATTCAATTGACACATCCCTTACCCCATTTCTTTTTCTTTTTAATGTATGTGCTGCTTATAAACTGACATATTTAAGGAAATTTGAATGGTGATACGCATCACTTTACACGGATATTTTTTCCGAAGAAATTTAACCGCCTTCTTCAAGGAATTTTTCAAATATCGATTCTGATATTACCTGTCATGCATTGTTGAGTATTTTTTCTTCATATCATCGTATCTAACTCCAAAACTTTCATAGAAATCTGCATAAAGGATGCCATTAAATACTGAAATTGTCAAAGTTTATACGAAGTTTTCAAGAAAAAATAATAATAATCACCGTTAAGAATTTGTACATTTTTTACAGTTTTTAATAAGAAAATAAACAGAAATTTAAATATTTTACAGTATTTAATTCAAAATATAACTCTAATTAGTCAATTAAACTGATTCTGCAGTGAAAACCTCGTTAATTCATTAAAACGCTTTCCATTTCTATTATAAATTATAATTATTATATTTTCTGTGTTATATTATATAATAATATATATATTATAATTCTTAATTAATTTTTAATATTTAATCGATTTTAGTAATTATTCCGATGCATTATTTAGGCCATAGAACGTGATTGAATGAAGTAGGATGTTGCAGCATCTTCATTCTTATCTTTTTTTAAATCATCATTTATTGAGATTGTTGTATAATTAACGTAATAAAACTTAAAGTATGTTAAAGTAAGATATTTTAAAATAAATTCTGTTCTTTAATTATAATTCCACATGATTATTTTCGTATGATGAATCCTTTCTTAATGTTACGGATGCTTAATGAGACAATTTCGATTTCTGCTATGATCATTAAGCGAAAGAAAGAAGACAACGTTCTAATTCATAAAAAACTATGTTAAAAATCGAAAAAAATCAACGTAAAATATAAATTTAATTACATAAATCCTCTATTTACTAAGGCAAATTAGGTAAAAAAAGAATCAATATTGGGGGAAAGTTGTTTTAGGGGGGCAATTAAAATAAATGAAATAAGAAATTTCGTAGGTATATTTCATTATTTTTGAAATTTATTTACATATATTTCGGTATGGAAATGACTTTATTGTCCTACAAGAACACCTATATCGTAAAAAGACCACTTTCAATAGCTGTCTCGACATCACCCTCCACATGACATGTCCTTTGTGGAGATTGCATTCAACAATGAAGAGAAACCCACGCTGGTTGAGAGAAAATGAAAGTGAATTGCGGTTTTTTTAGATGAATAAAAAGGTCAAGGTACATCGATTTTTTTTAAATTCAACCCTTCATTAAATACTTGTTTGAATAAATTCTAAACTATATCCACTATACGTTACTCCATTTACAAATTATCGACTCTCCGATCTTTCTTCCTCTTCCGAAAAAAAAAGGAAAAACACCACTCCATTACAGATTTTTACGCAAAAAAATGCAATTTAGTTCGAATAAAATCTTTATGAGAAATTACCCGATTGTTAAAAATCGGGTAATTTAAAAATCGGCTAATTTCTCACCGATTTATCGCTTAAATAGCACAAACTTCGGCGCTAATTGTTACGTCGACACCTCTGTAAACACGGGATGTAGGGAAAAAATTCCCTGATTTTTTTTCCTGGAAGCCGGATATGACAATCGGAGATACTTCAACGGTTATTGGTGCAACTAATTATAGAAAGTGGCAACGAGATATTTTGTCGGGAAGCCCAATTTGGACGCTTCAAAGTGTGACAGAATATTCTATAAGTTTGTGTTATTGGAATGTTCGTATACACGCGATAAATGCATTCGTCTCTCTAGACAATGTTTGCCTTGTAATTTTTCTCCTATTCGATGGTGCTTACGTTCGTTTATCGATTTTTAAATTGGAGATTTTACTGTTTAGATTGTATACGGTATAGTTGGTTAAATGTGGCGTAATTAATTCTACATTTATGTGCAGGGTGTTGTGTATGTTACGCGCCAGTAAATAAGTTAGTTACTCGACGAATATTCGACGTAAATGAGTGGTAAACAGCCTAGGTTAGTAATTAACTCGATAATTGGATGTGTCGATAAATAAGCATACATGTATGCACGTAAGTAAGGAAGAAACGTGTTAATAAACGGAGTAGCAAACGAGTGTTTTTGTTGGTAAGAGATTATGTTAATACACGCCTTAATAAATAGCTAAAGCAGTATGTTTATAAACAATGCGCTTGTAAATATGTTAATAACTAATATACGCTTTTAATATTTGGAAAATAAGGTTAAGAAACGTGCGTGTAGCGTATAAATGCATCGATAAATATGTATTAGGAGAAACTGAAACCGAAAAAACATCCGAAATATAATACAAGACAATTTTCGAATTTGTAATCTCTCGCAACAATTTTTGCTGTAAAATGTGCGAAAAACATTTAAAAAATAATAAAATAATGTTAAAATATATTTCTACATCCGTCAATTCATCATTTATCATCTAACAATACACAATACTTAAGCTAAGAGATTAATTTATTAAGATAATCAAACGTTTTAAATTAAGGCATTTATTATTATATTTTCTGCAAAAAAAATTTTCTTAAAAATTAAAGTATAATTTAACCATAAAAAAATAATATTTTTAATTCGATTCGCCGAGTTAAAATATAATTAATTTATTAACTTTTTTAATATATTTATATTTTTAAGTATTTGATTTGTAAATAACGATAATAGAGTCAGTTCATCCAGGCGAAATAATGGATGATCCCTATTTGTACCACTTCATTCTCTCTTCATCTCGTTACGGAAATAAAAATCTATCCTTACGTAAGTCGAGGGAAATCAATTTTACTACCTTTTTACTTATTTTTTTTCATCGGAAGAAAAGAACGAGTGCATTTCATATCTGAAATCTCATTATAGCAACAATGCTTCCCTGCCATTAGAAACAATCAGCGAATTCTCTACAAAACTTCCAGAAAGTAAAACAATTCTCCCTCCTCCCTTCCTACAAAACTTTCTGGACTTCCTCTTCCATTTATTAACGAGCTAACGTACGGACGGATAAAGCGCTAACCGCAGCCATTTCCTACTTAAAAACGAAGTTAAATAAGAGAAGAAATTAATTAGTAAGTACGATGCAAATTTAAAATTTGTTTATTTTTGAAACGGAGAGGAAACACGACATAAACGAGTGACAAGGTCATGGGAGAAGACCCGTGTGGTAACCCATTCCCGTTATAACTGCTTGTTTGTTGATATAAAAAGGTATAACACGACCTCGTTTACTCGACAGCAACAAGTGTCCAACTTCAAATTTCAAATAAATAATAATAATTAAAAAAATTAACAAATTCACTAGAAGATTCGAGTAGGCAAGAGTTGCCTCCTCGCGTATTACCAAGTATTTTTAATTAATTAAACCTACCTGGAATTCCGTTTTAAGAGTATGTCGTATTTTCTTAAATTTTCGACGTGTTTAGGGAATTTATGCAACTCTATGGGCTTCTGTGGTATGAGGTTGGTGGCTTTGTCACCGTCGGACACGTTGATTAAGCCGCTGTTCAGCAACGACAGTTGTAACTTGCTGATGCACGGATCTCTCTGCTGCTTGCTACGGAATAGAGACCTGCTAGAATCGTTCTTGGCCTTGTTGGTCTTCCCCATTTTCGTCTTGATCTGCTCCAGAATGTCGGTTCGGTATACGAGATGTATAGCGGAGAGTGGAGGTGGCGAGTAAAAATAGCGAAAATTCTTCTCTCGTCGGCTTGTCGGCGATGGGATGGAGGTGAGGGGAGGCGCGAGACCGGACAGAAGGCGACGACGGCACGAGATTTGTTCTTTACCAAGCGTCCCGGACGTGGCCACATCTCGAATAGGCCAACCTTATCGATACGGACGAGAGGTGAGGGCGCTCGACCACACCGAGCTGACGTCGTCGTGGTGAAGGAGCAACGACGTCAGCCATTGGTCATAATCTCCGCACGTGGATTTGGGAAATTGGAGGACGTTCGGCCCACCTCGTGAGCTTTTCTTTCCCCCTTCTTCTTCTCCTCCTCCACTCCTTCGTGTAAACATTTTACCACTTTTTTTTTTTGCTTATTAAATGTTATCAATTATTTAGACTAATGAATGATTTGGGAAGGACAAACCTTCCCCTATCGTCGTTTATTTTATTTATTAAACATTTTATGTGTTTTTAATCGTAATTTATTATTTATATAAATTGGGGAAAATTTTCCGCGGTTCTAGCTACTTTTCTCTCTATAAAAAAAACCATAAATAGCGAATTTCTATCAAAACTTTGCCTTTCTAACTCCTCCTAAATGGTACATTTACTCAATAAAAAATAATGTGAATAATTGGTAATTTTAAGAGCAGATTCGTAAGTAAAAATAAAGTAATTTTTGCGTAATTTATTACAGCGCTTAATAAATATGAGGCCGTAAAATAACAAGTTACAATTACTCTTTGATTTATCTTTTTAATAAGTGTAATAATAAAGTGGAGTCGGTTCTCTCGCATATAATCCAGTGCGTAGGTACTTCAAATGTTTCTGAAGGGCCTTTGATGTGTACATAAGATCGAAACTTAATATAGAGATAAAAGCGCAGCAAAAGAATTCGACAAATTCAATAATTAAATCGATTTTCTTTTTTTTTTATTTCAATTTTTATACTCTAAAATACAACATTACGAATCGAATAAACCGGTGAAACAATAGGAGTAATCGACTTTAATCGATTGCAACGAAATCGACGAGATTTCTTTTATAATCGATTTTAATCGAATAATAAATCGATTTATTTAATTATTAATTGAACAAAGGATTCATAATCGATTAAATCGATTATGAAAATGATTAAAACTAAAAATAATCGATTATTTCTGTAATCGATTATTTCTGTAATTTAATCGATCAGAAATTTATTTTAATAGATTTAATCGATATAAATGATAAATCACCGTTCGAAATTAGAGGAACATTTAAAAATAGATCGGTTGATTAATTTCTATGCAAATTTTAATTTGGAAATATTTAAAACGAAATTAAGGGCACTCGATAAATAGGAGAAGTTTATCGATCAAGTTAATTAAAGTTTGTTTTCGTCTCCTCGAATTCTTGAAAAGATTTTTAAATGAATTTCTTCTGCGCTTCTCTTTCTACAAATGAAACATTGTAGTTCAGTTACAGCAAGGTTAATATCGATTTTTTTCCTCGTTTCTCTAATTGCTTTTCGTCTTCAACGAACAGTTAACCCGCAATTCGGTTAAAGTTTTAACTGCACGGCGTTAAAAAGCAGTTACACCTAGACTTTCGGTAGGAAAATTCAACGCTTTATCATAGAAAAATGGAGGTACGATTAATAAAACAATGCCGTTTACATTATAATTGATACAAAAATATATAAATATAGACGAGTACAGTAAAAGATTGGCTCGTCGTAAATCGAAGCCTAATTTCCCATAGACTCGGTGTTATAAACTGAGGTTTTTAAACCGTATATCGACAAAGAAAAATGGAGAAAATGGGCTTAAATATAGCATTTTATATCCTCGTAATAGAAAATTTACACGTCGTAAAGAAATGAGGGCGGTAAAGCTAACAGTCGTAAAGCGAGGGTCTACCGTATGTAAGTTGTACGTCTTAAAAAATACATCTAGTTTAAAATTATCTTTATATTATTTTAAATTATCTAGAAATATTTACATTCTTTACGGTAAAAAACACACATTAGAGTAGTTGTAAAGATGACAGAGTTCGATTATGTTTTAATATTTTCAATGTTTAGAATAACTTATATGCTAAAAAATACCTTTTTTTATGTGTAACATAACAAGTTTAGAAGAAAAAAACAAACAAAATATTTCGAAATTTATTTGTTTATTTTTTTAAAATTGAAGCAAAATTTTGAATAATTTAAAAATATCAAAAAAACGTAGTAAACGGGATATTTTTCAGTCAAAATCAGTCAAAAAACATTTTTTTTCAGTCGAAATTCTATCGAATTTATCAGAATTTATTTTAAATTTTAATTGATTTTTTTTCCTAAAATTTCTTATTAAATTATTAATTCAGACAAAAGTTAATAAATAATTCTAATTTTTATCATTTTAAATCTGTTTAAAAATATATTATATGATTATTAATTAATAAACTATATTATTCTTCTTATCTAAAAAAGGAAATATATATATATATATATTAAAGATTTAATTGACTTAATACTTAATTGATAGACGGCAATCTCCGGTTGAGAGATTTATTTCTGTGTAGCTGGGAAATTTAAGTTTCTGCTGAAACTTTTTCTAATGATTTTCAAATTTGTAGCACGTCTGTCGGTAGATCATACCTCCCAGTAATGGTGTTCGACCAATTGGAGAGATTTATAGATTTTCAAACTAATATTCTCCATCCAAAATGCCAAAATTTCTATTAAGTTTCGCAACATTTAGATCGCGATCTACCAGTATGGAAAAAATTATTTTTCTTACCCTGTAGAAAAGCGTAAAGCATAACTTCAATGGCATATACTACAGCGAGGACGTAAATTTCCCGTATAGGATAGATTTTCCTCGTAGATCCGTCTTTACTGTAGAAAAAAATCCATTTTCCATACTGTAGTATGGGAACATCCTATGAAAATTTATAGTTTAAGAGCCTACAAGATAGTATAAATGCTAATAACAAATGAATTTTCTGTACGGCGAAAAATAGGACCCAATTAAGGAAGCGTTAGAATGCGTTTTATTCGATTTTCTCCCCATTAAATATTAAAAATCAATTTTATGATCCTATCAGAGTTAAAGTAATAACACAACATTTAATCAAGCATAGGAAATTTTTCTAAACAGCGAATTAATATCGAGTTGCCTTCTCATCTATAACCCTCGGTAATTATACTCTTTTAATAAACAGAGCCATTTTTCACGTGTTTACTATCTTCCCCTTTTTTTAGATATATTCTTCTCTCGGTGTATTGATCACACGTGTGACGAGGGGAGGAGGGAATGGCGTCATTAATCAGCTCGAATGCTTCGCGTGCCGAATAAATATATTAGCTAAATCCTCATTAGTTTGTGCTTTTGTTGAGCGAGGTCAGAGAAAATGCCCTTGAAAATCCTCTTTGTTGCTAGCTAAATAAATGTCGCAGTTAGGCATTAATGCTCTTAATAAGGAGAGATTGCTTGTTGATACTCTCTTAACTTCTAAATCCACCATTTATTTTATTCGAAATATAATTATTTTCAAATTTATTACAGTATATTATACTGCAAAAAGCATGTTTATATTATACTGCACTACATGTTTTTATAGCAAACTGTATTTTATACAGTTTAAGCATACAGCATTTTAATCCTTAAAACATTGCAGTATGTTATACTCCATTATATACAATACACACTACTTTTCAGTATTTACAATAGATTACATAACATTCAATACAGTATAATACATTTTAATATTTCTAGTATAGAATATTTTCAGCATTTATGCATAAATTATACCTCTATCTACAATATAACTTATACCACAATGTCTAAAATTAAGCTACACTTTTATTGTTTACAGTACAATATTTACAACTTAGTTTATACTATAAACAGTGGAAGTGTACTTTCATTGTAGACATTGCGGCCTAATTTATATTGTAGATAGAGGTATAGTATACTGTTATCGTGTTTAAACTTTGTACTGTATACTTTCAGTGTTTACAGTATAAAGTGAGTTTAATGTTTACAGCTTCAGCATCTACAGTACAGTACATGTACTGTGTATTTTACCGTCCAAACTGTAAAAAATGGCTTTAACCACCCGTAAAACTAGTCTACTATGAGCTATTTTACAAGGAAGACGTATCGTAAATAAGAAAAAAGGTACCAAAATTGATGTTTGGACGTAACAATATTTAATAGTTGGGAAATGAAGGCAACAGAAGCAATCTTTTGCCATCATTTTTAGATAGGAAAAAAAAAAAAAAAAAGATTAAATTTAGTATTCGGAGTCATCTGGACCAATCCGAGATGCTGTTGCCATGGTGATGAATCGGACGCATCGATGGATGAAGCTGGCGATTTGCTTCATTCGGATTAGTAAGACGTCACCCATAACCTATCGATTTATTAAATGCGACTAAGGAGATTCTCCAAATCAGAAGTGTTTTAAAGTTAAGCACCTCCTTAACCGGTTTCTCGCGTTCTCCTATAACATAACACCTTTCGCTATATCAAAGCCTTACAAAAAATTGAAGAACACCACGTACTTATGCAGGATACCGTTTCGTAACCGGTAGTTCGCGAACTACCGGTTGGTCGAATTGATTTTTCGCTTTTAAGATGATGTTTGTAACAAAATAAAGTTTGAGACTTCACTACATTAAAATAACAGACTACAATTTCCCAACCGGTAGCTTGCGAACCACTATTTGGAAAATAATTGCTATATAAAATAATTTTTTAAAGGTTTATTCTTAAATTCTTAAAAAAAAAGGTTTTCTTTATTTAAGAAGTAGCTCGCGAACTAGTACTTGGATAACAATACACGTAATCTAGTAAGAGTGTAAGACTTCTCTCTACCAACAGGTAGGTTGCGAACTACTAGTTGAGGAATTAAATCTTGTATTATTTTTTAGTAGTGTTATTTAATACGTTATTATAAAAATTGCATCCGAAAAGAATGATGAAGCAGTAAAAAGTGAACGAGGATGATGACGAAACAGGATGATGAGAGTCTGACAAATCAAGAAATGAATGATTAATGATGAAAATATTAGTGAATTATTAATAACGACTGTTGATTATTTATTACAAATATTATTAGATAATAAAATAATAAACATAAATCCAAAATTTTGTAATTTTTTGGATTTTCTAATAGTAAAAGTCTTAATTAAAAATTAAATTAAACTTGAATTTTACGAGTTTTTATTCATTAAATTGACAAAATTCGTTCACAAATTGCTCTTACTTACATTTTTACAAATTTGAATAAATAAAATTTTAAAGTTTTGTATTTATTGATCCATTCGCGTGTCTGTCCGCAAAACTACCAAGAAAACTTATGAAATTCTTCGAAAGAAAAAGTTAAATTAATGAGATTTTTTAAAGATCATTTTTGTAATATTAAGAATCTTTAAAAAAATTAATACTAATATAAATTTGTTGAATTTTGAAAATTTTTCATGATTTTTCCTTGGTAAAAATGTAATTTTTTTCGAACTTTTAATCATTTTAAAACACGCTGAACAATATTTTAGAAATTTTTAAAATGCAGATTAAAAAAATAATTTTCAAATATCTTTTTGAATACTTTTTGAATTTATTGTAAAAATGCGAAATTTTTAGAAAAATTCTCTCTTGTGTTTTTTAGAACATTTAAAAAATTAATTTTTTTTTCAAAAATTTGTATTTTTAGCAAATAATATTAAACATTAAAATGTACAAAATACTACAGAAAAATTATTTAAAAATTTAAAAACTTACAGAAAAATATTTTAAATATTACAAAAAAATACAGAAAAATTGCAAAAAATACAGAAAAATTGCAAAAAATACAGAAAAATTACCCAAAAATACAGAAAAATCACCAAAAATACAAAAAATTGCAAAAATGCATAAAAATTACAAAAAATGCAGAGAAATACAAAAAAATGCAGGAAAAATTTTGTATTTTTTTAAATTACAAAAAAATTACAAAACATATACAAAAAATTACGTAAAAAATTACTAAAATTATAAGAAAATTACAGAAAAAGTGTAAAAATATGTTGCAAAAGTAAAGGAATAAGGATGAATTACACAAAAATATAAAATAATTTTCAAAAATAAATCTTTAAAAATGTTATAAATAACTTTTTTTGAAAGAATTTTACATAAATTCTCGCAAAACTCAACGCTCGTATTTTTTGAAACGATCGACAGACAAACACACAAAAATTATTCAAAAATTTCTCTATTAAACGAACAAAAAATAATTTCTAATTTTAAAAAATTAGCAAAAATTTAAATAATTTTATTTTTAATTATTAAATAAAACTCAAAAATTATTTTATGTTTCTAAGAAAAAAAAATGAATAATGCATTTAAAAAATAATTATGAACGGGTTCATTTTTGGATAAATTTTAAACGTGGCTCCATCTAGTGCCAGAAGGAACAATTATCGCAACACTGCTAGAGAATAATGTCGAGCTCTTGTCTTTAGAAGTGGATTTTTCCGCTTTAGACTCTACTTGTCCGTGATAAATGATAGATCTAAAAATTCCCGAAAAAATCTATTTTCGTTTGAAAAGAGTAAATTACGTATATTTCCCGAGAGAATCAAAAAAATCCAACCATCTTTCCATCACATCCTTCAACCGACCTCCGAAATTTAACGTTTTCCTCTTTAAATATCTACAGAAATTTCCCTTAAACTGCTTGTAAAATATCCCCAAACGTCTAAAAAACGTTCTATAATTAAAATTTAAGTAATTAAATCGGTTAAAAATTCATTTTTGGACAATTTCATTGCGCTTATTCACGTTTTGTATATAGATGAGCATCGATTTAGACATCCATTTATATGATTTTCTACAACGAAAACAATACAGGGATTCTTTAATATGTAAATTTAGGGATTTTAGAAGATTTTACGCGTTAAAAAACGCTAGAAGTTATCAATGAAAGTGCTTTTTTTAAAAAAAATTTTCTTACTACGTTCCTAACTGGATAATTGCTCCAAGAGCGACGTCACAATTGCCATTTTTATATTCGGAAGTGTGTTAACTCCAATTTTAGTTTAGTAAATAAGTTTTTATTGAAATGACTCGACTAAATATAGTTTATGGTAGCGTCAGAATTACAATGACGAGCTAAATATGAAGTTTGACTTTGAAAAAACGTCGGTAAACTCCATAATAAAGTATGTAATCTAAGCAAGGTTATGCGTGTTTAGAGCCGGATAAATCAAAAAATTTGTACAAAAATTTCGATTTTTTAAGTGAATTAATATTCAGTAAACTCTAAAATTTTCATATTTTTGTTTTAGATTTCTCTGGGATCGGAAAAATTAGGGAAAATGTCGAGTTTTTCTGATGAGATTTCGATTGAAAATAACATCACTTCTCTCTGTAATGATGTCGTGATTAGTCAAGGTCGGATAAGGTCGATACAAAATCGATATCCGAGAGGAAATGGACCTCCGAATTACTTCCGGTTTGTTTCTGGTTCAAGCCAGCTATTTAATTCTAAAAAATAATCTATAATTAATAATAATAATAATAATAATAATAAAACACAATTTACATTGCCTAAACGTAATTTTAGCCATCGAGAAACGTTTTTATCCGTCTGTATGTTTGTTTATCCGCCAGTTTTTTAAACATTTAATAATTCGGGGGCTGTGTGGTGTTAATTCCTCCAAAATCCTATATAATTTCGTTCTAACAACGCCATAAAATCCCAGAATGAAAAAATAGTAAATTTTATAGAAAGTAAGCGAGATAGAACGTATTTGCTTTGTATTCGTCCGGTCTATATGTGCGTCTATTTATCCTCTTATTTTCCTAACCGTCAGTCAATCTGTCTGCGCGTTATCCGTCCTTCAAACTTTTTGAAAACTATAAAGCTCCGTCTGATCAATACACAATCCAACAATTTAACATCTTAAATATAAAATATACTTAAAACTTGATGATGATTGTTAAAATGGATGTCACGGCGTAGATTTTATCCTGTTAGATTTTTAAGAGCGATGAAGGATGAAGGAAGATTATTGGCAAGAATCACTTTCCGTATTAAATCGAACTAAACAGATTTGTATCAGGATGACGTAAGCGATGCTATCTTTCCTGGAATAGTGAGTATCAGCACGTGCAATTTGATCGTGATCCAAAATTTTGGAGTCAATCCGTGGTATTCTGGTCGAATTATCATAAGAGATAACTGGAAAACAAGAAGATATAACGGGGAACTTTAGAAGATCCCCCACAAAGAATCCAAGAAGTGAAGGGTTTAAACGACACTAACCCAATTTCGGTGATGAAATTCGAAAAATTCCCTTTTGTTGAATAACCTGGTCACCTTCTATTTTCGGATTTTTATTGAGAAGTAATTCTTTTCTCCTATGCTTCCTTATATACAACCAAACTTTTCCGCCCACTATCTTAAGTGACGTCGCTTCCACCCTCGTTCCATTGGCTCCTCTCCACTCCCTTTTCTTCTTACTTACCCACGTTTCGTGGCACCAACACGTGATTTGGGTGAATGAATAATTCGTAGAATCTTGAATTTCTATGACATCGTCTCTTATATTAGTTTATCTTCAGTATAAGTTAGAAACGAGGAGACGAAACAACGTCTTTTCTCTCAAACTGACTGAGGTGAGTCGAGTATTTTTTTTTTGTTAATTCAATTTAATATAACAGAAAAATAAGTAAATTACTGCTCAGAATATGTTATTCTCTAGAATTTCCATAAAAAATAGTCAAAAATTCTTAAGCTAAGATCACTTAAACTCGCCTTTTATACTTAAATATTTTTATTTCTAGGCTTTCAATTATGGTAAAGACTAACAAAATGATCAAGGATCCAAATAAAATCTCACGAAGTAAACAAAATAAGCAGAAAGATCCTTCCATCAGCAAATTACAGCTGTCTCTTCTCAGCAGTGGATTGATGAACGAGGACAGATCTAATCAACTTCTTCCCCACAGACCCATAGAAGTGACCAAATTTGCTGCTCACGTCGAGAAGCTGAAGAAATACGAAGCACTACTGAAAATGGAATTCGAGGTGAGGTCACAACTCGGAATTAATTACGCTAAACTAACAAGTAAAAGTAGGAGAATAAGTGATAACAGTAAACAAAAGTGATGCTGAGAGGATGAGGAAGATTACATTCTCCACTTCTCCGTTATCTTCTTTATCCTTTTCGTGTGACCTCCATATACTAATTTTAACATTCTTCTGACATATTTTCCTCATTAATAAATGAACTGAATTTTTTTTCTTTTGGAAACGTTTAAAAATTTCTCTTTTGTTTAACGTAAACACTTGTCCCAGTAGATAAATGATAGCTATTTTCGCTATTTTACAAGCGTTTTTTTACTTTTCACACTTGAAAAAAGGCATTTTTTTAAGATAAATAACACTCGAACCATTCAAAATATTCGAGAATCAAACCTTCGCTGGCCTCTCTATTTTCGTTACAGGAATCGAAAGTGTACCTCCCTTCCGCCCACCAGACGTTCCTCCCATCACGTGATCTCCCCCGCTGCGAACTTAAATGGAAGAGCGATTGCACTCCGGCCATATTTACATTGGAAACTAGGGGATGGCCGATAAATATCCGCGAAAATATCCTAAATTGACATCCCGATTCTGCACCCGAAACTCCTTTTTTTCCCTAGGAGAATTGCGTGTTTTCTGGTAATTCCCCGTTGCGTTTAATGACGAAAGAGTAAACAGAAACATCAGCAATATTTTTCCGGGAATGTCTACGAAAGGACGATCCTTGAAAACTTGGCCTTGAGCGCCATCTGTTGGCAACATCCGGCTTACAGCATCCTCCGATGAAGTGTGAAGAGGATGGATGCGGATGCGATGATTGTTTAGCGACGGAAATTTGACAATTTTCGTCTTTCGAATACATTTTTTAAGCAATTTAAAACGCCAGTCTTAATAAAAATAACCAAAAATTTAAATATTTACAAGTAAATAAAGAACTATAAGCTTACACGAGCTTACACGCCACAGACAGTAGGAAACTCAAAAAAATAAAGAGGAAAGAAAGGAATTGCTAAACAATTTCGGATATGCCCTAAATTAATTTTTAAGTAAAATAAATAGAATTATCAGGTATATTTTTAAAACTGGAAGGGAAATAAATAAAATTTTCTCGATTGTTATGATAAATGATTTTGGCAAAGTTCCTTGCAAAATTCTACTCTAGAAAGGCTATTTATTGTTTTGCTTGGATACATTCCTGTTTTTCAAAGTTTTTACATATCTTTTTACAACCAGATATAATTTTATCGATCCCGTTACAAGAAATTCCTTTGTTTTCTATCTCCTAACATTAAAAATCTCCATCTAATGATGCTTATTGCAGTAAAACTAGAAGTGACAACGAGATGCTTTCACAATTATTTATCTCTTTGTTGTCATTCGATTCTCTTGGCACTCTGCACGCTTCTATAACTACACCCCCGCTTGTGTTTTTTTCCTTCCCTAGTGTTCTAGAGCCTTCTACTTTCTAAGTAGAGTCACCCTCTTTTTCTCTTATAGATAATATTTTAAGGTGGATGCATATTTATAAAGAAAAGCGTTCATTCGTAGAGGAATTCGCTTTATATATTAGGATGTCTGCCATTTAAAATTTTAATTTTATCTTTAGAGAATGTTAGAATCCTGCCAAAAATTTATTAAAAGGAAAATATAACATTACCGAAGATTTCCAAAAACAATTTTTACTAAAGAACTTTCTTACAAACGGTTATGCAATATTCTTTAAATAGTTTTATCTGCCATCATTAATTACGTTCATAACTCCGATAAAAATTCTTTTTTTGTGATAAGAAATGTCACCTTTATCATAAAATGTTGGAAATGTTTTTATTTTTAGTAATGATTAAAATTTAGCCACGAATTCTTTCGTTTCTCCTGAGGCGTATCTTTATCCTGTAGATAAGCGAGTGATCTAAAGAGACGACTGGTGCTAGTGCATACCGTCTTATGCAAACAATTTTGCACCAAACGGGACGATAACCTATTATAAATAACGTTTATAAACTAAAATACCGTTTTAAATGCCCGAATTCTGTTAAAAATCGCTTGGCTTTTAACGATTCTCTGCATAGCATCTGTGCTCTGCAGGAAAGAAACATTTACAGGGTGTGGAAGCGAATCGATTATAAAGAATGCAGAAAAAATTATTAATGCGTTTGTGTCAAACAAATCAATTGTTTTCGCCGTATTTTTAGCATATTTTTCAACGTTTTTCTGTTAAGATTGATTAAACATTTGTCATGTTTTATTTACAAGAGGACAGAAACCGCACGCTCCTAATGACGTTTGCTCGTTTTCAATCAGAAATACGCCTGTTAATATTATTGATTTTAAATATTTAGCTTCAATTTTACATTTTTTACTAGTTTAAAATTAATATATAAGCCTTTAAATAAACTTTATATACGTATAAACTTGAATTTTAGGTGGCGACTCGAGAAGATACTCACAGCACTAGACACGCATTGAAAGCAGATAACGACCAGAAAAACACTTATAAAACGTTGTTGCCTTGTAAGTATTACTTCTCAACGAAGATAATTTAAAAATTTAAATTTAGAATTTACAAAAAAATATTCTCTTTCCGCCATAAAACTAAATACAATTCATTCGAACGTGATGTAACTCTGTCATTGTTTGAGTAAGATTTATAATTTATTAATGTAATTTCTGCATTAACTAGTAGAAAAAAACACCTCAATAACTGGATTTACGTCGCTTCCTATAATTAAATATAACAATTAAATTTAATTAGTGATAAATTTACGTGTAGAAACAATATATTTATTTCGAAATGGCTAAGCTTTCGAGCGTAAGAGCGTGATAAGTAACAACAGGAGATTTAAAAATAAGCGGATGAGTGATGAGTTGCATCATTGAAAATCCCATAAAAATCATTAGGATCCAGTAAAGAAAATTCAAAATTGTATAAAATACCCATTTACGTATCGTTTGACGTAACAAAGACACAAGATTTGAAAGTATATTTCGTGTTGTAAAAGTCGTGCAGAAGATGCGGAGATGATGATGGAAAAGAAGATGCGGAGGAGTGACGTTTACGTCATTTCCTCTCGATGCATCTAAGTAATAAAATATATAAATTAATATATTAATTCTCTGTATAAACCTATCGAATGACATTAATTAACTGTTGAATGTGTGTTCTAGCTTAAGTTTCGCGTAATTTTACTTATATTTTAAGATATACACTTAAAAAATACGAGATGTATCTATCTAGAACGCATTAAATTACGTAATTTGTGTATAATTTAAAGAAACCGTGAGTAGTATGACCCAGAAAAATGGAAAATTTATCGAGATCTTAATGATTAAAACCCGAAATCCCGATTTTTTCAAGGCTTTAGCTCGTATTTAAAAACCCTTAGTTCGCGTACCATAGGTTGAGAGAGAGAACGTGGTTATATGTTGTAATAAACATAAAATATTCTTATATATTTATTTTATATTAGAAATTCGTTTAGAAGGCTTAAAAATTCGCTAATTTTTCTTACTAGAATATGTTAGATTGGTATAATTCGAGAGAAAATTAACGTTTAATTTAATTTTTTTAAATTCACTTTTATCCGGAAGATAATCAACATTTCTAAGAGAAAACGTTGAAAATAGGGCATCTTAAGCAAAAAAAAAAAAAAAAAAATTACTTTAAATATATAAAATTTAGGTCAAGAAATTGAGATGACGGTACGGTCACGTGACTAACCCCCCAAAAACACCCGCGAAAACCTCTCTCATCCCCGCGCGCTTCCAATGAGAGCGTAACGCCATTCTAACACGTGACTTCTTAACCCTCTCCATCACATTACCAGCTCGTGCGATCTTTCATCATCCCACATCGCTTAAACGTCATTAAATTACGAACTTAAATTACAATTAAATTTAATTATTATTTTTTGTCTCGACAGATGATTATAATCGAGCCGTATTAGGGACGTTACCGGGGATAACTGATTCAGATTACATTAATGCCTCTTACGTTGATGTGAGTTTATAGATGATAATTACACTTAGAAGCCGAATAATTATTTTCTTCATTAAAATAACCCTTTTGTTTATTTTTTTATAGAGTATATTAAAGCCGAATGCCTACATCGCCGCTCAAGGTAAGAGCCATTCTTTAACAGAACACCACGTGTAAATTCTAGTTAGGGTATGTGTTAAATGAAGGAATTAGGCGTGGGTTCGGATCTGGTTACTCTGGAAAATATGTAATTCTCCGGATAATGTGGATTTGTATTACTTCAGAGGATGAGGGTTGACTCTGTTTGGGTGTAGTGGCTATCGTAAGATGCGGATTCGCACGTGATAACTTCAGAGGATGAGGGTTCGAATCTTTTAGCTGTAGAAGATGTGGTTTTCGGCTTTATTTCTGACAGTACTGGAAGATGATGATGATACGTTCGTCCTCATCCTTTGTTCTAGAGGATGTGGACCTTTTCTGGAGAGAATTAGAGTCGAATGGAATACAACAACGGCTCTAGAAGACAAGATACGGGTTCGAATCCCATCTAATTCTTGTGTATTTTCGACAATAAGGATCCATTTTATATACTAGGAATTGCAATTTTGGTTAATGTTATCCTTGGTGCCAAGATGGCGGCTCGTCTCTGATTCCAGCAAGAAAACAGTGGGACGCACGTTCTAACCTAACCTAACCTATTCTAATAAATTACCGTAATTATTAGCAACCAAATTAATAGGTTAGGTTAGGTTAGAAAGTGCGTCCCACTGTTTTCTTGCCGGAATCAGAGACGAGCCGCCATCTTGGCACCAAGGGTAACATTAACCACCATTTTTAGTGTTATTTAAAATAATAAACTTAATCATTCAATTATTAAATGTTCTTATAAACAATTTGTTACTTATGTAGGACCAAACGAAAACACCATCTCGGATTTTTGGCGAATGGTTTGGGAACAGAACACTTACGTCATCGTTATGTTAACTAAAGTATTCGACTTCATAAGAGTGAGTAATACAATGCCTTATACAAGTATACGATTAAGAAAAATCGTACACGGTTACTACCATTGATCTATGTGTATTAATCACAGGTTATGTGCGTTCAGTACTGGCCTACGGAGATCAATCAATCAGAATCTTACGGAGATTTGGAAACGATTTTAATTTCCGAAGAACTATTGTCTAATTTTTTCATCAGAACCATACGATTAAGGAAGGTAAGCGCGGGTTTACAATAGATTCAAATTCATCTGTGATAGAATATAAGAAAAATCTGCCCTTATCTTGCCAGGGAGACGAAGTTCGTGACATAATCCAACTGCATTATAACAACTGGCCATCTCACACTTGCCCATTTTCCAGTTCTCTATTGGAGTTTAGAAGAAGAGTCAGGATTTACATGAGTTATCACCCAAATACCGGGCCGACTATCGTCCATTGCAGGTAATACGGGAGCCGTGTAAAGTATCTTTTGCTTTAATTCAATCGATTTAATTGTGGTTATTGTTTAACAGCGATGGCTGCGGTCGCACCGGGACTTATCTTTGTATCGATGCCAACCTGGAATTAGCGGAGGAAGATAGTGTCTACGATGTTTTTGGGTATACCAAGAGATTGAGACAGGCTAGGAAGGGGATGGTTGAAAATTTGGTGGGTATATTCTTTAAAATTTTTATAAATATTCGTGGATTAAACCATTTATTTTCATTTTAATAATAGCATCATTATATGTTCATCCACGAAACACTGGAAGAAGCTTATATATGCGGCAATACTTGGTTCCCGGTTACTCAAATTTCGCAACAACTTAAACATAAATCCATGAAAAATCCGATAACTAAACAAAATGAATATCAAAGAGAATACGAGGTAATTAAGTTTTTTTTTCTTTTTTAAATTCTTTTCTCTTAGAACTTTCTAAATTAAAATTAAAAATTAATTTATTTATAATTATTAAATTTATCAAGAGATGGCGGTATAATCGCCTATTTCTAGCCAAATTAGTTTGTAATTAATTATTAAAATTAGCCCGAATATAGCCGAATAATCCGGTAGTTTGTTTGGTTTTATTTAATTTTTTTATCTATTTACGAAAATGGACAGTCAAGTTTAACGCTTTATTAGAAGTGAACGACGAGATTTATGAATCTTACTGAAATATAATTTAAATCAGAATTTGAAGCATTCAAAATTCAAACTAGGGCTAAACACGCGCTGTCTTCCACTAATTACCCCTTAAGATGCTTCTCTGCGATACTTATAAGCGCTACAGAAAAGCCGCACTATCGCTTCACTTCAGCTTCCGCACTGTACTAAAGAGCCAAGAAAAGGAAGTGAATCTTAAGAAGCATCTTAAGGGGTGATTAATCTGAACTTTAACCCCCTTCTAGCGCTGAAACAATGCGTTTGAAGAGCCATGTTTATAGGACTATTTGCATCCCCTAGTCCTCTAGAACAGGCTGTAAAATATTGTCACTACTTGGCGGTACACCCCAAGATACCTTCTTCCGCGATTAAATTTTAATTGAAAAATCTACAGCGGGGAATGAATTTTAATATATTTCGTAATTTACACTTTTTAGAAAATATGCAAATTAGCACCCAAATTGTCGATTGGTGACTGCGCGGGAGGATATCGTCTCGAAAATAGAGAAAAAAATAGAGACATAACCATCGTACCTCGTAAGTGCGATCATAAATTCGTAGATAATTATAATAAATATTTATTATTTTTACAAAAAAATATGGAATTTAAGTAACGTATATTTGGCTCTACATTGATATATTGTATATCAGAAATTTTACTGTATAAAAATTAAATATTTAATAATTCCAGCTGATAATTTCCGACCTTACTTGACTTCTTTCCAAAGCAACGACAATACTGATTACATCAATGCAGTGTTTGCAGATGTGAGTTTTATCCTATTTTAAAGCAGTTTTTTTGGTTAATGTTACCCTTGGTGCCAAGATGGCGGCTCGTCTCTGATTCCAGCAAGGAAACAGTGGGACGCACGTTCTAACCTAACCTAACCTATTCTAATAAATTACCGTAATTATTAGAATAGGTTAGGTTAGAACGTGCGTCCCACTGTTTCCTTGCTGGAATCAGAGACGAGCCGCCATCTTGGCACCAAGGGTAACATTAACCGTTTTTTTAAAAATACAAATGAAATTTTTTAATAATGAAAATTTATATTTTAATAGGGATATACAAGACCTAAAGAATATATCATTACAGAATGGCCACTACAGAGGACAATCGCAGATTTCTGGTCATTAGTATACGATCACGATTGCAATTCTGTTGTACTTCTATGCAATCCACCCCCTTGTAGCGTGAGTACAGAAGATAAAAAATTAATTATTTTACTAATTAATTAGATATTTACGTGAAAATTCAGAAAGATTAAATTCATCTCGAATTTCTGCAGTCGTTTCCACAATTTTGGCCTACGGAAAGAGAAAAGAAAAGGAAATATGGTCCAGTATTTACAGTCGAATTAATATCTTATAATCACTATCCAAATATAAAAACTTGGTTGTTTAGGATATCAAAAAAGGTAAAAACAAAATGATAGATTTCAAGCGGGAACTCACGAACGATCCTACGAGTGCCATACTTATGATATACCATTTCTTCAGATTGTATCCCTTACAGAATTAATGTCGGGTGTTAAACCAGAGTCAAAAACAACACAACTTTTCCAATTTACGTGTTGGCCGGCGGGTCATAAAGTTCCTACGTCCACTAATGCTTTAGTTGAATTAATGAACATGGTAGATAGATGGAGGCAAAGAACCGAATACGGACCCGTTGTAGTTATGTCCGCGTAAGTATGATAAACTTCGGAAAGAATATAAAATAAATTAGAAAGTTATTTTAACATTTTCCCCCATAATTTCTTGATACAGAAATGGAAAGAGTAGAGTCGGGGTGTATTGCGCCGCTAACGTTGCCACCGAGCAAGTGGCACAACACGGCGAAGTGGACGTGTTTCAAGCTGCCAAAACCGTTCGAAGACACAGACCGCAGCTCTTAGAAAATATGGTTTATATCCTAATTTTCATTTTAAATAAAGATTATGGCCAAAAATAATTTACCAATAAATAAATTCTTTTTACAGATGGAATACAAGTATTGTTACGACGTTGTCTTACATTACATTCTGCAATATCTTAAACAGATATAAATAGAATCATCCAGAATTCGGCAACAACGAATATTTTCTTTTTTAAAAAAAATAAAATCACGAATAATGAAGAGAATTTTCTGAATATACACCACTTTCCTCCAAGAAGTAACTTATATTCCATTGTATTATTGTGTCACTTTTATAAAGATTTGATAACATCGGCCATCCAAACGTACGGTGCCACTTTCTCTTAAATACAGTATCGTATTTTTGGATAATCAGCGTGTATTACCTAATACATTTTCAATGGTGCATTTATGGAAAGATAATTCATACCACGGATGTGAGAAGCGATAAGGTACCTCGTATAATTACAGGAGAATAATGAAGAACGTCTTCTTAAGCAGCAACGAGTGGTGTAACTGTGAAACGATAAGTTTTTTCTGCTACTACAAGAACAATAAGAAGATAAATCAAGCAACTTCCTTACGCAAAATGAAGATAATTGCTTCCTGCTGATGTATCTTGTGCAACTATAGAATAAGTTATAAGAAGCAATGGTTAATGTTACCTATGGTTCCAAGATGGTGGCTCGTCTCTGATTCCAGCAAGGAAACAGTGGGGACAGATGGCTCTTTTAGAAGGCCATTATGGGTTCGACCAGGCCCACAATGGGGCAACCGAGTGGTGAGGGACGGGGCCCGACATATCCGTACGGACCACCCCCCGAAAAATTCCTGGGATTATTCGACCCGTTCGGATCGATCCCGGGTCCCCCAGAGCGGTAGGCTGCCACCTTAACCGCTCGGCCATCCGGCCATCATTAGAATAGGTTAGGTTAAGTTAGAACGTGCGTCCCCACTGTTTCCTTGCTGGAATCAGAGACGAGCCGCCATCTTGGAACCATAGGTAAAATTAACCGAAGCGACACGAAAGCAATAAGAAATTTACTCTAATTTTTATAATTAAAAAACTCTGATATCGTAAAATGAAAGAAATTACCATGTGAAACATCATTACGGCACGAAACATGCAACTATTCCTCGCAAAAAAAAATCAATGGTCTTTTTAAGTCTATACAAACCGGTAGGGCTGTGTTTTAAGGAGTATTTTATAATCTGTGATTTTAAAAATTATATATAAGTAAATATTATCAGAAAAGAAATCAACAGTATTATTAAAATGCTCAAGATTAGAATTTTTTCTTTCTTTTTTCTTTTTTATACGAAGTAACGTGTATAATATTCAAAAGAGAATATTCGTCTATGCGTAGATTTTACAGAATGTTTAAATATTATTATTGTGATTGAGTTGAAAAACAAAATGTTCTTTTGTATTGTTTTTATATAAGTTATATTTTATTTATTACCATCAATTTTTTGTAGGCAAACACTTTTGTACAACTGTTCAATAAAATTCGAGAGTGACTTTATACGATACAATTAGATGTGCTTGACGTTGTTTTACAGTTTTACCGTTCTGTTTACTATTATCCCATAGAGATTTAATTTAATATATAATTAAAATAAATAATTAATTAAAATTTTAAAGTATTGTCGAAATTTGATAAGTTTATATAGAACACTAGGCATAAAATTTGTCTAGTTTCTGAGCTTGAAGCGTGTTCTCTAGATAAAGAAAAACATTGATTATAATTTAAATTCTCGTAATTTCGTGTGGTCCACTCGGTTACAGGAGGGTACTAATTGGGCTGCAATTCGGAAAAACTGTAGACCTATAAGTTCCCACCGTCTGTCCTTCCTTAATCTCGAGAACGGAGAAGACAGATGAAATTCGAGACCAGATATGAAAAACGAAAGAGCAGGCATCCCAGATTAACTATATACGAACTTTCGGTTTGCTCCAAAAGTCACGTTACTTCATTTCAAAAATTTTCCCTCCAACGGAGTTAAATACATAACCGGCACGACTCTGTTGCTAACAGGAAAAGTATGATGTACAGGGGCAAAACACTAATACGGGTGAGCGATGATCCAAGTATCAACCACATTATCAACCATTACTAAATTAAGATGGATAAGCGGGAAAACTTATACGTGAATTATGGTTTATTTACTGCACAAATATCACGCGAGCTGCTTTGTTGCGGCGACACTATGAGGGATTCCTGCATCCAAGAAAAGTTATCAATAGGAGAAACATTTTTTAGACTTTCTTTTTACGTTCCTGCAGGCTTAATTAAGAAAGTGTTCGAGCATATCCTAACTCTATGTCAGGGGTTCTCAAAGTGTGCGTTACCGCCCCCCCTGTGGGCGGTGAGTAAATCTAGGGGGGCGCTGGAAGCAGGGTATGAACGGTGACCAAAGGCAAAAGTTGGGGTCACTGATGGGTTAGGGGGCGTTGGGTATAGCTTTATGGAACAAAGGGGGCGGTGGATCGAAAAAGTTTGAGAACCAATGCTCTATGTCAATTGATTATATTAGCCCGTGTCTGAGGACGAGTAAAAGGCTCGTTCAACGATCTGTCGAAATCACTCTCTTTACAGACAGACATGACAAAATTCATCCAAAAATCCTAATTTTTTAACGTTAAATTAAGTCGCTACGCAACAATAAAATTCTCTCGTTGTTGAGAGAGGATCTATTGTTGACTCGTGCGATTATTTAATGCCAGTGCTTTTTCCAGTTTTTGCTTCGTTTGCAGCGATTATTTAAGTAAGTTGAGACAACGATCTTTCTAGATTTAAGTACTTTTTAACTTTGACGAGCAAAATACCGCAATTAGCGAGGGTGGTTTTCGATAGCAATTGATCGGTTTCCTTCAGAGGAATCGCATCTTTTCATTGTTAAAGCAACGTGAAAATTAATAAATAGCCTACTTTAAATCTTATTCTCCGCTATAATTCACGTATTACCTACGTATATAGTGAGTGATCGGTTAACGAACAAAGTCTTGGAACGGATTATGTTCCTTATCCGCTCACCCACTGTATACATTAATATCCCGTCTGAAGCTTAATTAATTAGAATAATTCGAGTTCACCCGTCGTTTCGTTTCCTCTATTTTCACACGTTTTGTGTTACAGCAGTCAACAGAATAGTAGAATAGTACATTTTTTGGTTAGATTTACCTATGGTATAAAAAATGGCGGCGCTTCCGGTCGCCATCTTGTTTGCACACGCAAATGTACAAACAAGATGGCGACCGTCGAATTTAACCAAAACGCGCTTATATTTATACTTATTTCTAAACTAAAACATTATTAAATAGTAAATTTGATACTTACTTTTCCCTGTGATTTTGTCTTCATTTCCTCCATTTAAATCAAATACGAAATATAAAAAATGGTTAATGTAACCCTTGGTGCCAAGATGGTGGCTCGTCTCTGATTCCAGCAAGGAAACAGTGGGACGCACGTTCTAACCTATTCTATTAAATTATTAGAATAGGTTAGGTTAGGTTAGGTTAGGTTAGAACGTGCGTCTCCACTGTTCCCTGTCTTCTGGTTGCTGGAATCGGAGACGAGCCGCCATCTTGGACTACTTAAGTACACATTAACTGTGTTTAACCATTAACCATTAACACATTACTTTTTGATATTTTTTGAAGACTAATCTGTAAATCTCCATATTCGATTGATGCCGAGCCGATCCATTGCATGTGATGTGATGCGTTTGTATTTGAAATGATGGTTCATCAAGGCGCGGTACAGTGCAGCAAAACGCGATTATGAAACGCGTGTGCTCTGCACAGGAGACCTTGAGAGAGTGCGCTGCATGCAAGTAGCTTTGCTTACTTGTTACCGAAACACAACGCGGCACATACGCATGCAGTAGAGATTATTATACTGTATTATTGTTGCAATGAATAAAATGTTTCTTTTATTTACAATATTTTTTCCTTCAATTTATGTGCGTCCTCCTTTTCATTGTAAAAAAGTTGGTCACCTTAATATAATAAATTGAGATTTTATAATATTCTTTTCTAAAAGGAATTAAAACAATCATTTCTGCATTAGAAATTTACAATTCTGATTATAATAGGAATATTTCTTAATGCAAGTTCTGTTTTCACAACAGTCGCTCATTTTCCTTTACAGAATGGAAAATTTCAAAGAATTGAAGTAGCAGCACGCCTCGGGCCATGCCCAGCCCAGAATGGCGCCTGGTGTAATACCGATGCTTCCGAAAGATGCGTAGGAGAAGTGGCACACACCCGACGTCAAACGGGTGGTCGTGGTAACTCTGGACGACAGTGCCTCGTCTCTGGTCCGTTATCTGGAGCTGCGATATCCCGAAGTTGCGGAATGGACGGTGAAGACACGGTCGCGAAATTACTCGTATATATAGATAATATCCCAAAGTTATTGAAAACACTTCGTAACTGCTTTACATAATATAGTATATAATACATAACAAAGCAGTGGTTGCCATATAATACGTATATAGTAACCACTGCCTTGTAACTTAAGCCGGGTGCTTTGGCTCATCGTCTTGTTGGAATTTTGCTTTTGTGCACTTTCCTTTAAATCACGTCACAATATATACTTTGAAGCAGTTATCTTCGACGTTCCAGGTCCAGAATTAGCTATGCGCACCAAACCATAACCATTGTGTGTCCTCCCTCTGTGCTTTAATGTAAATCGTTCTTTTATAATCGGGACCATCGAGTAGGGGGAAGCTGGAAATTTTATCCCGGAGAAGACATGGGGACTCGTAGTTGTTAACTTAATGTTAATTTTGTTAACAGACAATAAAATCTTCAAGGGTGCATTTTATTAATAAAAAAACATTCTACCTATTTTAGGAAAGAAATATTTAATCTAGTTCCGAAAAAGGATGCCAGAACAAGAGGAATTACCATCTCCAAATGCAGAGTTTTAGATGTAGCAATTACAAAAGACACGCACTATGTCATGGTGCAAAAAAGCCCTTTAAAAGGATTCTTGAAAACAGAATTAGAAGTACTGGTATAATAAAGAATAACTCAGAGAAGAACTGTATAGGTTCAGAAGAACAGCAGAAGTGAAGAGTTTTGATACAAGGGGCATCCTGGAAAAGTACCAGAATGTAGAAATATGCTTTTTGGACATTGAAGTCTTATGATAGTGTTTGCAAGGATTAACTTACAAGTTAGATTTTAAAAAAATTATGACGACCAGGAACATATACAGAAAATGTAAAAGTAAAGTAAAAATTAAGTTTGATGTGGGAAATCCACAGTAGCAAGATAACATCCTTTCTTCATTATTGTTTGGCTGATAATGGATAACATTTTAGACTCAGTTGGGAATTGTGTTTTGCTGGTGATGTAATATTTAACTGTATACTGAGAAATAGAGAAAAAATCAACAAATGAGATAGTAAAACAATGAGGTATAGAATTGAAGAAAAAGTGAGATATTAAGAGATGTTTGGATTAAAGTATATAGATAAGAGATGAGTGGTAAAATCTTTCGGTTCTTTCAAGTATTTGGTAATTAATTATCCTCCCAAGTGATAGAAATGATCAAAATATTTGCAAACCAGTTTTGTAGTTCACACAATTTATAGTGAATTCAAGAAGTACACACCAATGAGGTGAAAAATCGTGATATGTATATATCTCATCGTTTTTTACCTCATTGGTGTGTACTGTATTTCTTATATATTATATATATACACATACCATATAATGATACTTTATTCCAATATTAACATATAGATCAGACTTAAGACTGATAAGAAGAGATTAAATGTAAGTAATGGAAATGAAAATGTTAAGGACAATGAGAAATAAGGAATAGGAAAGTCTGATAAACAGACTTTTTGCTTTTTATTACATCCTATTCCTTGTATTTGAAAATGATCATAACAAACATATGGACTTAAAAGTGAACACGACAATGAATGGAAAATAAAAAGCAGTAACCTAAGAAGACACTTAGGAAGAGATGGAGAGGATTATAGAACTTCAATAGATGAACTATAAAAGAAGTATGGGGGAAAACAGTATAGAAGGGAAGGCTCTGACCCAAAAAAGTTTTGGAATAGGAGGGATGATGATAATTCTGATAGATGAAAGGCATTACATACTGTCAACCACACCGTTAACTTCTTATGTAATCCAATTGTTTTGTGTTTTAACACACAAGTTGATTAAGATCCTAAGAAAAGGCTGCCAACTTTATGGTTTATTAATAAACCAAAAATTGTCCACGGAAACAAAATCTAGATCAATAGTACACTACATATACATAACTTCACATCTTCAGGTATTTTGACTATTTGTCCCACAGGAATGAATCAATACTCAATTACAGTATATGATCGAAGATTAACTCAGGATTTAATTTTCAATATCTTCTTGTTCTCATCATTTCATTAACAAGATTATATGTTATTTATTCAAAATAGGTATATTAACTCAAGCTCTTTGTGAATATGTAATTCTTCCCAATTAAGATTTTATGTAATAATGATCTAAAGGCCAACTATTGAGCTGTTTTGTCATTATTACCACTATTACTATTATGTATTTTTTATTTTAAATTCAATGTTTCATCAGTACTTTGTAATTGTATTGAAAGATTGTCTAATTTACTAAAAACAAGCACTAATGTTTTTTTTTATTTACAATAATTATAAATATTAAATTTTTGTCTTGATCATTTTTTACTATTGTACTAGAATTAGGATTAATATTTTTACTGTATTTAAGATATTGTCTTTTTATTCTTTTCCTACAGAATCTTAGTGTTCTGCTCTAATTATATTGAATAACTGATGCTCTACTGTACAGAAATAGACCTGTAAAAATGGCCCCTGGTTTGATTTTAGGTTCATTTTAAAAGAATTTTTAAATTTAACAAATTAAACTTACCCTATCTCTAATCTTTAGATCAACTCCATTATTTAGTTTTCTTTTATCACCAAATTCAGAAAACTTAATCATTATCATCAATGCAGAATTTGAATTTCTTCTAAACTCAAATTAAGTTCCGATAGGATGGGTCAGTTTTGCCGTATTGTTTCCGAATTTGTGGTAAACAAAATAAGCCATTGTTATTTCTGTATTTTCTTTGCCGTGTACTGTTTTAAAGTTCATTAATTATATATAAATTTACACGTATTTGTTGGTTAAAATAATAAAACATTTACGAGTTATAGCTCGGCCAGTAAAAACCGGATTGGCTTTAAATAAACTGGATTAAAATTGACATGGTGATCGAATTTGACTTAAGATAGGGTGATTATTTGATTTGTGTCTTTTAAATAATTCTTAAAAAAATAATTATAGTGATTTTATTACATTAAAAATCAATTTTTGGCAAAATCTGTATAATTTACAACAACAAACTCTTCTCTTTACAACAAGATTTATTCATTCTCCCATATAACCCCAGATTAGTTATACATGACAACAGCCACACAATTGTGGATATAGACATGCATCAGTTAAAAAAACAAAGGAAAAAACAGTTTACAGTACATATTATCAGCAAAACAGACTACAGCCATGTCTGTAAGCAAGCCATCAAAATATATAAAATATATCAAAAATATATAATTCTGTGACACAGTACTATTGCCATGTATGTCAAATATGGGAACAGCAATTGAATGTCAAATCTGTCACTACAACTAGGAACTCTTAACTACAAATATCTGCGATGTTTACTACAATAAATGGTCGTGATGTGGATGAACAGGTGCTGATTTAATGTTATTTTAAAATTTGAAGATAAAATAAAAACAGAGTACAAGCACCATTTTTGTTTGACTGCGATATATGCTCTCTGCATAAAATGCATTTTGTGCCGAAGAGTGTAATTTCACTTCTATAATTGTATTCGTAAACGGTTTGCCCAAAGACGACTGTTTTTCGTTTGAATAATCTCTTTGCGATTAAAAAAAATTAAGCTCAACAACTTTTGGTAAAAATATGCTCGATATGTCTATGCTTTTTGAAACGATTTGAAAAGCAAACAGGAGAATTTGCTCTGCTTACAATCGTACGATACACTTTCGGAGTATATTAGTCGTTTAAAAACTGAACGGCAAATATAATTACGAGAAAACGATACCGGTTTGAAGAATGACACGACGGTTAAAAAACTTTTTGACATTTTAAAAACATTCAAAAAAACTTCCTGTGTTAAAAATGAATTTCGGTAGCTGCCATTTCAGACTAGATCAGAAAAATGGACAAAGTTTAAAAACTGATCACACTGCTAATTTAACAGTTGTTTGTGCACAGAGCACAATCGTTTTGGCACCATTCTTTACATTGTACTTCATATTTAGCTTAAGTACTGTTACAATTTAAAAGATTGATTTAAAAAAATCCATTTAACAATGTTAAAGGTATGCTGAAAATGACTAACTAATATGTAAAGGGCTTGATATGTCCAGTTGTAAGTTTTTGATGTCTAAAATTTTTATTTACTTATTTTCTAGGAGACTAGATGACATTTTATTCCGTAATAAATTCTAGGATACTGTTAGAAGATTTTTTAAAGTTCAAACTTATGAGTAATTGATCAAATCTCGAGAGCTTGGAGTATTTTCCGTCGACATTTATTTATTTGCATATAAAAAATCAAATAATTAAGTATTTCGTAAAGAGAGTTTATAAAACTTGAGTATACTTCTGAATATGGCATATTAAAAGGTACTTTAAGTTTATGTATGAAGATTTAGAGGACATTAATGAGCAAAACTGCACAGCTAATTTAAACAGTAAGAATTGAGGAATATCAAAATGTTTGTATTAACTGTGCAACAATGATTAGATGAAACTTTATTAAGGACAGATGATACATAGAATATCACAGTTTCATTATTATAAAGAAAATGTTTGAACAGTCGTCTTAATAATAATAAAGTTAATGTCATTTTCAGCTCACCTTCTACAATTTAACAGTTAAATCAAAAGGCATAAAAAATGTCAAAACGACAAGGTTTTTAAGTACAAATAAAATTTAAAAAAGAAAATCTTGTTTTTTCTTAAAATAAACATTCCAGATCAAAAACACTTATTGCTGCTATAATATGAGGTAGGGAAAAATGACACCTCACATATTAGCATACAACTTCAAATAAAAATTACTTTCTAAAATCAAAAATTACATTTGGAGGTGGGAAGAGGAAAGCCCACTTGGTATAACTTGCATAAAAAATGCTAAGGAAGAAGCAACCTTTTTTTCTTCCTTGACATATTAAAACAGCACAAAATTACAACCATACAATTATTTACACAGTACATATTTTTCAATGTGATGAATAAAATAAATGGCACACGGTTCTGGGAACAACTTGGATGGCAGGAATAAATGATGGCAGGTAGCGATAACAAAAAGGCAAGGTCAGGCGTTGGCTAGTCGCTACGTTTTCGAGTGTGTCGTCCTCCGCGTACGGCGAGTGCAGAAACGAAAAATATCGGCGATATGGCACCAACTACAAATGTCTTTGTTTTGACAAACACGAACAGAAACCTAAACCTTGCCTATCTTCAATATCAAATGCACCAAAATGTTTATGATACAGTTGTCTTGGGATATCTAAGCAACCAAAAATATCCGGTTGCATTGAGCAATAAACAGCTAAACTACATCCACACAGGTCAACAGAAACAGACCCATGTATACATCAACAACTGAACAACTGAAGATATATGAGCACTGTAGATTACTACTGTATATATATATTTATATATTTACAATCAATGTCTGTACAAAATTGATTCACCGTTTTCAAGATGTTTATATATATATACAATTTTATTAGCTTTGCTTCACTATGACCACTCTATTTACTATGATGCTGACATTAAGCCATGAACAACTGATGCAAGCTCTTAAAAATATCTTTCCTTCATATACATAGGCTTTTGCAATTAAATTTCTGGAAAGTTCTCGACAAGTTCCATTCTAACAAATATGCCGGCATTAACATTTAACAACAAATTCTTGATGCCATTTTGCTTTGTTTTATAAAATTTCAATGTCACTTGGGACCAAAAAAGTTCTGTCCTGTACTCATACTGTTTTGTGAACTTCCACGAGTATTAGTTGCATAAAGCTGTTGTTGAAAATTGTGGAATTGAACTGCATAGTTAGGATCAGCAGTTGTTGGTCCACAAAATGGTGATTGTTTGTAACTAAAAGAGTGTCCCATTGATGGTGGTAATGGTTGGCTAGCCTCTGGTGGCATGCCTGCTGGTGATAACTGTTTGTTACCATACATTGCTGGGCCCTGAGAACCAATTCCTATAATGTTTCCAGGTAAACCGCTTGGTTGACCACCATGCCGTCCAAATATGGGCGATTCGCGTCCTCCAATCTTCAAAATACTGGGATACATTTGATTAACGCCTTGTGGAATTGGTCCTGGTGCAGGACTTCTCATACCCATTGCTCCAACTGCCATATTCATTGTTCTTTGACCACCCATAATTGACTGACCTGGTACCATACCACTTGGTGGAGTTGGAGGTAAAGAAGCAGCCATATTATTTACATTTTGAGTATTATTGCTTCCATTTGGAAAGTACTGAAGATTATGTGTGGGAACTTTATTATCTAAATTAGTAAGAGGGGTGGCAAATCTCTGAAGGAAGTCCAAACTTGGAGGTCTTGCGGGAGGAGGAGCTGTGCTCTGTGGCCTAGCTGGTAAATATTGAATTGTGTTTGGTGCATTTGCTTTAACATGAATGTTTGTGCTATTAAATGGTGTGACTGCACCAGGTGCACGCGTCATCATGACTGGACTCATTGAAGCAACAGCTGAATTCATAGTCCTTTGACCAGCAACTGACTGACTGGAAAAAGGCTGTACATGAGAGTTTCCATGCAAAGAGGCCATAGCCATGTTTACAGAAGCACTTTTGGGCGATACAGTACTATGCATTATAGGATGATTAGTCGTTACTGATGAACTTATTGTTTGGGTTGCAGATCCTGGATTAATCTGTTGAGACATCATACCTGGACTTGGATTCATTGGAGGTATATGAATATTTGGATTATAGGCAGATGTTGTAACATTTTGAATATTCAATTGTTGAATGGACATTGTAGCATTTACATATGTGTTATTAACAGTCTGTGGACCTGTACCCATATTGTGAGCCATCTGATTGGCAATGTTATATGAAGGTTGTCCTTCTTGTTGATGTATCCCCTGCATAGATTGCATATTTGTATGAAAATTTACCATATTTGGCTGATTGTTAGCAGTAGCATTTGTCACTTGCATATTTGACAAATTCATCGATGTTGTCATCATATTTTGTGAGGGATGAACATTACTTGCCGTAGTCACCAAAGGGCCAGAATTCTCACTCATTGCAGCCATTGATGCAATAGGATCAAAATGTGTTAATCGCTGGGAATTATTTGCTTGTTGATGAAGTCCAGATGCAATAGTCCCACTATTATATGATTGTCCATTACCACCTGGACCTGGCCCTATTACATCTGTAGAAATTTTATTTGCAGGAGTTATATCAAATGGAGGAGCCATTTTCTGCAAACTCTGCAAATGGGAGTGGCCAGTTTCTGGACCAAAACATGCACCTGAAGGCATCATGGGTTGACCAGGTCCGCAAGGCATTCCATGTCCAGGTTCACCACACGGCATAACAGCTCCAAACTGTTGATGAGTTGGCATGTTGTTATTGCCTCCTATATGTGGTGTAGGAATTCTTGGATTTATCATTTCTAGATTTGAACCATGAGGACTTGGACCACGAAACCTTTGAATAGGTTCCATTGTTGGTGTATTGCCAGGAAATCTCATTGGATTATCCATTGCCGTAGCAGGTAATTGTAAAGAACCACACCTTGGACCGTGATTAACTGAACCAACAAATCTTTGAGATGGATTATCCATTACAGATGGATGCATTTGATTTGATCCAAGCATTCTAGATAAACCATTAAAGTTTTGATTCTGAGATCCAGAAAATCTTTGAACTGGACCTTCTAACTGTTGAGGTTGTGAATTTGATCCAACTAAACGGTGACCATTTTCGATTGCAGTATTCATTTGTGGACTTGGCAAAGAAAATCGCCGAGGTCCTCCTTCTATATTTCCTTGTCCTGAGCTATTGAAGTGTGTGGGAAGATTTTCCTGAGTAGTATCCATATTTGATGAAAATGGACCATTAAAATTGGAGAAAGAACCTTGAGAACTGTCTGGTGTAGGAAATGGTTGAGGATGAGATGATGGACTCATATCTATGGTATTACTTGTAATTCTGTAAATAAAAAATAAATTTTAAATACATCTTTTAAAATAAATAAATCTAACGTCAATGACTATGTCAAACATTCATTTACAAATGAAATCTAAACAGTATTAATGATAAATAACTACACAATACACTTTAATCTGAAGTTGTTATATAACAGGGGTGGGCAAGCAAGAGTTCAGTGGGAGCCGAAATATAGGTTTTGCAAAATGCATGGGAGCTGCAGTTCTGTACTGTCGTGGCGGATAGTATGGTAAGGCGCGCGATTTTATTATATAATATAAATATAATAAAAAACAAATATTGAATTTTTTTAACAAACATATTTTCACAAAATTATAAAAATAAAATTGTGAAAACAATAACAAAAAACGGAAATTAACACTTTCGGCAAGAGCTGCATGTAACTCAGAGCCGCATTTGCCCACGTCTGTTATATAATTTGGAAAAAGATCGAGTTCATGTGATATAAATAGCAATAGTGACAGCACCAGAGGCATGAGTTTGTTTTAAAATTTATATTTTGTTCTATTCAGTTACATTCCATTACCTGATGACGTTCATTGTAGATGAATGAAAA
This sequence comes from Centruroides vittatus, assembly GCF_030686945.1. Taxonomy (NCBI): domain Eukaryota; kingdom Metazoa; phylum Arthropoda; class Arachnida; order Scorpiones; family Buthidae; genus Centruroides; species Centruroides vittatus. Next base: position 2,797,194 of record NW_027122193.1, read on the forward strand.
CATTTGTAGTAGTAAAATTAGATATTTTAAACTGTTTTTAGAGTATTTGTATGATATTGCTGTTAGATATGACCAGTTTGACTCGAGGCATTAATCAAGAATTATTAAATGACTGACTGAATAGTTGTTATAAGATTTTACTGATTGATTATGTAGCTAAAGAAACTTTGGTACCTTGATATAAAAGCTCCTTCAGATACTCTAGTATAGAAAGTCTTAGAAAATTACTTATAGTAACAATTGATGTTACATTATAATTAGTAACACAAACCTCAGGACTCCAATCATATATACAAATCTTAAGAAAATGGATTAACTTGACCAATAATAACACCAACTCTCACTTCTAAAACAACTTAAGACCAAGAATGAATAATTTTAGGGTAAAAATTCCACATAAATAAAATAGTGTAATGCCAATTTATGGACCTACTACAGTCCTGAAAATCTCTCATAAATTGAATATTGTAAATAGAGATGATGTATTCTATTATTATGGTTAAAATTTTTATCTTGTTTTGACATAATCCACTAACCCAATGTGCTCCAAATGACAATAAAGTATTGCTAAACACCTATTTATGTACCAACTAATGATTATTGTAAAAAGTATTAATTAGACTATTCATTAATATAAAAAGAACTAATGTAGAATGAAAAAAAGAATATAAGAAAAACACATACATAAGTTATTACATATTTGTTTATTTAATGGTAAGAAAACAAAAGTTAATAAGAGCAAGCAGAAAATTAAGTAGAACAGAGCCAAACAACATTATTTAAAACAATAAAATTGTAATCACTGGTAAAAGGATCTATAATTTAGAGATTAAATTCACATCTTAATAAAAAGCATTATTCCTAGAAAATAAAGTCACAATGCAAATAAAACATTTTCTATTTAAATCTGTTGATTGTAATGATATACAGTCAAACCTGTTTTTATGCGCTCTTTTTATGTGCGATTTTTATTTGTGCGATTTTTTTAATGCGAATTTTTAATTTATGCGGTTTTTTTTGTGCGATTTTTTATTTGTGCGGTATAGTTGGCGACTAGTCTCGTGCGATTCGTCATGTCTCACGTTGACTTATTATAGCTAAATAAACTTATTATAGCATAAATGCACTTATTATAGTAATATTATTGCATGAATATGCGAAAAATGAAATAATTTACTTTTTAAGTCAACAAAACACCACCTGGACAAAAATATGTAAAACAGACGATAGACCAGACGATGCAGTCAAGTGCTGACATCTGTTGTCAATAAATTCTATTTCGTACGGTTTTGAGTTATTTTCTACGTGAGACTTTTTTTATGCGTTCCCTATTCACCGCATAAAAAAAATATATTTTTAATTGTGTTGCGAAAACTATTTTTTACAGCCATTCGTGAAGTTTCGTGCGATTTCTTTTTATGCGTTTTTTTTAATGCGGTCCCTATCCCCCGCATAAAAACAGGTTTGACTGTACTACATGCTAGACAATGTTCAAAAACCAGAGTTGCTAACATTCTAGACATGAATGATCCCTCTATTTTGACGTTAATGTCTAAGAAGTGTGCCTGGGTGGGGTGGGCTTGATCTATTTCCACCGTTAATCGATACGGGATAATCGTCGATCGGTGTGAATAGCATCAAGCCCACTCCACCCAGGCACACTTCTTAGACATTAACATCAAAATAGAGGGATCATCCATCAACACGGAAGTGTATCATAAACCAACCGCCGAACCTTTGTATTCTAGATACGGTTCCTGTATACACAGTATATGTATTAGAAGACACGTTATGTAGCAAAATTTCATACAAATCAGTTTTCCCATATTGTTTCTTTATCCATGTCATTTGATAAGCATCTTAAACAAGGCTGTGGACAAATGGCTAAACACTTACACCCTGCTTTTTGAAACAGCAATTCTAATGGTAAAGATATAGTGTTCTTAGGTATAACAAATTTTTGTATGCATTCTTGGTATAGGATACAAAGAATGTAAAATTCTTTAATTACGAAAACTGTACTCAAAATTGAAAGAAAATTAAGTCGAATAATCCACATTTAAAACAGTCAGCAAAATACATTTAAATTCGGTATTGTTTTCGCTGTAGGTGGAAACAAGGTTTTGCAAATCGAAGCATATATGTCTGAATTTTTATAAGACGCAGGCTAAAAGGTCTTTTGTGGAATAATTAAAAGTTCTTTGTTAAAATTATGATCAACACTAAATACTAAAAACCACTTGAGTCTTTTAATATTAAGAGTAATACTAAAAACCTTTTACTGGTCACGTTTTTCAAGACTGGGTGGGAATGGTGGGACTGGAGACACCTCCACAATATACATATATATCTACAGTACATTTACACATGCAGCCAAATGTAGAATTTAATCAAAAGGTATGTTTATTGAATTTTGGGGTAGAAAGGATAGTGGGGTGGAGCAACCCCTTAATCACCACTAAAATGCATTGTGATCAGACTTAGATATGTTCTCAAACTTTGACTTTCTTTCTTATAATTAGATAAATGAAGTTTAAAAAGTCTACAAATTGTAGTTCATCATTTGGATCATCCCTTGCTAACAGGATATTGTCTACATATTTAATATATAAATGAAAAATTTAAGAATCAATGTGCCATAATCACCTTTCATTTAATGGCTCTTTAAAATGCAATGTACTTTATTTTATGTAATTCAGTTTGTAGAAGATCAAATATAATTTAAAGTTAAGGGTTTAATGTTCAGTATCCTTATGTTCCAAGTGCCTACTAAAGATGAAAATGTATCATCAAAAGTAGTTAAATATATTTTAACTTAAAACTTTCAGTTGTTTTACTTTCTTATTTGGCATTTACAACACATATTTTGTATTTAACATTTTATTAAATAGTGCTTAAGAAGCTCAACTGTTAAGATTTTTAAACAATATTACCAAAACTAAATATGGAATTAGACAGAACAACAAAATACACATAACACTGCATTAAAATTCTTTTACAGATATTATAGAAATATTTTTTAAATAAAAAATTTAGGAAAAGTATTAATGACAGATTTAACTGTTTTACATAATAACAGAAGTGAATATATTAATAATATTTACAATTAATTGAACTCTATAAAAACTTTAATTAATACATTTTTTGTAATTCAATCTACAGTGGGTAATTATAAATGTTAATTATAATTATGTACTCATGGAAACTGAGTCTTAATTAAGGAATAAGTTCAAGTTGTCCTCAAGTTTATATGTAAAAAAATAAAATTATTATACTTACACGTTTGGAGATACCAAATCTAAATCCCTGAGGCTAGTATTAGGCTGCTTTTGAATGGTTAATTCTTGTCCATCAAATGCATTTAAATATTGAATTTGCTGAGGAGATGGCACCGGCATTAAACTTGGTTCTTTGTGCGGTAAATTCCCTTGAGTATTTGAACAGTCAGTCAAAGGTTTCTGGCCATTTGATGTCTGATTGCAAGAGATGTGACGACCAAACATCCCATCACCTGAAAAAAAATTTTTTTTCTAAAACACAATATTATAATTATATATACCGTATATCTCGGCGGATAAGACGATAGTCGAATGATAAAAAAAGGCTCTGAAAATCCGGGGTCGTCTTATAGGACAGATATAAGCTAAAATTATAAAACTTCGACGAAAATTTATACCTCGTCTTATCCGCCGAGATATACGGTATTTGATTAGGTCATTATAACATTTACATGAGGTGATCTAAGAGTAACTTTACAAAGTTCACAGTTTAAAAATCAAAGCATGGTCAAGTAACTACAATGTAGGTAGTTAATAATAACCCAGATTGGCAATTCGAATGATTTGAATAATGTATGATCATGGGGCAGTTGTAATGTATGTATTTCCAAATGACAACAAATTAGACTTATGATTAAGCTGCTTGTACTGTGGACACATTAACACACTTGAAAGAGGTCATTACAAAAAAAATCCAGAACCCCTTAGCTGAAGCATTGACATTGTCAATAACAATGCCAGACCACATATTATAAAATGGAATGTGAATCTTCTGCAGATGTTTCAGTGGGAGTTTTTAATTTCCATACAGCTCGGATATGACCATTTTTGAATTTTACGTTTTCCAAAATTTGAAGGAACATATTGAACTCACCATATTGCTACTGACAGAAAAGTAAAAACTGCTGTTGCTGAGTGGCTTATTGACAGAAACTTATTGCAACATGTAACAAGCAAAGATGAACATGCTTGTTACAAGTTACAATAAATGCCTGAACAGACTGCTATTTTTATTTAAAAAATATAATTATATTAGTTATGAATTATTCATTATTTTCAAACATAAATGGAATATTTCAAATGGTTTCATTGAAAATAGAAAGGTATTTATGAGAATATTATTTTCATCACAAAAACTTTTCATCGCTTCAATATGCTTCAATTTGAGACCCGTTATGCTTTGCATAACTTTCATTTGTTTTCAATTCCCAGAAGTGTGCTTCACACATTGTGAAATGTGATGATAATGAATTCCTCCTCTAGAGATCCAGTCACAATTATTATTTTTCTTATGTAAAGGGCTGCATTCGGCAGATTCAACAGTTGTAACTGAGCAAAGGCGTTTCGATCAGTAATCGATAACTGTTACATAGTTACACGTGCCGAACAATGAGAGTAATGTATGCTTTGGAACAGAAAGCAGCAGCCATCATTAGTCAGTTGCAGCTGGTGATAGATAGTGTAAATAAAAGACTCACTAAATGTGACGTCAAAACTAAAACATGTTCTGAAACAGCACTACCATAGAGGGTGTACAGCAAGAAATATTCAAGAGCTCCAGAACTGTTGAGTCTGCTGAATGCAGCCAATGCCGTATATTTATTCGGTAAACCACCACTAACTTGGACTTTGTATAACCAGATAAATTTTTCAATAGTACAGTAATTTAAAATTTCTTGACAATTGAAAAATTATAATTAATGAGTGTTTTCAGTAACTGGAAGTCTTTGCAATGTGTGCAATTATATTACTGTAGTCAATAATTTATTAATTGGTAGAATCCACAGAATGTAGGACATCTGATGTAAAAAAAATTATTGGATTATATAAGATTATTGTCTGATTAAAAAGTTTTAGTTTAATAATCAAACAGTTAGAATGGCTAATTTTGTAATTAAATGTGTATTAATAAACTGCAAATTTACTTTATAGTAGACAATGGAATATTCATGTTAATTAGTATTGTTTCAATTTCATTTTATAACTGAGAAAGTTATCGAGTGTCTTGTAAAGTTAGAGGTAAGCAAATGTTAACACCATCACTCTCATAACCAGAAAATGCTTTTAAATAAAATACCTTTGCAAATAATGGTTTTAAAAGATTTGTGTTACAGTGAGGACATGGACAAGTAGTTATTCTGTAAGTAAGATGATACTGGAGGTATTTTTCTAAATTTATTCCAATGGTTGTGACATCAAAACTCCTGAGAGATATCAAAAACATTTAGAGAAAGAAAGATTTTTGGGACAAGAAAAGTAGATGTGAATTGAAGAAACTGATAAAAATAAATACTGCTGCTTCCATGAAAAAGCTACAGAAAATGTGACAACAGTAAAATGCAAGATAGGCTCTATGCCATTTGCAAAAAAGGCAACAGTGTGACCAACTACAAAATGCAGAAGAAAATATTGTGTATTAGACACAACAGTCTTTAGGAAAAGCATAGTAAAAGCAAGAAAAGCACTACCTCATAGTCCTAGAAAATGCAAGATAGTATTACTTCATTTGACCAAGAACATAACTAATCCTTTATCAAAATTTCCACCAAAATCACATACCTTACATCTCCCCCATATCTACTGAAAATACTGTTCAAGGATTTTACCAAAGTGATGAAATAAGCTGGCAAACACCCGGCAGAAAAGATTTTGTGCAGGCAGGCAATTCTGGTCGAGCCAAAAAAACTGAACAAAAAAAAAACCTCATGCTTATGACTATTGATGAAGCATTTGGAAGTTTCAGATCTCTGTATCTGGAAGTACAAATAGGGCACTCTCGTTTTCTTTAAACTTCGACCAGATAATGTAAAGCCTTCTTCTGATATGCCTCATAATGTTTATGTTTGTTGTTACTGTGCAAACATGGAAGCAGCCTTACAACTCTAGTATGTGAAAGGTTCCCCAGAAAGCAACTGAGTGAAAAATGCGCGTAATATGGAGAATGAAGCATGCATGATGATGCATGAAGACAATTACAGAAAATGGATCTTTGTCAGACTTACTAAATTACATAATCGAACAATTATTATCATTTCTAGTGTATTTCTTAGTAAAAAATACGCAACAAAAATATTTCCAAGCTTCCAGAGATTCAGTCCTACAGGAATAAGCTATTTTGCAAGTATGTTTGCAGGAAACTACTCTGTAAAAAGACAAAATAAACTCCTGCACAGAACACGTAAAACTGGTAATTATTTTTACAGGTGTTGCATGGGTACTGTCAAGTCATTACTCCTTTGCTATAATCAGTAATGACTTATTTCATGGAAAACACAGTGTGGACTTCCTTAAACACATCATGAAGCTTATTGAATTCCTGCCCAACATCAAGTATGTTAAAATCTTCTCAGACAGCTGTGCTGCTTAATTTAAAAATAAGTACACATTAACAAATCTGACTTTTATGAGAGTACTTTGGTATTAATGGCAAATGGTCATTTTTTGCATCTTCACACAGAAAAGGTGCAGTGGATGAAGTAGGGGTGGTATTGCTAGGAGAACAGTATGAAATACTGTGCATATAAAAAATATGTGGTGACAAATGAAAAGGATTCTTTGAATGTGCCAGCAAAAAGTTAAAAAATATCATCATAATTTTCTCCCCAAAATATCAAACTGAAACATGCAGACCCATGTTAGATAAAAGATGGGAGGCACTCAAGACAATACTCATAGTCTGCATTACTTCAAACTAATTTCTCACTATGTGTTAGCTGAAAAGTTAGTTGCAGTATTGAATCATAATTATATGAATTACCACAGCTACGAGTTCTGAAAAAACCAGCATGTGGCTCTCAAATAAAATGTATTTAACATATGGCAAATTTCTTTTGTAAATTGTTGTTCAGAAATAAAGTTAAATTGTTGATGATAACATACAGTTCTCACATATGTCATACCCATAACCATTACATACTAATATCAATAGATCGTAAGATTTCCTCATTACTGACAGATTGTTGTGGGTCTTCTAAAAGACAAGGATATAGGGTAAATGTGAAAATATAATCTTGAATTTAAAGTGAAAAGATTCACAGAAATCAGGCAATGATTTTGGTGAATAAAAAATTGATTTCCTTTTTGTGTCACACCCGTAACCTTAACCAGTTAACTTTAATACTATTAACAAAATAATAATAGAAAACTACTGAATCACTTATGTAAGTGAGCAAGTGTGACTGTAATACTTCCATATTATCAAAAAGCTACATCTAGTGAAGAAATATTCCAATTTTTCCTTCTGTGACTGTCACATCCATAACACGGATTTACCCAATACTAAAGATTGTATATTGTTGTATACTGACTGACTTGTTTTCTGAGCTTATTTCCTGTAGTAATGAATTTAGCATTATAACCTATTAAAGCACAGTAAAACTTTTGTATAAACCTGATTGTAATGAATTACTGTACTATATATACACCTTCTTAATTACCGTGTCGTTGAAAAAACACCCCACTAACTCAGACAACCTTCACCCCATATACAAATTTTATATAACTGAAAATGGCTAAATTTTACTTTTTGAAAAATGTCATAATAAATTATGAACATGCATCACTGTGAAGAACAAATTGAAATTTTTAATGTCCACCCATAGAAAATAGTACAAAGATTTAAAAAATCTGGAGTTTATTGAATTTTGTTTCAATAAAATATAGCTTCAGTTAAATATATATCAACAGAAACATTAATTATAAGAAACTAGCAGGTAGGCCCGGCGTTGCTCGAGCAAAAGTAACGATAGCAAAGATTAAGATTATTATATTATAGTCACAATAAAAAAAGTAATTTCATCAACAAACTAAGTTTTTCTAGAGAAAGGTCGAATTTGAAAATCGAATGTTATAATATTGTTCAATTTTCACGACATGTTCTGATTATATCGTTCGATTTTCCTGAAAAGTCAAGAAAAACCAAACTAATCTGTTTAAATTTGAAAATCGAATATGTTCCAACATATTATTCTTTCTCTTTTTTTTTTCCAGCGCCCGTAAATCTTGCACGTCGCTTTCTCTTGTTCTCCATTGTTACTTAACACTTCCATCATTACTTAACACTTTGGTACTTAAATCTGGTACCCTAACTGTGCACCAAATTTCAACTTTCAACTCCTAACTGTTTTAGCGAATATTAAGATTATTACGTTGTAGTCAACCTTACCCGTTTTCACAGAATGCAAGAATTGGGTCCTCCCTGTTTCCAGACTAATTACAGAATTTTTAGATGGGTCTAAAAATATGTTCGATTTCCTGCAAAAATGAAAAAAACTGCATCTGCGTCTTGCACGTCGCTTTCTCTTAACACTTCCATTGTTACTTAACACTTACGTTGTTACTTAACATTTCCATTGTTGATGGAAGTGTTAAGACTTAACCCTGTCCCTCTCCCCCATGGGGAGGAATTTCGAAAAATCCCTTCTTAGTGCGCGTTCTCGTGACGTACCCTAACTACATACCAAATTTCAACTATCAACTCCTAACCGTTTGGGCTCTGCGCTGATTATTATTATCAACTCGTCTCGATTATATATATAGATTAATGTTTCAGTTGATCTTATGAAAATAAAAATTAATTTAAAAAATTGTTTTTGTTACAATTATATGCAATTTGATTCTGTTCACAAATTCTGTAGAATGGTTTATATAATTTTAATATAAAACATTGCCAGCTAGATGGTAGAGGTAATTAAGGCAACAGATTGCCACTCTAGGGACCTGGGATTGAACCACCCCAAAAAATTCCTGAGGTTAAAAAACCCCAGGAATGTTTCATTTTTATATTAAAAATAATTTAAAATATAACAAACTATTGCAATATATAAAATCATGGATTTTTTGACGATTTTGGAAGTAATTTTAAAATGTGAAACTGAAAATTTCATGAAAACGTAGTTATATTTTTATCAACATTATAAATCCAAAAAGCTGTATCAAACTGAATTCAAAATTTTTTCTTCCTAGTAACAAAGTGTGTAAATATATTTTCTTAAAGTGAATAAATAATTGTAATGATGCCACATTTTGTTTATTACAATAAAGCCTACCTGTATTGCTACTAGATGTTGAAGAAGGTTGAGATATTGGAGTAAAATCATTAGAACTGTCTTGACCATCAGTTAAATTAACAGATTGTTTTCTATTTCCAACATTACAATTGCCAACTGGAGTACCTGGGCTTGGACTTGGTAATATACTGGATGGAGTACTTGTTGGTGTAGTGTTGGGATTTGAAGGTGTTGTTGGAGTCCTAACCATTGCAGAATTACCAGTAGAAGGTGGTCCAGATGAAGTAGCTGCAGGTTTTGGTGAATTAAGAGGTGTAGTCTGTATACTACCACAGCCAGCCGAATTTCCTGGGCTTGATTGTGACATTCTAGGTCCAGGAGGTGTGGGATGAGAAAACTGTCGCGATGTCTCGGCAGGAGATGGTAATCCGGATGTCATGCGAGGAGATGAAAGAGACAAAGAACTTGGATTTGGAGACGCAGGATGAGGGCTCGACAATGTACTGCACGGCGTTTGATGATAAGGAGGAGGTGGCGGTGGTGGAGGACCTGGTAATCTAGTACCGGGACTCATTCCTATACTTGGACTTGGACTGTTGACTGCAGGTTGAGAAGAAGGTGAACCTGAAACTGGTAAAACTGCATTTTGAGTATTTAAATGTTTTCTTCTTCTGTCTTCATAATATTGTTGTTGTAATTTCTGCCACTCTATCTGAGCAGAAACAGATGCAGGCGGCATGTTCTGATGTTGCGAACCAGCAATTAATCCAGAGGCTGGAAACATGCCATTATCACCACACAAGTGTCTATGTTCCTGTTCACTTAAACATGTATGATGTGGATATGGTATGTCAATTCCTGACTGTGGACACATCTCATTACTTTGAAAACGAGATGGAGCGGGCTGATTTAACATATTATGTATGTTTGATGGCGATTGTTGTTGTTCATGATGCTGATCTGGAAATAACAATTGCTGCATTTTGCGAATCATAGCTAATTGCTCTTCTCGATGTTGCCGTTGCTGAGGTGTTAAATTTTCATCAGGTATTTTCACACCTAAAACAGATAAAACTAAATTTAGCAAATTTCAAGTAGTGCAAAATTTACTAATATAGTTATGCTTTTCTATAGTATATAATTTAGTTAATAATTAGTTTAACAACTGAATATCAAATACACATAGTAAAGCAATAACTCATTAGTAGTTTTAGAAATATTTTCTGTTGAAATTTATCTGATTATGATTAGGCTAATTAATTCACTTACTAGAATTGTTTTATTTGAATAATTATAGATAAGAATTCTGAAAAATTTAGACTAATCCTGAATGAACCGACAGAATTTATATTTATATTTTATCATCATTGTATCATTAACAAAATAATTATTTTAAATTTTGTTAATCAGCAGATTATTATTATTCTTGTAATAATGTAATATATCAGATAATATATAACTAAAGCAGAAATTATTCTTACATATTATAGATTACAAGTTCAACTCATCAAATACGTCTAAAAATTGCAATCTATTACTTATATAATCTGAACAACTCTGAGAGGATTTTTGATAATTTTATTGTATGGTGTGAGAAACTAGAATTTCCACAAATTAACTAACTAATTAGCATGTATTCTAAATAATAAAATCAAAAATGGAAATCAGACAGACTGGTAACTTCACATAATTCAAAGATGAAACTTCATGTAGTGAAAGATTCAAATCTCACTAAACCCTGAACAACCTACAGAAATAAACCAGTATGTCACCTAGTTATAAGTGAAATGCTAATATAATTTGATCCCTAGCAGTAAACTTATAAGGCAAAAAAATACAACTGACAAAATTTGATAGTCACATATGACTGTTCCTTTTCTCCTATTGTGCGTGTGTGCATTTCACAGAATTAATGAGACTTAGTTATGATGGTCATTAGAGACAGAACATAAGTTCATTTGAAAGGACTCAAGTTACCATTGAAAGAAGTGATTTTGAATTTTTCTCAACTAACTATAAGTCAATACTTTAACTCTATAAAAGTCTCTCTCTATTGAGGTTACTGCAGAATGTTGATTCTTATCGTGAAAATTTTTCGATTATATTTGTTTCGTAATTAGTTTTGTGTATCAAATAATAAGCAGAACTAAAATAATATCTTTTGAAAAATTTATAATGCATGATTTATTCTTTATCTTGAACCGATGCATCACTTTCTTGATTAGTCCAACGTATATGAAAATCAAATAATCCTGGGGTGTGTATATACCAAGAGTTTCAGAAATCCTAACAAGAAAATAATTTTTCTTTGGTGGCATGTGAATTTCATGATCCTCCACTAGTAAAATAAAAAAAATCATTATAATGTAATTGAATCATAATTTCGGATGAAAATGAAAAATACATTTCATCAATTTCAGTTCATGTGTACAATTAGTTTTACTTTGACACATCTTATGCAAATTAAAATATATTGTCCTTTAAAAGTTTGAATTAAATTATTTTTTAAATAATTTCATATCTTACCTGTAAGAGAGCTACCACTAGACATTAATGCAGGATTGGCAAGAGAACCTTGATAATGATTTCCACTAGGAAAAGAATGATTTCCTTGATTGGATGCCAATGCTGGCATACAACCCATTGCATTGGGATGAGAATGAGGACCCATAGATCTCATGGGTGTGTTTTCTCCTGGAGACACTCCCAAAGCATTGTGAAATCTTGGATGATTATTCATCATGTTTCCCTGAGGATATTGCTGCATCCACTGCTGTGGGTTGCAAGTTTCAGATGGACCTAATGCATTCATAGCTGGCCAATTAAGCGACTGATTAGATCCAGGACACGATCCCATACCGTGAATAGTACAAGGACCAGGACAAGCAGAACCAGAAGGGCCAGAAAATGGATGCGAAAGCATATTGGGTCCACCAAATTGATTTATATTTCCAGATTTTATTTGTCTATTGTTTTGTTTCATCTGTGCTAGATTATTTAACCACTGCGCAGGATTTTGTCGATTAAACTGCTGGATTTTCAATGGATGTTTCTGTAAAAATAATAATTATTTCATAATTTGATTTTTTTTTTTAAAATAAATTAAATATAGTTTTATCTTGAGGAAACCGTGTTTTATGTTTTCTTTCTTGTGAAGACACAATGCAGTGACAGTAGATTTAAAACACTAGGCAAATTTTCATCCTTTATTCGGTTGACCAACTGAATAAAGGATGAAAATTTGCCCAGTGTTTTAAATCTACTGTCACTGCATTGTGTCTTCGCAAGAAAGGAAAAAAAAATTAAATATACTTATTTAAATTTTTGAAAAGCATTTATATCTATTTTGTTTAATTAGATTTATTAAAAAATAGTTTATTATCAAAGAACTTGATGTTTGTAAATAATAAATTTTTTATGAACAAGACAAATTTCTAGACAAAGTAATAAATATATATGATTTTTTTCTGTATCTGTATGATAAAAATTCAATTTTTGGTGAATTTTTAAAATTAAAATACGTAGAGTGACCTTGAGTGACTGCAGTTTGGATCAGTGTTTTGGAGGGTAAAGTACAACCAACCATGTCAGGGTAGAAGGGTTAATTGACACCTTTCCTTTGACTATTAGTCAAAAATTGCACATTTGAATGTGATGAAAGATGACCAATTTTGTGATCAGTTGTTACCTGTTCTTCAAGCTGTTAGGTTTTCTATTTGTGTACTATCCAGTATAAAGATTATTGTCCAAATTTAAATTCTTACCTATTTGAAAGTGATTTCTGATATTGAAGACTGTTCCCTGTGCTATCCAACATGGGATAAATTGTCAATTTTGACATCAAGAACTAACTGTCTATGCTTTTCAATGTGGGAAATATTTCTCAGGATTCAAATGTACCGAAATTTGTAAATCCTCTCTCTCTGCATATGCATAACCACAAATACTATGTCTCTTCTATATGTGGACAGTACAGTACAAACTTTTGTGCCATTTAAGAAATGTTTTAAGCATAGTTAACTGTGTTGAGTGACTCCTTCCAACTGAATCATTATTTCCTTCTCTGCCCTCTTATACCTAGTCTTATATATGAGACCACATTGTTGCTCAAGACTTGAGTAGTAGTACTTATTGTCAGTACTTACATTCAGTGATATGTATTGAAAGAAACAAACTTCACATATTTTTATTTAATCAGTTATAATTTAAACTTGTTAAAATAGCGATAAATTTGATTTTCAAAAACAAGGCTAAAATTAGATTATTATTTAAATTTTATGTAATTATAGTGTGATCCCATTGCCAGTCAAATGTAACTCTTAAACTGCTGAATTGTTGTTGTTTAAGAAATCAAAATCTGATTTAAAAAAATACAAGTCCCATTAATTTTACTTATTATTATTACTTTTGTGTAATAATATTAGTTTCGGGATCGCCATTAAATTGCTTATTAACTTTTACTACGTCACGATTTTATTAAACAAATATTAATATGAATAAATCAAAATTTCTTTACACCTAACTCAGGAATTTTTTGACACTGGATCATATCTGGATTTAAGTCTAAGCAGACTTTTCATTTTGGTAAAACAGCAAATTAACGCTAAACACCAACCAAATGCCGAAATTCTATCGGGCTAGTTTAAGGCTAATTACTAAATAAATTACGTAAGCAATTTGACTTTAGAGGGAGGCGTTATAATTATTAATGTTAATACAAGATGGCGCCTAACGCCTCCCTCTAAAGTCAAATTGCTTACGTAATTTATTTAGTAATTAGCCTTAAACTAGCCCGATAGAATTTCGGCATTTGGTTGGTGTTTAGCTTTAATGTATCGGGTTTAGAGATGATGTTTATACAGCAAATTACCAATATACTATTACCATAAAGTTTCATAGAGCAAAAGTATGTAAGTAATGTTAAGATCTTATCCTTTTAACACACTATTTTAAATACTTTTCTAAAATGAATTTTGAATATAATAATTCAATTTTGTAGTACTTGCTAATTACAGTTATGACCATCCATAAAAATTCCATAGGATCCAACTGAGACTTGAAAACAACTCCCTCAGAAAAGCATAAACTCAGTTTAGCCATATAGCTTTCCAACACTTGCTTATTATAAAATTGTAGTTATGTTTATGAACAATATTTATTTTAAAGTATAAGATTATTTCTCCTCATAATTTCAATTATATTATGCTATGGCAGGTAAAACTGGATAGAGAACTTGAAAAAAGTTAATCCAGAAGTAAAATGAACAAAAAACTAACTATTCAAAATGATTCATTGTAATTGTAGAATATAATTATTTTTTGTTCACTTAACTGCTAAATATTACTTTATCATGTAATGTAAAATGTAACTGACAAGGGAAGTACAGTACACTTGATGTCACTAACCAATTTGGACAAATTACATGTCAAATGGATAGACTTAATTAATTCAAAAAGACATCACATTTTTATTCAAAGAATAGCAAGCATTAGAGAGAAGTCGACATGTTATGGCATACAACTTAAGATAACTTGCGACTCATATAACTTATGCAAAACCAACAAAGTAATAATATAAAGCATTAAAAATCCTTTCAATTGATATGTCATATGTCAAATTCCAATTAGTTATAACTTCAGAAATTTTAAAAAAAAAAAAAAAAAAAACAAATAAGATAATTAATGTTCCTTGCCCAATCCCCCCTGATTTCTCCATCTGAGGGAATTCAAATGTTCCGACGGTGCAGTTCTTGACCTCTAGGACAAAGTTTGGACATTTCTTATAAATTTACATGGGACTTCATTAAAACATGCAATGACAACTGTAATTAGTAAACATACCATTCGCTAATTACAACCGTCGTTGCATGTTTTAACGAAGCCATTTGCATGATTTCAGTATGGTAAGTTCTAGAACCAAATTTAGGATGTACAGAATGTCTTTTTTTACAGATCTAGTGTACAAAAATGATAATTAATCCATCCTATGTAATGTTGCATACATACCAAACAAATTATCTTTAAGTGGTCTAATTGCAAAAACTTTAATAAGCTGTAACTTCTTTAATACTTGTATTCCGCAGATATTTTAGTGTATAATTGTATTCTTAATTATCTTTCATTTGATACCATTGTATAATTAAAACTGTTAGTTATTTCAAATGCACTTCCGTTGTGAAACAAAAACAAATTTATGTAAAAGAAGAATTCAAACTATAATCGAAAATTCCTAAATGTGAATTATGTTTCATTTTGTTGTAACTGCACATTACAATCAATCAGATGTATTTGATGATACATACAGTTTAATATTCTTAAAATGCAATTTGAAATATTGAACAAATATTGTTACATTAATTCTAGATTTTATAATCGTAAGTTTTTCTACATTACAACATTTCAAAACTAAATTCAACAAATGACCTATTTATTTTTTAATTAAGAGAAAAGTTTCATAATAATATAAATACCTCAAGAAATCTTTTTGTTCCTGGCTGAGAACAGTGAAAAGCAATGATAGAAGGAAACTGTCCTGTAAGAACCGAATCTGATGCTCTGTTGGCAAGACTTGTCGAAAATACAAATATTTGACTTTGTTGTTGCATGTACTGAGTCTCCATTGGAACAGTGGATTTGTTGAGCATGTTGCTTGGCAACGGTTGGACGGAGGATGAGGAGCCAGATGGTCCTGTTGACCCAACCATGTTGGACATAGCAGACACAGGAGGCAACTCCCCTAAAAATAATCATTTTTTTTAAATACTATGTCAAAATAAAAAATAAATAGTAATAATTTAGTGTTTTTATAATTATTATTAATAAATTAAAATTAAGAAGAGCTTTTTTCTCTACCCGAAGAAGAGCTATTTGGAAAGCTCGAAAACGTTTGTGGAAAGAAGATTTTTTCACGCAAATTACACCGGTAACAGGTTCAGTATTTAGTATTTAATCCCCGGTGTCAGAGTAAAGTGTAATTTTAATTAAAATTAATTTCAAATTATTGCTTGATTACTGCTGTAGCAATAATAAAGAGAGAATTTTCAGTCTAATATGCAAAAAGAAAACTATTCAGAAGCAGTTTAGATAATGCAAGAACACTGATCACCTTTGTTAGCTGTAAAATTCATTTGAAGTCTAAAATATATCACAAGTACAAAGCAAACAATAACATTCTAAATAAGGTAAAATGTTTGTCAAGATATATAATAACCTATACCAAAAAAGTTTCTGCATATTGTAAGTTAAAAAAATAAATGATTTCATAATGTACCAGTTTTATAATTGGTCATTCATTTTAACTTGCTCAGCCAGCCAGTCGAAGTACAGTAGGTTAAGAAGTATGCCATTATTAAGTAATTTATTAATTTATACAATTTACAGTAAAACCTCTAATTTGTCTCTACCTCCAATATGTGACCATGTGTGTTTGGTTCCTTCCAAACAAATCAGCCTTGAATATGTGACCTTTTGCACAAGTCTAGGCATGCAGTTACTTCAAATACAATTTTTTGTCATATGGAGCTGTTTTTATTTTGTTGTTTCCAGGCAGTGGTGGATTAAGACGTTTTAGGGTCTCTTGATATAACAGATTGGAAGCCCTCTAAATAAATTTTATGTCAAACTAATAAAATCTTATTGTAGCCTTAGAATTATTTATAAGTTATGATATACAATCATAACAGTAAAACTGCTTTAATTTGTTTCCAGAAATACTATTATGATTAAGGAATAGTCAATGAAATGTAACTTCTCTACAGTAATAAGGGGATTAGGGTGGCTAGGTCACCAGCCACTCTAATCCTCTTATTACTGTAGAGAATTGCATTCATTAAACAACCATAAATTCCAGCACAAATTCTTTAATAAGTAATGTTTGACCTTATTCAAAAGCCTTCATAAGGTTACAGTACTTTGAATATCAAAGACCTCACAAAATGTCTATGGAAATGTTCTGTGAATGTCTTTGATATTAGAAAAAGTAACTTTATCATAAACAAACTACTACTGAAACTTAATCTTTTGTTAACTTGCTTAAAATATCTTAAATTTTGAATAAACATCCTTCTTATCTTTGTAAGTTGTCATAAATTCTAAAATCATAAGTACGTTGTATATTAAAATAAAGGTTATAAATAGTGAGATTCAGACCAAAGTTTTAAACGCGAAAACGTGTACGTCGGACATTCGGTGCCACTTTCCTGTGAGCCTAGAAGTTTGACAATGGTGTTTGGAATGTCGAGTACGATTCCACCGACTTTCTAAACACCACCGTCAAACTTCTACGCTCACAGGAAAACGGCGCCGAACGTCCGACGTAAACATTTTTGCGTTTAAAACTTCGACCTCGACCTCGCTAATAACACCCCCGTGCCCACCTCTCATACATGACACTTCATTTTCCTCGATAGTGGTCGCAAATGAGAAGCTTTACCGTACATTCATGTATTACATTTGAAAAGTAATGAATAAATTCTTACCCAATCCACTGCTACCGACAGATGGTGGAGCATTTTCTTTGTTGCTATTAAGTGAATTATCACCAGGATTGTCATGCTGAATATTTCCTAAAATACAAAAATTTTTAAATTTATATTTTTAATGTATGTTAACAGATAACTAATAAATCATTTACAGGAATAAATATTTTATAAATAACTTTAAAAAATTTTTAAGATTTATCAACACTGAGTTACACAGGAATAAAGGAACAAAAGTTTGAATCGTTTGAATGATTCTTTTAATTTAAACTGCTTGATTAGTTTATAACCTGATGATGGTCGTTGAAGATGATTATAAATGTTCATTTTTTTTCAATAAAATTGACACAGGTAAATAAATATGTTAATTATTCTTGAATTTGAAATAAATCTTTTATACAGTTTGCAATTAGAGTGGTATAGCAAGAAAATTTTGCAGCTACGGCAAAAGCTACTTGATATATACATATATAATAAGTCTAAAGTTTTTTTTTTAACTTTATAAACCATAATTTTGTGTGAATAACCCATGTTGGCATATAACCTACAGAAAACTGCTAGAATGAAAATAAAATCTTTACATGACTTGCACATCACGTGGTTTTCCTTTCCAGAAGTACTAAAAACATGACATGTAGTTTAAAAGGTGCTCTATCATGCTGAATATTTAAAATGATGTTTTTATCTGTTCTTATTCCATTAGCAGTCTGTTTTAGATTTAATAACAAGTAAATGAAAAAATGAAACACTGAAACAGAATCTTTTAAACTTTTTGTCTCAAAAATACAAAATAGCTGGCAAACAACAATAATTTTTTACTGTATCACTTCATTATTATATATTTTATTACCATATTTACTTTGAATATAAGCCGCCGAATTAAATCAGAAAAGTGTAAATGAAAAACCACCGAATAAACTACTATCAATGATTGTAATACTATGTACTGTACAGTACATGTGTAGAGCATAAAACAAAGACCCAATTGTTAGGGAGTGAGAGATAGGCAGAAATATTTGCTTTGAATTTAAGTTGCACCCTAATTTTATGTCTTAAAAGTTGGAATGAAAAGTGTAGCTTAAATTCAAAGTAATAACGTAATAATAATTACAAATGCTAAAATAAACTTAAAAAAGATTAAATATTTTTATGTCAATAATATCTTATGACACGATTTGGAGCGACAATACCTTGTTCAATGAAAGATAAGCTTCCTTATATAGTAAATTCTGTTTCATTCATCCAATTATTGTTTAGAAAACATTAGGTAAAAATTTATATTACTACAGTATTGTCTTTTAACTTTACTGTTATTTAATTATTGTTAAAATTTTATATGTATGCTACTTTAATTAATACACACTTTCTATACTATGGAGTTTAAAAATTAAAGCAAAATAGAGGAATTATTTTTGTTGTTCATCAACAAGCTGGAATATTGCACAGCCAAACTAAGACTATCATTTTAAAAGTATAATTATTTTACTTAAAAAATTCATTTTATAGCAATGATTTTATAGCCTGTTAAAATGACAACTGTTGTATCATATGTACTCACCAAAAATGACTTGAAAAAGTCCATCTTCGTTGGACAAACTAACACGAAATATAAACTGAAGAGGACTACAGTGGGTGATTGGTTAATGAACAAATTGCATAATGAACACTTTCACGAAAGATTTTTATGTTCATACAATGAATGCATGTTGGGATAATGAATACCTCACAAAACAAACACAAGAAGAAGCGATGTAAAATAATCAATACCAATTGGTCGTCCCTTGTCTTTGGGCAACAATTCGAAACTTTTCAGAGCGCGGGAGACATCGACATCAAAACTCAACCCAATACATACCGATCAGATAGTATTCTCTGAACTTTGAAACTCTCCCTTGTAATTCCAGCCTTTTATTTTTCTGACAGACAATTCTTTTATAGTATTCGCAAGACTGTCGGGTGGGCACTCGTTAAGTTCTGCTTCGGTTTTTATTTTCGAAAGGTGAGAGTATAACAACAAAGGTGGGCAGAAGATGTCTGATGTTGCTGGGCAGTATGGCTTCAACAGGTCTACAGCAGACCGCAGTTCAATCTTATTTAAGAAAGATACAGTATAATCAAGAAGGCTCAAGAAGCTAAAGGAATACAAAATCAGATCTGAGAAATAAAGAACATTGAAGAGCTCATAATGAAACCTGAAACTGATCTAAAGACAGAAGAATGCCAAGAACTCTTGAATGAAGAACACCAAGAAACTCGGCAAGATATGTTTTCTTTTGAAAAAGAGGATTAATGCTGATATCTGCTATTAAAGATCTTTCGAAGAAGTGGGAGGATGTCAGAACAAACCAAACCAGGTTGAGGTTAATAGGCTTAGGAATCTCTACAATTACAATGCTATTAATTATTTCTGAAAAATCCTGAAGAAGAGAGAAAAGCAATTGACATTACACAGATTCTTTAACCCCACACACAAAACAAAAACATCACTAATAAAAATGCAAGACTGTGTATGTATGTATGAATTTTTTATTTTTTGGAGTTTCCAAAACGAATTAATCAAATTTCCATAAAAACCTATGATAAATCGATAATCGGTTAACGAACAAAGTCTTGGAACGGATTATGTTCATTAACCGATCACCCATTGTATATATATTACGCGTGTGTGCATGCATGCATGTATACATATGCGCACATGTGTAAGGTAGTTCCAAAATATGAGACAAACTTCAAGTGGTGATTCCTGCCAAGATAAGAAACAAATATGCCCTTTGTTCTTATAAACATTAAATCTGAAAATGCTTAGTTAACAAAAAACACAAGAATTTATTACACTGCATAAAATTACAGAACAGCATGACACACCTGCATGGCCAATCATAGCAGATGCTTGAAGTGTCCCTATTGGTCTGTAGGTAAGCATGCACATGTCATCTCTTAGACTTATGAACTGTTTCAAATATTCCAGCTTGTATCCAAACTACATTACAAGCAGCATTCATATATTGTTATAGAACAACTGTTTAAATGCTGCCTTTGTTGTGTGTAAAGTATGCATATCCAGAATATATGTTTATAGAGTATTATCATTTCTTGTTTTGGCAGGAATCACCATCCAAAGTTTGTCCCCATATTTTGAAACCAGCCAGTAAACACACACACACCTTTCCGGATGACCAGATTTTTTTAAAACAGAATTTTTAATTCGTAAGACTCCTTAAGCTTACTATGACCAATGAAAATCTGGATTTCATTTTTTTTTGTGTAAAATACTTTCTCTGAGAGTATTTTATGCACTGAAACTGAAATTAGAAGGGATTATGAAATTGAAACCATGGGTATGTACAATGTGGGAATGTTGCATGCACTGTTGCATTAGGTATAAAAAGTCTGAATTTTTTCAATTTCTCCACTTTCTATTTGGTTCTGTTATGGAGAATATACATAATTTGCAGTTAACGTCCTCAATGACAAGTTGGTCTATGCTTTACTCTTATATTCTACTATATGTATTCTTATTAAACTAATGCAACAAAACTAATGAATTTAATTTTTCCATTAATAAAAATATAAGAAATGGAACATGATATATTTGGGTGGGATCTAGAATTAAATTGGTCTGAAAGAGATCTGTTTGACCAGATAGAAAAGAAATATTAAAGTCATCATCTTATCAAAAAAATTAAAACAGAGAAAGCAAATATTCATATCAGATTACTTTAAATCAAACATTTACAGTATTTACTTGCACATAAGACAAGGTTTTTATTCATTTTTCACTGCTTCAAAAACCTAGGTTGTCCTATATGCGCAAACAAAGGATTTTTTGCGTTTTTACAATAATTTCTGTAAACCGTATATAGTTCATGATGCCATTATACACCTACAGTCTATTTATCCTAAGTTGACACCTACTGTAAAAAAATTAAGACACACCCCCTTTGTTTATTGGTTTAATCCTACGTCCATCAATTAAAAACCACGTTGCGTCTTATTCGTCCGCAGAAAATAGTTCCTCGTTATTTATAAAATTATTAATGAAATACAGGTCACTTAGCAATGATTATAAACGTAGTTATTTCATATTAGTTAAAATAGTTATTTTTAATGAATCACATTCTGAATCATTAAAAATAAACTTTTTCCAGACATGTGCATTATAATGTTTTGGTTTTGTTTTCCATTCATTACATATTAAGGCAAACAATCGTGTTTGCCTCGATACGTGCATCTGCTATTTTATTTGTGATTAAACGAAACAAAATTAGAATTGTGTTAATAAATCTAAATTTTCTTTATACTGATCGCCGAAGTCACACCTCATCCTATATGCGAGATCGTCTTATATGTGAGTAAATATGGTAAGAATGTATGTATTATATTTTCATGTATATTATACAGAATTACTTGTGACATATTAATAACTAAATTTTCTTGCAGTGTAGTATTAATCAATACATAGCATTTTTAAGACAGTCTCTGCAGTATTGCCTACACAATCGTTTGTGTAGTGTTATATGCCATTGCAGTGAATATGCATATTAGTACTCCATAAAAAATGCATTAAATCACAATAATTGTAACAGTTTTGTTTATTTCCTTCTTTGTATTTATATTTCAAAAGAACTACACATTAATGTAATTAATAATAATAGTAATAACTTGGATGAAAAATAGCAGGGAGCCTTTTGTATCAAAAAAAATTAAATAAAAATTTTATAATTTCAATCTTAAAATTTTGCCAATAGATGGAACAAGGAGTATATTACTGACTAAAAATGATTGCAGCAGGAAATATGCACAAACACGTTTAAACCAAAAGTTAGAGGAAACTTACAAGTTCAGTGCAGTTGGGCTTAGAAGTCATTCTTGTATCTTACATGTGAGTCACCTCAAAAGTGTTAAACCCAAAAAAAATTTTATGTAGAACTTTCATAATCTTTTTAGTATCAAATATTGCTTACAATGTTATCTGTATTCTTGAAAAATTACAGATATTAGCGAGGTCGAGGCCAAAGTCTTAAATGCAAAAACGTGTACGTCGGACGTTCGGCGCCACTTTCCCGTAAGCCTAGAAGTTTGACAATGGTGTTTGGAAAGTCGGTGGAATCGTGTTCGACATTCCAAACGCCATTGTCAAGCTTCTAGGCTTACGGGAAAGCGGCACCGAATGTCCGACGCACGCGTTTTCACGTTGAAAACTTCGGCCTCGACCTCGTTATTAAAAATGTTTTTTCCAATGTAAAAAATGTAATTATCTTATCTCTTCTTATATGTTATAGATGACTTTATTGACTCACAAATGTTTAGATTAAAATACTTTAATAAAACGAGCTTATATTTATAATTCCATCTAGTTGGATAATAAAAGAAAAATTTTTTTTTATTGTGTTATCAAATGCATTTGTATTATAACTTGAAAGTAATAATTGAATTCAGCCAGTATTTCTATCCAAAAAACCTTTTTGATATAATAAATAATTTTTAATAAAATGAATATTTTTG
Source organism: Centruroides vittatus (assembly GCF_030686945.1). NCBI lineage: Eukaryota > Metazoa > Arthropoda > Arachnida > Scorpiones > Buthidae > Centruroides > Centruroides vittatus. The sequence continues at coordinate 2,820,461 of NW_027122193.1, forward strand.
GCTGCTTTTATCGGCCGTCTTCACGTTCTAACTATAGAACATCAGCCAAATTGAATGCCTCTTGGCTTGATTCAAATTTAATATTTAAATATAAAATCCATCACGTTTATAGATAATCAATAGATAAACAGAAAATGTAGAGTATTACAAATAGAAGCGACCAAAAATGTTCATTCCATTACAAATTAGCTGCTGGATTTTTTGGGTTTTTACATTCATTTATTCTATCATTCACGTTAGATAATATTTTTAACATGTAAACATGCTCACGAATGTCATATTTATACATGCAAATAAACTAAAAATTCACTGAAATGCATTAAATTTATAAACAGAAAAAATACTGTAGACTCGCACAAGATATAAAAGTATTTGAGATTTATATTTCATTTCATTTATAAACATAATGTTAACAAAAGACAGTATTTAAGTGAATATATCCAAATACATTCTTTCATATTTTTCATGAAGAAAATCTACTGAACCAAAATAATCAAATAGCATATAAAATTCGATTTTCGGCATTAACAATTTAATAGCAACAAATGTTTTTGACAAATACAAGATATGTCCAGAAAGTAAGCACTGTTTGTGCACATCTCGGCAATGTCAAGGTTGTGCGTGCGTAGTTACTTCTTCCACTCAAGAACGAAATAACCGAGCCAAATTTGTTTTTCTTGTTTTTGTTGAAAATCATTAAGTGTCGGTTACAATGTCAAAACAATTGAGCAGCCCACTGGTTGCGAAATACGACGAGTGATTAGGTTTTTGAATGGGAGAAATGTTCAACCACACGAAATTTACTGGCAAATTTGTGAAATTATAAGTGACGATATGGTGAGAAAGTAGGTTAGAATGTTTAACGAAAAAGGAACAACATTCAAGACAAGAAGCCTAGTGGCCCACCCATTTCTAGTTAATGAAGACTTACTGCACAATGTTGAAGAAATTTGTTGCAATAGACATTTCACAGTTTCTAATTTGTGTCCACAATTTCCTGACATTTCAAGATCTTCACTGCATGAAACTGTGACTAAACGCTTGCACTTCGAAATGTTGTGTTCGAGATTAGTGCCAAAAAAGATAATGGATGTTCACAAAACAAAATGCATAGTATCAGCCTTAGAACTTCTAAGCAGTATGAAAGGGAAGGAAACGATTTTTGAAAAACATTGTCACTGGTGATGAAATGTGGATTTACCATGTAACATCAGATAGCAAACAACAATCGACGTCCAGAAATGGTTTGAGTCACAGGTGGAATTCTATGAACAGGGTATCTTGAATTTAGAGTCACGATATGATAAATGCCTTAATTTGCATGGCAAATATGTCGAAAAGTAGATTAAGCTATGTATAATTTAATGGTAATTAAATGATTTTTGTTTTAATTTCCTACTTTTTTAAATAACCAAATAGTACTTACTTTCTGGATGTACCTTCTACAAAATGTCTTCATCAAGTAACAAGAATTAAAATATTTAGAAATATAAAACAGTTTTTAAATAGTCACATGCAAAGCAAACAGTAATCAACAGTTTCCTCAAAAATTGGGTATACAAGCATTAAAAATTTGAACAAGTTTCCAAAAGTTAAATGAAATTTTAAAACACAGCTAACAATGCTATGAACTTTTAGAAGATCATTCGAATTTTTTTCTGCTCATATACTCAAAGAGGGTCACTGAAGTGGCTGAAAACATTTGTTTTTTAAGAAAATAATTAATTGCTGGAAGAAATGTTAAAGCTCTAGGTAATTATTAGTTATCTCATTTCCGGATTCTGTGAGTATTTTTGATAAAATGACAATTGCTATGACTCATATTAACAGAAAAATTAATAGTAAGGTAAATGTTGTTTAAATAGTGAAAAAACTGATCAAATGCATCTGTGTTCCATTCCACACTATGAATGTATTCTCAACACACTAAAAGTATAATATAAAAGAAAGAAATTGGTAGTGTAGATTATACTGAAAACTTTATGTTCAAATTCTTCATAATTATCTCAGGCAAAACTGATAAAACTGGAAACTCATTGACAGACCCTGGTTTTGCAAAGAAATAGTATAATTGAGCATTCAGTAAAAATTGTTTACAATAAAATCAAATTGCATCCCCGATCCATAAAACTATATATAGTGGTTATCTTTGTTTATCAACAGCATTTTTGTAAACATCGTTACTTCAAATTTAGGGATGAGGGAAACAGAGATACAACATAAATTTTATAAAATTGATAAGATAATGGTTGATAATCTTCTAGATTGTCCAAAATCTTGTTTGAATCTGTGTAGAAATGCACGTACACAAGTAATTTCTAAGATGTTCCAAAGGAATTTGATACAGCCTTTTCTACATTAAAGGTTGGATGTGTCCTCTTATTAACTGAAGACCTAAGTGGACAATGATTTTTGTGGACTTCAAAAAATACTTAGGTCAATTCATCACTTAAAAAATCAACCAGTCGGGCCATTATAATCCTGTTAGTTTTTTATATAAAAAACATTATTAATTACTAAACTCAATCATATTAACCAGCCCACATTTTATCTGCTGCATCATTGGATAACAACATACAAATAGTTAAACAAAATCTCACCAGCAATTAAAATAGGATATTAGTTAAAAGTTACGACATGCCTAAAGTTCTCTCCCCATCCCATACATGCTTATATCTACTTATATTTTTTCTTAATTTGTTTTTATTATATATATATTTCCAATTTTTGTAGAAAATTGTTAATTACTATTTGCTTTGCACTTGACTTTTAAAAACTGTTCTTTTATTCTTGTTGCCTGATGACGATAGTTGCTACGTATATAAACACATCAATATTAATTTAATTATAATTATTAAATTTAATAAGAAATGGCACCTATTGCCTACCTCTAGTACCAAATTACTCAGAATTTAATTATTAATAGTAGTTACATAAATGTTTACTCCTTTTTCTGAACCGAATATGAGGAAAACGTGAGTTAACGATTGAAGAAAAAGCCTAAATCATAGCTTTGTATGATACAGACGCATGGTCGACACCAATAGCATCTGAGCTAAAACACTACAAAGATGAAGAGCATGTTATCCACAGCAGTTTTTCATGAAGTGGGAATCCAAAACCTGAAATCCCAGAGATAGTGGAATATTAAGATGCATCATTAAAGAAAACAGTTTTTATTCTGATGCCAGACTTGCAAAAAAATGGTCCAAACAAGTTGGGTAAAACATCCAAAAACTATAACCAGGCATGTCTTGACTAAATATGGATGTAATGAACATGTATAATTATTCTAGATCCAGGACACAAACACAGCTATTTACCGAGATATATTAGAAACAGTTCTTATTTCAACAGTTGGAAAATTTACACAAGAAAAATTTTCATATTCAAGCAAGATGATGCTTCCAGTTACACAGAAAAATGCATTTAGCAGTAGCTTTCAAGAAAAACAAATGCATGTTCTAAAGTGGCTGCCTAATTTGCTGGATTTAGATACAATAGAAAATGTTTGAAAAAAAATATGAAATGTACATTACAAGAATAGACCAGATAATCAACTTAAAAAATGTATAAGAGAAATCTGGAGAAATGTAATCACCTAGTATAGTTAAAAACTAGTTATTTCTATGCCAGTAAGATGTGTTTTTTACAAGCTTATGGTTATTCCACAAAAAATTAATGATTCATCTAAATTCTGTATTCTCATTCATGATTTTCTTTCTAACACTTTCAAATAGTTTTAAAACACATAAAGTGAATATTCCAGTCTGTTTTGCATTAAATTTAATAAGGTTAGCCAATTGGTGATTTGCTTTTTCTCTGTATGTTACAATATGAATCTATAAGCACTAAATTTTAAAAATTAAATATAGAACTAGATAGCATAGATCAAAATTCTGAAATAAAGGAAATTATAAACTATTTTTGTTAAATAATTACCCCAAAACCACTTTATTAAAATGGCTAGGTAAATCAGATAATAGAACACCAAACTTAGTCCAAAACATTAGTTTGCCACTTAAATCTTATAAGGTTCTGTATGTCAAAAACATTTTCGAAAAGATCTAAAATAAATTCAAACAATTTAATATATGTACAGGTATTCCTCACTTTACGACCGAGTTCCGTTCCGACGACTACGTCGTTAAGCAAATTGGTCGATAAGCGAGGAGCTTGCGCGGGGAATATAAGTTCGTTGTAAAATTATACAAATTATGCAACAAACTTCAAATTTATTCATCAAAAGACTATTATAGTACGCTATTAGCCTATTATCGTACTATAAGACTATTATAGTATGCTTAGTGCGCATGTCACCATTCGCCACTGATTGACACTCGAGCCGAGAAAGGGGATTCCCCGAATTGCAGGTCGAAACTCGATTGGTCGTAAGTGCGAGTGGTCGTAAAGTGAGGAGTACATGTATTGTACCAGCCCACACAAACACAATCCAAAAAAGATTAAGGAACAATAATACTATTATCAACATTTTGGAGAAAAACAATGTAGTTTATAACTTTTCCTGTAGTTGTAACCACACTTATATTGGTGAAACCAAAAAATTTAAAAATATGCTTTAAAGAACACATCAATGCTATAAAATACAACCTTAAGAACTATGCTGTCGCTAAACACTGTATTCCATAATTGCATTATTAATAAAGATTTGTTAAAAATATTAAAAATCAAAAGAAATATTACCAAATGCAAATTACACGAACATTTAGAGATTATCAAAATCCACGACGACGTAAGAATAAACAAAAACACAGGAGTACAACTACATCCCATCTGACACCCTTACTTAAACATCTGAAACCTATTAGACAGCAGGTAATATTTATATCACCAAAACCAGATACCAACCTATAGTAGCAGTGCTTCTGTAGTAGAAAACATTGTACGAGCTGACTGAATGCAAAAATGTATGTAACCTTTCTTAAAACAGCTCTTACTTTTGTAACTGTGATCTTGTTTATAACTTTGTATTAGGTTTGTTTCCGTAGTTTATTTAATTTACTTCACAATTAATTTCATTAAGCAACAATCTGTAGTTGCTATTTGTATAGAAAACATAATATAACATCTTTGTTTGAAAAATCCTAAAAATGAAGTCATCCATGCATTAGCAACAAAATAAAGTGTACCTTTTACGTAGGTATAAAAAAAAAAATGTAATTTTGAACTATTTTAAACATAAATCTAAATGTTTGTAACAAAAAAAACTGCTTGTATTTTTGTAGACACCTGTAAACCCACCAAATTGTAACAAATACAGCTGAAGAGGAACGGACAGCCTGTCCAAAATGCATACCATTGTCATAATAAACCCGTGTCTACCCACTGTGTGATTACTCCAACAACGTCAATAGTGTGTGATAAGTAACCCCTATAAAGGTTATCCAAATATCTAAATTAGCCAAAGACTTATTAAATTTCAAAGTATGGTTTATGTTTGTGAAATAAAATTATTTTGTTTTGTAAAATTTCTAATACATTGGACTAATTTCTAAGTATTTATAACATTGTACTTACCATCTTGTACATTTTCTCTGTCTGGAGGATTATCAGATGAAATATGAGAACAATTCACTGAACCACAGTTGCATCTATCATGTGAATTACCACAATTATTGACACAATTACTTGCACATGGATTACTACACATATTGCTCATTGCATTAGGTTTAATATCTAGCATGGCACTTCCAGTATTTTTGTTACTTTGAGTTTTTTCAGTATTTTCAATCACACAACAATTTACATTCAGTTTTTGATCTTCACTTTTTGCAACAAATTCTTGATTACTTTTTTCATTACTTGTATTGTTATTACTGTTGTTGTTGTTGTTATTATTATTATTATTGGAACCATTTCGATTGTTCTCGCAACACAATATATCTGTGTTGTTTGTGTCCACTACACCAGTCGTGTTACTATTCGAGTTTATACAATTAATTTTCTCGAGCATCTCTTTAAGTTCTTCTTGTTCACGTTTAAGGATGGAATTATTATTAAATAAAATTATCTCCTTTCCCTTATTATTCAGCTCCTATTAAATAATAAATAAAAATTATTATATTTATTCAGATTATGAAACTACAATATTTTAATTTTATCCATATTTTTAAAAAATAGTGGCTTATTATTAAGACTGAGATAGCTTTTATATTTTTACAATGCCTGATCTGTAAGGCAACAGATTTAGTAATATTTACATCGTAAAATCCAAAAGTTAACTGCTTATCTCTAGTCAAATTACTCTATTTCTAATTATTAGATTAGTCTTATTATGGCTCAATAATATGGCAGATCATTCAGTATTTAATATAGCTCAAACGCATGATGTTTGACGATGTTATTAGCGAGGTCGAGGTCGAAGTTTTAAACATGAAAATGCGTACGTCGGACGTTCGGTGCCGCTTTCCTGTAAGCCTAGAAGTTTGACAATGGTGTTTAAAAAGTCAGTGGAATCGTGCTCGACGTTCCAAATGCCATTGTCGAACTTCTAGGCTTACGGGAAAGCGGTGCCGAACGTCCGACGTACACACGCGTTTAAAACTTTGGCCTCAACCTCGCTATTACAAATAAATTCAATACAAGTATCTTTAACTAAAGTAATATACTCAATAGATGAACTGAAGAAAATTTTATAATCAAATTAATTAATGACAAAATAATATACATTATAGTTAAATATGCAGAGAAATTTGTAACATTTATAATACATAAGTAATATATAAGTATTAAAGTAACAATTACCTGAAGTTGGCATTCAATAATTGGCAATAGATGATAATTTAGATAGGTGTAGAGTTCTCGTTCTTGGCTGTTGGTTGTCTTGCGAAATTGTTTGATAAACGTCTGCCAATCATTGAGGGTAAAGCACACGCACTCCCAGTCTTTCTTCGTCGTCTTCTTTGGCGAATTCTCACGATACAGTCTCAAATCTGGGCACAGGCATCAAAGAGCTGGTGTTGACCAAGTGATCAAAAAACCGAATAATGCCTATGTTGTATAATTTATAACATAATTGAAATTATTTTTTGTGTTACCAAATGTATAAGTGATTCCTTTTTTGGGTTCCACTATTATTTAATTCACTTTTGCATTAATTAAAAATATTATTAGTTTATTTATAAATTTGTTGTACTTCTTCCCAATTTTATCATAATACACTGTATATGTTTCTACCTTATCAAATGACTTATAAAAATTAAAGAATTTTAAGCACTATCCATGTATTAATACAACTGAAATAAATAATTTTGTCTACAATATTTTGAGAATAGACAAAATTATCAAGCAATCCAATAAAAAATAATAAACTTCATAAAAGACAGTTTATTGGAAATTTATAATTGTGATAGCATATTATTTAATAAAAATCAATATAAGTTTATTTGAATAACAAAATTTCCATCTTGAGCCAAACAAACTTCATATTGAAAAAAACAAAACAAAATCAACAATTTAAATAGTAGGATCTCTTTCACACAGTCTAGTTTAAATCCACGATTAAGGCTAGCCATACTACCATAAATTGCCATGGACCAATGATTTCTGTGGAGTCTTTCGTATAATGTGGCCATGGCAAAATTCTTATGCACCAAGTTTTGTGTCACTAGAACCCTGCATGATTTTTTGTTGTATATTGTCAGAATTACTGTGAATGTCTGTACTTACTTTCACGTGTCACAAATTTTAGCTGAGCTTATGTCTGGCAAGGTATGTTGCACTTAAATCTTCTTTTAATTAAAATGAAAGATTACAAAGTGAATGTTGAATGACTAAAAGATTTAGTTCAAGACAAACATGTTTTGTGAGATAAAAGTTTAGGATATTAATCTTGAAATTAAACTTCTCGTTTTAGAAATTTGAAAAAAAAAAAAAAAAAAAAAAAGCAGTGATGAGCAATATATTTTGATTCAGGTCAAAATTGAATTTTGTAGGTTTCAGACAAACCACTGCATTTTTTCTTATGGAGTTAAAAGGCTTTAAGGTTGTCAAGTACCAACATCAGCAGTACACTAGGTACTAAAATAATATGTGCTAATACTATAAAAACTAAGGCCGGATGGTTGAGCAGTCAAGCCTACTGTTCTGGGGGGCCAAGAATCGAATTTGGATGGGTCAAAAATCCCCAGGAATTTTTTGGGGGTGGTCTGTTCGGATATGCCAGTCCCTCACCACTCGGCCGCCCCATTGTGGGCCTGGCTGAACTCATAATGGGCTTACTAAAATAGGCCCTCTTTGTGCCCACAGGGTGGAAAGAGTTAAAAATAAAAAAAACTATAAAAATACTATTTATTCTTATTTTTTCATTGGTGAAGTTTAGTATAAATGTTCTTTGTCACAAATATCAGCTTGATTAGGTTGCATAATAAGGCAGTAAACAGAAAATAAAATTACATTGCCAAATTTCCAGAAGCTGCATATTAAGACTTCAAAATTTATCATGATTGAAGTAAAGAACAACTCGATAATTCATCAAATGTTGACACAAACTTATGAAAGTAGTTTAGGAATTTAGAATTAGGCTACCTTATCTTATTAAATAAAGTAGAAAATGCTCCCATCAAACTTCCTTCCATATTTTCCAGAATTCCAAGTAAACTATTTGACTATTTTTCATTTATGTAATAAATATTGAAAAATGGCATGTTTTTTCTGGTCCATCACAAACCACTGCTCCAACCAAGTACAAAAAACAAACTAATTGAAAATATAGAAAATATATGCACAGTCACTGTGAGTAGACAGTTTGATACAGTGCTTAATATGGTCTATGGTTAGCCACGGTCACAGTTTTAGACCAAATCATGTATAATTATTATATAATATGTGTATACACATATGTATAAATTTCTCTAAAATTATCAATTGATAATTGATTTATTTTTAAAAGTATAGCTAAAATAAAACATAATGATAATTTTACAACTTGATTATACGAGTAATAATTATAATAAATAATCGATCCATATTTGATTAATACCAGGCACAGTCTATTTTCTGTCAAACATGAACTAAGAATTGAGTCGAAGTGCTAGCAAGCCAATAATGTTGTTTAGGAAGGGCGTCTAAGACAATCAACTGTCGCTAATGCTGGTATAAAAAAGAATATAAAATAAATTGCACTTGCTCATGCTAGTGACCTTAGACATTAATCACATCTGTAAGCATGGACATTGTCACTCTGACCCCACCCTATCTCAGAAATGAAGTCACGGAACACCATTTTTATTACATTTTTGGATTCCTCGTCACTATTAATGTAAAATGGCAAAGTTTTATCAAAATCAACCCATCAAATTTTGAGAACAAACTCAATTCTATAAGCCACGTAGAAAAGGTTTTACCAATGTTCCACCTCGAATACTGAGATACGAAACACATTCACGCGAATAAAAATTAAATAAGTTTTCATATATTAAAGTTTATACAGATAATTTTCTTCCTATTTGAATTGCATTATATGTAATGCTAATTAAACCAATATTATTATTTATAAAAAATAAAGACGCTACAGTAAAACCTGACCGAAATAGAAAAAATTCTTTGAAATGAAGCAAATTCTTCTGTATTAAATTTTACTGTAAGCTGAAAACTTGTTCAACATGAAAATTGAAAAAACTTTTGGATATGAAAAATGTAACTTAACCTGGATAATGCAAAAATTTAAGATTCTATTTGTAGACAAGTAAAATTGCCTCTGGGTATAATGGCCATTGCAGAGCATGACAAAATGTATTCTGCAAACAATTTTGAGCCTTGTCAGAGAAATGAAGATTATGTGACAAGGACATACAACATCTTTGTTAAATATTAGCCTTTGATGGAATTAATCAAGGACAGAATTGAATACTTTTAAGGATCAAACAAGTTTCTGAGAATCAAGCTTGAGAACAAGAAATGAATGTAATTTGTAAAAACAACGAGAATAAGTAACACAGTGATGTCAATTTTCCACGGATGGCATAATTAGTAAATAACTAGTACCAAGAATTTGAAAACAAACTGATTAATGTGCTGATAATTATAGAGAATTAAGTTAATTAGAGCAATGGTGCCCAAAATACAGTCCATGGGTCAAATATGGTGTGTAACACATGTAAATCCGACCTGTGAACTTATTTGTCATATCACCTCTAAATGATAGAAATAGACACATTTTCTGTATATATGAAATATACAAAATATTTATGTAGTAATAAAACTAAGCTAATTAAATAAGAAAAAGTACAACAAAATCAAAATAAACTATTTCAAAGAGGAATCTTCACAAATAGCTTCTGTTTGATTTTAATAGAACAGTATCATTAACAAATAAACTATACAAAATAAGTTTTTAAAAATATCCAAGTTTCATTGCAGTTTAAATTGAATAATGTATTTTTAAAATTTAAAATCACTTAATACATAACTATTTGTGTTTACTGGAACTTTTTAAACTTAAATGTTAAATATATGTTTCTTTTTCTGTTGTTGAAGTCTAATTCACTAATATTAATGTAAAATGCATCAAAATAAATGAATTGTTTTACTTTCCAAAAATATAAATATTTTCAAGAATACCTAAAATAAATATTTTCATTTTGCTTACTGTAGTACTGCATGAATGTGATTTACAAGCATATTTCATTCCTGAAAATCTCTTGTAAATAGGAATGAGCTTTTCCATTATTTCTTATGGTAAAAATTTGTATTTCATTGGACAATTCTATCCAGTTTCACCAAATAACATTAAAGTACTACAAAACACCTATTTATCAATGAAATGAAATAAAATAAATGAAAGTGTTGATTAGGATATTCATTGATATAAAAGAAACTACTACAAAATAAAAAAAGTGAATACATCCCCAGTAAATACATGTGTCGGTTTTCTTACCATGAAAGTAAAGAAATGTCTTTACTTTAAAGGTAAGAAAACCAAACTTTGTTAAGACAACAAGCAAGCAGAAAACAAGTAAAATAAAATAAAATAATTTTAATTAATTAAATTGTAATCACATGTAGGTGGTTTTTATTATTGAGATAAAGTCCACTAAGCTGCGAAGCCACATTACAACAACATTTACTCCTTGCAAATGACGATAACATAAAAGAAAGAATATGAAGAATGGAATCTAATCCATCTAACCAAGTAGGTGGAAATTTCAATGTGGTCACACTTGTGAATTAAAATCTTTTGTTCTCATAAATATAAGTTGGCATTTTTGTATCAACTATTTCTCTTGTAAATAGAAAAGAGAGAGAAAATAAAACAGCTCACTATATTGAATTTTCATATATCAAGTAATCTTAAATAGAAGTAGTCAAATGATAACACTAGATTCAAGATGTAAATCTTAGAGCGACTTTTTGAAATGTTAAGTACAGAGCTTTATGTATATGTTATACAGAATTTGGGGACGTTGCTCATTTCACGAAATAGGCAATTGCATCAAGTGATATTAGTGCAGAATTGTAATAAATTTATGAACTTACATATTCTGGAGAGCCTTCATTTTGAAAAAATTATTGACCTATAAATTTCCACTGTCATCTGCGTGGCCGTCTGTCTTTCCTTAATCTCAAGAACAGAGTTAGATAGATGAAAGCCAAGACCAGATATAGAAAGCTTAGGGGCAGGAGGCCCCAGTTAACTATATACGAACTTTGACACAAACCAGAAGTCACTTTATTTCAATTAACAAATTTTTCCCCGGAAGGAGTTACATAGATGACCGGCATGACTCCATTCTAACAGGAAAAGTATGATCTACAGGGGCAAGACACTACTAATTTGAGGTAGACAGCATATACAGTAGAGCGTCGTTTATCCGAAAGCCAGTCAACCGAAAGCTTTCCAGTCGGACTGTGTCGTGCCGAATCGAACGTTTTTGATACTAGATTAACTTCTAAAGTATAATTTTTTTGTTTTTATATTTTTCGATATATTTATTTTGTTTGTACAAAATAAAGAAATAATTTTTAACGATACAATAGCCTCGATTATTATTATAAAAATTTTCGTTAGGCTTAAAATCGACAAAAATTCGACACGAAGCGGCACGCGACTGAGAAAAATTTCAACTTTGGAAGGTTAATATATTTTTTTGTACATAATCGATTATCCGAACAACCCCGGTCCTCAAGTGATTCGGATAAACGACGCTCTACTGTATTAACAAAAATTCAAATGTTAACTAATGATTTTAAAATCAATTCTAATTTGAAAAATGCATATTCAAAAGACAAAGAAAAACACTCATCTAATATAAAATAATGATTAAGATGATATTTTCGTGTTATTTGGTAAGTATCATTCAACGCACATTATATTCACATACCGAATAAAAATATTTACTTCTAAAAACAATTCATTTTATTTTGATTTTTTTTTTACATTTTCTAGCACTATTAATATATTACAATTAAATTTAATATTACAATTCTATACACTAACTATAACATACAATTTTTTTTAAAACTATAAAAGTAATTTTAAAGCAATAATATCAAATGTAAAATATATATGTAATATTTTCCAGTATATTTAAAATAACTTTGAAACCAAAGATAATTTTATTTAAAATCTCCGGGTTAGAATAATTATTTGAATGTTTTTCACCAGTTCTAACACAGAGATTTTTGACAAAAATAACAATATTTAATATTTGAGAATCTAATTTCATTGTAATGTCATTATAATTCAAATAAGTTAGATTTAAGTAAATTGAAAAAGTATGGCCAATAACAGAATTGATGTAGAAGATAAACTTTCCGAATTATTTCGACGGTAAAAATAACCATTAGCAATCACAGATTCGTAAAGGATGCTAAATAAAGTTCCGTATAGTTTTGTTAAATCATAAATCGCTTTCTTAGTCTTAAAATAATAACATACAACAGATGATCTTAAATCCTCATTGTAAAGTTAATTTTAACTACCTTCAGATATTACACATTTGCCTAAACATGCAGTGTATAATACCTGAAAACAGTTCATTTGACTGAGTAATATACAGTCAAACCTGTTTTTATGCGATGGATAGGGACTGCATTAAAAAAAAAAAATCGCACAAAACTTCACGAATGGCTGTAAAAAATAGTTTTCGCAACACAATTAAAAAAATATTTTTTTTATGCGGTCAACAGGGACCGCATAAAAAAAGTCTCACATAGAAAATAACTCAAAACCGTACGAAATAGAATTTATTGACAACAGATGCCAGCACTTGACTGCATCGTCTGGTCTATCGTCTGTTTTACATATTTTTGTCCAGGTGGTGTTTTGTTGACTTAAAAAGTAAATTATTTCATTTTTCGCATATTCGTGCAATAATATTACTATAATAAGTTTATTTAGCTATAATAAGTCAACGTGAGACATGACGAATTGCACGAGACTAGTCGCCAACTATACCGCACAAATAAAAATCGCACAAATTAAAAATTCGCACAAATAAAAATCGCACATAAAAAGAGTGCATAAAAACAGGTTTGACTGTATTTTAATCATTAAAATAATCTTTGAAATATCTTAAAACAACAACAGTCCTTCAAAAATCTTTTTTTTTAATTAAGTACAAATTCTGCGGATGAGCAAACTTACTTCTTAATAGTATTTAATTGAAAAACAATTATGGAGTCCTTGAAAAAGACCTGTTGCTTTAAGATCAAAATCATAAAATGTCTTAATAAAATAAATCAAGACAAAACTTTTATCTATTACTAATAATACAATATAACTATAATTACCTTTATTTTTGATTAAATATGATAAACAGATAAACTATAAAGTAATAACAACCTAATATATACATAAATAAGAATATACTGGAAAATATTAAACAGACTAAAGATATTTTAAAGTAATATTGAATATTAATTTAATATATCTTTATTAATAAATAATACAATTAAAGAATCAAGTTAAATACATTAGGATCATAATTATCTGAATTCAAAAATGTAATTATATATAAATAATAAATCAGAAAAATTGTTGTTTAAAGAAAATAAGCATCAAATATATACATTGAATTACTCTAAACTCACAAATATTGCCTATGTTAAAAAAGTTTGACAGAATATCATTTAGTATCATTCTACTCAAAATTGTATTCTATTAAACTAAAATATACAACTCGGTGGAAATAATCGATATTTATTTTTTAAGGTCAGCCTTGGGTTGCATGCCAAGGGTTTGTCCATCCATTCTACACACTTAAGCAACAATTTACAATTTGAGGAAAAATATTAAAATATATTTATAACGTTTTACTTATAAAACTCTAACATTTTAGTCCAATGTTTCTAAATAAACAGAGCAAAATTCTTATACTGTATTGAGTATACTATCTAAGAAAAACATGTACAGTACACCACCCTATTGTTATAGAAACAAAACCAACTTTTGTTACACAGTACTCAAAATTTTAGTTTCAGTTTTGCTATTATTTTTACATACAACTTTTTTCCAATTTCTTCATTTTACAGCAAAATTTTCTATATGCATTTCATCTTAAAATTTTATTTTTTCTTAGAGATACAATGTAAAAACTTGCTTCTAATTTTTCTACCGTCAGTTTTATTCTACAATGAATGTTATAATGAATATAGTCGGCACGTGCATTAATAATCAGAATTATCCCTTTACAATCACAGTTTAACCTGAATAATTGCCGTCTGCAAAAACACGAATCAGCATGTATCAATCGCATGTAAAACAAGACTCTACTGTATTTGTAAACTTTGAAAAAATATAAGATAAATTTATACTTTAATAGATTTTAAAAACTTTCTGTAGTTTTAAGTATATTTAATTATACTTTTGTTATAATGATTATAATTGCTTTTATTAATAGATAACTATAATCTATTTATATATATATATATTTTTTGGTTTATCTATATTCATATTCTTTCTATTTAATTATAATTTGTGAGTTAGAGCAATTCTGTTATTATGGAGAGCAGATTATTTCTATTCTCTTAAAACAATTGCTGCTAATATAATTTTGGAGACATTATATATATGTTATTTTTAAAATGTTCCAAATAAACTAATTTACTGATTAAAAAAAAAAATATATATATAAATAATGAAAAATTAAATTACAGCTTTAAAAATAATTATATATATAATATCATAATCAAGAAAAATTCTGCTAAATGATATTTGAAAGTATTAAAATCTAAAAAAATGTTAGAGATAATAAAGATCCTATATATAATTTTTTATAATACAAATTTAATTACTAGATATACTTACCATCTAAATACCAATAGGCATTGTTAAAAGCATCTTGTCCAGCACAGATCCCTCGCTGAAAAAAAATCAAAATTTTATATTAAATGAAATAAATAATAAATTATGAAAATCAATTAACCATTTTCAGAAGTTTTTATATCTTATACAATGTTAAGAAAATAAATAATTTGACGTTTTCTATACACGTAATAATAATTCAAATACGGTAATTACAATTTATTCGAAATAAGCCAAACTTGAATATTTGATTTGTTTCTTGGCACAAAGCTGAATCACTAACTAAAAATGTCATTTTCAATTCGTACGTCGTACAATACTTTGGCATAATTTGAATACAATTTAATTCACAAAACTACGCAAAATATAAATATAGATATTTCTACAGAACAATCCATTGAAGACAAAATATTTATATATTTTAAATGTTATTGCTCAGAAGAGGATTTTGAAGATGTTGTTAGAGGCAACAGTAACAGAAAATTTAGATTTGAGTCAGTTTTTGAAATGCAGCAAACCATTTCTCCTGACAGAATTACAAATTTGAATTTTGATTTATATTTTTCTCTATTTATATTGTTGAAAAATATTGTTTATTCTGTAAAATATGAATAAATATAACAAGAACAAATAATTTTAGTTCTACGTGTAAATCCAAATTCAATTAACGACTTAATAAAAAAAACTTTGTAAAGGGAAGTTACCGTAATTCGTCGAATTGACGTCGGGAATATATTTAACTAAACGCTTTTATGAAAAATCAACAAAACAAATAATATTTTCAAACTAAAAATATTAAGTGACTTTTAATTAAATATTTATAAATAAAATGTACAAGATCAGGTTTAAAAAACAAATAATTTCTATAAAAAATTTTTACTAACGGAACGAAATTTTATTATAAACTTGATTTCAAACTGATTAATGAACTTACAATTATAAAATAATTTTAATTTACTCCCTAATTATTATTAATTTCACCAATCATTTTAGTAATTAATTTGTATATTTATTATTCATAAATCTAAACCACCAGATTTTCAAGCTATATTTATGCTAATTTTTAACTTAATTAAATTATGAATTTAGCCTAAAGGAAACCAGTTATGCCAATATCTTATGCTAATATTAATGATTAGAAATTAATTTGAATTTAATTAAATAAATAATTTATGAAATTCTAGAAGAAAAAAATTGATCCAAACAAGGACTCGAACCTGTAAACTGTGCAGATGCACTATAAAACCGTCTTTTCTTCTATAATTTTCTAAATCATTTAATTAAATTCAAAATTAATTTTATATCATTAATCTTAAAATAAGATGATTGCATAACTACCGCATTTAAAACAAATTTCATAATTTAATTTAAAAAATCTGTATAAACGAACCTAAAAATCCAGTAGTTTAGATGTACAGTACAATTGATGTACAAAAGCTATAGTCATCGTTTATGTACGTATACATTCACTAATAAGAACACTTACTAAATCTTCGGGTGAAAAATTATCATCCAAATATTCTGCAAGTTCTTCCTCCTTTTCCTGATAAACATGATCTACCAACCACTTTAATACTCCCAGCTAAATAAAAATAAATTTGGTAATTAATTTAATAATATATTATTTTTCCTAAAAATTAATTACTATAATTCATTAGATGAAAGTATATGTTTTTACAACTGAAGATTGTATAAATTTCTTAGAATGCTGATTTAAACAATAAATCAATTTTCCAATATTATAATAATTTATTATGAAAATCTAGTTTACTTTATAATATAATTGCAGATGCTAACACTATCTTTGCTTTCTTTGTTTTTTTTTTAAATTAGGGTCAATTTTAAATCATCATATTAACGTTATGCCATACATTTAATTTTGAAAAACTTTTAATACTTTACTGAAATAAATCTGAAACTAAAATACATATACATATGTATTTATTAAATAGATAAACTTTTAAGTTTATATTTTGACTGTTTTATTAACTGATAGACACTCGGACTGAATTGTTAATCGCCGCTTCATCAAAAAATTATACGATATGATTTATACATTATATATATAAACATAATTTTAGAAAATATAAAATCTTGTTTATTTCAAAATTGTAGATAACAACATTAATGCATTACTATCTATATTCTGTAGTTAGACAAATTTATTTTCAACAGCAATTATTATTTAATCTTGAGTGTTATTACAAAAATAATCTACTATCAATAGTAATTTTCATATAAAACTGCTAAAGACTACCGCAAAAAACAAATCTTGTTAAGGAAGTATTTGACATTTTAATAAAGAATGTGGGTTCGGATCTCATTCGAGGCCAAGTATTTTTTCTATTTAACATTCTATTTTTTTCGGTAGACTGCGTAATTTTATACACCACATTTGTATTTCGGGTGTTACTTCTTTATTAAAAATATTAACGATTCGATATAAAATGATATCCTGTTTTGTTTGTTTACTAACAAAAATAGCCCTTAAAATATAATGTTTTTAAGATGACAATATGTACAAAATTTCAACTGCTTTGAATATTCATGTATTACACAAAATAACAAATATAAATCAAATTACCATCTTCATATTTTAAGTATAAACACTAATATTTAATTGCACATCATTTTTGCTGGATTTATAGAATACATAGGAACGATATTAAGTTTAAATTTTACTAAGGATACGTAATTGAACAAACAATCTTTCTGTTCATTTTGTTGCTATATAGATTTTTTCTAGTTTATCAAATACAATAGACTCTTGATATAGTGAACGCTCAAAGGACTAAGTCATTCACTATATCAAAAGTTCATAATACACAATAAACCAGCAACGACTTGCTCGACTTTCCCCTGCAACATTTAAAATTTTGGTGGCACCATCTGTTATCGTGTTTTATTAAAAAAACTTTTTATATTTTTAACTATTATAAAATGGCAAAAAGCTTAATTTTGAGTGTAGGGATAAGTTTTATAAAAAATTGTAAATGTTAATAGTACGATAAATCTTATTAAATCAAATTAAAAAAAAAACAATTTTTTTTAAACATATTTTTGATATCTGTAATGCTTACAACAATTTTATAAAATGCTGACTGTTGGGAAAAGAAAACTGATCTCCTCTGTGTTTATTTATTAGTGATTTATTTCATAAAATAAAATATCAGGTTACAAACTTTCAATTTGTTATCTAAGTACAGAATGGCTTTTTACTTTCATTAAATTCCTTAACCAATATAAATTTAAATTTCTTATAGAAAAAATCTTTAAAAACTTACAGATAAATAAAAATTTCAATATTTATAACGTAATATTTTAAAACATTTAGAAACATCTTAGTTAAGTACAATATTTAAAAACAATATAATGTACAGTACTTTACAGAAGAACGTGGGAAAATTAAGCAAAGGAAATCGTGTCGGATCTGTTTGTTATAACTTATTACATTTGATAAATATTAAAAAAATTAGTGCAGATGCTTATATTAACAGATGCATTCAATGTAGACAAATAAGCTTGTATGTTGTTTTTCTGTATTTCTAATGTATCGGTTTTGTTCATTTTATGTTAAAAAGTTTAGAGGACTTTACAACATTTATAATAAAAAATAAATTGCTAGTCACAAAATTTTAAAGTAATTCATCTAATTCAGTTTAAAATTATGGTTAAATATTAAATCAGAAAAAATATTCACACATTAATAAAGACCTGATCATAAAATCTATAAGAAAATTATTCAATAGAATCATTTCATATTTAGAAAACAATTTATTTATATTACCAGATAATCCATTTATAAATATCGAAATCAGTAAAACACTACTAAATACCTACCAAATGCCGACATTCTATCGGGCTAGTTTAAGGCTAACTACTGAATAAATTACATAAACAATTTGACTTTAGAGGGAGGCGTTAGGCACATCCGCATCTGCACGGTAAGCAGGAGTTGTGGGTTCGAGTCCCTCTCCGGGCCGATTTTTTCTCCCGGCGGTTCTAAATTATTTAAATTAATTAATTAAAAATTATAATTATTAATGTTAATACAAGATGGCGCTTAATGCCTCCCTCTAAAGTCAATTTGCTTACGTAATTTATTTAGTAGTTAGACTTAAACTAGACCGATAGAATTTCGGCATTTGGTTGGTGTTTAGCTTTAATGTATCGGGTTTAGGGATAGTGTTTATGCACTACTAAATAACCATATTACTACTTGAGTTTAAAATATATCTTAAATTAATATGGCTCAATGTTTATGCTATTTATTATAATATTATTTCCGTCTACTAGTACGTATTTTCTATTAGCAGGACTTATTAGACTGGTTTTAAGGATACTGCAACACAGTTTCACAGATCAAAAATTTGTTTTATTTGATTTACCTGGACACATACATTTTAATATTGCATTTCGTCCCTCCTCAGCAGGTATTTATGTGATACAATCTATATAAATTAAAAACAATAAAATAATTTTTTTAAAAACCACATTTTTGGGTTTCCCGACAAAATTTTTTTTCTATAAATTCATCGACATTAATATAATTCTGATCTGTGAAACTGTGTTACAGTATCCTTAAAACCAGTCTAATAAGTCCTGCTAATAGAAAATACGTACTAGCAGACGGAAATAATAATATAATAAATATATCTTTTCTAATTTAAAAAAGCATAAAAGAATTATAATGAACCACCGTAAAAAAAATTTTCTTTTGTAAGAAATTATTACGTAAAGCGAAAGTTTAAAAATTCTTCTTAACACCATTCAAATGTATTATTAAGAAGTTCATATAATTACGTTCAATAGTGAATTAACAATACAGTACTTAGTTTTAATAATGTTGACAATTTTATTAAAAATGTACTGTACATAAAGAATGAATGGTTATTTTTAATAATATACAGTGAATATTGTGTTTAATATTTCACAAACTTTTTTACGGTAGAAACAAAATAATTATTTTCTTAAAATATTTTTTTAGAATAGTAGCTAATTTTAATGTCAAAATCCTATTAAAATAACAGAATTTGAACATAATTACACATTTATATAAGTGGGCAAGAAATACTGGTTTTTCCATTGCACTTAAAGAAATCATATTTGATAATAATAGCAATTTGATCTTTGAATCTTGATATAATTCATTATAATTACGAAAGGTACTGTACTAAATTATACCAAAAATTTAAAAGATAAACTGTATTCCTTCATAAAAAGTTTAAAACATAAATATGTTAAAAAAAAAAAAAAAAATAAAAGATGTCAATTTTTGTTTGTTAAACAACAAAACAAATTTATTCTCATAAAGAGGTAATTATTACGAAATACCAATTATGCAAATATCTTTGTATAATTATAATTGGAATATAAACAATAATCAAATAAGAATGGTTGTCACAGCTATTATATTTGGATTTATAACTTTGAATATATAAGGGAGACTATTCCGCATTTTGACACTTTTCAGTTTACAATCATTTGTTACAAATTGAGGCTGTAGAGAACAAATTTAATTACACATTACACAGCACCCGCCATTGCCCAACTTTGGAAGCTTTCATACTAGATGTATACACTGTCAGACAGTGTTAAAATTTTTTTTATAATGCAAGTACTTTCAATGATACAAAATTGTTGTTATCAGGCTAAATCACAACGGAACTGAAAAAAAAAAAGATCGTTGAGAAATATGAAGGTGGCATGCATGTTCGATATTTAACTGTTGCATACCGTATTTCAAGAACGACGATATCGACAATCGTAAATAATAAATAAATTATTAAATCTGCTAACGTTGCAAAAGGGGTTAAATCAATTTCTAAACAGAGATCGAAGACATTAGATCATGTTGAGAAATTGCTTTTTGGAGAGTTTGATTTGATTTGATTTTGATTTAATGATTTAAATAACATAATACAATATACTGTAATAACTTTAAAAATCTATAATAAAATTTATTCTTTTTATTAATGTGCTCAAACAGTGTTTAAATTATTTTACAACCCCATTAATATAACATATCAAGACGGGATTTTTTACATGAGAATGGATTAATCATTTTTACATTACTTCTTATGGGAAAGGTTGGTTTGGTATACGTCCAATTCGGTATAAGTCCAAACATCGGGAACTGATTAAGGTCGTGTACCGAGGTTCCACTGTACATAATATCCATTTTTTGTTTAAAGCGTAAGCTTCACATGCTAATGATAAAATATTTTAATATTAGCCAACATGGCTGTTATGGCATAAAGGATGAAAGAAATATAGGTATTGGTGGCATCTTGGCAAATATGTCATTTATGCCAACTAGATATTTCTTTTAATGTGTGTTTGTGTTGTTTAATCTATGAATGATTTTTCATTGCAGGTAAGTGACAAGAAGTTAATCATCAGATACAGACTCATCCTGTATTTCTATTCATGCAATATCTTGATAACGGCTTACTCTGCTTACCATGCAGAAGCATTGCCAGTTATGCTACCCAGATCTATGTTCATTCTTGGTGAGCAGAACTTGTGAGTTTGAATCCCACTCCAGACTGATCTTTTCTTTCAAAATATTATAAAATTAAATTTAATTAATTTATTTATAATTTTTAAATTTAACAAGAGATAGTTGCCTAACCTCCTACCTCCTGCCAAATTACTTAGTAATAATGGAATAATCTATAATTTATCATAATCTACAAAAGGAGTAATAATATTTGAATGTGTGTGACATATATCAGAAAAGTGTATATTTGAAACTTACTTTATCTTCAGGTCCAATGTCTTGCCAACCACTATTATTTATTTGAAAATGTCCAAAATCACCTTTTTTTGAGTTTAATAATTCTTGTAAATAATTTTCAAAATTTGCAATCCTAAAAAAAGTAAGTATTTATTAAGTTATATTATTTTTAGTAAATATTTTATTTATAAATTTTATTTCATTCATAAATTAAATATATAAAAAATTAAAAAAAAAAACTTCAAAGCCGAAACCAATTTAGATTAAACATTACCTTAAACACTTGTTCCAGCAACACTACTTTATTCAAACAAATGTTTTCAACCCCTTTCATAGATTTTAACATAACATAAAATTAGTCAGATCAAACCTTTTAATTTTATACATAGAAACGCAACACAAGTCTGCGAGAAGGTCTGAAAACATTGGTTTGAATAAAGTGGATTGTTGGTGAAAGAAGTATTTAAGGTGTCGTTCAATTTACATAAAAATGAACAAAACTAAACAATAATTCTTCATTTCCAGATGATCATCTTTTAAAAAGAAAATTTATAATCTGTTCTTAATGCACAATAAATACAATTATCCATTACATAATATGAAATTTAATCGTTTAATGAAAAATTTTTAAATTGGGAGAAATCGATTCAAGGTTTAAGAAAATTTTCTTTTTCCATTTATATCATGCTTTATTTTTGTCTATATATATATAAGTAATTGTGGAGTAGTCAAACAGAACCAAGGAATCCATGGATAAAGGTGGGAAAAGGCTAAATTTTGTGATAATTTTAAGTTATTTGTATTTTATATATAAATAGTAGTTACATTTAATAACATCTTTGCCAATATCCATTTACAGTTAATGATTAGAGACATTTTTACTTTACCGGCTCTGTTATATATAATGGAAAGAATGGCAATTGGTCAAAAAAATGACTCCCCAAGATTTTTACACTTTTGGGTTTGGGACCACAAAATGTCGAGAAATGCAAACAAAATTTGGAGTTTTTCTGTATGTATGGATCTTAGTAGGGTGTTTGTGGGGAGGGGCACAATTTTGTTCACTCTCTTTGAAGCTTTAACTCTTGTGCTTTTTGTCAAAAATTTCTGAAATTTTGCTGGAAGGTTTGTGTATTAGAGGGATTGATGCTATTAAATTTTGGTTGTTAGAGTTTGAGGATACACTTTTTAAAAAAGGCAGCAAAACAGAAGTATTAAAACAACACTTTCTAAACATACACGATAGAATTTAATGTCAATGAAACTAGTGTAAATTATTTGAAATTATTATCCAGCTCTGGATTAGTTATACTGTTAGATAGCAGTAATATCTGTTGAGAAAATGGAAGTTTTATCATTTAAATCTTTCGGTTAATGTTACCTATGGTTCCAAGATGGTGGATCGTCTGATTCCAGCAAGGAAACAGTGGGGACGCACGTTCTAACCTAACCTAAACTATTCTAATAATTCTGTTGGTAATAATTATGGTAATTTATTAGAATCGGTTAGGTTAGGTTAGGTTAGAACGTGCGTTCCCACTTTTTCCCTTCTTCTATTTGCTGGAATCAGAGACGGGCCGCCATCTTGGAACCATAGGTAACATTAACCAATCTTTCAATGATAAAACGTTTATTTTCCAAATTTGTTTGGCAATTTTTATGAATTTATTTTAATAAGGCATGCCTTCCTTAGTTCAGTTTATATTAGTTAATGTAATTTATTTAAAATGTCAATAGAATTTAAAATCAGAGAATTTACATTTATGTAATATTTCAACATTGCTAACACTATATAACAGATATTAATAAAAAATTTCTTGGAAAGTTAAAATTTGAATAGCTATAAATAATTGAAAAGCTATCATGAAAGTTAACTATTCGTGATAGCTATTCAATTATTAAACTGATTTGTATTTTCTACAAGGTACAGTACATTAGCTATGTATAAAGATATTATAGAGAGCTGGATAATAATCCAGATTCTCATAATTTATCACAGATACATGGGCTAGGAGTATTATTCTGCAGAGATGTTTCATTGCAAATCGGGCCCATCCACAATGAGCAAAAAGTTATAGCTAACTGTACAGACTAAATATGCAATGCTTTGCCTGAGAAATCAAAAAGACATTAACTAAATAGTCTGTAGAACCAACTCAATTCTATTTATTATAGTCATGCTTGATCTTCAATGGGATTAGTCAGAAAAGACTTGAAAATCATGTCTTTGTTTGCTAATAATAAACCAATGCTCATTTAAAAGAAGAGAGAAAAAATTAAAGGGTTTAGATCAAATTCAAAACCTCAATTCCTCTTAGAAACAGAGAAAGCCTTAAACTAACAATTTCAATAATTTGAATTATCTGGGAAACATAATCAACAACAGTGCAATTTTAAAATGGAAATGCATTCAATAACAACTTCAGATAAAAAAATTACAAGTGAATTACTGATAAATTGTTTATTATTTTAGTTGGTAAATGATTTGTGTAATAAAAGTGTTTCATAATGAAATTAACATATTTTACACAGGCAAAAATTAAAATTAAGAGACAAGTTTCAATTCAAATAACTTTAATTAATAAATTTCAGGAAAAAAAATGTCAGTACTGAAAATATGCTAAAGGCGGTTGTCCATCTGCTTACCTTGATCTAGATTTATTTGCATAATTATTTCAAAATTATACGGTAAACCGAGCCCGAATTACGTACTAATAATCAAATGATAATTCCGCCAATTCGTCGTGTCATAACTTACCTAATTAAATATATAGATATTAAGTAATTTAGACTAATAGATAGGTGATTAAGTCACCACCTTGTATTAAATTTAATATCTTCTAAATTAATTGATCTGGAAGTGAAGATTGAATGGAGGTCCTGGTAGGGTAATTGGCAATGCATATGCACAGTAAGCAGGAGTTGTGGGTTCGAGTCTTATTCCGAATCAATCTTTTCTTCCGGAATACCCTTAAGACGAATTAATTCTAATTGTTAAATTTAATATACGACGGTGACTTATTCGCCTACCTTTCGTTCAAATTACTTAATATCTATTTATTTAATAAGCCAAGTCACGGCCCGACGAATCCGGCATTATCATTCGATTATTCTTTTGAAATTCTGGCATGTAAAATCTATATTTTTTTTCTCGGAAAAACTCTTCAATTCATAATCTAATATTTATGTTTATTAAACAATAAAACTCCAATACAAAACAAAGAAAAATCAATTACTAATTTAATTTAAAAATTATAAAATTTCTCAAATTTGTACGTTAACCGATAAAAATTCATTTCGATTCCGTTAATTAGAAATACGTATTAATTAAATTGAAATAATAAACACGAATTCCTTTTTTCTCGACCGATCGATTTGCATCAATTCGGTTTCCAAGAACTAAAGAATTTTTTAATTTTAAATTTAAAAATAAAGGCGGGTATCTCGCCATTTCGACCGAATTATTCATTTTTATTTAAATAAATTTATATTTAAAAATTGGATACGAGTTTTAAATAAAAATACTTAATTCGTTATTCGGAAAACGAATCAAATTTTTAAAAAATTATCTAACAAAACTTACAGATTTAATACATATAATATAATTACTTTAAATCCATAAACAATAAGACAGAAATCTGCTCAATTTTAACTTAATTTTAATCAAAAATTTAAATATTGCGCAAGTGTACGATCTATAGTTTGCATTTACAAACACACCGGATGAATCGAAGAATTTTTTGACTTTTCTAAGAGTTGTCCCCATAAAAAAAAAAAAAAAAAATAAAGGGAGAGAGGGGAGGAGGAGAGGGAGAAGAAATTCTGAAAGAGCCACTTGTAGGAGTAAATAGGGAAAAGGGGATTTTTTCAGAGAGATGAGCAGGAAAAGCGTCGCGACAACCGAAGACGTCAATAATTAGAAATATCGACTAGACAAACACAATGCGCACGTCACGTAGTCATGGAGACGACATGCCGAGGGAGAGAAAGCGAGAGAGGTTCTACAATCGATCGAGGAGGGGGGAGCGAACATCGTCCACCGCTAATACCGCAGCAGGCAAGTCGGTAAATCACACCGTTCCCGCTTATTTGTCGTGAGACAAACTTAAAAGAGAATCGATGGGAAGCTCCGATTTTCCTAAAAACCGATCGAAAACGGGAGACGGGGAGGTGGGGGGGGGCGATTTCCGAAAGGTTAATCGGGGAAGTGGCGATTACGTCGGGGGGTCTCGACCGTCTTCTACAATGGCTCACGCGTCGCAACTTTCGATCGTCACGATATACACGAGAAAACGTGACGCCGTGACAAAGAAAATGGATTCGTGACGGCCAAGGTGAATAGAGGAGGGGTGGACGGATCGAATGAACGGTCGCGATTGGTCGTACCGGATTAGGGGGGATAACTTTTCTCGCATCGATTACGGTTCGAAAATGCCTTTCCCTTTCTACGGTTAACGAATTGCCGAGGAGGGCTTTAAGCTATTCGATCTACGAAAATTGCAGATAGCCAACGATCGAACTTTATTAATACAGTATATATATATGCGCTTATATATAATACATATGTATCGAGTTACGTGTCTTACAAATTTATGTAATATAACGCAATATATATTAAATGTAATTTTATAATGTACCATCCCACTTGAATTTCGAATTGTTGAATCAATATAAAACAAATTTAAATTTCGTGTAATAGATACAAATCAATGAATTTTTTAATAGTAGTTTTAAAGCTAAAAATTACGATTATATTTATAGAACAATCGTTAAACGGAAGTAGGAAATGACAGAAGGATTAATTCCTACTTTCAATTAAATTTCCAATACTTATATAAAAAACGGAAGCAAATTAGTTTAGGTCAGTTGTTCTCAATCGGCCTGCTGCGAACTTCTTATAACGTTACAAAATTTCGAAACAATGGAAAAACACTAATTTTTTAAATACTTTTTATTACCATTTGCATATTTAAAAAAATGTAAATCTTTAAGTCACTTTTCGTTTATATATACGAGCATCTTTGATAGCACATTGGCTCGTTGATCGATAGAGTTGGGAATCAATGAGCCAAATAAGGTGTTTTTCAATCTATTTTAACACAGAAAACCCTAAAAATTACTCAAGAAATCCTACTTTTCTACATCCCATCCCTACCAAGTTGAGCTACAATTCCTTGGTACCTTAGCAAAAATTATCTGTCTTTAAAAAAGCTTCAGAAGTGAAGCAACGATGGATTGCTCCATCAAAGGCCAAATGATTACACTATGCTGAACGTCATACCAAAACAAAATTCGGGACAATTAATAAGTTTTCCCCGCCATTTCGTCTTCTTTCATTTCTTCACGAATTCTCAAGGTTCTGCTGAACCCAATCTGAGAAGCACTGGTCAAGATAATTAAGAACACAAGCATCTAGCATATACTGTATTTAGTAATTTACCATTTAATAAAATAGCAATTTTAGATATTTTATGAAAATTGGAACTTACTTTCTGAAGAGATTGTAAACGGCATGACAAAGCATCGATAAAAATGATTAGAAATTTTATCTATCTATCTGATTTTTACCATTATTTTATTTTGACATCGTAGATATTACATAATTTTACAAACTTTGCAACATTAGGAAGCCAAACACACAAAGATGTCTCCAATAAATGTAGAAAATCTAATTCACATAACCATACTCAGTACACACAAAAGCAGAAATATCTGAATCGTTAAGATTAGGGTTTCTGAGTATTTCTGACGTGTAGGCTCCCCTTTGAGTCCAGGAAGATTATATCCACGATTGTTCTTCAAGGTCAGAAACTCGTGGACTGGGCATTCTTTTGAATATTTTCTTCACTCAACCTCAATTATCTTATTAAAGACAGAACACGAAACGTTCTGTCGTCTCAATTACAAAATTCCATTGACTCAAGATAAACCTAACGTTAATCCATTCTAGAATAGCGATTCTTTCGTTTTAAAAACAATTAGAGAGTTTTAGAATAACTTTACAGAAGCTGATACATCGCTAGAGGACAGTGGTGGCGAACCTATGACCCGCGGGTCAGACACTGACCCACGCAGACTTTTTAAATGACCCACGCATTGATTTTTATAAAGTCATTTTTTATATCATAAAAGACAGAACAGACAATCAAAAATATTTTTTAAAAAATAAAGTACTGTATATATATCTAATGTCGAATTTATATTAAAAATGAATGAACATAATTTGGCCCACTTCTCAAAAAGATTCGCCATCACTGCTATATGATACCATCCCTGAACTAAGTTGAATTCGGTTCAATTTTTCCTTATCGATTACAGGGATGCTAAAAATGAGAACGAATCTCGTACGTTTTACAGTAGAAAATTACGAACGTTCTTCCTCAAATTCTATATAGTTTCGGATCTATTTTGTGTCAAAGGAAAACAATAACTATATATTATAACGTCGTTAATATATAAAATTATCGATTTTGAAGGCAATTCTAATTTTCTTCAAAATATAAACTCGATTAATTATTATTTTAATAACTTAATTAAGAAGCATTATAATTAATACACTTTTGCCAGAGACATTAAAAAAAATCAGTTTTAATAACTTTAAATTCTTTTTTTTAAAAAAAGCTGTTCTGTTTTTATTATTATTTTCTTCTTACACAAGTTACCGACGTTCAAAAAACATGAAAATCCGTAAGGCAATAAATTGAGTGCGTAGGCTGTATGCTGTAAAGCGGAATGACAATTTTTGTTTATAGTCGTATCTAGTGTTCGTGTTATTTCCTTAAGTTTTCGTGGATGTTTTGTTGCGTATCGCAGTTATTCGGCTTCCTAGTCACTTTATAATTATGTGTAAATGCAAAATAATTCTATGTAAATTAGTACGGTGACAACAATGTGCATAAAAAATGATTGTAAATCTCTTATAGTCTCCTGAATATGGAAGGAAAAAACAAGACTAGCGATGTCGAAGAAATGCTAAGCGCCATCCACAGTCTCCAAAGAAAAGGGTTCTCCGTATAAACAGCGTTAGTAGTAATCAAGAGAGGCTTTTAGCTGCGCTGACAGGCTGTCAATGAGATCTTAAAGAATTGTTGCACTATAAGTTATTAGAGTGTTGATTCAGGATTTGTCCTTTCTGATTCTCTTTCTTCCTGAATTAGGTCAAGACTAATTTTACAAAAATACACAAGTTCAATAGAATAACTAACTAAACAGCTGTAACTAAAAGTCCGGTATTGACAAGTACAGGTACCTAGTTCTACAATAATAAAGTTTGTTTGTTTAAAACAAACTTTCATTAAAAAGAATATTTGCACTAAAGTGTGTGTCTAGACTTTTGCGGCGAAGCCTTGTAGTCTATGACGTGTCAAGTGTCGAATTATCATTTGTGAGACTTGTGGTTGCGCGTGGTGACCAGAACTGTATTGAACAGGCGAATGATGAGTATAGGAAGACTTCAATTAGAGAAGAGTATATTCGGAAGTTAAAAAATATAGCACTGCTGTGGTACAATGTTCGGGTGCACAAACACCACCAGACATTAGCTACAGACTTCTCAAATTAAAGAATTTAGTCGAGCGTGTTAATAACAGTGAAGCCAAAAAGAAACGAGTCGTAAAATGAGCAAATTGTCTCGTATTTTAAAACTCGAATCTGTGATAACAATCCCATTTAAGAAATTACTACTGTTGCATAAAATAGCCAGAATAACCCATAATAAATTTCATATCTTATACATTTTTTCTGGTTGCTTAATTCGTGTGACAGTCATTCGCTGAACTTAACTTGTCATAGAACTCGCGACATATTAGACGAGCTTAACTTCAGAATACGCTTGACACCCTCTCCAAATTCAATATCCATATCACAATTAACTTCCGATGAATTACGAATCTGATTAATTCGTTTAAAACAATCTTAAAATTTCAAAATGACACCGCGAAAACCTCTAGTATTTCAACATCCTTACAAATTAGGTGTAAAATAGCTTTAAAATAAATATTTAAAAGTCTATATTGCAGAAAATTATTATAAAGACACCGTAAACAACGTAACATTTGAAACAGAAACGAGTTGCGTAACTTTCCTGGCAAAAAATACTTACGCTTAAGAAACACTAAAACACGTTAGCACAAAATTAAAATTGCTTGTGGTGCCATTTTTTATTAAAAAAAAACAATTTTTATAACAATCTCATATTATTAATTACAGTACTATAAAAAGGCAAAAAGCTTAATTTTGAAGGTAGAGACGAGTTTCTTCTTTAAAGTAATGCCAATAACGAGTAAAGTTTTCATTAAGTTCGAACCCCCTCGAGATACGATACATGATTCCCCTCTTATCACCCTATCGCTCGACCTTTATCGCCAAAATTTATCATTATCAATGCCCTTATATACAAGTTACCATGCCAACTTCCGTTTCTTAACCATTATCCCATCCTGAGATAATAAACGCCAATACACACAATCTTGGATATCATTTTTTACTTCTTTTCAGGTTCAGGACATCCGAAATGTCGAGATTTCAAAAACACGACGGTCAAATGCAACAGGATTAAAATATTATAACGTAATACTGTAATCGTGTCACTTATTAAAAAATTTAAGAATGACCAAAATAATTAAAAATCCTTTAATTTTGATTCAAATTTCGCAATATTTAAATCAAACCATCTGATTACGTAGAAAATACTAACTGAAAATTTGCAAGACGAAATGGTAGTATGGCAGCGTATTCGAACAAAGAAAGATAGGGTTAGAGATTTATCTTAGGTAGCCAAAATGGCGGTTCGTCTCTAATTCCAGCAAACAGAAGAAGGGAAACAGTGGGGACGCACATTCTAACCTAACCTATTCTAATAAATTACCATAATGATTAGCAACCAAATTATTAGAATAGGTTAGGTTAGGTTAGGTTAGAACGTGCGTCCCCACTGTTTCCCTTCTTCTGTTTGCTGGAATTAGAGACGAACCGCCATTTTGGCTACCTAATATAAATCTAACTGAAAGATAATCTTCAGAAACATGAATCAAACAGCATACAAAACAATCAAATTATAGGAAATTGAATTATATCATCCATTGAGAGTTACTTACCAACTTATTACTTAGTATATACAACAGATTTCACCATTCCTACGAGTCGTAATGCGTTCGTATTCGAAAATGAACCCTCGTGACCAGAAATATAGAAATCGTAAGAGCGGTTACTCTTACCCAGAAATCATCAGTTAAGTGACGTCACCAGTTAACCAATCTTATAAGTTACTATAAAGAACATGCGGCATCCAAAGAAGCATTCTCATTACTTGCCACCGATAGAGACACGAGAAAATAATTATTAAATCCGTTTCTTGTATCAGAAATTTGAGAAAAATTTAAAATGTTCTTACATGCAATCGGACTTACGTTAACACAACGAAAAAGACTGTTGCCAAATCGACTCAGCGTTGCCAACTAAGAAAGATTATTACTATTGCTTTCCGCTGGGGTTGAGTTATAATTCATAATAATACTTCTCTGTAACTTTTTAAACAAAACGTTTAAAATTACAGAGGAGAAGTATTTAATGCAAGTACAGTATTATAAGTAATTATAACTCATTTGAAAAATATAGCAACGAGTTGCGTAACCTTCCCGGCTATTAAGAGATTATATTTAAAAAATAACGTTTATTAATCGTAATAAATAAATAAATTTGTGTGTGGCACCATCTGCTCAGATTTTATGAAATTTTTTACATTATTAATTATTATAAAATGGTAGGGGTGAATTTTATAAAAAAAATTATAAATGATAATAACGGGTAAAATCTTCATTAAGTCCGACCCCACTGGAGATACGACCACCCTCTATCTCCCCACCCCCTCGACCTTTCGGCACCAAAATTTAATAGCATCAATGTCCCCTATACATAAGCTACCCTACCAAATTTCGTTTCTTAATCTTTATCCCATCCTGAGATATTAAACGAAATAAGACACCAACAAACGCATGGAATCTTTCTGACTTTTTGGGTTCGGGATCTGCAAAGCATTCGGAGGGTCAATTTGACACGATTCCAATACTTTCCCTTGTTATGTGTACACAGCATCCGAGTAAATAACATTTCATCAATATTGTTTTTGATACGACTCGATCAAACATTGTTTTAATAAAATAATAGGTTAATGTTACCTTAGGTAGCCAAGATGGCGACTCGTCTCTGATTCCAGCAAGAAAACAGTGGGACGCACGTTCTAACCTATTCTAATAAATTACCATAATTATTAGCAACCAAATTATTAGGTTAGGTTAGGTTAGAATGTGCGTCCCACTGTTTCCTTGCTGGAATCAGAGACGAACCGCCATCTTGGCTACCTAAGGTAACATTAACTAAATAATTTGATAAAGGATTTACATTAAAACCATAGCTGTGGCTATGGTTAAAAAACTGAAAAATATCTCTTGAATAATTGAACAAAATTATATGCAATAAAACTAGTCGAACTGTATCTTTATCGATGCAAGATACATCACTATTTCTTTTCGTCCGCAAAAACCGAAGCTGTAAATATGATAATATCATTAATGGACGTATTCTATCACTTCCAGGAATAAATTAGTTTGTTTATTTCAAAATAGCTTTTAAATTTGTTTATATAATATTCGCGAATTTAATCTACATTCAAACGATATTTCCCAATCGGTGAGTTGCGACCTTTCGGAGACAAGAATCATAGATTCGATTAACGTTGGGGGATATCTCTTACTCTAAACAGTAATAATCGACTAAAGAAACAAACAAGAAAGGAGAAACTTATGCACTTTCTGTTCTTTTCTTAAAAACTCATTTACGTATATAAAAACATTGAATTTTTATCATGAATGGTCATATTCTTGCTGATAGCCAGGCTTTATGTATGCCAGCTTCTGGAATCTTGTAATCTTGATATTAAAATTTCTCAAAATAAAGCAAACATATTTTAATTCTATAAAGAATATTCCAATTTAATAGTTTAAATTGTTTCCTTATTTCAATTACACTCTGGATGTTAAAGACAGTGCTGAAAAAAAGCATGCAGAACAACAATGAATTTGATTATGTTTATAATTAGTAAATCCTAAGACATAGAATAGTTTAAACCATAATGTCAATCAATAAAAAAATCACAATTTTTTATTCTTATTTAATTACTCTACTTAATGTTATTAGCCAATTATCATCATCAGTATAGACAACTCCTAAAGTGATTACAATTAGCAGATTACATATTGTTCCTATATACAGTGAGCAAAATAGTAATCAGACACTGATAAAATTGTGTGTACACTCAAGTTTTATGCAAATATTTATTCAACATGCTAAGTTAATATTTTATACAGTTGGATAGGCCTTTCGTTAGTAGAGATTTTAGCCATTAGGTTTGCTTATACTGACTTATACCAATCAAAGCTAATATGAATTGAATGATGATTACCTCTAAATTGGATGCAAAAAATTAATCAGACATTTTACCTCTAAAGCTGTCAAACTTTTATTTATTCATAAGAATACATTCTAATATTTTGTCGTCTTCCCTGGGACTATCACAGCACTGAGTCTTTTTGGCATCAGTAGTACCAACTTTCTAGTTGTATTTTCACACTAAAGTTGTTCCAAGCCTCTTTCATATCTTCTTAAATCTTTTGTCTCCAAGCTACTTGACCAAAACAGACTGTAGATGCTCAGTGGGATTCAAGCTAGGACTCTGCAAAGGTAATTCCAGAATAATGACTTGATTTTTAACAAAAAATAAAAAAAAACCCTTCTCAATGCCAGAAGAGCACCTGGAATCATTATCTTGTTGTAAGATGAAATTATCTCCCAAGCCCATTTTTTCCACAAAAACAGAGAGATTTTGTTGAGGATCTGACAATACACTTAGGTATTCATAATACTGTCAATAAATTCAATCTTCCCAACAACCTTGGTTGCCACAGATGTTGGGAGATTGAAACAAAACCATAATGTTACTACCACAGTATTTGACAGTAACATACGTGCATGCCAGCTGGAATTCTTTCCTGGGCTCCCTCCAAACTTTCTATGGTCCATCTGAGCATAGGTTAAATTTGGACTCATCCGACTATAAAACTTTCTCCCAGAAAGTATCAAGCTGTTGACGTACTTTTTTGCAAATACCAATCAACTCACCATGTGATGCTTGCTTGACAAAGGCTTTGTCCTCACTATATGCCCCCAAATCCTGCTTCATGAATGCAATTTTGAATTGTTTGTGAAGTCATCTCAATACCAAGCTCCTCTTTTAGTTTAATCACCGACTGTGGGACAGAGTACAGGTTTTTCCTATCGTCCAAATGATGGCTCGATCACGAGTGCTATCGGTCTTCCATTTTTGGCCATGCCCAAGCAAACCGACGATTTGAACCAGTCATTTTATGTATTTTAACAAAGGAGAAAATGGTTAAATGCAAAATTCTTGTCATTTTTCAATTCAACAATAGGAATAGCCAATGATTAAAGATTGATGATTATGCCTGTTGTTGGTCAATGCTAACCAGTGATTTTTTTTGAATGGCATGAGCAGAAAGTAAATCTGTGGAAAATCATAAATTTTATACATAGAAAAAGAATAATAATTAAATTCACTTATATAAATCTTAAGTTTTCTTATTAGTTGACAGGAATAAAACAAGTGTTATATAACACTTGTTTTATATAATCAGATATCTGTTTATAAGAAATGCAATTAACTTTTTGTGCTCAAATTGACAATGTAAACTGTAACGAGTTCCTTAAGCAGACGTAAAAATCATAAAAGCACGAATATAGTCTTGTATGAATTTGTGTACATTTGCAACAAACCGAGTAGAAACGTGTGCAATTTTACCAGCGTCTGATTATTTCTTTTTCGGTCCATTCTATTTTGTTTTATTCAAAACAGTCAATCGAATGATCAGTTGCAAACATGTATGCATTTAACACTGTACAAGAAACTATGCTAAAATCCACAAAATCAAATAAGTTACATTCATTTATGGCTAGCAAAAATAATGGCTTAATCATAAATCGTTCAGACTATTAAATGTGTTTTATGTTACGTACAAAAACAATCCACCAGAAATTCATTAATAAAATAAATTTTATATAAAACAATCAAATTAATTTACTTATAAAAATCATCTTATCAAGATTTTAAATAGTATTTTCAACATTTTACAATTTCTTATATATTCTAATTACTTATCATTAGACTTTAAAAAAATTTTATTCACTAATTGTGATAATATCTAGAAATTTTTAAAAAAATTTTAATTAAATATATTAATTCTCCTAGCATAAAAATTAAACAACGCATAAAATTGGATTAAAAGACAAATATTTGTAAAAATATAATTTATTTAAAGATTTTAAATCTTTTTTCATGTCCTAATCTTTCATTTTATTTTGAATTTCATTTCTTTTTATTTAAAATTTCAAATTTTTTTTAACATTTCCAAATTTTTTCTTAGAAATTCCAAGATTATTTTAAAATTATTATTATTATTTTCATTCAGCATTAATTTGACTTAAAATCTTTACTCCATCGAAAGAATTAAAGTACGACAAACTATGCTTAAAGCAAAAAGAAAAAAAAAATAAATAGTTTAAATTTTTAAAAAATTCTTTGTAATTTTATTTATATCTGTAATTCTTTTCGAGTTTTACTTCCACAATTTTAGTTGGAAATCAAAATTTTTCATACTGCATTATCTAATTGATAATTAAAGATAAACTCTAAAACTAAATTTAATAAACTTCTCGAAAGTTGAAAGAATTTTTGATTTTCGATAAAACTTTCTTCTGAATTTCAGAATCTTATTTTGAAATATTGGATTAATTTGCATTTATGTCCTTATGTTATTAATATTGATTAATATGAAATGAATACATTTTATGAAAACTATTCAAAACTTTTATGATTTTTTAGATAAATTCATAAAAAGTTATTAGAAATCCCATCTCATTCCAAACTTTTTTTTTAT
Organism: Centruroides vittatus; assembly: GCF_030686945.1. NCBI lineage: Eukaryota > Metazoa > Arthropoda > Arachnida > Scorpiones > Buthidae > Centruroides > Centruroides vittatus. Next base: position 2,856,471 of record NW_027122193.1, read on the forward strand.
ATCATTGAATAATAACTGGACATATGTTGAAATCTAATCGCTGTAATTCCTTTTTCTTTTTAACGTTGAGATTGACAGTTTTGACAAACGCTTATCAGAAGAGATAATTAAGTACAATTAAAATAATTTGAATATTTCTACCGACTTTGACATCGACCATTTTTTCCTTTTACTTTTTTCCTGGTGGCCTCACACCTTTCTAGGAACATCACCCAGGGAGAGAGAGGGCCGCATCTCTGGTTGAAAAACCGTTGTCTTTAAGGGAACCATTTTAATTTTTTACCTATCGTTTACTCGTATAATATATATAAAAATCACGATTCTGTACTTAATAACAATTAAATTATCGTATAATTTGTTTTAAATTTGAGTCATAAATAGTGAAGCTATTAAATAAATTAAGAAAAAATGCTGGCACTTGACAAAACCGAGAACCACGACAGGATTTTGCAATAATTTCTAGACGTAATCGGGTTTAGTTGATTTTTTGATTGTCTGAGATAGACCATCCACCTATAAGCATCTCATTTGTCTCGCCAGGTGTCAAGAAATGTCTCACTTCGTACACACACACACACACAAAAAAGGCAACTCCAAACTCTCTATTTAACGATCGCTCAGTTTCTCAACAGTTTTGGACGGTTAGACGAATTCTGACCATTTGTAAGTATAATAAAAAAAGAAAAACCATTCGAAACTTACTCAGGCGTGTCTTATCCTACTATTAAGTAATATGAAAGATACGATGTATAATTCGGCACTTAGAAAAAAAAAGCGCTAAACTTCTGTTATTACGCGCGAAAAAATACATATTATTTAGTTAGATCGTTTTATTTTTACATTTTAATTAAGTAAATTTTCGAATTCAAGTTTAAAAACAAAATGAAACAAACCGACTTCTATACTAAGAGAATGGGAGTGTCACTGTTAGATGTAAGATCAGTAAAAATGTTCAATTATAATAATAATTTGCTAGCAACTTCCAGATAAAAGCTGCTGGATTTTTCAGCGTTTAAATCCAAAAACAAACTAATTATTCAAAATTTTAGAGAGTTATTTATCACTCCAAACGAGGAACAAAACAGTTTAAAGCGGAGAAAAATACATAATAAGAAAATTCATTACGAAATAAGATAAACAAACGTCGAACACACGATTCCTTTGTTGAACATTAAACATTAATCTACTATTCTTCTCACATAAATAAGTGACGGGAGTAGGACATCATTTTATTATTGCCGCGGGCCACCATTCTTAGAATCATCTCGGCCTACATAAAAAGAAATCTAACAATCTCTCGACACAAGCAACAAACGGCAAAGAAAGAAAGAAGGGGGGGAATCCCGAAATGAGGAACGACGTCACTAACTCCTAGCGACGAACTACATAACTAATTTTCGATTCGTCCTCGCTCGAGTACCGAAATCGCGCGCCACTCCCACCACGTGCGAAACGTGAATTTCGTGTGTGCGGGGGAGGCAGAAAGGGCGCCCTCTGGCTGACAGGACGCGAAGTTTTATTGTAGATCGTTCCCGGTTCGGGCACGAACCCGCGCCGAGCCCCCGGCCACCACCTGTCACAATACACCTTTTTCCATTCGGAGGTAAGGTGGTCGCTGAACCCCGTGTAGCGAGAAACGTTGGCCATCAACCACGACCCTTGAACCCGAGCGAAACGTCGACTCCGAGTCTACTTTTATATCACGGTTAAGGTAAAGGTCAGATTTAATCCTCCTACTCGTTCTGTTTAAAAACCGGGTTATACAGAATTCGATAAATTTCTCGACCTGTTAAAGAGGTCGAGTGATGCCTCGTATGTGTGTGTGTATGTGTAGACAGAAACACGTTAATTGGTATTTAAAACACGTCGCACGCCTTGGAAATAAATATGAAAGTGACATTTAAATTTTGTTCGTTACACGAGACCAATTTGTGGATTCGGGTTTTGTGTATCTTTTGTGCAAAGTGAAAATAACATTCAATAATAATAAAATAAAAACAGGTAACTAATTTGTCAAATTAAGGGCCAAGAAGAGGAACTTACACGATATCTTTCCTTCCCGTCAGATATCTCAAAAGACGAGCAACAACGTCAGCAATGACGACACAATTGTTGTCTAACAAGGCCTCTTCCAGATCCTGAAAGAAAAGACAAAATAGTCAGTCACATAAATCGGGATGTTAAAGGTGAAAGGGGTCACGAGGTCACCGACCGATCCTTCCCAAAGGGACACGGCAACGGACAGAAAGGGATTCGCAAATAACACCCACTCGAACTTCTATATTTGGAAAGATATATTAGAATATCCCAGAACAGCTGAGGTCCCTCTCGGTTTTGTATAGAATTTCAATTCGTTTCTGTTGACATTTGAAATTTTTAACAGGTCTAGAAAAATATCTCTTTTTACCGGAGGCTAAGCGAGCTTAGAAATTCCTAGGAAACAAAAGAGAAAGCAGAAAAATGGAAGAAAAAATATTGTATATATTGGAGAAAGAGAGAGAGAGAATTGAGTCGAATTCCAAGATAATTCATCAGATGTTGGACCAATAGCAGAAAAATAAGAAAAAACAACCGGAAATCGAACGTATTCCATTCGACGGGAAGAGATTCTCTTTTAGTTTTCTTGGAAAAATGAAGAGAAACTTATCCGTTGCAGAGAGAACTGGAGACAACAGGTCTGAGACGATATGTCTCTTTCAACAATGCCCTGACCGAAAGATTAAACTGTGGATTAATTCAAATTTAATGTAAAGAATGACCATTAAAACTTCAACGAAAAAAGAAAAAAGAAATTTGCTGACGTCGATTTTATTGAGGGGAGATTTTTTATTTTATAGACGAAAATAAAACAAAAATGTGTGCTCGCGCTCGATACGTAGAAGAGTCTGGCGCGAGGTTAAATTGTTGGGCTGCCAATGGAGTATAAATAACGTCAGAGGGCGCCGCGCTGACGCTCCAAAGATAACTTTGTCGCGCGGAATCGCGCCGCACTCTCGGAACGGAACGTATGAAGCGAACGAACGACGCCGAATTTTTAAGAGGGGGGCGAAAGCGGCCGGTCACGTGACGCCCGGACCACACCCGTCCGAGGCTGATTAATCGGAAACGCTCGCGCAATCGATTGGTCCCCGCACCCGAAAGTGGGGGGAGGGGAACTCCTCGTACGAAAATGTCAACGAACCGGACGATAAAGGGGATTTTTGCGAAATTCGACGTATACGAACAGATGAACGCACCCGAAAATTAGAGAGAGGAATTTCTTTTTCTGGTTTATTGTTTCTTCTTTTAGACGGCGTCTAAAAATTCCAGACAAGCGATTTTTAAAAGCGACACTTTATTTTTTAAAAATAGAAAATAAATCCCGTCTCGCGCAAACGGGCGACCACCGATTGGACACGCGTCGCCATGACAACCATGTACGGTTTCTCGGTAACTCCCTCGTTCCCCAAGCGGATAACGAGAGAACTAAAACCGGGACCCGGTGGAACGAACACGGGGGAGGGGAGTGACGCTCGTTATACCAGAAAAAGGGAGGAGGAAAAAGAAAAAAAAGACCAGACACCTCCCCCCCTTATTTGGGTGGGTTCCTCCCTCCTAGTTTCGCTCGAGACTCTTTTTTTTATTTTTCTTTTTTCCGAAAACCTGCTTCACCTTGACGGTGTTCATGAAGGACAACGCCTGAGGTCATAGGTCAGTCGGAATCATCCTTGAACGTGCCGGCAAAGCAGGTACCGGTCGCCAGGAATGTCGGCCCCCTCCGGGTTAGGAAGGGCGGAAGGCACTGTCCTCCCCGTCCCGCCGCAGATTGGTCCGACCTAGTCACGTGGAGGAGGAAAAAAACACGGCGGGGGAGGCTCTAGTACCGGCCAACGCCGACAGGGGGCAGTCCGGGCGGGGGTTTTTAACGGTCAAGAAAATGGTGGGCGAAGACCGATTTTTTATTTCTAATTTAATTTTTCTTTTGAAACCCGTTGGAGAAACGTTTCCCGGTCGAGAACAAACTTAAAACGCGACTATAATTAAACATCCATCTCCGAGCTGGCGCCAAACGTTCTATTATTAGAAAGAGATGTTCGGGTTAAACAGAGCAATCCTACAACGTCGTTTCAGACGGGGTCGCGGGTCACGGACTAAGTGTTAACGACGTGGGCTGCACGAGTCTATCGATTTTCCAACCGAATTTTCAAGAAATAAATAAATGCTAGCACCTTTATAAAAGAAAAAAAAAATTCTCATCCAAATCCTCACATCCCGCATCTGTTTACTCCTTTGAAAACTCGAATTCGAGCTGAGCGGCGATCGTAAACCCTACACTTTCCAGGGGGGTATTTTTGGACTTTGTACTAAAAATACACTTAAGGTGAAAGTGTATCTAATCTATTTCAGATTGAAACATACTTTTTAAAGTTTCTCCTCTTAAATTATGCAAGAATTAAAGATTAAAAGAGGAACAAAAACACCAGACAAATCTGGGATAATCGCGGCCATCCAAGGAAAATTCCGAATTTTACCAATTCTCGACATCATTATTTTTTAATTGTGCCTTTGTGTGTGAAAAATTAAAGTTATATTCTATGTGTTTTAGTGTTTTTTTTTTTTTTTTTTAATTCGAATCATCGCCGCTTCGCTCGGAAAACAAGGAATATAATTAGAAAATGAAGATCGCAGACTCAACGTTATTCATCTTGGATGATGCTAGATGAACAATTTAAAAGAATAGTCCACGTTCGTTTTCTATAAAAGTCTAACGACTTTTACAGAAAAGTCCAACCAATATTTACAAACATTGAACATATGTGTATAAATCTACAAATTTTAATAATAAAATCTACACCATTTCTAAATTACACGTTGGATTTTAATAGAAAGCAAACACTCGAACGTTTCTAGATTATTTTCTGTAAGAAACCAACGCAAGTTAACAGAGGTTCCGCACTTACAAGAAGACAAACGTTAGCATTATCAACCTTTAAAAAAAAAACCAGACAATTTGTAGCATGCAATCGGCCCTCGACAAAAATTACATCTAAAAGTTAATGTGGACATAAACAGATCGATCGCGATCGAATCTTCTGCGATTCTAAATCAATCGGAAACAGATCCATTTTCATTTTTGGAAAAGAAATGTAGCTACGATCGAACGCATTCCGCAAATAAAAGAAAGAATAAGGAGGGAGAAAAAACAAAGATTTAAGAGCGATTTCGGAAGCAGAGTTCATAAACGCGAGGAAATATATAACCAAGATATTTGGGTCGAAAATACTTTTATCGACTAATTGATCAGTCGAGTTATAACGCTGCCAGTAAACAAAATCATTTTCTAAACGCGTTTTATATACATCAAAATAGTGTCAGTTAGTAAACAAGGCCATTCTTTATCATCCGAATCGTTATCGAAACAATATAAAACTCCCCCCCCCAAAAATCTATAATACATTCCCTATTCTTTTCTCTGTTTAAACGTCCTTCGGATTAAAAATTAAAATCATTTATCTGCTTAATAAACGGCATTAATAAAAGCGTATAGTAGTAAACGGAGCATCTATTCGGTTTATCTTTGGATTTTTCACCATCGTACAATTGTGTACAAGGGAGTTTGGAGAACGGTTTATCGACTGGTAAGAACCTGTTGTGGTTGTGAAATGTTTCTCTCCCCCCCCCTTTTTTTATTGTTTCACTTTTAAAACGAATTCGTAAGAGCGTAACCGAATCGGCATTTTAAGAAGAAAATCAAATAAGAGTGGGTTTCGCACATCTTTCGATTTATTAAATTAAAATAAAAAACGCAAGTGGTCATCGAAAATCGTCATTTTTGTTGGATATGCACTTGGCATCAGTTTATACATATGCACACAGTTTGATTATTGATGATGGAAGCCGAACCGGGACGATTTAATATAAATTCGTGGGTTTGGTTCGGTTCTGAATGCTATTATGAAAAACGCAACGCAGTGATGTGTTGTGCGGAAAGATAAACAAACGTGCGATAATGTTTATTAAATAACACACGTAAGTTATCGAGACATATTTATATAATAATACCCGAGAATGTGGATTCAATTCCCAATAGATATTAAATACACCCCCCTCCTTTCTTCTAGATTCGTAGTTGGATGGATGTTAAGGCCCGCAATCGAATCAAATGAAACCACTTTTCAAATTGTCGAATTACCAAATTTATGGGAAAAGAGATTTAATTGTTTTTATTATTTCTAGTCTCGCTGACGTTTATTATATTTTACGTTTATTAAAGTTTCTTATCCAGACGGATTCATCCGTCCAGACGCGATAAATTATCATTGCAAGTAATTTGCGATACTCGATAAAGCGAGCATCCATATTGATGTTTTGAGATGAATCATTTCGTAAATTATTTCTTCTGTCGGAATCTGTAAATCCTCCTCCTTAGCGGACGAAATGATAAAATAAACAACATTTAATTCCATTAATTAATGAATACGAAAGACACGACACGTTTTAATCAAGAGAGACTTTTTGTTTGGGCGTGTGACGGTATCCAAATCTTTATTTCTGTTTATAAATTAAATTTTATCTCACATTCCTTCGGGCAGCGGCCAATTTTATGTACACTTTCGAATATCCTAAAGGATACGGGTGGATTTTCGCAACCTCCCGCGGAAATTAAGATTATAGTAAGGTCTCCTGTTACGCGAAACCACAAATTTACGTAATAATCCGATCAAAATAGCAACAACATCGTGTAATTTGATACGTCGTACTCGTTAAATACTTGACAATTTTTAACTGAAAGAGCATTTAATTTGATCAAATAGAAAAAAATAATTTTCGGCCAAGTATTTCTCTCAAGTTCGGTTCGAAATAAATCACAATAATCAGTTTAAAAACAGGGTATTTGCAGTCGAGAAACGGGTAATGTATGGTATCTCAGTCTCGAAGGAAAAAAAAAATCTTAAAGGTAGGAGAAAAACAATAGGAGAAACGAAGCCCTGGGGTAGTGGAGAAAACAGGAAATTGTTGATACCCTCCTGTATCCGGGAGTTCTTAGAGACCAGCTGTCACAGACAAACAAACAGGAGGCGAAGAGAAATCCTTTCTTTGCACAGATCATTGCGGAAATGAACGGTTCCGAGTGTGAAATTGCTCGGGGGTGTAAACTGACGGCGACTTCTTAACACCTTTCAGCGCTAAAACCCCCCGAAAAAATAATTATTTCGCGATGGCAGCGTATTTAAGGTTAAAAAAAAACGCTCTGGTGGCGAGTTAATTATAAGAAATCCTCATCTTTCCGCGCTGCGTACACCCTTATTTAAACGGACAATAACCGGAACCCGACGAGTAGATTGGATTTCGGCTGGATCGACGAATAAATTTACGCGCGAAAATCGTTCGAGAAAACGAGAAATTTATAGGTAACGAGAGGAAAACGTCAACTATATAAAACAAATGGCATCGGAAACGAACGACAGATGGCGCTGCCTGAATTTCTGCAGCCAGAAACTCCTATCCATTTGTCCGAAAATTACATTTTTGACAGAGTAAACTGCGTGTAACCGCGAGTATTTATAAACGAAACGATTCTCTATAATCTACATATTATTCTAATTAACGATTCGTTTACACTACAATTAATAGAACGACTCTAGAATTTGGCCATTCCTTACAAGACTCTTCGTAAAAAAAAAAAAATTAAATTAAAGAAAAAGAGAACCCTTCGAAAACAAAGGATTAAGCGAATAATACTAGCATTAATCGACAACAGAAGCGAGAACAGACATTCAGACGCGCTAATCCATTTGGTGTAAGCGATTACTGCTAGAGGAAATTAGAAACGGAATAATTTTTTACGCGAATCGAGCGCGTTAAAACGATGACATTCCGAGTTAAGAGGAAGGGGATTAGAATTTAAAGGGAGCTTTGTTCGCAGTTTAAACGGATCAAATTCGCTAAACTTAAAAGGACGATGGGCATTTTTCTTTCTTTTTTTTCGGTTCGGCTGGTGGAAAAACAAACAGTGGATAACGAAAAGAAAAGAATGGGAGGGAGGATGGGCAGGTGTAAATAACTACATACAAACGCAGCGAGAAGAAGGGGAGGAAGGTGAGAGAGGCGACCGTGAAGAAGAACAAAGGTCCGAGTTTTCGAGGCGAGCAAAACCAGACGACTCGAGTTGTCTCGCCCGGGGCTATATCGGCAGGACAGAGCAACTATTTCACTCGATTTCCCTCTCTCGCTCTCGCTCTCGACTTTTTCACAAATCTCGTTTTCTCAGAACGAGACGTCTATCGGCAAAATATAAATGGAGTGAGAGAGAGAATGAAAAAACGTCACGTCGAGGGTCGAAGTAGAAGTTAAAAAAAAGAAGAAAAAAAAAATAGTACACGAGATACGAAGCCGGATTTTAACAGACGTCTCACTCCGCGCGCGGGGTCAATTCACCCCATCTGGGGGACATCCACATCCCAGGGCGATGAGGCCCTCGATGACCGAGGAAGTGGGGGACGGGATGGGAGAATGACGCGTAAACAAGTTCGACCCTACAGGAAAAAAATACGAGTTTCTCTATCTACACACCAGACGACTTTTTGGCTAAACTCTCTTCGTCCGGATTTAGACGAGGGAGTGTGTGTGTTTGTCTGTGTAGTGTGTGTAGAATCCCGGAACTATATCGGGGCTCTGTTCTAGTTCTACCTGCTTCGTTCGAACGTGTTCGGAGAAAGTCGATTCGTATAATACTAGGGCATGACCTAGATATTTTCTTATCCTTTCTCGCATTTAAACGGGGTTGTCGAGTCCTTCGAAGTAATTTGTCGACTGTAAAACAACTCTAACGCCACTACACAACTGTACATAAATAAGGATCTTACAATCGATATTTATAATTTCCGATCGAACGGCGGAATATATATATATATATATATATATATATTTCTTTCTTTTATCGATCGATATCTATGATCGATATCAACTGCGAGAAATTAGGTTACCGTCGACTAATTAAAATACTGTAACAGTTAGCTACTTACAGTAAAGTTCGTACAGTTAAACTTTTATATACGTCTGTACGCGGCTGCGACATTCTTAATTACTGGAATATCGTTTGTCGAATGCTGTAATACCTAAAGGACGTCGCTAACAAGTAAACGATCGCGAGAACTTGTTTACGCGAAGAACAATACATATTTTATAGTCGCGAAAATGTAAATTACGCTAAAAAAAAGACGTTAAATATTCAAAAATCTTTCGAATTTTTTACGCATTCGCTTGTTTTGATGTGTTACTTCTGGTCAAATATTTAAGTAGTTTCGCTAATCTATAATCTCCTCGACTATAAAAGAAGACTAAATTAAATATTTTTAAAAACACCATTCGAACAGGTAAATATCCAGGCATTAAATGAAATAAATAATGAACAGAAGAGCTCCGATTTCACTAGATCCGATTACATCTTACGAACCGTCGTAAATAAAACTCTAATTTTCCATAGGCTTAGGCTGTAAATGAGGTTCTATTCCTGGAAAAAGTGAGCCGTGTAGAGATGACAAAAAAGTAGTTAAATATAGCATTTCATACAATTCATAATAGGGAATTTATACCACGCGGTCGACTATGTAATAAGCGCAAATTTAAGAGCATTTATTTGTATAGAAACGATCGAAATTAAACTTGGAAACATACGAAAAAGTAAACGTTGCCACTGTTTTTAAAAAAGTCTAAATTTATCAGAAAATAAATCAGCGAATAAAAACAAATTCTTTGAATTTATTCAATATTTTACAAGCAAAGTTAAAGATAGCTAACCTCGTAAATATAGAAATCTGAAAGCTAAGAGTTAATGAGTCATTGAGCCACAGAAGACAATTCTTCAAGCAGGAATACATCAGTTTTGTAATACTTACATTAAGAGATAAGTAACCCACTGCGTACACCTCGATATAATAGGTTTAAAAATATATTTAATGAAATCTTCGGATATAATTTGAAACCGAATTTATTTATTTAAGCTAAAAATATATTAAGTGATGTATAAATTGCATTCTTCTCGATATAGAAATTATTTATAATTTCTCTACTACCGTCCTTATAATCTACGTGGAAGATTGTTTACACTTGAAAAAATGGTGGAATTTATCTGTACTATAATTCCACATGTGGAAATAGAATATGAGAAATGACAATTTCTATTTATAAAAATAAAAATAGCGAAACATCAACGAAAGATTTATTCAATTAATTTATTTTCTCTTGTATGTGTGTGTATATATACAAGTTATGCAAACGAACAGTTAAAGTTTACATAAAACAAAGCTTTTTTGTGTGTATAAAAATATATTTCTGTATAATGATACGTAGAGACGGCCCTATTTTTCCAACTTTATCAAAGATTTTTAACATTACTGAATATTTTTCCTTTTTCTAGAAAGATAAAAATGCTAACTCGCGACATTTTTTCCACGACGAAGAATTCAATAACAGTACTCAGCATCCCGCATATAGTTTTTTTTTTACATCTCTCTCTATATATTATATATATGCATTTTATTCCGATTTTCACTATTTTTATTAAATATTTTTCAATAAAAAGCATTGCTAAACTACCAGATTACATATTAAAATATACAATTTGGTACAAATTTAATTATTAAAAAAAAAAAAAAGAAGTCAGACCACCCACCTAGAGTAATTTAGTACTAGGAATGCGAATCAATTTTGCAAATATTTACGATTTTTATAACGTTACACGTAGAACTATTTATAAGACAGGAAGGTAATTGTTACAATAGAAGAAATTATATGAATGAAAAACACGCACACACACACACACAGAGAGAGAGACACACACATTAGCAATTATGAGTAGAGCGTGAATTACAATGGAATCGAGTAAGGAGTCGTGCACGAGCGAGAGAAAGGTACCGTGAGAAATCATATTTTCCGATCGTTTGCATTTCGTTTCGTGGCCACTTACGGAGGAATTCGATAGATCCGAAATTCTCTAGTCGTACCAATTAAATCGAGTAGTATAATTTCCCTTTGTATTTTTCTCCGAAAGTGCGTCGAAGCTCCTCGACACACGTTGTGTTCGATAATTACAGATTAATTAATTAAATATTAAAATCGACGTACGAAATTATAAAAAGGACATTTTATAAAGTAATATCCGCAATAATCATACTAAAAAGTTAAAAATCCAGTCTTTCTTTCGAAATTTATGAACTTTACAATTATATTCACATCTTCAAACTACATAAATATAGGAGGGTTAATGTTAACTATGGTTCCAAGATGGCGGTTCGTGTGATTCCAGCGAGGAAACAGTGGGGACGCACGTTCTAACCTAACCTAACCTATTCTAATAATTTTGCTGCTAATAATTATGGTAATTTATTAGAATGGGTTAGGTTAGGTTAGAACGTGCAGCCCCACTGTTTCCTCGCTGAAATCAGACGAGCCGCCATCTTGGAACCATAAGTAACATTAACTTATAGGAGTTATATTGCGTGGAAATTAATTGAGGTAATTTTTTCCAGCTCTCTACAAGAAAGATTCTTATTGTTTGAAAAACGTCCGTTTGAAATGCCCAAATCAAACATTTAGTTTCCGAGAAACGGACGAAGAAGAAACCTAAAGAATTACGATCCCGGAGCTCTACTACTCTCCCGAAAGTCTAAAGATTTGCATTTAGGAGTGCCAGAAAGATAACAAAAATGTAATGAGATCGGTTATAAAATTTATCAAGGGGTTACATCCATTACAATTGCCGTGAGAATTTCAACTTCTCGGCTCTTACTTTCCCAGAAATCTTGTAGGATGAAGACAAGCAGGAGGCTTCTTCCTTTTTAATCGCCAAAAAATCGTAATTATTTTTTTAAAAAACAGATATCCATTTTATATTAGCAATATGTTCGAATGATAATCTATTATTATTATTTTTAAACCAGAAAAAAACTCGGAAATATTTTTAGGGTATTAAAAACCCGCCATTTTTCATCTCCATTTTTATGTAGGTCCTATTCCGTGTGATTAATCCGGTTCAACTGGTTTCTAGTGGAGCATGTAGAAAATAAATAACATCTCCATTTATCCGATTTTCCAACTACGCCATTGCTAGGAATTAAAAATAACCGTCTCATCATTGTGGAAAAACAAAAGAAAAGGGAAAACAAACCAAAAAAACCGAATTCGAGCGAAACTAATAAATAATTCATCCCCAACATTTATTACCATAAACAAAATCAATTTAATTTATATAACTAAATATCAGCCACTATATAACCAACAGTCGAATTATTTTTTAATCTACGGCAGACAATTATTATTTTTATACCTAAGTAAAACTTAAAAAAAAAATCTAATTATTTACACGAAAATGTGATCTGTAAAATATCTAATACTGTAACTGTATTTGTTTTTCTGGCATAATTAAATATATAATATGCAAAATTATACACCTGATCGACATTTTGAATCAGCAATACGTGAACTTCCGTTTTAGAATCAAATAATCGAGAATATAAAACAATTTTACGGCTTAATTTACTTAAATACTCACGGCTAAAAAAAAAATTCATTTGAATAACTAATTTCGCGCATTTAAACTACAAAACTACAATTCTGTCAAGATTCTATCGATCAGCAACACGAAATCGTGGAAGATTTTGCGAGTTTCTGTGCCCCACAACCCCAAATCCTTCTCCCGTCGATAATATAATCGATTAATTTTCCTGGTCATTAGAAAACCGAATCCAAAATGATCGCCTGCAGATATTTTATTTTTTTTTATGATCAACAGTTTTGATAATAAGAAAAAGCTCCGCTTGTACTCCTTGGTGTCGATGACGAGGTCGTGCGAACGACCACTGTTTACAAGATCAATTACTCACGTGATTGATATTGCGGAATTCAAAAAACAAATACCATTTTGAAATTTGTCAATTCTGTAATCTCTCCAAATATCAATAGTACGAGAGGTGAACACAAATACCGTTTAATACCCAATGCCTAACGTTATATAAGACACGCTAATAAAAGAAATACGGAAAGTTACCGGAATTTGTAATAAACTGATTTGTAATTTAAAAAAAAAAATTAAAATCGTATGAATAAATTTTACGTCCTTCTCTAACAAGTAAGTAAATAATGAATGGACAAACGGGTTGTTTCCCCCCTCGATTTGGACGCGAGCAAAGTTGAAAAATCCGGATTCTTTCACACCCCCATAAAGTGGGCCCATTAATTTATTCGCAAAACCACTCTCGATACGTACGCGAATTCCTTCGCTTCCATTAAAGATGACAGAAATGTATCTCATTTCCGTTCGTCCAACTCGTCTGTTAAGTAGTCACATCGCAGGTGTGAAACTCACCTGCGTCTGTATCTTAGGCGCAGATACATCTCCGGCAACGAGCGCCTCCGAAGACTTCCCACCCCTCTACAGTCGAGTCAGTCGATCTTTCCTCCTCGAGGTTCATTTGAGGCCTAGTTATGGGGATCGAGAGGATCCGGTCATAGTTCTCGTCACCGAAGACTAAGCGAAACCAAAACCGGAGGGGGGAAGAAAAACGTAAAAAAAAAGCGCACACTCGACTAACGTCGGAGGGCGAAAGAAACAATTCGATTTTGAATAAACAACCGAATGACGAATTGTAAATCGGTCGGATGGGCAAAGAAGAAGGGGGGGATATAGAGGAGCGAGTTGTCCCAGATAGGATTTCGACCGAAATTTGATCGGGTGACCATAAACCGCTCGCGCCAATGTCACGTTCACACGTGCAGCGGCTCAACAGATCGGTCATTTACCCCGACGCCTCTATCCACCGGCGGCGAGAGTAGAAAAGAGGCGGAGGCGTCATCAAATCACCAAACTCCACGCGGACCAGTCGCCGACCACATTGATTGACGTTTTCGTCCCCCCGTGCCACACAACCGGACTTTTAACGACTCCAACTCGTCCTTAGGCCACTTCCATTGGTCACGCGCTTTTTTTTTAACGCGTCAGAGAAACAAATACAATAAACGTAAACAAGAAACCGAAACAAAAAACAGTACACTTAATTCCTTTCCGCATTGGATATATCGTAACGTTTCCGCACAGCATAACCCGAAAACGAAGGGGAACGTCCTACTTTAACGTCGTACGACCCGTAACTGTCGAGAACTCTACACCCGTTACGTCTTGAAATCCCATTTCTGAAAATCCAGATCACGCGCGTAAATTTCGCTCCGCCATTAAGGCGAATGGATTTAATTTTTAACTTATACGAGCAAAGAACGTTCAACTTCAGAAGATAAACTATTAATATCGTCAATAACAACAGATTAAAAAAAGAAGAAGAAGAAAAGAAATTCTTCTTACGTTGTTTCTTTAACCGGTTTGTCATTGCCGTCAGCCATAATCAATTCCTCCAACTGTAACCACTCTGTCTGTTAACGCGAAAGTAAACCGAAAGTGACTTTACAATGTTTATTTCTTTGCTATGAAACCCCGGATCGTCTTCAAACGTTTAAAACTTCTTTTTTTTCCCTCGAAATAAATAATTAAAAACCAACGAAATTTAATTGAACGAGAAGGCACTGTTTACTTACCAACATTGGGAACTAATTACTAATAATAGGTTTTCAATTTCGTAACAATTAATTATGCATCTTGCACTGAAAAACCTGCCAATTAATCACGGAGTCTAACTAGAATCTGTGTTTCGTTATGCAAAGAGTTTTTTTAAAGAAGTTTCTTTTCTTTTTTTTAAATTCTAACGGTGATAAAATCATTATATAGATGGCTACTACTACCAAGCATCACATTTCGATTTCATTCTTGTCTTATACTGTCAAAAAACACGAATTTTATCTTAAATTCGGAAAATATCAGCTTAAAATATTTTTTCTCTAGTTCCCACTTTAATTATTTTCCCCTGGACAAACTTGAAAGTATTGTTTATTTAAATGTTGGTGTCCAATAAAATTTGACAGGAGAGTTAATCTATACAATTCGAATCAGAATTTGGACTGGAATCCAAAACGCTTTGAATAATTAAAAATATTTCCTTTAAATAAAATTTATCTAATGAAATTTTCGGCAAATAGAGTGATAAATTGTCTCTACCCTTCTTACAGAAAATTATAATCTTTAAGCAGCCGTTCTGCCAATTTTCCTGATAATCTCTATTGTTTGGATGGTAAAAAATAATCAAATCCAAAGAAATCGAATTTTGTTACCGTCGTACTACAAAATTTCCTTGTTAACAAAATCTTTATTTTCAAAAACTGAAAGAGTAATGGAATATAAAGCATAAAAACTGATAGCTGATGTTAATATGAATATAATTAAGATTTTGGGAGCTTAGTCGACAATGCCGCAATGATGAGACAGTTCAATTTTGTCTGATAAATCATGTTTTTGCCAATATAAATAATCCTTCTAAACCTCTTCTTAATTAATGACCATTTTATTTGCTTTGACATATTGATTATAACCGCCCAGGAATATAGAAATCAACCTCGCAAACATTGTGTTCCTGTCATTAAAAACATATATAAAAATGAATTTACGTTTGTAAAGGATTGCGCTTTAAATTTAAATTCGTATTATTCCACTTCAAATGAGTAAAATGTTAAATTAAACACACGTCGACTGCATTCTTTAACTTATAACCTGCTCTTAAACAAGTCGCATCGCTTACACGACTTTTTTTTGTAAAATTCTTAACAAAAATCTTTAAAATTATTCCCAACAAATATAACTTAGTTGTTAAAAACTATTAATATAATTTTAAATTCTTAAAATAATAAAATTTAAATATAAAACCAAATAAATGTAACCATATATAAGCTTCTGTGACAGCATTACAACATATTAAAAGAATATATTGATACAATGAAAGCTCTTTCGAATAAATAATTAAATAAACTTCAAATAAATTTAATAAAAATTTTAAAAAATCCTTTGATAAGAAACTTACGGAATAAAACTTCAGTAAACTTAAGAAATAAAAATTAAAATTATATTATTCCTTAAATATAATGCAATAAATACTTTTACTGGATCGATATTTTAATTTTAAAAAATATTCCATCAAAACAATAAAAAGTGATACTCGAAAAACATGGAATATTCTAAAAATAATATAATCATTTCTAATTGAATTTGTTCAGAGACATTCGAATAGAAATTAAATTAATTGTAATTACAATACGTTTAACTCAAAAATGACTTTTAATCCAAAGAAAAACTTAACTTTTAATGTAATTATGCCAAAAAAGTATAGATCTAAGTCACAAATACAAAAGAAATGAAAAATTTTCAATTGAAAATTCCTACAAAAAGCCCTTTTATTTACTTCATTTTATTCGTATTATTCAAAAGATATATAATTACTATCAAAAAAAAGAAAACACGGTCTTAGAACGGATCCTTGAATAAAAATTTATCTTGTAAATTACTTCTAAACAATAGTACGTAAACATTTATATTATTTTAAAACAATCAATTGATTATAATGAATTAATAGAGAAAGTTACATTAAACCTGAATAAATTATGAAAGCATATTTAAAATCCTTTAGGTTAACAAAGACATTTAATGAAATAAAATGCTTTTTTAATACTTATACATTAATGACAGTTATGTATCTTTTATAAAATTTAACATTAAAAACTGCTTTCATCTTAATTTAAGAAATGATAGAGAAAACAACTGATTAAAAAATCGATTTATTTTGTGTCATAGAATCGTAAAAAAAAAATTCTACTAAATAAATATGAACCGGCATTAATTCGAGAGAGAACTGGTCTTGTTATTGGTATCTACATTCTACCACACACACAAGAAAAGAGTTCTACAGGTATGAAAGACAAGGAAAAGTAGATATAAATCTCACATGGACTCTACAATAAAAATAACTTTGAATAATTGACTGACTTTTACTGCTAACGCGTAGTATATAATTAAAACACTATTATTTTTTCTTACTTTTCGGTACTCCGCCATATTCGAAAGATTTATGATAGTATTAGAATGATTAAGCTAATAAATGATTCATTAAATTTATTTTTTGAAATAGAAGCAAATAAAACTAAATCTAGATCCAAAAAGTTCAATAATTAAATATTAACCTCACAAATTGTTAAACTGGTTGTCAATAATATGAAGTAGAGAAATACCTTTCAGTGAAAGCAAATATTTACTAGTTTTTAGCTATTAGTGCACATTTATTTTTCTTTTCCAAATATTTAAATTAGAATACTAATGGTTCAAATGTTAGCTTTCAATAAGTAAATTCGATGAAAATATTTATTTTAAAATAACAATTCAAAATAAACTTAATGTTTCAATAAAAATTATAATTATCCGAAAGAAAATAAGTTTTGTTTTTTTCGTATTTTTTCTTCAATTTTACATTAAAAAAAATCTAGTAAAAATTCAAGAATTTAAGAATCTTCCTCTCTCGTGGAAAAATTAATTAAATAAAAAAAATATCATACTTCACATAAATGACATCATTACAAATATACAGTGCAACTAGTTTAACTAAATTATTTTTATAAAAATATTTTTATCACAATAAATATCAATTAGAAAAAGCTTGCTTAAGTTTTAAATAGGGTAATATATTTAGGCACTAAATTTAAATTTTAGTTTTGTAAAGATTAAGTTATATGTATTTGTCTGAAATTAAGTGTATTGTTGAACTACATATTCTGACCACAATTCTTAATTTTATTATCAAATCATACCTAGATACATAATTGAATAAATCCTGTAGGATTCAACTGTACTATCAAGTGTTTAATTTTGTAATAGTATAAAAGTTTCATTTTTTGCGTGAATTTTTTTTTACTTGTTTACCGAATATTATATTTTTATGATCGGTTAACATTACATTATGTTTAAATAAATATTACGCAAGCATAATTTCCTTTCTTTTTTGACCCTACCTCCATGTAAGCAATTATAAGTAGTGTGTTGACCCCTCTCCCCTAAATTATGTCAGACTTCATTCATCTACCTATTTCTACGTTTATTACAATAAGAGAATAAACTAGATAAGACGGATTTTGTAATATCAATTTGCTGTAATAAGGACGTCGATATTTCCGACTTTGAAAATAAAGAAAAAAAAGTAAGATGTTATAAACTGGAAAAATTAAATTTATCATTAACTACAGATGAAGAATTTTAAAAAATACATGAATATATATATATATATATATATAAAAGCACACTTTTCACACATTTCCAGCACTTTATAGTTCTAACGAATGTTTTTGGCTTGATTTACAGGCCTTTTTCGGGTTAGAAGCCGTTCTAATTAGGAGTTATGCTGTGTTCCAAAATGGAACAATTCAAAGTTTATTTGAGGTTGTTTAAATTTCGTATGTTGTAACTTGAGATTTATAAATTTAAATAAAATTATTTATTGAAAATATAAAAGAACTGATAACAAATATTAAGCACCTTGAGGTGATTAATAAAAAATTATTAATTGATTTAAGTACATTTAGATAAAAATGATTGCCAAGCTTGTAATATGCTGAGGCTGTTGTTAATGCAAAGCCCTTGGCTTGTTGCTTTACATATGTCAATGGTTTCATTTATTCTTAATTTTTGCTTATCAAATATTTTTCTTACTAATTTTGCACCTTCCCAACATGGGAACACCCCAGAATCGCTTGCATATTGAGTTAAGGCAGTGTTATAATTTCTTTTAAGAATGTCATATTTATGTTCTTTTATTCTGGCCTCAATGGATCTGTTAGTTGAGTCTATATAGGTTAGGCATCTGCTGAATCTAGAATCGTCCAGAGGTATGGTGTACACTCCAGGGGCTCTTTTCTCATTCATTTGATCTTTTACATTGGTTAATAACATGAATATTGTTGAGTGTCTTTTAAATGCAATATCTATTGGTATATCTTTCTCTATGCTAGAATAAACTTTGCATCTCCTGGAGTCAAATTCAACCGTTACATATTTGCGGTCAGGTTTCGGTTGCTCTGCTTCCTTACCTGACTTGTTTTTTAAAATTCTAGCCATTTCATTAATTAGTTTAATACTGTAGCCATGTTTTGTTGCAAGCTTTTTAATAGATAGAAAGAAACCAGAAGTAACTTGCCACAACTAAGCAATCATTGGCTGAAGCTTATTTGTTAATACCCAAGTTGATTATTTCCATAGACAGACTGTAGGATCCTTCAAAAGCCATCTTACTTGGGACCAACGAAAATTCCCTCCTTTACTTTCACATCGCTCAGATAAGAAAACTTTTGCTTCAGGTAAGCAAAGACGTCTCCTTTTCTGTCCGTATCTTTCACAAAGTTTTTCATCAAACCGAGCTTGATATGAAAAAACTAATTCTGGTGGAGAAAACTAAAATCCTCTTACCTCCTCTTCGGTAAGAGGATTTTAGTTTTCTCCTCCATAGCAAAAAAAGCAATATTCTTCTGACTTTGTACATTTGCTACATATTCAGACCACCTTTTTACCAAGAAATGACTGGTTCTTGCTTGACTGACCATTCACATAAAAAACAGCAGAATTTAGTGTATTCTCCTTCAAGATCTATTAGCACGTTACAATAGACCCCCCCTATAACACGGGTTTGTATAACACGGCAAAAAAATTGCAATTGTATTCGTATAACAAGCTAAGAGACACTCGTATAACATGGTAAAATGACATCGCCAACTCGTGTCACGACAGAATTAGTCGAATCTGGACCAATAGCGAATATTGTACAAACCGTTGTGTTTAAACGCGCACTGGACCTACTAAAAACCATTTATTATTCAATGGCCATAAAAATTATATTTTTATTAATGATGTCTCCAAAGTTATGTTATTTTTCAGCAAAAAAGTCGCCAATCAGGAAACACGCATCCGCCGTTCGACGAGCCGCTCCATGACAAAAACAACCTTAAGCAATGGCGTCGTCGAACGGTGCACACTCGGTAAGTAATCTTACAATTTTTTGTTTATAGCACAGTTTATATGGATTATTCCCAAAAAATTACACATGATTTGGAAATGTTGAGTCAAATTAGTCTAGAATCGATTAATTTTATGGAAGAAAACCTTTCAAACAGCCGTAGCCCCTAAACTGCACACGTCTGGGCTGTGATTGGCTCATGTATTTAAGTGACTCGTACAACACGGATTCATATAACACGGAATGTATCTACCATGTTATGGGGAGGGTCTACTGTATATAGTTCTCTGGTTTTAAATTTTATTTAAACAATAGCAACAAAAAAGTAGTATTTTTTAAAAAAACTGTGGGAAATAGATGATTTTTGGACTTCAGATTCATATTCAGCACACTAAAATACATTTAAAAAAATCATGCTTTCTTTCATGAGAGGATTTTGATGCAGAATAGTGTAATAGTTTAAATTAATCTTGCAAAATTCGTTTAATGAACTTGTTACCAAAATAATAGTTATAGAGTTGCTAAAACAAAACATTCCTTAAAAAACAACAAATATAGTATATGAAAAACTAATAATTATAAAATAGTTATACATATATTATACAAACTAATCAAAAACTTTTTTATTTCCAATTCCTCTGAGAATATCTCTAAACAGTCTTTGGAATTCACTTTGACAACATTAATTTAATCCAAACAAGTTTGTCACAATATATAAGCCCCTCTTCAGTTCAATTATATAGTGTAAACCATTTCCAAACTACGATTATAGTAACTAAAAATGATGCAAATAATCTAATAGAATCTAAACTCTCTAAATGATATAAAACTAGTACTGCTAATTTGTAATTCTTATCTAGTTGTATCTCTTCTGTTAAGCTACCTTCACTCAATAGTACTCAATTTCTATCTAAACTTCTCCAGAATCACAATATAACAGCAAGAAAAAGGTAAAATTAAGAGGAACATAGAAATGCAAGGGCTGGCATATATATTATTTATTTCCTATACGAAAGGAAATATCAAAAGACAACCGATATCATCCCCTGAAAATAACACCCATAACAAAAGATTAAAATACAAATAACAAAGAAGAAAAAAATCAATAAATATAAAGCCCATATTTTGAATAGGCCAACAGAAAAAGGATCTGAAAGAAATGGCAAACCTAAAAGATGGAGTAAAAAAACAAGTTTGGTTAGGGATTTCATGATCTTATCAACGTGTCTTTTAAATATAAGTTTAGGATCGAAAATGACTTTGAGGTCATTGAAAGAATTAACATATTTTTTGAGATTATTATATAAGTAGAATGTAGATAACCGAGGATTATGAATGACTACATGATTACTTCCTCCGAAACAGTCCCTTCGGGACTCGTATTATATTGGTTATAATAGTAGTAAGTTTTCAAAAGACTAAAAATTTGTCTGGTTAATAGTATTTAGTTCCTACGTCACACTTTTCTAAATATGAGATAACCTGGGCAATGAAAGTTTTTAGATACATTGAAAAATATTCATTGTATGTAAACTATGTATATCATATCTTCATATTCCTATTCTACACCTTCTTCCTGGTAATTCTATGCAGATAGCATTAACAGGAAGATAGAAAATATTCCCATTCCATTCATGAGATGTTTCATTAAATCCTACTTTAGAAAAACAATTTTTTTATAGAGATTTCAGTCACTTCATGAGTCCACACTTTTGATAGCTCAGAAATACAATCTCTTAAATTAATTTTGTCAGCCTTATTTTTTTTTCAACTCTATTAATATCTTCATTAGAACTCTTATGATAATGAAATTTAAGGTTTTTGATTATGTCTTGATCTATTGGCTGAAGTTTAGATGTTAAATTTGAAGGAAAAAAGAAATCTTTCATACTTTTAAGCCTTTTTGTGACCTCAGAAGGACAGTTATCTACAACTAATGCAATTTTTGTATGTTCTCTTGTCATTTGTTTATCTAGTTTTAATAATCAATCTTCAAAAATCTTGCTAGTCATCCATGCTTTCCTATTAAATTGATAATCCATTTCAAGAAACTTCGTCCCTTTGAAACATTAGGTTTTTGCTTTTCTGATTACTGACAGTTTCAACTTTTTACTTCCTGTCATATTTGCTCTAATTAATACAGTGATCCTTTCTTTCCTTTGCTCTCCACCAAAGCATTGATCATTTTTAAAAGTGAGCATTCTGTTGAATTCTAATTTGAATAATGCTAATTTTATAAAAGATAATCTGTTGAAATCTATCAGGAAAAGAAATTCTAGTTACATGTGTGGCTAAACGCCATGCTTCAAATGTATATTTTTTATATATAATATTATCGTTTTTTTATATTTTATATTCTCCGTTCCTTTATTCCTTTTTTTCTAACCTATTTGTCCATTCTTCCTGGAATGTATCTATTTGTCTTACACTTTCTTTGTTATTTCGACTCACCCCTGAAAACAAAAGAGGGAGTGCAGCCCTGAGGGGAGGAAGAGGAACACGTGGGTCAGTCTGGAGCGGGACTTTGAGTTGGAAGGAGTGTTTGTGGAGCCTCCCGAGTACGCATAGGGCCAAACGATAAAGACAATCCGAACTGCATTTTAGAAAGTGAGAAAAAGTGAAAGTATTCATCAATCCCCATTTCACCGTGACATCCTGGCCGGTAGATTTTGTCATCTAGTCGTGGGTACCCTCTTTCCTGTCCATTCTTGATATTCCTTCTTTCTTGCTAATTTTTTGTTTTGTATATTAGTTTTAATTTTATAATTTAAGTGATATTGTCAGGAATTCGTATTGTACACTAGAATTAAGTTTTATATTTTAAGTGATATTGTCGGGAAAATTAGTTGTACAAGATTCGGTATTTGCTCTCGTGTATTGTCGGTAGAAAAGGTGTTTGTTGGTATCCTCTGTATCCTGTTTATTTACGAGCGAAGAAAATAAAATTCATCGTGTTTTGTTTCTCTTATTTTCGACTCTTTGTCTTCTTACCGCTCGTTAGCTTCACACATGATTCTATAACTGAATTGAACCAGATTGTTCTTCCATATAACTAAAGACAATCATGAAGTGAATAAAAAATCTATAATTTCTCAAGAAAAACTCAAATGAGAACTTTCCAGAAAATACAGCAAAAAGTTGAACTGAACACTCAAGATACAAAAGCCAAAAAAGAAAGAAAAGGAAGATACACTGTTGCTGGGATGACATATCTCTGCAAGGCTTTCTACTACACACTATACAACTGCATTATATGCGACTGTATAGTGCACAATCCAGAACACATCTCACCCATATTGAGAAACTCGTCACTAGAACAAAGGATGTTCACAAAGAGATGTACAGATAGAAAGCTACTTTCTGAATTACTTCAATAGACATAAACTCATAAGATTATATGTTCTAGTGCAACTTAAAGAAAAGCAAAAAATAGCTGAAAGACAAAAGCATCATATTGGTAAAGCAGATAAGTGAAAAGCTCTTGTTCTTCTGAAAGACGAAACATAAATTTTTACTATGCAACTACATCAAGAGCACTCACTCACTGTGAACCTGTGGAGAAAGATTTTATTAACAAGTTACAGGTGCAGGACACAGGATTTACACACAGCACTTTCCAAAAAATTGAAGATGGACAAGACAGTGTAGTGATGCTTTAAATATGCAAAACACTGAATATGATTCTAAATGTTAAATGAAAACACACTTATGAGTCCAGCAAACTATTTTTAATAACTTATAAACTTTTTTGACCCAGAGTTAATGGATCTTCCTCAGTTAGAACATAAGTTAACTAAATCAAACATATGAACATTTAAAACAAATAGAACATGTATAAAATTTAAATACAATGTTAACCAATATGAAAATAACAAATATAATAGCAAACAGAATGCAAAAATAAAAAATAAAGTAAAAGAAATAAAAAACAATAAATAAAATAATACATTTACATATATAAAATTAATAATTCAGGTCATGCATTGTAAAACATTAGAGTAACTTATACTTCAAATATAGACTGCCACAGAAATCACAAAGTGTCAGCATCAGCCAAACAACCACCAAATTACTTTTCCGTAATTGGCAACACATCTGCACAAGAAACAGTTCAAGTCCAGTACTTCTCTTCTAAAATATTCTAAATTATTTAATAAATATTAATTTAATTATAATTATTACATTTAATAAGAGATGTTGGCTAACGCCTCCTTACAGTGACAAATTATTTAATAATTAATTAAATATAATCACAGAAAAGGAGCCCAATATAATCCAGTGGTTATTTGGCTTCACAAATTTATCAGGTTTTGTGAGGTTTGTTTGTGTCAGCATCCCTGTAATTGATACAATGCTGCTTATTACAGACTGTATAGACTTCCAGTCTCTAAATATTCAATGGTGTAAGACAGCGGTTCCCAACCAGTGATCCGCAAGAGCTAAAATATGGTCCGCAAAAGATTTAAAACTTTTATTCATTTTAAATTATTATTCCCACATTGATGCAAACTGAATTTAATTTTTACTAAAAATGTTATGTTTTCTATTATAATAGTACTGTTAAAGCATGTTACTCTTGAGTTTAACGATTACTTATGTTAACAGTTTTGATTAAAGTTTATTTTTAGATTGACACAGTTTATTTTTCTTAAACCTTGTGGTCCCTGCTAACAACAATGAAATCAAAGTGGTCCCTGGTCAAAAAAAGGTTGGGAACCGCTGGTGTAAGAGTTGATGGAAGGTCTAATTACTTTGGCCTCCTCCTATTACACTTGTACTTGCTGCTGGTTTTCATAAGATGTCAGGATTATACCCAAATCTTTGCTGAATGTGTATTGATGTTTTTTAATTCTTTGTGCAAGGTTACATATGGTTGCCCCTACATAGACAAGTCTTTCATCAAACAATTGGTGCTATAGTAGAATAGTATATATTCTTGGGGTGCAAGAACAAATGTCCTTGGTCTTATCATTTTGGAGATGTTAAAAATTGTGGGACTGTGTTTATAGACTACCTATAAGTTATGTTTTTCGACTTCTGTGTATTCTTTGTAACTGTGCGAAGTAGTTTAAAATAATCCTCCTCCTCCCAACTTGTTGTGAATGGGTGGGCCCTGTTGAATCGTAAACAGAAATTAATTTCCATATTACTGTGGCCAGAAAGTCATGTTGTTTAGCAATCCTCTCAATGTGTTTGAGCTCCTTTAACATGTCAGTGATAATTGTACAATGCATAAATGCCTTTCATATTAACAATCTAAATGTGTAGTTTGATATGAGGAGAGTTGACAGAGTTATATGAAACAAATACTGGTTGGTAAGAAGGTATTTGCCATAGATTTTGGTACTAATACCTCCCTTGTTGTAAGAAGTGGAAATGTCCAAAAAATGGACAGAAGTATTTTTTTCAGTGAGGTATTCCAGTTATTTTATTTATTAGTTTTTGTTTTTAAAAAAGTTTGGTGCTGTTTTGAATAATTATTTGTTCATTTAAATAACAAATAATTTTAAATAAGGTTCTACTGCATTTTTCATTTTCGAGTTGTAATTGACCCGACGAAGATCCCGTTTGCACTTGTAAATAATGGTCTGTAGATATTAAATTTTATTTGGTGTCAAAAAAGATTCTGTATGGCTTGTTGTTTATCTTCATAGAATATTTAAATTACTAATTATCTTTAAAAATAGAGTATAAGATATAAAATTATGGTTAATGTTACCTTAGGTAGCCAAGATGGTGGCTCGTCTCTGAAACAGTGGGGACGCATGTACTAACCTAACCTGACCTATTCTAATAAATTACCCCTATTCTAATATTTTGGTTGGCAATAATTATGGTAATTTATTAGAATAGGTTAGGTAAGTATGTGCGTCCCCACTGTTTCAGAGATGAGCCACCATCTTGACTACCTAAAGTAACATTAACCAAAATTACAGAGAGAGAGAAAGACCATTGACGAAAATAAAACAAATTTGAAATTATTTATGGAAAAATGTATTATATAAACTACATTTTGTTGAGAAGAATAAATATATTGCTATATTACAAAAACAAAATCCTAACAAGAAAATTTTTATTGGAAAAAAATAAAAACCAATTAACAATAATAACCTTTAACGTTGACTAAAATTGTTGGGACAGAAACACAAAAAATAAATACAAAAATATTTCATTAACTCGCAATTAAAGTTATTTCTAACAATAAAATCAAATTTCCCAAATAGATTCAACCCAAATAGCATATCACAAAAATTAAAAATAATGTGTATTAAATAAATGAATTTGATCTATGAGGAAATAGCATTCAATAACAACAAGTTAAGCACTAATATCAAATGTTACTCAAAAAAATTTCACTCAATAACTGCAGTTAGGTATATTTTTAAACATGTAGAACACTTTTATGGAACAAATTCCTATGATACATAAAAATAACGTTTTAATTCAGAGCAAACATACATTTTTAATTAACTAACAAATGTTTACAATTTTATACGAGCTATCCTCGGATTATTTTATTGAAGAATATATTCAATTATAAAGAAATTTTTCCACGTTAAAAACTTTTACATAATTGCAGTAAGCCCCGTTAAGCTGATTTAATCTACATAAGATATGTTTTAAATCTCGTAAAAGTAATAAAATCCTTACCTGTATACTCAAGCGAGTAAAACCAAATTTGCTTTGAAATAGTCGAACAAACTGAGACACGTAAGCTCCTTCCCACATGCCCCGTATGGCCTCATACGGATTCCCATCTGTGAATGACAGAAGTAATATAAGCATAGCAAATATAATACAATATTTTAATCATAACAATAATTACATCTATAATAAATATAAAATACCATATTAAATTTAAGTTGTACTTATTTCATGTTTCCAAAATTAAACTCACGATGCCTCTTAAAGTTTGGAAATTTTTGCCATTCTTCAAAACGTCTGTACATAATGAAAATTTTGTAGTATTTCCTGTTTATTTTATATTTTTTAATAATTATATTTTATTGACTTATTCCAAAATCGTGTCTTCCTTAATTTATGATTCTATACTTAACAAGTGGGTGAATAGGTAGACACTGGGCATCTTAACATCACTCTTTATTCACGAATATCTTATACTAAATGTCTTAAAGTCAACTGATGAGAGGCATATGCCCGAAATGCATATTGGCGTGTAAGATATTTTGGAATAAAGAGTGATGTTAAAGATGCCCAGTATCTACCTACGAACCCAGTTGTGAGGTATAGAATCAATTATATTTTATTTTAAATACATTTTTAAACTATCGTATTTTCCGGCGTGTAAGATGACCCCCGACTTTTACAGTTAAAATATAGAGTTTGGGATATACTCGCCCTATAAGATGACACCTGGCGTATAAGACGGACCCCGACTTTTGAGATTTACCTGGGTTAAAAAGTCATATTATATGCCGGAAAATATGGTATATTTACTTCTAATTATCATTCAAAATCCTAAATATTTTTAAAAGTGACATGCGCTTGAAATTTGGAAGTAATATGGTATTTTTTTTTTAATATAATTTGTAAACATACAAATATAACTTTTTCATATATATGTATAAAGCAGTTTATTGATGTTCATACATCAATCAATTGCTTTAGCATATTAGCATAAAAAAAATAGAGCATAAACCAACCAATGCCTAAATAATCAGGCTAATAAATGGTTATAATTGAATAATAAATACAAACAAATTTGGTACAGAGGTAAGCGTTAGGTATTTAATTATAGCCATTTATTAGCCCGATTATTTAGGCGTTGGTTGGTTTATTTAACTTTGGGCTTTGAAATGTATTATATTTAAAAAATAGAGCAATTTTTATCTAATGAAACAGTTGAAAATTGCTTTATTTTTTATGTTATTATGGAAATTAATGATCAAAGAAATATATCGCTAAAAGTAGATAAAGTTATCATCTATTAATAATTTTAAAACATTTGAAATTGGTTAATAGAGTGAAGCAAAAATTTGCAATCCAAATGTTCAAATTCAATTTCTACTAAAAATTTGAGTAATTCAAAATTATCGCATAAAATAACAAAACTAATGTGTTTATCATTATTATAATTTTCTTATTACATTAATATCTGTAACAATTAAACAATAATTAAATCCAATATAATATCGAATTCAGTTGAATCAAATATGTAACAATATTGATTCGTGTAAATCTGTCTCAACATCACAGAGTATTCCAATAATTAATATAGACTCCTGATACTCATTTTTACAAAATTCTAGATATGCTTTTGAGAAAACTTATATAGAAGGGCCCACTGGCTGTCACATGTTTCAAAATCAGTATGTTCATTAGATTAATAGTAATTAGAAATGTTTATGCCAAAAATTGCAGGCGCTCATTCTTGCCTAGATCACCATAACAAGTGCAAATTCTTGGAACTGTTTTTGTGTGTAGTAATTTAAACTGTTTTCAAAAATTTTATGAAGCTTCACGATTACATGTGGTATGCAGAATAAAGAGAAAGCTGTGATTTCATTTTGTATGTATGTGAACTTTATATTGACTAATTCATGTAGATTCTTTTTTTATATTCTTTAGTTTGTACTTATTATTGTAGAATAGCATTGCTAGAGCAAACCATCTTGATTTTGAGAAGAAAATCTTGTGGTTTTTTGATGCGAAAGAAAAGAGCTGATCTGGAAATGATGCAAGCACAGATGAAAAAGTAGATGACATGAAAGTTGAGGTTGTTGTGATGACTGACACAGGCAAAGATGAACTTGTTCATTATATTGACAGTGCCAATGATAGCGGATGCACAGTACATCAGCATTAACCAACTTTCCATCAGGGCAGGCAAAGCAGACACCGAATTAGCAAGAATGGTGTTACAGCATCCATACACCCCGCTATGGGACCAGGTGATGATGCTCAGGCATAGCATTAACCTAATCATAAGTGCAGGAGACTAGAGGTTTCATGTTCTGAAGAGTTAAAAATAAAATAAAAATGGAATAATTGAAAACCCTCTGTCTTCTCCAGAAAATCCAAGTATACTTGTTCCTCCAAAAATAATAATTAGAGAAAAAATAATCATTGTTGCTCCGTGCAACCTGTTAGTCAATCATCTTATTGCATTGCGAACAGAAATATTATTCATTTTGTTCAGTTGCCTGTTGGAAACGTGAAGGAAATTAAGAGAAATAATTTCCTCATCCATCTAAGTAAAGAGTTAACCATGGATGAAGAAGAGGCTAGAATCACACACCTTGCAGAGACAACTGCACCTCTTCATGGAAAATATTTTACAGAAATATCCTGTTATTCCCAGAGAAAATCAAACTTCAAGAAACAAAAGAACAATTTGTCACATATCCTCTTAGGGGGAGGGGAAAAAAACTACTATTGCAACCAGATCAACCATATATAATGCAAAGAACATCATGCAAATCAATGTGTTAATTTCTGCAAATAAATATTACAATAATAATTCGGTGTCTGAAATTGTTTCAAAACTAGCATATTTCATCATATATTCATTTTATTACCGTCAGTCAGTATTCTGCCATGAAACTAATTAATAAAATAAACAGTTGTAAAATTTATAAAGCCTTGTATTCTTGGAAAACTTGTAAAAACATTTGTTTATAAATTTCATATTTTAATGCATTTTATTTAATTAAAATATGAAAAACCCCACATCTTTCTTATGGAAAATGAGTTTA
This sequence comes from Centruroides vittatus, assembly GCF_030686945.1. Lineage (NCBI taxonomy): Eukaryota > Metazoa > Arthropoda > Arachnida > Scorpiones > Buthidae > Centruroides > Centruroides vittatus. The sequence goes on from NW_027122193.1 coordinate 2,886,091, forward strand.
GATGAAATTGACTAAAAATAAAATATGTAATTTATGAGGTCCTGTTCAAAAGTTCCCCAATAGTCAGATGGCTCAAAATTGGACAGTTTTTTGTCGCAGGTTCTCAGTGTGCAATTCACAAGGGAAAGAATTTGGTGTTTATAAAATGAAGAGATAATAAACCATGGATTATGTACTATCACTCGTACTTTCATACATACACAAAAATATAAACACCCTAAAAGTGAATGGCAAGGAGACGCGCATTGAACAACTACCCCAACAGGATTAGACTTCCATTACATCCATGTCATAAATCCCTAATGATGCTGAGAACAGACCCCAAATAATTCATAACACATGCTGATTGTTTATTGTTTAAGTACTTTAATATTCTGATTTCGTGGTAACAATCAAAATTATGTGAATTGTACACTTTGAGAGCACACAGCAAAAAAAAGTCTGACCATTGGAAATTTTAATCAGGATCTCATTAACTATAAAATATTCCATTTTCAGTCAATTTCATATACATCCATTTTCCAAAAGAAAGGTGAAGATCCTTAGTTTTTGCATTTGACAAAGATTCCACAAAATCTATTTGAATTAATATTCAATACAAATAAATAATGACTCCATATTAGTATCAATTCAACACTACACTTTGATTCTTTGATGAAGATTTATACTAATGTTATGAATTTAAATCAAGTTTATAATGTTCCATGATTTAACACACCACCAACTACCATTTGTGGCAGTTGATGATGTGTTATTGCAATGTATCAGGTTTTAGATTTATCTAGTTTATATCAAGAAGATTAAAAAATAACTCAGTTTTACAGTTGTAGTTGATGAAACTTGGGTTTTGTATATATTATAGTTTACATAAGAATCAATACAATTGACTACTTTATGCTGATGAATGTGACATATGTTAATCTTCTAATATATAATCTTTTCATAAAGGCTAAAATAATCAAATACATTGTGTTTCCTTTTAATAATAGCTCATTAACAAGTTGGCATGTGAGCAGAATCTGTCCTACTTGTCAGTTAAGATACAGATCATCCTCATTTATGACTTCTTTATGACCTTGAAACATCCTGTGTGTGTCAAATGTCAATTTTCAGAAATCGTCTCCAGAACTTTGTTATTACATTTTCAGACACAACCATAAATCTTTCTATTTCTGAATGCCTTCATCTGTTTCCATTCTTCCAATAACTTTCCATCTCTACTCTTGTCCAGAAGATGTTTGATATATCATGACATAATTTCTGCACATCTTGCATTTTTGATTTTTTCACTGCAGTAGAATATAACAAACTTGAAAGAGACACAGAAACATTTCTTGAACTAAAAGTTTGTAATGAAAATGCATATAAATTATCATCAAACAAATGACTAAATATTAAATAGTCATAGAAAACAATGATGCTATTTCTATATATGTTACTTATCTTATGTTTTTTTTTTTTACTTATTTCACATAAATAAAGTAATTTGGTTCTGAATTTTGCATTTTAATTCACACTTCCAAATCATATTCTTTCCACATTTTGGTTTCCTATAGTATACCAGAGAGAGGACCAGAAGGAGCCCTGTAATATATCTCTCCCCTGACTGTCACTTTGAGCCATCTTATCCTCAAGCCCTAAATGAAGATTAAGGTAAATGAGGTAAAGGCAAATATTTATTGTGACATCGTCACAATACTGGGCTGCAATTTTTAATTTATTTAATTTAAAATACAGTACGTGCTCTCGATTTTAGTAATGTCTTGTCCCTGTATATCACACTTTTCCTGATAACAACAGAGGTATGACGGTCATTTATCTAACTCCTTTCAAGGAGAAATTTTTGAATTAAAATAACATGACTTCTGGTTTGCATCAGAAGTTCATATATAGATAATCAAGGCCTCCTGCCCCTAAGCTTTCCATAGTCTTGGCTTTCATCTATCTAACTCCATTCTTGAGATTAAGGAAAGATGGACAAACGGATGACAGTGGGAATATATAGGTCTACAATTTTTTCATATTACAGCCAATGACAAAATTAAAATAAACACAAACAACCATCCTTACATTTGTATCTATAACAACTTGTGACTCTTGTTGAGGTTAGTGTACTTGCAACTCATTAGTTGCCTCCAAGCTTGCCCCTCTCCCTTGGATACAGTTGTTTATTGGTTGGAATACAATAGCGAGGTTGAGGCCGAAGTTTTAAACGTGAAAACGTGTACGTCGGACATTGGTGCCGCTTTCCTGTAAGCCTAGAAGTTTGACAATGGCGTTTGGAAAGTCAGTGGAATTATGCTTAACATTCCAAACACCATTGTCAAACTTCTAGGCTTACAGGAAAGCGGTGCTGAATGTCCAACGTACACGTTTTTACGTTTAAAACTTCGGCCTCAACCTCGCTAATAGCAAAAAGAAGAAAATAAGTTGCAACAAAATTGTTAAAGTAAAAATTTTAAGAGTTCTATCCCAGCAGAATAGACAGAAATAGAACATTAAACTGAAAGTTCATTATAACAAGATTCTACTGTATATTTAAAAAGATTAATATACTTTTGATGAATTTCACTTATAACTATGCTTTTTATCACTTTTCTTTTATAATTATTTAGGTTTATTTTAAATAAATTCTTAACTTAATACATCAAAATTGACACGTGTCTTAAATTTAGATAATATTTCATATTATTTTTAACCACACAGAAATTTGAAAACCTCCTTAATTAAATTACAAAATATCACTGAATATTCAATGTTATGTTAACTCGTTGATGCTGAAAATTCTTTACAATAATATGAATTTTTATTATAATTTTATTTTTACACTTAGATAACAAAGTCTAAATTATTCTAATAACCAAATTACAATAGCAGATAAACAGAGCAATTAGAGGGCCATTCCCAATCAGCAAAACAAGTGACCTGAGAAGTCCAGTAGTGTAATTGGCAGCAAATGTGCAAGGTAGACAAAAGTTGTAGCTTCAAGTCCAGCTCAAGTCTACCTTTGGTTTGTATTATTTATTGCATTAATTAGCTAGGTTCTAGCCAAAAGTTAATCCAGTATTATCATTAGCTTATTTTTTTTATATTAGTACTTTTAATAATCAAACTTTATATTAATTTTGCATTTTATATTATTCTGTATTAATAAAAAGTACAAAATTTAATTAATTTATTTATTTTACAAAAAATAAACTCTACGCAAGTTTATGAGTGCCTAAAGGTACAAGAGAAAAAACGATAATTTTATACATTTAAGTGAACAAATTTCCACATACAGTTTATATATGTTTAATATACTGCTTTAAACATAATGATGATAATTACTAACAAGTCTTTTAAAAGCAATGCTACAATTAAAAGAGCTATTTAAAATGCAAATCATGATAATGATTATTATTATAATTGCCTGCCTATAATCTGCAAATATGCTAAAAATCTTCCAATTTTCAAGGTGCAAATTATGGGTTGTCGTGTATAATTTGTGACAATTTTTCCACAAAATTAAAAATTGGTCTAAAATCGTTTTACGTTTTGTTATATCAAAAAGCCTTCTTAACATGATAAAATATGATTCTGTCTTGCTGTTGTTTACATGTCAGGTAGCTACGAAAGTCAAAGATGCCAAAAAACCCTTTCACTTCTACTTGTGGATGAAATATTAGTGTTATTCATGTATTTGTCAATCCATTAATAAACACCTCCAAGACAATCTTTTGTTATTTTAAGCTTAGCTTAAAATGTTTTAGCTTTAATAATCAGTAATGTTCAATAGCATCTCGTCTCGACACCTTAACCAAGAAGACTAAAGTCTTCAAGACATGACACGGCTCATCTTTTTGACAGTTATATAGAGGAAGTTTGTTTCATTGACATATCCAAAAGTAAAAGAAAGTATATAATGTTAGAGAGTGTGATAATAGAATACTTAATAGTATTAAGTATTTTATTAAACATCTAGAAATATTTTTTGTATATTTTAAGATTTAAATAATGCATACAGTAATAATGTAAGATTAAAATTCTAATCCAAAACTGAGAGGTCAACAGAAAAGTAGCATTGTTATCAATTATTAAGCACTAATGGTGACAACTTTAGTTAACAATAAACACAAATAAATTTGAGTTATTATTATAAAGAGAATATTTATTGATTACAGTTTTATATTTGGCATCTAATTATTATATTATGCTGTTAGCAAGTAAAATTGATAGTTTGGATTTGAAACAAATTTTCCTAATATATCTATTTTAGCTGTCGTAAGTTAGGTGATCGTAAATCGAGGACTGAAATTAATAATTCTAAATTCTGAACTTTTGTATTATTTTAAATTGTTCCTTCATAGATTTGAAAATATATCTTTTTAATTAATAAATACCCTTACAAATTGCATTATTTCATTGCTGATATGCCAAGAAAGTAAATAAATAATGATGCAAACTTGTAAAAATTATTTGACAATAAATTTTTTGTCAATAAAAAGCTTTTTCCTATGAATTATACATTGTTACAGATTACAGGATGGAAATTATGGTAACAAGGCAAATTCTTTATAAAATATTGACAGATTTCTTTATGTAAAGTCTCTAACAATTTTCTACAGTGTATATACACCATGGCAGATTATCCATTACATTACATTAATATTGCTTTACTAATTGCAGAAAAACATTGTTACAGATAGTCAGGTGCAACATATTTAGCTCTAGACTTAATTATAGAAATTTGTATAGATTAACTGTTAACAATGAATGATAATCAGCTGTAAGTACCATAATACAGTGGACCCCCGATATAACTTGCATGTCGGGTGGGAAACAACACCTGCGTTATAAGGTGAACCGCATTATACCGAGCGGCGCAGTGTAACACGGTTCACCTCTTTACTTTAGCAATAATGTCAAGATTTTCTTTCACACTGTAAACTTTTCTTTTACTCATCATACATACAATAATTAAACACTATTCAAAATATATGCAGAAACTCAATATGCAGTAACAATAAAATGCGCTACTCACTAATGCCGCAAGGACCTGTATAAACATGTTTGAGCTTATCGCGTCGCAAACATTGCCTGCGCTATAACCGAGTGTGTGGTATAGTGAGCAACGCTATAACAAAGGTCCACTATATTGACAAAAATATAAAAATGTCAATTAAAAGTTAAAAATTAGAGAATAGCAATGATATTGATAGTGGATTGAAATCTGAAATTGAATACATTATTCAATAGATCAATACAGTAGCAGATGACAAAAAGATTTGCATCATTCTGTTTTCTATTATTGATCATAATAATACATTGGATGATTGTTAATAATGCTTCCAGTTAAAAATACAACGAATAGCAATAGAACAAAGAAAAAAAATTAAAAATGAATGTATAAGGAAAATTGTCACAAAATATATTTACTAAAAGAAACCTTATTTTTATTATCTCTTACTTAAATTAACAATTTTAATCATAAACTGGCAAACCTATAACTAATTCTATCTATGGCATATCAAAGTAAGGCACTCATAGAAGACCACTCACAACAAAGTTGAAAATTTATAAAAAACTGATTCACAATAGTATAATTACATTATATAAAAAAATAAATTGCAAATCTATAAATAAAAATTCTTGTGAGGATTACAATAAAATAAAAAAATGGTTCACTTGGAAATCAAACCAGCCATTTTTATAAGTCATACAAGTACATTGTCATAGACTTTTACTAATTAATAAGTGGATCATTCATTTTTGTCAAAATAGTATACACCTTCATGTCAATTTGACATTATTCCTATGTATTTGTAAGCAGAAGGTGTCAGAATGACATCAAATTTTGTGAAAAAGTGCACACTATTCTGTCAATATGAATGCATCTAAAATACATGAGAAAGTTCAAAAATAGTTCACATAAACAATAACACACAATTTAAAAAATATATTTAATGAGTACTTTCACTTGTTACACTCAAACTTTGTCAGAAAATATTTAAAAACAGCAGCAAATCTTTTCTTTTTAAATGTTCTCATGACAAAGTTTGAGTGTAACGAGCAAAAGTACTCATTAGATACATTTTTCAAAACTGTACATTGTCAGTTATGTGAGCTATTTTTAAAATTTATACAGTCTTAATGAGTTTAAACACCGATACATTTAACAACGTAAGAAAAAGGAACGATATTTCAAAATGAATTAAGTAATGAATTATTTAATCATTAAAATTACAGACAGATGGCAGCATGAATTCACGCAATTATATAAACCCATCTAATTGTTATAAAATATCAAGTTTTATTATATTTAAATTCTTAAAGCTAACCTGATAATTCTGCAGTTTATAATTGGATGAAACAAAGGAAAACTATAAAATAAAATATTTTAAATAATGGATAAAAAATAACAAATTGAACTTAATCTGAGAATTTTCTTACAGCATCAATGGGTTTCATCCAAGTTTTCTTGAAATCTGTCCAGTATTTTAAACATTTTGATTGCAACCCAAAATAACTAACATTCTTTAAATCTTGCTAAATAAAAATCCTGTCTCCTATGAGATAAAAAAGAAAGAAAAAAAAAAAATATGTCTAATATTATAATTTTGAAGTTTCCAAATAAACAGTAATGATTGCATTTTTTCTAAGCAATAAAAAAAAATTCATTTTCCTCTAACGACATTCAATAGTGACCATATAAATTTAGCTTTTGCTCAAAACAGAGAGAGACTTGCTATAACTGATGTGCGTCAGTTCGGCCGAATCAAAATCTAAAATAATGCTAGTTTAAATAAACCAATATCTAACAATTTAAAGCATAAAATAAAACAGAAATATTTATAATTTAACTTTGTTTAGAAATTAAAATAATGACCACAGTGTTCACATAAACATTTAATATTTAAAAGAAAAAGAAACTATATATGAATTTTCTGTTGCATACTATCAGCAATGTCTTGAAATAGATATAACTACTAAATCTTTAATATTGCATAATCACATTGTTGTACTGGTATGAATTTGACTGTAATATACAGCTGGAAAATCCAAAAATCTTACATTATCAAATATTCAAATTATTTTTAAAAATTAAATTTGGCAGTTTTATGCAAGTTTCTAGAGTTTGTTAAAATCCATATAATCACCACAATATTATTGGTATATAATTGAATAAATAAAAACATAATTACCAAAAAACCAGCATTAATTCACTTCAGAACAAAGTGAATTAATGCTGTTTGTTAAAGCGCTACGTCAGACATGCGCATAACTTCAACACGTGCGATTTTCGTATTTTTTGAAATGCACGTTCTCTTGCAAGCATTCCAATGAATTGAACCTGACGATGGCCATTGAAAACGGTAGAAAACATTCATTCTGAAGTGAATTAATGCTAATTTTTCGGTAATTACGTTTGTATTTATCATAATCCATATTCTTTGACATATTGTATTTTATCTTTATTTTCTTTTCCACACTTTTACTCACTCAAATTTTTTAAGATAAAGATGAAACTTGTTCAAAAATAACCACACCGGAGAATTATGTCAATTAAAAACACCTTAACAATTTCCAGTAAAATCTTAATAATTAAAAGCATTTTTGATCTCTTTGATAGATCTGCTTCAGCTGCTTACGACGTATAAAAAGAACAAATTCATTCAAATATCTGGACTATTCAAAAATTAAACCTATAACATAAAAAAATAATCAAAAATACAAAAAAATCATGAATTTACAAATTAAATAAACTTAAAGTAAAAGAATTCTGCAATTACTGCAGGTTAAAGTTTTCACAATTATAACTTATATAAAAATTTTTATGTGGTGGACAATGAGTCTGTATCGTGGAAGTTAATGCACCCCTACAACTTATTTGTTTTGCAAATTTCAAGGAATATCAAATGTTTTGGATTATATAAGTTGGTTACCGGTTGTGTGATCTTGGAGGTCTTCCACATCAGTTTCCATTGCACAAAAAGAATGTATAAGTTATATGTTCTTTTATGATATGATTTTAATTTTTGAATCACTCAGATATTGAATGTATTTGTTCTTTTTATATGTTGTGAGCAATTGAAACAGATCTATCAAAGTTGAATAAAAATCTTCTTGATTATTAAAATTATTGTCTCCTAAACACTATAAAGTGCAGGCACTCGGACACTTGGCAATCTTCATCTAAAGTTTATTTCTATTGATACATGCACCCGTGTTTTGTGCAAGTTTCGGGCTTCTTAAGGCCCCCCCTCCTCGGCCAACTAAAATACATAATACATACAAATTAAATATACAATATATAAAACATAAAAGCCTTTCTGTACATATATAAATATTTAATTTGCATGTATCAACTGAAATAACTTAAGATGAAGATTGCCAAGTGTCCGAGTGTCTGCACTTTATAGTGTTTAGGAGACAACAATAATTACCGACACGGTTTCAAACGCATTATTAAAATTATGCTGGAATTTGTTAAGAGCTGTGTTTTTAACTAAAAACGTGCTTATATATAATGTCGGATGCTACTACACCGGATTGAACTAAAAACTTACTTAAAGCCTGTTACTGGTGCGCTTCACTTAAAACACCGTTACGAACGTTTTCGAACTATTAAGTTCTTCCTCAGGTAACTGACGACCGTTAATCGAATGCAATTCGAATAAAATCCTACTGGAATACGATTCCGAATTCTATCGCTTGGATCGGTGACGTCATCCAGGCATGCGCTCCTTTACCAGCTGTGTACTATCTTAAGTTCTTGTTTACGAGTGCTTGCCATGCAGTTGACAGGGCGATTTCGTCTTTGTTGTTGATGCAGTTATCTTCTCTGAGAGTAGCCATATATATGCAAAGAGCTTCTAGCCATCTAAGATGGTGTACGCATTGAGTTGTGCGAATTACTTTGGCTTGATTGAGTAAAGGTTCTACTTCCGGATCTGAGGCATAGATAGCTAGAGCGGTGGTGGACCTCGCGTGTAAAATATCACTTGCGTGTTCTTTTAGTCTTACTTCTAGGGAGCGCTTCGTGGATCCTACGTAGACCAGGCTTCTGTCAGTTCTATGGTCCATAATCGGGATGGAGTATACCCCCGGAAGTCGTTCCTTGTTGGAAGTGTCTTTACCGTTCCGTAATATATCTGAAATTGTAGCGCATCTTCTATAGGCAATGCGGATATTCTTTTTCTTAGCTATTGTTCTGTATATTGCTTTAAGGTATGGATTGTATGTGACCGGTATGAAACTAGGTGTAACTTCATTGGGAAGCTGGTTAGGTTGTAGTTCTTGGCGTTGGTGTTTGCGGACCAATTTACGTGTAATCCCTTGGTAGCCGTGATTCTCGGCTATGTGTTCTATACGTTTCAGTTCGGCTTGGAGAGAGCTCTGGGAGGACGAGTGTGTATGTGCCCTCTTAATTAAAGCGTTAAAGGCTGCCGTTTTATAGTATGGCGGGTCGCAGGATCCTACCGGTATATAGAGATGTTCCGCCTCTGGTTTACGGTAGACTTCCGTGTGGATGGTTGTTTGGTCGAATTTGATGTTGATGTCGAGGAAATGTGCCTCTGAAACGTGAGCCTGGTCTATCTTTAGGGTCATGCCATAAGGATTATCATTGAATGCATTGACGAACTCTGAGATGTCGGGTTTCCGCCTCCACAAGATGAGAATATCATCTATGTATCTTTTATAGAGTAAGATGTTCGGTAAATACTTCGTGATGATCTTAGATTCCAATTGCCTCACCACCATCTCACAGAGATCTCCTGCGATGGGGCTGCCCATCGGGACCCCTCTACCTTGGGCATATGTGACCCCATTGAATTGGAAAAAGGAGTTATAACATAATGAGATGCGCAACAGATATCTAGAATTGGCGCATCTCTTATGTTATAACTCCTTTTTCCAATTCAATGGGGTCACATATGCCCAAGGTAGAGGGGTCCCGATGGGCAGCCCCATCGCAGGAGATCTCTGTGAGATGGTGGTGAGGCAATTGGAATCTAAGATCATCACGAAGTATTTACCGAACATCTTACTCTATAAAAGATACATAGATGATATTCTCATCTTGTGGAGGTGGAAACCCGACATCTCAGAGTTCGTCGATGCATTCAATGATAATCCTTATGGCATGACCTTAAAGATAGACCAGGCTCACGTTTCAGAGGCACATTTCCTCGACATCAACATCAAATTTGACCAAACAACCATCCACACGGAAGTCTACCGTAAACCAGAGGCGGAACATCTCTATATACCGGTAGGATCCTGCGACCCGCCATACTATAAAACGGCAGCCTTTAACGCTTTAATTAAGAGGGCACATACACACTCGTCCTCCCAGAGCTCTCTCCAAGCCGAACTGAAACGTATAGAACACATAGCCGAGAATCACGGCTACCAAGGGATTACACGTAAATTGGTCCGCAAACACCAACGCCAAGAACTACAACCTGAACCAGCTTCCCAATGAAGTTACACCTAGTTTCATACCGGTCACATACAATCCATACCTTAAAGCAATATACAGAACAATAGCTAAGAAAAAGAATATCCGCATTGCCTATAGAAGATGCGCTACAATTTCAGATATATTACGGAACGGTAAAGACACTTCCAACAAGGAACGACTTCCGGGGGTATACTCCATCCCGATTATGGACCACAGAACTGACAGAAGCCTGGTCTACGTAGGATCCACGAAGCGCTCCCTGGAAGTAAGACTAAAAGAACACGCAAGTGATATTTTACACGCGAGGTCCACCACCGCTCTAGCTATCTATGCCTCAGATCCGGAAGTAGAACCTTTACTCAATCAAGCCAAAGTAATTCGCACAACTCAATGCGTACACCATCTTAGATGGCTAGAAGCTCTTTGCATATATATGGCTACTCTCAGAGAAGATAACTGCATCAACAACAAAGACGAAATCGCCCTGTCAACTGCATGGCAAGCACTCGTAAACAAGAACTTAAGATAGTAAACAGCCGGTAAAGGAGCGCATGCCTGGATGACGTCACCGATCCAAGCGATAGAATTCGGAATCGTATTCCAGTAGGATTTTATTCGAATTGCATTCGATTAACGGTCGTCAGTTACCTGAGGAAGAACTTAATAGTTCGAAAACGTTCGTAACGGTGTTTTAAGTGAAGCGCACCGGTAACAGGCTTTAAGTAAGTTATATATAATGTCTAAACAAAATACACAGAACTAGAGGAAAAAATCACAAACTGTAAAATATGACAATTTCCACATCCGAATAGAATATGAATTTTCAAGATTCTCTGAAAGTCATACTATCTATGAGATGCTTATGTGCTACTTACTGTTTTTGATGTTTATTTTAGAAATACAAGATGCACCTCGCTTCAAATTTATCCTAAAACAAATATTTGAACTAACTGTATCGATTAAACATTAATTTAAATACAAATTTCAAGGGTACAGGTTTAAATTATCTAATAATTTTGAATTGATCAATTTCAAATTAATTAATAAGATTCAACAGCATACGAAAATAATCTTTAGAACTCTTTGTAACAAATATATAATGTTCAAATAATGTTCTACAAAATAAATAATATGATATTTAAATAAAATTTATTAAAATACTTTCAACTTTTCTAACATTAAAGATTTAAACAGAATTCTATTAATCAGTAAACAAAATACAATTAATTTACAAATGTTTTACTTCATTTTTGAACTAATTTAAAAATTTGTATTTACAAATTCTAGTTATTGTAAACTCTCAAATATTAGAGAAGACAAAAGTATTTTAATATTATTTTATTTAATATATAGATCAATTTGAATTATTTTCTCTAATGAAAATCAAATTGATCTATTTTTCTCCTTAAACAAGTTTTACGAAAATACAAATCAGAACTTTTGATTAATGTTACTCTTGGTGCCAAGATGGCGGCTCGTCTCTGATTCCAGCAAGGAAACAGTGGTACGCACGTTCTAACCTAACCTAACCTATTCTAATAATTTGGTTGCTGATAATAATGGTAATTTATTAGAATAGGTTAAGTTAGAACGTGCGTCCCACTGTTTCCTTGCTGAAATCAGAGACGAACCACCATCTTGGCACCAAGGGTAACATTAACCAAACTTTTTAATGATAAAACAGTTTTGCTCATTGTTTTTAGTACATATTAATATTCTAAGCTTTTATAATTTTTTGCTTGTACTAGCCTCAAAAAACAAGTAAAGAAAATATCAATTTCCAGATAACCAAGAAAACAGATCAATCTACACTACAAAATATATCATCTTCTGGTTCTGCAATATCGAATTCTACTTAAAAGTAGGTCTTTGCCACTCAAATCTTTTAAAAGATAAATGAATTTTAAAGTAAAAGAGAACACGTAGATAGTGACATGTAATCAATTCACTAAATTGCAGTTAGGTGACATCATATGCAATTTAGTGCTTGATTTAATTATTTTAAATATGTGTTTTTTAAAAAAAAAACAATGTATTTACATTTTGTTCTTTTACAGTCAATTATTAAACATATTATTAAAGATTACAAAGAAACAAATACACTAAACACTATTAGAGAGTTCACTTTTTTATTGTGATTTAAGTATTTTTCAAGATAACTGATCCCATCTTCGGAATCCTAGATTCTAAAGATGGGTTAAAACTTTTTTGTTTTAGATTTTGTTTAATTCGTAATGCTGTAATGAAATTATAAAATATCGGGTTTTGAAGTGTTTTATATATATAATGTCGTAACCTTTTAAACACGATTTGGTCGCAAGTCAATGATTCTAATATTTTGTTCGAATCATTAATGTTCTTTTGTTTTAACTCATGTCTAGAATTTAAAATCAGCATATAACCCATACCTTCTTTCAAATTATTTTTGTTTTATGTAGAAATTGCAGTGCTAGCAAAATGTGTGGTTTAATACTTTTTCATCTTTTTTTTACAAACTCTGGTGCAAAGCATTCTTCTAATTTAACAACAAAACATTTATTTAACCTCATTAATAGATTTAAATAGAATGATAAATTTCAGAACAACAACAATGATGATGATTATTTTTTAAGTTATAAATAGAAAAAGGATTAATGTTACCTATGGTTCCAAGATGGCAGCTCGTCTGATTCCAGCAAGGAAACAGTGGGGACGCACGTTCTAACCTAACCTATTCTAATAATTTTGTTGGTAATAATTATGGTAATTTATTAGAATAGGTTAGGTTAGGTTAGAACGTGTGTTCCACTGTTTCCCTTCTTCTATTTGCCGGAATCGGAGACGAGCCGCCATCTTGGAACCATAGGTAACATTAACCAAAAAAGTTAATTCATTAGGAAATTTTAAGGTAATTCTTAATAATATTTAAAATTCCTTAATTTTAAGCCAGAGTTATAAACTTTTGAATTTAATTCAATTTTGTAAATATTTTGGAATTTCTTAGATGGACAAGATACTCAAAAATATTTGAACTTAAATATTTAAGTATTAAACTTATTTGCAATTTAAAGCAAACTGTTCTTTGAAAAATTTAATTATATGAAAAAAATAGCAATTTATCAAATTCAAATCTGTTTATTGATGAAATCTCATTTTGTTTAACGGTTTGAATTGAATTTCCATTAATTTTATAAATTTCCTTCGATGTTTGCTTAAAAGAATTACGTAAGAAAATAAATTATTCAGAAGTCTAGAAAATTTAAATTGCATAAAGTTTTCCTCAAAATCTAATTTTGAAAATTTCAGTAAACTTTGCAAAATTGCAGATATATGATAAATTTTAAAATTTTAAATATGAAAAAAACAGTGTGTAAATAAATAAAACCATATAAAAATACCAATAATCAATAATAAATTTTATTCAAAATCTTTAATTCTATAAATCCTGTCTTCAGAATAACCAAAATGAAAATATTTTATAAGAAACTAAAATGTGCAATTTTTGAAAGTTGAGAGATGAAATCCTGCTCTGAGAAATTTACCCCAAAATTTTTTAAAATATTAATTTCATTTATTTACCAAGAGACTGACACACAAAATAATTTAATTTATTTGAGATATCAATCATTTAAATTTATAATTTAGCGAGGTCGAGGCTGAAGTTTTAAACGCGAAAACGTGTACGTCGGACATTCGGCGCCGCTTTCCTGTAAGCCTAGAAGTTCGTTCATTCATTCACTCAATATAAATTTATTTGGTATCAATAAAGTACACACCCCGGTTCCACTGTGGGCATTACCAGGAATTATAACAGAAAAAGTTTTACAGAGAGATTTTTAACATACAGTAAGGAACAATAAGATTAAGAGTAGAAATGTAAAAAGGTTCTTGCGCGACATATGGCGCACAATGGAAAATCGCAAAATCATAACAAATCTGTAAAGTAGCCTAGAATTTTGACAATGGCATTTGGAAAGTCGGTGGAATCGTGCTAGACATTCCAAACCCCATTGTCAAACTTTTAGGCTTACGGGAAAGCGGCGCCAAACGTCCGACGTACACGTTTAAAACTTCGGCCTCAACCTCGCTAATGTTCATCTTCGTGGAAAAATCTTCAATTACAGAATAAATATTTAATTTACAAAAATCATCTACATTTATTGAAACTTAAATTTCAGAAATATTAAATAAAGTTTATCATAACTTATTATTTCACTACTGTGAATAATTCACTATATTTAAATGTTATTGATATTAAGAAAACCTGATATATCTGCTACTACCTAAGACTAAGATTAAGCACATATGAGTGAATAAACGAAAGAAAAATCAATGACAAGCAAGAATTTTTCACAATTGTCGATCACGTTGCTATTAAAGAAAAACAGAAATGACTGTGGCAAAATTATAAAATTTTATTGCCATATACCATCTATTTTTTGTGTTGACATTAGCTGTTTCATGCATAAAATTTGCTTGCTTAGTAATGACATATGTCCACTTCACAATTTTTTCTGGATTTAAAGGCACAAATAGAAAAGAGTTTAGTTATATTTATTTTTATTAATCTCAGAAGTGCACAAATACAAATGACATCAATGTGGATTTGACCTAAGTCAGAATATTGTGCCAAGAAAAATAAATCCTGTTCAAACAAACCCATAAAAAATTTAACATTTGATATATTTGGAGCCATCCATATTATGAGGACTGCAAAGAATAATTTTTACTATCATTAGACTATTATTTTGACAGCTTAATCATGAGTATCCTTCTTGATATATTAAAATAAATCTATATTTATATTAAATAACGAATTCAGAATATCTTTCCTGAATAATAAAGTAAAACTACCTTTACCATATTGAATAGCTTTTAAATTCTATACAGAATGAATTAGCTATAGTGTTAAAACTTACAACTAAATCATAAGCTACACTCTTGTTTTTCAAGATCTTATCACAATCACTTTCAATAATTAACATAATCATCAGGTGATGCAAAAAAATAATAGATATAATCATAACAATGAAAATATAACCTTTTAATCTAATTATGCCAATAGTGTAAAACCTATTTTAGTGCTCTAATAAGACCTGTCCATTGCTCAGGGATAGTCAAGGGTGGGGAATTGCAAGGGTTGCTATGCAAGATGTATATTGTCTCCCAAATAAAAATTAACCTGGAATCTATATAAGACTATAACAGTTGCACTTCCTTCCAAACAGGTTTAAAGCTACTGTGATCCGACCCCCGATTAACCGACCGCGTTCTAGTCGGCAAATTCAAATGTCCGCCAGTGATGTGGCGCTACAATATTTGGTTATGTCTTGGCTACTTTAATATTATTTTTGTTAAATTTTTGCATGTTTTAGCAGGCAGCACTGGCTCGACCATGAAAGAGAGACTAGTATTTAAACCAGGCCTAATACACTATACCAATAATGTATTTTTTCATACTTTTCGGTTATCCGACCAACCCCAGACCCCAATTAAGTCGGATAATCGATGCTCTACTGTATTATCTAAGAATCTCAAACATGTATAAGCAATACAAAAAATACAAAACTATTAAATTTAAAGTAAAGGAATATTTTGGATAGATGTAAAAAGAAAGTCAAATATTCTATTATAAGGATATGCTAGACCACATGCTTATACTTCATAGGATGGAAATCCGTACAAAATATAGCCTAAACATAACTGAAATAATTAACAGCAGCTTAAAAAGGAAAAAAAATTGATAATTATTATTATTAACTGTTTTCCTTATTAATATTATCATTTCCTTGAGTTTAGTTATAAGGTTACAAGATATTTGGGGATTATATACATTCAATAAAAATATAAACAACAATTCAACAAACCCAATTTATGATTAAATCCAGATGATCTGCCAAATTATCAGGCTATGATTAGGCTAAGACTAATCACAGCTTGATAATTTGGAAGATTGTCTGGATTTAATAAAAATGTTGGCCACAGATTTGTAAACATCAGAAATTTCTGCACTTTTATGTTATCTTAGAAAAAGTATTTTGAATCTTAATTTAAAACCATTTCATAATTGAAAATAAAAAAGTTTGAAATATTCAAGCTCCTTCATTCTAAACTGGCATGTCTAGAAAATATTCAAAACAGTGCTTTTTTTTATTTTATTGAACTGTTTTAAATATTTTCTAGACAATTCTAGTCTCTCTTTTTTATAGTTAAAATACATAAATATAATTCATATGTTTTATTATTGACATTTATATTATTTTCTTATTTTGTAGCTAGTCTGAGCATGGAATGTAATTACCCTGTAAACGTTAGAGTATGGATATTTTTGGATTCTAAATGCAATTTCTTTGTCTAAAAGCAAAACTTTCATTCAGTTAAAATTGAATATTCAATTAAACTATTAAAATATTATTATGTTCTACCAATTATACTTTACTGTTGTTACAAAACATGCAACAGAAATTAAATAAAGAATTGCTTTATTTAATATTGTGCAAAAATTAATTTTTTTTTAGTTAATAGTCTTCAGATTTTGAAAAAAAATAAATAAATTATCTAATAACATTAACTAATATGAAATATGTTTAAAAATCATTACTTACTCTGTTATATCATTATGTAAATCATTATAAGTAAAATATAAAACTCGCATTTATCAATTAATAAAGTTTTAATTTATATTAAAAAAAACAAATAATGAATCTATTAAACATTAATTGTTATGACAACAAACAGAAAGAAATATACATAAAAATAATACTAAAATACCTAACAAAATACTGTTTGGTTTTAAGATGTTTTACAAATCCAAACTTGTTTTTGTTGTAATATATATAATAAAATCTGTTCTCAGTTTGTTTTAGTGTACAAATATATTTAAATAATTATGACTCAACGTGCTAATAACCATGTTGTATTTATTAGAATTCCATATTATAAATCTATATACTGGTGTGCAGAACTTAAGCAACAATTATTTTTTTGCCGTAACTCTGCAAGAAATCATTTGGGAGACACGAAATTCGGAATACAGAGACAGTATTTTGTATTTAAAAGATGAAGAAAGCATACTAGTGCAAAAATGAATAGAACACATACAGTATGGAATCAAAGCCCCCTTCTTATTGTAGTCTTGTACTGCACGCACTTACTGCACATGTTCTAGGTGCCCTCGCATCACCTATGATCAGTGTTCCCTCTAAGCTGCGCGGCTGCGCACTGCTTAAATTGTTGCAGCGCACGAGAATTTATGTGCCGCGCAGGCGAGCATGCACACCGATTTGAATTGTTGTTTACTTATTTCTCACTCTGTCTGCAACATGATTATTGCTACGTGTATTTTGATTAAATACATTAAATCGTTGACAAAAGATAATATTTTATATGGAAGTATGTTTTAAAATGAATTTTAATCTCTACTTTATAATTAATTATTTTAATTTTTATAGGAAAAAATAAGATTTTATATATATATGCTCAGAATCTGCTCAGCAAAATTTTTTTTTGCTCAAAGAAGTATATGTTCTGCTCATCTACAATAAAAATTAGAGGGAACATTGTCTATGATGTCTTCTTCCTGAATACGAACCACCTTTCCACTGAGTTGGGTGTTCATTGTACTGATCGCAACAAAGCCTTTCTCTACAATTTCCATGCTGTCTGCTGAAAAATTACATTGTTGCTTAAGTTTTGCACACCAGTATATATATATATATATATAATCCAAAGAACTATATGAACTAACAAAGTAACGTTACAATTAGTAAATAAAAATGTAATTTTTAATTAAAAGCACTAAACGTTGTCAATTAAACGTTAAATGGATCAAATGTTAAACAGAAATATATTTTCTGTTTTATAATTATAAGTTATTTATAAATGTAATAATAACTATTTGATGGGACAAGTTTGCATACCTTGTTTCTCTCTACAAAATATCTTTTAATAAGAGAATGGAATTAATCATTTGTTGTAAAATGTTTTCAAAAATATTCATAGTTACAATTATTATTAAAGAAATGCAAATGATTAGTTTTCATTTGAGACCAAAGTTTTGTTTCGCGTTATTCCAAATTTGTTTTTATAATCACATCTTGTGCTGCCACCTAGGGAATACACAGGAAGGTTATTTGTTCTTGGATAAAACCCTTATGAATATTAGTCTTACTATTCCAACATAAAAACATTCTGAAATGAAATAACCAAGTAGAAAATTAAAAAAAATTGTGTAATAAATATCAGTAATAATAAGTTTTAACTTTCTCTCCATGTCTCAAATTAGGTTGTTGTTAACAAGTTGATCAAATCTTATTCAATGCTACAAAATACTATAGATATACTTTCCTTTGTAAATAGTTAATAAATGCCATATCATCTAAGGGTTAATGTAACCCTTGGTGCCAAGATGGTGGCTCGTCTCTGGTTCCAGCAAGGAAACAGTGGGGCGCACGTTTTAACCTAACCTAACCTAACCTAACCTATTCTAATAAATTACCATAATTATTAGCAACCAAATTATTAGAATAGGTTAGGTTAGGTTAGAACGTGCGTCCCATGTTTCCTTGCTGGAATCAGAGACGAGCCGCCACCTTGGCACCAAGGTTTACATTAACCCATCTATGCTAGATTAAGTTGAAATAACATCAGCTGATGTGGGACAGTACAAGTTATAACTTGAGCCAGTTAGTCTTCTATCATATACTTAATATAATCCTGAAAATAAAACTAATTGGATCACAGCATTAACTACACGTTTCTAATGTTCGGAGATGGATTCAGACTTGTCGTGGCCCTATACTAACATACAAGAAGCCTTTCCTTCTTCACCAAATAATAATAGGCAATGTGTATAAACTGTCTTTGGGTATTGAATGAGGCCATAATTAATTCAAGGCCCTGAGTTATAGCTTATTTAACTTATATCTAACTCTGCTTATATTAATAGATGATATTTTCTAGATTCATGTATCTGTTACCTGTACACTTTTATGATATGTGAGCAAAAGTGCTATTGTTTAGAATAGGTAACTACAGACTAAAACAGATTAGTTTATTTTTTTTTAACACAAATTCATAGGCCATATTACACGCACCAAGCAGCTAAATGTAAGAAACCATATAGTACTTAAATGTCATAAAAATATTGAAAAAATATACATGTAGAAAGCAACAAACTAAACAAATTTTACTCCATAAATTTTTTGTCAACAATGATATTAATCTAATCATGAACTGAATATTTAAAGTACTACTACTTCAAAATCTCTATGAAATTTGAATGGTGACATTTATAAGCAAGAAATTATACAAGTATATGTACAGTCAGTCATAGTTCATCTTTAACTGTTTAATACTTAATACGTAACAAATATAAAATGTTCATATATATATAAAGTCACAGTATTCTATATAAAAAAAAAACTATCCCCTTTGCACTTTTATAATAAAAATGTGTCGTTAAAGGATTCAGGATAAATAAATGTATTAAGGTACAATACAGTCAGAAACTATTTATCGAGAATGCTTTCGAATTTAATTCATCTATAGCTCACTAATTTGTAAAATAAATATTTAGCGTTTAAGCCCCTCCTCAAACGCTAAATAGACCCGAAATGCATTTGTAATTTCCAATAAAGGAGTACCTAACCTGATAGCCGTGAGAAAGTCTACCGGATTTATTTATTCGGATTAAAGAGACATTCGTTCACATTACGTATATACAGCTACCACATCTGACATTGAGAAGTATTAAAATATTTCAAAAATTAAACTTATTAAATACTAGTTTTCTTTTTTATTATTACATAATACATTTTCAAGTTTGCTCATCTCACAAAATATGAAAATTAAAAAAATTACTCTGTAGTGAATGATCTCAGAGCCTACCTAAACTTTATTTACTTATTGGTTATAAAGACGAAATTAAATGAGAAAAATCCAAATTAGTACGTAAACATAAGAGCAGATCACATTTTGGAACTTTATATGTATGTACTGTACATATATAAATATACATAAAATAATATTCATAATTTCATATATAGATATAAACCAAAAATTAAGAATGACAATGAACTACGCAACTGCTCTATCGGGAAAAATTATAGAAAAATGCACAAATTTTTACAAATACCGACGGTTAAACTTTATTCAATATTTAAATTACTATTAAAGATAGTTTTCATACTTAAAAACATTTGGTTATCTGCATTTATTGGTAATTGTTTCCAATAAAATAACATTAATATTTTCAGTTTTAACTAAGAATTTATTGCTCTGTATAATAATTATTATGTTCTTAAAAAAATTCTAATTTTTCTTATTAATAATAGTAAAATAAAAATATTTCAAAAGAAAACATAGTAGATTAAAAAATATTTAAAATTTAAGATCCTGTACTTGAAAATAATTCAAAGTTTTTTGTGTTTATATGTCATGCCGAATAATTAAATTTGGAATTTAGTACAGTAGATTATGACGTAAGTAGCGGTATTCTAAAACATGGAATTAGAACCTTTAATAAAATGTTAATTTTTACTAAATATTAAAGGTGAAAAAGATTCATTATTAGGTAACAGATTTGAACTTATTTATCTTCATGAAACTAATCTAATATTCCAATAAATAAATAAAATGCTTATAGCCATTATCTTTCCTGATGTGAATGAAATAAACATCAGAAAAGATGATAACAACTGACAAAATGAATACAGTATTTTTGTGCAATGGGATATAGCATGAATGTAATGTAAGGAAAGGCATTGTTTTTTACAGTCTTAACTACTTTTTCTATACAACCGTACAATGAGATTCTATGGAACAAAAGATCAATCATTAAAACTGTACATAATCAGGGCCTTGTGAAATATGCAAAATACCTAAAAATTTATAAATGCAGTTTCAAATACATATTTTATTTAATGAACAACAACTATTATATAATTAATTTTTATATTAGATATCTCTAATATGTATTATGTATTAAATAACCATATTTCCATGCAAATAAGAACATGCTCTCATATGTAAAAATTGTTTGTTTTCACATTTTTGAAACACATCCTGCTTTGCTTATGCCCTGTTGTATAAATGTAAATATACTGATACAGTAATTATTCAGTCATATCTCTGTAATCACTATTATTAAAAATAATAAAAAACCAAAATAAATTAATGACAACACAACAAAAAATCTAGCAATTGAACATAAATTTAAATGGAAAAAACTAATGTTTTCCACTGTTTACAATGATCACAGTAAACAGTAGAAAATGTTAAGTTTTTCCATTAAATTTAAATTCAATTGCTAGGATTTTGGTGTTGTTAATTTATAGAAGTTTATCCAGTTATATTATAATTTTAACTAAAAAAAGAAAAATGTTTCTGATACTATAAAAGATTTTTAAAAGTAATGAGTTCTTTTAAGTATTTTGTGGAATATAATTCCGACTGCTACTCATGTAACAGGACTGGCCATGGGAC
The DNA here is from genome assembly GCF_030686945.1 of Centruroides vittatus. Taxonomy (NCBI): domain Eukaryota; kingdom Metazoa; phylum Arthropoda; class Arachnida; order Scorpiones; family Buthidae; genus Centruroides; species Centruroides vittatus. The sequence continues at coordinate 2,908,001 of NW_027122193.1, forward strand.
AGTTCTGGCAAATGCTAGAAGAGCCAGTGCTGTTAGAAACTGTATATGGCGATTTACATCATCTGTCACACTATTGACAGGAAACAGCACCACGCATGCTCCGTATTACATTACATTCGCAACAGCGTACATATTTGAAAATCGTAGTGGATTCATATCGAATGTTGCACAAAAAACGTTTTTATTTAAATTTTGTATGTGTTCTTTTCGAACGTTTATGTTCGATATAAAAATCTCTTATTCGCCTGAAGACGACGGAAATACATTCGTCAAAAGCGCTCGGAAGAAACATATTTGGTAATGCCATACACAGTGAGTTCACTTCGTATTAACTGTATATGTAAAAGTGCTGTTGGTTAAAGTTTCCAAGTATTATTTACTAGTTATATTCAAATGTAATTGATTATATCAAGGGTTGCCAATGTGGTTGATATTGACCCCAGGGGTCGATGGAAAAATTGAAACTAAAAATCACAAATATAACTATACATATTACTATGTTTTGAATATTATTTCAATGAAATTAATAGTACAGCATTTTGAAGATTTAGAAAATATTGATATCCCAGAATGGATTATGGTGTCATTTTCCGCTCGAGTCGAAAACATCGCATCAACTTGCAAGATGACCTTATTGAATTATTAGCAGATCTTAAAGCAAAACCTCTTTTTAAAAATTTAAATTTGAGCAATTTCTGGACAAATATAAATATAACACAAAAATACACAAAACTTTGTGATATGGTAAAACCTCTTTTGCTGGCATTTCCAAGATCATATATGGTTGAAGCTTGTTTCAGCCATGATAATTCCACCTTAACAAAACAGAGAAATAAGTTGAATGTGGAACTTTGAGGCAATTTAACACTAAAACTTACAAATTTTGAACCAAATATTGCTAATCTTGCTAAGGACCATCAAGCTCACCCGTCTCACTGATTGTCAGCTACAAAAATTATTAACAACATATATAATAAATGTAAAATTTAAAGAAATGTATTAAAGTAGTAAGCTTTTTTTTTGCTTGTAACACAAACTTTTTTGCGGAGGTCAATATGAGATTTCGAAATGTCGTAGGGGATCGACGATCAAAAAAGTTTGCGACTCCTGGATTATACAAATACTTTTCAGTATGTTTTATTTTACTGACCCTTCACTCAATTTTTTGGGGAATATTAATATCTGACACTAATGAATAAATTGGGCTGATAGTCCTGATGTTGCCAAACTCAAAATCATATCCCAGTCCACCACTGCATCTATATCTCTCATGCTCTTATATGCAAGAAAATACAGTATTTTTTGTGTGGTAATGTTGTCATTTCTAAACATTTATATTAGTTTTTTTTTTACAATTTACTATAGTTTAGATTTATTTCTTTATTCTTCTAAGTCTTAACTTCAAAATTTTCTGTATGTTCTATTAGTTCACAGCAAATATTCTTAATGATATATTTTTTATATGCTTCCAGAAATTCATCACATTCTAATTTGTTGCTTTAAAGTTTTTTCACAGTTTAAACCTGAAACTGTTTACTTAAAATAGTTGAAAACATTTGTTTTTTGATCAGTTTGTGTTAGGTGTTAAAAATCTGTTATTTTATTTTGAATATCCAAATAAAACAGATTTTTATGAATGTGCATTCGTAAGAATAGACTTCCTTTGAATATTCAATCTTTGCTGATAAACTCACTTAAATTATTTCATACAGTATAGTATAAATTGCAGATATAAATATCTATTAACTCAAGTTTTGATTAAGACCATACTATCTGCCAGATTATATAGGACTATATTATTATTTAATTTTTTATTTTGTTACGTGGCTATATACAAGACAGGGTACAGGTACTCCTCACTTTACGGCCTATCTGCTTAACGACCACTCGCACTTACGACCAATCGAGTTTCGACCTGCAATTCGGGGAATTTCCTTTCTCGGCTTGAGTGTCGGTCAGTGGCGGATGGTGACATGTGCACTAAGCATACTATAATAGGCTTGTGCGTACTATAATAGGCTAATAGCATACTATAATAGTCTTTTTATGAATAAATTTGAAGTTTGTTGCATAATTTGTATAATTTTACAATGATACTATATTCCTAGTGCAAGTTCCTCGCTTATCGACCAATTCGCTTAACGACGTAGTCGTCGGAACGGAACTCGGTCGTAAAGTGAGGAGTACCTGTATTCATCTGCTAAGTATTATGTGATTATTAAATAGTAGCCACATTACGGCTGATAGAAACTGGCAGATCATTTGGCCTTAAAAAAAATTGTAGATTTGTGATTCCACAAAGGTTATAGTTCATATAAAATGCTTTCGAGAATACTCGTTCTCATTTGTTTAATGCTTCCTTCTGGCAAGCACTCTCTAAAAAGCATGACATCTATTAGATGTCATGCTTTTTAGAGTTATGCAGATAATGATAAGTTAATAATTCTTTAAACAAAGTCAGAATGTATCTGCCAATAAAAACTAATGTATCATCAAAATTAGTTTATCAATCATGATAAAATCAGCTGTTCTTTTTTTTACATATGTACTTGTAAACAGTTTTAAACTATCTCTATAGAAAGAACATTTTATCTTGATGCAAACTTTTCTCTGAATTGAACATTTAAAAAATGAAGTCTATAAACAGCTAATTAATCTGTCTGACTTTATGAAAGTACTTTTGGTAATACCTGGCATCTTTAATCTCAAATCTTTTAAAATTAGAATTATATAACAGCTATAAAACTACTGTTACTTATGCTGCTTTTGTATGGTAACAGAATTTTTTTCAAACTGCATTCTTTGTAACAGGCATTCTGCCTTGCTAATACTAAAACTATTCTAAAACTAAATAATGTATTAAAACTTCAATTAAACCTTCTATTCCATTACTTTGCTATTGAGACAGATAAAGTGTCTGTATAAATACAGACTTAGAATAAATAATACAATAAAAAGTGTATGAAAATGAATTGTTGAAAGAGTGAAGCATTTTACATTTAAAATCAAAGTTTTTGGTCATCTTTTACAAAGAACAAATACAGTGAAACTCTGATACAGTGAACAGGCAAGGGACTACTAGTTTAGTTGTATCCAAAGTTCATTATAACCATGTATCAAAAGAACGATTAAAATGCATTGAAAGATGCAACAATCCACTCCATATTCGGTAGAACCGCATTTATGAAGTATTTTTATTGTCTTTTATGACTATCTAATTTTGTACAACTTTGAAGAAATCTCTAATCAACTTTTGTTTGTAATTCTTAATGAGATTTTTGTTTAGCACTTTCTCCAATTGAGAAACATTGTTGAAGTTTGGCAAGTCCCCATATTCGTATTATTTCCAGTGTCTTCTTGGCCTCTTCAGTACACGGAATAGAAAAAATCTTTGTCTTCCTTTACCTTTTATTCTGGGTCAATCACCGATTGAAAAATTCCTTCATCCATAAGGACTCCTTCTGTAGCAAGATCATGGTCAAAGCTGCAAATACAACTGAATACTAAAATTCTTCAGAATTTTAGGTTAATGAGGAATGTGAGTCATCAGATATGTTAATGTCAGTAACTAATACAATACTGTATTTTAACTAGTAAACAACAAATGTTTTCTAGAAAAAGGAACAGCGCATGGCTTACCAGGTGTTCTGGAGTTCACTGTAATCAAAGTCTCTCAAACAGAGGTTCAGAATAATTCGGTTCAATGTTAACCAAGTTTCCATTATAACTGTGTTCACTATATCCAATTAAAATGAATTAAAGACATAATAGATTTGCCAGGACTAGATTGTTCGGTTCAATAAAACCAAGGTTACATTATATCAGAGTTCCACTGTATAATGAAAGAAACATTTTTAAAAATATCTCAATTAATAAATTAAATTAAAGTTCATTTATTAATCAAGTATTAATCAGAAGAAACAATAACATGCCATTTTATTGTTTTTTTTCTGATTTGTAAATACTTTTTATACAATTTTTATAATTAACTCTGAACAACAATGACAAGTTATCTCAGTTTAACTGTAATATATATTTTTTGCGTTGATTTTCCTAACTTGAATATCACCCAGAAAAATTATTTTTGACCTTGAAATATTGGCTGAAGTTAAGAATGACATTGGCACTTGAATTTATGGGATACATTCATATAATAGGCATATAAGGAAAATCTTGCATTCTCTAGAAAAGGAATAAGGTTGTTTTTTCATCACGTAAAGTTTATCACAACAAAAGTATATTCTCAAATTATTTTAGGAGCAAAATCGTCTGACACATATGCCGTTTAAATTTTAAAGTCATCATTTAATTTTTTACATATTAACCGCATGAATGAGCTATTACACGTTCTTAACTATTGTTCTACAAAACTATTTAACCTTGAAAAATTTAATTATAAACAAATAATAATAATTGCTTCATAAATATTACTTCACTATTTAAAAAGATGTTCCATATAAAATTCTCTTTCAAATAATATAAAATTTGTTAGAGTATATTTACACATAATTTTAAAGATTTGAACGTATTTTGCTTGTTTGGAATAACTGGACATACGTTAGTATATTTTGAAATTTTTGAGGTTTTACAGGGAATTAACTTCTGACCAAAACTGACTAATGGTTGGAAAAAATACAAAGAATACTAAATCACGAATGCCGTAGGTCAATGTTTATCTGGAGAAGCAACTCCAGTCGATTCCAATTTGCTAAGAGAGTTTTCACACCTGAAAATCTAACAGTACTTAAACATGTTCCAATCACTCACTACATATGATGTGGAGTCTTCATTTAGTATGAAAAAGATATTTTAGATAATCAATGGCACGGACCAACTGGGAAACTTTCAGAAAATATTAATTTGTCGTACATATTTTGTAGATCAAAACTGTGGGAAAAAAAATACAGAAAATGTTAGTTTAAATCATAAATGCAAATTAAGATATAAAGGTTTCTTTCGTGAATTTTTTTTTTTTTGTATTATTACTGAGATATGTACATTTTTGCATGTTTCAGGTTTATATTAAAACATTGCATAAAAATCTAATGTCTATTTATAACAAGAAATAAATGCAACATAAAAGCAAATAATAACATGAATGTTGACATGTAATGAACATGTATCACCTAATTATCTAATACTGTAATCATTTAATTGTTTTATATAGATGCTGTAATCATCTGATTATCAAGTAGCTGAAGTGGGTTTTTTTTTTCCTATTTTCTTTATGGTGATAATTTAATGATTTTGTTTCAGTAAAAGTAATGTAATTTAAACACAGTTTATAAATTTCTCAGTTGTGCATTTTTTATAATTATACATTAATTTTATCATGGTATTTTCTCCATTATAAAAACACTTTAGTTTTACATCTTCCATTTATTTGATTTTGCACTTATACGTCACATTTTTCAGTACCCTATGGCAATTTCTCACCTGAGCATTATTGACTTTCAATTGGAAAAATTGTAAGCAATTATTTAAAAAAAGTGAAAAAGAAATTATGTATTTACTTCAGATTAGTTCACACTGACAGTCAATTGCCAACTAATGCAAAAAAGCAGAGCAAATAATACACGTGTGATGCCATTTATAAACATCTTCCTATGAAAATTATCACCTTTAATTGTCCAGCACAAATGTTTTAACAACATTTGTGCTGGACAATTAAAGGTGATAATTTTCATATTAAGTCTAATTTCCAGTAATTTAAAGTTGGTTTCTAAACATCTTCCAAAACCCGACTCATTACTGTAAAGCTACACCAACTGCTGTGTAATATTGAGCTAATAATTACTACATTTAATGAGAGCTGGCACCTAACGCCTCACTCTAAGGACAAATTAATCAGTAATGCAAATAATTATTGCCAGAATATAGCCCAATATTATACGACAGTTGGTGTGGCTTTACTGTGATGACATTTCTAACAAACTTTTCCATTTAGTAAATCACTATTAATCCAACATGTTGATAATTTTCTAGTATGAACCAATTTTGCTAAGCAAATAAAAAAATTGCTTTCCAGTTTCTCATTTATTTTCACTATTTGTTGTCAGTGTGAGCTGACTTTTAGAATGACTTCATTCTTTCGTGTAATAGGAGATTATGCAAAAGAAGACAACTGATGTCACATACTGGTATAGTATGTAACAAGTCCATACTGGTATAGTATGTATTAAATAGCTATATATTCAATGGTATAATTAAACCTATAAAAATTAATGGATTTTCATCCATTCACATATTGAATGATTGAGTGTTGGTACATCTGTCTGCAAAAATATGTTGTAATAGAATGCAGACTCATTTATTAAGATTCAAACTATCAGTCCTCATTATACCTGTGTTATATTAGTCTCAAGTCTATGTATATTTAAATTCAAGAATGGCATGTCAAATTTACAAATTTCAATGAAAATTTAAATTCGGTATATAGAAAACTAGTTATTCAGCATTTTTCCATTAATTAGTCAAATCAGTTTGCCTTTACATGAATGCAACCATCCCGTTACGTACACACAAAGCTTTTCGACTATTCGTTGTTTTAAGATAACATTACATTACATTAATTCTAACAAAACGTGTTTACACAAAATGGCAACTCACTCTTTACGTTTAATGAATTCCTTACTTTTTAAAAAAATGTTTCTTTTAACAGTCTTTATCCCATAGAGAGATAAAAAAAATTTTGTAAAATTGATTTATTAAAAGTATATACTATTTAAATCGAGATCAACCCACCTTAATGATCTCTTTCCTCAGTGACATTGGTATTCCATAATTCATTTTTAAATGCTAACTGTATCTAAAACTGAAAGTTTATCAGCTTCAAAAATCTTAATAATATGAGTCAAGTATTTTAAAATATGTATAAATAAATAATCTGAAAGAGTATTTAGAAGCAGTAACTACGACTTTAACATACAGAATACAAGACCGACGGTCAAACTTATAATTTCATCTTCGGTAAAATTATTTAATATATGAGCATAAATGATATAAAAAGCACAAATGCACTATATTCTTGGAATATGTAAAATTTCTAATTATGAAACATGTTTGTTCGAAATGAGACTGAGAAATTTTATTATTACTATGTGATATCATTTATTGTCACTTCATTATACAGTATATTCTAATTACTTTCTAAATTATATATTTACGTTTGATTCTAATCAAATTTTGCATTTTTGAAGCAGCTTTATAAGAATATAAACAAAGTATTTCAATTATTTAAATTTTACTAATGCTAATTAACTTTTGTATTGTTAATTATGGTACATGCTACATTATTGTTTCTGATGATTATAGCAAATAAAGAAAGGAACTTCTTCCTCTGTTTGAAATAACAATATTTGTAACTAAACTCTTAGATAATAACAACATTCACATAACATGGCATTTTTTCGAACCTAACTACCATGTTATAGGGAATATATCTACCAAAAACACGTTAAATCTGACAACTCTGCTCTCGTCTGTACTGATGCCTACCGACTATAGGTAACGTTCATAGTAGAATTACTGAATTAACAGAGTAAAACATTTTGATTCCAAAAATGAGCAATAAACTAATATTAATTAAAATTTAATTTGCTGCATTATTATCATTGTAGAGAAAGGAAAAATACATGTATTAACTGTATTCATAAAATATATAGTATCACTAAAAGATTTATTGCAGTAGAGGATATCATTCAATCAGAAGTTTTACATTTTACACTTGCCTACGTAAGTTGTATTAGCTAACTATAGTACATTTCTTATCATTATGGAGGGATTTATTGTTACATCAAAAATTGCTGTACAGAGATTTTATAATGAAAATAGTCAAAATTATTCCTGTACACCTAAGAATTAAACTAACCATTTATATGTGAAAATACAAATCAGCATACATCTATCCTACATAAAAAAGGGCTCTAATATATAACCACAATATTTATAAAATAGGAAGAAATTCTTCAAAATAGATCAAAGAATAGTTGTTTCCTCAGAGACGTAATAAAATAAACTGCTAATAATAACTATTATTGTTTTACAATCATTTAGATCTGGAAGTCTGATAAATTTTTCTTTACTCTAATTCAGTTTATATTTACAAATATCTATTCTTAATCTTTTATATTACTTAAATATTTTTCAGTTATATTCAGGAATAAAGAATGAAGAAAAAGTAATTGCTATCATAAATTGTATCATACTGTAAACAAAAGTGCCACACCCACTCTTCAAGAACTTTCATTTATAACTCCCGATTCTAATTTAGGAACTTTTAGTTCAATTAACTTTGTGCAAAATAAAGAAATGTATCCAGTTTAGTCATATATATTAAAAGAAAAAGATAAAGAACAATTTGAAAAACAGTTAAAAAGAACTATTATCACCATTTACCTACAGCTTAAACTTAAAATTCAAGGACTTCTTGAACATAAAAATACTAATGTAACCATTCAAATATTTCTTGATATAAATAATAAAAATATTTTAATGACTATCTTATAGAAGAATAATATATCAATAATTAATATTTAACAGATCTACAAAACATAAACAATTCATTATTTAAAATAATAATCCAAAAAACTTAATAAACTCGTGAGAAATCACAGAAACCACTTAACCAGAAATATCACAATTTTGTGTTTATTTAGGTTGACTTATTATTTACATTATGCTGTTTTATTTTATATTATCTACTAACACTAACCGACACGCGCACGCACACGAGACGAGATAAATAGTTACGATTTTAAATAAAATACGGTAGTAAAATAATACTTTCGTTATAATTTCGGATACGGTTAATACGAAGACGTTTCGGAGAATCTCTTTAGTATATCTGTTACGATTCGAAGATAAAATTCGACATTTTGAAATGGTTCGAAAATACTTTAAACTTGATAATTTATTCTTAAAAACTAAAAAAAAAATGTTAATCAAACTTTTGGTAAACTAAATAATAAATGCCTTGATGTTGATGATTAACTCTAATAATATTTAAAATAAAAAATAGAACTTCTTAAAGAGTCCATTTCACTTGCTATCGAAAAAAAAAAGTTCTTAAGAGTTTTGTTTACTATTTCAAAACAATAATATTCCTTTTATATTTGCTCCAATAATATGTTTTCTTATTTTTATTTTATTAAGGAGTTTCTATGCAGTTTCGATAAAAATTTTTAATGTATTATGTAATGTGTCAGTTTAATTGATCTCATTGTATTTGATTGTATATCGACAATAAATTTCACGTACATCAAAAATATTAGAGTCTCACGATTTTAACTGGAGAATAGTTAGAAAACTAAATAAAACAAAAGCAGCCTTTCAAATCCAGTAAATGTATTTAATTATTGTAGTAATTAACAAGAAATTAAATACATTTGCTGGAATTAAAAGGTTGTTTTCATTTCATATTAGATTCATTATATCATGTCATATCAAGTCTACTCGATAACTACTTTCTTTTTATTCGAACGCTTGATACAACTTTTATAAAACAGAAAAAATAAATGAACAGAAATAAACAAAAATGAACAGGTTCCAGTACATAAAATCAAATATTTGCTCATTTTATTTACATCTAATCGATCGGTTGCTTATGTACTATACAATGTTCAACCTTGAATTTAAACTTCGCTATTCTTATTTTCTATATTCATCAAATATAAAAACATTAGGTCCACTTATAAAAATGCATCTACATAAATCTATGCTTGTTATGACCAGCATCCGTATTGAAATATTCCGTTTTTTGATTTATTTATTTTAATGTTGTTACTTTTATCCTGTTGGCTGAGATGGAATATACGTACGAATTTTTGATATTAGGGAACATTTGATCTTGCATTGAATTTAATGAATATTCTTTTTAACACTGAAGCTGAAGATGTTCCAAGTTTGGAACGAAAATGTTTCTTTGTGAAAGAATTTTAGCTTCCCAAAGTAAGCGCTGACGATAAACGTTTTATTTTCATGACAATGGTGCCAAGTGTGTATAAAGATATTGATCTTTATTTCATCTCTTTATCAGCAAACAGTTTTTAAGAAATGAAATCATCAAAACATCAAAACTGATTTGGTTTTCCTTATCTTCATGAAAATAAAATCAAACTCTGCCAACAACAAATCAGAACAACTATAATCTACGGTCAGCTGAATTTTTCTAGTGCTCAAATCTATAGTATCATTGAGGAAACACTGAAATTAATGTACACTTTATCCACACTATCTTTTAGTTTTTTTAAAATTAACAAGTTTCTTGTGAAAATTTCTGCATTTTCCTACGATAACCTGTGATGGCATCCAAAGTATAATCCACAATTCAAAAAAAATTACTAGAACTGAGCAAAATCTTCACTTAACACATACCTCTGTATAATCCACATTTCCAAAATGACATTGAAAATGTGGTGTGAATTTCTCAGTGACCATGTTAAGGCTAAATAATGCATCATATACATAAGGTATCTTCAAATGCACATTGACAAATACAATACATAAGCATGTGCTTATGTGTATATGCCACTGTACTAATCTATTGTCTTTGCTGACTTGGATTGAAAGTTTTTTAATATTTTTAACTAGTAGTACCAACCACACGTTGCTGTGGCACAAAATGTATCTATTATAAATGTATAACACTTCCCTCGCAGGGGGAATTTCGAATAATCTCTTCTTAGTATACATTCTCTTGATGTACCCTATTAAAACGCAAAAAACCGCATCTAAAATAGTATAATAAAAGCCCAATTCATAGTAAGCCTTAATTTTCTCCCTCTCCCCTGCGGGGGAAAATTTTGACATCTATATTATAAAAAGTGCGTGTATTCGAATGCAACGTTGTGTCAAAATTTCAAAGCAATCGGTGAAGAACTTTCGAAGATTAGTTATTAGGAACAAATGAACATGTACCTTTTTAATTTATATAGATTTAATAATTATTAAATTTAATTCAAAATTTATTAAAATTATTATTTAATGTTAGTATAAGATAGCAGTCAAACTGCTTACCTTTAGAAAAATGATTTTATATTGATTATTAACAGTTAGCCAAACTATAGTGAGAATAATCTGAAAGTTAGTATAATTATTATAGAATATTTGGGCTTGTGTATATCTACAATGGCCCACCAGTGGCCGAGCAGTTCTGTTGCTAAACACTGGGAGTTCAATCGTGGGTTCGCGGCACACTCGGACGGGCCGGCCATGTAGAGTTTTCTGGGTTTTCTCCACGTTTGTAACACATGGATAGGGGTCAGTTTCCCTTACAAGCCCTCTCAGAAGGCATTTCCCCCCTTGCGTAACATCACACCCCAGAGAAGGCAATGGGAAACCACTCTGCCTGTAATTTTCCCTAGAAACACCTTGGTGCATTTACCAACTGTGCCAGGTGTCGCCAACGTCAGGAATCTGACATGGTGTACACAGAAGAACATCTACAATGATTTGTTAACAGAAAAAGCAATATTTTAATGCACAGTCAACAATGTTTAATTAAAAAGTTGCACAGCCATTGTTGTTGCAAAAAGTTTTACAGTTTTGACAAACAACCAAACACCTTAAGTTGCTGAGAAAAATTTTAATAAATAACAAACGTTTTCAGCCAAATCTGTTGGCCATCATCAGGTTAAACAAATTCGAATGCAAACACAAAATGGAACAAAAAATTTAAATACAAATAAATAAAATAACGGATAAAATATATACATATAAGAAAGTAAAAATTAAATATAAATAACAAAAATATATAAAAAATATGTATAGGTTAAATAATAAACTACACGAAGCTCTAATAAATGCAAGAAGTGCATTTATCAATAAATTATACGAAATTCTGACAAATACAAGATATGCAGTGATAACAAAATCAAGGCATTAAATTAAGAGCTATCAAACCTCTTAATTAAATATTTCCATGCCGAAGGCAACCCTTCGGCATCCCTGGCATTAATGCAGGCATTATGTAATCTGCTCCTAAATATTTCAATTTTTTCGGCGCAAAACGCTAAAGTCGGTGAGTGTACAGGTTTAATGATGTCTGCTTCACCCCACTTGACTACCGAGCCTTCAACCTGTGCCATCTGAGATAGAATTGTGGCGTTAGATCTTTTGCTGATGTTGTATTTGTGCTCCCTCAATCTGATCCCTAAGCTTCTATTAGTAACTCCAATGTAGTTTTTATTAATGCCTAGTTCTTGGTTTTCATAAGGAATTTTGTACACTCCAGCCATTCTTTCTTTATCAATACGGTCTTTGTCGTTCCTTAATAATTTGTACAAGTTGGGAGCCCTCTT